>NW_026643072.1:40000-2440000 GCF_028828015.1 Penicillium pulvis
TTTTGCCTGATTTTGCCTAATTTCTGCCTGACTTTGCATATTTTTTGCCAAGACCTTTTTTTAATTACAGTCTGTTCCGGTCTGTATATGTATGGCAACCACGTTTCCTCCTATATTCCACTCTACCTATTGTAATTATATGTAATATAGCTTAATATAAGCTTATTATACTATATTACTCTAGATTGCCCTATATTTAGGGTGGCTAGGTATAATATAGGGTGGTAATTTTTGAAGTGGTTGATTTTCTATGCTGATGGGGGAGATATATATATGTAGAACGTGCAGCTTCACCACCTTACCAACCACATATCTAGGTCTTCGCCCTAACCACCCTTTATATATATAATTTAAACAAAGAATAAGCTACTATATAAAGTAATAACCTTATATATAAGCTTAAAAGCTCTATTTTAACTAGTTCAGGTGGGAGTTCTATAGAAATACAGGTTGATCAAACTGGTGTTCCTGATTATACAGCGCGCGGGTAAGACCACCATAGCAGCAACCAGTCAGAGCTATAGAACTAGACCCGTATATAATATCCGACCAATCGGGTTCTAGAAGTAATATCTTCAAAAATCCTTTCATCCCAGCTCTCTCTCAGCTCTATATGCCCAGCATGTCAGAATTAGGGTTTCCAAACCCTCTCCAGAGCGATCCAATTGCTCCATCTGATTCAATATCAACGTTCTACCCCACCCAGAGCACCCTACCTACCCCAAACGACCTATCCACCCTAGGTACCCTACCTGATGGAATTCCGCAGTTTTCCACGCCAAAAGCAGGAAATTATGCTATATGGTCCCAAATCAACCATAATAGCTTCCTAAAATGGTGGAAAACCACCCTAAATGGGTTAAAGGATATCAAACCATCTCTGAATTGGGCAAAACATGGAAATTCAATGATTTGGTCCCATATTGAGCAGATTGCAGAAGTTCAGACCGGACTACCAAAAGTACGCTGTATAGCATGTAATATGCTATTTAACCACCCTAATTGGAGTAATAGTGGAGGGTCTATTAATGGGACCTCTACTATTCGTCGTCATGTTGAGAAAGCCTGTAAGTCTAGGGTTATTAACCCTAGCCAGACTTCAATTGAGAGTAGCTTTGCCTTTGCTACAGTAAGCCCGCTACCCCACTACCCCACTACCCCACTACCTTATATCATATATATCACATATATTATATATACTAACCCTAGCTAGGAAATTCAGTCAAAGCAGTATATTACCTATCAAGTATGGTTCAAGCTGCTTATGAACTTCTTTACCACCCACCACCTGCCTTTCAATATCTTGAACAGTCAGCAATTCAAGGCCTTTATAGAAGGAACGGCCCAGCTTGCTTCGGTCCCATCTATACCTTCCCCTCGAACCTTATCTCGTCGCCTACGAGATGAAAGCTTGAATCAACAAATAACCGCTTTAAGCACGCTTCCAGAAGGTTCTAAGCTCTCGATTGCCCTAGATTGCTAGACATCTCCATACTCCCAATCTTATCTAGCTATCACAGGCTATTTTCTAGACCTAGACTGGCACTATAGAGAGGTCCTGCTAGGGTTTGAACCCCTATATGGCCCCCATTCAGGTAAGTCTAACCCTAGGCACCCTATATCATATAGCTCTATATCATAAAGCTCTATATCATATAGCTCTAGACTAATATATGATATATCTATATCTAGGCGCCAATCTTGCACGTATGCTTACCCCAATACTGGAAAAGCATAATATATCAGACCGGATCATGGCTATCACCACAGACAACGCTTCAAACAACAAGACTTTGATCTCATCTCTTTAAGAACTTCTTCAAGATGCTTATCCAGAGACCTCGATTCCTCGAGTCCCTTACATAGCATATATGATCCAGCTATCCTTGAAGTAGCTACATGGGATGATTAGGGTTGACCCTAAAAATGACAATATCGAGCTAGTCTGGTCTGAAGATCTCCAAAAGCATAAGGAAATCAGCCAGATGACTGGTATTGCTCGTACACTACAGAAGGTACGGAATCTAGCGGTCTATATCAACGCAAGCCCACAAAGACGGGATGATTTCTAGGCAGAACAGGCAAAAGATGGGATGAAAGACCCGCTTTACCCTATCTAGGACGTTCGGACTCGATGGAACTCAACCTTTCTAATGCTAGAACGAGCTATTCAGATCAGACCAGCTCTAGATAGCTATTGTAAGCTATTCTAGGGTAAAATGCGTATAAGATCAGATGAATGGCGTCAAATCACCTATCTTTTGCATATTACAAAGCCTTTCTTTGTCTTTACTACTGCATTATGTAAGACAAAGGATATCACTATATATAGTGTATTCAATGTCTATAATGCTTTATTCCAGCATATCGAGTCTTCTATTACTAAGCTTCAGCAAAAGAAGGTATGTTTAACCTATATAAGCTTATATATAGGTTATATAAGCTTATATAACCCTATATAACCCTATATTACCCTATACTAACTATATAACTCTAGCTTTTATAGAAACAAGACATGCTTTTAGCTCTACAAGCAGCTGAATCCAAGCTTCGAGAGTATTACTCTCAGACCATAGACCCGGCCCTAGGCAGTATATATGCACATGGAACGATCCTTGCCCCGCAATATAAGCTTTAATTCTTTCAATCTGAAGAGTGGGAAGATGAGACGATTGATTATACCGAGGTCTATAGATCAAGCTTGCAGGATCTGATTAGATCTTATCAACAAGATGACCCGATCTCGAGTCCCCAAGCCCGGAGATATATAGCTATAGAGCTAGCGGTCCAGTCTATGATGCCTCTAAAAGCTAGCATATTGCCTACGTAAGTAGATGAGCTAGGAGATTACCTTTAAGCTGGTACGTTAAGTCTATATCTATATATCAGATATCTATAGCCTAACCTAACCACCCTTTACTAACCTAACTAGGGCTAATTAATGAGGAACCCTATATCTTCTGGCGGAATAATTAGACTAAATACCCCACCCTAGCTCGGATAGCTCGAGATCTCTTCTCTATTCTAGTAACTGGTGCTGGTGTAGAGCGCCTATTCAATATAGCACGTGATATATGCCACTACCGGCGTGGCAGGCTAAGCACTTCTACTATAAAAGACCTTATGGTGTATAATCGCACTATAAAGTTTGATATAGATACAGAAGAGCTGACTCAGCTAGTCCAAAATCTTGAGATCGAAGAGGAGGCGGGATTAAAGGACTTAGAGACTCGAGTATTACTCAAGGATATCAATGATATCGAGGATCTAGATCTAGATAGCTTAGGTGAGGAAGAGTAGCTAGCCCTAATTCGGCAGCCTAAGAGACCAAGGGAGGTTTCATCCAAAGATTCTTCAGATGAAAGGTCAGATGATGGAGAACTGCCTTCAATTAGGGTTTCTAGAAGGGCTAGAGCTACTAGGCAGACACGGGATGAAGTAGAATGGGCGTATCACTGATTGATAAGATTGATTATGCGTGCTTTGATTGATTATACGTGCTTTTCTTGATTATATAGGTGCTAGGGTGTTAGGGTGGCTTATAGGCCTTGCTTTTGTATATAAAAATCACAAAAAAAATTGAAAAAACAAGGTAGAACCATGGGGTTCATACCTTTAAAAGCTAACTTTATATTGTCTATGTGTAATATATGAGGTATTTAAAGTGGTATTTTACCCCTCCAAAACTAATATTTCTACATATTTTATGAAAAATACACATAATTTAGACCCATAAAAATGGGGGCAAATGGGGCCCCATCAATGGGCCCGGCCCCATTTCAAAGGCAAATGGGGGCCCCATTTCAACCCCACCCCACCCCAACCCCAACCCCAACCCCAAGTGCCGAAGCCTACGTGGGGCCATAGGGGTAGCGTTGGCGCTTCTGCCCGCTCGTCCCGTGCTCGTCCTCCTATTTTCTCCTACGTATATTATAGGAGGGGCTTATGCTGTTATTATCTATCGGGATCTTGCCCGTGATAACCGTGATATGGGTTTCTTAGAGGCAGGTCGGCCGCTTTTAGTGTATCTCCGCTTGCTTTCGCCCACTCGGTCTCTTATCCAGGGGTTCTTCGAGGATGGTGTTCAAGCGTTCCTTGATTCTCCGCGTTTCCTTCGTGCTTTGGCTCGCTTGCCTTCTCGCTTTATAAGGGTAACTACTCTTATGCGTCCGCTTATGTTATAGCTTAGAGTATCTCTAGGGCTTCTTCCTAAGCCTCCTGCTTCTATTCCTATTAGGCTTCGGCAATGGGCCCCCATTTTTCAAATTCTAGGGCCCGGCCCAACCCAAAAAATATATGCCCCCATATGGGCCCCCATATGGGGGCCTATGGGCCCATTTTTTCAAAATTAATGCCTGATTTTGCCTGATTTTGCCTAATTTCTGCCTAACTTTGCATATTTTTTGCCAAGACTTTCTTTTTAATTACATCTGTTCTGGTTTGTATATGTATAGCAACCACTTTTTCCTCTATATTCTACCACACCTATTGTAACTCTATGTAATATAGCTGAATATAAGCTTATTATACTATATTACCCTAGATTACTTTATATTTAGGGTAGTTAGGTATAATATATAGTGGTAATTTTTAAAGTGGTTGATTTACTATATTGATGGGGGATATATATATATGTAGAACGTGTAGCTTCACCACCATAACAACCATATATATACATCTCCACCCTAACCACCCTTTATATATAGTTTAAATAGAGAAAAAGCTATATTATAAGGTAAATACCTTATATATAAGCTTATAAGCTATAAATTACCAAGGGCTATATTAGATATTGTAATTAAAGTGGTATTTTACCCCTCTAAAACCAAATTTTCTGCATATTTTATGAAAAATACACATAAATTTAGACCCACTAAAATGGGCCCAAAATGGGGGCCCAAATGGGCCCGGGCCCATTTTGAAGGCAAATGGGGGCCCATTTTCGGGCCGGGCTCAGCCCGACCCATTGGGCCCGGCCCATTTGCCGAAGCCTAATTCCTGTGCGGTTCTACTAGGCTTCGGCAATGGGCCCCCATTTTTCAAATTCTAGGGCCCAGCCCAACCCAAGAATTTTTTGCTAGGCCCATGGGGGCCCATGGGCCCCCATTTTTGGGCCCAAAAAAACGAGGTTTAGCGTAGATGCCTTATTTAGCCTGATCTAGCCTGATCTGGCCTGATTCCTGCCTGATTTTTGCCTGTTTTTTGCCAAGACTTTTCTTTGATTACGTTTGTTCTGGTCTGTAAATGTATGTCAACCACTATTTCTCTACCCTTCTACTATATCTATTGTAATTATATGTAATATAGCTTAATATAAGCTTATTATACTATATTACCCTATATTACCCTAGATTTGGGGTAGCTAGATATAGTATAAAGTAGTAATTTTTGAAGTGGTTGATTTACTATATTAGTGGGGGAGATATATATATGTAGAATATGCAGCTTCACCACCTTACTAACTATATATATTGTCTTCACCCTAACCACCCCTTATTATTTTTAAAAAATGATAAAAAATTAAAGAAAAATAAGATATAGCCATAGAGTTCATATGAATCATACCTTTAAAAAGCTGACTTTATATTACCTATATATAATATATAAGGTATTTAAAGTGGTATTTTACGCCTCTAAAACCAATATTTCTGCATATTTTATGAAAAATACACCATAACTTTATGCCCAAAAAAATGGGCCCAGATGGGGGCCCATATGGGCCCGGGCCCATTTCAAAGGCAAATGGGCCCCCATTTTTGGGCCCAACCCAACCCAGCCCATCGGGCCCAGCCCATTTGCCGAAGCCTAGGTTCTACCGCTGGCTCGTGCGGTTCCCTGACCTGGTTTCGAGTGCTTTTAAGTTCTTTCTTTGTGCTCTTCTCCTAGGTGCTGGAGTGCGGTCTTCTCGTCTCTGTATGTTATCTTAGGGAGTTATGTCTGCGTTAATGGCGCGTCGTCTAGTTATTAACTTGGTTCGCGAGTCTAGGGTTCTTTCATCTTTAAATAGCACTTCTTCTTCTTAGATGCTTCCTGGTAGGCCGGCTCGTCTTGCTGCTTCTTCATCTTTTCTAGTATGTAATAGAGCTATTAGTTGCCTGGTATTATGGTCGAGGTCCTTAACTGGTACCTTTTCTTCTTCTTAGATGCTTTTCCGCGCTCGGCTCGTCGTGTGTGAGTTATAACTCCTTTCTAGAGCTCTTTCTGCTCGGCAATATTAGCTTGCCCTATAGCTCTTTTCTTACTCTCTCTAGGAGCCACTTCTTCGCTGTTTTGCCCGCCTAGTCGGTTCTTTAACTACCTATCTAAGGTTTTCTAGGCGGGCCCCCTAGAGAGATATAAAGGAAAGAGGAAGAGAAGAAGGAAAATTTTCTTTAAATAGTCCTGATTTTCGTGAATTTTTCACTAAGTTAGTGACTATTTATCTTGTCTTCTTATTCTTGATCTTTCCTTATGCTTCTATGGTTATTCTATTCTTCTTTATTCTTTTTGCGGGTCTTGATTCTTATGCTTTCTTAAAGATATCTAGTGTGGTAGTGTTCTTGACGTTAGAATAAGGTTCCTATATGTTTTCTATGTCTCTATAGCCCTTCTATTAGACTAGGTATTATAGGCCTCTTCTAAGCTTCTTCTTGCTTAGGATCTTCTCGATTTCCTATTCGTCTTATCTATTGACTTTAACTAGGTCTAGCCTTTCTTCGCCTCTTATAGGCTTGCCTTTATATAGTTCTAGTATTAATATATACTATACTAGGTGGATCTTCTAGAATATAGGCGTTAAGATAAGCTTATACGCCTATTTCCCGATCTTTTTCCTAATCTAGAATGGGCCTATATAGCGGTAGTTAAGCTTTAGGTATAGTCTATCTAAGTTAAGGTGTTTTCCCTATATAAGTACCTAGTCCCCTATTTAGAGCTTAAGGTTCTTATGCTTCTTATTATAGCCTCTTTTTATAGCTTCCTTCGCTTATTATAGGCGTTATATAAGTGTCTTTCTAACTTCTTATATCTCTTTAATCTATGACCTTATATCCTTATATTTATCTCTAGGGTATTCTTTAACCGTTCCTTATAGGTCTAGTTTAAAGTTTATAAGTGCTTCTATAGGCGATATCCTAAGTATGCTATGCTCTATTCTATTATAGATATATTATGCTAGTAGTAACTATCTAGCCTAGTTATCTTAGTGCTAATTAATATAGTTTCTTAAGTAGTACTTAATTATCTAGTTTTATCGTTCTATCTACCCGTCTATCTATGGGTAATATGCTATTAATAGATAATATTCTATTACTAGATAGTAGTAGAATATTAACTAGAATTTACTAGTAAAGACGCTTCCTCTATCACTAATAAGGTTCTTTAGTATATCTAGCTATAGTATGAGTTTATTATAGAACGTCTATACTAGTATTATAGCGTTAATGTCCTTTCTATATAGGATATAGACTAAAAATTTAGTAAATAGGTTAACTACTACTAGTATAGCGTCATAGACTTTCCTATCCTACTTCACTAGTAGTAGTCTTATAATAAAATCGTAGCTCTACTATTCTATAGGCCCTTATAGAACTAGTAAGGGTTTAAGGGAACTATATAGTAGGTATCTATATATAGCGTTCTTCTAATATATATTATATTCTTATATATATTCTATGACTTACTTAGTTATTCTATACTAGTAGTACTTTACTTTTATTACTACTATAGTTCTTCTTACTCTATAATACCTTAATTAGGGGTTATTATAGTATATTCTTATAATTTCTATAATTAGTATAGGATCTTAAGGGATAAAGACCCTCTAATTAAACCTAAGGAGTCCGTCGCTTATATAACTCTATAGTATACCTTTATATCTCGCTATTCTACTTATATACTCTATCTTCTAGAGGACTTTTAAGTATTATATATCTATTCTCTATATATTTTTAATATAGTTAACTATAGAGACCCTAAGGTTCGCGTTAAGTATACCTTCTCTTATAGACGCTACTATTACTTCTACTTAGGTAGAGAGTTATTCTAGACTAACTATTCCACTAGCTTTAGGGTACTTATCTAAGCCTTTTTATTAATTAGCTTAGGGCCTAAGCGTCTTTAGCTTAGCTTATATGACTATTATTCATAAGGTAGCTATTATTATGCTCTTATTCTTATTCCTAGGGGTCTATAGACTCTCCTATAGCCTTTATAATAGCTTACTATTATAGATATAGTCTATACTTACCTACGTATCTTATCTATAGTTAGGTCTTTAACTAAGGGTATCTACTAGGTTCTTCGCTCTAGGGTTATATTTAATAATAAAGTTATATATAGCGAGTTTCTCTACCTATCTTACTTATCTTCTACTTAGCTCCTTTATTATTATAAAGGGTCGTAGGTTTATATAGTCTATTAGGACTTCGACGACGTGCTTATTCCCTTCTAGGTAGTGTCTCTATATCTTAAAAGCTTTAACTATAGTAAGTAGTTCTCTATTGTATGTCTTATAGCGTGTCTCTACGTCTATAAGCTTTCTTAAAAAGAATACGATTAGGTGCTATTACCTATCTTTATGTAGCTAGGATAGTACGCCTATAATTATATATCCTAAGGCATCTATTTCTATATAGGTTTTTAAGTCTATATCGAAATATGCTAGTAATAGTGCTTCTATAAAGTAGTGTTTTAGGTCTTTAAAAGCCTTCTTCGCTTCTTCTATAAATATAAAGCCTAGTATCTTCTTATTCTTACCTTTCTTATACGCGCCTTCTCCATGTATTAGCGCGTTTAATAGTATTACCTTCTTTAAGTAGTTCTTAATAAATCTTTAATAGAAGTTAGTAAATCCTAAGAATTACTAGACGTTAAAGATATACTATAGGTCTAGCTAGGCTATAATACTCTCTACTTAGTCTAGCTCTATAGATATCCCTATTATTAATATAATAAATCCTAGGAAGCTTACTTAGTCTATATAGAAGACGCACTTTAAGCGCTTAGTATATAGCTTATAGGTTCTTAGTCTTTTAAGGACGTTCTATATATATTTAATATATTCTACTTCTATTCTTAAGAAGATTAAGATATTATCTAGGTATACTACTATATAGATATTAAGTATATTACTTAGAGCTTGGTTAATATACGCTTAGAATATAGTAGGTGTATTTACTAATCTAAAGGGTATTACCTTATACTTAAAGTATCTATATCTCGTTCTAAATATGGTCTTCTACTCATCTCCTTTTCTTATCTATATATAGTAATACGCGTCTTAGAGGTCTAGCTACGTGAATATCTTCGATCCTACTAGTCTATCTAAGGATTCCGCTATTAGTAGGAGTAGGTGTCTATTCTTAATTATAATCTTATTAAGTCCTTAGTAATTAATATATAAGCGTAGCTTATCTATTCCCTTCTTTAGGATAAATAGTATAGGAGCTCCTATTAGGCTCTTTAATAGTTAAATCTACCCTTTTATAAGGTTATTATCGATATACTCTCGTAGTGCTTCTAACTCTTTATTTAATAGAGAGTAGATTAGCTTATATAGGGGTTGTTTTTTAGCCTATAGTTTGATAGTATAATCATATTCTACGTGATCTAGTAGGATACCTACTCTCTCTTTATTAAAGACGTCTACGTAGTCTATATATATACTAGGGAGTTACTTCTCTTCTATAAGGCTTATTACTCTAAGTCTAATAGTCTTTTCTCCACTAATTTATAGGTAAATAAGAGAGTAGGGTATTCCTCTAAGGATCTCTCTTATAGTTTCTTTAGTAGATAGTTCTTCTATCTAGGGGTTAGTCTTCTTCTTCTCTCTAAACTTCTAAGTTTCTATTCTCTAGTCTATCTCTAGGTTTATAAGCCATAACTAGTCGTACCCTAATATAAGGTTAAAACCTTATATATTAACTACTTTAAATATTTATATATATTTCTTCTTAATTCCCTTACTATCTACGAGTTCGAGTATAATTCTATAGGTCCTATATAACTATATATAGTACCTATTAATCGCTTCTACGATTCTTAGTTTAGAGGGTATATCTTATAGGTTCTCTTTTACCTATTTCTAGCTTATAAAGCTTTTCTATACTCTATAGTCTACTAATATAAATACTATTTGACTATTCTTCTTTAAGATAAAGATCTTAGCTTCTACTACTAGTACTAGACCTATTATCTATTCGTTCTTTAGGTTAATATCTAGTGCTACTATAGTAAGGAATACTAGGCGAATCATTTTTTTAATTACTTCTCTATCTAACTAGTTATATCTAGTTTACTACTAGTAAAGCGGTAGTCTAATATAAGGTGTCCCCGCTTACTATAGTTAGTATATCTAATAAGCGGGCTACTATTATACTTACGTTTCTCTCCCTATCTTAGAGAATATAGGGTTAAGTATTAGCCTACTCTTAGCTATCCCCTAGGTTAATAGGTTCTTTCTATACCCCTAAACTATAGGTTCTAGATAGGTTCTCTATAATATCTTATTTTATTAATACTCGCCTTTCTCGCTAGTATATAGGATTCTAGGGACTATAGGTATTATAGTATAGCTTTATATATATCTCCCTAGACTAGGTGATCTATAAGCTCTACCCGTAGCTTAGGCACTACTATATTTACTAGCTTCTATATATACTAGTATTCTTCTAGTTATATAAGTAGCGACGTATAGATATTCGTTAGGTATATAGAGAAATCTATGACTAATTAGTTATATCTCTACCTAGTGCTATACCACTACTATAGTATATTAGTATAGCGAGTTACTAGGTCTATAATAAGGTTATAATACTAATTACTAAATTCTTACTAGATAAACCTTCGCTCTAGGTCCTTCTTCTCCTCTTCTTTAATATATCTTCTCTATTATACTCTTAGCTTATCTTTAAGGAGAGTAGAGGCTTAGAGTACCTTTTTATACTATAGCTTATAGTAGCCTTAGTGCTATTTAAAGTAAATATCTAGTCCGCTTTTAAATAGGGCCTATTCTTCTATAGTACTAGTAGTAAAAGGTTTAATATACTTTAGTAGCGTTAGCACCTTCTCCTCTAGGTCTATAGCCTTAAGCTTATTCTATGGCTCCTCTATATCTAGTATTAGCACGTTGTCCTACTCCTACTCTTACTATAGTAGGATATTAGTAGTAGTTACTAGGGAAGATATTCTTAATCTAATTAGTATAGTTATAGGACGCTATACTAGAGATCGTCCTCTTTCGCGGGTATTATATATATTCTCTTACTCCATAGCCTCTACTTTAAGGTCATCGATCTCTCTCTACGCCTCTACTACCTATCTCTAGTACTATAGGAGGATCTTAACCTCTTCTAGCTTCCTAGCCGCTATAGCGGTCTTTAGGATCTAGTCTATAACCTCCTTAGAGTTTTCTATAGCCTCTTATATATTTATTTATTTATTATACTCTATTATAGTAGTATCCTCTATTAGTTCTACTTAGATATAGGCGGCCTTAAGGTTTATCTATATTAGGCTAAGGTCTATATTAGGCGGTTCTCCTACTAGGACTATATCCTTAGTCATAGATTCCTACGCTTCTAGATAGAGGTATTCTCCTACTCTAGTTACCTCCTATTACTCTTCTATAGGGTTATCTAGTGCTTCGCTTCGTGTTATATAGTTTCGCGTATTATATAATATTTCGTTTTTTATAAGTTCTTTATATTACTAGTTAAGTCTAGGTTAAGAAGTGATTATAATATTAGGACTAATATCTAGGGGTTAAATTAGATAAGAGTAATAATATAAGTAGTATATAAGTATACTATAGGGATTGATATTAATAATAATATAATTACTAGAGAACTCTAGGGGTGTTCTCTATAATTCTACTTTTAATATATGACTTATCTAATTAGGTTACCTAAGATCCTAGGTTAACCTTTCTCTAGCTAGTTCTATTATATAGAGGAACTATAGCATATAGAAGTATTCTTAGGTCCTTATACGCCTATTCTTCGACCCTTCTACGGGCCTTCTTATAGATATACTATAATAATTATATCTTATTAAGTATTCCTTACTCTAGTATCTAATTTCTTAGGCTTACTATACCCTAAGCCTACTAATAATTCCCTCTACTAATATAATCTACCGCTAATTAATAAGTATAATTAAAGACTAGTAAGAAGATATACTTTAGAGATTACTAGTTAGCTTAAAGATATTAATTACGCTTAATTATTAGATATCTCCCTATTTATAGTTATTTATAGTAATTATAGGCTATTTTATTAATACTAATTAGAGGTACTAGGAGATACTACTTAGTTTTAAGCCTATTTATAGTTTATATATAGATATAAATCTAAGTATTATACTTCTTTAAACTCTTATAGAGTATAATATTAAAGGCTAAGTATTTAGAATTACTATAGATAATATATTAAATAATAAGACTTTAGTTACTTCTCTCTAGTAGTCTCTCTAGTAGGCTCTTATAGATAATATAATTCTTCCTTAAATTCTATACCTTACTTATATTATCTAGCTTAGTCTCTAGTAGCTTCTTAGCTATATTAAGGTAAATCTATTAAATAAGTTAGCTAAGATAAAGTAGACTAAGAAGTAGTTAAGACTAGTAAAGCTTAATATATAGTACTAAGTATATAAAATTTCCTATACCTTAAATAAGGTCCGCTTTCTCGCTATCTATATTAATATAAGTCCTTAGCGCTAAGAGATTTTCTATAATCTCTAGATAATAGATATAAAGCTAGTGCCTATCTAAGATATAAGAACTTAATAGAATTTAACCTTCTTAATACTTTACTAGATAAAGCGTCTATATAATATCTTTACCCTATTCTATATAGAGTATAACTATAAGAAGATACTACTAAATAATAAAGAGTAGCGCTAGATTAACTATCTTCTTTATATTACTAAGCCTTTCTTTAATTATATAACTTAACTTTTAAAGACTTATAATATTATAGTATATTATATCTTTAAGATCTATAATAAGCTCTTTAAATACCTTAAATAGTTAATAAAATAGCTATAATAAAAGCGCGTTCTATATATTACGTGGTGCTAACTAGTTATAGTAAGTATCGCCTATAGTAGTCGTGTATATACGTTAAGGCTTATCCTTAAGTCTTAGTCATAATTATATTATTACTATTAGGCCTTATATAGGCTTAGATCTATAGAGTAGACTCTTATTAGGCTACGCTAGATAGTGCGCCTAGTTAAGCTATACTTAGGGTCTATATTAGGTAATA
Source organism: Penicillium pulvis (assembly GCF_028828015.1). Taxonomy (NCBI): domain Eukaryota; kingdom Fungi; phylum Ascomycota; class Eurotiomycetes; order Eurotiales; family Aspergillaceae; genus Penicillium; species Penicillium pulvis. Next base: position 53,248 of record NW_026643072.1, read on the forward strand.
AGAGACTAAGTATACCTCTCCTAATAGGGTAGTTATCTTAAGTATAAAATAAGTATAAAGCTAGAACTATAGGTTCTAAGTAATAATATATAATTAAACACGAAGAACTAAATATATATATAGTAATAACCATCCTTATATATCCTAGTCCTTCCTATTAAGGCGATAGGATATCATATATAACTAACTATCTCGTATTAATTGGAAGTATATATTACCTTAGTAAGTAATAGGCTAGAAATGGCTTCGGGCGGTAAGGGAGTAGAAATCTAGTTTATAGAATAATCTATATACTAGATTTCCTTTAGCCTTACCGCTTTAGGTATTTCTACCTCTAAGCTACTTAGTGGAATCACTAAGTACTAATACTCACGTGATTCATTATGGTCTTTTATTTAGACGTAGTATTTCTAATTATACTTAGGTAGCTAATACTAGCCTATCTTATACGTGACTTTAGGTTCGTTAATTCCCCTCCTAGGAATTAATTAGTTCTTAACCCCTACTTTTATTATAGGCTAAGTAGGTCTATAATACTATAGAAGTAAGAGATACTCTATATACTAGAAGCTAGTTAGATTAAGCTTAATAAATATTACTCCTAAACTAGTAGTATTTAAGGATATCTCTATACTATTAATATAATACTTATGCCTATAAATAAGTTTTAATTCTTTCTAATAAATAATTAGGATTAGAAATAGCGTGAGACTTATTATAACTCCTTTTAATAAGTACTTATTCTATACTAAGAGTAACTCTTATTACCTAACTAGTCCTTAGATAGAACTTATCTAATTATTTAATTAAGCTTAAAGCTTAATAAAATACTAAATAAAAGTATAGTATAACTAAAGATAGCGACTAATAAAATTACCTAATATCTTAATAGTAGTATATTTTTAATAAATTCTTTATAATATTATATTAATTAATTAATAGATACTATTTATCTTAGGCCTCTTATCTTCTAGAGAGAGTACTAAACTTACTTTCTAGTAATTACTACCCTTATATAGGATATACTTTCCTTCCTAGTAATAGATATAGATATTAAATAACTCTTTAATACTACTTAGGATATCTATTATTATTATTAAGGGAGATAAAAGAAGTAGATAATTAAAGAGCTAATAATATTTCTTTATACTTTAAGGTTTAATATTAAAGAGAAGAAAGTAAAGTATCTAGAGAAATTCTTCTCTATATTAAGATAGAAATAGCGAAGGAAGAGAAAGATAATAAGCTTAAGGAGGTAGAATTTAACTTAATTAGTGATACTAAGGAGGTAGATATAGAGATAAGTAATTATATATAGCTAGATAAGGTAGATAAGCCCTAGCTTCTAGTACCTAAGAATAGTACCTAGGTATAAGTATTAGGATAGAAATGTAAGGCTTGAGAGGATAAGGTCTTTAAGTATTACTTAAAATGATTATATAAAATTTTCTTATTAGGGGGCTGCCCCCCGATGAGTTATTAATAGAATATATACTATTTTTATCCTAGTATACTTCTTTCCCCTTATTATAAAGGAGATATGTAATATTATAGGTAAAAACTATATAATTTATGTAGAGATAGAAAGTCATAAGTCTTAGTATATCTATTATATTTATAACCTAAGTTAGGGCCCCGGACCTAACGCTAGGTTAGATATTATAACCTAGACCTAGTATTAGGTCTAAATCTTCGACCCAAAACCCCACTAGGTCTAGGTTAGGTCCGGGTTAGGTCTAGGTTAAGTTAGGTTCTATAGAAGTCTAGGCCCGGGTTAAGTTAGGCTTTACGGAAGTCTACTTAGATATCCCGAAATAGAACTAAATCACTTCTGATTCAGCATCTAGATCAAGAGTAAGCTCTAGGCTTACCTAGAGCTAGTCCATAATGGAGAGATATTTAAAGTGAGATCATTATGAACCGCTCACTTAGCTCTCACTTCCTCTATATTAAGGAAGAAGAAGAATCTCTCTCTTTTGATTCTTTCCTTCCTTAAGAATTAGTTTTAAAGCCAATATGATCTATATTGCCTTAGACTTCAAATCCATACCATATTAGTACTATTTTATATTCCTTTCAGATCTCCTTTACTATCTTCTTACCTGGCCCTTTTACTCCTTACACTAACTCTAGTTTAGTGCAATTTGTGCTAAAGACGTTTTATCCATCGAGAGACTACTAGAGAGCTTGAATGCACGTGGCACGTTCTTAGATACACATCCTCATCTATTCTGCTATAAATACGGAGCATGCGGATTGACTTAGAAAGTTTTTCTGTTTATAATCAGAAAGGTTGATTCAGGCAACTGCGGTTATCTCAAGGGCTCATAGCCACTACAAAGTATTCTGCTATATTGTACGCTCTACGTGGACGACCGCAGAGGGCATAATAAAAGTATCTAGGTACGGACAAATCCCAGCAATTCGATAGATTATGAGGCTCTTTAGTCTCTCCCGCGAGCGACTCACTACGTCGCTGAATTCATGCCTCGAACAGGTCTTCTCGGGTAGTTTCGCCACTGTGAAATGAGACAGAGCCAGGAAACTATGGAACAACTGGCCAGAACTGACTGGTATGGACAGACGGCGAAGACGCCATGTATGATAAATCCAGCCTCATGAGTCGCCTAAAGCCACTGAAGTGTCAATTCATATGAATTATATCCTCTGATCTGCTTCGTGCCTATAGAATTATGCCTATTGACACTACATATAGGAGCCTATCCTTTTCCTTCTTAGCTTTCGCGGGCGTCTAAAGCAGGTACGTTTGCATGAAATCGCCCTCCGCCGTGGCTGGACTTCAGCTGGAAGTTGGGATAAAACCAACATGCGACTGCAAGTTGCACATTTCGGACAATTAAAAACAATAGTAATAGTTAGGTTAAGAAACAGTAACCGAATTGAGCATCGGGTTGTGGAGCTAGAGCATGCTTTCTGTTTGAGATGCTTCTAGCATCATGCACCATGCGGCCATGCCTGCAGCCGTGGAGTCTATTTCGCCAATTCAGGAGTCGAAGTGCGCTGCGCAGACTACTGAGATGGATTTCCATCTCCCCTCTGATGTTCCTATCTCTGATTCATCTCCTCCTGAATCCTCGATTCTGGCTCTGCACGAAAGACTCAATGGGACCTGTCACCTGCCTTTTCTTCCATTCTCTTGATTTTATCTTACTTTTCTCTTCCCTTGCCCGCAAGGTAGCAGAATAGCACATGGTACTGCAATTATGACAGATCTTCCCGTGCTTCTGACAATCTCTACTTTTAAGTAAATCTAATACGTCAAGGATACAAGTGAACGTCAGTTTAAAAACATGATATCCTTCATTATTCCACTAGTACACAAAGTCTTCCTTCAATTGCTCCTTTCTAGATACAAAGGCGAGAAAACTCCGAGATCTCTGCGGTACCGGCGTTTCCGGCCGCTTGCGAGAAATTCCCCACTGGCTAAAGTTCTCACAGCATTGATCTACACATGTGGTAATTGCAACCCGCAAGCTCTACGAGCCTATCCGCTCTTGTAACGCCCTCTCTCTTCGTGGAATCAGTTGATATAGGTAATTCAAATTCTCAGGCCATTGCGCATTCACTCCAAGGTGGCCATAAGCCATGGGCCATTTGTTTCTTTGTGTGATGGTGGGTCCAGGCGACCCAGATGCGGCAACTCGCGTGTCTGTCATATATGTGAATGCCCCACTATTTTTCAATTGGTGAAATTTTCGACTTTTGGGCTATGGCTTCAATGAAGGACCCAGCGATTTTCTGGTAAAGCAGGAGGCTGGGAGAAGAAAGGGGTTTAATGAGCTTGGAATCACACCTTGAGCAATAGTTATATAAAGCACACATCCCCCCCAATCCAAGTCTTTTTTTCTTCATCCTTTCTCTCCTTAAGGTTCCCCTTCATCCTTTCCTACATTACTGCTCTGTCAGGTCCTAGCCGTTGTATAAAGGTACGCATGAGTTCATCATTGTTGATCAGGGTACATGCATGATGCAAGCTTTAACTCACCCTTGAACAGATCTGCACATATTCGATTGCACATATTCGATTGCACATATTCGATTGCACATGCTCGATTTGCTACCCTTTACAAATTTGCTTATTACTTTTTCTTGAATTTGAGCCAGTGGAGAAGTAAGCTTACTATCATTGCTGTTGCTCCCAGGATATGCATGATGCTAATCTTTGCTTTCATTTGAGTAGGTTTCCATCAATTCTGTACGTGGGCCAACTGCCTTTTTTCTTCTGGAACTCTGGACCCTTGGGTATGAGGTACGCATGAACGTGTTTTGATGAAGTGTGACGCCTTAGCAATTGTGTCGAGTTGTTGATCAGACTATACGCATGATACTAATCTTTACTTTCACTTTGGCAGATTCCTCCGCGTGCCGTATCCATTCCTTCCTACGTGAGACAATAGGCATTATGCCGTACCCCATACCTCGGGTTGAGATTCCCTCTCATGCGGCCCATAGAAGTGGATCTGAAGAGTCACCCACAAGCAAACAAAAGGTTTCTCAAGACATTGTCGACAAAGCGCGGGAACTGGAGCTCGAATTGGGCAGGCGAGGTTTTCCGCTTTCAAACAAGAGACTTTTCGCAGATACTGCGGAGGCAGTGAGCGAAGCCGTGAATAAGAAGCAGTGTCTATCGCTTGGTGGGTGCTGGGGTGGTAGGACGATGGCCAAAGACCCTAACTTCGAAGCTGAGTGGGAAGCTTTCAAAGAGCAAACGAGCAACTCTCGTTCACCTTATCCACCGAAGCACTTCCTTGATGAGCAAAAGCGAGAGCTCAAGAAATTTCCCAAGAAACTGAGGAATTTCATGAGAGACAAGGCCATAGCCCCAGAGAATGTATTCTTTCTCTCGAATCGTGGCTATCGCCTATACATCGACAAAGATACAACAAGTACATCCATCTCATCTCCGGAGAAGAGGAAACCGCGCCCAACACCAATGGCATCCGTTCTCTATTGTCTACCACACAAGGGCAAGCCTTTGGCCCCATTCTTTACCTTTCAGTGCAAGAATGGGGGACCACCATACAGCCATGAGGGACTTCACATTGTCAATAACCCAGATGGGTGGATTTCGGAAAGCGACTTTTTCACCTGGCGTCAGAAAATCTTCGGAGAGCACCCCAAGGCCTTTTCTCAGGGATCGCAGCGAAAGGAGCCCGTTCCCAGACTTCTTCTTTTCGACGGAGAAAAGATTCCGATGAACAAAAAGTTTTTCGTGTCTGGTGATATGGAGGAAAACATCTTCTGCCTTGCGCTTCCCCGCGGTATGAGTTCCATGTTTACTCCGCTGGAAGATAGACTTGTCTCTATTGACCAAAAGTACCAACAAGTCATGGAGAATGCCTTAAGAGGGAGTCGTGAGGGATATAGAATGGAGAATTCTATTTTTGTGCAACTCATTGCTAACCGACTGAATGAAGCTCCAGAGGGTCGGAAGGTTTGGAAAAAGCTTGGGCTAATTCCGTGCAAGTCTGATCGCTTTGGTGAACATATCGACACTTTGTTTCTGTCTATGGCAACCAAAAAAAGTTTGCCGCAAAATTCAGCTCTCAGGCCTGCTCGATCGTACCCGTCTCCGTCTTCGTCAGAACCGAATGGATCCTCTCCGCTATCCCGACAATCTCGAAGACGAACAGCGGTTGCCCCGAGGCCCGAGACCAGCGATGTCGAGTCTTTCGAAGAGGACCCATCGAACGATCCTGACTATCAAGCGGAATTTGGCATCGACATCGAAAGCATTGTTCCAAGCGATTATGAAGACGAAGAGGTGGAAATTGCTGATGATCTTGGCCCCGTGTCTGATTCTAGCCCCGTGGTTGATCATGACCCAGTGGTTGATCCTGGCCCAGTGGTTGATCCTGGCCCAGCGGTCGACGCCGAGAACAAATTGACGTTGCTCAATTACCTGATCACAGCTTTCTCGAACGAGACCCCAAGGCGCGAGCGTGAACTTATGAGGATTCTTTCTTTGTGTCGTAGAATCGGTTTTGATCCATTTAAGAGCTCTCCGACTTCCTCCGGTAGCCATCCTTTGTTTTCCTTTCTCATGTTTCCTGTACACTCCCTTTTTCGGTTCCAAAAGCCTTTGTTCTCTAAACATTCATTCACATATTTTCCTTTGTTAGTAGTTCAATACAATGTCTTTAAAAACGGTTACAAATAACTTGAAATAATTCTTGCTCTAGTTTGTTTGGTCAACTACCCTAAGCTCATCCTCTTTTTTGTGTTTTGATCTGTCACAGATCAGAACAAACCGAGCAGAACCCGAATGGATCAAACTGGATCAAGACCAAAGATGTCGACTTCCTACTCGCAGGATAGTAAGTGTGCTGCTTGTGCTGATCAAACTCTTTCGCTATTTCGCTGAGGCAAAGTCAATCTGGGTTCTTCGAGATCCCATCACTTCCGACCGGCGGAAAAATTATCATCATCACAACTCATCAGCTGTTTTCAGCTGGAGCCTGAGAGGACGTGTGCATTCCTGCACACAGAGCGTGGTTACTGCATACCGAAAGCCGTTTGAAACACTCGAACGCTCTAATATTGAGATTGAAAAGTAACCCGCGCGTCATCTCGAAAATGTTCGCAAGAAGCTCCGAACAGAGCTAACATACGAACAGGTTACAGCAGTCACATCACTCTGGGCAATAAATCCGTCAGCACCTCTTCAATTCGCCATCTCTTCTACCCCTTGGCTCCTTATTAGCTGGCAATAAAAATTGCAATCCTCCCTCATGCTCCCCTGCTGACGAATGCAATGATTGTCAAGTTCGAGCGGCGCTGGCAGATCAAATGTAAGCTTGTCCCGAACGCAGTCCATCACCCGACTGAAGAATACCTACAAGACCAAACAGTTGATAAAGAAGCTGCCCACATCAGTCCTTGGCGGGACGGCGAAGTAAAGGATCTTTACCGGACGGGCGATGCATTCTAGAGCGCCTGAAGGCCGTCTTTCGCGAAGCCGTCATACGTCGCATCGCCCAACGACAATACAACAGATTTAAGATGGAAGGGAGCGAACATATCAATTATTCCTTGCAAAGTTTGCTCGTCCTCCCTGGAATTTAAACGTAACCAGAGTCCTAGGAAAGAGAATCTCATGGAAAATTATTGAACAATACTCGTTACCTGTAACGATGAGATCACTTTCAAACAGCTTCTCAAACGTTGCTGTCTAAATGCGATCGCATTTTCTAGACTTTGGCCCCAGACAGACGCTTTCTCCACAACATAACAAAGCTGAGCTCCAAGTCCGTAAAACAAATGATACCTACCCGCGCGAATACTCCTTGACTCGGCTGATCTACAGCGAAGACTACTGCTGTTGAGCGCTGAGAGGGGGTACTTTGTTTGCGAACTCCAAGGACATAGAAGTCGCAACTGCTCTTCCCTGATTTTGAGGGGTTTCGCTCCAGGAACAAACACCGTCGAACCACGTATCGTTTAGCTGGTGAGACAACAAGCATCATTTCGGCATTTCTTGGCCTTTTTGTGTGGTCGAAGGGAAAGGGTACACAAAGTGCAGGCGGGCAGGTAAGAAATATGGGCTCCTAAAGGAAGCTCGGACTGCAACTAAGCATGAAACCCGTTGCCCTTGAGCTCTTCTTCCTTCTCTTACTTGGCTGAGTGGCAAAACGAATTCTTAAAATATCTCGCCAACCAGAGGTCCTAGGGCTTTAAGACCTAGTTCAAAATCTTAATTACTTCAACGGCTACGTTTTGATACCGGTTTTACGGGTCAGAATGGCAGCTATTGGAGTTGCGCGCCCGAACCATGGTTCTGCAGCTGCGGAACGTGGGGAAAACCGAAAATTTGCAACGCCAAGACCGACCAGAATCAACAACAAGAGCGACGCAACCAGCATGGATCAGCTAATCAATGGCGCGAACGCCGTGATTCGACACATGGAGAACACCGGGCAGGACGAGCCAATCGTCACCCGGTTCGCCATCACGGTCCGCCAGTTCGCTGAGCAAGCGAAGACAGGCGGCGCTCAGGGGGAGATGGCAAAGGTCATCTCCGCTCTTGAAGCAATTGCCGCCGACACGCAGCGCTTGAACACCAGAATCGATAGCATTGAAAAGTCAGCAACCTCGTCAGCAACTTCCGCTTCAACCCTGTCCTCGACAGACCGCTGGAAAGCGTTCCGGGCGGGCGCCTGGCAATACACGATCTCCGTAGATCCCCCTATCAACCGCAGTGATGGCACGGCATCACTAGGTGTGAGCGAGGTCGAACTCCGCGAGGACCGGTCTATCGTAATTAAGGTCGACCCCACGTGGAGGGACAAAATCAGGCAGATGGAGGCAAAAGCGATCGTGGGCAAGGCAGAGAGCCTACGTGAGAAATACGCCAGCAAAAAGACCTCCCCTGCATTAGCTGGGAACGCGTATTTCTGTGCTGCTCGTGTGCTGCTATCTGGAGACGTTTCGATGCTGGTTAACTCTGCTGCCGGGGCAGAGCTCCTCCATCGTCACACGGAATGGATACGTATGTTCGGCCCGGCAGCACGGATCCAGAGTAGTAGTAGTAGTAGTAGAATTCATTTGCCCGATCTAGCTTGCCTCTAGTAATGGCCGCTATGCGGGGGTGCTGCCGGGCCTGCCCGGCAGCGAGGTAATGGTGCGCTGCACCCAGGATATATATCGTGCATGGAGGTGAAGTTAGGGCTTGCCCACTTGCCCCCAGTTGCCCGCAATCCGAGAAAATTAAGTACAAAGAAAAACCCGAGGTTTTCGGCCGAAGAATCAAGGAAAAACAAAGGAAAGAACGTAAGGAAAGTCAATCTCCGCCCCAGTAACACAGCCACCAGCGTCCAGCTCGTTTCCAGCTTGCTGGGAGGCCTGCTGTGTCTTCCAAACTCCCCACGAGATTGTTGCACCTGCTGCGCCCGCAACTTCATTTTTCCGCCCCGCACACCTCCGCGGTTTCGCCGCATCTCCCACTTCCGCTCCCACTTCCCACTTCCAGCACCCCTCGCACCACCATGTCCTCTTCTTCTCTCACTCTGCCCTCACTTTCGCCTCACTTCCACCTCCATGACACGCCATCCCCGAATACATGACCCTTTCCCCGGCCGGTCAGCCGCTTCCGCGCCGTTCTGCCTCTTAAGGGAAGAAAGGGGACCTGGCCCTTCTTCCTGCGATCCACATTTCATCTACCACCACCACACTACCTATTGGATCATACTGGTTGTTCTTGCTCTGGTTGTTGCTGCTCTGGTTCGAATCCCATAACGTCGGGATCGACCGCGTGAAACTGCCCGAGAAGTCGGGTCTTTTCCATGAAGGCGGAGATCGCTGGAACCACGTTCTTTTCCTGCATGAATTGGTCGAACGAGAGCGATGTGCATACGCGTGCTTGTACGAGCGCTGCTCGCATGTCTCTGCGCTCATCTTCAAAAAAGGGGCACTCCAAGAGCACGTGTCTTGGTTGCTGGTGCCCGAGATCGCACGCGCAGCGAGGCGAGTCTGTGACTCCAATTCTCCATAGGTAACGTTTCAATCCGATGATATTAAGCCGCATTTGAAGCATGATGGATGCTGACGCTTTTCTCTGGCCTTTCCAGTAGTCCAGAACCTTCTTCGTGGGCACCGGAATCAGTCGCTTTGTCGCCTGCCCAACCTTCTTCTCCTTCTCCCACGCTGCCTCCCACGTGATCTTCGCCCGCTCCCGAATACCTCGCCTCGCCGCTGCGGCGAGCTTGATACGCCGGTCGTGCGGGCCTGGAACCTCTGCTTTTGCTGCCTGCTTCGCGTGCTCGTCCACGAGCTCGTTGCCTGGAATCCCCTGGTGAGCGGGGATCCAGCGGAGCTCGACCTGGATGTCTTGTTCTGCGAGTTTTTGAAGGTTTTCGATAGCTCCGCGGAGGTAGACCTGACCAGAAGGCATACGTGGGCGGAGAAGCGCTTGGAGAGCAGCTTGGCTGTCAGAGAAGATCACGGCGTGCTGCGCGTGCTCTTGTACGAGTTCTGTCGCCATCTCAATGGCACGGAGCTCCGCAGAGTAGACTGTCGAGTCTTGCTCCGTGCCCATCTGGCAGTGGCGGTGCTCGCGAGTGGCCTCTACCACCACCGCGGCACCGACTTTCCCCTCGATTCCACTCCCATCCGTATAAATAATTAGTTTTCCTTGATCTTGACCTTGACCATGGTCTTGACCTCGATCTTGACCTCTGCTGATTTCTGAGTGCTTCTTCACCGCTTCGTCACGCTCTAGGATGAAGACTTCTGGAGGCGCGTGCCATGGTGCCCGGACGTATGCTCGCCTGCTCTCCCAGTCCCCTTGCACAGTTCCCGGGGGAGCCGTTAAGCATCCTCCCTTCTGCCAGGCGTGCGCTTCCATCGGAGTCCATCCACCACGTTGACGTTGCTGTGGAGAACGCTGTCGGATCATGAGCTGTGGAACTCCATGTGCTGGACCCGTGCGTATCCGGAGAGCTGTCTCCGCGGAGATACGCTCCATCTGGATACCGATTGGTGGAAGGTAGAGCTCAATATTCAGCGCTTCTGCTGCGCTGGTCTTGAAAGCTCCGCCGATCAGGCACGCTGCACGCTTTTGAATTGCTGCGAATTTGGCACTGATATGCTTGCACTTCCCTTTCTCGAACCATGGATACCACGCTGATACACCATAGAGCATCTGCGGTATCACCACTGCTTGATATATCCTCCGCATAGCTAGCGTAGACGCTCCCCACGTAGATCCTGCTAGACTTCGTAGTGCTTGTATGGATATGCTGCCTTTCATAACTGCTTTTTCGTGGTGGTGAGAGAACGTGAGCTGTGGATCAAGCCAGAAGCCGAGATATCTCGCTGCTTGCTCTGGGAAGATGATATTATGGAGCCCGTCTTGACCTTCAACCAGTAGAAAGGACTGGCCTTCGTGCTTCCTTTCTGGTGGCACGAAGTGGATCAAACTGTACTTCTTTGGGTCAAAAACAGAGGCATGCCGACGTGCCCAGATCCTCGCTTTCTCGCACGCTCTTTCGAGCTTAGAAATGGTGTGCCTTTCCATCTTGCCAGTCGCCATAAAGCCCACGTCGTCAACCCAGCCTATGGTGGAGAGATCTCCGCTTCTGGTCTGGCAGTCTTCGAGCAGGTCCGCGTTATAGAGAAGATAGAGAATTGGTGAGAGAGGAGATCCTTGCGGGATACCGGTTGGCGTGGGAATACGCTCTGATATGCCCTCTGGCATACGGATACGCGTGCTTCTGCCTGTGAGAAACGCTCCGATCTAGGGTGTAAGCTGGCTAAGTCGACGCTTTTTGATGTTATGAATTAGACGTGCATGTGAGACGTTGTTATACGCTCTAGATATGTCTAGCATAAGAAGAGAGACCATAGAGCCTCTACCCCACGCGCTACGTATCCGATCTAGCATGATCTGTATAGCGTGCTCCGTGGAGATGCCCCGTCTTCCACTAAGATGACCTTTTGGCAGCAATCCGTGCTCTTCCATAGCGTAAGATATACGTCTTGTGATGATAGACTCGAGAAATTTAGCGATTGTATTGAGAAGAGCAACTGGCCGGTATGACTTAGCTTCCTGGTAGTCTCGATCTCCGGCCTTGCGTAGCATAACCGTGATAGACCTCTGGAAGTGGCCTGGATTGTAGCCTATTCGCACGCACGCGTTGAAGAGCTGGTGGAGCGTGCTCGCCACCACGGGGATTTTGATCAGCTTGTGCCAGAGAGCGTTCGGAATCGCGTCTTCTCTAGGGGCCTTGCCCGCGGGAGTAGCTCGTATAGCTTCCTGGATCTCGTGATGTGTGATCTCCGGAAAATCCACGCTTTCTGGATATATATATCCTTCCGTGTCTGTTATATCCGCTTCTGGAGGTTGTGGGAAGAAAGCGTGCTGGAAAGCTGCTGCTTTCTGCTCCATGGTCTCCGCTGTGGAACCGTCTCGTGCCCGGAGTGTAGGTGTAAGTCCACGCTCGTAGACGCCGCTATGGTTCCGCGCCCACTTGGCCAGTCTCCACATGCCACGGGGGCCCTCTTCCATAACCTTCTGTACACGCTTCCGGTGGGCCTTGCTGAGCGTGCCCTTGATGAGCCGGTTCTTGTCGTTCCGGGCCTGCTTGTAGCGGAGCTCGTCAAGCGGGTCGTGTGAGCGAGTCCACTGCCGGCGGAGAAAACGCACGGTTTTTACCGCTTCTCTACACTCCAGCGTGAAGTCGGAGTTTGACCACATGGAAGGTTTTGCCCATGGTGTGGAAGCGTCGATCGCTACTTGTATAGTCCGTATAAAGGTCTGGGTTTCGAGCTCCACACGTTGCTGGCTGGCAGAGGTCAGATCTCGTGATATAACGTGCTTTTCGATGAATTCTGTGAGGATCTTGTCGTCCATGGCACTCCAATTTCGACGTTCTGGGGCCTTGAAAAGTGGGGTCTGCACGTCTAGTGTAGTGCGTACGGGATAGTGGTCAGATTGGTGTTCGATATCGTCTGCACGCCCATGGTTGACCAATCGCCCAGTTAGCTCTTCGCTGATCCACGTCAAATCGATCACAGATTCTGCACCTCCACGCTCCCACGTGGGCCTAGCGGCCTCTGTGAGCAAGTCAAGCTTGTGCTGGTCAGCCAGCAGCAAGAAATCCTCTGATTCTGCCTCTGCAGGAGCTCCTGGACCTCCCCATACTGGATGGTGGGCGTTGAAGTCTCCCACAACGATATGCTCCGCTTCCTTGCGCTTAGAGAGCTCTTGACGGAGCTTGTCGGGTATGCCTGTGCCTTGCCGATTGTATATGTTGTGCACGAAGAGATCCGTCCAGTTGCCGTGCGCGTGAGCTTTCCGGAGCTTCAAGATCTGGTAATCACGATCCACGAGCGTGCAAGACCACTCGCCAGGGTGGAGGTTCTTAGATATATAGAAGCATACGCCAGGTGGTTCGTCTAGAGACGTGCTTGGATAGACGAGCTGGAAGAGCGAGGATATGGGTTGATGTGTGGTGTTGGAGAGGGTGTTCTTCCACGGCTCTTGAACTGCAATCACGCTGGCTTCTTGCACGCGTCGATCCCTGAGAAACGAGGCCATGACTGGTTGCGATTTGTTCACATTGTATTGTAGAATCTCGAGCTTATTCATTAGATGAGAGGTTGTCTTGGTCGTCGCTGTATTCTGAAGCCTCGTGGAAGAACTCTTCTTCTGGCTCTGGTTGTGGGGGTGTGCTGCGGATATGATATATATCTGCATCCACATCGAAGATATCGCTGAAGTGGAGACCGTGGCTTGGTGGAAGCGTCTCCTCTGTGGGCGCTGGAGCTGGGGGATGTGGTGGGAGGATTCGTAGGCGTGTGCGTGTGAGCTGCTCTTGTGGGGGGTCTTGAATACCGAGCTGTTCCCTAGCGCTTTGAAGTAGCTGCATGGCTGGGTTGGCTGGAGCTAGAGCTGGAGATGGAGATCTGGCCTGCATAACCTGGTCGTTTTCTATGTCGATCTGGGGCTCTTCGAAGCGGCGTTTCTTGTGCTGTAGGAGACGTTCTGGATCCGATATGGGGTCCTGGAGTATACGCTGCCGAGAGCGAGAGTTCCGGGCATGCTCCGTGATGGTGAGGGCGGTCTCCGTGAGCTCTGGCTGTGTGGGTAAGCTCTTGTCGCTAAAAGTGGAGGTTTTTGACTTATTCTTCGAGCCCTTGGGTCGGCCCCTGGTCCTCTGGACCGCTGGCTGGCTTGCTGGTTGACTGGCTGGTGGAGCTGTACGCTGGCTGGCGAGTGGAACTGTACGCTGGCTGGCCGATTGGCTGAACTGGAAGTCGAATCGGTTCGCTGGAGCATGCACCGAGTCTTTAAGCCCGGCTTGTGGTGTGAAATTGAACTCTGGGACGCGCGCTGGAGCTCGTGCTGAAGCTCGTGCTGAAGCTCGTGCTGGAGCTCGTGCTGGAGCTGGAGCTGGAGCTGGAGCTGGAGCTGGAGCTGGAGCTGGAGCTGGAGCTGGAGCTGGAGCACGTGGTGTGCGAAGATGGAGAGGCACACGGTGATATGGCGGGCATTCCGCACGTATCTGCTCTGCCTTGGCCTTTGCCTCTCTCTTGACCGGGCAATCCAAGCTTGTGGGCCGGTGATTACCTGAGCAGTTAGCACACTTGATTCGGATGACGCCGCCACGCGTAGAAGGGCACTCCCAGGTCGGGTGCTCTTCCGCGCAGTGACCGCATGTGAAGTTTCTGTGTGGGCAGTGTGATTGAACATGCCCTGGTTTCTGGCACTTGCGACACAGCTTCACCCTACCATCTCGACAGAAGAAGACGACGGAGTGGACTTCAGAATTCCAGTATAACCCCTGGTCAATTGCTTGATTGGCAACTGCTGGATTGTCGAATTCCATAACCACCGACGCTTCACGCTGGCTCTCTCCACGCGGGCGGGTAAGCCAGTCAAGGTAGACAATCTTCGCCTTTCCACCCCAATTCAACACGTTCTGCCGCTGAATCTCACTAACTAAGCCCTCTCGAGTCTCAGGCGTGAGCTGGAAGCTCCGGATTGGCAATCCATGCACGACGACGCCCCACGATGGACTCTGGATCCGTGCTGCTATGCCAAACATGCGTAACCATCCCTCGTGGTGGACGCGGAGAAGCTCCGCGCCAGCAGCGGAGTTAGCCAGTAGCGAGACATCTCCAGATGGCAGCACACGAGCAGCGAGAAATTCCGCGTTACCAGCCAGCGCGGCGGAGGTCTTCGAGCGCGCCTACTGCACGCGTAGACGCTCCGCTTCCTTCACAATTGCCTTGGCTTCCATCTGCCTGATCTTGTCCCTCTGCGCTGGGTCCACCTTGACCGTGATGGATCGATCTTCGCGGAGCTCGACCTCGCTCACGCCTGGCGACGCCGTGCCGTCGCTTCGGTTGATAGGGGGATTAGCGGAGGCCGTCTGGTGCTGCCAGGCGCCCGCCCGGAACGCTTTCCAGCGGTCTGTCGAGGATAGGGTTGAAGCGGAAGTTACGGTTGACGAGCTGGCGGACTTTTCGATGCTATCAATTCTGGTATTTAAGCGCTGCGTGTCAGCGGCAATTGCTTCAAGAGCAGAGATCACTTTTGCCATCTCCCCCTGAGCGCCGCCTGTCTTCGCTTGCTCAGCGAACTGGCGGACCGTGATGGCGAACCGGGTGACGATTGGCTCGTCCTGCCTGGTGTTCTCCATGTGTCGAATCACGGCATTCGCGCCATTAATCAGCTGGTCCATGCTAGTCGCGTTGTTGATTCTGGTCGGTCTTGGCGTTGCAAATTTTCGGTTTTCCCCACGTTCCGCAGCTGCAGAACCATGGTTCGGGCGCGCAACTCCAACAGCTGCCATTCTGACCCGTAAAACCGGTATCAAAACGTAGCCGTTGAAGTAATTAAGATTTTGAACTAGGTCTTAAAGCCCTAGGACCTCTGGTTGGCGAGATATTTCAAGAATTCGTTTTGCCAAGAGATAGATGTTTTACAGATCCAGAGTCCATCGTGGGGCGTCGTCGTGCATGGCTTGCCAATCCGGAGCTTCTAGCTCACGCCTAAGACTCGAGAGGGCTTGGTTAGTGAAATTCAGCGGCAGAACGTATTGAATTAGGGTAGAAAAGCGAAGATTGTCTACCTTAACTGGCTCACCCGCCCGCGTGGCGAGAGCCAGCGTGAAGCGTCGGTGGTCATGGAATTCGATAATCTAGCAGTTACCAATCAAGCAATTGACCAGGGATTATACTGGAATTCCGAAGTCCATTCCGTCGTCTTCTTCTGTCGTGATGGTAGGGTGAAGCTATGCCGCAAGTGCCAGAAACCAGGGCATGTTCAATCACACTGCCCACACAAAAGCTTCATATGTGGTCACTGCGCAGACGAGCACCCGACCTGGGAGTGCCCGTCCACGCGTGGCGGCATGATTCGAATCAAGTGTGCTAACTGCTCAGGTAATCACCGGCCCACAAGCTTAGATTGCCCGGTCAAAAGAGAAGCGAAGGCCAAGGCAGAGCAGATACGTGCGGAATGCCCGCCGTATCACCGCGTGCCTCTCCATCTCCGCACACCGCGTGCTCCAGCTCCAGCTCCAGCCCTAGCTCCAGCTCCAGCACGAGCTTCGGCTCCAGCTCCGGCTCTAGCTCCAGCGCGTGCCCCAGAGTTCAATTCCACGTCACAAGCCGGGCTCAAAGACTCGGTACACGCTCCAGCGAACCGCTTCGACTTCCAGTTCAGCCAATCAGCCAGCCAGCGCACAATTCCACTCGCCAGCCAGCATACAGCTCCACCAGCGAGCCAGCCAGTAGCTCAGAAGGCCCGGGGCCGGCCTAAGGGCTCCAAGAATAAGTCAAAAACCTCCACATTCAGCGACAAGAGCTTACCCACGCAACCAGAGCTCACGCAGAACACCCTAGCAATCAGTAAGCGTGCCAGGAACAGTCGTTCCCAGCAGCAAGCGCTCCCAGACCCGATCTCGGACCCAGAGCGTCTCCTACAGCACAAGAAACGTCGCTTTAAAGAGCCCCAGATCGACATAGAAAACGACCAGGTCATGCGGGCCAGATCTCCATCTCCAGCTCCAGCTCCAGCTCCAGCCAACCCAGCCATGCAGCTACTTCAAAGCGCTAGAGAACAGCTTAGTATTCAAGACCCGCCAGCAAGGGGACAGCACACACGTCTACGAATTCTTCCACCACACCCCCCAGCTCCAGCGCCCACGGAGGAGACGCTTCCACTAAGCCATGGACTCCACTTCAGCGATATCTTCGACGGAGATATATTCCACGTCGGCAGCTCGCCCCCAGAACCAGAAGAAGAGTTCTTCCACGAGGCTTCAGAATACAGCGACGACCACGACGACCACCTCTCATCCAATGAATAAGCTCGAAATCCTACAATATAATGTGAACAAATCGCAACCAGTCATGGCCTCGTTTCTCAGGGATCGACGTGTGCAGGAAGCCAGCGTGATTGCAGTTCAAGAGCCATAGAAGAACACCTTTTCCAACACGACCCATCAGCCTATTTCCTCGCTCTTCCAGCTCGTATATCCAAGCACGCCCGACCCCCCAGGCGTCTACTTCTACGTATCCAAGAACCTCCAGCCAGGCGAGTGGTCTTGCACGCTCGTGGATCGTGACTACCAGATCTTAAAGCTCCAGAAGGCCCACGCGGATGGGAACTAGAGCGATCTCTTCGTGCATAATATATATAACCGGCAAGGCACGGGCATGCCAGACAAGCTCCGTCAGGAGCTCTCTAAGCGAAGAGAAGCAGAGCATATCATCGTGGGAGACTTCAACGCCCACCATCCAGTATAGGGTGGTCCAGGAGCTCTAGTAGACGCAGAATCGGAGGATTTCTTACTGCTAGCGGACCAGCACAAGCTTGACTTGCTCACGGAGGCCGGCAGGCCCACATGGGAGCGTGGAGGAGCAGAATCAGTGATCGACCTAACGTGGATTAGCGAGGAGCTAGCTGGTCGACTAGTCAACCATAGGCGTGCAGACGATATCGAACACTAATCTGATCACTTTCCAATACGGACGACTCTCGACGTGCAGACGCCGCTCTATAAGGCCCCAGAACGGCGAAATTGGAGTGCCACGGACGACAAGATCCTCACAGAATTCATCAAAAAGCACGTCATACCACGAGACCTAACTTCTGCCACCGTGACCAAGCAACGTGTGGAGCTCGAAACCCAGGCCTTCATACGCACTATATAAGCAGCAATCGACGCTTCTACACCATGGGCGAAACCATCCACGTGGGCGAATTCCGACTTCACCCAGGAGTGTAGAGAAGCGGTCAAGACCGTACGCTACCTCCGTAGAGTATGGACTCGCTCGCGTGATCCGCTCGATGAGCTCCGCTACAAGCAGGCCCGCAACGACAAGAACCGGCTCATCAAGGGCACGCTCAGCAAGGCCCACTGGAAGCGTGTGTAGAAGGTTGTGGAAGAGGGCCCCCGTGGTATGTGGAGACTGGCAAAGTGGGCGCGGAACCGCAGCGGCGTCTATGAGCGTGGGCTTACACCTACACTTCGAACCCGTGACGGAGCAGTAGCAGAGACCGTGGAGTAGAAAGCAGCTGCTTTCCAGTAAGCTTTCTTCCCACAACCCCCAGAAGCGGATATGGTAGACACGGAAGGATATATATATCCAGAAAGCGTGGAATTCCCCGAAATCACACACCACGAGATCCAGGAAGCTATACGAGCTGCTCCCGCGGGCAAGGCCCCTGGAGAAGACGCTATTCCGAACTCTCTCTGGCACAAGCTAATCAAGATCCCCGCGGTAGCGGACACGCTCCACCAGCTCTTCAACGCGTGTGTATGGCTTAGGTATAACCCATCACACTTCTAACGCTCCATCACTATCGTTCTACGGAAAGCAGGTGACCGAGACTACCAGGAAGCGAAGTCATATCGACCAGTTGCTCTTCTTAATACAATTGCTAAATTCCTCGAGTCCATCATCGCAAGACGTATATCTTACGCTGTGGAAGAGCACGGGCTACTACCAAAAGGTCATCTTGGTGGAAGACGGGGCATCTCCACGGAGCACGCTATATAGATCATGCTAGATCGGATACGTAGCGCGTGGGGCAGAGGCTCTATAGTCTCTCTTCTTATGCTAGACGTATCTAGAGCGTACGACAACGTCTCATATGCACGTCTAATCCATAACATCAAAAAGCGTCGGCTTGGCCAGCTTGCTCCATAGATCGAAGCGTTCCTAACAGGCAGAAGCACGCGTATCCGTATGCTAGAGGGCATATCAGAGCGTATTCCCACGCCAACTGGTATCCCGTAAGGATCTCCCCTTTCGCCAATTCTATATCTTCTATATAACGCGGACCTACTCGAAGACTGCTAGACCAGAGATCTCTCCACCATGGGCTAGGTCGACGACGTGGGTTTCATAGCGACTAGCAAGACAGAGTAGCAGACTATCTCCAAGCTTAAAAAAGCGTGTGAGAAATCGGGCATCTGGGCACGTCGCCACGCCTCTGTTTTTGATCCAAAGAAGTACAATTTGATCCACTTCGTGCCCCCAGAGCGGCAGAAGACGCACGCGGGCTAGTCCTTTCTTCTTATTAAAGGTTAAGACGGGCTTCACAATATCGTCTTTCTAGAGCAGGCAGCTAGATATCTCGGGTTCTGGCTCGATCCACAGCTCACGTTCTCCCACCACCACGAAAAAGCAGTCATGAAAGGCAGCACGTCTATCCAAGCTCTACGAAGTCTAGCAGGGTCTACATGGGGAGCGTCTACGATAGCAATGCGGAGGATATATCAAGCAGTGGTGATCCCGTAGATGCTCTACGGCGTGTCAGCATGGTATTCTCCACTTACGATAGGCAAGGGAAAAGCTCGGGTAATCAGCAATAAATTCGCAGCAATCTAGAAGCGAGCAGCGTGCCTAATTGGCGGAGCCTTCAAGACCAGCGCGGCAGAAGCACTAAATATTGAGCTCTACCTGCCACTAATCGGTATCCAGATGGAGCGTATCTCCGCGGAGATAGCTCTCCGGATACGTATAGGTCCAGCACATGGAGTTCCATAGCTTATGATCCGACAGCGTTCTCCATAGCAGCGTCAACGTGGTGGGTGGTTACCGATGGAGGCACATGCGTGGCAGAAGGGCGGATGCTTAATAGCTCCCCCCGGTGCTATAACGGGCGAGTGGGAGAGTAGGCAAGCGTACGTCCGGGCACCATGGCACGCGCCTCCAGATGTCTTCATCCTAGAGCGTGACGAAGCTATGGAGAAGCACGCGGAGATCAGCAAAAGTCAAAATCAAGGTAAATTACTAATATACACGGATGGAAGCGGAATTGAAGGAAAAGTCGGTGCTGCTGTGGTGGTAGAGGCCACGCGCGGGCACCGCCACTGCTAGATGGGCACGGAAGAAGACTCCACGGTCTATTCCGCAGAGCTTCGGGCCATCGAGATGGCGACCGAGCTCGTACAAGAGCTCTAGGAGCGCGCACGACAGGGTGTTATAGTATTTTCTGACAGCCAAGCTGCTCTCCAAGCGCTTCTCCGCCCACGTATGCCGTCTGGTCAGGTCTACCTCCGCGGAGCCATCAAAAACCTTCAAAAACTCGCAGATCAAGATATCCAGGTCGAGCTCCGCTGGATCCCCGCTCATCAAGGGATTCCAGGCAACGAGCTCGTGGATAAGCACGCGAAGCAGGCAGCAAAAGCAGAGGCAGACACACCAGGCCCGCACGACCGGCATATTAAGCTTGCCGCTGCGGCGAAGCGAGGTATTCGGGAGCGGGCGAAGATCACGTGGGAGGCAGCGTGGGAGAAGGAGAAATCGGGAAAAGCGACAAAACAGTTGATTCCGGTGCCCACGAAGAAGGTTCTAGACTACTAGAAAGGCCAGAGAAAAGCGTCAGCGTCCATCATGCTTCAAATGCGACTCAATATCATCGGATTGAAGCGTTACCTATGGAGAATTGGAGTCGCAGACTCGCCTAGGTGCGGGTGCGATCTCGGGCATCAGCAACCAAGACACGTGCTCTTAGAGTGCCCCCTTTTTCGAATACGAGCGGAGAGATATGCGAGCAGCGCTCGTACAAGCGCGCGTGTGCACGTCGCTCTCGTTCGACCAATTCATGTAGGAAAAGAACGCGGTTCCAGCGATCTCCGCCTTCATAGAAAAGACCCGACTTCTCGGACAGTTCCACGCGGTCGATCCCGACGTTATGGGATTCGAACCAGAGCAGCAACAACCAGAGCAAGAACAACCAGTATGATCCAACAGGCAGTGTAGTGGTAGTAGATAAAATATGGATCGTAGGAAGAAGGGCCAGGTCCCCTTTCTTCCCTTAAGAGGCAGAACGGCGCGGAAGCGGCTAACTAGCCGGGGAAAGGGTCATGTATTCGGGGATGGCGTGTCATGGAGGTAGAGGTAAGGCGGAAGTGAGGGCAGAGTGAGAGAAGAAGAGGACATAGTGGTGCGAGGGGTGTTGGAAGTCGGAAGTGGGAGATGCGGCGAAATCGCGGAAGTGTGCGGGGCGGAAAAATGAAGTTGCGGGCGCAGCAGGCGCAACAATCTCAAGAGGGGTTTAGAAGACACAGCAGGCCTCCCAGCAAGGTGGGAAAAGGCTGGCAAAAAGCTGCGAAAAGCTAGATGCTGGTGGCTGTGTCACTGGGGCGGAGATTGACTTTCCTTTACGTTCTTTCCTTTGTTTTTGACGTTCTTTGTACTTTAATTCTTGGATTGCGGGCAACTAGGGGCAAAGTGGGCAAACCCTAACTTCACCTCCATGCACGATATATATCTTGGGTGCAGCGCACTATTACCTCGCCGCCGGGCAGGCCCGGCAGCACCCCCGCATAGCGGCCACTACTAGAGGCAAGCTAGATCGGGTAAATGAATTCTACTACTACTACTACTTACTTGGCTGAGTGCTCTTATTCCATGGGATCTTTTCACCTCTCTAAGCTGTCTCCTTCATGATTGGAACTGACCAGTGTGAGCTGAAGGCATCTGAGTCGGGCACAGAACTGGATATCGGCGCACCTAAGCCAAGCCTCCTGCCTAGATGCGGTACTGGTGTATGCAAAGGGTGCCAACATTGGGAAGGTTTTAATGAAGAGCTTTTTGGTCGATGCCACAGTATCAAAAAGTCTGTTGGCCGTTCCATCAGTGCCCTTGTAGATTATGAAGTGACTGTTCATGTGAAAGCCCAAGGACTGTGAGTCTGTGGCGAAATTATCTTCATTTGAGCTTCGAATCAAGCGGTAGAAAGAAACACAGTTCCGGCCTCCTAGTAAACTTTGATAAAAGGCCAGCTGCGTCGGTTCCTTATAGAAGTGAGCTCCCATCATTCGTGCTCAGCTCCAAATTCCAATAGCGTACCATTTACTTGGGATCTGCGACATCAAAACTTTCCAGAAGCATCGTTAGGTTTGCTGGCGTCCGATATCTCGCTCACTGGCAGGACACTCAGAGATGTGAGAATTGATTCAGCAAACGCAAAAGCGCATCACCAGTCAGCGCAGGTTTCACGAGAAATCAGGGGGTCAACAGTCCGTAGGCTTCAGATCAGGGAGCTATGGGGGCGTGTTATGATGTTATGAAAGAAAAGATGGTCACCGATTTTCTAAGGCAGAAGTCCTGAGATGTCCAAAAACAGTACTGAATCAGAAGTGATTCACCATCTAGATCCAAGGCAAGCCTAGAGTTAGTCTATGGCGAGTGCCATAAAGAGTGAGATAATTTTGAATAGCTCACTTACTTCCCCTATATTAAGGAAGAAGAATACCCAAAATCTTTTGGTGTTTTCCCAAATTCCAGGTTTAGATGTTGTGAGCATAATTTGCAAATCTTCAGGAATTAATGCGACGATATGCGAAGAGTAGGTGTTGATCATGAATAAATGAGACTGGAAGGATTTGTATTCCACCTAGGTGATTTTGGAGGTCAGTCTCGTCCTTAAAGAATGACTGTTCTCGAATCCTTTTGACCTAATGCAGTTTGAACAGCCACTATGTCTCAGGGTCTACGGAGGCATTAGGTTGCTTACCTACATTGGCTACAAAAGGCTTATAATCAAAAAATACCCGAAATTACTTTAAAGAATGTTGTATATTGAATTTGTCAAAGTCTTACTCACAGTGAGGGGAAATTTCCCCATGCCCTGCAACCCTGACATGCCTGACTTTTGACTTGAGGCTTTTCGTAATTTAGAGCTTGGGTTCAGACAGTTCTTAGGTACTTTGAGGTGTGAAGTCTGTTGGACAGATTGAAGAGTTGTATATACCATGGATTTCTCTACCCGACAACATACAGTCCAGCAAATTTCTTCGCTCCACACGCCCGACGACAAGAGCAGCCACCTGACTAGCTCTGGTAATTGGCTATACTCTCTAATAAGAGCTTTAGCTTAGTTCACGTTGGTTACGCAGAGATCCCGAGTGAGCACTTGGCGAATTACAAGCGTACCACAGTCCCGTGGTGAGAGAGGACTTGATGGGGACAGATTCATGATCATTGCCGTATCACCATCAACGGATGGTGATGACAGTATTGATAGGGTCTAAGGAGGCCTGCGTTCGTAATCTATCTTTTCAACTCCAGTGAAGCCATGATGCCCCTTACTAACGAGGGAGCCTCCTCATCATTTCTCTGGGTTTGGTCAGCACCTTGTGCTGATTCACAATCGGATATTCAAATATACAAGCAAAAATTACAGGTAATGAAGAGAAGGGAGGAATGAAGAAACAAGAAAAACAATCAATAAGGTTGTTTTCTGCTCGCTCTCAGTCTATGCAGTCACACGATTCAGGCTCTGAGGAAACTGTGCTCATTACCACTGGCTGAAGTCTAGACGGGATCAACAACGAATAGGCCACTTTCTTCTGTATGATTTGCGGAACAATACATGATATCTGGGCAGAAGAGAAATATGAATATGTCACAACTTTTTCAGTTCGGCCTTGTTCTGTCTCTTTTTTGGTCTTTTCTTTTCTTATTTTTTTTTTGTGTGTGTTTTATGACCATATCATGGATATTTTGGGCCGCTACTGACCTGGACCGAGGCACAGGCCCGCATTGTGCTATAACCCTGCGTAGAGACCCTGAACAGGAGTCATCAATACTGGAATTTAACATAGAACCTCTGAGGTTAACACAAGTATGAATGTTCCGAATTTCTGAATATCTGGAAGATCTCGAAGTCAAGTACATTGGCTTTACCCTTTTCCGGTGGCCGCTCACTCTGATGACAGTCTGGTAACCAGCACGTAATTTCCTGTGAATATTTCCTCGATGATTCATTACCAAAGTACACGTAACATAAGCCTGTTATGCAGACCGCTAGGTCCATTTAGTGGGGCCGGGCCGTCTGCGCGGCATTTCCGTCAAAATACTCTGGTCCAATCCAAGCAACTTGACTTGCACCTCCAAGGTTCTCAATATAGGCATGCAATGGACCAATGACGAATAAACAAGAAACACCAAATCACAAGATCCACAAAGCCCCATCCTTCCGCATTGAAAATGTTTTGCGATCGAATAAATTCCAGCTGTGTTCAATTCGAAATTTGCCGCATCCTTTCACTCTCCAAAGTCTGATTTGATCATGCGGTCTTTGCTCTCGGACTCTCGAAATCGCGCGGGGTAACAGCCACAACGGTAAGCTTTTTCTATAATTAACGCACGTATACATCATCTGATCCAATGATTAACAAGCTCCGACCCACACTCCACATACGAGGGCCCATACATGGAAGCTGCAGCTTCATTCTTCTAAGGAATCGAGCGACATAGGGCGAGACCTTTTGATATTTGAATGGCGGGATCGGCCTCTGCTCCACCCGTGAAAATCAAGGTTAGCCCCTCGTAGGGGCCCCTCTTTCTGTCCCTAAGCGAGATTTCACGATACAACATCTGTTGTTAGGGTCTCTCGATTGGCCGCGGAGACGAAGATGATTCGCTTGGTCATGTACCCTAAACTACATCAACCCCTCCACTCCCCTCATGAGGAGAGGAATAAAATGACGAGGCGCGGAGAAAGTACCACCCGTGGAACCTCGAAAGTCGCATGGTCCCACTTTACTAACGGGGCCGCATGCGGCATCGATCGTGATCGATGCATAATCCGATATATATGTTATTTTACGTATTCAAGCTGTCGCACAGTTCTAAATCGAATCGGAAGATAGTCCTTCTTGCAAGCTCCGGTATTTGACATATGAGAAGCTGAAGAACTCTATGTGATTTTTGCAATCCTTGGTATATCATCAGTTGGAGACAAGCCATGGTTGACCAATGATGACCTAGCTGTCTGCGGAGGCAATTCCCGGTTTGAAGGCAACTATGTAAATCTTAGAAAGCCATCGGCCAAGCAAGGAAAGGAGAAGCCCCCGCGGAATTTACATGACCCGGTTTCATGTTAGATACATCCTTTTAATGACGTGTACATAAGATGGGGTGAGGGGTACTCAATATAGTAGGAGGTTAAGCTTCTTTGACCCACCGGGGACCGTGGAGGATTCAAATGGACGTCAGGGCCCACTGTAATGAGCTCTTTCCTCGCCTCAGAAAGGGAGTCCGAACCGATATACTGGGTACTTAATTTCATTTCAACCAATGAGACTTGAACGTGGTGACCACAGAATCGGTATTGCTACACCCAAAGAGAATGAATTGATATTTACTCCCATTGCGAGCGAGATAAGTTTAGAGACGCTTAGACCAAGCTTTAATTAGGCAATATAAGCAATGTTTGTTTGGAGCCAACATTCATGAGAACAAAAAATCTGAGTATAGATGTCCAGGACAGAGAGGCATCAGTCCTCCTTCTTTGATCATCGAGAGTGGGGAAATATATTATGCTGTGGGTTATTGATCTACAAAATGGCGGATTGTACACTTTATGCTACCCCTCTTCTTGGAGTATTTTTCGAAAGTTGTGGGCAAGTAATAGGCTGTGCTAGTTGGAGGCTATACTGTACTGCAGCTGCAGCTCCAGGCCAATATGTTTGCCTGGTGAGGGGAGGGATTGACATAACCCCACTGAAGCAATCTCCAAGACTTAGTAAGGTAAGTCATATGAGGGGAATTAGAAACATTTCTTCACCGCGATGAGCGGGCCTGCCTAGCAAGGTTCCGTTGGAATTTGACTATAAAAGAACTCTTGGTTGCATTGACAAACGATTACTGCGATCGATCCCAAATCCCACCATTTTAACTCTTTTCCCTCTTAGGCTGAGAAGTTACTTGATCACAATGAAGCTCCAGGTCTATCCTTGGACTTTGTCTCTACTTCTTGCTCTTCTCACTGCAGTTGATGCAGCACCAGCCCGAAGAAGCAGCAACCCCCCTTTGAGAGGATCGGAGGCGCTTGTCGGATACTCTTCCACGGAAAAGGTCGCCAGCGGAACCCAGCCAGATATCAAGTATAGCCTTCTACCCGGCCAGACAGTCAGCCCGGATATCGGTGCCTATCTAGACTTTGAGAAAGTCGAGAATCCCCAGCCTATTCGAGGCTCGACAGGCAGCGATGATCCCGGACCCCGTATGTTATCGCGACAAATACTCTAATTTGACTTTTGATACTGACATGCATTCCTTTAGGGAACTATGCCTATGATCGAATCAACAGTGATAAGCTGGCACCCCCTGGCACCGATAACGGTCAGACTATTAACGCCCAATGGCCTATGGGTAAGTCAGGAAAGCAATGTTATCCGAACCCTGAGTAATGACTGATCCCAAAAACAGGTCTGAGTCATAACCGGTATAAAGTGTCGAAGCAACCCTTTCAGAAAACAAGCTGACCCCCAAGCTAGACTTGGTATCGATAATGCCGGATGGGCTCGTCAGGAAAACACGGTGGTGATGCCGGCTGCAACCGAAATGGCCGGAGTTGACATGCGTCTGGAACCCGGTGGTTATCGTGAACTGCATTGGCACGTTGCTGCAGAGTGGTCTTTAGTGCTGAATGGCTCTTGTCGTATTCAGGTGAAGTCTCACCATACACACTACTGATTCCAGTTATAAAAGTTATCTAACTACTCTGACTTGATAGGCAGTCAACACGGATGGACAGACATTTGTGGATGATCTTTCTGCAGGTGATGTTTGGTTTTTTCCGCCGTATGTCGCTATAACCCTTTCAACGGCTCAAGTCGTATAGGAGTGGCTTGAACTTCAACTGAAAATCTTCTTTAGAGGAATTCCCCACTCGATTCAAGCACTAGACGACGGTGTTGAGTTTTTACTTGTTTTTGACCAGGGTGACTTTGATGAGGATAATACCTTCTTAGCCACAGAAGTTTTCCTTCATACTCCAGTAAGACCCATCATATCATAGGAGTAACAAAATGTCGGACGCTGACCCGACTACGCATTATAAAGAAATCGGTCCTAGCCAAGAACCTCGGCGTTTCTATCTCAGCCTTCGATGATATTCCAGACGACGAGCTCTACATTTTCGAAGGTACTCCAGCGCCAGCAGATATCGAGAAGCAAAACGTCACAACTCAATCCGGTGTTATTCCCCGGACTGAAAGCTACTCCTACCATTTCTCCGAGCAGACCGCGCACGAAGTTGCTGGCGGGTCAGTCAAGATCGTGGATCCTCTCACCTTCCCGATTGCCAGTAACTTCTCTGCTGCTATTGTCACTGTCCATCCTGGTGGCATGCGCGAAATTCACTGGCACCCGACGAGTGATGAGTGGACTTTCTTCATCCAGGGCCAAGGCCGTGCGACATTGTTTTCTGCACCTGATGCTGCCACAACATTTGACTACCGCGCTGGTGATGTTGCGTACTTCCCGCAGTCAAACAGTCACTATATCGAGAACACTGGTGACGAAGATCTGATGTTCTTGGAGGTGCTTCAAGCAACCCAATTCACTGGTACGTGATTTTTATGTGGATCATTCCCTTCTGATCACCTGGCTTATTACTGATGAGTTATTAGATATGGCTCTTGGCCAATGGATTGCATCCACTCCAAAACAGATTGTGAAGGACACCTTGAACTTGAGTAACAGTACCCTTAGCAAGCTCAAGACGGAAAAGCAGTATGTCGTGGCTGGCTCGACAAACTAGTTATTTTCATGCCATAGTACATGTTACACTTCTATGCCTGTCCTTTTCCCGGATGGCATGACTATCATGGTGTGATTTCAAAAATTGGCTTCCCCTGACAAGTCAGATGGTGTACCCGCACTTGATAGAGATGAGAAGCTGCTCTTTTTGTCTACCCTCTGATATGCCTCAATTTGATTATCTATCTATCCAAAATCCTGCTACAACTTTGTGTACGTGGCCAGTGCTCTTGTATCATTCAATAAGAGTACCAATGAGTATTCTGATCTCAATAACACGCGAGCGGAACTACTCTTCAGGCAAATTTTCGACATGGATATTGACAGCACATTACATAAAATCATGCAAATTGGGTGACCAAAGAATGCCAACGCAAGGATATTATTTGGCAATGTCTGTGCAAATTGGTGAAGAAGTGACCATGACTATAATATGACTCATAGCAACCTTTTCTCTATAATTTCTAAGCCCATACACTATTCCGTCTCAAATTTATACGTTCCTAGCTTACACGATCTAAGGTCTTACAATCAATTCAAGTGAGTATATCGATGAGCATAGTGCCCTAGTAATACATCACATTTTAAAGTAGATTAGCGCTTCGTACGACCAAATCGGAATGCGTCAGTACACTAGTCAACTCCATGCATTCAGCAAATGACTGTTGGCAAAATTGCACGGAAGAGCAGTACCCATCCAGGTAGGTCCAAGCCGCTTGTTATTTCCGAGCTTTTCAAAATCTTATAGGGTTCCATAATGCAATATCCCAAGTACTGGTTTCGTTAGATTTGACCTCAGGGATTGTTGATTGGTGCCACAATGATTGCACTTGGAATATTTTGGAATGGGGTGGTAATTTTCAATGAGATAAATACTGCCTTTTTCTTGGACATATATTACTGCTTGTTCCTAGCTTAAGTCAATCTACACCATCGGGCCTTGGTGACAGGGAAATAAGCCTTGGGGTATGAGTCATGGGGGCAGGTGCCCATCATTGACAAGAAGTACAATAGATGGCTGTTCGCAAGATTAGGAGCAGGCATACTTGATGCAGTCGTAGACAGAGACCAGTCATCAAGCTCTTTGGTAGGTATTATACATATAGGCACGGTCCGACTCGCTGGTGTAGTATGAGTGGGTATCCTGGGAGGTCAAAGTAGGTTATTACAGTTTTAGACCAGTTTGGCATGCTTATATTTGATGAGCATCTATCTGAATTATTTTCTTCAAAAATACGTCGCTGTGCTAATTTATGACTATAAACTCTATAATCCTTTTCCTGTTTTATACAGCAGAAAAATCGGGCCGTATTTCAACTGAAATAAAAACAGAACTTAACGCTCAATGCATGAGAAGAGAAATTAAACTGATGATCTTCATGTATCTATGCTTAACACTACCCGATAATGATGATTGAATGCTCATGTTGAATAATCAAGTATCTAAGAATACAAATGGTGTTTTTACAGCAAAACCTTCAGAGGTGTCATTTGATGTTCACAATTGTGATCTCTCATTGCCGACAACGGCGACAAGTTTCCTTCTTGATCACACACGGCGCCTTTAAGTCTTGTAAATCACTGTCACAGGATCTGGCATTGATTTGCTGTGATAGAGAGGGCCTAGGAGCCCTGGGCCAGGGGCGAGCCATGCAACGAACAGCTAGTAGGTGAGACATCAAAGCCAAAATTCGTCGATTTTCCTCCAAAGATAGCCCGCACCGTAGTCCATTCATGACAGCTTTCCTAATTCTGTGCATAGTAGACGCTGTAGCAGAACACTCATTGTGGTTCAAAGTTCCTCACAGTAGCTACGCCCGTTCTATTCAACCTCTTACTTTTTGTATGAGAAGTGCTAGAGGCTCCTCTTATCACTTCTAGGCTCCTATAGAATATCGAGGGAAAGAGGAAGGGAGTTTGAAACGGCTAGCAGATGTAGTCAACGAAAGCCTCCAGGCCAAATCTATGCAAGGTATGCAGTCGAAGATCTCAAGGACTATCATATGTGTTGGGCCGTTGGCATTAAACTTCTGAGATGAATACAAAATGACTTGGCCATATTGGCATATAGAGAGGAGCTAGGATAGAAAAGTATTTCCCTTAACCCTGGGGAAGATTTTGAAAAAATTACCCAAAGCAACTTGCCAACTTATAGCCATTCTTGTGGGAAGTTGATTGGAATGAATGGAATCAGTTCACAAACGATCTCCATCATACACTTACGGTGATTAATTCGAGAGCCGACTTGAGTCTGTTGACGCCTAGGAGTGGACCTCGCAATGGTGGCCAGTGTTACTCACGGAGAAAAGAAAAATATGTACCCACGCATAGATATTCCTGAATCTTAAGCACATTGTGTAGTGTCTTTTGGGCGGAAATCCACTATGAACAATGCTTATGATAGGGCACGTCAAGTTGAGAAAATAAGACAGCACGAGATTGTTCACAAATGAGATCAATTTGAAGAGAGGGACAAGGGGAATATTTGACCAAAGAACTGCCTCTTCCCTTTGCCCCATTCTGCCGCCTTAACACGGTCTGCAATAAAAGCTACCCTCCCTGGCTCCCATTTTTGACTGCGCTCTGTCCCTTCAATCGTTGGTTTACTCGTTATCGAGGTGATGGCGAAATTTATCGTCGGTTACAGCTGCTTGCATCCATGGTCGCAGCCGTCGACGTCAGCTGGATTGCTCAAAACTTCTTCCGGGTAGCGTATTCTATCAAATCCGTAGTCTTTCCGGCGTACTTTGCACTGCAACTACTTTTATTTATGCGAGCATCAGAATCATTATTGCTCCCTTCATATTAATCGTTGGCTTTGATCAGAGGCTCTGGATTGATCTGTCGATCGATTTAGTCTTCCATACTGGCCGTGGGCGCTACGCAAAATTTCTCCGGCGCCTCTGGTGTTAACTGAAACTCTTGGTTTACTTCGGGAAAAGGCGTACGAGTAGAGATGTAAGTGTAACATTGAAGCACAAGTAGCACACAATGTCAAGGATATTTTTGGGGGAACGGGAAGGAAGAAGATGACGATCTACGGAAATTGAAGCCTCAGAATAGGACAGAAAGGCACTGGTCCCGAGATGGATTTATTTAAAACAGAGCTAGAGGTAGTTGCCACGCGATGAGCTTCGTGATTCTGATGCCATGAAGCCATTGAATCCTTTTATGTGTATCTCGCGACTTTATCATGTTCAAGCATACTAAAAAGAAATTCGGGAAAGGTTTGAGAAGACTGCGCTACCGGCAGCTAGACTCAAATGTGAAAAGACTTTGACTGTCTTTGGAAGCCGAGGAAAAAGAAAAAGCGAGGAAATGAACAAATAATGAGAACATTCTCTTTCATGGTCTGAAAGCTGTCTTGAGGGCTGTTAATCTGATAATAGATAAAATGATAGGAAAAGCACTTCAGATCATATTAAGCACAAGACGTACTGGCTGAGGCTTTCTCACATGTTGCAGATTGTTCTGAAGATAGTATAAAAAGGGGGAAACAGGGGAAAATACTGACATGCTTTTGCAGCCTAGTAGGGACAGCTGATATAGTACACTGTTATTTCAGTGAAAATGAGGACCACATTTCAGTAAAAGCAAGCCACCAATAGATTTACCGACGTCGCAAGCGTTCGATTAAGCTTTTGAAGAAATTGATGAAGAACTTCGCTGTGGAGATTTAGCACCAGCTCATCATCAGAGAGGCTCCCATCTATCTATGACAGACCTCTGCAATTTCCAGCACATTCGAAGGAATTTCAACACCAGCTAGTCCATCCTGGATGGCAGTCATCAAAATTATCTGGTGCACAGCAATGGTACAAATGATATTCTGGCTTGCCAGGAGGAACACAAAAGCCATCACGAGCAGTCCATCATCGATCTGGAAGCACTGCTTCTGCACGGCAAATCGGACCATGAAATGGTCAATCACCCCGGCAATAGCAAGTCCCAAAAAAGCCGACTGAGACCTGATGTATGCATCAACGTGAGTACAATGCCTTGCAGGGAAGATCCATAAGCAATGAAAGCGAGATTTTCAAGAACGCACCAGGAAGGCTTCTTTATTGATTCGGCCCACATAGTCTTGAGCCGCCATAATGATATGTCTCTTCTGATGCCCCTCTTGAAAGTGGAAGTGAGGAGAAAAGAGCTTGTTATCTCCTTTGCATTTGTTTTAGATCTGTAAGAGGGGTAAGCAGGAATCTTAATCCCACTTCAGAGTCTACTACATTATTCTGCATAGTTGAGTATATCATGGGGGCTATATTTATCTCTGGCGAGCGGAACGGGATGAATGTACAGATCCATTGCGCGGTTTTGGCCCCGTTCCTTGCGGTGGGTAGAGCGGGGTAGGAACCATCGTCACTGGACTAGCGTAGGTGTAAAGAAATGTATCAGGACGATACTGTAAGTTAAAAAGGCCAATTATGTACATTGAGAAATATGGGGCAACAAGGCCGCCCAACCAAAAGAAGCTCAGAAATGCCTCGAATAGTAATCGCAGTTGAACTAGTGGCTATATCCTCCCGGAACCTTGTCGTGCGCGTTTCAGACCTTGTTTTTCAACATCCTTGCTCTTTGTCTTCGAATTGCCGGTATTCACTTCCATTTCTTTACCCCTTTTTTTACATTCATCATCTCAAGCTCTCAACTTCCATCACAACACAACTGCCACCTGATAATCTAGGAATGGCTGACACAACCATGGTACCAGCAATCCTCGAATATTTTCGAGTTAACGGAGGGCGCACGTTCCTCGCATTAGCTTTCATCTTGCTTTTGCGGGTGTTTTACTCGATTGGTAAAACACGCTTGCGCCTTTACGGAATTCGTAAACAAGGTCTTGTATGTGTCTAGCACTCCTGATAGGATCATTGATCATCGAAAGAACCGGCTAATGCGATCACCAGCCAGCGCCTGCCTGGGGATTTGGAACTGGAAACCTTGCAATGCTACCGGGCCTTCTAGCGAAGCTCCCAAAGAATGCGCAACAGTCCGACGCATTTACATTGCTTTCTTACGACTTCCCGAAATTTGATAATTGTTTCTACATGGACGTCTGGCCATTCACGCCTAAACCGTTTCTTGTCATCACTAGCCTGGACCTTGCGGTTCAGGCGTGTCAGACTTATGCATTGCCTAAACCCCACACGCTGACACAGTATTTCAATCCTTTCACGGGTGGTCCGAATATCTTTACAACCAACGGATCCGAGTGGAAACGGGCGCGGTCGCTCTTCAATTCCGCATTTAGCACCAGTACAATTATGAAGCAAACGGCTCATATTGTGGAGGAGGCGGACGTCTACGTATCGCTTCTACGTGAACATGCGCATAAGGGTGATACTTTTTCTCTTGATAAGATGACATGTGATTATATGATGGACATAATTGGATCAGTTGCAATGTGAGTTTTCTGAAGCGCTGCAGCCTCTAGAACGCTGACCTAATTAAGATTCCCAGCAATGATCGGTTTAAATCCTTGCGTGAACATAATCCACTAGCAGAGGCTATGCGGACCCTCATAAAGTGGCACGTTCAAGACGAAGAGATGAATCCATTCATCCGGTGGAATCCCATTCGATATCTGGTGGAGTGGTACAATGGACGCATAATGGCTCGGTACATTGAGAACGCACTAGACAGACGGTATGAGGCCTGGAGGCAAAGCAAGCACTCAAGCCGGCCTAAGTCTATTATGGATCTTGTGATTGCAGATTTCATGCGTACCCGGCCAGCGGACCAAAAGCTGGATCCGGAATTCAAAAGATGGGCGACGATTCAGGTTAGAACCTTCCTCTTTGCGGGCCATGATTCTACTGCCGCCACAATTGTGTATAGCATTTATATCCTATCCAAGCACCCGAAGATCCTGGCTAGAGTTCGTGCCGAGCACGATGCTGTCTTTGGAGAAGATATTTTCACAGCATCTCAACAGCTTAAAGACCGCCCCGAGCTGATTAACCAAACTCCTTATACCCTGGCGGTGATCAAAGAGATACTTCGCTTGTACCCTCCTGCTTCTGCTTTACGAGAGGGCCAGCCTGGGGTCGAACTGCAGGATCAAAATGGGACAAAGTACCCGACGGACGGTTTTCTGCTCTGGGTCCTTCATGGGTCTATTCAGCGCAATCCTAATTACTGGCCGGATCCTCACTCCTTCCTTCCAGATCGGTGGATAGTCGAACCAGGCCATCCATTATACCCGCCCAAGCATGGTTGGCGTGTTTTTGAACTAGGTCCGCGCGATTGTATTGGTCAATCACTAGCCATGCTAGATATTAAGATTACCTTAGTGCTCACGCTCCGTGAGTTTGATTTCCAGGACCAGTACGCAGAATTTGATCGGCTGCACCCTGAATCCGGACCTAAGACCGTATTTGGTGAGCGGGCGTACCAGGTTCCTCAGGGCGCGTCGCACCCCGCTGATGGAATGCCCTGTCGAGTCAAGCAGCGAGAAAATAGAATTTCCGTATGACATCAGCTGGAAAGGGGCCGAATTGCGCGATGATAGATAGATAAGGCTGATCGGATGACGAACGGCAGTTATTTCGATTGATTCTCTATCGAAGAGCTGTCCAATGCATACTTGAACTCAGCCAAACATCTGTGGCGAAAACTGAGTTCTGTTTGCCGTGTTACGTGTTATCGGATTTTGTGCCGTATCTTTATGGAGACATGTCGGCTACGCTTTCAAAGCTGGCAATCAGAAAGAACTTTCTTATATTCTACATGGAGTTGATTGTTGGGTGACTCGTGGCACACAAGTCGCCTTAATGGGATCAACTCGAGCTAGCAAAACCATCCTTCTGGATGTTCTCGCGAATCGCAAATCTATAGGTCCTGTTCACGGCGAGGTCCAGATCGACGGTCGACCGCGTGATGGATACTTCTAACGCAAGACAGGGTACGTTTAGCAGACCGACATCCATCTCCCCACTACAACGGTGCGCGAGGCATTAGAGTTCAGTGCTCTCCTTCGTCAACCGAGAGACCTACCAAGATCTGAGACCTTTGTATACGTTGAAACTATCCTGCAGATGCTGAAATGGAACGTATTCTGAGACAGTCATGGAATCCCTTGCAAGGGATGACCGCCCGCCCCGAACTACTCTTTCTGGATGAGCCCACCTCCGGGCTAGACAGTCAAACAGCCTGGTCAATTTGTACTCTGCTGCACCAACTCTCGGAAGGCGGGCAGCCCATTCTGTGTACAATTCACCAGCCGTCTGCAGAGCTGTTTGAAATGTTTGACCAGCTGCTCCTCTTGCAGACTGGAAAATCCTTCGTATTTCCGGGATTTAGGTCGCTGTGCTTCAACTTTGAGCGACAATTTTACCCGGTCCGGGGCCCGCACTCTTACTGAGGGCAAGAATCCTGCAGAGTGGCTCCTTAAAGTCACGGCCTCGACGGAATTAAAACCCATCAACGACTGGGAAGTCATTTAGAGGACCAGCCCGGAGGCCGAAGCCCTAAAGCGCGATCTCCATGATGGAGAGCTTCCAGTTGCCTTAGTTGCCTAACAATCAGCAGACTATGAATATGCCGCCTCGGGTCAGACGCAAGTATGGACCTATCGAATGTTCCAGGCTTACTGGCGGGAGCCGACTTATATATATTCGAAAGTAGCCTTGTGTATTGGCTCGG
The DNA here is from genome assembly GCF_028828015.1 of Penicillium pulvis. NCBI lineage: Eukaryota > Fungi > Ascomycota > Eurotiomycetes > Eurotiales > Aspergillaceae > Penicillium > Penicillium pulvis. The sequence goes on from NW_026643072.1 coordinate 88,435, forward strand.
TGAGATTGCACTCTCGGGCCATTGATTTCCAGCTGTTCTGACGTAAGTAATATTCCAATGACTTTTCAACGGCCTCTCATGTTGTTTACTGAATAAGACCGTCCAGCCTTACCAGCTTCATCTTATCATGTTTTTTTCTCGCAATTATTTTCAACGCCGCCGATCAACAGATCATCCCCCGATTTATCGACTACCGTGAGATCTTCAAAGCCCGAGAACGACAATCCAAAGCATACAGTGGGTCCGTATTTGTCGCAGCAAAACATTGCAGTCGAACTCACCTGGTAATCTCTGACTGCGATGCCCGTATTCGTGTCCTGGTATCATCCGACAGGTTTCTGGCGAAACGGTCTAGATGAGAGCAACGGCGATTTTGGCATGAATGACCGAGCCATTTTCATTTTTCATCTTATATTGTTGTTCCTCGCTTTGGCATCCACTTTTTCCCAAATTCTCGATGCAGGAATGTCCGACTCACTCACCGCAGTCAACATTGCTCATCTGTTATTCACTCTTTGTCTCATTTTGGTGGTATTCTTGTCCAGCCCGATGCGCTTCCCGATTTCTGGATATTCATGTACTGCGTGAGTCCCGTAACGTATCTCATGGGCGGGATGGTGAAAGCGGGAGTAGCGAACGCTCGAATCAACTGTGCCCCGATTGATCTGTTGAATATCCCTTTGCCCTCAGCCAATGGCTCCGCATCTTCTTGTGTCAATTACCTAGCCGATTATATTCGCACAGCGGGCGGTCGGGTTCTGATTTCTAACACCAGTATAGCAAGTGAGGACTGCGTGTTCTGCGCGGTGACAGACGCCAACATCACGCTACCGGCCCTAGGGATGGATGTTGCGACACGGTGGCGAGGCTTGGGGATATTCGCGTGTTTGATTGTGCGCCATCAATAGATAGAGTACCCTGTACTTTTCAAGGACCCTAGTGGTGATGTTACTGCACCTGAACGCTCATTTGAACTTTTTCCAACTCAAATCATAGTCAAGACAGAACTTGCAGTAATTGGTATTGGCGAGGTTATTCAGAGATTGTACCTGTGTGAACATAATTCTCAATCAAATTAGGTAAATTGTGGTGCAGTTGTCAGTCAACCCTACAGGGCTTGGACTGCTCATCATCACCCTTAACGTCAGTATGCTTGAGGTGAGCCTAGGAGACTATTTGGCTATGACAAAGAATCAAAACATGGGTCCTAACTACTATTCATAACGCTCAAAAACAAAAGGAGAGAACGGTAACAGTAGCGAGCAAAAGCGGTCGTGATTCCACAGATGCTCTACGGAGTCACAGCATGGTTTCCAAGCCTCGCCGCGACAAAACGAAACCAAGTCATCAACGTACTCACCAATCTACAACGACGCGCGGCAATCATGATCGCCGGAGCTTTCAAAAGCATGTCCGCAGCGGCGCTAAACGTGGAGCTTTTTCTCCTTCCGATCCAGCTCCAGATCGAACAAATCATTCAGGAAACAGCAATCCGAATCCAGACAGGCGCAAAGTGGGCGCAACCATTCTGCCTAAGTACGCTTGGCAAGAGAACGGCGAAGGAGACTCGTCTTGGAGGTTTCTCTCCGCTCGAGAAACTCCGGTGGAAGAAAGATGGAATTCTCTTCGGCCGAGGACAGTGGGAGTCAAAGCGGGCATTCGTTCTCCCCCCATGGGAAAAGCGGATTGATTGCATTATACAAGACTCGGACGCTGCGATCAAATCACACGATCAGATCATATCAAACCAGAGGAAGATGGTCTTCTTCACGGATGAAAGCGGGTATGAAGGCAAAGTTGGCGCGTCCGCGGTCGCGCCCGACCGTGGAATTCAAGCCCGCCGATTCCTCGGCAGCACAGAACAGGCCACTGTTTACGCTGCGGAGCTCGCTGGAATTGAAATGGCCATCGATAAGTTCAAATTGTCCCAGAATCAATCCCAGAAAGGACCAAGCGAACTGGTTATCTTCGCTGACAGTCGTGCTGCAATTCAAGCAGTCGAGAACCCGAATCCCCCCTCCGGCCAGCATATTCTCCGCGCGATCTACGCGCACGCTCGATCCCTTCGAACGCCCACCCTCTCGAATCCGACGGACGAGGTCTCAATCACAATCCGCCGGAGTCCCGCGCACGTGGGCGTTCCGGGCAACGAGCTCGCGGATGCTGCGGCGAAAAATGCGGCTCTTGGAGGGGCTGAAAATGCGGGAGAGGACGCGGGGTCGGAAGATCAGTTTCCCCGGCTTACAGCGACGGTAAAGCAGCAAGTCCGACGGCGAATTCAAGAGAGATGGGCACTCTCGTGGGCGAAGGAAAAGACTGGAAAACCGAACCAAAAGCTGGTTCAAACTCCGCATCGAAAGATGCTGCAATTGTTCACTGGACCTAAGCATTACACGTCGATTCTGGTGTAGATGCGGAGCATGCGAATTGCGTTGAATCACTTCCTGTTCAAAATTGGCGAAGTCGAGTCGGATCTCTGTAGCTGCGAAGAGGGCTCACAGACGCCAAGGCACGTTCTACTACGTTGTCCGCGCTTTGTGGATGAGAGGAAAGAGATGCTGGAAAAGATCCAAGCACGGACGGATCTCAGAGGGTTGGATTATGAGGCACTTATGTCTCACCCGCGTGCGACTCGCTACGTCGCAGAATTCATGATTCGGATAGGTCTTCTTGGGCAATTCCGCCACTGTGAAGTGAAGCTGGAGCCAGACCCAGAGGACGACGAAACAACTGGCTAGAATTGACTGGCATGGACAGGTGGCGAAGACGCTGCGTATTACAGAAGCACGAAGCTCGTGACTGCCGAGAAGTTACGGGAAAAGACAACACAAGCAACATGAACTTTGATCGACAAAGCAAGAGTTCGAAAGCTGCAATCTCCAGCAGCTGAATACGGGGTGGAGAAGCAGGTTATGGGAGAGATATATATTGTGGGATTTGGCTGAATTTTGTGGGATTACTTGGATTACCTATACGGGCAGACGCCCTTCTCTTTTGTCTCTAGTTATCTTCTGCGTGGAGTTTGGAGTACGGGCATATTCTTGCTTCTCGGAAGAAGCGCCTACATTACCACGGCGATGACTAGCCAGGTAGCATTAGGTTAATAGAATATCATCATCATCATCATCATCACAGTAGCGAGCAACGAGTCACTCAAATATTCCTCTGGCGTCACTCATCGGCCGCATCATTAGGTGATCTCGTTTGCATCATGTTCCAGCTGCGGGTCGACCCCTCGATAGAGAATACCCCGAAACTTCCAAAGTCAATTCAGCCCATATTAAATTCTTATGACTCCTATGCACATCTTCACAGTAGTCGAGCTAATTACTGGGCGAAAAAAAATATCTGATCAGCGAAAACCTGATTACAACGGTCGATTTCGTATAAGACGACAGTAGAGCCACAAGACAAGTCTAATTTCAAAAATCCGACAGAAACATTTATTAGGACAACGCATTACAATCCAAACATAACAACTCTTAGCTGTATCTCTCCCATCGCATCGATACTAGTATTAGAATTCGAACATCGCGGACTGTTCTTCTATTCTAACGTGGGCGTCACACCTGATCGGTAATTCTAGGTGGAAGTGCTGCTGGATGCAGTGGAGGAGCTGGTTGCAGTAGAAGAGCTGCCCGAAGAGCTCAATGGGGTGCTGCTAGCCAAAGCAGAAGAGCTGCCTGAGCCCGAGGGAGTGATAGTGGCGACCAAAGGTCCGATCTGCTCAGTTCCGCAAGGGCTGGTAGGGGCCTGGAGACAGCCTCCGAGGTATTGTCCCAGACTACCAGTCGAGTTGCTGCTCGAGAGGACCTGGTTAGGTCCGTATGCCGAGACCAAAGATGTGACGTTCGAAGCAAAAAGTGTGGAGTTGACACGGAGTCCGATCAGAGTAGCGTGGGCGCTGTGCTCAGCAGCCAGACGGGCCAGCAAGAAGGAAACCTCGGGGGACTGGGTGTAGCCAGCGAGACCGATGAAAGCACCAGTGATGGTGGTCTCAAATCGGTAGCTCCACAGAGCCCAGATAGAAGGGCTGCTGATAGTGGGGTAGGTGTAGCTGCATTGGGGCGCCGTGAATCCCGGGGCTTTGGCGCCAACCTTCTCGATAGCTTGGATGCCAAGTTGATTGTCCTTTTCCACGCCGAGGAGAACCTGCTGGAAAGCGACAATACTGGCATTACTCGAGGTGGGAGAAAAGGTCGAGTTGACGGTGTTGTTGTAGAATCCACTGAGGAAGTCGGAGATTCCCCAGGCAAATTCAAGCACCGTGGCGTCACCAGATGAGGGCGCACAGCTTGAGTTTGCGGCGGAGACAGCAGTGACGCCAGCCAGGAGGCCAGCCATGTTGGAGAAGCGCATATTGATTGATATTTTCAAATTTTCACTCGCCAATCGCTGTTGCTCTGTACGTGAATGTGAAGGTGTGAAGAAGAAACTATTCTGCGTCGCTCGTGGGTACTATACAGCGTTTTAAACCGACCAGGACACCCACTCCGGGGGCCCACATCTTCTCGAGTCATGACCACTGCCCATGATGAATGCGGTAAGACTCTGAGAGCCTATATCAAGTAATTTGCCTTGGGTACCAAGACTATGCCTTGTAGTAACGTCAAAGAGAGAATACGGGAGAGAGTTTTGGTGCAACTTCCGACGCTCAATGAAATTCGTTCATTGTCTGGCAATGACGTAGACCACTGATAGGCTTCATCATTTTTGTTTCCAGGACCACAATTTCGGGGCTCATGGAGCTAAATTGTGGATTGATGAACCTTAATACTAAATTGTGCTGTTCGGGAGCCTCGGGATCGGGTCACCGCGTCGTAGACTTAACCTTAATTTATTGCGGAACTTGTTTTAACAACCACTTCGTCATATTTAATCGAACATCAATGACATTTATAGTCAGGCTTGACTCATGTCGCATTTGCAATTATTCAGCAATGCATCGCAATGCATCTCAATGGGCGCAAAGTGCATTTGAACCAGATTCAACACCAGCATGGAGCCGTTTCCTCTTGAGTGCCGATCCCGTCATGCGACATGATCCGCAATTTACTCTGCGTCGCATACCGAATACGTCCGGGTATTGTTCAAATTTAAGCACATTCAAAGGTCTTCGGGCATGAATGATGCTGATTCTGCAGAAGTGCAGAATCTTGTCGTGTGTTAGAAGCAGGCTCCGTCGCATGCCGAAGGTTCATCATTCTTCCACGATTGTCCCTGTCAGCTCAGTCAGCTGGATTTTCTGGCGGATGCGCAAAGTGGCTATGACGTGACTGACCAAGAACGAATAATGATGCTACCATGGAACCGAAGAGAAGAAAGAGAATTCTAAGAGAAGCCCTATTTGGAGTGCCGAGACCTCCAGAGCTCATGAGTTGTAGCTCACGTGTGTTCCGACGGAGCCCAGTGCTCTGCCTGGCTACAAGCGCGTGTCTTTGCTGTGGACCTTATACTCTTTCTTTATCTCTCCTGTCTGCCATACTCTGCCAGTCGTCGTGCCGCACAAAGAGAGGAAAACGACGGCTAAACATACGTACATGGAGGGAGAAGGAAGGAATAGTATTGAAGCACATCAATTGGCATTAGAGATGAGACAAGGACAGACCAAAAGCATCTCTTTTCCACCATACCAAGCGTTGATCCAGCACCTGGGCTGTCAAGACTATTGCAACACTGTCCTGGGTATATCATCATCATCTGTTTGTAGAACTGCGTGGATCCCATTACAAAATGTTTCAGAGTACGTGAAAAGTGATTTCGGATTGACTCCAAAGGTCAATGCGACCAATTATAATAGGAACACACCTTGGTCTTGATATAATTGACCATGGTGTGGGTGTTAGAGGATATAAATTGTCGAGCCTTTTGAGTCCAGGAATCGATCAAAGTTTCCGAAATCGCGGCCAGTAAATTTCCATTCAAATTAGTCAACTTGCAGGTATGTGTTCCCGTATCCCACCTACGTCTTCATCACTTCCAGTTTTGAAATGTTGCGATCTTTACTCACTTTCTTTCTGGAGTAACTCTCCATTGAAACAGCAACGCCGCCGTTCCTCTTGCTCGCAGCAGCAAGCAGACACCCACAATCAGTTGACCAGCGAGCCAAGTGGCTTTAGTACCAATATGGAACCCTCCTAGGCTGCCGTGATGCAATATCAAAGACCGCTCACTGTATATTTCAGTCAGAGTCACCCCTGTCACCGACACCCACCTTTCCGAAACCTGCCTCCCATGAGCCCACTATGGTTGGTTTCGGCTGGGATTTCGTCGATTTTGCCGCTGCAACGTGTGTCGGCGTAATGAGATTTTCATGAGACAGATGACGTAGATATTTGACCACTTCATTTGCTCCGTAATGAAATGCGAGAACTTCCCCCGAGTAAACTATGTCGCTCTCGGTGCCCGACGGGATGCGTGCCAACCGCGTGGGTCATTAACCTCGTTCCTGATGTGTCCCGTCCCTGAGCTCTGATTGATGCTGACTGTCCCGGTGCAGTGGCCTAAGGCTTTTCAGACTACCGTTTGGCCAAGGGTAATTCGGCGTTTGCGGGACATCTTGGATCTGGGAAGGTTGGGGCCAGATGAACGGCTTCTGGTCGACCTTGGTCGTCTTGAAATTCGAGAGACCGCACAGAGCCGAGCGTGTAGCGAAGAGAAAAGAGTCGGTAGTATTGTTTGTAGGAACTATTAGAACGGGTAGGTGAGTTTCATTTTCGTTTCTGTTGTCCTTGACTGCTTGTCTTGTACGTCATGAGTCCATGTGGATGCGGACTCGGAGATAAGGTCGGGCCGGGCCCACGATGATGAACGATAAGCACATAAGATAAGGAAGCTTCCATGAGATCACTTGAGATTCTAGAATACTTGCTGTGCCGATTTTGCCATCACACGCTGGTATTGGATTAAGGTAATCAGACTGGGCTCTTTGGCACCTCGCCTCCCTTTCTTGGTGCTCGTTCGAATCTATCTCTTCCACCTCTGTACACTCCATCATCATCCACCAGAGTCACCAATTCACCCACATCCTTGGAAGCGACCGATACAGCAACTGCCTCAATGTTCAAGAATTAGGCTGCTACGCGCACGGTTCCAATAGAATTTGGGCAATCTTCTTGTCCTGTTCTCTCGATTTGCACTAATAACAATGTTGTTTCATCTTGTTCCGTTAATTCATCGGCGAGTAGGAATACCCCTAAGTGTCAACAACACTCCCCTTCGCCTTGTCGACAAGCAATTGGGCCACATCGTAAGCGCTCCATCCATGAAGTGTGACGCAAATGGCAATTCAATCGGGGAACGGGTCACGGAGTCCCAGATGTATTGGTGAATTGACTCTTTGGAGCTCTCCGTCAGAAGAAGTAGCGTTTCGGGCGAGTCAAAATCCTCCACCATACGATAGGCTGTGGTGAGGATAGATGAGAGTAGCTGGTTTACCATGTTTCAGGGAAATCCTCTCGAATCAGTTGGGCCACTATGTCTGCTTACTGGGGATTAAATCTCGTGGATGCAAACGATACTTATCACTGATTCGCCCATTTTGTGTTTTCCTCAAATATGTTCGTTCTTTGGATGTTCAACTACTCAGCGGAAAATGGCGCAGCCGTGTAAACACACTAATCTATATCCTGGCTAGGGGTAGTTTCATGTGTGGTATTTTATTGGAAGATCGTATTATCAGGCAATAAGACCAATACAGTATATTACGTGAAAAGCGTATATATTGTCTACGTAGTTGCCCATTGCGGTACGCTATTCACTTATGCGCCATAACATCATTATAATTGAACTCTTAACGAGGAGTTTTATCACTTTTCTTATCACTTTTCTCATTCAGGTGTACTCTAGGATCATCGACAACACAATGATCGCAGGAATTTCAAAGTTGATGGACATACTGGTCTTGAGACACGTCTCCTATCAGCTAGCTTATTTACGAACTCATAGTCAATCGATCCATTTCCCATGCGAGCAAGGTTTGGGAAGTAGATAGAGTATGCGGATGACTTGAGCCGAGTTCATATCTCTGTTTGGTCAGACAATTCCGGAGGAAATCAATGGCTTAGGATCGTGACCTGAGAATTTCCCGGTGAAAGCCAGATTGGCCATACTTGAAAGCGTATTAGGATGGTTCTCGCCAAGCTTCGTCTTGCGAGTCTCCATCACCCTCACCCCAAGCTGCTCGGCCTCTACCCACCGACACTGGCTCTAGTACGTCGATGCTAGATTGGCCATACTCAGCAGCGTATCGGGATGATCCTTTTCAAGCTTCATCATGCGATTCTCCATTACCTGCACCTCCAGCCGCTCGGCCTTGATTTCGGTACGCTATTGCTAACATTGCTGTGCTCTCGAGAGCCGGCTCGCTTCCGTGACCAAGCAATTCCACCCTATGTGTTTTTGCCTTTGATGCCATTTCCTCCATGTCACCGAATAAGCCCACTCCCAGCGCATACAAGGCCCCTTTATAGAGTAACCAAGATAATTCCGTTTGGAAATTCCCGGGTCTTTGGCCGTTGCGATATCGCGGGTTTAACATGGGGGCACCGTTCCCAAGTCTTATAATCAACCCTCGAGAACTCCTCGGCTGGATCCTTAATGAATCTTTCCTTCCATTGCTCCTACTGTCTATGTGAATTGAGCCACGCACGACTAGACAATTGCACCAGCCAATGCATTATGAACAAAGTGTCGTTCTCACATATTGATATAAATGAGAAGTCTCTGAGCGTATGCACATCGTGTTCAAAATCGAGGCACATATCCGAAAGCGACGATTCTGAGTCACTAGAGTCACTCCCAAACTTTGCACGGGATATGCATATGTCTCTGGGGTAAGGCTGGACGAGGTTCTTAGGTATTTCTTGCCGGTCAAAAAAGCTCATGAGGGAAAGTAGGTCCGCTGCAGATGGCCTCACTTGTCGCATGTATTCAAATAAAATTTGCCACGTCTCTAGGATGGAGTTCTTTGCTTCCCAGTCCCGGTACGTATGACCAACCTCTTCTCTCAGTAGCTTGGTCGCCTTATGATCACTAAGAAAATTCCTTAGATATTGTGCTATTGAACAGCTAGGTGCACGATTGCTAGCGGCATGAATTCCAACATCTCTACCAATTATTGGCTCTCTTAGCAGTCTTCTGGTTGATCCATTTTCTTTTGGAAGAGGTCTAAAGCCTTGGATCTTTCCATCGGCTGAACATCAATGAGGTCCTTATCATTGACCATTCTCAACGCAATTTCTCGACTTCGACTTCAACTTTTCAGAATAGTAAAGCCATTTGGTGTTCGAGGAACGTATTCTAGTAGTGGTTTGGTAGGAGTATTTTTTGGCACTTTCGTCGGGTCGTCTTTTCTCGCTGCCGGAATTGAGCAAAGGAGTTCGTCATCCACATTACCAATAACACAGATCCATCTCCCTTTCTTCTGATCTCGGAGCCACTTTTCCACGAGTTGGAATATTTTGACCCCGGGGTCCCAACGCCCGGGGAGTTTAAGTTCATCAGCGACTTCCCGGAAACTTTGCTCGAAGCGGGCTTCATTGCTTGCATAGATCCAGAAAATCCAAGTCCCTGGAGACTCGCATCGGACTTGGTACGGGTATTCGATCGCGAGCTGCGATTTCCTTCGAACCGTAAGCAATGAACGGTAAAGCTATTACTCTTTACTAACCCAACACCGCCGAGGCCGACCAGCGTGATTCTTGCCCCCGGGGCTAAAGATTTGCTATAACGCTGGTTCAGTAGTGTGTCACGACAGACAAAATCCGGGTCGCGCGGGAATGGTACAGTTGATAGAGGACGGGATGGAGTTTCTGGTCGTTCTAATTTGGGCAGAAATCAGTGAGTGGTGATGTTTGGGTTCCTACGCCTTACTAGGAGGATGGAAATCTGCATGGATCGAGCCGTAGTTATCTCCGATCTGTATCCCATAGTTCTCGCCACCAAATGACGTTGATGTCACGGTCGATAAGTAAGTTTTTCAGATTCTCTATGAAGGGCACTTTGCCTGCCATCCAGCTAAAGAGGGGGTAAAGTGTCCACGGTGTGATCATCAGGTGACTTAGGGGCTAATCCGACAGGCACGCAGTAGATCAATGTGGGGCACGGTAAAGTGTCTCCAGGAACGGATCGAGCCGAGCTAGATTGTAGAGTAACCGCAATAGGTATAGTATGTTTCGAAAAAGGGTTCGAGATAGATTCTCTGTGTGTAAGTGGTGAAACTGTTTTCGATCTAGTGTAACTTACCTGTACCTGTTTCACATTACGGTCTGGCGGCTGACAAGGTCTTGGATAGGCTTCGGCAAATGGGGCCCCATTCTAAAATTCCAAAATCCACCCCACCCCAAAAAATCCATGCCCCCATTGGGGGCCCCAATGGGCCCCAATGGGGGCGCCCTTTTGAATGAGGTTAGCGTAGATGCCTGATTTGGCCTGATTTGGCCTGAATTTGGCCTGATTCCTGCCTATTCTTGCCTGATTTTGCATATTTTTTGCGAAGACTTTTTTTTTAATTACGCCTGTTCTGGTCTGTATATGTATAGCAACCACTATTTCTAGAACCTTCTACCCTAACTATTGTAATTATATGTAATATAGCTTTATATAAGCTTATTATACTATATTACCCTAGATTGTCCTATATTTAGGGTGGCTGGTTATAATATAGGGTGGTAATTTTTGAAGTGGTTGATCTACTGTGCTAATGGGGGAGATATATATATGTAGAACGTGTAGCTTACTGACCATATATCTAGGTCTTCGCCCCAACCACCCTTTATATATATAATTTAAATAAAGAATAAGCTATATTATAAGGTAATAACCTTATATATAAGCTTGAAAGCTCTATTTTAACTAGTTTAGGTGGGAGTTCTATAGAAATATAGGTTAATCAAACTAGTATTCCTAATTATATAGCGCGTAGGTAAGACCACTATAGTAGCAACCAGTTAGAGCTATAGAACTAGACCTATATATATTATCTAACTAATCGGGTTCTAGAAGGTAATATCTTCAAAAATCCTTTCATCCTAGCTCTCTCTTAGCTCTATATACCTAGTATATTAGAATTAGGGTTTCTAAACCCTCTCTAGAGCGATCTAATTACTCTATCTGATTTAATATTAACGTTTTACCCCACCTAGAGCACCCTACCCACCCTAAGCGACCTATCTACCCTAGGTACCCTACTTAATAGAATTCTATAGTTTTCTATACCTAAAGCAGGAAATCATGCTATATGGTCCTAATTAAACTATAGTATCTTCCTAAAATAGTAGAAAACAACCCTAAATGGGCTAAAGGATATTAGACCACCTCTAAACTAGGCAAAAAAGGGAACCTCGAAGATTTGGTCCTATCTTAAATAAGTTATAGAAGTTTAGACTGGACTACTAAAAGTACGCTATATAGTATATTAAATACTATTTAACCACCCTAATTAGAGTAATAGTAGAAGCTCTATTAATAGAACCTCTACTATTCGTCGCCATTTTAAGAAATTCTATAAGTCTAGGGTTATAAACCCTAGCTAGACTTTAATTAAGAGTAGCTTTGCCTTTACTATAGTAAGCCTACTACCCTACTACCCCACTACCCCACTACCTTATATTATATATATTATATATATTATATATACTAACCCTACCTAGGTAGTTTAATTAAAGTAGTATATAATCTATTAAGCATAGTTTAAGCTACTTATGAACTTTTTTACTACCTACCACCTACCTTTTAATATCTTAAATAGTTAGCAATTTAAGGCCTTTATAGAAGGAATAGCCTAGCTTACTTTAGTCCTATCTATACCTTCCCCTCGAACCTTATCTCGTCGCCTATAAGATAAAAGCTTAAATCAATAAATAACCACTTTAAGCACGCTTCTAGAAGGTTCTAAGCTCTTAATTACCCTAGATTACTAGATATCTCTATACTCCTAATCTTATCTAGCTATTATAGGCTATTTTCTAGACCTAGACTAGCACTATAGAGAGGTCCTACTAGGGTTTGAACCCCTATATGGCCCCTATTTAGGTAAGTCTAACCCTAGGCACCCTATATTATATAGCTCTATATTATATAGCTCTATATTATATAGCTCTAGACTAATATATGATATATCTATATCTAGGCGCTAATCTTATATATATGCTTACCCTAATACTAGAAAAGCATAATATATTAGACTAGATCATGGCTATCACTATAGATAACGCTTTAAATAATAAGACTTTGATCTTATCTCTTTAAGAACTTCTTTAAGATGCTTATCTAGAGACCTCGATTCCTTAAGTCCCTTATATAGTATATATGATCTAGCTATCCTTAAAGTAGCTATATAGGATGATTAGGGTTAACCCTAAAAATAATAATATCGAGCTAGTCTAGTCTAAAGATCTCTAAAAGCATAAGGAAATCAGCTAGATAACTAGTATTGCTTATACGCTATAGAAGGTATAGAATCTAGTGGTCTATATTAATGTAAGCCTATAAAGATAGGATAATTTCTAGGTAGAATAGATAAAAGATGGGATAAAAGACCTACTTTACCCTATCTAGGATATTTAGACTTAATAGAACTCGATCTTTCTAATACTAGAACGAGCTATTTAGATTAGACTAGCTCTAGATAGCTATTATAAGCTATTCTAGGGTAAAATATATATAAGATCAGATAAATAGCGTTAAATTACCTATCTTTTATATATTATAAAGCCTTTCTTTATCTTTACTACTATATTATATAAGATAAAGGATATCACTATATATAGTATATTTAATATCTATAATGCTTTATTCTAGTATATTAAGTCTTCTATTACTAAGCTTTAGTAAAAGAAGGTATATTTAACCTATATAAGCTTATATATAGGTTATATAAGCTTATATAACCCTATATAACCCTATATTACCCTATACTAACTATATAACTCTAGCTTTTATAGAAATAAGATATGCTTTTAGCTCTATAAGTAGCTAAATCTAAGCTTCAAGAGTATTACTCTTAGACCATAGACCTAGCCCTAGGTAGTATATATATATATAGAATGATCCTTACCCTGTAATATAAGCTTTAATTCTTTTAATCTAAAGAGTAGGAAGATAAGATGATTAATTATATTAAGGTCTATAGATCAAGCTTATAGGATCTAATTAGATCTTATTAATAAGATAACCTAATCTTAAGTCCCTAAGCCTAGAGATATATAGCTATAGAGCTAGCGGTCTAGTCTATAATGCCTCTAAAAGCTAGTATATTACCTATATAAGTAGATAAGCTAGGAGATTACCTTTAAGCTAGTATGTTAAGTCTATATCTATATCTATATCTATATCTATATATATATAGACTCTATATCTATAGACTCTATATCTATAGCCTAACCTAACCACCCTTTACTAACCTAACTAGGGCTAATTAATAAGGAACCCTATATCTTCTAGCGGAATAATTAGACTAAATACCCTACCCTAGCTTAGATAGCTTAAGATCTCTTCTCTATTCTAGTAACTAGTACTAGTATAGAGCGCCTATTTAATATAGCACGTGATATATGCCACTACCGGCGTGGTAGGCTAAGTACTTCTACTATAAAAGACCTTATAGTATATAATCGCACTATAAAGTTTAATATAGATATAAAAGAGCTAACTCAGCTCGTTAAAACCCTTAAGATTAAAGAGGAGGTAGGATTAAAGGACTTAGAGACTCGAGTATTACTTAAGGATATTAGTGATATCGAGGATCTAGACCTTAATAGCTTAGGTGAGGAAGAGTAGCTAGTCCCGATTCAGTAGTCTATAAAGAGAACAAGGGAGGTTTCATCTAAAGATTCTTTAGATAAAAGGTTAGACGATAGAGAATTACCTTCAATTAGGGTTTCTAGAAGAGCTAGAGCTACTAGGTAGACACGGGATAGTATAGAATAGGCATATCACTAATTAATAAGATTGATTATGCGTGCTTTTCTTAATTATATAGGTGCTAGGGTATTAGCGTGGCTTATGGGTCTTGCTTTTATATATAAAAACAACAAAAAAAATTAAAAAATAAGGTAGAACCATAGAGTTTATACCTTTAAAAGCTGAGTTTATATTATCTATGTGTAATATATAAGGTATTTAAAGTGGTATTTTACCCCTCCAAAACCAATATTTCTACATATTTTATGAAAAATACACATAATTTAGACCCATATTAATGGGGGCAAATAGGGCCCCATTAGGGTTCTGCCCCCATTTCAAAAGAAAATGGGGGCCCCATTTTGGCCCCAACCCCAACCCCATATGCCGAAGCCTAGTCTTGGAATAGGAGGTTATGACTGGTACAGGTAGACTGGTAAGGGTTGCACGGCACAATAATTACAAGGGCATTTAGTGACGGCTTTCTGGAGGTGGTGGGATGTACGGCGGGGTGGTCTCGATAGTAAGGGGCATGAAATGATGTGGACTGCAAGACGTGCTTGATATTCGCGACCGTCGGCGCAACCCAGGCGACGTTTTGACGGCAATGTCAGTATCTTTTGGATTACATTCTGGGCTCATTGCTATATACGCATAGAGCTGCCGTGTATTGAGTCATGCGTTTGAGTAGACACCGATCACCCTTCCCTATGGATCTAAGAAGGAGCTACAGGCGGCCATGGTCCCATTTCCTGCGAGATTCAACCAGTCAAAAATTACCTATATCATATCTGCAACAGTTCTTGATTTTTGGATTCGTCTACGCATAAGCATATAGGCTATCAGCCTATCACATGAGGACTTTCCCACAGGTTATTGAAGCTCTGAGTCCATGTGCCAGGACGTCAACATCTCCCAAGACAACCTGGGGAGGAAGATTAATACCACGGTTCCTTACTGACTTCGACTTAGCTATCATGGCTGATCGATTTCTCAAGATTGTAAAGTATGGTGGCGTGATCTCGGATATTTCCGTCAACGCTTCCCGATCCGGCACCAAAAACCATGGGCCGACAACCTCGGTCAACCCAGCCTGGCGCGATGCAGCGATAGATACTGTACTTGGGACGTACGTGACTGACCTTTCGATCTACGATTACGCAATCTTAACGAGCCACAGGACTCTGAGCAGCACAAATTGAAAGCTCAAGATTGAAGGCCGAAAACTCGTTACGCATTTCCTCCTCCCAGGATTGGAGAATCTTACACCGAACGGGGGAGCTTATCTGAATGAGGCAGGTGCTCACAGCCAGTTCGAAAAATTGCGCTTGATGACCACTACAGCCAATCACTGAGGGTGAGGGATAAACATGGCTTGAAGCACATGTTTTCTGCCCTTACCGCAGTTGGGAGTGATTACTAGATGGAGGCAGATGGGGGATTGTGTTGGGTTGTGGAATAAGATTAGGCCCCCAAGACCTCTCGCCACACCAAAGGGAGCTTTTGCATTTCCTTCAGAGGCAAAGTTAGCTTACATCGACCAAGATTTGCAGGAAAAAAAGAACTTGGCGTGTCTGACAATCAATTTGGACGCATCGTTGATTAAACATTGGAAGATAGAAGAGGAAGGCTTATTGCCACAATGCAAATCTCTCCTTAGTGAAATTTGACCAATTCGAGATTGACATTATGATTCTTCAATGAAAGTACCAATCGCTTATATCATGATCCCAACTCCCAGTCCCAACAACGCCAACCAACTACCAGCAGACTGTATGGGCGCAGCTCCCTTAGAGGGACTGGCATCCTTTTCTGCCTGCAATGAATCTGTGGGCTCAGCAGTACTGGTAGTGGTGCTAATCGCGGTATCTGTAGGAGTTGCCGTCACAGTATTGGGGCCGGGGGTAGTCCATGTCGCCGCAACGGATGATTCACCCTTGTCGTAAGCATTCGCAGTCGCACAGTCCTGTTCGCTCACTAACATGGCTGAAAAGCGTGCCGGGTCATCGGGACAGTCCTCGTAGCAACTTCACAGATTAGCCAATGGCCTGAGAGACCTCGGAGTACTTACTTGGCAATATTGGCACTCCCTGAGCACTTGCAGTCCCAGTCGTTGTCGGTGCACTTTTCGAGTGTGCCTCTCATGACGTTGACGCATGTATCGACGATCCTGAAGATTGTCAGCAAATTCTTGTCGAGCGACACGAAGAAGACATACGATTGTGACGCGCATGATCCGCTGTCACTGCTGGCTGCTAAATTTTGGCCGACTACCGCATCTTGAGCGTTAACAAGGACTGCTGATGCGATGAGCAGGAAGGAGATGGGTTTGACGATGGAGTGCATTGAGCTATTGCGAATACCCAGGGGTATGAGTTGAAAGATATCAGCTTAGTGTATACACAGGGATTGAATGATTGAAATTGTCAAGTGTATTTAACTCCCGGTTCTAATCCAGTTCTTAAGCATCTCAACAGTTACATTGATCGGGACCTTGGTCCCTGTAGTGAGCTTGTCCCATTTGCGGCTGCCTTACCATGGATTGAGAGGAAAGAGATAAGGGGAGATGAAGCGGACCTTGGTACCATGGTAATGATTGAGGATATCCACATGGTCCCTTTCGAGACATAACTAGCTGCAAATTATAGAAAAAGCTCCAAGGTCATAGCACTGCGCGCTGAGGACTCGGAGTGTGGTCACGATCGGGATTGCCGATGGCCCTACTGGTTATATCTCCGTGAAAAGAGCGTCTGTTTGACATATACTCACAGTGAGAAACTCGAGGCACATGTATAGATGTGAGTTGGTTCGAGAAAAGCGGGTCAAACCCGGGGTCGCATTCCACAGTCTGAGTTACATTCTTCAGAGGCAAAATTACCGTTTTCGTCGATTGACAACCGCTTCAAGAATGTGGTGGGTCAAGCCCCGGAACATCTTTTATTCCTCGCAGTTCTACGCACTTTTCCACGCACAATCCCTTTCATATTCAGCCTTTGTCTACGCGGTTTTGACTGCTGCTTTGAGATGGTGGCGTGGAAGGTTGAAGCCGAGATCCGGGCCATTTATCCGCATGGAATGTTACCCCGAAACATGATGTATTATAGCAAAGCCAGTGAGAATCTTGAAGTGTGCAGTGGCTTTCGATTTCGTTATTTCTTCATAGCTAGATCCACCTAGCAAAGTGGGATAGGACGGCGGATCTCATCCCGGTCTTGTGTAGAAGAACTCCAAGCAACGGCCATGTCTTTCAAAACATTGCCTTCACGACAAAACCTTGGCACATACCGCCGATATCATCTCATCTAGCACAATATCCGCTTCTTTCCCGGTCGGTCGTCGGCGCATCATCAGCTCAAAGCTCAACACCAGCGGTCCCCCATGGACGGCGCCATTCTCGAAGTATACATGCTGTGTCCGTTCCAGTATTCTCATGGACCGACTCCGAGTATTGCGCATGGGTTGTGTATTTGGGACTTCGGTCCAAATCTCAATGTCCAGCCGCCATGCAGGCTCACAGGTGGAGGTCATCAGAACTACCACCTTGGTTTTCCGATCCCCGTCGGAGCTTCCCATATCGGAGTTTCCATGCCACCAGAGGGCATCATTCCGTGATTGCCCATATGACTGCACAAGGCCAACTTTCAGGACGAGTGAAGAATTACCACCATCGCCATTGACCAGAGTATTATTTGGCCCAAACCACTAGTCGGGCTCCTTGCCACAAGTCCATCCAGCAGTCCTTGCGGATCCTCGACTCATCCAATGGCCCCGGTAGCCTTTCAACCCCATCGAGGCCAACCGTCTCGCTACTATCTGGATGAATATCTCCAAGGATTGGTGATGCTGGGCGGGGATCACTTTGTATAGAATCTCATTGGTCTCATAAGAGACGGTAGCCCTGGCTCCTCGAAACTTATTTTCATCATTCAGGATTTTCTCAAAGATATCTACCTCCAGGTGAGAAACATGAAGATACTGGAATTTTGGGGCGCTCTGGGTGCTAAACTGCTCCTGAAGCATGTTCAAAGTCGCTTGCAGTTGCTTAAAGGAGGGTGAGATGATGTTTTTGGAGTCTGGTGGTATGAGAAACCCTAGGGGATCGTAAGAGATGTAACTGCACGGTGAAGGCAAACACTCTGCGCGTGTCTGTGCCATGTCTGATTCTTCTAATAATTCTGTGGAAGTTCAGCCTGGAGTTGGTGGGTATGTCAAATGGTGTCGATGCCTCACTACTCAAGGAAATGGAAGTAGATTTTGAAGTAGAGAATAATACAATTGTTCTACGCGATTGTCGAATCGAGGTTCGGAGGAAAGTCCTAATGCTCAATAAAAATGATAGATTTGGCTGAACTTTATTGCTACAACATTCTCATCAGACTATGGAATTGAAAAAGTTTGAAGTAAATATCAGTACGGCGATATTATTACTTTAAGCAGAATTATAGTAAATTTGGTACTGGGCCTAACCGAGAAAGCCTACTGCGGTATTTCCATTTACCTTTATCCCGCTCTTGTGGTCTACCAAATCCCCAGTTCGAAGCAAAATCATATGGGGGGAAGATCAGGGTTCGGAATTCAGACTGACTCCGTTTAGTGCACAAAATTAAGCCCAGGGGATAAAGACAAGTGGCCAAAAAATTCACAAATCTGTAATAAGATAAACTCCTGAAATGTCCAAGCAATTTTGAATATTTCTATCTGTCCATCAGGAAGCACAGGTCGTAGCATCTTTCAAAGTCGTTGTCACTGTACTGGTAGTGGTGGTAGTGGTGGTCTTGACCGTCTTGGTCTTCGTAGAGGTAGGGCGAAAGGTAACAGTCGTAGTAGGAGTACTATCGTAGGTAATGGTCTTGGTCTCCGTCGAGGTAGATGCAGGTAAGTAGAGCGTAGATGTTAGTGTCTGCGTCACAACTACCAGAATCACAGTGGAGGGAGCCGGTCCTACGGTGGACTGAGTTGTGGTTGTCGTAAAGCTTGTAATTGTCGCGACAGAGGCCGCCACAGTCGTGGTAGATGTGGTGGTTGAAGGTGATGTGATGGTCGATGTCAACGTCTCTGGATCTAAAGTGATTGGATCCCCAGCAATCTCGGTCACTGTAGCAACGGCAGTGTCTGCAGCAATAGTGGCAGTCTTTGTTTCGGTCACAGTCGATGTCACAAACGAGATGGTGATTTTCACATGGCGTACATTCGTGGTTGTGGTGCTATCACCCAACTCAGCCAAATTGGAGACCATGCTGGTTGTCGTGGCGGAGCCTGTGATCTTTGTAGGATTCTTGGGCCTAGTAGCAGGGACTGATCGGGGCGGGAGTAGATTTCTTTTCATTCTTCTTGCGGGTATACAGCTGAGGGTCGTTGTCATACTCTCGGTCTCGGTCTTCGTTGAAGTCACACTTGTAGTCAAAACTGTGGTCTTGCCAGTCTTTGTGCTTGTGTCCCCGGGGCCGGAAGTGATAGTCAGCGTCGATGTTGTTGTAGCGGGTCGCGGAGTTGATGTGATAGTGGTCGTCGAAATGACAGTTCGGGTGTATGTTGCCTTATCAGGTACAATATTCGTAACTGTCGAGGTTTTTGTCACGGTCCTTATGGATTCGGCATTGGTGTATGTTTCAATAATAATTGTTTGTCCATTTTCAGTAGTCGTTTCAGTCACAGGTGCGGGTGTGATAGTGGAGCCCGAGCCGAGAGTATTTGATTTCGTTTCTACCGAGGTCGCTGTGGCATCTGTGATGGTCACGGAGGACGTGGTTGTCACCAGAATGGTACTGGTGGTAATGGTGTTTGAGCCCAAAGGATCTGCTGACGAAGAGCCTGCATCTGGTGAAGTGCTTATTGGCGAGGACGGTTCCACGCTGAAAGGCGTTCCGTAAAC
Source organism: Penicillium pulvis (assembly GCF_028828015.1). Taxonomy (NCBI): domain Eukaryota; kingdom Fungi; phylum Ascomycota; class Eurotiomycetes; order Eurotiales; family Aspergillaceae; genus Penicillium; species Penicillium pulvis. Next base: position 108,209 of record NW_026643072.1, read on the forward strand.
ATGCGAAAAATCAATCCAAGAAAGTCCATCGAAGAAATTTCCAATCTCGAATTGCACAACAGATGTATCGGTCAATTGCGTGGCAAAAGAGACGCGCTGGGAGGTATCGGACCCTGGACCGTCATTCTTAAACTCACCGAACAAAACACCATCGGTTCTGGGACTGGCGTAGGACCAGATCTCCCACCCTTTGGGCTCTACACAAGACCCAAGATGGGTTTCAATGTAGGCAACTCGTGCATTGGAGTTCTGCGGTCTTCCGAGTGAGATCTCGGACATTGCCCCTGCACCACCCACCGGGGTTACTTTGCACTGGTCAAAGATGAGTCCTGCGGGTGTAGAACTGGTGGCCCGTTTATCTGCTGTGATACTAATCCCATCTTCGTTTGGAGATATAGTTGAATCGAGGAAATAGCCCGCGCCACTTCCAGAAACCATGTCCTGATTGCCTTCGATGTAGCTGTTCGCGGCGAAGAAAAAGCCATCGACCACAAGAGCGTTCCGATTGCCGGTGACCCGGCAGCTATAAAGACTAGCGTACTTTGCAGATGCCACAGCGAATGCTACTGATGCGTCGTCGGCTCCATTATGCGTGTTGGAGAAGTTGATGTTGATCACTTGCAGGTTGTTTCCATCGGCATAAACAGTGGCGCTGCTGGTTAAAGAATTGTCTGAGCTAGGATTCCCCGCTTTGTTGTTCTGAATCGTGACTTGATTTTTCTCATTGTCGCTCGTGGCTTCTGAATAACCAACGAGAATTACAGTGCCAGGGGCTGTGACCACGATCTGCTCATCATAGGTGCCAGGGTAAATGAACACAGTGGATGAGGCACTGGCTGAGGTCGGCAAGGCATCAAGAGCACTTTGGATTGTGTCATAAACCTTCTTGTCCGCGATGCTTGTCTTAGAGACGATGAACGCCCCGTCTGGGGGTGTTGTCCCGTATGAAGGTGATGCCCCGTCTGGGGGTGTTGTCCCGTCTGAAGGTGATGCCCCATCTGATGGTGTTGTCCCGTCTGAAGGTGATGCCCCATCTGATGGTGTTGTGCTGTCCGAGGGTGTCGTGCTGTCCGAGGGTGTCGTGCTGTCCGAGGGTGTCGTGCTGTCCGAGGGTGTCGTGCTGTCCGAGGGTGTCGTGCTGTCCGAGGGTGTCGTGCTGTCCGAGGGTGTCGTGCTATCCGAAGTGGTGGTCGGCGGGCCGGGGGATGACGCGGCCCCTAATTCGGCATTTGGTGTTGTTATTAAATCCCAATATGTGAGGTCGATCCAGTTCGTAGAGCCCATCACATCAGATAAGGTATAGGTATCGGCGCTGAGAAGCGTAGCAGATCCAAATGCTTGCCGAGCATCTGCGTTATTCTCCCAATTTCCCGGGCCGGTATTCTTGTACTCAGCGAAAGTGATGTGGTCGGTTCGAGGGTCTGTAGATGACCAGACTTTCCATCCTGACGGATTTATTATGCCGGTCAGATGGGACATTTTGATCACAACAAGGGAGTACTCTGAACGTGGGCGGCCCAAATAGACTGAACTCGTGAGATCCCCCGTGGCGTCTGCAGCGGCACCAAAAAGGCATTGATCGAAAATGTAGCCCCCAGCCTTTTCGGATGGCCGGCTCTGCGCTGTGAAAGCAGCACCCTTCGACTTTGCACCAAGGGTGCATCCCTTAAAGTATGCTGTTGAAGATCCGGAAATGGAATCAACAGCACCCTCGATGTAAGATGACTCGTAGTATTGCAATGCAGCAGCACCGCCAGTCAGTAGGGCTTCCTGCCAGCCGATAAAGCTGCAAGCGTAGAATCCAGTCTGCGATCCAGATATGGATGCTGCGACTGCGACATAGGATGTCTGTGAACCGTCAAGGTTATCGCCGTTGATGATGTTGATGTTGTAAAACGCGATTCTGCTTGAAGTGGTGGAAATGGTGGCGGTACTCGAATCGCTTGAGCTGGATGGATCAGATGAACCTGAGGACATAGGAAGTCCCCTGGAAAATGTGATGGTAACCTCATTGTCGGAGTAAGACTGGCCTGGTTTCCCCTCTGTATACCCAATCACTTTTACTGGACCTTTCCTATCAATCGAAGGAACTTGCTCCTGATAGGTTCCTGCGTAGATGAAGATCACTTGCATAGAGTCGTCGGACGGCAATGATTTCAGCGCGTCGGTCAAGGATGAAAACGAGTTGTTGATTGTGCCCGAGACAGAGACAAGGACCGCTCCTGTCGAGGGTTTCGTTCCGCTGTCTGGGTGTCCTGCAGTGCCTGTTCCATTTGGACTGGTTGAGCTTCCTGTGGCCGGGCCTGCTCCGCCTGCGTCGGTGGGAGATGCACCATCTGTTCCGCTTGGATCTGCGGTTGATGTACCTGTAGCGGAATCTAGCGCTATGGGAGACGCACCATCTGTGCCGCGGGACAGATCATAGGATGGGACATAATTGTAAGCCATCATATCAAGCCATGAGGTGTCACCAATCCAGTTTGCCAATGTGTAGGATTCCGCCTGGCTCTTAGTCAGAGCTTTTGCAAAGGATGCCCGCTCGTCTAATGAGCTTCCCGGCCCATAATTGTTGTACTCCCCGAATGTCACATCATCTGTCCCTTCGCCCTCGGAACTCCAACCGACCGCACTGATTTGTTTATCCAGAAAGGAATTCATATAGATCACAAGGCTGTAAGCGGCAGAGGGCCTCCCAAGGTAGGTTTTCCCGAAGGAAGTGCCATAAGAGGCAGTGTATGTGACCACACTTGCGTCAAACACGAATCCTCCACTAGCCTTTGCTGACGAACGATCTTGTGCGGCGATGGAGTAACCGGGGGTATTTGTTGCGATGAATGATTGATGAAAGTATGCGATGGAAGAGCCCCAGATAAAGTCAATTGAACCCTCGATGTACGTGTTGGAAAGCACCTGGGTTCCTTTGTTGACAAGAAGCGTGTGATGGTAACCGATGAACGAACAGCCGTATGCAGCGACGAGGCCGTCGAAATCCGCAGCAAGTGCGACAGTATCTCCACTCTGCGGGGATGTGTTCCGAAAGTTGATATTATACAAAGCAACCACAGTCTTGCCGTCGGTATTCTTCACATTGATGACGGGCGTTTTCTCATCGTCGTTTTTTTCGTCGCGACGCCATCCTCAAACTCGATCGTGACAGTGTTTTTGGTGAAGTCGTTTTTGAACGTAGTCTCACCACGCAGCGTAACCATTCCAGCCCGGGTAATAGAGATCTGCTCTTTGTACACGCCACTCCTGATCTCAATCACATAAGGTTTTCCATCATCTGGAAGGGCGGAAATGGCATCTTGCACGCTTGTGTATTGACCATCTGATGAATCGGTTGAGACTACCAAAGGAGAGGATGACGCATCTGGGGAAGTCGAGCTCGTTGGCGATGGGGAGGAGTCCGATCCTGTGCTTGTCCCTGCAGGACTGATTTCATCTGCTTTTCCGATTTCGTCTAAAACAGTGTGATCGATCCAACTGATATCTGTCGTGGCGAAATCAGGGTATGCGCCCGCAAATACTGCACTTAGCGTGAATTGAGAGATACTGGAGTCATCCAAGAGCGCAACGTATGGCGATCTGGCGTCTTTGTTACTTGGGTACGCCCCCGATCCTGTATCAGCGTACTCGCCGTAGAGATTGCTCCCGTCCTGGGTGATATCATCAACGTAAACTCCAGTGTCGGCGATAAACCCATCAAGGTCTGAGCCTCGGTAGATCACCACCGATCCCAAGCCTTTGGCCTTCGCCAAGTAGCCCCTGTCGCTCCGGTCGCCTCGTTTGGGGGATACTGTCGCTTCATCGAAAACAATGGTGGAGTTATACAGCGTGCCTTCCAAGTCGGTACCAGTTGTGTAGGCAACAATTGCCGAGTCCTCAACGAGTGCAATATCCGTGTTGAAAATATACAATGTTGCTTGGCCGTCGATGGCTGTTTCCTGGGCTTCGATATAACTGTTCGCGATAATCCCCACACCCAGGCCCGTTTCAAGTCCGACGGGTCCCGCCGAAACAAATTGACAGGCGTAGAATGCAAGCTTGCTCCCTTTGATCTTCACGGCGGGGTCATCCGCTCCCGTGTTGACAAAATTGAGATTTTGAAACGTGATGCCATCCACATTGACGGATATTGTCAGGGCCGTTCCCGCTTCAGAAACTACAACTTCATTCTGCGAGGAGTCATCGTCACTTTTGCTTTCCCCAATCACAGCGACAGACGGAGTTGCAGAAACAGTGACGGCAGGGTAGGTACCCGCTAGAACGGTCACAGTGGGAACTTCGTTGTGTTGCGCATAGGAAATAGCATCGCCAATGGCCGTGAACTGTCCAGACTTGTCTGTCGCAACTGTGACGGCTGATGCAGCCCCTGAGACAGATTAGCGCCTTTTAGACAGATCGGCATAATCTCAAGCCCCACCGGAAGTTGACGGGGAAGTTGACGATGGTTTCACAGTCTCTGTCACCGTGGTCGTATATGAACAAGTGCAGTCGGATAATTGGCCACTGGCCAGGCTCAAAAGGCCTAAAATAAGCAGCGCACGCATCCTGGCGCATTGAGGGCCATGGAGAGAATATGGAAAATAAATCCATTATATAATATATAATTAAATGGGGGGGAAAAGGGTCGGATAATGTTTCCATGCCATGTAGATCACGGTAGCACCCGGTTGCCATGCATGTAGATCACGGTAGCACCCGGTTGCCATGCATGTACATTCCGAATTAATGCTCTGATCCAGGTACTTGGGTGAACCCGATTAGGCCAATGCTCTCAAGCTTTACTATCTCCAGAATCATCGCAGCGTGCAGTGCACAAACTACTAGGTACACCTTTATACCTCTACCGAAGAAATCGCTGTGGAAATAATGGACATTTCAGACTCACTACCTCTGCAGGAACCCACTCTAGATTGGGAGTGATATATTATGAATAGAATCGGTAACATCGGCGATTCCATACGATAGGAACAACCGATCAATCCCGATTCAGTAATTGCTTCCAATCAATCTAGGGGGATTAGTGAAATATTTTAGTGTCGGTAGTTTGCCTCGCATCCCTTGAATTGGACCCACTGTCAACTGCCGTGATCTCACATTCCATATACTGTACGTCGTGCTTGGTAGGGGTACCTCATCGACAAATTGTAGGCTGTAAACGGATTCTTAGCCGGCGATTATTAACTCCACCTGGTCCACCATGCCGGTAAAAATTACCCTTTTAAAGTTATCTCGGCATTGGCGTCTTTAAATGGTAGCACCCCGTTGCACTGGCATTTCTCTATTGTCTCACTGAGCAATTTCATCTGAGTTCTTCTACCCGATCTGTCATCGGTACTTGAAAGAATATGGGTGAATGCGTCTATGTTCATCTAAGTATCGGGGCTTTGATTGATCATTTCACTTGTGTCGGATTATCAAAGTTCAAATATATGCATGTGGGCCACAAGAACTCTATCCGAGAGCCCCAAAACTCTATCCTACTCCCCTCAAACTCAAACCGATGTTTACCCACGCGGAATGCTCCGAAACATGACCAATCATTCGGAATTCAAGAAGCCATCGGGTTTCCCTTTTCGATATGGTATCCATGTTCAGCCAAATACTCTTCTAGCATTCTGTCCTCCTTCGCTAGATCGAGCTTGCTGCTCTCAGGCAAAAGACAGTACACCAGGATACCGACAATCGCAACGCCACCTGCAAGGAAGAATGTTGAATTTATGCCAGCGGCGTCTTCCAATGGTGTGAAACACTCCGTTCCTACCGCTGCTCCCGTTCTTCCAAAGGCCGTGGCAATTCCATACCCCATTCCTCGGACCGCTGTGGGGAAAGACTCGGTAGAAATTAGTCCAATTGTAGCTCCCGGGCCCATGTGGCCAAAGGCCTGCAGCAATCCGTAAAGCACAACAAAGGCGGCGATGTTCTTGGATAGCTTGGAGTACGTTCCTCCGATAATAAAGCCAAGGACTACGTAGCCTGCAAGTCCAAGGATACCAGTGTTGCGTCGACCAATTACATTGGTTAGCCATGCTCCAATCAACACGCCAGGCACGGGCAACACGGCTAGAATAACCTGCCATATAGCTGTCTGTCGGATATCACCATCCTTGACAAGCGAAGAGATGATGCTGCTCGACATAATGCTGTTAGGGAAGTTGATGAAGTCGTATAGGAAGAACGCGAAGGAAGTTGTGAAGATTCTCCACCAGTAACGGCGAGCAAGAAGAAGATAGATTTGCGGGGAATGTCGTTGGTTCGTAAGGTTTGAATGGCGAAATAATGTTGAGTCCACCATAAACAGTCGCAGGATAATGATGGCCACGGGAAGGACTGTAGCGATCGAATATATAGCATGAAATGTAATAGTCAAATCATTGTTGCTGGCAATCAAACAAATCAGGTAAATGATTTGCAAAATCGGACTGGCGAGGGTAGCCATGAGCGTTGTAAAGGAAACGAAGAGTGGACCCCGATATTTTCTCATTAACTGAGCTGGTTAGGATATAGATCATTGTGTATGGTGTATATGACTCACATCATCTGATTCCTCAATACCGGCTGCTGCACTGGGAGGGTATTCTCCTCCTACCCCAAATCCCGCAATCCCACGAGCAATCACAAAATACCATAACATGTTCTGGGATGGATTTACCTGCAACGCGACCGTCGACATTAAAGTCCCAACCGCCACGAGCGACGAGGTTACAAGCAGTCCGGCTTTTCGAGAAAACATGTCGGATGTGTACCCCAACACAACGACTCCCAAAATGGCACCAACAATTAGCGAGTTGCTGATTCGTGTTTTCATCACCGAGGTGAAATCACTTGCGCCCAGGAGATCTTTGAAGATCACGTTCGTCGGATTTGCCAGACTGTTTTGAAATCCATCACTGAAATTCGCAATATACTAAAGGGCCGTTAACATACGAAGCCATGTCTCTCCTATTGGGGTCAACGCACACAGCTAACAATAGTGATATTGCTTTGTGTCTTACTCGGATGATACTCCTCGATTCCTTGCTCTGCTGTGCTCACAAGAGTATCTTTCCCTTGATTCTCTGTCTCGACTTGCGAGCCATTATTTGGTTTGGGGCCCATGATGTGACACCGACAGCACGTGTGAGGATTTCCACCAGGAGTTCATGTATGAAGAATAGAGGAAATGCTGAATTGAAATTTCCATTTCAATTCCCTTTACATCGCAGGATTGATCGGTTGTTAATCGGGGAAATTTTCATATCAGTCCTAATTGCCCCACCGTCGATCCAGGGTTCCACCCACAGGTCCGCGGAGATACATATCAGTAAACATCCTAGCACAGGTTTGGAAACATACTACACATATTGCTCAGTTTACCATAATGATGAACACGAAGCTCCAGGGTTTGTTTCATTGCAATATCTCTTAGGGTTGTCTGTTACCTGTTAGTAGCTGTTACTACCTTGAAGAGCGGCCGAGCTCGGAGCATCCCGCCAACCTTGTTATCTAAGTGGATCAATCTGCATCCACACCCAGATGTGTTCGTCCATGCCCAGTTTTTGACCCGACCCTAGAGCTAACCAGGGCCCATGAAAATCACCATGAGTGAAAGAGCTCCACCAGAATGCACGGACACCCGACCCTGAGTCCAGACTGTACATATATGCAGAGCAATCGGGAATTATCGGCCTTGGAATTACATGTCCAGCTGGCTGAGTTCAGACAAACTAATTCCTCGTATCCATGAGCAAATTAAGGAATATGTTCAGTCTGAGAGTTCATATTTAATCTGGGTTTCATCCATTCGCAGGATCACCATTGGCATGCTCAAGAATAAACTTGACCAAAGCCTCTCTCCCATCATTCTTCATAGCACACTCCGTGTGCATGGCCCCTATTACATCCTTTCGTGTAATCTCCAATCCCAATTCTTGACCTATCTGTTCGAGTTGTCCTGCCACGTGGGGTGGGATGACTTCATCATTTTCGGCAGCCAGAAGAAGTATCGGAGGCACGGATCGACCTTTACATGGGGCATCCGTCTTCATTCGTTGGTCAGCATCTCGGTCGCGATACCTAGCCAATTGTTCGAGATACTTTGAGCTACACCACGTATTCCACGAGAAGGGCCAAAGATATCGATATGGAAGCCATTTTTGAGGATACAAGGCAATCAACATATCCTTGATGTTCGAGATCGGGGCTTCCATGATCAGTCCAGATATGGGAAGAAGAGGAACCCCCCTTGTCGGTGGGGGAGCATCCATTCGAGTAAGGTATTTGGACATAGCGGACGATGCAACAGCCGCACCAAGGCTATGGCCCCACAAAAACACCTGGCAGTTCGTATCCGGTGAGGGATAAGTAGCCGAAACCCAGTTGAGAAATGCCAGGGCATCCTGTTCAATGCCCGATTGTGTGGCTGTCCCCGACGATGTCCAGTAGCCGCGGTATGACAAGGCAACAACTATATACTTTGTATCATTGAGCGCCTGCCCGGTCTGAGACTTCGAGACAGAATTCAAGAACTGCGACAGGAGTGGTAGTCGGAGCGGTAATGACCCCCATTTCCCTGAAAATAACAAATAACCACGAGCTTCTTTCGTTTCTTTGCATCCACTTGTTTCGGACTGTCGGGGATGTGTCCCTCGCAAATGGCTAGCTTTGTTCCATCGAGACTCCGAAGTCGCTTTTCTGCCCATTGCACGGGCTCGCATTCACGCTTGTATTCTGATATTTGCTCAGATCTGGAAAAAGGTGGCAGCCATGAAAGGTATAATAGTTTGTTTTGCATCACGATGATCCAGAAACATTTCCATGTCCAGAGAGTGAGAAGAAGCCCAACAAAGATGATGGGCGGGATTAGAAGGGGCGGAAGGGAGCTAGTGAACAATGTTCGTGGGGTATTGGGACCACGCCATATCCCATTCTGGCTGTGCCGGGGATGTGTTCTTCGCCTTGCGAGAGTGTTGTGTTGATAGGGCCATTCAAACGGGCGTGATCGGACAGATTTATCAAGTGACGTCTTTATTGTAAAGCGCGCGACGCGCTGAGGAACCAATCTTCCAACCATTGGAGACCCATCAGATCCTGGTATGCATCGACTTTTAATGTATTGTCGTCAGGCTTGTGGAAACAGGATTGATGAAGTAAATTGGAACGGGATGTTTCTTGGCGTCATTGCAGACCAAGATGCTTGACAGTCACATGACCAGCGCTGGACTGAAGTAGGACAGTATTAGACAACTTAAAACACGTTGGATGTCCAGCGAAGGATTCACTAAGACACGTAATTTCTATTAGGAATTTACTCTGTACTGACAGCATATAGCACCAATTTCAATTGGGTGGTTTACCGTTACAACATATCACTTTGAATTTGAAAGACCCAAGAAGTCTGGCTACTAAAGCAGGAGCAACGGAAACACGGTTATATACGATGCAAGGTGTGGAGCTCCTAAGTTTCATAACACTTTACATGAATTTAGTCACATGTACGACAGCTTGGAAGTTTAAGAGGCCACAAGATGACAAGGCGGAGGCCTTTCGGTCCAGTAGGTGCAAAGTCTACCCAAAACCCCCTTACGTACATAGATTAAAAGTAATTCTCGGTTTGTCTTACGTGCGTCCATGAATTGGGATCGCTCGTTCCATCTAATTGTGGGTATCCTAAGTGTCTGCGTCTGCAGCTATATCACATAATTATGTATTTTCTTGCATGCCCATGTCCCTCTCCATATGATGTGAATTTAAGTGAAGGATAGGAAGTGATGGTGGCCAGAACCCACAATGCCGTTCATACATAGCGACAACCCTATCATGGCTGGTTGCTTGGTTTTCGTTCTTTAAAGATGGTATTGGCGAGGGCTGTCCACTGAGATACCCATTCTTTGCCACATGCCCTCGACGTTCATATCTTCTTGGCCACTAACTCAAGGTCAGTCATGTAACAATATATGATGAAGAACGTATCTTACTCTTGTTTCGGGTTGGTCCATGGCTCTGTCTGTCCTTCTGCCACATTGGGATTGCGGAATACCACGTTATATTTCTGTATGACGTTAGTGTGGACACCGGTGACGGGAACAGATTGTCGAGACTGACCATTCCAAGTGTGATGTGGATCGCTCCCGGACCTTTGACGAATTTCTCTTCGGGTTCACGACCTTCAATCATAGACAAAATATTTTTTGCAACCACGGCGGCTTGAGCGGACCCAGGTCGTGCAGCTTTCTGTGCCCCGGTATCCGCGATATCACCGACCGCAAAGAGATTCGAATAACGCTCGTCAAGGAACTGCATTGTTGGCCGAATGCGAATGTACCCATTTTCCGGGTTGACCACGGATGGGCTTTCAGGGGTGGAGGGTTCTAGGCTTTTAACAAGTTGGTTGTTTGGTGTTTGGCCAGTCGCCAGAATCACAAATTCGGTGGACACGGTGTTGCCATTGGTAAGTTGCACCTCAAAAGGCTTTCCATCAGTGGGGAAACCACCTGTCGGGATGGTCACTCGGGCTCCAGTGATGAGATTAATTCCCAGCTCATCGAACCGTTCTTTGATAAGGTCGTGCAGCCCAATGTGGAAGCTGGGCATGAGCTGGGGTCGGGACTGCACCACCGTGATATCCTTTTCCGGGTAATACTCTTTGAGATCGGTTGCCATCTGCACTCCCACAGCACCACCACCGACGATCAGAATTGATTGCGACCGCTTGACGTCTGCCTGGTGCTTCTGGAGGTACTCCACTGATGATAGTTTGTCGTCCTTTTCCATTGCGGCGGGCTTCGACAGGCGCGTGCCGGTGGCGACCACAATGTAATCAAAGGGGATCTCTGTGGAACCCTGCCATTCTCGATCAAGCTGCACATGCTGGGGGTGGACCGATGTCACGCGCGCCTGAACTACACTGTGTAACTTTGATTCGGTCACGACCGAAAAGAGACCACTGTATGGGATGAAAGCCTTGTGTTCCTGTCCTGGAACGATCGCAAATCGGGGCTGTTGGCATGTTAGCCTCAGAACGTTGAATTATCATGTTGTGGGAGATCATTTACAAAAGTGAACAGGTGGTGGAAATGGCTGTGGGGCTCGGTGAGGAGAACCTAGAAAGCGTCAATTCTCACTCTCACAGACCGACTCAATCTCTTCTTCAGTTCGAACATACTCTGTGTGTCGGAGGAACCACTTTTGCGAGCTCCTGAGCAGTTGTCTGTGGGGAAGGTCAGTCTAGATTTCAAATTGCGTAAACATGGTCAATGGACTCACCCGCCCAACGAAAGAGCCTCCGACGACGATGATATTGCGAAGAGAGCTAGCCATTTTGAATGTAGGGATGACGAAAAGGAGAATGCAATAAACTTGAAGGAGCTTCATAAAATAAGAACGTCGGCAGCGACACCGGGATGACTGACGGGTTATCAGATTTCTTATCTGATTAACTCCGAGCTAGAATTTCCTGTTTGGGGTAAATGCCGACCGGGCAAATGTCACTTCCGGGACAAAGGGGACAAACAACGGATGGCGCCACAGTCAACTCCCGAACACTCTTCGGACTTGGTCACAACTCCGTAAAGCCGTACGGAGATAGACCACACAGGCCCACCGGAACATCTTCCCCACCTTTCCGACTCCCGATATTGACCCAGAGAGGCAACATGAATGTGCATGTCTTCCGGCATGATGGCTTCAGGTGTTCACGTGGAAGTTTCCACAAAATATGATCTCTCCAAGCAAACTTGGGGAAACGGTGATTGTTGACCGAATTGTAGTTGTTTGGAAATTCTCGAGGTCTCTGTGATTCGTGATTCATGATTCATGGTTCATGCATTATTCATGAGAAGTAGCCCAGCCTTTGGAATGCGGCACTTGCACTTGTATTTCCGCCAAATTCTTTTATTTCCCTTCATTCCTACCCCTGCATCCTTTTGAGATTGGTCCAGATGGAAAGTTCTCATGAGCACTGGTCCAAAAACTCAAGGGCGTTTGTGCATGTACCTTGGGACATACCAAGAACTGTAAAGATCCAAATTCGATACTTAGTCTTGAGGTCGATCAAAGTCAACACGAGGGTATCTGTTCTCAAGACTTGTCAATTGATCTAGGCCATTAGGTGACAGAACTCGGGCATTTACCCCAGATTTTAATTACAGAAGTTGTCTCCCAAGTGCTACTACAGACACATGGATATATAACCAAGAGCCCACCACTTCAATGCTTGAATGCTCAAAGCATGTCTTCCACAGGGTCGGCATTTCCTTTTGGCTCCCTACAGTGTTTCAAAACAAAGTTTGAAAGACTCTATTCATGATTGCATCGAGACTTGCCAGCGATTCCGTGATCAAGTTGACTCGTCATTCAGTCACGTGGGCCGGCCGTCGTAGATGAGAAGATTCACTTATTTTCTCATGCCATTATCTAGTGCAGAGACTAGAAATCACGTTCTTCTTCCCAAGTGCTTGCGATTTATCCCCTACCCAACTCTGCTGGACAGTGACCTCATGAGAGTTCAAATCAACCTTGGAATGATACTCTTCCCCGCGCAGCGTATAACCGAAGAAGCCGAGAGACCCACTGTCATGGCGTATAACCGAGAGAACCGACACAGTCGCCCTGCTGCTCCTCGATCTTTATTTATTTTATCGGGATCTTACAAACAGCCTATTCCAGCAATCATGGTGACCGCGAACTCCGATCGTCCACGCACACGCGCTAAGAAAGCCTGCATGGCTTGCAATTCTCGTCGAGTGCGATGTAATGTGCTTGAGATGCAGCCATGCCAGAATTGTGTGGCATGGAATCTTGTTTGTGACGTAGGAGAATCAAGACGGGGAAAGTAAGCATCTTTTTGATAATTCTCGTTCTATTAGCTAGCTCTGCGTGTTCGTTTCTATATTTTATATATGTACCAACAATCTCAGGTATCCTCGACGAAAGAAGAAAGCCTCGATAGATACTGAAGTATCTCCAATAACAACCAATACGCCCGTGAACCAGAGTGTGCAAGATGTCCATGACCGTGGACTACGTTATGTACCTTCTGCTCGTCCCGCGATCACAGAGGATGTCCATGAAACCGTGTTTCTTGGCGAGTCCAGTCCCTTAACATGTGTAGTTGATGAAGGTCGACGATCACCCGAAAAAGGGCCCACGCGCAGTATTCAAAAAGGTCGATTGCACTATGCCATTCCCGAGGTTCGTGGCAGTGAGATTAGTGATGATCAGCACCGAAAAATCCTCCAAGATCGTCTCATCCGTGAGAGCGCGTTGGTGTTCCCATCGCCCACCATTTGCGATACTCTTCTTCAAGCATACTTTGAGTGGTTTCATCCCTGTTTCCCCATTGTCGATCGGCAAACGATACATCAGGCATATACCGAACATACCATCTCCCCCCTGCTCCTACAAGCGATGCTTTTCATAGGCGTGAGCCTGTGTTCAGACACAGCATTGCGCACCACAGGTTTTACCAATCGGTATCAAGCCAAGGGGCTTTTTTACCAGCGCGCAAAGGAAATATATGACGTTGGATGGGAGACTGACATGATTATCAAACTCCAATCTCTATTCTTGTTGAGCTTCTGGCGTGGAGGACCAACTGAGGAACGAGATGTTCGTTTCTGGCTGGGTGCAGCGACCAGTATTGCCCAGAAAAAGGGAATGCATGTGATGTTAGTAAAAGCTTTCAAACGGCTCCCTCAAGCGCTAACAAAAATAGGTCAAAACTGCCTTTCCTTGGTGCGCGGGACCAAAAAGTATGGAAACGGATCTGGTGGGCTCTATATGTAGGCCTCGTCTCCCCCACGAAGTCAGCTCATGCTCACAGTTTAGGTTCGGGACCAACAAACTTCGGCTGCGCTGGGGCTCCCTTCTCGTATCCGTGATGAGGATTGCGAAGTGGCGGAGCTTGAAGAGGCGGATTTTCTAGAGCATGATGATATCCCCTCTGAGATTTTCCAAAAGCCACCTGCTGCCCATGTGCCCTACGTGATTGGAATGGCTCAATTGGCGAAGCTATGTGAGTTTGTTTTATCTGCCATTGAGTGTATCTAACAACAACTAGTACGGGAGGTAGTCTCCAGTCAGTATTCCCCCTGTCGCACGAAGCTGGACAATGTGTCTCGACCCATGCTCCACCAGCGTCTGTTAGACTGGGAATCTAAATTGCCGACGGAGATGCATTTCCAAACATCAACTAGGCGAGAGGTCACGTTCCTTGTTGGTATGCTTCATATGGCGTATAAGTACGGACCCTTCAATGGCCATGTACGGAGGGAGCACGCTGACCATTAGCAGTAATCTCTACGTGTTACTATACCGACCCATCTTCTTACAGCCACCCAGTGAATCAACAAGCATGGAAGGCAATATGGCGCTAGAAGCAGCCACCAGGAGCACACGCATTCTTGAAGACATGCTCTCCGAAAACCTGGTGCAGCATGGATCGGTCCACCTGTACGTTCTCCCAGTGTGTCGAAAGACCCCGATCTAATTGCCGAACTAGCATCACCCACACCTTCTCTGCACTGTGTATCCACACCATTCACTTCGGGCGCGTGACTGGGACGGCTCGAAAATTAGCCGAACATCGGGCCAAACTTTGTCTCCTCGGTCTGAAGGAACTTCAAAAGTCGTGGGACCTGGAGAACTGGGTGTTAGATTTGTTCTTCCGCTGTCTCGACGATCGGACCGCTCGAGATCTTCGCCTGGGGGATGGCGCGTCGGCACCATCTCAAGTGATCAAGGGGCTCGCCCCCGAATCTCCGACCGACACCCACAAGGACATGACCCGACCATTATCCCATGGCAATGATCTCTTGCCTCTAAGCACACCCACCGATCCTTCGCTGCATCTGGAGGAGCCGGCGGTGAATATGGATTGGTACGAGTTGTTCAACGTGGAGGGCGATGATGTGTTGGGACTGGCGGGCTCGTTGACGAATCCGGACTATCTCAACCCGCAGAACCTCGAACATTTGTACCGATTTTTGTAAGATCCAAGCACCGGATGGGGGGCAGTTCATGACTCGCGGCCACGAGCGAACGGGATGCGACCGTGGAGATTCCACGTCTGCGAACTCGTGTCATAATGAATTGTTCTGACGAGACGGCTCCGGAATGTGGCGGTGGAGGAGATACGACTCGGCCGTTTGCATCGAGCCATTTGATTCGGTCGAATCAGCGATCACCTGAAGTCATTATGATCTGTAAACCGATCTTGACGCTCCAGAAGTATCCCGTGTTTGGGAAAACTCGCTGCCTAGGGATCCACTCGCGATCAGTGCACCGGTGCGGCAGCAAAAGCACTGAAGAACCGAAACCTTCAGGAACACTCCAGCATTCCCTTGTGACACACATGGGTCTACCCCGCGGTGGAAACTTGGGGGAGGAATGTTCGATTCTGTCATATTTCAAAGGATCCATGAATCCATGGACATCTTCGTAGCCATCTCATCTTTGTAAAGAGCTCGGGATCCAACGTACCTGCGCAATGCCTCGCAAGTCAATTGTTTCAGAATCCTGGAAATCTCCACTTTCCCACGGGTACCTGGATCGCTGCCGTCCACCAGCCACTGAGGAGTGCGTGTTCATCGGCCGTTCACTGGTCTATGGATGCTAAGCATTCTACTACTGTTTAGTAGAAGCTTGGCCGTCCACTGGGAACGCCCGACGGAGGAGGTGTAACGTCATACGGAATTGGGATGTTGCGACTATCCGGTGATCCTCCGCCCAATCACCGCAATGCGTCCAAAAGTCGCCACTTGCGTGATCCTCCGCAAAACTATTCTTAGGGAAAGGTACCTGTTCCGTTGATTTATTTAAAGAGCGTGAGGGACCATGGATTCAGGCACCCGCTCCGGTATACCTTGCGGAACAATCGGCATTGAAATCTTCAACCTTTGGAACACTATCTCAGCCTTTTTAGTCCCTTGATTACATTATACCATGGGTTCATCACGATCATCCAGTGAGCGCACTGGCTCCATGCACTCTGCAGATATGCCCAAAAAGGTATTACAAACCAAGGCGGACCCCAACTTGGCCCTTCATGAAGCCCAGCCGAGTAAGTCCCTATTCCATTAACCCTTATACCATCTAGGCTTACCACTGACCTCCGCAGTGTCATTGGGCAATCACGGGGACTATAATACTTCTTCCCTGGGAAGCATTCAACACAAAGATCGAGAAGGTAAAATCATCGGTATGTCTGATCTTCTTGGGACTTTGGATTTCACTAACAGAGACCAGCGGACCCCGATCGTTGCAACCCAACCCGGAATCGTCTAGAGCGGCCGTTAGATACGATTCGATCCTTCCAGTCTGCCATTGATGCGCACCGGAAACAGAACCTCCAAGTGTGATAAACATTTGATGCGTGGTTTATGAGATGAGCATGTTTTATGATACCTTGAACGCGGTCGAGATGTATTATTATGATATTTGATTTGATTTGAATGACATTTTACATGACCCTTGGACTGTGATTCTATAGTGACCATGGATGTTGACGTATGAATCAGCTGGTCTACAATTACACCGTGTATAGTGTATAGTGTATAGTGTAGATCGGTTGGTTGACATACCACACGAATCCACCGGGCGCTGATTCCCCAGATCGTCATGCTTGGCATTCATCTATCGTGACTTATCAGGCAAATTAGGTTCCAATTGGAGGCGTACGTTTGGAACAATCAATAATTGATAATCTATTTTCCTCAAATTAATTGATCCAGGTAATCGGTCCGACTTGGATTGCTGTGATCATCTCCGAGGCAAACGTGGCCCCGAGATCACCGATAACGACAATGTACTACACCCTTAGGGTGCACTGTACACCTTTCTTATTTATTATCGGTCTCGAACTTCGCCCCTTTGCATAGTTAATTATAGCTGAGCCTCTTCAGAACCAAGATTTACGAAGCCAAACGAAAAAGAAAAGAAAATCTTAAAATAAGTGTACACGCACTGCCAACGCCATCCCAAGCAAGATGGCCCCACAAACCGCGTCAGCTTCGACTTTTTCACTTTTTCCTCTTCCACTCGCAAAGAACTTATCCAACCGAGCCCTAGCTGAGTGATCAATGGATTCTTGATATCATCTTCAGTGGAGATGTCTCACTTCCTATTATCTGCAAGTCTCCAAGTTATGTTTTGCCCATCCCAACTCCTACTGGCATGACCTCGGAGTGGTGGATCGTGGCGCACTAATGAGTGCTAGGCTGCAGAAGCCAAGATACTTTGAGTTAGTGGATCCCCTTTAATTGGCTCGCACATTTCGTTCGGGGCCTGGGAACCGATCTAGGCCGATTTAGTCTCGAAAAAGCAGCCCTAAACGTTTGGTTGACGCGGTCCATATCATCTCCGGTCTGGAAAAGTTGACACCCGCCCGTCGTAAGTCGTTTGATTCAAGCCCCTCCGCTAGGTCGTTTTGGTGGATGCAAGCTGGGTCAGTTGTACGCGTCCCCCTTTTAGGGGTCAGGGGCGAATCATGTTGATCAAATCCATGAGGGTATTAAGGGCCGACGGGGCAAGCCACTCTTTGTTGCTTCCCAGTGGCTTTCTCTTTCTTTTGACCTGGATATCACTCGTTCCTATCCTCGTCTTTCTTCTCCATTAGTCTTTCTTTATTCTCGTTGCTAGGAGGTTTTCCTTCCGATCCATTCGCTATATTCTTTTTGCGGTGTAAGTCCGTATCGTATACGCCATGAAGCTGTCTCTTCTGTCGCTGGCGACCCTGACTGGGGCCGCCATGGCTACCAGCATCGACCCGATTGTTATCAAGGTAATTCTCGGAGCTATCGTCGAACCGTCGAGGCGGATACTAACCGGGAATAGGGTACCAAATTCTACTACTCTAGCAATCAGACTCAATTGTGAGTGAACCCAACTGGATCGTGTTCATGAACCACACTGACCTATTCCCAGCTTCCTGCGTGGTGTCGCCTACCAATGTAGGTATTCATTAAATCACCCCGGAGGAGTCGGAACTAACATGCATAGACTCTCAAACTGTGGATCCTTTGGCCGATGTCACTACTTGCGAGCGTGATATCCCGTACATGCAGGAGTTGCGCACCAACGTGATCCGTACTTACTACATCAACCCCGATGCCGACCACTCCGGGTGCATGAAGCTTCTCCAGGAAGCCGGCATCTACGTTATCTCCGACCTGTCCAGCACTTCCGAGGCCATTGACCGTGACGACCCTGAGTGGAATGTTGCCCTCTACGACCGTTACACTTCCGTCATTGACGAGCTCGCCCAGTACAACAACACCATTGGTTTCTTTGCCGGTAATGAGATTGCCAACTCCGTCGCCACTACCGATGGTATGGCTTACGCCAAGGCCGCCGTCCGTGACATGAAGAAGTACATCAAGGAGATGGGCTACCGTGCTATGGGTGTCGGATATGCCACTGCTGACGTTTCTGCTATCCGTACCGATCTGGCCAACTACCTGGACTGTGAGGCCGAGGACGAGATTGTCGACTTCTACGGATACAACATTTACTCCTGGTGCGGTGACTCCACCTACGCCGAGTCGGGCTACAAGGCTCGTACCGAGGAATTTGCCAACTACACCGTCCCCGTCTTCTTTGCCGAGTATGGTTGCAACAGCGTCTCCCCCCGTACATTCACTGAGGTCGAGGCCCTCTACGGTGACAACATGACCCCCGTCTGGTCCGGTGGTATTGTCTACATGTACTTCCAGAATTCCAACGACTACGGTAAGCATCGCCCGACCTATTTACATGTGCTCCGCTAACGTGGCATCTCAGGTCTCGTGTCCGTCGTGGACAGCACCAGTGTCAGCACGATGACCGACTTCAAGTACTACTCCAGCCAAATCAACAGTGCCGACCCCTCCAGCACCAGCAAGAGCGCCTACACCCCCACCAACACCGTCCTGCAGAGCTGCCCCACCGAAGACAGCAGCGCCTGGGAAGCCAAGGCTTCTCCCCTGCCCCCCGCTGCCGATGAGTCTCTGTGCACCTGTGTCTACGACGCCTCCGCCTGCGTTGCCGACAGCAGTCTTTCCTCCGCCAAGCTCGGCAAGCTCCTCGGAATCGTCTGTGGCTACACCGACTGCGGTGGCATTGAATCCAACGGTACCACCGGTGATTACGGTGCCTACAGCATGTGCGGTGTCAAGGACCAGCTCGCCTTCGCCCTGAACAAGTACTACAGCGAGCAGAGCGAGTCCGCCACTGCCTGCAGCTTCGACGGTTCCGCGAGCACCAAGGCCACCACTGCCGCCACTGGTACCTGCTCCTCGCAGATGAAGGAGGCTGGTACTGCCGGCACTGGTACCGTCACCACCGAGGCCACCGCCACCGCTGACTCCAGCTCCTCCAGCAGCACTTCCTCTTCGTCCAGCGCTGGTGCCCCCGCTAGCATTCATCAGAGCGTTGCCTTTGGCTCCCTCCAGGTCGGCGCCTACGCCGCCATCGCCCTGCTTACCGGTATGGGTATGATTCTCCTGTAATCGGGACCCGCCTATTGGATAACATCTTCTTTTCGTGTTCTTTTTATTTGTAGCTTGTGCTGGGGGTATACATTTGGTCTATATGGAGTGAGTCTTCCTCATTGATAGTTCTAGTTGTACACTTGGTTACTGGCTTTTGACTCGCTCTAATAACAAATTGGATTTGGCGATTCTTCCTTGTTTCTGTTCGGGGCTATTTGGATTAAATACTTGTTTACTAGAAAGTATAGGTTCGTGTCATGGTTTCAATAGACTATTCTTCTCAAATTGCTCGCTTGGTCAAGATGGCCGATGTTTCATCCAGCCGACTCCAATCGTGGGCATCTAGACATGCCTGTCGACTGAGTCGTACGGCACGACTGGTTCGTGTCCTCATTTCTTGCTCGAAGTCGTCGATCGCCGATTGAGCTGTTGTGACACCGGAATGGAGCTTTTCAATAGCTTGCATCAAATGGTACGCATCGAGAAGACCATGATTTGCCGCCTCCCCACGGTCTATTGACGTTAGAAATGGTCCATTTGTCAAGGTGAAGGGAACTTACACATTGTCATTGCATGCGCCGCATCTCCAGCCAAGGTTACTCGACCCCCACGGTTATCCCAAGGCAGACATTCCCAATCTGCAAGTTTGATCTCTGTCACCGAGGTTCCAGTTGGAATACGATCGACCGCTTCTTTCAAGAAAGGTATAAATCCTTGTGCCCGACGTTTCATGTTGACTAGTCGCGCCTCATCGGTCGCCGCGACTTCATCTGTTGGACCACGCACTGGCCACGACATGCATATCTGAGCTCGATAGCGTTCAGAGTCAGAGCCGGCCGTTCCGTTCCCTTGCGGCGTTTCTAACATGGAAAACCAGAAAAATGCCCCAGTCGGTGGATGACATCCTTGGAATAACAACGGATCCATCTCTCGCAAGGGTTTGATCTCCGCTGGCGTCAAATCCACCGCGACTCCGGTAAACCTGATGGGAAGCAGTGTATTATCGAATGCCTCCGGTCGCAGTATCTGCCTGACCATTGATCGACTCCCTTCAACACCGACGATCATCCGCCCTGTCACAGCTGTGTCGTCCGCGAAGACCAGTTCCACCTCCACCTTCTCCTGCGAAACATGCAGCCCGACAACGCGTCGACCCCAGTGAACATGCTCTTCGATTCCCTGTAGCAATGCCTTTCGCATCTTCTCTCGATTCACTCGCCATCGTCTACTCGGTGGAATCCTGAACTTTGGTTCCCCCGTCTCGAGATTAATGAACAGAAAGTTGCCATTGTCGTTCTGCGCAACCTCCTGGTCAACCTGCACGTCTTGAATCCTTGCTAGCGTCTCTGCAGGAAGCATTTTGAACATATGCTCCAGGGCCCAGTGGAGTGTAATGGCCCACCCCTGTCCGCGGGCATCGGGAGTCTCATCGCGTTCGTAGATTTCAAAGGGAATGTTCTTTTGCTTGAGGGCTTGACCGAGTGTCAGCCCGACAATACCAGCACCAACAATTAGTACAGTATTCATGTTGTGGTTCATGTTCTTGTTACTGAAGCTGCCTTTTGTTCCTTTTGATTCGACTTTATCGGAGCCCGTCGCATAGATAACGTGCGGGGGTTATCGTGGCTTTCCGTCGGCTAAAATGCGACGGCCGCCGGTGCCGATTGATGATACAACATGATATAACATCATATAAACCTGGGAGAATTCTGCGTGATCAATCAAGGTTGGACCTCTATTTCATTCTCATCGCTCATTATGTCTCACGAGGCTCTCAACCCCATTCACCCCTCCGTGCTTCCCCACTTAGACCCCGTCTTTGTGGAGCTCTACAACGAACACGTCGCCAACACCCCATCAGGCCCAATTGATCTTGCTTTATTACGCACAAAGTATTCGGTTCTTTATTCTTATGGTACAGGCCCCGCCCCAGATTGCGCCCGTATCTACGATGCCCAAGTTGCAGGCCATAATGGCGAATTGATCCCTGTTCGCGTCTATGAGCCCGACTCTCCAGGTCCATGGCCAGTACACATTGACTTTCACGGTGGAGGTACAAAATTTCATTCCCATCCTGCAGGGACCCACAACTAAGATATGAATAGGATGGGGCCTCGGCGACCTCGACACGGAATCCCACATCTGCAAACACATATGCGTCAAAGCAAATGTCTGTGTCATCGACGTCGCATACAGACTGGTCCCCGAATACGCATTCCCAATTGGAATCCAAGACTCCTTCGCAGCGCTGCAGCACATCCATGCAAAGGGCGCCGTGGAATTCGAAATTGACCCGACCCGTATCTCCCTCGGTGGCGTTTCAGCCGGTGGAAACATCGCTCTGATCTGCGCACATCTAGCCCGGGATGCGAGTATTCCCCTTCGGCTGGTCGCAGTTGGTACACCGACTATTGATGATATTTCGAAGTACGCCTCTGCCGCTGAGGCTCCCTGGCCGTCCATGCAGGAGATGGAGCATGCACCCACCCTGAATTGGGGACGGCTGAAGTGGTTTGACAATTTGAAGTGGCAGAGTATTGCATCAGAGGGACCGGAGAGGGAGGTGCAAATCAAGGCTTTGAAGTGGTATGCCAATGCTTTGCAGGCGCCGGATTTTACACAGTTGCCCAAGACCGTGATTTACACTGCTGGCTGTGACCCTCTGCGCGATGAGGGCGAGGCTTATGCGAAAAGGTTGATTGAGAGTGGGAATGAGGTCATTCAAAAGCGGTTTGCGGGAGTTCCACACCCTTTTATGCACATGGATGAATGTGAGTACTTTACATCTGTTCTGCAGGGGCATTGCTGACCAAATCTAGACCTGTGGCAAGCGAAGGAGTTCATTGAACTGACTGCTGATCATATTCGAGACACTCTGCATCGGTAGAGCATATGCTTCTGTCCATCTGACTTGATACCGGGTGCTTAGAGTCGGGTATTTTACTGTCCTTAAAATAGCAAATTGAACAAAAATGAGAAAAAGGAAAGAAAAACATAAAAAGTCCATGGACTAGGGATAGGTTTGTAGGATGAGCAGCAGCAGCCATTTCTCGAAGCATAATCTTGATTTATTGATGCTTATATGAGCATAAACTGACCATCGAGAGGCCATTGCCACTTATAATGTTCATCATGGCAGTGATTCGGACACTCCTCGATGAGCAAGTTCGGCCAGCCCATTGCTCACCATGAACAAGAGTCATGGCCAGAGACTACAGATTTACTTGAAAGTGACATAGCAGACTTCATAACATCGGGTCGACTCGATAGTGACTAATTCATATCATATAACTGATGCGCCAAAGGAACAATGCTCTCTTTCAGCCCCCGAAACTTGACGCCAAGCATTGTTTTTGTCTTGGAAGAATCACACGAGTAATGAGTATCCGCACTTCGCTTTCCAGGCTGTCCATTGGGCACTCTGTGTCTTTCGGGCAACTCCGTGCGGATAATATCTGCAATTTCCTGTGTGTCATACGATGACTGTGTGACCAGGAAACGCTCATGTCCTGTAGCTGGGAAGATCAATATCTTGCGACTAGTTTCCGCAAGATCTTCAACGTCAATCCAGACTATGTCACTGTTAGTAATGCAGAGCTGCCGGTCTACAAGCGTGAGAGGCTTACCTGGGGCCTTTGTATGGGGTAATTCACCATTCCTGCCGGCATTCAGGACCTGCCACACAATCTGATTGCTGGCATTGAGCTGAGACAGTGACGAGATCGGGTGTATCATCTTGCCGAATACCATGCCTGGGCAAAGTGTTATCAGCTGATAGTTGACGGAGTTTCTATTCACAAAGTCCCAAGCTGCACGCTCAGCGACGACTTTCGAGGCACGGTATGCGATGGGCTACTGTCATCAGTGGGCGTTCGAAGCAAGGGAGGGAACATAGACTTACAACAGCCGATGCATTAACACCATCTTCATACGTCAACGGACACCAGTCTTTCTCCGTATAGACTCGTCCAGGCTGCAGTCCCAAGCTGGCATCATAGACACTAGCGAAACTAGACATAATGACCACCCGCCGGACAGTCGGACACCGTTGAGCAGCCTCACAAATGACCTGAGTCCCCTTGAGAGCAGGGAGCATCAATTTCTCTTCAAATTCACCAGGGGCGGCATCATAGCTAAAGGCCGATGCGAGGTGTAGAATAGCCTGGCAATTTTCCAGCACCCCAACCAAAGCGTCAAGATTGGTGGGATCAGAGACGACGACTAGTTGGAGGCGGGCAAGATGCTGCACTCCTGCAGTGCTCAGGGCATTGCGGGTTGCTTCTGCCTTTTCCGTTGATCGGACAGTCGCTCGAACGTGATAATCGGATTGCAGGAGATTGGCGATACAGTGGGCGGCAATGAAACCGTTTCCACCTGTGACAAGAATGAGGGATCCAGCGTCGATGGGAGCCATAATGAAGCATAAAGAATGAATGAGAAAGAATAGTGTAAATAAT
Organism: Penicillium pulvis; assembly: GCF_028828015.1. Classification (NCBI taxonomy): domain Eukaryota; kingdom Fungi; phylum Ascomycota; class Eurotiomycetes; order Eurotiales; family Aspergillaceae; genus Penicillium; species Penicillium pulvis. The sequence goes on from NW_026643072.1 coordinate 132,114, forward strand.
CAAGAGTTAAATAGAGCGAATGTTATTAGCGTGCATGGGGTTTCGGACACTGAATGCGCCGCCGTCGGATAGATACTCGCATAGAGTCAACATCCCCACTTTTCACGCTTCGACTCCTCAATTTACGGTTCGGATATCCATTCATGTAGTATTTCCTGATCCATCTTATCAATTTAGAGGCGCTAGAACTAAGTCATATCCATGAATTACAATCAGTACACATAGCGGAAAGTCTCATCATCAACATTGGCGTTTTGGGTGCTCGCCGTACGCGCTTCCATCGAACTACGTGCTGGGGTTCCCAAACGATCAGCACGAGAATTGCGACGGCCATACATGATTCGCAAGAGAGTCGAAATCAGAATCGCCGCAGCATTAACCGCGACCAAAGTAATCTTGGCGGGAATGTACCTGTTATTGTCAGCATCACCATAAAGCAGGAAAGAACAAGACGGCTTACTGAGGAGCATCCTTAGATTGAAAGGTCTGGGGCCCAATGATGTTCGCAATACTGAATGCAGCTGAAATGAGCGCAGTGCCAGCAACCTGGAGAGATTAGAATCCATATCAAGCACAGTGGTTTGGCCGCATACCTTCATCGTGTATCCTTTATAGTTGGCGCCAGTCCAAGCATAGATTAGTGCAAGCGGAGCGACCGTCTGAATGAGTTAGAAATTGGTTGGAGTGGGGAGATCGTTAGTCACGTACCGTATTAACCAAGTAGATGCCTGCTAGGCAACCTCCTTTATTAGAAGAGGGTAGGAATGACATCAGGCATGATCCGATTAGCGTTGGGATCAGTAGAAGGTCGATGGCCAGCCACCGGGAAAAGCCTTTCGCGATCGCATATGTAGACACCATCGTTGACACAATGCTGACCACCCCAGACGGCATGTTGAGCAATGCACTCTGTTTATTGCCGTACCCAAACCCTTTGATCAGGATAGATGAGAAAGTCGTGATGACTCCACTTGGGATAGTAATTAAGATGGTAAGAAGAACCAACAGCCACGTCTGGAGATCTGCGAAAGCCTCAAGGACAGACCGCCAGCGGAATGTTTTGGAACCGACGCCGGCCTGATCCAACTGCAGTCTTTGAGCAATACGCTGCTTCTCTGAACTACTTAGAAATGTGGCCTTCTCGGGCGTCTCTGGTAACACCAAAAGAACCAGCAGAGAGACCAAGACATTGACCGCACCAATGACCACAAACATGATACGCCAACCACCGAATGACAGACTAGCGGGCGCATGCTGGGCTGCAAAGGATATGAGTCCTCCAATTATTTGTCCAGCGCCCAGTCCACAGTACCAGAATCCGTATCTGGGAGTAGACTCGGCTCGGGTATACCACATACTCGTGTAAATGGTCAGAGAGGGTGCTGTGGCTGTCAGAGCAGTTCAAACAAAGAAAAAGCAGGAGGCACTTACCAATGACTGCTTCTAGAAGGCCAAGGAGCGTTCGGAGTGCAATCATGCCAGCAAAGTTCTTGGTCGCAGATGAGCAACACAAAATGATCCCCCAGCAAAGAACATTCGCCCCAAGGACTTTCGACACAGGGAATCGCTGAAGTAGAGCTCCTTGTGGAATTTCCGCAACGGCATACGCGATGAAAAAGGCTGTTGCCAACCACGAGAAGTCATTACCAGTCATGCCCAGGTCGTCTTGGAAACCCATCACGTTTGCGTACTGTCCTCATCAGCATTTTATTCAAGCATTGGGCATGACTCATGGAACCACTTACATTGATGGAAATCTTGTCAATCATCTGCAAGAAATAGGTCAGAAACATAATGGGCAAGATATGCGAGTCGATCTTGCGAATGAGCTTCTTGTCATCAGTTGCAAGACAGCCCAAGGCATAGTCCTCAGACTCATCCAACTTCATCGCGAGCGTGTCTTTTTTCTCCATGTTGCGAATAGTGAAACTGAGGTATTCGTAGTAGAACTTTGTATAATGTTGGCATTTGCCATTTAAAGAGTATCCAGGGCCGCTGATACGAGCCCAAGATAACAGGATAGGTCGTGCGAAGCTTCCCCGGAAACTGATGCCAGTCCCGTTCTTAGGAGGCGAATGAGAATGAGGCGATGATCGGCAACGGATAAGCCAAGACATGCAGCCGTCGCATAGATAAACACCGTCGCTACCGATAAGACGGCGATAGACCTCGGGAGATAAACTATTGTCTCCGACAATTGCTTCATGGAGTCGTGTATATATTTGGACAAATAAAATGGCTGTTAGTTTCCCTACTTTTCAACTCGTACATTTTGATTGTAAAGATGCCTTCACGTACAGACTCGCCTCTTCAAGTTGCCATCATCGGCGCCGGACTCGGTGGCCTGGCCGCTGCTGTGTCTTTGCGTCGTCAGGGGCATCAAGTGACAGTCTATGAGCGATATGACTTTGCCGGTGAAGTTGGTGCATCTTTGAGTGCTGCATCCAACGGATCTCGCTTTCTGGAGGAATGGGGGGTCGATGTGAGCGCAGCAAAGCCGGTAGGTAACACCCTCAGATCAATGGGCGCCAAGCACTGATGTAATAAAAGGTCATTCTTCGTCAATTGATCATGCACAACTGGTCAGATGGAGAAGTCCAGAGCACTTATCCGCTTGGAGATTATAAGTCCAAGTTCGGCACCGTAAGGTTGAAATCACTTGAACTGATGGACATGGCCTGACATTTGACAGGACTATAACAATTTCCACCGGATTGATATCCACAAGCAACTTCTTAAGTCTGCGTTTGAAGCGCCCGGTGAAGGACCGCAGTGTGACCTGAAGGTGAACCACAAAGCTATCAATGTTGACCCAGAAGAAGGCACCATTCAATTTGGAGATGGCTCACAAACATCTGCCGATATCATTGTCGCTGCTGACGGAATCCGAGTAAGTCCAAACACTCTTGACGAATTAACATTGTTGGTTTTGACCCGATGCTAGTCTCTCACAAGAGGACTTATGGACATCACTCCCAATTTCACCATGTCCACGTCGTGTTGCTATCGCTGTATCATTAGTGCGGAGAAACTGCGCTCCCTAGATCTTGAGGATTACGTCTCAAACGAAGCCATTGAGTACTGGGGCGGATTCGGCATCAACAAGATTGTGATGTCGCCCTGCAGCAATGGTGAGGTCGTCAGCTGTTATTGCTTCTATCCAGCCTCGGTCAACAATCTTCGCGAGGATGGCTGGAATATTGGAGCCTCACCAAAGCAATTGGTGGAGACATTCCCTGATTTGGATCCAAGGATGAAGAAGTTGATGCTGAATGCTGAGGATATCAAGATGTGGCGGTGTACGTTCTCCTGCAAATGGATAGGCGGTCCAGTACTGATGTTCTGAAATAGTATACAGACATGATCCGTACCCATACTGGGTCAAGGGCAAAGTCTGCTTGCTTGGTGATGCTGGTAAGTCGAAAATTTTATTTTCCCCCCGTGAATCTGAACTGACGAAACACAGCTCATCCCATGATGCCCGATCAGTCGCAGGGATCTTGCATGGCGTTTGAAGATGCCGGTGCACTTGGCTTGATTTTCCAAAAGAACTTTCGCAAAGACTATGGCGTTGCGGAAGGATTGTCACTATATGAGAAGTTGCGCAAGCCCCGGGCCACACGAGTTCAGGAAGCGAGTTTCAGAGCGCGTGAGGACCTCAGTGAGCGCATTGGGTGGAGCTCGTCGTCAGATCGCCCGGGGAAGTTGACCATTGAGGAGGTTTGTGGTTACAATATGAGAGAACACTTGACTAAGCTGGTGGATGAAGCAAAGCAGGCTAGTGTTTAGATTTGAAAAACCGTGTGATTGTGTCATTCCAAGATATTAAGCATATACAGTTCGTTATCATTCTTCTTACAGTATACCCGGGTATCATTCTAGACGAATACCACCCCAGGAAACTGGCTATATCGTACCGATGCCCAATTCATTTCGGACGTGCTGTTCGCCTCCCATACTTTCTCCAATAGCTGTCGAGCATACTGAATATGGCAAAATCCCAAGGTGTTTTCCATAACCATCAATCGCTCCTTGACTATCATTCGTCGCTCAATGGTCACACTGGATGACCCAGCGATGACCAGTGGAAACAAGAGACATCCCTCGACCCGACTGGCGTAGGGTATTTCTTGTACGGCATCCAGAATGGTCACGATCGCTTTCTCAACGAAGCTATGCAGTGGGTCATAGCCCTCCACCACCTGATGTAGACGAAGGCGAATGGCCCATTCAAATGCAGTGGTTGCAAATTCCGTATCTAACTCCTTTTTCGCCATCTGGTCATGATCCGCCCGCCACTCGTCGATTCGAGTCTCCACGTTTGTCGCTGCTGCTCTGAAGCCAATTTCGGAGAGCTCGTCGACCCTTTTACTTCGGTGATTGGCCAGTACATTGACCATACCCAAATAGTCAAAGAGGGTTGGAGAGATTCCATAAATGGCCGTGGTTGACTGACCATATTCCAGCTCTGGTACACTGCTCCGACGAAAACTAGTAGTGAGCTCAGTCATGCTGGCTCCAGGGTGTAAAAGGGGAGGCTTGCACCGAGAGATAGTCGACATGGAGTCCAGGTAATGGAACAGGCTGATACAAAATGTCCATTCATCGCCCGAGATCAGAGATTGGAAAGCAGGCGATTTCAGAATGGCACTGGCCGCTTTGAGATGCCATTTCCATACTCGGGACGTCCCATCAAATAATTCCGTCAAACAGAGCAGAAGCACGGTGGCGCACGCTTCAAAAATACATCGACTATCTGACTGACCAAGCAGGTTGTTGACTTGAGCCAATGCTAGAAATGATTAGCCTACACAAGAATGATGGAATACAAGAATAGTACCTTGGCCTTGTCTTCTCAACGCGCAGCCCCAGATACTTGGGTAAACCCGCTTCCAATGACATCCACTCAAACTCAAAATCACGCTGGTGACGGTATCCGATGTGGCGGCCAAGGGCAAGAGTGTCACCAAGAATGGGTTCCGATCGGAATCATGAGATCGGGAAAGCGCACGCGAGACCACATGGATATAGTGATTAAAGAGTGAACGATCTTCTTCACTACGTAAATGTGGATTTGTGGAGATCGGTAACCCAATAGACGAGGTTGGAACAGTCTGCCTCGACAACGAATGGGGGAAAAGCGAGGCGATAAACTCCTCGTCGTTATCAGGTGTGCTCCAATCGCAAGTCAGCGGATCTCCGTCGGTGCTGTCGATCGGATCCATATCCGTTGAGCCCGTCGCATAAGATCCCGGAGAGTCACCATCACTAGCCACTGATGTGCCTTTGGATGGCCATTGGCAGGATAAATTCAAGCGGCGGCAATCCGTACATCGAGGGCGGTTCTCGTCGCATTTCTTTTTCCTATCGGTCGATCGATTGATTAGAGTTAGGTCCCACGCAAGCATTGTCACCGATCCACTGGTCTAGATCTACCTTGACTTGCATGACAGACAACCGCCACGGGATCGTGATGCTCGGGGCCGTCGGGACCCCATCGTTCCGCGTGAGGGATCCATATTCTCCACTGGTACTCGGGACTTGCAAATATGGCCCAATCCTAGTCACCTCAGCCTCTTTTCTTCAATTGGCTATCAACCGGGAGACGGAGACGTACGTTTGCACCGGGAGCAAGGCAGACCACCATCGCAACGTTGTTTCTATCTTGTTAGCGCCGATTTGGGCTCCTGACTCCAGCCGACTTACAATTTGAGCGCAACGAGCACAGACTCGACTAGGGGGTATTGCAGCGTGCATCAAGGCGTTTCTCGGGTTCAGTCAAATCCAGGAATGAGAGAGAGTTATCGACGCGACGGCTTTACCGCATTGTTATCGGCGACTTCCGATCCGACGGTGATAAGCATGCCAATCGCTGATATCTCCACATCCGAAAGTGCGGGGTTGACAGATATGAACTGTCGAGCTGCAGCCAATGAACTTGCCCGCTTACACGAATTCAATTTTGCAAATAAACCTAGAATAAGGTCATGGATCTCAAGCCTGGCTATCTCTTCAAGCATACATGAATCCCGATAACCGCCAGGTCTTGTGATCAGTCCCTCTCCCGTGTCATCCTTCACATCTCAAGTCAAAAAAGCAAAATCTTGGCAGATCAACTCTGCTCGGTCATGATGCATGCGAGGCTATCACTTCTGGTCGTTTGATTTGAAAGAACTGCCTGAGCTGCCTGAGCTGCCTGAGCTGCCTGAGCTGGACGAAGCTGGCGGGTTGTAGGTGGCCTCGCCCTGACTATTGTTGTAGTAGGTGCTACCGTCAGAGTTGGAGTAGTAGTATGATCAATTCCTATGTAAAATGTCAGTGGGGTCTCGGCTCTCACTTCAACGCACTTTAGCGACACTTACTGGTTGTAGTAGTGATAAGTATTGCTGTTGGAAGCACCGGAGCCGTAGTCTCGGGTACAGTAGTGGTTGCCCTGGATCGTCAGAACGTCAGTCTGTTCCACCTCGGGTCTAAGTATCACTTACCTGGCTGTTGGTGCCAGAGCCGTTGTAGGTGTGCTCGTTTACTTGGTTATCGCTACCCATCGTGGAGTGTTGACCAAACAAGTATCAGTGTGGTTGAAAGGTTGAAAGACAGGAGGTTGGAGGTTGGAGGTGGAGGGAGTTAAAGAGTGGAGGGAGAGTATAGATATTAATGCTTGAGGTTTTCTCGTGGTTGACTAATACACTCACGGGAAATGATACTAAGCAAATGTGAATCAGGCAATGTGAAGTATCATTCATTTATCTATCGCTTCATATAACTGTTCATCTATTCAAACTCCTTCCTTTTTATCTTTTAACGCCAGCTCCAGTGACATCTATTGCTCATTCACCAGAACATAGCGGTACCGGGCGTTTCCAGCATCCATGTCCTGAATGGCCTTGTTGGCGTCCTTCATCGGCCGCTCCTCGACCCAAGGCTTAATGTTCTTAGCGGCAGCAAGCTCCAACATCTCCCGGATTTCATCGGGGCTACCAATCATTGAACCACCGAGCTTCATACCCTTCATAATCAAAGCAAAAGCAGGAATCTCAAGGCCTCCATCCTCGGGGGCACCGAGCTGGATGAATGTTCCACGAGTCCGCAGCAGCTGGCTGTAACCCAGCATGGGCATCTTGGAGGAAGATGCCGTGGAGATGATAAGGTCCAAGGACTGGGCATTGTTCTTGACCCAGTCCTCATCCTCATCCGTGGCGATATAAGCGTCCGCACCAAGCTTCAACGCATCATCCTTCTTGTTGCCCTTGCGAGAGATGGCGACTACGCGATCGGCTCCCAGAGCCTTGGCGAACAGAATGCCAAAGTGGCCCAGACCACCCACACCAATAATTCCAACCTTCTTGCCGGGTCCACAGCCGTTCTGTCGCAGGGGGGAGTATGTGGTGATACCTCCGCAGAGCATGGGGGCAGCATCGGCCGAGGAAATGGCGTCGGGGATCTTAACGACAAAGTGGGAAGGGCTTCGGTTGTATAGCGAGTATCCACCGAAGGACTTGCCGCCGTTGGCGAAGGTACCGTTGTATGTGCCCACCATGCGGTTGCAGTGCTGCTCCAGGCCGGAGGCACAGGCCTCACAGTCACCATCCTTGTTCAGGCAGGAAGCGCTCTGAGCACCCACGCCGATGCGGTCACCGACCTTGATGTTGCCCTCGGCCTTGGAGCCGACGCGAACGGCGACACCGACAATTTCGTGTCCGACGCAGCAGGGGTATTGGGTAGGTCCCTGATCGTTGTTAGTGTCTTCATCTTTCACTATCTCCCTCCGTCTCCTTCGGCGGTGCACATACCCATCCGCTACGCAGAGTGTGCATGTCCGATCCACAGATACCGCAGTGGGTAACACGCATATCGATATCCGTCTCCTCCCACGGCTTGGGCTCAAACTGCTGCCAGACCATCTTGCCCTTGGCAGACTCCTTGTCCAGGCCCATCCAGCCCTCAAACTTGTAATCGGTTGAACCCATGGTGATTGTGCTGGTGTGTATATAGAATCAAATTGAAGCTCGAAACTGATCTTCTGGTCCTTGGACAAGCATTTTCTCTTATATACCAGTCTCCACCATTCAACGTCATCCTCCGAGCCAGCTTTGCAAATTTCTCTGAGGGCTCCTCTTTTGGTTCTGCTGTGGATGGACTGCTTGGTCAGAGAATGGATCCACTTGAACCACCGATGGGCATGTCATCACGGCCTTAACACCATTTTATGTCCGTTATCTGGAACAGCCATTCTGTTTGCCACACACAAGAATTCTTGTTGATGACAGATGGCCAATTTGATTGATGAAACGCCTGGAGTCCCGTTCCATCGGATATCTCTGTCATCAATGCCCTTGATGACAATAGAAGTTCCCGATCGGATTTAAGGTTGTTCTGCAAGATTCGATGGCCGTTCGACTGACTCGGCCCACGGATCGGCATTTCCGGGATTTCTATGTCAGGTTTTTCTTCCGCGTGGCAAGTCATGTTTCCACGAACACAATTCGGCATAAAAGTTTATGAAGACCCGCCTCCCGATGATTACTGAGCAAGGCCCGGTTAGAAAAATCGCCCCGACATCATGGCATTGCCATTGGCGACGTGATTGGGGAAAGCTTGATTCTCGATACCGGTGTGCATATCCACATCAAATTGTAAATTGTCTTATATGACATGGTGTAGAATGTACCATGATCCACTTTTTAAAAAGCTGACACGGGGACATGCACTCTTAACACCGCGACAGTCATCAATGCACGTGAGCCGATTTGTCAGCCATTGGGTTTCATGTTTGGCTTGTTTGGCTTGTTGGGATCGTCTCTGTTCATGACTGTGGTCTGTAGTACATGAAAATTTGCAATTCGTCCTGTTTCACTGCCATATAATCTTTTCTTTATTCGATTGGGAATTTAAGCAGTGGTCATGGCGTCCTAAAAATCAGTCCGAGGTCTTGGAAATAACTACCTGAGCAGCTTCACTCGGCTCAGTATCCATGGATGTTAACATATATCTCGTGTCAATTGCGCACAATGTCGGACACAATTTTGTTCAATCAATTCCAAACTTGGAAATGACCATGGCTTCAGAACTCAGGTCTTGAAATTTGTACACAATAATCATTGACAAGACATCTAGAGGCGACACCGGCTCTTTAACCGAGATCTCGACCCTATAGATCCGGAGGTGGAGAATTGATGATGCCATCGGTGGCTCTTATGGCTTCATCTCCACATCTCATCTGGGTACGAACTAACCGATCGATCAATTGTTTACCAAGCGTCGAGCTGCAATATTATTTTAAAGTTTCCAAGGTTGCTATTGAAACATACATTTTGGAATCCCATTCCATAAGGTCCAAGTGCTAGATACTACACTGATTCATTAGCACTTCTTTACAGTGTTATCCGCATCTATAAAGTGGATCTTTGTGTACATATGGCGTGCTTCGCAACCACGATGAGAACACACCCAGAAGCCCTTTCATTGGTTTGAACACGACATTTAGCGAGCTTCACGCTCCTAACGGCTATGTTAGCATATAACGCAATGGCTCGTCAGAATACCCTGGTCGAGGCTCATAACTGGCGAGTCCCTGGAGGAGTGATTCATTCTTTCCCAAGACCGTGCTTCGTCTTCCTTGCTCAGCCGAGGTGATCTGGTAAGTTCAAGTTCATCTTGATTTCGATTGTATTATTTTCAGGTCGCCTTGATACACCTATATCATGGTAAACCGGAACTATGGCACGGCCGAGACAACCTCCGGGACCGAACAAACCATCCGCGACGAAGAAAGCCCCTTACTTTCATCCTCAGAAACCTCCATTTCCAAATTCAAACCATTAGTTGGCGTCGGAACTATCATTGCGGTACTATTACTGGGTAAGAGAAACAGATTTCCCATGTCCCGATACTATCCTAACATTCCTAGGCGAATTCATCTCTAATGCCGACGCGACACTGGTCATCGCGGCATCCGGCCGCATTTCCTCGGAGTTCGATCGGTTACGCGATGCAAGTTGGTTATCAACAGGTTATTCCTTAGGTCTTTGCGCCGCACAACCCATGGTGAGTGAAGAAGGGGAAGAGAGAGGAGCGGGCGCTGATCGCAATAGTACGGGAAACTGAGCGATATCTACGGTCGCAAACCACTCCTTTTGATCTCATACTTTTTTTTTTGCCTTGGGATGTATCATCAGGTATGTGGCGCAGCAATTAGGACCTTCAAAATGAAGAACGCAGTTGCTAATAAACGGTAGTGGTGTTGGTTCCCAGATGTGGATCGTCATCCTGGGACGCGCGATCAGTGGCATGGGTGGTGCGGGGACAATGACCATCAGCTCGGTTATTATCACCGGTATGGGATTATGCTCTGGATGGATGGAAACCTCGCTAATATCCCCAGATATTGTTCCGAAACGTGAAGTCGCGACGTGGAGAGCCTATGTGAATATTTCCATGACTCTTGGCCGCAGTATCGGCGGCCCTGTGGGAGGCTGGCTGAGCGATACAATTGGCTGGCGATGGTATGAACCATCCTTCCAGCAAAATTGAGGAGATTGATCCCTAACGTGAAACTTTTGATAGGCTATTCCTCCTGCAAGCTCCATTCGTGGCCCTTGCAGCGTTCCTGGTCATTCTCAAACTCCATGTGACACAAGACACCGACGCGTTGAAGAGCGGGAAATCGAGACTGAGCCAAGTCGACTTTTTGGGAACAGGACTTCTCGCATCGGGCATTGTCGCCCTGATTGGTCTCTTAGACCAAGGAGGAAAGGTCTTCCCATGGACCTCATGGCTGACATATGTCATCGGCGGCAGCGGACTCCTGCTGCTGGTTGCCTTCGTCCTAGTCGAGGCATATGTAGCCACAGAGCCCATCTTCAACTTGCGCATCCTGCGCAGACCCAATGTGGCCGTTAGCTACATGCTCAGCACCCTCCAGATCACCGCCCAGCTCGGCATGTTATTCTCCGTCCCACTGTATTTTCAAGTCACCCAGAAAGCGTCCACCACCGCGGCCGGCGTTCATCTCGTCCCTGCAGTGGTCGGGAATACCTTGGGTGGCCTCTTTGCTGGATGGTTTATTCGAAAGACCGGTTCTTACCGCATTCTCCTGGTGCTGGCAGGGCTGATCGCATCCATCACTTATGTCCTCCTCTATCTGCGTTGGGATGGACACACCGGTCTCTGGGAATCACTATACATCATCCCCGGTGGCATAGGTACCGGAATTGCCTCTGCAGCTGCCTTCGTGGCGTTGACTGCGACCTTACCTCCGGATGAGGTGGCTATGGCGACAGCCGGATATATGTTGTTGCTTAGTTTTGCCATGACGGCCGGTGTCACGACATCGAATTCGGTATTGGGAATGGAGTTCCAGCGCCAGCTGCGTCTCAACCTGCATGGCCCTGGATCGGAGAGGGTATGTATTCTACCGGTATATTCCCTGTTGATCTTGGCTAACGAGGATAGGTTATTAAACGTGCCATGGATGACACCAACTATATCGCGCATCTCGGTGGTCGACTTAGGGAAATTGTTGTGGAATGTTATATTTCTGGTCTTAAGAGCACTTACGGTAAGTTGTTTTCTCATCCAAACAGAGTGAAGGCTCTAACATATTGCTAGTGCTTTCGCTCGTGTGCTCTCTTTTAGCCGCGTTCTTGGGATTGTTCATTCGGCATCATCAACTCTAAACCTTGGAAGCTCAACATTACTTTCAATTATCGTTTCTTTGTCATGTTTGAACATAGCATATACCAATAAACTCCATATATACTGTTGCCAATGCTTTCCGGTCGTTACTTGCACTCCCTACCTGCACATGTGGATATATTCCACTTAATACAGCGACACTGCGAAGGAACAGGAATTACTCCAAAACAGGCAATGTAAGTCTCTCTTTTTTTTTTTACGTTTAACTAATGACAATCCCTAAATTCTGTCCATCCTGAATCAAATGCCATGAAAGGAAGCTTAATCACCGCCAGGTATCACTTTCCGTCACAGCCGTCGTGGCACAAGCAGCCGGAACAGTGTAGGAACGGTTCGGGTCACTTTCCCACTCAATGGTTCCATCGCTTTCGACCCGGATGTACTTATATTCAAAAACGGTTCCAGCCGGGATACTCTGAGTAACGAACCAGAGATGATCACTATCGGTATAATCAGCGGCACTAAGAGCGACGGCATCATCAGTGTCCCAATCGCCAAGCGCGGCGATGGAGCCAGCAATCTTGATATTCTCTCCGTAAGTAGTGGTCGCAATCAAATCAAATGTCACAGCGACTGCGGTAGGCAGGCTGCATGAGGTACTCGTGCTCGTCTTTGTAGTAGATGTGGACGCGGTTGTGGTCGCGGTTGTGGTCCCGGTGCCGGTGGTAGTGGCAGTCGTAGTTGCCGACCCAGATACACTGGTCAAGGTGGTGGGCCACGCGGTGTTAGTCGCAGAGCTAAAGGTACCAATGGCCGAAGTTGAGCTGCAGGTGGCCGGAACACTGCTAGCAGAGGTCTCGCCCCATCCTGCGGGGACGACGGAATTACGGCGCAAGTTCGCGGTCAACAAGGCCGCGTAGGACCAGGTCAAATCGCGGGCCGAAAGTTGCGAGCCACTGGACTTGTCAAACTGTTCCGACATTGATCCATTGCTGGAAGCGTACTTCTCCTACATGGCGTCAGTTATCTAGGTCATTGCATGGGGGGAAACCGTCACTTACTACAATGCTAACGTATCCATCTGCGTAGGTCTTCACGGCACTCACGATCGACGAGTATGTCGCGCTGGATGAGGAATAGGTACCAGTGGCGGCTGAGCTGTACACATCGGTGAAGAAAGCCAACGACACACTGTTGATAGTCAAGGAACCGATACGATTCCACTGGTACAAGGCGTCATACAAGAGCTCAGCCGCTGCGAGGGTGCAAAGGAACCAGGGATTTCCATTGTAGTACGAATCCTCGGGGTACCGACCGACAGCCACAGCCACTCCAGCACTGATACCAGAGTTTAGGGTATAGATAGACCGGAAAGAGTCCGTCACAACCTTGTGATTTGCCAATGCACGAGAAGAGCACGGTTGGAAAGTGGTGTCATCACAGGCTGCCTCGGGATCAAACGTGTGGATGCTACCCAAAAGGGTGTTGGCATCCTTGCCCGTGCGACTGCTGCCAAAATTGGCCAAGGTGTATGATCCGGTCCAGAAGGACTGCAGGAAGCAGAGGACCTGAGGGGCCTGGGAGTCGCAGTACGAGCAAGACGAGCCAACTGAGGCGGCGAACTTACTGCCTTCCACCAGAGCACGGTGCTGAACAGCGATGGTAAAGAAAGAGGACCCAGAAACTTCCTCCCACAAATCTATATATTGATTGATGATTAGTCTTGCCATAATTGGCTAGATAATAATGGTCTTACCATATCCTGTCTGATTCCAATACTCGGCCACATAGGATAGATCATTGCGGACAATCGGCCATACGATATTCGTTGCCGTTGTTGTATAGCCATTGCTCTACTGCGTCATCAGCAACATCATCAGCAGCAAGAGGGGTGATGACTTACCACCAACCACTGGCCAAAGGCAATCAGCGCAGTAGCACGGAGAGCAGGGCCATCACGCTGAGGACGTCCCCAGGATCCAGTATAGGCAGTCTCATCAACATTGAACTTGGGCTCACCAAGTCCAGTTCCGGCAGAGAGAGAACCGGATGGGTTGGAAACGGTCTGAATGTATGCCTGAGCGTCAATGTACTCCTCGATCACGTCGAGAAGGTCTGTGTCGCCGTCCTTGAACAGATCGATCAGGCATTTCAACGTCAAAGCCGAGTCACGAGTCCATGTATAATAGTCTGCTCCTGTTAGTCACTTTGATATTCCTCATCTCTGCCGGACTTGTACTCACAATCAGGACTATCCGTGCTAGGACTGGCAATGACGATGCCGGAGTCTGCACTCCCAGCATATGCGCCCGCGGATCCAATATTATCGAGGATGCCTGCTCTAGCGACAGTGGTCTCAGTGGCCAACCAGCTCGACACACTGGTGGTTGCTCGCGGCGCCAACCATTGAGGGATGGCCATGGCTGTGTGGCCCAAAGTCAGCGCGCATAGCGCAGTCAAGATACGAGAAGCCATGACTCGGAATTTTGAAGGTTCTGGCCTCTCTCTGATCCAGAGAGATGAGTCTTTTATATCATTTCCCATGTCGTTTGAACGGGCTCGGTTAAGTTGGCAATCACATTGCAGGGGGTGACTCGGACTGACCGGGTGGAGATATGCAACAAAGCGGAGATCCTCTTTCCTCAACACCTGATTTGCGACCTCATCTCTTCATTCCGCTTTAGATTGGAGTGTGATCTCTTTGAATGAACATCAATATACAGTACCGAGTACATCTTCTCCAGTGGTACATCATTACCCCGTCCAGTAACGATGGGCATTTCCCCACTTCTTTGTTAACCTTTTCTCCGCAGAACAGTTCCAGAACCTGATGATCTCGGTATTCCCGACCATCCCACTCTGTGCACATTCAGCTAAGCCTGGCCTCCGCTTGGAATTTCAAATTGGTTACGCCATGTCTCCGTCCACTCCCCGTAGATTCTCCGTCCCCTGTCGACAAGAAGTCCCGAACCCCGCAGGACTTGGCGCTACGCCCACCAATGAACGCCTTCAATCACCTCCGTCCCTGACCCCGTCCTCTTCGGCTACGACAGAGGCGTTTTGGCAACTGATGCGATCGACATGTGAAGGGGAAACGACGTCCAGCGCCAACGCACATTGGCCACTGAAGAAGGTGGAGCCGTGAAGAATCCCCGCGTAGGAGAACCTTGTGAAGACTTGCGTCCGGCACTAGTGTCGTCCCTCACAGAAACTTAATTACCGACTGCGATCCTTTCCTGTTTGGGCTGAGATCTAACCTCAAGTTGGTTTGGGCAACGGGGTTGAAGAAGTTTCAGGCTGCAAGCCATGCTGTCCCTTCCAAGGCAGTTCACAGAACAGGTTGCACGAGACGCATGCTGGAGAGCGATTGGTTCGTTCGTCCGACAGGCTTCCGCAGGCAGTGGATGTATGTGATGAATGCCGGAGATTGCTTGGTTCTATGTGGAGAATAACGGTATAAACTGACTTGCAGATGCCGAGCTAATGTCCTAAGCTGCGTTCCAAATTGACTTCGAACGTTGAATTTCCCTCAATCTGTCGCTTTGATGAAGCAACTCGCTTGGATCACAGCGCTCTTCGCGAATGTGGCCGTGGGCCTGACACCTGCGGAATGGCGTACCCAGTCCATCTACTTTTTGTTGACTGATCGCTTTGGTCGGACGGACAGCTCGACCACTGCAGCATGCGATGTTGCAGACCGGGTAGGACTTCTTATCTCTAGTCATCACAATGGCTAATTGGTACAGATATATTGTGGAGGCAGCTGGCAAGGCATCATCAATCAAGTAAGCTTCCTTCCGATACTTCTTGTGCTAATACTGACAGGGTTCTTACACAGCTGGATTATATCCAAGGCATGGGCTTCACAGCCATTTGGATCACACCAGTGACCGAGCAGCTGTCCGCAGATACCGGAGATGGCGAAGCATACCATGGATACTGGCAGCAGAAAATGTAAGAACATAGATCCTCATGATCATCGGGGGTTAATACTTGTAGATACGATGTCAACACAAACTATGGCTCAGCTGATGATCTGTTGGCGTTGTCGACCGCTCTGCACGATCGAGGAATGTATCTGATGGTGGATGTCGTGGCGAATCATATGGTAAGATCGTCCAAAATATATTCATCGGCCAATGACTGACACATCGCCAGGGCTATGCTGGAGCAGGCACATCAGTAGACTACAGTGTCTTTGATCCATTCGACTCGTCATCCTACTTTCATTCCTATTGCCTCATCAGCAACTATGATAACCAAACCAACGTGGAAGATTGCTGGCTGGGAGATACCACTGTCTCTTTGCCAGATCTCAACACAGACCTGACATCGGTACAGACAATCTGGTATGACTGGGTCGCAGATTTAGTCTCCAATTACTCCAGTATGCATCCACTCATGTGTGTTGTCTCACTGCTAACATAAATCAGTTGACGGGCTGCGAATTGACACTGTTAAACATGTTCAAGAATCATTCTGGCCTGACTACAATGATGCTGCAGGCGTCTACTGTGTCGGTGAAGTCTTTGATGGGGACCCAGCCTACACTTGTCCATACCAGAACTACTTGGATGGTGTGCTGAATTACCCAGTGTGAGTTGGCCCTGAAAATTGGGTGAGATATGCTAATCAAGGTAGCTACTACCAACTTCTCTATGCATTCGAGGACTCAAGTGGTAGCATAAGTGATTTATACAACATGATCAATTCAGTTGCCTCAGACTGCGCCGATCCCACTCTTCTGGGGAATTTTATCGAAAACCATGATAACCCTCGATTTGCCTAGTATGTATACTATCATCCCTTCAGGAATCTGATCAGAAGCTGATAAAACTTAGCTACACTGATGATTACTCACAGGCTAAAAATGTGATCTCCTTCGTCTTCCTGTCAGATGGCATCCCAATCATCTATGCAGGACAAGAGCAACACTACGACGGGGGCAGCGATCCTGACAATCGTGAAGCCACTTGGTTATCTGGATACTCTACTACTGCAGAGCTGTACGAATACATTGCCGCGACAAACAAAATCCGGACTCTCGCGATATCTGCAGATTCTTCCTATATCACTACACTAGTATGTACCGACGATCTTCGCCCGAATGGCAGCTAACTCGTCCCAGAATGCCCCATTCTACCAAGATAGCAACACTATAGCCATGAAAAAAGGATCGAGTAGCTCGCCAGTCATCACTGTACTCTCAAATTATGGTGCGAGCGGGAGCTCATACACCCTTTCCCTCAGTGGGAGTGGATATTCGTCGGGCACCGTGCTAATGGAGATGTACACTTGCACTTCCGTGACAGTCGACTCCAGTGGAAACATTGCTGTTCCAATGGCATCTGGTCTACCCCGTGTCCTCATGCTGTCCTCTTCTGTATCTGGCAGTGGGCTCTGTGGAACTTCCACCTCCACTTCCACCACAGGCACTGAAACTACGACCAAAGCCTCCACAACGACCACGAGTACAACTGCAAAGTTGACCACCAGTACGACCACAACTTCCAAGACATCCACTAGTACATGTTCTCAAGCCACTGCTTTACCAGTGCGCTTTGAGGAAGTTGTCACCACCACTTGGGGCGAGAACATTTATATCTCAGGCTCCATCAGCGCACTCGGAGACTGGGATACAGATGATGCTATCGCTTTATCAGCCGCTGATTACACATCTTCCAATCCAGTGTGGTATGTCGTTGTCACCCTTCCAGTGGGAACAGCCTTCGAGTACAAGTTCCTCGAGAAGACGGATGGATCGTCAGTTATTGGATGGGAGAGTGACCCAAACCGGTCCTACACAGTTCCAACGGGCTGCGCAGGTGCAACCGCGACTGTCACGGCGACTTGGAGATAGTACATTCATGGATAAACAGGTATCAGGCAGGAAAATTGATGTTAAGGGTATTCGTTATCATAACCTCCGTAGATCCATATGTAGAACTCATAATTATCCGTCCAGCCTAGATGTGAAAAGACGCGACATTTGTCTTGAGAAAGTCAAAAGTGTCCTCTCTGAAGTTGTCAGCAAGGAGAGCTCCATGATCACTGAAAAAGTTCATTAAGCTTTGATTCGTGCTCCACTGTGGCCAATCCATATAGCTCGTGGCCCTGGAGTTAGGATCCAAGTCGTAAACGAATGAGAAGTAGTACGCATGCGTAGCCTTCGATGCCCAATTTGGCAGGATCCCATAAAAGACTTGCAGAATGTCCGAACCATGGAATGTTCCCAAGAGGAGAGTGCCATAGTCGTATGACGACAGATAGGACCAGGAGGGAACATCGGGCTTAACTTGGTTGGCAATCGTGAGAAATATGCGCCGGGTTAAAGTGAAGGTCAGGTCACCTAGAATGGCTGCTAAGCGCTTGTACTGGGGATACCAGTTATTGGCAATTCCGGTTCGGAATGGAGAGCCATCAGTTGTTATGTCGGGATAAGTTGCAACTAAATCCTCAAGTTGTGTTCGCGAGGCATCGGCAAAGAACAGATCTTGCAGATAGTCGACTACTTCTGTCTCCGTGATAATGCTGGATTGGAATAAAGCGAATATAGTTCCCTCATCTTCTTGATCCCCGATGATGAATGGCACGGAGGCGTATTTGCCGTCTGCAACTAGGACCTCTGGTGAATCAGTAAGAACGGTCCCGTCGGGTCGAGGGAGGTAGGATAGGGCAATGGAGTTGTAAGACAAGATTCCAGGTACTGAGTTGGCAGCATTGAGGAAAGTCGTATAATCCAGACCCCGAAGACACTCGAGTGTATCCGTTGCTTCGCTGCAGCCTCCCTGCTTGACTACAGCATCGTAAACTGCTTGTCCCTTCGCTCCATCGACTGAATCTGCCGGAACAACACTCCCGGAGTCCATGATTGCCCCTCGAAACAGTGGAGAGCCATTATAGGTGATGTTACCGTCATATAGAGCCATCTGATCAAAGACCGAGATAGCACCAGCCGATTCACCCCAGATAGTCACCTTCGATGGATCTCCACCGAATTCTTCAATGTTGTCCGCAATCCATTGCAGAGCCAGGCGCTGATCCAGAAGACCCAGGTTCGCTGAACCATCTTTGAGAATCTCCGACCCGGGCATGAACCCGAAGCCACCCACACGATAATTCATTGCCACAAAGATGACTGGCATATTCATCGTCACCGAGGAGGCAACAATAGATGCTCCATCATACATTGACGTGGAGCCGAGTTCAAAACCACCACCAAATATCCATACCAAGACCGGGAGACCTGCGCCAGCTGCAGTACCCGAAGGACGTTGGACATTGAGATTTAGACAGTCTTCACCAGCATTGGTGACAGTTTGAAATAACGGGATATCGGCGATTTCACCTACGATAGATAACAGGAAATCGCTGGTACTTGTTGAAAAGTAGAACTGGGGACAGGACATGGCTGTCCCTGTCGCTCTCACTATTCCTAGTGAAGTTGCGATTGCCTGAGGGGGCTTGAGTCGGAGAGATCCCGTCGGTGCAAGAGCAAATGGAATCCCATTGAAGGTATCAATGTTGCCTAATGTTGATCCGATGATGGTAGCTTGGGGGTGGGAAATACTGACTGTGGGTGCGCTGGCTCTCTTATCGAGAGCTGGAGCAGCCAGGGCCGGCACCACCAGGAGGAACAGTTGAAAGAGCATGGTCGATATTAGATTTCCGGTTCTTGCAGCTTACCAGTCTGAGCGACCGAAACGACCGAAGGGCTGGTTTAAATCATCTTCACCAGTGCCCTTGTCAGTCAACATCAAGGATGGAGTATTCATCTTCCCCAGGAATCAACATGTGCTCCCTCATTTCCTCGGTTGATCGTAAAGATTGTAACTCAATTTCTCGTTCCTAGCGCGGGGTATTCCCTTGGTATCGACTGAATCCGGAATATTCACCGGAAAGTTGGTCATGCGATTCTAGGCGCCGTTAGGCTTATGCAAGGTTTCAGGCCTCGCTGATCCTCTTGGTGGTCGTTGGCCTTTTAGTTAGGCGGCCACAATATACTTCCGAAAGTCACCTCGTGTCAGAGAGAATCAGTTTGAAGACATGATATGAAGCCTGGAGGCCTGGTTTCCCGTCAAGGGATTGCATGGCGCAGGAATGCAGGAGGTTCCTGGGGAAGTGGGGCCTTGTGGAGCTGAAGATCGTAGCATCGGGTGGAGTCGGTCACTCACAAACCATGACCTGCAGATGTTTCTACTTCAGGTCAAATCTCCGTGATTCAACCTTTTGAAAGTTCGTGAAGTTGGAAAAGGAAAGGGTGGCCGCGGTGGAGACATAATGTAGTATCAACTGTACATATCGCTTCATGTGATGATAACAGATTAAACCCGATTCCCAATAACGCCTGATCCTTTAGCTCATTTCTCCGTCTGCCACCCCTCCCATCTTGAAAAATCCCCCGTGTCCAAATCGAACAAGTCCAGCATGCGCCCGACGCTCTGATCCACCAGATCTTCCACCGAGGCAGCTCGGATATAGTATGCCGGCACGGGGGGAAAGATAATGGCCCCGCTCCGAGTAATCTCAAGCATGTTGCGCAAATGAATATCACTCAGTGGGGTCTCCCGAGCGACGAGAACAAGGCGGCGGCGTTCTTTGAGCATGACATCGGCAGTGCGGGAGATCAGATCATCGCAAAATCCGCTGTGAATCGCTGCGAGCGTTTTCATGCTGCACGGCACGACAATCATGCCATCTGCTTTGAATGAGCCACTGGAGATCGGTGCGGCCATGTCGTTGATTGAGTGGGTGTGGTCAGCCAGGGCTTTGACGTTGGCTGGGTGGTAGTCTGTCTCGTATTTGATCGTGGCTTCGGCCCATTTGCTCATGACAAGGTGCGTCTCGATGTTAAGACGGCGAAGTGCGATGAGGACCTTGATTCCTAAAATTGCTCCTGTGGCTCCGGTCATAGCTACTACGATTCGGCGGCGGCGTTGGGTGAGTTGGTGTGTAGGAGCGGGTGCTGATGCGGGTGCAACTGCATGTTGTCCGGATATGTCGAAATTCATCGTGGGATCAGATGGGCTTCCAGTAGGAGAAGCACGAGAAGACTGAGGAGTGTTGGTACCAGAGAGTAGAGAAAACATTTAAACGTTGATGTGTTGAAGTGGTGGTTGATGTTCGTTCTCAAACGCTTGGCTGTATATATTGTGAGATGCAGGAGCTTCTTGGCCAGGCACCTTTGTTAGTTAAATAACAGACAGTGGCAATTTGTCAATCTCGGAGACGGCACGTTCGGTTTCTACGAATTCTTTTGCGGTTCAACTCAATGCTGCGCGTTCGGCCCGAGTTGGCCCTCCGAGGCCCCGATGCCGAGCCCCGAGAACATGCGAGACCGGGTGCTTGTTTCCGCTCTTGAGGTGGAGACTGTTCAAGAGTAACTGTTGGAAGATAAAAAAAAGGTCTTGTTGTACTAGTGCGTTAAATTTTTTGTTTCATCCGACCGTGCAGTCAGTAATTGCCGATCACCCGGGTTGCAATGATTGCACATCTGCCGAGCATGGGATGTCATAGGAATCCATTCTCCTGTGTAAAGTCAAACAGGGGGACTGTTGGGAATAATTAGCAGTGTTATTGATGGGAGGGAAAGACATACCATTCATGATTGAGTCTAGATACGTTACCGGTGAAATGCCGAACGGATCCAACATTTCCACTGGCATGTAGCCATCCTGATTGCTGAAGTTGACGCCCGGAGCAGCTTCGAATCCCATTCCCGGGTCCTCGGGGTAGTTTGTAGCCCTATCACTTTCTCGGTCCAAGGCACTTCGGAGGGTAATCAGGGCTCGAATGTGTCGAGCAGACAACCACTGGCCGTCGCTCTCTGACGGAGTCCCTTCTGTAGTCCT
The DNA here is from genome assembly GCF_028828015.1 of Penicillium pulvis. NCBI lineage: Eukaryota > Fungi > Ascomycota > Eurotiomycetes > Eurotiales > Aspergillaceae > Penicillium > Penicillium pulvis. Next base: position 153,599 of record NW_026643072.1, read on the forward strand.
GGAATCCGATGAAGAAAATACATCGATCACCCGTTGCTGCAGACTGCGACACTCGGGGTCATGGCGCGTCTCTTCCCAGATGCAAAGAAGCAAAGTAGAACTTAGAACTGTATGTACCATCGACCAGCTCCGCAAGGGAACGACACTGAGAGCCTGGAAGTCAAGGAACGCCGTGGATGCATCAATCAAGCCCGCCTTTGCGCGCGTCCGAAGTATATCGGCTTGTGGATTGAGCGGCTGGGGCTGCGATTGTTTCATGGCCGGTCGGCAAAGCACAGATATACAAAATGAAGTATGCATCCTCAGTGCCAGATGCTCAAGATTCTGTTGAAATGTGATACAACTTTCCCGATTTCGCAAGTAATGCTGACTTCGCTGGCCGAGATTGTCCAATCTTCGGAGTCCTTCAATGGCTCTGTCGACTTCTGTAACGCCAAGATTTTCTGGTCGCATAATGTCCAGTCCTAGACGACATATAAGGTGCATAGTCTCTGGATAGGACAGGTCATTTTTTTCAAAGCGTGCGTGGTCAAATGACCATCCTGTCACGGAAACAATGGGTGGGCGATCATAGCAGAGACAGAGAAGGCTATCTTGCCAAACGACAGTCGACCTATCTGGATATTAACGCGTAATTAGAAGGCTCGAGAACGTGTTTCACCTACCATAGCTTTCTAGCTTTTGTTCGTACATACTCAGGCCAGTGAATAGTGCTTCTTTCAGTATGAAGCCCCATCGTTTGAGCCAGTCGAACTGTCGTACCGAGCAACGCCCATGCAGCGTCTGACTGCCCCGTGTTCTGCAATGTGTTCCCGACTATTAGAAGCGCCTGGATGGCATCCAGGGAAGGTCGGAAGAGAAAATTCGCGAGACGGAGAGCATGGAACGACCTGCGGGCTTGAGGTCGTCAGCAATAGCTTTCTCTCGGGTCGTTCAGTATTACCAAAGTCCGTTGCAAGCTCTAATCTCCGAGGATATTCCACATCGGAATAATGAGCCCCTGCTGCCAAGGTGGCCAGTAAGAGGCTAATGTGACCAATGGATTTGTCCGTCGCCCATCGATCCGTGATCTTCCCTGGGTCCTTGAGTTCCCCTGAAGCATGGGCATTGAGGTATGTGCACAGGTCAGCCTCGAAACGATCCATATCTGCCAAGATTGGATTGTATGGGTATGCTGTCACCCGGTAGTAGTGGAAAAACCTATTATTTGTTGCTTAGTAGATATCCGATACTATTAGGTTGCCACGTACTTCAAGATTTCCATTCGCTGTGGTAAAACTTGTAGCAAAGATTCCCATTTTTCTGAGGGAGTTTTCGAGTCCATAAATGGATAGCTGTTGAAAGTGTTTTGGAGACCTAAGACAGAGCTGACTTCCCGCGCCATGGAATCATTAGCATCCGATGCCCGTGAGCGCAAGATTGAGACCACGGAGTTGTCCCCCGAGTAGACATAAATTTTTGAACTATCATCGTTCTGAATTGGAGTTTGGTCAACAGTTTCAGTCACTGCTTGGGGCGCTATCGATGAAGCTGGTTGAGCGAGGTGTTGAGATGTCGACCTGCGCCTCGAATGCTCCGAAATGTCAAAGTCGCAGATTTGCGGGTGTTTTCGCTTCTGGCAAGTCCGGCAGGGCTGGTTTCCATCGCATTTAACCTTGCGTTTCCGACAGGGATAACATGCATGGGACTCTCTCTCCCGGCTCTTCAATCGAAGAACCCGGTCTGCCTCATCGCGCCGAATGCTCATCCTGCCGAGGCTTCCGAGGGGTGATCCCGTGATTTGACAATCTTTGCAAACACTTCAGGAGCGACCTTCATCAAGCTGAATCGATTCAGGAATGCGCGTTATACGGCAATCCTAGCAATGATTCTATCAAGAAGTGGTGAAGGGGAAATTAATGACTCTTGGAAGTGTGATGTCGGCCCGTTATGTTGGTCACGTGAGAGAATGTTGACCATCGAATCATCATCAATTGTCAATGATCTTTGTATAGAACGTAGAAAGAATGTCACTTAGGTATTCTTTTGAAGTCAAAAATCAAAAAGACAGATAAGTCTCTAAGCATAGAGTTATTTTGAGAAACTCTGGTAATTACAGAATAATGATTTTAAAGATACAAGTTACAATTATATTTACATATATGTCTCTTGAAACCTTGCAAGCCAGAACCTATATCATATCAATTTTCTGTGCGCAGATTACTCGTCCCGGAAGCCCATTCTAGTCCAGTTCTCCAAAACCTTCTTCTGGAGCTCCTCGGGGTATGAGTTCTTGAAGTCTGCAGCGACCCAATCCTGACCAGTCGTATATTCAGACGGCATGAGTGCATCTGAGACTACCTTACCACCCATAGTGGGTGATCCATTGCCATGGGACATGTACGGGATAAGTGGGAAGCCTCGTACATCCTCGAAGAATGTCTCATCAAAGTTGGGGCGGCAGCGGGTAGAGAAGGCCCACATGACATCTTTGCCGTTGTAGACATCAATGTCATCACCTACCAGAACCAGACGATGGATGGTGTACCCGGCCTTGTGGTTGAAGACCACATCTCCAACCTTCTTGGAGAACTCCTTTGAATTGGTCTTCATCTCCCGAAGGCGAGCAGTGTCTACCTTAAGAGCAACCCAGGTGACCTGGGATTCAAATGGCGCGAATGCATCGGTAACAGGGAGACCCCTCTTCTGGCAAACTTTACGAATCTCTGCAGCAGCCAAGGCGCCAATCATGGTATGCTGGATATGTGTCAGTGATAGCAGTAGCAATGGGTGACAAATAGAACTCACAGTCTCATCAGTTAGCCTACCACAGGATGACATAGGTAGGATAGGATCATCACGATAGGTAATGCGGTCCACCTTGTACATCGGCCATAAGTGAGTGTCACCAGGGAAAACGTATCCATGCATTTCTCCGAAAGGTCCCTCCGGTCCCTTGTCAGTGATTGACAAGGTGCCTTCGAAGACAATTTCGGAAGTAGCGGGCACATAAAGGTTATTGGTGTCGCACTTAACCAGTTCTAGGGCGGATCCGGTCATGGCACCGACATAACCAGCCTCTGTGACACCATCTGGAATTGGCATGCTGGATGCCATGATCGCGGCAGGAGGAACACCGAAAGCCAGAGCCCAAGGCACGTCCCGGCCTTCCTTCTTCCACATTTGGTGGATCTGCCAAATGTGTTGCGGCTCGATAACCAGACCGGTCAGATGCTTGTCATCTGAGACCATAGCGCGGGCAATTGACCAATTGGTCCACGACCCATCGGGGGACTGGACGATGTGCATTCCGTAGGTCTGAATGTATTTGCCTCCATCAGCAAGGTGAATTTGAGGGGCGGGAAGTTTGGTTAAGTCAATCTGACTCTCCTCCAAATAGTTCTCCTTGCAGGGACCAGTGGGGACGATTTGAGGCGGAATTGGAGGCATTTCGCTGGCGGACAGCATTTTGTCGAGGATATCCTTCATCGATGCGGTGGGTGGCAGAGCCAGGTGACGGGCAAGTCGGCCATAGCGCTCATTGGGGGATTTTCGGAGGGAGCCAGGGGCACCAAGAATACGGAACAGGCCATTCTGTGCCCCGATTACATTGTTGAAAAGGGGAGCCTTGTCGTCGGTCTCACAGACAAGACGGGTGATGGCAGCGGCTTCAAGATAGGGATCAACGGGATCGTTGATCTCGACCAAATCATTGTCAGCCTTGAGAGCCTCAACAAAAGATCGGAAGCAGAGGTGAGGTTCGTTGGCAACCATTCTGAAAAGCTGAAGGTGAATTTTGGGAGATGTAGAAGTATGTAGATGCCGATGTGGACTGGTGACAGACTACAGTTTAACTAGGAAGGTCAGGAAGACCATCAATTATATACCTCAGGATGTTTCGGTCCGGCAACATCGGATCGGGTCACTTCTGCTAACTTCAGGCGCAAAGCTTTGCTGCAAAATCCAAGTCCCTATTTCTTAGTATGCCGCAGCTTCGGGTCTCGCATCGTTGAGCGTGACCCAGTCATCCGAGCCTCCGAGTCTCCGAGCCTCCGAGACCCAAGTGCCATCCGCACTGTTGTAAGTTTGATACGGCAGTGATCTGCGCTTCCTCCGCTGGGTTTCAGAATCGCATATGCCGAGTGAAGACGAAATTATTGCCGATCATTGCGGTGCTACTACGCACTCAAATGACGCTTGTCGATCACACCAGCCCGGATTTTTGGGTGCGATGAAATACAAATAGAGGGGTAGGCTCCCTAGGCACCATCCACTCGAGCACATCAATCACACAACATGTTCTACCAACCAGGAATAACCGACCATAACCTGACCCATGATCCATTCAAGGTAAGAAAAAATGGACCAGGAAATTCTGGCAACAATGCTTACTATCGACATAGGCATGCGTTGTGCCTCGTCCGATCGGATGGATCTCCACCCAGAACAAGGACGGGCAGTCAAACTTAGCGCCGTATTCGCAATTCAACAACCTGACATTCGACCCCCCATATGTGATGTTCTCTTCCAACCAGAAGGTAGATGGTACACGAAAAGACACGGTAGTGAATGCCGAGCAAACCGGGCACTTTGTTTGGAACCTGGCAACCTGGGATTTGCGCAACGCAGTGAACATTTCGGCGGAACAGGTCCCGTACGGCGTGGATGAGTTTGAGCGAGCCAAGGTCACCAAAGAGCGAGCTACCTTGATGGATATTCCCATGGTTCAGGAGTCTCCAGTGAAGTTTGAATGTGAATATCACTCCACGGTCCGGTTGCCCGGTAATCCTCCCATGGGGACCGTGGACATCGTAATCGGCCGGGTGCTGGCAGTGCACATCAAAGACGAAGTTCTGACGGATGGGCTCCTGGATGTTCGAAAGACCAAACCGCTCGCCCGTTGTGGATACTACCAGTATACCGTCGTCCAGGAGACATTCGACATGGTGATTCCAGGCATGTCGGAGGACGTGCTGTACGGGCTGGAAGGCAACGCAAAAAGCAATCGAGAGGCCGAAGCACGAAATACGCAGTGAACATGATGGGAATACCCTGGCTTGCAGATTTGCGACAGTACCTGGTCCGCCCTCGGAAAGAAAGCATCTCATAGCCGAATCAGATGTTTTCGACAAAGCAATAGAATATAATGCCCTGTTGTTGATCAGTGCCGTATGAGATTGGGTCCAGTGTTGAAAACGCTGCCCCGCCTGTATCGCATCGGCTCTCCGAGTGCAATCTTTGGTCATGAGGTGCATGTACATCGTGTTCCATTTCTAAGGATTGTTGGGTAGAGACTCAGGTGCAACGTTTGTACACTCACCAGAGACTGTGGGCCAAAACTCAAGCATCTTGTATGCAATGCAACATACGGGTCAATGGCGCAGTGAGCACCAAGGTAAGGGGTAGAGTATCATTGATCATCCGTTTGATGCAAATGATATGACCTTGGCTACAACTTAGCTCTTGAGACCCTTGGATATGGTATGGTGAAATAAGTCAGGTGTGTGTCGCGTGGTTGGATATATCTGCAACCAAGGGTTTGTCCAAGCGATGGCTGGATATAGGCAGCTATCTGAGACTGGATATCCAATTAAGCAAATTGCCCGACATCTCTCAATTTGAATAGAACTTGAGGTGGTAGAAAGGATTCTTGTGGTGTTGAGAGTGGGAAAGTGACGGAACCAAAGTCGCGTCCTTTCCCAAGCATCAGAGCTGTATTCTCTTTCTCACTTACTCTTGCTCACTCCCTTAACACGTTCCCTTCTTCCTTGTCCCCTTCTCCATTCTTTCTTACCTTACTGTCCTGGCCGAGATCATGAAGCCCAGGGCACTGTCGCATGAACTGAGTGAGGGATATCCTGCTGAAGTTGTAGTTGACGAAGCGAGCATGAAGCCAGCTTCAGTCAGTCACAACCCATCAGCCTCTATTGTGGATAGCTCGCTGCAAAAGGAGTACCCCAACGAGGAGAATCTACGCACCCTTCATCGAGTCCCTGGAAAGATCTCATGGATCACCTACACAATTGCATTCGTGGAACTATGCGAGCGATTCTCGTATTATGGAACCACGGCCATCCGTGAGAGCCCAAGGACTGTGTGGTGACTCCCTGGTGTACCCTGAATTCTAACATTAATACAATCGTGAACTTCATCCAGCGACCTCTGCCTGCCCACGCCACTACCGGTGCGTTGGCGACTGGCACAAATTTCAATGAACATGTTCCCGGTGCTTTGGGCATGGGACAACGTACCTCAACCGCCCTGACTCTTTGTAAGTAATATAATCGAACCAGTAACATGAGAAGCTGGCTGATAGCAGAAGTTAGTTAATTCTGGTCTTATGTCATGCCCCTGGCAGGTGCCTATGTTGCGGATCAATACTGGGGTCGATACCGCATGATCTTTGCCTCTCTCGCAGTAGCACTTGTGGGACATGCGATTTTGGTCATCTCCGCCATCTCCCGTGTTATTGGAACCCCTAGAGGTGCTATCGCTTGTTCTTCAATTGGTCTGGTGGTCATGGGCATCGGAACTAGCGGATTCAAGTAAGAAATCTACATGAAGGATTTCACCCCCTACTAAACTCTGCAGATACAACATATCCCCACTCATTGCAGAGCAGTACCGTGAAGACAGGCCCTACATTCGGGGTTTGCCCAGTAGGAAGCGTATCATTGTTGGTTCAGCTGCCACGATCTCTCGGGTTTTCCTCTACTTCTACATGATGATCAACGTTGGCTCCCTTCTTGGTCAGATCGGCATGGTCTATGCAGAGCGCTATGTTGGCTTCTGGCTATCATTCCTGCTCTCATCATTTATGTTTTGTTTGTGTCCAACCGTGATGTTCCTTTGCCGAAACTATTACTATCGGGCTCCCCCAAGCGGCTCGGTCTACTCTCGAGCATTCCGTCTATGGCACTTAGCCATGAAAGGCCGATAGCCGCTCAATCCAATGAAGCTGTGAGTGTAACCCTTTAAATTCCCGTGAATTTTGACTGACATGACCAAGGCTGCAAAGCGGAACTACCTCTAGTGATTTCTAGGACAGCGTCAAGCTAGTCGGCTCGGCTCGGAAAAGCCTCGATGGATGACCTTTGACAATGCCTGGGTAGATGAGTTTCGGGGTGGATTTAAAGCGTGCGCGGTGTTCCTTTGGCATTAACTGTACTGTGAGGGACCCTTCTTTGCATTGACTCCTTAGGTTGCTAACCATATAACACTATCCTTAAGGCTGACATACAACCAAGCGATGAACAATCTTACATCTCAAGCGGCCACCTTGTCTTTGGGTGGGTACCAAATGATGTTATCGGTAACCTGAATCCCATCACCCAGATCATCCTGCTCCCCATCACGGACCGATTTTTCTATCCCGCTCGACGTCGCATGAGGTTCGACTTTACTTCTTGAAGCGCATCACGGCTGGCTTTTTTGTGGCGGGCTGCGCGATGATCTCAGCGACGGTGACTCAACATTGCATTTACAACGACGGACCGTATGGTAAGGATGTCAATCACTGCTTGGAGGTGGAAGGGAAGCATACCAATATTTCAGTTTGGGTGCAGACCGTACCCTACGTTCTGGGCGGTATTTCCGAGATCTTTGCCTCGGTTACGTCTCTTCAATACGCATTCACCAAAGCTCCGCATAATATGAGGTCGCTTGTTGCAGCCGTTTCACTGTTCATGACCGCCTTCTCCTCGGCATTGGGTCAGGCTCTGGTGGCACTCTCCGATGACCCGTTGTTGGAATGGAACCATGGCATCACTGCAATTCTGGCATTTGTAGGAGGGCTGGGATTCTGGTTTACTGATCGTCAAACTGACAGTGAGGAGGATGCACTGAACATGCTACCAGAAAGTCATTTTTCGGGCAAGGTGAAGGACGTGGAGGGGGCGAAATAGGATAAGCAGTTTGTGGGTATTGGGAGTTGGGATGGGACCAAGCATGTATTAAGTATGATATTGCAGACTTTAGCGTTCAAGGCGATGAATATTTATTTTTTATGAGAGAAGAATGCATTCATTGCTAGATGACGGCCCAAGGACACTTCATGCTTACGTGTGAAAGCAGAAAGACTCAATTTTACGAGACAAAGAATCTGAAATACACCGACTGGAACTCAAGACAACATGGAAACATATCACTGACCCCAAAATCAGACCTTCTGGTGTTTTATGGACTTGAGATCCTCATTGCCTTCACGCTTCCTCTTATTGTCAGTCTTCTCACTCACGGGCATCAGATGAACGCCATTTGCAGGCACAGCAGCCTCAATGGTCTCAATATCAAATCGCATTAGCATACAGCGACCGTAGTGTGCAACGGTGCAGATTTGCGAAATCCGGCGAGTGCCCCGCTTAAAGGCTCCCAACAAGATCCATGACGCCACAGCACCAATCTTGGTCCCAAGGATTCCTTTGTATTCTGGGGTGTTGTATTCCCATGCAACCAGTTGGTCGCTTGGCCACTCAATTCCCGTGTCCTCATAAAGGCAATCATCATAAAGGTGACGTTTAACAAATCTTTTAGTCTCCTTGTGGATCACGTCACAGAAAATGATGTGTTTCAAGGTGTCGATGGGAAATGCCGACTGATAAGCGGCCTGCGCCATCTGCGATGCTTGGGGTCCAGCTTCAGGCCCCGCACCAGGTCGTCGAAACATGTTTTCGATAAAGATGATGCCCGGCGCGATGTTCCCTTCCCAGCAGTGGAGGTGCCATAGTTTCGAATCTCGCACTGGCTTTGCAACCGGGTCAACCTTCAGTCGCTCGAATCGTTTCCATGTCTCGGTTGGAGGGGCCTTGATTCCCATGACTTCTTCCGTTACCGATCTACTCTCGGCTGGAAAATACTGTGCATCACCCCAGGTGTCTTCGAATCCGTCATCGAGGTCCTCCACCTGAAATGTAGATGGCTCAATAGGGCATTTTTGCTCTGACTTGGACGGTGCGTTCTCAATCCAGTACTGTCGCTGAGAGCCACGAGACTCGAATTCACCGTACCATGGATCTGTAGTTGCAGACTGTTCTGCTACCATATTGTAGAAATGTTTGTTCAGGTAAGGTCTTTCGCGGGGAAGATTCCTGTGATAGAGTTGTTATCTTGATATCGATCGAGTGCTTTACACTGAAGCATGAGTATGGACGACCGCAAACATTCGAACCTATCGCAGTATTTAACTAGATTTCCCTGTATATTACATTGCAGAGGTTAGCGAGGTGCTAAGTTTAGATGATCATAATAGAACAATGGATTTGGACGTTTCGAGGCTTCTGTCACCAAATTTAGAGCAGAGAAATGATCAAGATGAGTCGAACGATCTCGGTTGGGATTAATTCAGCCACTTTCCAAGGTTGTTCATCATCTATCAAAGAAGTCATACTTGTCGAAACAAAGAAGTCCATGTACCAAAATATCAATTTCGATCTATTTCCGTTAGGCTTCTTTGTCATGCCATGTCCCATCCTCGTAGTAAAAGTTGTGCCCATGAAACTAATATCCTGATCACTTGCAATACTTTGGCTCCATACCCCGTGCTGAGAGGCTTTTTGGAGTTGATTTACAAGGAATAAAGTAGAGATTACAAAGTATCAATTCGCTGTTCATAACCTCGGGTGTTTCCTCGGCTTTCTCTCGTAAAGGCAATGCTGGAACCTCTAGTACTGTGAAGGCTAACTTGCAATGTAACATCAAGATCCGCTGAATCCTTCCGATGTTCGAATGTATCCCCCGCATTGAACGCCTCGGCCCACTTGGAATGAAGATCTCTTTCCCCTCTCTTGACTAGAGCACTTTCTTTTTCCCTTTTCTTAGTTAACAATATTGCTTATTCAAACATCCGAAAGTAGGTATTTGAATATGGTTCTGGTGTTCTTGATGGGGGGATCCGTGACGTACTGCCGAGCCGCAGAGATCGAGGCTCCAGGGTTTCAGGGACCAACTCCACATGTACAGCCTCGCGACAGCCTTGCAGGATGGGCAGAATGCGACCCTGGGGCTATAGGAGGGAAGTTCAAAGCCCCCACAGCCTCGCCCCTGCATATGGCTTTTTGGGGGCGGAGATCCTCTTGGCATAACACGATCTTGAATGGCGTTTCTGAATGTTGAGACCCTGAGAGATTTGGCGGTTATTGACACATTGACACGACAGGACTGCCAGGTCTATATCTTGATAAACCAAGTCCTTGAAACAATGGCACTGAGTCAAACTGAAAGATTTGCGTTCTTGAGACGTTCGTTCAGGTACAAACGTCATAGTACAGATTTACTAAAGATAGCAGGACAACGGACTTTCACCGGTCTGCATGAACCAGTGCCCGTCCAATCAGTCTGGCTTCCTCGGCACTGCCATCTAAACCCCTTCAGTTCCGACTGGCTCTACACAGTCTATGTGACACACGTTTTGCTGATCTCTGCCGATCCCAATGCATTGTGAAATCTATGACTCGATATGATGGGGTCCGTGGTATAGCAAGCCTGGGCGCGAGGCTTCAAGAGAGCCGAGCAATGGACCTCGAAACATTATAAATATGTTGCTTCATCCCGGTGGTATTGTTCTATCATCACATCTTTCACAGCTCCAATCATCCTATAATTGGCTCTACATCATTCCCCTTGACCTCGTTCGACATTCACAATGCAGGGCATCTCCATCTTCTTCCTCGCTGCTTTCGCCGCTTTGAGCAGCGCCGCTGCTATCAGCGGTGAACACCTGACGGAGCGCTCTTGCGCCGGTTGTAAGTGGAACTCATTTTATATGAAGATGTAGGCTAACTTGATCTCAGTCGGTCAATTTTGCAGCGTCGACTCTGACTGCTGTAGCGGTCTCAACTGCTTTGAATCGACTCACTGCTACCCGGTTTCATAAGCTTTCTTTCGCAAATCTGCGCAGTAAAGCATTTGAGCAGTGTGGCAATATGCGGTATCTGGCAATGTTGAGCCTCGTGAGAGTTTTCCCTGTATTTAGCCATATTAGCTTCATTCGGTCCAATCCAAATATCACAATATCTCTCCAAGGTTCATTGGGAAATGGTCGTATTAAACTTTCAGTCAACTGTCATCTGAGTATATTCTTAGTTCCAAAGGTGTCGAATTGACACATTGGAATGTGGCGGAAATACTCAATTCCGAGTGCATAACTGTACAGTATAAGTGTCGTTGCTTTTGATTGGATCTGAAAGCAAACCTGATCGCCTGAATGCCAGTCCACATACCAGTGGAACCAGTTCAAGTCCCGAGGCTCGCACATTCTTCAACCACGGACTGGTATGTACGGGCTGTTATCAGACTGACTTTGAACTTGTGCGCTTTGCTTCAAATTCCGAACAAACGGGGGTTCTGTTCACCAGGCTCTACAGCGTTGTTCAGCGATCGCTGCTCTTCCTTCTAATTTGGGTATTTTTCGAGTCTAGACCTGATAGCCGCCAGGGTCAACCTTCAGTGGAACATGAGTAACACAGGCCATGGGGGTGAAGAGCTCGACATGGCAGAAAACCCTGGGGTTAGACTCTTTGCGTCTGGTGGCGACTTGAAAGATCCAAACAGCAAATGCACTCGATGACTGTGATTTAGTATATCAACGGTCTAGATGCGGCCAAGTGGGGCAACCTCATACTTCTCCCGAATCGACGGAAACGGCAACCCACCAAACAACCGATTTCAGTATGCGTTCATTTCAACCGTGAACAGTGATCATGGAAGCTATATATCAGCTTGCTTGCCAGCTAAGTACTGCTTCAATCTCCAAGCAAAAGAACCTATTTCCAAATCATCAATATCAATTATCATTATGCAGATCACTACCGCGACCGCTCTCGTCTTCTCCCTCCTCTCCTCCACCGGCCTGGCCGCTCCAAAGGGACCTCCAGCATACACCGCTACCATTCAACTCGCCAATGATCAGTCCGGCGCCAATGCCAATGCTGTTATCCCCGTTGATGGCGTGAAGCGTCCTGTCCAAGAGCTCTGGGGACACACTTCCCTTGCTCAACATGGCCTTGTCTTTGCATCCAGTGCCCAGCTCACTGTCATCGAAAAGACCACCGTCTGCACATTCACCGAAGAGCTACACCACCTGACTGCATCTCTAAATGCTGAGGATACCTATATTACCTTGGGCAAGCCGGTCGTTGATTTGTGCTCTGCCTACGTTGTTTGTGAATGTGAGGGCATGTAGATATGCCCTGTCACGATGAGCACCTGGGTGCTATGCATTTTGGGAGACCATGGGACGGAGTATTATTTTTGCGCTGTCAATGATTGTTGAAATATTAAATACGTTCTAAGTATTCCAGTGTCGAGACTGGATTTAGTGAACAAAGTAATCCGGTATACGGGAGATGTTTTTATCTTGCATGGGGGAATTTGGTTTTTTTTTTTTTGGCTGCTCGTCATGTGCTCACAGGATGTGATGTTATAATAATGGCTACGCTATGCGTCAGTAGCTCATCATCTATCAGGTATAAATTCAAAAGAGGTGGGTGCGCTACCAAGCATTCCCTACGATGGATAATTTAATTGGAACATATGCAATTACACAATTCATATTACAGGACCCAATTTAATCCTAGCTCATTATAATCCAATCATAACAAAAGCAGAATATAGTGGCTTAACGCCAAGAAGCACCGCGCCATTGCAGCAGCATCGTGGGGATCACACTAACACCCACCATCAATGCCACGGCAATTCCGGCACCAGTGTTCCAGCCAAGATTAACATACATATTCGGGAACCTATGAAGCATGTTAGTATGTCACTGGCCATAGTCATATTCAGAGAAGGTTCTTACCAGAAAGGTCCAATGAAGCCCCAGATCTGTCGCACAAAGGTGATGAACACTCCTACACTGGCCGCATCGGCACGGTAGCAGTCAACGGCGTAGGTAATGTTGATAGTGGTGACAACTTGGTTACCAGCAGCAGCGATAGCAGCACCCACAAGGGGAGTGATGTTCCACTTGTTACCCGCCTTGCCCATCTGGACGGAGAACACAACAACACCGCAGATGGTCAGAGCGTGACCAATGTAGCTCAGCCACAGACGGTACTCGTTGGGAGGCCGCTCACCCTTAGACTTCTGTCGGATGAGCATCCAGCGATCGGAAATCAGACCACCGATCTGTTCACCGATCACGGATCCGAGAATGACTGCCAGGAACTGCAGACCGACCTGTTGGGTGTTGAAGCCGAATTGCTCGGGCATGATCTGGGGGATCTCAATGGTGAGCATGATGCTACCCCAGAGGAAGATCATGGCATATGCGGCGGCGGGGATGAGGACCCGGGGCTTGGAGAAGTAGCTCAGGGGTTGGATGAAGTCCCAGAAGCGCAGAGGGGTAGGATCGATGCGGCGGAACTTGAAGAGACTGCCCTTCATGGTGGTCACCTGCTTAGGGGCACCCTCCTCGCGGATGTAGAGGGACTCGGGGCCGAGGAAGAAGTAGAGGATGAACTGGACACCGTTGACCTGGTCTGGATTAGTATAGGTAGGGTAGGTAGGAGGGGAGAAGTAAACGTACAATGGTGAGAACCCAGAAGATCCAGCGGTAGGAGACACGCAGGGCCAAGAAGCCGAACAGGAAGGGAGCAACGGGAACACCGATAGTCACCATGAGAGTCCAAACACCCATGCAGCGGGCACGATCCTGCTTGAAGTAGGTCTCGGCGACAACGGCACTTCCGATGGCAGCCGCTGGACTGATGAAGAAAGCAGTGATGGCACGACACAGACCCATTGTCGCGTACGAGTGACTGTTTGCGCAACCGATATTTCCAATCATAGCACAGAACAGCGAGATCAGGAAGATAGGACGACGACCGAAGCGGTTGCTCAGGGGGCGCCAGAACAAAGGCGCACCACCAAGAACGGCGATAAACAGCGACACCAGATAACTGGTCCGCTGCATGCTGACACCCAGATCGGCAGAGATATTGGTAAAGGCGGATTGAATCGACGAAGCGGTAAACAGACCGATCATGGCGTGGAACACGACGAAACCCAGGTTGACGTTTTTCTTATCTTCATGTCAGCACGGGTGCACCTAGATATTGGACTCAGGAAGCCTCACCCTCCAACGCGGCCAATTGTATGGATCGGCATCGTTCATATCAGGAATTGGGTCGAGATCGAGGGTACCATGACGCGCCAATAGATACTGGCGATGTTCCTCAGACAGATGGGCGACGCGATCCTCGACATAGAAAGCCTCCGTCTTGCCAGACTCCATGGCACTAGGGCTCGGAGCCGCGCCTTCCACGTGCTGAGAATTGCTATCGATCTTTCCCATCTTCTCCATTGTTGATGGTGTTAGGGGATGTAGGGGGTGTAGAAAGGGAAACGGTAAGGACCAGCCTGAGGGAAATTGGGGGAGGTGGTCAGACCGGAGTACTTATAGGGAATCCCTGCCAGTGTATCCCGTCTTCCAATTTCTCCATTTTCTCCATTTTCTCCGCGTGCACAGCTAGGGTGTCCGGGGGCGGGGACGGACACAGATCCACCCCCAGACCAGAGCCAAAATGACAGTGGATCGCGTTCCAGATTTGACGCGTATATAGCATCTGATTGGTGGAGCGGATATGATCTTAACCCGGTGGTGGGGATGATTGTGGGGTGTGGAGATGAATCCCAAGTTTGAAAGAGGATGCAAGCCAATGAAAGAACAGAGAAAGAATAGATTGGCGAGAATCCGGGGGTATAGGATGCTAGCCCCAGAATATTAAGTTGAATGCGAACAAAAGATCTCGCCTTTTCCCCGGAAATACGACCACCAAAGCAAGAAATGCATCCAAGTCATGACTAGAACATGATAAGCTTGTTGCCACTTGGCGCCAAACGTGGCGTTGAGCCACGTTATTCTCGCTTAGTTGCAAGTATGACTCCTACTGTATGGCTCACGTGGATCTGGGTCAAAGCTCCGTTGGGCCGTGAGCCTTGGGGGATAAATGAATTGGTCAACAAGCCTTTATTATCTCCCGCCAGTCTGATGCTCTCGCTTCACATTTCCCCCGGGATTGTGGGGACGGTCACCTTTCTCTTGGCATTACTCGGATATTTTTTTCTTATGTCGATACATTGGGAGATTGACCCCGAGAACTAAGTACGGTAACCCCTTTTCCTCCCACTGATCTAGCTGGAATTTGTGCAGTTCACTCCAATATCCCCCTCAATACCATCACAGACTATCTCCGGAGGACTTCCCGCGGGGCTCGTCAAATTGATCCGCGACAGGTGGATATTGGAACAGACCGCGTTGGGGGAACAGGTCAGATCCACCACTACCTTGCCTTCGGCCCCTGATGAGGTGCCCCAGACGTTGTCGAACACAATGTCCGTGATGTTCACTGCCGATGGGTACGCGGCACACTCGGTCGCATTCACATCAAAGTAGCATTGATCCAATACCACCGGTTTATCCGTGTTCTGGATCTGCACGTTGCGATACGTGATATTGCTGATGCGACCGTATCCTACGTCGGGACCGGCCCACGCCTTCAGGCGAGCTCCATTCTGTCTTGATCAGGACGGGTTTTGTGACAACAGATCGGCGAAGGAAAACTCACTTGTCCATTCAACAGGGTGATATTCTCGAGATAGGCATTCTCAATGAAATCCATCTCGCCCGAGTACTGCCCGATACTACCCATGCTGACTCCATGGGTGTTGTTACACCACATGTTCTGCACAAAGATGTTGCTCGTGTTGGGTTTGGGCGAGAAACAGTCATCTCCGACGTCGATCCGGGTATTGGTGACACTGAGTCCGTCCACGACGTAGGAATCAAAGCCGTCGGTGTTCGCCGCGTCGACCTATCCAGTGTTAGACCAGCACAGACTCATCCCCAGACTGGGTCCCATACCGAAGCATTGGTCGAATACGCATGGATATACACATCATCAAAGGAAATGTCGTTGGTGCGAACGAAAAAGTTCGTCCAGCAAGGCGAATTCAGCTGTGTGATTCCTTCCACGCTGACTCGCGTGGCATTGTCGGTTAAGAACAAGATTGGCCGGTAGAAGGTGTTATCGGGATCCTATAGCAGGTCAGTACCTCGCCTCGAGACAGATACCAGGGGGTTCCTACCAGAATCTGGCTGCCCGAGAACTCATCGTACCATTTCTGGCCATTACCATTGAGAGTTCCCTGTCCGAAGATCTTGATGTCCTGACCGCCCCAGACCCAAAAGGTAATCGACTTCTGGAAAGAGTAGTAGAAGTTGTTCGCTTGCCAGTAGGTGATGTTGTCGGTAAACTGCACGTGTTAGGCCTGGTGACCCAGATGTGTGCTCTAGTCAATACATACCTTGATCTCTCCTTCCAGTTGAACCTCAATATCATTCAAAAAGCTCAGATCCAATTTCTTTCCAATCACGTAAGTCTTGCCTTTCTCCAGCAATAAGCGGCCTCCATGATTGGCTTGCTTGATACCCCAGAGAAAATCGCTGGACACGTCATCGTTGTCACTCTTCGACGAACGAATAGTCACGGTCCGACGGTCCGGATATTTTTGATGAAACGCGCCAACATTCCTTAGTTCCGACTTGTCATTGGCAGCAATGATCTGTGCCCCTGAGATCACGTGGGAAGCCAGACCGCTCGCAGCGGTCACAAAGAGTCCAGCCAGAGCTAAGAGCTTCATCGTGGGATCAATTGAATCGATGTGGCAAGACTTGACTGATGGCTATCTCGAAGAGATTTATACCTTTTTTCTCCAGCATTTCGAGATGTTTTCCCGCCAACCTAGAGATACGCGGGGTTGACAAGATTTCTCCGCCTGTAGAAATCTCCAGAGACAAACTTTTCTATTGGCATTGATCAACAGGGACATGGCCAAGCTCTGCACTGTATTGTGTGCCCTGTGAGTCGGTTTAGTGGATATTCTCTCCGCATTTGCCAAGTGAAGAGCGTGGGGGAGTGGGGAACTAGGTACTTTAGCTCTTCACACGTTGGGTATTGTTCGGGACACATTCTACCGTCTTGTCTGCAAGGATTTCTCCACCAATCAACCCAAGATCAGCAAGGATCTAGTCTTTCCGGTTTTACTCGGAGAAACCTCGCTGTTATACTTCTATTCACTAGACCGTCGGCGCCAGTTACTAACGTACATGCCGAGTGTTTATGACTTCTGGTTCCATGGCTATCCAGTACTATATCCAAACATTCACAGCTTCTTCGCCGCAAGCACCAGACCAGTGATACAGCTGATGTTACCGGACCACCAAGTCACCGAGCGAAGGTAACTGAGCGATTTCTTCTCAATGTATGTATAACACAGACTATACGCGATCCGAGACAAGGTATACCACACACCGATCGTGTTGATGGTCTCGCTGGGAACACCAGCATAAGCTGCCGTCAAAACTGTGTCATGTCAGAGTCGAATTCAAGTATTGCTCGATGGTAAACCCACTCGCAGCAACAAACAGACTGTACCCCTCAACGGCGTTGGCATGCGCCGCCTCTCGACGCTTCAATTTGTTTAGCGTCCGTCGATCAAGCTTGCCAGCCTTGACAGCAGCTTCACCAAATGTGGCCAGATTCTCGCGTGGGGCAACATTGTTGTCGATACCATAATAAATCTTGGTCAAGCGCGTACTCATGAGCGCATACGCAAGAGCCCAGTTGGCCAACAGCAGGGTCGCGGCGTGATTGGGGACCTGCTCGCCGGGAGCGGCGCGCAGACCAATTGTTGTAAGAATAGAACTGAGAATATTAACGACATGACTGTGCAGAAATCTTAGTCACTTACGACATTATTGACAGGGTGAAAGGTTCTGGATTGGGAATTGTTGTTGGGATTGGGCTTTTGGGGCCGAGTGATCGCCGACCGGCACATGTTCTTCAGGGGCCGAGGAGTGGGATCATAATGGATCTTTGCTACCGATCCGATTGTGGGCATGCTCGATTATTCAGAAATGTTGGCTAGATCTTGGAAAACTGATCAAATGTTTATGGGAAAGAGCCGGGTTCCTAGTGAAAACACTCGACGCAACTAAACCACATGCCATTCCTGTTCAACCTCACGCAGAGACCCTTTCGTGGAAGACCGCGACGATTCCGCATAATCCTCCTGCTCCCGGGAGCGTAACATGATCGTATCTGGCTCGTCGTGTTCGTCGGAATCCATAGTCAAGTTGCGAGAAAACCGATTGTTTAATATAACGGAGTGCACGCGGCGATCCACTACACTATTGTTCGGGATTGGTTCGTTTTCGGAGAGAAGCATGACTTCAACTGGATGATCTCGAATGGCAGGGACTTGCAGCCACTTGTAAATGCCGTTTAGGACTGGGATCGAGAGTCCATGAACCACAATGGAGAAAAAGACCAGCCAATAAACCACTGGACAGTGGACATGTTAGAGCGACCTAGCGACCAAGGATAAATGGGCAGTACTAACCAGGAATCATGGCGGCTGTCAACCGGTTGATTTCGCTATCGCTCTGCTCAGGATCAGGGAGCAGTCGACGTGCATATTCCACATAGCAGATGGCTCCCACACCTACTAGGTTAGTGGCTAGCCACGCAGCGAAGAGGGCCATAGTGAACGTACCAATTGGTGCAAAATAGCCCATAAAAAACGCCTCTTTCCACGAGTGGCAGATCTTTGGCATAAAACGATAGCCAAGCATGATGGCCGGGATACGGCGAAACAGCAATAGTAAAATCCCCAGAGTAATGAGGCGCGAGATCGTGATACCCGTTACCTGGGGCAGGTGCATTTGGTCCCAAGGCATGCTGATCCCGATGAAAATGAAGGTGCCAAAGTTCAAAATCACCTCGATGGCCGAGTTGAAGGAATCATGTCGCGCCTCGACTTCGGCGTGGTAAAGGCCGTCCCAGTTCAATGCACATCCGGCGATAAAGCAGGCCAGAGTCTCGTCGGATCCAAAGCACCCACAGGTGCCCACAATGAATAACTAGCGATGTTAGTATCTTGGTATCATGTTGAACTAGACGACTTACCCCGATTGCCACTGGGAATATGAAAAAACTCTCTCTATCGATCCATCGCCTGCGGCCATGAGCTGTTGTCCATGATCCTATTGTGGGGCGCTCACCTTTTCGACGCCAAGTTCAAGCCCTTGCGTCCCACGAATCCCACCAACAACCCATATCCCGAGCCCATGATTATCATGTATAGCACGCCCTCGACAGCCCAGTGTGCCAATGCACGACCAGCATCGCCCCCTAATCGCCCCGTGTCTGTTGCTCCTATCCAGTCACGTTTCGTCGTGCCACTCTGCGGTACGTCGGCATAGCGTAGAATAGAAATAGAGAGTAATAAGAACGGAAAGCCAAAGCCATCATTTCCGCCAGCCTCGGCGGAGATAAACTCTCGCAGGTGGCGTCGAACATACTTGTCGGCAAAGGGCCCTTTGGCAATGGCCTGAGAAAGAATGGGATCAATGCAGATGACACATGATCCAATGATCAAAGATGTGAGCTTTGATCGTTAGCAACCATACCTCTGGGGGGCGACAAGCAGACAACGTACAAAGGATAAATGTGGAATCATCAACAAAATACAAGCTGATGTTGCCAGCCACTGTAATGCCATCAGCGGCAGAAGGCAAATGGTGAGCTCGACCAGTTTTTGCCTCAGATATTGTTTCGGCAACTCATATCCGACTTTGACCATCTGTATGCCAATGACCAGTCGCGTCAAGGCCTGATCGATCAGCAACGGGTATCTAAAGTGCCTAGATGGGATCACTCACGTAGGCAATCTGACCTTCCTCAACATGACCACCCCATCGTCTCGCATCGATCAAGTTGGCGCAAACGGGACCTAGAATGACCCCGATCACGAATGATGGCACTGCAATGCAAAAGTAAATTTCTTGCAATTGACGGATATTGCGAGTTGGTGGACTCACAAGCTTCACCCAGGTACCATCTCTGCTTTAACTTGAGGGAAAGTACGGCGAAAACCAGTAAATATATTCCTGATGAGCCAATTGTTAGATCCATTCATCTCCTCATGAGGCTAGGCTTACCTGAGAATGTCAGAATCACATTAAAGTTGCTAATATCGAGGATCGGATGAAGCATCCTTTGAGAAAAAAAAAATCACGACGTGAGCAAAATCATCCAGGCTCAAGGGTCAGTTTCGGTTGGTAGCCTGGGCGTAAAACCTTCATGAGGGATCAATGACAGATATGATACGTAGCGTGAGATGATTGCAGATACCGTGTGGAATGCGCCCTTCATTAGAACCGGTATAGGTGTTGATTGCATCCCTGTCAAGGGACGTGACGTGTCATAGATAACGAACCACGACATTTGAAGGATCTCCATCGACTGACGTATTGAGCAACAAGGTAGCTGATGAGAATGAGACATTTACCTGTAGGGTTCATTATCCAATGGTGTTGATTGTGACAATCTCCACCTCCAGCCGTACATAACTCCAGGGCGGTTGATGTAGATGTGAAATATGGACGTGCATATTCCCTCAATAATTGCACTGATGAGGCTTAGCCAATGTCTCCCCCTTGCCCAGGGAGATCGACCCGCATGATCGACATTAAAAATGTTTACGATCCAGGGATAGGAGTGATTCTTTTTCTATTCTTCTCGATCGCAAAGACTTGGCGCAGCACAAATACTTTCTAGAAAAGCTTGGCTCCGTAGATATGAATTAAAGTTAAAGAGGTTAGAGGTTAGAGGTTAGAGCTTGAACTGTATAGTATATGCAGTCAACATCGTCTTGGAATCATTGTGAGCAACGAACAGGTTCAATTAAAATAATTTCAAGGCCGATCGTGCACGAGTTCATACTCTCGAAGAAATGCCTCATATTGACTACAGCAGATTACCCTAGCTTGTATGAGTGATTTTCCCTTGGCTCGGAGATCGGGTTCTGCGGACTACTACTTCTAGAACCCCTGAGGCCCATGGAATATTTATATAAGAGAACTGTATTCCTGTCCCATTCGATATATCATCAGACTATTCTTCACAATGGACTCAATGCCGTTCAAGCGACTTTCTCGGGGATGCACCAATGTCTATGGCTCTCGGTTCGCATCCGAACATATGCCTGCCGATGAACTTCCCTACGATGAAATGCCCAAAGAGACTGCCTATCGTATGATCAAGGATGATCTGGTTCTTGATGGAAATCCTATGTTAAAGTAAGCATGTCTGGATAGGTTCCAGGATGACAACTAACCTGCATAGTCTCGCGAGCTTTGTCACAACGTATATGGTAGGTCTTTCTCCAAGTCTACTACTTGGATCTATTTGAACTAAACCCTTGTAGGAAGACGAAGCCGAGAAGCTGATGCTCGAATCCTCGAACAAAAATGTCATTGATCATGAAGAGTACCCCAAATCCGTCGAAATCGAACAACGCTGTCTGAAAATGCTCGCCAACCTGTTTCATTCCCCGAAACAAGATGGCGAGTCCACGGCAATTGGTACCGCGTGTATCGGCTCATCCGAAGCGATCATGCTAGCCACCCTCGCCATGAAGAAACGGTGGAAAAACCAACGGGAAGCAGAAGGGAAAGCTACCTCTAAGCCCAATATTATCATGAGCACGGGGGTGCAAGTCTGCTGGGAGAAGGCAGCACGATATTTCGAGATCGATGAGAAACTGGTCCCATGCACAGAGACGAGATACGTGATCGATCCAGCCCAGGCGGTCGAGCTGGTGGATGAGAATACCATTGGTATCTGCGCTATTCTGGGAACGACGTACACGGGGCAGTATGAAGATGTCAAAGGTATCAATGACGCCCTGGTTGCGAAGGGACTCAGCATCCCGATTCATGTGGATGCTGCCAGTGGTGGGTTTGTCGCTCCGTTTGTGAACCCAGATCTGGTGTGGGACTTCCAACTGCCCAACGTCGTGTCCATCAATGTTTCCGGCCATAAATATGGACTGGTGAGCAAGACCGGAACCCTTGGACTCGTACTGGATTCTGACAGTGTTTAGGTGTATCCCGGTATCGGATGGGCTCTCTGGCGATCACCCGAATACCTTCCGAAGGAACTCATCTTCAATATCAACTATCTTGGAGCGGATCAGCTGAATTTCACACTGAACTTCTCCAAGCCCGCCTCGCACATCATTGCCCAGTATTACCAGATGATCCGTCTCGGTCGACGTGGATACCAGGCCATCATGACCAACCTCACCAACACAGCCGATTATTTTACCGAGCAGCTCAAAAGGATGGGCTTCACGATCATGAGCGATGGCGCTGGAAATGGTTTACCCGTCGTCGCATTCCGTCTCGGTTCTACTCAAAATATCCTCTTCGATGAGTTTTCTCTGGCGCATAAGCTCCGGGAACGGGGCTGGATTGTTCCTGCTTACACCATGGCGGCAGATTGTGAGAAAATGAGCATGATGCGAGTTGTGTTGCGGGAAGACTTTACGCAGAGTCGATGTGATAGTCTTGTTCATGATATCCAGGCTGCATTGAAAGCGTTGGTGGATCAGGAGGTCCGTAGTATTCAGCGGTATCAGGCGTGAGTGCTCCCGTCCAGCTCTGAGTTTTGGTTCTTGTATGAGATCATGCTAACCTTATATAGGTTTCTTCCAACCCAAAGTAATGCCAGGAAACAGTGTGTGGAAAGCACCTGTGTGGAGGTTGACTTGGAACTAGAGATGTTGAAGGTTTAATGTACGATTGCATCGAGTCGGCTACGGATTGCTTCTTTTCGCGTTCTAGATTACATATAAACGGGTGTTCTTTAGAGAAAACTATTCAGATTTCATTTCCAGTTCCCATACCCGTTATGCTTCTTCTTCCTCAATAGGGATGGCATCCTTTGTTGCCAGTGTAGCGTCGTACTTGGGCTCTTTAGTTCCAGTTTGGTCATTTGTTAAAGAGTACTTGAATCGACACCGACCTTGGCTTTGAGTACGATACTCTCAACTTGATTGATGAGATTTGAGATTGATGCCTTGTTCGATCTTATGGCAACGTTGATAATTCTAGTCTCTGCTGTTCAGCACCCTGGCAGTCACTAGCGGACTACCCTCAATCTTTGTGAAGTCGTGTGCATCCAGACAAGCCTGTCGGGATGCAAGAAAGCTGGGCTCGACGCGTGAGAAGATCTCATTCTCGTAGGCTGCGAGGAAAGCCACCAGATCGTCCGGTGAAAATGCACTTAGTAGCAAATAGATCAGCATGGTTCAATATCATGGTAAGGGAAACTTACGCCGGAGTCTCCGTATTGAGATTCAGATTCATTACCAGATCCAAGACATCTACGATCGCATTGTTCGCACCTTCGCCGCGGACTGGCCTCATTAGCTATCATCATTACATGGGCGGGCTACTCACACATAGTCATGGTATGCGCCGCATCTCCCATGAGTATGGCTCGAGGATGCCCATCGCGCTGACCGGGGCGAAAGATCCAATCCTCAATGCGGATTGATCGAGGCTCAGTGTCCTCGGGTAGGTTATGTACCAAGGAGCGAAAAGGTTCGGCCCAGTTATCAGTCAATTTTTTCATCAGCGCGATGCGATCCGTATTTCCAGAAGGCAAAGCGATGCCCTTTTGGTCAGCCCAAGAGACAATAACCTGGCAGAGATACTGATCTCTGCTGCTGTCTTGGAAATTGCTCGGAGTGTCCAGAACTTTCATGTATTAGCACCAATAAAGACAGTCGCGCTGGATAAATTTACAACTGAAAAAGAAGAACACATCGGTGTCCGGGTAAGATCCTTGGAAGATGTACGGGTCGATCGACTCTGCACCGCCCAGTTGTCCTCTCGTGTAGAGTGTAGATGCCCCTAGAAGCTGTACAGGCAGTGGATTCATCGCATAGCCCTGAGGATACAATATCTGCCGGGCGCGCGACCGTGCACCATCAGCAGCAACGAGGAGGCATCCGGTACAAGATGAGCCATCTTCAAAGCGAGCGGTGATGGCAGACTCCAGCGACTCGATATTGACGAAGTCTTTGTTCCACTGAGATTATCAGTCATTATCCCTTCGAGCGAGCTGCCTCAACATACCTGAATATCCAGTCCAGATGTCAACAACTCCCGCAATCGCCCTCTATTAACGCGAATCCGTTCTTCGGCGGGAACGTCGTAAAGGGCTCTACCGGATTTTAAATCGAAGAATTGAAAGCGTCCCATGTCTCCGCGGGCTGCTGCATCCTTGTTGACAAACGTCTCCGGCAATCGAGCAACTAGATGATCGGGCAGTAACTGTCGTAGGGCTGGGAGGGCCCAGTGGAGCGTGAGTCCCCATCCTCCACTTCTTGCATCGAATGCGGAATCGCGATCGAAGATTTCAAATGGAATATCGCGGCGTTGGAGATATTGAGCTAGGATGAGGCCACTGATGCCAGCCCCGATGATGAGAATTGGAGGGGTTGACATGGTGTTGGTAAGGAGAGAAGTTGTGGAATGTGATGAATCACACTTGGCACTTCCCTTTAAGAGTTGTACATTTTGTTGAGGCTACTTCTCCCTGACTCATTCAGTCAGATCTCAAATCATCTCCCCTTTGGTTACACGATAAGCCAGCGTCTTCTCAGCCCCCTCATGGACCTGTTCACCAAGAACGATTTCCCCATTTGGACCAGAGCCATTCGACACATCAGATCGTCGATCGTATCGTTGATCAAAGTCTCCCATTGTGTAGCTTCTCCCATGGCTATGATACTCATTTCGACCCATCAAACGAAAGTCTTTCACGAAGCCCTTGAGCAGCGGAGTCAGATATGGCACACAGGTGACGATGTTCTAAAGGGTCGTCAGCGTGAACAGGTCCGTTTGCTAAAATAGCCCGCCTACCCCAACATTGAATTCGATCGTCCCCCATAAGACCAGCATCGCCGATTTCCCATCCCCAAAGGCCACCCGGTTGATCTGAGTCAGTGGGAGGATTGAGCAGAGCGTGGTGAGGAGACCTAGCAAAAACAGGCACATAACACCAGCCTTCTGGGCTGGTTTGATGTTCAGCTGCAAGATCAATGGGATAGGAAGATAACCACCAAGTCGCAAGCGATGATTAAGATGACAAGTCCGTAGAAGGTGGCACCAACAGGCAGACAAGTACCACGGACAGAAGAACTCCATGCTCGTTGAACCTGAACATGATCAGCCAATTTCATGATGATGGGAGGGAACCATACTGGAGTACTATCAAAGACTAAGATCAGAGCCCCTACAAGGTGTCCCCGTCCCCACGTTGCGATCACGATGACAATCCAGATCAGTGCGCGATAGATCTTCTTCGATGTTACGACCTGGAGCAAGCGAAGATAACTCAGACAGAGAGACGCCTTTAATCCTGCAATGCCCAATTGATAGAACGGGCGTCCTGCGTAGTTGAGCTACATCTGTTAATGGAGGTCTGGTGGATCTTGTGAAAAAAACTTACTTTGGTGTAGGTTGGTAAATCTTCCTTTGGTCGAAGTGACAAGGGCAATCCGAGTCCATATCGAATTTCTGTCCTAAAGAGCGCGTGTGTTGATTGGGGAATGGATACTCACGAGCAATACACAAGGCATTGTAGATGATACTCAAAATCATGCTCACTACCATCACATAGTCCGCTGCCCTAAGTCGACTCGCGTGAGCCCGGAGAAATAGTCGTAAACACACAGGAATTACCATCAAAACAGTGAGGCTGATACACACTCCGAGAATCACCCGGTATTGTGATGCTGCTTGCACTTCAGGCGTAGCACCATACACCCATCCCATCGTGTCAAACCCGGAGTTTGGGAGATGAACGAGGGAATGGTGGATATCTTCTCAGTCAACCCCCTTGCGCAAAGGGTAGACATAAATCCGATCCAGAGTGGTCTGGGTAGCTACGTGAGCCTGGAGCAAGAGTGGTGGAGTGGTGTGTCAAGAGTGGGTGTCGCAACGTCCTCGGTTCAACGTTGTGCCACACTTGAAGCTTGTTCAGCTCTCCCTCTCTCTGTTTTCCACCTCTCTCTCATCCTACGCCCTTTTGTCCCACCATCGTCCATTCTTGTCATGGATCAGTCCAACCAGGCCCTTAAGGCTGCGCACCGCCGCGATGATGCAGTGGACTATCTCGAGACCCACACTGAATGTGTTGGCGTGGATCTGATCGCACTGCGACGCAAGATCGACCGCCGCGTACTCCCCTATATGTTCTGCTGCTACGTTCTACAGTTCCTTGACAAAGTCATGCTCAATGTGAGTCGATCTTGTAATGGTGGTACATGGCCGCCCTAACAGAGACCAGTACGCGGCAATAATGGGACTGAAGCAAGATCTCAAACTTACCGGTAATGAGTTTTCCAACGCGGCTACCTGGTTCTTCATTGCTTATTTGATTGCCGAGGTGCCGAATGGTAGGTGTTCAGCTCCTTGCTTCATTGGTGGATCATCTCTCGGTTCTAACGGGTTGCAGTCTACTGCCTGCAGAAAATCCCAGCTGCCAAGTGGCTCGGTGGGAACGTATTTTTCTGGGGTGTCGCTGCAGCGGCTTCGGCAGGTGCTCATGACTATCAAACTCTGCTGGTTGCACGAGTGTTTCTTGGCGCGTTCGAGGCAACGGTAGGCCCATCGTTGATGTTGCTGAGTAGTCAGTACTACACGCGAAGTGAACAGGCTCCAAGGTTTACCTTCTGGTACATGGGAATGGGTGTTGCTCAGATCCTAGGTGGCATTCTCTCGTTTGCGTTCCAACATGTCCATAGTGCAGTGCTGGATGGATGGCGCATCATGTTCCTGATGTTGGGTCTGATCACCAGCGTCGTGGGTGCGCTGACCTTTTTCTTCATCCCGGACACGCCGCTTAAAGCCTCATGGTTAACTGATGATGAAAAGACTACTCTTCTCCAGCATGTAAGCCATAATCAAACTGGCCTGTGGAGTTCCAGGTTGAATCTGGAACAAATCAGGGAAGCGGTAATGGATATGCAGCTTTGGCTCTTGGTCATCACGACCATTTTGGTTGGTTCCCATTCCTTTTTCTTCGCTCTCAAGCTAACTTTACCAGATCTCGGTGTCCAGCGGGGTGATCACCACATACTCCGCCACTCTGATTGCAGGATTCGGGTTCTCAGGTCCCATCTCCGCACTCCTGAACACACCCTCCGGCATAGTCAGTATCTTCTTCACATTGCTAGTCGGATTCGGGATACGCAGGACATCCAACCGCTGGGCCTGGAATGTCCTCTGTACTATCCCGGGTATCGTCGGCGCAGCCATGATGTCATTCATCCCGAAGTCGAACAAGGCTGGTGTGCTGATCGGTGTTTACCTTGTCAACGCTATTGTGGCCACCCTACCCATTCTGTATCAGTGGACGATGGCCAATTGTGCCGGACATACGAAGCGGGCATTCGCCAGTGCCCTCATCGCAGGATCATTCTCCGTGGGCAACATCATCGGCCCGCAGACATTCCAGGCGCGCGATGCACCGGGTTATCGTCCTGCGAAGATCATCGTTCTTGCGACGCAGGCTGCGGCGGCGGCGGTGACTGTGGTATTGTATTTGTACTACCGCTGGGCAAACCGTCGTCGAGATCAGAAACAGGGACCTGTGAATGAGGCTCTCATCGATCAAATAAAGTGGGCTGGACTGACGGATAAGGAGAATACTTGCTTTCGCTATGCTTATTAATGTTCTTCACGAGATAATCCTTAAGATTTCTAGATGCACGCTCTCACCTGGTCATTTGTCGGTCTAGGGGCATGTAAACTATCTTCAAACTCTGTGATCATTTTGTGTCTGTGACATTTTTGTGACTTGATATTATGTGATTTCAATGCAGATCATCCAGACTTCCAAAATGGCTTCATGACTGATCGCACGTATACAAGAAGGTAGACCATAAGGTAATTCGCGATCGTGAAACCCAGGAAAATGCCGAAATACGGCCACATCTTCGAGTCATTTAAACCAATGCCGGACAGGTAGTCATCGCCACGGCTGTATTCACAGTACCCACAAGTACCAGTGCTCTCCGGGTCGAACAGGTATCCAACGCCTTTCTCAACGAGCCAGGATCCGGCATACTCGCCACAGGTCATATTTGGTGGGCTCGCAAACAACGTAAGCTCGCTCTCGTCGCAGATTACCGATGTCCCACCAAGGACGGCTGTGAGAACTCCTCCAATCCAGTAGGTGAATGGTGTAGTATAGTACGCCGTGTACTTCCAGAAAGCAGGCATCTGGTCATGCGGACGCAATATTCCGTTAAATAGCTCACACATGATAATGAAAAAGGGCATCAAAGTTGCCGCCACCATTGAGTCAGAGCTAATAAGATCAGTTATCGTCTTGAATGCTGGAATCGCGGCATGGACTCACCTTAAGGCAGCAATCCACTGTCCCCAGGACGTGGCAAAAAGGAAAAACAGGAAAAACATCAGAAAACTGTATCCTGCTGCGAAGC
Organism: Penicillium pulvis; assembly: GCF_028828015.1. Lineage (NCBI taxonomy): Eukaryota > Fungi > Ascomycota > Eurotiomycetes > Eurotiales > Aspergillaceae > Penicillium > Penicillium pulvis. The sequence goes on from NW_026643072.1 coordinate 181,943, forward strand.
CCAAGGGCAATCCGACCATAAAGTAGTACAAGACGTAGAAGATTACCGCACCGATAATGGCATAGGGGATCTCGGACAGGATCTGGGCTGTACTGAAAGCAACCCAACTATACACTCCACTTGGCCCTTCTCGCGCAAGCCAGACATCACGGTTCATGATGAAGCGCATGGATATGGCGTTGATGAACTCGGGCACCAACATCAAAACCAAGAAGCAAGAGAAAGCCTTGGATTGCAGGTCGGTGGCACTATCTCCAATCTGAAGATACGTGAGGCCGTTGATGAGAGCATGAAGGAAGGACGAGTAGAGACGCGAGTATGGGTATTCCGCCGTCCTCCAAAATTGACGGCAAGTCCGCTGGGTAAGAAGAACGGTCTGTTGGTATATAGTAGGTGGGGAGGGTGCAGTCAAAGTTGCATGATTGTGCTGTTGGCGAATTCCAGAAATGGTCTTTCGAACGTCCTCGGCCTCTGGAGAATTGCGCCAGATAGAAGCCCAGCTGAGACCAGATGCCTTCATACCGCTGACTGCAACCTCAATAAGGAAATCAGCAGCGTTTGTGATATTTTCAGGATTGATTCCGTGTTTTTTAAAATAATCAAAAATGGCTTGGCCCGATTCGCCTACGGGCCCGAAGTAATACGTACTTCCACCAGGACTTAGGGCGAGAACTCGATCAAACTGAGTCATTAGTGGTGAGCATACATCAAACCAGAATAAGGACTTACCTCCTCAAACTGTTGCTGGTTGGCCTGGTGAATGGTGCAAAGGACTGCGAGTCCCTGGTCTGCCAAACGTCGAAGCAATCCAACAATACTAGTTGCACCCTGACTGTCCAGTCCGCTCGTCGGTTCGTCCAAGAATAAGAGTAGTCTGGGTCGGGCGCAAAGCTCAACTCCAATTGTGACACGCTTCTTCTTCTCGATGTCCAAGGATCCAATAACGGCACTCTGCAGGTCTTCCAGATCCAGTGTTTGCAGTACCGTTTCGACGTAGGCAAGTTTCTCTTCTTTCAGAGTCTCGCAGCTCTGACGAAGCAAAGCCGAGAATTCAAAAGCCTCACGAATAGTACTGCTATCGTCGTGGATATCCATCTGTTGGCAGTAACCAATTTGTCGGTTGAAGGATCCATCGATGGGCTGGTCATCGACATAGAGAGATCCGGTCAGAGTACCAGCACTTTGTCTTTGTGTAAGTGCAGTTAATACTATCATTGTTAGCTTTTTATTGCGTAGAATGGACCGTGATCTTACGTGTCGACTTTCCAGCGCCCGATGCTCCGACGAGCGCCGTCAGAGTCCCTGGCTTGCAGTAGCCGCAAACTCTGTTCAATAATTTGCGAGATTCTTTACCGATTTGGACGTTGAGTTCCAGGTCAGCCCAGGTGAACGTGGATTCTGTGGCGGTTAACGTCTGCCCCGGATGTCCTTCCATGCATGCAATTGGAGCAGCCTTTGGATCCGTGGGCACAGGGGCTTTTTCCTCGTCGGATCTTTGAATTACTTTCTTCTTTCGTTGGAACCAACCAGAAGATGCGTACTGTATTGGCCCAACGCTATCCAGCTCCCACTCCAAAGCTTCACTCAGCCAGCAAGTGAGGATCACAAACGTGATTGTGAAAAGGCAGAGAATGCCGAAGTTCCGCCACACATGGCTGTAATGAAATCCGAATTGGGCGGCCAGGTAGTCATCGCCATTCACCACCGTGCTGCCAATTCGACTGCCAGCATACGCGCATGTCTGATATGCGACGTCGGTATAATTGGATCCCGATGGAACAATCGATCCAGAGGCACAGGTGAAATTCACGTTGTGGAACTCGGCTGCCATGACCGCTTCGTATGTATACAAAGCCGGGGTGGTATACTAAATGGCATTAGCATTGATTTTCAGAACGGACTGCTTACTTACTGCAAGCCAGCCCACCCAAGGGACATCTTTAATCATTTTGTCGACAGACAGGACGTAGCCACCGAATACAATACAGAAAAGTACAGATACGCCGCAATAGCGTAATGCGACCTCGAAGTTGTTCGACAAGGCGGCAAACACGCGGAACTGCGATGTCAGGCAGATGGTGCACATGTAGATGAACAGGAAATCAATGAAGAATGGCCCCGCCTACTCGGGTCAGTTGATGGATCGGATGGATGAACAATATTCTTTCACTTACCTCTGAGCGGAGACCAGACAGAAAATAGAGGACAATCAGGTACAAAAAGGTGAGAAGTGCGCTCACCACCATATCCTGTAGACCTCGAGCCAAACAGACTGCACTGGGTCGCACAAATGCGAACTTTTTCTGGCGACTCAGGATATCACGCCCCTGCATGGCATCTTCCAGTTCCGACATCTGCAACCAGGCAAGCAGAATTGAGGAGTAAAACAAAACACCTCCTCGCGAATACATCCCTTCAGTAGTTTGGGGTTGATCATAAAACATGGATCCTACCAGCAGTCCATAGACCACTGCAGAGATCAACTTGATGTACAACGGTCCCATGTGACCCTTCAGCTGCCACATCTGCCGCTGGCTGCAGAGCACAATCTGGCGAAACAGCGAGATGGTATATGGTGACTTGGATGACACAAAGCGAGACTTATCACTCTGCATGGTCCGCTTAATATCTTCCACGCTATCACACTCTGAATCGCAATGGCTGGTGGCGCAGGACTTCCCAGTTCGTTGCTCTTCATATCGCTCGATAGACCTCTCGATATTTTGAAATGCCACGCTCTGTCGAAATGCCGCCTCCAGCTCGATGGGACCCTTGGGAGCCCGATTCTCCCATCCAGGACGAAACCTGCGTCTCTCCGGAACCGTAATACTGGTTAGGAAGTCCGAGGTAGTCTGCATATGGGCACACTCGTATCCCAGGTCTTCAAAGTACTGCTTGGCTTCGTGTGCTGGGCCTTGGAAGAGCATCCTTCCCTCGTCAATGAGCAGTACCTTGTCCATCAGCTCGTATATAGCGTCGGAAGCTTGATATAGCGTGAGTAGTGTCGCTTTTCCACAGGTGTCTGTCATGATGCGCAGACTACGAGCATAATCCAGAGCAGAAGAAGCATCCAGTCCCCGGGTGGAGTTGTCCCAGCATGTCACCGACGAATCGGTAGCGAGTGACTCGATGATCGAGATACGCTTGCGCTCGCCACCCGAAACACCCCGGATGTACTCGTTGCCAACGAGGGTGTTCATCGTATGGGTCATACCGAAGACTCGGCCATAAATCTCCAAGTAGCGCGGGATTCGTCCTTGAAAACGCTTGGGGGTCTTGCTCTGCAAGGCAAATTCCAAGGTCTGTCTGACATTCAAGGTCGGAAAGTGAACATCATCCTCGGGCACATATGCCACCATACTGCGATAGTGTTTGCGGATTTCTTCGGGGCTAAGGCCGGAATAGTCAATGGAGCCTGTCACTCCCAAGAAAGACGAGTGATGCCCTGCGATGGTTCGAAGGAACGATGAGCAGCCAGCTCCTGGGCGTCCCAGAACTCTACCAAACTATTAATTCGCTAGATATAGATTCAATCAATCAAGATTATACTTACAGCATCATTTCCCCACTCTCCACCACTCCCGAGAAGTCTCTGATCAAAGGGCGACCCTCCTGGGGCTTCTTCTTTGTTTGCCATGGCTGTATGGTCCATTCATATATATCCTGCAGTGTGAGGGTACGCCACAAGGCTGTTCCCAACGTCTTCACGTCGCCATGGCCATTACCTTCGCCCCAAGTGGAGACGGATTGGAAGGACACTCCAATATTGACACGTTTCTTACCATTCTGAACCTGTTCCTCTAAAAATTTATCAAACGACGAGTGAGGTTCTGAATATTGATGGCTGGCTCCGGGGTGGCTTTTGTCAGTCAGAGTGCGGTGGATATGGGCAATCGCATCCTCATCTTCATGGGACACATGGACTCGCGGACCATGGGCTCCCGAGGCCGATTCTTCCTGCCCAGGGGCAAAGGAAGGATGAAGACGAGAGTGGAGAGGAGCGGGCATGATTCACCCTGTTGTCTAGTTGGTGTCAAGCAATATGAGCAGACACAATATCCTGCATCTTTCGAGAACTTGAAATGGGGGAAAAGAAACAGTCATTGTCAGATTTTTCATTTTATACATTCTGCTGATCAGGTCTATCATCCCAAAAAGGAAGCCAAGTTGTCTTATGACTCTTCTTTGATGGCCAATCCCGCCACGGGGAGATGGGGCTCAGAGGAAAAAAGAGGCCGTGGGCCCACGACAATGGACGGTGTAAAGATCTGAACTCCAGCGGTTCGACCGCGGCCAATCAGCAATAGCGGTCCGTGGACACCACGAGGGATCCAGGCATCAGAAAACCGGCTGTCTGGACATTTTGTCCGAGTCTAGCAGCTCATTAGAGTGAAGACAAAAGTCTGGCGCTCCCCGCGGAGACCGCGGCGAAAGTTTTGCGGAATCAGGAAGCCAAGAGGAGAGGCTCCACCGGACCCAGCCATTCGCAAGACAGAATTAGCGGGTCGAACCAAAGAATACTTATCCTGTTGACAAGGCGCTTAGCTCGTGAAGAATTTGTTGATGGCTGTCGAGTGCCATACCGTGAGAGCCAATGACATAGGTGGGAGTTTCAGCGGCGTGGTTATAAATCTGGTGCATGCAGTTGCCGATCGCCTCGTGATATGATGCCATTCTACAAACAATGGACTGGAGGCATCGCATGCGAAATTGCTATCATGGCTAGAGTTGCGAGTAATCCATAATTCTCCGACCGGACGTGAAATCCCGAGGTCTGCATGTCGATCTCGATTGAGGCCCACAATAGCTCCTTTGCTTATCCGCGACCAACTGATTGGATGCTTCTGGGCTTTTTGGTCGCAGTATCGGGGGTCATTTAATCCACTGGAAATTGTATGAAAACCCTAGTTGAGTAGGAAACGAAAGGCTAATGAAAAGGAAATGAAAAGGAGATGAAAGGGAACTCTCTTGTCGAGGGATCTCACGTGCCTTCCCAATGATGACATCCACCTGGGCATGGATTGATAGCAGGGGTTTGTCAAGGTTATATTTGAGACATTAAGGTATGTAGCAAGCAGCAGAGACAATAATATGTAAGCAAACAGTTGATTAGATTTGACTACTTCCAGGACAACTTTCCCAGCTCTCTTAGCCGTAACAATATCTTCTCAGGATAATGTATTGTACAGTACTGTAGATAATTATATATGTATATTTATCTTGGCGATCTATCTTGATTGCAGATTCTTTGATGACATGTTCGATAATACTATATATATTATGACTAGTCGCAATAAAGATAGCACTGAAATTGTGATGCAAAGAATGATATCTCAAATATCAAAGGACATCGCATCACCTCGCTTCATTCTTGTCAATATATGAGACAATGCTTCATTGGAGCCAGGTAAGAAAAGTTGGCTCACTGAGTATCAATCTTTAATCACCTTCACATTCCAGCGTAGTCTACAGAGTAGCGTGAGCAAAAAGATATTTGGGCCTGTACTCCATTACATAGCTTCTTGACATTATTTAAATGTGGTGAGTGAGGGTGTTCAATTCAAAAAGCTCCATATATTATTGCCTGATCATCGAAAAGGTGCATATTGCTGACTAATCAAACCATCAGGCTCCATCTCTTACGGATCAGCTACTCCTGCTCAATCGTTGCGGTCAAGACCAAAATGCCCACTCAATGCGTTTCAACGCCCTAATCCGTACCCACCACATCACCTCCCGGAAGAAAGTCGCCGCCCTAAAACGTGCCGCCGATGCCCACCAGTGTTTCGTCCTCCTACGCTCCGGCGGTTGTCCCGGGATCATGTACGTGGAGGGTCAGGAGCAGACCAATGTTGAGTCATGGGTGTCTGTGGTGCGTAAGCTGCGTTACAAGGACTTTCAGCTTGTCACGCGGCCGGGTCTCTTGGCGCCGGAGGGGGATGAGTATCCCCTCCCCCTTCCTGGGAGTGGGTTATCCGAGGTGGAAAGTGTCAAAGAGTTCGGGGACTTGATGTCCAAAAGGAGAGTTTGGGGATGGTGGAGGAAAGGCATGGGGTATGCCTAGATTTTACTGTCTATCCTGCATGGGCTGGTGTTTTGCATTACACTAGGGCATTATACGATACCATTCAAGTTCGAATAACGGGCAGGATGATATATACTGGTTGTATTCCATACTGTACAGGTTGTAGTTCCTAAAAGGACAGGAACGCTGAGGAATGCCACCACTCCATCTCACTTGATACGATACTGTACAATATGGCCTCACTCGCTCATGGAGGCCATAAAATCAAATCGGAGCCGGGAAGCTGAGCAGCTTGCAAATATCCTGCACAAAATCAGTAACCAACTTCCTCCAGATACAACTCTTTGGCTCCGTTGGAAAATGTGCAATCTTACCTTTCGTCGGCGCCGGAAGTCGTCATAGAGCTGTTTCCACACCTCACGATCCCTGCAGCCACTCTCTTCTGGGGTTCCTGGTTTAATATCGCACGCGGGCTGCATCTCGGCCAGCTGCTTCTGCGGCCACATCACCCAAGGCTTGGGCAGTGGCCAATCAGAAAAGTGTACGAATTTGGCTTCTGCCAGCACTTTGTCGGGATTCCACTCCTCATGGGTGCCCAGGTATCTCCGGTGATTCTTGGTGCGGAACTCTCCCGAGAGCAACCCATAGGGTCGGTGTGGAAGTACCATGGCACTCTCCCCATACCGACTATTCAACACCTCCATGTCATATCGTTTATCGGTCGTATTAATGTCGATTTGACCAAAAAGGGCGGGCTGGATAACTTCCCGAAGATCGGTATAATCACGGAAGGACGGTTCGATAACGGCCATGAGCGATGAGAGGGTGTTTATCTCAGGGAGGAGCCAGTATGCACGAGGCATGGCAATGGGGGTCTTCGGAAGGAAAAACAGCTCATCCAGATGCTGCAACAGGGTCATGTCGGAATCAAGATGGATCACCCGATCATATTGCAGTAGACCAAAGGAGTTCAATTTGACAGTACTAGAGTCCCATTCCGCCTTGGAAGATCCTTTTGTAGATGCAGTCAGCTTCTGATTGTAAGATCATTCAGTCTTCACGCACCATGTTCCTCTCCTTTAGGGTCAATCCTGATCCCCTCAACTAGGATCGGCCTCAATTGCACTTTGTATCTGTCTCGGGCCATTAACAATAGTTGACTGGTGCGATCTGCCTCATTTTGGACAATCAAGTCCCACTCTTGGGGGTAGAACAGCACCCGTTCTGCGCGGGACCCGAGTCGATCCAGTGCCTCAAACACCATCACACAATTGCAGAGGTAGGTTTCTGAGGTCGCATACGATGCGTAAGCATAGCGCGACCAGTCTACCTTGTTGTAGTTGATATGAGGGAGTCCGGAGGGTGGAGAGCGCTCACGAAAGCGCCATTGGAGTAGGAAGAACAGGATCACCACCGTGATCCATGTGCGCGGTCGGCGTAATTGGCGCTTTGCAATGGCCGGTATGGATTCATCGGGAATATCGAAGAAGTCTTTCTCCGAAGAGTTCGAGCCCCGGCGATAGGGGAATGCAGAGCTTTTAATCGCCATGATCTGTGGACAGATTTGAATCTGTCGTAGGATGCGATGCGCTGTCGTAATGTTATCATCACGTGGTTCTATTTTAGTCTTCCAACTTGGAAATTGGCTACTTTGAAGTTGAAGGTATCCATAAGGATTGTGTACTGTAAATCCTTTAGGGCTATCTCTATGGTAAAGGAGCAATGATGTTCACTTTTGAAATGTCTAGGCAATAGGCGCATCTTCCAAGGTTGCTTCAATCACCTTCACGCCGAATTCTTGGCGGATCCACAGTATATACGGCTCGGCAGATCTTCGAACTCTGGAATTCAAGTGCTACCTACATGGAAATGTAAGTCGGTGAGTGATTTGAAAGCCCATTACAGAGAGCAGCATCATATTAATTACTCTATATCCTCTCAGTTCAGTATATACATTATTAAGGCCGAATCAACGATAGTCTGATTCATGGGCATCCCCATCCTCACTAGGAGGAAGTAACCTTGCACCTCCCGACGAGGTCGATCGCGGGCGACTACTACCCACTTGCACAACAATATCCGTCTTCACAGTAACACAGCCATCATCAATATGATCTGGCTGCTGAGCCCGAGAGATGCGACTCTCCGAACGCTCATGATTTGGCCAGTCCGAAGGTGAATTTTCCTCGTCTTGCCACCCCGTCACCGTGGTCGAGTCCATCCATTGATCTTTGGGACGATGTTTCATCTCCGTATCATTGCTGTTGTTTTGGTTGTTTGCGGACTTGGACTTGGACCAGTAACCTGGTCGGCCACCACGGCGCGAATCGACGACAGCGCGCAGGAAGAGACGGGCGACCGGTGCACATGATGCAAGAAGGATACTATAATTTTCGATTCTGGGGATGTCAGAAGCTGAGAGGGTATCGGATGGAGGCTAGTCAAGACTTACTTTACCCAGAGTACAAAAGAGACAATGTTATAGGTGAAATCCTGTCGATCCCCCAGCGACTTGAGTTTCTGACCATTGTTAGTCTCCCATATTCAAGAAGGGCACTGCTCACGTACATAGGTCTTGATGATCGATGCGGCCCCCGAGAGGATCAATGGGCCACACAAGGTCATAGTCTGCCAAATCCGACGCGAGCGGACGGTGCTATTGATCTTGCGGAATTGAGTCCAAAAAGAGATATTTGGGTCACGGTGTAAAGTGCGTAGGAAGAATTGCCAAAGCTCCATCGCGGCCAGAACGGCCAAAAAGAAATCAATGATGGTGTTGAAGCCTCCCTGGACAAATCCGACAGTAGTCTGCACCATCGGTGATTGACACTTCACTGAACCATCCTCTGGGAGCGGCGTCCACATATAGTGGAAATACTGGATGCGATCGGACTGCGGCAAGTTAGCTTGACACGCAGTGTCTTGAAACATGCAATACATACCGGACGGTATGGATTCGGTCCACACTGAACGATGATCTGGGCGATCGTGATCATATTAGCTACGACTTGGACGATCGCGCAGACGATTATTGAGATTCGAATCCTTCGATCGCTCGCCGCGAAACAAGTCAACAGGAACCACATCATGCCCGTGCGAGACACCATGGCCGAGGCCACCGCAATGGGTTGAGAGGTAAAATCCCATTTCATCGCGTGCGACTTTTCCTCCGCAGACAAGTAGAAGAAATGTCGACCTAGACCCCAACGGGCACTGGAAAAGCGAGGTCAGCGACAAGGCCATAAACTATACAGTGTCCAAATACCTGGACCTACCTCATCTGAATCATGCACATATGGGTGAGATCGAACCCATAGGCGACCAGAAAGAATAAATCTTCAACCCCCCAGATCCTCTCTGGGGCTGTGACCTGAGGTAAGGCCCAGCGAATCCATGCCTTGACAGTATACCGGAATAAGAGGGCCAGACCAACGATGACCGTTAAAACCTAGGAGCCATTAGCTCTATAGAGCATATCCCAACAACCGGTTGACCTACCCAGCATGCATCGAACGTGGCAGTCCCTGTAGCTGTCAGTATTTGACCGCGAAACACGCAGCACCGGGACCTACCAATATTGACATCCCCTTCTTGGGGCCGTGGAACACTCATGGTGAAATGCAGGGTCTGCGGGGCATAGGAATGGGTTGACACAGCGCGGGACCGCAAGTACAAATAGGTCCCAGCATGTGTGACGTCGGATCGGATCACCTTGCCATGAGAGAGTTTCCTAGGTGGACGATAAACTTCATGTACAGGTCAGATGGGAAACAAGGGTGAATCAGGCACAAGTCGAGTATTGGAGACCCAAATCTATTGAGATGTTTAGATGGAGTAGTCTAGTATCAAATCAGCTTGGAACCCCAGCCAAATGGAGTTTGAAATCTGAGAGAGCTCAAGAAGTCCTCCATGTGGACCGTTTAAGCGAGTTGGGACCCCATGGACGCGATGCGTACGCAAGGGGGAACAAGGGGGACTTCAATAGTTCGAAAAAGAAAGTCGCGGATGATCAAGCCGATCGTACATGGAATAAGATTTCCCAAGGAACCGGATCAGCAGAGTTTACAGGAATCAGATTGGGGGAGAAAAATCGAGGATGTGATAGATCAATGAGATAGAACTACGCCTTCCGCATCTCCACTAAAGATTCACCACCGGCTACATAGGCCTCGAACGTCACTTGCAACCCCGACACTTGGGCCAATTGCCGCCATTCCGACGCACTGCGCTCCCGTCCACCAAAGAGCGCAATCATACTGGCATGGAGATGCGTATAGGTCATGTTCTTCGCATACTCAATAATCAACAGTCGCGACGTGGGCGCCATGGCCTGGGACAGCTTCTGCAGGAGCGCCACTGCCGCCAAGTCTGGCAGATTATGGAGAATGTGCTGAAAGGAGTAGATCCGGGCGCCGGTGATTGGCTGCGCAGGACTTGTCTTGTAATTCCACGCCATCAAGCTCACCCCCGGGACCTCGTCGATCTCCGCATTGAATTCCTGCACCACCAGGTTCTCCGCGGTTAAATGCGGAAACGCCGCTTGGACTTCCAGGAGCAGTTCTCCTCGTCCTCCACCGATGTCCACCATCGCGACTGACCCGGGAGCGCTGAGGGCCGCCCGCAAGTCATATCCGAGGGATTCCACACGCTCCGGAAAGGTGCCGAATTTGAGGAACTTGCCGACCATGAACTCATTAAAACTGTCCATTCGTCCTTGGGCTTCCATAATGGTGTAAGTGTGGGACTGGGAGAGTGCCTCCTGGCCCATCAGCTGATATGCGTACTGCATTGGACCCTCCGCCTCTTGGAATGGGTAGGCAAAGTTCGTGTCCTGAAGCTTTTTCATCAGGAATGCCCCAGCCATCATTCCTTCCGTTGTACTAACAGCCGTATCAGCTATGCCATGCCAAGAGCTCAGTTCATGGGGACTTACAAATGCAATGCGCCATGCTGTGCGGATGGCATGTCAACCATGTGTCGGGTAACAGCATTGGCATTGAAACGGTCTTCGTCCACGCGGTCCACTAGTCCCAGACCAGACATGATGTAGAGCGTGTCGGCTGGAATCAGTGATCAGTATAGACCCAGTGCCGGGTTCCAGTGTACATACAGGCAAGTTGGGTGCCTAGGCGACGGTCAGCAGGGTGCCCAGTGACCACGGATTGATTTCCACATACAAATTTCTGGTTCATTCTTAGATCGGGCTGCGTTGGAAGCTTTGGCTGCTTCTTCTGCGCTGGCTGGTCCTCCATGGCGCACCAATATGCCAAAGAGGTCAAAATGGATGGCGACCGGAACGAAGCCTAGTGAAGCAGGCTACTTTTGCATTAGGGTCTGTACCTTCACAGCACAGAGTCACTTACCTTGGTGACCGTTGCCGCCAGTACTGCTCCAGGAGGCAGCGTAGAAGCGGACTTTGATAGGCCGAACAAATTACCCAGACGATTAAAGAACGACATTGTGGGTTCGAAGTTAATTCTTCCAGTTCGTATTCCTCTACTTTGTACTCCCTGGACAAGGGTTAAATCTATCATCGAATTCCCCAAATGCATTTCCATACTTTCTCCTTGCGATCCTTTCCAGCCGATTCGCTAGTGTCTTGGCACTGGACGAATCAGACCGCAGCAAGGGGTGTGGATGCATGGACAAATCACTAGTTCCATCTGCTGGTTCCATCCGGAATGATCTAAGTTTTGTGATCTATACAATCACCATCGGGTGGAAATGTGATTGCTCTGGACAACCAAACTCCCCGAAACCCCGTATGAACTCGTAGATACATCCGATCTGACTAGTGATTCCAGAATTTCGAAACTGCAATTCTGCGCGACAGAAACCACGTTAACCATGTGTCCCGGAGTCTTTTAAAACCTTCCTGTTCCCTCTACAGGAAACGATAATCCCTTGCCGCGTGGTACGGACATTTCTTTTTGGCCTTTATTGATTCGACCTGCATCATGTCCAAATTAGCTCCAGTGGATGAGCTCACCGAGTCAGATGGCACTGTCAGTCCATCTCGCTCCCTCGATCACAAGCATCCGGCTCCGATGGATTCTCAAGATCCACGAGAGTGGTCTTCCACTCGAAAGGCCCTGCTCTTTGTGGCACTCATGTCGAGCTCCTTACTAGCTGATGGGTATATCATTTTCCCAGCAGGTCTTATCCCAGTGGTAGCTAACCTGGGTGTAGAGCCATGGTCTGGGGTTCATCACTGATCACTCAGCAAGCGATCGAATGGGATATTACTGTTGGTCACTCGGCGACCAGTATGAACTATGGAATCCTACTTCAAGGCTTTGGTGGCATCTTCGCCGTTCCTCTGATCGAAGCTTATGGACGGTGAGTTGTATACCTGCGCAGGTTTGAAACTGGTCTGATCATCTCGGCTAGATTCCCGATCTGGGTCTGGCCCCAGGTCATCACCATGTTCATGGTCTTGGGTGCAACGCTTTCGACGGACTATGCCACCTTTACCACCTTTCGTTCCCTGCAGGGCTTGTTTGGGACCGTGCCGCAAGTGATTGGACTGCCTATTATTCATGATATCTATAGACCTGATGGTGAGATAAATACGTCCAGACAGAAATGAAACGATGCTGACCTGCTCAAAGAATGGCCTCGTATGATCAATATCTGGTGCGTATGCATGGGACCATGTTGATAATGAGTGCTAATGCATACAGGGGCACCACATTCTTAGTTGGTCCTTTCTTGGGTCCAGCCATCGCGGGCTATATCGGGGCTGGTACAAATTGGCGGGATTCATTTGGGATCTTGACGGCGTTGTACGGATTGTCCACAGCGATGGTACTTCTGTTTGGGCGCGAGACCTTCCATGTACCGGGCAAGCCGTCTGGGTCTCGAATTGGCTCTTTCTTTGGGGTTGGCAATACGGAGCTCCCGAAACTGGCGACTATCGCAGATAGGAGCCGGACGCTGATAGTCTATATCTTCAAATTGCCACTGTTCTTAACAGGTGGGTTTGCCGCTTCTCCCTTGTGATGCCAATGCTAACTCAATGAAAGGTATTGCTGTCATGGTGACATTTACCTGGCCGATCGGTAAGTCAACATCATGTCAACATCAAAGGTGACATTGCATTGATTTAATAATCATAGGAATCACAACCACAATCGATACTTTCCTACACAGCCCTCCATACCTCTTCGATACAATTCAGGCTTCTTCCATGCGTTTTGCCGGTGTCATCGGGGCTCTTTGCGGTTTGTCACTTTGTCCCTGCTGGCGAAGTCGAACTCCAGTTAACTCGTTTTAGGGTTTCTAGTTGGCCACATCTTTAACGAGTGGATCTACCGCCGCCATTCCCTCAACTGGCGCACTGAGTACCGACTCCATGGAGTGTGGTTCCCTGTCGGTAGCATGGTAGCTGGCCTACTCACCTACGGACTGACGATGAACTTTGAAAAACATTGGATCGGTATCGCATTTGGGTGGATCATGGTGAATATCGGCTTGATAGCGAGTATTGTGTAGGTTGCCTGTCCGGAATACTGAAATGATGCTAACGCACTGCAGGGCGATTACCGCGTACGCCCTCGAAAAATATCCCGGCCAGGCCACCTGTGTCTCGGCCATTCTGAATATGTGGCGCACCTGCGGCGGGTTTACCGTGGGCTATTTCCAGCCGGCTTGGATTGCACGAAATGGACTGGGCCTGGTATTCGGGATTCAGGCTATAATAGTGGTGGTGGCCACGATCTTGACGATCACCCCGGTGTTCCTGCGCGAGCGTAAAAAGGGACGACAAGAGGATACCGAGGCTGAGACTTCAGAGACTGCGTGAGTTAGGACAGTCACGAACGACATGACTTGTAAATGATGCGATGGCTTGTAATTTAATACATAACCCTGAATATACGCAGTGGGCAAATGTTTGAAACATGTTAATTTTTCATAGCCATGGTACCTAAAGCTCCAAGACTATTGTCTGTCTTGCTCGTCAGCCCCGAGGGGAACGGCACAGAAGAATATCGCTCGTGTACAATGAATGCAGCGAATGCAAAAGGCAGGCCTGTCCTGTCTGTCCAGCAGATGTATGGTGTTCCAAAGAAACGCCCCGGTACAACGCCTCGCAAATGATCTCATTGAAAGAGAATGATGAAGATAACAATGAAGAGAATGGAACAAGGCAAAGGGGGACTGAAGGAAAGATGAGGAAAATATGTGCAACGAAGGGTACGTATATACAGAAGTAAATGATGGGAAGAGGTCATGAGAATGACTTAGTTGAGGATATACTCAACCTGAGGACAAGATGACTGGAAAGTATTCAACAGTTTTTGGACACGGCGGGGAATCCAGCCGGAGGATGTTCCATTGCTGCGGACACCGTGCAAGGTAGTAGCGGCGTGCTTGCAAGAACTCTCACCGTGATGGAAAGAATATTGCAGGCATTCAGTATTCTGCATGCAAGCGTCGGCGCATGAGTCGACAGAGGGAAGAGTGGGTTCATCGAAGACAATTTCTGCCCCCGAAAGATTGTCCCAGTCGTCAAGCTGAGAGAGGGTTCCATTGTGGACATACTCGCGGTACACGTCGGCGTGTAGCAGCAAGGCATTCTTGCCACTCCGGAACCACCCTCGGTCGAACTGCCACAACTCCTCGATATCATCAGGGTTCATGTGATGGTACGAGATTACGGGGTAGCACCAAGGCTGTCGGCCATAAGCCTCGGAGAAGTGGTCGACCTCCCATGGCCGAGAAGTCATCATCATGGGCCAAGCCCAGGTCAAGTAGACGTGCGTGCCTTCAAGGGCCCTGGCCAGAACACAGTCTCCAGCCCATTCGGTAGCCGTCATTTGCTCCAATTCATCCGAAGCCTCGGTCTGGTAAGTGTGTAGGCGGTTCATAGCCTTGTTCGATAGAATGACGCCAGAACCACCGTATCCAAAGAGAATATCGCCGATCTGCATGGGGCTACCGAGGTAGTAGCTCCGCGTGTGATCCAGATGTGCAAGCCAGTTGACCAGATTTTGCCAAACGATGTACGTATCGGCCTCGATGAAGATGAACCACTTGGCGTCGGGCATGACTTGCAGGGCTTCCTCCGCCATGGGAAGAAATTTCCACTTGTCCAGCTTCCAACCAGGGTTGTTCACCTTGCCGAAGGGACCGTTGGTATCGTCGCCCCAGTCTTCATCCGTTAGACCTTCACGGCCAACCTCCTGCAGACGTTTATAGAACTCGAACTCTGGCTCTTTGTCCATAGTGGTTTGAGACACATTTTGCAAGACATCATAGGTACGCACGCCGTTAATAACCTCTTCATAATCCGAAAAGACCGCAAAGTGCGGCACACACTGGAGGCCAGTGCGCAACTGCACTGGCACTTTTTCCTGGGCTTCTGTTGCACCCGTCTTCAAGATGACTAGCACGTCGTCCATATCACGGCGCAAGTGTCCACATTGGTCTTCCTCAACAGAAATTTTAGGTCCAGAAGGCTGCGGGGGTGGCTGGGTTTCCAAGACCAAGTGGTCTGCGGACTGATTCCAGGGTTCAGAGTTGACGGCGACTGAGGGTTGATTATATGTGTAGAGAACGTAGTAGAGGAGGGTGAAGATGATAAGCGGAGAGCCGATGAAAAACCATCGTCGCGGAGAACTCAACATGGTCGCCAAAGCAGGAACGAGAGAAATAATCTAAAGGAGTGGATTAAGGAAAGAATGTACGAGAGGCCATACGAGAAGAAAAATTGGCGCTCTGTAGAGAGAAGAGAAAGTGAGTGAAGGGATAAAACAAAGACGGCGCCTGCTGAAACGTGCAGAAAAGGGACAGGGATCATCGAGAGTGTTCGACTCCCCTTTCGCCCCCCATAGCTTGTTGAACGCGACGATCTATGGGGCAAGCGCACAGGCAACGACCCTATGAGTTGGACAACCGATGACGAAGCGCGGAGTGATAGGCTAACCGCCCGAAATATTTGGGGATAGATCATCAAGCACGGGGGGCCATGAACCAACGAGGCTGTGGGCGGGAGTTCAAGCCTACCCGCTGGCCCCACGCTAGCGTCATCGGTTGCGGGCTTTTGGACGCAGCACAGGGAAATGATCGACCGGTAGGCGGTAGGGAGCAGGTGGGAGTGGGGATTCAGTAAATGTGGTTCAATCTCAACTGCCGATCTAGCTGATCAGGGGGTTTCAAAGGAGTTAAAGGGAAATGGAAAGAGGGGAACATTGAATATCAAAAAGATTAAAGTTCAATATTGGGGTGACGGAAGTGGCTAAGCCGAGGTACGAAGTTTAAATCAGACTCAGAATACCAAATGTATCTGAAACGAGGACCACAATAGGGGAAGATGTCAAAGAGGTCAATTGATTTGATTTCGAAGGTTAACGTTGGTGGCTTGAATGCCTGGGTCACGTGTGTTTCATCTTGATACATACATACGTGTATAGTGCACACAAGTACTAAAGTAACTAAACCTATGAATATAAAGTATTAGATGATAGGGGTATTGTAAATTTCTTATAGGTTTTTTGTATAATGTGGTGAGAGTGCATACAGAGTACCAGTCCAAGTGCTTCGGATCTGCTGAATCTCAGGGTCAAACCCCCTGATCGGTACAGTATGTACATACTTGATACATTAGAGATCCGCAAGGTACATACCAAGTCAGGCTACAGAGGTATAGATTCATCATGTTCACACACACCAGATGCATTCCAATGCTACTTCGCTATTTCACCTACAAATTCATACACTCCAAACTGTGGCTAAGCTGGTCATCATGCCATCAATTGTTTGTTTGACAGATGTCACGTGCCATGATTCAATATATTTACATGCCAAGATAAGATCCAGTCAAGACTGCATCAATAAATTGAATCCCCAAATGGGAAGGAGCTTGGGCAAAGGTCAAAGGACATTCATGTCCGTGAACCCTGCTCCCTCGGTCACATAGCAGGTAGGGACTCGTCAATCCCACCAATGGTGTTCCCCAGTCGGAGTGGGCGGGGCGGCGGTCATGATTGTGCCGTGCTGCGGCGCGATGGTTCACTGGCCATGGAGATGGTTTTCCAGAAAGCGGCTGAGACACGGCTGCCGAGTGGGACAATTGTGGGTCGGCCCGAGTTGGTGCAATATGTACAAGTGAACAAAACAGTCCCATTCAACCGTTCATGGTCTTCTCTGGGACTTCCTGGAACATTTCGGGAAAGAATCCTGGGGGTGGCCAGATATCCGCGATGGATGGTGGATGTACCAGAGGTTGTGATCCAACCAGTCGATCAGGATCGTGGCAGAAGGCTTGAAAGGTACTGTCGTCCAGGAATCCAAAGTCTTTTAGACCGGCCTCGCGGTTATTAGACCATTCAGTGGTGTCCAAGTAGGCTAGATCTTTGAAAATCGCGTCAAGGTCTCCGTTTCCGGCCGGGTTGAATCCCATATCGCTGGTCGGACCGGGCCGATCACTGTTGCGAGGCTGCCCCATCATCGGGTTGGAGGTGGCCGAGTCTGGAGTATGTGGTTGTGGGTGAGCGTTACCGGGCGGATACATCACATCAGGTCCACTGCGAGAAGTTACTTTATCTGAAAGGACCGAGTGTGCATCCATCGGTGGCGGTGGCGGTGGCGGTGGTGCCTGCTGCAAGGGCACGTCCATCATGGACATATCGGTGTTCTCCATGACGGTGTCCTTGGGGGTCAATGACTGGCCATCGACCGGAATGCTTATACCGAGAATAGACGAAGCATAGCTCCCTTGGTCATGTGGAAGCATACCGCGTGCACCGGCCGGCTGCATGGGACCGAGGGGTGCACTTCCAGGCATTGCAGAGGGAACAACGGCTGGGAATCCTGGTTGCGATCCAGGATAGTCATGTGGTTGTTGCCAGCGCTCCATCGAAGAAACCAAGGAACTATACACTGGCCATGTCGAAACTAGCGCAGACGTCTTTTGTTGGAACTCTTCGGCCCACTGAGCAAACGGAAAGCTGTCCGAAGAATCCACGGTTTGTCGTAGTGAAAAGGCCTGTTCAGAGATCGTGCGCATGCCAAATTCGAAAATGGGCGGAAGACCACACATGGGGAAGTTTTCCAGATGCTGCGAGATCATCGCTAGTCCCCGGTATAATAGCTTCTTTGCTCCCTCTGTGGCGGGTCGCTGGGTTCGGTGTAGCCCCTGCTCTGCAGGAATAAGGCGCAAATAGAGCCAAAGAAGAGTCGCCACGTAGGTCAAGCCGAGATAAGTCTGATGTGGCAGCAAAGCCGAGTGTCGGTCCGGGTAGATACTCTCAGGCCCGATCAATCGACATCCAAGGGGTAATCCATCATCCCACTGCTTGAGGTCTGCCACCAGCTGCTGTGCAAAAGAAGCGGGCTTATATCCCATTGCCAGGTTGCGGGAGGTCTTATTGAGTACACTGGCCAATTCAACCAATCGATTGAAGCAGCTCAAAGCTAGCAGTGGACCTCTGCGAGGGGGGTTCTTGCCATGAGCAACACCCGTAGGAGGGAGGACGTCAACCCACGAGTTCCACTCTTCTAATCCATCTTCTTCCAAAAGACCCACTGTTGCCAGGTCATTCGAGGACATTGCAGGGGACCGACAGAGACGGAACGATAGTAATGAGTCGATCACAAAGCATCCCAAAAAGACCGCTTTGCCCTGTCGCAATTCATCCGAACGACGAGTATCTGTCATGGCTCCCAGGCCCATGGCGATGGCCATCCGGACTGCCTGACCACTCAATAACCATGAAGCCGTCCAGTCTTCTAGACCCATGTTTACCAATGTTAGTAAGAGTAATGCCTGGATATGACCAAGTTCATATCGTTCTTTTTCCGAGGGAATAAGATTCCGAGCCACGGCATAGTACTCTTTCGCAAGCGACAAAGCGCCCACCGGACGGGCTCGCGGATCGGATCGGGATTGAGTGATTGTATAGCTCAGGATGGCCCATAACGTGGCATGGTCTCCTGACCCAGGTGATGTTGTCGCCACTGAGAAGGGTGCATTGGCGTAGAGGTAGGAGGCACGAAGGATGTTGTGTTTCGCGACAATGGGAAACCACGAGTGCGTGGTCGCGAAGTAGATATCGAGGAGCTGTGAGGTCTGCGGTGGCAGCTGGAGGGTATGGGGGCTATTGCTCAACTGGGCGCCACGATTGTCTGGGGCCTGCGCCAGGCGAGCTCGTTTCGCGCTTGGGGAGAGGCCTGACGGTCCCACCACGCGTGGTGCGTCGGAACCCAAGGGGGTCATTTCTCGGCCAACCCGAAACCCCCATTGATAATCAGGCCCATCCCCATAATCCTCATTGGGGTTCCGCGATCGCTTTCCGGTGGTGGCGGGACCTGGTTCGGAGTTCGACAGCATCTTCTCGAGAGCACTGAATAGGCGACTCGTCTTCCACGTCTCATGTAAACTCTCCGAGTTATTATCGTCCGTCCAGACCGACATCAACTTGCCGCGACGGCCGGCCGATTCCATCGTGGTTCCCAGCATCGACAACATGGTCTCTTCGAACCCGTCAATATTGCAAATAGACAACGCCCATAGCTTCTCTAAGCCGCGCACATAACCTTCCGGCAGACCTCGTTTCTTCGCATGGGGATCATAGGAGCAGGATTGGCCCGAGGCCTGACAGGCGGAACAAGTGGGACGAATTCCGTCACATTTGTCCTAGGAAGCGCACGGTTAGCCCGGAGACGAGAGTGCGGACGCGATTCGCAAACCGACCTTTTTACTGCGACAGCGGTCGCATGCTCTCGAGACCCTCTTCCGCCGAGGGGCTTTATCGGAGCCCTCATCCATGAAGAGGGTTAGTTTAGGTCAAGATACATGCCATGTGTTCTCGGAATTAGATGAAAGCGCGACTCGCTGAGGAGTCAAATATAAGACCGATGGGATTAAGAATCCCGTACAAAGGAAGATCTAGAACGGAAAAGCGAAACGCGGTTGAATAGATTAAAGATTTGGCCGAATGCGATCGGAAAGAAAGGTGGATTACGCAAGAGGCCAAAGCTGGAGTTAAAGGTCACATCCAACCACAAAACAGGGGAAAGCTGAGTCAACCACTCCGAACCCCAAGACTCGGTTCTAGAAAAAAGAGGAAATAGAAAATAAACCCGATTTTTCTTAGAAAAAAAGGTACGTAGAGCGTAATTGTGGAAAACAGGGACATGAGCAAGAGGGTCCTACAAGGAAGGTATCGGGTTGCGACCGGGTTCGGACTTCCCCACGTCCCCACGCGTGGGAATGTGGGAAAGTATCGTGCATATACTACATAGTATAGTTCATACTTTGATGTACTTGGCACTCGTGGAGATGATATTCTGGAGAGGCAAAAGAAACCTTGAATATATCCAGCTCATCGGATTTCTCTACTTTTCTCTCTACCTGTGTTTTCCCCACGACTTCCAGGATGATTCTCATGCTCTGAATCGCCGACCATCGGCAGTTTGATCTTATACTGAACTATATATACTTATCTGTCGAGCATTATTGCCCCACGAAACCCACTCTCGTTTTCGCTTGGACTCGCAAGGTCCGATGATCATTGAACTTCAAGCTGCAGTATTTCAGAGATCGTCTAAAAACAGAATACCTGCAGGGGCACTGCCCCGATTGAGGGCCTGGTGCCCCGGCATCCCGATCCCCACGGGTGACCCGCCGGCTCCCCGATTACTCCTTCCAGCTCCGTCGGGATGGATCCGGGTTCCAAGTGCTTAGCATCGCCAACTGATGGCCGCCCAGATCATAAGTGACCTTCCTAAAGCTGCCTGAAATATTTTCATCGCCATCATATTTCCTCAATTCCACCTTTCATTCAAGCTACTTCGGTATTTATACCTACAAGCGGCTCCGTTCAAATTGGGCTTGCACGCCCACTTTGAATTTACCTGTCAGTCAGGATAAGACTTTTGCCGCATAAAAATTCAGAGACCCATTGCGTATATATAAATCGTTTACGCGGATTGTATACCCACCTGATCCAGTTTACGTGCAGCACTTAGCCTCCTTTTAATTACTAGTTAGGCTGTTCTTACCTGATGTCAACAATAGATCGGTCCCATAGCTGCTGCCTGGTTGACCTGCTAGGCCAATCTATGAACTTGATATATCAGGGGCTGGTGACGTCGAGTCAGATAGGCAGCGAAGACAAAGTATATATCCACATTAGATTGAAACCCACTTCTGACAGGTCTGAAATGTGCCAACTTCAAGTTCAACATCTTGATCACAAACTTGGAAATCAACATGGCCACCTCCCCTTGGAATGTGCTTTTTATGGCAACCCCGTCACAGAAAGCGATACTCTTATTGTTGACCATACTTCTATGATACCTATATACACCACCTGAGTAGGTACATGAGGATGTCCCGAAACTTGACCTTGGAAGAAACCTTATCTGGTTCAATTGGCTTTTCGGGACAACGTCCAATTCTTTCATTTCTGACTATTCAGTTCAAAATGCATGAAAGTATGCAGTACTGGAAGCACGGACCAAGGTGATAACACGCCGAGGCAATTTGCCCGGCGGTGTGAGAACCCCCGGAGCTTTATTTTCTTTGATCAACTCCGTCAACACCTCTTTGATCTCCGAGGCTAATGAATTGGCGGGACTATCACAATCCCTCATCTATGCCTGGATTTTCAGATCCTGCAGACTTGGTGGCTGCTGGCTGGAGAAAACGCAAACGAGATCATGAAGACTCCGCAACACTGGTTCGGCCGTAAGTATTTGTCTGATCCCTGGGTTTGAACTGAATATCTTTTCGAGGCTTTGATCACTAACGATAAATCAAACAGCCCAACGTTTGCGCCATTTCGAGTAGATCGCTCCGATAGGGATACCTGTTTGTTGCCCCTATCTCGACATCCAACGGAGACAGGCGACCACTCCTTCCGGCCGCGCTGTTTACCTCGCAAACGCCGACACGTTCAGGCCCCCTATCTCACACTTCCCACCCATCAACAATCCCCTCTTCTCTCCCCCAGTGTCTACGCCTCAGCTCAGGGCTCCTATTCTCCACCCGTGTCTCCCAGGACCGTCCCTATCTCCTACCAGTCTACTTCGCCCTCCGCACTTCGTCCATGCCACATCTGTCACCGCCGTCCCACAACGCGACAAGTCCTGGATGCATATGCAGACTGCGATCTCTGTGGTGAACGAGCTTGCTTTATCTGTCTCCGCCAATGTGACGCTTTCGCCTGTCGTGGCACCCATGGGCATCCAGGAATCCCTGGCGATTCAGATATCTACAGCCCCGAGGCACCGTTTGATCACGAAGGCACAGATTCTCGAAGAAAGATCTGCTCGAGCTGTGCGGTGGAGGGGATAACTGAGAATGGTATGGAAATCGTTCAGTGCCTGGACTGTGTCCGCGGCCATTCTGCAACCTGGCCGGCTGGCTCTATGGCTCCTGGATGGACCTTGGATGCCCGGAATCATGACCGTATGATTGGATAACCTTGGTAATTTCATCTGCTACGCCCATTCATGAATTACGGGGCAGATGCTTGGAATTGGAACTTTTGGTATCATGAAACTGACATGAAAACGACCCCCACGACCTCACACCCTTTTATTTGACTTGACGGATTTTGTTTTTTCTACTGGCGTTGGATCTGTATGTATAAGGTCTGCATCTGATTTCTCTACTCTTCCCCTTTTCATCTTTTCACTGGATTATTGGAGGAATTTTGGTTTTCATGGCATCATATTGTGCATTTATTGTCCTTTTTATTTCGTTTCATGGCATGGCATAGTGATACCAAGACAGATTACATCAATTAATGAACATTTAATGGTATTCTGGATATTAATAGTGATGATAGATGCAAGTTCATGAGATACAATGTTTGAAGATAGGCCTCGAATGTCGATGCTGATCGGGTATAACATAAAAAGAAGACGACCATGCGATTCAAGACTCCGTCTTGGAGGACTTCTACTTTCCTCCTCCCGGGTTCAATTTCACCGTCCAAAACGCATTTGAGCTCCAGCGTAGTGCCACAAACCCCGCATGAAACCTTGGTATTCCACAGCCTCTCCATATCCGCCTACTCCGTGGCTGCGATCTCCGGTGCAGTACATCTCGGTGAGGCGGATCTGCCATGGCGGGTATCCGTCCAATTTCAAGTATGGTCCAAAGATCAGCAACAGATCAGGCTCGGGACTAATGATGTTGGCTGGGACACGATCTGACCTCCCCTCGGGCTGAAGTGGCTGGGAGGTAATTTCGCTGAGTTCTGCATCAACTAGCTCTGGGGTGATGTCCTCCGGAGACAGCTTTCCATTCTGGGACATCTCGGCGAGGGTCTTGGTCAGATCCACCATGGTCTCGCGGCCATCGGTAGCGGAGAGAAGAAGAAGTGTCAGGGGAGGCACCTCGGACTTGGAATCGGAGGTGGGACCATAGACGGCATGGTGGGGTGCAAAGAGCTGCAAGGAAGGCTGCTGTGAGGGTGAGCCGTAGTAGGATGCGAGCTTGGTGGTGATGATTTGATGCAGAGCTGGAATACAGGATTTCAAGGCACCTGATTTTGTAGAGTTCTTCAGTCAGTAGTATTCCTTCATTTCCCCGTGGTTTTTTAAATAGTCATGTCAGGGAAAGTATACCTGTCTTCTCATATATGCTGAGCTGCGAAATCCCCGCACAAGCACTCCAAGCCGTCAATTCAGCCACCTCATCCATTAAGACCGCTAGCGCATCGTCTTCGGTCCGCAATGTTAAAATCATACTAAGGTGCTGGGGCAATCGTTTCAATCCCCGGACATCCTTGCGGATTAGCTCCGGTGTACGGTGATGGTGGTAGACGACGGCAAAGACTCGGTCGACAATGGCATGGTAAGCCTGGAGCAAGCGAACGATGATGCCAAAGATGATGTGAGTGAGAGCGTAGGTGAGGTGGTGAATCTGTGACTTGACGAATGTGCGGATTGGCGTCCTGCGAGCCTTCTGGCGCCGCGAGTGGGATGAGGAGTTCGCGGTCGATGCTCTGGACCGTGTCTGGGGCAAGTCGGCAGGATCGGGCAGGTATGGCTTGATCAAAGTCTCGCGATCTGCAGCGGAGAGATTATTGCCGCGAGAGCGGATTTCTGCGCGCAAGATATTGCGCTCTTCTTGAGTGACCATGTCGATGGGGGAGTGTGAGGGTTCTAAAGAGTGAAAGCGGGAAAAGTTGGGATCTGGAGAAAACGGTTCTGCAACGTATACTCTATGCTAGCTTGTCTGCGGTCCCATCGATCCTACTGAGTCAGTAGAAAGGCCGTGATTTCGTGCAATCTAGTTTGTTAAAGTTACTCAGTCAGATATCACAAATTATATTGTTGCCTAGGAATGCGTATCTGCGTGTAGATATAGGTCCATGCTTCAGGCCAAGGTGTTCATTGTATACCAATGGCAGTGTAAAGTCTAGATCATGTATTAAAATCAACTTCTCTTCATGTGTAAAGCTGATCGTATTATTATAGTAGTAATCTATATCTAAGCAAAATTATCTCATGGTTCCATGTAAATCGGTCGTTGTCAATCGTGGCAATAACCCAAGATTTAGCTGTGGCATTTACCCGCGACAACTCCGACTTCTTGTTGCGCGCATCCCAGCTTTCCCCGGATTGTTCAAGCTACAGACACTTTCACCCACCAAAAGGATTGGAGCTGGTCAATTTGAATTCGTGTCTGTTTCAGGGCCCATGAAGCCCCTGCAATCGCCATGATGCCCGACAATGCATCTATAATCTCCTCCAACCCCGCCCGCACCGTCTTCCCCAAGGGCCCCAGCTTCTCCCTCGAGGACTTCTCCGGCCGGGATTTTATCGTCAAGGAGTTTATCGAGGCTTTGTCCGACACTGCTATCTCCGCACGTCGCTCAACGCTGGGCACGACCCCAGCCAACCAACCATTCGATCCGAAACCCCTCATCCGCACATTTGAAAGTGCCCAACGACGTTTGGGTGAACTCTCGGGCGACCTGGAGATTCGAGAAAATGAACTCTCCGCGGCAGTTCGTCGGGCAGAGGCCCAGCATTCGCAGAACCTCACCTCGCTCGGTCGGAAGCTTCGACAAGCTATTGATTCATTCCAACAGCTCGACACCTCGCTGAACGGGCCCGGACTTGAGAGCACCGGGGGCACCGGAAATATGGCAGTGGAGACTGGACGGCGATTGGAGGAACTGGACCGTCAACGCCGGCGAGCTCTGGACGCCCACTTCTTGCTTGAATGCTGGGACGGGGTTTGTAATCGCGGGGAGATCTCGCTTCTGGAGAACCTGCGACGAACGGGTACGGCGGAGGCCAAAGTACGGTCTGCACATATCGCGCGACAACTGCTGCGGATCAGTCAACGGCTGGATCCTCAAAGCTGGCAGCAGAACCAGAGCTCATCGACCAATGGGCACCATGGCGGCAGTTCTTCCTCGGAGGATCTGCACAGTGGGAACAGTACACCGCGTCGGAATACAAGGGAGATTATTGAAAAATTCTCCGAAACTTTGGAGAAGGATCTATTAAAACAATTTGATGACTTCTATCGCAAGGCCAACTTTGATGGTATGAAGGATTGTGCAACCGTGTTGCAAGACTTCAATGCCGGCTCCAGTGTGATTGCTCTGTTCGTCAATCAGCATCAGTTCTTCATCGAGCGTAGCCAACTGATGACGGAGGAAGTCGGTGGGGATGCGGAATCATGGGAGAGGATGGCCGATCCCGATGCTGAGCTTCCCGGGGTGGAACCCAGTCTGCAGTCGTTGCTCGATGAGGTCAAAGTGGTGGTGCAGGAAGAGTCTGCAATCATCAAACGCGCCTTCCCATACTACGAGCAAGTGCTTGGAAAATTCCTTCAGCGCGTGTTCCAGCAATCCATCCAGCAACGATTGGAGATGGTTCTCGAAAAGGCCGGGGGCGTCTCCTCTCTGGCGTTTCTACGATGCTTGCAGAGCTCCCGGGGCTACATCAGTGCCTTGATCGATGACTTGAAAGCGCATGGATTGACTGAGCATCCCGACCCAATTTCCTCCCAAACTGCACTCCTACTGGATCAACAGCTGGAAGAATTATTTGTACCCTATTTTGTGGGCTCCTCTTACATCGAGCGCGAGAAACGCACGCTCGAGGATCTCTTTAATGCCCTGCTTTTCAAATTTACTAGCTATCAAGCTCGCCGCAAGAAGGCCGCCACCACCTTCATGGCTTCGCTGTCTCGCCCGGCTACTGAACTGCTGTCCACCACTCGTGATGCGTTCATAGCTCGGCTAGACTCGCCAGATGTATCTCCCTTTCAACGAAGAACGCTGCTTCAGGTCGCCAAGCTCGGTGATCTCCCTGACACCGTGCGGCTGACGGAAATCAAACTCACTGACGAAGATGGTCTGCCCAACTTGAGTGATGCGAAGCGCATGCTGAAGTGGCTGGCGGAAGCGGTGGGTCGGGGACTGGAGCTGAGCGTCAATGCTGACACGCACAAGGATGTGTCGGCTCTGCTGACCTTGCTGCTGCTCACTATGGGTGAGGGATATGTGGATGTCTGCCTCGACGCTGCCCTGGAGGCAGCCACGGCCCAAGAATCCGGTAAGAATGAGCCAGACTTTGGATACCTGCCTTCCGTTCGCACCACGATCAGCATCACTACGTTGATGGTGATGTGTGTGAATGCCGTTCTTCTGCCCTTGGCGGCGGGAAGTATCACTACTCGTCGGGACATGGAGAAACGGACCAGCCAGGCCACTTCCCGATTTGAGGATAAGATCAATACTATTGAACAAAAGACCATTGACGGCACACTTGCGTGGGTTGGGCGTTTGCTCTCCGGTCAACGAAAGAACGATTTCCGACCTCGAGAGAGTGACAATGCCACATGGCTCGAGATGCTGCAGACACCGGTACGTGTTCCCTGATATGATGGATCCAAAAAGCGAAATGCAAACCCAAAGAAAAAAAAAAAAAAAATTAAATGAAAAGAAAAAGTAAAAAGAAATGATTGAATAACAGCTGACTCGTCTTAGACCTGTGCATCGATCTGTACGTTTCTCACGCGACTGCACAACATTGCTCGTACCTCGTTGCCCTCCAGCGGGGCCAATGTGCGGCAGGTGTTGACGGAGATTGCCTTAGGGACACGCGGGCTCCTGCTGGAGCATTTCAAGCGGTTCGCCGTCAGCGGACCGGGTGGATTGATGGTGACCAAGGATATGACCCAATACGCGGACCTGCTCAAATCGTGGGACATTGACGAAGAGATCGAGGCCCCTGGTGGCGCGCTGGACGTGCTCTTGGAAGTCGGGAATTTGTTTGTCATTGGTGTGGAGGCGCTCCGTGAGCGTATCCGCGGCGGCGCCGCCAGTGGCACTGGACCTGGTTCCAGTCGAGGCTCCGGCCCCGAGGCCAAACTCAGTGTCATGGAAGTACGAGCGTATGTGTCTCGTCGGGAGGATTCGAATACCCTGGCTCTACAACAAGTTCTCAATGCTCTGTGAGGAATAATGTAATGGAAGTATAATTCCCAAGGTTGTTCTAGAATGTCCTCCCTCGTAAGACCTGTCATTTACTCCAAAGTGGTGGGGAAGTGGTGGGGAAGTACAGTTCAATACTTTTTCTTTTCTTTTTTTCTTCTTTCTCCTTTTGCTCTTTTGTTCCTTTTTTTCTCCTTTTTCTTGGGTTTTGACTTTCGGAAGAATATACCTCGGAAAGCGGCGCTATGAGGTAAACGGTTTGGGGAATTACTTGCATCACACTAGCGGATCGATGTGGCTTACTTTTTCTTTGTTTTGTACTCGTAGATTTCCGCTAGTCTTCCCGGATCCGACAGCTCTCATCTTATCTTTCAGTCTCAGGTATATACAATCCGATAGTTTGAGTGTTGCTTTTGATTCAAATGAATGTTCTCCCGACGGGATTGCCTCAACAGGACCCTGACATATCTCCGATCTAGGAGGCTGACGTTTCAGATGATCGGAGTTTCAGTTCGCGCCAGTTACTGTAGAGTAGGGCTGGGAAGATCAGATGGAGAAGCCTGGAACCAGTTAGAACAATATTCTAGTCAGACCTACCCGTACAGCTGCATCTTTCCTATAATACGAAGTACGGCGAATGCTCTCCACCTTCGTGATTGGTTCCCCTCCTTGCCGCTCACATTCCTCGTAACCCCAGTCACACAAGGCTGTGGGCTTTAATCTTGTCTTGTCCAACATGAAGCTGTGTGTCTCTGCTCTATACATGTGCATGTCTGTTGACTGCAGAAGTAAACCCCTTCGCTCGAACCCCTCAGGAACCGGTTTCTCCGATCTGTTTGGGATCGAAGCGTTCATGACTGGTCATATTTGATGAAAGAAGTCAAGGCTCCACATTCAAGGTGACAGGTCTGGGAATAGATGTCCCTGTCACATCACAGGGTCTGTGCACTTGGCGATTGAACCTACGCTGGCTCCAATCGTGGCGGGGTTTAGGTTGTGTGATCAGGTCGAGGTTTCTTTAACATATAATTCATCTCGCCCAACAGGTCGACTTCTCGAGTTCTTTGAGCTTTGGAAGCTTGGACGTTTGCACTTGAGATCTATGGTTCTCGACCGATCCAGCTATCGCAGTGACCTCATTTGTTCCATTGATCTGCATCTCATCCCTTTCCCTGGTCTCTTTTCGCTTCTCTTTTTCCTGCAGAGCTTGATCTGAATGGTATTCAACTCGATCTCGAATCGAGTTCACGATGCAATTGCCGGAGGAAATTGACTCGTTACCGCCCGCCGTGAGACGAAAGGTAAAGTGAAAAATACCGTTTCTTTCCCCCTTTTCACCGTTTCTTTCAACCCTTGCGGGATCGACTCGATAGCGTGATCGATAGTGTCGGACGTACTGATACGATTCGAGAAACTTTCCTCTCCACTTGCATATCCCTTGGGGTTTGCCCTTTGTTGATCTTCTACTTCTTCGGTTCTTTTGTGTTCTTTTTTCGTTATTTCTTACTCCCTTGTTCTTGATGATTTTTCTTTTTTGTATGGGTTTTATACTTTTTTGGTCTTTGGTGTTTGGTTCCCCCTGAAATTCACCGGAACCCGCCAATACCCGCACTATCACCCATGGCGCTGTCGGTGCCTTGCCCACATTGGCGCACGGGAGACCGTCTCCACTCTCATACTCCACTTGTTCATGACTGATCCGAAACAGTTCTTCTCGAATGTCGAGCGCTTGCGCATGAGGTTAGGCCAGGAAGCCCCTGGGGGCTCCACGTATGACTATCATCATGGTCGGGCCTATCGGACAAATGCTCACGGGCCACCCCTCCACCGTGGGCTTCGTACTGTGACAAGGAGACGAGGTCTAGAGAAACGCTCTGCATCTCCCAAAAAACTGCGCAAACCTGGTTCCCTCCAATTGGCCTACCTGGTTGCTCAGGCTGACTCGCAATGCTTTCACTCTCTTCCCGCTAAGATCCAACAAAAGCTTTTCTCCCCTGAGGAACGTTGCCGTCTCCGCTGTGCCTATCGCGACAGCGTGATTCTGGACGCGGCCGACGAGGCCTTTTATCGTCGCGACCAGGCTCGTCGTCAATTATCAACTGACTCCCTTTCCTCGGGCGCGACGTCCGAAGACCATCCTGCTTCCGTTTTTTGGGAATCGGATTCTGAATCCGTTGACGAGAACCAACCCTCCAAGATGGATGAGACCATCTATGACAGCTTCCGATGGCTGGATGGAGATGGAGATCTGGACTTGTCGCTAGATGAGTACCATGCCCACATTGCCGATGCGGCTACTCATCAAGGAAAAGCCTGGCGTCGCCCTTCCTTTCGCCGCTCTTTATCTTTTTCCACCCACACATCTTTGAAACCCCGACAATCTACATCAGTCCCGCCACGAAGCATCCCCCAAAGCCAATCATTGCCCCCATTTGCGCCTTTGGTCAGTCGTAACTCATCCTCCCGCCCGGCATCTCGTCATCAATCCAGCCAGCATGCCCCCAAATCCTCCACCTCCAGCATTGACCCCTCTGCACAATACTATCAAGATCCGGACGCTCGTTTGAAACTGCGTGTGTATCTGGCATCCCCTCAGAAGTTTGATGAAGCGATTGAATTCGGTTTCCCATCCTTGGACCACAACAAAGAAAATATGTCCCCAGACCCACCTTCTCCCATCCCAGTCTCAATCAATTCAGAATGCGCCGGCACTTTCTTCGAGGAGGACGATGGCACGATGGTTGGCAGCCCGGGTGGATCAGTCTTGGAAGCACACGCACCATCAATAAACTCCCACCCGCGGGAGAGCCCACGGCCATCGATGGATACGCCGTCGCTGTTGCAAAGACGCCAGTCTTTCTTGCCTGGGTCCAAATTGGGTCCCCAGCGACTTCCAGGAAACCGGGAGATGACACTGAAAATGACGTTGACCCGACCCGATCTACGGACCGAGTCCCCTACGCCGTCCCAGTCCCCCCAAGAGGATCCTCTGCAATTGGCCGCTCTGCCGCCTGCCGACCGCACCCAACACATCTGGGAGGATCTGGATGATAATGAAGGCATGGTCAAGAAAATGTGGCGCAAATTGCGCCGCAGACCTTAGGTCTCCGTCCACTTTTGGTTCTCCTGCTGATCTTGCATCAGTGAATTATGACTCTTCTCTTCTTATTCGTTCGTTCAGCGCTCGAGCACCGTTGATTCCCCATTTCAATACTCCTTTTCTTTTCGTTCCTGGTGGCGTCTTGCTGAGACCGGTTCAATTATCTTCTGCATCTGGGTTTAGCGTTGGTTTGGCTTTTATTTCTCCCATGAAGCAGGTTTGGAGGGTTTGACCTCCGCCCGTTCGTGTATTTAGTATCCATCTTGAGTCCGCAGCGCCTTGTATATATTCTTCTTTTGGCTGCAGAATATCACAATGCCCAAGTTGCATTGGAATTTAATCTCGAGTACTTCCGACTAGGGAATCGTGATCCATGTCAATCCCCGATCAGATATCAATGCGGGTGGTGTAGTAATAGGAACCAAGGTACAACAATACGTAGGTACCCGCTGATAGACTGATAAGTGTTTCACGTGACAGGGTAGCTCCCCCAGGCTGAGGCCACGACGGGCTCTCCCTCATACTTCACAACTATCATCATTCGCATTTCAAGATTGTGCTTTGTCGGATCCCCTAGGGCTGGACCAGCTCACATTGCATTTTATCAACCCATCCGCATCACCTACTCGCCATTTATTTGATCCCGCCCTCCGGATCGGCCCGCAGGCAGCTAGACTGCTTGACCCCAACCCGACATCCCCATTCAGATGCCTGAGTATCAGCGGACATGATACCACGGTGGCTGCTGCTCGTTGTTGGTCTGCTGCTGGCGTTGACCGCACAGCCGACTGCGGCAAAGGGGGACAAACCAACGGCCACGGCGACGGAATTGACCCATTCTCCAAGAGGCCTGTTTTATTTCGAAGGGTCCAACACAATCGTCTTTCACGATGAAAGTACGCGCAATGTTCATATCTCTGTTGACGGTGGTGAGGAATGGGAGGTGGTCAAGGGCGACGATGGAAGCATTCAAGGAAACGCGATCATCATCTTGCCGCACCCATGGGACAAAAACCGCGCCTACATCATTGGCCGAAGCGGCACGCACTGGATCACCACTGATCAGGGTCAGACATGGAGATCTTTTGTGATCAAGGCACCTCCAATGGTCTTGCGTAGTGCCATACCGTTCAGTTTCAATGGTTGGGACCCCAGCAAGGTTATCTTCATGACCGAAGAGTGCTTCATCATGGGGTGTATGACACAGTCCTTCTACACGACTGATGACTTCAAGACCATCACTCCGCTGCGCGAAACAATCCTGGAGTGCTCCTGGGCAGCGAATACCCCCCAATTCGGTCAAGACCTCGATGTGAAGGAGTCCCTGGGAGACCGCATTCTCTGTGTGGTACCCGGGCTGCGATCCGCCGATCGCTCGGAACGTTTGGTGTATTCAGACAGCTTCTTCCGCGACGACGTGGAAGGTACGGAGGTCAAGCTGAACCGTGGACTGCCTGTCAGTGCCGTGCAGATCAAGGTTCGTTCTGTCAAGAAGTATATCGTTGCCGGTGTTCAATCGCGAGGTACCACTGAACAGGCCCTGTATGTGAGTGACGACTCTCACGAATGGCACCGCGCGGAGTTTGGTGGACATAAGGTCGAGAAAGATGCGTATACGTTGCTGGAGAGTACGAACTATAGTATACAATTGGACGTGCAGACCACATGGCACGAAAACCGCATCGGTGTACTTTTTTCATCCAATTCGAACGGAACATATTTCTCCCCCAACATCGAACATACCAATCGTGACCTTAACGGACTGGTTGACTTTGAGAAGGTCGCTGACATCCAAGGCATTGTTATCGTGAACACGGTCAGCAATTGGGAGAAAGTCGAAGAGTCTGACACTGAAGATAAAAAGCTCGTCACCAGCATTAGTTTCGATGATGGGAGAACTTTCCAGTCACTCAAGGTGGAAGGTGACCGACTGCATCTGCACTCGATGACTACATATGACTCCCTGCGTAAGTTGGGCTCTTTGGGCCGCATGTTCTCTAGTCCTGCACCGGGCTTGGTGATGGGAGTAGGAAACACAGGTGATCACCTGAAGAAATACTCCGAGGGCGACCTTTATGTCTCTGACGATGCAGGACTGCATTGGCGGAAAGCACTGAAGGGCCCGCATCGGTTCGAGTTTGGTGATCAGGGTGGCGTGATTGTGGCTGTCAGCGATGACGGGGACACCAAAAAGGTCCAATACTCCATCGACCATGGCAAAGAATGGGAAGATCTCGAGCTGAAGCACAAGATCAAGACTTCTTTCCTGACGACGACCCCGGACTCGACGAGCCTGAAATTCTTGCTCGTGGGCAAGAAGAGCGATGGCAATGGAGATCTTATTTATTCCATTAATTTCGAGGGTCTCCATGAACGCAAGTGCACCAAGGACGATGTTGAGACATGGCCTGCTCGGGTGGACGAGAATGGCAAAGCAGACTGTCTGATGGGCCATAAGCAGTTCTTCCAACGCCGAAAGGCCAGTGCCGATTGTTTCATGAAGAACGAGTTCAAGATGGATGCGCCCATCTTTGAGAAATGCAAATGCTCCGTCGAGGACTTTGAGTGTGACTACAACTTCCGGCGCTCTGAAGATGGCAAGGAGTGCCTGCCAGCGGTGTCTCTGACAGCCCCGGCGGGCAAATGCAAGGACGCTAGTGACAAGTACACAGGCCCCTCGGGCTGGCGGCTCATCCCCGGCAACGCCTGTCTTCGCGATGGCGGCGAGAATCTCGACAAGGAAATTGAGCGGTCGTGTGGAAATACCACCATCGGCTCTCCCGTCACGGATGGCAAGGTCCATGCAGGAAAGCCACATGAATTTGCCTCCATCGGAGGCGTCGCCGATTACTTCTACCTTGAACGACAAGCGAGTAACTCTGGAGACGATGAGACCATCTTCATGCTCACCGACAAACTGGAGATGTCCGTCTCCCACGACCATGGCAAAAATTGGGAACAGCCTGCCGCATTGAAGGGCGAAACTGTTCGAGAAATGATCCAACACCCTCACTACACCGATGGCGCTTACTTCATGACCACTTCCAACTGGGTTTACTCGACTATCGACCGCGGGTATTCCTTCCGAAAGTTCAAGCAACCGACAACTTATATCCCAGCGACTATGTCACCTCTGGTTTTCCATGAAAAGTACATGGACTGGATGATCTGGGTCGGCAGTGAGACCTGTGAAGGTAAAGACTGTGTTCTTGATGCCTACTTTAGCAAGAACCGCGGCCATGAGTGGCAATTGATGCTTCGTGGGGTTGGTTCATGCGTGTTCGCATATGACGACAAGCGTGAAAACAGTGAAGAGCTTGTCATCTGTGAGCAATATGCACAGGAGAACAGTAAGAACAACCGGCAATTGGTCTCTAGTAATTCGCTGGACAATTGGGCGGATAAGAAACTGATCAACGATAACATTGCGCACTTCGTGACCATGAATGATTTCATTGTCGTGGCCACATACCCGACCGAAAAGCACAAATTCTTGAACGTCACCACCAGTCTGGATGCCCGCGTTTTTGCACAGGCCCATTTCCCGTTCAATATTGATGTACCTCAGTATACCGTTCTCCCAGGTTCCTCGTATGCGTTGTTCCTGATTGTGCAGCTCAGCACCAAAGAAGGTCACGCTTACGGTTCATTGGTCAAGAGCAACAGCAATGGCACGTACTTTGTTCAGAGCTTAGAGGCTCTAAATATGGATGACCGAGGCTATGTTGATTTTGAAAAGATGGCAGGAATTGAGGGCGTCGCGCTCGCCAACGTCGTCCGGAACAGAGCAGACGTGGATAAAAAGGGAGACGCCAAGAAGCTGGTGTCAGTCATTACCCACAATGATGGTGGCCAGTGGATGCTCTTGGCACCCCCGACTCGCGATGTTGATGGTAACAAGTATGCATGCTCGGTCACCGAGGGTCAGGGTACCGATCAATGCGCACTGCACCTACATAGCTACACAGCGCGACGGGACTGGCGGGATACCTTCTACTCTGGATCTGCCATAGGCCTGATGATCGGGGTTGGTAATGTGGGTGACGCCCTGTCGGATACCGTTACCGATGCCAACACTTTTCTCAGTCGGGACGCAGGAATTACCTGGAAAGAAATCAAGAAAGGCCGCTTCATGTTTGAGTACGGCGACGCTGGTTCAGTCATTGTGCTTGTCCGGGAGCATCAACTGACCAACGTGGTGTACTACAGTGTCGACGAGGGCGAGAATTGGAAGGAGTTCCAATTTTCGGAAACCGAGATGATTATTGATGACATCTCGACCGTCCCGTCGGACACGTCCAAGAACTTCCTTTTGTGGTCCAAGTCTTCTAACAAGGTCACGACGATCAACCTCGATTTCAGTGGTATCTGGGACCGTCAGTGCGAGCTGGATGAAGTAAACGGCCAGAGCAATGACTACGAATTGTGGACTCCTAGGCATCCCGCCCAGGGAGACAACTGTCTGTTTGGACATATTGAACAATACCAGCGCAAGAAGCCCAGCGCCGAATGCTGGGTTAACTGGCGTGATCCGCATATCCACCGCATTGATGCCGGGAACTGTACTTGCACTCGTGCCGACTTTGAATGGTAAGCAATGAATGGCTCCTAAGTCCCGGGAAATGAGTTTGCTAACCTCTTCATCAGCGACTACAACTACGAGATTCAAAGTGACGGCAGTTGTGCCCTTGTGCCCGGTCTGGCCCAACCTGATCACAGTTTGCAGTGCCAGAAGAATCCCAATCTGGTCGAGTACTGGGAGCCGACTGGCTACCGAAAGCTCCCGCAGACAACTTGCCAGAGCGGAGACCAGGATCTTGACCGACAGATTCCCCGACCCTGCCCCAATAAGGAGAAGGAGTTCGAAAAGAAGCACGGCATCAGCGGTGTGGGTCTCTTCTTTGCCATTGTGATCCCGATCGCCGCAGCGACGGCATTCGGCTACTTCGTGTACACTCGCTGGGATGGCAAGTTCGGGCAAATCCGCTTGGGTGAGGGCTCTTCTGGGTCTCGCGGTTGGCTCGATGGGAACTCTCCCTTGGTCGTTGTGCCTGTCGCCATCATCGCTGGATTGGTAGCCGTGGCCCAGGCGTTGCCATTGGTGGGTACCAGCCTGTGGCGCACAATCACTGGATTGATGCGCCGTGGTCGGAGCTCCCGACCTTATGCGACACGTGGGTCCTTTGCTGCTCGCCGGGGCGATTACTCTCATGTGGTGGATGACGAGGATGAACTGCTGGGCACCGACGAATTTGAGGAGGAAGAAGAGGCGTAGGCCTCTCTCCCCTCGCAATGCAGTAATGTTTGGAAGATTTGGACATGGATCTGACTGGAATATGTGACATTATGAGCGCACGGAATTTCCTTTTTTTTTATATTTATTTTGGGTTATTTTCTGTTATGTTTTGTATTGCATATCTCGCTGGGGACAGTTTTTCTCTTGGCTTGCGATGTATTCTCGAATCGCGAAAGATATAGAGAGTTTGCTTTGTTCTTCCTCTGATTCACATTATGATCTACTTGTAGAGTCTCGTCTTGGCTTCAATATTCCAGATCTCATTTCGTCTATTCCATACTAGGTCCTACCGCGTCTCATCATCGCTTTATATCTCAAGTGGAGGACAAATGCTCAGGGCCAAACGAATCCGGCAGCAACTAGATCAATGGTTATCACAGAGAATCGTTAAAAGAAAGAAAAAAGCAGAGATTAGAGGGGAGAAATGACATACCTCCTCCATGGTCATGATCTTATAGTCTCCGTCCTTATCATACATATACACCGGGAACGATGGATTGGTGAATTCGCGAATACTAAGGGGTATCAGTTACCGATCGAAAGAGCACACAGAAGAGAGACAGGCATACAATTGCCGACACATTCCACAGGGCGAACCGGCAGGCTTGACATCTGTCGCAACGGCAAGCGCCTTGAACTCCTTATGCCCGGCCACCTGTATGATTACCAGATTAGTTCCTGCACATCTCCAGGTTGATGGGCTCAAACATACCACTGCCGTCCCAATTGCCACTCGCTCAGCACAAGTTCCAACGGGATATGCAGCGTTTTCGACATTGGCGCCAACCACGAACTCGCCAGAGGTAGTTAGGAGACATGCTCCCACACGGAACTTGGAGTAGGGGCAGTAGGCCGCCTCCTTAGCGGCGATGACCTTAGTGGAGAGGATCTCCAACTCCTGAGCAGTAATTTCAGACATGGTGAGAGTTGTTAAGGGGAAGTTGTCATACATGAAATGCGGGGCCGCGATAAGTAGAAATTCCTCCGCACAATCAAAGCCCAACTCTCTCATTAATCATCTCCCATGTTCACTTCTACACATTTCTATCGACGGTCTTGGCCCAAGAGCATGGATATATCATGAGTCGATATATGATCCTGTGGACTCTTAATAATTCACGTATGGATTCACACCGAAATATTTCCATACCATCGCGCTGTCCAGTTCAACCCTCTGCCTGCGTGCGGAAAACAGCACTTCAACACTATGATCAGTGATATAAACTACACTCTTTTCCTGCAATCCAATCAGCACCTTTCTTCATCATTTGTCTTGATACTTACAGTCCCTAATGTGAGCTTCGTTGTTCCCTCCCACCATTGCTGTCGATATTCGATCTGTCGTTGGCCTCGAATATTGCAAGTGATATTATCCGCTACGACCTGCGCTTGCTGAACAGCAGAACGAGCATTCTTGATTGAACCAGCCTCTATGACATCCCCTGCCGCATAGATCTGTGGAAATGCATCATCCAGAACCTGCAGAGAAGGTCTAACTCGAATTTGCCCTGATGGAGTACAAGTCTCGGTGGACAGAAAGCGCACCAGGTTCGAGTTTGGTGTCTGCCCGACACATTTGATCTAATAGTGTCAGAACTGCGTTCCCTACGGGGAAAGAGAGGGAATTCAGAACTAACCAAACAATCAAAATGAATAGCATCACCTCCACTGAGTTTGATATCGCCCATGGTCCCATCTGGAATCACCGGCTTCTCCCCAAGCACAAGATTCACCCCTAAACTACCCATCTTATCACAAATAGCTTGGTGCAGCTTCATTCCAAATCCGTCGTTCAGCAAGGCCTTCCGCGAATGAATCAAAGTGACTTGTTTCTCTGGGAACAGGGCCTTTGCATCCGTCGCCAATTCAATTCCAGCAGGACCCACCCCCACAACCACGATATCCTGTGCTTCACGAATTCTCTCTCGTTGATAGGCAAGTGCCTGTATTCCAGCATCTTTGTCCGTCTGACATACTCTCGATGGCAGTCCGGCCGAGGCTCCCGTCGCCAGAATCAGGTACTCGTAAGGAATTGAGTCACCCGACGCAAGATGGACTTTTCCTCCACGTCCGTCAGGAATGATAGATTCCACTGTATCGCGGATCCAGCTCCAGGATCCAGGAGGGCCTTGAATATAGGAACCGTACGGAATAAAAGCTTTCTCATCGTGACCATCGACAACACAGAATCGCGGTAGTACCCATGTTAATTGGAAGTGGCTGTTCTTCTCAATTACCACGACTCGATGGCCTGATGGAATGGAGTTTGCGAGGCATTGAGCTGCGTGGTATCCTGCGAATGAGGCGCCCACAATGACTATGTTCTTCGGTTGATCGCCTAGTTGGTACGTGAACCGGTGCACGGTAGATGTCAGTCGTGATCGCAATCTGATCCAGGATTGTTGGACTAGGATCACGACTACTTTGCCGAAGAGGATCAGTTGAGCTAGCATTATGAAGGTTGTAATGTACTGGATTGGCTTTGTGCCTCATCTCAAGTGCTTATCTATTCGTGCAGATTCCGCGGAGACTCCACGGATCGGAAGTGGGCTGATCTTTGCTTGGACGAATCCATCCGAAGATCGCAGGATGTGAAGTGGAATTTTCGATCAGTAGTGACAGGAGAATATGCGTGATTGATTATTCTCTCATGGATTCGGGATGACTATCTATATATACGTCGAGGAATGAGATCAACATCTATCTATACATTCTTTTCCATCCTTTATCTCCATTTCGTCACTCAAGTATCTCCTAGGCCCACTTTCCAATCAAAGCCATGATTCCTGCCCCCAATAAGGTGCAACCAACCATGAACAACAGCCGAGACCGGCGCTTAGTCCGGCACGGATCAAAGAGGAAATCTCTAGCAAGAAGCTCCACCAAACCAGTGTAAATCAAGATGCCTGCCGATACAGCATTCAATACTCCTTGAATAATCAACGATACCTTGGAGTCAGGGTTGTAGGTGGTCCGCACTCCCAGGCCAATAGCAATGGAGATTGGAGTGGTCAGGCCGTATGCCGCACATAGGATCCACGGCAGCCAGGTGTGCTTTCCGAAAGGGATAGCAGACATGCGAGCACCAATTCCCAGACCTTCAAAAGATTGGTGGAAGACTAGAACTGGGTAAAGCGTGCTGAACTCTGAGCCTGTCACACCTAGGTTGAGACCGATGATGACGGAGTGGAAGATGATACCAAATTCTAAAAGCAGGAATGCAGATATCTGCTGGCGGAAAGACTTCTCGGCCGTGGTAGAATCTCCCTCCGAGCCCCATGCATCCACTCGCTTCTCGGTAGAGGTGGGATTCACGACCTCCTTCTCGGTATCCGGGGCAGGCTGCACATCCAGGTGGTGCTCATGCTGGACGAAGGCATTGGTGGCATCTTCATCCTTGTGCACGCCGTACTTGTGTTCAACGTAGACTTCCGCCGCTAGATCCATCAGGAAAATGATCACGACGGATGCGAGGACAATTGCCGCACACCAGGAATATTCAGCCCAGTATCCGGACTGGCCAACACAGGTCTTGGGGCCAATTCGCTTGTATGCCGGGTCTAGTAGATGGATGAAAGCCGTGGCCACAATGACACCAGTTCCGAAGTACCGCGCGAAGATATACACACTGTATGGGATCCTCCATCCTGGCATCCGCTTGGAAACCACAGGGAAGACCGTAAAGGCCGAGGACACGAAGAGAATCACAAAGATAGAGGAGATACGAGCGCCGAGATGGCCATTGTAGTCGTTCCCTGAGATGGCCAGGTAGCACAGCACATCTTCTTCATTGGCTGTGTTCAGGTTGACATTTGTCGGATCAAAGGAAGCCATGGTATCGACTCTGAGTGAAATAAAGACAAAGATGCATTCTGCCTTCCTGGGTAGACCATCTTATAGACAATATTGGATGAGTACCTTGGGGCTCTCATGAGCGATTTCGAGATGAACTCCGAGTGAAATGAAGCTCGTCAAATTGCTGCCTGGCATCGGCAAGCTTTTTTCTGGGTTCAGACTGGAGTCCATAGGGCTGAGTGCCCCACTACGCAGGTTGACCAGGCCTATGCGCTTGCTCCGGGTTCCATAGGGCTGAGGAAAGTGGAGTTTTCGGTAATGGATGACATTTGTGAGTCTCATCATTGGTTTTTAGAAGGTCCATCGGGTGTTGAGAGTGGAGAATATCAATCAAAGAAGTGGACGTTGACCAAGTAATCCGAGGATTTGTCTCGATCATCGTATACCAAACAATATATGCAAACGTGCGTCTTCATGATCAAAAATCTGTGCTGTCTCTAGATGTGAAGACTGACAATTCAACATTTCTTAATAGATTGGTCCCGTAGAGAAGAACATTGGTAGGAGCAAATCGGCAGCTTGCCGAGCCATTGGATCCGCTTCCTTGATTTCCTGGGGACCCTGGGAGTTAGCGTTGGTATCTGCGGAGCATATTGCCTGCATACAAAGATCTTGGACAGAGTTGAAACATTCACACTTAAGGAGAAAGAATGCAAGATGTAACAAGGAAAGTTGTGGGGCAGATTGGTTTGCATTGATTGCTTCCCCGCTTCTATGCTTCCTGTTCTCGGCCATATCGCTATTGACTCTTAGCATCATTGTCAGTATGTCTATTCCCAAGGCGGAGATTGTTCAAGGCTGCAAGACATTCATTCCTCTGGGTGAGTTTCCTCGGATTATTCTTCTAGAGGTAGACTGCTCATGACAAACCCCAGAGAACAATCCAGAGGTCCTGTCGCATCTATGTCAAAATCTAGGTATAGCTCCTGGACTCGCCTTTCATGATGTTTTCTCTACATCGCCTGATGCTCTATCGTGGATTCCTCGCCCCATTCACGCACTGATCCTCCTCGCGGACCAGCCCATATACAATGCAGCCCGGTCTGCGATGGTACCTACGGTCCCGGAATATAAGGGGTCAGGTCCAGACGAGCCCATCATTTGGATCAAACAGACGATTGGACATGCCTGTGGTCTGATGGCGTTACTGCACTGCGTCTTCAATCTAGATGGGGGACGATATGTCAGTCGAGATTCGACATTAGGGATCCTCTTGAAGCATGCCATCGAACTTGAACCGACAGGACGAGCACGGCTGTTGTACGACTCTGAATTTCTGGAAGAAGCACACATGGAGGCTGCATCCAAGGGTTCTTCGGCTGCCCCTTCACCCCACGATGAGAATCATCACCACTTCATTGGCTTTGTCCAGGAGAGCGGCCAGGTATGGGAGCTCAATGGAGGCATGAAGGGGCCTTTATTGCGGGGCACACTTGATGGGGAAGATCTGCTGAGCGAGCAGGGGCTAGCATTGACCGTGAGGGACTTCCTAGATGCAGCAGCGAAAGGAGGGTATGGTGAGATGAGTATCGTGGCAATAGCTGGGATGGAGTCTTAGACCCAAGGACAACAAAGTTAGGAGATCTTGTAAACCCTGGTTCAATTACATCACAAATTGACGGTGAGAGGGTACAGTAGATCCCTTGGGGGTCCTAAAGGGTTAATGATCAACAGGGTCCATCTAAGAAAGAAGATCACAATGTCCTGAAGACCTATACAGATATGACCAAAAGTACCTAGGGAGAGTATAATTTCTAGTATATTAACTGCACAAAGCGGGTATAAGTAAAAGATAAAGCAACCGAAATCTATGTGCAACACCACACTGGATCTATGTTGTGGACAAGTGTAGGTTCTAACGTTCAAAAGTTTTGTCGTAATCCTTCGTAGACGGCGAAAATGAAGGCCGAGCTGGGTGCCGAACGCAGACAGGTGATCCCGCACCCGCGGTACATGCCTTTGAGGCCTTGCTGACGCCACAAAGCACGCCCCACACTCCAAAAGGTTTGTCGCGCTCCATTGGCAGGGCGCCGAGAGATATCCTCGGTTTGCATCCGCGACTTGATGGTGTCCGCGGGGAAGAATAAGAAGTTGTAGCTGATGCCCGCAGCGGCACCCGCAATCATTTGCTGATGTACAGGAAGGCTATCGGTTGCTGACGAAGGTCGAGAGGAGTATCTCCGGAAAAGAGAGGAAACCCCCTCGTAGCCGCCGAACCATGCCGCACTGCCTCCAGTTTCTCGGATCAAAGTCCCCATCTGACCGCGCCAAAATCCCATAATACCCTCATGACGGAAAATCGACGCCATGAGAAGAAGAGGTCCAGGGGCCTTGTGGCCCACTGCGGACTCGACGGGGACTTGCATCTTGCATTTGATGAGTTCAATGGGGGTCAGGGCCAGCGATGTGACGGAGCCCGACGCCGCTCCGCTAGCCACCAGCACCCACAGGGGCAACTGTTCAACATTGGGGAAGACATTTGCCTTCAAGGCATCCTGAATCAGGCGATAACTGAAGAACAAGCAGCTGGTTTCCACGGCGGCCCCGGTCATGGGGGCACTGATGCCTCGGTACAGTCCTCGCACACCATCGACCTGGAACGACTGGCGGAAACAGTCCAGGGGACCGGTGTATCGGAGAGGAAGGTGTTCGGGTTGTGATTGTAGTCGAACTTTGACGGTGTCAAAGGGATACTCGATCAATTTACCTGCCATTCCAGCCACCTAGTGTACGAGGTCAGCGTGTACCGAGGGAGATCCGGGGGGGGGGGTGATGTGTCTCCTTACCGATCCAAAGACAATATCTTTCATAGCCTCCAACCCCTGGTTGGGGGGGAGCGATGGGAGCTCCATCACTTGCTCGCTGACCGGAATTGCATGCTCGGCTGTCGCCATCAAGGCATCCAACAATGTCCCTTTTTCCAAGACCCAAGACGACCAAAGAAGTGTTATCGGGGGAGCATTGTTCGAAAGAAAAGATAAAAGAGGGGGGGGGGGAGGGGCTTTATGAGCGAATTGTTTCGGCAGTTCAGGACTTGGGGACGTAGATGCAGAAAGTGGGGAATGCACGAACAGAACAGAGAAAAAAAGAGGGAAAACGAGGGGCGGTGTACGTTAATGCCAAGCCTCAGTAATCCTGTCTGCATATGGTACTGGGTAAATTACCTATCGGGAAGGTTCAACGACTAGATCATAATCAGATCAAGCCGATCAGATAATTATGAGTAATAGAACCACCTGAAACCAATGAAGAAGTAAAAAACTAGACTCCATAGTGGAGTATTCTCATCTTTCACCGGTTTTGTTGGTGTTAGCGTCCGCCAAGGCCGGTTATCGATCAGATAATCTCCGACTTACGCGCTGACAAAAAAACTGAAATTTTCATCCCGCGATAACTCTTCTGATATCAAGCCTTCTGCACCTTCCCACCCTTCCCCAGTCCCGTCACCTTTCCCCTCAATTTCATATCTGGTGAACAGGAGGTCCTGCAGATCAGCATGTCGTCCCCTGCCGAGACACCAGTTATCCCCGCGCCTGTCGCAAAGGCCTCGGGTATGCGCAAGAATGGTCAGTCCACGAATCTCCGAAACCCGCGATGTCTCCACTCTTAATTCTCTCCCTACTCGGTTCTGTCAGCCCGACTAACCCGATCGTCGCTTTTGTTTTTCTAGGCAAGAATTGGCATGACAATAAGCGGGCTTTCCGTCCGACCGCCGGTTTGACATCCTATGCCAAACGTCAAGAGCTCCGCAAGCATCAAGATGCCGTCAAGGAACGGGAACGGGAGATGAAGCAGGAAAAGGAGGCTGAACGTCAGGTGAGTCTTTTGTTTAATAATTCGAATGTTTCTTCTTTCCTTCTTTCCTGTTTATCTGTTTCGGTTTTGGGCGGGAGTCTTTTTGTGTTCTTTTTTTTTTTTTTTTTGTTTCCTCTAGGCCTTCCTCTCGGTCCCAGCCTCTCTTCTCCACTTCCTTGGTAACGTGGTCAGACTAACACTGGACCCGTATTCAGGCCCACATCCAACGCATCAAGGACCGTCGCGCTGCGAAGGAGGAGAAGGCTCGTTATGAGAAGATGGCGGAAAAAATGCACCACAAGCGGGTCGAGCGGCTCAAGCGCCGCGAGAAGCGCAACAAGCTTCTCAACTCATGAGCTCGTACTCGGTGACTATGTTCCCTTTCGATCGCGGGGAGAAGCGACCACCGTGCACGATCTTCGGGATACCCTTTCCAGCATATACCACCCCTTCCTTCCTCACCGTCGATGACTTGAATCATGATCAGGCTATTCCGCATATGCCTAGCATGACCGTGGATACTATCAACGTATGAGAAGGGGGGATTGGGTCATCGGCGTTCTTCCTGGGTATTGATATCTATGTAATTTTGTTCTTTATACTATGTCTTGTTTTAAGACAGTTGATTCCATCGGAAGCCAATGATAGACCTCAGAATTCCGATTATGTTGCAT
This sequence comes from Penicillium pulvis, assembly GCF_028828015.1. Lineage (NCBI taxonomy): Eukaryota > Fungi > Ascomycota > Eurotiomycetes > Eurotiales > Aspergillaceae > Penicillium > Penicillium pulvis. The sequence continues at coordinate 226,104 of NW_026643072.1, forward strand.
GAATGAATGCATGGACTCGGTAAAAATCAAAAGCAATTCTACAGTGATCACCTGTATTCACATCACGTTGGACGTGCAGTAGCCTGGAGTATCGGGGTCTCAAGCACCTACACTATCGTTGGAACGAATATATCGAGAGATGGAATGTCAGTCACTATAAAAGTGCTGAATGAATGAACAAGGCTAGTGACCTAAAAACTTGCAGTAGCAGTCACGGTATATATTCTATGTTGATCAATGCATCATGGCTTGGCGTCATCGCTTTCCCCAATCACTCCACTCTTGACATCCGACGTCCCTGAACACTAATAAGAAAACCACCTAGGTAACCAACTTGAAGACATGTCCGAATATGGACCACTTCAGATATCCATTACCACTCTCCACTAAACCCGCTTCTGCGACTTTCCCTCCGACCCATGGATCCACACGGCCCAATGAGACCAGCGAACCGCTGCAACCAGACGACCAGGCCTCCCGTCATGAGATCGGGGGAACAGAGACGCGTCACAGATCCTCTCACCGATCCTTAGCCGACTGGCATCTCGACGTGGGAAAGTTGCAGCACCACCGGCATAAACAGAGCAAGTCGCGCGAACTCCGCCTTCCACGCCCCATGAGCCATCTCGCCTCTTCCGCGAGTGCCCGAGGTTTGCTACCCACCTGGTCTGGAAGCCGTGACAAGGATCGGGAGGAAGATGGGCTCTTGCGACCGACTACCCGGGAGACGACGCGATCGCGTTGGGGTTCGGATTCCACCTCGGGACTAGGCAGCGGCAGCCGAAGTCGCAAGGGCAGCATTCTAGACCCTCCTGAGCAACAGGGGCAACTGGGTCCGATTCGGAGGCAGGAGATCCAATCGATGGAGGATCTGGTACAGGTGACGAAGCGAAGGAAACAAGGTGAACAGTAAGATCAGAACTACTGGGCTGTTTATATGAGGATGTACACGCTCACCAGGAACCCTATAGATACTTGCGCTCCGCGCTCTCCTCCATTGGAACCTTGGCGACCGACGTCACCCGACGACTCGACTACACCTACTATAACTTGCTTGAGAAAATTACAGCACTCAACTCGACGATCGGGTCCTTCCAGGACCTCTCGGATACAGCGTCAACCCTCCTGAGCGACTTCGAGCGCGAAACCGCTGGGCTCGACCAAGAGACCCGCAAGCAGATCAATGATCTCCAGGGATTTCAGCCCCAGATCCAAAAGGCCGACGCCCTGGAGAAACGAATGAAGGCGGGACGGCAACGAGTCGAAGATCTCGGCAAGCGTCTCGAGAGCGTCCGAGGCGAGATTGACCGCTGGGACCAACGAGAGTCAGAATGGCAGTCTCGAGTTAGCCGTCGACTGCGAATCTTTTGGGCCATCATTACCAGTGGCCTGCTCGTGCTCGTCTTGGCTCTCGTGATCCAAAATTGGCCCGCACTGCAATCCTCTAGCCAATTCCCTGATCTAATCGAAACATTGAACCAGACTTCCCTTGGTAATCCACTAGACACTTGGGAATCCGTTCTGGGTGACTCGGAGGTCACGACTAGTTCATCATGGTATCCATCCGGTCTGGCAGATCGTCGACAGAGCCTGGAACAGGCAAACAGCGTCACGGCCATGAGTTCTCTAGCCAGCTCAGACGCTGCACCGACTGATGATCCTCTATGTGTACTGGATGAACTGTAATTAAACACCTGCTTTCTCCTCTGCTGGCGTTACTCCTACAGGATTGGGTTGCCTGTGATGTACAAAGCGTTTCATTTTCTGTACTGGACTTGGTTTTCTTTTTTTGGTCATGTCATGATACCCTCTCCGCGCAATATATCCCATTGTTACTTCATCATCGTTAAAAAAAGAAAGAAAGATAAAAGGCCCCACCTTACACGGCAGCGGGGTCTTTCTTCTTCTTCTTGTCCTCGACCAGCTCGATGTTGGCCCCGGGCACTTTGCTGCCATAAACCTCGAGTAGCCAATCCTCCACATCCTCACTGACATCACCCTGGACGGTGATTTCCTCCGTACCCGAGGGTGATCGGGTCATGGAGGAACCAGTGGCAAACTTCTTGCCCAGTTCCTTGGCCAGCTTCTTGTTCTCCAGGCCAAAGACCTCCAGACCTGAGATGACGGTAACGTACTTGCGCTTGTTGCGTTCAACTCTCTTGATGATGACCTTGGACGCGGCCTTGCGTTCGACGTCTCGCGCCTCGTTCTGGGCAGCTTTGGCTTCCTTCTTGGCGGCGTCTTTGGCGGCACGCTCCTGTGCGGAGACCGAGAGGGCGGACAAATTGGCGTTCAGAGCATCTGGTGCCACCGAGCAGGGGTGGTGATGGTTAGTGGCTTGCCACATTCAGATCCCAGGTCGCCCTGGAAGCTCCGAGGAAGTCCGATTGATTGCATACCTTCAGAATGTAACTGATTCCAGAGCTCCGGCTCTTCATCTTTCAGCCATTCTTCACATTTCTTGGCTGTTCCTCCAAATCCACAGTACTAGAGAGGTTGAATCCAGACATGGGTCAATGAGGCCGAGGTGGGGAGGGGAAAGTTGAATCCTGGGAAGCTCATACCTCGGGGGGTAGAGTACACACTGCGCGGGGTTACGATCAGCCTGGTCTTCCACACGGGATACCCCGGGGGTACTCACCTCCACAGTACACGATATGGCGGGCCTGCGGCTCGACCGGGCCTGAATCTGCCACCTCAGCCATGTTTGCGGGATGAGGGGAAAGTATAGGGTCTCGACCACTGACGATTGAACTCGGTAGCTCTTTTTCCACGAGGGGCAGATTACATCAGCAGCGCTAACTCGGGATCAGGTGACTTATGCACATTACATTACGTACTCTAGATTGCGTCCCAGCACAAAAGCACCAAAACAAGTAAGTACCTTCCCGATTCCAAGTTCCAAGTGCCAAATTTCCAGATTCCAAGTGACAAAAGTCCCTAGGTTCTACAAGGTTCACTCCCAAGGTTTGTTTTCAAGGTCTGTCTCAGTACACTCCAATCTATCCGAGGAATCAGGCCAATTGAGTCACTCAATTTCATGATTCTGGACCTTGTCCGGCGATGAGGAATTACCTGCAGATTGTAGTCGGGTCAACGCATCGCAAAGGCGCAAAGCGACCAAATCACCACTGCATACCATGCACTTCTGGTGGCGTCGAGTGCCAAAGTTTCTCCAGGGGTCGTTATCGCCTGGCCCTCTTTGTGCATGGGGGTTTTACGTTACCACCTGGGTTTGCCGACGTAGCCTTGTCTGTTTGTCATTGGGGCCATGCAGGCCAGAGCCGGGCCGTTGAGAAGCTGCGTCAAACCCGGAGTCCTCGCAGGGGCACGATAGCAGCATTGAAGCTGCTCATTGGCGCCTGATTCTCAATCGATCCGCACGGCCGTTAGAGAGCAACGGTTCCGATAAGATAGGACTGACGATCCGCCGTCGCCATCCACTTACCCCCCGGGGGAAGGAAAGCGAGGGGATCCGGAGTGCATCATCCCGTCCCGGGTATCTCTCTGTGTGAGGTGGGTTCCCTAGCCAATTAAGAAGCCGAAGAAGTCGAGATCCCGAGAAATCAGGAACACGAGGGCCCGTGGGGGAGGGGGTTTGATTTGGCATCCACCCCCAGAATGGCTCCGCGGAAGGACAATCAATTGGATTCTGGGCCCTCATCTTATCCACCTTGCATAAGGACTTGAGAATGAGCGAGAGAGGTCTTTGGGGCCTAAACTCTCCGAAGATCGGTAACATGCAGTGATGCAGCGATACCACTGGCCCAGATTCTTCTCTCCATTGGTGTTCTCTGTTGGATTAGGTTAAGACCAATCACCTTGCACGCACAGACAAAAGACAAGGGTGTACGCAGTACGACACTGTTAATTGCCTCCACCTTTCTCTCGCGCTATCTTGAAACAACATGGCAAATGCAAAAAATAGGAATAAATCGATAAATCAAATTCAAACAATTAATAAAAGAAAGTCAATGTGTATGCAGGTCATCGTTGCAGATAGAGCAGGTCTGGCTTTCCCATAACCATAGGAGAGTCGCGAGTGGTTTCGTATCATTCCTCTTATTTCTACTCTTCCTATCATTCCTATCATCCCTATCATCCCTATCAAACACCTGGTGTAGACCAGCGAACGGAAGGTGTTTCTTTGTATTCCAAGCCTCCTGAGTCATCGATCTTGTCGTCTTCCTCATCTCGATCTTATCGTGCAAAGTCAATGGGCTCTGGCCCACGGTCCGTGGACTGAAGTGGCGGATCTCAACCGCACGGTCCTATAGAGGTTCTAGACGAAGTCCATGGGGGTACGATCTAACCCCTCATATTCATATCAGACCGTGATATTATAGGTTATAGAGACTGTCCTCCTATAATAGATATATTGCCTTACCTCATCCTTGGTACGGGTACTTGTTTGCATTTCATTCCAATGTGAACGAGATGCAAGTAAAGTGCCACTGCGCTTTGTAGTGGTCGGACCCTTTTAGGTTGTAGAACCAAGTCCGCGATGCTCCGACTTCTCCACTCGAGGATCGACTTCGGATTTGGTGGGGAATCCTGCATGAATTATCGGTCTAGGTCGTTAGATAATAAGTGGCGACAACTCTATTCTCTATTCCAAGGTTCGCTCTCTCTTCTCCCTTCCCTCTCTATAATCTCCCCATTCTCTTCCCCAGTCCCCCATTCCTCTGGTTCTTCCACTCCACATATAATAGGAATGGAGAGTGTCCTTTAATTTTTATTTTTTTTTTCTCTCTTTCGTTTCGAATCTTTTTGACTTTTGCTGTTGCTTTTTGCTTCCCTTTTCTTCCGTGTGACCTTATCATAATTGGAAATGACGGCAATGCTCGCTCCCCGCGAACAACCTTCGCCCTTTTCCCCGGACCCGTTACGTGCCCCCACCGCACAGCGATATTTCCTCGACTTCCCCAAATCCCCCATGCAACATGCATATCCCACCCCGTGTTCCCCCTCGCCACTCTCCCTTCCTCCTTCGCCGAGTTTCTCTCCTACCGAAATCGATCAATATTCCCCCACCACCACCCTGTCGCTCGACGAGGATTTGATCCTCCCATCGTACGAGGGAGAGTCGGGCCGGGCCCGCAAGGATTCTGATGCCTTGAGCGACGCGTCTGAAAGTGGAACCGCGTGGACCTGTGGGACCCCGGCTGCAGACGATACCTCCGTCGAAGATGAACCCTCGCGACATGTAGATTACCTTTCCCATGACTGGCGAGAAGAGGATATTTGGTCCTCCTGGCGTTATGTCGCCGCCCGCAAGAACGACTATAGCAATGGCGTGCGTCTGGAAAATGCCTCGTGGAGGACGTGGGCCAAGGCCAAGAATAATCTGGGGACCATCTCCCCAGAGACCTTAAATTGGTGCGACGAGGATCCCCATCAATCTCCTTTTCTGTAAAGCTCCCCCCCCAGGCGCTAACAGCATTCTTAGGTTAAAAGACTGTGATGTCACTTGGCTCTACGGACCACTTAAAACATCCGCCTCGAGCGACGCTATGGCCTCAGATGTGTCGCCGCCACCCAGCCGCCTCGAAACCCCCAATTCTTATCTGGAGCGAAAACCTATCTTGAAAAAAAAGACCGCCTCGGAGACCATGCTCCAGCGGTCCTTATCCCAACACACTCTTCTCCAACATGCCGGGGCGATCCTCAAGGCTCAAGAAGCCGAACAAGGCTGGACCCGCCCGCCGTTTCCTCGGTCCAATACCGACCTGGATCAACTCCACCATCGCACAGGGAGCTCAACGTATTCACTTGGGGGCACCTTGACTACCTCTTCCTCCTCGGGGATGACATCCCCCAGCGAGCGGCGTCATATCCACTTCAACAATGAGGTGGTGCAATGTATCGCGGTCGAAGCCAAGGGGGACGAAGGCTGGCCCATGACCTTTGACGAAGAGTCCTCGTCGGATGACGGGGTGGTCATGATGCGTCAGATCTCTGGGGAGGCATCCATCAGCACCCGCAGCACTCCCCGGAATAGTTTTAGCGGCGAGAGTAAAACCATCGCCCCTCTCCCATCCACCACCCTTAAATATCGCGGTGACACCCCCGAGCCTCGGGGTGAGTCCTCAATTCTTGATCGCTGGGCCGCTCTCTCTCCATCCCCCTCACCCTCCACCTCCTCCTTGTCCCCTACGCCGTCCGTGGAGACTCTCCGACCACCGTCTGCCAACTTCCTGCTGGACGACGACGAAGATCCAAGCCTTGACTTTACTGGGCATTACCGCGATCGTCTGGCCTGGTTCGTCCCCGAGGAGGAAGATGAGCTGGCGGATCGTCCGCTGCAGTTGTCCACTTCTGGCATGTTCATGCCCTACGGTGACCCAGAAGGTGAACGCGAAGGCGAATCTGTGAACCATACCATCCTGGGTCGTGTGGTGGATACGGTCAACACGGCTCGGGATATTGCCCACGTCATTTGGAATGTCGGCTGGCGACGATGATCCTCACATTCTGTACCTTTTCTATGCAGGATCTAAGTTTGGCCGGTCCCCAAACTTGATCCTCTCCCATTTCCACCTTCCAAAAAGAACAGCAGAGAAAAACGTGAAGAAAAATCAAGGAAGACCACCTTCATGACTAGGAAGGGTCAGATCCTCCTTATTCGTACATAATACGTCAGCAGATGATTTTGTTCATTTTCTGATCCTGTCTGGCTCTCAGCACATTTGCATCTGCACGGAGTTTGGTTTATTGTCTTGATTAATGATGAGTATTCTGAATGTTATGGAGTATAGATGCCGAACCCCGGAAATCCACCCCGAGCTGGATTATCTTGATGTATGAAATGAATTGTGATAATTGAATAATTGATATACATATTTTTTTATTATCCACACAGAGTACATATATAAAATATCATAACGCGATATTTAAAGTCTAGATATAACTGGTCAATATTATATAGTTCGGATCCCAATGCCCCCACAGTACCAAAGTAGTGTGACCCCTGATATACCCGCCTTGCAACTCGCGCTCACTTCCTCTTGCTTTCCCCCCCCTCCAACAACTCCCTCTGGCCCACAAACACTTTTTTTTTCTATCAAAGAAAAGGGGGGCATCATGGAGAATGTCAATGTCCCTGAATTGGTGGAGCGCCTTGGGAGCGATGAGGATGCCGTGCGCAAAATGGCCGTCTTTAAGCTCCAGAGCAATATTGGGGACCCGTCCTTCGCCGACCTCTTTATTATTGAGGGTGGATTGACTCGACTGCGCTACTTGACTCTCCATGCCAGTGGTAATACCCTGGCCTATAGTCTTACAAGCTTTGCAAGACTGCTGGAGGTTGACAAAGGTTGGGAGTGCGTTGATCAGGAACTGGTCGAACGGGTAAGAAAGGAACCTGAGCCTCTCCCCTTCGTCGCTCGCCATTCATTCGCTAATCAATAATGTCACAAATTGCCAGATTGTCGAATTGATTGTCACCCATCCTCTCGTCAATATCCTTCGAGGCGCCATGTCAATTCTCGTATCTGTAGTCTCCCATCCACATGCCGGAGGCAACCCATCACAGGCGGATATTTTTGGCTTTCGTGCCCTAAAACCAGCGATCGCAATCTATCCCCAGTTTCTGGAGATGCTGGTCAGTCGGCTCTCTTCGGCGGATCATGCCCTATGCGCCAATGCGCTCCAATTGATCAATTCCCTCATGCGCGATTCCATTACCTACGATTCGGAGGCAGAATGGCCGAAATTCATCCAGAAACTGCAGGACCTCGGTGTGATACGAGCCGTCTATGTGCTCATGCAGGACTCGGCCCTTCAGGATCTAGCACCCCCACTTCTTGAGTTCCAGTCCCTCACCAAAGTGCTCCTCCGGAAGTGGAGAGACATTCCCTTGCACCAGGAAAAGCCCGAGCACCGTCGCGCACTGAAGGGAATCTACCTCGCCAGTAATCCTGCCAAGGGGTCGGAGGAAACAACAGGAAATGGCGAGGATATGCGACGCTCGAAAAGACAACATCCAGAAAAATGGCGTCGATTAGGATTTGAGTCCGAGAGCCCCGCTGCGGAGTTCTACGAGGTGGGTTTTCTGGGCATGATGGACCTAGCGGACTATGTTCGCAGCCATCAGGATGAGTTCCAGAAAATGCTTCTCGAGCAGTCTACGAAGCCGTCGCGTCAACGGTGCCCGATCGCGCGAGCATCTCTCGCCCTGACATCCATCCTGTACGAACATTTCGAGGTTGATAAGTCTGAGATGGACGATTCCAAAAACTACATGCTTATGGAATCACGATCCAGCTTGGACAAGCTATTCAAGCCTCTGCTTCTCCACTGGACTCGATTGCATGTCGCGGGGCTGCAGGCCTTTTTCCGGATGTGGAAGGCCACGGCGGCAGAGACGGAGGATCTAGATAAGTTGGTAGAGCTGGTTCGCATTCTCATGGAATCAGTGGTTGGCGGGGCTGGCCGGACCAAAGATGTCCAGGATGTCGAGGAGGAGCTGGCCAACTTCGAATATCATCGGTTGCGGGAACTACAGATGGAGCTCCTGGAACTAACCTACGAAGATGCATGGGGTCAGCACCTGCAACAGGTGCGTGAAGAACTTCACCATGAAGCTCTTCAATTTGTGAAAGAGCAGCGCATTCGCTGCCTGTTGCAAGGCGCGTGGTTTTCGCTTGACTCCAATTCCAACTCCAAGCTCGAGCCGAACTCTACCCGGTCTACAGCCTCGCATCAATATGTGCAGCTGTCGCATAATCGCCGGTATCTACATTTCGGAGACTTCAATTCGATCGGGGATAGAACTCCCGAGTTAGATGCTCTGCCTGAAAAGAGTGAGAGCCAGCCTTTGACCTACACTATTCTTGCCATCCTCCTACTAATCTGTTCTTGTAGTTGACCTCTCCATTGTCTCATCCGTCGTCTCCAACATCTCCACCAATCCCGACCACTCCTCCTCATCCACTGTCAAGACAGCTCCACGTCAGGCCTCGACTAAGATTACTATCCATGGTCATGCGCAGCCCTCAGCGGCAACAGGCCAATCAAAAAACCATGGTCATGCTCGGACGGGCAGTCGGTCTACACAGAAGGAGACGGTGCTCCTTACCCTTCGACCCCCGTCCCACAGCGTGGCCTCGGAATGGTTGGATGGACTGCTCATGCTGCTCAGCCAGCAACCAATTACAGCGGAAACGAACAAGCTGATCGACCTGGTCAGCAACTATGGGCTTAAGATCCGTCTGCTTAATGTTCGATTTGACGACGCTACCTTTGCGGGCGAGGCTCCGCCAGTGCCTGCGCGGGACGGACTGGATGAAGATTATTATTACGATGTCTTTGGTGGCGCCTGAACCAGGACGAAATGCGGATCGGGAGAACTGGGATTTGTTTTATTGTACATCATGATTGTGTTTTGGTTTGGAATCATGTCGATATACCCATGGCTGGACATATGTGTAAGATATACACCAATTGGAGTCGAGCTTTTTTTTGCAAAAAGTGAAATTCAGTGAGATATGAGATTAAAAGCATTTAGATGTGTGTTATCTCGGTATGTACCTTAGGCTCCACAGGTACATCCATTTTGTATACCCGGATGAACATGTAAAGGTAAAAGTGGACCCTTGGCGTCATCAATCAACCTTAACAGACGCGCTTTCCTTTTCACAACTCCCCGCTTCTTCCCACCATGGATGGTCGTCCTCCGAAAAGACAACGTCGATCAGTCCATGGAAGTGAATCCAAAGGAGATCCATCCAATTCCATCTCTAAGCCTGTCGCGCTTTCGTCGCGCCCCAAATCGACACGAGCGCGTCCCAGTCCAGCTCCATCGACTCAGCACACCTCCGGCGCCTCCTCCCCTTCTCCCTCTCCATCAAAACCTGCATATTCCCCGAAGACAAGTAAATCCAAGTCTCTTCATACTTTTTTCCAGCCGGCAACGGACGGGCAACGATGGTCGTCGCAGAAATTCGAGGCGAAGCGGTCTCTCGCATCGGGCACAGAAACACTAGACGCAGACGAAATAGAAGATGACTATGATTCATATGATGAGATCTTCACACAACACCTTGCTAGCCAAACCCCCAGCTTCAATCCGAAATCCTCTTTCTCTTCAAATAATGGCCCAATCCGGGCGTCGGTTTCCAAACCCAAGGTCACAACAGCACGCCGCACAAATCAATCTACCAAACGCTTTATCCTGCCACCAGATTCCAAGAGCCACAGTGTTCGGCAGTCAGGTCCTCCACCTTTGACCCACAAAGTTGATCATCGTCCTTGGGCCCAGCGGTTTGCCCCACTAAATTTAGATGAGTTGGCCGTTCATAAGAGAAAGGTTGGTGATGTCCGAAAATGGTTGGAAGATGCATTTGCCGGGCGTGGAAGAGAGGTGAGCGAACCCCAGGATTTAATTCCATGGACTCTTTGCTCAGCTCGAAGAGTAAAATGGAGACTGTTTGCTTTGCTAACGGGAAATAGAGACTCTTGGTTCTACGAGGCCCCGCTGGCTCCGGGAAGACGACCACCATCTCCCTACTCTCTGAACCACTGGATTTTGATATTGTGGAATGGAAGAATCCAGCGGTTTCCGAGTTCACGGCCCAAGATTATGTCTCCGTGAGCACACAGTTTGAGGAATTCCTGGGCCGTGGTGATCGTTTCGGCGGACTTGACCTCGAAGATGCAGCCGAGGCCAACGATCATCACAAGTCGCGTTCTCGCAATCAGCGCATACTCTTGGTGGAAGAATTCCCGACAATGACGAGTCGAAACTCTGGTCTGGCTGCCTTCCGGGCATCCCTGCAGCGCTATCTCGCGGCTGCTGCGGATCATCCTTTGGGGGAGATACACCCACCGGTTGTGGTGGTTGTATCGGAGACCTTGCTGGGCTCGGCGTCGTCGATATCAGATAACTTCACGGTCCATCGATTACTCGGACCAACATTGTTTAACCACCCCAGCACGAAAATCATAGACTTTAATAGTATCGCCCCAACTTTCATGCAAAAGGCCTTACACTTGATCTTGGAGAAAGAGGCGTGTAGCTCAAAGCGCGCCCGAATCCCTGGTCCAACGGTCCTCGATGCGATCTCCGAGATTGGAGATGTTCGCAGTGCCATATCTTCTCTAGAGTTCCTATGCTTAAAAGGCGATGATACTGGAAAATGGGGTGGCACTCTAACCAAAACGAGAGGCAAAAAGTCCCGCGGGGACACATCTTTAACACCAATGGAAGAGGAGTCCCTCAAAATGATTTCACAAAGAGAGGCGAGCCTAGGGCTATTTCATGCCGTGGGCAAAATTTTATACAACAAACGCCTTGATCCAAGTCTTGTACCTGACGGTACAGTGGTCCTTCCTTCACCACCGGACCTTTTATCTCAACATCGCCGACCCAAGGTCTCGCAGGTAGCAGTGGATGCGTTGGTCGATGAGACCGGGACAGACATCACCACGTTTGTCTGTGGTCTCCATGAGAATTATCCGCCCTCCTGTGATGGGATCTGTTTCACTGACAGCCTCAATGCGTGCATTGAGTCATTATCTGACAGTGATATCCTCAGTACTGACAGACGGCCTACACAGGGCGCGCGAGGTGGCATGGGAACCGGTCTAGCACCTGTAAGTGCTGGAATTGATAAGATGCGACAAGATGAGATCAGCTTTCAGGTTGCCGCCCGCGGGTTGTTATTTGGTCTGCCTTATCCTGTCAACCGCCGGTTGGCCTCTGGGGACGGGCGAGGTCGTACGGGTGATGCGCATAAGATGCTCTATCCATCCTCCTTGCGATTATGGAGAAAGTCTGAGGAAATTGAAGGGCTTGTGGACTCATGGATGAAACACATGTTGGATCCCTGTGGCAATCCACATCTTCTTTCACACGGCGTGGGATCCACCGAATCCACCGAACCCATGGGTGTCAAGTCCTGGCGAAGTCTCAAGGTCGGTCATCATGCACCTTCTAGTGCAGGCCATTCCTCGGCTACTACGGTGACAATGCTGTCGCGTCCGGATGCGATACTCCATCAATTACCGTATATGACTCAGATCCGGCATAATGAGACTGAAATGTCGCAATTGAAGCAGATCACCGGAATCCGAAGGAGTCGGTTCGACGACGTTGATGAAGATGAGCTGCCCTCGCCGTCACAGCCACTCCAGCACAGCAATTCATTCGGACCTCGATTGCCCCAGAGTGAAGAAAAACTATACCTTAGTGATGATGATATCGTGGATGATTAGGAGTATTCAGATGTAGAAATTGTATAGATCGGAGAAACCACTGATAAGAGTCGTTATCTACACGGGATCCACACGCTTCTCCAACTTTCCTTCTTGGCTTCTTGTAACACCACGTCACTCTCCATTGTCTTCCCCAAAATAAGTCTGAAGGGAATCAAAAGGAAGGATCAATTGCATAAACAAGAAATTCACCATATCATCTTACCACCGCGCAATTCAACTTAACTCGCTAGGGGTCAACACTTTCCCCGCAGACTCGTCCTGCATCAACAACCCGCCCTCACGAGGATGATTCATGACGGCGACAGCTTGAGACGGAGACCCGAAGCCTACAAAGTCAATATTTCTGAAAATGAAGCTACCGAGCACACTGCGACAGCTTCGCCTGCTGAATATGTGCCTCAATCTGCCGTGTCCGGCAATTTGAAGGATGCAGGATTGATTGCGGCCGCAGCGCATGCTACGGTACCAAACTGGGCCAATATGATTCTGATGATTTCGCTCATCTTTGGGGGCTGCTGTGCAAATGTGAGTGAACAATTCACTACTTGTGGAACCTAGCCATCTAGGCGTGACAAGGATTGGAGGGGATATCTAACACCGATCGTAGGTATTTACACTCGAGGCCATTATCAAGTAAGTTGCTCCCCCCATACATGATTCGGGAAACGGTCACCTTGGAAAATTCTAATGCTGGCTTCAGAGAACAGTCTACCGCAGGTAAGCTCTCTTGTAAGATGTGATATATCCACGGCCTTTTGATGCCAACATCTTATACAGGTCCTTTAATCACCTTCGCACAATTCGTTCTATGTGCTATCTTCACTCTTCCCCATTTCCTTTCCTTCTCTGCGGGGCCTCGAAACCTGTTTCTTGGCCCACGAGCGATTCCACTCCGATCATGGCTGATTTATACCGCATTTTTCGTCTCTGTGAATATGTTAAACAATTGGGCTTTTGCATATAAAATCTCCGTGCCTCTTCATATCATCATCCGGTCTGGTGGCCCCGTCGCTTCCATGGTTGTGGGATATATCTTCAATGGTAGAAGGTATTCTCGGGGCCAAATCCTCGCGGTGGCCATGCTGACGGCAGGTGTGGTGGCCGCCGCCCTCGCTGATGCCCAGGCCAAAGGTCAGAACGTGGAGATGACATCCGACTTGGACAAGGCCGCCATGACCACCACGATTGGATTCACTATTCTTGCATTGGCTATGGTTCTGTCGGCTTTCCAGGGGATCTATGCCGACCGACTATATGCGACCTATGGCCGTGATCACTGGAAGGAGGCGTTGTTCTATTCGCACACCCTTTCTCTGCCATTGTTCATAACCAGTTACTCGCAGTTGTCATCACAGTGGCATGTGGTGTCGTCCTCGCCATCGTTCCTATCCAAGATTTCCGATGGGTCAGCCCTGTCTGATCTTTCTTGCAATACGACACTATCAGCGCTGTTGACGGTCATTCGGAATCATGCTTCGATTCAATCGCTTCTAGATCAGCTTCCGATCCAAGTGGCTTATCTGATGATGAATGCATTGACCCAGTATTTGTGCATCCGAGGCGTACATCTGCTATCGGCCAAATCCTCCTCGTTAACGGTGACCGTGGTGCTGAACATTCGCAAGCTTGTATCACTTTTACTGTCAATCTACCTATTTGGAAATCATCTAGCATCCGGGGTTTTGGTCGGCGCTATCTTAGTCTTCCTTGGTGGAGGGTTATATGGATTTGAAGGAGCTCGGCTGCGGAAGGTGGCCACTAAGAAGGTCCAGTGAGGCAACCAAATGCTCGTATAATATTATATTGAAGCATACTAGGTTGACCCAGCCGCTTCGATTTAACTCGAAGATCTAAAGGCAATCATCTCCTATTGAATTTCCAATCTTCTTTTCCCTGTAGGTCGGATATGAGATCATGCTATACTTTTCTTCATACCCATACTCTGCTTTTCTTTCTAGCCTAAGACATAAATATACGTAGCCAAGGAGTCCTCACTAGATGTAATACCCAATATAGGCGTGCTTTGGTACAGAGGGAACATTTATCTAGATATGGCCCAGGAAGATTCTTGGGCCTCCGCACTAGGACGTACGGCAGCGAGATTATGAACAGATAGATCAGAGCTCCATATGAAGAGAGTAGTTATATGACGAGCACGTGCATCCAGTTTCTATCTTCAGAATGGAGATAGAGAGAGAGAGAGAGAGAGAAAAGAAAGAAAAGTAATTGTACATCTTCAAAGAACACAAAATATCCCCATACTCAAAACAAGCTTATGGAATGATTAAGCCAAAACGCCCTCCGGCACATCTATAACACTTCACCCACAATCTTTGCGGCCTCTTTGTAGGTATCCAGCAGCCGCTCGCACTTCTCACGCTCGGCCTTGATGCCATCGTCCTCGTACAGCAACTCCCCGAACAAATCTTCTTTGTACAATTCGCTGACCAATCGGTTCTGAACCACATCCTTGCTGTGATTGACGAGCAAGTGCATGATGGTCTTAGGAACCTGATCGGCAATAGTCTCACGCACAATATGGAAGTATGAAGAGATCAGACGACGGATGAGTTCAGTCTCCAGCATCTCCCGATCAGTGAGAGTGGGCTCCGCGTTTTCATTAGGCTAGAAAGGAGGGAAAGTTAGCCCGGAATAGACAAGCCGGTGGGGGACAGGCGTAGACGCAGGAGAGGGGTGAAGAGATGACTTACAAAAACAGATACATCACCTCCATACTCTGAAGGAGCAGTGTACTCCTCCGGCATCACTGGTGACCGAATTTCTGCGCGGCGAATGCTCTGACTGATGCTAGGCTCACTCATGTGGGCAATTCGGTTCAATTGCTGGGGTGGTGAAGCTGGGTTTTGAACGCCTTCCTTGCCGAAAAAGTAGTTCAAGAAAGAGTCACGCGTAGTGTGCGAGCCACCGAAGCCAGCCGATTGACCCGCATGAGCACCATTTAGAGTGGCAGTGATGCCATTCTCCACGTTGCGGCCCACACTGGGAGACATGCTACGCGCCCCTTTAGTAGAATGATTTCGAAGGGGCAGGTTGTGTGATTTGGATTCCGATTGGGCTTCCTCGTCCTCTGGCATGCCAGCAGTGCCATTGGCCGCGCCGAGCTCCTTTTGGCGTCTCTTCTCTCGTTTTCTCTTCTCTTCGGCCAGGATAGCCTTCCGCTCCTCTTCTTGCCGATTCTGAATGATCGACTGCATGGCGGCTGCAGCGCCAGGGAAGTTGGGGTGGTTGGTGTTAATGTAGGCTCTTTGGATAGAGATCAAAGACTCTACATAGCTGGAGCATGGTCCCAGGCGTTCGCGAAGAAGATCAGACACCACTTCAATCAGCTTACCCTGCAGGCGGGGAAAGCGCAGAAGTTCCTGTGAGCCACAGGTATGGCAGATCTTGATAAGCTCCTCGTAAACCAGCTCCACGCAACGCTGGGAGGGCGCCTCGAGCAACTTGATCTGCGGCTTAACCAAGAGATCAAAAGCGAGCTCTGGCACAAAGAGACTAGGTCGAGGGCCCGTTGAGTTCCGGATAGCCGTTCTGATATCCGAAACTGTCAAGTTGTGTGTGGGGTCAATTGTCTCCAGAGAATTGCCAAAGACCTCGTTGAAAATGTAGTAAATCCTCGCACCGCCACAAAGCTCCTTGGTGGATATTTCAGAGGAGGTTCCGTCGATGGATGAGATGAAGGAAGAGGCAAAGCGAGTCATAAGCTGCAGAATCAGTGATCCCCGATGTTCCTTGCCACTAAATTGCTTGTTGCCGTAGCTAGCCAACTCTTGTTGGGTTTGACCCATCAGCGTATTCAGACGAGCTTTAATATCGGGCAATCGGTCTCGGATATGCGTCATGAGAGTGGAGTTCAAGGTTTTGGCCAAGAACTGAGTACCGCAACGGTTGGCCATATTGCGGTATGCCGGGTGGTGGCGGAAGAAGTCCGCCTCAGCACGTAAAGCATCGGCGAGCGACTTGCCCGACTGAATGTCCTGTTGCGATCGATTGACCACGCCGATAAAACCCAATTTCAGAGGGTAGACTCGGCCAGATAAGATGTCCATAGCATTAGTGCCGTGGTCCATGAGATCCAGCTTGGACAAAACTCCGATTGTTCTGCGGCCCATGGGGTCCACCTGGCGTGCCAGCTTCAATGCTTCCGAATTGACCAGGTCCACGTTGGCCGGGGATACCGCAAGGATTATACTGTTCGGCTTGGCAATGTATTCTAGAATAAGAGTCCGAGTCTGTTTCTCAATGTCGGAAGGTTGATCGCCAATTGGCACTTTGGTTAAGCCTGGCAAGTCGACTAGGGTCAAGTTGAGGACATGAGGGGAAAAGATCTTGAGGTTGATAGGCTGTCGGTTAATTCCCTTGTTGCTTCCTGCGATTCGTGCCGTCTCAGCTTCAATCTCCTGTTTGACCGACGCAAAATCATCGAACTTGCGGCCGGGCTGGTGGTGAAATTCAGCCCATTCATGCTGGCCGGCGACACTGGCTGCTGTGTGCGGAACATGGACCTCATCATGATCGGGCAGGTCATCACGTTCGCTAGGGATGTTTATAAGTTGCAGAATCAAGGGACGGCGAGTAACGATGCCGCTGCCTCGTGGTAAGAAGTCTCGTCCGACAATGTTCTCCAATACTGATGACTTGCCCGACGATTGGGAGCCGACAACGACCTAAATCCAAGGTAATTAGTCCCAAATCCCAATCCCAGATACCTTCATGTCAGCTTCACTCACAATCTGAGGCAAATCAAGGGAGTCATTTCCAATAGTGTTGAACACCAGGTCTTGAAGCTTGTTCACAGTGACGAGCAGATCCTCACCTAGCGACGCCATTTTGGTATGTGTGCGTGATGGAGGCGGAAGAAAGGTTTAAGATCGACACCCAAGTCTCAGCAACAGACACCAGAAGGTCAGAGGTATCAGCGGGATCGGACTGCCAGGGAGGTTTACAAACGAAGATCCCTCGCGCGTGGGCGGACAGACCTCGGAGTCTCACACTTGTTTATGCCGCTTTTCGAGGCACGTGATGCTGACTGATGGCAGGTTATGTAATGCTCATGACGTCTTCCAATTTGATGTTATCACTCATACTACCGATACAATGGTATCCTGCAGAGCAGAAACCAAAGAGTAAGGCTTATAATATGCTATTGTACCCACTATCGATATGGCACCGTCTTGAACCGACTAGACCCTGAGATATTCTTGAGGCGTATTGCATATCATGGTTAAGAGACGAACAAACGACAGAAGCTGATAATGAGCAAGAAAGCTATTTACACACATGGTTGGGGTCTTCCATTTTTTACTCATTCAACTGTACATAGTTGGCCGGGAACAAGCCCCTGGCCCCCTTATACTCACCAAGCCACCAGTCATCGTCGGGGAATTCCTAAAATTATAATTAGCATGGCTGGAGTTATCATATCCAGGAAAGATACTACATACCACATTCGCAATGGTAGCACCCTCGGGGAAGCTGAGTTCATTGTCTTCTGCGGCCTCATAGTCATAGAGTGCCGACGCAGTCGGGTTATGAGTTTCAGCGGTAGAAGGGTGCTCGGGGCCGGCAACAGGGGCAGGAGTGGGCTCTGGGACAGGCTCCGGAATGGGTTCAGGTTCAGGCTCGGCGGCTTGCTCATGAGGATGAGAAGCAAGATCGTCACCCTCCACGATTTCAACGTAATTTCCAGGGAACAGACCACGTTCGCCCTGCGCATTTACTCCCAGCCACCAGTCGTCGTCGACCATCTCAATGTCGGTGACAAACTCGCCTTCACGGAGTTCTATCTCGTTGTCTTCGGCCTTCTCATAATCATACTGCACCACAGCACGGAGTTCGGTCTGGTGGTGTTGATCAGGAACAGTGGCTTCGGCCGCAGCCCGGCCCAGGTCATGAGTATCGTCCTCGAGATCCTCCTCGTCTGGCACAGTCTCCTGGAGGCTTTGCACAGGCAAAGCTGGTGGTGGAGAGTGCTGCTCCTCGTGCACATCGGTCACCCCGCTGCCCACAGGAATCGCCACACGGATGGGGGAGCTCTCACGCACTGGGGGGGTCGGAGGGGTGGGAGAGCGAGGCTGGGGAGGTGGAGTAGGTAGCTCTTGCTGAGCGTCATCTCCCACCTCAGGTTCGGTGGGACCAGAGGGCAAACCAGGAACAGGAACGGGGCGACTGGCCTGGGGCACAGATGGAGGTACCTCAACCGCGATCGGCTGGGCAGGAGGCTGGGCGAATTGATCGCGCACGTCCTGGATATGGGTAGACGGGAGAGCGTTCTCCGCATCCCGTGAATCGGAAGCCTTCACATCCGCCGTCTCAGGGACCGACTTCTCCTGAACCGTCTGGACAGGTGCCCACGATTTTCCAGTGTATCCGCTCTTCCATTCGCTGTTGCCACTTGGCTGGCTCTGAATCGGCCGATGTGGCAGAGCGTCGCCTGCTGGCCCAGCGTCACGCTCCTTGGCCTTCCGCTCTGCCCACAACTGAGCAGGTGTTTTCCCTCCCTGGTCCGCAAAGGTTCGACTGGCGCTCCCGATCTGGACATTCGGGGTGGTCGATGACGCGCCTAAGCTGGAGGGAAGAGGTGGTTTAGTACCAGGGAACGAGGGACCAGAGCCGAATTTATTCGCAACCTTTGGCTTTGGCAGATTTGTCAGACGTTCCGCCTCCTGGTTGACCGCCGGTCGTTCAGGGAGCGTCGTGGGCTCGTTGCGAGGGACGGGCTCCAGAGCTGAGGCATCATCACTCGCCCCCTCTGGTTTTTGCGATCGAGCACGAATCGCAGCAATGTCTACTTTGCCTATCGGTTCGTAGGATCCTTTAACAGGAGCCGGGCGATCATCTTTTAGCTGGCCGGATTCCGCAGCCTGGCGCCGAATGGCCGCAATATCGACCTTGCCGATCGGTTGGTAAGCCCCGCGAACCACATTACCCCTGTCTTCTGCAAGGGCTGAGGCAGGCGATTGAGATGCGGGGGATTGGTTCTCTGATTTGAGCTGTTGCAGATTCACCTTGGTGGGTTGGTATGCGGGCTGAACCTTTTCCAGTTGAGTGCGGGTGACGGGGGGTGCATCTGCACCCCAGCCATCGTCATCTACGGCTGCTGAGGGCTTCGGACGCAGTGCCGGCGCCGGTGCTGAGGCGATGCCCCCTGAGCGAGTCGGGGTGAAGACCGGCTTACTAGCGACCGGGGGCCGAGGCGCCGGCGTCGGAGCTGGTGCCTGCGATTCCGGTGAATACTTTGAGCCAGACGAGTCTGCTACTCGTTGGACAATGCCCTCTGGGGAAAGATGACCATCTGCTCGTGCTGTAATCTGAACGTGGTACCCCTAGCGTGCATTACCAGCCATCAGCTCAGTCGTGTGGGGTAAATTAGGGGGAGTCAGGGAGGGTCTCACGTGTAGGAATTTCGATACACTGGCCAAGTGACTGGTGAAATAGCCCTTGGTTCTCTCAGGGACACCTTCACCACACCAGGCAATAAGGACGTTCTTTGGCAAGCCAGTGTTGGGGTCGGTCACCTTGACGTAGGCGAATTGTACACGACCTTCGGAGAATTCATCAATGAGATCGAGTAATTCACCCTCTGCGGAGAAGTTGTGAGTGGTAGTGCCAGGTTTATGTGGGAAGAGGATGACTGACCACCAGTGTTTTGGACCTTCAGCACACTTTCCTTGTTGCCGGAATCCTGTTGGAAGGCATTGACCAGTGGGGTTGAGACGGAGAAGACGGCCCATTGGGCATATGTCGGTGAGCCATTCTTGGGAGGGGTCGAGTTCACAACAGATTGATAGCTCTTCGATATCGAAGGCCCGTTAGCGGACAGGTTGAGAGAGGCCATAGTTAAGAAGGCTAAGTAGAGAAGCTGTAATGCTGCACGAGGTTGGAAGAAGATTGGTGGGGGAGGGCGGAGGGCGGAGGGAAGAAAGGGGCGGCGGCGAAGCTATTGATAGATCCGCAATTATTAATTTGATGGGTTCACAATGCCTCGATAGGTGTTGAAGATAATCACTTTCGTATACGTTTTGCACAGGTGTAGGTGGAGAGAAGAGTTACAGACGGGAAGAGAAGAGAGGGGAAAGCTGCGGAAGGGAAGTGCTATAGGCAACGCAGAGAGTCTTCCCAGGTTGACACATTATGTTAGATAATCAGTTCTCTACACTGATGTATTAATACAACTGGAGATGATCATCACCACAATCAGATTGTAATCACTAACAACTAAGATCATTTCTACGGTACTACTCTATACAAACAATGACACAGAGGATTCCAAGCTTCGCAAAGAACGATGACTAAGGCGTAAACTGAGATATCCACGTCACTAAGTCGAATCAAGATAGCTTGTGGATATAAATAGATCCGTTGATATAGTTTATCAAGTTATCTATTCCTGACTACTATGATCTCTAATTATCGCCATAACAAGAGAGCTCCACAATAGCTCCTTGTCAAATACCAAGACGTAGATAACCTAGAAACATTGAACAATGTAGACTAGGCATATTCAGAGAGTGTATGTATTTATTTGCTCGTCTATAATAAACTCCAAATCCAACATATAAGTTTCTCATGTATATCATGCAGTATATGAATTCCAAGGTTGACTCACCGAGAAGTGGGACCTTAGAGCTGTGGCTTACACTGTAATTTTTTTTCCTGTTCCCCCTCACTTGCTCTCCCAAAGGTCAGGAATTTGGAGATCCTCTTTGTTTCTTCTCTTTAATATGACCCAATAGAATCTCGTTAATCATATTGTCTATTTTCCTTACCACGCAATTCCTTAATTGCAAACTCCCTTCGCGGCCACCTATTCTTCTTCCCCCTCACCTGCGGTGTATCACAAACCTGAATCCAAAGTCATGGGATCTTCCGAGTCCGACGAGCTCGGCCCCATTCCCAATCGGAATGCCAGCCTATCGGTCGAGATTGAACCGCTGGCCTCGCCAGGCTTTGATCACACATCTGCGAGCTCTCCCGCTCTTGAAGACCCGGATGCAAAAGCATCGGCCGATATTCTGCCCCGAGATCAACAGCAGAAGACCGCCACCTACGACTATGCCTACGAGAAATCAATGAGCCACGCGGAGGCGAAACTGTTCTACCAGCACCACCAGCTCGCGTCCAAAAGTGGTGAAAATACAGGACCGGTGAGCCCGGTGCCTTCGTGGCGCCCCATGGGCGATTCACACGACGACGTTCAAGCAATGGCTACAGAGGTCAGCCCCCGGCATAAGAGCCATCCAGCGGGTAAAAGCTCCATGGTGGTGGAGTCAGACTGGGATCTGGATTCATCTACAGATCAGGTTACCGACGGGATCATCCATGGTAGCCAGCTGGCCGACCACTCGAGTCAGAACCACGCGGGACCCTCGGGGATAACGCATGGCCAAGGGCCGCACCTGTCGAGTGGAAATAATTCCCACGGAACTGGCCTAGGAATCGTTTCCCAGGGGCCGGGCGGAGATGCCATCACCTCTGAATTGCATGCCATCTATCGCAAGATCAAGGGCTTGTTGGATCGACGTACCAAATACCTAGCTCTGTCGCTACAGAGACCCGGCGATGATCCCAGGGACCGTCAAAATTGGGAAATCTACCCTCCACCACCCGAGCCTGCCTGGGACGAAGGGAAAGAATACCAGCCTGGAAATGTTGGGGGCCCGGCCGATCTAAACGCGAAGAAGAGGAAGATGGGGCAAGATATCGGTGAAGACTTCGACATGGACGAATTGATTCCGCTGCCCGCCGAGTCCTCTTGGACTTATCGTTTGGATAGCAATAGTGTCTACCAGGTGTTTGAGTCGGAAGCAGCAGCGGATCGGCATGAACCGACGGTCCAAATCCCATCCCTGCGTGATTTCTATATGGACCTCGATGCCGTCGTAGATGTCTCGTCAGAAGGGCCCGCCAAAAGCTTTGCTTTCAAGCGCCTCTCGTATCTTGAAGGCAAATTTCAACTGTACACGCTCCTGAATGAGTATCAAGAGATCGCAGACAGCAAGAAGGTACCACATCGCGACTTTTACAACGTGCGCAAGGTAGACACCCATGTTCACCATTCGGCGTGCATGAACCAGAAGCATCTTCTGCGTTTCATCAAAAGCAAAATGCGAAAGTCTCCCGACGAAGTCGTTCTATTTCGAGATGGCAAGCATCTCACACTCCGGGAGGTGTTTGAGAGTATCAACCTAACGGCTTATGACCTCAGCATTGATACTTTGGACATGCATGTAAGTCCTTGCTGGCCCCAGACGAGTGCATGGTGTCATCTGGGGAAAGCAAGTCACTAACGGTCTATAGGCACACACTGATTCCTTCCATCGGTTCGACAAATTCAATCTCAAATACAACCCTGTTGGCGAGTCTCGTCTTCGTGAGATCTTTCTAAAAACCGATAATTACATCAAGGGCCGTTATCTGGCAGAGATCACCAAGGAAGTCATCTCTGACTTGGAATCCAGCAAATACCAAATGGTCGAATGGCGCATTTCGATATATGGACGATCCGCTGATGAATGGGACAAGCTCGCTGCCTGGGTGGTAGACAACAAATTGTTCTCTCCCAATGTCCGCTGGCTGATTCAGGTTCCACGGCTATATGATGTTTACAAGTCAAGTGGAATGATGGAGAACTTTGAGCAAGTCATCGCAAATGTCTTCCAGCCACTGTTCGAAGTGACCAAGGATCCATCTAGCCACCCTAAACTTCATGTTTTCCTCCAGCGTGTGGTGGGATTTGACAGTGTCGACGATGAGAGTAAGGCCGAACGTCGATTATACCGGAAATACCCCATCCCGCGGGATTGGAACACAAAACAGAACCCGCCGTATACCTACTGGATCTACTTCATGTTTGCTAATATCGCCTCCCTCAACCACTGGCGACAACAGCGGGGTTTCAATACCTTTGTCCTTCGGCCCCATTGTGGAGAAGCGGGCGATCCAGATCACCTCGCTGTTGGATTCCTCTGCTGCCACAGTATCAGCCATGGTATTCTGCTGCGTAAGGTACCTTTGCTGCAGTACCTGTACTACCTGGACCAGATTGGCATTGCCATGTCCCCTCTCAGCAACAACGCTCTGTTCCTCACCTACGACAAGAATCCCTGCGCCAGCTTTTTCAAGCGTGGACTCAATGTATCGTTGTCAACGGATGACCCGCTGCAGTTTGCCTTTACCAAAGAGCCTCTCATTGAGGAATATTCGGTGGCGGCTCAAATCTATAAATTCAGCGCCGTTGACATGTGCGAATTGGCCAAGCACTCTGTAATACAGAGTGGATTTGAGCTCTCATTGAAGAAGCGGTGGCTGGGCTCAAACTGCAGCCTTCCAGGATTTGCAGGCAACAATGTCGCCAAGAGCAATGTTCCGGAGATTCGTGAAGCGTTCCGACATGAGACCCTGCAGTCCGAGTTGTCACTGTGAGTCATTTACTTCTTCGATAGAGGGAAGAGAATTACATCGTTGAGCGAAGAGGACTTCAATCGCTAATTATCACGTTAGAATTGCACGGTATTCCGAAGGATCAGTTGCGGAGGAGCAGAATGTCTTAGCCCCAGGTCTCTTACACACCGCTAATCAGGCATCTGCTAAGCCTGGGCCTCACGGTATGTCATTGTTCACCTCAAATAGAGACAAGTCTAGAACTGATTCCGGATGATTCGATTAGTTTCGCCCTAATCGACACCTGACTGTACCGGTCTAAATCAAGCATCAACATCAAGGGCCCATACCCTCATAAATAGCAATTTCAACGATTCCCTGGTCCAAAAGTTATAGCTGAGATATTGCTCGTGGGTTCAGATGGGCCAGCGGAGCAGAAACTTCCTTTCTAGCAATTTATACAAGGTGGTCCGCAGAGCAAATATAATATCTCGTCTCCCCGATGCTAGTCGAATGGTCCAAGCCAATACGTAAATTCTAATATGGCAATCAACTTGCCCACCTCGCTGGGTCCCCTTTGGAGAATTGATTTGCGTTAATGGGTCAACGGACGCTATACATTCTCAGTCTTGTGTGGATATGATTTAAGATAAGATACAATGTATATCTATGAAAGCTCGCTGATTTGCATGGGACAGAGAGGGCTGAACCAGCAAAGCCAATATGGTTGTTTCGGGATATGTTAAAATGCTTTAGTTCACAACGCTGTAATATGGCTGGATGCTGGTGCTGGTGCTGGTGCTAATGCTGGTGCTAATGCTGGTGCTGGTGCTAATGCTGGTGCTGGTGCTAATGCTGATGCTGGTAGGCCATAGATACAAGGGTAAGAGAAAGAGAAAGAGAAAATTTCAAACAAGATATCTAAAAATGAAGAGTGTCAAATAGCCCAGCTACCCCTTCGTTCCGGCACTCCCCAAGCTTCTAGACCATTTTCATCCTCCGCCATATTGGGCTGTTGCCGTGCCCATTCCCGGATGTAGAGACGGAGAGCCTTCCATCGTATACAGGCCACTTCGTTGTTGTTGTTCTCCGGGGCAACAACATAACCTCTAGCGTCGGTTTCGAGATCATCTCGTCGAAGATCTTCCACAGTGATTCCGGAGATTCGACCGAGTTCATAGTCATAACACCGCGCCACGCAGGGGTACCCCAGGGATAGATAATTGTAGATTTGCGTGACAAAGCCATCATGGAACTCATCATCTGAGTCCTGAGAAAGGACGGGACTAACGCCGTATTGTGACCTCAGTGGACCTCTTTGATCACTTTGGCTCGAGGGGGCGTTGGGCCGAGGGCTAAGGTTCAGCTCTAATTCGTAGTCTTGAGTCATTGGAGTCATGATGCCAGATATGAGGTGTGACTCCCGTTCGGGACCATCGGCTTTACGACAGGTGCCCATCCATAATCCTGCCTTTCGTCCACCGTCTGCTTGACTCTCCTCGCACCAAAGACCTCCACAGCCAGTGCACCGATCTTCCGCTGCCTGGGAATCATTCTTAGTGCTTGTGTTCTCACAGAGCGTCCCATCGGGAGAAAGGCTCCAAGGCAAGACAATGTCACCCCCGAGCATAGGAGGACTTGGGCCCAGATTCTTTGGCTCGGGCTTCGGTTCAGTCGGCGCCAATTTAGGCTTACCCGATGTACCCATCGCCCTCAGGCGCTGTTCTGCCTCTTCCTTGTGCTGTCGCATATACTCGAGCTCCCAGGAAAGGTCCGCAGAGGATTGCCGTCGAGATTTCAGATGGTGCTTAGAGGGATACATGAAGTTCTCGTCTTCGGAGTCACTCTCGTCCTCGTCGATGGCAAAATGATCCACAGGCTCATATACTTGTTCGTTTGGGAAGGCCGCCAGCGCCTGCTCCTTCAGCTGTTTCTGCGCCGAACGAGCTGCCAGAGAAAGTAAGTACTCGGAAATTTCCCCATCATAGCTTTCTCGGAGCAGAGTATGTAGCTTGCCACCCGTGCCTCCTTGGGGACGGTTGGTTGGCGAGGATGATAGGGGTGAGCCGGCAGAGTCTTCGGAGTCTTCGCTGCTGTTTGATGGGATAGATGGCAGATCCGGGACACGAAATGAATGCCTCCGTGTTTCTTGGCGACGAAGGAGGCTCGCGTATGAGAATTTTGACTCGGTGGGATGAGGGGCAGTATTCCGTCGGGGGGTTGACCGAGAGGCAGGACCCAAACGTTCGGAAGTAAGATCCTGAGCATTGAAACGAGAGGGCTCTCCGGCCTTGCCCTTCACAGAGCGACGGTCCGTTTCAATTAAGTCCGGTTTAAACCTTCTAGGGCCAGAAGCAACAGGAGAACGATTCTTCTCCTGCGGTCGCGACAGTCCCCGACGGCTGGCGATAGTTGTCTCGATCGGCTGAGGCAAAATTCGTTGCCGTGCCTGGCCCTTGATTTGGGGTTCGCTTTTCTGAGAGAAACCATGGGTCGTGTCCGAATTGTCTCTACTCTCGAGGGTTGACCTGGTCGGTGTGATGTTGGAGCTTCGAGATGATGTTTCGATTGGCTGAGGCAAGAACCTCTTTGAACAGCGAGTCAGCGACTCTTCCTGCTGATCGGATGGATTTTTGTCATCTTGCAGGGTTGAATCGTGTTTGGAAGGCGTGCTGGACTCCAGCTTGGCTGTTCCTGATGGATCCTCCCATAGTGATCGGCATTCTTGCGGGAGAGGCTGGTGGCCCATTTTCGATTCCACGCAAACTTTTGCACACCATGAAAACCATGCTCTGATTTTATGACACTTGATGGTAATTTAGTCAATGTGGAATGGCATGGTTTCTGGGCGGGGATGTGTGGCCCGGAGATCAGGTCTGCAATTTCAATAGCCTCAAGCGTCTTAGGTCTATGGACCCCAGATGGATGTAGAGAAGATTAAGCAAGCAAGAATTTTTAAAGAAACTTTTATAAAAGGTCTCCCAATCTCGTGGTTTTATCCAAGAGATGTTTGTTTTTATGTAGGAGGAATGAGGGGGGGAAACATGGGAGAAGTAACGGGACACAGATAAGGACAAAGGCGGTGATCGATAAGATGACATCAACCTCATGGACGATAAGATAAGGTTTCAACTCCACAATCTTCCTTCCCTTCTCTTCCTTTGCGTATGAACTACCCTGCACAATGGAACCCGATAAACGGAAATTTGTTTCTGATGAGGAAGATCAACTAGCTTCCTCTAAGAGGAGGGTTATTGGCCCTGCATTACCCCCAGCAGCGCAGTCCCCCGAATCCAAGGCCTCATCTGCCGAGAGTGAAACGGATAGTGATGATGATTTCGGACCCAGCATGCCACCTCCCCACGGTGTCTCCGGGCAACAGATACAACCACCACTATCTGATTCGAGCTCAGCCCCATCTGATGAAAAGAAGGAGAGTCAGCGAGATCAGTGGATGCTACATCCGCCTGAGCAGAGCGATTGGGCCTCCAAAATCGATCCCACGCAATTGCGAAATCGAAAGTTTCAAACCGGAAAGTCTGCCCGCACATCAGCCACTAAGCAGGTTGATTCTTCCTGGGTGGAAACTCCCGAGGAGAGAATGCGACGGCTTGGAGACGAGGTGATGGGCGTGGGGACCCATTCTAGAAGTCCAAGCAAACCATCCTCTAACTCTGAGGCGCGCCGAGCTCAGGCCATGGAAGAGCAAATCAAAAGATTTAATGTAAGCACCCATCATTGGTGGTGTTTTTTTTTCACATCTAGAAGATCATGCTAACGCTGTTTCTGTTTTCCATAGGGCCAAACTAAGAAAGCCACCCGTATAGAAAAACCAGATCATGAGCGTAAGGAGGTAGAGGATGACCCATCTTCGCGGGTTTTCGATCGGGAAAAGGACATGGGGATATCATCCAAGATCTCTAGTGCACAACGCCGAGAGATGGTGAATCGAGCCAGCGACTATAGCTCGCGTTTTAGCAAGGGGAGTTTTCTCTAGGTCTAGACAACAATAAAGCTGCCACCACTACATCTAAATCTGAAAAGAAAACTCTAAACAAAATACGGTAATACCCAATCTACGAATTTTCAAGCTATATATATAAGGTATAGTTATAGAGATCATATACTGATTGAGGTTTTCGAGTATTGTAGTATATCAGTCAGATGACTCAAATCTAAACATCGAATAGGCCGCCTGGTCATGGTTAAAAACGGATGCCAAATTTTGAGTATACTTAAATTCACAATATAGTAGATATATTAATTAAGATACAATCCTATAATATGATTTCTAAGATCTAGAGATAGTTAATGTACTCTAGAAGATAATCTAGAAAAACTATTATTATTGCAAGTACATAATACAACAATATATAATATAACGTAATTCCCTAGCGAGCCAGACACCTAGTTGGCCTGGCCATCCTAAAACATGTATATAATACATTCGATTAATCATAATTCGACATTTCAACCATTATCTTTCAAAACCTCTCTTTAGGTATATTCATTCTTCTTGCTGTTTATGGTATGCCCCTACCTAAGATAATATCTAACTCGCTTGGGGATTATGTTATATAATACCTGTGTTTTTAGTATAATTTAATAGTAACTTACTATTATTTTCTTATTTATCCCTTTTGTTTCTTAAGATTTCTAATTCTTTTATCTTAGAGTATCTAAAAGATAGTAAGTTAAGAGTATATATATATTATTCTATTATCTATATCTAGAATAAGTTCTAGTTTAAATATTTAGAAAAAACGATCTCAATCCATTAAAAAGTAATCATAACATTGAACAAGCTTAGAAAATAATCAAAAAAGATAGAAAACCTAAAAGATAAAAGATATATCTTTAAATAATTTAGTTTAGAAAATTCTAGTTTATTCCTACTCTATTTTAAATTTACCATAGAACTGAAAAGATATTACAATTTAAGATATTAAAATATTTTTGTTTAATAATTTATTATAGGTGATATAAGTAACTAATTAATCTAGAAATTACTTTTCTTTACCTCTCTATTTTTATATTCTTAAGAAAGTAAAGTTTTTTATAGATTAATAAATGTAGATTATATAAATAGAGTAAAGTAAGCTAAGCTCTATTTAAAAAGAAATTAGAATAGTATAATATACGTAATAATTTCTAGAAAATTATTTTTCAAAAGTTAACCTTTGTCATAATTTGTGATATTATATATTTTAAGATAGATATTAAGAGTTAGAGTAAAATTTATATCTTTAGTCTATAGTTAGAGCCTAGCTAATCATAATATATATTACAATTATAGAAAGAGTATCTTTAGTAAGAAAAATAAGATTTTATCTTATTTTCTTTTCTAGATATAATATTATAGTTCTTCACTAGTATCTTTTTCCTTTCCTCTTTGAAATTAGGTTTTATAGGATATTATTCTATTTTAAAATAAATTGATTCTATAAAAAGGTTAAAAGTTTTAATACTTAATAAGTTTTAGAAATAAAGGAAATTTAGATAAGAACTAAAGAATGGGAAATCCTAGTTTGATCTAGAGGCTATATCCATTCGGAGCTGCTTCCTTTGTCATCCATGGAAATCTCAGGACTGGCTTGATCTACTGGATCAATGATGTGATGACTTTTTTTCTTTTGTTTTTGAAATCTGAGATACCATGTTTGCTGCAGATACTGGCAATAACCCTGAGACCAACGGTGTCAATGACAACGTAGTATTAAAAAAAAACTATTACTATACTATATATATGAATATCTTAACTATATATAGATAAATCCTTTTGTAGAATAATACAATATAAGAAATGATTATTATAAAATTAAAATTAAAAATTTTTTGAAAAGACTTATAATAAAAAGATTATATATCTAGCTAGTAATGTTACGTACTAAATTTATTTTTAGATCAGTCTTAATATACTTCTTTAATCTTTATAAGTCTTATATCCTTAGAAGAATAAAATCTTGATAATAATATATTAAAAAAGATATAACTAGTAGCTTCTTAATCCTTCTTATACTTAGATATACTATAGATTAAGTTTTATTACATAGTAATTATATCTCCAAAGATTATGTATAGACGTCTAGGGTATATAAGTTAACTAGGATAGGTATTAAATTAAGGCGAATTTAATAAGGAAGGAAATAATCAAAAGAGAGAGATTCTTCTTCTTTCTTATTATCGAAGAAATAAGAGCTAAGTAAGTGATTTATAACAATCATACCCTAAATATCTCTTTTATAATACTAGCTCTAGATAAGTCTAGGGTTTACTCTTAATCTAGATACTAGATTAGAAGTAATTTATTACTATTAAAGAATATCTAGGATATTCTATAATTTCTATCTTAGAAAATCAGTTATTATACTTCTTTTATAATAACTAATCTCTCTTTTTATGTAGAATTAATCTTATATCTAATTTTTATCTATTACTTATATTATTCTTTAATTAAAATTAAGATATTTAAGAAAGTTCTAGTAATATAATATATTATATATATTTCTTTTTTCTTTCTAGTATATAATAATGTTTAATTTATAGCCTTCTTTTATTTATAGGAGTTTAATTATACTACGCCCCTATATAACTAAAATCATCCTAAAATAGTTTAGCTTAACTATTTCTACTTATAAATATTATATTAATATGTATATTACTAAAGATATCTCTAATCATAATTCTAACTTACTAAGTATAAACCTTAATCCTTAGGACTTATTAAGTCCTACTTTATAAAGCCGAAGTCTACTTTTTATTATTATATCTCTATTACCTTAGGGTATTATATATAGTATACTAGAGCTTAGTATTAATATTATTATCTAAATTATAGAAAGATATAGATATTCTATATTAAAAGAATATCTATATTTAGATATTATTACCTAGGATATTTATAACTATTACTAAAAGCTTTAATTAGAATTCCTTATAGATTATATATTTATTTAAGCTTTTCTATAAGAGCTACTAAAGAGTAGATATTTAGATATAATCTTAATATAAAGAGATATATAAATATACTCTTTAGAACATCTTACTAAGTTATTCTATACTATATCTAATTAGTCTTATCCCTAAGTCATTCTTATAAATAAGAAGTAAATATTAATATCTATAATTATAACTATTTTTCTTAATATAAAGAATAGGGCCTATCTCGAGGATATAAATTAGAGTAATAATTAAGGATAATATAGCTCGTCTAGATGAGCTTATATTATTTAATTAATTAATAATAAAATTATAGCTCTTTAAAATAATTAATTAGCTATTATCAAGATTATAAAAGATTATAAAACGTTATTAAAATAATATTTTATATAAAAATATCTCTTATATCCTTAACAATATTAGAATTACTTAAAGTTTTTTATCTAATTTTATCTCTATCTAGACTACATATCTATATTAAGATACAAAGATATTTTATTAGCTATTAAAGTAAGATCTAATAACCTCAATTAATCATCTTTTAATTAGTTTTTTTTAACTTTATAAGGATTATTAATTAATAATACTATATAAATAAGCTTATTATATACAATAGTAAGTTTTATATATTAATAAGTATTTATTTTCTTTATGGACTACTTATAATTTAAAGAAAGCTATAGAAAATATAATAAAAGAGCTTAAGAAATATCTTAAGGCTATTAATCAATCTCCAATTCTTACAATATATATCTATAGTAAGATAGGTTATCTAATAGATAGTAGGTATGGATATAGATATAGATATAGTTAATAGATAGTTATAATACTTAAATTTAGAGCTCTAGAATAGTATTAAAATTATATAATTTCTATATAACTTACTATATAAATATAATTACTAAGTAGATTTATAGAAATTATTTTCTTAATAGAGATAGTAAGATATATATAAGGTAGAGAAGGGAGATAAAGATTAAAGACTTATATTTTAGGAAGATAGGGTAGAAATTATAGTAGAACCTCTAGAAAATCATAGTAGAATAGATTTTAGTTATATAGGGGCGTAGCTCTGATATTAGGGGTATAGTACCATTAAACTCCTATTTATATTTTTACTTCTTAATTATTTCTATATATATTCCTATATAAAATAGATAGAATAAGAAATTGTACTATTTATAAGAGTATTTTTAGTAAATATAATATTCTTATATTTAATTTAAGAATTAAACTCTAAAAGAAACTATAATAGATATTATAAGTAATATTAAAGCTTCTAATGATATAAAGGATCTAACTATAATATCTTATATATGTTAAGATATAATAACTATATTATATAAGTTTAATATTTTCTTCTAAAAGGATTTATATAAGAAAAAGACCAGAATAATAGAGTATATAACTAATCGTAATCATTCCATAAAATAGACTTTAAACTCTAAGATCTTTTAAGTCCTAAAAATAAATTAAAAGATGATTAAATTTAAGATTAAAATAAATATTATATTATCTTAGTTAAAGCTTTAAAAGCTCTTTAATAATCTATTATATCAAATATAAATTAATAGCTAAGATAAATTCTATTTTAGAACTATTTAGATTTCAGTACTATTTAAGAGTTAATTCATTAATATTCTACTTAGAATTCTAAAATTAATTATTAGATTAATCTTATTTAATACAAACAAGATATTGTTTTATATTAAATTACCTATTAAAGCTATTACATTAACATTTTCTTTTATCAGAATAATCTAAAAATTATAGAAAATATAAATAGAGAAGAATAGATTATCTTTTAATATTAAAGATTATAAATCTCTAGTATCTCTTAAATTTATCTTTGAATTATCTTAGAAAGATAAGGATATTAAAAGATATAAAATTATATAGAATCTTTATTAGATATTATAGTTAAAATAGTATCGTTATTATACTATATAAGAATCTGGTTTCTTTAAAATTAGCTTTGAAATAATATTATTTTAGTTTTAAACTAGACTTACTTTAAGAAAGACTTAAAGGCTAAGGCTCTAATAAAGATTCTTATAATAAAAGAAGTCTAAATAGAAACTAAGAGATTAAATTAATATTGAATAAACCGTTTTTTATTATATCTATAGTAATCTTAATTATTGATATATAATTTAATTATCAATTAAATATCTAAGTATAGTAAGTGATTACTAAGAAATTAAGATTTAAGAATAAAAGGGGATTAAAGTAAAATATACTATTTTAATATTTCTTAATTTATTAAGAGTTTTATAGTATTTTACTATCTTTATAATAATAGATTAATAAAAGCCTTTTATTAATCTTAATATAGTAGCTTAAACTTAATATTAGTTTAGAAATTATTTAATAGTATTAATTTAAGTCTATAAAACTTATAATTCTAATTATTTATTAAAATAATAGATATAGTAAAAGCTCTATAAGTTAGAACTAAAAGAAATCTATTCTTTAAATATTAAAACTATTTAAACTAGTAAGATAGGTCTAAAATACTATTAAAAGGTACTTAGACTATAATTAAAGGCTATTTTTATTATTAATAATAGATCCAACTAAACTAAAAATTTATCTATTACTATAGAAGAGAAAATAGTAATTAAAAAAAACCCCGTATCTTTAGAATTATAATAGCTTATTAGTTAATAAAAGCTTATAAAAATTAGATTTATATCTTAATTTTTATTATAACTCTAGGACTATTATTTAAGAAAAAGAGAAGTCAACTTAAAGTAAGCTTAATTTAGGATTAGAATAATACTATAATAAATAAAGTATTATTTCTATCTAAATTTTATAAATATAAATCTATCTTGTTAGAAACTTTTTAGGATTTAATCTAGTAATTAGGTATATTATTACTTAATTAATCTAATTAAAGATTCTGAACCCTTATATAGGCCTATATATTTATTATTTTAAAATAAACTAAAAATACCTTCAGATTATTTAGTAGAAAATCTAAAAGGTTTAATAGATTTAATCTTTAAAAAAGGTCTATAAGAGCTTCTATTCTTTTAATATTAAAATTAAGAAAGCTCTTTATTTATATATTAAGATTTTAGGAAAGAATCACTATTTTTAATAATTTATTATAGAGATCTTATATAGATTATTTTTAGCATTTTATATAATTAGATATATAAGATATATATTATTTTAAGTCTAATATAGCTACTTTAAACATAAATATATAATTATATCTTTTAGATTAATTAATATATCTATTATATTTTATAATTCTATATATATATTATATTATTGATTTATGTAATATTCTTATATTCTTTAGAATAAGGAATAAATATATAAATCATATCAAGTAAATACTAAAGTACTTATAAAAAGCTTAGCTATATATTAAGCTATTAAAGTATATATTCTATTAATCTAGAATTAAATCTTTCAAATATATTAGCTTAATAGAGGGTATTTTGATAGATTAAGAAAAAGAAAATCTGTTATTTCTTAGCTAAAGTTTAAGAGTTTTAGAGATATTCATATCTTTATAAGGTTTTATAATCTTTACTATAGATTTATATTTGAATGTTCTTTTAAATTATATAATCTCTTATTTCTTTTCTAGAAAGAAAGAAAAATAGAAAAAAGCTTAGTTTATACACTTTATTAAAATTCAAAAGAAGTCTTTTAGAAGCTGATTGAAGGTTCTAAATTAACCTTTTTACTTTTAGCTTATTTTAATCTTAGATTATCTATTAAACTAGAAACTAATAACTTAAAATAAGATATAGTATATCTTCTACTTTAGTTGATTAATAAACTTTTTATTTTATTATATTCTAATCTAAAAATTTACTTAACTATATTTAGATCATAATATATCTAGGAGTTTAATACTACTCTACCCCTATATAATTTAAAATTTAGTTCTACTAAATTCTTAGACATTGTACTGTAATATCTATCCCGCCTTATTAAAATAGAAGTTTTCTATCTTTATTTATCTTTTTTCTAGCCTATATTTCTTATCGCCTTTATTAAAAAAAAAGTCTCTACTAAATGTACTTAGTAATTAAGTTTATATAGTAAACTATATGGAAACTATATAATTTGAACGCTATTCTAGAGCTCTGAATTTCAGTATTATATCTACTATTCTATATAATAAGCTTTTTTATATAGTATTATTAATTAGTAATCCTTATAAAGTTAATTAAATTAATTATAAGATTATTAATATAGAAACCCCCTTTCTAACCATATTTAATTAGCGTACCTTATATAAGCTAATACTAGTATTTTACTTATATAATTATAATCCCTACTCTATCTAAAGCTATATATAATATCTAAGCTTAGAATTAATATAGTAAATAAGTTTACTAAGCTATATTCTTACTTCTATAATAAGATCTTAATATCTACTAATCTCTATTATACCTATAGATATATATATATTAATATAATATTACTAAATAAGTAGTAATATAAGTAGTTAATCCTTATATAAGACTATTCTTTTATCATATCTATATACTAATAGTATAGATATTATATATAGGCCTTTAATATTTAGTATTCTATTTATAATTATAAGTTATCATTAATAAGTATCTAGTATATATACTAGATTACTAAAATAAAATAAAAGATAGTAATTATAGCCCCTAAGCTCTAGTAAGATTAGATTATATATATAATTTTTAGTAATAAAAAGCGATTTAACTTTCTTATTAAATACACTCTTATTTAAGCTATATTTATAGAGCTCCTTAAGATAAAGGATTAGATCTTTTACTATTATATTAATAATAAGTATTATATAAGAAGCTTCTTCTATATATGTAGAATTACTCTTTATAAA
Organism: Penicillium pulvis; assembly: GCF_028828015.1. Taxonomy (NCBI): domain Eukaryota; kingdom Fungi; phylum Ascomycota; class Eurotiomycetes; order Eurotiales; family Aspergillaceae; genus Penicillium; species Penicillium pulvis. The sequence continues at coordinate 261,508 of NW_026643072.1, forward strand.
CTATATATATAAGCCTAATAAATATTAAATATCCTTATTTAATATTATTAGCTTAATCTCTATTAGAACCTCCTTCTTTATTAGCTTTATCTTTATAAATAGTAAGAAGTAAGAATTCTATAAAGATATATAAGAATTACTTAATTAATCCTCTCTATTTATAGATAATTCTTATAGATAAGAAATAAGCTCTTATAGAAATAATTTATATAATCTTTTTAGATATAAAGAAAATACTTTATATATAATATATTATTAATAATAAATTGAAGGCTATATATTTAACTACTTCTTAATAAGCTAGTTATATAAAAGTAGACTATATTATTATTAAAATATAACTATAATAAGTTAAAGAAATAATTATAGCTTAAGATAAAAGAATACTGAATAAAGATTATATATCTATATAAAGTTTAATATAGAGTAGTAATTAATATACTTCTATATAGATTATATATTAAAAGATAGTCTTTTTAATACTTTTCTTATATATATTAACTCCAAATAGTTATATTATTATATATCTATCTATATAAGACCATTATCTTTAAATATAAGAATATATATTAATTATTTAAATATAATCTCTAAGTCTATATACTTAAAGTAGGATTATATACTATTTCAGGAGAACTATTAGGTTTTAACTAGATAGTACTTAGGAGGATCTAGTAGGATTCTACTAGGTAGTATAAAGACTTTATTATTATTATAACTTTATAGATATTAGGAATACTTTATATCTATATAATCTTATAGTATCTTAATATCTAATAAAGCCTTATATTAGAGTACTTCTACTATTAATAATATTTATATACTAATATAGATAATCTATTATCTATAATTAACCTAATATTACTAATTAATAATCTACTTAAAGTATAGATATATAGGCGCCTATAAGAGATAAAGAATAATATAATAAAAAGAGATCTCTTTTAGTAGAGGGATTATCTTAAATATAAAATAAGATTATAAAACTAGAATTATAGATTCTAGAAAAATAATATATAATTAAACGCGAAGAGCTAAATATATATATAATAATAATTATTTCTTATATATCTAATCCTTCTTATTTGAGTAAAAGGATTCCTATTCTACTATTAGGATAGGATATTATATATTACTAACTATCTTATAGTAATTAGAAGTATATTTTATATTAATAAGTAGTAGACTAAAAATAGCTCTAGATAAAAAGGAATAGGAATCTAGTATATAGAGTAGCCTATATAATAGATTTCCTTTAGCCTTATTACTTTAAGTATTCTATCTCTAAGTTACTTAGTAAGATCACCAAGCACTAGCGCTTATATAATTTATAATATAATTATCTTTTGTTTAGATATAGTATTTCTAATACATACTTAGGTAGCTAATACTAGCCTATCTTATATATGACTTTAGGTTATTCTATTCCCTTACTAGGAATTAGTTAGCTCCTAACACCTACTCTCTTATTACAGGCTAAGTAGGTCTATAATACTAAGGGTATAGCTTATAGAGTAGCTTAGGGTATAATTAGAGATAAAGCTTAGATTATAGCTTAAGATATAGCTCTAGGTATAGCTTAGGGGTAGGGATAGGGCTAGAGATAAGATTAAGGTTAGGCCTAAGGTCTATATAGTCAAAATTAGCTAAAAAGGTAGTTAAAAACGGTGTTAAAATATAGCGATTTATATAAAGGCTATATCTATAGTATAGCTTTAAGACCTAGCTTAGCGTGCCCTAGAAGCTCTAGAAGCACTGATCTAATATCTCGCTCGCCTGAGTATCCTAGTTAGAAGAGCATTATGTTAGTGAAGACTTAGATTATAGATCCTATTAATGTAAGAGATTTTGACTCTTATTCTAAAAAGAAATTAACGAAATAGATAAGAATTAGTCTTTAAACTCTGATAGACTTATATAATCTAAATAATATTATTATAATTTTTTAATATAAAATTTGATTTAGAAGAAATCTTATTAGCACTATGATATATTAACTCTTAAGCTAGCTATTTTAGGGAATATAAGAGAAATAAATTAATAAAAATAAACTTCTATTAAAAGTAAATTAAGTAAGAAATAAAATATTATATTTAGAGGATACATAATATACTAGGAAATAGCTTTATTAAGATACTATCTATATAATTAGCTAAATTTATTTTTAATTATATCTTTGTCTTAAAATACTTAAATATAGATTTTATCAATAGGTTATCTTAGACCTCTACTAATTATTAGTTTGATTTTAGTGATTAATGAATATTATCTATAAATAGCCCTTTTTATACTATTTATATAGTTATTAACTTAAAATTTATATAGTCTATTATTCATAAGCAATTTTATCTTGCATTACTCCTTTGAGCTAAAGTATATATTTATATTAGAGAGCTATAAGATTATACTTAGATATTATATAATAATATAAGATAGTATCTTATCTTTATCTATAGTAAGTAATATATTTTTAATATTTAGCTTAAATTTTAAGTAAATTTTTATTAAATTAAAAAATATTCAAGTTATCTTGTTTTTTACTATTAAGTTGTACTTAATATAATAGCTTATTAAAGAGCTCATAAAGCTCTAATTAAAATATAGACTATATAATATAGTAATTATATTTTAACCTAAATAAGAGGTGATAATTAGCTAATCTAGTATAATATCTTTAGACTTTAATTATCTAATTTAGTAGAATGAATAATATATACTATAGATATCTTACTGTAGTTAGTCTAGGGTAATAGATTATACTAGAGATAGTATAAATATAATATAAAAGTAATCTAAAAGTTATAATAAATAAGGGTAGAGTAAGAAATTAAAGTTACTATATATTACTATTAACTAGAGATTTATATTATCTTTCTTAAGTTCCTATCTAATCTAATTATTCTTTATTTAGATTTAAGGACGATTCTATAGAAGAAGAAGCGATCATAATCATAAATAAAAAGATAGTTACTAACTTTTCCCACTAAAATAGAGCAATTAAGATATCCTAAAATAATACTAAAATTAAGTAATTATATATCTAGATTAAGACTAAGCTCTAGACTTATCTAGAAGTAAGGCTATGATAATTAATATAAAATTAATAAGCTTATTTTGATTAACTTACTAAGCTTCTAGTGATATAGAAGAAAAATCCATTTTATTGGATTATTTCCTTTCTTAATAATTAGTTTTAAACCTATATTAAATTAGTAGTATTTAATATTAAATATATATATTCTTTACTATCTTCAAATCTAGCCCTTTTTATTTCTTATAGAAAGGTTACCTATTATCATTTCTTAGTTAGTATCTAATAATTTTAGAGTAGATTAGGTCTTCATTAGATTTTATAACTTTTCTTTAAATTGATATATAATTTCGTATTATTAATTAACTAAAAAGGATTTATATAGTTAAGGTACTCTTGAAATTATATAAATTTATAAACGACTTTATTATCTTTTAATCTTGTTATTAATACTGATTTAATTATATAAGACTAATCTAATAGGTACTTTCTTGATTATTTGGTTAAACTAAGAATATTTAGGATCTTAGTCTTTATATTTTAATATACTAAGAATAAATATTCTCTATTAACTATCTATGATTTAGGTTCAAGTAAAAAAAAAATCTAATAATTAGAAAGTATCTTATTATAATACTTGAGGATAATATTAATATAATAGGGTCCTTTATCTTATATTAATAGATTTCTATTAATATAGCTAACTTTAATAATATAACTAGTATGAATAATATAAATAAGCTAAGAAAGAAGTAGATTTAATACTTAATAATAAAGTTAGAAGATAAAGTTATATATTATCTTATAATAGTTTATAAATTAGTATAATCTAAGAGTATTTTAATTATATATTCATTCTCTTAAAATATTAATACTTAATCTAAAAGGAATATACTTTAATATATATCGATTAATAAGATACATTATAATGTATATCTAGATTAGTAAAATTTGAATTTAGAATATAATAAGAAAAGAAACTCTTCCTTTTTATTTAGCTAAGACTAAATATTAGCTATATCTTACTTGAAAGTATTGACTTCTAGTTTAATAAGTAATTAAAGATTAAAATAAATAGGAAATAAAGCTAATAAGAAAGCTTTATTTAGCTTTTAAAAGGCTTCTTTTAATATTTTGATAGAGTATATAAAGTAGGCTTTTTGAATTTCTTTCTTTATTAAGATAGATATAGAAAATTAACTAATGTTTAGAAAAGAAAAAGAATCTATATAAACCTATAATAAAAGTTATAGAATCTACTAAGTATTTAAATTTATCTTAACTATTAGCTAGGAATTAATAGATATTATCCTTTCTTAAAGTACTCTCTTTTGAGATATTACATATTTAAGGAATCATACTTAATATTAAATATAATCTTTAATAGCTTAGTATATAGCTAGGCTATTTATTAGAATAATATGGATAAACAATACAGAGTCTTTTTACAATCCCCCTAAGCTAAATTCTAATAATATAGTAAATAAATTAACTAAACCGAAATATATAATCATATATTTAAAATAATCAATAATTTTATAATTACTTTTTAAATTTAATAATATATATTTTATGTAATAATTTCACTAAACTAGCAAAAGCTAAATAATTTATCTAAAATCTTGAATATAAAAGATAAGACATATTTATACTTTATCATATAATTATTCAGATCTTTAGGCATCAAATCATTAGAATAGTTCTATCCCTGCATTTTTATAAAGAAGATAAGAGCCCTAGTATGACTTTTAAAGAGGGATTTTCTATTAATCCAAGAGTTATCTTAACTTTTTAATGTTTATATAGAGAGATAGACCCTTTAATCAAATTACTTAGATAGTTAATTAATTAGTTAATAGTACTTTAGAATCTACTTTTATAACTAGGATAGAATAAAAATTACTATAATATTATTTATTTTAACTATAATACTAAAACTATATATAGAGAAAATAATATTCAAATTTAAATATATAAGTGTTAGGTTTGAAAGCAATTTCATAATAAGTACCTAACTTAGCTCTTGATTCCTTTATATTAGGGAAGAAGCGGAATATCTATCTCTTAGACTATTTTCTTCCTTATAATATAGTGTAGATTATAATTCTATACTAATCTAGCACTAGTTAAAACTATTTTCTCTTTATTATTGATCTTTTTAGAGAGATATAAAAAATATATATATTAATCCTATAATAATATATAATAATTAAGTTTTATATTTACTATAGTTTAATATAACGTTTATCATAAGCTTAATAGGATAATATAATACAAAATAGCTAGAAATTATAAAGATAAAAAGTAAAGATAGTACTATAGGGTAATTTTACTATTAATAACATAGAACTAAAACTATCTATTATATTATCTACTATATCCTCAATCTAATATTATAAAGATAAGAGTCCTTAAAATTCTTTACTTATATCTAGAGATTCTCCTATTTTACTATAATACTTTATATCATATTTATCTAAGAGATAATCTATAATAATATACTACTAATTTAACTATTATTAATTGATTGAACGAACTTCTTCTTATAGCTTTCAGATAGTATAAAGCCTAAACCCTATATGACTAAAGGCCTAGTTCTTTATATAAATAGTTAAAGCCCTATACCTTTTTCCCCCCTATTCTAGTATTTAATTAGTCTCCTAAAAAAGCTACTCTATAAATTAAACTCTTAAGCTTAACCCTTTTGAACTAGGCTATTACTTTATGATTTATTTACTATCCTTTTAATTAGATAATCATAATTTTTACTTTTTATTATATAGGCCAATTAATATATTCTAAATTTTATATTTTAAACTTATCTTATAATATATATCAAAAGCTTTTTAATAATAAATAAATACATTAAGAATAGTTTTTATTTATAGCAAATGGCTTATCTTATTAAATATGATTTTATATAGATATCTATAGTTAGTAAAAATATAATTTAGTAAGTGATTAGTTATAATTATGATTATACTATTTCTATATAATATAGATAGTTTTATAAGAAAGCCTAATATAATATATTCTTAAAGCTTTATAGATATAGATATCTTCTATATTAATTCTTATAGTCTATTTTTATAATAAAAGATAAAATAGTTACTAATTTTATAGAATAGAAATTATAAGATATCTTAGGATATTTAGATATAGTACTATATTAGAAGTGATTTAGTATCTATATTATAAGTAAGCTCTAGGCTTACCTAAAGCTAGTTTATAATAAGTAATATAAAAAGGATAATTATTATAAATAGCTTACTTAGCTCTTAGTTCCTCTATATTAAGAAGGAAGAAGAATGATGATCTCTTAATTCTTTCCTTCCTTAATAGATAGTTTTAAAACTTATGTAAACTATATAGCCTTAGACCCTAGATCTTTAATATATTAGTACTATCTTCTAATTAATTTATATCTCTTTTACTATCTTCTTACTTAGCCTTTTTACTCCTTATAATATTATATTATAATAATTTATATACTTTTATATCTAATATATAAAAGTATTTAGTAATTAACTAAAGTAATATTTCTTCTCTTAGATATCGTTTAGCTATATTGTTATAGTATTCTCTTATATTTTTATTATATATTAATAGGTATATAAATTCATTCATATATTAATAAATATAAGCTATATTTTATTAGGCTCTAAGATAGATATAATATCTTTATAGATTTTCTATTATATTAGTTTTCTTAATTCTTATAGTCTAGATATTTATTTTCTAATATATTTATAAAAATTTATTTTATCCTCAAGTATAAGTATCATAATTATAAACTAATTCTTACAGATAATATATATTTTATTTAATTAAAATCTAATATATTACCTTATTAATATATAATATGTAGACTTTAAGTAGTAGTCCTATCGCTACTGATTATTTGTTATATATATTATAATTAGACTATATAAGAACGTTAACTTAAAGTAAAAAGTAATAGGTTTAGAAATCTTCTCTCTATCTTTACTTCTTTAATTCGATTTAATATATATATTAAGTCTTATATATCTTATATATCTAATTATATAATACTATATAAACTTTTCTTTAAATAAAGTCTCTTTAATATTTAGGATATTTCTATTATCTTTCTTTATATTCTATTTTTTAGCTTAGTTCTTTTATATAAGCTTTATTATCTTTTTTTATTTCTATAAAGCTATTAATATAATATAAGTAGTAAATATAGTAGCCTAAAATTTATTATAATATAATTTCCTACTAAGTAGTATATCTAGTTAGCTAGGATACTATAAGGAATAAAAGGGCTAGATAAGAAGATAGTAAAAGGAATCTAAGAGGAATATAAAATAGTACTAATATAGTATAGATTTAAGGTCTAAGGTAATATAGATTATATTAGTTTTAAAACTAATTCTTAAGAAAGGGAGGAATTAAAAGAGAGAGATTCTTCTTCTTCCTTAATATAGAGAAAGTAAGAGCTAAGTAAGAGCTAGATAAATAGTTTATAATAATCTTACTTTAAATATCTCTTTATTATAGACTAGCTCTAGGTAAGCCTAGAGCTTACTCTTAATCTAGATACTAAATTAGAAGTAATTTAGTACTATTTTAGGATATCTAAAGTATTCTATAATTTCTACCTTAGAAAAATAGATATCTATCTTTTCTTTTATAATAACTATTCCCTCTCTTTCTATAGAATTAATCTTAATTCTAGATAAAGAATAATATAAGAAACTAATAGAAGTTTAGGGAATATATATTAAAGAACTTCTAGTTATATATAATATATATTTCTTTATTTAATATAGTATATAGTAACTTTAAAATTTTAGTTTACTCTTAGATACTACTTTACTTTTATTTTACTTCTATATTATATCTATATTATAGTTCCTATAATTTAATATACTAGAGTAATTATAGTAATATAGTTATAATATATATAATATTTTTATAACTAGTTACTTACTTAGACTCTAGTTAAGTCTATAGTAGATATTATAGCTAGGATTAAAGCTTTTATTAATCTAGATATATTAATCTTAATATCTTATTTATATTAAGATATAATTACTATATTATATAATTATTATACTCCTATTAAAAAGATATATAAGTAAGTTAATACTAAAATAGTAAGGGATATAGCTAATTTTAATCTTATTATTAAATAGGCTATAAAATTCTAAGAGCCTTTAGAAACTAAGAATCTACTAAAGAAGGACTAGATAAAAGATAAATTTTATTTAAGATTAAAATAAGTAATTTATAATCTAAGGTAGAGCTTAAAAGCTTCTTTAATAATATATTATATTATATATAATTTAATAGTAAAAAAGATAGTAATTCTAGTATATATTAATTTACTATTATTTTAGTATTAATTTATTAATCTCTTACTTTTAGACTACTAAAATAAATTATTAAAAATATCTTATTTAATATAAATAAGATATTACTTTATATTATCTAGCTAGAATAGACTATAATATAATAGGTCTTTAATATAAGTATTTATTATAACTTTAAGAAGGTAATAAAAAATATATCTATTAGCTAGTAATAAAGTATATATTCCTAAAAGAGATTAAATAGGCTATCTATACTATTTAAGATATAAATAAAGTTAATATTACTAAAAACTATAAAAAAGATAATCCTATAAAATTATAAGTAATAAAGATATAAAAGACTTTCCTATTAGAATTAATTATAATTTAAATATAAAGTAAGATAAAAATAAGATTAATTTAAAATAGAAGTAAGAGTTAAATATATTTTCTTAATTTTTTAAATTTACTAATTAGAGCTAATATATTAATATTTTCTTTTATTATCTATTAATTATATTCTAAGGGCTAATCTTTCTATTTTAATAGAAAGTAATCTTTTTTATTAATCTTCTTCTTTTTTTTAACTTCTTTTACTTCTTAATTATCCTTATTTTCTAGAGATAGAAATAATATAGTTTTACTTTACTTTTATTTCTAATTTAGCTATAGTTTAAGTAATAAAATATAAAAAATATTATAGATTTTATAATATTTTATAGATAGAGTAATTTAATAGGCTTACTAACTAATTTAATCTAGGATTTTAAATAGGCTAATAAATTTAGGGATAAGCTTTTTTATTAGAATCTTTAGTTATAGATTTCTTATTAAAAGAGAAATAAGGTCTCTTTTTTTAAAGATAATATTTATATATTTCTTATTATATTATTTTTAGTATAATTTAATAGCGATTTACCACTATTTTTTAAGCTTTTCTTATATTATTCTTATTTTTATTATTCTTACTTTAACTTCTAGGATCTCTCTTTCTCTAGCGCTAATCTTAATATATATATAAAAGCTAGATTAATATCTTATTAAAGTAATAAAAGATAAGACTTTTATTATAGAATTAATAGCGCTATTATAAGTAAATTTTATACTTTAGAGTAGAGTTAGCTAGTTAGTTTATTTAATATTAATAAAGTAATATAAATAATATTCTAGAACTTAGTTTATTCTTTTAGTTTATCTATTAGTTTAAGAGTAAAATACTATAAAAAGATATTACTTTATATATAAAAGATAATATAAGCTAGACTAAAAATTATTTATAAAAACTAATCTATAATTAGATATAATTCTATCTAGAGCTCTATATTTTAGTTCTATTTTATTATAGAATAGCTCTACTAATTTATTTAAATTAATTATTATAGAAATAGTAAAGAATAGGGCTATTTTTATATAGTAATTAACTATAACTAAAATAGAGTTAATAATTAATTCTTTAAAGAAGATTTAGGGTAAACTAATAATAAAATCTATAGTTAATTTAGACTAAGATTAAGATAGAATTAGAAATAAGTTTAGCTTACTATATAGATAATATCTTAATAAAGTAATACTTTAATATATAATATATCCTTTAATATAATCTTTTACTTCTTAGTTAATTTACTCTTAATAAAAGTTTATTTTTAATAGCTTATTTATTCTATATTTCCTAAAATAGATAGTTAAAGAATTATTATAATATAATTCTAGTAGGATTTATCTTAATTTTATTACTAAAGGGATATAATAATACTTTTTAAATAATATTAGTCTATTAAAATTAAAAGACTAAGACTTATTTATTCCTTTATTATTCTTTTACTTAAAATAAGGATTATAATTTCTTATATTAATAGGATTTATAATCTAATATTTTACTATCTATTTTAATAACTTAGTAATAGGACTTAATTTAATAGCTTTTTAAGCTTACTTCTAGCTTATTTTATTCTTATCTAACTTTTATCTAGTAATAAAATAGCCTAATTTCTATTTAATAGTAAGAAAACCTAATTTCTACTTTAATTATCTTATAGTAGAATAATCTAACTTTTACTTAGCTTACTTAGTAATAAGAAAACCTAATTTCTATTTAGTAGATTATAATATTATTTAGTATTTATTTATATCTTTATTTAGTCTATTTTCTTAAGTATTTTTAATAATTAATATATAATATAAAATAAGGGGATCTTTAGATTAAACTTAATAGATTTCTATTATTAGATTATCTTTTAATAATATATTCTATATATTAAATAAGTTATTACTTCTAATTATATTTATATTAATATAAGATTAATAATTTCTAGCTAGATCTTCCTATATATAAAAAGATATCTCTTAAACTTTAACTTTTTATTTAATTAGATCTAAATTATATATAATAAATAGAGCTCTTACTTCCTAATTTAATATTAAATTAGAAATAATTTAATATTAAAGTAAGATTAAAAGACTAAGATCCTAAATATTCTTAGATTTTCTAAATAGTCTTAATAGAATATCTATTAGATTAGTCTTATTAAATTAGTATTTTATAATAAAGTTAAAAGATAGTAAAATTATATATTATCTTATTTATTAACTATTAATTTTTTATTATTTTATAAAAGCTTATAAATTAATATAATCTAAGAGTACTTTAATTATATACTTACTTCCTTCTAGATAATAATATTATATTTTAAAGGAATATACTATAATATATAGCTCTTAATTAGATATACTATAATTTACTTTTAAATTAGTAAATTTTTAAGACTAGAATACTATAAGATAAAAAACTCTTTTTTTATCTAACTAGAATAGAATATCTACTATTCCCTATTTAGAGATATTAGTTTCTAGTCTAATAGATAATTTAGGGTTAAAGTAAACTAGAAATAGAGCTAATTTAAAAGTATTAATTAGCTTTTAAAAGGCTTCCTTCTTATATTTTAATAGAGAATATAAACTAGGCTTTTTTCTATCTTTATTTTCTTTTAAAAGAGAAGTAAGAGATTATATAATTTAAGAGAAGTTATATATAAATCTATAATAAAAGTTATAAAATCTAATAAAGACTTAGATATCTCTAAAACTCTTAAATATTAACTAAGAAATAATAGATTTAACCTTTTCTTAATCTATAGTAATACCCTCTCTTAAGATAATATATCTAAGGAATTTAATCTTAGATTAATAGAATATATACTTTAATAGCTTAATATATAGCTAAGCTTTTTATAAGCGCTATAATACTTATTTAATATAACTTATATACTTACTTCTTATTCTAAAGAATATAAGAATATTATCTAAATAGATAATATAGAATTTATCTAGAATCTTATATAAAATAGTATAGATATAGTTCTAAAATATAGTAGATATATTTATTAATCTAAATAGTATAATTATATATTTAAAATAACTATATTAGATTTAAAATACTATTTTCTACTTATCTCTACTTTTAATTTAAATTTAATAATATATATCTTATATATTAATTTTACTAAAATATTAAAAACTAAATAATCTATCTAGAATCTTAGAAATAAAAGATAATAAATATTAATTCTTTATTAAAACCTTATTTAAATCTCTATAATTAATATATAAATAAAGAGTTCTATCTTTCTTTAATATAAAGAGAATAAGAGCTTCTATAAGACTTTTTAAAGATTAGATTTATTAATTTTTAAGATTTTCTATTAAGTAATCTTAAAGTAATTTTAGTTTATTCTAAGATAATAAATATATAGGCTTATATAGAGGCTTAGAATCTTTAATTAAATTAATTAAATAATTACTTATTTAATTAATAGATAATATCTTTAAATTTACTTTTAAAAAGATAGATTTATATTTATATAGCTTAGATAGAATAGATAATTTATTTATTATAATATTATTCTAATCTTAAATTAAGCTTACTTTAAACTTACTTCTTTTTCTCTTTATTAGTAGTTCTAGAGTTATAATTAAAATAAAGATATAAGTCTAATTTTAATAGGCTTTTATTAAAGATAGGGTTCTTAAACTACTATTTTCTCTTCTATAGTAGTAAATAAATCTTTAATTTAGTTAGAGTTATTATTAATAATAAGATAGGACTTTAATTATAATTTAAGTATCTTTTAATAGTAATATAGGCTTATCTTATTAATCTAGTAGTATCTTTACTATTTATTAAAGTAATAGATATAGTAAAAGCTTTATAAGTTAGAACTAAGAGATTTTTAATTATTTAAATATTTAGAATTATAAGTTTTATAGATTTAAAGTAATACTTTTAAATAAATTCTAAGCTAATAATATTAACTTTAGTTACTATATTAAGATTAACTAAAGTCTTCTATTAATCTATTATTATAGAGATAGTAAAATACTATAAAATCCCTATTAAATTAAGAGATATTAAAGTAATAAGACTTACTTTAATCCTTTTTAGTTTTTTAAATTTTTTATAATTATTTCTTATACTTAGATATTCTATAGATAATTAGATTATATATAATTAGGACTATTATAGATATAATAATTAATTTTCTATTTAATACAAGTTTAATTCTTTAATTTCTATTTAGATTTCTCTTACTTTTAGAGCTCTTTATTAAAGCTTTTAAGCTTTTTATAAGATAAGTCTAATTTAGAAGTAAAATAATATTATTTTAAAGCTAATTTTAAAGAAAGAAGATTCTAATATAATATAGTAAGTAATACTATTTCTACTCTAGTTTCTAGTAGAGATCTTATATATTTTTATATCTTTAGCCTTAGTTCTAGGACTAATTTAAAGAAGAAAATAAGTATTTAATTTTTTTTATTTTCTTATAGAAGATATTCTTCTAAAGAATTTAAATATATCTTAAAATTAAATAGATACTAAGTACTAAATTAATATATAGCTTTAATTTAGTTTCTAATATTTATCTTAAAATTAGTAATATTTTAAATTAAAGTAAGAGTCTATCTTTTAAAATATTCCTATAAATTAGTATTAATTTAATATTATTCTAGGGTTTTTTCTAAGATATATTCTATCTATTTTATTCTATTAGTATTATTAATATATACTAATCTACTAAGAATCTTTAATCTTTTAGAAGAATATTTAAATAGAATAGCTAGAAAAATAAGATTAAGATTAATTAGTTATTTATATCGCTTTTAAATAAAGAATTAATTATTAAAAGTTTTAATATCTTTAATCTTAATATCTCTTCTTTTCTAAAGTATTTTAAAGATAAAATTAAGAGATACTAAAGAATTATAATCTTTAGTATTTAAAAATAATTTAATTTTCTCTTTTTATAGTTTTTATAATTTTTATAAATTATTAATTATTTTTTATACTTCTTAAAGCTATTCTTTAATAGAAAGAGATAGCTAATCTTCTATATCTAAAATAATACTAATTCTAGATATAGGAGAAGGAGTAAAATATATAGACTCTATATTTTCTTTAGAGATAATCTAATATATATTTACTATCTTCTTAAATAGCCTAAGATAAAAGAAATAGAAATTATAAGGAATAAAAGGGCTAGATAAGAAGAGAGTAAAAGAGAACTAAAAGGAATATAAAATAATACTAATATAGTATAGATTTAAGGTCTAAGATAATATAGATTATATTAGTTTTAAAACTAATTCTTAAAGAAGGGAAGAATTAAAAGAGAGAGATTCTTCTTCTTCCTTAATATAGAGGAAGTAAGAGCTAAGTAAGAGCTAGATAAATAGTTTATAATAATCTTACTTTAAATATCTCTTTATTATAAACTAGCTCTAGATAAGCCTAGAGCTTACTCTTAATCTAGATATTAAATTAGAAGCGATTTAGTACTATTTTAGGATATCTAAAGTATCCTATGATTTCTATCTTAGAAAAATAGATATCTATCTTTTCTTTTATAATAAGAAGCCTACTAAGTATAGTAAAATAGATTAAATATATAAAGTATATAAAATTACTATATAATCTACTACTTTTCTTACTTAAGAAAATAAGCTTATATATAATATATATCTAAGAATTAAGTAAGGATTAATCATATCTAAGTATTAGATAGCTTATATAAAGACTATATCTATAGTAGTGCTTTAAGGGCTAGCTTAATATGCCCTAGAAGCTCTAGAAACTCTAATTTAGTATTAATTACTAGTTAATAATAAGACTAAGATCTACCCTAAAAAGCTTTACTAAAGTATTTAAATTATAGTATTTAGGGGTAGAGGATTATTTACTTTTTAACTTAGGTTAAATAGCCTATTTCTTAAATTACTATAATTTAATAGGGTATCCTAGCTAAGTAGGTATCCCGCTCGCTAAGGGAATTATGTTATATACTATATATAAATATTAAATATTTTAGAATAGTATATATAAGCTTGAAAATTGCTCTAGTTTTTGATTATTTATAGAGAATCTTCCTTAAAAATAGCGTTAGTATCTATTTATTTAGAGAATATTAGTACATTATTAAGATAGACTATTATATTAGGTATTATTTTAAAAACTCTATATATAGAGTAGTAAAGACCTATTAGTATTAGTTAGTCTAATAGATATAAATATATACTAATCTATAATATTTAAATATTATCTTAAATATAATTTATTACTGATATTATTCCTTGATCTAGGAATAATTATATATATCTATTATATTAATATTTATGAATTATTAAGCTTTATAAATCTAATCTTAAATCTCTTAAATTAATAGTAAGCCCTATCATTTTAGTACCTCTTAATATAATAAAGATTTTATAAATCTATATATCTAAGTAGTTAAATTCTCTTATTTTTAAACTATAGAGCCTTTATAATATCTATTATCTTAATAGGTAATAAAGGTACTAGAGATTAACTAGGAAGATAGGCTTATATAATAATTTAAAAAGATCTTTAATTTTTATTAAAGCCCTATCTTACTATTAATAATAATTAGCTAAGCTAAAAATCCACTTAATATTATAAAAGAGGAAAATATAAGTATAAAACCCTATCCTCAAAAAATCATAGTAATATTATAGAATCTAAGTAAGATTTAAGAAAGATTAAAATACATCTTCCTATATTAATATATTTTACTTAAATATTAAGAATTTTATAGTATTTTACTATCTATAGTAATTCTAATAGACTTTCGCTAATTTTAATATAGTAACTAAACTTAATATATTTATTAGTATTATATCTATTATTATAAGATATAATTAAAATATTAGTAGATTAATAAGATAGGCCTATATTTCTTTAGAGAGAGACCTATATCTAAATAAAAGCGTTATCCCATTTCTTATACTAGCTTTAATAGAATCTAAAGATTTACCTATTACTATAAAAGAGAAAATAGTGGTCTAAGCCCTAGTTTCTATTATTATAGCTTATTAAAACTATCCTTATAATTCAATTTCTAATATAAGTCTAGGACTATTTTTTTCTAAGAAAGAGAAGCTTTTTTAGAAGCTAAAATTAAGCGCTTATTAAAGCTTCTAGATTAGCTATATTTTATAGATTAGTAATAAGACTTCAAATTAATATTCTATTTTTAAGAAACTTTACTTTATTAAGATATATACTAATAATTAAAAAAGCCTAAGAGTTAAAGCTAAATAGTTATATAAATAAACACTAAATAATCTAAAGTTAAACTAAGCTAAATAGTAAGATTAATATATATTATATCTTATTAAGATATTATAACTAAGCTAAGTCAAAGTTAGCTTTCTTTACTACTAGTAAGATTAATTAGAAATCAAATTTTCTTATTTTTGAAAATTTAGATTTAAAGGATTAGAGTAAATATTAGGCGATTTAATTACTAATAAAAAGATAAAAGATTAATATAAATAATATATAAGCTTAAAGTATTACTAAGTTAAAACCTATTTATTAAGATATTAGAATAGATTATAAAGGTATAATTATTATTTTAATTTAGAAAAGTTTTCTTAATTAAAATTATTAATTAATAATAAATTATATATAAGTTCTAAGAGATTAATATACTATTTTTACTATCTAGGGTAGAAACAATATTAATAGAGGAGGAGATTATTTTAAAGATAACCTACTTTATTTCTATTATACTAAAACTTAAGAAATAATTCCCTTTAGAATTAGTTTAAGTATTAAAGATTAGATAAAATAAAAATAAGATAGAATTAAAGAGAAATTAAAATAAGATATATTTTCATATTCTCTTCTATTTTTCTTTTAGTATAGTAATATTTACTTTAAATATCTACTAATTTTATTTATAAGCTTATCTTAGTATTTCATTTAGCAATCTTTCTTTCTTCTTTAATTTCGTTTACTTAGTAATAATTATCTTTATATTCTAGGACTAAAGATTAAATCTAAACTTCTATATATCTAATCTACTTATAACCTAAGTAATAATATATAGGATTTCATAAATCTTATTATATTCAAAAAATAGTTTAATAAGCTTATTAGCTACTTTAATTAAGAATCCTATATAAACTAGTGAATATTAGCGTAAGATTTTATATTAGAGCCTCTAATTATTAATTATTTACTTAAAGAGGAATAAAAACTTCTAATCTAAAGATAATATCTATACACCTTTTATAATACTATTTTTATGTATAATTTAATAATAATTTACTAATATCATTTCAGCCTTTCTTTAACTACTCTTATTCTTATAACTTTACTCTGCTTTCTAGAATCTCACCTTTTCTATTAGTCTTAGTATATATATAAATATTTAATTAATATTTTATTAAAGTTATTAAAGATATAAGGGTTCTTATTAAATTAAGAATACTATTATGTATTAATTCTATATTTTAAATAGAATAGACTATTTTTTTTCTTTATATTCATAAGATCATAGAATAATTTTTAGGATTTACATTAGAATTTTAGTTTACTAAATATTTTAATAAATAATATTATTAGTAAATATTCTTTTATATTTTAGAGATAATATTACCTAGATTAGAAAATATATATAAAACCTATTCTATCTTTAAATATAAATATTTTTATATTATAGATAGCTTTATCAGCTTATTTAAATTTAGTATTTAAAAAATAATAGTAAAAAATAGTCTATTATTATAAGGTTATGTAGAAGAAACTTCGTTATTACTGTTTTAATGAATCTTTAGAATAAGCTAATAATAAGATCTATAATAGGTATAGATTAATATTAAGATAAAATTATTAAAGGATTTAGCCTTTTATATAAATTTTATCTTACGAAAGCTATATATTCCTTATTATAATTATTTACTTCTTAGTTGATTTACTTTTAATAAAAGATTATTTCTACTAATTTAATTATATAATACTCTCTAAATACCTAGCTTAAGGATTATTGTAGTAGAGGTCTTATTAAATCTACTTTGAATCTACTACTAGGGGAATATAATAATACTTTCTAGATAAAAAATTAGTTCGTAAATATTTTCTACTTATCTAAAGCTAAAATAAACTCTATATTGAAGAATTATTATATTATAACTATAATATATAGGTTAATAAGAACTATTATCCTATTTATACTAAGTATAATATTCCTAATATTTAGTACTAGAATTCTAAGGAGAATACTAATAAATTAAGTTACTATATATTACTTTTAGATAGAGAAATATATATATATATATAATATATAGTATCGATATTATTTAATATATCTTCTTTAGATTTTTATCTATTTCTAAGAAGTTTTTCTTTACTTAGAATATATTAATACTATGAAAATAGATAGAATATTTACTATTATAGAAAGGATACTTACTAACTCTCTAGGATAGATATAATGAAATATCCTAAAGATATACTAAATTTGAATAAATTATATATTTAGATTAAGATAAGCCCTTAACTAACCTTAAAGTCTATAGTAGGTAATATATAAGATATAAGCTTAATATAAATAGCTTACTTAGCTTATGATTCCTTAATAAAGAAGAAGGATCCCTATTTCTTAAGAATATAACTTTAATTAGAAGATAAGTAATAAATATATAAATAATCTAGGCCGCGTTCTAAGATACTAAAGTTTAGCTAATTTTATCCTATATAATTAATAGACTAATCTAAAGAATTAGATAAGAGATATTAAAGTAACCCTTTCCTTAAATGATAGATATACTATAACTATAGTCTTTATCTATTAACTTACTATTACGATTAATTAGAAAGCTTTAAGTATAATAGAAATAAAATTTATAGATCTTTTTGAATAATTATTAGATAAAGTTAAAATTATATATTATAGTAACTAAAGATATATAATATAACTTTAAGTACTAATTATAGCTTAGTTAGGTTTAAAGTTACCTAATAGTCTACCTATAGATATATCTCTATAGTATAGTAATACTGATTCTTTATAATAATTTATTTAAAAAAAAACTATTAAATAGCTAGCTATTTATTATCTAAGAGGTCTATCTATATATCCCCCTTACTAAAATAACTCTCTTAATATATTTCTTTAGTAAGTAGAATACCTAGGCGAGTAGAATACCCTATTAAATTATAATAATTTAAAATAATATAATTTAACTATAATAATATAATATTTAATATATAAGCTATTTAACTAGTTTTAGATAGCGCGTTCTTATATAGCCCTAAATATTATACTTAGAGTATATAGATAGAGCTTATTAGTATAGTTCTTATACTTAAGATTAACTAATTAATAGGGGTTAAATTAGTGCTTCTAGAGCTTCTAGAGTATACTAAACTAGCTCTTAAAGCTCTACTATAGATATAGTCTCTATAAAAGCTATTTAATACTTAGATCTTACTCTTTTTTACTTAATTCTTTTATTACTAATATATAGAAGCTTATTTTCTTAAGCTAGAAAAGCTATATTTTATATAGCTATTTAGTATACTTTAAGTACTTAATCTATAGTAGAATTTACTATACTTAATAGGCTTCTAAAGTATTCTTTTAATAGCTTTTTAATAAAAGAAGCTTACTTCTAGAGCTACTTATAATTTAATAGGGTCTTTAGCTCCTATATATTACTTTAACTATCTCTTAAAGAAGAGGGTATAGATATAGAAAGTTAAATATTTAGCTTTAAAATTATATAATTTAGACTATATAGAACTAATCTAGTTACTATAAAGCTATTCTTAATTATTTCTAATTTAAAAGCTTTAATTTAAGCTCTTAGAAAGATATCTAGAAAGTTAAGCTTATTAATATAATTTTATTAAATTTATATTAGATCTTTAATCTTTTCCTTATATACGCGTTTTAATATAGTAAAATAATCTATATTAAGAGATTATAAAAGATATAATAAATATAGTAGTATATATATTAGAATTATATTATTTTTAAAGTAAATTCTATTAAATTTTAGAGTTAAATAGCTTCTATAATTATTAAGGATAAGAAATTAAAATTTTCTCTTTATTCTTAGAAAGGTTAATAGAATAAAGACTTTTTAAAGCTATTTAATTCTAATTTTATCTAAGGTCTATCTATTCTTACTTTTTTAAAGGAACTAAATATCTAGAATAAGATCTACCTAGCTTATAATAAAGACTTTACTCTTAAAGATTACTATTAGAGAAAGGCTAAATCTAGATACGCTAGTAGACTTAATTATAGTAATCTACTTATAATTTCTAGATTATAAAAGTAAATAGCGCTAACTATCTATATCTACTCTTATTATAATCTTTATAGTTATAGTTAAGCCTATCGCGAAACCTATCTTATTAAAGTTATATATATTATCTTTATAGATCCTATTCTTAGATATTATCTTTTAAACTAAATTAAATTATTCTTTAATAATTTTTAGATCCTTATACTTAGCGTACTTATAATTATAATATCTTAAGAATTATAAATTAATTCTTAGATATTATTCTATAAGTTATAGAACCTAGTTTTTACTAATAATCTAAATTAGGGTTATTCTATATATTATAAGTAAAAGATTAGCTATTTTATATATATACTTAGATTAAGGCGCTACTCTATATATATCTATAGAGATTATCTATTTTATTAATAAATTCTCCTTAGTTTTAGTTAATTTAAAGTAATTTATATATAAATTAATACGATTTTTACGTCTATAGAGCTAGGCATAAAGCGTTAAAATTAGTATATTATATATATCTACTATCTTATAAATTAATAATTTTCCTTACTTTTTAATAACTTATATAGTAAGTAAGATACGCCCCTCTTACTCTACTAATTTTTAATGATTTTAGGAGCGAACTAGAGATATAGTGGTTAGTTAAAGAAGAACGGGCTAATTAATTAACGCGTTTTAGTTAGGGTATTCCACTCGCCTAGGTATTCTACTCGCTAGGGAATTATATTAATTAGCTAGTAGCTTATTAAGTCTTTTTAAATCTAAATTTATATATTATAGATTAATATTCGCTTTTCTCTTAGTCTCTATAGTTAATCCTTATATATCTTTGATTTTGATTAGTATAACGCTTACTAGCTTTTATCTTATAAGTTAATTTCTATACTTATGATTACTTATATAAGAGTTAGAAGAATAAAGCCTAATACCTTTCTAGCTAGACTAGATAACTTATAGATTCTGGAATTATTAAATCTCTTATATATTAATATAATATTTTAAAATAGTATACTCTTAGGTAGTTAATAAAAATAATTATATAAGATATTAATAAATAGATAATAGTATTAGTCCTTTTGGTATTAGAGAGACTTAATTACTATATATAGAAAGAAATATTGATAGGTTATATACTATAACACTATATATATTAAAATAAATTATTTTCTATTTAAGCTACTATTATCTATTATTTTACCTAAAATTATGATAGTATATAGAAAGGTAGGCGATAGTAGATTAGATAGTATAGGATTAGTAGGTAAATAAGACTAGTATGCATAATTTATTTCTAAGATTAGGATAGTAAAAAAATAGGCTTAAACCCTTTAAAAGAGTATTATAGTATTTTTAAGTTTGAGTAGCGTAGATACTATATATTAAGGCTTTAAGATAGAATTCTATAGGATATATTATATAACTTATAAGTATTTCTTATATATTTACTAGAATACTACTATCTACCTATATAATATATACTAATTAAAGGAGTAAGATAGGGGTCTATAATAATTTATCTACTTAATAGCTAGTTTTTATCTAAGCTAGTATTAGATTATATCCCCTCTCTTGAGTTATAGGAAGTTTATTCTATAGCTATTTCCTTCCTAATATCTAGGAAGACTATAAATAAAACCTTATAGTCCTTAATCTAATTATAAGTAAATTTATTATAATACTTTAACTATTTAAAAGTTAAATTAAGATCTATTATTTTAGAGCTTAAATCAAGAAAACTCACTTTAATATTAGTCTAATAAAATATTAATATCTTTTATAATAGAAAATAGTTAAAATATATATTTAATAAGTATAAGTACTTTATATAAAGTATAATCTTTAGCTTATTTAGTGATAAGATTTAATAGAAAGTAGCTTATAATAATCCTACTAGACTATAATTAGGCTTCGGCAATAGGCCCCCATTTTTTAAATTCTAGGGCCCAGCCTAACCCATAAAATTCATAGCGGGCCCATAGGGGCCCATAGGCCCCCATTTTTAGGCCTATTTAAAATAAGATTAGCGTAGATGCCTGATTTAGCCTGATTTAGCCTGATTTAGGCCTGATTTCTACCTATCCCTACCTGATTTTATATATTTTTTACCAAGACTTTTTTTTAATTATAGTCTATTCTAGTCTATATATATATAGTAACCACTTTTCCTCCTATATTCTACTTTACCTATTATAATTATATATAATATAGCTTTATATAAGCTTATTATACTATATTACCCTAGATTATCCTATATTTAGGGTGGCTAGTTATAATATAGGGTAGTAATTTTTGAAGTAGTTAATCTACTATACTAATAGGGGAGATATATATATATAGAATATATAGCTTACTAACTATATATCTAGGTCTTCGCCCTAACCACCCTTTATATATATAATTTAAATAAAGAATAAGCTATATTATAAGGTAATAACCTTATATATAAGCTTAAAAGCTCTATTTTAACTAGTTTAGATAGGAGTTCTATAGAAATATATATTAATTAAACTAGTATTCTTGATTATATAGCGCGTAGGTAAGACTACTATAGTAGTAACTAATTAGCACTATAAAACTAGACCTATATATAATATCTAACTAATTAGGTTCTAGAAGGTAATATCTTTAAAAATCCTTTTATCCTAGCTCTCTCTTAGCTCTATATACCTAATATATTAGAATTAGGGTTTCTAAACCCTCTTTAGAGCGATCTAATTACTCCTTCTAAGTTAATATTAATATTTTACCCTACCTAGAGTACCCTACCTACCCTAAGCGACCTATCTACCCTAGGTACCCTATCTAATAGAATTCTATAGTTTTCTATATCTAAAGTAGGAAATTATACTATATAGTCCTAATTAAACTATAATACCTTCCTAAAATAGTGGAAAACCACCCTAAATAGGTTAAAGAATATTAGACTAGCTTTAAATTAGGTAAAAAAGGGGAATTTAAAGATTTAGTCCTATATTAATTAGATTATAGAAGTTTAGACTAGACTACTAAAAGTACGCTATATAGTATATAATATACTATTTAACCACCCTAATTAGAGTAATAGAAGCTCTTTTAATAGAACCTTAACTCTCTATTACTATATTAAGAAATCCTATAAGTCTAGGGTGATTAACCCTAGCTAGAGTTTAATTAAGAGTAGCTTTACCTTTACTATAGTAAGCCTACTACCCTACTACCCTACTACCTTATATTATATATATTATATATATTATATATATTATATATATTATATATATTATATATTATATATACTAACCCTACCTAGGTAGTTTAATTAAAGTAGTATATAATCTATTAAGTATAGTTTAAGCTACTTATAAACTTTTTTACTACCCACTACCTACCTTTTAATATCTTAAATAGTTAGTAATTTAAGGCCTTTATAGAAGGAATAGCCTAGCTTACTTTAGTCCTATCTATATCTTCCCCTTAAACCTTATCTCATCACCTATAAGATAAAAGCTTAAATTAATAAATAACCGCTTTAAGCACACTTCTAGAAGGTTCTAAGCTCTTAATTACCCTAGATTACTAGATATCTCTATACTCCTAATCTTATCTAGCTATTATAGGCTATTTTCTAGACCTAGACTAGTACTATAGAGAGGTCCTACTAGGGTTTAAACCCCTATATAGCCCCTATTTAGGTAAGTCTAACCCTAGGCATCCTATATTATATAGCTCTATATCATATAGCTCTATATTATATAGCTCTAGACTAATATATGATATATCTATATCTAGGCGCTAATCTTATATATATACTTACCCTAATACTAGAAAAGCATAATATATTAGACTAGATCATGGCTATCACCATAGATAACGCTTTAAATAATAAGACTTTAATCTTATCTCTTTAAGAACTTCTTTAAGATACTTATTTAGAGACCTTAATTCCTTAAGTCCCTTATATAGTATATATGATCTAGCTATCCTTAAAGTAGCTATATAGGATAATTAGGGTTAACCCTAAAAATAATAATATTAAGCTAGTCTAGTCTAAAGATCTCTAAAAGCATAAGGAAATTAGCTAGATGACTAGTATTACTTATATACTATAGAAGATATAGAATCTAGCGGTCTATATTAATATAAGCCTATAAAGATAGGATAATTTCTAGATAGAATAGGTAAAAGATAGAATAAAAGACCTACTTTACCCTATCTAGGATATTTAGACTTAATAGAACTTGATCTTTCTAATACTAAAATAAGCTATTTAGATTAGACTAGCTCTAGATAGCTATTATAAGCTATTCTAGGGTAAAATATATATAAGATTAGATAAATAGCGTTAAATCACCTATCTTTTATATATTATAAAGCCTTTCTTTATATTTACTACTATATTATATAAGATAAAGGATATTACTATATATAGTATTTTTAATATCTATAATACCTTATTCTAGTATATTAAGTCTTCTATTACTAAGCTTTAGTAAAAGAAGGTATATTTAACCTATATAAGCTTATATATAGGTTATATAAGCTTATATAACCTTATATAACCCTATACTAACTATATAACTCTAGCTTTTATAGAAATAAGATATACTTTTAGCTCTATAAGTAGCTAAATCTAAGCTTTAAGAGTATTACTCTTAGACCATAGACCTAGCCCTAGATAATATATATATATATAGAATGATCCTTACCCTATAATATAAGCTTTAATTCTTTTAATCTAAAGAGTAGGAAGATAAGATAATTAATTATACTAAGGTCTATAGATTAAGCTTATAGGATCTAATTAGATCTTATTAATAAGATGACCTAATCTTAAGTCCCTAAGCCTAGAGATATATAGCTATAGAGCTAGCGGTCTAGTCTATGATGCCTCTAAAAGCTAGTATATTACCTATATAAGTAGATAAGCTAAGAGATTACCTTTAAGCTAGTACGTTAAGTCTATATATATATATATATAGACTCTATATCTATAGCCTAACCTAACTACCCTTTACTAACCTAACTAGGGCTAATTAATAAGGAACCTTATATCTTCTAGTAGAATAATTAGACTAAATACCCTACCCTAGCTTAGATAGCTTAAGATCTCTTCTCTATTCTAGTAACTAGTGCTAGTATAGAGCGCCTATTTAATATAGTACGTGATATATACCACTACTAATATAGTAGGCTAAGTACTTCTACTATAAAAGACCTTATAGTATATAATCGCACTATAAAGTTTAATATAGATATAAAAGAGCTAACTTAGCTTATAAAGAATCTTAAGATTAAAGAGGAGATAGGATTAAAGGACTTAGAGACTTAAGTAATACTTAAGGATATTAATAATATTAAGGACCTAGACCTTAATAGCTTAGGTAAGGAAGAGTAGCTAGTCCTAATTTAGTAGCCTATAAAGAGAATAAGGGAGGTTTTATCTAAAGAATCTTTAGATAAAAGATTAGATAATAGAGAATTATCTTTAATTAGGGTTTCTAGAAGAGCTAGAGCTACTAGGTAAAGATAAGATAAAGTAGAATATATGTATTACTAATTAATAAGATCAATTATATATACTTTATTTAATTATAGGTACTAGGGCGTTAGGGTGGCTTATAGATCTTACTTTTATATATAAAAATCATAAAAAAAATTAAAAAAATAGGGTAGAACCATAGAGTTCATACCTTTAAAAGCTGACTTTATATTATCTATATATAATATATAAGGTATTTAAAGTAGTATTTTACCCCTCTAAAACTAATATTTCTATATACTTTATGAAAATTATATATAATTTTGGACCTATAAAAAATAGGCTTAAATAGGGGCCTATATAGGCCCGGGCCTATTTTAAAGGCAAATAGGCCCCTATTTTTGGGCCTAACCCAACCTAGCCTATTAGGCCTAACCCATTTACTAAAGCCTAACTATAATAAAGCTAGACTTATTAGATTATAATTATTATATAGTCTTATACTAGTCTATATCTCTTAAATCCTTATAAAATTAATAAAATTAGAAGATTAATATAAACCCCCCTTTCTAACTACCTTTAGTTAGCGTATCTTATATAAGTAAGTATTAATATTTCTAAAAGTATAGAAAGATATACTATTATAATTATATAAGAAGGTTCTAGACTACTAGAAAGGCCAGAGAAAAGCGTCAGCGTCAATCATGCTCCAGATGCGGCTTAATATCATTGGATTAAAACGTTACCTGTGGAGAATTGGAGTCACAGACTCGCCCAGGTGCGAGTGCGATCTCGGGCACCAGCGACCAAGACACGTGCTCCTAGAGTACCCCTTTTTTGAAGACGAGCGTAGAGACATATAAGCAGCGCTCGTATAAGCGCGCGTATGCACGTCTCTCTCGTTTGACCAGCTTATGCAAGAGCGAAGCGCTATGCCAGCGATCTCCGCCTTCATAGAAAAGACCCAACTTCTCGGGCAGTTCCACGCGGTCGACCCTAACGTCATGGGATTCGAACCAGACCTAGAGTAGCAAGAACAACTAGTATAATCTAACAAGGCAGTATGGTAGTGGTAGATAAAAGGTGGATCGCAGGAAGAAGGGCCAGGTCCCCTCCTTCCCTTAAGAGGCAGAACGGCGCGGAAGCGGCTGACCGGCCAGGGAAAAGGTCATATATCCAGGGATAGCGTGTTATAGAGGTATAAGTGGGGCAGAAGCGAGGTAGAAGTAAGAGTAAAGTGAGAAGAAGAGGATATAGTAGTGCGAGGGGTATTAGAAGTAGGAAGTAGGAGTAGAAGTAAGAGATACAGCGAAACCGCGGAGGTGTGCGGGGCGGAAAAATGAAGTTGCGGGCGCAGCAGGTGCAACAATCTCAAGAGGGGTTTAGAAGACACAGCAGGCCTCCTAGCAAGGTGGGAAAAGGCTAGTAAAAAGCTACGAAAAGCTAGATACTAGTGGCTATATCACTAGGGCGGAGATTAACTTTCCTTTAACGTTCTTTCCTTTATTTTTAACGTTCTTTATACTTAATTTCTTAGATTACGAGCAACTAGGGGCAAGTGGGCAAGCCCTAACTTCACCTCCATACACAATATATCTTAGGTACAGCGCACCATTTCGCCGCCAGGCAGGCCCGGCAGTACCCCCATATAGCGGCCACTACTAGAGGCAAGCTAGATCGGGCAAATGAATTCTACTACTACTACTATTATAATTATATATTTAAATTTTAGGATCTATAATTGAAGCTACTAGAGTAAAGAACTCTATTTTAAATACTCTTAAGGACTATAGTAATATATAGTAAATTAGGTAGTGCGTTAAGTAGTATAGGACTAATAGGTAGGTTAGTAGATAGGTTAGGATACTAAAAGTGCGTATCCTAAGTAATAAAATAGTGGTTTAAAAAGTTAAATTCTAAGTCTTAAGATAGATAAGAATATAGTTCTTAACTATAGTAGCTAGAATAGAGGATCTTAAGGTTTCTATACATGATTTAGTGATAAGTGTTTCTTAAGTATTTCTTTATTTAGTCTTAACTTAGAATACTAGTATTGGCTAATATAACTACACTAACTAAAGGTAGTTAGAAAAAGGGTTTTTATATTAGTTACCTTATTATATATCATTTAGAAGAAAGAAAAATTACCTCTATATAGTAAGTAATATATCTCTAAAGGGTTCTATAAGACTTATGAAAAAAAGATCCTCTACTTTTAACTTAAAGAATGACTCTACTATTAATTATTAGTAAAACATAACTTTATAATTTAATATATATTATAAGGATTAAGGATAGTTAAAGACTATTTTAATCTAGTCTAGAATATAATTCTTAAAAAAGAGATTAAGATAAATAATATAAATAATATAAGTAGTATATATAATTTTAATAAAATACACTTTATAGGCTTAATTATAACTAATAGATATATACTTTTACTATTTTTTATTATAAAATATATTAAAATTTTGATAAATTAATATTAAACAAATTTTTGGTCTAAAGATAGAGAATAAATTACTACTTTAAGCTCTAGAAAAGAAAATTTTAATCTAACTTTTAAGTAGTTAAAGTATTTTAATAAGTATACTTATAATTAGATTAAAAAGGATAAGTTTCTTTAATTTATAGCCTTCTTAGATATTAGGAATAAACTAGCTATAATATAAACTTTCTAAAACTTAAAAGAAAAGAGATAAACTAATACTAGCTTAGATAAAAATTAGCCTTTAATTATAGATAATTATAATTTATATATAACTATTAATTCTCTCTAATACTATAAGAACTATAATATTATTATTATTTTATTAAAACCTTATATAATATTTATCTATTAACTACTTAATAATATATTATTTTAAAATCTTAAGTAAATATATAAGAGAATATAATCCCTTAGTATAAGACTAATAAATAAGTATAACTTTTTCTATTATATCTATTAAGTCTAAAAAGAAGCTATAAATCTATAAGTTATCTAATCTAGCTAAAAAAGAATAGGACTTTATTCTTTTAATCTTAATCTAGTTATTTAAAAGATTATAGATCTAGAGCCTAAGCTTCTAATTTTTATTAATTATAATCTACTTTTAGATAAAGCCCTAATAGTTATATAAATATTCTCCTTAGTTCTATCTTTAAGCTCTATAATAGCTCCTAAGATATCCCTATAAAGTATATACTATATAAAAAAGGTACTATAGAGTTTAAAGAAAGGCCCTAAGATTATATCTAAGAAGTATAAGAAAATTATTAGAAGGGTCTACTAAATATATAAGGCTTTTAATCAAACTTTAGTTTAATAGAGTATAGATATTTATCTTTTATAATAGAAAATCTTACTTATTATCTTATAATAAGATAAAAGCTATTAAGGATTAAAATAATTAATATTAGAGATATTAAAAAGTTAATTATAGAGACTAAGAGAAAAGTAAATATTAAGAAGTTTAATCTATAATATATAAGTTTAAATTAAGAAAGAGTTAAGATACTATTAATTAATTAAGAGAGTTAAATAAGTAAAAGTAATTTAGTACTATTTTAGGATATCTAAGGTATTCTATAATTTTTACCTTAGAAAAATAGATAACTATCTTTTCTTTTATAATAATTATTCTCTCTCTTTCTATAGAATTTATCTTTATTCTAAATAAAGAATAATATAAGAAATTAATAGAAATCTAAGGAATATTATTAAAGAACTTCTAATTATATATAATATATATATTTTAATTTAATATAATATATATTAGAATTTTAATTTACTCTTAGATATTACTTTGTTTTTAATTTATTTCTATATTATATCTATATTATAGTTTATATAATTTAGTATATTAAAGTAGCTATAATAACATAATTATAGTATATATAATACTTTTATAATTAGTTACTTACTTAGACTTTAATTAAATCTATAATAAATATTATAGTTATAATTAAAGCTTTTACTTATCTAAATATACTAATTTTAGTATCTTATTTATAGTAAGATATAATTATTATATTTCTACTAAGAAAATATATAATAAGTTAATATTAGAATAGTAAAGGATATAGCTAATTTTAATCTTATTACTAAATAGACTACTAAATTCTAGAAGTTTATAAGAGATAAGAATCTACTAAAAGAGGATTAAATAAAAGGAGATTTTTATTTAAGATTAAAATAAGTAATTTAAATCTAAACTAAAGCTTAGAAGCTTCTTAAATAATATATTATACTATATATAATTTAATAGTAAAAAAGATAGTAATTTTAATATATATTAATTTAGTATTATTTTAGTAAATTTATTAGTCTTTTACTTTAGACTATTAAAGTAAATTATAAGAAATATCTTATTTAATATAAATAGGATACTATTTTATATTATTTAGTTGAAGTAGACTATAATATAATAGATCTTTAATATAAATAGCTATTATAACTTTAAGAAGATAATAATAGATATATCTACTAGCTAATTATAAGATATATCTTTTAAAAGAGATTAAATAAGTAATCTATATTATTTAGAATATAAATAAAATTAATATTATTAAAAACTAGAAGAAAGATAATCTTATAAAATTATATATAATAAAGATTTAAGAGACTTTCTTATTATAATTAATTATAATTTAAGTATAGAATAAGATAAAAGTAAGAGTAATTTAAAGTAGAAATAAAAGTTAAATATATTATTTTAAGTTTTTAAATTTACTAATTAAAGCTAGTATATTAATATTTTCTTTCTTATATATTAATTATATTTAAAGGGTAAATCTTTCTATTTTAATAAGAAGTAATCTTCTTTATAAATCTTCTTTTTTTATCTAAGTTCTTTTACTTATTAATTATTCTTATCTTCTAAAGATAGGAATAATATAGTTTTTCTTTACTCTTATATCTAATTTATCTATAATATTTATAGTAAAATATAGAAGATATTATAGATTTTATAATAATTTATAGATAAAGTAATTTAATAAGCTTATTAGCTAATTTAATCTAGAATTTTAGATAGGCTAATAAATTTAGGAATAAGCTTTTTTACTAGAATCTTTAATTATAGATTTCTTTTTTAAGAGAGAAATAAGATCTCTCTTTTTAAAATAATATTTCTCTTTTTAATTATATATTTCTTATTATATTACTTAAGTATAATTTAATAGTAATTTATTACTATTTTAAAGCTTTTCTTCTATTATTCTAATTTTTATTATTCTTATTTTTTCTTCTAGAATCTCTTTTTTTTTAATATTAGTCTTAGTATATATATAAAAGCTAGATTAATATTCTATTAAAGTAATAAAATATAAGACTTTTATTATAGAATTAATAGCGCTATTATATATAAATTCTAAACTTTAAAGTAGAGTTAGCTAGTTAGTTTACTCTATAATAGTAAAAGAATATAAATAATACTCTAGAACTTAGTTTATTCTCTTAGTTAACTATTAATTTAGGGATAAAATACTATAAAGTGATATTATTTTATATATAAAAGATAATATAAGCTAGACTAGAAATTACTTATAAAAACTAATCTATATTTAGATATAATTCTATCTAGAGCTCTATATTTTAGTTCTATTTTATTATATAATAGCTTTAGTAGTTTATTTAAATTAATTATTATAAAATAGTAAAGAATAGGGCTATTTTATATAGTAATTAACTATAACTAGGATAGAGCTAATAATTAATTCTTTAAAGAAGATTTAGAGTAAGCTAATAATAAAATCTATAGTTAATTTAGAATAAGATTAAGCTAGAATTAGATATAAACTTAGCTTATTATATAAATAATATCTTAATATATAGTATATCCTTTAATACTAAAAGAAGTAAAACGGCTAGATAAGAAGATAGTAAAGAAGATCTAAAAGGAATATAGAATAGTACTAATATAGTATAGATTTAAAGTCTAATATAATATAGATTATATTAGTTTTAAAACTAATTCTTAAGAAAGAAAAGAATTAAAAGAGAGAGATTCTTCTTCTTGCTTAATATAGAGGAAGTAAGAGCTAAATAAATAGTTTATAATAATGTTACTTTAGATATCTCTTAATTATAGACTAGCTTTTTATAAGTCTAGAGCTTACTCTTAATCTAGATACTAAATCAGGAGTGATTTAGTACTATTTTAGGATATCTAAGGTATCCTATGATTTTCACCTTAGAAAAATAG
This sequence comes from Penicillium pulvis, assembly GCF_028828015.1. Taxonomy (NCBI): domain Eukaryota; kingdom Fungi; phylum Ascomycota; class Eurotiomycetes; order Eurotiales; family Aspergillaceae; genus Penicillium; species Penicillium pulvis. The sequence continues at coordinate 293,113 of NW_026643072.1, forward strand.
GTAACTATCTTTTATTTTATAATAATAGATAGAGCCCTTAGAGGATATATAAATAGCTATCTAATAGTTTCTTTTTGTAAATAGTTATAAAAAGTTAAGATCAATATAAAAAACCTAGTAAAGTAATAGCCTATATAATATAATATAGAGGTATATCTATAGGTAGACTAAGTAAGTAATTTAAACCTAACTAAGCTATAATTAGAAGAAAGTTAAATTAAAGATTTAATAATGCCTAAAATAATAGAGTAGCTTTATTAATAAGCTTTTCAAAAATTATTCTATAAATATAAGTCTATGAAATCTATTTAATTATACTCTAGATTAGGTTTTAAAATAGTTTAAACTTATAATAGAGATTTATAATAAATCTTATATAAGAAATTTATGCTTAATATATTATTAATAATAAGATAAGTAAAATAAGACTAGGTCTAGTTTCATCTAAAGCTATAAGTATAGCTAAACTGCTAATTATTATATTATAATATTATAATATCTAAAGTTTCATCTTATAGTATTAAGTTAACTAATTAATTATAAGATTAAAGACTATATTAATAACCTCTATTAAAATATTTAAAGTATACCAGTTTACAGATTTGAGATCATATATTATTTAGATTTATTTAAATAGCTTATATATTATATATTAAATTATTAAAGTTTAATAGAGTATATAGCCTACTTATAATATATAATATATTACTAGTCTAATCTAACTTTACGCCTATAATATCTTCCTTATACTAACCTATTACTTTTTACTAAATAACTATTATCTATATTCCTTAAGTATTCTTAGCATATAATATATAAAGTAGGTTTCTCTAATCTTCTATAATCTATCTCTTAAAATCCTTATATTCTTTATTTTCTTTTTATCTTTATAGGGTTAACTTATTAAATTGAAATAGTAAGAGCCTAAAAAGATTATAAATCAAAGTAGTATATATATATATATATATATTAATCTAATTCATTTATTTACTTTAATAAAATATAGTTAAAGAGTATATCTATTTAAATTAAATAAAGTATATTATTCTAAAAAAGAAACCAATGTACCTCTTATGATATATATAGTAACCTTCTTTTAGACTATTATGGAATTAAATACTAAAGATAAGATTATAAGGTATAGATGATAGTATTTACTAATTAATTATAACTTTACTAGATATAAGGATCTAAAAAGCCATATAGAATAACTTAAACTATTATAAAAGAATAACTATAAATAGGATATATATTAATACTATAGAAGATTGAAATAAGACAGGGTATAAAATAGACTTTATTATAACTATAAAGATACATAATATATTAAATAGATAAGCTATATACTCTACTAAATTTTAATAGTTTAAATTAATATAATTCTAATATTCTAATATAATTATTTAAAGTTGAGCTATACCTAAAGCTTTAGATTAAACTAGATCTAGTCTTATTTTAATTATTTTTCTTACTACTAATATATGAATTATAATTTTCTTATATAGAATTTATTATATTCTATATCACAAGTTCATACGTTTTTAAGACTAGTCTAAAGTATAATTAAATAGATTTTATAGGCTTATAGGATACCCAACCTTTTTAAATTAAAGAAGCTTATTTTATAATTTTAGAGTAAATATATAGTATATATAAAGATATAAATTCAACTTTTTTAATATATTAGTATCTACCTATTTTAAGCTTATAAACTTGATATTATTAACACTAGCTTTATATTTATTAGTCAAAGTTTAACTAAATATACATTATATAAAATCTAAGTTTAATATTTAAATTTATTTAAACTTTAATATCTATAGTAAGCTATAGAAGTAAATTAATTCAAAATCTTATAATAAAACCCGTTAAAATACTAAAGTAGCTCTATTAATAAGATTATAAAAGATATAGGAAATATATAGATATATAAATTAGGATCATATTAATTCAAATCAAGACTTAAATAGCTTCTATAATTAGTAAGAACTAAGAGTTGATATTTCCCCTTTATTTATAAAAAGGATAAGAGTAAAACCCTTCTAAAACTAAGAAACTCTAATTATATATATAAGCTATTGATTCTTAATGAATTATAGAGAACTGATAGTCTTTTAGAGACCTTTTATACTAGCCTATAATATAAGTCTTTAATTAAAAGAAAAAATATCAGAAGATGACTAGATCTAGATCTAGTAATATATTTCATTATAGTTATCTATTTATAATTTCTATATAATAAAAAAGAGGCTTAACTATAATAATCTAATATTAATTTCAACTTTTATAATTATAATTAAGCTGATTATAAAGCCTACCTTATTAAAAATATATTTATTATATATAATCTTATCTTTTTAGGGATTATATTTCAGACTAGATTGAACTAGTCTTTGACTATTCTTGAATCCTTATATTCTACGCGCTTATTATTAAATTAAGTTATATATATATTTTCTACTAATAATTAGTAATAAGGTTATTTCTTAATTATAGAATAAGTATTAAGCTAACTATAGATTCTAAGTAATAAGTATCCTTATATATCTTAGTAACTATCTAATTACTATATAAGATATATATTATATATATAAGTAGAATTTTATAAAAGAAAAGATAGTTACTAATTTTCTAACGTAGAGATTATAGCATACCTTAGATATCCCAAAATAGTACTAAATTACTTCTGATTTAGTATCTAGATCAAGAGTTAGCTCTAGACTTATCTAGAGCTAGTCTATAATAAAGAGATATCTAGAGTAAGATTATTATAAATTACTTACTTAGTTCTTACTTCCTCTATATTAAAGAAGAAGAATCTTTCTCTTCTAATTCTTTCTTTCTTTAAGATATAGTTTTTAAAACTACTATAGTCTATATTATCTTAGACTTTATATCTATACTATATTAGTATTATATTATATCTCTTTTAGATCTTTTTTCTTATCTTCTTATATAGGCTTTTTATTCCTTATTATTTCTAATTCTTTTATCTTAGGCTATTTAAGAAAATAGTAAATATGTAGTAAATTGCTTTAAAAAGAAATATAGAATCTATACATCCTAGTTCTTCTCTTCTCTTATATCTAGAACTAATATGATTTTAAATATAAAAGATTAACTATATCTTTCTATTAATCATCTTTAGAAAACTAATCATCTTTATTAAATCATTTTTTTAACTTCTACTTCTTAATTATTCTTATCTTTAAGGGATAAGAATAATATAATAATATTTTACTCTTACTTTGAATTTATTTATAGTTAATACAAATAAAATATAAAAGATATCATACATACTATAATATGTTATAGATAAAGTAATTTATAATTTGATAGGCTTATTAAGTAATTGAATCTAAAATTCTAATTAGACTAATAAATCTAGAAATAATAATTCTGGTTAGAATCTTTAATTTAGATTTTTTATTAAAGAGAAATAAGATCTCCCTTTTCAAGGACAATATCTATATATTTCTTATTATATTATTTATAGTATAGTATAACAATAATTTATTACTGTTTTTTAACCTTTCTTATTTTATGATTCTTACTTTAGCTTTTAAGATCTCTTTTTTTTTTAAATATTGATCTTAATATATATAAAAGTTAGATTAATATTTTATTTAAAACAATAGAAGATATAACTTTGATTATAGAATTAATAGCGCTACTATATATAAATTCCATATATTAGATTAAAATTAATTAATTAGTTTGTTATATACTAACAAAGTAATATAAATATAAATAGTACTCTAGGACTTAGTTTATTTTCTTAATTTAATTATTAGTTTCTAGATAAAAAAATATTAAAAGACAGTGTTCTATATATAAAAGATAGTATAGGCTAGATTAGAAGTTATTTATAAAATTTAATCTATAATTAAATATAATTTATATATAAATCTTTATATTTTAGTTCTAATTAATTATATAATAGCTTTATAAGTTTGTTTAAATTCATTACTATAAAATAATAAAGAATAAGATTATTTTTATATAATACTTAACTATAATTAAAATAGAGTTAATAATTAGTTCTTTAAAGAAGATTTAGAATAAATTAACAATTAAATCTATAATTAATTTAGACTAAGATTAAGCTAGAATTAAAATAAAATTTAGCTCCCTATAAGACTAATATCTTAGTAAAATAATATCTTGGTTTATATATATTCTTTTATATAATATTTTATTTCCAGATTAATTTATACTCTATAAAATAATTAGCTAAAGGATTACCATAGTATACTTTTAGTAAGGGTAAATAAATTTACTATTTACTATTAAAGGAGTATTATAATACTCTTTAAATAACATTAGTCTATTAAAAGTAAAAGACTAATTAATTTCTATTCAATCTTTTATTATTCTATTATTTTAAATATTCTTACCTCTTATATTAATAAGATTGATAGTCTACGATTTTACTATTTAGTTTAATGATTTAGTAGTGTCTTAAGCATATTTTATTTTTATTTAATTTTTTTAAATAGTAGTAAGAAAGTCTAATTTTTATTCTATAATAAGAATACTTAACTTTTTTTTAATTTATTTAATAATATAAACACTAAACTTTCACTTAGCTAAATTTAATATTAATTAGTATTTATTTATATCTTCATTAAGTCTATAGTTTTAGATTCTTTGATATACAATATAAAGTAAAGGCATCTTAAAATTGAAATTAGTAGATTCCTATTATTAGATTATCTTTTAAGAGGATATTATATATTTCAAGTAAGTCATTACCTTATATTTATATAATACAAGATTAATAAAATTAGCTAAGTCTTTTTTTTTTAAATGTAAGAAGATATTTCTTAGGATTTAACTTTTTATTCAATTAGATCTGAATCATATAATTAGTAAAACTCTTACTTTCTAATTCAATATTAAGATAAGATTAGATGACTAAAAACTAAAATATTCTTAGATTTTCTATCTAATTTTAATAAGATATCCATTAGATTAATCTTATTAAATTAGTATTTAATAATAAAGATATTATTTATTATCTTATAAATTATGATTTTTTTATTACTTTATAAAAGCTTATCAATTAATATAATCTAAGAGTATTTTGACTATATATATATATATATTCTCCTTGAATAATAATTCAAATCTAAAAAGAATATACTATAATATATAGCTCTTAATTAGATCTAGGAGTTTAATACTACTATACTCTTTATATTAGAGCTTTATACCCCTATATAACTAAAGATCACTAAATAAAGTTGACTTAGATCTTTCTACTCATTAATATAATATAATCTACTATATTTCTCTCTACTTTTTATACTACCATTTTTAGTACTTTCTAAAGAAAATAATAAGCTAATCTATATATACTTACTACTTACTACCTAGCTTTATACTACTATATATATTATAATAGATATCTTTAATATTAATTCTAACCTTTAAAGTATAAGCCCTAGCCCCTAGGTCTTACTAAGTTCTACTTTACTAAGTCTAAGTCTACCCCTAGTTCTTATATCTCTATCCCTAGAGGGTATTAAATACTATATACTATAGCTTAGGATAGATTATATAAACTAATTTATAGAGTAATATAGATAATCTATCTATACTAAATAATCTAAGCGTAATGTAGTATATATATAGTATCTATATAGATAATAGCCTTAGGATAGGTATAAAGATAAGAAGCTTAAGTAGTCTCAATATTAATTACTATAGCTTATCTATCGTCTATAATCCTTAAGCTTAAGGCTAGTTATAATATCTAGGTCTTAGAATATAGGGCTATATACTAAATATATAAGCTTACTATAAAGCTTAACTTAATTAATATATAGATTAAGTAAGGCCTAAATAATTTAATTTCTTTATAAAGAAGACTATTACTTATATATTATTACTTAAGATATCTATAACTACTATTAAAAGAATAAGAGATAAGAGATATATAGGATAGTCTTAGGATATATTACTAAGTTATTCTATACTATATCTAATTAGTCTTATTCTAAAATGATTTTAATAAATAAGGAATAAGTATAAAAATCTATAATTCTAACTATCTTTCTTAATATAAAAAATGTATTATACTATTAGTACTATTACTTAAATATTTATAAAGAAATAAGGTCTATATTAAAGATATAAATTAAGAGTAATTAAGGATAATATAGCTCTTCTAAATAAGCTTATATTATTTAGTCAATTAATAGTAAAACTATAGCTTTCTAAATATATTAATTAATTATGACTTATATTATAAAAGGTTATAAAGAGTTATTAAAATAATATTCTATATATAAATATCTCTTATATCTTTAGTTATATATAGAACGACTTTTAGAAATATTATAATAATCTTATCTTTAGAGTACTTTAAATAGTTACTAAGCTACTTTTTCTTAAGATATATATAGAGTATTTTCTAGAGTTTATTATATTATTTAATCTCTATTAAGACTAGATATCTATATTATATAATAGGCGACTAATATAAAAACCCCCCTTTTAGCTATAGAAACCCCCTTTCTAATTATATTTAGTTAGCGTACTTTATATAAGCTAATACTAGTATTCTACAACATATACTTATAAATTATATACTACTTAATTATATATAGAAACCTTAAGATTCTCTATTCTAGCTCGTATAGTTAAGAACTCTATTTTAACCTATCTAATTAGTAATAAGCTCTAAGCTATGTAATAGCTAGATATTACTCTTTTTACTTAATTCTTATATTTATGATATAAAGAAGCTTATTATATTTTAATAAGAAAAGTAGTAGATTAGATAGTAATTTAGTATACTTTAAGTACTTAATCTATTATAATTTAATTTAAAAGCTTTGATTTAAGCGTTGAGATTAATATTAAAAAAGTTAACTTTATTAATATAAATTTATTTAGCTTATATAAGATCTTTAATCTTTTCCTAATATATATACTTTATAATAGTAAAATAATCCATATGAATAGAATACAAAAGTTATAAATATAGTAGTATATATATTAGAATCATATTATTTTAAGAGTATAATTCATTAAATTTTAGAATTCATTAGCTTCTATAACTATTAAGAAATTTATTTTAAAGTTTCCTCTTTATTCATAAGAAAACTAGTAAATGAAAGACTTTTCAAAGCTACTTACTTCTTAGTTCATCTAAGGTCTATCTATTCCTCCTTTTTTAAAGGAACTAAATATCTAGAATTAGATAAGTCTAGCTTATAATAAAGACTTTACTCTTAAAGATAACTATTAGGGGTAGACTAAATCTAAATACACTGAAAGATTTAATTATAATAGATTAATTATAATTTCTGAGTTATCTATATTTACTCTTATTATAATCTTCATGATTATAGTTAAAGCTTTTATAAAGTCTATCTTAATAGATCCTATTCTTAGATATTATCTTTTAAACTGATTCAAATCCTTCTTAATTTTAATTCACATATAGGAAGCCATATATAATATAACGCGACTTTTATATCCTTAAATATATATATCGAGTAATAAATATAGTATATTATATATATTTACTACTTAGCGAATTAGAAAGTCTAATTTTTAATCTAGTGTATTTAATAGAAATAAAACCCATCTTTTATTTTGTTGAATCTAATATCAATCTATTATATATATTCTTATTTAGTCTATAATTCTTTTAGTCTATAATTCTAAGTATATTTGATTAATCTTGAAGTAGATCATAAACTAAATGAATATTTCAATTAAATCCAATAGAATCCTCCTGTCAGGTTACCTTTTAATAATATATATTATACATTAGATAAATCTCTTTAATTATATTAGTCTTAATATAGAAACTAATAATTGTCAATAAGGTATTTCTATATATAAGAAGATACTCTTTAAAATGAAGTCTATGTTTAATATAATTAGTAAAGCTTATATTTCTTAAACAATAAATTATAATAATAATATTAAATTTAATAATTAATTTTTTAATTACTCAAAATTAATAAACTTTTAATAACAATTTAGTACTAAAGTAAGATTGAAAGACTAAGATCCTAAGTCTTCTTCAAGTCTCTATAGAGTCTAATTAAAGTATTTACTGGATTAGTCTTATTAGGTTAATACTTAATAATAAATTCTAAGATGAGTAAAGTTATATATTATCTTAATTATTAATTAATTTTATGTTATCTGATAGAAGCTTATAAATCAGTATAGTCTTCTAAAAGTATTTTAATTATATACTTATTTCTTTGAAATAATAGTACTAAGTCTTCAATAAATATGTTATTATATATAGCTTTTAATTAAGTATAATATAATATATCTTTAGATTAATCAGACTAGAATATCTCTAAGACCTTTATGATGTATTTATGTAGACTTCTATATAAAATAATATAGATATATTATAAATTTTACTACTCATATTAATCAATCTTCAAGATATGATTATATTATAACATACTATTTCCTATTTGCCTCTAATTTTAAATCAAAACTTAATAATATATATCCTATATATCACTTTTCATTAAGATGATAGAAGCTAAATAATATATTTTGACTAGAGCCTTATCAATGAAAGATAATAAATATTAATTGTTCACTCAAATCTTACTTAGATCTTTGTAGTCTATAAATAGATAAAGAGTTTAATTTACCTCTAATATAAAAAGAATAAAAGCTTTAATAACACTATTCAAAGATAAAAAAGGGAAGTCTTTTAGATTTCATACTAAATAATCTTGAAGTAAAAATATGAATATAATTATAATAGGTTTTATTTAATTAATAAGTTATTATAATATATAAGATTTTTAGTTCTATTAGAGTTATTATTTGGTAATAAAATAAAACTTGAATATCTTTTAATAATAATATTGCTCTATAAATTTAATTATTATAATTAAAACTATGAGATTTTTTAATTACTTAGATCTTTAAGATTATAAGTTTAATAAATATAAATTAATATTTTTAAATAAAATTCAGATTAATAGTATCAATTTTAGCTACTATACTAAGACTAATAGAAGTCTATTATTATTAATTCACTAATCTATTATCATACAAAATTAGGCAAAAACTATAATATCCTGATTAGTTTAAGAGATATTAGAATAATAAGATATATTCTAATCCTTCCAAATTTATAACTTCAGTTCTAGTATCATCTTTATATAGATAAATAAGAGCTAAGTTCTTATTCATCTCTAATTAAGATACTTTTTATAACCTTTCTATATAGAATAAGAGTCTATTCTCTAGGATATTCTTAGGAATTAATATTAATTTTAAATTATTCTAGGCTCTTTTTTATAAGATGATTATGTTATTGTATTTTACTTATGTAATATATATTTAATAATCTATTAAAAATTATTATATCTAAATAGGAGTAAGATAGATAAGTTTAAGATTGATTAAATTCTTATATCTTATCTAGATAAGAAATTAATTTATAAAGGTTTTAATATTTTTTTATCTTGCAAAGATAAAATTAGAGTTTCTTTAACTTGAATTAAATTATTTTAAGATACATCTTTTATCTTATTTTAAGTCTTTATATTTTCAATTATTTTCTAAGCTTATTAGAGCTATTCTTTAATATATAGTTCTAATTACTCCAAAACCTTTATATTAGGACTTATCTTAATATAAAAGATAAAGTAATATTTATAGATTCTATATCTCTTTTAGAAGTACTTAAATATACATAATGTGTTTTCTTCTTAGATAGCCTAAGATAAAATTTAAAACTATAAGTAATAAAAGGGCTAGATAAGAAGATAATAGGAAGAGCTAAATTAATTATAAGAAAGTATTAATTTAGTATAGATATAAGGTTATATTCCAATGGCCTTTGACCAGCCACCCAAACCGACGCTGGCCCGCTCCTAAGAATAAGTTACTTCCTAAACCCTACTTTTATTATAGGCTAAGTAGGTTTACAATAGTAATCTCTAATACTATATAAAATTTCTAATGTTTGTTAAGCTATTCAAAATAAAATAGCTACTTGAACTAGATCTAGCGCTTTATAAACTATAATGTCTAGAGTTTCAGGTTTTAAGTATAATAATAGTATATATATATATATATATATTATATTTTAGATTAAAGTATACACTAAAGTATATAAATTAGGGTTATTATAATTAGATCTAGAAGCTAAGGCCAATATATAGATATATAATCCTAGATAGTATATTAAATCTACTCATATAGACTAGTAGTAACATTAGTCTGAATTATTATATTATAGTTTAAAATATAATTTAGTATAGCTAACTAACATATATATATTATATAGTAAATAAGTTATATATTAAATACATTAAAGATTCCATGTTATCTACAAAGATGAATCTATAATCATAACTATAGGAGTTCTTATTATATATAATTAACTTATTTATAAAATAAATAGGTATAGTAATCTAATATAAAATTATCTTTTTCTATAATTCTTATAACTTATCATTCTAAGATAGTCATTATAATACGATTATAATATATATAATACTTTCATAGATACTTAGTTAGGTAAACTCTAGATAAGACCACTATAGACATTATAACTAGGCCTGAAGCTTTTATTAATTTAAATAAGCTAATAATAATTTCTCATCTATATTATAGTATAATTATATATATATCCTAAATGAGTATTTTATTAGATTACTTTAGAATAATAAAGTATATAGTTCGTCCTATGCCTATTTTAAATTAGACTTTGGATTTTAGAAATTTATTAATAATAATAATACGAGAATATATATTAATTATCCTAAAATATAAGGATCTAGATTCTTAAGATGCTCAAAGTAAGAAATGATAGATATCAATCCTTTCCTAGAATTTATTTTAATATTTCTAATTAAAATATAAATAAAATCTTCTATTATCTTTTTAGAAAAAAGGATTAGAGCGTGCATAGGACTTTTTATGATTTAATATAATAATTTCCAACTTTTATCATTTACTAACTAAACAATCTTACAATAATTTGAATTTACTCTAAGAAGATAGATATATAAGCTCATATAAATACTCAGAATCTTGATTTATAGGCTTTCATAAATAGAATTAATACTTTATTTACTATAATATTACTCTCATCTCAGATATATCTAATCTCTTTATCACTAATTCTAGGAGTATAATTATAATAAAGTCATTAGTCTAATTACAATAACCTTTAAGTCTTAAGCCTGTTTTCACTATAGTATAAGCTTATTTCTTTGGATCTTATATTATGATTTATTATCTTATAAGCTAAAATAAGATTCTTAATAATCTAAATCTATAAAATTCGTAGGTATAAATTATCATTTTTATATAAACTTTAGGCTAATAATATTAATCTTACTTACTATTAATACTAAAAGTCTAATATCAGTCTATCATTATAGATATAGTAAAGTATTATAGGATCTTTATCCAATTAAGATATCTTTAATCGTTAAGCATAGATTTTATTATAATCATTTATGATATATATTTTTACTTCATAAACAATTTACATATATATAACAAAGACCTTTATAATAATAAATCTATCTTCTTAGAGAAGACTACATTTACTACAAATTAGGAGTATATTTATTTTTAGAAGCTCTTATTTCAAGTTCTTAGATCTTACTAAGAAAATTACATTTAATAGTAGATGATCTTTATTCTGAAACTTATTTCATTAGAAAATTAATCTAATATGAAGAATAAATCAACAAAAGTCTTAGTTATTTTTGCTTATTAAACATACCCTTTAAAAAATTCTAAGATCATTATTTTCTTTTCTAAATTACAACTAGAGTTAAGATTAAAGATTTAAAGTGTATACATTTTGGGATTGAATAAATAATATTAATATAATAAAGATATAACTTTAATTTAGTTTCTGATATTTACTTCAAATTCAATAATATTCTAAATCAAAATGAAGATACATGTCTTAGAATATACTTGTAATTCATTTAATATCATCCTGGAACTATTTATTTAAGGTCTTCTCCAAGTTATACTCTACTTATTTTATTGTATTAATATAATTTAGTTATCTAGTCTATTAAGAACTTTTATCATTTCTTAATAATATCTAAAAGATGTAATAAACAAATTAAAACTAAAACTAATTAGCTATTTATATTGTTCTTAGCTAGTCTAATAACATTGATCTTACTATCTTTAGTTTTGATACCTTTATTCTTTCAAAGATAAACCAGAAATAGATTTGAGAGACATAAGAATAAAGGAAACTATAAATTATAAGATAAAAAGATGAAGTTGGCAGATAGTAAAGAGAATGTAAATCAAATATAAGATAGTAGTGAATTGATATAGATTCAGAGTCTACAATATCATAGTTGCTTTCTTTAAGGATTCTTATTATGATTAAAATTAAATATCTAATAGAAAGAGATTATCCTTCTTCTGGTATCAGTAGAGGTCTAGAGCTTAGAGAGCTACTCGTAAGCTTTCTTCTTGTATATTACTTATTGTAGACTCAATTTTAATTCATTATTATTTTAGAATATTCTATTATCTCTATCTTCTAAAATCAATAACCCTCTCTTCTCTTATATTAAAATATCAACTTTTTATTATAGGCCCTAGATACTCTTTCTACTTTATATAGTATTTTATAATCTTATACTATAGTACTATTATACTTAAAGCTTTAATAGTGGATTTATGATCTTATTATATTATGTAAAAATTTACTATATAATCATAAAGATAGAAATCTCTTCTATTATAAAAGAATTTTCTTATCTAGATTTCTACACTTTACTTATTTTAATGAATTACTAATGATTTTAGTACTAAAGTTTAATATTATCTAACTTTAAATAAATAACATTTATAATTCAATAAAGTATATATTATCCTTATGGTTATATTTTAATATATATAGTTTAGTTTCCTAGTTATAGATTTAAAGATATTTAGCTTATTATAAGGAATAAAAGGGCCAGGTAAGAAGATAGTAAAAGGGAACTGAAAGGAATATAAAACAATACTAATATAGTATGGATTTGAGGTCCAAGGCAATATAGATCATATTAGTTTCAAAACTAATTCTTAAGGAAGGGAAGAATCAAAAGAGAGAGATTCTTCTTCTTCCTTAATATAGAGGAAGTAAGAGCTAAGTAAGAGCTAGATGAACGGTTCATAATGATCTCACTTTAAATATCTCTTCGTCATAGACTAGCTCTAGACAAGCCTAGAGCTCACTCTTGATCTAGATGCTAAATCAGAAGCGATTCAGTACCGTTTCGGGATATCTAAAGTATCCCATGATTTCTGCCTTAGAAAAATAGGTATCCATCTTTTCTTTCATAACACTTTACTAGTAATATTAAGATTTATCTATTATATTTTATTTATATCTTTATAACCCTCTAAAGTTTCCTCGATTTTATAACTTCTCTATTTTAACTAAGTATATATAGTCATAGTTCTACTAATTAATAATGTATGGCTAAAATGGAAATTATTATTCAAAAATTAATCAAACTATAAACTATCTTTAAAGTAGATTATTTTATCTCGCTAATATAAAATATAATATATATGATAGTTAGAATTATACTGTACTATGGAGCTATAGATAAGGAAAGGCTTGGTAAAATAATATAATTAGTAAATATATTAAATATACCTCTTTAGCTATAGTTATAATTTTCTTTTATATGTCTATATAAGAAGAATATATACAATATCCTATTTAAACAGAATATTGTTTTCCTACTATTAGTGACTTCAAACAGCCTAATTTAATTATATACATAAGAATAGTAATTTAATCAAGTAATACAATCTAAAGATTCAGTACTATCTTACTATCTCTGAAATCCTTTAAGTCTTTAATTTAAGTCTTATAGATTAAACATATATGATAGAGCATATTTACTCCCTATTATAAATATTATATGCCTAATATAGACTTTACTCATTAATTAAGCCTATTACTATAGTATTCTCATTCAAGTTAGACAAAAATAACCTAGGCATAAGGCTATAGTAATTAACCATATAGTGTACGTATAAAGCAAAAGGATACGTAATTTCTAGATTAAATCTCTTAGGTATTATTAATAGAACATGTAGTATCAATAGGAAAGATAATAGAACGAGAGACATGCCCTTAATATCAATGAATTGTGCTAATAGTATAGACTACTTTTGCATTTTTATAATAAAAACCAACAAGAAACAGAAAATAGCTTTACTATCACTACTACTACTACTACTACTACTACTATTATCATTAGAAGTATATTCCTAAGATCATTTTCATAAGGAAAATTAAGTAAGATTCTATTCAGCAAGGGTATATTCAAGGAGCACCCTTTTTGTGACAATTAAGCAATATTCGTAGTGTCCAAGGAATATCTTGATCATTTCTCTTAGCATATTATGAGTTGTTTTCGTGGAAACTTAATCCCCTTGAAAGCGCTCTTGTGTTATGGTGAAATTAGTGAAGGTATCTACGGATTTTTGACATTTTATATACCGCAATAAGAATAAACAAATCAATTGTAATAAAACGAACCAAGTTGGATTTGAGGCAATAAGATCAACTATTAGATAATTCGTAGTTCACTATAACTATCTTACCATGAGAAAGAACATGAGAAACATTTAGTAATAACAGCCAATCACGTTAATTGCCATTCGCCTTACCCGCGCCTCGGCTGACAGATCACTTTTCACCCGCAACTCCGACTCCGCCACCTGCGTTTCCTCTAAACATTCCAATTCTTCTCTCGAGGATTCTGTGGTCACACACAATCCCAACTCAAGAATCATGTCATTCTCCAACCTAGTCTCTGATCTCGCTTTCCGAGATTCCAACGCGGATGAGCGGGGTTCGCAGATTTCGCATGCTCAATCCCGCACCGCTCGTTCATACACGAGCACCACGGCCACGAGTGTCAGCATCTCCGGAGATATTTCCAGCCAGCTCCATGCTGGATACAGCCATCCCTTGACTCGATCATGGCAGGCAGAGAGGCAGTTGACCAAGGTCAGTCCTCAAGCTCCCTCTACCTCGATTATATTCAATCTCATCAAGATGTCTCTAGGAAATGCTTATTTACCCACTGTTCATCACTGACAACCCTGACGAAGAGACCCCAATTCCGTCTCTGCCTAACCAGTACCGTCGGGGCGTCAATCGTCTAATTCCTTTCCTGGCCCCTCTAGTCCGGAAAGGGCTTCGTTCGGTTATGCTCTTTGGTGTCCCCTTACATCCATCAGCCAAGGATGCCCTTGGAACGGCTGCGGACGATCCATCAGGCCCCGTTATCCAGGCCATACGGCTGCTGAGGTCTCGTCTTCCTCAACTTTATATCACAACAGATGTATGTCTCTGTGAATATACATCTCATGGCCACTGTGGAATCCTCCGGGAGGATGGGACACTGGATAACGCGCAATCCGTGGACCGCATCTCTGATGTGGCATTGGCCTACGCTGTCGCGGGCGCCCATTGCGTTGCCCCGTCTGATATGAATGACGGAAGAGTGCGTGGAATTAAACTCAAATTGATTGAAGCTGGCCTGGCCCATCGGGTGCTCTTGATGTCCTATAGTGCCAAGTTCAGCGGCTGTCTATATGGCCCCTTCCGTGACGCTGCCGGGTCATGTCCTTCGTTTGGCGATCGCCGCTGCTACCAACTTCCCCCAGGTGGTCGAGGCCTTGCCCGACGGGCGATCCAGCGTGACATGAACGAGGGCGCGGACATTATCATGGTTAAACCGGCCAGCAGCTACCTGGACATCATCCGTGACGCCAAAGACCTCGCCCAGGACCTTCCAGTGGCGGCATACCAGGTTAGTGGGGAATTTGCCATGATACATGCGGCCGCGAAGGCGGGCGTTTTCGACTTGAAAGCAATGGCCTTTGAGAGCACGGAAGGGATTCTTAGGGCCGGAGCGGGAATTGTGGTCAGCTATTTTGTCCCAGAATTCTTGGACTGGCTTTAAGGAGCTTCTTTCTCGCAAAGGACTTCCATTAAGCTTCAGTTTTCGCCATGTTATGCTCCAGGGCAGTGGAAGACTGGTCATGGCCCGATGTTCTCGGTAGACTTTGTGCACTGCCCGAAATCCTCTCTTCCCTCTCAAAACACAGATAGATACCCATTGCGACTTGTTTTCCTCCTTCTCGGTCCCAATCTTTCAGAAACCATTTGAGGGTGTACATCGTACCTCCTTTGTTTAGCACATCATGAATCTCCACACCAATATCTGATCATAACGTGAACAAGACTTCCATAATATATTCAAGAGCTTGTGGTAAGCTGACAATTCCCCAAAAAACAGAGAAATGCCTCTTTGGAAAAACTTAGGGGATTATATATGTACTGCATAACAATTCGCTTCGCTCCGTTTCCCCGAAATCCCCAGAGCGCCACGGAATCATGTACCTTGAAAAGAAGAAGAAGAAGAAGAAGAAGAAAAACAAAACCAAAAAGGCTAGAAAAGGATATAAAGAAAGGAAAAAGGAAAAAAGTCACAAGAAAGAGATGAAGATGTCCGGGAATCATTGACCATAAGAACCGTGGCTTGTAAACATCCCGACATCTCACATGTAATTTGGCTTGAAACCTTGAAAGCCATAAGGAACCACATCACTTCGAACGACCTCTCCAGGCGCAATATAAGCCCCTCGGCCAAGTGTCACGCCGGGATAGATAGTAGATCCAGCCCCAATGTAGCAGTCTTCCATGATCCGTACTCGGCGACCTTCATATCGACTCTGTGTGCCTTTCCGTTCCTGCATACTGGAATGTGCCATCGTGGTGAGAATGGTGACATTGGGTCCCACCCAGGTGTGGGCACCGACGAAAATAAAGCAGTCATCCACAAAAACACAGTCATGGGAGATCATTACGTCCTCTCCAATACTAAGGTAACCGTAGTGGCAGGTGAAGGGAGACTCCACTATTGCCCCCGGCCCAAGACTAGGGGTTGGACGACGCATGGTTGGGGTGGACATACCCGGAGAGCCCGGGGGCTTCAGGGTACAAGTGGGCTGAGCAGCCATTATCTCCTTAAGGAGGCGATTCTGTTCTTTGGAGCTGAGCCCGCTCAGAGGATTGCAAGCATTGTTGAATCGAGCGAGTGCGCGACGACATCGGTCTCTTTCCTCCACCAGCTGCACATCAAATGGGCGGTAGAGGTCACCTTTCATCATCTTGTCCATTTCAGTGTCGTCGCTGCTTGCCGTGCGACTGGACAACTGGTTTTCAATGCTTAGGGCCATTCGAGCTTGTACCTGGGGGCTATTTGTATCCATCGCCGTGGCGGGTACTGGCGGCGCCACAGCTCCTTGGAACAACAGAGGCATGTTCGCCTTGGGGGGCGGTCCATGCGATATTTCACGAATCGGAGGCACCGCGGGATAATCTGGCTTAGCTAGTGTATCCCGCGGGAGTTCATGAATGGATGGAACCTCTCGATAATCCCCCTTAGCGACGTGCTCGGATGGATACGCAGGCGCCGAGTGACCCGTATTGGGCCAAGGTCGTTTAGACCACGATGGGTGGTGACTGGAGCCCGTTTCGGTGGGGCTAGTGTTATATTGTGGAGCAGCTCGCTCGTCTTCCACCACAATTGGTCGCATCTTCCGTGAATCTACAATGTGCTCTGCCAACTGCCGGTCATGATGTGTTTCCGGTACATATTGGCCATTGATTTCGGGATACCCTTCTTTCGACTGCAAGGGAACCGGCGCCTTCGAGCTCGAGGGTTTCTGCCATGTGCTCCGCGAGGAGTACCCTTCACATAAAAAGCCGCCACGGAGGCAGTTGTTACCTAGTGCCATTGTTAGCATGAGGTTCTCCCAAACCGAGCTACTATGCCTAGCTGTCCTCCACAGGGATAATGTCGTGGGCATCAAGAAAACAAAACGTGAGAATGTTTATAATGAAAAATAAAATAAAAAAATCTCCTTACTACAAGAAGAAGGACGAGGAAAAGAGAAAGAGAGAAGGAGAGGAAGACAGGGAAGGATGACAGGGAATACTTACAAGCTGGATGCTGTTCATCACACTTCTTTTTTCTACGCCGGCATGTCATGCAGCCGGTCTTGGTCCGGTTGCTGAAGACCCGCTTGCGCTTGGGTGCCACCTGGACCGCCGTCGTCGGTCGCTCCGAGGAGTAGGCCGGCGATGAGGAGGATTGCACCGTAGGGGCAGGGGTGGACCGAGAGACGTTCACATTTCGGTGACTAGGGTCCTGTGAATGCGCCTCTCGTTGAAGCGCATCCGCCAGTTGAGCGTCGGAGGCATCCATCTGTTGGGCCCGTTGGGCTTGGCTCACCAACTGACTATCGTATTCAGGCCATGGCCCATTAGACGAGATCTGGGAAGATTCGTGGAGGTCTGATCGGCTGGGCCCATTGGGGCCCGATTCCATGTCCGAGACCGATCCCGGACCTGCGCCGTTGGAATTTGGGGGCGCAC
Source organism: Penicillium pulvis (assembly GCF_028828015.1). Classification (NCBI taxonomy): domain Eukaryota; kingdom Fungi; phylum Ascomycota; class Eurotiomycetes; order Eurotiales; family Aspergillaceae; genus Penicillium; species Penicillium pulvis. Next base: position 311,567 of record NW_026643072.1, read on the forward strand.
TGAATTCAATTGGATGGCCCGTGGAACTTCTGGCCGTCCCCCCTAGTTCTGATGGATGTCGCGACCCATGCTCCCGGGAGGAGGAGGTGGATCTTTTGCGCTTATGGGTTTGAGTCGATGTCTCCGGCGATGATCGTTGCGACCCGTGGTCCTCCGGACTATGTTCTTGCTCCGGGATTTCTGGTCTAGATCTCTCCTGAACACCTGACCCCGAAGGCGCTCTCTCCCTCGGCGGGACGGAGCTTCCCATCTTGGCGGAGATGGATGAGTCCTTCCCATTGACTGCAGTAAAGCGGGATGGACTGTGCTCGGTTCCTGCTTCTACTCCAGAATCGTGGCTGCTCATGACTGGGGCCGTAGCGATGGCCGTCATTTCCCCCCCCTCCTTCTGTTCTAGAGCTTCAACAGAGAGGTAACGTTGCGTTGTCTGTTGTGTTGTGCTTTTTACTTTGCCCTGTCAATGCTATGCGCTGGACCACGGTCTCACCCGCAGACGCGCGCCGGGAAGTTGCCGAGAAGAAACACGGGGGTGTTCTGAATCCCCGCGCTTGTCAATTCTTCTCTTGACTTGCTCTCTCTCTCTCTCTCTCTCTCTCTCTCTCTCTCTCTCTCTATTTCTTGGAGAGTGTTCAGATCTCGGTTTGAGTTCTCTTAATTATTCAGATAGATCGCGGCAACCTCGTCTGGGGTGGGGCGTGGGAGATGTGGGCTGGTTTCCGTGCGGCCCCCAGGACCAGGCGCGCTTTACCGGGGATGGAAGATTCCAAGAGGATCGAGCCCAGCCGTTCTCCAAGAGATTAAAGACGAAAACGAATATTCGTGGAAGAGCAAAGGGGAACTAGATGGAGAAAGAGGGGAAGATAGAAGGGGGGAAGGGAAAAGGAAAAGGAATATATGAGAGAAAGAGAAGAAAGAAAAGGAAGAGGGGCTAAAAATAATAGCAATGGTTTAAAGAGACTACTTTACTACAAGTATAAGAGCGAGAGAGGACTAATAGAACCTTTTTCCCTTTTCCCCTCTCATCTGTCCATTCCCTCTTCCCTTTCCCTTTCTCCCATCCTTTTTCTCTTTATTATTTCTCTCTTCACACATGATCCCCAATGGCCCCCAATCGAATCTCACCCGTAAAAAAAGGACGGGGGAAAAGAGAAATGGAAAGGAAAGGGAAGTTGGCGCGCGATCGGCAAGGACGGCGTCACATACTCTACCAATCGGAAGGCGTAGGCGCCATAGGAAGGTGAGGTGTGCGCGGGTCTGAGACACCATCATTTCCCAAACGACCGGAGCGACAATGGCGCGCGTTCCCAGGCGCCCCGTGTCCTGGTGGGGCGCGCAAGTTTTGGGCGGCTTTGGGTGGTCTGGAGCGGGCGCGATACCACATTCGCCGTTGGCGCCGCGTGGGCGCATTGGGCGGTTATGCATCGCTTATCAGCTGGTCACCACGCGCTGCACTTGGTCTCCGTAGTCACATCTTAGTGTCTTTCCCCTCTTTTTTCTTTTTCTTTTCTTTTTTTCTGTTTCTTTGTTTCCCCCCTTTTCTGTTTCCCTTGAAAAAAGATGGTGCATGAGCTTGATGATTTTTGGTTGGATTATATTATGTCATATTATATGGGATAATATAATTGGTGCCACCAATAACAACATCCCAGGTTATGATAATGTAACTCTTCGTTCTCTCTAGTGGAAACTCTCTTTCCCCCCCGGTCCAACACCCAAGAGGGGGCTATGCCTATGACTTTCCCCCCCCCCCCAAACGTTTCTGTTCTTATTCTCTAAATCTAATCTTACATCAAACTTGGGGTACTTTCACCAACTAAGCTTAAAATCTAGAATTGAGCCTGAAATAAAGAGTAAAATAATTAGTAAGGTAGATGTTTGCCTTCGCTGCTTTTGAAATCATCATAACCTACTGTAAGAAGATTGTAGTTATAGATCTATGCTCTCCATATATTTCCTCTTCTCTCTTTTTATCCCCTACATTCTGTCTTCTCACTATTCCTTAACTTATTCTTCGTTATATTTTTTTTTATTGTCTTCTACTCCAGTTCTCTCTCCCTGTTCATAAACATCGTCATCCAATACAGAACCATGGGAAGCGCCCGGGAGAGCTCGGATGACTAAGATCCCGAGTTCCCCTTCCAAAAGACGAAGAAACGACGCGCTTCACCGCCAGTGTTGATAAGTGTTGTCTTTTCTATCCCACAATAATTTGCCTCAGCTACTGGGAGTCCCCGCCGATCACTTCTGCGAAAGCTTAGGTGATCTCCTTTGTGTATGAGAGAGAGCACAATCTGCTGACTCTCCAAGCCCCTCCAAGAGTTCATCTTTGCTACCCCACCAGTCCTCTCCCCTCTCTCTCTCTCCCCTACTCCCTACCTAATATCTTACCCCCCCCCCCTCTCTTTTTTCCCATCCTTTCCCTCTCTACCCTCAGCGGTGACGTGGGCTTAAAGGTCCCTGTCAATTACTCCTTTGGAGACCTCCGTTGATCCTCCCTTTTTTTTTTCGTTGGGGAGGGATTGCCGTGACGTGACGCCTTCGTGATCCCGGCGACTGCGCCAGTATTTGCGGCGGGATGTCTGTTTCTGTACAAGAGCTGGACAGCACAGTCCGCGCCTTCTTTGAAGGCAAGGGCGATGTGGTAAGTCCCGGGCTTGTTGGAATCGGAAAGATTGAAGACTGACGATGCGCAGCAAAAACAAGCTCAGCAGACCCTCACTGAAGTAAGCATGCCTTATCAACGACGCGATTTCTTGCTCAATTCTTACAAGCCGATCTAGTTCAAGCAAAATCCCGATGCTTGGGTAACTGTTGGCAACATCCTACAAGAAGCTTCCTATCCCCAGACCAAATGTGCGTGTTTTTTCTACTGCAGCTCGGATCGCGATGTACCCTAACCTTATCATCAGATATCGCTCTTCAGGTCCTTGACGATGTGATCATGACGCGATGGAAGGTCCTGCCGAGAGACCAGTGCCAAGGTAAGCATCAGACGCATCCCATTTATTTCCCTCCGAGGTCTTCTCTGTTGTTTTGGGATGGCACTCACTAATGGGTTTCTTGGTTTGCCTTCTCAGGGATTCGGAATTTCATCGTCAATTTCATCATCGAAAACTCTGGCTCTGAGGAGAAGCTTCGGACCGAAAAGGCCTTCGTGAATAAACTAAACCTCGTCCTGGTCTCGATCCTGAAGCAGGAATGGCCTCACAACTGGCCGACCTTCATCAACGAAATCATCTCTTCCTGCCATTCCAGTCTCTCCATCTGCGAAAACAACATGGCCATTCTGCGCCTGTTATCCGAGGAAGTTTTTGATTTCTCACAAGATCAGATGACCTCGGTCAAGGCTCGAAACTTGAAGACCTCCATGACCCAGGAATTTGCCTCCATCTTCCAACTTTGCTCCGAGGTCCTCAACACCGCTAACCAACCGAGTCTGGTCAAGGCGACCCTGGAAACACTCCTGCGCTTCTTGAATTGGATCCCTCTGGGATACATCTTTGAAACCCCCATCATCAACACCCTCCTGACGCGATTTTTGGGAACCCCCGAATTCCGAAATGTCACTCTCAAGTGTCTCACCGAAATCGGCGGCCTGCAAATTGGCGCTCCGTACAACTATGATGAGAGGCTGGTTCATATGTTTACTGAGACTTTGACGACTGTCTCCACCGTGATCCCCCTCTCGATGGATCTAAAGGAGACATACGCGCAAAGCAACGGCAGGGATCAGGAGTTTGTCTCGAATCTGGCACTCTTCCTGTCCAGCTTTTTCAGCGCCCACCTGGACGTATGTAGACCAATTGACCGCCCCGTCCCATTTCCCGCGCCCCCTCTGCAAATCTTGCTCAGTACTAACGCTATTGCCCTTTTTTGATAGCTGATTGAGAAGCTACCCAACCAAGACTATCTCACACACGCCCATTTCTACCTGATTCGCGTCAGCCAGATCGACGACCGGGAGGTGTTCAAGATTTGCTTGGATTACTGGACTCGACTGGTGCAAGAACTTTATGAGGAGATGCAACAACTCCCCATCACCGATATCAATCCGCTCGTGACGATGGGTGTAAGTGGGTTGGCGAACGGCGGAGCGCCTCACCCCAGTACTCTGGCCAACTACCCTCTCCGCAAGCACAAGTACGAAACCGTACTCTCGAACCTTCGCACGGTTATGATCGAGAAGATGGTCCGCCCCGAGGAGGTGCTAATCGTCGAGAATGACGAGGGAGAGATTGTACGTGAATTCGTCAAGGAGAGTGATACAATCCAGCTTTACAAAACCATCCGAGAGTGCTTGGTCTATCTCACACATTTGGATGTGGTGGATACCGAGACCATTATGATTGAGAAACTGGCGAAGCAAGTTGACGGAACTGAATGGTCCTGGGTGAATTGCAATACCTTGTGCTGGGCAATTGGATCAATCTCCGGAGCCATGAACGAGGAAACGGAGAAGCGGTTCCTGGTCACTGTCATCAAAGACCTTTTAGGTCTAACGGAGCAAAAGCGCGGAAAGGACAACAAAGCCGTGGTGGCGAGTAATATTATGTACATTGTGGGCCAATACCCCCGATTCTTGAAAGCCCACTGGAAGTTCCTGAAGACCGTGGTGAACAAGCTTTTTGAGTTCATGCATGAAACACACGAAGGTGTCCAGGACATGGCTTGTGATACATTCATCAAGATCGCCAACAAGTGCCGACGACACTTTGTGGCCCTGCAACCCGGGGAGAATGAGCCTTTCATCGAGGAAATTGTCCGGAACATGAGAAAAATCACCATGGATCTTTCTCCTCAGCAGATCCACACATTCTATGAAGCATGTGGCTATATGATCTCTGCACAAGGCCAGAAGGGCCTTCAGGATCGCTTGACTGAAAATCTGATGGCCTTGCCCAATTCGGCCTGGGACCAGATAATTGCGGAAGCCAACCAAAATGCTGCGATTCTCCAGGATGCCAACACCATCAAAATCATTGGCAACATTATGAAGACCAACGTTGCAGCTTGCTCATCTATTGGAACCTACTTTTATTCCCAGATTGGCCGCATCTTCCACGATATGTTGAACATGTACCGCGCCTCCAGTCAATTGATCAACGATGCGGTGGCCAGTGACGGTTTGTCTTTTCTAACCTTCATCATCGTTCAATTCACCAGTATGCTAACGTTGCCATAGGACAAATCGCTCCCAAAACACCTAAAGTTCGCGGACTTCGCACCATCAAAAAGGAGATTTTGAAGCTCATTGATACCTATGTCGAGAAGTCGGATGATCTCGAAATGGTCAATGCAAGCATGGTGCCGCCCCTTCTTGAGGCAGTTCTAATTGATTATCACCGCAACGTCCCGGATGCACGTGAAGCAGAGGTCTTGAACGTCATGACAACTATTATCCACAAGCTTCATGTACGTGATCATCGTTCCATATTGTTCATGTGCCCCCGTCTTTCCCCAAAGGTCGGGAATTCTTGTTGCATACAGCTAACCTATTCTTGCCACCTAGAACCTGATGGAAGACAAAATTCCCGCCATCATGGACAGCGTGTTTACCTGTACATTGGAAATGATCAACAAGGACTTCCATGAGTATCCTGAACATCGTGTTCAGTTCTTCAAGTTGCTCCAGGCGATCAATCTATATTGCTTCCAGGCATTACTCAAGCTTGATGGCCCTCAGTTCAAGTTTGTCATTGATTCCTGCATGTGGGCATCGAAGCATGATAACAGGGAGGTCGAGAACACGGGTCTCACCATGTGCCTGGAATTGATGAACAATATGGCCGAAACTGACGTACAGACTGCAAGCATTTTCTTCCGTCAATTCTACATACCCATTCTTCAGGATGTTTTCTTCGTTCTGACCGACAGCGACCATAAGGCTGGTACGTATTTTCTCTCTGTGTCGAAAGCTTTATCCCCTCCCTCATTGCGCAATACTAATCTTTGGTCCTCTGCAGGCTTCAAATCCCAAGCTATGCTTTTGTCCCGCATGTTCTACTTTATCGAATCTCAAAAGATCTCTGAGCCCATCTACACTCCTGACCAGGCTCCTGCCGGCACTTCGAACAAGGATTTCCTGCAGCAGTATGTCGCCAATTTGCTGCAGAATGCATTTAAGAATTTGCAAGAGTACGTCCCTCATTCCTCGGATTTGCTTGAAACGGGTAGCAGTCAAGCCATGGATACTAACTGTAAGCAGAGTGCAAATACAGCAATTTGTGATCGGGCTTTTCGCCTACACCGAAGACCTGAACAAGTTCAAGACTCACCTGCGTGACTTCCTCATCTCGTTGAAGGAGTTCTCTGACGATAATGCCGAACTCTATGCTGAAGAACGGGAACAGGCTGTCCGGGATGCACAGACTGCCGAGAGGAGTCGTGCAATGAAGGTAGGAGGCTTGCTGAAGCCATCGGAGATGGATCAAGAAGACGAACTGTGACTGGATCAAGAATTACGGTCGGAGATCCCCCATTACGTGCCAAGTAGCTCCTCTGAAGGGACGGGGAACCCGACGTCGATATCAAGGAATGACGGCCTCGATGGCTGGTCTCTCTACGAGCTCTAGACCATAGCACCAGCCTGTATTTTGCTGGAGTCGGGAAGGAGCATACATCATAGACCTCACCTTGCTTTCTTGAATCATTTTTGCTGCGGTGAGCTCCACCATGCGACGATGAACCCGTTGATCCTCTTTTGCACGCCTTTTGCCAAGGGTGGTCTTGTTTGATATCTGTTAAAGAAGAAGAAGATAGCTTTTCTCTCTGGTTTATTGACAAAAAAAATTAACATCCTCCGTTGAGGAAAAATTTTCAGAATTGAATAAATCATTTTGCTTTGATGTACCAGAAATCAGTGTAGAGTCAAGCTAGCCCAGCTTATCGATCTGACCGTCATATTATACGGGCGGTGAGAGATCTTTATCGGCTACATCACTTATCGAGGTTGACCTCAACCACCAAAAAAAAAAGTTATCTTCCTTCTTCTACACGTATCTCTTTGCTTGGAGTGCATTCGTCTCAGTCATGTCTCAAACCCGTCAGCCAAGAAATTCACGACACCAGACAGCTATCCAAACATCTCAAGACCTGTCCGTTCCGGGGACCCTTCGGTTGCGGGGCGAGGATGCTCCCAGTGTCACCCCCGAGCCATCCTCCTCTAGACGCATCAGATGGAGTGAAGATGTTGTAGACAATGAGGGCATGGGGAAGAAGAGCTCCAAGGGTGAATCTCTCTCTGTTCTTCTTCTTTGTCCATTGCAAGAATAAAATTGACCCTCGCGCAGTATGCTGTATCTACCATAAAGCTCGACCGGTGGGCGAGAGTAGCTCCGAATCCGAGTCTTCCAGCTCGTCCGATTCAGACAGTGAAAGCGAGACCGACTGCCGCGGAACTAGGCCAAACCATCACCACTCGCATCCCCGAGGACGCGGACCAGCAGGGGAGGGTTCATCGAATCAGCCACAAGCCCAGGCTTCAGATGCTTGCACACAACATCAACATCGCCATCGCCAATCCAAACCCAAGAGGAAGCCAAGTCCTAATGCGTATGAGAAGATGCCCAGATCATCGAAGAATTCATCGCGAGGAACATGATCTAGTAACACCCCGGCGAAGTAACCCGATCCTAGGGTCTTTGAAGCGCAGACTTTTTGCGCTTGTGGTCAAAGATAGGAGGTGTGCAACATGTGATATCTTCGAAGCCGATATAAAAATCTGCACTCATCATGACCGCGCAATGATGCGACCTTGAGGAAAAGGGGTTCCACGAGGTCCAAGGTCACATCATATGGTGCGGGTACTATCTACTGATATGCGACCCACCTGCGGGGTGTAATGGAGGCGGGCTCTCTTAGGATCAATAGCTATTGAGGTATGTGTGTAGCTAGTTTTTCTTGTCCAAGACTTTAGGGTCCATCAGCTTAGCACAAAGACAACAAAACCTGTCAATTCAGAAGTTTCAAACGCCACTGGGTATCTGTATCATGACTGCACCAAGCACAGCTGAGAAAAAGAACAAGATTAAATACACGATTAAGAAAAAACCGAATGTCAAGCCATGCATTCCACGACCTTTTACACCATCATACTCTTCCTTCTGGCCGCCACACGAGTCTCTCGGCGGTAGCCGGCATCCATGGCTGAACTCTTCCAGGCAAGGTCATCATGTTCCGACCCATCTGTCGGCGTGAAAGATGAACTTGTACTAGGAGGAGATTTTTTCCACACGGGAGATGGTGACCCCCCAGTCCCGGAGATATTCCTCGGTGGCGATGTGGCACGAGTGGTGGTTTTTGGGTTAGACGAGTGCCTCCGTGATTGCCTCCGTTGGGACACGGTTTCCAATAATTGGTGTGATGTTTCGTCTCTAGTGACCAGATGAGCGGCATTTAGGTTTACCGGAATTCTGTTCAGCTGTGGACATGGGCTGATCGCCGGCTCTTCTGCGTGAGGCATACCACCTGCCTCATCCAAGCTCTGCGGGTCCAGCAGGAAGCTTGAGGATCGGCGAGATCCATTCTGTCCCACAGCATCAATCAGTTCTTTGGTTGGGCGACGCATTTTATCCCGCAGGTTGGGCTCTGCGTAGCTGACCACTGCCCCCCGGCGTCGGGATGATCGGGACGTCGCTGCCACATCCGCACCACTAGCCATGATATCAGACTGGACGATTGGAGAATCCTTGAGCGGTATAAGAGTCGGGTGCTCAGATTGGACTGGGGGTTGAGAATGTCTCTCTTTTTGGTCAGAAGTTGGACGAGGTCGACGTGCCGCCTGACTCAAGCTACGGCCTCTAGGTTTCTCGAGCTGCTTTGGTTTCTGGGGTGACACGGTATTTTCATTACCGACCATCGGCAGCGAAAGCTTCTTATCCGGATGCAACGATGCCCGAGCTTTGTTGGGCGAGCTTAAGCTGGCATTTGCACTCTCTGGTGGTTGGTTGTCAGTACACAGCACATGTTATAAAATTGGTGATATTGGAAGTGGGTTTCTTACTGGGTTCAAGAACTTTTCGTTTCATGGTTCCAGTGGCCGATCCTCGTTTAATGCTCACGGGGGTCTTGGTAGGTGATGTATCCTGGTGCATTAACTGCAAAAAGTCGGTATGCCTGTGAGGACTCTGGCTCGGTCGGCTGAATTGGAACTCGTCGCAGTCTGGAAGTCCCTCTCCATCCGACAGGGCTCCATCCTCGTCGGGGCTAAATTTACGTTTAGATCCTGACTTCGTCGGCCGGGTGGTGTTGATGCCAGGAGCGTTCTGTTCCTGTGGGGTGAAACCTCTCTTTTCGGAGGTCGGCGGTTCTGTCACCTTTTTCTTCTTGCGTGTCTCGAGCGTGGGTGGGAGGTATTGATCGGGCATTGGGGGGTGATCCAGTTGGCCCTCTGGCAGGAATTTGTGGAGCGTTATACTAGGAGATGGACTTTCCACCGTGACGGACTGTTGTGTTAGATCAACCTCCAACACAGGCTGAGCAGGGCTCGAATCCGCCTGCACGAGATTCTGGATTTCTTGTGCTCTACATAGATTAGCGATGACTTAGATATGACCTGAGAGCAAGGGAACATACCCTAAAGTTTTCCGAGGGTAGCATTTATCTTCCAGAATGGCAGGTAGCCTTCCATCCTCCCCGGTATAATCCAGGTCCATAGCTTGCGGTCGCGACTCGGCCGCTTTCGGGCGATTTGGGCCCGATTTTTCCAGCTTGCTAGACTTGCGAGGAAGCATGCCCAGGTCAGATGCAAGGTCATTCAGTTCTGCTATTTTGGCGTCTAGTCGGGACTTGATCTCATAAACCCCAGCATGGAGCATTTTCGCCGCCTCCAACCTTTCGGTCTCTTGAGTAACGTTAATCACCTGCTGTCGTAGAGAGACGTTTTCTGCAAGTAAATGGGCAACTTCCGACTCCAGACTTCGAATCCGAAGGGATTGCATTGAGTTGACCCGCGCGATCTCCTTATTTTGTCGCACAAATCTTCGCTTGACTAGGGAGGATCACCGCGTTAGCAAGGAGCATGAATTAATGTCTCTTTCTACTTACGAGCTTCGATCGACTCGGGGGGAGCCGTGTAATCATTGAGCCGAGCCATGGTGGTCTATGGCCACCAGGGTTGGGAGAGGAGGGGGTGAAACAATGATGATGAAACTTGGTGATTTGCCCCAAGTAAACATGATTGTTGACGTTTGTCTGTATTGGGACTAGCGCATGCCTACCCACGGGTGGATCCCGTGATTTCCTGTTTGTCTTATTTGACTTTGGGTGATCCAGTTTGTATGATCATCAAACATCAATTGTGAGCGCGTCACATTCCAATGGCCTATTCGTCGCGACCACCTTCCATGCTTCCTGGGGGGCTTCGTCAGCCCCAGCCCTCCTCGGCTCTATCCACCCGCATTGCCGCCAAAAAGGCTGAGCTGGAGAACCTGCGGCAGCTCCGTGATCTGAGTGGGACCCTCGCCATGCAAATGCAGGCGCTTGAGAGCAAGATTGCCACGTTGAAGGATGGCACTGAAGGTTGTTTGTCCTAATCTGCCCGGCTGAGTGTCGCCCGACTAATCTGTTTCCCAGCTGTTGCATGCGTTCTTGCCAATTGGGATAATGTTCTCCGCGCCATTAGTCTCGCCTCCAGTAAGCTTGCGCGATAGGGCTTATCAGCGATTACATTCCACTAACACCGATGCAGAGAAAGCTGGTGGGCTTCACCCGGATCAAACCGAGGACCTAAATGATTCTACTTTACCAGCCACCTTGGTTCGCATCCCCGCTCAGAGTGAATGAAACTTCCGCCATTACGATACACACGGCAGTTACGAATCATTCTTTTACACGCGCGTCTTGAAAGTTTCCTCCCCCTCCTCCGATCTCATAAGGGTTCATGGTGAAAAGGGCAAGATAAGCGGCCATTTAAAGCGAAAGCCCCTTTTGCATGGGGAGATCTTCTACCAGGATTATCTCATAGGGTCATTCTCTCGCACGCTCCTCTTTGTCTTCTCCATTTCCCTCATACATTTCCCTTTATCTTCCCCGCATTTTTGGGAGGGGAAATGAATTCTCGCGTGACCCCTGTCAAACCAGCTGCAGCTAAGTTTATCATGGTGCATGGAACTAGTTTTAAGTAGATTCTAGGAGGGATCAGCCAGTAATCGAGAAAGGAAAGGTCTGATTCGTTCATGTCCCTACCAGTGATCAGGCACACGAAATGAACGCTCAGACCTCAAAGGTGCAGATGACGGGCTTGAGACCATTGGACTGGACCAATGATGCCCGGATTGAAGTGGAGACCGTCGATGGTTGCCCCTTCCAGGTTCCTGCAGCTCGCATAATTCCCTCTTAAAACGTTGTTGGCGAGTTTTCTTTTCGTCCTAAGCGCCCGAGCCACGACATAATGGCCCCCGCAATGCATCATCTTGATAGGTCCTTGTGGCATGTTATGCGAGCTGATGCTGTTATATTTCATCTTCAACCTCTCTTCCTTTAATATCCACATATCCTCTCTTTCACTCTCACTCTCATACACACATCATGTCCACGGAATGGTCTCTAGATTTCTGTCTGGCCTGTGATCGGCAGACTCTCGGAGGCCCTTATTGTTCTCAATCATGTCGTCTAGCTGAGTTGGATCGTCCGACTCCCGACGATGACTCGCAGTCTTTCCACAAATCCTCCCACTCACGGTCCTCTACTCTCGACTCTGAGCCTGAAACTCGATCGGCTCGCAGTCTATCCTCGTCTTCCTCTCAAACATCTCTCTCGTCACTACGGAGCCATGCTTCCAGTACCACCTCCGATCACCTACAAGACGAGCTACGAGATTATGCTAGCTCCTTCGATCCAGTGCGAGACCTCAAGCGACGGTTGACAACCTCCTAATACCGACTTTAACCTTTATCATCTGCACATGGTAATCGATCATCTACTTCAGCGACTCATTGCATCATTCGAGGGGAAAAACCAACCAGGCGTCAATGCTTCCCAAAATTAAAAAAAAACCCAATTTGGAAAATGGGATATTATCGGATCTATTCTCGCTCTTCACGAACCCCCTATACCCTTGTCTCCTTTGACTCTTTTTATATAATACTCACTTTGTGATTCTGTGATACTGTGATATATTGGCGTTGGATTTAGTGGCATCATACACCGGGACTGTTCCATGAGAACTTGGGAAATTGGCATCTCTGGATTTTTGTGATTTTAACTCCCCTGCAAATACAGAATGTAGAATTATCATGAAGAATGGGACAATCATGCGTCACTGTAGCGCTTGTATACAAGTGGGGATGCCAAAATTCATGCTCCACTGATCATCCCATCCTTTCTCACGTCGCCACGTCTCGTCAGTGGCTCTTATCAGTGCGCCACCGCTTTGCCCAAGGCAGTCACGTTTTTGGGCACGAACCGCACCTTGTACCGTTGGGGGATGGCCACCAGACTGGTGGGGTCCGAGTTCCCACGGACCGGATGCCAGTCAGTGTCATCGTGCGGTTCAATCCGGAAACTGTTCAGGGTCCGCATGAAGACCAGATAGAGTTCTCGGTTGGCCAACAAGGAGCCGGCGCACATGCGGTAGCCCATGCCGTAGGTAAACATTGGCGCGTCGGGCTGCTCCAACCACCGCTCCGGTCGGAACTCTTCCGGGTCTGTCCACACATCGGGATCTGCAGATTCCAACGTTAGCGTGCTGACGACGGATCATGGTGCATTCAACATTACCCATGTTGCAGGCCCAGGCATTCAGAAAGAATACGGTGCCCTTGGGGATCACTATTCCCTGATAGGTGATCTCCCGGATTGACGTTCGGGGCAGCGCCAGGCGAAGAACTGTGAAGTATCTACAAGAAAATCACAGAATTGGTCAGACTTGAGACGTGGAATCTTTCTCATTCTCCATGAACAGACTCACCGGAGACACTCCCGAACTAACGCAGCAACGTAGGTACACTTCTGATCATCATCGGCCGAACACATGGGCTCATCCTGGCCATACATCTCCTGGATCGCTTTGGCGGCCTTGTCCTGCACATCGGGGCGTGTGGAGAGCAGACCAATACTCCATGCGACGAGGGTGGTGACGGTATCCAGACCCCCGGAGAGCATGGTGAGACTGATTGAGGTGAGTTCTTCCGTGTTCAACTTGGCTTCTTTGTCCAGGATCACATTGGCCTGGATGCAGGGCGTGTGGGTACCCTTTTCCATCCGATCATCCAGGTCTCGGTTGAGGGAGCCCAGGTACTTGTCTCGACGAATGCGCATCTCTGCTGCCTTCTTCGAATTTCTGCTAAAGGGGTCCAACCGGAGGAGAGGGATATAGTCCTGCAAATTTCCCGTGGTACTTCGGAATCTACTGATTTCTTCTTCCACATGGGTGATCTCATCAAACAGTTCAGACTCTTGCGACGCCACCCGTACTCCCCAGTTGAGCGTCAAGGCTAGACTCAGACTCAGGCGCTGAATCATGGGCATGGGGTCGACCGGCGTCGCACCACCCTTTCCATACCGGAACAATTCTTCGACAAAGGCCTTTGATTCGACCTCCAGATGGGAGACATATGAATCAACCGAAGGTCGATTCAGGGCGGAGGCGGCACCCTTACGGCGGCGCTTCAGAGAGTCACTGTAGGGTGAAGTTCCGATGGTGGTACCGGCAGTATTTGAGACAATCTATTAGGCGCAACGGGGCACGCACCAATAGGCACCCCCTCAGCGGTTAGTGCATGAGGATGATGAGAGAGGTTTCTGATCAAGACTCACCTTGTGGAAAGTATAGAACTCTGGCCGCGAGCTTAGTGCCTGGGCATTTTGGCCAAAGATCACCTTGGCAGACGCAGCCGAGTTCACCACGACCACTGGAACGTTCCCCAGCTGAATCTGATAAACGGCACCAAATTTCTTGGACCAAATTCGATACTGCTCGGCCGCATTAACTCGAATCTGAGCCAGATTCCCAATCAGCGGCAAACCCCGGGGGCCTTTCATGCCCTTGACACGGGCCGATGCCCGAATAAACTCGTTGAGGATCACATAGAGGAAGGGTAAGAAGAAAGCCGTGATCGCCAAGGACTGCCCTGGGTTGTGGATCACTAGCTTCTGCAGGGCCAACAGGGTCGATACGATGGCCATGGTGTGCAGGTGTTTGATGTATTGGCTAAGACGGTCATGGCCTCCTATATAACTTTTCTCCCCGCATATATGGTCGGCTGTTTACAGTGGAACATTTCCGTACTCAGACTTCATTGTTATGCTAGAGCATCTAGGTCATAGCTGGTCGCATAACTGAAAGTTTTGGTTGGTCAACCCCACACTTTCCCCAGCTCGCAACTGTTCAAGCCGAGTTACCGCACGGAATTCCTCCGCGTTTTCGGAAATAGTGCGCGGTCCTTTAGTCCACTTAAATGAGTGAAGGTATGAGTTTTCTTCCAGAATAACTTTATTTTTCTCTAATGACTTTCAATGTCGGGCTTGTGTCGTCGCGGTATGTTCTAGTACTCTGTCCATCTAGTACTGTTGTATATATATCGCCTATTGATAACAACATCCATGGATATGATCAAGTGGTTTCTACTTCTTGGTCATGACTCTGTATGTCCCCCCTGCAGAGCAAAGAAGTTGCAGAATTGTCTGTGCGCGCTAGATGCATGCGATATCGATGCCAATTTAATAGTACATAGAGTCCAAAAAATAGTAAGATATATACAAAAAGGGGGACAATTCATGTGGAGCCACTGATCCGCCTGGAGTCCACTGTCTCCTATTCAGGGTCTTCAGATGAAAGACGCCTCTGGCTTTGACTTGCGTCAAAGTGGACGTCCCTAAGGGGCACAGGAAAAAGAAAAAGAAAGTATTAGTGTAATGGAGCTAGTGGATCAGCGTCTGCTCCACACGTCGAGCTTTCTTGTGGCCCGTGGGCCTGTACTACACTTGTTCTCCACTTAATGAATCATGGAATGTCCCTGGCATTCCACAGGGGGGGGAAACGTGGGACACCAGAACGGGAACCTGATATTTGCGATGACTCCCAGGGTGAACCGGGCAGGGCAAAAGGGGAAACTTGGAGAAACCGAGCACTGAGCTCATGAGTGGAGCCAAGGGTGATGGGGCCGCGATCAAGTGGATCGGAGCCGCAAGTCAGCTGCTCATGCAGAGATTTGCATTTTTAAATATAGCCTGGTGACATGGTGATATGTTGATATATTGATATAGTGAAGTGCGAGGATAGGTAATCCGGTCGAATATAGAGGTATCATGCATCGTAAAAAAAACCTGTTGGTCACATGTAGCGGAGTGGAAATCCGAATGTCACTGTTCAGGCTTTTGATTGGTGGGAATTCACCACTCCTGCTCTGCTCCACCGAAATGACGCAGGATTGCCATTGAATGTGAACCGGTTTGCGGAAGGTATAGCGACGTGGTCTCGATCTGTACGCAGATCCTGCCTGGAATTCAAAGCCAAACTTATCTCGTATATCTTGCCCCAAGCCTCCTTTTTTTCCCTTCCCATTCTCACTTCCCCCCTTTCCTCGACTCTCTCCCCTTCCCACCCCATTGACATCAGTCCAATTGGGACAGAAGCTTAATCTCCCGTTAATATCCATTCGAATCATACCCGCGGATAATGGCCGCTCGTCACTCGCGCAGGTTTCTGCGACCGCTGCTGTATACCTCGGCCGCCGCTGCCGCCGGAGCCGGCGTTCTCTACATCTCTTACCGTCCACGCAACATCCCCGGTCTCGAGGCCCCTGCGGTACCCCCGCCCGGTTACCATGAGGGCAAATTGGTGCCCCCGAATTTCCCCACGATCAAATCGCGTATCGAGCAGATTAAAGACTTGAAGCGCAGCCAGGCGGAGGAGGAGTCCTACGACCTGCTGGTCATTGGTGCGGGTGCAACCGGTGCTGGCATTGCTCTGGATGCAGCCACCCGAGGATTAAAGGTCGCTGTGGTGGAGCGAGATGATTTCAGTGCCGGTACCAGTAGTAAGAGCACTAAGCTCGTACACGGTGGTGTGCGATATTTGGAGAAGGCGGTTTGGGAATTGGATTACAACCAGTCAGTTGGCCCCTGAGAGTCCAACAAAACAAGGTGGAGGTGTGGTTCGCTGACAAGCTGCATTGCATCAAACAGATACAAGCTAGTGAAGGAGGCGCTCCGAGAGCGCAAGTATTTCTTGAACACAGCCCCCCATCTCTCACAATGGCTACCTATCATGGTACCGCTCCAGAAATGGTGGCAGGCTCCTTATTTCTGGGCGGGTTGCAAGGCTTATGATTTCTTGGCTGGTTCCGAGGGTATTGAAAGCTCATACTTCTTGACCAAGAGTAAGGCGATCGATTCCTTCCCCATGCTCAAGCGCGACAATGTCGTTGGAGCAATGGTCTACTATGGTGAGATGAACCCCCTGATCCCTCTCCGCAGAACGTCGCGATGGAGAGACTGACTGGATCTGCAGATGGTGCGCACAACGATTCCCGAATGAATGTATCACTCGCCATGACTGCTGCCCTCTACGGCAGCACGGTTGTGAACCACATGGAAGTCACCGGGCTGACCAAAGATGCCTCCGGCAAGCTCAATGGAGCTCGCTTGAAGGATGTGATCCCGGGCAAGGATGGTGAAGAGGCTCAGGAATTCACAATTCGCGCCAAGGGTATTATTAATGCAACCGGTCCCTTCACGGACTCAATCCGCAAGATGGACGAGCCCGAGACCAAGGAGATTGTGGCCCCCAGCTCCGGTGTGCACATCATTCTCCCTGGATACTACAGTCCGTCCAACATGGGTCTGATTGACCCATCTACCTCCGACGGTCGTGTCATCTTCTTCTTGCCCTGGCAGGGCAACACCATTGCCGGTACCACCGATGCCCCTACCGAGATCACTCCTCACCCCGAACCCTCTGAGAAGGACATCAACTGGATCTTGTCGGAGATCCGTGGCTACCTCGCTCCCGACATTAACGTTGATCGAAGCGATGTCTTGGCTGCGTGGTCTGGTATCCGCCCCTTAGTCCGCGACCCCAACAAGACCAGCTCTCAGGCGCTGGTTCGCAACCACCTGATCTCTGTTTCCCCCTCCGGATTGTTGACCTGTGCCGGTGGTAAGTGGACCACTTACCGCCAAATGGCGGAGGAGGCGGTGGATGAGGCCATCGATGTGTTCAAGTTGAAGCCCGGTGAGCCGGTCGCGGTTCCGGACATCAGCGGTGTCGGTGGCAGTGGCTTGGTCGCGGATGGTGCTACCCTGGACGGCAGCTGCCAAACACACCAGGTCCGCCTGATTGGTGCCCACGGTTTCTCCAAGACCCTCTTCATCAACCTCATTCAGCACTATGGCCTAGAGACCGACGTTGCCAAGCACCTGACGGAATCGTACGGTGACCGTGCCTGGCAGGTCGCGGCTCTCTCTTCGCCTACCAATGCTCGCTTCCCCGTGCGCGGTCAGCGCATTTCGGCCCTGTACCCCTTCGTGGATGGTGAGGTCCGTTACGCCATCCGTCACGAGTACGCCCAAACTGCAGTCGATGTTATTGCCCGCCGTACCCGTCTGGCTTTCTTGAACGCCGAGGCCGCTCTGGAAGCCTTGCCGACCGTCATTGACCTGATGGCCGAGGAATTGAGCTGGAGCAACCAGCGTAAGGAGTCGGAATGGAAGGACTCCATGTCTTATCTCCGTTCGATGGGACTTCCTAAGAACTTCCAGAGCTTGTCTCGCGAGGATGTTCAGAATGGCCGTGTCCAGGTTCTTGATGAGATTGAGCACAAGGCCGTGATCCGAACTGGTAAGCTTGAACCCTCATAGTCTCTGCGTGTCGTTCATTATATTGACAACCTCTTAGAACCACCAGCGGATATTCTGAAGAGTGATGCTGTCACTTACCCGATCGTCCCCAGCCCCGAAGCTGCATCCCTCAACAAATAGACGTGAAATAATAGAACCGGCTTTGTACAAATAGAAATGTCACTTTATTTTCGCAGCGGTCCTCCTGACGCCAGTGGTATATGAATTATACGATAATGATGCAAGGCCCTCAGTGCCTGTGTAGTAAACTCCCTCCTTTGTCTCTGTGCGGCTTTCATCTTGCTGATAGCAAAGATTATCTTGCAATCAGAAACCCAGCTTGTGATACTGGGGTGAAAGACGATGATAAGTCTCACCTTCCCTGACCGGGGAATGGTGCTAACGCATATGCTTTGCAAGTGTCTGTGCCATGGGTCCCGTTCGCTATCTGAGATAATGGTCGATGCAAATCCACAGCATGGCAGATGCTGAAGATCTTCTGATAGGCATGATATATTTTTCTCATGAAAGTTCTCGCGGCGCATGCGAATTGTACCATTCTGTATGCATCTATTGGGGCGCTTGTGGCATTCGTCCTAACTCCCTGCCTAGCACTTCCATCCTACCTATCGGGCAGGTTTATGAGCATCACTATGACTGTGTTAGTGGTCATGACCGGATTTCATCTTGGTTTGGCTTTCCCTCACCTGCAGCTCCATCAGTTCCTATAATAATCTATATCTGCCATGATATTGCCAACATTACCGTCGCATTTGCCGATTATGTTGCCCTCTCCACTCTCTTCTCCGAATTTAGAGTAGTCAAAGGTCTCCCCAAAGCCCTGGCATATCTGCAGACTTGTGAAGTGATCCTATATAAGGTCTCAGCAATCGCCCTCTATTTCTCTGTGGGCAATGACATCGTCGACCCCTGTCCACGGCTCCGTGGGAAAAGTGTTTCGTAAGGTCTCCACCACTCACCAAGTTGCAATGCCAACGGTAACGGGTCTAGAAGCTAGAGTCCCTAGCAGATCATTAACTAGATCATTCTCGGCTTTTGTTGGGGGGTGGGTATCTGCCCATATTACAGTCAAGGTCATCTACGTTCTTGCGTTTTGTGGTACTAAATCCATGCATCCCAAATCTTCTACAGCTCGAGACACATAGTGATCTATCTCTTTTCGTGTTCTCATTGTTCATGGCTGGGGGCACCAGAACCCCCGTTTTCAAGAATGTGCTCAGCCTGGTGTGTTCTGCCTGCTTCGGCCCATGGTCCTTCAACTAATGATCTCTATAGGGCTCACGATCTGTCATTGGGGTTTCATTCAATCTTCCACGCATGTTCTGGCTTGACGCAAATCGGAATTATGTTTGATGCGGAGACAGATGATAACATTCTTCGGCAACCTATACTTATTCTGACATTGATCATTGTGAGTACCAACGGGCCCCAGTAATTCTGATATTGACAGCAGTCAGTGCATCATCGGTCTTTTTTGCTCCCTTTGACCCATTTACCAGAATTTACGTAAAGCAATGGGTGGCACTTGCTATGCAACCCATCTCCTTTCGTGAGCATCTGTCATTCAAGCTTTCAACAGGAGGAATATCCAATTAAACTCAAAGATCAAAAGTTTAAATCCTTCCGTTCAATCCAATATCGGGGCTTAACCCAGGATTCTCGGTGTGGCCTATTTGTCCCTTGGTATACCACAAAGCATGTAATCATGACTACCTACTTGACGCACCGTTCAACTCCTATACCAAATCTCCAAGTAACTCCTTGACATCTATAGAAACAAATACATTAATATACAGGTCAAACCGAGCAATCTTCAGAATCAGGCCACTAGGTCCCAGGTCAAAAGTACCATAGTACGATTTTCCCCATTTTTCCCAGAACCAGTCGGAGAATTGCTAAGGGGTCCATGCAGCGTCACACGCTCTCCACCCAATCCTGCCAAATTAATGATTCCGGTCTTTTTCGACTTTCCCCCCATCCATGTCCCAGGAAGATACTTCAAATTAGTCCCATGCGAAGATACCCGGGAATGCATGTGGTCCCAACTGGGAGGATTGTATCATGCATATATACCCCAAATCCCGCTGGAAGCGCAACGGCCTGCATGCTTTCCCAACCAAACCCCTCCTTTATAGGCGAGCTGGGACGGGGGCGATCCACCCGGGGGAAACATATCCTTGCTCCACCTAGAGTCTCCCATTCATAGCCAGCGGAGGACCCCTGCACTGGCTTGGGGAGAAACTGTCGGTGTAGTAACAGTGACATGGAGAAATGCATTTAACAAAGCCGGACAAACATCGCTTGATTTGTCTGGGTACTGACAGAGGGCCAAGCAGTCAACGTCACTGCAACCCTCTCGACTGGATTGCGCAGATGTACCCATCTAGGACCCAATGCAATGTCACGGAGCTGCCCTGGCCTATTCAGCTGGTATATTCAGCTTGCCCGGTTATTTCTTGGCGCCTTTGGAGTCATGGAAACTGTTCCAATATCGATTCACGACTCGCTGAGTGATCGACTCGTGGTCGACCCGATAGCGGCCTAGAAAATAATTGAACAAGGCGAATTCATCTGGAGTCAAGATAATGGTGTCTTGTTCCGCTTGGATCCGGGTCCATAGCTCGGCGATGGCGGCCTCCAGAATTCTAGAGGTTGAAGCATCCACAGGCGCTTCAGCTGTGCGGGCGCGATCCAAGGCTGTTCGGATGCTCTGATCTTGGGACTCGGGCATGGCGAAAGATGGCTTTCCTCCAATGCTGGGAAGAGCCGGGATTTTTAGGATACACCCAGGGCGAAAGTAAAGACAGAGGTAAAATCCAACATGCGACCAAGCAGGAAAACCCGAGTCTTTTCAATCATGAAATGGAAACAAAGTGGAGCCCCGAGAGGAGGGGGGGGGAAAGAGAGAAAGGGGGGGTGTGTGAGGGACCCGGCTCAGTAAACCCGAGATTATCACTGTGTCAAGGTTCGGAGGACCTATGAGTTTAGTACTTATACTCGCACAACGGCCTTCATGCCGACGAGAACGGGAAAAATAAATTGTAGAAAATAAATAGGGCCGTTAAATCCAGAATGAAGCTGAAGTGGGGTCCATAGAACGGGTTCGGCCGTAGAAGAGCGTTTACACTGGCGTAACGGTTTCGCGAAATGACATGCTTAGGATCGAACTAAGCCGGGGGGGATCGAGACGAGTCCACGTAGTCTGGTCTCTGATTCGTTCATTTGGGAGGGTTCAAGGGTAAGGCATATCGCTTAAGCCCATTAGATTGGAGACGCGACCAATCCAACTCGCAGGAATGGTGCAAAGTCCGGTGCATCAGTTGAGTGGAGAATACTCCACTGCTCTTTGAGGCTCCTAGATTCGGCTATTCCGTGACATTAGATTCTCCTTTCCCATCAGGCCATGGTGACCTCGGCAACTATCATCTCGAGTCAGCTCAAGGTGAAGTCAACTCGGAGATTGCTCCATTGTGTCGGATCTGGTCATCGTCCTCTTCGGGGGCTTTCTCCCTCTCTCCACTATGGATGGGCACCCTGCTCCATCTCGGATGCGCAATCCTAGACCGTTTCAGAATGTCTCGCGTTCCGATCGATGGAGCTTTAAGGTTGGAGCTGGCGAACTGCTTGATCTCCTGAAAACAAGGAAGTTCCGGGAAATGAGGAAATGAGCAGTTGAAAAGTCTATGGCCCCTCACCGGAAGCAAGAGCCCAGACAGGCTATTGCGCCGGAATTGAAGTCCAGTTGCTTGCTCCACAACAAATGCACTGTTTCTTCTGTGGATGAGGAAGAATTCAGGAAGGAGGTTGTGAGAAAGACTCCACATACAACTCTAATACGTGGCTGAACCGGTCCGCTCCCCAAACAAGGAAAAATCGACGGAAATGCTGAGTTGATTCGGTCCACTTCCGATTATCTTCATCTCTTGAAACTGGAGAAGTTTTGTTGCTACTGTCCAAGGATCGCTTCTATAGGGCCTTGGTAGGGTCAATCTGTGATATCTATGCCTATGCAATCATATTGCGTTCCAAGGTTATCATCTATACTTGATATCGAAGTGACTTGAACCACGGGATTGTTCAGGTACAATATATGCAAATAGAGCACCTCAGTAGATCAAATCTCCAATACATTCTAGTACATGCTATCTCATCATTTGTACCGTGCAGCCTTTATCAATCATGATTCCATAGATATTATTCGTATATATCATTGACGTTGGTGGATTAATCATCGGGGCGGAAAGGGCAGATGTTGACAGCTTCCCTTCAATCCCGCTCTCCCTCACCACAACCACCCAGCATGCCTACTCCCTCCACTCAAGGTGCGCGCTCGAATCTCTCCAATCTTGGATCCCCCACTCATACCCTTTCAGGCGCGAAAGCCAAGAAGAACAAGAAGAAGGCCGCGCAAGCCAAGGTGAATGCCGATGCCGATGCCGACGCCGAGTCGGCAGGCGCTCCTGAACAACTCGAGGACGCCACCCAGGTGCGTCATAGATACTCTCCTCTTCCCTTGTAACTCCGTGCTGAGGATTCTAAGGACGATCCTGATGGACCGGACGAGGGAAAAAACCCCTCTACCGATGCCCCTCCACCCGATGGTTGCGCGCTCGATCAGTCTGCCAATGACAACGTATCCGGCGATGTATCTCGAAAGACTGAAGACATCCACCCGGCGGTGACCGAGACCGAGACGGAGCCTGAGCCCAATGACCGTTTCGATGCGCTGGTTCGAGACCGAGACTGCCTACGGGCCGAAGTCACCGACATGCGGAAATCACTGGAGGAGATCCAGACCAAACACCGTCTGGAAATGGAGGCCCTACAGCAGAAACTGGACGATACAGAGTCCAAGAAGGAACAGGCAGAAACCCAGTTCCAGAAGCTGTTGGAGCGGGTGAATATTATCAAATCTCAATTGGGAGAGCGACTCAAGGAGGATGAGGTGCGTGCATCAACTCAATCATTGCTCACTGACTTGCGCACTTGCTCATACCGCCCTTGTAGGAGGAATTGACCCAAGCGCGATCCCAGATCGAGGAACTCGAGGATGAGAATGCAAGCTTAAAGTCACAGCTCGAATCCAAATCAACGGAATTTGCGAACCTCTCCAACGAATCAGCACAGCAAGTTAAAGAGATCGCTACAATTCGAGACCGGACAACCCTCTCCCAGCAGAATTGGCTGAAGGAGCGACAAGAATTGATCGAGCAGGAGTCCTATCTGCAATCCGAGTTTGAACAGGCCAAGGAAGCCATGCACAACTGGGAAGTACTTGCAATGGAGGAACGGTCAATCCGGGAGAATCTGGGCGAGAAGGTCGTTGATCTCGAGGAGCAGCTTGGCAACCTCCGCGATGCCTACGAAAAGGCTACAAATGAACGCGATACCCAGCAATCTACCGTCGACGGTCTGCAACGGGCACTGCAGGAGATCCAATCAGCACGGAAACAGGAGCTCCGTGAGCTGGTAGAAAGCTCAGATACACAGCTGGAGGAGTTAAGAGGATCGCTCCGAGAGGCACAGCAACAAGCCACCGATGCGGACAAGAATATTAAGGCCGCACAAGAAGAATTGGATCGAGTGCGCCCATTCGAGAAGGAGGTGAAAGAGAAGAATCTTCTCATCGGAAAGCTGCGTCATGAAGCAGTCACGCTGAACGACCACCTTACCAAGGCCTTGCGATTCCTCAAGAAGGGGAAGCCGGAAGATAATGTGGACCGGTGAGTCCCCAAGAGCTTGCAAACTCCACACTTTTTCTTCTATGCTGATGTCCCTAGCCATATTGTTACCAATCATTTACTGCATTTTCTTGCGTTGGACCGATCGGACCCCAAGAAGTTCCAAATCCTGCAACTCATAGCAGCCCTCTTGGGCTGGGATGATGGTGAGTTCTTATCCAGTGCTACTCTATCCAACAGTCACTTACGAATGTGTTCAGAACAACGAGAGCAAGCTGGGCTCGCTCGACCAGGTACGTCAAGTATGCCTGGTAAGCTTCGGGTGCCCGGAACTCCCCTACGGACTCCTAGTACACCCAACCTGGCCGAATTCATGGACAATGGAGTCTCTAGCAAGGAAACGCTAGCGGAGCTATGGTCCAATTTTTTGGAGCAGGAAGCAGAGGTGGGCAACCTGAACGCGATGAGACGAGGAAGTCACCCAGGACCTGCTAAATCATAATGTTCTTGGGTCTTGAGTTGTATAGAAACGAACGCTCCAAAATACTTGGTATAGCATTCCGCATAACCATGTCATGTCGTTGCAGGCATTGTTCTCTTATTTTCATGTTTTCCCTGGCTTTCTTTTCTGTGAATCAGATCTCCGTATACATCTGGTAAACAACAACCTCTGGTGATCTATCTTTTCCAAGTTGCGGCAGTACCCTGGACATCAAGAGGTATATGGCCGTCTCGGCATCAGTGCCTGGCTCTCTGCCCAGTTCCAGTTTGCAAAGCGCAGATGTCAACCCCGTTGCCTTTTGGACCAGCTTTACCTGGGGATGACTTGAAAGATCTCTAAACAGCAATGAAAAACAAGGCGGACCAATAAGAGTTTCTTCGGGATAATTAAGGAAACTAAGTACATGGAGGAAACCAGATAGCACAAGCGCTGGATACCAAAAAGACTTTCCCCCGCAACAGAAATGGTAATAAGAAAAAGCCCGAAGTCATGTCAAACGGGAATGAAGACGAAAACAGACGCAAAGGAAAAATGGGATATCTGCAAAGGCCGTCGAAAGGGACAGGTTAATTTTTCAGAATGATGTCCATGACCATTACACATCACTCGCCATCAGGGAATTAATATCCGTTCATGGCCGCACGTTGCGAGTTGCGGCTGAGTTCCCGATCCGCCGAGGGGCTGATGGGACGGCTGCCACCGGTGTGGCCACCAGCAGCGCTGCTCTCCTTCAGAGCCAGCAGCTGCTTGGCACGGAAGGTCTCATAGTGGATTTGGCTGGTGGTTTCCACCAGATCCTGAAGGTGGGTACGGGTCAGGAAGTTGCGCAGGTAGACAAACTCGCAGTGGTTCTCGTCCTCGACGTTGATGACTCCCCAGCGGTTCTGGCGGCCGCGAACCTGCTTGCCGTTGACCACAATGGTCTTCTCACTGCCGACAACCGAGAAGGGAATGATGTCCTGCAAATTGATGGTCAATACCTATGCCCACAGATCATATTTCAAGTCCCCAGTATCCCTGTCTTACCTTAATCTGAGCATTGATAGCCCGCTCCTCATCGTCCAGCTCGCCGTTGTCGTAGGGGTACATCTTCAGGTTGTGGAAGGCGAACTCCTCCTTGATGCGCTCCTTGAAAGCTTGGCGCTCCTCGAGGGTCAGAGAATCGGCCTTGGCGATGACGGGGACGACATTGACAACGTCGGAGAGCTTCTTCAGAACCACAATATCGATGGGCTTGAGGCTGAATGAACCACCATGGATTAGCCGGGGCGTTTTAAATTGGAAGATCGAAGCTTCTGCCCAATTCCAGGAGAGACTCACGCGTGACCAGAGGGCTGGATGAAGAACAAGCAGCAGTGGATACGGGTATCTTGGATATAACGCTCACGCTGAGCTGTGAGCTCCTTGCGAAGGTATGCCGAGTGCTGATCCTTGATGTACTTGACAATGGGGTCCCAGCTGGTGCCATGTTAGCGCGGGAGAATATAGAAAATGTGGGTGGGAGGCTCCGTACCAACGGTCGTTGTTAACCTGATCTCCGTAACCGGGGGTGTCGACGATGTTCAGGCGGAGACGCACGCCGTTTTCCTCGATGACTAGTGAACGTGTGAGCCATTGCGATCTTGCGTCAAAGAAGTTCCTCGTCAGATTGACAGCATACTATGCGAGACCGTCTGGATTTCGGTGGTGGAGCGCACGGGCTCATTGGGGGTAAGACGGCCCTTGGAGTCGATCAGGTGGGACGCGAAGATGGTGTTGACCAGTGTGGACTTGCCCAGACCAGTTTGTCCTATATAAAAGGTTTAGCAATGTTTAAGATAAACCATGTGAGAATGGATCCGCGCGTACCAACACACATCACATTGAACTGGAAACCACGCTTCAACAGCTTCCGCTCAATCTGGGAGGTGATGCTATCGAAACCGACATGGCTGTGGGGGAAGACGGTGGGCTGTTGACCCGTGGCAGAGGTGGTAGCGGCAGCCATTATGGGGGGAGAAGTCAAGTGTCAAAAAGGAATTGCAAGAGAACAAATTAAGATAAACCCCAGAAAGCAAAGCAAGAACCTCAAGAGCAATCAAGGTGAAGCCCCTTAAGTTGTTCTTTCACTATCGACAACTCAGGGGTGGACGCTATTCCTGATTCGGACTAGCGTGGAGACTGCGCAAACCGCGATTTGGTTTCTTTTTGGCTTTGGAACCTCTTAACCACGACGTTCAACAACTCCACCATGGCGTCCCTCTCGCTCTCTCGGGCTCTACCTCAGCTGCCTCGCTTTGGCCTCCTCTCTGCCGCAATCGCCTTACCTTCCATCTCCATCACTGTTCCGCCGCTACTGTCCGATCTCTGGGATTCTGTCCTCCGCGCCGTCCCGAAGAAGAAGACCTCGCACATGAAAAAGCGTCATCGCCAAATGGCTGGAAAAGCTCTGAAGGATGTTCAAAGTCTCAACAAGTGTCCAGGTTGTGGCCAGGTGAAGCGAGCTCATCTGTTGTGTCCCAATTGCGTGAAAGGTACGTGTGTGCGTGTGGAGGGATGTTGGTCGCCATGCCGCCAAGCTCTAGCGATGCATATTGGATTCTCTGTCTCAGAGACAAGAAGGCAAGAAGGGTAAAGCAAGCTGGAATTGGGAAGCTAATGCCGAGAATAGATATCCAGCAATCATGGAAGTCGGCCCAAACCGCATGAATTAGCAATGGTCCCGGATTCTGTGTGGTCGAGTACCAGAGTACCATTGACGCGAACAATGGAAAGATAAAAGAAGAATTGTGTATTTCTAGAGTTGATTTCTCTTATATGTTTTTTTTTGGGATCTGCAGATATAATCTATCTGCTGCATGGCACCTGGCGTCTGGTTACGTGGGGGACAAAGAAAGCTTGTATTATTCCAAAGGTCCGAATGGCCTCCAATCAATTGCGATAATTGCCAATTGACCAACTCTCAGTTCCAGAGTATAATTAAGGAAGATGACCTAGAGTAGATTGTGAAACAATTCTTGTAATCGTGAAGTGCAGACGCATGTCAACTGGGGTCGAAAAGGCGGAATGCGGGCAAAGTCAACCAACGTCATTCCGTAACCGCGGCGATAATCTCGAATCAACCAACTCGAGCATTTTGTTCCAAACAATGGTAATATTCATGAATCTGCTATCTATTCCTAGCTAAAATTCGACAGTCGCGACAATACCTCGCGTGGGGCTCCGCAGACAATGGTGAGTGATGGGATCATCGAATGGTTATCAGGCTGCACAAAAATAAGCTAACCCCTCACCCAGCGCACCCCGTGGATATCTTCTCTCTGGCAGTAACGGACAAGCAGGTCCTGTCTGCCTCGGGTTCCCCGTCTCTCAAGGTGCATTCCACCACTGAGGCAGACTTCCCGTTAGTCCAATCGATCGAAGGAGCTCACACTTTGGGCTGCCACCATGTGGTCACCGATGCCAAAGGCTCCCGCGCCATCAGTGCAGGTTTTGCAGGCGACATCAAAGTCTGGTCTTGCCAGGATGGCCACTGGTCTGCTGATGAGACTTCTTCAGGTACCATTTTCACTTTGAATGAGAGATCTATACTGACCTATTACTAGCCAACCTAGCCAACGTGAGAGTGTGGGCAGTGGCATTGGCCGAGGACGGTCAGTACTTGGCCGGTGTCTCCCAAGATGGCCGAGTTGGAGTATGGGATCTAGGTGCGAACGGGGCTCAAATCCGAGACCACGAGACCAAGGGCAGCTTCGGTACTTGTATCGACCTGGTATGTCCTTGAAGAATGCCCCATCATATCCTCTGCTAACACTTCTAGTCACCCGATGGCCGGTTCATTGCCAGTGGACATGAAAATGGTGCCGTTTACATCTTCAGTACTGAAACAGGCCGCATGCCATTCTCTCTGTCCGGTACGTGGTGCAATATGCTCGGAGACTTCTACAAGACCTAACAAGATATGCAGGCTTGGTGAAGCCAGTTCGATCAGTGGCTTTCTCACCCGGAGGGAAGATCCTGGCAGCAGCTGGAGACTCCAAGGTGATCGTGCTGTATGACACATCCTCCGGGGAACAAATTGCAAACCTTGCAGGCCATGCTGCGTGGGTATTGTCTCTTTCCTGGAGCTCCACAGGGGAGTATCTTCTCAGCAGGTAATATCCATAGGATCCTTTGACCATACGAAGAAGTCTATTACTAACCCGTTTCCGCAGTTCATTTGATGGGAAAGCCAAGGTCTGGTCCATGGATACCAAGATGTGCGTCGCCACCCAATCTGAGACAGAAAAGGCCGTCTGGAGCGTGAATTGGCTGCCCAAGAGCAGCCGGTCCGAGGCCTTTGTGACTGCTGGCGCAAACAGGAGCCTTGCTTTTTACCGCGAGGCTACCGGGGGGTAAAAAAATCGCGTTGCCTTTGCCAGTGGCCTACGAAGGCTTGATGATTTCGGCGAAACGTGGTAATGCTCCATCTTTAAAGCTCATAAATTTCATACCACAGATATCCATACACTCTGAAAATCTATCTTCAGTTCATCGTTTCCACAAATAATTTGCGCATTCGCTTGAGAAATGCGCCAAAGTCTCGGTCCTCATTGACAAGGTCAACCTCGCGCTCCAGAGCTTCACGATTCACCTTTGGTCGGGTGTGAAACACCTCATAATCACGACTGGCGGTTCCTAGTTCAAACCATGCCTCCGCTTCCCAGTCCTTCTCGACTATATGACTGTAGACAAATTTCAACCGGTCCTCTCGGCCTGCTCCCTCAATCCGTAGACAGAGGTAATCCTGCCAGAACTCTAACTCCGGATTGTTGAGCCGAGACTGCGCGTCTAGATGTTTTGCGTGGTTTTTCTGTGCCTCCAATCGTTGGTTGATTGCCTTTCGGGTCTCCGCAATTTGTTGTTTGAGACGGTCTCGCTTGGTGAGTCGAGAGTCGCGCTCCATGGTGATTGAGGAAATGGCCGTGTGCATTTCAGCCGCCTCCGCCGCCTCTTTCTGAAGAGTTTGTTCATGAGTTTGGGATTTGAGGTTCAGAATTTCAATGTCACGTTGTCGCATCCGTTCGTCCTCTATGTTTATCAGTCAGGGAGGGGTCAAAAAGTGGGGTATCACTCAACGCACCTTGTAATTCAGCAAGGTTGATATGGAACTGATTTCGCTCCTCGAGAACTTGTTTGCGCCCTCGTTCAATGAACGCGTCGAATTTCACAGTAAACTGTGCCATGCGATTGCGCAGATCCTCAAATCCAAAGTTGATGCTAGGTAGGGAGTCTGCCATGGATGGCGCATCTGCCGAGGCGAGAGGAGGGCGCATGCCACTCGTTGAGAGCGATGGATCAAATGAAGTCATGTTGGTGTTGATGCGAAGATTATATTGAAGATCGCGTGGAGAGGGAGAGAGTGATCAATGTTTGGGTTGCGGCGCAACGGGAGTCTTATCGTATCGATAAGCACGATAAGGAAAAAAGATTCACCTTCAAGCTTCATCTATAATTCAGACGTCGTTCTTCCCTGCCGACATGATCTGGCCAAGTCTTGCGCACGCAAGCACAGCAAGATCCGATGAAAGACCCGATGGATCTCGAATTTCAGACTACCCTCGGGCCCATCCACTACGTGAAGAAGACCGAATCCTGGAGCTTCCCACGACCGTCAAAAGCCCCATCATTCTCGTATACCGGAGTGACGAAGACGGTGATTCCATCGCCTCCACGGACCTCCAGTCCCGAGCCACTTAATACATCTGATCGACCACAAGGTATCAAACGGATTCTTAAGAAATACCCGGACCTACGTTTAATGCGCTTCCCTTGGAGTCAGCACTACCCTTGGAGTAAGCGCTTCCCTGGGCACTTTCGCGAACTTCCCGAATTGTTGCCAGCGAGCAATGAAAATTACACGTCCCACGTATCTTCACTACTGGACCTAGGGTATGCCGCAATTTTCCCTCCTCGGGATTCCAGTCACATCTCGATCGCAGCGACGGTGACCGGAGAAGGTAGAAATATTATCTCACTGCGCGTCATAGTTGAGGATACTTGGGAGCTGTCGCGTGATAGATCTGCAGTATGTGTGCCAGCCATCAGCGATGAAGAAACGACAGAATGGTCAAGACCAGGAGCTCTGATCCAACAAGTTTGTTTTGCACGGCCGCCCGAGGGCGAGAAACAAGGAACTTTGATGGCTGCTCGCCTTCTTGACTCGACCATGCTATTTCGGCCTCTATATAGGAATGCTCCAGTAGCACCTGCCAACCTCTACCATAGCATTAATCCCAGTTTGCTACGAACGTCTCGTCTTGATGCGAATCCCCTTGTCGAGATACCGATCACATGGACCGGGGGTTACCCGCATGCTGATATGGCATTTAACCCTCATCAAGATAGATTGGCCATCATCGACGTTCAGGGCAACTGGAGTATTTGGGAAATTGAGACCGAACACAAAGAAGGCAAAGCCAATGCATTTGTCGTTGCTGGCCCTAGAGGCTCGATGTCATCACTCGATCCAATAGGGACCGATAATAATAAGCATCGTTGCAGGGGATCCATTCAGTGGGTCAATGCCTCGACAGTTTTGGTTGCTGATCGTCGAACTGCTGTTCTTTTTCATCTGGAAGGAAATGAATCCCGCGCTCTCGAATTGAAATTGAAGAGTCAGCTTGGAATGGAGAGCCTGTTCGAAATGGAGAGCGACAGCGAACTGGAGACCGACGCTGAAATTGAAAGCGATGCTGACATGGAGAGCCAGCTTGAATTGATCCTGGATGTGAAGAAGAGCACCCACCGCACATCACTGTTCTTTATTCTCACATCGACCCGACTTCTGCTCTTCGACATGAGAAATGCAAGGGATGAAGAGGGTAGACCCTTGCCTCTAGAAGCATCCCTGATCTGGCGTTTTGATGGATATGTCTGTGACAGGACTTCAAGGCTCAGTGATTTACTGATCGGAGACTGTACGTATGTCGTTTGTGCACATGAATGCAATGCTGACTGAAACAGATCTGTATCTCGTCTTGTACTCCCGCCGTCGTGAGATGGTTCGAGTATTTCCATACACTGAAACGAAGGGATTTGTCCGTCCAGATTCTTTCTTGTTGAAATTCCAACCACCACTAGACCCGTCTTCTATAGAATCTATAGAAGGCGAGCATTTTGATAACCCGCCCCGTTATTCCACATTCGTGTTTAAAGAAGTCGCTTATTCCCCTGTTGGAATCGCACCCCATCCTGAAATGACTCTTATCAAGCTTTTTTGGGTGGATAAATCTCTCGCCGTGCATGAAACGCTTTTCAAGGGCCCAGCTCAGATGCGAAAGCGCAATGAAGAGAAGGTCAACGGCAATATCCTTCGTGCGAGTAAAAGCCCCTTTGCGAGAGTCTTGAGCCGCATTTACGACGATTTCGTGGTTGACGACTGGAACGAGGATGTAAGGCCTCCCCAGACTAGGGCACGAAAAGCCCGACTGATTAAACCCAAAACTCTTTACGAAGATTTGCGCTGGACTCTGAACTTTACTCCCCTTTATAAACATGCCTTGAAGGGGATTGCTGGCTGTGTTGCTCAGGTCAAGCTTGAACGGTCTCGGCCTAGCTTTGACCGAATTCTTCGTAATTTGGCTAAAACAGCGAATGCAAAACGGCAATGTCAATCTATGTAAGTTCTATTCAAGAGTCAAACCCGATATCCATGACTCACTGATTCCAGATTCCAGATTAGCGGTCGACCAATGTCAAATGATATCGAGCAAAGTATTGATGACACGAAACGGCTCATGTCAATCCTTCTCCCTGAGCACCCCAATCTTACACCCCATCAACCATACATGATTTTAAGGCTTCCATCTTCCGATGTGATTTCAGGCATGCCAGTGGCTTCCCAGGCCAAGCAGTCAAGCCTGGATTTCTTGGAGATTTATGACAAACTCATTGACCAGTGGCTCACCAGTCTCCCACCTACAATACCCTACCGGACGCGTCGGATGAAAGAGAGAATAATTCGTGGCATCGCCCTCGATATGTTCTTGGCAAGAATTATTCAAACTCCCAAGGAGGCCAAGGTTGCGAAATCCTCCAAGGACATGGTTCAGGCCGGACCAGCATCCTCACAGCTTCCTTCAAGCCAAAATACAGAATTGGAGTACAGGAGCTCTCAGCAAGGGCCGGAAAATGAGAAGGCTCCTGCAGACTTCCGTAGTCTTTCTGGATTTATTGTCTTCAAAAAGCCCCGCCCCTTGCGCCAAAAAGTTGTCAACGTGCTGTCCCATTGGCAGGTAGGGGCTGATCCCTCCACTTACAATTGGAGACAAGTCACACAGGCACAGGAGGGTGGACCACCTCAACATCGTGTGCGCAAGAAGCGATCACGGCAATCCCAGTTATCGCAGACGCCGGTCGCCCCGCCATCCCTGCGCATACCCAGTACTCCCCAGATTCGGACCTGGGGTAGTCAGCCTGACCAACGGTTCCCGGCCAGCAGTCAGCCTTCGATTAGTGACAAATTCATGACTCAGACCGAGCGAGGACAATTTGGCGCACGGAAACTGAAGAGTACTAAGAAGAGGAAGCGGGCCGAAGGGTTCTAGCCGATATAATCAAAGATACAAAATTAAAACAGTGTAGTTCTATAATATCATCATTATACCCGTATGTGTATATAGTACGGCGGTTATTTGCAAACCCACTTGAAGCGGGAAAACCAATCGCAGAAATCGCTCAAGGGATGAATCACGATTATAAATCCACCATCTGCTCTTCTTTTTCATCTTTCCTTCCTTTCCAAGCTTGAACGGAACCAACTCCACTTTCTCCATCACCCTCTTTGTGTGTGTTTTTTTTTCTGCCATTTCCTTTTCCCCCGCACTCCCCGCTATCTCTCCAAATCATGTCCGATCACCAATACAAATTCAATGTGTCCATGAGCTGTGGCGGCTGCTCAGGCGCTGTCGAGCGCGTCCTGAAGAAACTCGAAGGTAAAATCACCTCGCTCTGGATCGCGACAAAACTGATCATCTGGTAATAGGTGTCAAGTCTTTCGACGTCAACCTTGAGTCCCAGACAGCGAACATTTCCACCGAGCCTACTGTTTCCTATGATACCGTGCTGGCCGCGATTAAGAAGACTGGAAAGACCGTGAACAGCGGTGAGGCAGATGGCCAGACCATGAGTGTTTGAGAATGATAACACTCCGGGACCATCGGGCAACTACTGGCTTCTAGCCCGCGTCTATGATGTTGATGGATTGGCTACAAGGTTCCTTTTGTTATAAGCGCAATATACCGTTTGCACCCCTTCGGGTTATCATTAACTCTGATATCGATGCTAGTAGATAATCTCGCAAGCCTCTTTCCAAGACCATAGACATTGTGAAGGATTGCATTGTAAAGTCCCACGAACGCAGGCGTTCTAAAAATATGCAGATGGGTATCATGAAATATTGGATGAAGACAAAGGAAGATGCGCCGAAATTCCATGATTCATAGGAAAATATAAAAAAACCCCCCCCCTTTCAGTCCATGACGAGCACAGGCCTTCCATCAGACATAGGATGTTGAGGTGGCTGTGATTCAACTCGTTGCACATAGATAGGGCGGCTTTGTTCCGCCATTTGAAATGTTCGGGGGTCATGCACACGTCTGCGGAGCCAGTTAGTTATAGCGGAACAGGATCGAGAAGGATATGTGCGGCTGGTTGGTTTTCGATTTCAAATAGAAGGCTTACCGCATGGTGCTTAGCCCGCTGCCAGGCCGTCTCTCCCGGGGGGTGGGCACACGTCCGTGAGACTGGCGGCTCCCGGGAATAGTCTCTAGATGGTTGAATGTCTGGTGGTGAGAACTATGCGTCACCCGAGGACTTGGGAGACGTTGCTCGGAAGACGCCCGAGGCTGGTTAAGATCATTGGCAAGCAATGGGTCGGGGTTCCTGGGCCGGCTTGGCTGGAGAAGAATTTCCCCTCGAGTAGATTGAGGTCGTGGGCGTTCAACGAAATAGTCAGCCGGACGAGCCTCGCGAGCATCAACGGAACGAACAAAGCCATCGGCGTACTGTTTCCCAAGGGGAGCATTATGAGCCAGAGGACGGTCACCATTAATACGGGGGTTCCAGGGGGAAGGACGCGATTCCTCAAGGGTGGAGGGACGGCTCTGGTCCATGTGGGGGCTACGATCACCATAGTACGAGCGTACTTCCGGGCGAGGGACATCCGGGGCCGCTCTGAATATTCGATCACCAGCTGTCACCGTGCCACTGGTTCCAGGAGAGGGCTGGAAGGGGTGCATGGGCACATGTCCCAATTGGTCGACGGGACGTACGCGATCCAAGTCCCGTCTAGAATCCAGACTGGTGACATGTGGAGCAAAGAGGCCCGCTTGTCTTTCCCGCAGGTGTCCTACACGCAAAGGCTGCTCCCCTGAAAGGAGATGGTCTCGACGGAGATATTGCACATCCTGTTGACGATGCTCGGGTCCGAGTTCATCGCGGCGATATTGGACCTTTGGCCCTTGTTCTTCAGAGACGGGATTTCCAATGGATCTTGCATTCCACGTATCGGGACGAGAATCAGGCTGGAGACCAGCGTAGTAAGCCAATCTTCTCCTCTTGCAGTTTTGATCATCCGGGCTATTTGGGCCAGATCCACTGCCATGGTCATCTCCTTGTGGGTGAACTGGTGTTACAGAACGGAGCGACATCCTTTTAGTCAAGTGCTCTAAACGGAACTCCGGGCGCCGTTTTTCCAAGGGCCAAGGAGCTTCAATGGAAGGGAGAACATGATCCTGGGCAATTACCGCTGGTCGGACCTGGGAAGGGATCGGAGCTTCAGGCCTAGGACCAAATTTGCTTTCATTGCTCTGTTGCTGTTGCAATTCCGAAGGCCCGCTCACAAACATGGGCACATTGGCACGGTCATTGGGTGGCATGTGACTCCTTTCAAGTCGCGTTGAGTCAACAATCGACTGGGTTTTACCTTGAGGGTGAGTGTTATGAACGTTCCAGCGAGGAGTGGTTTCCCTAAGACGTAACTCATGCGGCTTCTGT
This sequence comes from Penicillium pulvis, assembly GCF_028828015.1. Taxonomy (NCBI): domain Eukaryota; kingdom Fungi; phylum Ascomycota; class Eurotiomycetes; order Eurotiales; family Aspergillaceae; genus Penicillium; species Penicillium pulvis. Next base: position 346,565 of record NW_026643072.1, read on the forward strand.
GTGATTAGTGCTTGGGGCCTTCCCGTGGGCCCAAACTGGGATAATAGGCGTTCGCCTTCTAGTGGAACACGCCTTTCCAGAGTACCTACGTGACTCCTGCCTGCGAGCAATCGCTGAACCGGTGGTTCCCCGTAGATAGGGCCTGGTATGACTCTGGGAGTGGATTCCATGGGCTTAGGGATTTCCCGGCGCCTGATAGGCTCCGAGCTCTCCTGGGTGACAGCAGGTCGCTTCGCATATAGGGGACTTTGCTGTTCCGGGGAGACGTCACCAAGCCGGGGCTGCTCGGTGCGTTGAACTTCAGCTCGGTATCTATGCAAAGCGCGGTTCCAGGCTTGGTATCTGCTAAATCCTCGTCGATCGATGGTCTTCTGAGCGGGCATTTCGGAGATAATGCGGAAACTAGGCCCCGCTTCCTCGGAGAGATCGCGGTTAGGATCTTGGCTGGTCAAAAGGTCCGCACTTATAGGTTGAGTCTGAATCTCATGGGTCCTGGCTGGGTTCGACAGAAATTCCACGCTGTAGTCCCGTGTGTCGGTAGTGGTCGATTCTTCTTCGATTTCACTGTCCTCATCATCTGATATGACAATGACCTCCCGGAAAACATCTTCCAGGACGGTTTCGCCATTCTCATCATCACCACGCCATGCAACAACCTTGGCCAGGGTGGGTTGCTCTACCGCAGATCTGGCCTCTTGGAATGACCCCTGTTTAAGAAGTCGGTCATAGTCAGTGTAGAGGTGGCGGACATGGGCCACCACTGCTAACTGTGCTCGGCGAGCTAAAGGTAGTTCTGATGCTGTACCGACTTTGCGTTGACCCTGACATCCACGATGTCAGGCCTCCCCGATCTGACCACTTGCGATTGGAGACTTTCAATGAACATACCTTTTGAAATGAAGTTTTGATAATCTGAAATAGATCCTTGTCTGGGACGTTGGGAAACAGATCCTTGATCGCATCTCTGGCCTCTGTATTGATCACTTCTTGGGAAACCTCGGAGTCCGGCGGGCGACGATCACCCACAGTACCAAGTGTATGGAAGGAGACCGCCTTTCCTGTACTGGTCAGATATAGTCCGAGCTCCGAGCATACTGCTGCGACCACCGTGCTGGGGAAATGATAGCCTATGCGGTGGACATGTTGTGAGAGATTGTGAGTGTGCATATGAGGGGTTGTCTAAAATCAATGAGCTGCGTCCTGGAAGCTGGATCCAAGTAAGAAGAGAGGGTGCATCTTACTGAGACTGCATGAATCTGGGAACCTTCTTGCCGACATCGCTCCTTGCAAGCTGTAGTTAAGAGTGGGTTTCCTGCGGGAATGAAAGTATAACCCGTGGGTGCTTTCGCCTCGAAACAGATCTATATGAATTGTTAGGCTTGCTTCCCCCATAACAACATATATTCAGAAAGCCACGCACAACGCTCCGCAGCTTTTTCTTCTCCTGAGTCACCGACTCCATGATAACCTTGTGCTTTCGAGCTCTCCTCTGGATGGCCCGGCTGGGGGCGCGCCAGGCCGCAGCCGAAGCAGCTCTCCTCACAACTCGGGCCATTCTTTTTGATTTCCCACGGTTGGCACTTGATACCACACCACCTGGGAAGTTTCAACACATGGTTCTAGGCCGGAGGGATCGACGCGGAGGGAAGGTCGGAGGGAAGATTGGAGAGCAGGGCGGTCAGGTCATATAAAAACCACCACTTTTTGGTGGTGACCAAGTACAGAGAATCAGATTGAAATGCTGATATAAGATGATTGGAGCCAGCTCATACAAATGAACCGGGGCTTGTCGAAATATTGGGATTTTAAATCTTTCCCTTTTTTTCTCACAGGAGAATGAATGGAAGAGGGAGAGAAGGCATGAAGTGTTGCGGCCCAAAGTCACCTGTTCCTGTTTCTTTTGGGGTAAGTGGGGCCTGAGGCTGCAGCTAGAGATTGGTTAGTGTATCAGAAAACTGTCTTCGGTATTCTGATACTATGCATACTTCCATTTTAGTGCTTGTCTCTTGCTGCTTTTATGTCGCAAGATCGAAAGTTTGGCGTGGAACGGAGAGAGGAAACTTGCAAGAGGCTTGTCTCTGTCCCAGTTCCAGCTAAACGGTGCTTGATGGATGCCCGATGCCCGTATCATAGTATCAGAACCCCATGAATAGCTCTTAACTGCTCTGGAATCGTCATGACCCATATGCTTAAACAGCAATAACCAAACACTCGACTCAATGCTATGTCAACCAAATGCTATGTCAACCACCTAACACCATGAGTCTGCGGGGCTACTTTCAAGTAAAGCAATATTCACGTGACCCAAGCTTGGGCGCATCAAAGCGGCAGTTGTAAGGAAACCTTGGAAACACGGCATGTATAGCTGCATGCGTATTACTTCTCTTCTCGTTCAAGTCCTTTTCTCCCCCACAATTATGACCGTTCCTTCCCATCAACCTATCATTCATGCCTATCGAAGCCTTTACCGACAGGCCCTCAAAGCCATCCGATATTCTACTCCCGCCCGGCATGTCTTACGATCCACCATGCGGAGTGCCTTTCGCTCAAATCACACCGAGTTGGATCCCTCTAAGATTGCCAACACTTTACTCTTTTTGGAACGAGCCACCGACGTCCGCGGTCTAGAACACAAGATTATGAAGAACTTGATGTTAGCGAGATATTGGGAACAGCCCCATATTGCCAGAGAGTCACGCGTGTAGGTGGCCCCATTATAGCGTCAGAGAACGGAATGTGTTTAATTTTGACTTGGTCGCAGATTAAAAGTTCTAGGTCTCGGCAAAGCAGAAGATAGATTACGCAAGAATGCTTATGAGCATTATAATTTGACTCTTGAACGCCTGAACGAGAGCCTGGGGACATGCCTGAAGTGAGGAGATAGATCCACTGCCTCTCCGATTCGCTGCACCACAGATCCTCCGTCAGGCGCCCGTACGTCGACTTTGGGCATAAATGCCAAATGAGGCGCCAAAGCAGCTCTCCCAAAACGGGAATATGGGTGCTTTCCCTGACCTCTGCTTTTCTCGACCTGGAAGAGGGCTCTTCCCACTCAACTTCGCATCTGAACTTGTGTGGATGAGGTAATCCACGCCTCGAAGGTCCATTGTCCTGAACCACTCGACGAGGACAAACAGGCTTTCCATCGGGCTTTTCCATATATGGGAAATTGCAATGCATGACCAGATTCACGAGATGGAATACATCGTGCTGCATGCCTGGTGGCCTAAATGGACCAAAAAACCACATATTGATATTTGATTTGTCCTCAGAATTGACGATATTCTAATATATTTACCTTGCTCCAATATTTTTGATCCTCACGCTTTAATCTGTAACTCCATAAACTCATAGTCCTGGCTTCCATTGTATAGTTTACATTGGCAGTACACCATCCTTGTCCACAGCGATGATTCAGCATAATCACATGCCAGCACTTGAGTATGATTATCCAACCACACACGATCTTCAATCTTTGATCTTTCGAGATTTTTATATGAATTTATGCTTTTACTCCTAGAAACGTTGTTTGATAATTCTAAATGTGATCCCAGCCCTTCATGAGCAGCTTCATCTCTTCGCTGCTGACTGACCTCGGACTTCTTACCCGCACACCTCCCCGCCACCCTCAACCCGAGTCGGAGTTCCCTCAAAGCGGACAAACAAAGTCATCCTCGAGTGAACCCAGCCAACCCACCGTGAGCGACCAAAAATCCGATCGTGGAGCCTCAGAGTCTATTGCCGGAGATGCGGGGTCCTTGCCCAGCCCTCCTTTCTTTCAAACCTTACCGAAAGACATGGATGGCCGCACCGCAGACCTGTCGGTCACTCGACCTCTGACCGGCGAATTCATGGCCGGGGATCGAACCGACAATGTAAGCAATTCAAATACAGACCACAACCCTATGACTCATCAGGATTTGTCTACTCAACACGACGATTCGGCGAGACCAACGAACGGGCCAACCAGTACCGACCCGAGCCTGGGACATGAAACAAGGCACGGCACTCAACAAAGTCCGCGTCAGACTTTTGACATTGATGAGCTGGGGAAAACCTCTTTACCGGCGGATGATGGCATGAAGTTACTCAGGAATAAAATCCACGCCATACGGGACTTGAATCTCAATAACGATGAAAAGGCACGAAGGGTTCACTACCTCATGACAGAAAGCTATAACTCTACTCGACCATTACCGCCTAACTCCCCAACTCTTACTTCTTCTTGCTTGGATGCACCCGCAAGCCCATTATCCCCTCAAGTGAACCCAGTGAATTCGAAGCCAACGAGCCCCACATTGACCGCGTCCAATACCCAATATGAAAGCTTGTTCAATCTCACAGCCGAAGATTTACAACCTTCATATGTGCCGAGAGTCGAACCCGAATCACCTATAGTCGAGACAGGCGAGGAGGATCCAGATACCGAAGAGTTGAACGGGGTGCTACTAGGCTGCCAGCACTACATGCGAAATGTCAAGCTTCAGTGCTTCACCTGTAAAAAATGGTATGCGTGCCGTTTCTGCCATGATGAGTTTGAAGATCACCATTTGATTCGCCGAGACACGGAAAATATGCTATGTATGCTATGTGGCCATCCCCAGCCTGCGGATCAGCACTGTAGGCAGTGTGGTGAACAGAGTGCGCAATATTATTGTGATATCTGCAAGCTCTGGGATAACGATGGCGAAAAAAGCATCTATCATTGTAATGATTGTGGCATATGCCGGATTGGCCAGGGGCTTGGAAAAGATTTCTTCCACTGCAAGGTGAGTTAGCAGCTCCTCTCAATATGGCGGAAATGCTTATTCTTCCATAGACTTGCTGCGTCTGTCTGCCTATCTCGATCGAAGACACGCATCGGTGTATTGAAAGATCCACCCAGTGCGATTGCCCCATCTGTGGTGACTACATGTTCACTTCTCCAGAAACAGTGGTCGTGATGCGATGTGGTCATAGCATGCATCGTAAATGTCTAGAAGAATATTCAAAGAGCTCGTTCCGTTGTCCAGTCTGCAACAAGACTATCGCCAACATGGAATCGACGTTCAGAAACCTGGATCGCACAATCGAGAGCCAGCCCATGCCTGTCGAATTCAAAGACACGAAAGGTCTCATTTATTGTAACGACTGCGGCGCCAAATCAGTCGTCAAGTACCACTGGCTTGGCTTAAAATGTGATTTGTGGGTCTCGAAAACAAGTTTGATAGGCTGGATGTAAGCTAATCAACGCAGGTGCGAATCTTACAATACAGCTCAAATCCGACTATTGCAAGGAGATGTTTCTGCTGTGCTTGCGGAGGAGGGCGTCGGTGGCTTCCCATCGCGGACCCGATCATCATCTTTGAATGCCAGTGAGGAGACGACAACCTCACTGAGAGCACTCCACCTAAATACGAACCCAACACCCGAGTCACGCCTCAGTGTTCCATCACCTGCTGGACCAGACCAGCGCTCTGTGCCATACAATATGGCCCACGGCCGTGCAATTTCCCCGGTCGTCAGTAATTATTTCGGCCTCCCTCCGGAGCGAGAACCTGAAAAGCCCTCGTCTTTACCTTTCTTCGGCGGCCCACCGCGAGCGGATAATGAAACAGATTATGGAGCTTTGAATTTCTTAAGCAAGAAACTTCGAGATCGCTATGGATTCCTTGCCGGTGATACGGCAGCCGAGGGCCCGTCAGAAGTCGATGAAGAAGACGAGGCAGAGTCCACGGACGGTTCGGCATCAGAAGAGGAGGATGACGATGACGAAGAAGAGGATGAGTACATGGACATTTTTGGTCACCGATGATCTCAATAAGCTTTGATAAAATGGTCAAGCAACACCACACACATGATGGATATCCCCAAACCCGGATTTTTGGCATCGAGGGTTAGGCAAATTCTTTCTCATTGGAGACTTGGTCCAGGTACATTTGGCGCCGAACTTGGGCCAACGACGTGACAGCCAGGATGGCGACATGAGTTCTTGGGTTAATCTAACGATTTAAAAGCCGGTTTGCATTGGCATGGCATACGCATAACTTTCAACTTAGCATTCGTACTGGCATCACAAATAGAGAGCAAGCATGAGGAATTTCACACTATCATTTTACTCATGTTTTCCAGGGCATTAAACTCAATGTTACTATAGTTTAGGCCATTAAAACTTTCCGTTACAGTGACCCCGACAGGAGTGCTCTTTTAGTGACTGATGGAGACCTTCTGTTTAACATCATTGGTGACCAAAGCACGATGTTCACACTTCTCTAAGCCTCCTTCACACTTCTCTAAGCCTCCTTCACACTCGCCTGTCATCCTCAGGGGAAAAACTTCTCCACGATGCCCGTACTGACCTGAGGACGAGAAGTTTTATCAGTTTGGAAACGCAGCACAATCCCCTGCATTTTTTAGCAGATGATCCGTCCAGCTGGTATATACACGGACGTGCAACCCCGGAGCTTCGGGATCCTACATGGCCTGGGGTGCGAGATCGCCAGGAACTCACAGCTTAAGCGGTTTTGAAATGTGGGGTCGAAGGAGTTAGTCAAGCGGATAAGCTTCCATACCCTTGTCCCCTTGTGTGTTGGGTTAACTCCCCCACCGGAACCCCACCGGAGTCTTTCCTGCCGAATATGAACATCCCGGAGTACACATTTGATACCGGAAAGAACACGACTTTGATACCAACCGAACTCGCTCAAACTCCGATTTCCCTTCCGGCGAGGGGGTTCCCCGATCCGAGGTACGTATAAGGACGGTTCATTGAAAGCTTTCTTCTTTAATCTCTGATCCAACGTAATCGTTTAGGATATCATGGATTATCCACAAGAGAGCTTTGTTGCGACGACATTCGCCCCAAATTCATTTTGGGCTCGTCGCCGTGAAGTGGTACGGATTCAAACGTTGCAACATCAGCTTCACATGCTTAAAGAGACTGGCCGGTATGAGGCATTCAATTTAAAGTGGCATCCTAGCTACTCGGTCCCTCCAACGGTCTATCCCATCCCTAATCACCAATTCTGGGATTCCGATGTGGCTAAGTGGATTGAAGGCGCTTGCTACTTGCTTATGGACCAATTCGACTTGGAAATCGATGCGGCGGTGAAAGAGCTAGTGCAGATGATCCGAGGGGCTCAGAAGGCAGATGGTTATCTTAACATCCACTACTCGGTGGTGGAACCCGGCAAACGCTTCACCAATTTGCGAGACATGCATGAGCTGTAAGATCTCTGGAGGCCCCTCTTATATACTTTGGCAACTCACGAAGAATATTCACTATGCAGGTATAATGCAGGTCACCTTATTGAAGCAGCCCTCGCCCATCATCTTCTCTATAAGAATGATGAACTGCTGTCACCGATTCTTAAGTACGTGGATCTTCTAGCTGCTACTTTTGGTGCTCAAGAAGGCCAAATTCCTGGCTATCCTGGCCATCCAGAGGTCGAACTGGCCCTCCTGCGCCTATATAAGGTATCACGAAACCCAGCGCATCTACAGCTGGCTCAGTTCTTCATAGAAGAAAGAGGGAACCCGAAGGGTGGGAAAGGAGAATGTCATTACTTTGATGCAGAAGCAAAGGCCCGCGGCGAGAGCGAGCATGACCTACCCATGTACTTCCCTGCTGCAAGAAGTTATTGGTATCAACAAGCCCATGTTCCGATTGTCGATCAAGAGACAATTGAAGGACACTCTGTCCGCGCTATGTATCTCCTCACGGCAGTGGCAGATCTGGTTCGAATTTGCCAACCCAACAGTAAAACTGGGATAAAGTTCCTTCCAGCTGTACATCGATTATGGTCCAATATGGTGGAAAAGAAGTCTTACGTGACGGGGGGTATCGGAGCCATGAAGAAGTGGGAAGGGTTTGGAATTGATTACTTCCTACCTCAAGGTACTGATGAAGGAGGCTGTTATGCCGAAACCTGCGCCGCGATAGGAGTGATGATGCTTGCCGAAAGACTATTACAGGTATGCCTTGCCCGTTTCAGCTACGATGGTCACTAATCAAACGATTAAAGATTGAACTAGACAGCCACTACGCAGACATCATGGAGCTATGTCTCTATAATGCAGTTCTGACGGGTATGAGCTTGGATGGAAAAGCGTTCACCTATGTAAATCAACTCGCGTCTTCCGATCAGGATATCTCAGAGCGCCATGAATGGTTTGAGTGCGCTTGTTGTCCACCCAATGTCACCCGAACATTGGGTTTTCTTGGTGGATACCTTTGGAGCCACACTATGAAGGATCAGAGTGCCGTTGTCAATGTGCATCTGTATTCATCGGCGACGCTGAGTCTCAAAGTCTCCTCATCCACAATGAACATCACGCAGAGAACAGACTGGCCATGGAATGGTGATGTGGATTTTGATATTCACACTGATGGGCCGCCTGTTGGTCTGGAGTTACGATTGAGAATTCCGGGATGGGCGACATCTTGGAAGGTAAAATCAGTCCCAATGATAAGATAATTTGAGAGCTAATCGTCATAGCAGGTCACTCCCTCTCCGGAGAAGCTTCATGTTCGAAATGGATATATGTTCTTGAGCTCTGAGTGGCTACAAGAGAATTCGCATTTCCGCCTTTCTTGTCCTATGCAACCGCAAGTGGTGCGACCAAACCCTCTGACCCTACAGCCCGTGGCATATGTCAGACGGGGACCAATTGTTTATTGCGTTGAGGACGTTGACCACCCTTGGGAATCGAATCATTTCAAGGTAATGCAGCCCATTTTCATGCAGAGATAAGCACTGATGTGAGAAACGCAGAAAATTCTATTTGATCCTAGTGTGACCTTGCTGGAGGAGCCACGGTCTGAACCAGATTCCTACATTGCTATTGTCGCCGTGGACGGGGTTGCAGGTGAGCTAGATACCTCGGACTGGAGTAGGCAAATTGCAGTTGAGCCTCATACGGAGACTGTCAAAGAACGAAGGAACTTGTGTTTCATTCCATATTACCTACGAGCCAATCGAGGTGGCAAGGGGCAAATGAGGGTCGGATTGAGAGCTGTCTAGTTGTCATATCTGTACATGAATGTTGAATCTATGGTGTACCTATGGGCGAGTTAGTATGAATGGATGGGAGCGATAGAGTGCCCTCAATGTATCAAATATATCATGGCAGTTCACACAACGTTTCAAAACCTCCGTATTGAATGTTTCACATTACATTTATGCAGAAAAACGATGACATTGTTTCAGATGAAGGGAATTGTGCGACCAATCTGTCTGTTATCAGGGTGTATAGCACTGGGAAGGCCTGGAGTCTGGGCAGAGTCTGGGCAGAGTCTGGGCGTACTCTCGACAAGCCAGATTCTGCCCCATTGATGACGATAGTGAACTATATAGTACGATCAAGTTGGCCTTGATGTCTTGACGATAGCGTCACGTGCACAGTCCCTTTATCACCGTTCCTTCCAAAAGCGGCTAGCGTTTATCGGGCGTCGCAGCTTCTCCGCCGAGCTTCGTCACATCCACTTGTGCCGCTGTTGCGGATGGGTAATCCCTGTGAAATCTTTGAATTTGTTGATTTCCAATTGCATATTCTAAAGCCCTGCTGGCACTTGCAAGCATCTATCTCAACTTGACTCTCCAAACCCCGTTCCTACATCCGTCCCCACGTGTCTGATCCCACGGCCCTGTCGCAGACCCGTAGCCATGGCGACTCAGGCTGCGTTGATTGCCGATACGATCATCGGGATGAAGAGAGCTTTGCGCCGAGAGCGTGATGGTATGTGATTTATTTCTCTGCAATCGTGTCAAATCGTGTCACTGACGTCCTGTCCCTCGCAGACTCTGGACCCGATGATCCTATCATGCAGCCCACGAACCGTGGGAATAAAATGAAAGCGAACGCGAAGTATGTTCGGGAAGGGGCAATGGGCTTCATTCATGCAGAGGAGTTTTACAGAGAGGTATGTTATTCGTTTGGAACCGCCCCTCCGCGGGCACAAATGTGGCGACTGGAAAGACTCGAAGACTGACCTATAACTTTTGTTCGGGTCAATAGAAGATCGAACATGCAGGCTACGCCCGCCATATTCTACAGCGAAACCCTATTCGTTATGATTCAGAGGGGGATGAACTCGACGAGGAGGATGAAGACTCTGAGGCAGACACCGCCGCGGCCGAAGAGAACCCGTTCTCGGGGATTGCACTAGAAAGTGGGTGATCTCTTCCATGCCTTCAACTTATCTCCTTTTATATATTGACTGATGTGGTGTGAACAGCACTTTTATGTCCCTTGAAACACCCCTCCGAACTCCCCACCCACCCTTCGCTGTCTCAAGCGTACACCTCGCAAGCCCTAGAACAGATGGCAGGTGCTGTCGAAGAGAAGCTGCGCCAAGAGAAAGCTCTCCTATGGCGTGCCAGGAACCTTCATCGTCAGTTTCTGGGGGACGCGGGATGGATGCCCTGTGGCGCTGTCGAAGCGCCTGAGGACCGGTACATTTTTGAGCCTAGAACTGAAGATGAGAACCCCCATGGATCTTCGGGGCAACAAAAACCAAGTAGGCTTGCAGCAACTTCAACAGCCAATGGAGATATCAACGGGGGCCCTGAGATACCCTCTATGGCATCCAGGGAAGCGCATCACACCCCCAATGGAATGGAGGGCGAGTTCCAGACCACAGAGAATGACGTGGAGATGGCTGAATACCCAGCTGGCTCTGGGGAAACAACAGCAAACCTTGAGACTAGGGAACCCAATAAGGCGCTCAAATCAGAAGAAGCTGATGCGACGGTGAACGACCTTCCACCCCACCCCACGGGTGCAGATGAGCCCCAAAGGAATGGGAACAATCTCAGCCGAGGTGGATATGTTGCCAATGACAAACCAGATGAAATGGACATTTCTCAAGATGGAGAGAAGGTCTATGCTAAGCGTACAATTGGGGATTCGAACGAAACACACGACGAAACTGAGCAAGACGCTGAGATGCACGACGGCTTATCACCTGAGCCACCCCGACGTATGACGACCCGGGCCCGGGCTAATGCAGCCAATCCTCAAGATGAAAACCAATCTCCATCTTCGGAGACTGCTAGCAGCTTTCTCACCCCGCACCCACTCTTTCTTATCCCGGACAACGTCCGCCCAGATGCGAACTTTGGTCTCCCTGCCACCGAGGCAGAGGAAACTCGTCGTCTTCTCTGGTCCTACATTCAAAAACAAGAAGAGACGGTGCGGGGGTTCGAGAATATGCTCAACTCCTTGTTCCGGGCGTGCCACATGAAGGCCAATGTACTTGAATGGTGCAAGGCGGAGGGCCACGTGGGTGAGATGAGCGATGGTGAGGATTGGTATGATCGTGAGAAATGGGGTCTGGCCGAAGGTGAGGACCTCAAAAAAGGAACCGACGAAGACGAAGTGGAAACAGTGGATGACAGTCGGACGACGGCCAAACGAGGTCGCGGACGGCGGGCATAACGCCATCACTCTGATTTTTGCCACGCCTAATTTGTTCTTTGTTTTCGGTCCCTTTTCAGTCTCATAGCGTGGTGTTGGTGGTATTCGGTCCATGCAGAATGACTCGTGCATTGGGCCATGGTCGGTGTCAATATACCCCTTGGACAATGGAGAATAAAATCTTGTCTCGTACTGCTTTTCTTATTTCATTTGAGTTTCTATCTTTTCAAGTGGTTGAAATCGTGTTTTTCTGCGTATATAGATGTTGATATACTTTGTAGAAGCCGTCTACAGGAGAATGACCTCAACGCCATTCTCACACCGGGAGTCAATTGCGATATCTTGACACATATCAAATATGTCACCTGAAACGGATATCCGAGTGCCCCTCTGTTGACTTAATGCCGCAATTCCGTAGATCGACACTCGGCTCTGATCAAGCGCGAGCTCCAAAATGGGTCATGTATATGAAGTTCGAGTTTCGTGTCTCAACACATGGAGACCCATTCCACGTCGATATCTTTCACTTCACAGGACTATATATCCTATATCTCCCACAATGTATAAGATTGACTTTCATCACCACTTCTATCCTCCGAATTTCACCAAAGGTAAGGCTCTTTTGTTCACCTAATTACAACAGATCAAGAAGCAGCTAACAGAATGCTTAGCTCTTAAAAAATCAGGCGGTGATCCATCAGGCTGGTATATTCCCGAATGGTCTCTTGAAGCAGACCAGAAACTCGGCAACGCAATTGGCAATGGCACCACCATCCTCTTCATGACTGCCCCAGGTGCATGCATCGAGAAAGATGTAGTAGCGGCAGCCCATCTCGCCCGTGCTTCCAACGAGTACGCTGCAGCAATCCGAGACGCACACCCAAAATACTATGGCTTCTTCGTCTTGTTGCCCTCCCTCTTGGACACCAAGGCATCTCTTGATGAAATTGCGTACAGCCTAGATATTCTCGGGACTGACAGGGTGCTTCTCTTCACCCGCTACGGCATAGACAACCATTACCTCGGACACCCGGATCTCAAGCCCACATGGGAAGAGCTGAACCGGCGACAGGTAGTAGTGTTTGTGCACCTAACCCACGCCTTCGATACAAACCCTGTGAACTCGCATCTACCACAGTCAATGTTCAATTACCCACAAGAGACCGGCCGTACAGCCATGGTTATGATCACCCAATGGCATACTGCGTGCCTACCCCGAGATGAAGATTATTCTCTCCCATGCTGACGGGACTCTGCCCTAGTTGATTAACCGTTCTGCCGCCCTGCTTCCCCACACACCAATGGATATTGGACTTTCTACTGAAGAGATCCTGGGCGAGGCACGTAAGTTCTACTTTGATATTGCATTGTCAGCTTCCCATGACATGCTGGATTTGTTGTATAAGATCGCGGACCCCAGGCATGTGCTTTTCGGTTGTGACTATCCGAATGTGCCTGTGCCCAGTATTCAGCTAATCAAAGAACAGTTTAAATCTTATCAGCATCTGGAAGGAGCCAATGCACAGGTCACAAGAGAAAATGCACTGCGGATTCTTCCCCTGCTGAAGCAGCGGTTGTCCCAATTAACTACGTGACTCGAGGTCGATTGAACTCATTAAGGAATGCGAATATGTTTGGTGAAATTTGTAAAGGGTATTGACTTCTCATCAAATGGACCTAATGCCACAAGATATCTACTACCTGGAAATGTACTGTGCTAAGACGGGAGATGGATCGAAGGTTTGGCGCAATGGGTGGATATCTTTGAGGTCGCGTGAGGGAGAAAGCTAAAGGGCAGTTGACAGCCCTAGTCGCCGGTATGCTTAAGCCATGGGGCAAAGCAAATGTCTATCGTCTACTTTTTTGTCCCAGCATCGTTGAAGATTCGGATGTATCCGTGTGCTAGATCACTGCCACCCCCCCCCCCCCCCCCCCCCCCCCGGAATGTAGCTTTTCGGGTTTAAGGGGTTCGGGCTGTTATATCTCGTTCTGGCCGAGAAGTTGTCATGTGCGGATCGTGGATGTTGAAAGTCCCAGCCAACCCTATTATACATGCACTGCATTTACTGCTTCTTGCCTCCCTGCTTCTTGGCACGCTCACGCTCACGCTTGGCATAGATCTCAGCAGTAAAGGGGCTGAATAGGCATGCATTAGTAAATTCTTCCAAGGAATGAGGTATAATAATCAAAACTTACTCCTCCCACTGCAGAGCGAACCAGTACAGCACAAAGACCTGGGCCGTCAACAATAGACCGGCCACACGACCCTTGTACAGAGCGACTCCCAAGAAGTTCATGGTACTTCCCCAGTACATCGGCGAACCAGTCACGTTGAACGGGAAGCCAGTGACGGGGGCATCCATCAAAATGCCGAAGTAGTCACCCAGGTAAGTTCCGGTCACGCCAAGGGCCCACATGCTAGACAGGACCAACACGGAGCCCACCACAAATAGAATGCCACCGATAATGGGCTGGTGTACGGGAGCGTAGAAAGGCTGCTCATCCAGAGCGACTTGGTACAAATGATCACGCAAGATACCTAGGGAGAAGATGGCGAAAGCAAGAGCATAGCACCCCCTGTAGGCTCCACCGAAGATGCGAGTCAGGACATGGTTGTTGTATTCTGGCGTTGTTAGCTGTGTGCAAATAGATGAAGCGTGTCATCGACTAACCTGCACGGGCAACAATGCTGCAAAAAGGTCAGTCCACGTGCATAGCATCATTCCAGGGGAGATTATGGACTCACTTCCAGAAAATGGGATTGAAGGCAATGCTGGCCGCGGACACTGCAAGGGTCAGCTCCCGCATCACATGCAAAATGCGGAGAAAGCAATAACAGTTCATTACATACACAATAGTGAGGTGGACGACAAATCGACAATGTCGGTGAGAGTAGCCATGATGGAGGTGCGTGAGGGAAGACAGACGGGAGGAAACCGAGGTGCGTGAAAAAGAGGGGGAAACTGGGTTGAGGAAAGAGAAGAAGCGGAAGATCGCAAGCTTAAGTAAACAAAAGTGACGTTTTCTCCGCAGTCACGGGATTCCATCTGGCGATCATTTCATCTTTGCCCTTTTGGTCATTTTGTCTTCGATTCGACATATCAGTATCACTGTTCTCTCCTTGTTCTACCCTACGCCCTATTGTTCAATGTCCAGTCAAGCTCCCCCCTCTTGATTTGCGGCGACTTGCCGTCATGAGAGGTAGAGCTCTGGTGCGTCTTTGGGGAGAATGGCCCTTCACCGTCGAGATCTGCTCTTAGCCAGTATTGGTGGATTTATTGCCTGGGGTCTGGTAGTGCGCTGGCTACCAATCCTCCGTTATCTGGGATATGCACTAGCTCTAGGGGTTGCACTGTCATCCGCCAGTCTCCTGGCTCTGGTGCTCTTGACGACGCGAAATCAAACCGAAACCCGCAGCGCAAAAGAAGTCTCGGTCGCGTTTATCAAACCTAATAACTGGCGCAAAGAGCTTTTCAATGCGCGGAAGACTACCCGATACCGACCGCGACCCCTCTATCCAGAGTCCTTTGTGGTGTCCGAAGGAATTGACGAACTGCTGTCTCTTGTGACTCGGGATTTTGTCTCGTCCTGGTACCAAAATATTAGCCCAAGCCCTATATTTGCAAATGAAATCGATAAAATCATTCGCATTGCCCTGGAGAATTTTCGAGATAGACTCCTTGCGGAAGACCTGATCTCACTGATCGTGTCCCGTATATTTCCAATCTTAACTTCCCACCTCAAAGAATTCGACATTGCCGAGCGTTCTGTTCGTGGACGCAACCTGAGTCGAAATGTGACCGAATCGGAGGAGCTGGACTTAGCGATTGCCAACAAGTTCCGCGAGGGCCGCCTTCATCCGGCAGTCGGTCTCTCCTCGGTCGACCAGAAATCGCTCCAACAAGAGTACCTCAGAAAGATTACTGTGGGATTCCTTCCCCAGCTGTTTCCAGAGAGTGCGCTCAAAAGTAGGGCCGTTTCTGTTCTGATACGTGAGATTATATCATGTGCAGTCCTCCTGCCAGCCGTGACGGCGTTGTCTGATCCCGACACTTGGAATCAGCTGATGGAGGCTTATGGCCGCTCGGCTTTGCAAGATAGGAAAACTGTGCGCAAATTACGGGCTGCACTCGATGAGCATGCCTCCCCCGCCCCCAAATCCAAACGGGGGCAACCCTTCCCAAAACTTTCGGCAAATGACTCCGAAAGAGCCTTTGAGCGCTTTGTTCGAGCTATAAGACGTTGCAATAATCTATCTGATGCCCGTCGGTTTCGAGCACTAGTTTCTAGCCAATTGAAGAGAGAGAGTATGGTGGATGGGCAAGATCAGGTCTACCTCAGACGCCTGGAAACAGGTAAAAGGGTTTTGGATCAAAAGGTCGCCAAGCTTGCTGTGCCAGGGGAGTCTTCTCATATGCCTCCTGTGACAGCGAGGCATGTGCGGCATGGTAGCTCGTCTACAGCCCACGAGTCTTCCTTGGTAGATGTACTGCACAATGCAGCTGGTTTATCTTATTTCATGGAGTTCATGGACCGTCAACGATTAATGCCCCTGGTTCAGTTTTGGATAGTGGTTGATGGTTTTCGAAATCCGCTGGAAGATGACTTTGGAGACGAGACGGCGGCCTCAGTGACATGGACGACGGCCGATAGGAATGATTTGGCGCTTCTGAGTGAAACTTATCTCACCAAGCCAGAACTTAATGTCTCCGATGAGTCGCGTCGGATAGTCAAGACGTTCCTAAGCGCAGGGAAGCGAGCAACTCCAGAGCAATACCGCAAGGCTCGGACTGTGGTCTTGACCACCCAATCAGCTGTGTTGGAACATATGAAGAGTGCTTACTATCCTAAGTTCAAGGAATCAGACTTGTACTGGAAATATATTGCGTCGGATGAGGCCTCGGGCTCTCATCGGCCGGTGGCCCCTCCTTCTCCACCAGCAGCCACTCTTGAGCCCCGCGAAAGGCGGCCTCTTCCTCCTATAACAGCTCGCACAGCCTCACAGCCGGCCAGCAAGCCGGCTATGGACCTTCGTAGGGCCGCCGTTTCATCGAGCGATGTGCGAGGTATGGGCAAGCTTTTTGAGGATGAAGATTCACCACGACGATCTATAGATTCGGAGCGATCGGCACCTCTGTTTGACGAAGATTATGATACGGATCAGCTTGCCATGTCCACCAACAGCCTAGGAAAGGATTCCCAAAATGGCGATAACGATGCAAGTCAGAGTCATGTGCTTGAAACCATAGAAGCCGCTCTCAATGATATCATTATCAATGAGCCCAAGAATCCAAGAGTGGAGGACCTCAAGGGCAGTGATATCTCCTCTTCTTCTCTCTTTGGAAACCATTCGGAAGCCTCCACCCGGGGCTCACCCGAGACCCCGCGAGTTGATGGGCGCATCAATGAAAAGGCGAAGAAAAGCATCGCATCACTGGGTCTCGTGGACCATGCATCACGACTTGGTGTATTTGACGACGATCTTTTCCCGGACCAGCAGAAATTCATCGAGGATGAATATGAAGAACCAGTTGGCGGGGAATACA
Organism: Penicillium pulvis; assembly: GCF_028828015.1. Lineage (NCBI taxonomy): Eukaryota > Fungi > Ascomycota > Eurotiomycetes > Eurotiales > Aspergillaceae > Penicillium > Penicillium pulvis. Next base: position 363,508 of record NW_026643072.1, read on the forward strand.
AGGACCCAGCAGACGAGGTACATGAAGCTGCACCTGGCGATCTTGGACTTACTGAAGCGATTGAGGTTCTAACTACCGAAATCGACAAATTGACCGCGCAAGATTCCGTGGTCGAGGCGTTGACCCGAAAGGCCGAACTGACGAACAACACGGCCGAATTGAGAATATTGCGCAAGTCCAAAGCCAGCATTGAACGTGAAGTCCATCGCAAAGAGATGCAGCGGCAGCAGTATATCATTCAAGAAAGTGACAACAGTCTCTACGGCCGGTCTACAGTCCGCATCAAATCTATCATGGTCGGCAAGGAGGAGGATGGCCGGGAATTTGCAATGTGTAAGTGGTTTCTTAGGTCTTTCTTTGCTTCGTGAGCTAACCTTTCCTTTCAGACGTTATCGAAGTTCAACGAAATGCTGGTGAACAGATGCCTGCCGCATCCTGGGCGGTTCCTCGCCGCTACAGTGAATTCCACGAACTTCATCAGAAGCTGCGTATGAACTATCCTTCTGTTCGACACCTGGAATTTCCTCGGCGGCGTGTGGTCATGAAGCTCCAAAAGGAATTCCTTCAGAAACGGCGGCAAGCTCTAGAGGGATATCTTCAGAAGTTGCTTCACCTACCCGAGGTATGCCGCAGTCGTGACTTGCGAGCCTTTCTCTCTCAAAGGGCAATACTGCCTAGAGAAGACTCACGCAGTAGCGAGGGTGATACCAAGGACCTGGTCACGCGGATTTATAATTCCGTCGCCGATGGAATGGATGATTTTCTCGGCAACTTTGGTGTCCTCGATCAATTATCCACGGCCGGCCAGAATCTCATTTCAGCCGCGACGAACCAGGTGAACATCAACGCCAGCACCGCCCATGATCCCGCCCTCGCCACTGAAGATGCTGTCACCACTGCCGAGGCTGAAGCGGAGTTGAACGCATTTGAAGACCGTGAGCTCGAGCCCTTTATCAAACCCATATGCGATCTCTTCCTAGAAGCCTTTGAGCTGAACCGTGGGAACAACTGGCTGCGCGGTCGCGCCGTCGTTGTTGTTCTGCACCAGCTTCTCGGTGGTACTATTGAACGCAAGGTCCGGGATAGTGCCCGTTCCTTGTTCCAGGACGACTCTATGATGCGATACCTTGCTATTGCTCGTGATTCCCTCTGGCCCGGTGGTGTCTTGCGCAAATTCCTACCGAGGTCTATGGCGGATCGTCACAAAAGCCGCACTGAGGCCACCGTCGTCCTGGCTACTCTGATCCCAGATCTGGCAGCCAATGTTGTCGGTCGCGCCAATGCCCAAGCTGCTTCGCGCCGACTCTTCGCTACCTTGAATAATAAACCTCTCAATACCCACCTGGCCTTTACTCTTCTCGATGAGATCGTTCTGGCCCTTTTTGGCAGTCGGGAGCCCGGTCGCCCCCGTTAGTTTCTGCCTGCATTCAAGAATCACTCATGACATTTTGATCTAGCGAACGTTTTGTTTCTCCCCATCCACATAAGCCCTGTTTATTTTCCATTTCCTTTGAACTTTCCTGTACATACCAATATTCATCGCACCTGGTGCCTGGTACATAATGACACCCAATATTAAGGTCTTTTAAAATTATGCCAATAACATAGTATTTTAGCCTGCGTGAAAGCCGCTCAGAGGAGCAATTTAAAAAAGGGTGCTAAGGCGCGGGTTGTGGGCCCCTAGTGGATCCACCATGCTTAGCGCAATGCTCACTCCCGACGTCATACTACACAACATTTGAATCATTGGAAATTAGTTGGATTATCTGAGTGAGATAAAAATGAAAGAACAGATGCAGGAGACTTCTCCGATCATCGGGTCTCACCCAGGTCATGGAACATTCGGAGCCGAATGATTCCGGAGTGGAACAAGAAAACGCAAACAAAGAAAAATACATAGGACCCGAATGAAAGAAGATTGATAAAATAAGATGAAAACCAGCACAGCTTCAGCCCGCGTCCTCTTAATTCTTGCTTCTACATCCCAGAACCAGGAGAAACACACGATTGCAGAAGTCGGGATCCTGTGGGATAAGGTCAAAAGAAAGGCTAACCGTTAGATCATAAGGGCAATAGAAAGATATAGCCGAGGAGTGGGTTGAACTTTGTCGTTGCAGATAAGAAAAGAAGCATCAAATAATAGAGATAAGACGGGGTGCCATTGGCCCCTGAGGATCGAGTTGGATCGATCTACTCTTCGTCCTTCTTCTTCTTCTTGGATTTCTTGCTATTCTCGTTTTGGTGTGGTGCGGTGTTCTTGTCGGTTTGGTGCACGATGAACCGTGTCCAGCACTCTTCTTTGTCCCACTCGAAGCCAGCGAGGTAGGGTTTTTCCAACTCATCGTCGGCCTGGGTAAGGTTCTAGTCAGTGGCTTATATGGAGATGCGGAGGGTGAAAAACGTACCTTCTTCTTGAACTGTTTGTGGATTGCTTCTAGCGCGTCCTTGATTGTGACACCCTTCAGATTCCGGGCGGTGACTTCCAGGCCCAAGGGGAAGTGCAGGTCAATCTTCTTCACGGGCGGATTTGTGAGTTTAAGCTTGAGGATGTCCTTGTCTTCGACTGTGTTTGGTGATGTGTTGAGTCTCCTTGAAGGGGATATTAGTGAATATAATAGTTGTGACAATAGCAGACCACTGACCATCCAGTCTTCTGGGTCTCGATGGGTAGGGTGATTTCAATCTTTTGCTCCTCTATAATCTTGCATTAGTGAAGATGTCAGACGATGATTCATTACCAAATTTACCTAGGTCCTTGATGTTCCAGACATCTTCGGCTTGAGATGAGAGTCGCCTGGACTTCTTCTCCTTCTTGACTTCCGTTTCTGTTGGGGCAAGTGGCTTTTCATCTTGTATGGACAAGCCAGCGATAGCAGAATCGACCTTGGTAAGTGGAACAGACATGATTGATGGTTGAGAGATCAGTGAGGATGATGGAAAGGAGAAGTATTGAAAAGGAAAGAGAAAGGAGAAGAGGGGAAAGAGCAGGTGATCAGAAGAGCGGGGGTTTACAAGTCAAGGATGTCATTCCGTATATACTGTACTTTGTACTTCTACAACCAGCTTCCCTTCTCCATCAGCTTTATCTTCTCATCTCAATCTCAATCTCAATCTCAATGTCTATATCCCTGTCCAACTCGTGGATTTCAACAGAACGATTTCATTTCCCCAGACCCAAATCAACAATCCCAAAGGAAACGTTTCGTATTGCTTGTACACGGCATCCCCGGATCACACGAGCAACTGACATCAGGGGGGCGGGAGTGGGCCAATCTGGGTGCTGCACCCCGCATTCTACTCCACCCGGCTTTATTTCTGCGTCCATTCCACTCAGAACCTCGAAAATGAGAATGAGAATGGATGCAAAGTGAAATTCAGAGCAAGAGAAGAGAGAATGGTTATTCTCATGCGCTCAATTCCTCGTCAACCCTTGGATTCCACCTGATGCACGAAACCCCTCAAGGCCTGGTCGATCACCTGACATCATCAGCCCATCTTTGAGAAGCTCACAACATGCCATTCTGAGTTTCCAGGTCCCCTTTATTGGAAAGAGCAATGACTTCAGATGGTTCCTACACTTCCGAGCTCATTCCACCGAGCTGCTGATCATCTGATGGGCCCGGGTCGCGGGTGGATCCTCCGTTCCCCACATCGGGCCCAAGCCACATAACTACCGCGCATATAGCCATTGTTCTTCTAATGGGCCTTCAGCAATTGCAAAGAACACCGACCTTCTGACTTTGACTCATTGCGAACCATCCTGGAGTGGAAATATCTATACATCTATATCTATAACAAGCACAATCTATCAAAGGAGCCTAGCTTTACTGACGACACAGTAGTGAATTATAAAAACCAATCAGGATACAGGGATAATTATTACTCACTTGATAGCAATGACAGAATGACAGGGAATGTGCTACATACCGCATCTAGATATAAGCATTTGAGTTGCCTTGGTCATTGCTGTAGTACTGAGTCCCGTGGTGACCGGTTGTAGAGGGATTGAGGATCCTAGGTGCCTGTTGACCGAAATATCAACAGTTCCTACTCCAGACGTTCTGCACCTTCATTAGTGGGATGATAATTCCAATAGTATTTAAATGATACATGTTACTTAGTTATATGGAATATCTGATCGCACATGTGGCTACCAATAGTTCCCTTACCTGGGTTGGTATTCTCAATTACCCATATAACGTGGGCCTGGGCACTAAGATCCTGTTTTGATCAGTCAATTGAAGATCAAATCCGTGCTCCGGGCTGTAAAAAGTCAATAGCTGTACTATTAGACACGACGAGGTGCTCTCTCGAGTCTACGGATATATATATATATATTCATATTCAACTACCGCATGAGCCGCAATTTATGAGTTCAATATGTTGCAAATATACAGTTTCCTATTCTTTTTCAGTCTTGGATCAATCTTGAAAATTGCTACATAATCATGTAAAACCCCGGGCAGTTCATCTAATCAGCACTACCCAAGTAAAATTCAAGATCTGATATGCGGCAGATGATATAGTAACGACATCGTGGTACAGCTGCTCTCACCATAAAGCATTGAAATTCACTGAGTGTCCCGGGGTCCCAGAAAAATCTGATACGCACTCTTTAATCCATTCAATTATACTTAAGTCTATAATCGTTCAATCTGATTCCATTATCGAATTTCTCTACTGTAGGTCTTTAAGGCGGTCAGGTGTATTTTTCTGCCGCTGCATTCACGCATCTCGATCAACTTCCAGATCCGCGCAGTCACTTTTTCCAGCTTTCTCCACGCTGCTCACAGCACCCTTTCTATCTCTTCCTACGCCGCCTCCTTTCATCTGGAGCTCAGTGGCTGTAAAAGAACCCAAATTTCTCAATTTTATCCTCCTCATCTCCGAACTCTCTCACCATCACCCATAGGAGCTCTCTCTTTCGCGTGCCCTTCTCAATGTCTCTCTTTGGTGCTCCCGCTGCGGCGGCGACAACAGCCGGACAAACCAATACCACTGGTGACATTTCCAAAGATGTCACACTCAACCAGCCCCCGGAGGATAGTATCTCGGATATGCGATTCTCGCCCACCAGTGAACATCTTGCTGTCGCGTCCTGGGACAACAAGGTCCGAATCTATGAGATCAGCCCCACTGGCCAAAGTGAAGGAAAGGCGATATTGAACGCAGATGCGCCTGTTTTGAATTGTTGCTGGTCTCCGGTAGGTCTTTTTTGGTCATGGTCTTTTGTTCCAGTCTTGTCATACAGCAAGCTAACATTGCAATTGTTCTCTAGGATGGATCCAAAGTGGTCGGTGCAGGTGCAGACAACATGGCCAAACTCCTCGATCTCGGTTCCGGTACCACTACTCCCGTTGCGAAACACGATGGTCCAATTCGCGCCTGTCATATGTTCCCCAACCCACAAGGCGGGTCACCGCTCCTGGTGACAGGCTCATGGGACAAAACTGTCAAATATTGGGATTTGCGGCAACAAACCCCCATCGCCAATATTGATTGCCAGGAGCGCGTGTACACAATGGATGTTAAGAACAAGCTGCTGGTCATCGGCACTGCTGATCGCTACATCAACATCGTCAACCTCGACCAGCCAACCAAATTCTACAAGACCATGCAATCCCCCCTCAAGTGGCAGACGCGGGTAGTCAGCTGCTTTGCTGATGCTTCCGGATTTGCCGTTGGCAGTATTGAGGGCCGTTGTGCCATCCAGTATGTCGAGGAGAAAGATTCCGCCTCCAACTTTTCCTTCAAGTGCCACCGTGAAACCCCAGCCAACAACCGCGACATTTGCAACATCTACTCCGTCAACTCCATCTGCTTCCACCCCGTCCACGGAACCTTCAGCACTGCCGGTAGTGACGGCACCTTCCACTTCTGGGATAAGGATGCCAAGCATCGTCTCAAGGGTTACCCGGCCGTTGGCGGTCCTATCTCAAGCACCGCCTTTAGCCGTGATGGAAATATCTTCGCTTACGCTGTCAGCTACGACTGGAGCAAGGGCTACTCGGCCAATACCCAGCAGACTCCTAACAAGGTTATGCTGCACCCCGTGGGGCCGGAGGAAACTAAGCCTCGACCAAACCCTCGGAAGCGGTGATCGAGGTTGCAAGCGAAGGGAAAGGGGCTAGATTTGCTTCCCGCGTCGTGGAGCGATTGGCGCTATGAGCATTTAATGAAACTTTATCATATCGGCGTGTATTTTTTTAAGACAATTGCGAATGGGGATATTTGAAACCTGATTGAGTATCTACGTAGTTCTGCTGTAGTTCAGTATTAAAGTCTTCTTAGCTTTGGATAGCGATACAAATGGAATTGCATAGAACTAGTAGAATCAAATCTGCATACTAGGACTTTGTCCCTTTAGTAAGACCTATTGGGTTTATTCTATGCTGTAGACTACGAGTGGGTTTTGCTATGCACAAGGGGGTATAAACACTAGCCAGATAATCACATGCCAAGGATATACTTCTCCAAAAAAACACCTATTCTCGTAGATTCATGCGTTTATGATCGACATGCCAGTCGTACATCAAGTATATCAAGACCAAGCCCACTTCAACCCAACCGTGACCATGACCCGAACCCTCCATGTCGTGCGCCGCAGTTGGAAACTCACTCGTTATCGCTAGTCGCTATCTCAGCCGCTTCAGCCTCCGTACAAAACAAAAGACTTTATATCATGCAATTCTTTCACGAGGAGGGAAGGGTAACCTGTGCGACACCGTCGGTGACCTTCTGCACAGCCTCATCTTGAGAACTGGAAGCTGTCACGCTAACGCCCTCTGCACCACCCTTGGCAGTAGCCTCCACACCAGTAGCAGCCTTGCTCTGCTCCTTCTTCGCCAGCTTCTTCGCCTTTGCAGCAGCCTTCTTGGCAGCGGCCTTAGCAGCCTCCTCGGCCTTCTTGGCTCGGTCAGCTTGGGAGCCACCGAAAGCCTCGCGCCACTCATCGGCCTTCTTGGGATCAATACGAGAGAACAGGTACTGAGCCTTGCCAATCTTGTGGCCAGCCTTGATGCTGCTGGGCTTCCATCCATCCTTGAGCTCCTCGATGGTAGGGATCAACAGGACCGGGGAGTTCAGCTGCTCCAGGATCGACTTGGAGGTAGCGGGCATGTACGGGGAGAAGACCGCGGAGAGCAGGTGGATCAAGTTCAAGACAGCTCCGACAACGGCCGCGGCACGCTCGGGCTCGTTGGCAATCAGGGCGTTATCAAGACGATTGGCCTGGATCAGACCGTTACCAGCCTCAGCGATGCGCATAGCAGTGGTCACACCGGCACGGAGGTGAACACTCTCCATGTCCTCAATGTACTGGCGCAGGTGAGTAGTAACCTCCTCCTGGAAAGGAGCGAAGTCCTCGGGGATGGTGAACTCAGGGACAACGGATCCGTAAGAGGCCGCAACGAGTTTGATGACTCGGTTAACGAGGTTACCAAGCTTGGCCAGCAGCTCGCTGTTGTTGGCATCAACAAATGACCGCCACTCGAAGAAAGTGTCTCCGGTTTCAGGGCGGTTCTTAAGCAAGTAGTAACGCCACACATCTGCGGGCACACCGGTCTCTCTGGCGTTGGTTCCGAAAACACCGACTCCTCGAGACTTGCTGAACTTACCGCCCTCGTATTGCAGGTACTCAGTGGCGCTCAAGTGGTGGTTCATAGTCCAGGTGTCCCGAGTACCGATCTGAGTAGCAGGGAAGATGACACTGTGGAAAGGCACGTTGTCCTTACCCAGGAACTGGTACAGCTGCACATCCTCCGGGTTGCGCCACCAAAGCTCCCAGTCCTTGGTGTAGTTGGCAGTGATAGAGGGGTATCCAATGCAAGCCTCGAACCAAACGTACAGCACCTTGTTCTCGAATCCCTCTAGCGGGACGGGGACACCCCACTTCAGGTCGCGAGTGATACCGCGGTCCTTCAAGCCCTCCTTCAACCACGACTCGGTGATGATCCGTGAGTTCTTAGGCCACTGACCCTTTTCAATTGACTCGTTCGCCCACTTCTCAACCTCCGGCTGGAGCTTGTCAAGCAGCAGGTGGATATGTTTTGTCTCGCGGCGCACCGGGGTGGCTCCATCAAGCTTACACCGAGGCTTGATAAGGTCAAAAGGATCGAGGAGGTGACCGCACTTATCACACTGATCTCCACGCGCATCATCATAGTGGCACCGGGGGCACTCGCCCTCGACATATCGATCCGCCAGGAACGAGCCGTGTTGCTCACAGAATGGCTGTTCGGCAGTCCGCTCAGCCAAGAAACCGTTCTCCTCAAGTCGCTTAAAAATCGCCTGGGAGATCTCGGTGTGCTGCTGGGTCGGGGTGCGGCCGAAGTGGTCGAATCCAATGTTGAACCATTCGTACACTTCCTGATGAATCTTATTGTACTTGGCGCACAGCTCCTCGGGAGTCACCTTCTCTTCCAGCGCCTTGGTCTCTGTTGCTGTACCATACTCGTCCGTTCCGCAGATGTAAAGTGTTTGACGACCGCAAGCCTTGTGGTATCTTGTGATTTTCAAATGTCAGCTTTCTTTGATCATAGTGGGGTTCGTGCGTTGAGTCATACCTCGAAAAAGCATCAGCACTCAACACAGAGCCGACAACGTTGCCCAGATGAGGCACATTGTTAACGTATGGCAATGCGCTAGTAATGAGGATATTGCGCTCGCCCTTCTTGGGCAAAATTGGGTTTGAAGCCGCCATTGTGGTTTGTAGATGAGAAAGATGGAGGGGAAGCCGGAAAATCGAGAAAAGTGGGCTTTATCAGCTCGTGACATCCGCCCCGCATAACTGTATCAGCCAAAGAAAAAAAATATCCCTTTTCATACTCACCCCCTTGCTTTTATGACATCTCCAATTTCATACAGATAATCATGGAGTCGAATCTATTAGACAGTCTTCTTGATCTGGAGGAGCAATTCTACAACGAAGGCTACGAGTTGGGTGTCGCCGACGGCGCCGAAGCCGGCTACACGGAAGGTAGCGTTTTCGCCGTCGAGAAGGGCTTTGAGAAATTTGTGGAAATGGGGCGATTGTATGGAAAGGCTCTCGTCTGGGCCCAGCGATTGGCTGATGCCAAACCGAACGAGCTATGCGAGCAGTCGACGCCACAAGTCGACCAGTCAGACGTCTTATCTCTCGATCCTTCATCCATTTGCAAAGAAATGCCAAAGATACCAGCGCACAGTGCCCGCCTGGCAAGGAACCTAGCCACTTTGCTGGAGCTAGTGGATCCAGCTTCCCTGGATATGAGCAATACGGAAGAAGCTGTGAACGACGTTGACGAGCGCTTGAAAGGTGCCGCGGTCAAAGCCAAGCTCATCCAACGAGCCATGGGCGAAGGTGAAGATTCGCTTGGCGCTCAATCTTACGCCAAGGACGTTACAAAGCCTGGAGATGGTACTGGCAGCATCGAAGATATCAGCTCGTTGAATGTCCGCCATTGATCTCACTCAAAGATCCATAGTCTTTGCTGTGCCGCTTACCTTCGCCTCTTATGGCATACAAACCGGCTCAAATAAGCCGGGAAATGCTTATCAACAGAACATCGAACAGCAATTATCACTCCATTGCATTGCTCCCCGGCCCTGGCGCAATTCCAAGCCCAGGTGTCCTCAAACTGGTCAGATCATAAAGCCACAGAGGATTCCCAAAACACGACATTTCCCAGAATGGGCTTTCTTCCAATGAAATCCATTGGCTAGCCCTTTCGTTGCATCGGGGATCCCAGGTTTGCCACAGATATCTTATATTGAGGCACGTGAGTTTCTTTTTTGGGAATCTATAGCTTGTTGGTTCATACTTCAGGTTGTTGCCCGGCTGACTGCATCTTGTTCCAATGTTGACCAGACGCAGCATGACCGGGGCCAGCGAATAGAATAAGTGTGGACAAAATTCAGAAAGATACAAGATTGAACAATGTTTTCATAGAGAATTACATGAGAAGCCACGGCAGTCAAATTCCTTGATTGATATGTCTGTGTTATAAACCCCAGACAAAATTATGCTTTTAATATCATAATAAGAACCATTTCACATCACGACAGATAACCATGATGAACTTTTTTGATATTCGTAACCCCTTCCGAAGTTGTATTTCATTATTACTCCAGGCTGCGGATAGCCATGGCCAGAGCACCCTCCTTGGTCTTGTGGCCACCAATGAACCCACTGGCATGCACAAAGATAGCACCTGCGGGGAGCTTCTCCTGGCCGGCCTGCTCAGCCTGAGAGGCCATCAATCCATCAAGATCCTGGTCGCGAACGCCGCGCCAGGCCTCGGGGAGAGGTTTCCGGGACACAAAGCTGCCCTCAGACTCGGAAACGCACTGCACGCGCCACTTGGAGTCCGAGGCAGCGCTTTCGGGATACAGTACATAGTAGACTTGCGCGGCAGGATCGATACCCTCGCCGCTGGAGGCATCCTTCTCGAAGTTGTAGAGGTGCTCCTTCCAGGGAACACCGCCCTCGGGGAAAACAACGATACGACCAGAGGAGTGAACCTCGTGACGTGATTGGTATGCAGAACCGACAGTGGTGCGAGCAGGAAGCCATGAATGGCAAGCGTGGTGCAACTTGCGAGCGAAAACATTGCCGATGAGTTTGCTGGCGCGACCGAACAGGCTATCCTCGTCTTGGGCCTCACCAGGTGGGCTGGTAGGGTCTGGGTTGTTCATGTCGCCGACAATGGAGGCAAGAGTGACACCACCATCCTTGAACCGCTTCTCCAGGTTGGCAGCAGCTACCGCAGCAGGGTCGTATGCGGAGATGCCGTTGTCATTGGCATCAATGGCTTCGATAAAGTCAGTGTACAGCTTCTCGTACAGCAGGTCCACATCCTGGTGATCCTGGGGCAGAGACAGCTTCTGGGCAATAATGGCACGACCAAAGTGCATGTAAACCAGACCAGCTGATGAGAGCTTGGTGCCGTGCTGAGGGAAGGTGGTGTCGAAGGTGCGCTGGTGGTGATCGTAGCGGTTGATCTCAGCATCATACACACCACCGACATCGACCACGGTGTGGCAGGTCTCCAGCAGAGCCGGATCACGAGTGCGGATTAGCGGAGAGGAAGCATAGGTGGGCAAAAGCTGGAGCAAGTAGACCGCCAGGGCCTCATCGGCATGGAAGTGACCACTGGAAGCTATTAGTTGCAGACTCTTCAAGGCATGGTAAGTCTCAATTGGAGGGAAACACACTTATGGGTTCCAATGACGGGAGCAGTCTTGAGCTTCTTTGCAACAGTTTCAGCCATTTTGGATAAGGTACGAAAACGTAGCATGTATGAAAAGACGATTATGATTTGCTTTGATCTGGATGGTCAAGCTTATCTGCGGGACAGCTGTATCGGGAAACCAGGGCTTAGTAATAGGGTTGAGTTGACTCAGGTGATGATTGCCATATTCCTCAGGTTGAATTAATGCATGAAATGATTGACAAGTGAATGTGAACAGTCAAGACTGGAGATGCAACTGCTTATCACTGATACTTTTGGTTGGTATCCGGTTCCGCCTCTTGGGGAAGATAAACACCAAGTACTGGATACTTCCTGGTAATTGTATGCACCCGCCTATCACCAAGTATCTAGTACAAGACAACATTTAATGGCGTTATCAACTTGAAATCACATTATCACAAGACGATCATAGATTCTTTTAAACATAGCAATATATACATAGCTTCCATGTCCATATGATATATACGTAGCTAATTTATACAATCCATATACTAATTAAGTCTCTACTCCATGTCATGAATCAGGCGCTCTGACCGCCAGTCCAGACTCTAGGCTTTGCTGCCCTAGCACGACACCACACTCAGAGTTGCCATGCACATTATTCTAAAAGCGTCTGGAATTAGTCAAAGTATTCAGGTTCCTCTACGAAATCTCCTAATTTTGTGGAACAATTTCTCATTTCTTTGTTCTGATGCTGCACCCCCTCCCACGTGAAATCCAGAGATAAGCTTGAGGAAAAAGGAAAATAAGAAAAAAAAGAACCGATCGTGTGCCTTTCCCCCCTCTCTTCCCCATTCTCTTCATCAACACCAAAAACGCGACTTGCTCTACGCGCCCTTGCGCGTTTCCTCCCCGAATGTGGCTCTTTCGAGTCTTCTCGTCGGCCGTCTTCCTCGCCGTCACGGTCTCTTCCATCCCTCTGGCCTTTGACGTGGGCGGGAAGACATGTGGTCTGGCCTTCTCCCTATCGCTCGCAACCTTCTACTTCCTCTTCTCGCTGTTGCGCCTCGCCACCCCTGAGCGCTCATGGTTTCGCTCATCGCTTGTCGCCGTCATCCGCTCTACGCAATGGATTATAATTCCGATCTTGTTGATTTGGTCCCTGAATCGGTTCTCGGTCGACCCGGAGAATAGCAGTGGGTGGGTGGAGCGCACCTTCAGCGGGAACCGAGCCCAGGATAGCTCCATTCAGGAATGGCTCTTCGGTCGGGATGGCTTGGTCGAAACAGTCACTCTGGGTAACTGGGACCGACTTCTGCGATGGTCCACACCTGTGTTCCAGCTAGCGGAGGGGTTCTGCAGTCTTTTGGTGATCCAGGCCGCCGGCCAAATCACCCGCTGGCTCGTGAACCGAGGCGGGCGCAGTGATAGCTGGATGGTATATTCTCTCTCCCCGTCTTCCCCTTTGCGCTTTAACAGGAACACTGACTTTTACAGATCGGTCTGCTCGTTCTATCGGCTACTGTGATCTCTAGTTCCGTCTACTTCCTTTGGCGCGTTCTTCAGTTCCCCGAGATTTCCAATGTCGATGCAGCTCTGATCGGCGTCTCCATTACTTGCGCGGTCATTCTGTGCGCCTGGGGGATAGGTAGTGGACGTGGAAACCCAGTGGAGAGCTCCTTGCTCTTCGCCTACATCGTCCTCTGTATCTACCAGATCTTTACAGATTACCAACCGTCATACCCGGTCGAGCAAATTCCGTCTCCTGCGCAAGCAGGCGACTTCCCCCGCTTCCGCCCATTTTCATGGCATCATACACCACTCTTATGCACGCTTTGTCTCTACTACCCTCGATCATCCACGCCGCTTTCAACGTCATCACGGCTGTCTTTAGCGCGGTCACTCCGTCAGTCTTGATCTCTCTCGCATACCGTCTCCTTGTGCTGTATGCATCAACACGTATCATTCCGGCGGTGCGTGAATCCGGAGCCCGTGCGCTCTCCCAGGAGGCTTCTCTCGAAGACTCCGATGCCGCTGGTCAAGTCCTGGCATTCCTGAGCTACTTTTCGCCGTCGATCCTCATTGCTGTTTACACCAGTCTTCTGATGCAGCATTTCTCGTCCACCTCACAAGCAATGGGAGGTGTTGGCGAATGGTGGAGCACTCAAGGCGCAGGTGGAAGCAACCTCTGGCGCTGGATCAACCTGGCCTGCACTACGGCATTATATGCAGTTGAGCTTTGGCTTGGGGAACATAACGATCTTGACAATGGGCTGACTGGCCATTGGAAGACCGATTGAAATCCCATCTGTCTGGAAAGTCATTGGAGCGCGCAAACTGCTGTCTTATACTGGGTCATGTCCCCAAGAATTACAGCAGTGATCTCCGATGCTTTCTGTAGTTCCAGGTCGACGTACCCAACTTCCAACCAAGCGACCCCTTGAGCAAATATGGCTGTCATCAAATGCCATACCGTGTACGCTTCTTCAACTCAGACCGTCGAGCACCCCCACCATAGGGACTGAAGAACCGGCCTCCTTCTGGGACCTTTCCGGGAAAGTCAATTGCCATGTGCCAGTCTCAATTCAGATGGAGGTCATTTGCTTACCCTTTCCACTCCATGGCGACCTGAATACTTCCCCCTTTCCCTGGTGCTATACACGGGCGTCTTGGAACATCCCCTTTACTTTCCCCCTCAGCCTTTGGCTATGTGGCTGCTCCAAGGTTGAAGGAGCACTACCTCTGAAAGAGATCGATCCATTGGGCTTGATTTTAGGCCCTACCTCACCTCGGCATTTCCATCTATTCTCTACCCGGGAAATTAGGTTTTCTCCACTTGTTGTTGTCATGACCCCATGATACCAGTTGCAATTTTCTCGCTGTCGCATTGTCATCCTATCTTAGCCCGATTCCTATACCCTTTGCCATTCATCTGGTCTGACTTTATCTGACATGTTTCTCTATGCTCCGGCTAATTGAACCTTGGAGTATTTCGCCGTAATGTTTGACCGTTGCTTGTCGCTGTACATAGAATACCTGGAAGCTTCTCGTGCTACCTCCTGTCCTTGCGGCATGATCAAATTAGAGACCGATTATATCAATAGGAAATGATATCGATCCAAAACGATTATCGTCATTGAAGTTCATAAGCCGGATTGAATGTCAGTACGTATTTCGAATGGATCAAACTATGGTAAGACATGGAAGGAAGCTTGAAGTATAAGACAAGCAAATAAGAAGAGAACGAGTACGGAAAGAATGGAATGCAAGTGCAGGTAAACGCGAAGTTGCACGCAGACGAAGATTGTAACTAAATGATATGAACAAGCCAAAGGATAACAAAGGATGCGCTGATGTTCTATGTAGGTGTATCAAGACTCAACTTCATGTCGAAGTCAAGTATCGAGTCCCCCCAAGTTGCAGTGTTTTCCCTTTTGCTTATTTTTTTTTTCTGTCTTTGTATAGGTCACACCTTCTCTGTTCTTTCTGGGGCCTGTCCCGCAGTGCACATCCCCAGAGAAGATCCCATAGCGCCAGGCTTTTGAACAATAGAGGTGGAGAAAGAAAAAGAAAACGAAATCCAAGCAAATCCCTCCCGGAGAATGAAAAGTAAAACCCATGAGATATCCATGCAATGCATCAAGAGAACGTGTCAATCACCGGCGAATGGGCACCCCCTCCCGGGCAGGTGGTGGGCTCACACTCGGCTCCTTATCCTGGACATCCGGTTCCAGGGAGCCCTCACTCATGCTAGTACCACGGTGAAGGAAGCTACCCTCCTTGATGGGGCTACGGCTCTGGAAGCCGATCGAGCTAGGGTGGCCGCTACTGCTGCCAGGAATCTGCTGACCCTGAGAACTGATGCTGCCGCCATTCCCGGTCCCAGTGGGGTTGTTAGCACCCGGGGAGGTGGCTGTCAGGTGTGGAATGTTCTCCGGCACTGGGTGGCGGGAGCCGATGTTGGTGACGCCGACGTCCGAAGCTTTGCCGGCCTTGCTCAGAGCATAATCACCCGAGTCAAAGTATTTGCGCTCCTAATGAAAAGATGAAAATAATCAGATCATGGTTGTTCTTCATG
The DNA here is from genome assembly GCF_028828015.1 of Penicillium pulvis. Classification (NCBI taxonomy): domain Eukaryota; kingdom Fungi; phylum Ascomycota; class Eurotiomycetes; order Eurotiales; family Aspergillaceae; genus Penicillium; species Penicillium pulvis. The sequence goes on from NW_026643072.1 coordinate 378,757, forward strand.
TAAGAAGGTGGTGGAATTGAAGACCCAAAAGTCGAGGGGTAGAGGGGTGAAAGGGTTCGAGGGGATTCGCATGGGAGAAGTCGACAACTTACCTTGAGCTTGTTCTGCAGTACGTCCTTCTTGTTGGGCCTTTTACCGTACAAGGCATACAGACGCTGCTCATCGGGGCTCAATTTCTAGAAAGTAGACGGGGTTAGGTATGGAACTCTAAAACCAAAGAGGGGTCAACGACTCACGCTCACGTCGACATCATTCTGCTTAAGAGGATTCATGATGAATGGGAGTCTGGGGGAGATAGAAAGCAGCGAAGTTGCAAAGCCCAAGATTTGCAGTCAAAGCGATGGAAGAAGAAGAAGTGAAAGGTCGGGGATTGATTACTCTATCGATAACGCTTTATCCGCGCCCAATCTGTGAGCAAATGGGGGTTTCGGTTACTTCATCCCTTTGTATATCACTGGTCAACTTTATAATGCACAGTCATCTGATCTTCATCTGTTTCTCTGATTCCATGGATAAGGAGAATGCTACTTTGCTTTATTTGCTATCTGGGAGGTTGTGTGCGGCGACGTCATCACCATGACGAGCTTCATCTTCCGCAGAAAGGAAAGGCATGGAGATCAGTATGAAGAAGCGAGTTCCAGAGATAGATTCATGCCCAATGTCCCCAGTAAAAGTCGTAAAGTCCTAAAGTCGTATCGCCGCATCCATAAGTTCCCATAATCCAATTGTCAATCCCGAGTGGGACCAAACTCTACAATTTTTCCCTCTTTTCCTTAACCTTCATCCCACCCCCGCCATGGCTGATCAGAAGACCCGAGCCTTTGTGGTTGAACACCTGGATCCTGAACTGGGTCCATGGTCTGCACTGGAATATGCTGCTATCGCTCGCGAATCGCACGACCTCGGAGCTCGATTCCTGCTGAGCTCCGTGCCCGCCGAGCTGCAGATGCCCGCCGACCTGGCCGCCACCCGTGGCCTGGAGGTGGAGCAGCGCAGTGTCGAGGAGATCTTTGCTGACCGCAAGGACAGGGTCTGTCTATTGGATCCGTCGGCCCAGGTGGAATTGAGTCCGGAAGATGGAGAGACCTTTGACGTATTCTTGTTCGGTGGTATTCTCGGTATGGATCATTCTTTTCCGTTCACGCTAAAAGTCCCCCGCGATTGGAAAAAAAAAAACCAAAAACCTGGATTCTCTAAGGAAAAGGCTAACTTAAATTGTAACTTTGTTAGGCGATGATCCACCACGAGGTATGTTTCTTCTTTCTACGAAGCATTGTTATACTAATAGCAAGTAGACCGCACTTCTGAGCTGCGCAAAAAGGGCTACGTCGGTCGACGTCTGGGACCCAAGCAGATGACCACTGATACTGCAGTACGAGTGACTCGCATGGTGGTGCATGAAAAGAGTAAGTGCTTGTTCCTATTGACTCTAACTTCTGTTCGGTTAACCTCTTTGCAATAGTCCCACTGGAGGAGATCCCCTATGTCGACTACCCTGAAATTCTGATCAATGAACATGAGCGGACTGAAATGCCGTTCCGCTACGTGAAAGATGCTAGCGGCGAGCCGATCATGCCCGATGTAAGCAAAATCCCAAAAGTAGAGAAGGACCCTGGCTAATACCAATTCAGGGGATGGTGGATCTGATTAAAAATGATGCCGACAAGGGTGTCGGTGATCTCTTCTGAAAGGCCAAATGCCAAAAGAAAAAAAAAAGTGACGTCAAATATATGATAATACCATGAACCATGATTCATTCCAAGCTTAATACAGATCGTAAGAGGGTCTAGAGTAGAATGATGAACCTTAACCTTTAAAATAAATGCTTCAATACAAAGAATCCGCTCTTATAGAGTCCCTTATCGGGCAACGCGGCTGTGTGGTATCATACATGTATGACATGACTAATCTATCTAAAACACCACTTTAAAAGCTGTTTTTTACATACATTACATGTACCAGAGATAATACCTGACCGGGTCCAGGCCACGCCAGCAATTCCGCTCCGTTGCTCCTCTTCTGCTCTCTTTCCACTTTCTATTGATCTTTATACATTCAGGGGATCCGAAGTGGAGTCAACGGATACTCCTCTCTTCTTTTTCTTCTCAACTCTTTTGCGCATTTCCGTCCCATCCCTTTACCTGTACCCATATTCCGATGAACACTTGATCCCGTCATTATTAGTCCGTCGCGGACCTCCAACAACTGCGCGCTTCCTTCGCTGGACCATACACAAACTTAAACATCATCAAGTAGGGTGCAAGCTCTGGAGACTATGTTCTCGATGCCCTTGCGCCCTCGCTCGAGCGGGGCTCTGGCCATTCTGTCATGGACTCTCTCCTTAGTTCTAGGTCCGACACTGGCGGCCGCGGCCTCAGCAGCGGATTATTATGTGCACGATCTACCGGGGGCTCCGGAAGGACCCCTATTGAAGATGCACGCCGGGTAAGTTCCGAAAGCAAAATTCTGCGAAAGAGTGGATTGGCGGGCTAATTACGGAGACATTTAGACACATTGAAGTCGACCCGGAGACCAACGGCAACCTATTCTTCTGGCATTACGAGAATCGGCATATCGCGAACCGACAGCGCACGGTTATCTGGCTGAATGGTGGACCAGGATGCAGTTCCATGGACGGTGCCTTGATGGAGGTTGGTCCATACCGACTCAAGGACGATCACACGTTGGAATATAACAAGGGCTCGTGGGATGAGTTCGCCAACCTGCTCTTTGTTGATCAGCCCGTCGGTACCGGCTTCAGCTACGCCAATACGAACAGCTATCTTCATGAGCTGGATGAAATGGCGGCCCATTTTATGATCTTCTTGAACCGCTTTTTTGAATTGTTTCCGGAGTATGAAAGAGACGACGTATGTGTTTCCCGCATTTTCTGTTCTTTCTGGGGATTTAGGAAACTCATGCTAATTGACCTCAATAGATCTATATTGCTGGCGAATCTTACGCAGGCCAACATATCCCCTACATCGCCAAAGCCATCAAAGATCGCAACAAGGTGGCCGAGGAAAATGGACAAAGGAAGTGGCCACTCAAGGGCCTGCTGATCGGAAACGGCTGGATCTCACCAGAACAGTATCCCTCGTACTTTGAATTTGCCGAGCGTGAAGGTTTGATCCAGAAGGGAACATCATTCTACCAACAAATCGAAGCCGTGAACGCTGTCTGCTTGTCCAAGCTGGAAACGCCAGGGATTATGAATCATGTTAACGTTCCTGAGTGCGAACAGGTGCTGCAAAGCATGCTCGCAATCGGCCAATTCGATGGCGAGTGCATGAACGTGTACGATGTCCGTTTGAAAGACAGCTGGCCTGCGTGTGGCATGAACTGGCCCCCAGACCTGACTTTCATTTCACCGTACCTGCAGCGCCAAGACGTGATGAAGGCCTTGAATATCAACCCTGCGAAGATGACTGGCTGGCAGGAGTGCTCCGGTGGCGTGAGCAAAGCCTTCCATGCCTCCAACTCCCAGGCAGCTGGCAAGCTGATTCCTGGTCTGATTGAATCCGGAGTCAACGTGCTTCTATTCAGTGGTGACAAGGACATGATCTGTAACCATATTGGAACGGAGACTTACATCCATGGCCTGAAGTGGAAGGGTGCCACTGGCTTCGAGACCGCGCCAGGCGAGTGGGCTCCGCGCCATGACTGGACTTTCGAAGGTGAACCGGCTGGCATCTATCAACATGCCCGCAACCTGACATACGTCCTCTTCTACAATGCCAGCCATATGGTTCCCTTCGACGCACCTCGCCAGACTCGCGATATGCTGGACCGCTTCATGAATGTGGACATTGCTAGTATCGGTGGGCGGCCGGCTGATTCGCGTATTGACGGCGAGAAACTGCCCCAGACTTCGGTTGGTGGTCACCCTAACAGCACTGCTGCCGAACAGGAAGAAAAGCAAAAGATCAAGGATACCGAAATGCACGCCTACACCAAGTCCGGTGAGGCTATCTTGGTGGTGGTCATCATCGGTGTCACCGTCTGGGGCTTCTTTATCTGGCGCAGTCGCCGAACTAGCCGGGGTTACCGTGGGGTCCATTCTCAAGATATGGATATGCGGGCTGGATCTGTCCTAGACCGATTCCAGAACAAGCGTACGAACGATATCGAGGCCGGTGACTTTGACGAGGCAGAGCTAGATGAACTGCATCTACCTGGTCTCGATCGGGATCAATACGCGGTCGGAGATATCAGCGATGAAGAGGACCATGTCAGTCCCCACGGTGGCTCTCAGCAGCCTACCGTGGAAAACGATCATCGTGAACCCTTATGATAAGAAGTAGCACGTACATTGGTGTTGGTGTTGGTGTATTGAATTTTGATGTTCTTGCTACGTTATCCCCGAACCGATTTCCATTCTATGTGGATTGGCTGCATCTGTACAAAGGCGTATACTTCTGGATCTCTCATAGACTACAAGGCAAATGACAATATTGATATGATCTTGTCTTGAATGGGACATGTAGTATTTTTGATTCTAGCTGCATTTCTGCCAATTACTAGACCACAGGCCTTTTCCTCATCTATATGTGAAGCCACTTGACTTCTGCCCGAGTGGCTATGATGAAGTATGTACTCCACGGGTTATGGATATGTAGATTACTGCTGTAGCGTCCATACCTTGACGCTGCCATCATCTGCAGTTGTCACCAGAACTTCTTCCTCTTCCACAGCCCCACGATCGGCCCGTTTTGCCCAAGCAGCGTGGTTGATCTCGTAGATACCATGGGCACCGTTCACCACTGCGAGTTGTGTCCACTCCGTCTGCAGGGACGCCTTGCTCTCCACTGGCTCAGTCTCCATGGCATCCACATCAGCGGAGGGAGAAACAATACGTTCTTGGTAGATGATGATTCGTCCATCGGCACCGACAGACGCAATAAGACCAGTCCGTCGACTCCAAGCAACCGCATAGATCGCCAATTCGTGTGCATGTGGTAGCAAAGCATCCTCCTCCCATGTCTCATCTGTGCCGGTTGGTCGGATAATACTCGGGATCCCAGTAGCAGCCGAAGACATCGCACCCAGCTGCGCGCTCTCCTTAGGCAGACGGCGCCAGACCCGGACGGTACGATCATCTGAGCAAGAAACCAGTCTCGGACCAGAGAGTGCACGCTGTTCACGCCATTGGCTCTGTAACGCCGCGGCATCAGCTCCGTCCGCAACAGTTGGAGTTGTCTCGGTGCCCTCCCAGTCCAAGAACCAAACCGTTCCTTCGTGCTTCTTAATACAAGCCACCTGACCCCAGTCATCCAGATCTTCGCGCCACAGTCGAATTGTATCGTCGTATCCAGCACTCGCGAGACATTCTTCAACAGGATGCCACGAAACACACTTGACATCCCCAGCATGCTCCTGCATAACGGCCACAGTCTCAAAGTTGTTATCCCCATCATCCAGATCCTCCCAGATCCAGATCGACTTATCACGCGCACAGGTCGCTAACAACATGCCGGACGGCGACCACGAAACGGACTTCACTTCGCTATCATGTCCATCCAGTAGCACAGCAAAGCGCCACTCTTCCTCCTCATCCGCACCATCAACGTCTTCTTCTCCGTCCACGTTGGCATTGTCCTTCCCGGCACCATCTTCGGCGCGCCCGTAGCTATCCCATCGTCGCCAGACACCAACCGTAGCATCAAAGCTACCGGTAGCTAGGACGCTTTCGCCTTGCACGTGCGGCTTCCAGGCCGCTGTTCGGACACTGCGCTTATGTCCACCTGTGATGGTTGAGAGGAGTTTGAAGTTCGTTAGCGAGTATACCCGCACTGTCTTGTCGGAGCTGCAGGTCGCGACGATGGGGAGGGTGGGGTGTGGTGCGGTAAGCCACGTGCGCTCTAGGGATGGGGGTGTCAAGTCCGACAGTAGGGAGAGTTTTGATTCTGTCATATTGGTTGTAGGACGGAAACAGGAATTGGGATTGCAGGTGGTGGAGGGGAAATTTTAGGATTGCGGTCGATACTAGGTACGTGGGGTGCTGATTAGATAGTGAGCTATCGCCATATCCCCTCTGAGTACAGTATATGCCCAGCTTCGCATTCTAAAGTTATACAAAGTTGGTAATTAACTAGAGTAATAGCTAATATATAGTTTATTAAAAGGGAATCTATCTAAGTTAACTATTGGAAAAGAGTTTAATATCGACAGAACGTTAGGTGTCTGCTCAAGTCAAGTAACCAAGCTAAATGAATCCACTGCCATTGCGTTATGAGACTCATGGTTTATAGACGAGAAAGAAAAGCCGAGAGTAAGTCAAAATGCTCCTATGGGGTAGTGGTCATCCCGACAGATTTTGATATCATGTCTTCTGTAAACCCCTGTTCGAACCAGGGTAGGAGCTTTCTATGTAATCATTTTTTGCAGGATCACACTGGTTTACTGGATTTTCGAGGTTTTTCATACCGGTAATTTTTCTAAGGACAATATATACTAGGGTAGTCTATCGAAGACACCTGCAAGGATAAGCAGTTGAAGGCTGTTGTTGGTGTAATAGTAGAATCAGCATAGAGAAGAACCTTTTCGAGGTAGGCTCAATGTCATTCAAACTGCCTATTCAATTACTACTCATATAGTCCATAATGCCCACCTGGGCAGCCCTGCCAATCTGCCTATGTCCACAGAAGTTGATCCAAAAACCAGAAATGAAAACACCACACATGATTAATAGAACTATGCCTTCCAATAATGCCACTACTGTGAGGCCCCTTCTTCATATAAACGCTCATAAACTGATCCGTGGCAGAGCCAGTCAATCTCGCGTACTTTCTCTAGCTCCTCTACTAGCTGCCCAACTTCGCCTACAAACTCGGGCATACCTGCTCCAGCCAGGCTCTGGCTGGCCGTTGTTGTGGCACGCACTCGCTCCGAAGCACTTGAAGCGCTCAATCGAGAGAGTACATGACTCCGGAGGCGGGAGAGAATCAACCGAGCAACCGGGTCCGTGAAGCTGGGTGCGGGGGATCCATTGCCGGAGGGCTCCGGGACCGGGCCAGAAGAGGTATCGTATTGAACATGAACAGCAGCCTGAGGTGCAGCTGCAGTGCTTGCGGTCGCGACGGGCGCCAGCACTCGTCTAATTGTGGCGGCAAGCTGAGCACTTGCAGCGGGTGGCATGGGATGTGTTGATTCAAGAATAGACTGTACGCGGTCGGCCCGGATTTCATTGAAGTCCAAAGAGAGAATGCGATCGGCCTCGGGCTTCCATTGGGACCGCGCATCACGCTTCAGTAGATTCTTAGCCGTCAGGAGGATGGATGCTGTAGCCACGATCTGGAAGGCCTTGGCGTGTAGACGCTCCAGTCGTTGATGGTCCAGCGCCAAGGTCTCGGGAATCAGATCCTCCGATACGGTAGCATTGCTAAACACCAGGTCTGTGAGGCCATGGGCATAGACTCGTGTGGCTGGTGGAAGGGGCTCTCCATGGATGTTCTCAGGGTCTCGCTTCTTCATTTCATCGACAATAATCTTGCGATGCGTTCGCCAGAACCGCCGGACTTTACCCAACGTAATCGAGCCATCGGTGACTCCCCGTTCAAAAGTACGTTGCTCATACCCGGGAGCATCTTGGATCAATTGGGGCGCAGCCACCTGAATCATGAAATTCGTGTGGTCTAGGGAGAGCAGATCAATGATGCTCATCAGCCTTGCTAATCGATCAATAGCGTCTCCTGAAGTGTCTTCTGCAAATGCCTTAACCGCGGGGTCGCGGTAAGGAGCGCAAAGACGGGGTAGGATGTTGTTCATAAAATCGAAGAAATTCTCATAAGAGAACGATCCAGCTTTGCACTGACTCTCAACAAGCTTTGGATCCAGAACTTCGCTGATTAGCACATACAGAGAATTGCCCGGTCGAAGGGAGCGTAGGAGACGATCTTGAATTACGGTGGCCATGGAGACTGTCCAAGCTATTCCTTGTCCAGCCTCAACATCTCGTCTCATCTGCTCACACATGTGCCCCATAATTCGTCTTCGAGGGTCGGCATACGTAGATTCTTCGATCTTGTATTCCTTATTGAGGAGAAGCTCATGCACCAAGACCCGGTTCTCTGGGAGTGCTGTGAGGATCTTGGTAAATTGTTCATGCGGAGAGGACCGTTGCTTCTCTAGCTCCTGGAGAACTGCGGCTTCAACATTGTTGAAAGATTCGCTGATAGGGGACGTGACACTCTCGGTCAAGACATCCCCCGACGATGGTGCTACTTCAGCCGATCGAGGAATGGCCTGCTTCGAGGCAGATCTTTTCCTCTCACGCTTGGCCTTCTTAAGTGAATCCCGAACCATCTGCATAGCGCGGTCAGATCCTGCAAGGCGCTTAAGACGGGCCAGAAGAAGAATCTGGTTCTGACGAATACCTTCTCGGTAGTCTTCAGCAACGCCGCCAGCTGTATCACCTTTGACCGTCTGCCAGATCATTTCCAGTTCGACAAATTGGGCAAGCATGATCTCAATCAGTACAGTAGAGTCATGAGACTTCCACGCATGGAAGGCTGAGAAGAACACATTGTGGGATTCGCACAAAATCTGCAGGTCCGCAGTAATCACGGTGGGTGAGCAGCAGCCAGAAGAGAGCAATCCCGCAACCTGATCAAAGGCCACGAGTAGATCACGAGCCTTCGAGATTAGATCTTGCTCCTGCTCGCCATCTCCGCTTAAGACCTCATCGGGATGGGTGACGATGAGATAGCTGCTGAGGAATGTGCGCACAGCGCCTCGTTCCCCCATCGCCCCGCCTTCCATGTCATTCAAACAGCAGAGTTTCAGCACTTTGGTCATGGTATCGAGCACCTCCCGATTTGAGACGAAACGCCCAACGTCCTCGAAGGTCATTTCACGAATCCGATCCACAGACAAATTCAGAGTACGGAACTCTTGCATGACCTGCTTCGCATGGTGAGTTCTCCATACTCGTTGGATCTTTCGAGCAGCCGCATCCCGAGTGAGCGACTTCGTGACCGCTCGGGCCATCTTCTTCTCTTCAGCAGCTGGCAGGCTGCTAGTGCGTTGGCGCCGATGCGTTTGCTGATAAAGGGCTCGCCGCTTTTCAGCTTCTGCGAACTTCTCAGCCATCTCCAGCCTCTGGCGTGCGTAATCGGCGGCTTTCTTCTCCCGCTGATCCTCGGCTTTCTTCTTGGCCCGCTTGACTTGATCCTCGCACTTGGCCGTAATGTCTGCTAACAGGCGCTCTCGAGCCTGCTGAGCAGCCAAAGCTCGCTCTTCAATCTGCAAATTCCTTGTCGCAGCTTTTGCCAGGGCAGCGCGCAGCCTAACCTTGTCAGCGTGCAGCGCCCGGTCAGCCAGTCGCGCTTTACGGGTTTCAAGGATAGATGTGCGCCGGAGGTGTTGAGCTATGTGGTCCGCGCTTGGCGCGCCAGTGGAGGATGCGTTAGAGTGATGTGAATGAAGAGATGATATAGAGCTTCGTCGCGAGGAAGCGGTCGAGGAGCGCCGCACTTTGCTGCTTCGGCGGTAGAATCGCGCGGCGATGTGTGCTGGGAGGGTCAGCGGAGGCACCGGCTCCTCGGACAGCATTTCCACGTCGGTCTCGGGTAAGGAGTCGGGGGAGAGCGGCGTTGGGCCTGAATCAGGAAGCTGGATCTCGATGTCGGAGTTACGGCGCATCATCGTCGACCCGAGGGACGCGGTGTACACGGTGCAGGGGGTACAGTTGAAAGGCGGCGGGGCAGGCTACTGATAAGCGATTAGACGGGCCTGTGGGCGCTGTTCTTGAGATAATTTCATACGAACACAGTAACTGTAGTATCCTCGGACGAGCTTGAGCTTCGGTAGAGGATATAAGCAGTATGAAGGCCTTAAGAGGAACCCCGGGGAGTGTGCTTGTGCCAGGGCAGCCGGGGTTGGGGTTTGCGGAGAGATCCGTGCTTTGTTTCAGAGATTAGGAAAGAAGGATTAATTCATTCTGGAGACGGAAAAGGAGTGTAGAAAAGTCAATCAAGGTGAAAACAATTTGATCTCTACACGAAACTGGAAATGCTATTGCTAATGGAATCCCATGGCCGCAAGCAGAAAGACGTCAACGTAGATTAGATAAGCGACCTCGTGGACGCGCTTGGATTCTTTTCCCCTTCTTATGGCGATGACTTCAGAGCTTCACTGTTTCCGGTCAGCTATTCATATTTTGTGTTCGAGATCAAAGTCATTCATCATGCAGAGCCGAGTATATCTATGCATGTGGAATTTATTGTCTCAGACATTCGGAAGCATATGAGGGCCGGCTCGAATACGAGGAAGCCCTAACTTTATGTTTATACCCTTCGGATGTATAAGTTGCTCTTGAGAGTCAACCACCTTAGTCTTTCTGTGGATATACAAAATCCTTGATTTTGCAGAGACCGAATCCAGGGGGGCATAATATACTTCTAAAGTTAGCTGGACCATGCGTCTTGAGATCCACACGTCTGATTATTAACGTGACTGCAGTAAATTAGGGACATACTTTGTACCACCTACCTATATGGAGCTAAATACCTGAACCCACTAGGCATGCATACCTACAAGCCATCTCCTAACGTACACCTCAATTTTCAAAATTATATTGGTGCATATACATGGATGTACCAAGTTAGTTCCAGAGTCCAGCACTCTTATACTACAGGAGTTGTCGAATTAATTGATGTATGAAAAAGTGCATACCAAGTTTCGAAACCTGAGAACTAGGAATTGGATATGTAAATTCATAGCTAACAGACAAGCTGCACCCCCGGGCACCCAGATCGCTATGCAGTTTATTGACTGTACAATACTGGCGACCATATCATCGTAAGGACCTTTTCCAGACAACTACCACGAACCATAATCAGTCTTCACGGCCGAAATCACAGACTGGCACAATGCCCGCAAAAATAGAAGTGGGAGGGAGCTATCGGGCAAGCCTAGTGCGTCTTCGGGATGGAGTTGCCTCCGGAGACCACGAAAGGGCCGTTTTTGGCCCCGACTATTCCGCTAGGGTAGGATGGGGATGTGGACATGACGGTGGGCCCGGCTCGATGCTTCAAATCGAACTCAGAGGGGACCTCAGATGGTGGAGGTTTAGGGGGAAGGTGAGAAGGGGTACCCCATTTTGCGATCGAATCGCGGGAGATGGTGGAGGGACGGCCTTGGTTGCCGTGGTCAATATTGCGGTTGAAGGCGGGATCAGGGTATCCATTCCACTGGCCTTGGGCTCCGGGGCCCATGTTAGGATATGGTGGCATTGGATGACGGGGTACCGGTGCACCTCCGGGGACAAACGAACGCGTCTGAGGATTGAAGTGAGATCTTGGCATATTTCCCGGCATCGAAGAACCATTGGGGTTCTGCATAGAAGAATTCAGATGCTGCCCAGGATATTGGGCATAAGGATAGGATGCCATATTGGGGGTCATCGACTGAGTAGGGGGGTAGTTGGGCCAGTGAACAGGAGCTTGGGTCCGCTGATGGGGAGCTTGTTGGTGGGGAACTTGCTGGTAATTCCCTTGATAAGACTGGCCATTCCAGACTGGGGGTTGTTGGTATGGAGCAGACTGAGGGACGGCAAAGCTACCCATGGCCGGCGACGATTTGGTGGATGATTGTTGGCTCATTATGCCAGACTGATTCATCGATGCGTATCCAGGGTATGGAGATTGCTGCGGCATGTTTGCTCCCTGCCACGAGCCATTAGAAGCCATTTGCGGTGAAATCCCCACTGGATACTGTGGCACATTGTTCCCACCCATGTTCCCACCCATGGTTCCAGTGCCCATATTTCCAGGATACACCGTGCCATTCCCACCAGAAGGCACAAAGCCATTAGTTGGTGGCTGCACACCCGGTCCCACCAGGTAAGGTACCTGGTTATTGTAAGATGCATCGTTGATACTTCCACCGCCGTATTGGGCCGAGCCATTGCTGTAGGGTACACCTGGATAGTAGGCATTGAATTGAGAACGGGCCTCGAATCCGTCATCGTGAGGCGTCCGCTGTCTGCTGTTCTTTTTACGTCCAGTTGTTGAGCTAGAGCGAGACATGTTGGGGTTTGAATCGCCACTAGCCGGGTCCGATTTGGCACTGTCAGGGAAATCCCGGAAAATTCGCTCACGAGCCTGATTATATTTGGCTTCGCGTTCCTCTCTTGTCAGCGCGAGGCGATCCTTGGCCGGGGATCCTCCGGAGGATCCTGAATCTTGCCCATCGCCAGCTTCAGATGGGGCTTTTGACGGGGCAGATGAACTGGCTGCTACACTGCCCTCAACAGAAGGCCGTTCTAAGTCTGCTCGACGCATGATTTTCATAGCCGGAAGGGTTGGAGGGGGTGTAGCATTGTTGGCAGCATGTATCTCAGATAAAGGCGTGGGGCTACTGGAAGTTAGCTTCTGGCATAATCCCATTTTTTGACAAATCCGGGTTTGCTTACAGTCGGCAAAAAGGTGTCCGATGAAGCCGGACTGATGTCACATTGTTATCCACAAAGTGCGTAAGATGGTAATAATCCCCCAGCTTATGTGCAAGAAGCCGTCCAAATGCATTAGATGGTGGCAGTTCTAGTGATTGCTCACTGGAGAGAAGATTAGTCAAGGGTGTCATTCATATCCAGGGCCCGGTGGTGATCAAAATACCTATCGTCTTGGATAAAACACCTTATCCTGTCCTCCAACTGAAGAATCAGGAGACGATCCTTAGGGGATTTCATCGCTTCTAACAGCTTCTCATCGGGCTCGAGAGGAAATCCATGTAAGGCTTGGTCATCCGGCAAACAGCCAGGGTTGGCAGGGACCACGAAATTGTTGGATACGGAGTCTGAAGGAATGGTACCAACAGCCCGCTGAATCCCACCATTGTAAAGGTTAGGCACAGTGAGAATGCCACGGGCTCGTTGGCCACTGCCATCTCGGAACTGATCACGGTATCCGCGGCCACCAGCCTCAGAGCCTGTGACTGAGTTTGGTGCCCCTGATGCAAGTCCTGACAGAGATTCCTCCTCATCAATAGCCTGGACGCTGGCACTGTCATCAGGTCGAACAGAGTCTTTTTCATCCATTGCAAACGTGGTCACTGAGGCTAGGCTCTTGGAGTCGAAGTTGTTCATTTTGGTAGAGGAAGTAGAGAGATGGGTGCGATCATCGTCGAAAAAGTTGTCTCGTTTAGGAAGGCCGCTTTCTTGGTCTTCTACTGAGGATGATGACCCTTCCTGGTCTTTTCGCAGGTTAATATCAATGTCCTGCACAGCCCTCTGTAGGCCATGGACAACATGGTCCACTGGGGAGCTCTCCGAGTTAATTTTAATGAATTGTTGCGAGCTGGGTAGTGAGGAACCAGCATCAAGTGGTTCCGGGTAATTCGATGTGTGTTCCGGCTGAGCATTGTCACTGACGTCGGATATCGAGGATGGTTGGGGTTCAGTGGGTGCAGGCATGGCAGCGATCTGATGGCGGGAAATTAGCCTTGAAGCCTAAGATATATTCAGGGGATGGCAAACCTTTGCGAAGGAGAAATGGCTGTCCCCCTGCGATGTACTTGTTGATGCCATATTCAGAATGCAGCCCGCGGGATGGGTATTGAGACGGGGTTTTGTCTTCTTCAAAGATTTTCAAGGAAAAATCAAGCCAATGCAAAGCTTTAATTAACAGGCTTTGGTATTTTGACCCGTAGAAACTGGCGATTGAATCGAAATGAGGTGACTGGATAATCCCGTTTCACACAAGCCCAAAATGAAAGACATATCTCAGGTACAGGGCCTTCGCCATATGGAAAAGCTGCGAGAAGAACCTATGTTAAAATTTATTCAAGGGCTATTTCATGCCTGCAGAGAATGTGTCCAGCAGGAAGTTGACATGATAAGCGGGTCTTACACGATGTCAGATCTGGATCATGGTCAGGACGATAGACCTCGAATTGAGACGGGAGAAGCGTTCTCGCCAGGGGTGGAGATGACTAACAACACTCAAATACCGGAATGCACTACACCAAGTGCAATACTCGATAAGACTCCGAGTGAGGGAGAATAAGAGAAGGAACGTTGGGAGATTGAAATTCCGAATCTTCGACGCCCGAAGAGTTTCAGTGGGCGATTTAATTGCCGCGCCCGACCGCTTCTACCGCGCGCCTACATTTTCCTTCAACAGCCGCGGTGACTGTGGATGCGCTGTGGACCAAAGACACTTGGGCTTGAAATTCTTTGATATTGATCGAACTTCACTCTTTCACCTCGTTTGCCATCTTGCTTTGTGCGACCTTCAAACTCCATGAATCGTTACCGGAATGCTCCCAGCCTGCGAGGCCCCAGTAAAGCTTCGGCCAATACCTTATGCCAAAAATGTCTAAAACGAGATATGTTCCCCGTGACGTCTACCCTCGAATGGTTAAATACTGACTCTGGCGCACGACACTATAGCTATGAATGCAAGGCGACGGCGCAAGAGCGCCCATATACTGCACGACCATCGCGGACTCAACAACTGCAAAACCCACGATTAATGCCCAAACTCTCAACGGAGAATCCGAATGTCCTACTTCAAACGTGAGTAGTCTGATTACAATTCCCGGGGCCCATTTGGGCTTTTGGGACTGATATTCAAATCGAGGTCGAGAGGCTTACAGAGTATTAGTAATGGCATCGCGGACGAAATACTGGCCAAGCGAGAGGAGGAGCGTGGCCGCAAACGAGACATTGATATTGAGAATACAGACCGTCATCCACACTCACCGAAGCGAGCACGGTCGCTTTCATCTCATTCTACAAATTCGGTCTCAACGATTTCCACAACCCGTTCCGCTTCAGCGTCGCCTGATCGCCGAAATAAGCCAAGGCCACCTGCGAAGGACCGCGCAACCCAATCAGTATCACCACATGCCGACAAGTCGCGCAAGAGAAGACTAAGCGACTCTGGCGAGAGCTATTCTGGATCATCCTACTCGGGAATGCGACCCAGATCTAGATCTCGAGACTGGGCTGAAGATAGAAATATCCGGCGACGACGCCGCGAAAGCAGCCCCAACGAACGTGGAAGACACAGAGATCTCCGACTGCAAGACCACCGTCGCAGCCCAAGTGTAGACCATGCTCAAGTCGCAAAGGAGAGACGGTCCATGACTCCCAGAACTGGCCACGATCGCTCTGGACAACGGTCGTACCGAGATCGAGAAAATCCTCAAGCGCATCCTCAACCAGGACGATCAAGACAGGAACCCCGGGCCAAACCAGGGCCACCCCGAGAACGCAGTATGAGTCCATACAGCAAACGCCTTGCTTTGACCAAGGCCATGAATTAAAAGGAATTACCAAGGAAGCGTCTTAGTTTTGTTATTCGTTGTTTGGACAAATTTGGAGGGTTTTTTTCATTGATGCAACTTGCGGTTCTTGATGAACACACATTGCCGACTTTCGCGTTCCAAATGGAACAACTTTGTATTATTACCATATCCATTCATCCCAATGTGCAGACCCTTTCCAACGCCCCCATACTGAGTCTGTCAGGTGTTCTTGGCCCTGGTTAGACGCCCCACAAGAAACAATGAAATCAAGCCCACATGCAGATAGACATAAAAGAAAAGGGAAAAAAGAGATAAAACAAGTACAAGAAGAGCAGGGTAAATGCGAGTCCATGCGCGTAATTGAGCAGTATAGGGTATCAATTGAAATCAATCCTCGTCCTCCTCTTCCTCCCGTTCACGGACATGGATCCCCTCCACCAGCATCTGGCCCTCGATGCCCACTTCCTCCCCTTGGTCATCTCCATTGGAAACAGCCCCTCGCTCCTTTGCAGCCCGCTGTGCAGTCTCTATCCGCTGTCGAACGAGGCGAGCAATTGCGTTCTCCGTTCTCACATTGAGAGTCTTGAGCTTCTCATCCAAATCCCGTCGCAAGTCCCAGTTGGGTTTTTTCGGTTGCAGCTTGAATAGATCAACGGGTTGGTCGCCATCTTCCTCCTTCTGGGATTCTTCCTTGATAGCCTCTGCGATCTGGGCTGCCTGCGTTTCCACGGTCACTTGGCCCTCTTGGGGGCCTTGCTCAAAGCCTAGTTTTGGCCCGCGGGTCTCGGCGTCATAGTTGCGACCGGAGAGGAATTTGGTTGTCACTTCTGAGATAGTTTCACTTGGTTCGTCATTGCCTGTGCCGGACTCCTGAGTATCGGGCTCGGGTTGTTTGCGCTTCAGCGCCGCGAGCTTGGCGAGGCGGGCTTTGCGGTCGCTGGATGCTGCATCCAGAGAGGCGTGGTTTGACGACATTGTGTGGCAGCGAAGCGCAATAAATGAGAAAAAGATGGAGACTGTTGGAATTATCGTATTGAGAGAGGAACCGAAAAAGCGACGTCAAATGAAGCCCTAGAGTCCTCCACTGCTTGAAAAAGTTGAGTAGCGATTGATGATGTTGCGATAACGATTAACGATGCGCCACACACTAGCCACAGCAAAATCGGGCGGTCTCTCAGTCTTTTGGATCGCGCGCTTCTCAACTTCAACTTTATCCGCCATTCTACACCACATTTACGCCCTCGCTCTCCTCATTTCATGCCTAATACCCTAATGTCGCCGATCGCAAACCCCTGAATGTCATTGCGTCCGCACTCAACCGGTCTTGCTCGGCTCAACGGGCTGTTGTCGGCATCATGTAGAACTCCCGGCGTATATCGGAGGTCAAAGACACCGATTGTTGCACGTGGAGCTCGCTATGTGTCGACTGATACCCCGTTGATGAGAGAAGAAGTCGCTGAAGGACTAAATGTTCCAGTCTCGGACGCCTCACAACCAAATGCCAGCCATGTATCGCCTGAAACTTCACACTCGAAGACCAGCCAAGCTTTGACGGGGAAGTCAGGACAGACAGAGCCCCAGGAACAGTTGAACAACCCACCGGAAAATACACAAAGCCTCGCAAATGAAGAAATGAAACAGCTCCACCGCCGGGGCCTCGTCACGCGTCCACTGTCCAAGACGAAAATCCGCTCTGTGCTTCAAGCTCATAACCTGAGTCCCAGCCTTAGTGATCGCGTATCTCGCTGGTTGAACGCCGAAATCGAAAACAAGGGTCAGGATAGATTTATTGATCAGAAGACGTTGCGGCTAGCGGTGGTGCTTCGTGGCAACTCTCTCTATTCTCGACACCTGGGTTTCCAGCAATGGAAGGACGGATACTCAGAGATCTACAAAGCCAAGCACTACGGGCGCGAAGTACAGAACAAAAGCTCTATACTAGCACTGAAGGAAGAAGGGATGGCACTGCTGGCCAAGGTCCAGACTGATTGCCTGGGAAGCTTTCGAGAAGAATGGCAAGCCATGGACCAGAATGCTAAAGCACAAGCTTGGCAACGCCTTGCCTTTTGGCTCTTGCAGAATGATCCCAAACTGCTTTTGGAATTTCTCATTGTGACAACAGAAGGTCAGGTGAAGCCGGACTTTAGCATGGTTGCTGATTGTCTGATGTACTTGGATACTTTCTATTATGAAGACTGGTTGAAGGATTGGCGGAGTGGTATCTGCACCTATCAATCCGTGATTGAATCATGCCTACATCCAACCCGATGGCCTATACTTTCATTACCGCAGAAGGGTTCTCGGCTATATGTACGACGCGCAGGGCACAAGGCTGTTTCTTTGGCTCTGAAAATTGCCCAAGAAAGATCTCTCTTTCTTAGAGGTGAAACAGCATTGTGCTTTGTGTGGCGTTTTACCGAATTCAAGGATGTGGACCGAGCACTGGAGGCTCTCGCAATGATCCCGAAACTCAAGGATGATGATTTCTCTATGGACTCTCAGGGTGTTCACCGGCATTGCTGCAAGCTTTTGACCTTGGACACTGTTGAAGAAGAAACAGGCGAGCGCAATTTTAAGATCCTTCCGCAGCTTTTGGAGATGGGCATTACACCAGACCGAGATATGCTCAACGTTGTGCTTGCCAATGCCTTTAAGACCAATGGCGAGCTGGGATCTGATATCCTGCAGTTCATGCAGAACCACGGCCATGACCTTGACTCCTACAGTTATCTGACTTTGCTCAAAGATGCAGTCGCCCGTGGAGACCGCGGTAAAGTCGACTCTCTCATCCGCGAGGTTGAGGCGCAGGAAGAGCTGCGCAAGAATCCATGGATCGCCAGCAAAATCTTCCACTCTCATTACATCTTCACTGTCAAACATATGGATGCAGATGCTGACCCCTCGGGCATCTTCTACTCAATGCTTGACATGTACAACCACATTTATGACATCACACCCCTCAAAGAACTCTCCATCATCCCCCCTCGCTACATCCCTCGAAGTGACGGTGCTAATGCGCCTCCTTCTCCAATCCCCCTATACATCATGTTGGCAACCTATTTCCGCTGTCAAAATCGTCTCGCGAACGTCCAACGGATCTACGGTCGATTCCGTGAGCTCGTCGCTCAGGGACATCCTTCTATCGCTCCCATGGTGGAGACCGATCATACCTACAATGAATTTCTAATCGCTTTCCGTAACAGTCCGCGTGGCTTGCGATCTTGTGTTCAGCTTGTTGAGGACATGCTCCATCCAGCAAGCCCGCAACTTGATCAAATTGACAAAACCATTGTCCCAGTGAAGCCCTCTGTGCGCACTTGGACCCTGCTACTTGGCTCCTTCATTTTCCACAGGCAGATCCACGCCTCGGAAAAGATCCGGGAGATGATGGACAAGCACAATGTTCAATACAGCGACGTGACATGGAATATCATCATCAATGGCTATGCCAACGCGCAGAACATCCCCGAGACGGCTGCTGCTATCAAGTCGATGGAGCAGCAAGGTTTCTCCATTGATTCCTACACGATGAAAAGCTTGCGCTATCTCCGTGATCCAGAGCGGCTTTGGGTCGCTATTGATGAGCTGGACCGCAAAGCTACCGAGACGAGCCTGGCGCTTGATACCCCGGAGCCCGAGTCTACAGGTAGAAAGCAAGAGGAGCGCGACCAGCTGATTGACAGCGGATTAGAAAAGCTGGGATCTAAGATGAAGCCCCAGCTGTGAGACTGCCTTTCGTTCTCTCAACTTCTTGTATCATACCCTTTTGTATCACATGCATCGCATATGGAGGCCTTGGCTCGACCCCCCAATGGCAAGCGTTGATTTCGTGAAAATAATGTCAATTCGGCTCATGTACTATACATAGAATCATTATGGCAATTTGCCATGCGCTTGAAATATTTCATAGACAGACTAGAAGATGCGCCAGTAAACCTTGTCTCTTTGTTTCATCTTCCTTGACCATTCATTTTCTCTGATTGTTGATACCTCACCCGAGTAAAAGCGACCAGGAACATGTTCAACCCCCGACAAAGATCGAGACCTGTAAGTGAATCACCAGTGAGCATTGGATTCTACAAGAGGGGCCAGAGAGTCTTACCGCCATCATAAAACAGCATATGCTGACATAGGGGCTGAGGCGCTCTCCTATGCGTGCACATTTCCAGAAGATACCGAAAATCCTGTAACAACCAAATAATCAGTTCTTGTCACTTTCTTTATCTCCCCGCCAGGCCAAGTCTCGAGGGTCCTTACCCGTTCTGGTTGCGATCCATGATCCCTGGCATGATCGAGTGGGCATAGGTGCTCGTGCAGATCAACAAGAGAATCACCAAGACCAGTGATTGAAGGTTGAAAAGGGCCGTCTAAGTGGATGTTCGTGGTGAGTAATGATGTCGGTTATACAAAGTGTACACAGTATGCTGATATGCGTCATAGCTCGACAGCTCGACACTCGACCTTCAGCACCTCGAGCAAGATAAAATCCCAAACCAGACTTACCATCTTGAAAAAGCGATGCCCCACGTCCCTTCAAGGAACAATACAAAAGATCGAAGTGAGACGCAGAGAAGGAAGAAGGTTCACCAATCGTTCACGACATTCTGCCCACCATGTCCGCTCAACGCACGGGCCAACGGGGAAGTCTGAAGCTCCGATTGAGGATGCCGACTCCCAATCCCAACTCGGCTCCTGTCCCAACCCCGTCTGCAGTTTGTCGCCCATTGTCAACGACACCTGCTGCACAATCTCGATCTTTATCGGCCTACGTACCCGGCGACTTCTCTCCACCTTGGCCACATAGCCCCCAGGACACCAATCTCATCCGCGCGGGCTACAAACCCGGCTGGAATCCTATAGACACTCCCACTATATCCACTTCTAAACCATCAACCTCAAAAACCAGACAATTGCCCCCTCCATCGAGGATGGCAGAACCCCGTGCTCGTGCCGCCCGGCACAAGGGCCAGATGAATTTTTCGTCTGAGCGTGAGTTTTCCTCCGAATCTGGTTTACAGTTGTATCCAATTCTCAAACGCGGAACCCTAACATCGATATCCAGTACGACTACTACTTCTCGCCTACGGTGACCCAAGTCCCCATCCCTCATTCTCATCCGAGCCCCTTCCCGAAACCGTGCGCGTCCTCGACGAAATTGTCACGGATTTCATCCTCGAACTCTGCCACGGTGCCGCGCAGGTCGCACACCACGCGCGCCGACAAAAGATCAAGGTTGACGATTTCCGCTTCGCGCTGCGCCGAGACCCGAATAAGCTGGGTCGTGTGCAAGAGCTGTTGCGCATGGAGCGTGAACTCAAGGAGGCGCGGAAGGCCTTTGATCAGAACGATGATCAGGTTGCTAAAGATGCTGGGAAGAAGGGGGCAGCCCCAGCCAATGATGCGGATGCTGGGAATGATCTATTGCCTGCTCCGACTGGAAAGAAGGCCAAGGGTAAAGGCAAGAGAGCTGCAACCCGGAGAGGATCAGATGCTACTGAGGAGTCGGTCTCGAAGAAGAGGAAAACCATCGGATGATTTCATTATCAGATTTTCCACTTTTGGACATTCGTTATCGGCGCTGGATTTGCTTTTATGGATATGGCGTACGGAACATGACAAGGAACAAAAATACCCATGGATATAGTCGAATCAAATTTTACCATTGTTTCTTTGATCTAAACGTGTAGAAGTCGATGCGAGATTTGATTTCCAGTCTAAGCGAATCAGCCAGTCAGATCAATACAATCTATGGAAAGGGCATTGAATAATTATTTAAACGCTAACCTGTAGTGTCCTTAGTACGAATACGCGCTAGAAGGGGCAAGGGTCTGTACCTGGCCCTGACCCTGACCCTGAATACGAGCCTAGTACGACATAAGTATAGTTCGTTCTATTGTAGATCCGCCTGGGTCGAGATCTCCATGTATATACACAAGATTATACATAAATCACATCTTCGCCTATCATGATAAAACTTAGCTAAGCATCACGTAGGCAACTGCCAAGAACAAGAATGATGTCAGGAGTTAGCATTGCCTTTCCTGGCGAGAGATCGGCTAAACCAAAAATAGAAGAACAATTCAATTGGTGAGATCATTAGAGAAGGTTGGGATTGGTCCATTCCATCGCCCCCTTTTACCCTAAAACCAATCAGTGCGAGAGGGACTTTTGATTGGGTTCCAAGTTTATGTATCATACTAGGGATCAATATAGGCTGTGTGAAACATCCGTGAGAGATTGGGAATCGAGAACTTCGTACAGTATGAAATTTATTAAACGGGATATAGGCTACAATATACCATACGTGTATCCTATATTCCTCCTGACGATCTCCCAGTTATTGAACGCTTTGTGCGAAGGGCGAAAATCACCCAATTTCCCACATCCCATGGTGAAAAGTGGGTCGCAACAGACCCTTCTGTACCGAAATTAAACCAGTGAAAACAATGACTGGAAAGCGACTCCACTTTGTCAGGGTCTATCCTAATTTCCAGGGCCCAAGGCCCTGTTATGTGAGGCTCGCGGGGCAAACTGGGGCTTACCTGATTGCTGTCTTTTCCCTTTCCCATCGCATTGACTTTAATGCTTGATTTCCAAGCCCAAGACCACGCTATCCATTTCCTTATCCATTTATATACGCCCGTTACCTCTCGGCACTCTCCGCCCCATCGCTCTAGCGATCTCGATTCCGATTTCGCTTCTGGTCTCGCTTCCTACGCCTGTCATGCAGATTAACGGCACAAGGTCAATATGTGCAGTTATTCTGTATGTGCTGGCGCTTGGCCGACAAGCCCTAGCGCTTGAACTCGTCGCCACCAGTCAAGGTATGAGAAGATAAATGGTCTTGGATCGGGTCAATACCGCTGACACGTCCACAGACTCTATTAAAAATGCCGCCAGCACCGCGACATACGGAATGATGACCTATTATACCGGTAATGAGACCGGTGGGATCCCCGGTGCATTCCCTAGCAAGTGGTGGGAAGGTTCAGCCCTGCTGTTGGCGCTGCTCAACTACTGGCACTTTACGGGGGATGATTACTACAACGAGGAGCTCAGTGTTGCCTTGCAATGGCAGAGTGGTACGAACGGAGATTACATGCCGACGAACTACAGTAGTTTCCTGGTAAGAACTGATAGCAACCCGCGACGGACGATGGCTAGGATCGCGCTCGAGATGCTGATACATTTGCTCCCAGGGTAACGACGATCAAATGTTTTGGGGTCTCTCCGCCATGACAGCCGTTGAATACAAGCTCCCCGATCGCCCGACCGGATTCTCTTGGCTTTCGCTCGCCCAGGGTGTCTTCAACACACAGAAGGCCCGATGGGACACGACCATGTGCGGTGGTGGACTGCGCTGGCAAATCTACATCTACGAGGGCAGTGGATACTATATGAAGAACGCGGTTTCCAATGGTGGTTTCTTCCAGTTGGCCGCTCGCCTTTATCGTTACACCGGCAATGAAGAATATTACACCTGGGCGAAGAAAACCTGGGAGTGGTCCTGTTCCGTACCACTGGTCGATAACAGCACGTGGACCGTTGACGATTCGACCAACGGCGAGCAACAATGTGCCAACGGTGACCAGGTCCGATGGACCTACAATTACGGTGTTTACTTTGGCGGTTGCGCCTACTTATACGCCGCGGTAAGTCTTTCTTTTATACTTTACTCGTAACCATGATTGGAACATCCACTAACAGAAGAATAGACGAACGACGAGTATTGGCTCAACTGTACCACAGGACTCCTAAACACGCTTTGGTCAACATTTTTTACTGAGAAGAACAACTACATCATCTCAGACTGGGAGTGCGAAACCCGCGAAATTTGCAACAACAACGAAGTCCTTTTCAAGGGTCTCGTAGCCAGCTGGCTGGCCCAAACCGCCCTCCTCATCCCATCACTATACGACGAGATCCTCTCAAAACTCCAAGCCACCGGCCAAGGCGCGGCGAATTCCTGCACGGGCAACAGCAACAGCACTTGCGGTGTCCGATGGACAACAGGTACCTGGGATGGACTACAAGGAATGGAACAGCAAATCAGTGCCAGCAATGCCTTCAGCGTACAGATGCTACCGTGGATTAACGGCACCGAATACGGACCGCCTGTGACGTCGAAAACGGGTGGCAATAGTAGCAGTAACGTCAATGCTGGTGAGAACGAAGATGCGGGCAGCGGCCAGACAACGAAACCGGTTACCACCGGTGATAAAGCTGGAGCTGGAATTTTGACTATTATTTTTGTTGGAGGGTTGGTGGGCATGGCCACCTTCATGTTTCTCGGTGCATGATTTTGGCGTTTAGTATATGGCATTGTTTTATAAATTTTCTGATATCCTTGCACATGCTTGCACATATTGTACCATATTGGAACACAATTTTCATTTTGATTGATCTTGAGAACTGGTATATCCAGCCCTGGAGGCGGCTATAGCCAGCACAAAGTAACCAGATATGTAAATACTCGTGGAAATTGATATCCCACCAAAGGATAAGTATCCAATGTTCACAAGCTTACATCGAATATCCAAGCCTCAGGTAGTTAGAACCTGTGGACCCAGTCGACGTTCCACAGTCCAATGACACCCTTGCCCTGACATAGCTCCTAGCCCTTGGCTTCCAGTTCAACACAAACTTTTCGTTTATAAGGACGACCTGGATAGGGGTTCGAACTTTTCGGGGCATAATCTTGAAGCTATGAGAGAGCATGGAGAGAGTCAAGGGAGAATGGCCAAGGGAGGATATAATCGAGTCTTCGTATAGCTGGCAAACATGAGCAGAATGGAGGTTTCCGGCTAATCTAAACACGTATGTAACGTAAATATATCCAAGGATGATATTCACCTTGTGATTACTGTCATATAGATCGTGACTAGGCCACTAAAACTGTAGAGGAAGTATACCTATACATACTGCTACCACATTACTTGCTACTTGCACAAGATGTAACATTTTTATGTCCATTTCATCATAACTAAACGCCGCGCCCAAGTAAGATGCGACTTCGTGAAACCGGGAGTAACAAAGCCCGGGTTGTCCTCTAGACATGGTCTTCTGCAGACTCTCTTCCAAGTCTCTCTGCTTACTCGCAGTACCTCCATCACATACCCCAGCTCTATCTGAACAAAGCCAGATCGACTCCGATGCGCCACTTTGCTTTTTTTTGGTCTGATCGGGCTGTCTGGGCGAGAACGGCCAAAGCAGACGGAGAGATGTGTCTCCAAGAAATGCCTGTCTCATAAAGAAAATGGAGGTCCAAAAGGAGAAATAAAAAAAAACGTAGATAGAAACAAACAAACACGAATCCATTGATGTTGGAACAAGGAATCGAGACATAACATCAAAGGGAAGGGGATTGGAGCTCCACTGAAATCACATGCATCGTTTCTCCGTCATAATCTATGCGCGAGCCTCCTCAGCGGGGCGGTCCTGGCGTTGGTTACGGCCACCCTTACCACCACGCTGGTTGCGGCCCTCAGCGTTGGCACCCTCACCGCTACCCAGGGTCAGCTGGGCAGTTGCTAGCCGGTTGGACAGCTCCATCTGTGTGCGGATGGTGTTGGCCAGGTAAGAAACAACCAGGACGTCCTGGATGTGGTTGTTGCTGTTGCGCCGTTAGTAAAAGAGAAGGAAAAGAAAGAGAATGAGACCAAAAGAGGGAGGAACATACAAGTCGCGCTCAATGTCAGCCGGCTCGACCTTGGGGGCCAGAGCAAGAGCGTTCAGCAAGAACTGACCCATGGCAGTTGAAGCAGGGGCCTCCTCATCAATGACCGACTCGACATATCGTGACACACGGTCGATCATGGAAATAACCTCCTCAATGGCACGCTCCAGAGCCTCAACGTCGGAGGTGATGGAAGCGGAGCGCTCCTCGGAATCCTTGGCGTTGGCAATGGCCTCGAGACCGCTCTTGTCGGCCTCACCGTATCGGAGCTCGTAGGGGACGGGAATGAAAGCGGCGCTGTCGGCGGCCCGCTCAGCGGTGACACCAACGGGGGCGGAGATGTAGGCACGGGTCTCGAGATCCTTGCCGGGCTCGGTCGAGACAGTCAGGTGAACGGCAGGGTGAGGCCATGTACCATCACCCTGACCGCTGTAGAAGTTCTGGATCAAGGCGGAGAAAGTGTTGAGCTCAGAGGCGGTGGCATACCAGCCGACCAGAACCTCGCGCGGGTTGGCCTTCAAGTGCAAAGCCAGCATCTGCTTGTGGTACTCCATGTCGACCTCAACCTGGTCCTCAGCCTCGGAGTGACCCACGGCGAACGCGGAGCGCACTTCGACCTCGCCTCCATCCTCCGATCGTGTTCCAAGCAGCGTTCCGATGACCCGTTCCTGATCGGCATTACGGCGAAGCGAGTGGTCGAGAATGGAGAAGATGGCCTGGAAAAGAGATAAATTAGAGACCTGGATATGATTTGATGTTGGGTTTCATCTGCGTACCTGCGGCTGGATCACCACGTTCAGAGGGGCAGTGGTGGGAGCGGTCCCCACAGAGACAGGGCCCAGGGGGCGGGCGAGGTGCAGGAAGGAGTCTTCGGCCATGGTGGGATTGAAGGGTGGATGTGGGTGAGGAGGTTTTTCGACACTCTCTCACGATTTGGAGACTTCGGAGGGACAATTTTTCCTTGGAGCAAGTGGAGTGCGCCGTGACTTGGTTGTTCCGATTCTTTGTGTGTGGGAATTTTCGCGCTAAGATAAGATAAGCCGGACCACCTCTTTTTCGCAAAGAAAAAACCTCATTTACAACCACCTTTAAATCCAACAATTCAATATGCCTGCTCCCAGAGGTGGAAGAGGTGGAATGTCCTTCAGAGGTCGCGGTGGCTCTGGCTCTCGCGGCCGTGGTCGCGGCCGTGGTGGTCGTGGTGGCCGTGGTGGTGCAGGTCGCAGAGGATTCACATCGTCACGATTGGACGAGATTGAGTAAGTCCCGGAATCGCAAGCTCATACAATATCAGTAGCTAACTAAATTTAGATCGGAAGCATCCTCCGGGGACGAAGCTAACAATGATCAATTGGAGGAGGTTGAAGACGATACCATGATGGATGAGGTATCATCTGGCAGCGACGACGACGAAGAACAACCCACAGCACGCCCATATAACGAATTGCTCGAACTCCTCCAAGCCAACACAGACTCGAAGCCACCAGCTGCGAAGCGAAGAAAGCTCGCTGAATCGAAAACAGAAGATGTGCTAGAAGAGGACGAGGGGGAGTCTGGAGGTGCCAACGACTTGGAAGCTCAAGCACCCTCGGACGATGAGGAAGAGGAGCAAGAAGCCGAAGCCGAAGCCGAAGCCGAAGACGATGAAGATGCGGTTGGACCGTTCGAGAAACACTTTGATATTGGAGAGGGATTCCAAATTACCAAGAAGATTGCGCAAATCGAAGCCAACAAATGGTCCTCGACTAAGAAGGAAGTGGATGGGCTGCGACTGGTGCGCACCGTGCCCGATCTGGGTGATGGCACTACATCTCTGCTTCCAGCAATGAAAGCTACGGCTAATCTTAAGGTAGGGTATATGTGTTGTAGACATACGAGCATTGTAGCTAATGTTTTTCCAGGTCAAGCAAAAGCTGAAGCCTCGCGTCACAGAGTCTTTGCCCACCCTGCAGGGGGACGTTCAGCAGATTGCCCCATATGTGTTTGACTACCAGGATGTTCTCTACGGCGCTCGATCTACCGATACCGCAGATGCTTTGCGAGATGTTATGGCCCTCCACGCCGTCAACCACCTGATGAAGACCCGAGACCAGGTGCTGAAGAACAATGCTCGTCTGGCCAAGGACCCTGACACCGATGTTGAGTGTCGTGACCAGGGATTTACTCGACCTAAGATTCTTTACCTTCTACCGACTCGACAGGCTTGCGTCCGGGTCGTCAACTCAATCACCAAGTTCTACCAGGTCGACCAGCAGGAGAACAAAAAGCGTTTCCTCGATACCTTCTCCTCATCCAGTGAGGGATGGGATCATAAGACAGAGGATGCTCGGGAATTGTTCGGCGGCAACAACGACGATATGTTCCGATTGGGACTAAAGTTCACCCGCAAGACGGTGAAGTACTTTTCGCAATTCTACAGTTCCGACATCATTCTGGCTAGTCCACTGGGCATGCGGACAATCATGGACCAAGCAGAGTAAGTGCCGTTTTATGCATAAGCTTGTACAAACCATGCTAATCCTTGCATAGTGCCAAGAAGCGAGACCATGACTTCCTGTCCTCTATCGAAGTCGTAATTGTGGACCACGCCGATGCCTTGCTCATGCAGAACTGGGACCATGTGTCGTATATCTTCCAGCACCTCAATATGCAACCCAAGGAGGCCCATGGCTGTGACTTCAGTCGTGTCCGCAACTGGTACCTTGACGACCAGGCCCGACACGTGCGACAGACCATCATGCTTGCATCCTTCATCACACCCGAGATTAATTCACTCTTCTCCACCCAAATGCAAAATGCCTCCGGTCGCCTCAAAGCCACACCCACCCACGCCGGCGCGATCACCGAGCTCCCCCTCCCAGTCTCGGTCAAACAAACTTTCTCCCGGATCGACAGTCTTTCCCCGGCCAAGGACCCCGACGCACGATTCAAGCACTTCACCTCGACCGTGCTCTCGACGCTAGTGAAGAACATCACGGGACGTGGCAAGGGTAGCTCGGGCACACTGATCTTCGTTCCTTCGTACCTGGATTTTGTGCGCGTGCGCAACCACTTTGCCACCTCGGCTCAAACGACGCACGTCTCCTTCGGCGCGATCTCCGAGTACAGTGAGACCAGCGAGATGTCGCGGGCCCGCAGTCATTTCATGAGTGGTCGTCATTCCGTGCTTCTGTACACCGAACGTGCCCACCATTTCCGTCGCTACCATATCCGTGGAGTGAAGCGCATTATTATGTATGGTCTGCCGGAGAACCCTGTTTTCTACCAGGAGATTGTTGGCTTCCTGGGACTTGATCCGGCCGAGCTGGCTGAGGCCGCAGAGGGTGGCGTGCGGGTGCTGTTCTCCAAGTGGGATGCACTGAAGCTGGAGCGAGTGGTTGGAACCCAGCGGATTGGTAATATGATGCGTGAAAAGGGCGGTGATACATTTACTTTTGTATAGATAGATGAGACGAGATGAATGTAATGTAGATCGTTACCCTTCCTGTTGTATACTCGATACCTGTACTCAAATACCCTCTCATTACATGCAGTTACAACGCACGTCAAGATTGACTAGAAAAAAAGCAAAAAAATCGAGAAAATCGCTCAACCCATGATATTCTGTACTCTACGATCAACTGGGTTGACCCTGATAGTGGATCCACTTGTCATGCGCGCTATTCAGCTTTTCATTTCTTCACTTCGACAACTTTCTTCACCTCTGTTATCTGATCTTTCCTTTGTTCCACCTCATTATTTCCCTAAAATAGAGTTCTATTTAAATAGAGAAACGAATGAAACGACCGTCACGACGTCACGAAACAAGCATGGCACCCCAGCCTGAATCCTCCAATAACGCCGCCGATCAAGATCACCCCGATGCACCCCTGCCGATCGAGCAATACAGTGATGATGAACCCCGGTCCTTAGTAGCATATGAACCATATCCGATCGAAGACGATGAATCCGAAATTGCCGCAGCCGATTCGCGGCCTCGCCACGCAGCGCATGCGAAGTTGCGCATATTCTGGTTGAAGAATAAGGGCATGTTCCTAGTGCTATTAGCGCAGATGTTTGGCGCCTCAATGAATGTTATGACCCAATTATTGGAGATCAATAGCTCTATGCATCCATTCCAGGTAAGTGCGATATCAATCCATTGACAACGATCAAGTTATGATCACCTCACATCTTGATCTATATCTCCCAAGAAAATTCTCTATAACATACCATACTGACACATACATAGATTCTATTCGCCCGCATGTCCATAACAGCAGTAGCAAGTTACCTCTACATGTGGTACGCTCGCGTGCCCGCTCCGTTCGGCACACGGCCCATCCTAGTCCTACTCATTACGCGCGCCACATTTGGCTTCCTAGGCGTGTACGGAATCTACTACTCAGTTCAGTACCTCCCCCTAGCCGAAGCAACGGTGATCACCTTCTTGGCGCCTATCATGACCTGTTATGCTTGCTCGCTCCTTATTCCCGGGGAGACATTCTCAACCCGGCAACAGCTCGCCGCACTTGTCTCACTCGGAGGCGTGATCCTGATTGCGCAGCCATTTCGCAAGCGCGAAGGCGGCAACGGTGACAGTCCCGGCTCGGCAGACTCGTATCACCACGTCCTAGCGACGATCGTGGCGTTTGTGGGTGTGATCGGAGCCGCGGGCGCATACACGTCCATCCGCATGATCGGGCGACGTGCGCACCCTCTCGTCTCGGTGACGTACTTTTCCAGTGTGACGACGATCATCTCGCTTGTCGCGATGGCTGCGGTGCCAGGGGTTCCATTCCGGTTGCCTAGTAACACACTCGAGTGGTCCTTTATGGTCGGGTTGGGTGTTTGTGGGTTCCTATTGCAGTTCCTTTTGACAGCGGGTCTGTCGTACGTGCCACCGGCAGAGGTGTCGGTTAGTAAAGGCGGACAAGGATCGCGGGCGACGAGCATGGTATACACGCAGGTTGTGTTTGCACTCTTCTACGATAAGATGATCTGGGGAACGACACTGTCCCTCGTGAGTGCGGCGGGGTCGGTGCTCATCCTTGCGTGTGCAATTTATGTAGCAGTTATGCAGGAAGGACGATCGGAGCCGAAACCAGCTGAGGAGGTTGTTGATCAGCCGCGTTACAAGGATGTGGACGAGGAGGCTTGATAGGTAACCGAGGGATTGAGTTTCAGCAAGAGTTAAATGGCGCACATCTTTGTGTTCGGATTGATTACGCCACTGCGCATATCTGAACCGGAGCACTCTGCTCCTCATAAACCCGCATCAGTGCATTCGACGTCATAAGGTTGCAGCGGCCAACGCCAAATCCGAGTTCGCCCGAGACTGATTATTGGATCGAATCTGAAAGTAGTTTTGGGTACAGATATGGCTTCATCTGGTCAAAGATAGTGGAGACTATTAAAGAGTCCACTTTGCCCCGGTTTAGTGGATTCATCCCCGGATTTACCTGTCAGATCAATTCTTTTATAGAAACCATTGCATATTGCATATCATTCTTCCATGCCTATATCTACTACATGTCCCTATACTAGGTCAATCATTTAGACATGCGCCACTTCGACACCTGGGTCATTCGAGACCCCTATTCAATCTGGCATTACTATTCCACCGGTCAACGATGGCAAGACACCGTCCAATCCCTAATTCAGGAACGCAAGATCTGCTCACCAACCATGACCAATGAGCCCCCGATCAATCCCAAACAACCCATGAACTCTCAAATCACCAGCTCTCTCCATCGCCTCCCACCAGAAGTTCGTCAAATGATATGGACCTACGTCTTCGGCTCAAACACAATCCACCTCGTAACAATCAAAAACAAACTCCGACATGTCCGCTGTCCCGAAGAGAATCCCTCTCTCCCTCAACACCGCCACTGCTGTCCTTTAACACCAGCCCGGTGGCGTATCTACGACGGCCGAGTGCCAGGCCACTCAGATCGACTACTATACCCACACACCCACGATCTTCTGCCAGAAAACCTAAGCAACAGCCACTCAGCCCTACTCCGTAGCTGCCAAGCCATCTACGCCGAAGCATCAGATCTACTCTACCGAAACGCCACGTTCGACGTGGACGATCTACATACATTCATTGCTTTCACACAAAGCATCGGAAAAAGGCATCTAGCTTCCATCAGACGTCTGACTGTGCAATGGATGCCAGTGTGGCAACCACTTTCCGGCCAAGATCACAAAGGCTCCATTTACGCGCATACCCACAGCGATGCACTGTGGATCCAATTCTGGGATATAGTAGCGCAATTGCCGAACCTGTCCGAACTCAAATTAAGTATTGATTTGGGCCGGTTCACGGGTATGGTCTCGGGGGGTGGGGTGGTGGTTGTTGCGGGTGGACAGCAGCGAATTCCGCTCATTCTTACTGAGCCGTGGTTATTGCCATTGTTGAAGGTTCGGGGGTTGCAGGGGTTTGAGATGGCAGTTACGGCGCGGTGTGATCCTGCGGCGAAGGGGGTCCTGGAAGGGGATCTGGTCAGGGATGCGGCGTTGCTGAGGGATCAGTTGAGGTGTGTGATGTGTTCACCTGTTGGTATGCCATTGGAAGAGATTGAGGGATTGGGATTGAAAGATTTTGCGGGGGCTTTGGAGGCATTGAGAGAGGTTCCGATCAGGAAGAGGCAGCTAGCTATTACTGCTTGATTTTGGTTCTGTTCCTTATATACCTCTGTTTCTGTTCGTGTCTTGTCTCATTGGTGATACCCATTTTGATACTCTGCATAAGAGTCTGTGATAGAGAGATACAGTTGAAAGAGTCAGCGTTGCATATGTTATAAATTGATATACTCAGTGCTCTACTTGTCTATATCTATAACTTTAACACAATCGACAATCCCTGCTAATATTCGAATTATTACCGAGATACCAAACCCAGATACCCGGGGATACCCAGGGCAATCTATACAAATCCCATTCCATTAGTCTTTCAGCCAACCCAAGCTTTTCTTGGACCAACATGGTCTCACGCTACTCGATTTCGAGCAAACAAATGAAGCAAAACGATGCATAACGAATTGAGCCAATCCATATAGCCACAGCTACAGCCGACAAACAGAAATTGGTTCAATTTCGGAGTATTAGGGAGGACAAAGCAAGGGACGCCACAACACCCGACAAAGGAGATCGCAATTTGGGGAAGCACAAGAAAAGTATAAGACAAGAACCGAATGCAAATGTTGGATGCAAGAGGAATCGAATCCATTTCCCTACTGGGCCGAGACGTCCTTGCCGACGCGGCCACGAAGTTCATCATCGTAGCCGTTGGTCTGCTCGGATCCAGGCTCTTCCTCTTCTGTGGGGGAGTGCATTTGACTGGGAGTTTCCTGGAGAGAAAGACGGCTACGCATCATCTAGAAGGACAGTTAATGATCGCTCATGTAGAAGGACAGAAAGGGAGGATTTACCCATGCTCGTACACCTCCAATCAATCCCAGGCTGTAACCAGTGGCAAAGTCCTCGTTCCGGGCACCACCCATCGGACTGTCGGGGCGGTTCAAGGCCTCCACACGAGACAAGTGCGACTTGCTACCACCAGTAGGGCTGGCCAGGGGACCACGAGCACTGCCGTAATCCACACTGTTGCGGGTACTAGGCGCCGGGCTACTGGGCCGGCTGTTCTGCCAGATCTGTCGCAGTTCCCGACCCAGCTCTTGACCGGTCATAGTCCAGTTGTTCTTGATATTGTCCCGGAGCTCCACCACGTGTCGCTTGATCTCCAATTCATTCTTCTTCAACCAAGAGACATTGAGTTCCTGGCGGGAGGCACCGCGCTTGAACTGACGGGAGATGTATTGATCGTAGTCTCGGACAATGCTAAAAAGACCTCTCGTTAATAAGTGAAAATGGAACGAATCTGAAATACCGGTCACCACCTACCGAGTAATAAGACCTGTGGTACTGACGCCCTCTGTACGCTGAGTAACCAGGAACTTGCCCTGGGCCTTGATGGGCGCGTAAATATCATCGCCTTCCGCAGCCTCGTAGGGCAGGTCATCGTGAGCAACGTAGTCAATCTGATGCTCCGACAAAAACTCCGGAGTCACCACCCATGGGCAGTTGGGGATGACCTCATCCACCCACTTGCAATGCCGCACCGTCTCAGCTCGCTCGGCACCACTGAGCACAGTAAGACCCTTGCGGAGGTGAGTCTCCTCATCACCAGTGACGCCGACAATCAGGTAGGTATCGGGGCAAGCGTGCTTGGCTTGCTCAAGCTGTCTCATATGCCTGCCACGAGATTAGCATATGTCCAGACAGACCTCTATTTCCCCCATAATTCAATGTGCGATCGAGTTCGGATCAAAGCATCGACTGTGGTTGGAACATACCCAAGGTGGAACAAATCAAAGACTCCATCCGCGTAGACTCGCACTGGCCGTCCCGTCGGCGGCGGGTTGGTCTTGTAACCCACCGGATCTTGCAACACACCACGTTGTGGCGGGGGCATAGAATCCTGGTCCTTGGGCAAGTCAATGTGAAGACCAGGTCGGTTTCGAGGAGGGTTCTCGATGTCGGAAGAAGCCACTGTGGTCTCGGAAGGCTCCCCAGGATCCTCCTTGTGTATCGGGATGTCGGCACCGTTGGCGGTCGCAGATGCTGCGCCGGAGCTCTTGCGGGCCCTTTTGTGAGAGGAAGTGGTGGAGTCCTGTGTCTTGGATTTGGGTGGCGCATTGGTAGGCCCGGTCGAGTCCTCGCCGCCCTCTTCGCCGGACGCGTCGCGCGAAGAAGGTTGGAGCTCAGTTGTGGATTGAGGAACGGGAAGGTGGGAAGCGCTGCGCTTGCGCTTACCAGCGGGAGAAGTGGAAGACATGACGGAGACAAGGGGAGTGTGTTCTCTAGTTCTCTCGAGGAAAGAGAGATGGAAAGAGAGATGTCAACGTGTAAGCGGCTTGATCCGGTTTTAGGGGTAATTTTCTTTTTTGGGGCACAAGTGGGGGCTGCCGATGACGGCACTTGTTATGAAACTGAAAACTAACAGACCCTGTAGATCGATCTATCACTCCTTTTATTTCGAGGGTTTACGAAAGATCATTAGAAGAAAGGTCTTATTTGTACCGAGATGTGACAGCTCCCCGGAACTCCAATAAACAGTCAAATGTCTACCAGGGTATCCACTCAAGCATATACCAGATAAACAGAGTGGAAATCAAAATCCCCTTCTCTTTTGTGTTCACTCCCATGTAGTCCCCCCCGATCCAGTTACCTAGGATCTGGTCTAGGAACTAGGTCTTGAAAAAAAAAAGCAGATAAAGTATAAAATGTAGAACGGCACGGCGTGGATAAAGTGTAATGGTTCGTCAATAGCGAGGCATTTTCTGCGGTATCTCGTGGTGTGAAGGCATAAAAAAAGGGACAAGACGTGTTCATGAAGGCCCATGGCTCCCGGCGAAGGGCCTCCCTCATACCTATGATCAACCCTGTCTTCCTCCTCCCAAACCCTGTCTCTCTTTCCAACTCACGCTGACATGAATCCCACGGCGAGAGTGCACCGAACGGACTCAATTGGCCCAACAAATGACTAAGAAACAAAGACAAAACAGAGAAAGGGCACAGAAAGCGGAAGCATGGTTCGTAAGGGGTGGCAGGAAATCGTTAAGACAAACAAAAACGGGCGGGAAGGTTAAAAAAAAGGAATGCCAAACAAGGACAGGAGGTTTGATAGAAAAAGGAGATAGATCGGCCCATGGGTCCTCCTAGGATCCGAACCTAGGCGGTCGACTTGTCGTCCGTAGAGGCTGGAGATTCGGATATTTGAGAGGTATCATGTTTCCCTTGAGGTCCAGGGGTGGCCTCGCGGTCATTCCGGATGGAATCGGTCGGATGCACCTGGTTAACCAGATCATGGTCTTCCGTCTGATCAAATAGCTCCTCCTCGTTCTGATCAGGGATGACCTCGGTGCCATCGCCAAGCAGAATGATCCGGCCCCCGGCCGAGCGAACACTAAAAGCCCGCGAGCGCTCCATCTCCAAGTCATAGTCATCTGGCTGATCCTCGAACTGGTTCCGGATTCCAGGGCCTCGGAATTCGGCTGTGCGCAACTCTGACCGTCAGCACGAAGAGGTACTTCCTTCGGATTCCTCGTGAGACTTGCCGTACTCGGGCGGAGCACAAGGACCGTCTCCGCTCGCAACCCGCTCTGCAATCTGGTTGTACCATTCCTCCTTGGTTTTGCCGTTGAGCAATCCGATGACGGTCATGGTCATGTTATCGCATCCAACTCCACCAGTCTCGCTGTTGGAAGCCAGGCAGTTATCCATCATGTTCTCACAGATCCGGTACAGGTCCTGCTTGGCAGCGATACCCCTCCGAACAAATTCAACCACAGCTTGGGAGGACTGGCAATCCCAGATACCTGAAATCATATATAAGTATGGGATCTCCCTTAGATTCAAGACGATTGAACGTACCATCACAAGCAATGACAAGGAACTCATCATCTTGGGTCACTTCGTGCACAGTCACATCGGGGTATGCGGTGACAATCTGCTGCTCGGGCGACAGCTCAGGGCTCTTCTTGAATTCGAAATCACCGATGGCACGGGACAGAGCCAGGTTTCCATTGACACGGCCAAAGTCAACGAAGCCACCCGCAGCACTAATGCGAGCTTTCTCGCCTATGTGAGGTGTGAGCAGAGGGGCTTGGGTCCGGAAACGAATCAACACTAACCTTCATTCTGGGGCTTGTGATCAAATGAAAGGGGCTTTGCGCGGCCCTTGACACCCAGCACAGACCGGGAGTCACCGGCGTTTGCCTGTTACCCATGTTAGTCATTCTCCGATCCTTTCGTAGCCCTTATCATGCATCACGTACCACCCAGATCTTATTCTTCGAGATAATGCTAGTTGAAGCAGTGCAGCCGGACACTTCCTCCTCATATTTAGGGTCTGCACCGGGAAAACAATCATGGTTAGAAACGAAGTCCGAGGGTAAAGCAGGAAAATAGAATAGAAGGGGCTCAATCCATCTACTCTCTGGAGTCAAAACCTCCACGAACCTTCCAAAATTGCCCGGTCAGTAGCCAGGAAACCATCCTTCATCGCCTGCTCAATATCTCCCTTGGAGAATGCGTCCTGCTTGGCAACGATCTTGTGGAGGTTCTCCCCAGTAAATAGTGCCACTTTGTCTCCACCGTGGCCATCATATACACCGAAAAAGGCTAGACGCTGGTCCGGAGGGGTCGGTTTATTGTCCTCGTTGATGTACTTCGCTTGGAGATCGAGCACAGCAGCGTGGGCATCCTCCATGCTAATTCTCCAGCCTTGCATGGCAGACACGCCGTAGATGCAGCAATCATCTCCGCCCTCGGCCGATGTCTAGATCAAGAACAAACAAGAATAGGTCAGTCAAGCTATCAAGCAGTTTTATGGCGGTAGTGGAAAGAAGCCATAATAGGAGTGCAGGGGCCTATATGTGATCGAAGCGATCTCAGCCCCTCCGAGTCAGCAGGACCCCGCATGGCCGATCCTCAAAAAGTGGAATTCTGGCCATGAGCGACGGGACTGCGACCCTGTAGATCGCAGTGGCCCATCAAAAAAGTCACCGAAACAGATATACGACCGTGCATCAGGGTGTTGCGGGCCCGAGGTGGTGGTGATGTGCCTCGGGCGAAGAAAAAGGCCGGGATATCCCATTTGACAGTGTGGGGAGGGGCAGGGGCAATGGAAAATTGCAACTCACCTTCTCGACCACCGGCTCCGACAAGGTCTGACCCATAATGGCACGGATTGAAATATGAAAGCGGGGAGAGGTGGAGGGGAATCGGAGGGAAGCTCCAGATGAATGGGTGGAAGAGGAGAAAGGAAGTCAGGTGAAAGAGGGACGCAAGGCCTTTCAGCGCGTTTCTGGGTCCCGCGATAAGTCGCCTGCCGAGTGGGGAACAATGACGATCTAGGGCTTTCTTAGGTGATTGAATAAAGGGAAGAAGAGAAACAATGAAGAAAAAAAGAAAGAAAATTCAACGACAAGAACTCTGGCAAGATTTTCGAAATTGAAAGGGGCTGAAGAAATTTCTTGGGTGAGATTGGATTCTTGTGTAGAGAACAGAGATTTCCCCGTAAATTACATGACGAGAAATGAGTCTCGTGGGCTTTGATAACAATCAGGTGACTTTATAGTATGATTCAAGGCTCCTTGGGCACTAGTTTTTACTTGATTTTGAGGCTATAGAAGAGATATTACACACG
This sequence comes from Penicillium pulvis, assembly GCF_028828015.1. Lineage (NCBI taxonomy): Eukaryota > Fungi > Ascomycota > Eurotiomycetes > Eurotiales > Aspergillaceae > Penicillium > Penicillium pulvis. Next base: position 415,881 of record NW_026643072.1, read on the forward strand.
AGAATATTCTTGCATACTTAAGTCGTTGATCATTCATCTCAGAGCTTCTTTATGTATCCGCATCACGCCATGAGCGGGACGCTGTATGGTTCATACCAAGGGGAAACATCTCCCCGGTCCGAAGCATGTCATTAGGCCCCTTTCATGCCTGATAATCTATGATAGCATTTTATAGTTCTTTAGACAATGATCCTATTGAATATAATGCACGTGCCAAGGTGGATCGATGACTCGGCACTCATTGCAGCTATGAGCTCGAGTCATCTGTTTTTCGTCCATTGAATACATACGGACCCTGACCAGAAACTGTAGCAGATTGACAGTGTTCTCGTGCGATATCACCTAGTCGAGACTGAGATCATTGTGTATCTTACCGTTCCTATTGCATTGAATTAGTCAATCATGACCTTACGTGTAACTATGACTAGTTGACGCAATATGTTTTAGCGGTTTGCCGCACATCTTACATGCAATTATACCAATCCCAGCATACAAAACCTTGGAGATGGTCTGGTCAGATTCCCTTCACTTCCGATCAGATGCTTCAACCTGAATACCTGTTCCTGCTCTTGGAGTTGCCTTCATCTGAGCGTCATCCTTACATAAGCTTCACGTGATCCAACCCGCATATGGGTCGTCAACTTTTTCTATCTTTGAACCCCACCCGATAACCTTAGTTATGGGCAGTCATGAAGTCGTTTTCGAGTTCTGCTATCAGTACGTGTCCAAACATCCCCCTCAAGTACTACAAGCCACCTTGCTAACAGTATTCGTTCCAGATAAGTCGGGCAAGAAATTTGCGCCGAAGGCGCCTGTTCGTCGCGCGCCTGCCGCGCCGGCGCGGCGACCCAGTGCCGCTCAACAAGCCCAAGCCCAAGCTGCCCAAGCTTCACAGGCAATTGAACAGGAGAAAGAAAGTCCGGAGGCGACTATCGTTGAACCGCCCGTTCCCCCACCATCCGCCTCGCAAGCCGTACCCGAGAAATCAACCGTTATCGAAGAAACAACCGTCGCCGCACCCCAGCCTCTAAAGACAGTGCAAACAGTGCCGAAGCCGGTCACATCTATTCCAACCCCTCAACCCAAAATCAAAGTTCCCGTCTCGGTACCAAGTCCTGTGCCAAATCCTTCAGTCACCTATACAGCAACCCCGCCCTCCACCGTCGATGAACCAACATCTCCCCGCACTCTCACTACGGAACCAACTATCGTGCAGTCTATTGAACATGACGTTGAACAGACTGCCACGAATCAGCCCGCCTTGGAAGCGGCACATCTCACAGATACCGTCACCATCGATGCACCCCCTGCTCAAGACTCGGGTGCTGAGTCCCAGGCAACACCTCCTATCTCATTGAAGGGGGCAAAGAAAAGCTCTGAAATCACCAAGACGAAGATTCAGCCACGCCCCAGGGGACCTATCGCAACTCCTCCGTCTACCCGGCGTACCAGTGACACCCCAGCGCATTCCGTGGCGGCTTCTTCCGTAGCACTCTCAACCCCAGAGCCAAGTCGGGCATCGGCAAAGGGAAAGCGCAAGGCTTCAAAAGCAGGAACGTCTGACGTCGATGGCGCCGAAAAGCCGAAAAAGATTCGCCGACGAAAGCGTGAAACTACGCCTGAAGGTGCAGACACGGTGGAAATTCTACCGAACGTTATCAAGATGTCAGAACTATGCAAGGATTTGAAGACAGGCAAAAAGTCGAACCGTGAGATTGCATTACGAAAACTAGAGCTGGAAGAGCAAGAGCGGAAGCAGAAGGAAAAGGATGGAACACCTGCAACGCCTCAGACCTCCAAAGCAGAGGCTAGCAAAGAGCCGGAGAGACCTGAGAAGGCAACTGGCCCTGTCATGCGTATTGTCAACGGTGAAATTGTGCTTGATGCAGCCTCACTTCAGGTAGATCGACATGCGGATGCAGCTCGGGACGCCGGAGATATGGACGTCGTGGAGGAAAACCAACTCACCCGGAAAATTAATCAGGCCACTTATGGCAAGCGATCAAAGACGGAAACTTGGGATGAGGAGATGACAGATCTGTTCTACCGTGGCCTCCGCATGTTCGGCACCGATTTCATGGTCATTAGCAAGCTTTTCCCTGGGCGATCCCGCCGGCAAATCAAGCTTAAGTACAACAACGAAGAGAGAAAGGATGCTCAGCGGATCAATGACGCTTTGTTTGGCCCCCGTGAGATCATCGATATTGAAGCATACTCGCTGTTGACCAATGAAACATATGATGATCCCAAGGTCATCCAACAAGAGCTGGATGACGAGAAGGCGAAGATTGAAGAGCAGCACGAGAAAGAGAAAAAACTACAAGAAGAGATGATTCGCAATCCTACCAACGCCGAAGGGGAGGCTGATGATAAAGCCAACGCTGCACCCATCAAGGGCAAGCGCAACAGCAAGAAGCAGATCAAGAGTGCAGGTGGTGGGACAGAGGAGGTGCTGGGGTCCATCGATGATTAGTCTTATATTTCTTTTCTTCTTCTTTAATTTTCAGCGGGCGTTTAAGATTTGATCGGGTGGCTAGCACTGGAATGTGCTTTGAGGGTTTACCGGCGTTCTTTGCATTCAGCGAATGATACACAGGGAGGTATGCCAATGGAGTTTCACAGCTATATAGTCTGTTTGCATAGAGAAGAATACTAGGAAGTTTTTCGCAAATCATATGTTATGTATAATTCACAACGCTGACTTCCATGATTCCAAGGCCTGGATCCGGCTTCAAAAGCTACATTTCGTATTGAATATTGTTGGCACCGTCATCTGTGCAGTTTGTCCAGATACCCGTCATCCACTATCTGCGTTTTGTTGAGCCAAATCCAGTACTGCTGGATGAATTCGAGAACTGGGGTGGTGAGCGACTTCTCGAACTGCCTTCGCCTGCATTGACACCACCGAATCGCCCAGTCGGCCCTCGCGGAGACGATCCACCACCTGAACGTCGTCGCCCCATTCCATATCCAGCAGCAGCACCTCCAAGAGCACCAGTCCAGAACCCAGGAGTCCAACCTTGAGAAGATCGTCCTCCATTTGTAGGCTTGTCCCCATTCCACCAGCTACCGTAGGCAGGGGGTGGTCCTGAGTAAGGATCATGGCCGCCGCCTCCACCTCCTCCACCACCGGGACCGCCACCACCCCAAGATCCCCCTCTTGTCCGACGTGGACCCCTGGGCGTTCGAGTTGAGGCAGGGCCACAGCACAACTGCCAAATGATCACCCCGAAGACTCCAAAGGTGAAGGTGAAAAACAAAAGGCTCATCCACCATTCCCACACCGGCTGATCAGAGGCCATCATTTTGTTGGCAGATCTTCCGAAGCGGTCTTCACCATGCTCCGTCAATAGCATCCGGTATTCGACACCACAGCTTCCTTTTAGAACCCATTTGTCGTTGGCATTTCGATACCCCTCACACATAACATCTGTCGCACCAAGCTTGAATTCGGACGGAAGTGATGCTTCACATGTCCACTGTACATCTTCTTCATCGTAGTCATAGCCTTGGTTCGTACATCGCATTACCTCTGGCTGGTAGAGGTCACATATCTTTTTTGATGGGCCAACACAGGTAAGTTGTGGGATTGGCGAGACTCGACGAGAGTTTGTCATGCGGTTTGCACGTAGTGTCAGAGTGTTGACATTGGAGAGTAGAATGGCATCTTTGCTTGGTGGGTTCTGTGTCGCGCATAGTGCTGATGAGGTGAGCAGCAGCGCGGTGATGGCAGATGTAAGCCCGCGCATTTTATGTTTAGGATCAACCAGTATGTATTAGCACGCGTGTAGACTGGTACAGTTGATTGTAGGTACGTGAAGATGGTTGGTCTTTATAAATGATAGCTATAATAGCTGTTGCACGTACGTCAGTGGGGTGGAGTACCTTCCAAGTCAGCGTGTCCTGAGGAGAGCGATAAGCGATAAGCGATAATCGATAAGCGGTTCGGGCCAAGAAAAAGATCCACTCGCCGAGAGTTAGGAACCTCCAACTGACAGTGGGGATGGGTGCACCACAAGTAGGCATTGCCCACCGCTGATGATGGCGCTCCAACAACGTGCGTGTGAAGAACCTTGAAACCTGAATGCTTTGTGCTGATGATTCTCTAGCCGACCCAGCGCTTTTGGCGCCTCAATCATCGTATGCCCGACTTATGACGATATGAATGAGATCTAGATCGCTAACCCCTCGATCAGCTTGTCCTTCACCCAGGGCTTTCTCCTAGGACAGCTCTCTGTAGTATTATTGATCGGCGCATTCATCAAGTTCTTCATCTTCGGTGAAGCCCCACCGCCTCCTTCCCGAGGCTTATCCAACCGCACATCCCACCGCCGCTACAGCTCAGTTTACAACCCTCCGCAAGATCAAAAGACACTTCGAGAAAAACCCTCAAACTCAAATGTTCTTCGTCCGGTGCCTGCCTCCTCTACCAATACACGCTCTATTCTCCGAAAGACCTACTACAGCGCCATTCCTACTAATCCGTCCAAACATGGCCGACATCGAATGCACCACTCGTCCCACCAACCGGAGTCACTGGACTGGTTCAATGTCTTGATTGCGCAGACCATTGCACAGTACAGGCAAACTGCCTACGTTCTGAAGGACTCGCCCACAGCCTCGATCTTGAGCTCCCTGAATGCCGCTATGAATAACCCGGAAAAGAAGCCATCCTTCATTGACAAGATTACGGTCACCGATATCTCATTGGGAGAGGAATTCCCCATTTTCAGCAATTGTCGCATTATCGCGGTGGACGATCCCAATTCCGACGGTGGCAGGCTACAAGCCCTATTGGATGTGGACCTTAGCGACGACAACCTCTCAATTGCTGTAGAAACTTCTATGGTACTCAATTATCCCAAGCCTCGCTCTGCCATTTTACCGGTTGCTTTGTCGGTCTCCGTTGTTCGATTTTCAGGAACTCTGTGTATTTCGTTGATTCCGGCATCAACAGAGGACCCCCTTGATACGCCCGCAAAGACACCCGAGCCTACAGTGGAACCAGGTTCCAATACAGCCACCGGGTCTGCCCAGGATCAGAACCCACCCAAAAGCAGTCCCAAGAGCAATGTCGCGTTCTCATTCCTTCCAGATTACCGACTTGATCTTTCTGTGCGTTCTCTCATTGGTTCGCGCAGCCGTCTCCAAGATGTGCCCAAAATTGCCCAGCTGGTTGAGGCCCGAGTTCACGCGTGGTTTGAAGAACGTGTGGTTGAGCCCCGTGTGCAAGTTGTGGGACTCCCAGATCTATGGCCCCGTATGGGTAGGACTGGCGTAAGGCCTGGCGAAGAATCCGATGCCGGGTCTACTGCACCTCCACGCAGCGCTGGCTCTGCCGAGGCAGGAGCGAGCCCGTATCAATTTTCCGACGGCCGTGAACCGGAGGGGCTACGGTTCCGTGGACCTTTGCCTTTGGATCCTCGTTTAGGACTCGGTGCAGGCTCGCGCAGTAGCAGCTTCAATGCTGATATGGGGAGCTTGCGGAGCCCGAGTATGACCCGGCAGGACAGTGCTGGTGGTGCAAGCGACCAGTTCTCCATGCCGGGTGGTATGCCCGGTGGAGTAACTGCAGGCAGAGATTTATGATCACCATTCAATGTTTATGTTTGCCAGGTCTTACTACTGCGTCATCGTGCTTGTCTCAATATTGTATAGTAACGAAGTAGTCTGCCCGTCAATACATGATGGTAGAATCATATTCTACAGCCTTGTAAAGTCCAATAAAACACTAAATATACGTGTAAGATCACCTTATTCAAGGCGAATATATGTATTGAATGAACTAAATCCATTCTCTTCCATTAAGTCAATTCGGTCATTAAGCATCAAGTGTCCATTCGACCATGTCATTTCATGCGGAAGCCGACTGCAGGAAGGTTCCTGTGTATTGCTGGCGGTAGGGATTCACATCCACCTCAGCACCACGGTTAAGCGGCGTCCACTTAGGCTCCTCCTGGAAGAGACGCATAGCCTTGACGTACTGTAGAACAAGTAAGTTATACATTCATAGAATCTTCTGAAGAAGTCAAAGATGTTCCTTTACATACGTTCTTCTCGTCGGTCGTGAAACGATGGTAGATACCAGCAGGTAGGATAATCATATCATCCTTGACCAGGTCGATACGAATCCACTCATCTTCCTGACCGCGGACATCAAAGTATCCCTCGCCGTCAAGAATATAGCGAATCTCCTCATCCTCATGCAGGTGCTCCGCAAAGAATGTCTTCACCTTCTCCTCGTACACATCACCCATTGTCTGCGGCGAGACGCAAATTTGGTCACGGTTCTTGTAGCCACGCTCAGACGCAATGCTGTCAACGTCCTCGATCGTTGGGCAGTGCTTATACAGGACACCAAGCTTGGCAAGGACATCCTCAGACACGGCGCGACCAGAGTCGTGGGGCTCACGCTGGTCGCCCTACATTTTGCGTAAAATTATTTAGTTATCCACAGTTGATCCATTTGCGTCATCGGTGATATATTTGAAGGTTTCGGGTCAGTTTTTATGGGAAATGAGGCGGTGAAGCTTACCGACTTGTTGTCGTACCAGTACGCCTTCATGGTGAATTATATGCTGAAGGAAAATGAAACAATTGTGGTCAAGACGAAGGAAAAGAGAAGAATGTAAGGGTTCGCTGAACATCAGCAGCCCCGCAATTGGCCGATGGCGCAAGATGATTATGTGAGAGTCTTATCGTTGCACGTGACCACGGTAACTTTTTTTATGTCTTATCGCGATAACAAATGTTGCAAACTCTCGTTTCGTTCGTGTTTTGCTATTTTGGAACTCACGAATTCAGTATGGCGTTTCGAGCTCGGCCTGTGACTCTGTTGCGCCCGCGCATCGGGGTCCGTTTACCCATTTGCAGATTCCGTGGGCTGGCAACTGTGGCCGAGGGCTCCCGGTAAGTTGATCTCTCCTGATCAGATTCAACCATCGCTAACATGAATCCTATTCTGGAATAGACCCTACGATGTCGTTGTAATTGGCGGCGGTCATGCTGGCTCGGAGGCATGTGCTGCTGCTGCTCGTTCTGGCGCACGCACTGCGCTCGTGACCCCCTCGTTATCGAACATTGGCGTGTGTTCGTGCAACCCCAGCTTCGGTGGAATAGGAAAGGGCACAATGATCCGAGAGGTGGATGCAATGGATGGTGTCGCAGGCCGAATCATTGACAAAGCGGGCATCATGTTTCGGATGTTGAATCGCTCCAAGGGTCCCGCCGTGTGGGGGCCGCGCGCGCAGATCGACCGTGACTTGTATAGGAAGTACATGACAGAGGAATTGGTCAGCACCGAGAACCTGAACATCGTGGAGGGCAAGGTGGCGGACATTGTGGTTTCCAAAGAGGGGGGAGAAAATACTCCGGGTGCACAGGGCAAGATTGTCGGTGTTCGACTGGAGTCTGGCGAGGTCATCCCTACTGGCCGTGTGGTTATCACCACTGGGACTTTCTTGGGTGGTGAGATCCACATTGGCCTCGAGGCGTACCCCTCTGGCCGGATGGGAGAGGCCCCAACTTATGGGCTGAGCAAGTCTCTCCGTGATGCGGGTTTCTCGCTGGGACGATTGAAGACCGGCACACCACCACGTTTGGATATGAAGAGCATTGATTTCTCAGGGCTAGAGGTTCAGCGTGGTGACTCTCCTCCACAGCCGTTCTCATACTTGAATAAAACGGTCGAGGTCGGAGATGAGGGACAACTCACCTGCTGGATGACCCATACCAACGAAAAGGCCCATGATATCATCCGTGCAAACCTGGACAAGTCTATCCATATCAGAGAGACTGTACGGGGGCCTCGTTACTGTCCATCTTTGGAATCGAAAATCATGCGATTCAAGGATAAGACACGGCATCAAATCTGGCTTGAGCCCGAAGGATTTGCCCCGAACGATGTGATATATCCGAACGGCATTTCTATGACCGTTCCAGCAGATGCGCAGTATGCCATGCTGCGTACTGTACAGGGTCTTGAGAACGTCAAGATGCTGCAACCGGGCTATGGTGTTGAATACGACTACATTGACCCACGCAACCTGCGATCCACTTTGGAAACCAAGCTCATCAGCGGTCTCTACCTTGCGGGTCAAATCAACGGCACAACTGGCTACGAAGAGGCAGCCGGACAGGGTATCATTGCAGGCATGAACGCCGGTCTGGAATCACAGGATCGAGAGCCTCTCAGTCTAACTCGATCGGACGGATTCATCGGTATCATGATCGACGACCTCATCACCAAGGGTGTGTCTGAGCCATATCGCATGTTCACCACTCGAAGTGAATACCGCATCTCCACCCGATCTGATAATGCTGATCTTCGCCTGACACGCATGGCTCGCGATGCTGGTGTCGTTTCGGACAAGCGTTGGCGCCACTTCACAGAGGCAGAAGCGCAAATTGAAGAACTCCAAGCTCTACTTGCCAACACAAAGTTCTCGTCCTCTGCCTGGTCTCGAAAGGGATTCAAGGTGCGCGCCGACACCTCGATCCGCTCAGCACTAGAAATTCTGTGTCTCGACGGTGTGGACATTAACGCCTTGATCCCACACATTGAGTCTGCGCCTGGAGTTGCCTATGTCCCTGATTCCTTTGATCCAGTTATCCGGGCCCGCGTGGCCATTGAAGGTCGGTATGCGCCGTACCTCAAGCGCCAGGAGAAGATGGCCAAGCGGTTCTTGCAAGATGAGAATCTCCTATTGCCGGCTGATCTTGATTACGGCATGATCCATGGGATCAGCAACGAAGAGAAACAAGCGCTTGAACGTGTGCGGCCTGTCAGTGTTGGTATGGCAAGGCGGATTGAAGGTGTCACCCCTGCCGGTGCACTGCGTCTGCTAATGCACGTCCGCAAAGGCACTGGCTTTACCAAAGAGGCTGGTGACGAGGATCCTGCTGTGGCGGAAGTTTTGCAGTCGTCACCTTGAAAGCAGTCAATTTCTTACATGTTTTGATATATAGCATATGCTGGCATTAGCGAAGCAACATACGGCGCTTGGGTAAAGTGTATAATAGGGTTGGTTTGAACATTTCTCGACATTTGGATATGTATTCTATTGGATTACTCCGTGTAGTATTGCGGTACATAGCGGATAATTTACTGGCAACAATGCCCTGTACAACAGAAGCGTATTACAAGTGTGAACTTTCTATTTCTCTGCTTCATGTCTTCTTATACACACCTGAGATCCACATCGTTCAAGATCTCTATATCCATGCTTTGACTCTATGTGTGTCTCAATGGGAAAAGCTTTGAATAATACGTTGGCCTCAATAAAGTTTCACATTAGCCTGGGGAAGAAGTACTGATGAATAAGGATGGTCAAATTGAAAAAGAAACTTGATCCTTAACCAAGATGCTTGTTCTTATTGATGACAGCGTGTGCGTTGAGACGGTTTGGGGGTATACGATACTGGGATTTACGGCTTCAAGGATGCGTAACTAGTTACTTCACCCACTTTACATAATCCATAACAATAGAGAACAAATATACAGAATAAAGCCCAAATCGACTAATCCAAAGCTTGACCTGGGGGACAAGGGAACCCCTGGGAAGAAGCAAAAAACAACCGTCGCCGTTTAGAAAGGCAAAAGCAAGCCCCATGCATCTCACATTCCACATTCCACGCTCTTCCCCAGAGTCCAAGCACGCGAAACGAACCCAACCGTGCGAACAAATACCGCCAGACTGGAATTCTACGCAAGGGGAGCCCGATCATGACCAGGATAGGGATACTTGGAAGTCAGCACAGACATGATTCGTAGATCACACTTCTTCCATTCCCTTCTGGGTTGTTTATGCTTTGTGGCTTTATCACTTGCAGTTTCGACATCTACTCACATATGACACTGTTCATTCGATAAGCCCCATGAGGTGAAGATAGGGGGGGGGCTGAGATAGGGATACGCTGATATCCCAGATCTACATGGAGAAAAATATGATAGATCATGCGCATACCGAACATCGATCTCTGCACAAGAGAATGTGGACAGAAACGAGCAAATTAGCGAGGTAACTGGGGAATCAATTCCGCTAGCCTGCGATAAGCCCATGACCATCGTGCTTTACCAACTCAACTTGGGAAGGCGTGACAAAGCAACGAGAAGAGACAAAACAAGGTTTACAGGGATCACATCCCTGCGGCTATCCTCGCCTTCTCCCCCTTCCTTCCCAAGACCCTTGACCCAACGAACACGACCACTAGTTCTTAGTTGATCTCGCATACGAGCACTCTGACCTTGACCAAAGTGACTAGCCCGCAGGGGCTTTTCGGCAGGTGACCCGATCGGCGTGATGGTTCAATCACAAGCCGCCACTTCACCCACAGTCGCAAGTTAGCCGCCCATGCGGAGTCAAGGGATAAGACTCACGGCGTTTCCCGGAAGACAAAGACATCGAGATTAACAAGAAGGATGCAGAGTTTGGGTGTGATGTACCTATTACACTAGCAGGTGCGTGTACAGATGCAGCGCAGCGCAGTGCATGCATTGAGCATACTGCACATGGGCCCGAGAATTGGGAATGATATGAGATAGTGGTACCGAATGTGAGAGATGCAGGTTTCCTCAAGAGCAGTTACCTATACTAGACATATTAGTAGATATCTAAATCCAGGCAAGCTACAGTTGCCTACTATAGCATGACCAATCCGTCTAAACTAGGGCATTCGAGAAACATCACTTTAACTCAAGTCTAGACCCGGGAACCCGGACATGCGAAACTGAGGTTGGAACACGCCATGTCTCGGAGGGAACATCCTTGCGTCAACGAGAAACGTCAACAATGTGGCAACCAAACAGGTTGAGGCCCGATGACAGCATCGTACGACACGAAACTGGGCGTCGGTACGTGCGCAGGATGGCACGTCGCACTTGAAGTTAAGCGGCCACATGGACGTGGGGACGCATAACCGAGAATTGAGCGTTATGATATATGTTTTTTTTTTTTTTTTTTTTATAACTAAGCAGTCAACACGAAGCTAAGAATAACATTCGCATGGCTATAATAACCTAAGTCAGGGTAGTCACGCACCCGAGCCAGTGGTTCACGCTCGGGTTTTGTCGCTAGGTTTAACATAGAGTTCATCCATTAGATCTTTACGGTACGTAAATAATCGTCAATCGTCAAGATGAAAAGTCAATGATTGATGGTCGATCTATGTCAATCCTATTTTCCCCAGCTCTAGGGATCCACCCCGTTGACCGTGGAAAGAGATGGGTTTATTGCAGTGACATAACTAGTGGACTCCATAATTCTTAGGGATTAAATGGGTCCTCTCCTCCGTACGATTCCAGCTAACACCCAAGACGGAATAAATAGACGATCGTGTTGATCCGTGTTCTTTGACCTCCCCCGATCTCCTATTTGCGGGACAATCGCTCGGGATGTTTCCATAGAAGGTCAGTGCCGGTGACAGTGTGATCTACCTATCCGAGAGAAATCTGGAATCTGGAATCTGGGAATCCTGGAGAATAGGGGGCATCCGAGAACACCGAACTTGTTGGGGGTCGCATCACACTTCCCCTGTTCACTTGGCGTTTTCCTATTCACATGCGCCAGGCACCTGCATACACCGTCCCACCACAGTGAACCACCTGGAGAATGGTTTCGAGATTCTAGAGCTCAACAACGGGATAAGGATTCCCACTTAACGAAACTAGTACAAACTACTAGGACCAGAACCAAACACCAGAATCAATCATTGATAGCGCCGGACCAAGAAACCGGATCTTCTACGAAAAGTGAAATTAAATACATAAATAAAAATAAAATAGCTCGGCCGATTCAGTAAACAGTTAGGTCGAGGATGATCATCCTAGACCCTGTGCTTGGCCTTTTGCGGGATTTCTTAGTTACGCGCTAGGCTGCAAAGACCGAACGCAACGCCACCCAGCACAGGGCCTTGCGGTGCGTTAGTGTGAGGGTTTTTTTATTATTATTTTATTTTCTATTCTGAACCGTTCGAGGTACGTGCATCTGGCCTTGCGTGGCCCCGCTGCATTTTATTTGATTTATTGTTTTGGGATTATTTGGTTGCGTGTTGTTCCGGTCTGATCTCAATAACCTCGGGTTATGGCTTGGGCCTTGGCCTAGTCTCGGGCTCTAGTGGCGTAAATACGAAGATCGACCGTGACCCAGTGTAGTTGACCATAGATAAGCATGGAAAGTTGTTTCCCCCCCCCCCTATGAGCCCACGATGATCTAATACTATACAGAGTAGACTAGATCCCTATACTAGAATTAAATTGAGTCTAGGAGAACAAGGATTAGAAATAAGTACGGGGGGCGCAGACCTGCACGACTCCCCACCTGTCTCATGTGGCACGGATGCCTGGCCCGAGTGTCTGGTACAGGTGGTGCGCCGTCCGTGGCTATGGATTTCTTAGTGCGAAAGTAGAAAGGAATTAATAATTCCAATAATTCGATAAATAATTTAGTTAATCGGAAATCGGGAAATCGAGGAAAGATAGGCGCTGGGAACCAAGAAGTAAGCTAAGCCATCCCAAGTACTCCCAGAATTGGGTCATCGCTGGTTGGTGGTTGGATCGTGTGGGGAAACGAGATTGGCGCGTCCAGTTTTCGAGACTTCGTAACCGGGCGGAGCATAGTCGTGTACTCCGTCTCCGCCTCGCGCTTATGAGTCTACGGAGTACGCCGTCTATTTACGAGGTGTATAGGTACTTTTGCTAGTGGACCTCGGTCGTGTTTGTACTCCGTATATCCCATAACATGGTCATCATTTCGCTTGGGTCCAGAACATCATTGGGCTTGATCGACCCGTGCAATCTAAGAATCTGGGTCGGGTTAATCTACCTAATTGCACGGGAATGGGCGGCAGCTAATCATGTCAAATTTACAATACCTGCCCTGTACCCGACACAAGGCTATGATACATATGTACTAGCCCTAGGCTAACTCGATTTCGTGTATCCTTGCGAGTGATGAGAGACCAAGTACGTAGAAACCCCCCTCTACTCCTTTTTGAGAATATGTCGGTGTGATAAGACTCATCACAGGTGACATCTGTCATGGGCGTCAATTGAGTTTCTACAAGCGTGCGCCAACCTAATTTATCTCCTGTTCACCCACGTCTCTGGGACTTTTGCCGATAAACCTGAAACGACGCTCTCCGTCTTAAATCTCCCATGTGTGGAAGAAGCACAGAAGCAGTCACGAGAATTGAAACCCAAAAAGAAAGTTTCAAGTGGGGAATGTCGATCTGCAATTCGGACTTTGGCCAAGGTCGGGATCTGATTTGCTCTGCAAAAAATAAAATAAAAAACCAAAATCACAAAGCCCGGTAAGTACAGGGGGGGGTTAGGCTAGAACAGAAAGAAAGGTGGCAGTGTGAGCCTGGATCCGCTGAGGATCTCCCGCGAAAGTTTTCAACCAGGATCCAATGAGCCCCAGTGCATCAGGTACGGGACCCTCTTGCCCCTCAGAAACCCAGAAGAGGGAAAGGTTTCTGAGGACTAAAGTTACCGGGAAACAAGTGCTCAAACCTTGCGACGCGTGGTGGACGGTTCTGCACATCCGTCAGTGCTGATTGGAAACGCCTGAACGGAGATGAGCCGGGGAAACCAATTTACGCTCAGTCCTCGTAGAAAGTGGAATCTTCTCCATCCCTTTGGGACTCGCTGACGACATCCTTTTTTTTCCCTAGATGAGTGTATCTTTTCTTTCTCGGGGAGCATTTCTGTTAGGGGGAGCCCGAGAACCATTTACCTCGGAAGAGCTTCAAAGCCAGTCATGATGAGCATCACTTCACCACTTTAGGTCATTCCCCGATCTCTCTGACGTGCCGTTGGGTGATCATGTCCCGCCCCATGGTGTGTGGAGGTTCCATTTTTCAATAGTTCCGGTGCACTGGCCAGTGTCCACTCGGGCGCTCCCCACTTGGGGATTTCCCCTCTCTCTCTTTTCGTGTCTTTTTTCTGTATTTTCTTTTTTTTTTTCTTCCACTGGGCCGTTAGGGAGAAGTGGAAGGACAATGATTGGATAAGACGAGAGTCTCGATCGGACCCTGCTGACACCGAATGCTGTGAGTGGAAAGGACTGAACCATGGAGTGAAAGAAGGAAGTGGAGTAGAGATAATTCGGGGCCCGACCAATCAACGAAGATCATGAGTTTGGTCTCGAAATCCCCCTGCTGTAACACATTAACATTTTAACGTTAACGTTAAGAGATTAAAGGTTAAGAGCGAACATCCTACAATCCTCAAGTACTGTTTACACCGCCACCAAGGATGACCGATGCTTAAATAAGAAGGTGGTTAGGTGGCTGAGTCAGACGTGGTGAGGGGGCTCCACTTGGATCGTCCATGGCACGTCGATGATGATTGCATTTCTGATCTTCTAGATAGACGAAAAACCCATGACGGAATAAAGAATAAACTCGGTACCTGCTTGGTCATTCTTACTATTTGACTTTGCATTTCTCTCATTTCTTTTTTTTTCTTTTTATCTTCGTTTCCTTCCGAATGAAATCACCGCCGTATTTCTCCGCTCCCTGTGGACTCAAAATTCGGTACTTAGATATGATACAGAGTTCTGTCAGATAAATCTTGACTAGCCAGTTCGCCCCGCAATTTGAACCCTCCGATATTTCTGAACATTTAGCTCCGTAACTGATTACCATACCGTCCGTCGATCCTTTCTGCAGTTCTTGGCCCCCTGATTTCCCCCTTTGCTATATTAATTTTAAATTTTTTTTTTACATGTTTCCCTCGATTACTACCCCAGGTCTTATACGTAACTTGTTCTCCTAAGCTTGGAATTACCGCAGGATCCGTGGAACCGAGTTCGAGTAGATCCCCATATCCAGATCGGTGCAACCTACGCAGGCTGACTTGGGTCCGTGCTTTCCCTGGGCGATCCCTGGACTCCAAGAGGAGGGGTTAACTCAACTCAAAACCACTCCCTCCGCTCCCACTTCTCCATACCCTGGTCGATCTCCTTAGCTTATTTTTTCCCTATCCCTATCCCACCACTACACACATCTCCGCCTTCCCATCATGGTGAACGGGACTGCGGCGGTGCTAGAGCCCACATTCACAGGCTATGTGGCGACGACTCAAGATGCGCTGATTCTATTCGAGGCCTGTCTGACAGGTGTGCTGCATCATGTCCCTCGTCGACCACACGACCGGGAGCGAAGTCATTTAGTGCGCAGTGGGAGCGTCTTTATCTACGAGGAGAACTCATCGGGAATTAAACGATGGACTGACGGTGTGACTTGGAGCCCCAGTCGCATTCTGGGCAATTTCTTGGTGTATCGGGAGTTGGACAAACCATTCCCGCCCGGTGAGAAGAAACGCGCCATGAAGAAGGCCAATCGACGGCCGGTGCCACCCACTCGACCTGGAGAGCCATATCCGCGACATGACAGCAACGGTCAGAGTTATTCCCCGACATCACCTCCAGCGGCCTTTGGAGAACGAACACATCAGTCAGAGGTGGAACGGGCATTGGTGGGGTCGCTGGTAGATTCGTACGGCTTCAAGGACTCGGGGTTGGTCAAGAAGACCATGAGTGTGACCGTGATGGGGATTACCCACCACCTGGTCTCCTATTACAGCGTGGACGATGTGATGCGCGGGGTGCTAAACCCACCTTCGATGGTCGAGTCGTTGCGCTACATTCGACCGCGCATCGACCTGACCCAGAAACAGAGTTTCCGCGCCCCCATCGACGATCTGGAGTCAAATGCGTTGGAGAGTGCTCCTCATGATCCGTCTCATGCAGCCCTCTACGGATACCGCCCCCAGATGATGGCACCCCCTGCCTATGGAATGCCGAACCCATCAGCCGATTTTTACATGCACGCCAACCACTATGCCGCCAGCCACGCTCCGCAACCAGGCCCCATAGCCGGATACTCCATGGGTGGCAACATGCCCGGTCAACCAGCACCTAACCCATACCTTCCATCGCCCGCTGTGGCAGCCACGATGGCCCCGAAGCAAGACGACTACCACGCATTCCGGGCTGGACCATACGGAGGAAGCATGGATTCCATGAGTGCTCACAGCGCTTTGTCCTCATCCATTCCGGGGGGATGAACAGCATGTCCGGTTCTCTTAGCGAGCGCAATCGCTCAACCTCAGACCATAGCCCTTCTGCATACCGCAACTCATCCATCTCTTCTCGAAGCGTCGCAACCGACGCGACGTCTCCCATGGATCCCTCGACCCCGGGCACGTATTCACGAGGCAGCTTCGGCTTACCTAGCCATATGGACAACACTCATCTTGATTCTCGCGGCATCGGCCCTCTCGACCCGAATGTACCACGTCGCGAATCCAACCCCGTTCACCCCTCCTACTATGCCCCTCCCGATCGTTCGCAATACTACGTCGGTGCGGCAGCCCCTGTCAACCACCCCCACTACGCGGCCTGGACAACCACCGCTCCGGCCCAGCCCCAAATCTAATTTTACCAAATCCAACGTACTGTTTGGCGTTGGCCTGGGGCTTTTTACGACCTTGTGTTTTGTTTTTGAAGGTGCAAGGGACTTTTCTTTATATTTATCTTTTATTGTTCTCCCACGATGGTCATTTCCAAGTTTCAAGGATATTTGGGAGCGTGGGGAGTCTTCTAGGGCGGTTTTGTGCTTTCGATTACCCCTGTTTTGGTTCTAGCTTTTAGGGACGGGTTTCGTGGATTTTGTTTTGCTCGGCGAATAGACCTATGGCTTTTGGGACGCGGTTTGGAATCAGTTTGAGCCCCTGAAGCCCCTGGTTCTCCCGTTCCGTGCAGTGTACTCATGTCTGTCTATATGGCCCTTTTTGTCAAGTTTTTTTTTCTTCTTCTCTTTTCTGTGGTGGGACTCTGATTTTCGATTTACCTTGTGACGCTTTCTTTCTGTTCTGATTCCACGTTTCGATATCGGGGGTAACAACCCCATATGGGCGGCGTTTTGTGTGATTCCCTGACGATGTGATGCAACCGACAAAACTTGTTCTTTCTCTATATCCTCATTCGATTCCGAATGTTCTTCTCCTACCGAAATCTCTTTTTTTTTCCTTTTTGCTGGCTTGGCTTGGCTTGGCTTTGCCTTTATGCAGCTCCGCTAGTTATGGGGGTTGGGTCCTGTGCAATATCCTGAAGGTTTGATGGATTCTCCACTCTTAACTTTAATGATATAATGCAGGGTCGAATATCCATGACTAACTAGGTTTGGGTGGATGCCCCTTCTGTACCGTACCGTGAGCTTGACTGGATCTGTTGGGATAGCTTTGTTGATTTGGCTGTTCATTTATGGGGGGGTTCTTTGAATCATATAGTTGAGCTGGGAAATGAAAATGATGCCTTCTTGCCCTAATGTTTTAATGATACCTAGGGAAACATCTCTGGGTATCATCAGCTATCCATCACCATAATGACTGTCATCTTTGACCCTAGAAACCTTATCAGTCTTGCGGCCCCGTCAAACTCTCCAATTCCCGGGGGTATACATATATCCATGATATCGTCACCACAGGTATTGAGTATCCACCTGGGCACCCATCATAACCCATCTGCCGGGATATTCCGGCTGTCTGTACCAAACTCCACCTAAGAAGACCAATATGGTTGCTGAAATACTGCACCCTCCAATTACTCATGATATAAGATAGGAGGGTGAGATAAACATTCGAACCGTTCATAACTCTCGAAGGTCGTTCACACTGAATAGGATCCACATCCATAAAAAAAAAAAACCTTTTAACTTTCATTTCCATAACCAGGTTGAGAACCCCCAGTAAATTCCCTTTCAATGAACACCAAACTATAGAATTTTTCCAGTAGCAACTCATGAATGATCGGCTTATCAGAATAATACGTCCAAAAGCACTTGAGCCACATAGCCGCGCGGCGGGTACATGATCTTGAATGTACATGTATGGCCAATCAGAGCATCAAGTCAGGCAAGGCCCCCCGCTATTCAGAAACAGTTTGAAATCTGGTGAGTAGATGTGCTGAGCCATAATCCACCATGAGATTCCACCTCATTCCGATGTTCACCTGTTCGTGTGGCTGATGGCCATTCCGGGTCTCGCTGATTCTTGCCCTTTTTTTGTCATGTATATGCCCAAGGTGGGTGATTCGTGGTTTTGAATACGTCCTTTAGTCGTAGCGACTGTCTTGGGAAATCTCTTTTGCGAGGTCATTGGCATTGTTCCCTTCAATCACCCTTAAATATAGGAGCAGCGGGGACCGACGTTTGGCACGTCTACCTTGACCCTCGACCACGAACTGCACATTGTCATTACCCTCCAAACGCGATGTCGGATTCCCTTGATACTTCTTGAAACATATGTCGGTCTGCATGTCAATATTCTCAGTTTCCATTCTTTCTCTCGGTAAATTGTGTTTGTTGCGTTTTTCAGATCGGATTGGGAAGGCACAATTCATTTCTTTTAGGAAGGCGCGATGCAGCCGACTATAAACCCCCTTCCTTCGTTTTCCAGCCTTTCTCTTCTCTTTAATCTCGTCTTTGGTTCTTCTCCTCATTGCCATACTTGCAAGTCGCGTTATCACAGATTTCAAGTAAAGAGTAAAGCAACATTGGTCTGCGGCTCTATCTAGATATCGAATTTTGTGACATGACCCACAGGGGCCAATCAGAGTATCTAGAGTGAAAGGGCCTCCCATTTTCTGGTTTCAAAACAGCTATGGCACACCCAGAGCCTCAGTATCAAGAATAAGAATGGGTGATTGGTCAAACCCCCTAAGCGGTAGCACATGCAGCTGAGCCATGAAGTGGATCTGATCTAAACCGAATACGGATGTCTCCACCTGATTCTATGCAGTTTTCCCCCGCATACGAACACGAGAATTCCTCCCTTTCACAGCACAACCATGGCTGATTTACCAACCTTCGTCTTTGTTCCTGGTGCCTGGCATAAACCTGTTTGCTACCGCGAGATCATCAAACTCCTGCAGCCCAAATTCAAGTGTGTCTCAATCACCCTCCCTTCCACGGCAGGAAACCCCGATGCATCCTTCAAAGATGATCTTGATACCGCCCGCGAAGCCATCTCCAGTGAGGTAACCAGCGGGCGCAATGTCGTGGTCGTTGCGCACTCTTACGGCGGGATGGTTGCCAACAGCGCGATCAAGGGATTCATGCGAGACAAGACAAGCCAAACGCAGTCACCGACGACAGGGTTCGTGATCGGGCTCATCTTGGTCGCCTCAGGGTTTACGTTCACAGGAATGGCATTTATGGACCCATTCTTTGGTATCCCGCCGCCTACCTGGCGCGCCAATTGGGAGACCGGTTTCGCCGAGCTAGTCACTCCCCCCCGCGAGATGTTCTACCACGACTTACCGCAGGAAGAGGCAGAATACTGGGTCTCTCAGCTTACACCACAGAGCCTGAAATCATTGTATGAGGGTGGTGAATACAGTTATGCTGGCTGGAGAGATGTACCCGTTTGGTATATTGGCACCGTCGAAGATCGGGGGTTACCAGTGTTGGTGCAACGGACGCAAATCGGCATGGCGAGGGAAATGGGCTGTACTGTGGAGCATCGGGAGCTGCAGACGAGCCATTCACCGTTTTTGAGTCAACCTGAGGCGACAGTACAGATCATGCTGGAGGCTGTCGATGCGTTCACAGGCCATCGGGGGACTCGCGAGGCTAGTGAGCGTGTCAAGGCGCTGATTACGGTGGCCGGACCGAGACTCTGGAAGCCTTTCACATGGTTGAAATTTGGCCTTCCGCTTATCTTTGGGCACATGTTTGGACGTGGGATCCTTGGCTTTGAGTTTGGAAGGAGGCTATGGAGGTCTGCCTTTCATTAGCACTTGATTGTTCGTTCGAAAGTGAGCGTGCTGTACATTATTCTCTCTCCGCTCATCTAGCTTCAATATGATTATGAATCTACTCTTCTCTTCACCAATCCAACGTGATCATGGAAATATGTTTACAGTATAGACCTTTTCGTACTAAATACTTTGATGCCACATCTGAACAGTGAAGTCCTTTTCCAAAATTCAAAATATTGATAAAGTCAAAATAAATTTTCAATGGCTCAGCTGGGTGCAGGAAAAACAAGGCTGAGTGAAGATGAAACCAAATACGGGGAGACGAAATCTTCCTCGCTAGTCTATTGGTCAACTCAACTCTATACCCGTATAAACCGAACTTCAGTCTACATTTATGATTTGGAAGGAGGTATAACACACATTTTATATTCAGTTTCCATTATTAAATCAAACAAGAGTATTAATTAATTCTCTTGCTGCTGTTGAGCAATCATTTGAAGACAGGCCTGACCTTTCTGGGACTGGAAATGCGTATTCAACACATCTGACCGCGAAAACGCTTGCTGACACCCACCACAAACCCAATCCCTAGTTCCCAAATGAATTTTTCTGTGTCTAGTACAATCATTCTTTCTGGTAAAAGTCTTCGGACAAAATTCACACGAGAAAGGCCGAATTGTCTGATGGACACGCATATGTGAACGGAGGTTATATAGTTTTGTGAACTCGCGGGAACAAGTTGGACACTTGAGATCTTCGGGCTGTAGTTCGACCCGTGGGAGAGGCCGAATTTCTGGTGGCTCTGAGTCTGAAGATGAGGATTCTTCTGGCCCTGAAATGGCTGCCGTGTCCCCTTGAAGGGTTGGATCTGGCGGGCGGGTACTGCTTGAAGCTGGGGCAGGCTGTGTTCTGGCCTGCTTATTTTGTATTACTCCCTGCTTGCTTTGCTGGATCTCCTTATCTGTTGGAAATTGTTCGTGTTGTGGAAATGTGGATTGGTGATAGATCCTCATGTGCCTTTTATATTGAGTCTGGTTGGCAAAGCCAATGTCAAAACCGGTAATGCAGTTTTTGTCGTTGCATCTGAATGGGAGATCGTGCCATTCAACGTGATGATCTCGCTCGTCGGTAGTGGCAAAGCCGGATGTAAATGACCGACAGCTTAGCCGCGGGCATTTGAACAGATTCTCGCCGTATTTTTCAACAACTGAATCCTTTGACGACTTGTCCATGGCACTGGTGAAGGCCTTTTCAATCTCATCCCGGACCTCACGCACGATGTCAGCGATATCTGTGGAGATTTCGTCCTTTTTCAGAGCGCCAAAGGAGTGAAGTTGTTTCCTCGTGAAGACATATATCTGTTCCAAGTTTTCGTAAAAATCTCTGTCTTCGAAGACTTGCAGTTTCTTCTTGTTCCGCGAAGAAACCTCTAGTGAAATCTTGGGCTCGACCCAATGTTCGTCAACAAAGACACCCAGAGCCTCAGCAAAGGGAGATATGGCCTGTGGATAATTATCCTCTTGCAAAGTTGGGTAAATAATAGACCTATCTTGCTCTTGCGAGATGGCTTGAGCGCGATGACTGTCCTGCAGCTTAGCTCTTGTCATTCGTCGACTAGCCTCTCCAATGACGCCATCAAGGTGTTTGATCCAGTAGATGACCGCATAATCCATAAGACCATAATCGCCTTGGGAAGCAGCATTGCTGGTGATGGAATCCATGAACACAGGCAGATTCAGGTAGCTGAGGCATAGAGATCCCATTTCTATATCATCGTACAATGGGTCGACAATCCGCTCGTCAACGAGGAAGCTGAACAAAATGTCAGCCAAACCACTCAAACCAAGTGCAAAGGAATCGTGCCATACTGCTTGGCTGTCAGATGAATTAACTCCACCGTTCCATCCTCCCGAACGTCGACCAGAGATCCGCATATATCTTTTGCAGAGGTCACCCGGAACATCTGACGTTCAAAGTCAACACGCCGCGCATGAAGGTTGATTGACTTCAGCACCTGAATTTCGCGCCACTTCAGCGGTCTTCTAGCCAAAACGAGCCACCGCAGTAGTTTCATGTATCCTGGGGAGCTTTTCATATTGTCAATAATACGGCGATATCTGCTCCATGGTTAGAAATTGACATGATAAATGAGTCGGATATACATACGCATCGTAAATATCGACCGGGAGCCTGGTCGGATCCAACTGCTCCTCCAAGCTCTCGATGGATGTGGCTTCCAGCAACGAGTCCCAGATCAACCTTGCGAGGAGGAACATTGCTATCACTTGACTTAGTACCTTGAATGCGGGAGTTAAAGCAAACAGCTTACCTCCAGCTCTCTTGAAAACAGTTTCGGAAATCTCCTGTGTCCTGTCTAGTGACAACCACAGTTTTGTCTTCAACTTTTCAGCTTGAAAATGACAATAGTGCTGCAAGTCTTCCCGCATATCTTCTTGTCGAATACTCAAAGAGAACATGCCGTCGAAATCCTTGCGGCCAGGACCATCATCTCGGCTGGTGAAGAGACATCGTATTCTGGATGACTCGTTGACCGGAAGTTTCTCGACAAGTCTGATAAACCACTGTACAATCTCTTTGCGATCATCGCGCTTGCACTCATCCAGTCCATCAAGGATAATGTATGTATTCTTGCATCTTTGGAATGCAAGGGCCAAAAGTCTCCGAACTTGATCCGGAACCGAAAGGACCGCCTCTTTACTCTTGCTGCGCTCTTCATAGAAATAAGTCAGCAGGTCTTTGTCTTGGTGCAGGATTTGAGCCAAGATTCCGCGTGCAAGCGACAGGAAGTTGTCATGCTCAGGATCGTCATGTTTACAATAGAAGAAGAGAACCGTGGGCTTCGTAGAAAGCCTTTGGGCTTGTTCTACGATAGAAGAAGCCAGAATGGTTTTACCTAAACACTCCATCAGCATGTCTCTCGCTAAAGATCACTCTGCAACGTACCTGATCCTGGAATCCCACTAATCCAAAGAAGAGGGGGAATTTTAGGAAAACTAGGATCAAACCATTCTTGGAACGACTGGTTATCGAGTAGCCATTTGCCAGAATCAGGGTAATCCAACCGGACTTTGGTAAAATTATACTGATCAACATCCGTATGCGGAGATTTCAGCCATTGGGAAACCACAACCGCTCGTGTCATGTCTTCGTTCTGCATCATTATATCAAACCGGTCATTTGCCAGACGCTGTGATTCCTGAGAGTCCTCGATTTGAGAGAGTGTGGCATGTCGTTCGATTAACGTCCGATGTCTAGCCAGGTTTTCGATAACGGATGCAAAACGGGACCTATGACTGGGCCAAGTTGCATCGAAGAGTTGTTTCCATACTATTCAAGTTAAATCAAATAATAACTCGCAAGAGGAAGAACACGTACGACGTTGTTGGAAATATTTCATGGCAAGTCGATGAAAACTGAGGATATCTTCGTACATGAGCGACAGCACTCTGGTCATGTGAGGCTTGGTGCGAAAGAGTTCCTGGTATTGAAGTAGAAGAGGAATACTATCCCCAAGAGACTCATAGGTGTTGACAAGCTCCTGGAATGCTTTCTGGTACGAACTTGCGACCTGGTATTTCTTAGTGGACGATATGATATAGGCCATGAGACTAAAGGGTTATACCAGCAATAGGAACTTAATAGGCCCCTAGGAACACTTAGCTTGAGCCTCGGAGTACTTGATTGAGCAAGCTATCTCACCAGAATAAACGCTACAATCTCATTGCTGTTACAGAATGGTTCCACGACCTTGGTGTATTGCTCAATAGCCTCTAGAAAGACGCCCAACCGACTTAGGTCTTGAATCCGACGTGTCGATTGATGTGTTTTCTGAAGATCATCGATGCTTTTTTGAAGGTCTTGAAAGGTTGCTATTTTGAAATTCTCTTTGTCCCGCTTGGTCAGGTCTTTCTTGAAGATGTTGAGCGCGCGGTCAAATGGCGACTGTGGTACATTCTGAGGTACATTCTGGGCCATTTTGGGCCATGGACGTGTCAACTGGAAAAGAACATCCAAGTCAATTACGGGAGAATAGGAGTTTTGTTATTAACGCCTTCTAAAAGTGCACGAATCTGCCTTGTCGGGGCTGACAACTCAGCCACAATCGTATATGCACGCCGGCCTGATAAGAGCCTCATCCCAGCCACGTTTCACTTCGCGCCCGAGAACGAGAACATATGCCTTGTCCACGACAATAGCATTACACCCAGATAGTAGAGAAATAATTCCCTCTGAATACCTCCCAAGGTTATACCACAGTGCGCCGATCCTGAATAGCTAATCTACACGTCTACAACACCATATACCCAGCAGCCCAGCCCAATGTATCAATTTCACCCATACCAAGACCAGTACCAAGACCAATATCAAGACCAGTACCAAGACGACTTTAATTTCCCAGAGGATCTAGATCAGACGCTAAAACGAAAATGGCCCTTTGAAGAGGATGGTTCCCACAGCTCTCCAACACCCTCTCCATCAGAGGGAGCCTCGGAAGGTGTATCAGAGGAGGTCTCTGAGGGCAAGGTGTGTTTTGGAAGCGTAAGTGCCTAGCTTGACTACAGATTCTGAGCTTTGATCTAACATACAGCAGCTTGTGAGAGTAAAAACTCAACTTCAAGGCTCTGGCTTGCTCGATGGATTTTCACTGGATTCCAGGTCCTCGCAATCGTTCACAGTGCGTCAAGAAGGCAGATATTTCTTACTTCAACACAAGAAAGAGAGCTTTGCACGCCTAAACAAATTGATCAGTAAAGATCTGAGTGAGCTACTCCAAGATTTCCCTACTGTGCGGTTGAAGGCCTACCTATCTCGAAAAGACCTCGTGATAGGCTCTGAATCATGGCGTTCCGGAAACGCGATAAACGTTGAAATCAACATATACGGACCTGAAGGCGAATCTGCAAAAGTTGGAAAGAGATTGAGCAAATCGGGCAACTTCCTCCAACAGCCTCGCTTTGGAGCTGGGGGAATGAAATATGTCAATCCCCATATTCTTCGGATGCCGGGCTTTTCAATCGATCATGAAATTTTAGATCTGGATTCTGAAAGTGGAGAAGATCAGACTTCGGAATCCCCTGGCGGAGAAGACAATTCTCGCGATGACCCGATTGATGTAGAACAAATACTTGACTCGCAATTGCAACACATTCTAACAACAAACATTTCCATCGATCGTCGAGTCAAGAGCAGCCTTTTACAGTAGGTCTTTATATGCATAACGTTGAGGAGATTGTTAACAAATTGCTAGGCACCAAAAAGAAGCGATTGATTTTATCTCTCAGCATGAGAAAGGCGGAGCAGATTTGGAAGGACTTTGGAAATACAATGATACAGATGAGGATGAGCCATTGTATGTGAACAAACTGCAGATAGGGGGGCTTGGAAGTCAACTAATCGATTGATAAGTTATCAGCATGCTCTCAACGGCGAAAGACGTCGAGAACCAGATCATGCCAAAGGTGGAATTGTGGCTGATGAGATGGGCCTTGGGAAGTCTTTGGTGATTCTATCGGTGATTGCTGGATCCTTAGATGAGGCCCGACGGTTTGGCGCACAAAAGACTCAACAACAAATCCGGACTCCATCCAAAGCGACGCTTATAATTGTGCCATCAACTTGTAAGTCCACTCAGAACTGGAGAATCTCATATCCACTTAGATCGTCAAGTCAGCCATAGCTAACATGCCCAGTTTTGATCGATAATTGGATAAAGGAGATACAACGGTAAGTCGTTCATCAAATTTGGGCTCTTATAGCTGGACTGATATTTCTCCCCAGGCATATTTTCTCGGCAACATTGTTCTCTCATCAGCACATTGGGTGGGAGCGTCACGCCGAGAAAGAGTTGTTGAAGGAGAAGGATATAGTGTTTACGACATATGCAACTCTAGCAGCCGAGGCTCACCGAAAGGATAGAGAGAGCATATTGTCAACCATCGAATGGTTCAGAATCGTTCTAGACGAGGGTATGCTAGCATGAGACTTGGCCCCATGGACAATTTTTTCTGATGAGCTAGAAAAACAGCGCACTATGTTAGAAATCGTTCCACGAAGCAATTTCAAGCCGTGATGAGTCTTTCCGCCCAGTACTACTGGTGCCTTACCGGAACACCAATCCAGAACGATATTGAAGATCTCGGAGCATTGGTCGCATTTGTCAGGGTGCCGATCCTTCAACGCCCGGCATCATTCAGGAAGCTGATATCATCGCCGATATCCTTGAATGTCAAGGATCGATTCAATAACCTTCAAACCCTTCTTCGCTCCATCTGTATCCGGAGAACAAGGGAGCTGTTGAATATTCCCGAGCCGATTGAGACCCGAAAAACCCTGGTCATGGCTCCATCGGAGCTTGAACAATATCGAGAGCTATTTCAAAAATGCAAAATGCGCATCGAGATGGTTGTCTCTGGACACCGAAAGGGAAGGTTCAACTCGACAATATTGGAGCTATTTCTAGCCCTTCGCCTCTTTTGCAATAATGGCAAAGCGGAAGAGGGAGCACCAACTGATATGGATGAAGCTCTGTCCCTGCTTCAACAGCTCGATCAGGACCACTGTGTCTACTGTGGTAGCACGATCCTCCACCTTAGTGAAACTCCTGAAACTGATGGAGGGACCATGATTCTCTCCTGCCCACATATTGTGTGCCACGGCTGCATGCCACAGCACTTGATGGACAACAAGCAGTGCCCAACTTGTGGCCCTAGTAACATACAGTCCCAACCAACTCACGCAGCCAGAAATCAAATGGCAAGACGTCCGGGTGAGCCCACAAGTCGTCCATTTTCACAATATTCGACCAAGTTACGCGCTCTCTTGTCGGACATAATGCAAAGTCCTTCTCAAAAATGGTACGACAGCCATTTATCATTGATTAATCTCCCACACACTGATTCTCCGAGTATAGCATTGTTTTCTCGAGCTGGAAGAAAAGTCTCACTCTTGTCGCCGAGATGCTCATCAGCCAGGGCATCGCATATAGCATGATTGATGGATCATTGCCGTTATCCCGGCGAATAGCTGAGCTGAAGACTTACGAGGGGCCAGATACGAACGTGCTCCTCATGACCCTGGGCACGGGTGCTGTTGGGTGAGTAGATCCATCCATCTACTTTATGGTACGATCTTGCTGACCCGGAATATTAGACTGAATATCACATCTTCATCTTGCATTTACCTTCTTGAGCCTCAGTGGAACCCTTCCATTGAAGACCAAGCAACCGGTAGAGCGCTTCGATTGGGGCAGCTTTCCCGCGTGACAATCGTTCGATATATAATGAAAGGCACGGTGGAAGAGGTTCGTTGACCCACCAACAACCTGCTTAGGATAATATCTAACCTGGATAGACGCATGTTGTTCCACGTCAACGCAAGAAAATACAAATTGCGGGCGGCGGGTTCCAAAAGGAGAACAACAGGAATGCTGATAGGCTTCAGTCTTTGCGGGTAATGCAGTCCCACTATCGGAAGACGCAAGCAGCCACTAACTTGAGCAGGATCTATTTGAAGTCGATTCGATGACGCAGGATCCGACAACTCTGCATTAAAAATGCCAGTGGGATAGAGAAGCAACTGTGTACAAGATACCGGGGGATTTGGGTCTGCGACTGGAAGTGGAGGGCTGATTTACGATTGACAATATTTCACTACTGATGGCTCCGCCGTAAATCTGTGTTGCGTAGACGTGCAGAATCCAAAACCAAGATATTTGTGAGCTGTTGATATCGCTGTGATTGGCCGCTAGCAGATAAACCCACCTGCGCTACCGCTTAGAGCCTCATGGTTATAGGTATGGAGATGGCGATATCACTATGGCTGCTCATTAGCTTAGCAATTACTATCTACAAGTCAGCGTGGAGACCGAGTTAGTCATTTTGGACTCGAGATACAGTCTCATACACTCATTGGTAAGCACTGTTGGTACCCAGTAAGCCCCATGACCCGGCAGCAGAACACTTTCAAACCGACTGGGAATTCAATTCGAATTCAGGATATTGATAAAAATTCTTTGGCATAACCTTGATTGGTAAGTGCCCAAAAGGCCCCATGGCTCAGCTGCATCAGCACTGCCCAACCCACCTTTTTGCTTGAAACTAAGATCTGGGGGTGAGCTAGATAGGACCAGAGTCATTGGTCAGTACATACAGACCCCATGGCTCAGCTACATCAGCACTGCCCAACTGGTCCTTTTTGCTTGAAACTAAAATCTGGGGGTGAGATAGATAGTCCCCCATTCATTGGTCAATACATACAGACCCCACGGCTTAGCTCTATTGTCGCCGCTTCTCCAATTTTTCCTTCTTTGAGAGTCAGATATGAATGCAAGCGTATAACCACTCTCATTGGTCAATATCCAGTAAAGCCCGCTTTCCTGCACCTCGACAGAACAGTGTATTCCAGAGACCTTTAGGGCCTCGCCGCAAGATTCTAGCATGATACCAAAGCCAGGATTTGTACCCAGGATCGATTACGGGGTATCAATTAGTTTGATTGAGCATCAATCCTACCATTTAATAATGGATAGCTCAGTTTGGCTGAAGATAAAGTCTCACGCACACGCTCTCTCTCTCTCTAGACGGTGGTAACAAAATGAATTCCTGCTCTGCAAATGCTTTCATAGTAGATCAACTTGTACCGACTATCTTGAAACTGACCGTCGCGAGCTGCATGGTCAGCAGTAATCAATTTGGCTACACGAATCATTGCTCAATTAGCCTGAAGCAAGAGAATTGCCTGAAACGGCCACCACTTCTACTTGATGATACTTATCGGTCAAAAATACCCTTGTGTATGACCTCCAAGCATTATTCGTTGGAGATCATCCCGTCCGTTAAAGCATGAAAGCGGGTCTAAGCACAACAGTTTGGTACGAGACATGAATGGAATGGCTAACAATCTATGGAAATGGCCGCTAAAATAATCCAAGTTGAAGCTTGCTGTACTATGTGGGTGTATGCAATAACATGACACTATCTTAGTGACACCTGTGAATCTCAAACAAACGAAAAAGGATACCATGGCCAGTAGATGCCTAAATTGACTTCCCGCTAGGTACTATACCAGCTATTATTGAAGTATCCATTACTACCCTTAAGGAATCATGGCTTAGGTAGTTACTGAGAATAAAATCACACTGACGAGGGGGAGACGTTTGACCCCCAAATGGTAAATTATGGCTCAACCAAGATTGGTTGTTGAAAATCCAAACTAAATATGGCCGGGGGAAGCCAGCAGTGGCCTTTGATTGGATGTGGCACTAGCATTGCCGAAGTTAGGCAGCCACTATCCAGCAAATCACGAGTGAGCCCGTATCCACGTCCGACCTCAAGGATTCGCCGAGATTAAAGGTATCTCTGTAGTCCATTGGGGAGGCCTACAATCGCATTTGACTGGATACGACTCCGCATCCTTGAAGGCTAAACGGGCAGTGCAAACGCCACTGTAGGTCTGGATTCATGGCTCAGCAGGCCGCTGATTCCTTTAAAGGCACCAACCTCCCATTAAATCGAAACTAAAAAATGGGGGGAGCATTTCGAGATGATCGGTTATAGGTCAGAATACTGGTCGTCTTTTGATGTGCCTTGGTCTCACGTGTTCCTTTGGCTATGCATGACAACTAAAACTGCCCGTGCCTGTGATTAGAAATTCTGGTTGGCTGGATACTTCCAATCCGGCTTGAGTATCTATCTGCTGTCAAGTTTTAAGCTTTGCTCGTAGTGACTCATATACTGTACCTCGTAAAAGACCTGCAGTATAGTAGTTAGGCAGAGATGAGAGAGATATATATTTGGTAGTCGGCAAATGCTGCTAAGGAACGCATAAAACTGAGTATTGACTATACCCGAGGCCGTAAAAAAATGGACTGCTGGAATCGGCAAGAACATAAAACTTGTGGACATAAACTAGTGGAGGCAGTCAAGGATGCACCTGGGCAGGAGATGGTAGACGAGTAACAGTTGGAAGTGATGGTGAAAAACAAAGATTGGAAGCGGCAAGGGGTTATTGCCCAGTCACCTTGGTGCCTTGTAATTGAAGCATGATGACGGCAAGCTTACTTTGAATGTGAGATACTATTGAGATAAGGTAAAGTAGATTAATACTCTTAATTTTGGACCGAAAAGTAAATCGCTAAAGATATAAAGATATTTCTACATGGGAATAAGCGGAGACGAGACTGAGATATCAGGATATCAGCCGAAGAGGCGATATTCCACAGATAATTGAAGACCTCAACGACCGGGCAGGTTTCTGGCCAGGGCCAAAAGCAAGTTCTCGGTGAGTGGCACGTTGGCCAGCATCATGACACTTCCTGATGCCTCCGACGTCGAGGCAGAACGAAGCCGACGCGGTCGGGGGCGACGCACCTCCTCCTCGTAGACCTTTCCTCCGATCACGCGCGCGCGACTTTCATCGTTGGCATGCAGGTGGGTGATCCGGCCTGCGGTCTCTTCGATGGTGTCCCCCCGAGCCACAGCGGTATTTTCATCGCTGTCAGTGCCGACAGTTACTCCGATGGGATTGTTCATTTCTGTGTAAAGGTTTCTTAGACGAGAGGACGGGGCAGTGGGGAACATCGCGCCATAGCGATCCACGGACAGTCGCGCGTTGAAAGCGCTTGTGGCGGCCATGGAGCTTGGCAAAGCTGAAGTCCCACCGTTGCTCGTAGTGGACTCACTTTGACCCCCAGTCTGCAGCTGGTGCAACTGGGACTGGAGAAGTCCACCCGTATAGTTGTCGCGGAACGAAAAGCCCTCATTTTCCAGCGCCTGCACCGGGTTCACAGTACTGTATTGGCCAGTGGTATACTGGCCAATGCCCCCGTAGCGACCAACATATTGTCCATTGCTGTATTGTGGGTAACTCTGCCCGAAGTTGTTTCCAGGGAAGCCGTTGTTTGCAGACAAGCCGTTGTTCTGGGATGCTGAATTCTCGGGGGGAATCTCGATCTGTCATAGGGGTCAGCACGTTTCTCTTATACCTCTCATTTCAATCCTTGAGGGGACGTACTGATCGCGTGAATTTTCTTCCTGGCATTGCGATATAGTGGTCAAAGGAACTTTCCAGAGCCGCAAAATTGAAACCCCGTTGCGCTTCTGCAGGCTCAAACCTCTGGCCCACCTCTTGACGAAAATTGACAGGCCGACGCGCCTGGGGCTGGTAGGCTGGCAGCGAAAGCATGATGCTGGGATAACTACCATACCACGTCTTAAGAACAGGCTCGATGTCGAGAGTCAGGTTGATTGTGGTATCCGCGGTCGGCTTTTGAATGAGCATGATGAAAGTAAACTCGCGAGGCAGACCGGAGCGCTGCAGGTTGTTCTCCTCAAGCGACCAAACTATTTCACCTGCTTCAACATCGAACTCGGGGCCCAGTGTGCTCTTCAGCGTACGGGCAGAACCTTGAATGCGCATCATTTCATAGCGGCGGAATGACTTGCTCATACTTCCAGATGGAATTAAGCTGGCGCTGACTGGGGTTTCGGAGATTCCAAGGGAACCGGCCAGGCTAAAGGTCCATTGCATGGTCTCGGGGGACACGGTGCCGAAGATAAGATGAGGGGCGTGCATCAGAAAGTGGGGGTTGCCCAGCGAATATCCCCGAGGATAGGTGGTAGAGGTGAATGGCTCATGGCTTCCACGAATGGCAGCCCGAATAGTAGCAGACTTGAAGCGGTGGGTCAGAGTATGGGGAGAGTGGAAAACAAAGCTAATAGCAAGAAAGTCAACATGCTCCGCATCCATGTCTGAGACTGAAGCACTGGCATAGAAGCCATGCTGGAGTCGTTGGACATGCGCCGTTATGTACGCATCACCGGGAAGTCGGCGCTCGTAGACACAAGGCCGGTTAACAAAAAGACGAGGATCCGACATATTGGGGTCGCGAGGCTTTTTGGCTGGTTGATCAGTACCAGAATTGACTGGACCAGCGACAGGAGGAGGTTGGGAGCCATCTTTGGTTGGGAGTGAAGTAGCCATCGTGAGTCGGTGCCACCCGTAAGACAACCCGCGATATCCCCTGCTAAAGGCTGCCGTTTGCTCTCCATCTGGAATTTTTTTTTTTTGACACAGTAGATAGCTTGGACTTTACAGCCGCATAGCCTTGTCAAAGTATTTGTATCTGAAATGTGAGTTAGTGCGTGAGTTAGTGCAGAAAAGGATAAGCCATTTCCCAAGGTCTAGTATGATGCCTGCCATCAGGCGGTTCGTCATGTGTAGATCAGCTATCAGGTGAGTGAGGCAGTGTGGACAGTCACAATGACTTGAAAGGTCCTTGGCATATCTCATTGTGAAGAAAATGCTTTGGTCTGTTATAGTTCTGAATAAGTCATTAGATGCAAGGAAAAGTATAAAACTGGGATGATGGTCAAAGATAGTTGTTGTGAGTCGCGACCCTGTGGTGGATCCCCAGAGAGCTGGGGTCGGGACCCGGAGGAACAGTTCATCCGGGTGGAAATCCGCGTCACTTTTCCTAAGGATCCGGGGACCTCGGTTCTATCAAGACGTACACAACTCACAATTCTAGTCTTGCTTGGTGGGATCATTGGCTCAGTTTGGCTTGCTGAACAGTATTTATTGGGCCTCTTTATTCAACCCACTGGGCTGTATTATAACATCCGAAGTTGATTTTTGATCGTGTGACCGTGTGATCGCCATTGCCATTTCCAGTGGTCATTTTCCTTTGTATAAGGCACCGATATCAGGACATTAGCTTTCAAGTTGGGTTTTTTGATTCAAAGCCAGTGACAAGGAGGGTATGGGCTATTTGCTGGATTGATTCTTGCCGAGTTCATTCATTTACACTCCACTTTTCCACCGGGCATTTCACAGGAGATCGGGTGTTTCATTGCAGGCTATTTTCTTTTCTATCAACATGTTTTCTATCACTGCATCGCAAATGTTGCGGCCTTTTCCGGCATTTCGGGCTTCTCGGCCCCTTTGCGGCCCTTTCCGACTTCATATGCAGACTCGACGGGATGCGTTGCGCCCTCAATGCATATCTACGTTGAGAAATACCTCGCCAGCCCAGTCATCAACCAGCTCAACCAGGTATGATGATTTGCTTGTCCTCAAGTGTCCGAGCTGACTGTTGCCAAGGCCCTTGCAACCCCGGGGATGCCTAATTTCGGTTCCAAGGATATCGCTGTTGGGCAGTCGTAGATGGACATCATCGAAGCCATCTGGCGAGCCCCAAGAGCCTCAATCAGAAGAGTATGTTGGAAATGTCAACATCGGTATGGTGGGTGTGCTAACTGACCAAATTAGCTCTAAACCCACAACTGCAGCAAAGCGCCTGTTGTCCAAGCTGCCCATGGGGAAGAGCCATGAGAACATCTACACCGTTCCCAATATTCTCACTTTCACTCGATTAGTGGCGGCACCCGTGGTGGGGTATCTGCTTGTCCACGACTACCATGCAGCCGCTTTGTCCCTGTTTGCGTATGCAGGCATTACCGATCTGGTTGATGGGTGGATTGCCCGAAAGTATCACCTGCAGACCGTTGTGGGAACCATCATTGACCCCATGGCTGATAAGCTGCTGATGACAATCGGAGTGGCGTGTCTGGCGGTGAATGGGTCTCTTCCTAGTATGTATGTCTTCCTGTCGTGTCTTGCATTCAATCTGACCCTTGTTGCAGTTTGGTTGGCCGTGATTATTCTTGGTCGTGACATTGGACTGGCCATTTCGGCTATTTATTACCGATGGATTTCTCTTCCTGCCCCAAAGACTATGGCTCGGTACTGGGATTTCTCGCTTCCATCCGCCGAGGTCAAGCCCACAGAAATCTCCAAGATCAATACTGCCCTGCAGTTGGTGTTGGTGGGCACTGCAATTGGACTCCCTGTGGTTCCCGAGGCTTTCATTAGTGCTTGGCATTTGCAGGAGGCCATGACTGGATTCCAGTAAGTGATACCCCTTGAATCATATCCCAAATCTTTTTGATTTATGCACACTTGCCTGGACCTGTGGGGTGGGCCTGTGCCTCCCTTAAGGCAATTCTATGAAACACCAAGTACATACGACCATAGGGTGTGGAGAACAGGGCTTCCCGTCCGCTCAGCCGTACTTAAGCCACACGCCGGTCAGTTAGTAGTATGGTGGGTGACCACATGCGAATCCTGACTGTTGTATGTTTTTTGGTTTTTTTTCCCCCGAATTCCTTTCCCTACAGATTTTTGCCTTTCTTTCAATGGTGGCTTGACGTGTCTTTTCGCCTGGATGCATGCGCTTTTTCATTTTCATGATTGGTTGAAATGGCTTACTAACCACGATTACAGGTACCTTGTGGCGGGAACAACCATCTGGTCGGGCCTGAGCTATGTTTTGTCCAACAATGCGGTGAAGATCCTTACCAATGAGGAGATCCAGAAACGGATCGCTGCAGCGGCTACGAAGAGAAAGCCGTGAAAAAAAAATCCGATCTTATTCGATCTATGTACAGTAGCATTGGGCGATTTTTCCTTGTACCAGCATCACATTTCCATTTTAGGCAGAGTCTCGATCCAACTATTTCGGGGACCATGCCCGTTGAATATGCATGCATGTCTGTCACGAAGGGCGTAAACAAACCCAATCTTCCAGGGTGATCCCAGTGTCGGGATAACCCCCTATGTGTGGAATCCACAATGGTCGGCAAATGGAAGTTTCACCTTCGTCAGGGCTAACCGAAGTGGGTAAATAGTCGTCAAATTTTGTATGTGGATACCATCTTAAGAATCTTGGGATTGATAAGCAAATTTCAGCTAAATCATCCACAGGCTGGTTCCTAGAGTTTGGATTTGTCAAAAAGTACCGGTGGGGATAAGCCTAAAGCCGAAATGGAAAGGTGCATTGAAAAGTCGCCGAAGGCGTGGACTTGATTCAAGGGAGCTATAGGCACAAAGGTAAAACAGGACGCATTACTCATGCGGAATATAAGTTCCCAGCGCAAACATGATACGCTAGACTGGAAGCGGATCCCGCTAGGAATTCGATATTCCGAGAGTTTGTTCGGTCTGTCCAATCAGAGTGCATGTGATCTCACGCTGACTGGGTTCAGTCATCGGCTAAACGCCGGTACTATCTCCGACCATTTACCAGGTCGAATGAGAAATTCGAAATTCGAAAAAAAAAAACCTTCTTTCTTCTTCTCTTGCGGTTGATGCCGCCCAGACCATGAATCATCTTTACTCATGGATCCACACCCTAGTTCCTCGGTCGCATTCAAACTTGACGAATCTTAGGGTCTTACAAATCCAAAATGGATCCCGGACTTAAGCCAGTTTTCATGATTGCATTTCTTTTATATTGACTTTTTCGTCATTCACCCCTCATTCGTTTGCTTTTCTTTCACGGTGGATTTTGTATATATACACACCTGATTCCCTCTAATATACCTAATACCTGCAATTGAGGCTTCTGAGTAGACCCAACTACTTTGACTCCGGCGAGATGGATTCCGACCATCAACCGCTGGAGGCGCAACACCATTCGGAGCAATCGACTCACCAAACCACGAGCTCCCACATGTCTGAGCCCAATGGTCAAACTACTGAGCAATCCAGTTCTAGCAATATGGTGGAATCCAGCAATGGATTCAATCATGAAGAAGCCAATCAACACGAGGTCGCCGAGCCCATTATCTCGAGCGCATCGTCTTCTGTATCTTCTCATGCAACCGCCGATGGTGGTTGGGGAGAACAAAAGGTCGGCGAGTCTGTCTCCCGGCGAGGCGCAATGGAAGATCTGGAGGAGATGCGCCGCGAATTGACCCGTCTCAGTCTGCAGCGCACCCGCTCAGCGACCTCCAAGAGTGCGCACCGCCTCAAATCTCGTGCCAGCCGCCATGATGAAGAAAAGGCCCTTGAAGAGGAAACCGAGTCGGAGGACCATGGCTTTGATTTGAATGAATTCCTTATCGGCGGACACCTGGAGCGCCGCACTACTGCTGGCGAACCCGCCAAGAGGGTCGGTGTTGTCTTCAAAAACCTCACTGTCATGGGTGTGCAGACTGGCGCATCTTTCGTGCGTACACTACCCCATGCGGTGGTGGGCACATTTGGCCCTGATTTGTACAACGTTATCTGTCGCTTCGTGCCGCAGCTGCGGGTCGGCAAGAAGCCGCCGGTTCGGGAGCTGATCAGCGATTTCAGTGGCTCCGTGCGCGAAGGTGAGATGATGCTTGTTCTTGGACGTCCTGGTGCGGGATGTACCACTTTCCTCAAAGCGATTGCCAATGATCGTCAGGCTTTTGCTGGAGTCAATGGCGAGGTCAGCTATGGTGGTCTCTCCGCCGAGGATCAGAACCGTCATTTCCGTGGCGAAGTCAACTATAACCCCGAGGATGACCAGCATTTCCCCTCGCTTACGGTCTGGCAGACTTTGAAGTTCTCCCTTACCAACAAGACTCGCAAGCATGATCGTGATAGCATTCCGGTTATCATTGATGCGCTGCTTAAGATGTTTGGTATCAGTCATACTAAGAACACTCTGGTTGGTAACGAGTATGTTCGTGGTGTCTCTGGTGGTGAGAGGAAGCGTGTTAGTATCGCAGAGACCTTGGCTACCAAGTCAACTGTGGTCTGCTGGGATAACTCTACCCGTGGTCTTGATGCCAGCACGGCCCTGGACTACGCCAAGTCGCTCCGTATCATGACCGATGTCAGCAAGCGCACCACCCTGGTCACCCTCTACCAGGCGGGAGAAAGCATCTATGAGCTCATGGACAAGGTGCTGGTCATCGATGAGGGCCGCATGCTCTACCAGGGCCCCGCAAACCAAGCGCGCCAGTACTTCTTGGACCTTGGATTCTACTGCTCCGACCAAGTGACAACTGCCGACTTCCTAACCTCCGTCTGTGATGTCAATGCTCGCGAATTCCAGCCCGGTCGCGAGGCATCCACTCCCAAGACCGCCGAGGAACTTGAACGGGTGTTTAAGAGCAGCGACACCTACAAGCACATTCTAAATAATGTCAGCGCCTACGAGAAGCAGCTCGAGGAGACCCAGCAAGAGGACACCCGCCGCTTTGAGAACAGTGTTGCCCAGTCCAAGAGTAAGACTGTCTCCAAGAAGTCTCCTTACACTGTGTCTCTTGTCCGCCAGGTCGCTGCCTGTGTTAAGCGCGAGTTCTGGCTTCTGTTGGGTGACAAGACCTCGCTCTACACTAAATACTTCATCATTGTCTCCAACGGTCTTATCGTTTCATCTCTGTTCTACGGTGAAGCAATGGACACCAGCGGTGCCTTTTCCCGCGGTGGTGCTCTCTTCTTCTCCATCCTGTTTTTGGGTTGGTTGCAACTCACCGAACTCATGCCCGCTGTCTCTGGCAGAGGTATCGTCGCCCGTCACAAGGATTACGCTTTCTACCGTCCTTCTGCTGTCTCGATCGCCCGTGTGGTGATGGATTTCCCTGCTATTTTCTGCATGGTAGTTCCATTCTGTATCATCGTCTATTTCATGGCCGGTTTGGATGTGACTGCTTCCCAGTTCTTCATCTACTTCCTGTTCGTTTACACCACCACTTTCTGTATCACCTCGATGTACCGCATGTTTGCAGCCCTTTCGCCGACCATCGATGACGCTGTTCGT
The DNA here is from genome assembly GCF_028828015.1 of Penicillium pulvis. Lineage (NCBI taxonomy): Eukaryota > Fungi > Ascomycota > Eurotiomycetes > Eurotiales > Aspergillaceae > Penicillium > Penicillium pulvis. The sequence continues at coordinate 453,237 of NW_026643072.1, forward strand.
TTTGCCGGTATTGCGCTGAACCTGCTGATTCTATTCGTTGGTTACGTGATTCCAAAGCAAACACTAATCGGCAGTTCGATCTGGTTCGGATGGCTGTTCTATGTGAACCCGATCTCCTACAGTTACGAGGCTGTCCTTACTAATGAGTTCGCTGATCGGACCATGGACTGTGCTGCCTCTCAGCTTGTGCCCTCCGGACCTGGTGCCGTTGCAGGGCATCAGGGGTGTTCCTTGACTGGCTCGTCTGTTAACCAGATCTCTGTTCCGGGTGCCCAGTACTTGACAGCAAACTTTCAGTTCACCCGTTCCCACCTCTGGCGCAACTTTGGTGTTGTTATTGCTTTCGCGGTTCTCTACATTCTGGTCACAATTTGGGCTGCTGAGTTCCTCTCCTTTGTGGGTGGCGGTGGTGGTGCTCTGGTCTTCAAGAAGTCCAAGCGCTCCAAGCAGATCGCTGCCCAGACCAACTCCGGGAATGACGAGGAGAAGGTGGGTAAGTCGAGTGACGATGCTGCCGTGACCCGCGGTGAAGCCTCTTCGGGCTCCAATGACGCGAGTTTCAATCGCTTGTTCTCCAGCGAGCGCTGCTTCACCTGGTCGAATGTCGAATACACAGTCCCATATGGAAATGGAACCCGTAGGCTTCTGAACAACGTTAACGGATACGCCAAGCCTGGTGTCATGATTGCTCTGATGGGTGCCTCTGGTGCTGGAAAGACTACTTTGCTCAACACTCTGGCTCAGCGCCAGAAGATGGGTATCGTCAAGGGCGATATGCTTGTTGATGGCCACCCACTTGGCACTGACTTCCAACGTGGTACTGGATTCTGTGAGCAGATGGATCTGCACGACAACACCTCCACCATTCGCGAAGCCTTCGAGTTCTCAGCTATTCTTCGTCAAGATCGACACATTCCCCGCGAGGAGAAGATTGACTACGTTAACCGGATTATTGACCTTTTGGAATTGGAAGACATTCAGGATGCGATCATCGGTTCCCTTAACGTTGAACAGAAGAAGCGTGTCACTATTGGTGTTGAGCTTGCTGCGAAGCCCAGTCTTCTCCTGTTCCTGGACGAGCCCACCTCTGGCCTTGACAGCCAGGCTGCGTACTCTATTGTTCGTTTCCTGAAAAAACTATCTCAGGCCGGCCAGGCCATTGTCTGCACAATCCATCAGCCTTCATCGATGTTGATCCAACAATTCGACATGATTCTTGCCCTCAACCCCGGTGGCAACACCTTCTACTTTGGACCCGTTGGAAAAGAGGGCGCGTCAGTGATCAAGTACTTTGCCGCCCGTGGATTCGTCTGCCCACCATCAAAGAACGTCGCCGAGTTCATCCTTGAAACCGCCGCCAAGGCCACCGAGCGAAACGGCAAGCAAATCGACTGGAACGAGGAATGGCTCAACTCCGAAGAAAACCGCGAGATCCTTACCGAGATCGACCGCATCAGAACCGAACGCAGCAAGATCCCTGTCGACGAGTCTGGCAGTACACACTACGAATTTGCCGCGCCAACAATGGTTCAAACCGTACTCCTCACCAAGCGATTGTTCATCAACTACTGGCGCGACCCATCATACTACTATGGTAAAATCTTCGTCAGTGTGATCATCGGTATCTTCAACGGCTTCACTTTCTGGATGCTCCCTAACACCGTGGCAAGCATGCAAGACCGCATGTTCTCCTGCTTCGTGATCATTCTTATCCCTCCAATCATCATGAACTCCATCGTCCCGAAATTCTACATTAACCGTGCCCTCTGGGAAGCTCGTGAATACCCCTCCCGCATCTACGGTTGGGTAGCATTCTGCACAGCCAACGTCGTCTGCGAAATCCCCGCCGCAATCATCACTGGCCTCATCTATTGGCTCTTATGGTACTACCCCGTCGGTCTTCCAACCGACTCCTCAAGCGCAGGCTATGTTTTCCTGATGTCGATGCTATTCTTCCTCTTCCAAGCATCATGGGGACAATGGATCTGCGCCTTCGCTCCCTCTTTCACAGTCATCTCCAACGTCCTCCCCTTCTTCTTCGTCATGGTCAACCTGTTCAACGGTATCGTTCGTCCTTACGCCGATTACCCCGTCTTCTGGAAATACTGGATGTACTACGTCAACCCGGTAACCTGGTGGCTACGCGGTGTTCTCTCCGCCATTCTTCCATCCGTGCAAGTCACTTGCGCAGAAGGCGAGACGACAAAATTCACCCCGCCATCCGGTCAGACATGTGGCCAGTACGCGGGCGACTATGTCCAGAACATCGCCGGACAGGGGTACCTGGTTGATACCTCCTCCACCACCGAATGCCAGTACTGTGCTTACAGTAACGGATCAGAGTACATGCAACAGCTGAACGTGCACGAAGGAGATAAGTGGCGGTGCTTCGGTATCTTCTTGGCCTTCGTCATTATCAACTGGGCGCTTGTATACTTCTTCATCTACACTGTTCGTGTCCGCCGCTGGAGTTTCGGACTCGGACACGTGTTTGGTCTGGGCGGAATGCTGGTTGGGGGTGTTAAGCGGCTGTTTGGGTCGAAGAAGAAGGATAATCAGCAGTAATTTGGATGCTTCTGTTTTCTTCATTCCTTCTACCTTCCCACATTTGGTCCATGGTTTCGATATTCATTTGGGAATACCTGAATCCTACTTTGCATTTACATGGAGCGTGTGCAGCATGTCCGAGGACATGATGCCATTTTGGCGCGCATATCCTTTGCTTTCCTACTTTAGATTTCCTTTTTTTTCTTAGACATCGGTGTGAAAATGGTTTAAAGTGTCAAGGTCATACTGGCGACTGACAAAAGTACATAATTAGAATGAGAACAAGTTTTTAATTTTTGATAGATTTGTCCCTTATTGCTATCGATACTTCCTAATAGATCCATGTAAATTCATAAAACCTTCCGAACGCCCTAGATCCGCCGCCATGAAACCAGCATAAGGCAAAAAAACAAGGCCTCGAAAATGCACCACCGCAACAATTTCCCACAGTGTCAATGAAAGTGTCAGCAAATTTTTCTGAAGATCTGGCTTGAACACAGCCTGATTTACTTGTCGCCCATGAAAAACCACGGCTTGTTCTCCTCTGTCAGCGGGGGCGCAGGAACCATCATGGGGATGGGAATGGTATCCTCAAAGACCTCAGCAGGGAGGTGTTCGTACTCAGATTTCCAGTTGAGACCCTGTGAATTTTGCCGAATAGGCGTTTCAACGGGAACAAGCACACCACACTCCCAATTACGGCAGTTCAGCTTCGCTTTGTTTGTCTGACGATCTTTGACAAGGCGGCCCCTTGAAAATCATATTAGCTATTGTGGGTGACCAAGGCCGCGATTCTCCAAAGGAGACTGGTTACCAAGACTCACCATGCACTTTCAGACATGTTGGCACTTCCGACATAGGCCCAGCCCTTGCATTCGCGATTATTCGGGAGTGCGATTGGCTCGGAAGGCCAAACGTAGAGGAGCTGGTGATCTGTCAGTACACGAACTTTCGATGTGGACTTAGAGGGTTGCTCGTACCTTGTTATGCATCAAAACAGACTTTTTGCTAATGCAGTCTCGCAATACTTGCTTGGGAAACTTTGCACCCCGCCACCACTTCGACTGGAAACAGACAGTGCCTCCAGTATCTTCTGGCACGTCATGTGCAGAGTGGACAGTATCATCTGAGGGGAAGTACACCAGGAAGCGGTCTTGCCATTCCTCGCCAGCCTTCATCATGACTTGATCAGGGTTTGTAGAATGAGAGGCGGACTTTGCGTATCGGATTGTGTAGTCAGCTAGGCCATCATCTCCTGTTATCTCCAATTAGTTGATGACCGACCGTCTAAGTAGTTCAAACAGTGAGACAAACCCTTGCAAGCGAGGTAGATGGCACGAAGAAACTCATCGTTGAGTGACCCAATAGAGGACGCCTGTGACGAATTAACCTTGAGCCACACTCGTTCCTTGGGACAACTTACCACGTAATCAATATTGATGGGCGAAGTGGTTCGTAAGCCCAACTGTTTCACAGCGCGACCTAAACCGCAGTATCCTGTACGTCTCCACGTCTCGTTAGTGGACCCACTGGACCCGCCACTGAAGAGATTCGTTAGATTAAAAGTTCTTGCTTTAAATCAAATCAAGGGGTGGGTATTGAACTGACATTGTGTGCACAAATGCATAACGAGCTGTCTCGCTGAAATCGAAGCCCTCAAGCTTAGCAATAATGTTCTCATTCACCGTGCTGGCTTTCAAGAAGTGGGCCAGCTCTTCATAGAAGAATGTCTTTGGGCAATCGAAGTCGTTCGACTTCTTTGGTAGGTCGATGAGAAAAACAGTCTAGATACCATTAGCAACCGAAGGTACCACTGCGGATATTGAACTTGCATTTTCCATCAAGCGGTTCTCTCCCCAGTCGGTCATTGTCATGTTAGCCGTCGGGACAGCAATGCGTACGTATTCCGGGTGGAAGAGTATCATTAATTTTGAATGCATGGTGCTGATCTGGCCATCCATGGGTGGGAAGCACAGTCGGAGGTTCTTCATATCCTTGGTATCATTAACCATTGTATCACGCTGCATTACCCGACTGTGTCATTTCTTGCTTATCATGGTCATGAAGAGATTCAATCTCACCATTTCTTGTTCCTTGGCATGCATGATGAGAAGGAATCTCGTCCTCCACGTGTCACACTTTGTAAAGAACCATTCCATGTCCCAGAGGAATGAGCTAAAGACGCCAAGTTCAAGGTCTCCTCGCTGAATAACCTCTTCAATGGTGATTTCATTGTCACCACGGATGGTGTTGGCCACGTGCGTCTTTTTGACAATTCCCTGCGGCCATTGAAGAGCCGGTCGTGCAGTGGGTCTAACAGTGGCTGTCGAGTCGCTTGATGACTGTGGTAAAGAGGAAGGCTTAGAAAGAGAGACAGAAACAGAAGAAGTACCAGTTGTCACTGGCTGGGTCTTGTAAAGTTTGGCTCGGGGCTGTCCTGGTGGAGACACGGATTCCCGGGCCTTGCGCTTTTGAATACGGGCGAGACGTTCTTGCTCCATTCGCTTTCGATTGAGGCCCAAGAGACCCTGTGGGGGAGAATTAGATGTTCTCAGAACAGGCTCCACTGGCTCAGCGTCTGACTGCAAGTCCTGCAGCGACATGGCGATTGCTCGCCTCAGCTCAGCCTCATCGTCGTGCTTTCCTTGCTCGACTTCATCGTCACTATCGGAGTCCACCACAGAAGTAGACTTTGTAAAGACTTCTTTGACATCTGATTGATCATCAGAATCGCAGGTCAGGTCGACTACTTCCTTTGGCGGCTCCGAGGGAAAAGATGGGCCAGGATTGCCATTTTCCTCTCTGAGGGACGCTTCAATCGCTGCCTTCAGCAAAGGATCCTGTTTGTCGTCGAGATCCATGGCTTAAGATGGTTGTAGAGAACGGTCTAGAGGTAAGAGAGAGCCGAATGGGAAGGTGGCTGATGGTTGAGGGATGTATGATGTTGACTGAATCAACAGAAGCACGTGGTCTTCCCTTTTGACCCTCAGCGTGGATTGATAATCAAACAAACAAAATGTGGTGAGTGCAAAATCTAAAGTGAAGTTCGACTTGCGTTGTTCTTGACTCTCCATCGTTCTCCCAATCCTTTGTTGATTGGATAACGCGTCCCGATCAATCAGGTGGGTTGTCACGTGATGATGATACACACGCAGTAAATCGTATTGAACAGTCCACCCGATTTGACGGTTCAATTTCTAGTCTATCCTTGCACTTGATATTTAACACTTCCAAGCTCGTTTCTGGCGGGGTCCCGGGCTGCAGGCCCACGAGATTGGTTGCAAGTATAGTGGCTAGGCTCTCAGTGTGGAGTAGCCCGTCCACAGAACCAAGTATGAAGTGCATCCTGGATGGCATCAGAGATAGTCTAGATCTCTCAGCCTTGTCGGGCCGCGTGTTTAGGTAACTACATGAGATGGGTCCACAGAAGAGAGTCTCAACATTTGAGAACTCTACAGTGCCCCCATGTATAATACTTCAATCCATCAGCATTTCAATTCTTGGATTATTCAAAATTTCATTAGTTTTCTTATGTTCGAAGCACCATCAAGATGCGTTTCCTTGCCGTCACCCTGCAATTCACCTCATAGTTTCCTCCGCTGCTGCCCCGATGACTTGAGCGCTGAGTTTTCACATCTCGAAAAGCTTGTCCAGCAGCCCACAACCCGGATTTCTTTGCCGACAACGTGAAAATGGCTTGCGAGATCCTTAGTAGCTCAGTCAAGGCTCATGGTGTCCAGACTTATGGCCTTTAAAGCCAATGGCATGGCAGAATAGGCTCCAGCGAGGGGTTGCACGGGAAGTGAGCACACTCTCACTGGTAGCGCATGCAACGACTGCCAGAATATTTTCTGTATCGGCACTACCAAGAACATAAACTAATTTGAAGTAAGCTTGATTGGATACTCAAGAATTAATACAATCTAAAATAACTCGCTTAAGGATTTAGAAGCATGAGTCACGAGTCAAAAGGCTTTTCCATCTGAACGGGTCAAAGGGTTGTTCTATCTGACAGGAAATGGAACGACTTCTCTCGGCGCATCGAGTGGACTCATTGAAGAGGATCGTCGCCAGAGAAAGGAAAAGGAAACCAAGGCCAATCAATCGAGATTATGGCTGTGTGAAAGCATGTTGATGGGATGTGAACAGACGAAATGGAAGGAAAGTGAATGCTGCTGGCTATCTACACATAGGGGTGATTTATATCAAATAATGTCGAATACGTTCTGACAATCTTCAAATTATCATCAATCAAGCCAGAGTTGGGACAAAAACACAAGCCTTCCCCATCGCGATCCATTCAGCGCCTTGTATGTACACACTTGTTATGAACACGATGGATATGTTCTTCCAAATTATCCTTACGGTTGAAGGTCTTTCTACACGATCTATCCGAGCATTTGTATGAGCGCGGAGCCACGTGTTGAGTGTCGATATGCCGCATCAGACTTCCCTTTGAGTAGAATGGCCCGCTCCTTTCGCAGTTCTTCCATTCGCATATGAAAGAGCTGATTCCCTCACTAAAATCCCCAAAGTTAGACATAAATGCAAGCATACATAGACTGTCTGCCTTGAGACAGGGGTAAGTCACTGGAGTCTTACTCAAGCTTCTTGGGACGGTCATTCATGACTGACAGCTCACTTGCCGCAGAGGTGGCCAGTGTTCGACTGGTGTCGGATACTAAGTGTGGAAAGGCAAGCGGGGCTGATATCATATTGGTCTGGCTAAGAAAATCAGCCATGGAAGGCTCGTGATATATGTTGGTTGAAGGTGAAAAGAAGTCCATGGGAGAATTTCGAGTGCGGATATTGGATAGACCGGAGTCAGGCAAGGCATAGGAGGGTTGAAAAGAGAGACCATTTGAGGAAGGCTTTTCCAGAAAGTACGCGGATAGGGTATTTGGGCAGATAGGCCGCTGGGGTTCGATCCTTTTTGAATCATTGAGGCTGTGGGAGTGGCTGTTCGATTCAAAAACATGACTCCAATAGTCTGGTAGGTTGTTGTGTGAACGCCGATCCATCTTAGTAAGATAATGTATTCTTCGTATAAGGATTCAACAATATGCTGTAGCTACCTAGGAGTACACAAGGAAGTACAAGGGCTGAGAAGAGAGAGATTGAGCCAAAGATTCGCCATTGTTTTCTAGTTTTAAGGAAGCGATGTGGATGTTGCCAGACTTTTCAGGTTGAAATCCCAGGCATCCCCTTCAGGACTATATATACGCCCAGGCTGAGCGGTACCACGGGATTTACCCCCACTGTGGCTGCCTTTGCAACCCATCTCGTAGTATCTTTCTAATCCCATCAGGCGTTAAATCCCAATATCTATGCCTCCTAAATTCCAACGCCGGCATGGCTATCAATGAATAAGAGAAGACCGACTATACATGGATGTGACGCCCCTCACTTCCCCAAAGTAGTCTGGTAAATTACAAGGCTAGAGGTTAGACTCATGATTACTCACGTACCAGCAAATGTGAGCTCAGGACGTGAAGAGTTGTTTTACCATGCGTTTCACATCCCAAGAGAACAAAATTACTCGGATATTAACGCGTACGGCGCAAAGACAAGCGTCCTGATGCTCTGTAGCCACGCCAATATGGCTTTACAGTCATCTACCGTCATCCGTGATCGGTTCTCACCAGTCCACGCGAGCCCATAGAAGTTTCTCACCCTTGAACCTTTGATTTGTGTAATTGTTGGGCTGAATGATCATTATGTGACAGTCTGTCTGCGCGGCAGATCGATGGAATAACATGCTCTGATAAATCCTTATAATTTATGGTCAGTAGCGAGTAATCAAATAGCAATAATTGCCCCACTCGAATGTTCCATGATTACTTGGGGGAGTGTGTATAGCTTGCAGATGTAGACGTTGATACCTTAGTCACCGCTGCGGGGTGAAGTTGAAGTTCAGCCTCATTTTCCTTGTTGCTGTCTCTCTCACCCACACCATCCAGTGAGTTACCAAAATGACGACCAATATATCGATGACGGGCGCGAATAGTGGGATGCAGGTGGCTCTCAACTCTGGCCAGATGAATCAGTATTTTTCTCCTCCAGGTAAAGTCTCTTATGGTTTTGTGGACTCGCGATGGAGTTAATGGCTACGACCCACAGAACGCGCACACACACCACCTGAACCTCTTTCCACGGTGCCATTTTCTCGAAATCCGGACTTTGTTGACCGTGAGTCACTGTTGGCGGGTAGAACACTGTTGTCAGATATATATGAGAAATGTTCAGCCCCAGATGCGAGGCTGGCTCTGGTCGGGATGGGTGGAGTCGGGTAAGTTGGGCTGACTGTTGATGGGATATCATTGCTAACGTTCAAAAGGAAGTCGCAATTGGTAATCGAATACTGCTACCGCACTCGTGTGACGTCGCCTGAAACATGGGTTTTTTGGGTTCACGCCAGCAACGCCGCCCGATTCGAGCAGGATTATCGCAAGATAGCTGAACAAGCCAAGATTACCAGGTGCCAGGAATCGAATGTGAATTTGATGAGATCTGTCGCGAATTGGCTTCGGGATCCAAAGAGTAGGGAACCTAGTCCTTGATAACCTCGATGACAATCGATTTCTATACGAGCCTCAATACTTGGAGGGCGGGCAAGGAGGTGCAAAGATGCCGCCCATAGAATACCTGCCGCACAGTGCCAATGGGTGTATAATGATCACAACCCGTGATCGTCGTGTGGCTCTTGACTTTGTGACTGACAGTTGTATTGTTCAAATTGATCCGATGACTCAACCTGATGCAGTATCTCTGCTTGAGATAATGCTTGGAGAACAAGGCAAAGAGCCTAACAGGACGGATGTCTTAAAACTAGCTGAAACGCTTGAATACATGCCTCTCGCTATTGAGCAAGCTGCAGCATACATCAGGCGGCAGTTTCCGCTTTACTCGATCCAGCAGTATCTCAGAGACTTCGGAAGGAATGATGGTGAGAGACTAAAGCTTCTTGCACATGAAGCCGGTCGCCATTACCGTGACTGGGAAGCCAAAAATTCCATCTTAGTAACCTGGCAATTATCCTTTGACCAAATCCGAGCCGAGAACCCCTCAGCGGCGGATTTACTTTCCCTCATGAGCTTCTTTGACAGACAGGCAATTCCAGAGTCATTACTTCACATCCAGTCGACTGAACATGATAAATTTAGCATGGACGACAGCCCGATCTCGACTTCAAATAAAGACGAGACCTGCTTTGAAGTTCGAACGCCCATTAGAGGTCGAGTCCGGCAAGCTTTGCATGATCATTTCAACTGGCTGCGACCGTCATTCTGGACAGCTGGGGCCCGTTCTCAGGACCACCAAAATCCAGAGCCCGCTGAAGTAGGAACACTTCTTGAAGACACTATCCTGGAGCATACCATCAAGTCTAGGGAGAACACGCTAAGAGATGACATTTTGATATTGAGAGATTATTCACTTCTGTCTATCACCCCAGACCACACCCTCTTTGAGATGCACAGGATAGTGCAGCTGGCAACACGAAAATGGCTAGAGGCTCACGGACAAACCGAGAAGTGGTTGAAAACATTCATCCGCCGTCTTGCAAATGCCATTCCAAAGGAAGTGGATGAGCAGAGTCGGGTAGTATGCCTGTCTCTTTTCCCCCATATTGAATCGGCACTAATGCATCGGACCTCATCAAATGAGGTCATGATTGATAGAGGATCCCTCCTTTTTGAAACAACGGTGCATTTGACTGCGGTAGTATCTCCAAGAGCGATGCTGGCGATATCCCTTGCTTCGATGGAGGCATTCGAGCAATGCTTAGGCACAGAGAACTACATGACCATATATAGTGCCATGTACACCGGGATTGCCTATCTGCAGCTTGCCAGATATCCGGATGCAGAAGCGATATTCGAAAAAGTAATTGAAGTCGAGGAAAGGCTCGGCCGGATAGATGATTATTGTTCACACACCGCTATGAACAATCTTATCTGCGTGTATTAAGAGCAAGGACGACTGCAGGAAGCCGAGTCGCATGCATTAAAAGCGATTGAAATACGGAAGAAAGTGATTGGCCCCGACTCTTCTCTCACCCTGATGAGCATGGGGAACCTAGCGTTGATATACCAACTCCAAGGGCGATGGGAGGATGCAGCGACACTGGGACTGGAAATCCTTGAATTGAGAAAGCGACTGCAAGCTCTAGAGTCCCCTGCAAATTTCACAACCATTCTCTCAACACGAAATCTGGTGTTGACCTACCAATCCCTGGGTCGTTTGTCTGAGGCTGAAGAGCTGTGTCAAGAGGTGCTGCAGGGCATTCAACAAATACTTGATCGGGAGCACCCTCATGTCATAAGTACTATGAGATATCTCGCTGTGATAAATCGTCTGCAAAATCGGCTAACTGAAATTGCGTTTCATATATTCCTTCCATAAAGGTATCCAGTCCTGTGTTTGTGAGCTCTTGGCCAGAACCTTTGCTTGGGCGGCTGTTTATAAGAACCGGTTGCAGCCTCATATTTTGCACAAACGCAATTAGAGCTTTCGCTATTTCGCCTATAAACCTTTCAATACATTGTGCCTACTCAGACTTGCCAGTGAGCTGAATAATCGTTTGAGCAGCGGCCTCGAAATCGGGTTCCACCGTGAGATTCCCCGTGTTGGAGTTTTCAATCTTGGGTATTTCAGCAATGCAGGTATAGGAATCCCGGGCAGCACTCACCAAGTTGAGACCCTTATCAGAATTAGTGCCTTGTAAGCGCACGACGACCGGCACCTTGAATCCACCCCTTTCCTCCGCCGCGGCAATTATAGACTCGGCAATCATGTCGCATCGGACGATGCCTGGTAATTTTTCAGTCATCATGATAGGTCCACCGATAAAACTCACTTACCACCATATATGTTAACCAAGATTCCCTTTATCCTTGAGTCATTGTTCAAAATCTCAAAAGCCTTTGACAGAGTCTCCTTTGTGGCTCCCCCACCGACATCGAGGAAATTAGCACACTTGCCACCACACAAATCAATCAAATCATTAGTCGCCATAGCGAGCCCAGCACCATTAACAATGTTACCAATGTAACCATCGAGCCTAACGTACGAAAGGCCCAGTTGTGAAGCCTCAAACTCCAAGTCCTCCTCCGGGGACCGTTCCTCCAAGCCAAAAAGACCATGTTGTCGGAATCGCGCCGAGTTGTCAAAAGTAAACTTCGCATCGAGACAAACAAAATCACCCTCAGGTGTTCGCACAAGGGGATTTAGCTCCAACAGCGTGGCATCCTTTTCCTCGAAAAGCTCAACCATCTGATGGATAATATGCGACATGGTGGCCATTTCGGAATCCGAGAATCCCAGCTGCGCTTGGATATAGGCGATTATCTCTGGGCCGATACCGTGTGGCATGTGGAACCAGAATTTCTGGAGATTGCCGACATTGGACTCGATGTTGACTCCGCCCTCATCGGATATGAGGAGTACAGGCATGCCGCGATCGCGATCGAATGTCAACGCGACGTACAGTTCTTGAGCGACGTCCACTGCTTTGTAGATGTAGAGCTTTTTCACTAGAAGGCCCTCTGGTGGAGTTTGCTTTGTCGTCAGGTAATATCCGAGCATTTTACTGGCACTATCATATGCCTCGCTGGGTCTGTGGAAAACTTAGAGAGTATCAGCTTCAAGAGGAATGAGTATATACGTATTGACTATGCGCACTCCTCCTTTGCCATCGCTGTTGTACTTTCCTTTCCCTCGGCCGCCTGCTAGAACCTGGGCTTTGATTACCGACGGTGCATCTTTATAACGGTTAGTATAGATTACTGGTAGACAATGGAAACCTACGAATGGTAGACACCACCGTCTGGGCTTCTTCTGGATTCGTGACCACATGCCCATTCGGCACTGGAATGTCGAACTTGGCTACAGGTCAACAGGATTCATGTTGTGGATACTGGGATATATCCTACATGTCTCAAAAGCTTGTGGGAATTGAATTCCAATAGTCCCAGCCCTCTTCTCTGGGACCTAAAAGGGATTCGAGCCTGTTCGACATTCAGCCTCGGCCTCCCAGTAGTCGCGAGGTAATACTCACAAATGGAATCAGACGCGAAGTTGGACGCCAGGGGATCATTGCAAGTTTTGGACCTAGTCGATGTAGTTTATTTGGAACAAGATTAGAATACGAGATCCTAATGTAAATATATCCCTTGTTCGAATGTGGGGTTCACCTTGATGACATCAACACTGTATGTCACCATACGGTCACGCGAAGTGGATTGACTTTAAAGAAAGCTTAAGCGGTCCGACTGTATGGCTCTACCCCGGATCTACATTGATGATCCCCACATTAATAATGGTCTTTCATGAAACATTGTTCATTGTAGAATTAAATCAGAAATTCTATGTGACATCACTACGCGAGGGTAAGTAAAGCGTAATCGATGGTCTCCATTTGATTGACAGATATGCCATGACTGCGCCTGCTCGGCATTTAGACTTCATGGGAACCACTAGATCCCATCTAATACGATCAATTAATAATTGATAACACGAGGTGAGCTTTGAAATCCAGTAAGCAGCTGAATAGCAATCTAGCCTTGCCCACATGCCTGCTTTTGGCCCCCATGAATCAGCTAAGGCTAGACACGCTTTGGCCCCGTTCTCCTCGAATTAAAAGCATGCGATGAAATTACGCTGATCGCCAGTGGGGTTATTCAAAACATGTGACCAGCCGCACATGGACCTGTGTAAACAAGGCTGGCTGCACCCAGGATACTTATACCAAATGAATCCCAAGACTGACATTATTCAGTGCTCCTTGAACAACTTCTAGGATATCTTCATGTCTGCCAACGAAACTTACGACTATGTCATCATCGGAGGCGGGCTTGCTGGCTCGGCTCTAGCCGGGCGCCTGGCCGAACATCACCCCTCAAGATCAATTTTAGTCCTGGAAGCCGGCTCTAACGTTGTCGGACACCCATTAACTAGCTCCCCACTCGCCTGTTTTGGGGCTCATTTATCACCGATTGATTGGGCATATACCACTGTACCGCAGATTCACCTCAACGGTCGTCGATGCTACGCAGCTGCCGGCAAGGCGCTTGGTGGTGGCACCGCCACTAACTATGGCACATGGACACGAGGAAATGCCGCCGATTATGATCTCTGGGCGGAGATGGTGAAGGATGATTCTTGGAACTACAAGGCCCTACTGCCGTATTTCAAGCGTACTGAGACACACTGGGATCCCAATGCCGATACGTCGGCTCATGGCCGCTCAGGCCCCATTCACAATGCGACAGTTGCTTCCAGCAGTGCGGATCGGAAATATCCACTGCGCGATACGTTGAAAGAAGCATGGGGTAGATTGGGAGTCCCGACCATATCGGATGGAAATAGTGGCTCTCCATTGGGCCTTGCAGAGCTCACTGAGAACTGGCGCGACGGCCAACGCCAACTCGCGAGTGAAGCATACGGAATAGCCAACAAGCCAAACATCACTATCAAGACCGAGACACAAGTGAAATGCGTGCTACTTTCAGAGGGAACAGGAAAGAAGGTCGCAGCTGGGGTCGAGCTTCTAGACGGAACGAAATTCCACGCATCTCGCGAAGTCGTGGTCTCCGCAGGAGCCTACCGTACCCCACAAATACTAATGCTCTCAGGCATCGGGCCTCGTGACGAGCTTGCAAAACACAACATCCCTGTCCAAGTAGACGCATCAGAAGTAGGTCGCAACTTCCACGATCACTTCTCCTTCAACCAGTGGTGGAAGCTCCGCAACCCAGAAAAAGGCTTGTCGGTCGGAACGCCTCTCTGGAGCAGTCCAGCATATGGCCTCGGACTTCCTAGTAGCTGGGTTGCTACTGTACAGACACCACGCGAGGAATTAAAGAGTGCCTTGCAAGCAGACGGTGTGAAAGAGACATCCAGCCATCCGTACCTAGCTCCAGAATTCGCCCATGTCGAAACTCTGGTTGTATATGCCCCTGCCGGTGCATCTGTAGCCGGAGTGGAAGTCCCTATGGACGGAACTCATATTGCTTCTGCCGTGTTGGGTATTGTTCCTACTTCTCGAGGAAGCATCACGCTTGCGTCGGCGGACCCGACTGTCGCGCCATTGATAGATCCCAACTACTATGCGACAGAGGTCGATCGAGCGGCACTGCGGGCCGGTGTGAGACAGGTCACGAAGTTGCTCATGGATACACCCGAGGGTCGGGATACTGTGGCGGAGGAAGTTCCTCGTCCTGGGCTTGGACCTTTGAGTGGTTCGTCGACAGATGCGGAGGTTGATGAGGCGATCAAACTTGGGGGTGCGACGTTCTATCATCCAGCTGGGTCAGCGGCTATGGGTAAGGTAGTCGATACTCAGCTGCGGGTATATGGAGTCGAGGGCCTGCGAGTTGTTGATGCGAGTGTGCTTCCGTTGTCTTTGGCAGCTCATTACCAGGCTGCCATTTATGCGATCGCTGAGAAGGCTGCGGATCTCATGTCTGCGTAGGGCTCGGTAAAGAGTCTTTTTACCGCAAGATGTGATAGATTTGGCCAGATAATTTGCCTCAGATATTTTCGATCTGCTTAGGGGTCCTCGTCTCGCATAACGCATCACAAAGTAATCGATTTGTCGCTCTGTACGTTCCCAAGTACGTTCAATATCACGGAAGAATGTGACAACGTGTATGAAGATACAATATACTTATACAAGGGGAGATGGGTCAAACTCAATTGAGACTTTTTTCAAGTTAGGCTATGGGCATGTGCATTAGGTCCGACTACACATAAAAATATCAACAAAAATGCCACGAGCCTGTACGCTCACGTCGAGGTACAAAAAGAATAAAGCAAAAGGTCATGGGCCTTGGCGAACAAGTAAGTCGAGACCGACATAGTAATAACGGCACATCAAGGTGCAAGTCAGAGGGAAACCTCTGAAGAAAGACCCTCTTATCCACGGCGAGTAGGTGGGGCCAGGTCAAGCTCGTCGAGTTGGTACAAAACTCGACCAACCTCACCTTGGACCTCGTAACACTCCCCAACCTCACTGCTCTCCCACATCCAAGGAGTCAAGTGGCCGGCAAACCAGTCGCTGGTGATGCCGAGAAGCGTCAATTCGGTGAACTCAAACCGAGTTGAGCGAATTTCATTCCCGTGGTGGTCGAGGTAGAGCAACATCGGGCGCCCGGTGACGAAGGCTTGCTGGTCAACGACGATGATGAACATCGCAGCCATGGCATACTGGAGGCCAGCGGCGCATCTCTCAATAACCCGGAATGGGTTTTCGTTCCACTCACGTGGCTTGGACTCCTTCTCAAACAGGATTTGCTGCTTGAACAGATCGCGCCGATACTTGTGCCATGGAGGAAGATCACTCCAGCGAATCGTGTCACAGTCGGGAAGGAAAACAGCTGCTGGGCCCGCAATCTCAGGGAGCAGAGAGAAAATCCGACGCCAGTCAGGAAACTCATGAGGAATCCGCTCGGGGATCCCGAAAAAGCTGGGGTGGTTGATCACGTTCCAGCAGCGATTATGACCCGTGTCGTATTTTTCACCGAGTGCGATCCACTGCTGCATCATCAACTCATGGTGGGGCTGGGTTGGATCATAGTGAGTTCTCATGAGGACAGGCCACTCGTGAGCTCCTTGCCAAAGGAACCAAGCAAGCAGGCGAACGTTTTCACCTCGCCATCCTCGGAAAATCAGGTCGATTTGAGCCTCAGTAGGTCGGATGATTCTCTCTGGGTGGTACCAGGATCGTGGAATTCGAGGCTGTCTCAAGAATTCAGCAATAAGGTGCATGCGTTGCACGCTGGCGGGTTGAGGGCAACCATAATCCCAGTTTCGCTGCCCTTGTTAGCATATACTTCGTATTCGCATTCGTACCTGGACCTGCGCATCAGCACTTACCAGCATAAATTGCTCAATAGGCAGGTCACCTGGAAATGGCCAGAACCCATAAGGGTCCATTTCTTCATTCTGAATTAGTGACAGGCCATACTAAGTTATAATGAAGCTCACCGTTGTCGTTACGTGTCACAATTGATGGGTTGGTGAAGATGTAAACAAAGGCGGTGGGGGAGGCGGTGAAGGAAGAAATTCTGGGAGAAAACATCCGACCAAAATATTTGAGCCGCGTGATTTGTGTACGTGGACTATTGCAAACCGCGAACACATGGACACTTAAAGGTTTTATTGGACGAAAACACGGAGACCGTTTGCATAGCATTAATTAATGGTTAAACAGGTTAGGTACATGATAGATTGACACTCATGTCGATTCTTACAATAAAACAAATTCCTCGCTTGTGAATTAGTAGCCTTGAACTTGCTCTTCGGACCATTCCCAATATTTCTTGGTCAATTCTGGATCATAAAGGTCCTTTCGGATAGGAATTACTCTCCCCCATGGAGCAACTAATGGAGAATTAGCTAGATAAGGGTGGTAGTCATGAGGGTTCTTACCAAAGGAAGCATTGTTATCTTCTGTGATTTCAGCACTTAACCCTGCATAGAGCTCTGTGTAAGCGCCATAAATTGGAGGGTACAGGATCAGGTTCTATCAATCAGAATCAGCAAGTAGAATCAACCAAATTTATACAAATAACATACAGCCATCACAGTCTGCATTTTAGACATATGTCTCTGCAGTCCACTTTTCAAATTGCCTGGGTTCAATGACTATTGACATCGCGCGAGTTAGCAGGTTATAACACACCGCAGGGAAAACCGGTCTTCTTTGTACGCCTGCATTTCCGCAACAGAGAAACAATGACTCACCAGGCTAAGTACCCCATCTCCAGCAGTCCTGTTGGCGTACTCAGCGCAGTGAATGACATTCCCAGCTTTACTGCGAGAGTACTTCTTCATTGCGCTTTCATCTTTATGGTAGTCCATATTATCGAAGTCAATCGGTGGACTCGGCGCCATCAAGATAGCGGAAGAAGAAACCCATATAACTCGAACACTACCCTTGGGTGCTGTGACTGCCGTCTTTTTCAGGATATCATGGAGATACTTGACAAACAAAAAGTGTCCGAGGTTATTGGTACCGAGCTGGAGTTCGTATCCTTGCTTGGTCTTGCTACCCTGGGGTGGCATCATGACCTAATAGAAAGGTTAGATATAATTTAAACTTGGCACATGACACAACTTACTCCAGCATTAAGCCACAACACATCAAGACGGGACTCCGCCGCGAGGTATGCATCAGCAGAATATTTGATTGTGGTCAAATCGGAAAGATCCAAGTGTAGAAACATGAGTCGGCCGGTAGATTCGGGATGTGCGGCCTTGATTTCCTCAATGGCATCCAAGGCCTTCTCCTTAGATCTGGCAGCAACGTATACAGTAGCATTTTTGCCATATAGGATTTTGGCAAGCTCAGCGCCAACGCCTGAGTTGGCCCCAGTCACCAGGAAAATCTAGTATCAATAAAAGGTGTCAGATTGTGTTTCGGAAATATTAAATGGGAGATGGTCCTACCTTGCCAGATTGATCAGGAGCATTCTCCTCTGTAAAGGTCGGTGCCGGAGGGCACACTGTTCGAAAGTACTCCATTTTGAGCAACGAAAGGTTAAGTGAAATGGATGGTGGAGGTCAAGTACGGGACTATCGGTATTTAAGTTGGCAGCGAGGATATCAGCTGCGAAAAATCCATGGTTATCAAGTTCTAGTGCCTTCGTTTATAATTCAAAAATTCATGTGTCATGGCAAAGATCTCGTTGGTTTCACGGTAGACATTATACAATCATGATGCAATTGTTGAATAAAGTTCCCGTTAAGGTTAGTCCGTTGTCATCAGTCTCCCAAGAACGGTTAGATTGAGTCATCATCCGCGGAAGACCCACATTGAATACCAAGTCGAGTCTAGAGCCAATCTGACTGTGCAACAGCTGCGGTAAAGCCGGTGTTTCCAGAGGATCAATTGCCTTTATGTGAAGCTGCCATTAGACCAATTCAAAATAGATTAAGGTTTATGTGGCTTCAGTCAGACTGCGCGGCCACGTGGGAGCCCTGAATGACCGGCAGAAAAGGAAATGCGGCAATTGCCATGTTCTGAAAATAGAGGAACACCTGAATTTTTGCTTGGTCCATAAGAACACAATGTCACGAAAAATCACCATATGGAGAAGAATGCATCTTTGACTAAGTTCTGGCCAGTCTTGATCAAAGGTATGGTGACTACAGCTGACCATCGCATGGCATTTCTAATATATTTGCGACGGTTTGCACCAGTCAAGTCAAACGAGCTATCGGTGACAGTACAGTATATAATGCAGCTAGATAAAACGCAGGTACGGAGTGCAATGCACCTAGCCACCCAGCCGCAGGAGGGCGTGTAGGGGGCTGATGAGGCGCAGCCGCATCCCTGTCAGTTGTACCACACTAATTCTCTGACGTGGACCTGCAAGGCAAGAGCTTGTCTTCATTCTCGCATATGCACAGCAAAGATTGACCACATACGCAAACCACCTTGCAGGCCCGTCGCATTGAATTATTACTGTACTAATGCCTCCAAAGGGCATTCGTAGAACTCACACTGGGTGTGTGACCTGCAAGTCAGTCCCCGCCACGCACTGCCCCTGACTCCAACTTATTGATCTTTCAGAGCCCGCCGGGTCAAATGCGATGAAACTCACCCACATTGCATGAGATGTCAATCATCTGACCGGGAGTGTCAGGGCTACAAGGAATGGATCCCAAAAGCATATCGGCAAATCCAGCCCTCCGCTTTCCCGGGCGCAAAGGCTCCCGACCTTCGAAGCTTGGACTTTTATCGCCGAATGGTGGCCCCGGTACTAGCCGGACCCATGCCGCGCTCATTCTGGACCCATACAATTGTTCAAATGAGCCACAACCAACCTGCAATCCGATACGCAGCTGTGTCGATCAGCTCCCTATTTGAAGATTTCCAGAATATCAGCGCAAATGACCAATCAGCAAACAGACTCGCCATTTCTCGTTACAACATTGCTATTCGACACATTGCAACATCTAATGATGGATGTCTTGACACCGCGATCATAGCTTCCATTCTGTTTATGAGTATTGAGCTTCTACGGGGTTGTCCAACGGAAGCGATGATTCACTATAAACACGGTAGGAGAATCTTGGCCTCGTATAATGCCTCTCCCGTGCTATTGAATATCTTCCATCATTTAAATGTCTTTGCGCTCTATTTGTCCGATTCATTACGCCTACCACTGTTGAGCCTGGCTGACCTTTCACCCCCTCCTCCATTCGTCACTCTGATCCAAGCCCAAGAGACACTTGATTGGCTTACATATCGGTCCATGAAAGTTGCGTTTGCGCTAGATCAGAGCGCCGCAGATCCATTAGATCAGGAAGCATTTCTTCAGGCTCAGTTGATGAAATCTGCATTGGATACGGACTTGGATGCCTGGTCGCACGATGCAGGTTTATTGACATCCTCTGACTCTGTCCAAGGAACAACCACATACCAAATGCTGCAGGTTCGATGGTTGGTCTGCAAAATCTGGACAGATGCTGACCTTTACGAAAACGCGACCGATATAACCGACGAAATGTTCCGATTCTCATCGAACATTACTTTCGGGGTGCCTGGGGTCAATACTTCGAAGCTTGGAGAATTCCTTTCCAGTACAGAAATTTCTCCGATTCTGTATTATATGCTCATGAAATGCAACAAGCTCCAGATCCGACTGGCAGCATTGGCACTGTTTCGAAAAAAGTGCCGTTCGAGGGACATTTCGTGGGATTACAAAATGCTATACCTTGAAGCTAAACGGGCAATCGAGAAGGATCACGGGGTTCTGATAGACTTGGAATGGAAAGAGGCCGAGGAACTAGAAAATCTGATCGGTGTCAGGGATCCCAACTCGCCGATTTGCCGGGGGTTCCAGTTTATGTGCCCTTGGCCTATTGTGCTAATGGATGTTTGTGAGAGAGTACACCAATCTTCTCAATAGGAAAGTAGTAGCATAGTTTTGCATGATATATTATTATGTGAACATCCTGATCCTAGATGGTATTGTGTCGGGGGGTAAGATCTAATTATTAATACAAATGGCATCTGTGAAGTAATCTTGGAAGGGAAAAGAGCCTTCAGCTACGGACATCATTGGACTTGATAGTATGTAGTACTAATCAAGCAAAATGTGAACACTCCGAAGGCCTCCGAATCCAGCGATCGAATTTGGTAAATGGTGACCGAAAAGACGAAAATCGGCATATCGATCAATGTCCCTTACTCAGTCTTCTTGACTGGATGCAGGAGCATAGGGGGCAGGCAAAGGCGGCGATGATCCTTCTCCCACTAGTAACCGTTAGCATTGTCATCGTTTCACGCATGTTGGGGGGAAAGCCTACCTCGACAGCATCATCAAGTCCCAACCAAGCTCTATAAAGCTTCCCAGCAAAGTCCGACGAAAACATATAAGACAACTTCAACATAATGTCATCATGCATCTGCCAGCTCCAGATACTCTTCTTGCCCGCATTAATACCACCCGGCTTCCCAGGGTTAGCCCTGCGATTCAGCTCGACAGGGTCCCACTTCAATTCATGATAAATCGGCATCGGAACCTGAACAGACTTCAGTCCATAAAACAAAGCCCAAGAAACCGGCGACATCTCCGACGCAAGACCAAAGCCGCCTCGCGTTTTATCTTTATGCATAAGTCTAAGCAGCCTTGCCGAGACACGCGACATAGCAACAGGGGATGCGCGAACAGGCGTGCGAGTACCCTGCAAGAAATTGAAGATCCGGTCGCGAAAGGGCCATTCAGTATTCTTGGGATTGAACTGGGGCATCCAGGTAATCACGTCGGCTTCTTCACCGATTCCCCATTCCCACAGGTTATCCTGGTCGCCGGAGGTAGGCACCATTGGAGCTTCCCCTTCGACATTGATGCCGAAAGCAGGTTTAGGGCCCCAGATGCCTTCCTGTGTGCCCATGCTTTGATCGACATTATCCATGAACTGTTCCCAGTCGCCGTGGATGGCGGGAATATAGAAGTAGGAGTTGCGCTCCCACATGTACTTGCGGGGTTGCTTTTTGGCAAAGGCGGCTGCTTGTTCGAGGAAATGATATAGATGTCCCGTGTACCGTGCGTCCAACTCGAATTGCCAGATGTACTCGTACTGTGGATTCAGTCGAGAGAAGATTTGGATTGGTTGGAAGTACTGTAAGATCGCCCTGGGCTTTGTCAGCGTAATGCGAGAAAGACCATGTAGGGCCACTTACTTATGGACATCGATCTTCGGGTACCAGTCAGCCAGGATTTTCTCGTTGAAGAAGACTGCGATGTCTTGAAGCTCCTCTGGGAGATGCTCTTTCTTGAACTGATCCATGCCCTCTTGGTCTGTCGGGCTGGGTAGTTCAGAGCCGGTCGAGTCTACAAGAAGGATAACTTCATATTCGGCGCCGGAGAGTAGCGACAATTCCATCACCATGGACCGAATAAAGTGGATGTCATTTGCTGTGTAAACTTTGTTGATCCATGAGCGTAGAATGACTGCCGTGCGAGGGTGGTAATCTGGCCCAAAGCTGTCATCAAGCGTCGAAGGATCGTCTTCGTTTTCATGCACATCGTGGATCTTGTCGAGGGTCAATGCTTTCTCCTTGGGATTGTGACGTTGATATCTCTCGGCATTCAGCTCTAAACAGTCTTTTTGCAGGTTTCCCAAGTTCACGCTCGCCCATACTTCATTATTTTCATCGCCGTAGCCATACGCGCCATATTGGGAGTAGCGATCAGTACAAAGACTGTTGTCGAGATTCCATGCCTCGTATGAACCAAATGCGGGTTCGGGAAAGCCTGTCGCAATTAGCGGAAACGCCACAGAACGAATTAGATACTTTGACAATCGTACTTGAGGCATTCCATTTATATCCTTTCATAAAGAAGCCTTTGTTATCTCTGTCCAAGATTGTCCCGCTCGGACCAACACACTGCTGATACGAGCCTTTCCATTTCGCTTTCCAGGTGGCGCTATTATAGTCCGGATATGGATCATAGACGATTGCATCCGATTCCTGTTCGGTTTCTATAATATGTACCACCGTATCGTTGCCACCTGTGGAACTATCGATCACATAGAAGCTCGCCTCGGGGATGGGACTGGGAGATGTTAGTGGGTCTCAAATTGAAACTTGCTGTGGAGCAAACCTCTCAGAAGTACCTACGCTGGTTGATCAACCTCCACTGGCTCCTGGACGGGGCTAACAGGACTAACAGGGCTAACGGGAATAATATGCTCCTTTACCCCTGGAAAAAGCAAAATTATAGCAAATACAGCGCAGACACAAATAATGGCCAGGCTGCGCCTTAGCTGGTTGGCATGGTATCGCTGGCAGACCTGCACGACATAATCTGTCATAGATCTCATATCTCGATCGTGGTGTCGCGAGGACGTCTATAAGATCTGTAGGACATCATGTCTACCGCAGAACTCCTGAGGAACGATGACTTTTTGAGTGGTGACAGGCAAAAACCCACTAAGGAAAATCGTAAGCCATTATTACGCGTCCTTCTGGGTTCTGAGCACTCAAGATCACTAGATTCCCCACTTGGATAAATTTATGCTAGCTTCGTCAGTCCTAGCTGTTATTGGATGGCTTGGGTGGGTTTCGGATAGCGGAGGCTTCCGTGGATCAATCGGCTGTCAGTAGGTGGGTCCAGGTGGCTAAAAGGCTTATCGAGTGATTGTTTGTTGGGACTGCTAGGTGGGTGCATCACAAGGGTTGTGGGTAAGGGTTTAAAAGGGACAACAATGTATGTGTCTTGTGTTCTGGCAACTCTAATAGCTTCGGAATATGTTCCAATACGTTGAGGTTTCATATGCTAGCAGACAAAGAACCCCTCGATCCATATCCGCGAGATCCGTTCAAATCAGACAGCTTTCACTTCGGCAATGACCACGATACTGCCATAGGAAATCAAAATAGACAGCTGCCATTCAGTCAAAAGTTGGGATTATCTGTGGCCATGCACTGTTCAAGGTTCGACTTCATACCCGCAGTATCTTGCATCTCCATGTGGCGCTCTGATGTCAGATAAGCTTTCCACCCGCTGATTCTAATTATTCAGTACCGAGTGTTGAATTTATACCAATACTCTTGCACAAAATATTGATAAAATGAACCAACTGATACTCCTGGCTCGTTTGTATTACCGGAATCCAAAATATAGTTCGCCATCAAGTGTTATTTCAAACTTCATCTTCATGAAGCCTGTAACAGAGATATTCTTCAAATGTCGTTACATTCTCTAAACATAGATCGAATTCCATCTCCCATATGTACTCTACGCAAGATCAAACTGTGATATGATGAGCACCAATACACATGTCCACCCTTTCATGATATTTCCCAGTCAGCATAAGGAATCAAATGTAATACAGTGTGTGCTTCAAGTGTTTCAATGCATTCATTGATGACTATTGACATGACATATTTGTATAGCTACCTGCCTTTTTACTTGAAAACTAATGTGCCTAATACAAGTTTACCTGCCACCTGGGCAGAGAAACGGATTGTCGGTTGGAACTAGTTGACGCTATCTCCAGAGAGTTCATCTACCCACAAGATAAGCCTCCCACCCGCATCAATAGCATTACCATTTACAGCATCCAAAGCTCGATGCCAACAATCACATGCCAACAAATTCAATTCTTTAGTAAAATTCTGAAAATGCGGCTTAATTCCACGGCACGTCAACTCCTAAATTTGGTCGCGTGTGGAAGAGCTCCACTATTGGATCCACAACCCATCGCGCTAGCTGCTAGGTCGGCCAAATACGGTCACATGTCCAGGGCTCACGGGCTAGAGCGGCGATAACACCGGCTTTGCCGGGCGTGGCGACCCGTAGGAGAACATGTGTTCGTGCGTTGTACTCCCCGGGTCAAATATAATCTGCAGATACCCATATCAAACGGTATGACTAGATCGCCATGAGGCAATACAAGATTCGGCTATATTGACTGCTATCGAAGAAAAGTGTCTTCCCTGTGATAATGAGTAGCAAGGTTGTTATTGTCTTACGGGACGGCAATAATACTATGTAGCACCCAGATACCGCTGTAAATCCAAGTGTATAGCAACAGATGGTCCAATTATCAACAGAGACTTGTGGCAATTCTGAGCCTCGGCTCAAATGGGTCACACAGTGGTAAAGTGCCTTGGACTTCCTAACCTGGTCAATCCCCGGGAGCAAGGCCCTCAATCGGTCTCTGTCTATAGATCATTTACCCCAAACTCTAATTTGCGAATGACATGCAGGTACCACATGGGGGCTTGTTACGTGCAGATCGGAACTAGAGCTATATCCTAACTTGATCTTTGGATCTGCCTCAGTTTGGAAACTTACATACGGAAACATTCAAAACAGGTTCTCTTGGCTCTATCTCACATCCACATGCTTCAATTGATCACTATATGGTTGCTAGATACTATATGATATATGTAAAACTAAATGCTCAACTATGAAAATGCAAAACCTCCAGGGCTGTACTGAGTGCACTGCGGCGCTCTCTGGTTATACTCCAGTGATAATGTTGAATATCAGGACCAGCCAAGTGACTCTCAAATCACCTCCAAAGGCTTAAACCTGACATACTTACTTGGGAATAGCATAAACGGCGTCACTGACGGCGTCATGTCCATCATACGGAATACCAAACCTGTGCAGTAGGTTAGACGCAGCGGTTTCACCCGTCTTATACGCACCATGCACACAGCCATTTGCCACCATGGTACAATGTTCACCTGCAAACTGCAAGGTGCTGTCCTTGTGGTTTTCAAATGCTTCAATTAGAGATTCCGGGTCATCGCCGACCTTGTCGGCAGAGTAAGTCCCGTACCCGGCCAGCGGGTCCTGGGTCCAGTGTGTAGTTTCAACACCGACCAGGCGGGGAAGGGCTTTGTAAGGCTCCGTGCGGAGCAGTTTAAAGAGGGGTTCGAAGAAGCGATAGATCTCCTTCTTGTCGGTCATCGCTTCGATGCGCTGAGTGAGGGGTTCAGCGATCTGCACGCAGAGTTCCTTGCCACCGGTCATGATCCACAGGTTGATAGTGACGGTGGCGTAGTTGAGGATGTTATCCTTTTCCGGAATGGAGCTCATGCTGCTGGATGACTCGACGGAGGACCCGGACATAGTATCCAGATCTTCCTCTGAGGGGGAGGGGTAGAAGATAAACTGGTCGTTGTCTTTGCCCCAGAATACATCGGCGAATTCGAAGAAGACCTTGCCAAGTGCGCCGTAGCTGAACTTGGACATGCCCTTTTGGATATCACTCGGCAAGGGCGGGTTGAAATTAATCAGGTTGTGATGATAGACGCCCAATGGGCAGGTCATCACCACGGCGTCTCCTTCAATCGTCCTAGCGGATCCGGTCGCATCTCTGTATTGGATGCGCGCGGGCGCTGTACCTTCTTCGTTCCATTCGACGCTCTCGACGTGATGGTTGAGTCGGATAGTGTTGGGGACTTCGTTGAGGGGTTGGGCGGTCCAGTTTACAATGCGATCGTACCCGCCTTTCATGTACAGGTTCCGCTCCGTGATAAAATAAGACAAATGTTTCGAAGAGGCCAAGCTCGTACTGGTTCCGAGCCACAATTCCACCTCTCGGATCGCCTGGGGGGCCCAGATGCGATCATTATCAGTGATCAGCTGGTGTTCGAGGACGAACTCCCGGACGAACTCGTCGACGGGACGATCCTCGGCGTCGGGGTGGGTTTCGTAATACCACTCGCAGTAATCCGCAAATTCATCGGCGACTTTCTTCGCCTTGAATTGCGAGCCGGCACGACCCTCTCGGGTAAAATAAAGCGGGGCGCCGTCGTCATAGTAATAGGGGATGTTTAACCTTGGGATGAGTTTCACCAGGCCATTCTGGGACGTTTCGTGCATCCAGGCAGCACCTGAATGATCGTCAGCACACCTTTTTTTCCATTGTCGCCACGTTAAACGAAACCTGGAAGGTCAGGGTCACCACCGGTTTTCATCGTAACCTCGGAACCCTACCAATATCTCGAACATGATCTCCATTCCGGCTGGTCAGGATTCGGCCACCGATGCGATCGCGAGCTTCCAGCACGACGACCTCGCAGCCATGACGCTGCAGGACCGCAGCGGCCCGAAGACCTGAAATTCCAGCACCCACCACAATCACCTTCTTGGGCTCCGACCTTGCTGTGCGTGGTGCCTCATCGGGCGCAGACTCCACCAGAGTCGCGGCGTTGAGGCGCGCAGCCAGGTCGGAGCCACAATTACTTGGTTTTAAGGGACCATTGCCGGGCAGGGAAGAAGAGACGTGAAATGCTTGAGCCATTCTGAGTTGACAAGTTGACATTCGGTTGCAAAACTGCAAGTTGGAGAAGTTGATGATTGGGAGGAAAGAGAAGGTGGCGGGATCGAAGTACTAATAAATTTTAGCCCTGGGGGAGTCATCCACGGAACCGATGTGTACGGGTATGGATACAGTATCCACGCCACATTTATTTCCGATTTTTTTAAATTCATTTCAAGCTTCGTTACGGGTGTGAGTTGCTCCACTTGCTCTAATTTGTTTCGTCATTTTTTCACTAAAAAACGACGCGAAGCCACTAAAATGTAGCATTAGACCAAAAAGTCCCGCACTAACTACCAGGGAAAGAAAACAAGAAAAAAAAAAGATAACGCGCCTTATCTATCGCCCCTCTTTTTTTCCTTTTCCTTTTGTTTTCCCTACAGAGTTTTTAATCTTTCAACCTCTCACACCCGCATGAGCACGTCCCGTGCTAGTCATATTTAAGCAAGTCCTTGCGGATTGACAGAAGCGTTAAGCTTCTGTTATCTCTCCTCCTTCCCGGGCCCCAGTGATCCTTTGGGACGTGTAAATCCGATGAACGTTGACTTAAATGCACCAACATGGGCATCGACGGAGCCTGCTCCAGTCGATACTCCAGCCGACATGGAGCAAGAAGAAGC
This sequence comes from Penicillium pulvis, assembly GCF_028828015.1. Lineage (NCBI taxonomy): Eukaryota > Fungi > Ascomycota > Eurotiomycetes > Eurotiales > Aspergillaceae > Penicillium > Penicillium pulvis. Next base: position 480,704 of record NW_026643072.1, read on the forward strand.
ACCTTTGAATGGTACGGAACGCTTGGCAGATGCACACGGAGACGTCACGTTGATTCCCACCCCGACGAACTCTCCCGATGATCCACTGAACTGGAGCACGTGGCGCCGTTATTGGCACGCGTTCCTGATCTTATTCATCGTCGCGTTCACCGCCGCAACCTCCAACGATGCTGGCACCGCTGGAAATGGTATGAATGCGCAGCTGGGAATCAGCTGGGATGATATCAATATTGCGGCCGGTGTTTTGTTCATCGGTATCGGGTACTGCACCTTGCTTCTGAGTCCGGCCCCCTTCCTCTACGGGCGCCGCATCTCCTACTTGCTATGCTTGATGTTCTCGATCATCGGTTCCATTTGGTTTGCGCGCGTTGAGACCGTGCAGGACAACATTTGGAACCAATTGTTCGTCGGCGCGTCGGAGTCATGTGCCGAAGCGATGGCCCAGTTATCCCTGTCGGATATCTTTTACCAACATAATCGTGGTCTGGTCCTGGGTTTCTACATTCTTGCGACTAGTATCGGGACGTTCATGGGACCACTGGTCGCCGGGTTTATCACCGATAGCCCGGTGATGGGGTGGAGATGGGCAGGATGGCTCGCGGTCATCATTTCGGGATTTTTGGTCATCCTTTTCTACTTCGGGCTGGAAGAGACTTTCTTTGATCGCAAGGCTGTCCTTCAGGGTTTGGACGTGCGCCCGGAGGGTACGACCACAAGCCGACCACCCTCGGACGAAAAGGCCGACCGTCCCCCGAATGTCGAGCCAATTCTGGTCAACAACGCGACAGACGAGGAAAGTGGCCAGAAGAAGGGGAAGACCTACTGGCAACGCATCGCGTTGATCACACCTTCTCCGACTTTGATCGGGACTGGCTTCAAGCAGTACTACCGTCGCATCTGGCACACCCTGCGCATCTTCACTTTCCCCGCAGTGATCTACTCCGGATTGCAATGGGGTGCCCAGGATGCGTGGCTGACCTTTTATCTTACCATTGAAGAGGATAATTGGTATGAGGCTCCCTGGTACTACACTGATGCCGCAGTGGGCATTATGAACGTGCCCACTCTGATCGGTGCCTGCATTGGCTGTATCTACGGTGGTTGGTTCTCCGATTTCTTCGTCACCTGGATGGCTCGTCGAAACGGCGGTATCTTCGAAGCGGAGCAGCGCCTGTGGCTCCTCTTCCCCGTTGCGTTCATCGGACCGGCAGGTCTCATGTTGTTCGGTATTGGCTCCGACAAAGGCTGGAACTGGCCATGGCCCTACGTGGGACTGGGCTTCATTGGGTTCGGCTGGGGTTGTGCAGGCGATCTCAGCATGGCCTACCTCCAGGACGCATACCCGGACATGGTTCTTGAGGGCATGGTGGGTGTGTCCGTGATCAATAATACGATCGGATGCATTTTCACCTTCGCCGCCCAATACTGGATCGACGCACAGACTTTATCTCAGGTCTTCATCGCCCTTGGTATTCTGAGCTGGGGTTTCCTCATGACTACAGCACCCATGATCTACTGGGGAAAGAAATGCCGTCGACTCACTCAGAAGCGATACGAGAACTTCCTCCGTATCCGCGATGGTCATCTTTAAAGATGTGACATCTGCTTGGGATAATTCTGCTTGGTATATACTGCATTCTTGCAGCTTTTTAGCGACTTGATCGCATCTTATTGGTTCTGGCATTATGTATACATAATTCTTGTCTACGTTTCTGCGTGCTTTTTCTGTCGATTTGCCTTCTTTTCTTGTCATTCCTTTACTGCATTCTGCATTTATTTAGATTGGACAGCGCGGGCGTTAAGTCGCCCGAATACCCATTTACTTCTTTGCATTGAAACATCATCCTGAAGATCCGTGATAAGCTCGGCCATCATATCCCATTTAGGGTCTTGGTCCGGTGGAGAAGCGTTCTAGATAAGACGACGCTAAGCCTCTTCCCGAAACGCTTAAGCCTTATCTCAGATTCCCCGCATCAGCTCGCTTCGAGATAAGAGCTGAGTCTCATGACCCCCCTTGTCCTGGCTTGCCCCTATCATCAAAAACGATAGAGATTGAATCTGCACATCATTCAGCTTACCGCTGTACCCTGAAAATAGTTCTAGATAAGATCAAGATCAAGCATAAGATTACTACAGTCAATGCCGAACTAATTATCGACCCCGGCCAACCCATCGCATGAACCTAGTCTAGATACGCCTCCCAGCCCCATGACCACATTCTCCGTGACCCAGTCCGAAATCCCCGCTTCATCTTCCACATGGAGACAGATCTGCCGTACACGAGTCCTCTAAGTGGGACTCATCTCTAAACGGGCAGTCCAACCTTGTTATCCACCCCTGAAACGATCAATACATCCATGAATACCGGTACTGACGATCGATCGGAGATGAATACACGAAAGATAAATGCAATCTGGATGGACCTACCATCTCTGGAAAGCAAAGGAACTTGCGGCTGAGATATCCCCGCAAGGAAGATGGGAGATTGGAGATTGGAGATTAGGCTAAGGGGCCTTATCTCGGCAGATTGGGCACATGGTCTACCCTACGGTGTTTGACGCGGCATTTGGATTGTACTTTCCAAACTTGGGAATCAAAATTGTGTTGGGTCGTGGTTGGCTTTTGTGTTGATATGGGGATCACGCATCCGCCTTGTACGCGTGGAAGAGTTGATGTTCACCCCCCCGAAGATGAAATTAGGTCAATAGCCTGGAACGGAATTATGAACATTAGAGGCGTGCTCTATACATCCTCGTGCCGCTGAAAATGAAACACCGAGCGACCATCACCTGTCGCTGAAGAACGCAAATTCCATCCACGCTGGATCTGGAATGTCCTAATGCTTTCAGAATGATCCGTGGTGTACTTCTGGACCGCATTCCACGGCGCGGAATTGTACTTCTGGCTCGTCTCGGGATTCTCGGTAACAATTGTTATAGAGCACCTGGCCAGCTGGAAGCATCGTGCCAGAACGAAATCCACTTCCTCCATGGGAAGGAACTCCAATGCTGAGCCGCAGAATATGTGATCGACGCTTTCTGTTCGCGTGGCGAGGAAAGATTCCATGCGTTTGTGAATCAAATCACAGTATCCACCTTCTCGGTGACAGATATCCAGCCTCTTATTAGAGATATCGACTCCAACGAGGTGGGTGATTTGATTCTGCGGATTGGATTTCAAAGCGCGGCCCAACCTTCCTGTTCCGCACCCGAGATCGATTGCACTACCTTTTAATGGTGACAGTGCAATGCTGTCTTTATCCTTGCCCAGAGCGCTACCTGTCACAGGCATCCCATCAAAAAGGGATGCCAGCTCGGCGACGCGGGCTCCTCGTGCACCCGTATTCTTGAGGAAGTAATTCGTGATATAAGTGTTGATAACAGCCCTATAAGCTCCAGGAAATCCGTGCTTGACATCCGTGTCCTCAAGCTGCGACCCAGTGGGATAGAAAAACACAGGAAGAGGATCGACTTCAATCACATAAGCTCTCCCATCCTGACCGATTCGCATATCCACATCGCATCCCATGCCGTTCGTGTACATCTTCTTAGTGGTGAATGCTTCCACGGCTGTTTCTTGGAGATGTTTCCACAACGCCGGATCCTCATCTTCGGACATGAGCTCATACCCAGACTCCGCATCAAATTTCAGTTCCAGTGTCAAGATTCGCGCGCTATCGCCAAATTTTTTATATTTTGCGCGCTGAGGGATCAGCGGAACGGGACTTTCCCCCATTGCGATCACCACGACTGAGTACTCCTCTCCAGCGATAAACTCCTGAACAACGATATCCGTGCTATCTCGTCCTGCCGCTTCGCAGCCGTTGGCGTATTGCTCCGCGTCTCGATGTCCTAGCGCCAGCGCTCGTTGAATTCGTACAGGGCGCATCAGTGTGTTCAAACGCTGGATGCAGCTCTCCAACTCGGCTTCATCGCGACACAGAGAATGCTCATCGATAAACATACTTCCATAGCTGGAAGCAGGCTTCACGAACAACGGGAAGCGCTCTATGCCAGGCACGAGCGGGCTCCCTGCTCGCTTGGCTTCGGCGAAAAAGTCCCATTTGGACTGCTCTCTTTCTGAGCTTTGTACACCGGCGTGTGGCAGATTGAGGGATTCAAAATATTGACTTGCATCAATACCTGCCAGGGAGTCGTCATGTGTCCCCCAAAGGAAGTTCATATAGAAGTCATAGCCCTCGGCTACTGCCTCATCGATTTGCTGCTTAGCTGTCTTCTTGTGGATGGTCTTGTGGGATACATGGTGTTGTGTCGTAAACACCCCGGGGTTCATGCATAGTTGTTGTGACTCCGATTCACCGACTGAAGCTTGGAGCTCCTCGAAGCAGGATTGAAATACACAGATTCTCATTGAGGAATATGCGGGTTGGACGGGGATGTGTTGGACAGAATGTTAGACACGCGATCAGCTATGGCGTTCTGGAAAACCCCACGAGATCTGCATGAACCCCTCCGAATCCATGATCTTCAAGATTCTGCACGATTGGTCAGTAGTAGCGCCTGTCTTAGTTTCGCTACCAGCTGAATGGGACAGATCTGGCGTTCTTGAGCGAATGTTTACACCGCTCTGGTCTGAAAGGGTAAATGATCGGACTGTGGTGGATACATCCCGTGTTGTCGGGATCTTCAGCTGAGCACACAAATCTTGCGTCGTATCCACTTATAGCTATCCTGATGGCTTGAAGCGGAATATTCCAAAGCTCGAAATGTGCAAATCTTCTTAAGAAAACCTCTCAAACTGCAGAAAACTATATTGAAACACTATGTTCATGTGAAGAAACACTCAAACAGAACCTGGGAAAACCGCCGTAGCCGTAGCTAAAGCCACAATACCCTCTTCGCGTCCCACAAATCCATTCCTCTCATTTGTCCCCGCTTTAACAGAAATACGACTCCGATCCAGCCCGACAATGCGCGCCACAGAGTCCCTCATTGCATCACGATGGGGACTAATGCGTGGCAGTTCGCACACAAAGCTCAAATCACAATGTGTGATAGTACCACCAGCCTCGGCGACAAGCTTGGCAGCATGCTGCAGAAATTTATCAGAGGAAGCACCCCTCCACCGAGGATCCTTATCTGAGAAATGAAATCCAATGTCAGCCGCTGCAATCGTACCGAGGAATGCATTGGTCAGAGCATGTAGTCCGACGTCCGCATCGGAGTGGCCGAGTAGTGTTGCCTTGTGCGGAATTTTGATGCCACACAGGGTGATCTCTTCACCGGGTACAAGCCGATGTGTGTCGTAGCCATGACCGACTCGGACATCTGGTAAAGGCGTTTTTGTAGAAGGGCGTTTCGTTTGCAGAAATCGCTCTGCCTCGTCAAAATCCAAGCTGTAGGTCAATTTGATGTTTTCCGATTCCCCAGGGACAATCCGCACGGGGAATCCCAATTCTTCGAATAAGGCGGCATCGTCGGTGTAATTCATTCCAGCGGCGGCGGCCTTTTCATGCGCTTCGAGAATCAACTTCAGCTCGAAGCCTTGCGGTGTCTGGGCACGGAAGAGACCATCTCGAGGGACGGTTGCTGTGATGAGGCCATTTGAGTCGGCCTTTTTGAGAGTGTCGGCAACAGCAAGGCCGGGAATCACCCCAACGGAAGGTTCCTGTTGGATAGATTTTGATACACTGTCTAGCAGTTGGTGCGAGGCGAATGGTCGTGCTGCGTCGTGAATGAAGACATGTGATGGGGCGTCTTGCAATGTAGAAAGGAAGCGAAGGCCCTTCAGAACTGATTCCCCTCGCTCAGCGCCTCCAGTCGTAGTGTAGATGCTGCTGTCGCGGTCGATAGAAGCCTCGAGTAAGGCAGTGTCATCAGCATGATGAACAATCACGATTGGACAATTCGCGTTCCATGAGCGAAATAGCTTGACAGTACGGTTGATCACAGTATCTCCCGAAATCCGACGGTAGGCTTTTTGACAGCCCTGACCTGCTCGTGTCCCTCTACCAGCAGCCGGGATAACGATACCAAATGACACTTTTGATTGTTGGTGGTGCATTGCGATTAAGTGGAGAGTGTAAACAAAGGAGAATCAGTGTGGGAAATGATGTAACACGATCTGCCCCTCCACAATCTGATCGGCAGGGCCCGTCACACGAACCATTCATTTAATTGATCCTTGGATCCTTACATACTCGCAAGTCGCGTGCTTTGTTTCCTTTTCCATTCTTCCACCGCTTCCTTATTTCCTTGCATCCGACTGCAACTCTGATTGGCGTACGTGACTGCAGGCAGATAGCACAATGACTTCGACTCCATCAAAAATTACCCTGCAAGTTCCTGCCAAAATCAATCCTCAGATTCGCGTGGGGCCCCTGCGAGAGGATGGATACCACGATATCACCTTGGCCTATCAGGCCATATCGCTTTTTGACACCTTGACTATTTCTCAAAATTTGGAGGGCCCCAGCATGAATGTGACCGGCATGGATAGTGACCGCGTCCCAGCAGATAATCGTAATCTGGTGATCAAAGCAGCTTCTCTCCTCGGAAAACAATTTGGTTTTGAACCAAGTTTTCATTTCGAGCTTGCGAAGTGCATTCCCTCTGAAGCAGGTCTTGGAGGTGGAAGTGCTGATGCCGCAGCTGCTTTCGTGGGATGCAATATCTTGTGGGGATCCAAGGTCAATGATGACGTTCTTATGGAACTAGGTGCACAGATCGGGGAAGATGTGCCGTTCTTTATCAAGGGCATGATGGCGATTGGCTTGGGCCATAAACAGCCACTCGTCAGCCTGGAGGTGGCAGACCATAAATGGATCTGGGTGTTGGCGGTCCCGTTCCGTGGTTTGTCGACAAAAGCTGTCTTCCAGGAACATGATAAAGTTTTGACTGGTTCTTTATCCGAAGAGGAGGAGAAATACCTTCGCAGACGGCAAGGGTGTATTGATGTTGCTTGGGGTACCACTTCACCGACGGAATTGCTGCCCTTCCTTGTCAATGATCTCGAATTACCCTCGACAAGACTGTTGCCGGATATAGGCATTGCATTAGAGGCTGGGAGGTCGCATGGCGCAGTTGCAAGTTTGATGAGTGGTTCTGGGTCAACATGCGCCTTCCTGGCGAAGGATGAGGCCCATGCAATGCACCTGAAAACAGAGATGCAGAAAAAGACTATCTTCAGGGAAATTGTGATCGCCTCAGGTCCTGTTGAAGGTGTTCGAGTCACCCAGACGTAGTGAATAGGCCTATGCATGAAGAAGTGCTAGTTGCTGTGGTGGAATGCGGGGCCGAAACTATGTATAATACAGATCTATATCCACGGATCCCAATCATACCTACCTGGCATAGAATCAAATGTGAAATGAACTCGCACACTATTGTATTTTTCAGCACACAAGGCTTGATGGAAGCTTGAGTAACATAAAATGCATTGTATGGACGTTATGGTATCAGACTATCGTAATACTTTCAAATTTGCCGCTGATGCCCATCCCTCAACCCTGCTCCTCAAAATATGCTCAATCAAGCGAGAAACGCACCGAGCTTAGCCTTATCTAAGATCTCGCCTTCAATCAATTTCCCTGTAGCCAAGACCTCTCCATCAACGCGCTCAAATCGTACGAGCGCAGGAACATTGTGAACATTCCAATTTGTGCGATAGACATTCTTGGGATCCCTCCATCTAAGAAGAAAGTCAGTCTTGATTTCCATGACACATTTTTCGAAGAAGTTTATCCAAATATAAACAAACTTCAAAAAGCCACATATTCAATAAACGTACTCTGGTTTCTGTCCAACGGGGACAATAGCTACAGTAGGTGCATCGGCAGGCGCAAAGGCGGTGTTGATATGGGGCAACGCCGCCCGGACATCGGGGCACCAAGGCTGCGACGTGATAGGGTCATCTGAGGACACGAAAGCAATGAAGAATTTGGGGCTGCTCTCGGGTAATTCCAGAAGCCGGGCGTTGGCTGGTGGGGAGAAAGCTCTTGTGATAGGCATGATGAGCTGATCGATTCTGGAGGGCGATGAATAAAAAGTGAATCACTCGGGAGGCAGTGATAATGATTGAAGCCAAATGTGTCTCGTGTAGTCTTTCAGGCTGTGGTGGATGATACCATAACCGCCTTTTTTTGTTTGATCGGGGTAAATGCGCAATTTTGCTTTGCGGCCCCACTTTGCAACGCTGTCGAATCAGCGATGATGTACGGTTATCTATCAATCACATTGGATACACCAAATGCATGATTCTCATCGCCCTTGCGTTTTGGTCTAGCCGATAGCGATGACTTGGACGAATGGTAGATTTGCGATTTCGCATTATTCAGTTTCTGTGGCGAACAGGCTGTCTTAAAACATGAGTAATTGTAGATATTCATGAGATTGATTCTGATACAGTATAGAGCTGACAGTTTAGAGCAGACAGTATAATCTCCAATGCCGTTTGAATTTTAAACTTCACAAAATATCTTCGTATGTACCTGGTATTATGACACTCTTTTGGGCGAGGATAATGCTGACTATGATAAAACATTCTTGCTACTTGAGACCAAAAGTTCGAAGTTGAGATGATTCATTTCATTCAGTCACAAGGCAACTCTGCATCTTCTTCGAATTATCCTTTTTATTCAATGTATGATTCAAACTCCAAGATGGAAGTGGCCACCGGTGACGTGGCCTAGGTAAAAACCATAGACGTAGAGTAGGAATGGCTCAAAACTCGAAAGATGATCAGAAGAACTACAATGATGAAGGAGTCTTTCTTTCTGGACACCACAGCCATCTTGAATGGATCGACTGCATTCTGCAACGCGGGTATTTTCAATGCCAGATACCTGATTCTGTTCGCCGATGAGGACAGCTTGGAGGAACTTCTGATACAATTCTAATTTCGGTGCCTTGTATCTCTTGCTCTGGACAGAGTCAAAACAGTCTCTTGGACTTACGCCCTTCTATCATTACGGAGTCTATGCATTCTAGTTATTTTTGGTCTCGCTAGGATAGTTCCATTTTCCAATTCTGCTATCCTCTCAGTAGTCAGTTTCCTATCATCATGTCCTTGAAAATCTGTGTCCACGTGTTCAATACATACTACGACCTTGATTGGCTTAGTAATTGTAAATTAGACACAATGCTTGCAATCTCTTCGTTCACTCAAAGGAAAGGGCTGGTCATACAACGTTGCTCGGTCTAAAAAGACCAAGCGACAAAAACAGAGATCTAGAACTCAATGGTGTTAATTTTTTCTGGTTCGTTGGGACGCACGTTGAGATGGACTGTTCTACGGGTGGTTCCCTCTGCGTCATTGTGCATGTTAGGCGAGCAAGACTGCCTTCGAATCAGCCTGCCCGCTCAGCTGACCTAAAGGATTTTAGGCTGTCATGATAATGCCCCGGTCGCCAATTCCCCGTGTGGCCATATCCTCTATGACCCGAGGAGACTGCAAAGAACTGATCATTTCGTTTGGAGAAACAACAATATTTAACCATACAGATAATTGCTACGATTACGCAGGATTGAGTTATCGAGGTACTTGCCCGGGCGTATGTGCCGAACACCTGGGTGCGGGGGTGGCTGAAATGATCAGCTGAACAGTCCCCGGGTGATGCCTCGCTGTACACCTCTCACCCAGGTGAAATCTTGATTTATGGGGCATTGAGAAAGTATGGCAGAGTCTCAGCTTAAGCCTTCACATCTTCCGCATGAGGCGCAGTCAGGGTATCACTTGCACTGACCTCAAGCTCCGGCGCCTCACTTTCTGTGGCTGTGTCTCGGGGATTATGTGCGGGCTTTAGTTACCCCTGCGCCTTGCAGTGTCTAGACCTGAAACATGGGAAGTCTCTACCGCATGCATGATCAAACCAGATACGGTAATCAGCTCGTACCTTCAGGCAACCAGATATTAGATTTCGCAGTAACGCGAAAGTTGCCTTGACAAAGTAGATTTGCTATGGAAAAAACGGACATGCACCCATGTAAGATCAAATTTTCCCAGTAAACAACGCCATGATGTAGAACCGAAATGGACAGAGACAAGTTGATTATATACTGCCAGGAGAATAGGCCGATTCCACTGGTGATGTTGAACCCTTGGAATAATGATGCATATTATGAACCGATCGGATATGCGAGACCAAATTGTCTTTGCGATTGAAAGGCTTGCATTTTGCACTGACGGGACAAAGATACTGCCTCGGAGATAAATGCATCAGCCGAATATGGCGGAGCAGCGTAGATTGTCGGGCAAAGTGCCCCGCATAAGTACAGCCCGCCCATCTGCACTCCAGCGGAGAATCTTGTGACTCCCTGCGACCGGGTTAGCTAAAGCAGAAAATCAATTCAGGGGTTGTCCTACCGGTGATGTGGCATCTCGTTGATCTGTCTCATCGCTGATGACTCATGTGGAGAGATCGCACCGGGGTGCTCGACTGGGGTGATTGACCCTGACGCCGGAGGCGTTCGGTAGATAAGGTTCTCTTGTGGATGCCAATAGGTTTGCTCGGGAATCGCGTTCGATTTAGGTTCTGGGCCATAATACTCTTGGGGCGAGATGTCGGGTGAAAGCTCCGGAACTGACGTGTAATAGCGAGTGTCGATGAAGAGGGGGTTGGCGTTACCATAACCGGGAGCTTCAGCGACGACTGGATTACCAAACGCATTTCGGTAAAATGACATAATGAAGGTGCAAGTAGATAGAGAGAATGATGGATTTAATGGAACTGGAGATTGGGATCGATAAAGGTGGGAATTGTTTTGACTGGAGGGGATCTTTGGTGTTGTTATGGCAAGTCATAACTAAGAACTAAGAAGGCATCCATCTTAAATATAATTGCGCTATTTGACAGGATCTGCGCATTTGACCAGATTTCACGCATCTGGCAAGAGGGTTGCCAATTGTCAAGGCCCTTGACAAGGTGATTGACGGTGCCTAGGCAAAAGCCAAGCGGTCGACGCCCTGCGCCCTCATTGGGCGAGCTCGGGTGGAGGCTTGACAGCTGCGCAGTTGTCGAGGATGAGGCGGCTGATTAGTTCTCTACGTCAGGGAATTAGATACATAAGCACTTGGGAACTAATAGCCAGAGGAATATGATTTCAACTTTTTTCCCCTTCCATCTGAGGTTTCTTGCTCATCTTGACTACAATGGACAAGACTGGCACAATCGTGGCTCACGCCCCCCATAATAGAAGAGATTCCACGGTAAACAACTCTTTCCGCCTTCCAATCCACGGAACGGCTTTATGCTTATCTCGTATTTCCCGACTCTAGCTCTCTACGACAAAAATTGCAACCAAAATTGCAAAGAAGGACTTCATCAAAAAATGGCTTCACACCACTCCCCGCAAAACGATCAGCGTCCCCGCAAACCCAGAGTTCACCTTGGAGAAGCCAGATTTCACCCCGGGAGACTTCATGAAGCACATTTGTGTGGATTTCACCGCCATGATCCAAGAAGCGATCAAAAACAGTCCGTCCAACAAACAATCTACAAGAGGCATCTGCAAGGAAATCATGCGAACCAACGCTTGGTATCGCACCCACCAAAACTCGGGCTGGCAAGAAATTGTCGCTGAAGAGCTTGCGAAAAATCCCATCTTCCGACCTCTGATTGAATGCCACAATGGGAAAATCAGCAGGACGAGGAGTGTGAAATGGTTGCTGAGCTTCGCCGCGCCCACCAGTACCGCGCATGCCAGTACCGCAGAAAGCACATCGTCAGACACGAACACAGAGTCTGGATGGAATGTTCCGGAGTTATCGGACACTAGTACTGCGGTGGATTCCAGTACGGAAAGTGCACACGGACCGCCGCAGCGAAGTTCTACAGAGGTGTCATGCACCAGCACTAGCACTGACATCAGCAGCATCAGCACTGGCAACAGCATGAGCAGGAGTACAGAATATGAAATACAATTCCCTCCCGAGGATCTCGCAGAACTACCCGCATCATGCATGGATGCTGAATTACCGGAAAGTTGTGTCGCGAAGCCAAAGTGTGGGTCTTGGGAGAATACATACTCCGTATCCCCCATAACCACTTTTGAGACCCACGAAGGCGAGAGGTACACGGAAAGACCCTTCTCTATGTCGGAACTGACACTGGTCTCTCCTATATCTCCACAGTCGCCCAACCGATTCTCACCCACCTCATTTGCTGCGTTTTCTCTACATTTGCCAAATGAATCCTCATATTATGATAATCACACCAGTACTCCTCCCCCAAAATACGTGGATATCCCACGCAAGCGTGATGAATCTTTCCACATGGAGCTGGAACCTGATCCGACTCACATTGGTGGAAGGATGTCTTTCGATATGTCATCAATTGCTCCTCAGTCACCGAGGCGTATGACTGCGAGTCCAATCTCGAGCATTACCCAAGTACAGGAGAATTCGAACTCGCGTCTGGCCGAGACTCGAGTTTCATCATCGGCTCTTTCCTCGACTACCTCAGAGTGGCCCATTCACAGTCCGAAACCGGGTCCCGCCAGCAATAATTGTTCACTCAAGCGCGGGAATTATGTGAGGAAGTCAAAGAAGCCCGTCAATATGCAGCAGAGGGAAGAAATCGGACGTTGGATTGAGGAGATACCCTCTCAAACTCAGCCGACACCGCCAGACACTTCTGGGTCGCATTTGATACGATACCAACTTTACGATACCCCGATGGAGGACGAGGAGATGGACAACAATGACTCATCAGCTGCCAATAACGGGGGAAGGATTCCCTCGGGTTTTGGAGACACCAATGATTCTGGGGAAAAATCGCCCCCCAAAAAGGGCGGTCGCCCTCCACCGCAAGATAACAGAGGTACGGGACGCGATGACGACGGCAACCAAGATCGAAAGAGGAAGCGCCTACATTCCCCAGACAGAGACGAAAGACGCAGATTCGCGTGTGTGTATCACAAGTTTGACCCGAACACGTATGGCGTCAATAACCGGAAGTATCTGGTGTGTGCGGGAGCCGGATTCAAATTTACATCTGAGCTTGTGTAAGTACCCATGATCCACCAAATTGTTTACTTGTCTCTAACATTCTCCAGCCGCCATCTCGCTCGGAACCACGATGAGTTCATTTGCGGCAATTGCCTTGAACAGTTTGCAGACGACGAGCAACGTCATAACCATTACGAGCATTGTACCGTTCGGCTCCGGTGCTCCCAAGAAGAACGTTGGCAAATTCTCTACCGTGCCCGGTTCCCGGGTGCTCCAGTCCCAGAAGATCCATGTATGTCTAATCGCACGCCTCATGAAAAACAGAATGAATGTACTAATGGCTTTTCAAATTTAGACCAGTCGACTCGACTAAGAACCCCCCCTCCAAGAATAAACACTAGCCTCGGGCCGGCACCAACCAACACAGAACCTAGCTCAAACGCATCTGGTTTAGCCCCCTCATTACCTTCTACCAGTTCCAGTGAAACATCCCCAAAGTTAATGGAGTGTATGGTCCGCATAGAAGGCCTTGAGAAGCGTTTACCCGACTTCGAAGACAGGATCATCCGGCTAGTAATGAAGCTAGATCCCACATCGTCGAACCCAGTATCCAGAACACACAGCCACATATCGCAAAAGTGCCCAACGGTCTCTCCGTCCTTAAAATCTGCCGCAGATGAGCCCTTCTTTTCATCTCAGGGTGGTACTGATACAACTACTTCGAGCTCAAAACCATCCCCTTCGTCAGATGTACCCTTTAACTGGTCAGCCTTTCAACCATCAACAGGCGATATCTTGATTCAACCTTCACAGACTACTGATGTAAACATGGATGATAGCGGGCTCTGGAGGGAGTTTCCAGATGGAACTAATGCATCTGTCACTGCGCTTAATCACTTTTCGAGTGTGTGGAGTAGCAGTGATGGGGAAAGGAATTCGTTTGGGAAAGAGATGGGTCAGCAGTCGGACCCACCCCCAACGAATTTGGCAGACTTTGCGTGGGGGGATGTCATGTTCCCGGCTCATGATTTCGGGTCATAATTTAAATCGAGTTTTTCGGATTTTAGCGGGAATGGTCGGGGCCTCTTTTCCTTTTTTATTTTGTTCTATACCATTTGCTTTGCTGAAATTGGCTTGGGGGTTCATCATCAGGAGTATCAAGGATTATATATGTGCCTGCCAGGGTTAGGTCTATGCGCACTTTGGAAAATTGAGATACCACTACAGTACAGAACATTTACGAAAGATCCAGTCTTTGATGATTCATATAGCATGATTGCATTCCACATGGAAAAGAACATGCACGTCGTAGACATACGATAGCATTTGTAAACACCTTCGATTGGTGAAGGGTACATGTGACATAGAACGAGGAAATAATCAAACAAGATACCTGAAACCCTTGCGCACCCGCAAAGACTCATCGGCACTCTCAATAAAGTCCGAACCACTGGTCTGGGCATCAGGATGCCCAGCATTATACTCAGCCTCACTCTGCTCAAGCTTCTTGTTGAGGTTGACAAGGATCATTCTGAATCCCCAGAAGCCAACAATAGTAATACCGAACATAGCAGTCACGATTCCGTAACTCTTGCGGTATCCGTTATCGGAGAGATCCCACACGTACGAGCCGGCGACGTTACCAAGCTGACTGAATGCGTTGATCAGGGCGAGAGCAACGGCTCGCTTGGCGGGAGGTCGGGGGAATGAGGAACTGATCCAGGAGTAGAAAACGATGAAGCCGGCGTAGGAGCCTGCTTGGAGGAAGAGGGCGACATAACGGGCTGCAACGTTGAGCGTTGACATGCTGATGACGAAACCGACGATTCCCATGAATAGAGGGCCGTAGATGTGCCAGATCTGGGGTTTGGTTAGTTGAGAGTTAGATGTGGATTTGTTGGAGGGGTGTAGCTAACCTTTTCTTGGGTTCTGTCTGCGTGCCAGGCGTTCAGGACGGAGAAGATACAGGAGAAGACCCATGGGGGAGCACTCATGAGCAGGGTAGGGACGTATGAGAAACCAAGAGTGCCGGTGAGAGTGGGCTGTGAGAAAAGAAATTAGTGGTAGTCACGACTGGGCACAAAAGCTGAACTTACGAAGAAGGCGTTGAAGGACAGTCCGACGACATAGGCAGTGAAAGACAACATCATAACGTAGATCTTGAAATCCTTCAGGGCCATAATGAGTCCAGAGTAGGGGCTCTGTTCGTTGGAATCGGTATCAGCCTCACCAACATCCTCCATGATACGAAGCTGCGCAACAAGAAGCTCTTCCTCGGTGAATCCGCGAGCATTGGTAGGCAGATCAGGCAAGATGAAGGCAGAGGAGAGGGCAATAGTCATGGTAATAGCACCCTCGATCCAGAAGAGCCAGCGCCAGGCGGCGTGGCCCAGGACACCTTGCATGTTGGACAAGACACCAGCAGCGACGAGCGAGGAGAAGGCATTGGAAATCAGGTTACCACAGAACAGAATAGCGTTTCGGGTAGTCAACTCCCTGCGGGTATACCACTTCGAGAGGATAAGGAGAGCACCAGGGAGGAAGGCAGCCTCAACGAAACCCAGCAGGAATCGAATAGCGACCATGTGGCTGAAGTTCTTTGCCAATCCGGAGCATGTAGAGATCAGACCCCACAGGGTCATGGAGCAGGCGATATAGATTGATGGGCGCGAGATGCGGTTGATAAACATGTTCGAGGGCACCTGCATCAAGATGTATCCAACATATAGAATACTCAGACAGGTCGAGTACTGTGTGTCGGTGAGGTTCAAATCAGTCTGCAGACCCTTCAATCGGGCCGCAGAGATGTTGTTGCGGTCGAGATAGTTCATGATGTAGATGAGAACAAACAAGCTGCACCGGGCATCAAGTTTGCGCTTCAGGCTCTTCTCAACGACAATCCTGCGAGCAGGATCAATGTGAGGAACGACATTTTGAATCTCAGTCACATGCTCCAAGTTCTCAGTCCCCTCCTTCTCGACCTCAGTCTCAATCCGGTCGTTGTTTCGTGAGGTATCGTCTGCCATGATGTGTGTTCTTCCCAGTTGCACAAAAGGAAGTGAAAACAAGGAGCAGAAATCCCCTCTTATGACCAACAGTCACACAAAAACCTTTTTCCCCCACCCCACGCTAATCTGCTTGAGTACAAACCCCGGTGACCCCCACGCTGAAATTATCGTAATTTTGCGGGGGCCCCAGTGGAGATAAACGCTTGGCGTCGGGATGGACGCACCACGGCAGGTTTTTTCGGGTGCAGGGTCTCCGAGAACCGGAAAACTGACTTTGGTGGTTCCCGGTTCTGCGCGGGTGATTGGTTGATCGGGCCGGTCAGTGCGTGGAAAATCGGGTCGAGATGAGAAACAGACCTTGGCTGTCTCCGGGGTTATGGTGAACTTTCTCAATCCCACAAAGCTTCGTCACTTTCAAATGCACTGTAATGCGGAGAGATGCTCACCGGTGAGTTCACCCCCCACCTTTTGTCCGGGGACTTTGTTTTGAACGCTTTGCCTGCACGTCACTTCATGGGGTTGCAGCCAGTTGTAACGTTCCACGTCATTTTTGATTTTGTGGCTTTCTTTCCAGACCCAGTCCGATTATTCACCCCTGGAGAAGGACCGGGGAAGAATGCCAAGACACGGCAGGTTTAGCCGAGGGGAATGTGAACGGGCAAGTTCCATACGAGTTTTGTTCTGTCGTATGACTTTCCTGAGACTTCAAGAATGCGGAGAACACCGTGCGGTCAGGAACCCCCTTGGCAAAGAGAAGATTTTTTTCGTCCCCCTCGATTGCTTCAATTTCCTCTTAAAATCATACATATAATAATAAGCGTGCTTTTTCCTCTGTTTACTCACGAGCTAAGACTCATTCCACTACCCCCAACATACATGAATCTAAATGATACTAGCCAAACATGTTCATGCCAATGTTAGTCCCCAATTTCACCAGCAGCTGCGTAAGACATCCTCAAAACATCAATCCCATTCTTGAACAGATAATATCAATATACCGCGTTGCTCTTTCACGGGATAAAAGCCCTTGTCCATTCTCAGTGCGGGAAAAACTTGAGCCCACCCGCACCGGGCCCAACACCCTTCAAAACAGGAAATCAAGTCTCCTCACCGTTACACTCATCCCCAATATACACGAAGCCACGGAGCAGCCGCGGTTAAAGGCTCAGCCTGGTTTGTCATCCAATTGTCCGGCCTTAGGCAACATACACCAATCACGATACATGCCAAACTCTCCCCCAGCAATATATTTCTAGAGGGGGAGCTCAGTCTTAAAGTTTAATTAGGTTAGCGCTTGTACCTAGATAGCTAATAGCTGCATTATCCAAAAAACCGCGCATTGAATTGGTGAAGCTTTGTACAGACAGATGAACTGCCCAATCAGATTGGAGCAACCTAACTTTGACACGTGGGAAACTCGGCATTTAGAGCCCGTATGGCTTGATCGCTATTGATATGTGACCAATCAGGTGAAAGAGAGATATTAGGTACAGATGTACATGAAAATCTTAATCTCAGATAAATAAAAGTATTGTCAAAAGTAAGATGCACAACCTTGGAAGTGGAGACACCTTGCTTGTTGCTGATTGGTTCATCGGAAATTGCTGCTGCGGACCCTTTCTTGACACAATTGACAGCGCCATTGGCACATCATGTTAAGAGGGAATGGATTGATGCATTTCAGTGGTAAAAATCGGATTTCGGGTTTCAAATTTTGAATCCTCAGGATAGTAGCTTGTCTTGGTACGGTGTTCGCCAACAAGTAACATTGATAAAAACCTTTATCCGTACAATAGAATATCCGACGGAAAATAGTTGTTCTATGTATATAGCCAAAGAGCCACAGCTCCCAGAAAATAGCTCAGAGCTGCCCCAAGACTTCATTTCGTTATTTCTTTCGTCAGAAAATTCCCAGATAGCACAGACATCGCCCTTTTTTCGAAATGTCGAACCCCGGACAATTTCTCGCGGGAAAACGCATTATTGTCGCTGGTGGGAGTTTTGCAGCATTGTCCTTCGTGATCGCCCTAGATCAGCTGTGGAACCCCTCACTAGAGCATCCCGAAGTCACGTTGTACGAGCGAGACGATCGGAACAAGTCAATCAATAAAGACCCCTACGTGCTGAACATCAACGGAGCGAGCCGCGATGACGGACTGGTCGCCATTCAACAGCTCGGATTACTAGATGGAATTCGCAGCCATGCGACTCTGAATGGGGGTGACATTAAAGTGTGGTCCGACAACTGGAAATGGCTCTCGTCTATCAACCCAAGTGCCTACGGCAGCCTCCCCGCTGCCACGATGCGCATCACACGCGCCGACCTAAAGCGCATTCTCATAGAAAAGGCAGAGGGAACTAAGACAACATTGAACTGGGGATCAGCCTGCGAATCAGCCGAAAGGCTCCCCGGAGGTGAGATACGAGTCACGCTTTCGAACGGCACAACCCAAGACTGCGACCTGCTTGTCGCCGCAGATGGCGCAAACAGTAACATGCGAGCTTGCTTCCGACCCAACGACACGGAGACTAGTTATGCCGGCGCATCCCAGATTGGTGGCATATCCCATCTCCCAGCAGGAGTTCCCAAGCCGATCCATGAGAACTACGGCTTACAAATGTCCTCGGGCGAAGGAGTCTGCTGTATCTACAACCCTTTTGACAACGAACGAGTAGCCTGGGCAGTGAGCACGGTCGGACCTGAACGAAAACCCAAGACCGACTTCACGGCTCAGGAATATTTGGCACTGAAGCAGGAGGCACTCAAGACAGCATCCATGTTTCAAGAACCTTTTAAAACAGTCGTCGAGGCCACTATTCCTGGCACCGCATTTATCCGTCCCGCCAAGGAGAAGTCCGCCTTCCAACACGATGCTCAGCTGAAAGGTGTCATTTTCATCGGTGACGCAAATCATATCCTCAGCGCTTTTGAGTATGTAGGCGCTAACCTGGCGCTGAAGGACGGGTGGGATTTGGCAGAGCAGATTTGTCGGAATACGTCCATGGATGCGGCGGTTTCTTCTTATGACCGATTAAGCATTGCTCGGTTCGAGCCTGTTTTCAATTTTTCGCATGAGCGCATTGGGTTTGGGCATTGTACTGGGAAGAAGTGGACGTTTTATAAATATGGGATGGCTGCTCAAAGGGCGTTTAAGCAGGTTCATTAAATGTGTTTAGGTGTCGGGATGCGGGTACCTATCTGTTAAACTTTACGATTATGAGTTGCTTTTTCCTCTTCCAAGAGGAATAATAGAGTCATGCGATCACAGGCCGTAAAACTATGGTGACCGAACGTAGTGAATATTAATCAATATATATTAGGTACCTAAGAAAACGTAGCTATATTTATCCTATCTGGGAACGACTCCCCAGATTACTATCCCTGAAAGAACTAAGGCAGATTGACGACTCCTTTTAACAGTAGGTAGCGTTTGAAGAAGCCTTGGTGATAACACCGGCATCAATAAGACGCTCATATGACCAGTAATCCTTCTGGGTACCCTGTCCATCAACAGCAACACTGCTGTTATGCTTGATGTTCCAGAAAGATCCACCCTGAACATACAAGCTCCAAGCATACCGCTGAGTATCAAAGAGATCCTTACGGTTGGCATATGTGTTGCTGTAAAGAGTCTGCAAAGCCCATTCACCAACAAAGACAGGGAATTTGCCATCACCACCGAGGACAGAAGCCTGACCACAAATGGCACCATCAGCCCACTGGGAGTAAACACCCGAGGCAGCGAAGTAGTAGACATGCATGTCGATGACAATGTTGGTACCGGTGGGGAAGTAAGGAGACCAGTGTTCCTCGCCGACGAAGCAGTCCTGGAGCATGAGAGGGATGCGCTTGTCAACCTTGGCGATGCGCTTCAGAACACCCTGGGTGTACTTGACGATCCAGGCTGTGCCGTTGGTGGTCAAAGTGTTGGCCGAGGCGAAAGCAGTCGGGTTATCGGAGGCCTCGTTGATGGGGGCAATAGTGAAAGCCCAGGGGTATCCGGTTTCAACGAAGAAGGCAAGGATCTGGTCAACGGCCTGGTAGGAGTATTCCAGGTTCGTAGAGTTGAAGAACCAGGCGTCGTGGCCAGCAGCCTCACCGATGTCCAGGTTGTTGACACCACCGGGGAGGGAGTGCAGGCCGACGATGACGCGCATGTTGTACTTCTCGATGGCGTAGACGGAGATCTTCTTCAGGTAGTCCTGCTGGTTTCCGTGGTACAGAGCCGATCCGGGGACCTTGATCCAAGCGGCGTAGGTGGTGGGAATACGGAGAGTGTTGACGCCTAAATTGTTTGTTAGGATTTGCTGTGATCCAAGGAGGGCGGATATAGACATGACTTACCGACAGCGGCCATCTTGTCGATATCAGCGGTGGTGACAAAGGTGGCATAGCGTTCCTCGAGTACAGGGCCACACTGGGAGCCGAGGGTCTCGCAGAAGGTCCACTCATCATCGGCCTCGGGGGCGTGCTGGTCCCACCAGTACTGGTTGAAGACCTGCTCCTGCTCGAGCCAGCCGCCGAGGTTGACACCGTTGGCCTTGTAGGTGGTCCAATTGGTGTACTGACCCGCTGCAATGGTAGCAGTAGTGGAAGCGACAGTGGAGGTATAGGTCTTAGTGGTGGTAGTTCCGTGGTGAGTGGCGGTCCGGACGATAGTGCGAACAGCGGTCTGAGAAGCGGGCTTAGTGTTCAGGTCAGTGTTGAAACCCGACCCGACGGCAGAGCCGCCAGCAACTGGGGCAAGGTTCTTGGTGTGGGTAGTGGGTTTACTAGAAAATATCCGTTAGAGCTATGCGTTTCGAGCTGTGTATCAAGATCAACATACGTGTTAGAGGTCTTGGTCTTGGTAGCGATCTTGGTGATCACAGTACGGCCATTCTCATTGGAAGCAGCAGCCTGAGTCGCAGTGGCTTCAGCAGTGACAGTGGCGGTAGAAATAGTCTTGGTGACGGTGGTGGTCTCGAAAGCATAGACAGTCGTGTGCAGGTGGGTGGGGGCATTGGTACATTCAATAAGAATAGTATTATCAATGGTGATGACGGCATCCTCTTCCAGCTCAACATCAACAATGACGGGGTACTCAACGATGTTGACAGACAGGTGCAAGACTTCACCAGTGTTGATAACATTAGCACAGGTGTCTTCGTTGGACTTGGCCTGGATCACTCCGGCGGCGGCAACCCCAAGAGAGGCTGCTCCTGCTACAAGGCTAAGGAGACGCATGACGGCCGATTATGATAAGGAATGACTAGTGTAAGATTGAAACAGAAACGAGAGAGAGGAGCAGTGCCAAAAGAGTGTATGCAATCCGCTGAATATTACTTGCAGGGCCACTCGACGATCTTATACTCCTCCCCATGCCGGTAATCCCTATCTCTCCCGCTAGAGTTTGCTAAAGAATCATTTCCCGGAAACCAATGCCGACCGAAATATTGAACCTCATAGGTGGGACTCTCTAAATTTACCTACTCGGCAAAGGTTCTACCGAACAGGATGCATGTTGTTCGGGCCGAATGGAGTTTTTGTGCTTGGCGTGTCCAAATCGAAGCTTTGGAAGCCGAATGGCCCCGAAAAGACCGGAGTCGAGACACGAATACGGTATAAACTCTATAGATTAGAACAGTGGGTCGGTAGTTTTGGACCGGGTTCACTTCCCTGGCAGATTGATGATTTGAACCAATGGCAAGGACATCTTGACAAATTACTTCCAGGCTACAGCCACACTATAATTTCAATGGCGGCTCACTGGGCTGTTTGGCACTAGTAAAACCCCTGACAAAGCCTTGTTTTACGTAATTTTCGTCAGGACGGATAGTCCAGGGTTCGATGCTATACGATCACCAGGTAGGAAAGATTGCCTCGATTGTGAATGATGATCTCATGCTGCGAAGCGCTATCATCCTCGTGCGGCTAGACTTGAACAATCTGCGTGTAAATAAATTCTTTGTGACTTGGAAAACGGGGTGTGGTCAGGGTCTTGTACCTGAACAGACCCACTCGAGCCCACTCGTTCTCGATCTCGGCTGTCTGCCGTGCTTACTTGGCACCAACTGCCGGCGATACTTCGCTGAATCTTGTTAGTGGCGTCCGGGATATCCGAACAGCTTGAATCCAGAGGAAGGTGCCGAGGGAACAGGTAAGCGCACTTTCGCGTAGCTACTATGCTCAGAGAAGCTTAAATGTAGCTTGAAACCTAAGCTTTATGATTGGTTCTTGTGGGTCGACATGGAAACCAAGGGCAATACCAAGTTTCACTGAAGAGTCAAGCTGTTTTCTTCTAGCAAAATTTTCTTATTATCTTTCAGATCCCATCAATTTTGAGGGTGACTAGGTCATTTATAGAGTCGTGGGAGGTGACAAAGGGAAAAAATATTATAGTTCGACGGAGCTGCAACCAACCTTGGGTTGTATCCATTCTGCCGCAACTCACCGAGTAATCAAAAGTTGTGTGGGAATAGCTTCAACTGCACCGAAGATGAGCCGTGACTGTTGTTCTTTATGATACTGAAACTCTGAATTAATTGAATGCGAGTACATCTGGGGTCTAGAACATCCAAATATAGTCAGTCAGGTCTCCGAGAACAGCAAGGATCATACCTTAAGGGGGCACCAAGGGGGGGGGGGGCTGCTCCAAGGGAATCTGCCACTGGGCAAACTTCCCATATCATTGACATCGTATACCGTAGGTCCCGTCTGGCTAATCTACAATACATCGTTACATGGCAAGCGGCAGGTCTAGGCCAATTCGGGTTAATCGATATGATGCACATTCGTGCTGAATAATGAGCAGATTGGAAGCTTTCTTAGGCATTTCTAAAGCTTGCAATTTACTCTGTATTGATACAAACTTCTATGATTTCTCTTCCTTGAACCTTGTAGAATGGTAAGTGCGAAATGATAGTTGAGGTTCCAAGGGCACGGACTAGAGATATATACTTCCACGCATAAGTAATGGAAAAGTCTGGGGATGCTATGCATGGTCGAAACATTTGGCTGTCAAAGCGCCAATCTGAATTATTTCAATAGCTGGTCCAAAATTAGAAGGCTAAAAGTTTGTACGGAGACATGGATATGAGCATGAGCTCCTCATACCAAGGAAAATCTAAATCGTATAGGAGTCCATGGAAGTTCTCGGGCTGACCGAAGAAAATTCAAACAGTTACCTCAGATATGTATGAGTACGGAGAGCAAACTCACACTGTCAACTGTTATGCGCTATTTACGTGAATAACCAGTAGAATTGTAGACAGGGTGATAAATATAGTTCCACGGAGTCCTGGCAATTAAGATCTACCAAGCAACACCATACTTGTTGAGCAAAGGATCGCTCAACAGTCTGTCCAAGCAGTTTGACTCCACTCCAACGAGAACCTCCATACCACCATTAGGCAGCTGTGGGAGAACAAGTTGAGCGCCATTAATGACACCAACATGGGGAAGTCGCACCGCCTCGATTTTATTGCCCAAGATAGGCCCCCACTCAATACCATACAGCTCAAAGCCCAGCCATGAACTCTGGCAGCAGTTGTTACCCGGAACATCGAGGAAAGCAGTAGCGACAAAACGATCGACATCGTTAATAGAGTCCACCAAGGTTACTAGATCATCAGTGAATTGATCATCGACGCGATTAAGGGTCTTGCGAATTAACACAGCCAAATCAGCGATGTTGAGCGAGTCGAGCATTTCACGAATAGATACCGAAGGCGCAAACCACTCTAGAAAGCAGCCTAGGGTACTGGGGTGAATGCGAGGACTAGTACGCAGGCGACCGTCCAAGGCAATGTTGAAAACAGAGACAGGTTCACCTTGCAATTCCTCGATGGGATGCTGCACTGCCATGACGGTACGCCAGAGTAAAGCCGAGAGAGCGTCGTTGGTCGAAATCCACTTCTGATCGGTTGGCTGAGTAGCATTGGCCGGAGAAGCATCAGCTTTTAGTGCAGCGAGAGACTCTGGAGAGAAGTAGTAGATCTGGCCACGATGGTTGGTAGAAGTCATTTTAGGCGGCATTCCAGGGGGCGTGAAAGGCAGAAGTGTAAATTCAGGATGATTCTCAAGTCTGCCTTGGTTGCGGCCAGAGGGCTTCATGACCTGCTCACGGCCTGTCCAGATGGCCTCTGGAAGATTAAGAGGGCTTGTGTAGTCCCCTTGTGCGCGTCGGCAACCCTCTGCCCAGATCTTTGTCCAGACACAGAAGGATGTGCCATCGCCTGCCAAATGCAGGATGCTCCAATTGAGAATAAGACCACCGCGAATAAAATTGGCCTGGACCTGTGCAATTGGCAGCCGGTCACCAGGTTGAGGCCAGATGTCGCGACAACAAAAGATGTCAGCATCAAAGGAAGCGACGGGAAAATGCCTTTCTTTCAACTCTGCGTATGTTGGTACGTATGAACCACGGAGATCCTTGCTGATGAATGCCTTTTCGCCATCATATCGCTTAACGTATTTCAAAACTCCAGCTTGCTTGGATTCAGTATCGGGAACGGCTTCGCATGCGACCTCGGGCAATCTTGCACAGAGAGCATCATATCCAGCTTGGAGGACGCGAGTAACTTCAGTCATGTCATAGTTCTCTTTTAGCTGGAAAGGGAATATGTATCTTAAATATCCTTTGGGCCCAATACGCTCAAGAGCTGTGAGCTGAGGGAGTCCCTGGTCGATAGCAATGGAGCCCATAATGACTGAGTTGATCTGCTAAGCTGCAGATATTGTGGGGTAATGAGGTAACAAATAAGTTCAAGATAATTAGAGACGTGAAGAGGGAGATTATCTGCCTAAAGTGCGAAATTCATTCTCGGAAACATTCTCTTTATGGCCTTTGGCCTAGTGACAACCTAGACTTGCGCGGTCCAACTTGGGAAAGAGTCCAGGACTATCATTGCGCCAGGACAGGGGCCATTTAGTGCTACAGGGATTAGCCATTATTACCCGAAGGAACGAAGCGCACAGATCAATCTGGCTCGAGTAACAAAAGGACTCTAGCCAAAGTACCATCCGTTGTCTGTCGAGGATCTAATGGCCTTTCCTTTCATTCGATTGACAATACGGCATAGACCCAAGTACATATTTGGCCGACGGAAATAGAGTACCTGGAGAGAAGTATGCGAATTGCCCAGGCGGAGGTAATTGCATTAAGGCGGAAGCCACCACAAAAGGAGCTGTCAAAAGGCGGGAAGGGAAGCCTGGGAATGGAATCTCCTCCCCGAGTCTCTCAACCTTTAAACCCCTGATTATGAATTCCACCGATGATCTCGCCATATGCAAGTTGCTAAATTTGGTAACTAGCGTAACGATTTTAGAAAGCACATGCCTTCGGTCCACGCCCACTCAAATGAGCTAAGAAAGTTAGCCCCTCTGTCTCCGCGGGATAAGGTGGGTCACTGACCAACATAGTCGAATAGGAACAGCTTCCTGTTCCACTTGCAAATCCTCCAACTTTAAGTGCACTTTTCCGTGTTACGCGGCCCACTAGTGAAACGTTCGAAAGCCGTTGCGATGGATATATTCTGGACAAATTGGCATTGATATGAAGACCAGCGAATTCACTGTATTTAGACTGCTACCCCCACCTTGCTTAGGGGAGTATTGATGATCTTGGCTCATCCTTCTGCTTTAGCGGACGTTTGGCTCGTTGCGAAATATCAGGGGCGGCAGATCTTATCAGATTTTGTATTGGTGTCGAATTAGGAGCTGCGAAGGGGCGGTTCATCCCGCGCACAGTTTTCATTGAGAATATGGAATTCGCTGTTATACAACCAGATTTCCCATTTGTGCTGCCAGATCGTTGGCCAGTTTCCCTCTGCCCAAGTTGCCGGAAACGAATGTTTGCAATGACAGTGGACCCTGCCATTAAGGCGCTCTTTGGTTCGCCGCCTTCGAATATTAATCTCGATGAGACCTCCGTAGGCAAGAATAACAGAGGGGTCATTGCTATGTTATGTCTGGCTGCCCTTGCTGTGATCACTCGCTTCATTACTCGCATAACATTTCGAACCCCGATTCTGGCTGATGATTATATCATCATTGTCGCTCTTGTAAGTCTTCGACTCGTGTCTTGTGTTGCAAAGGCTGATTACGCATCTTTCAGCTTTGTATAGGTACCACAGCGGGAATCAGTGTTGCAGGTAAGACAAACCACGCTGAATGCCGAGAACTCCACAATATTGAAACTCGTCACAGGGGGTAACTATGGCGCTGGCCACCATGTCTGGTCAATCTCCTTGTCAGCTCTGGAGGAGACCTACTACGTGAGTGTGAATAAATCTGTGGAAACTGTGATGGTACTAACCTAATCATGATTTACAGCTCCTCTACATTTATCCTTACATCTACGCCGGAGCATGCACCGCAACCAGAATCTCGATCCTCATCTTCTACCACCGCATATTTTCGCCATTCGATTCTTGGATGAAGTGGTCTGTCGTGTTTGGCTGGTTTCAGACAATAACCTATCCAATCTACCTCTGGATCTGCATGGGTTGCTTGTGTACCCCGCGGAAGTATTTCTGGCTTCAATTTGGTGGTACTGTGACTGGGACTTGCCTCGATGTTGCCAAGTTCTTCATTGCGGCAGGGATACTGAACATGTTAAATGACTTTATCCTCCTGATGATCCCGTTTCCTCGAATTGCCAAGCTCCAAATGTCGACTAAGAAAAAATTTGCTATCGGTGGTATTATGGCAGTCGGGTTCTTGTAAGATTGTTAAGTCCCTGATGACTGTGAGAAATGTGGACGGACGTGAATAGAAGCTGACCACTTAAACACAGCGCCTGCATCGCGAGTATCATCCGAATTTGGGTTCTCTGGAAATACACCATAACTACCGATGTGACTTGGGCTATGGGACCCCTTTTCATTTGGTCGACCGTCGAGCCGGGCGTCGCCATTATCACCGCCTGTTTGCCTCACCTTGCACCGCTTTTCAAGCTGGCAACTCGGAAAATGACATCCTACAATTCAGAGAATACCGGAGCCGGGCGAGCGTCTGGAAAAGCACAGAGGCTGGGTAGCGGCTCTGGAAGGCAGAAAAGATCTGGCGATCGTGAACCCAATTTTGATTACGGCCTGACCAGCCTGGGGACACAAGCTTATGACGACGAAGTTGGGTTGACTAACTACGTTGGTTCTCCTTCAAATGAAGGGATGAATTCTTCAATTGCTTCGGAAGTGGACGATTACAAACGTTGTCACTCAATTTCCGTCAAGTCTACTTTTGTACAGACTAGTACTACGAGACCTCCTTCGTAGGATTCTCTTCAAAATTTCAGATGATATTCGGATACAAACGGGAAGCAAAGAAATCGATGCCGCACGAACACGTAAATATGCCTCAAGGCCGGGAACGAGACACCCCCGAACAGGTACCTATACTTGAACATGCTCAGATATGTTTGTCAATTCAAGTGAAACTTCATCTCCAAGTCCCCCCATGTCCCTGCTTGAAGATTGTGCTTCGCGTTGGCTTTCCTTTTACATCAATGCCGTTCCACTAAAGCCCGTCCATTCAACAGCTGATTAGCCTTACACCACGACGTTTTGACGTATCCGCGAATGTTGTTCAGCAGCGAGTGATCTCTCGCGAGCGTGTCTGTCTATGCATACTTGCGGTATCTTATTGACTATCAACCCTTATCTATCTCAATCGCGTCATCCATCATTACACGTCGTCTTTTATTCTTGTTCCATCCAGTCGCAAGGACCCACAAACTTCCGCATTCACGCTCCACCCTTACAACCTTATCTCTTCTCCACCCACAATCATGCCCAATCAGGAGGAGCTCAGCAGCCTTCTCGGTGAGCTCTCGATAGATGACGATCAAAACGAATTACACACCTTCGAGCTCCCTGGAGACAACGATGACTTCGACCGAAGATTCTCAAGAATTTCAAGACTTACGGTCCGGCCATCCTCGCAGATGAGATCCATCATCCAATGTACGAAGAGATGAATCTGCGTGATCTGCGCGACTTGCATGACGAAATCACGCAGTATTACAAACTTAATTCCATGAAGCTGTCCGACTATCCAAATGCGACAAGGTTTCTTGACGAGTACATCTCAATGTACACCACAATGGCCGAGCCCAGGCTTGCCCAGTCCCCATGCGCAGCATTTATGTACCTGATGGGTCAACTCATGTCCTATGAGGAACTTCGTGATTAATTCTGGAAGCAGTGCAAGTGCATGGTACTTTAACTGATCCTTTTATCGACGATGACTTTTGTGGAACGATTGAAACCCTTTGAACAAGCCTCCAGGGCCCAGAAACACATTCCACTGACTACGTAACAGTCATTGAACAGCTAAAAGAGAAAGAATTGACACTTTTACGACTTCAACTTCGACTTCAACTTCGACTTTGACTTCGACAGATTTAGTGAAAGTCATAATTGCATTGCGAGCGCTATGTATGCACTATACGATTCGGCGATGATTAGCCCCAGTACGATGTCAGTGTCTGAAGCAGACTTGGTGTTGAAGTTTGACGATGGGGAAATGTACAAAGATCTCGAAGATCTCTATCAACTAAGCGACCCTGGACGACAGTTCCGGTTTACCTCTCCAGGAGACGCCTTCTCTCTTCGAAGAATCTCCATTCAAACCGGGTGCATACAATAGCCGTATCCGCACGAAAGATTCCATCCGGTTACTAGAAGGTTGGCGATAAAAAACTTTGGTGACTAGCGAGAGTATAGGAAGAACCTGTAGGACCCTAAGAGATGGGGAAGCAGGCAACAAAAGGCGATTAGCAAGACCAGGGTTTGATTGGGCTGTTGCTCGCTGGTAATTTACGGTGTACAATACCATCGCTGAATTGATTATCGCTCTTGGCATGGTAATTTTGTAGTATGAAACTCTACGATGCTTACGTTAGATTACGGTGTCCGATAGTCGCCTCGAGGTCGGATGTAGTTATTGGCCTGATTCTGGCCTGATTATTGCCTGATTTAGCTAGATCTGGCTTAGCTCCAAGGTTGAGCTTGACCGCTTTATCCACCGCATTTACGTGATACTGTATGGCAGGCTGTAATCTTAAGACTATTTGATTGGTCTGTACAATAACACAACAACCTCCACCACACCCCCCTACTTCACCTTGCCGTATCTTGACCATCATGCATGGTATGACAATTCCGAGCGATTTTTTTGAATCCTCAGGCTTTCTTGATCATTTTGATAGTAGTCTCGTGATCAACCGGCCTATATTCGAATTGTTTTGAATTAATCAAACCCGTCCTTGATTCTTGTAAGTTTACCCGTTTTCTTCTATGTTTACCTACTAAAATGCCGCCCAGGATTGATCTTTTCGCCTATAAAGAGCTCATTAACGAGCTTATTTAGTAAGAACGCATATATAATAATATCCGCGCTATCCTACGTGATAGATTTTAGCTTTATATAGGTTATACTATCTTTAAATTATATATATAGGAATAGGGTCTTTAAGGACTGGGTAGTATAGTAAGTAAGGCCCGTAAATCAGCTACTATTTAAGAGCGTGTAGACTAGTTACTTCTACGCTTTAAATCTAAGTATATCTATATAATTCTTAAAGCTAAGGGCCTCTTAATGTTAGATCGAACGCTTTAATGGACCTATAAGCGACTAGGTGTGAGCCTTTAAGTAAATAACCAGGAAGAGCGGATTTAGTAAACGTTAACGACTATTTACGCTATCTTAGAAGAATATACTATAGGAGAAATCGAGAGGTTTAGTGATAGAATAACCTATCTCTACCTTTAACGTATAAGGTTATTCCCTCGTTATAACGATATCTTTATAGCGACCTAGGAAATCTAGCTAGACGCTATTATAAGGCGACGACCTAGATCTACCCGCGAGAGGGGCATATACGTCTTATCTAGTCTAAATAATATCTAGTATATAGATAGGTATATAAAGCTTAAACCTTTTAGTATCGAGATATATACCACTATTAATAGATACTCTTAGTATATAATATAGGTCTACGTAGGCGTTAGCGTATATATAGTGGTAAGCGTTATGCGCTAGTATATTAATACTATTACCTATATAGGTTATTAACTAAAGATTATCTACTCTAACTAGGGAATAAAGACCTAACTTCTTACTAATATATACTATAAGATACATCGCTTTAAGGATCCTATAGTTGACGAGCCTCATAAGTACTACTAGTTTGGTTATAGTGTGGATAACTAGCGAATTAAGTTATAGTGGGGATACCTCTTAAAGGCTTATATAGGCCTATTTTATATATATTTTCACAAATTCTATTTATCTCTAGTTAGTTAACTCCTATAAAGCTCGTGCGGGCGAGTCTCGCTAACTCTACCTAACTTAAGTAGAAGTCACTAACTATATATAGGAGTACTTCTATAATCTTATACGCGAGGGTCTCTTTATATCTAAGGACTCTATATCTAACTAAGTTATACTTCTTACGCTATATATACCTCTAGTCTAACGACGAATCTACTCCTAGATTAAGCTCTAGAATATATATATAATTTATAAGTAAAAGGCCTAGCTAGATATAGTAACTAGCGTGCTATATATAAACTATTTCTACCCTTAGGTAGAGCACCTACGCTAGTGGTATATATAAGACCAAAAGTATATATTAAACCCTAAATTAGAGCTTATATAGAGGCTATAGTAAGATGTAGTAGAATAGGACCCTAATAAGTATCTTCTACTACCTATACTAGTATAGTACTAGGTATAACTATAGAATATTAGACTTAAGCTTATAGGCACCCCCTTTAACCCTAAAGAGCCCTATCTCTAGCTCCTTAGTAACCTAAAGTAACTATACTAAGCGGTATATAAGAAGCTTTATATATAAGTATATAACTACTAGAAAAGCGGTAATAACCTAATATTAGATATATATATAAAGCTGACTAGGGTATCTAATTAGTCACCTAGATAGTAAGAGGTATAAGATATAGTAAGATATATATAAGATATCTTAGATACTATAGGTAGTTAGTTAAGACTTTAATTATTATTATTTAAATAAATCATATAGTTCTAAATAATATAGAGACTCTAGTATATAAGGAATCTTTTATATTTTTACTTATAAATTATATATAAATAACTATTAAAATATTGATTCTAGCGCTCTCGCTAAGTGAGATATCTACGCTAGAGGGAATTCTCGCTAAAATCAGGCTAACTTTATTATCTATACCTATACCTATACCTATACCTATACCTCTACCTCTATCTCTACCTCTATCTCTACCTCTATCTCCACCTCTAGTAGTAATAACTCTACTAGTACCTATAGCTACCCAGATTACTATAGCTACCTCTAAAGGGCGGTTTAGGGCTCTATAAGCTAGGATAGCTAGTGCGATAAGATTAGGTATAGTAGTATATATAAACTCAAATTTAACTAAAATCTCTAAGTCTCTACGCCTATAAGCTAAAGAGATATAAATTTTAGTATCTTTTTACCTCTAGGATAGTCTTAAGCTAATTAAAATACTTTCTAAAGGTCTAGGCTTTATATATAGGAATAAGAGATAAAGAAAATATATACTAATCGCTTTCTACTCTAAATAGCTATCTTCCTAGTGATACTTTACCTAGCTAATCGAATCCTTAATATTAAAGAGTTTATAATATAGAAAATCCTTCTAATCATACTAGTAGACGATTTAGGTTTTACGCTAAGATATATAGATAAGCTTAAGCTCGCTAGTATAATTAAGAAGCTATCTAGAGGAAAGAAGCTAATACCTTATATTATAATAGGTCTTAATAGGTATATATACTACTCTATTAAGGACCTTATTAATAAGGCTAAGACGAAGGTATTTACTATGCTCTTAGTGCGTTGGTAGATACTATAAATCGATGTTATTAAGGATAACTAAGTCTTTAATACTAGGCTTAACGAGCTTATTATAGTAGAGGATGTAGAGACCGTAGATATAGAGCGTAAGGAAAGAGGGATAGCACGGGACGGTAGGGAATATAGGCTAATATCCTCCTTGGTTATTTCGTCACCCTCTCTATAAGAGGTATCAACGTCCTCGCTAATGACAACGCTAATCAAGGGCCTAAAGGCGCTAGCGAGGGGCTAGAGAGCAGTAAGTGCGAGGGGTCAGAGAGCAGCGCTAGCGAGGGGTTAGTAAGTAGCGCTAGCGAGGGGTTAGCGAGCAACGCTAGCGAGGTCCTCTTAGAAGCGAGCACTTACTACCTCACCCGCTCGCCGTAGTCTATGGAGACGGGTTATAGATCACCTAC
The DNA here is from genome assembly GCF_028828015.1 of Penicillium pulvis. NCBI lineage: Eukaryota > Fungi > Ascomycota > Eurotiomycetes > Eurotiales > Aspergillaceae > Penicillium > Penicillium pulvis. The sequence goes on from NW_026643072.1 coordinate 512,876, forward strand.
AGTCAAGCGAGGCCTAACCTCCTGAGTTACTCGAGATTACACGTTTTGTATGGGGTTTAATTACTTCATTTTTGATAGTCCGAATTGCATGTGCGATCTATGTTACTAAGCGGGGGCAATTGTAAAATTGTAGGTTAAACTGCAGGTAGAACTGTAGGAAAAATCGCACATTTGAGCCTCCACAACCTTTGATTTAACCTGCAATTTTACTATGGCAATCAGAATGGGGGTTTCTTGCTTATATAAGCGTTGGACTTGGTGATTTTGACTGATCTTTCTCTATGTATTGGTAATTCCAGTATTCTAACCTTTCTGCCAGCATAAAAATCAGGCCAAAATGCAAAATTAGTCATCCGACCTCGAGGCGACTATCGGACACCGTAGTTAGATTAACTGTAAACACATTACGCAGCAAAGTCTAGTCCAGATCAGCCCTTCTGTCCCCTCATTTCTCTAGCTGTCACATACTCGAGAACTTCATTTCTCCACCCTCCTAGCTGCATCTTTCCAGAATCTCATTTTAGTCGTGAATAACTCCGAGAACTTCTAAGTACTTGCAGAGGAGCCCAGGACCCTGGGTCGAAATCAAAATGGCCACAGTCGATCAGGAGATCGCCATATCAGTGACAGCTCCAGAACTGGTTGTACAGTTTCTTCATGCCGGCATTCATCTTGTCGGCCAACTTTATGGAATCCATAGTCTTTCAATTGATGAAGATCCTGTCGAGGGATGGGATACATGCAACCTGCACGCCCAGTTGACCATTCTGAGCGACAGCATAGCGCATGATTGTCCAAGGAATATTGGACCGCTATCGGAACAACACCAGGCACTGGATGACCTCCGCACCACCTGTCAACTCACTCTCCTGATTATTTTATCTCGCCTGGGGCTGATACAGGACCTCGGGCCCGATGCACCCCTACATGTCGGGGAACTGCAGAAGTTTTGGCCTCGAGAAGACGTGGAAGCATTGGAAGACCGCATAATTTTACTGAAGTTGAGATTGGAGGAGGCGACTCTGTCAGCGCAAAAGTACGTTTCTAGATCATTTCTTATCGCGGAATAGACCTTTGGATGACTAACCGCATTGAACAAACAGCCCAATCATTGATAGTGACGCACTCCTCTACTTGGACATTAGTCGAGGCAGAAAAACGCCTATAAACCTTCATACACAAGACAAAAGACCAAAGATAAACGAAAGGTCCTCCAAACCTAGCATTGTGACAATTATCGGCAAAGATGCTGCGAGTGGTCAGAACGCAGTGGAATTTGAGGTTGATAAGGTCTACTCAGAGGACACGGTATTTACAGACCACGAGACTACTATCCAAGATGTTTTGATGGAAGCTATAAGATTTTCATCGATGACTGATCGAGAGGAAAGTGTCGCTGTCGCACATAGCAAGACATTTGACTGGATATTCGACTCCGATAAACAGAACCCCCTCTTGCAAGAGTTGCAGTCAAGGAATTCTCTCAGTGGCTGGTTACAAGATGGTGAGCACCAAGAGGGTATCTACTGGATTAGCGGCAAAGCAGGATCCGGAAAGTCTACCTTAATGCGTTTTGTGATGCACCATGCCAGAACCATGAGCTTACTTCGCTCATGGGCACGGAATGAGCGACTCATCACCGCCGGCTTTTATTTCTGGATTAGCGGTACCTTGGAGCAGAGGTCTCAGACTGGCTTGCTACGCCATCTTTTAGCCCAATTACTGGACCAGCAAAGATATCTCATCCCAATAGTCTTTCCGGTGAGATGGGAACACCTTCTATCTTTGAGTACACGGGAACGCGTGAAGGCCTCGATCTCATGGGACCTTCTTGAGCTTACAGCTGCATTAAAATCATTTTTGGATTACGCAGGCCGGGGAGGCAAAGTTTGTTTGTTCATTGATGGGTTAGATGAATTCGCAGGCGACCATCAGCAAATCGTGGAATTTTTCAAGGATTGCGTTGCTTCGTACCCTCACGTCAAAATTTGTCTATCTAGTCGACCCCTTCCCACTTTTCGTGCGGCTTTTGGAACGAATCCCGGCCTTGAGCTCCACGAATTGACCCGTAAAGATATGCTTCACTTTGCCCAGGATCATCTACATGGTGACCCCTTGATCAGCCAAGTCCTCTCCAAAGATGAAGAAGCGGCATCAAAGCTTATCAAGAGCGTTGTTACGGGGGCGGAAGGTGTTTTTCTCTGGGTTGTGCTTGTGGTTCAATCCCTACTGCGCCGTGGAAACTATCGAGATGTTTGGCAAATGCATGAATTTCTGGGACAACATCCCACCGACTTGGATGACCTATTCACATACTTCGTGTTTGATTCTGCATCGAAACATCAAACTTCGATGGCTTCACGCCTGTTTCAGCTCATTCAGGCTAGACAAGAGGCTTGTTATGCTACTCGACAAGAAGATACAGCATCAACGAACCTCTGGGAATTTGCTCTTGCCGACCAATTCGAGGAAATTGTGGATCATATTCCAAAAGATGTGCAACAGGCAAGCGATCAAGATATCACCCGGATAGTTGAAGTAACCGAAAGTCGACTGTCTAGGGAATGTGCAGGGTTGATAGTGACTCACACCTCAGGCTTGTCAACAAGCATACTTCAGCGCAATATGCCATCGCTGGCACAGCAACTAGGCTATAAAAAGGTATCCTACGTCCATAGGACCGTGAAGGATTTCCTCTCACTACCTCCTATTCGATCCCGCCTCTTGGAGCCCATGATAGGATCCAGTTTTGAGCCCCATACGTCGCTTCTCTCCTCTATTATCTTCCAGTTCAAATGGCCCTTAGATGAATTCCATCCCAATCGACAGATAGACGACCGATGGCCCAACATAATCCTTGCTTTTACTCATGCACGATTGTCCCCAAATACTTGGCAGTCGCAGCTGGTACTTATTCCCGAGTTGGACAGAGTCCTGTGTCAGCATTGGGTGTCTCGCAGTTCGATTGAACATGATCATTGGGCACGAAGCCTTTTTTCATCTTACGAGAAACGAAAGAATATGAGCTTTCCTAATGCATTTTTCTCACTATCTGCTAAGTTCGGCCTAGCAACCCTGATACGTGAACGCATTTGGGAAGATGATAGCATATCGCAAGGCAGTGATAGCGGGATACCCCTTCTCAGTCATTCCATCGAGCTTCTCGCCAGTAGGCGACAAAGCGTGTACCCTTTATCCAGTCCAGAAATAGTCGGTGAAATTCTCACGAGTGGTGCCAATCCGAACCAGTCTTACCAAGGTCTGAATGGAAAATCCCAGACGCCATGGCTGGTTGTCCTGGATTATCTCAGAGAGGCAGATCGTCGCCAGTGGATTGGGTACTATGACACCAGTGAAGATGGCGCCTCTCGTCTGTCGGCGATCATTTCACTATTCATTCAGCACGGTGCCGACCCGAATGGGTTGCTTGTTGAGACCAAATTTGATCCGTCAGCTTCTGCCCTGGAAATCCTGACTGCCATATACCGGAAATATGCTGCTCCAGAATTTGGCCGACTACGCAAGGTATTGATTGAAAAAGGAGCCAAGGAGCGAGCAGGAAATGACATTATGTATCAAGTGTATGGTAGTTAGTGTGGCAAGGCGCAGACACCACACAAAGGGCACATCCTTCTCTTCTTAAAAGCAATGTCTTTGTTGTTGAAAGGATTTCTAGGGCGCCTCAATCCCATGACATACCTCACTCTTTCCGAAATATACTATTGTTACTGCTCATCGATCAATGGTCGCGTGTTCCTCTATTACACCATGGCCTTTTCCGCCCCGAGATAGAATGGTAGAATATGACTATATCTCTGCTTTTAAGTGATTGCATTGAATAACTTTCTCGAGCAAATATATATAGCCTCCAGAGCTTACACGATGAGAACATTATTGTCTCTTCACGCCCGTTTTCGTGGCCACCTAACTGAAGATTATGGATGCACCTTGTAACTTCCAAGGTTGCTCAGCCCACTGAATATGATCATTTCGTTACTGCACGTCCCATCTTCTTGCCATCTTCCTTCAACCAGTCCGGTAAACCTTTCATTTCCTGGCCTCCCTTGGATTTATACGGGTATCCGAGGAACAACGAACAATTCACCTGGGCACTAGCCCAGCCTGGTCGTAGCAGTTGACTCGCTGTGGCTTTCGTGGATCCGACGACTCTTTAGAACCGTTCTTCAACGCCATCGAGATCAAACTTTAAGTCGCTCATGAAGCTTGCTTTGTCTCTCTGCCGACACTGATAGTGGTAGAAAGGAAAGCGCCCAATAGAAGTCGAAGGCTCTAAAGCAAAGGTCGATGAATGACATCTACGCACTACCCCGGCGGTCCAATCCTCAATCTCTTTGATCTTCTTTCCAATTGTTAAAAGAAGAAAGAGCTTCGGTATTTCTGGGGGATACCGACATTCCGTGTAATCCGCGACCATCGATTGGCGGTTCTTCCAAGAACCTACAAGATGCCCTTCGAGAGAAAGCCAGCCGCAACAAGAGGGCCAGGGTCAATAAGACGACTGTAATATATGCGTCAGTCATAATCATGTACGAGAATCTAGAAGCTTTCGAGACCAGCCTAATACGATTGGAAAGATATTTCAAGCTTTTTCCATCTGTATTAGAATACTGCCGAGAACAGGAAGCCAGGGCAGCGTGACAATAATGAGTATAACTCGTTGAGCAAGAAATTTCGCGAAAGAATCTCTGAGTAACCGAATTCGATCCATCCTGTGAATAGAACTCGAAAATACTATAGAAGCTGACGTCCCTCACCCACCTGTTCGACCAGAAATGTCTCGTTACGATCGCCAGTCACACTATAAATTTACCTATCCTTATTTGACATTACTCGCGAGGGAGGATGTCATCTTTCGCCAACGGGGTGAATCGCAAGTACGGTTTGACCGCTGTCATATCCGGGTACTTGGTCTTGGCATCTTCATCACTAACACTAACAGGGACGACCACATTGTCACCGGGCTGCCAGTTAACGGGCGTGTTGATGCAATATTTGTCGGTAGCGAGTAAAGAGTCAATAACGCGGAGCAGTTCGGGCGTGTTACGCCCCGTAGAGGCGGGATAGGCCTGGATCAGGCGGATGACCTTGTTTGGGTCGATAATGAAGACGGACCGGATGGTGTAGGCGATTCCTCTGGAGTCCACATTGGTGGTATCTTGGTGATCCAACCTAATTGAGTGTGTAAGTGTTAAGAGTACCTAGCTGCGAACGCGAAAGAGAAAAAAAAAAGAAGCCACTAACATATCATAGGCAAAAGCGATCTGGCGATCCTTATCGCCGATAACGGGAAAGGTCAAGGGACATCCCGCAATCTCAGAAATGTCGTTGATCCAGCCATCGTGCGACTCAATGGAGTTGGCCGAGAGTCCAATGAGTTTAACGTGGCGCTTGGTGAATTCAGGCTCGTGCTTTGCCAACGCAGCTAATTCGGTTGTACAGACGGGGGTGTAATCCTCCGGGTGAGAGAACAGGATCACCCAGTCGGTGCCCGCCCACTCGTGAAAGTCGATGGGCCCGATAGTGGTTTCCGCTTGAAAGTTGGGGGCAATTGACCCCAAACGGAGACTAGTAGACGGCGCAGGAGGTTAGAATTCAGGTATCACTTGATGATGTTGGCAAGAAATACCGAATTATGACAGGACAGCAAGGGTAAGGAAGAGGCTAGGGAACCATTTGTCTTGGTGGGGGAAGGGGTGTAACGGCAGAAAACAAATGCCGGAGGGGATAAGTAGAAGTTTCACACTTACGGGGCGGCTCTCGTCTCTCCTGACATTGCGGGGGTGGCGACGACTGTGAGCTAGAAGACAAGGGAGGAAGAAGAGGCTAAGATCAAGATCTAATTAAGGTGACCAATACAAGAAGGATAATCGTGGACGGAGAATGGACACTTTCAGATTCAGATGGAAGATCAGGAAACTGCCGGTTCTAGATTCGATCTTTGTCATTCGCTTCCCCACTCAAGATCGCAAGTAGTCGGCAAAGGTGGATATTGGCAATTCGAGGACCTGTCAGATTGCTTTTCTTATTCATGTCTCTTCGTGAGTGTAGAGACCAGAGCGGGTGCAAGGCTTGGGAGACTCAACCACGCGATCCAACATTCAACGGTTATCGTTTCGCGGGGAAAAACCACCTCGGTGGCATTGGGTGGCGTTTAAAAAAAACGGACAAAGAAAAACAAAACCGGTTTTCCGAATCGTTCTGCCGCTCCGCTATTCTGCCTGTCACTTTCCGTCTTCGCTTCAAAGGCAAATATGCCAAATAATCGAACGGACTATTTCGCTTCCACCGTCAATCACACTGGTCTGCTTGCTTTTCTGTGTTAATAGCGGGAGAACCTGGTCTCACGCGAAAACCACGACGACCATGACACCGTCCGCAAATTGATCCTTCCACCCGTTTATCAGCCCTCCGTTTGCCCTTGCGGCACAAACAGGCTCAAAGCCTCCCACTAGACCGATGGAAAAATTGAATGCCCTGGTGGCTTATACCTGGGATGAGTCGAGGCAATATCGCTCAAGCTATGGCGTATGGTGCGTGAACCAAATCCCAGTTTCCAGACGAAAAGAAAGTTTTTGCTGAAGCGTCTCTTAGGCACGTATTTGGTACCAAGCACCTCGATACCCTTCGTTCGGATGATACTCATCCCGGTCGCCTCCGAAATGTGTCCTCTCCCGGCGATCTGAGCAGTACATCTGCCCCATATGGTCTAGGAAGGGATGGCGACGTCGAGGACCAGCGCAGAGGAGCAGGAAAAACGATCGAAGTGGTGGCGCGCATTGGTGAGAATCGGGTCCAGGAAGAAAGAATGCAAGAGGAGTATCAGATGCTGGCATCTGTTGCCGCTCCTCACCGCGAATATTTTCTGCGGCCCGTAGAGATGCAGCGCATACCCAATCTCGATGATGACCACATGTCATCGCTCCTGATCTGCATTTACGAAGATCCCGGTCCCAATGATCTTCTGCGCTACGTCGATTGCGGCGCGACCTGGTATCAGTTGCGCCCTGAAGAAGCGAGTCACAACGAGACCCATGACACGGACTCGCGTCGATCCGATCAGGACGAGCTTATGCCCTTGTCAACATTTGTGGAATTTGCCATAGGTGCGGCAGAGTGTACACAAATACTGCATAGCCAGGAGATTGTCCATGGGCAGATTCGGGGAGAGGCATTTCATTTCAACCAGGAGACCGGTCGCGTGCGCTTGATCCATCTCGGAGCGAGTCTCCAGTCCTACGGTACTAGACGGGTGAGTGCCGACTGGTCAGCCTTGGAGAACCAGAACGATGCCACGGTGCATATGTCCTATTTGAGTCCCGAGCAAACTGGCCGGACGCTGATCCAAGCTGACAGTCGCGCCGATATCTACTCCGTTGGTATCGTCCTCTGGAACGCTCTCGTCCGCCAGACTCCGTTCGGGAGCAAGTCTCCCATGGCAATCATCAAGGAGGTGCTTGGACAGGAGCTACCATCAGTACTAACCTTCCGATCCGACGTGCCAGAGGTCTTTGCACGAATCATCGCCAAGGCGACGGCAAAGAGTGTCTCGGAACGATACAACTCTGCCCGTGGTCTGCGACACGACCTTGTGGAGGTACGGGAATTGCTAGCAGCGGGAGATGCGGCAGTCCTGAAGAGCTGGGAAGTCGCCGGCAAGGATGTTTCCCCGTTTTTCGGACTCCCACGCACGATGGTGGGTCGGGCAGTCGAGCGGGATGCAATTGTCGAGGTCCTGGATCGTACTCTGAGATTGTATCAGAGAGGCAGAGATCTTCACTTGTCGTCACTGCCGGAGGACCAATTTGCAACGTTTACCGTCCCTCCGTCACCCGGAAATACTCCCGGGGAAGGGGTAGCCAATGATTTGGCCGATGAACTTCCCAGCTTCCCCAGTTCCATGAGCGAGACATCCGCTGCGGTCACCCAATCATATCTAGCTAATACGAGCCGCATGCGCTCCCCCAGTGATTCGGTCTGCACCTCAAGCGATGGTAGTGAGTCCGATCCTGCCCTCCTAGAGAGGAAGGGACTAGAGAAGCGATTGTCAACCTCCTCAATCGACAGCTCCAGTGGCGAAGGTAGCACCCGATCAAGTGACAATGCAGGAAGGGCAAGTTCTCATGGCATAGCGGGGCCGAAAGGTTTATGCGAGATCATCAGCATTGAGGGAGGGGCTGGTTTGGGCAAGTCTCGGCTGATCGCGTCGGTTCAGAGTGAAGCCCGGCGAAAAGGCTTCTTTGCCAGCGCTCGATTCGATGTCTCAGACAAAGAGCGGATGCGTCCTGTTTTAGACTTGTTTTCCAGTCTGTTCCAACAGGCATTCTCGGAAAATATGAATGAGCCTAGTTTCCTGCCAATGTTGCGAAATCACATTGGATCTACATGGAACACTCTGCATGAGATCTTAGGCCTGCCCAGATTTCTTCTCGGTTCGGGCTCCAACTTGCCAGAACAGGTGCCGAACAAGTATGCTCATACGAATCTCGTATTACCCACCCGCCGTTCATCACCCGAGAATGCTGGTACGAAGAGTTCTCGGGAATTTCTCCGGACTGGATCCTCTACCAAGTCTTTACCACTTGCACGGACATTACTGAACATTCTGCGGGTTTTCACGCGTTATAAGTTGGTTTGTCTCTGCCTGGATGACGTTCACCTAGCGGATGAAGAATCGTTGGAATTCATCACCCAGATGATGTCTGCTCGAATCAGAATGGTGGTGATACTGGCGTCTCGACCCGAAACTGCTTCCTCGGATCTGATGAAGCGGATATCTCATAACAGTGAAGGTAAATCACCCACATTCTTTCTTCAACTTGATTATTATACCACTTGCTGTCTGTCTTATTATGATTTATCATGCTTACCAGTATAGCAGTTCTGACTGGAAGGGATGTAGCCATTACTACCATCCCACTCAATTCGCTCAGTGAAGACTACGTGATGCAATATGTAGCAGATACTTTGTCTTTGTCTGTCCCTGTTATCTGGCCCCTGGGGGCATTCATTCAATCAAGGACTAATGGGAACCCCTTTTACGTCCGTGAGATTTTGACTGATTGTCACAAACATGGATTCATCTGCTATGATTTCCATGAAGGGCTCTGGATATTTGATCTTAGGCGTATCTCGGAGCATTTCAAGGCGGACAGCTACGACGACGCCGCGTTCGATGATTTCTTAGGCAGGCGCTTAAGTAGTCTTTCGCCTATCTGCAAGTCCATCTTGGCCTGGGCATCCGTTTTAGGCATGACCTTCTCGTTCCAATTGGTCCAAAGGCTTCTCGCAACCGATCGGTCGACTTCCGATTCTGGCTTGCCTGAGCGAGAAGTGTATCAAGGTCTGCAGACGATCATTCAAGCCCACGTGATTGTGCCCACAAAGGAACATGACGTATTTGCCTTCACCTATAGCCATTACATGCATTTCGCAGCGTCATTCCACACGAGAGACAAAGATCATGTGAATTTCATAATAGCACAAGTGCTGTTTCAATATCATATTCATGACGACAAATATCGCAGCATGTTGGCATCGGCGGTTATCGAATCAGCACCGATCATCAAAGGCTACGTTGCAACAAGAAAGCCCTTCAGGAACTTCCTGATCGAGTACGCAAACGCTGCAAGTAAGACTGGACTACGCTCGACTGCTATAAACTCGTACGCGAGCTGCATCGTACTGCTCCAAGACGACATATGGAAAGACGACATTGTGGATGTGAGCTACGGTGAGACTTTGCAATTATTCACGTCTGCTGCTGAATGCTACCTGTTTCAAGGACAGCATGACGAAGCTAGCCACTTATTGCATGCTATACTCTCCAATGCTCGGAATCCAGTGGACAAGGCTCCCGCCTGGATTTTGCAATCTCGAATGCTTGCACAATTGGGTGACTCTACTGGTGCTTTCAATTCCTTGAGGGAATGCCTCATGGCTCTAGACATCACGATTGATGAAGATCCGACGTTTCCTAAATGTGACAAAGAACTTCGACGGCTATGCGAGGCCGTTTCCGCTGTTCAACCTGAAGCCGTTTTCGAGACGGACCTTCTTGAGCATCCCGCCTTGGCTGCTGCTGGGGCGGTTCTCCTGGAGGCTACTAGCGCGGCTTTCTGGTCAGACACGCTGACCTTCTACCATATGACACTTGTCATGGTTGACGCCTACCTCTCGCGTGGTCCTTTTCCCCAGGCAGGCTTGGGACTTATGCAGTTGGCTATGCTAGCAATCACTCGAGACAACGCGTTCGGATTCGCAAAACACTGTGGGGAACTGGCCCTGGCACTGATTGAACAGTCCAAAGACCCACATACTGTAGGACGTGGCATTGGTCTATACTCCACTTTTGTCGGCCATATTCAACATCATGTCCAGTCTTCAATATTGCAACTAGAAGGGGCAGTGGATTCCTCTATCCGTGCTGGTGACCGAATTGCCACCATCTTGAACTCCGGATTCTTGGCTACGATGAAGTTCTTTGCCTCCGAAAACCTGGCCGAGCTGGAGACCTTTTGCGTCGACAGCTGTCTGGATATCCCCTCCTGGCAGACAGATACTGCCGGCGGTACGATCCTGATCACAATTTGCCAGCTCAGTCGTGCTTTGCAAGGGAAAACATATACACATGACCCGTTCAGGGTCATGAGTGACAAAGAACACAATTCGGCTGCATATAAGTCTTGGCTAGTGACAACCATCAACAATAGCGATCGGCCGCTAATGCTCTATGAGAGCATGGAGATCGCACCGTTATATCTGTACGGCCACTATGAGCGAGCAGTAGCACTGGGGAATTCTTGTCTCAAAAAGATCAACGCCATTTGGTCCGCACGAACAACACGATTTCTCATGTTCTTCCATTCCCTTGCCCTAGCCGGATGTGTTTGGACCCGGAAGCAGCAACAACTCAATCCCGCATACCGTGCATGCTCCCCCCAGCTTGCGTCCGACGTCCATGGGCGATCTTTCGAGACGTTTTTCGAGGAAGAGATGACAGGCCTAGCAAGGATGTTGCGATATTTTAAGCGCAAGATTGAACAGTGGCAGGTCATCACAGACGTGAACTATCTGGCATGGACTAAACTTCTGGGCGCTCAAATCGCCGAGATGGAGGGTGACCAAAGCGCTGCTCTTCGTTACTATCAAGAGGCAATAGACCACGCTTCAAAGCATGGATTTGGTTTCGAAGAAGCCCTTGGCCATCATTTGTTAGCTGGACATCTGATGCGTGAAGGCTCTTCACTATTAGGCACATTGACTCTGAAGGAGGCAGCTGGCCTCTACCGACGAATCGGGGCTACGGGAGTGGCTGATTATATCCTGAATTCCCATGATCTGGAGCAGCAGAAGAAAATGATGACACGAGAAGCCGCTACTCAAACTGAATCAAACGACAATATTACACGGAGTGGCCCTCAGGTGTCCGACCCTCGGATTGACGAAACACCGAACACGGGAGGGTTCATGGTAGAGCCTGACCTCCATATTCTTGATCTCACCTCCATCCTCGAAGGATCGCAAGTGATATCTAGCGTTTTAAGGGTTGATGAGCTGCTCCGGACAATGTGCAAAATCATCATGCAGAGTTGCCATGGTGTTGCTACTATGGCGGCCATTATTACCAAGGAGGACTTGACAAATGGGTGGGCCGTGGCAGCCAGTGGCGACGCTGCTGGCACCATAAAAGTACATGATCCCCCGACACCGGTTGAACAATCCCATCTTGTCGCGAACAGCATTGTGAATTACTGCGTTCGCTTTCGCGAGTCTGCGTATTTACCGGATGTATTGCAGGATCCACGATTCAGCAACGTTGGTGAAGCGTGGGCAGCTCACAATCCCGTTAATAAATCCGTCGTGGCATTGCCCATCTCTTACGGTGGCGAAGAGAATGAGCCCATCGCTGTTCTGTATCTGGAAGGACCGCCCAACGCCTTCTCGTATCGCAATCGCGTCGTTTTACAGTTGCTCGTCGTCCAACTCGGAATCAGCTATTCCAATGCACTGACCCTCAGGGAAGTCGAACGGGTATCCACCATCAACCAATCCATGGTAGAAGTTCAGAAGGAGGCATTGGCGGAAGCGATGAAGGCCGAGCAAAAGGCGAACATTGCTACCGCGGAGGCTCTGCGTCATGCTCAGCTAGCCGAAGAGGCCGCCAAGGCCAAAAGCATATTTCTCGCCAATATATCCCATGAGCTACGAACGCCACTCAATGGTGTTATTGGCAACTCGGAGCTTCTGCTTGGCAGTCCACTATCGGAGCAGCAACTGGAAATAGCAGATTCGATTCGAATTTCAGGGAATCTTCTGCTTACCGTGATCAATGACATCCTCGACTTCTCCAGAATTGAAACGAACAAAATGCAGTTGCATATCGTCTCCTTTGATGTCGAAAAACTGGTCAGGGAGGTCGTTCGATCAATGCCGGCTGTCGGTAGGAGTAAACAAGGCCCCAACGGTGTCCGCATTGTACAGGATGTCAAGCCACCCCAAACCCACGTGTATGGGGATCCCTTGCGAATACAGCAGATTCTGTGCAACTTACTCGGCAACAGCCTGAAGTTCACCGATACAGGGTCCATCACGATAGGATGCAGGGCAGACAATGAAACCGAGGATTCTGTTTGTCTTTCTTTTTGGGTGACAGACACGGGCATTGGCATCCCAGCGCGACTCGTACAGCACTTGTTCAAGCCGTTCACCCAAGCTGATGCCAGCACCGCACGCCGCTTCGGAGGCAGTGGTTTGGGCCTCAGTATTTGCAAATCTCTTGTAGATCTGATGGGAGGCAATATCGAACTCAAGAGCGTCGACAAAGTCGGCACGAATGTGTCTTTCTCGATCATCGTGCAGAAGGTTAATCCCGGCTGCTCAGGGACTAGTACTCCAAAAACGCTCGTGCTCCCTGACAACTCAATAAGCTCGCTCAACAAAGCAGCTCCGGATTGCAATGGCCTTTCCCAAATCCCCATCTCCAACCTTCGCGTCTGCATCGCGGAAGACAATTTCATCAACCAGAAAATCACGTTGCAGTTCCTCAAAAAGCTAGGATTTACCCTAGTAGATGCCTATAATAACGGCCTTGAAGCGGTGGAGGGCATCCAAAAAAAGGCTAGTGAGGAGCAACCGTATCACATGATCCTGATGGATGTCCAGATGCCTGTCATGGACGGTTATGTTGCCACACGTCGTCTGCGCAGTGATACGGTGGATGCTGTGAGGCGTATCTTGATTATTGCCCTTACAGCCTCGGCGATCCAGGGCGACCGGGAGAAATGTCTGGATTCAGGAATGAACGATTACCTGTCGAAACCGGTTCTTTTGGCTGCTCTGAAGGCAAAGTTGGATCAATACTTCCAGATCAACTGATCTGGTCTGACCGTATACATTATGGGACGACCGATCTATGCATTCGCTCGCGGGCCGCTACACTTGGGCAATCCTCTACCCTGGCCCTCACCAAGTTGATTAACCTCTAAGGCAGAATTCGAATCCGCTCTCAGTCTAGTGTATGGTTGTTTATAATCACCTGCTGACGTTGAACGCCAAATGCCCCTCTCAACCAACAACTTCGTCGCCGCCTACAGGGATCCTCAAGAAGGCTTGTTTGTCTCGTTAGGACCCGTCGAAAGGTTGCCCGATAGGAACACCCACTTCCGTCTCATGGTCACGGAACGGGCCACTCGCTGTATGGCTTAATGGATGAGGATAAAAGGACAAGGAGGTGGTGACACGAATCCTAATCAACAAATGTCAAGGGATGTGTGTTCATTATATAGTGAGCTGGTTCTTCCATCCCTACCAGCGCTATCCGGCCAGATTCCACTGTTTAAGAGAATAAGTCGATTAAACTATATATAATATTAGACTGGAAAGTACTAGCTTCCAGCAAGGTACGGGCAATCGTTTGCTGATAAGCGAACTGGTGCTCCTAAGCCAAATTCAAGCACAGGACGCTAATATACGTCTTGTTTGTTAGTGATTGGCCTTACATCATAGCAGTAATAGTAGTAATAGCTTTCATTTGCCCAGTGTAGCTTGCCTCTAGCAATGGCTAATATGTGCGGTGCTGCTAAGCCTGCCAGCAGCGAGGTAATGGTGCGCAGCACCCGGGTATGCATGGCATGGAGTTGAATTTAGGGTTTGCCCACTCGCCTCAGCTGCCCACGAGTAAAGAAATTAATAAAATAACAGCAAAACAAAGGAAAGAGCATCAAAGTAAGTTGATCTCCGCCGCAGCAACACAGCCACCAGCTTCCAGTCTTTCTGCGAGGCCTGCTGTGTCTGCCAAACTCCTTTCGAGGTTGTTGCACCTGCTGCGCCCGCAACTTCGCCGCACCTCCCACACCCTTCGCACCACTACGTCCTCGTTTGGGCCTCATATCATACTACGAATAGGAAGTACGTAAAGCTTCGTTTATACACATGGATCTAGCAGTTCTGGAGTTATAAAGGTGCCATATGTGGTAGGCAGCATTGAGTAGAAGCTTCGATCTGCAAGTCATCCACTACACAGAGCGACGCGCGGCTCTGGTAATCTTTTGCCTCCCTCAAAAATGCGGTATGGCATTGTATATATGAGCTAGAAGAATCTGGAGTGTCAAGATTTAAAATATAATAATATGGAAGCGGAAGACAGAGCCAAGGAGAAAAGGGTGTATGAAGCTACTCCTAATATCTAATCATTCTAGGTATATATCTATCTATTTGCCGAAGACCTTCAGGCGGGTCTCAAGAGGCTGGAAAGTCTTCTCGCCGGCCTCGGAAGTGGGAGTACCGAAAACGAGCTGGGCATCCAGCTTCCAAGAGGCGGGCAAATCCCAGGTCTTGGTAATCTCGGCATCAATCAGAGGGCTGTAGTGCTGGAGGTTGGCACCGAAGCCTTCAGACTCAAGGGCAAGCCAGACTAATGGGTGTTAGAATCATAATGACTTGTCACGGTCACCTAAATCAATAGGCGACAGTAGTTCATGAAAGCTTACCGAGGTACTGAGACATGGCGTTGGACTCCAGGGCAAAGGGGTCGAACTTGTCGGCATAAATGGCGAACTGCTCCTTAATGGTGGCGAGAGACTCGTAATCGACAAAGAACAGAACCTTTTTTCATGTTAGCGATCTGAAAGATCATATAGGCTGGGCCAATTGGTCCAGTAGAGCATGATGAGAAAATACATACAGTTCCGTAGGCAGCACGGAAAGCATTGAGCTTGGGCTTAGTGGAAGCCTCATAGGCCTCCTGGGTAAGAACACCGGCAGCAACGAGGCCCTCCATGGCGCTAATAGCAATATCCCACACCTTCTTGTGCTCCTCCTTCAAGAGAAGAACGACACGGGAGGTCTGTGTGTTAAATGAGCTGGGGACATGGAGAACTGAGTCCTCAACAATGCGCTCAATGGCATCATCGGAGATGGGGCTCTCGGCCTTAAGACCATAGTAAGTGCGGCGGCTCTTGACCAACTCAAGAAGAGTGGTAGTGGCCGGGTTCTTGAATTCAGCAGCGGTGGAGCCCATTGTGAAGTCGATTTGGGTGTTTTATTGATGGTGGAAATGTTTTAGATGGGAAAAAAGAGATCGTAACGGGTTGTGGGCCGTATCTATACTACGTGGCACTGAAGAATTGTGCTCTACTAACAGATGCGTATGCACTGCTTGAATTACATTATCCCACATGTCAATGTGGGATTTTTCTTTCCCCTGGTTCCTAATCCAGTCCGGTCAAAGACTAAGCCAATAAAGCTTGTCAAGTGCTCGCAATATCTCCACCGGATCATAACATGCGGCGCAAATCGTCCAATCAGAAGATTGCGGCTGTCGGGAGTTTTGTAAGCGAATCGGATGTTGGCTGCATCCCGGCCGAATATGTCAGCGTTACAAAGCACCAGAAATGGCAACATCTTCACTGCTAAGCCAACCGCGGAAAATGGTTCATGTGCGGAATAACGTTTCAAAGTTGCAAATTGATGGATAGCTGGGCAGAACCATATTTTACCGAGCGATTATTTGAGACTTTATCCGATAGCTAACTCAATATATATTACAGCACGTCCCGAAGCTAGTGCAACTGCCCACACTCTTCGAGTAATTCTGTAGCCCCGCATATTAGAGATAGCCCCGGAATAATCAAAATTCTCATACCGATCTCGATACCGTGATTCATTTGTATCTAAATACGGTGCCTCGTCTCGTGACTGGACTGGCGGATCAAGAGAGCTAATGATTTCCATAGAAATGCAAACAAGTCAAACACCAAACCTAGGAGCCTCGGGAATCTGGCGATCTGCCACAAGTTAGCCGCAGTCCTCTCTTCTTGACGCACTGTAACACACTTGGTGGAAGCCAACACACAATGATGTTAATAGGTTCCTCAGTGGCCTCTTCTTCCTTGGGGATGCTTTACACTCCTTTCACGATGATAACAGTTTGAGTATCTAAGGAGCTTCTATGGCCGGGTTCAAGTTTCCATCATGCGGTAGCTGAGTGCTGGATTTTCTGAAGCAATCCAAAACTAGCTAGAGTGTGCAATACTCATAAGAGATTTAGCTCTGGATTTAAAACCACGAGGTGCCTGGTATGAAGATTCCTCGCAGCTCTATCATCCAGCACAGATACAGACAAATAAAACATAATTTCCGCGGGACCTTTCCAAGGCAGAGATACGGATGCCTAGACTGATGCCTTGACTAGTGCATCCACGGGGCGCAACCCCAGATAAATTGAAACCCGCGACCCTGATTTGCAAGAAATTATCCTACATTGCCAACATGGAAGTCCTGTCCCTCCCTCTCGAGATACAGGTTATGATTATTGCCCGTGTATCATCGATTGGTGATCTGGCCGCTCTATCGCAGTCATGTCGGTCAATACATCGCCTGTGCGACATGAAAACACGCGAACGGTTCTACCAGATCCGTGTCGGGCAGAAAGACTCCAGCATCAACAAGACTTTTGACCTCGTGATGGAGATCCTCAAGAACCCTAAGCTGGGGAACTATGTACGGGAGATCGTGCAGACTAGACAGCCCAGTATGGAGCACCACTACGTCCAGACGGCAGAGCAGTGCGACCTCAGTGTAGGCGATAGGGATCTCCTCCACGTGGCTGTGCGAAAGGCGGGGTTTGCCGGCTCCCAAGAAAGCGCGGTACTCAACATGCTTATGCAAAACACCAAGAAGCCTCCAGGTGAAACCAGCGAGCCTTTCAGGTTCCCAAATACCGCTTATGGATTCGAGTAAGAATTTCACCTCCTAGCAAGTTGCTTAGCTGAGCGCTCACAAGATGAACAGCCATGGTCAGATTCATGGAATCTTCATTGCACAGGCTTTGGCCGCGATTCTCATCTCGGTATCACCCAATCTGGAGTCCCTAGTGATGACACAACCTTTCAGTGTATTCTCTGGATTCTACAGGGGTCGCGAGAGGCCACAAGAGGATGTTGTTCAGTTTCCCCTCGATCGACTTCTCCGTCGGGCCAATGCGAAACCGGCTAGTACTCCGTATCTTCACAATCTTCGCAAGGTGTACATGATAGTCGACGATGAAAACATGGATGACCGTTTCTACATGCCCATGGACTTCTTGGAATGCGCAACACTTTTCGACTGCCTCCCGTCTATTGAATCCATTAGCACCGATGCCCTCTGTGACGATGAAGAAGGCGAGGCGCGCGTAGTGCTAGAGCCCAGATCGTCCAATATTAGCAGATTCCAGATCCACCACTCTGCCCTCCCATCAAATTTCCTTGTCTCTCTCATTCAGTCCTGCAAGGTACTGCGAGAATTCCAGTACTCCATGGGTGGCCGGTGCGTGTTAGGAGGTTGGTTTGCTCCGTTCGATGCCAAGACCTTCATCAAATCGATTTGCCCGCACAAAGACACACTGGAAATCCTGGATATCGACGCCGAGTGCAACATGCACTATTTCAACCCATCTTGTTTCGAGGAGGATCGGGTTGACCAGGAAATTGATAAACAGCAAAGAGCGCACGAAAGTGATATTGAAGATGATGAACGCCAAATGCTCCAGTCACTCTCGAGTAACAGCGGGTCACTGAAGGAGTTTCGGGCCTTGAAGCGATTGAGTGTGGGCATCGGGTTTTTGGTATATTTTGCCATGGGTGTCAGAGAGAATAACGAGCCAACACAACCATTCCTGCTGCCGGAGGCTCTCCCCGAGAGTCTGGAATATCTTTGCATTCGGGGGTACGAGAAAGGAAAGTGCAAGAAGTGGGATGCACATATTGATGCCTTGGTCGCGTCATTTGTCTCGGGCTCATCGGGGATCAAGGAGATTACAGGAATTGAGGTGACCATTCCCAATTCCGAGGATGTGGATGATCCAGACGATGACAAAGACTTGTTGTGGATTCCGACGTATAGTATTGACGACTAGGTCAAAGTCCATTTTGACTCGGAGAATCCTCTTTAGTTGAGCACCTCAACTAATCGAATTTAAAGTAGCGCAGTATTCAAGATCCAGGGAGTCATATTATTGAGTACATACCCAGGTACCTACTTGCCTACGCAACTCTATAGACTACGCTGGAACGTGCAGGTGATTAAAGAGTGATGCCACTGAGCCACCTTTTCTTACCTATATCATGGCTCCAATGAAGCGTTATTTCGTATATTGATGTGAACTAAGCGAGGTGACTTTGAATGTGATTACGTAAGGCGTTCAACAATTTTGTGTTCAATTATCGCGCTCCGGGTACGAAGCTAAGTTATGGTATCTCAACATCCCTCGCTCTGAGAGGCTGGCGCTCTCGCTAGGTCATATTGATAGGCAATTTGGCACCCTTTCAAACGCGGAAAGTCAAAAAAACCAATAAAGAAAACGAAAAACGTCATGTAACTCGCACGTAAGCAATGCAACAGAGGTCGAAGAACGATTGTAAGGCAGAAAAAGTCAATAACTGAAGTCGCAAGCCATAAACATGA
The DNA here is from genome assembly GCF_028828015.1 of Penicillium pulvis. NCBI lineage: Eukaryota > Fungi > Ascomycota > Eurotiomycetes > Eurotiales > Aspergillaceae > Penicillium > Penicillium pulvis. Next base: position 531,839 of record NW_026643072.1, read on the forward strand.
CGTCGAAGAACATTTGAAGAGATTGTAAAGAGATGAAAATGATGCACGATTCGTAAAGACAATGTAAAAAACGAGATTCAGAAAGACGATTTCAGTGTGTAAAGACAGTGGGGGTTTGTAATGATAGTATGAGACAGTGTACCTAGGGTCGTTGGACCAACTCCTCGGTAGAGAAGCCTATTAAGTCTGCCGTTAAAGCACTGCAAGATTTGGACATGGCATCTTTGATGCCTGAAGACTGGGACGAATCGTTTATCAAGCCACCCATGACCTGCAGTTCACTGCTGAGGCTTAGGGCACGTAATAACTCTTCTGGGTCCCCCTCTCTGATATTTGAGATGAGAAAGTTGACTCTTGGCTCTGGCAGCGAGACGCGATAACGGATCAATTCTATGACCTTGGCAGAAAATTTCTGGTTCACGATCCACCATCCTAGTCTCGTCAGGGGTTTGTCTTCTGTCGTAGTTTTATCATGCTGAGAGGTCGCAGGGCGTGGAGACTTGGAACGTGGAGACCTGCAACCAGGAGACTTGGGAGGAGGAGACTTAGGGGGAAGACCCGGGCCTTTTATAAATTCCGCGAGCTCCTCGCTACCCATAGAATCGTCAGACCCCTCCTCTGTTCCGTCACCCTGGGAGCCCTGAGGATCGGGAGTGCCGATTTGTGTCGCGACATTAACGAAGGTATTTCCCGCTGTATTTGCGAAACCCTGAGAGACAAAATCCTGGTCCGAGAAAGTCGGAGTCTCGCCTGCGGCGACTGAAGGCTGGAAAGCTTGAATTGAGAGCAGTGGTACGAATGTCGCCCTTGGATTTAGAGCCAATTGCTATCATAGGCAAATCTGTACGCACATGCACGACGAGTCGACCTGTCAGGGCTCCGACATCGACAATGCCCTTTGTGATGTCAGGGTCGTATAAAATGGACGAATATTTCCTCAACTCAAGCATCGTGCTTGAGAACGCCTTTGATGCTTCCACTGCGGCGGGGGGAGCCAGGACATATCCAAGGGACATGGTGTCTGAAACATTGTCCTTTTTTGCATTCCTTGGGGTCCGTGTCTGAAGTAGATACCCAGCCGCTTTGCACCAAGAGCCGCCCAAGATGTAGACATCTTTGAAAACTGGGAACCAGGGAAGGCCGTGAGCCCAGATGATCATGGGAGGGTTTCCCTTAGGGACTCGAGAACCACGTGGGCACCGTGAGAATCGAATCGAAAGAGAACCTGTTCTTCCGTTCCTCGTATGAAATTGTCGCGAGGGAAGTGGTATAAATGTTGCCTTAGTCCTGGAGGCAATTGCAATCACTGGTAAATCTGTGCGAATGTGCACGATGAGTCGACCTGTCAGGGCTCCGACATCGATGATGCCCTTTGTCGTGTCAGGATCATGTACCCAGTCGCGGTACACCAAGAGCCGACTAACAGGTAAACGTCTTTGAAAACCGGAAACCAGGGAAGGCCGTGGGCCCAGATGATCATTGGGGGGTCCTTAGGGACTCGCGAGCCACGTGGTTCACCGTGAGAATCGAAATCGAACGAGAACCTGTTCTTCCATTCCTTGTATGGCATTGTCGCGAGAGAAGTGGTATCAATGTTGCCTTGGTCCTGGAGGCAATTGCTATCACTGGTAAATCTGTGCGAATGTGCACGATGATAGAAGAGGGTGGAAATTCGAGGAAGCTGTATCAAAGAATATGATATGAATATATGTTGGAAAGTGGCATATAGCAAATTTAACTTTTCAGTTTGCTCTCAGATGTCACTTCAATTTCGTATCACTTTCATATCACAAAATGTTTTCGTGCTTAATAAGGCACTCAATAAGGCAATCAAACTCCAGAGTAATCTGCAGTAGATGATGTAGCTGGAGTTGAAGCTTTTGCTGATCCAGATGAGCCGATTGTGATCTCCTCATATCGAGGTTTAACTGCTGCGTTGTGCGATTTTTGTATTTCTCCCGAAAAGGTATGCGAATAAGTGGAGACTAGAATGTTAGGGGATGCAGCTGATTTCAGCCTCGTTATTGAATGGGCAGCGAAATTTTAGGACCCCACAAGTGCTGAGAGTGAGCTGAAAGAAGACTGGGCGGAAGATGAATTTCGTTCAAGGTGAAAGCTCTGAAAGATTGAAGCTTGAAAGATTGAAGCTTGAAAGATTGAAGCTTGAAAGATTGAAGCTTGCAAGATTGAAGCTTGAAAGATTGAAGCTTGGAAGGTTGAAGCTTGAAAGATTGAAGCTTGAAAGATTGAAGCTTGGAAGGTTGAAGCTTGAAAGGTTGAAGCTCTGAAAGGTTGAAGCTCGAAAGGTTGAAGCTTGAAAGATTGAAGCTTGGAAGGTTGAAGCTTGAAAGATTGAAGCTTGAAAGCTCTCTAATAATGATCGTGCTGAGCATAATTTGACAGCAAAGAAGCGGGTAACTCGGGCATATTTCGATTCAGTACCATTTTAAAGTTGATTCACTAATATTTCACTTAGAGTTCCAAAGCTAAGTATTCGGAATATCTTTCTCAGCGTAGACAAGACGCTGCTTCATATTATCCTGCAATACCTGGCTGTATTATCAACGCTTGCTTCGGCTTCAGGAAGGTGGCTGGATATTATCACTAGTTGGTAGCGAAATATGCGTTTTTAGAAGAGGATGAATATTCAGTTTTCCACAACAACAAAATCTCACAGGATCCTCTTCAGCACGATTCCCATCATCATCCTCACCCCAGACGGTGAAAATTGTATATGCAATCTCTTTTAAAAACGCATGTTCTTAGCGATTTCTGCAATCTCATTTGAGGATTCCAGCACAGCAGTGGCACCAGCATTTATCAATACGTTGCAAATAGTTGGCATCGTTTTGAGCCCGCAAGACGATGACAGTTTTAATATCACGGATGCATATTAGAGAACGATGAATTAGTCCTGATTGGCGGGATTTAACCCTCCAACCCTTTTCCATTCGAACCTAAACCATCTTTTTTCAGGTTTACTAGACATCGAAACTTCTGCTTGACGAACCAAGCAGTGTTGGTTTCCCAGGGCTGCTCAGATTGCTCCAGCTGGATGTGGAAATTCCTTAAAATACAAGGAATAACCTTTGACATTTCCAAAAGACTGATGTTCTTCCCAATGCAAGTTCGAGCCCCGGCGCCAAACTAATTTTTATTTAGCGTTGGACTAGTCATCCGCGGTGTAATCATTGAAAATAGGAAACTTACAGAGAGAAAGTTTGTTTCCATGATTGAAACCTTGTCTTTGTCTTCTAACCATCTTTCGGGTCGGAAAGACCCAGGATATGGTCCATATATCCTTTCATTCTGTTGCGAGACCCAAGGGTTTGCCCCGACCAATGTCTAAAGCAAGGGTTAATATTCGCTCTTGATTAAAACTGTTGGGAATAATATAGGTCATCTTACGCCTTGGGGGAAGAACCTGCCAGCCAGAGTAGCTCCTCCCTGCGGAACCACACGTAGGAGAGGGTAGCCTGTCGCAGGGTGAAGGCGTAGTGCCTCCTTTATACAAGCCTGAAGATAAGCCATCTGCTGGGACTCACGGTAGGTAACAGGTTCACCCCTAGATCTTCCAAGTCCCAGCATTACCGTGTCAACCTCTTCTTCAAGTCTCAGGAGCTTTTCTGGATTTTTAAGAAGGTAATAAAATATTGCACTCAATGAGATGGCCGTGGTATCGGAGCCAGCAGCAATGTTCGCCCCAATCGAATTGAAAAGATCCGTATAGTTTATTTTATCGGCATCAAATCGAATGAGGAGCTGGGAAAGAAAGTCCGTGCCCGGCTTGTCCGATGTACCATCAGAGTTTGACCTTGCTTTGATTTGCCCTATAATATAGTTGGATATTAGATCAAACGGGATAGGGATTCTGAGACATCGGGCAATTTTCGAGAGAATCCAATGGAATTCAGCAAATATTCCCATCCGACTGCCGTAAACCATGCTATCATGGATAGCACCCAGGATGCCGTTCCAGTCTGATCCGGCTTGGAGGAAGCCGAAAGATTCACCAACCTGAGCATGATATTAGTCAAATTGAAGAGCCAAAAAATGTTGATATGGCGGTGTCGCTGACTGTGATTTTTCCGATGACATCGAAAGCATAGAATTGCATCCACGTCGGGAATTGAAACGGTGTCCCTGTAGTGGCAAAGGAGTTCATCTTCTCACATAGCTCACTGTTGATTTCATCAATGGTGGCTTCGTAGTTTACTAGCGAGCTCATTGAGTACAACGATGCCAACTTTCTCCGCTTGGTTGCATGCCGCCCATTGTCCAATTCGGAGAACAAGTCTGCATGGATTTTGTCTGGGTTTCCAAAAGCGTAGTAGAATGGAGCTTTCGTGAAGGCTGATCCAGCACCATAAATTTGACGAATGGCCTCTGGATCATCGATACTGTAGGTATCCGGGGAAAGCCGGACAATGGAGCCTGTATTTCTATTATTCATGATAGTCCAAGGTATGATTATGGGAAGCTGGAAGTGTACCATAGCGCTTATGCAGTTCAATATTCGTCTTCTCGAATTTACCCTGGCATACCTTGAGAAGCTCCCACAGTCGAGTCCACCGAGCAAAAAAGGGACCCGGGACAGTGCGAAGAGGGCTAGATAGAATCCGGTAAATCTTTGATATCACTAGATGAACTACCAAGGCAGTGGCAAGATAAAGAAGAATGAACATCATTGATCAGCTCATAACCTCTAAGACTGTTTTTGACATTTCACTAAAGACATATATATGGGCCACTGCATGGACCACAAATAATAGAATTCAACCTCCAGAAGCTTGCTTTTCCGGCTCAATGCCTCAGTTCCCCACCCCCCTGCGCTACTTGGATACTGGCTAAAGGTCTCCAAAGCGCCTAGGTGATCGACATCGGCTCTCCGCAATCGGTCCCCCTCCGCCCCGCCTCTCGCCACCCCAGTGGTCACCGACACGGTTTTGTACCGGGAGATTGCAACAAAAATAACATGAGGAAATTCATGTCCCGTCCACAGTTGAACTATATACACGGCATTCTTCAACTAGAGAACAATTCATATGGCAAGCCATGAGGGAGGTCCACCACCTTGGACTCGGTTTCTTTCTCCACTAATTCTGTCGCAGCTCTCGTATCAACCTCATAGGGTTTAATGAGACTATGCGCCAATGATCAGTAAGATAGGAGCTTCACATCAATAAGAAGAACTCACCACTCGTCATGCAAGCACCAAATGACTTTCTCCGGCATCCCCATCCATTTGACCAGGTTCGTCGCAAACGTCGCCGCGGATCCATCCCAAGGCCTACCGTTGAGATTGGCGCGGCCTGCGATTCCAAGCACCGCGACATCTGGCTTGGGGTCAATGCACTTAACGATTCCCTCATATGCGCCCAGATGCGCATTGAACAAAATGTTCATACTTTCTCCACCCTTCTCTCCGAGGAGGATGTTGAACATCAGTTGCCCCCCATCGCAAGCGGACATGACATTCGTTTTTTTGTCTTCGATCCATCTCGTAAAGGATGCAGTCTTATCATCCATATTGCTCTTTCCTATGAGTTCCTTCATGCGAAATATCCCGTATTCCATTCCTCGGGTAATATCCAAGGTACTGTCAAATGGCGTATTACCGCCTATGTATTCAGCCCCGGAGTCGAAAATGTCCGGCAACGTGGAGTGATCGCCAGGGATGAGACAGTGAAGGCTTGGCCAGATATGGAGCTCGGCAGTAGCAAGTGTATGATGAGGTTCTTGGGGTGCACCTGGAGGACCTCCGCGTAGAGCTACTTCTCCTGCCTTGGCTGCAGCGCGTACAGCTTTAGTAAACAGAGGGACCCGTTCACCTCCAGCGACAGGGACAAGTTGCTCCTCTGGAACGCCGGCATCGCGAAGGCGATTGATGGCTTCGCAGTTTGCGATGATGATAGCTCCTGTCTGCTTGGCAATTCTGTCGGCTCCAGGCAGACTTTCAAGAAAAACGAAATCAGTTATCTTGTCCCATATAACTTCTGTTTGATTGCACGTACTGGTCAAAGTGTGCGTGAGAGATGAGTATGTAATCCGCGTCAGTCACATCGTTTATGTTAAGGTACTTGGGCATCAATGAAGGCCGATCCAACCACGTGTCGTGGAATATTGTTAGCCCTGATGCGCGAAGGCGAAAGGTTGTGGCGCCTAAAGTGATAGGATTAGACCGTATCAGGACACACAGTTTGAAGAGAAATTACCAAAGTATTCTAGAGTTGCTTTGTTTTCCATTGTCGCAATGCACATCTCGTCCAAAATGAATAGTATGTGATCAATGGACAAGGAAAATGTACCTTTGAATACGCATCAAGAGCGTCGACAGACTGGCTAAGCGGAGTCCCGAGGCGTCCCTTTGCCCCACAAAGAAATCCATAAGCAAGTTCTCAATGAGTGGAGGGACCGGCAATTACCCTGGGGATGTGGCAGACTCCATTCAACTAGTTGATCATGGGGCATCGGCTCCCCGCAATCGTCATAGCAAGGAGCTCACTTGCCTCCGCCAAGCGCGGGCCCGCTTATCACCCTTAAACGCGGATATTCGATAGTCATCAGAAAACAAAATTAAATACAGTGATCAGCTTTCTATGATACAGCTGTTGCTTCCACAATATCTTTTTTTTTTTTTTTTTCATGCCTATAGGCGACTCGAGCCCAGATGTCAGAGTCAAGCTCATTCGAAGTTATCATTATTGGCGCTGGCCTGGCAGGCGCTTTGCTTGCCAATGGACTTCTTAACAACAATGTCTCCTTCAAGATCTATGAACGCGAGGTAGAGAATTCCAAGCGAGAAGGCTACCAAATTCGCTTGGGAGACTCGGCTGTGACCGGATTCAAAGCTTGTCTACGCGACGAGGATTTTGACGCAATTATTCAAAAGTTTGGACAGTCTGCCACTTCAGGAGCGGCGGCTCCCTGTCTCTATACGAGCCATTTTCAACCCATTCTGGACCTTACCAGCTTACCTACGTATTCGAAATCCTTTGCGATTAATCGGGTAGTCTGTCGCAACTTGCTCCTCAACCCTGTGAGACCAAGTGGAAATATCTGCTACGAAAAGGCCTTTTCTTCTTATGAGATCATTCACGACCCGTCCAATAGCAGTGAGAAAGTAAGGGTGCTCTTTACGGACGGTACATCCGACGAGTGTGATGTTCTAATTGGAGCCGATGGCAGCGGCTCACGGGTTAACAAAGCACTTGGTCTCAACAATCTGGTTAATATTGACACACATTGGTCCTTTTTGGCCAAAGGAAGCCTTCCTAAAGACCGACTGAGCAAGCTACCTGTCGAGCTTCAAAAGGGGCCCATTATAGTGTTCGCAAAAGGAATCTCCTTTTTCTATGCCTGTAAGATATATCCTTCATTTCCAGATCTTAGAGCTAACAAGGATCCTGAAGTATATATGCCCGCGAAGCGCGACACAGACAAGTCTGCAAGTGATAGTATCGAGTACGACGAGACAGAGGCCTCATTCTATTGGGGATTAAATGTTCCTAAAAGTCTATCAACTGAATATCAAGACTATGCAGATATTCCAAACCGCCTGGAGTTCTGCCTTGACATCATTCGCGACTGGGCACCAGAATTGTAAGAGCATATCCATGCATCTGACAAGCATTCATTTTGTTGATTAACTGATTCTGTTTTCCTTCAATAGCAAGACTCTGATCATGACAGGCCAAGATGACACACCATCCTCTGATATCTACATCACCCCCTTACGAGCCAGTACAAAGCCTGTGGCAGACTGGAGAGCACGCCTCCAAGAGGAGGGCCAGGAAGGGAAACAGGAAGGGCACTCTCGTGTCTGGCTTTTGGGTGACGCGGTGCACGCGATGCAGCCAAATAGGTACGAGTTCCATTCTCACAAAGATTCGAGACCCAATGCAGTCTAGGTACTTGAAATAAAGGAGGGTTACTGACACTTCGCGTCAACAGAGGGATGGGTGGAAATCAAGCAATGCATGACTGTGCGGATATCCTCCCCAATCTGCTAGAGCTGAACGGTATTGCCGCTACCGGAAGGTCCCCTACGGGCGAAGAGATCTCGTCGGCATGTGCAAAGTATGAATCGGCAATGATTGAGCGAGCCTTTACCTGGGTTTCGAAAAGCGGAGGAGCTTCGATGCCGGTGCGTAAAAGATCTAACTCCCCCAAGAGTATTCTAGCTAACTCTCCGTGCGATTGCTTGTTAGAATTTGGATTTTGATGGATACTTGGGCAAGTTTATCTCCATCTCTGGGAAAGTCCTTGTGCCCGTCGTCTCTGCCTTTCTTCGGGTGCCACTATTCAAACCGTCGGAAAAGAAGGAGTCTGACTGGTGACCTTTGGCTGTTGGTTATCTTAGGTTTGATTGAAGGCGTTAATTTCAATTGCTCGCCAACAACCTTTGCTTTCTGCTTCTGAAACACACGATTGTATGTTGTTGTATTTTAGATCCCAATTCATGAATATATATATGTATTTCACCACTTTTGAAAATCAATTATGGATAGATATAGATCGCTGAAACGCCTTCATACAGATGAATAATCCATCAGACTCCAAATAATTGACTATTGACTTCAATTGATGACCAAAACTTTCACAGGTTGCTCGTATTAATGATAGTGGTCCACTGTATCGTTGGAATCAACGTGACCGAGAAAATGCGGGGAAGTAATTGCTAGCGGCTGAAGTGGGGCATTCCACCGCCTTATGTTCACGGTAAAAAAAGTCTTTTTATTTCCCTATACCACCACATGTGAAAGCCACGTCGCCCCTCACTTTCTGTAATACAATTGCTGAAGCTTGTCTTACCTTTCATTTGATAACTGTTGTTTCCAAGTCTGTATGTACGCCCGATGTTGGTAAATGGGCCGGCAAGGATCAATTAAAGGGGTCGCTCACTCAAAAGAACGACTTCAACATCTCTTTTCGACGAGATGGAATGTCGCTACTGTCATGAAAAGTTCAACCGCCGTGAGCACCTTGATCGCCATCTTCGTCGCCATTCTGGGGCCCGGCCATACCCCTGTCCAATATGTTCACGGGCTTTCTCAAGGCAGTGAGGCTTCCGGTTATGAATAATCGTGTCAGTCAAACAAAACTCACTCATTTAATCTTAGAGACACGCTGAACAGACATCTGGTGACGCACGGTGCAGATGCTGAGGGTTTTATTACCCGCACAAGAGGTATCAACGCCTGTCAAAGCTGCTCCCAAGACAAAGTGAAGTGCAGTGGAATGCCATGTGCCCGCTGTCTCAATAAAGGTCGCCGATGCCTTCAACGGGGTCGGAATAAGTCATCGAGCAGTTTATCTTGCTCCGATAATTTGATGATCCAAAATTTTGACTCCAGCCCTGATTCTCCCGCTGTTGTCACCTCGCCGAGCAACATCGATACCGTTCATGGGCCCTTGTCGGTACCGGAGTTGACATCTGACTCGACCAGCTTAGGTCTCAACACGAATGGCCTAGAAGGCCCCCTGAGCAACCAAGCGGCTTTCTCCGATGTCCAGGATTTTTCGACGGTCGCCCTGGACATGAGCGCCGATTTCCCTTGGACGCTCGAATACACCGACTTTTTTGCTGAGAGTCATCTGATTTTCCAGTATCCCCAGCTTGAAACAATAGCCCAGTTGGAATCTCCACTACTTCCATTTGCCTCTAATACGGAAAGCAATCCAAACGGTGGTCCCAATAGAACACCTTCACGGGGTCCTTCTCGAGCGCGAGATCTTCAGAGCGACGGTGAAAGGTCCTGTCCAACAATCAGAATACAAGATCTGCGTCAGCTGGGGTCATCAACTCCCGTCCAGACTCTCGCAATGCAAGCTACGGACGACGATATTATAATGGCGGAAAATTTCTGTCATGTGAATGTGCCATTGAATACTGTCTACCAATCTGTTTTCGCCTTTTACGAGCAACAGCACGATGCTCGCTTTCGGGAAGCTCCTTTCCCCAACATTTCTCTTTTCAACTCGTTCATCCAGCTCTACTATGAGCATTTTGATGACCAATTGCCCTTCATTCATCCGTCATTATTAGAGCAAGCAGATACACCTTGGATGCTTGCCCTGGCTGTGGCGTCTGTTGGATGTCAATATACCAACGTCGCTAAACGGGACACATATGTATCTATGCTTACCGATCTTCTAACACTATCTCTTCCTCTAGATGTATGTGGTGACTAGTCAATTTGCGTGTATATCTTACTGATTAGCCTGCAGGCTCTGCAATCCCGGGGTTGCGATACAATGCTACTAGCACAGTGTTTCTTGCTAAATGTAGTCAACCTCATGTTCAGTGGTTTCAAAGACCATGTGCTCCGTCTGCAAGTTCAACGAGCCTGGCTTGCTACACTAATGCGGCCATTTCTTACTTCTGCTGAATTTCGAGACTCATTACTATCCACAGAGCCAAGCAGCGTTCAACCCGATGGACAATGGCATTTGTGGATTCGTCGTGAATCAAAGAGGAGGCTTGTCTACTGTTTTGCGGGTGAGTAAAAAGAATATCTGGTTGATTACTGGGGCACAATGCCCATATATTTGCTGTTGTTTCTTCCGTTCAGCTGACATGGTCTCCTTTTGTAGTGCTGGATTGCTTTTTCTTCATCTTTCTGGGGATGCAACCGACATTTTCGGCAAAAGATTACGAGCAAATTCTTCCTTCAGCCGATACATTGTGGAAAATGCGCAATGAAGACGAGTGGAGTTCTCATTTGAGGGAAGGCAATGGTTAATACTCACCCACGTCTTTCCTTGAGTCATTCATAAGCTTATATCAGCCAGATACCCCACAGCCGCTCAGTCTCAGGGAGCTTTTCTCCTTGAGATGGACTGCGAACAATGCTTTTGTCTACTCGTCCGACTTCAGTAAACTGGTACTGCATCTTGTGTTGTTTGTGGAAGAACGACGAGCTATAGATGCATCCAACTCTTGTGCACTTCTCGACTTCAGTCGCGAGGATCGAATCTTGGACACAAACATGCGACCACCAACATCATACCGAACATTGGACTGGAAGTACGAGATGCTTGCAACCACAGGTGAATCCCTGACATCCGCAAGCACGAGCATTCTAGATGCAAGGGACACATTTTTCCATTTACTTGGGATCCTCAGACATATCCCACTGAAGCAATTATATGCCTATTCCGGATGGTATGCCTCAGAGGAGGATATCGCGGCATCAGGGACCTATTTAGCCGGTTGGATGCGAGATAATCCCGTTCTTGCTCGGAACTGTGTCGCACATGCGGGGGCCATACTCCGGCAAATCCGATCAACTCCCACCACTGCCTGCTATCACTACTTCTGTATACTCATAGCTTTCCTATACCTATGGACGTTTGAGCGATTGAAGCCTGACGCTTCTACGGCACATGAACAACACTGCCAACTCGATACAATCGGCACACTCCTCAAGATTGACCAGCGGCACGACCCAAGTGTAAGAGAGTGCTGGATCCAGGGTAATCCTGGTATATTGGTTCATATCACGGGTGTTGGGATGTTATCAGCTTCCGGGACTGCGCAACGCTTAGTAAAGGAACTTTTACGGGTGCTTGGATCTCGGACAGGATGGCCTACTTTTCGTAAAGGTTTGATTATTTGCGTTGGTCAACTTGTTAATGAGGCCTCGCCTACAGAAGTCCCTAGATAGCCACACTGAGCTCTATCTTCAATATTATTGATATTTACTCCAAAATTGGCTATTGCAACTTTGAGGTCAACCGAACGGTCAGATGCACCAGGTGAAACTCGCAGCAACAAACGAAGTTAGACTACATTGCAAATGGATTGGCGGGCAATCGCATATTGACCCCTTGGCAGTGTACCCTCTTTCTGCTGTATGAAAGTATACCAGGATGCGGGGGGGCCGATGCGGAGAGCCGACAAACTTCTGAGATTCCCCACATCTCCACCTTCCTATCTCGTCACGACGACTTTGAACCCGCGCTAAAGCTACTTTGCGATCTCTTATACACAAAAGTACTACAATAATGTCGAAGCTTGATTTAGCGATGGCAAACTGCCGATTCTGGACTCTAAGACAAATTCAAAATCCGTGCCAGTGTCACCCGACCCGACCGACATCTATATGGCACAAGACGAGACCGTCGTTTGTACATACATATACACACCACCTATTACAATAGATGGCCTTGATAATCCCCTCCAAATTGTATGAAAATCTTCAGCTGAATTGATTCCTCAGGTGTTGCCTCTGGAAAATTGAAAAGTGAAAAGTGAGAAAAAAAAAAAAAAAAAAAAAAAAGAAAAGTGGTTCTAGGCTAGCAAACGATGAGGGATTGGATGTCATTGAATTGAAGCTAAATGAACAAAATTGGGATATCAAACTTCGCTCGCCGTATGGCAATCCAACGGAAATTCCGCTGAGGTTTTGCCCCTTGCATAATTGAATTGCCGATCAGAGACAAGGTGGAGTACAACTCCAAACACGAAACGGCGGCTTAAACCGGGGCTCCAATCATCAAAGACATCTGATGATGGACGGTTTATGTGAAACAAATAGGGTATCATGAAGATGAAATATGTACAATATGGAACGTGATTAAAAGATCGTATGTTGGAAATCAGCGTGTATGTTGGAATCCAGCGTATATGTAGTCCGTAAAAAAAGAAAGTCGGGGGCATTGAAAATATCCTAATAAGCGGGCTCGTGGGTCACAGTAATCGTCGTGTGCTGGAACACATGGTCAACGGTGGTGAGTTCAACTTCTTCCTGGTTGACAATGGCTTCAGTCGAGCTGCCACCCTGTGCAGCACAAACGGTAGTGAATGGACCCTTCTCCTCCGTGTTCTGGGAATAGATGTTGCCGTAGCCTTGCTTCGTCTTATCGCGCGAAGCTTCCTTCGATCGGGTCTCCGACTCCAGCACAATACTCTTGCGAGTCAGGGTGTACTGTGCGACGTCACAGGCTCCGGATAGGGTCATCAAAGCACCTGCCACACAGAAGTATGTGACGCTTGGCGATTTTCCGCTGACGGATGCCATGCGACCGGCAGATAATGGCAGTGTCAGGGTGATGTAGACGATCGGGTAGAGGACCATGTATGAGACGACTCGATTGAGGCGTTTGAGACTCTCGGTGTAGCTGGATCCCAGAATCTTGGATTGGGAGATCTTGCGTCGGAGCTGGACGAACATGATGGCGTATAAGAGGAGGTTCATGAATTGGGCTGCGAAGATCCAAAAGTAGTGGGTGAAGAGACGAAGAACCGGGTGTTGAGTGGTCATCCAACACTATTGAACGAGAAGGCGTCAGTAATCAAGGACATTCAGAGATTGACAAGAGCGTAATAGAAAATGCTTACCCATGCGACAGAAGGCATCCAGACATGGCTGCCATAAATGCCAATTGGAATAACGACAAGGATGACCCCAAAGATCCAGAGACCGACCACAAGTGATACAAATACCTTGTGACTGATCTGGCGACCCAGACTAACATGCATGAAGGTGTGCAGAGCGATGGCCAACACGAACATTCCACTCATCGGGTCACCAATCTGAAGCCAGATGCCTTGTAAGAAGCAGCCTGGGTCTTCTGCATGAATAGAATTTTGGTCGATCCATCGCAGACTAACAATAAATCCAAGACCCTGAATGAAATCTGCCAAGGCCAAATTGTACATCAACACGACATACTGATTGTATCCAATGTAGCGCTTGTAGTACTTCTTCCAGAAAATGAACCGATAGGTAAAGAAACAAAGCAAAGAAAATGTCGAAGTGAGAGAAATCAGGGACAATGCTGCAATGGCAATCAAACCACGCCGCTGAAGCGCTGGAAGCGGATCAATAATCCATGATCCAGCAGCCGAATTGGCAGAGTTTGCCGCCACGGATTTAATCGAGTCGAATTCGCGGGGTTTGAGGCCATGGATGTCCTGAGAGGTGTTATCATTCAGCACCCACTGTGCCAACAAACTCGACATCAAGCTCGACATGGCGGCTGTATGTGTGTGGTTCAAGCGATTGACCCAGTGGGAAAACCTTGTGGAAACAGGCAGCAGGGCATCTTTAAGAAGATTCGCTGTTCTCAGATTGGACCAAAAACCCCTGAGGATTGGTTATCAACCCGCAGCCCCACGCTGATTCTGAGTAGCAAGAACATTCGAGACCACAGTTGATTGACGCGGGAAGATTTACGGGGTTTCCTGCCCTATCGATCACTAACATCCAAAAGACCAAAGTTTTGTCCACTTCGCCTTCTCCATGACCCCCCCCCTATGGTGGGTTTCTTCAGCCACTAGTCTCAGCCACTAGTCTGATTAAAAGCTTAACGAGTTTATGTTCAGCATGGAAGCCGGAGCGAAAGTAATTTCGGTGAGCGTAAATCTCCGGAGGCGCAATTAAAAGTGGTCCCTGTGCAGCGCGCAAATCCCAGCAGATCATCATGATCCTGCAGGATCAGTGACATATCAGGCTTAAAACAACAGTGCATAGGATTCCGCTACTGTAGTCCTACACGTACTTGAGACCCAGACCAGATAGGCCAACTTTGGAAAACAAAGTGTGCTCGAATGTCATGCAGCCAAGAAGCTGCCTCGTGGTCTTTGAGACTGAATTTTGAGCCACGCATTGTGGGCGATCGACACCATCTAGCCAATGGTCAAGAAATCCTTGAAAGTGGAGTGGATTGAAGGTTCACAATATCCCTGTTTAAGCTTGCCAAGCTAGCTGCGTATTGTCAGGGCTATCATAGGCGGATATTTCCGATTGGCCCCGCTGCTGCTCCATTGCAAGACTAGTTTTGTGGGTCTCGGCATGGCTGCCGACTCAGCGTACCGGAGGCAAGTCTGATACGCAATGCGAAATGAGTCAAGACGGTAACCGCACAGTTGCCTTGTTATTCTCTAATGACTAGTTCGTCTGAAAATCAGGCCCGGGGATGATAAGCTTGCTAGTCTTGCGAATGTCCTAGCTATTGGTGATATTGTCTCGTTGCTAGATTTTGAGGCGTTAATTAACCTTTGCATGATAGCTCTTCAGTGTGGTTTTAACCTTTCATTCTTCAAAAAAATCGGTCATTATTGCCGATCCAAGCGCCGTGTCTCACCATGTGGTGGCGAACCCGGGGAACGAAGCATGAATAAGGAGGTCTGCGGGCTTAGGCGTTAAGGGCTTTACTCAGAGATTTTTTGTGGAGAAAGTTTCAGTGAAGGTCGCGTCTCATTCTGATCACATGACAAGTAAACAGGGCGTCCAACCCCTTGACGAGCCTCGGGCCAATTTCATGCAGGTAATGACCCTCTATCATTTACCCAGGTTGACCATTGACAAATCTTTTCCCAAACAAATCAAGCCGAAAAGTGATCATTACGCACATAGCGATCTACATATTGGTTCCATGGTTGAGAATCCAGGTGTTCGATTTCACGGTGTCGATGTACCCCGTGCACCAACAGACCCATTAGTAGGGCCATCACCTAGTCCATGAAAGACACCAAAATTTATTTCCATGGTCTGCAAGTAAGCTATTTACCTACTGGAACCACTTCGGAGTCCACACCTGGTCCGTTCATGGTTACTGCTTCCACATCCCTGAGCTTCTCACACCATGACTGGCGAGCCAAAGATTCAGCCCATTTTCATACCCACTGCATGGACTGATGTATTCTCCACGGTGAATTCCAGAAGCTTGACGGCGGGACTGGTACCGAGGCGGTCCTGTACCTTTCCGATCGCACGGTTCCTGGTTCCTTTGTCTCCACATCCCGCAAATGCGTTCCAAGGTCCAACCAATTTCCTCAATGGGTATGTTTTCCGATCTTTCTGATATTCATACCTATGTGTTGTGATTGCGAATGGAGGTTATATCTCCCTTTTTGCTAGTATATTTAGACCCACGAAAACCTTGCAAAAAGGACGATCGCCGCTCGATTCATTTATTCGATCGATGTATTCTAGTATAGGGCCTGTGAGGTTATCAGAACGAGCCCCACTTGCAGAGAATTCAAGACTAGACTAAGAATCGCTTCGGCTTGCTCCAAAAAAAAGCCACCCATCTGCCACTAGCGAATCAACCACCGTGGCAAGATATCTGATGGATAGGATTTTGCTAGTCTGTTCGGTGAGATATCAGCCATCGGTATATTTGTCCTAGCCTAGAACCATGACGGTGATCATTTTCCTTGGCGGGACAATGCACTACGTATGCTATTACCCTATGTTCTCGGAAAAAGTCCGCCGACCAAATCAGAGGTGCAAAATATTAGCTCGATTTGGTTTGAATGGGTTCTGTGGAAGATCAAGCTGACTACGCAGGTCTTGGAGATTGATAGGTTTGTATGCTGGCGTAGCTGCCGGTGGGCCTTCGCGGGAAGCAAAGAAGTATCGCTGAGAGTCCCATCAGCAGCCTCTGGCTAGGCCATCGGGACTGACAGTGAGCAGATCTAACAAACCCATCAGCAAGGGTCTTAAAATGGTCTTCATGGGCCTAGTTCTCATGTCAGGGGGTGAACAGTGTGGTGCAATGGACCGTGTTGAGGAAGCTTTGATGCGCGTTCCTTACCAGTGCGCGCTGATCTCCCCACTTTCTACTGGAGTCATCAAATTAGGGACTCAAGCAACTATAGTGATAAGACATGGCGATCCTTATTGAATTTCGGGCCTGGGAAAGGATAACACATGACGTAAGACAAATTCCAAGCATGATCAACATGACCGCGCTGCAAATGAGAGCAAATAGGAAATGACTTCAAAGTCGGTGCTCCCCTCTGACCACCTTGGACACTTTGCCAACGTGGAACTATGACAAATAAACTACATATTCCAAAGGCCACAGAGTTTCAGCAATCTACATATCAGTGTCCTGGCGGTAATGCCAAAGTAGGAATAGCGAACTGAGTGTCTTCTTCTGTCACATGCTCTGGCTGGTAGGTCTGATCTAATTGCCACTATATCAGTGTCATGAGGTAACCGACTTGCTCCTTTAATCAATGAAAAATTTCCAGGCTGATGGTGTACACGGTTACGCATTCGACGCCGGATAAGCAGTCCGATGAAGAGTCTTACAAAGGCAGTGAATAGTCAGTATTCCATTTTGTTTTTGTATGTAGAACATATCTCTCTATCTTCAGAGCCCGTGCTCCTAGGTAATGGCCTTTTGCAACTGATATCTCCTGGTTTTTTGTGTATCGCCGATTATCGTCTATTATGAATTCTGGGCGGGTAAAGCACCTATTCGCAGGCTATCAATAAGCAGCTCCCTTATTAGCGGCACCTCTTATATATTGCGCTTGTATGTCTTGCGCCTAGACTTAAAGTGCTGCGACATGTTAGGATCCCTCCTTCTCGTGGGCCGTTTCGGGTATTTGAATTGTGGATTTATAGGCGTGATATATAACGTAGGCAACGGAAGATGTCATGAGCAGTGAGATGGGAGCCCGTGGAATCACAATTGACGTGTACGTTGAACAGAGATGGGTGCAATTTCGCCTCGCTGGAAAGACACTTAAGTTGATATTCGGATCATCTTCCACCATCTCGCTAGAGCTCCCTTTCCTCGTGTGCTAGAAAGACCCGCTAATAATATTGTTAGTGCTCTGGGAGACTTGATTCACACGTGTAATACGGACATTATTTGAGCCTTAGTCTCGCTCTGATAAATCGCACTCTGGTAAGCGAGTTGTTCGGTCGCGGCCTGTGGATCTGCCTTGAGGTTTTTTGAAGTTCGACTTCTAAACTCAAGAAGAAGCCTGCCCAGAAGCCTTGTGTCGGTCATTGCCAGCAGTATTTGGAGTCACGGCACCATCACTGGGGAGGCTTCGAGCTAGGCTGATCCTGCTTGGGGTAGCCTGTGTCGGGATGGCTTCACCACGAAACTGGCCCTCGGCGGCCGACCAAGAATAGCCTGTATCTTTCAGGAGGTCCTCAAAGTTTCAGTCATGCTCGTCATCTTGGAAAGGTTAGTCTACATGATCAGCATGGATAGGAATGGACCATACCTATTTGTTTCTGGCGCTTCTTCTCTGGTATTCTTGCTTTAAGTCATGAAAGTCTTGCCAAAGTATCCTCCACGACAATTGAATCTTACATCAGCCATGGAGACATTGTAGGTCTGGGGAGCCAGGCTGGTTGATCGGCCAGGGATGACAGGCCCATCGGCGTTAGTTGCGGTCTCGGGGGCGGAGCTGCGAAAAGTTGAGTATCCGCGCAAGGGACTGGCCATATTCAGTCGAAGTCGCTTTAAGGCCCCAGTACCACTGGCTCCTTGAGTTTCGGGAGAAGGCGCCACCTGGATCCGGTAGATCATGAAACCTCTCGGTGATCAGGCAGCGTTTTCTCGTAGACAGTTTCTAGCAGCTGAGAGCCACAGCACCGTCACACCATTGACTACACTTTTCCAAGTATCAGAATCCATGCGGTTTTTTTCCAGTATCTCGGGCCACGCTGACTCGGGGGAGGCATGACTGGCCATTGCTGAAGATCTGACAGTATTTAGCAGATGAGACCTTCTTGAGGAACGAGATTCTGTCGAAGGTAGGAAGACAACTGTAGGAAAACGTCGTCTCTTTTTAGAGCTTTTGACTTACCTTGCAGTTACAAGGATCTGTGTTTGATGAATCTGAGTCCTGGAGGATGAGGGGGCAGACAGCCACGACCATGCTGTTCAGTACTCAAATGGAGGTACCTAGGGTAGGATATATCATATATATGGTGGTTGCAGGGGATCAAGTGATTGGGCAATAAAGGAGTGTTCGATCAATATAAAACATCAATATAAAGTTTGACTGCGATCCAGGGCTGCTTCATGTGAAGACTAGTATCACGACGTTGGTCAGGGGAATAGGTGCCCAGGACACCTAGCAATATAATGTCTGAAGATTGGTACACGGGGAAATGAATATATTTTGAGAAAGGGAAAAGCAAAAGGAAAGGACACGAACAACATTTGAAAGAACACCTGTGTCGATTGACAAGGTGACGGCGTGGGGTTTGATGCCTCAGGGTAGTACTTGCCTGACATAATTTTGAGCCTCAAGTACTCGGCATCAAAAAGCCAAACATCAAATTTCTCAAGGCATCATTGTTTCACAAGAAGACTGAGAATTGATTAAGACAAATTCACGCATCAGGCAACACCGGCTGATCTGAGACACTAGGAAATAATAAAACAATGCCTTCTTCCCATTAGACTACTTCCATCATTCACTACTTCTGAGCAGACTATGAATACCCCCAATATCTCTTTCTTCTTCTTTTGTCCCCTTTCCTTTCCACCTTTCTTTCCCTGCATGTCGCCACTCTCGAATTTCTTTTTCCCTTTCTTGATTACCTCCTTCCGCCCCCCTCGAGACCTTCCCTCCGGACGAGACCGGTATCGGCCGGTACCGGTCCGAGATAAAATATGTTGGCTTCTGTTCCGTTGGCTCTTGTGTTCTGTTCGCTCCTGTGTTCCGTTGGCTTGTTCTGTTGGCACAACATGATGACGTTTCGATCACTGTCTTGGGCAACGGCCTTTTGGTCTGTATACCCAGGCACATATCACTCAGTCTGATTCTGTCGTATAACCACACATTTCTATTTCCCTGTTATCACTCCACCCCAATTTACTTATTCGCATGTATACACATCATTCAATACCATGTTCATAGATGTATCTTCGCTTGAATTGTTCCATTGTTATGTCATTATATGTGCTCGAATAGCACGGACTGTATCCTGAAAAACTTATTGATAGACCTTCATGCTGTCTACCTAATAGTTGAGGTTGATCATAATGGTCTTCGGCTCAGTATAATGCTCAAGTGCATTTCGACCACACTCGCGACCAAGACCACTCTGCTTACTACCGCCAAAGGGCGTGTTCATGAAAGTGATGCTGATGCAGTTAATCCCTACCATTCCTGATTCAAATTCAGCGGCCACCCGCATAGCCTTGTTGATATCCTGTGTGAATACACCTGCCATTAGGCCATACTCGGTTGCATTCGCCTTTTGCAAGGCTTCCTCCTCTGTCGTGAAGGAATTCAGGATCGAGACAGGGCCAAAGATCTCTTGTTGGTAGATCTCAGCATCCGGCTTCACGTTAGTGAAGACGGTTGGCTGGACGAAAAAACCTTTGTCTCGGACAAGATTGCCACCCGTCAACAGAGTACCTTGTTGAGAGCCACGCTCAATGAATCCAGTAACGCGATGGAATTGGGCTTCATCAACCAGCGGGCCGACCAGCGTCGAATCATTGTCTGGGTCACCGACGGCCCTGGCACGCTCTTCCAGAGCAGCCTTGTACTTCTCTGTGAATCGATCCAGGATTCCATCTTGCACATACAATCTGGATGCAGCATAGCACAATTGACCAGTGTTTGTGGCGATTGCATTGACACACCATTCCACTGCATTATCCAAATTGCAGTCGTCGAACACAACAGCTGGGGACTTACCTCCCAATTCCAAGGTCACACGCTTGAGATTAGACTCGGCAGCCATTTTCTGGATGAGCTTCCCGGTTGGAATCGACCCTGTGAAGCTGATCTTCCGGACACGCATGTGACGTGCCAAAAGAGCGCCCGTGTTTCCAGCTCCTGAAAGCACCTGAAATACACCGGGCGGAAATCCTGCTTCTCGGATTAACTGACCCAATGCCAAGGCAGCAAATGGGGTTTTCTCCGACGGCTTCAGAATGAAGCAATTACCAGTCGCTAGCGCTGGTGCAGCTTTGAGTCCGACAACTCCAAGCGGACCATTCCAGGGAACAATACCCGCGGTCACGCCCAAGGGTTCGTTTCGTGTAATGCGCATGAATCCGTCTTGCTGTGGGTATGACTCCCCTGCAAACTTGTCGATCCAGGCAGCGTAGTACCGAAATGTCTCGGCACACATCCCTGCTTCAAACTTGCCCATTGTCTCAAATGGAGCCCCGAGAGTTATTCGGGTGAGCTCTGCCAAGCCCCGGATATGTTTCTCGATCAGTGAGGCGAAGGTCAAGAGGATTTCGCGTCGTTGTAGTGCGGAGACTGCCTTCCAGGCGGGAAATGCAGCTTCGGCTGCTGCGACGGCTGTGTCAACATCCTCTGAGTCGGCAATGGATACCTTGTCTGACACTAGGGAACCATCCTTCGGGTTGTGGACAGATAGGGTATCTGAACTCTTGCTGTCGACGAACTCATTATTGATGAAGAGTTGGGTGGGTAGATTAGAGGTAGAAAAAACTAGTTCTGGCTGCTCCTTAATTGAATTCATGATGGTATACCGTAGACACTTCCAAAAAGCAGTGATATTTTCAATGCCGCACAACATCTGTTTGGAGACAACAGGGAAGGCTTTATACACATAAGAATAGTCCTGCACAGCATCCACTGATTTATCACCATGGACCAGTCACAATGAAAGTGGGGACAAGTGGCGAGAAAAGTGTGAGAAAGCACAGTCCCGTCCATCGGATCAACGGATCAGGGTATCCGATCCAGCCAGACCTAATAGATCAATGCTGATAAACCTCAGTATCCCACATTGTGGATTCGTAATCTCTTGTAGTGCGAGTTTGTGTACACAAATACAAAGCGAAGCGGGGAGGGGCGTCTGTCAGAATCGGGGTTTGGCGAATCAACGACAACCGGTATGCATAATGTATGTGATGGCGCAGCCACAACTCTAAAGCGGAGAGAGGATTCGACATGATTCAAACTAGACAATGCATAATACAGCCGGATCAGCGTCTGACTTGCAGACCTAGGGCCGGAGCTCCATATCGCGGGTGCGGGGTATATTGTCTCCCGTCGGAGGAAGTGGGGACAGTAGTCCTGCAAATGCAGCGCGGATTTCTGTTTTGTTCATCTTGTAAAACCTAAAGGAATGGAAGCTCGTGTTTTGGTGTTCATCGACCCACTTATGTGATCAGCGGACGGCAGTCGGACTTGACGGTGCTGCTATTGACCGACGAAAGGCCTGGGGTGCAGACCGAGAGCCTTGCATTAGATGTGGCGGAGTCGAAGCCCAAGCCACCCGGACAGCGAATATGCATGCCTGTATTAGGCCTCCAGCCAAGAATAAGGGAGCATGTGCGTGGTTAAACATGTGAGAGCCGATGTGCTCAGCGTTCCGAGGAATGGCTTGGGCGATCAAAACAATGATCAGCGAAAATGCGCAGGCGGGTTTGATAGGTGTGCGTGGAGGAATTATGTGCCTTGTTGAGGTCTAATAACACAATCCAAGTTACTGCAAATTCAGAAGATATACCAAATGGAAGCCACACTGTGCGGAGAATGACTGAAGTCGCACGACAGATATACTCTCTAACTACAGGTTGTCACAATAACTTGCTTAAAGTCTTTTCCAAATTGATTCCTCACAGCCTTGGCTTCTACATCTATATTAATTAAAGGGGCATAAAAAAGATTTTCTCTACATGAACTATAGTTCGAGTATGCATATGCTTCCCGAGATTAGGTATATTTGATGAATTTGGGACTACAGATGGAAATGCAAAATATAAAGACTGTTGATCTACGGCCAGCCACCAATACGGCCAGCCACCAAAGGTAGCTCGTAGGAGGGTGAAAGACTTGAAAAGAGGCAGAGAGTTGGTTCGGTATCAATGGCAGAATGTGATTCTGTCACTCCTCAACCAAATTGTTACGGTCGCTGGTGCATGGTTAGTCGTAGACATGGCCACAAGGACAAAGGTACTCACGGGAGCTTGTGATTTGGCATGAACCAGACCAGGACAAGCGCTGGCACGGAGGCTGCCAGTGCAGTGTATGTCATATATCTCAACACATCGGAGAACTATGACCACACTCGTTAGCCGTCTTCTTATGAAGGATTTCAGATGTTGCAGACTTACAGCCAGATTGACGGCAATGCGCTCTGGTGAGCCCCAAGTTGGGGCGACTCCAGTAATGGAGTTAGACAGAGTCTGTATCAGCGCAGCGGTTGCCTTATTGCCAAGCCGGTTCTTCAAGGCCTCTCCAATAGTATTGGTGTATATACCGCCAGCAATGCAAGCACCCACGCTCGAGCCCAAGAATGAAAAGCAGACCACCAATGCTGTTATCTGTGGCATTTGACCGTGAGGTACGGATATCTGTGCCGGCACTAACAAGTTAGTCTGCATGATACCCGATCCAATGCCCTGTATTATTTGCACAAAAAAGAGCTCGAACGTGGAGTTCGATGCTCCCCTAAGTCGGATCATGACGCCGTAACCAATTAGACGGACCACTGCACCAACCACAATCAACCACTTGTATCGCCGTGTCCACAGCATCAATGCACCCGCAATAATACCTGAAAGGCACTGCATGACGCCATTGGTCGAGTTGTAGAATGTCGCGTTGCGGGCCGAGAAGTTGCGGGCCACTGTGGCCCATGTGTATAAATACGTGTGAGTGCATGCGAAGCCAATCGAGTCCGTTGCGATAAGGAACAAGCAAAGGCTGATGGTCGGGTTTTTGAAGTATGAGGGCGGCATGAACGGGTAGCGGGATACCAGACTCTCGTAGAATGGAAAGACAATAAGCATGACAGCCCCCACAGCGATCAGCGCATCAAGATATGGCGTCTTCCATTGACTGGTCGTTGTTGCGGCCAGTGTCAGTGGCACCAAGATCAATGCAAAGCCACCACTAAAGAGGATGACGCCGCCCAAGTCAATCTGCGAGCAGAAATCATAAACTGTCATTCTCTGACGGAGGACCAGACCCATTTTCTTGGCACGAATCTGGTAGTATAGGAGTGTTGAGATGATGAAGCTGGCGCCGAATGGCATGAGGATGGCAAACATGCCGATTCCCCACCGCCAGCCGATCCCGTCCACGACACTGTCAACAATGAAGCCAGACACCCAAGGCGTGACAAGGAAGGGGGTAAAAGAAATGCCAATAGCAAAACCACGCCAGCGCGCGTTGCTTATATCCGAAATGACGATGTCGTTCATGATGTTAGTTCCTGACTGCCCCATAACGTATAGAACGTATCCCGCAGCATATGTGTTGAGTGTCTTGGCCGATGCCATCAGGATGTAAGATAGCACATATAGACTGATTGTCATCATATAAGTTTCACCACGGCCCATGACGTTGGATACTTTTGCTATTGGTGGTTTTATCACAGCAAAAAGGACAGCGCCAGCCGTGCTTAGTGTTGCTAGCTTTGAAAGTGCATCGAATGATGATGTGGAGTAGTTGTTGTAGACATATACAGTGGAGTTATCCAGCTCGCTAGCGAATGAAATCAGTAACATATTGGCATGCTGATAATTACTTAAAATGATCGCCTACTAAATCACCATAATCATCGCCAATCTGAAGATAGAGTTAGTGAAATTTCATGAAAGGTCCACGGTTCATCAAAACAAAGCATACCCGACTATGACAAGCCATCTTCCTTTCTTTCCCCATACAGCAGTGGCCGCCTCGATACCGGAGACACCAGCTTCCGCCTCGACTACCTGTCCCACGGCACCCTTTTCAATCTCGGTGCCAGGAAATTGGGTCTCGCTTGGCTCAAATGGTGCTGGCCGAAGATGCCTTTTGATGGCATTGATGGTTATCTCCATCACGATGTCTGATTCATACGCGAATGTGTCGGTGTGAGATAGTTACAAACTGAATCTTGTTGGCTAATGGAAGAACTGGATGTGTGGACTGAAATTTTCATGCGTCCGCTACCCCTCACCCAACCACGCGATATTTATCATTTCATCAGAAACAGCATGCTTGTTGCCGACACAGAAGTTCCTTATCATGGATTTTGAAATCAAAATGTAGGGCGTCCGTTGCCCCCGCCGCGACCTATCAAATGGTGTCCATCATTTTGTCTGGATCGTGAATTGGCAATGTAGTAATCTCGTCTTGTCATGGGGTGAGCGACTTCTCCGGGGCTGGGAGGGGGTGGCTGGCTCCAGGATGCTATCTTGACCCTTGATCCGATTGCAGCCTTTCCGATTCGATGAATTTCATTCTCTAGTCCCGATACAGAAAGCCGGAATATCATTGCTTTGCATGCTATCTCGGCATCCAATCATGATCGCGTGGTAGATACGTAAACTCAAATTCGAAGTCCAATGGGAACCTTAGTTTGTCAGCGATGGCACGTGATGTGGCCCAAATATTAAGTGCTACCTACCATTAAATGACCTGTCTCAAAACACTGATAACCTAATTAAGGCGTCCCTTCACGACCACACGACAACGACCACCCAACGACAACAAAACAAACCACCAGCCATAGAAAGCCCGACCCATGCCACACTTGAACAGTGGTATATTGTTTACAAGCAGAGATCCACATATTTACCAAATCCGATGAGAAGGAAGTTGACGACATGGAGTTGAAGTAGCTTCCACCTACCATATACTTGCTACGTGAGGCTATGCCATATGTAACCTGGGCACAGACTCGAAGGATGCCCCTGATGACTCGGCATATTGAAATCCATACTTTATAAGAATTACCCACCTTTGGATAAAGTCTCGCAGGGAGCTCAAACTATCATCAAAGACTTGATCCACGTTTAGAACATCCGACGTAGCATAAAGAATACGAGGGAATGGTGCTCGCATTAGCCTGGTATTGTCTCCTAGAGCTACAAACGTACACAAATACGTGACTGTCCTGGAATCCGGGGTTCATCAAAACCGCCTTATTGGACATGGCGTACACCAGCCTGGTGCTCATGTCTAGGATAGCGCACCTCCTTGATTAATCTGGCGCTGTTGTATCGATGGCTCTGACTCGTTCAGTTGGCAACAGGAGTCTCTAAGTCTGACCAGTTTTAGGATACTGTTTTCCCCCCATCATTAACATAATCCGATATGTCGCCTATTCATTAGCGCTCAATCATGAAGTTATTTCTCTAAAATAAGTCGATGACGACCGCTTGCATTATGTGGCGGCCCTGTACCCACCTTGACCTCTACGTAGTCAATTTGACCTGCGTTTTGGATGAAGAAGTTCAACTGCCTTCTGAGCATAGTGTACGCAGTGGTGTGGGTAATGAGCAAGTAGGTAGCGGGGTAATTACTCGCCAGATATCTAGTACTGCACTATTTTGAATGCGGTTAGTGAGGTTGTTCAAGTCACTTCATGGTGTTCGGTTATTGATGCGCATGAAAGTTTTGGAGCAGCGAATTGGAAGAGGGACAAAACGCGTTAAAAAGACAAATAGAATGAAAAATATCAAAAGAAAGACTTCTTCATGAAGATAAAAGTCGAGGGAGAAAAAGACCCCGACAAGAAGAAACCAACGCGCATGCGCGAAGCAAGATTCAGCCTAGTAAATAGTAGGCAAGTAAGCCTACGATCTTAGTCCATCCAGAAGAAAGTTTCCTTCAGTCAGGCGATACTTACCAGCTCTTGAGGAGCGCCATTTGCCCCATGTCCATTTGTGCATTCCAGTCATGCCGTCCCTTGTGAAACTCTCGCCTACGACATTTAGATTGCTCCAATCTCCATTTTGCCGCGCGAAGTAGATGTGACCTTTAAGCCAACCTCCCTGAAGAGACACACTTACGTGTTCGCCATCCGGACGGGTTCGCCGGGTCCGAGTACTCGTTGTGAACGAGTGAACGGAACCTCTAAGGGTGTATTTAGTGTACTGGGGGAAATATCCAAAACCAAAAAAGACTCACCGAATCAAGACTTCCTTTTCGTCATGCCTGTTGGCAGAGTACCAGGCAAGGTTCTCTGCGACTGCCTTCAAAGTATTCACGTCAAGCCTAAGACGGATTGCATCATTCTGCAAGTTCTCGCGGGCTTTGGGGGACCATTTGATGAACAAGCCATCACAGTCCTTCTCCCATTCGTCAGGTCCAAGGTACGGGATAGTCCAATCCTCCATGGCTGCGGTTCTGGGCTAATAAAAGGCAGGTTAGACATGTAATAAGGTCCGATGAGCATCAAGTATAATCAACGCCCACGACCACAGGGCACAGGGGAAAATACCTACTGAGCTATTCGTGACGATTAACTGAATATCGGGTGGCTGCACAAGGTGAAGATTTCTGAGAGAATTGAAGGTTAGACTTGAAGATGTTTCAAAGAGTCTTAGAGGCGAGAAGCAGCCTGTCTGTGGAATACTTACCGCGAACATGGTCGTAGGTATCAGATATGGATCTGGCAAGAGGTTGAGGAAGGTGAGAAGTAAAAAGGTTGAGGCTAGAGGAGAAAAAACTCAATGATTTAAGAAGAGTGTGAAGCAAGTGAATATAAAAAAACATTCACTTTAGTGGTTAGGAAGTGAATATCCAAATCCATTCACTTTGGTAGTTTCCTCGATAGGAAGTACCCTCCCCGGGGTCTAGTGGAGATCTTCACTTTGTCCATGAATATCAAAGCCATTCCCGACAGACTTTTCCTCTTACCATCATCTTACCTGACACACCCCTACCTAACGTCCCTTTGCCATCCCGTGGTTATTAAACTTGGTATCACAAATCGGATTTTCACTTTCGCCCTCGTTTCGGATGAATACACTATCTCCCGAAATGGATGACATTACCACAGTCCCCGGCGAGCCGGAGCTCGGGGAGTTTGCCAACGGCTGGCTTGAGGAGGCAGAAATTGAGGATATGGCCGAGCCCTGGGAGAAGTATCAACCAAATGACAACTCCCGTGTCCTCTACCCCATTTGTCTGGGTGAGGTCCTCAATGGGAGATATGTTGTTGAGCACAAACTCGGCTTTGGGGGTGGGTCTACCGTTTGGATGGCCCATGATATCCATGAATTCAAGGATGTGGCTCTCAAGGTTCTATCTTTGGGGGGCTGGGGGGAGAACGAACTTCGCATGCAACACGAAATCCTTCAAAATGTGAAAGATACGACTCACATTGCGACATTTTTGACGACCTTCCTCCTGCCCACGGATGTGAGATCTATCCAGCACAGGGTTCTGGTCTTCCCCCTTCTGGGCCCATATTGTGACTTCGGAAAGCATCGGGACATTCCTATGGCCAGTCGAATGTCCGCTGCTCGGCAATTACTGGAGGCTCTGGAGAATTTACATGAAGCCGGAATCATTCACCGCGGTAAGCATCATCTAATATTCACAACCAGTCCCAACTTCGCTTTTTAGTCGTTACTAAAGCTCCTTCTAGATGTGAACGACAGGAATTGCATGTGGGGAATGGCTCCTCTTAATCATCTCGATAGGAGTGCCAAATACGAGGCACTCGGTCGCCCTTTAAAACAAAGAATACCCGGCCCCGACTTATGGAAGAAAGGAGAGCTTGTCACTCCTGTGAAGATTCCCGAAGCCTTCCGCACAGAGGACTTTTATCTCAGTGACTTTGGCATAGCAAAGAAGGTTGGCGACCCAACAACTCAGCTTGGCTATCCCCCGGAAGACTTTTGCTCCCCAGAACGCATCCATGGGAAAGACCCAAGTTTTGCTTGCGACATGTGGAGTTACATGGTTGTCTTCTCCGTACTCTACCTCGGTATCCCCCCTTTCTACAATGCATTCGAGGATGGAGTAATGGGTGATATTGTCCGACAGTTGGGCCCCTTGCCTGAGGAGTGGAGGGGACTTTTCCTTGACTTTGAAGATGGAGAAGGTTTTCCTGAATCCTGGTATGATCAATCTCAAAAACCAGATACGGACTGGAATATTCCTGCCAAAATTGCACTCCTTCGCCCCGATGCCGATCAAATTGAGCAAGGCCATGTGCATTCTGTCATGTCCAGGGTCTTCTCCTACCGACCAGAGGAGCGCCCGACCGCAGCAGACCTCCTCAAGGACCCTTCCTTCCGGGCCATCATGGACAATTATGGCTGTTGATGATCTTTGATTATTCTGTCATTTTTAACGGGGTTTTTCCATTTTCATTGCATCTTTACGCTTTATTCAGAGAGCAGATTCATGAACACTGCTTTTGAGTATATTGATATTCTTATTTCCTCTTAGTTTGTCAGTTCTAATCATCAATCCAAAATACTCTTGCAGTCAGCTAGAGAAATTCAAGCTTTTGGTGCATCATTGTAGAGGAAGCTTCATGTTAATAGGTCCTCTAGAGCCAGGTCATCCCATTTGTGTGCAGTTTTACTTCTGAATCTACTTCTGCATCCACGTTAAACCATTTGAAATCTGCGAAGGCAAAAGCTTAAATCAGCGTATTGATCTGTAATACCTGTTAAAGAGACTGGCCCTTGATGCCATCTACTCTTATATCGTGGTCTAGCATCTCAAATCAAGGTTTGGGGATGTAGTCATTTACATTCGAATAGCAGGATTCAAAATCTTTAAGCCTGTCGTATCGAACTCTCCACCGTATTATAACTCCCACTAGCCAACATTCGGGGCCAAAGTCAAAGTTTCATGATGATAACCTCCCGAGTATCTTGAAATTCGTCAATCGATCTCACAGAAATGAAATTCACACAACGACTCTTCCGACAGACACATCCATTGGAGACGGAAAGTTCGAAAACAACCTCCCTGAAAGGTAGACACGCAAGAAAGATTTTTGCGAGTGATAGACCAGAGCTCAGAGCCTCACACGGGTGCTCTGGGTTCAGCTTGTCGACGCGTTCCAGTGCCAATAGTCATTGTGTCTTTCAAAGTCCCTCACTTTCAGCATAGGTGATGAAATGCTCGCAACTTCTCTGTGTACTGCCTGGCGGCAAAAGCGATTTCGAAGACCAGGCTTATTGCTCGGTATCGATATGCGGTAAAACCTCTTGTTGGTATTCGGGCTAAGCGGGATGACCAGTCTTTGGCTTGGGTGTCGGAAAAAGAAGTAAGCTTCCGCAGGCGCCATATAACACGAACTCCATTGCATCTCTGATGTCGACCTCGAGATCTGTGTCCAGGCCTACTATCAAATGGTGTTGTCGGTCAGCTGTGTGCGTGCTTGTCGGTAGGTATGTAGGAGATATCTTACCCACAGCCAGCCATCTTATCGCCCTTGCTTTCAATCCCCAAAGCGCTTTGAGTATTCGGCACGAGCCATGTCAACATCGAATACCAGTATTGGATGCTGCTTTCGCCCTTGCTGAGCCATACTAGATTCCGACCAGGGGCTCCAGTGTTGATCTCAGGCTTTTCAGTGTTTTGTCCGCGTATTGGGCTTTTTGCAACTCCCTTAGCAAACCTCCCTAGCCGCAAATCCGTTGATCCCCTTGGTTCAGCTTTGGCCCTTCGCAAGAAGTGTGTCACTGGGAGTGGCGAGCTGACAGGGGGATCGTCGAGTTCGTCGTTTTCGTTCTGTGGAAATTGGATCGCTAGATTGTGGGTGTTCGATGCGTATAAGAGTTGTGTCACAAGGCTTCCGTTGTCCGGGGATCTTTCGACAGCCAGGAAGCGTATTCCCAAATTTTCGGAGGGAAGCGTGCTCACTGACTTGCAGATTTTGGTGACTCATCGGCCCGGAATTGAATATGGCATCGTGGACACGTACAGGTACGGTGTATGGATTTTCTGTGTTCACGGTCCAGTTATGATAGAAGACGTGACGCGAGAAAATCTTTAGTGAAGGCACTGCAGGCAGTCTTCTTTTCAAAAGGAGAGTAGCGAAGGCTAAAAAACACTGGGAACACCGAGCGACATGTATCTTCGAACGAGATTCTGATCTCCAACCATCACATTCGTCAGTGTGACTCCAAGGTTCCAACCTTTGACAATCTCTATCACGAACTGTCAAGAATGTCCCCGAAAAATGGTTGCTCGAAACAACAAGATCAACGCAGTCAGTATCGTGACTTTGCACCAGGGAAGTGGAGACGTTCGATCTCGGTGGAGAAGAGTGGAGACTTAACCCCAGCCCAATCACGACTTGAACCCTATCGCTCACCAAGAAATATAGGTTTTTGATTGCCGCCCTTTCGCCCTTTAACACCGATGATCCCAACGGTTGTAACGCCCGATTCCACCCATTTCAAAGCGGCACATGGGGCACTGAGAAATCGATTTGAACCTCGATTCTGCACCAGGTTTTGGGGAAGAGAGGGGCGATGTACATTCACACGAAGGCAGGTCTGATATCTGACGGAAGATGCGAACGAGCCAAACCTGGCCATGGCAGAGCTTAGCGAAATTT
This sequence comes from Penicillium pulvis, assembly GCF_028828015.1. Lineage (NCBI taxonomy): Eukaryota > Fungi > Ascomycota > Eurotiomycetes > Eurotiales > Aspergillaceae > Penicillium > Penicillium pulvis. The sequence goes on from NW_026643072.1 coordinate 562,855, forward strand.
GTTGCAGGTGGATCGCGTGGGTGGGCATATAGGGGGAGCTTGACAACGGGAGCTGGTGGGAAGTTATGAATTTTGTTGGGCATCAACCCACAACGTCTTACTTTTTGTGTCCATGCAATCTAACTGTAGGCAGCACGCAGCTCGCTTACTACCAGTTATGGCCGCTCATGACTATATGGCGGTACTCCTATTTCTAGCAACGCGCTCTGACACAACTTAGCAGAAATTGCCTGATCCAGCAAGCTGCTTCACATAAACCAGTAGAAACGGCAAAGTTCAGTAGAACAAGTAGAAACAGCAACCTCATCCAAATCCTGCGCCCCAGAACGACTATAAAAATGGGTTATATCAATTTTAGCTACGCCTAAGATGCATTTTGAAATACTTACTATGATAGATATGACTGGACGAGCTCTGCTCAACTCTCGCGCGTCTGATCACGAGTTTGGTTTTAGCTTTCTTGGAAACATCCACGGCATAGGAAATCTCCGACGGGAAGCGGTTCATTAGTCAGTGACTCCCCATATAATGGCAGTCCTTAGCTCCCTTGTCCTTCTACACTTGCCATGTCTATATATTCTCCAATTTTTAATATTTATCACACCCTATATATTCATCTGCTCTTCTAAACAGCTTGAATAGCTTACCAGTCTCTATATACCTACCTCCTTGGTGATCACTACTCATACCTCAACCAAAGGCCATGGATCATGATTCATAAACCACAACATTATGGCATGATCACGAATCTGGCACTAGAAGCTGCTGTGCTTCAAGCATAGAGCCAGGTCAAGACCATGTATGTGTTACATTGTTACGAAACTCTCCCGAGCGTTAATACTGACATTTGTCGTTTCATGCGTAATAGCACAACCCCGAGAACTATTCTTGGGCGGCCGACCAGATCACAGCCACACAATCGTGTGTCCCAGAGGCGCGAAAATACACATGCTCATGGATGTGGAAGAGGCTGGTGCTGGTAACTTGGAGGTCACAGGACGTAGTGTCCTGCAGCCTAGCGCCGAGGAATTGAATAAAGCGTTGTCTTATAGAAACACTCCGCCAACGAGGCGGCGCCGATAGGACTCATCAGAACCTGCCTCAACTTTTGTTTTGTTGTTGGCGTATGAGACTGGTAAGCCGCTGAAAGCTACACCTCCTCCCCGGACATGAAAATCCGCGGTACTCTAACTATATCTTCAGAGACTTCATACATGGCAGGACAAACGGCGCGAAAAACATCACGGTCATTGTGTGTCATACCGAGTAAGTGACTCAAAATTTGCCAGGAGCACCTGTCGGAATGGACCTGGGCACCGAACACCCTGGGTGTGAGGAACGGGAGGGAGCCATCGGTAGAATCGGAAACAGCTGGGAGGACCCGGCTTGAAGATATCTATGGAGAACCCGGCCAATAATGGGGTTGATGTGAAGGTATTGATGACCAAGACTGAGTTTCTGGCGCTGGAATGCTGCAAAGGGAAGAATTGGACGAGCGTGTCTATCAGGTACGTCCTTTTTTAGATTGGAATTTGGCCTCCAGTACACTAATTATGTCCTCAGAGGCTCGGTCCACGCCACAACAGCATAAAGAAAAGGTCAGGGAGTGACACAGACGCCATAAAAGTTAGCGTGGCGCTCCGTCCAAATGATCTTCAAGGATATATTCACGTTGAGGTGCGAGCCAGGGATGTGCGCACTTTGAAAGTAGTCGGCGATGGTTTCACGGCGATGATTGCGTGGCCGTGGGGGGAACATCGCCACATCCAAGAGCTGGTAAGTCAACAGCCGGACAGGATATGATATGGCCAAGTGAGCCGAGTATGTACAATGACATCAAAAACCTACCTAAGGATATATTGTGAATCACATGAGGGTCTTGATACTTACTTGGCCTATCTATGACCTCGTGTTTCAATGTATCGTCTTGCCGACCTTTCAAGGTCTTGGTGCTCCAACGTCTACAGCGCTGAAGAAACATGGAGCTTCACTCAGCTTGGAATAAACCGCAGAAGTGCCTTCGGTACACGATTATGACATCCATGAAAATTTTATTTGTGAATTGTTATAGATGTCCTCAATTTCAATTAGATACAATCCCACAGAATGAACGAAGATACATTCCCAAGTCTGGTAAATTGTACCTTTAATTGGATATGTCTTCAATCATAGACACCGGAGCCTCTTTCACGTCCACCGGGTGCTCATGCCTCGGACTGCTGGGCCGACGAAACCGCCCAGCAACAATAGCGGGCCCTTCAAAAACATCCGCTATCTCTTCCAAAGTGTAGCCCTTCGTCTCTGCATAGAACAGATAAACGACGATCGTAATGAAGAACAGAAGGACAATGTAAACGATATAGTACTTCCAAGCAATCGCTTCCAAGGCGATTGGGTTGACGAATGAGTTGAACATGAGAGCTAGACCATTGCAAAGATTACATACGGCCATTCCCTTTTGCCGAGCATGAAAGGGAAGAATCTCAGCGGGGTAGGCTATTAAATACTGGATTAGCTCGACTTGAAGATGAAGATAGTATGTCAAGGTATGACTTACCAAACGTGAGGGGCGTAACAGCAATATCGTAGCAGAAATAGTACAGGAAAATAAATACAATTACCACCATAGCAACTGTGTGGTTCTCAGTCTCCGCAAACACTGCTGAGCATGCCGTGAAAATGCTATAGGTCACCAGCATGCCAATCGCGGAGAAGATCCAGAGACGTCGACGACCTACGCGGTCTACCAGAAGGGCTCCACAGATGGCGACGATGTAGTTGAAGATTTGGAGGATTCCGTTGATCAGAGTCTTTGTGAAAGAGTCCTTGATGCCAACCGAATCGAGAACGAGGGACAAATAGTAGGTGATGATACCATTGCCAGCCCACTGGGAGATGAATGCTGTGAACGCGGTAATAGCCAATCGCTTTCGATCCGCAGTAGTTTGCCAGAGCTTGAATCATTAGCTAAATATGCCTGGAAATTAATGTGATAGGGTTCTTACCGACGACCATCCCATTCCAGCCGCGGCCTGCTCAGCCTCAATGCGCGATGATATCTCTTGGTATTCATGATCGACGATGGGGTTGCTTTCATCACCCCCGGCATAATACTTGAGCAAAAATGCACGGGCCTCCTCGTGTCTACCCTTGCCAATTAACCAACGAGGAGACTCGGGCACAAACCACAGGCCCATAAACTGGACAACTGGGAAAAACGCCTGCAGGGCAGATGGAATGCGCCAGCTCCAGGTCGAATTCGTCATGTTGAAAGTACCAAATGTGCACCAGCTAGATGCAATGGCTCCAAGGAAGAAGCAGGTTTGGAATAAGCTGGTTGCTTTCCCTCGGTGGGTAGGGTATGCGATTTCGGTAATCAGGACGGGGGCTGGGACGCAGGATAGCTCGATTCCTGCGCCGACGAAGAACCTCGCTACAATGAATGTTGCGATGTTATGGGAAGCTGCTTGCATCGCAGCTGCCGCGACGAGAACGACAATACCACACATCATTGTGTAACGCCGACCAATGGCGTCGGACATCCAACCAGCTGGAATAGACAAGACAATCTGGAATTGTGAGAATGTTGACACGCAGCGTCACGGGACGTTAAACTTACGACTCCAAGGGGCATAACAGCATTCATCAAACCAAGCCATGTGGCATCTGGGGACCCGAAATAGGTGAACCAGGTGTCAAGACTTTGCAGTCCGTTCATCATTGATCCGTCGAACCCCATCGTGGTAGACGAGATCAAAACAATTCCAACACAGATGTTCAGCTGCAACAGATGGGGTGTTCGGAACCATGACTTGGTGGTTGTAGGAATGGCATATTCTAGGTTCGTTTCCGTCAAATGGGCCTTGGTATCCATCGGGGAATCATCAGAGGAAGTCATGGTGGCAGAAGATGATAGAAGGCAGTCGGGCGCAATCAACCTTCCCCTGGATGATCATTGAGCACCGTGAGATATCGACAAAATATATATTGTTCGCATGATATTCGAGATCGTCACCATTCGTGAAACTGAGACCCTCTACCCCGGATATCGCTAGCTGGGGCTTGCTAAAGGTTGAGCAAGCGACTTGATTGTGGGTTAACTTACCGATATCTCGCGCGAGCTCGCGCGAGGTTGCGCCAGTCCAGACCAACGCTAAGCATACCTACTATAGTTGACAATGTGAGGACTCTGATTGGCTGAAAAAAAGTTAGTTTTGGCTCAACGAGGAAGTGTGGGGAAGCTCCGAGAACCTAAAATATGCGGGGAAAGACATGGGGGCGACATGGTGGGGAAGCCGGGATTGATTTCGGACCTCAACATTCTCTCACCCTTTTGGCCGCAATGGCTGATCCACGCACTAGTCAGCGCATACCGCAGCGATGCACGGAATGCGCGAGGAGACGCGTCCGCTGCAACAAGAAAGTTCCTTGTGGAGAATGCATTATCAAGAATCGAGCCCATTTATGCACGCGAGAGGTTGTGCGTGTCCGGGGAAAGCTCACTGTGTATGTCCCCTGTTTCCTCCCCCCTTATCTCTGATTGGGCGATTGTCTTTCACGTGGATCCCCACTGATAACATTGGTCTGTCTAAACAGGGCCACGCCCGTGGAAGCAAACAATGGAGATATCATTCAAGAGAATTCCAAGCTGAGGGAACGGGTTGCTGAGCTGGAACTAGCTCTTGTGATGAGCCTGCAAGATCGGGCTGGTCTTCAAGCGCGTCCAACGTCTGGATTGCCATCTTCAACCTTTAGCTCTGAGAATATTACCGCATTCGAAGAAGTTGGAGCGATTCTAGATGACTGGAATCTAGGCATTGTACAGCGCAGTCGACGTTCAGATGACAGTTTCAACACTGGGGCGTCGCAGCCATTGGATACCCTACGATCGTTACCAAATCGGGTGGACAGCAATGTGATCTTGCAATTTTCCTTGAAAATGCTTGGATGGATTCATTGTGCCGTCCGTGCAGACCAATTCATTACAGACCACGATATCTTACAAGATGCCATAGCAGAAGGTGATCTACAAGGTCTTCACGATCATGGGTGGATGGCAATCTACTTCAGTTTACTCACGGTGAGTTTGTTCATTCTTCCTATCATGTTTCTCTGATACTTATGGTAACAGGTGGGTCTATTTTTTATGGACGACGAAGAATTTTCGTCTCTCGGCTTTCATGATGCACAAGATCAACCATTAGATCGTTTGCAGATCTGCCACACATGGTATGACTCGGCAATCAGGCAATTAGAACTGTCGAATGCCATGGCCAGGCCTCAGCTATACCTCGTCCAAGTTGCTGCCATCCTCACCCTCTGCAACTCCCACTTTGGCGAAAATTTTAGAGAAAGTAATCTTACCAGTCAGGCGATAAATACTGCAAGAGAGCTGAATATGCACCGTCTCGGAACCGAATCATCATTTCCCTCTCGTCTTAGGCGAATGCCTGAGTGGGATAGCCGAGCGAAAAGAGAACTGGGAAGGCGCTTATGGTGGACCCTGGTTATCTGTGACTGGTAAGATACGCTGTTCATTCATTTGGACGCATCTTTCACGATGTTAATCTACGGTCGATAGGCTTGCTGCCCTACGAGGGATGAACCCCAACATTCCCTCCGATAGTTTTGACTGCACCGTATCGATTGGGCAGTTTGACAACAACGTCATCTTGAATGGAATCTCATCTTCGGATGGAGACTCTATGTTTTCTCCACTATCACATCACATCGAGCTGGCAAAGGTGTCACAGCAAGTTTACGAATACCTCCAAATTCGCAAAAAGTCACCAACTGTGCTATGCGAGTTCTTGAGAAAGCTTAAAAAGTTGGAATCGGATTTTGTGCGAAAATTCGAAAGTGTTTCGAATAGCTTCGCTGCTGGGAGTAACAACTCAATACGAGAGCCACTTTGGGTCTCTGGCCAGAGATCCCATTATTTATGCACCCTGAACTACCTCCGCCTCAGTCTATCCCGGATATTATTGCAACCCAGTATCTCAGATCTACCAGTGTGGTCAGAGATTCGCTCTCAAGCTATCAGTGCAGCTTTGAAAACTGTCCAAATGAGCGAGATCCCACACGTGTACCGATTAATGTGGTATGCATGACCACTTGAAATCCGTGAGACTGTAAAGCTAAAAACCCGTCCTAGGATATTTGGCTCGGCTACCATCGCTGCCGGCGTGTTCCTTTGTCTAGACATCCTTGTCTCCGATCAACGCCAAGATCCAGCCCTGGTCCAAGAGCGCAGACAGGCTGTTGAGCTATGTATTTCCACTCTGCTTCCTTATGCACACAAGACAAATATTTGCAAGGAAGGTCCAAGAGCACTCCGATGGCTGCTCGAACTGGAAGCTGCTCAACATGATGGACATGTAAGAAGGCAGGACATTATGCAAACAATCATTTCTTCTGCTCAAGCTTCAGAAAGCCATGTGGTAGAGACTACTATAAGCCACCATCAGTCTTTGTTTTGGCCAGTGCTGGGTAATGGAGATAGCTATCACCCACATGGTCAAAACTTACTTTCCCCAGGAATGTCAGAGATGTTACCAGGGGCACTCCAAGGGTATGAACAATCGGACTTTGACTGGATTATGGATACTATTATGTTCCCTACAGGCCCGGAATAGATAATTTAATGGATTGACTGTACCTTGCCAAGGTACCAGGGAATTCAAATTTGGCACAAAAGTAGCCGTAGGTGATGGTACTGAGGATCTGGATGTTCTGAGCTCTTAATATTCGTCATATTCATGATTCAAGAGAGATGAAGGTGTAAAATTGGAACAACACATTCAATACAGATGGTATACAGACAAGAAGGTTATAACAGGTACAATTGTGAGCAACGAAAGAATATTCAGACCTCCTGGTAAGATTTGACACCGGCAAGACGCAGAATCTGGTCCGTGACAATCGGCTTTTCCAGTGGCTCATCCCTTTCCATAGGATCAATCTCCCCATTAATCTTTGCCTTCCCATGTCCCCAAATATTGCAATGGGGCCAGTGAGTCGTGGCTTCGTATCGCTTGAATAGCTCGGCCTTGTAAGCAATATCCTCCGGTGCTGCCAGTGCCGCCGGTGTAAAGCAAATATAAAGAACACTGCGGATGACGTCGGATTCGATTTTTGCAACATGATGGATGGTACGAGAATCCCAAAGAATCATGTCACCTGGGTCTGCGTTCACCTTGATCTGGTGGCATCCCTTGGACTTGAACCATGCAATGTCCTCTGGTTGGAACATGTAGAAATCGTAGTGCTTTGCCTCGACGGCCGTGCGATCGCGGGCTTTGAATGTGGCAAAATATTCCTCGAAAAGAGCAGATGAGCCGGGCATGAGAAGGAGTCCGCCATCCTTCGGTCCGGCTGGGGCCAAGTTCAGGAGGCCTTGAACACAAGCAAGGCCTTTGCGCTCTGGGGCCTGGTCGACGTGCGGCCATGGGCGAAAGTCATCGTCTTTCCGATCGGGAAGTGTCACGTTGAAGGTGTCGAAGGAAACCGTAAGTTCGTTGGTGCCCCAGAGCTCTTCGAATGGTTTGATAACGTTCGGCTCTCTATTCTCAATCAATTAGCCTGGCTGTAACACGATGCTTGTGAAACGTAGAAAAGTATGAGCCTTACGTTCTAGCATCCCACATGAACTTCTCGTGGGCGGCACAGTATCCAAGATACATGTTCTTGAAGCTCTGAGGAAGGTTGTCCTTGGTCCATGTCTCGGGATTCTTGAGGTCGAAGTCATTGTCAAAAGACTCCAGCCAGCTCAGCGCCTTCTCGTAGTAGTAGTTTGTGGCTTTGTCGGCAGAGACGGCATTCTTAAAGACGTAGTAGCCCTGCTTGAAGAAGTCGTCCCGCCAATCGCCATATTGAATTCGAGAGTTCGATTCAAGCGATGGCTTCAGGGTTGTGGATCTCGTCTCAGTAATTGTAGCAGACATAATTGCAGTTTAATCTATAAGCTCTGTAGTGTGAATTGTAGTGTAGGCTTTGAAAGTTGTGATGGTCTTGACTCTTAAGGCTCGCGATTTCGATTAAATCTCTCCCGCGCCCCTCGATCCTCGCACGAGCTCGCGCCAGCGTAAAACAGCCGCAGATTCCCGAATTGAGAATACTGTGAGGACATCTCGCGCGAGTTCGCGCGAGTGGGAGAGCGCTAGCATCAAGTTGGCGGTTTGGGTCTGTTCGGCTCCCCACAAAACCCCCACCAATCTCTATGGATCCAACGAAGTATTGGATTCGCGCATACTCGCGCGATAGCTCATGCCCCTCGTACACGCGGGGAAGCTATAGCTTGTGGGGGGTAATTGAAAAATTGTTGATGTAGAAATTCTTTAAGAAAGTCGAACGGTCTTTAAGAACCGACTGAAAACAATAATCTCGCGTTCTTGCTCCAATTGTCTCACTCTCCTCTTCCTATCCCTATTCCACTCCTTCCCTCTACACTATGCCTCCCCCCGTTCAGCTAGGCGTGGTCCCAATCAGCAAGCCCACCGAAGGCAAGAACAATTACCAGGGTTTCAACCCTCGTACTGAAGTCCTTCCTGCCGGGTGGAATGGCTACAACTCACGGCCACTCCCTTGCGACATTATCGCGCAGCATGATTTCGGCATCAAAGTTCGCGACGGATGCACTCTGTATTGCGACATCTATCGTCCGGCCAACGTTGGCCCCAACGAAAAAGTCCCCGCTATTATCGCCTGGAGTCCGTTCGGTAAAAAGTTCAACGGCCTTTCAATGTTGAAGATGCTCCCTTGGGGCGTGGGTATTCCGGATGGAACAATGAGTGGACTGGAGCGCTTTGAAGGTCCAGACCCTGCGGAGTACTGCCCCCAGGGCTTTGCTATTGTCAATGTCGATGCTCGTGGATCGGGGAATTCCGATGGCTCTGTTGTCATTATGGGTACACAAGAAGCTGAGGATGGATACGATGTGATCGAAGAAATTGCAAAGCTGGATTGGTGCTCAGACAATGTTGGACTGGCGGGTAATTCCCATCTTGGAATTGTCCAATGGTTCATTGCTTCTCTGAGACCTCCTTCCCTCAAGGCCATTGCCCCTTGGGAGGCTGCAGGCGACCTTTACCGAGAGCAGTTTGTTCGAGGAGGTGTCTGGGACAGTGGACTCTTCGACTTCATCACACAACACATCATCCAAGGCAGCAATGGTCTCGAGAGTTTCGCCGAGATGTATCGACGGAGCGACTTACAAAACGACTACTGGAAAGATAAGCGAGCGAATATCAAGAACATCAACATCCCGACCTACGTTGTCGCTTCATACTCGACTTTCGTTCATACGATGGGCTCGATCCGAGGATGGTTGGATGTTGACACAAAGGACAAGTGGTTGCGATGGGATCCCTACCAGGAGTGGTTTGATCTTTGGACCGTGAAGGAGTCCCGCGATGAACTTGCTGCATTTTTTGGAAAGTTCCTGCGGGGAGATGACAATGGCTTTGAGAAGGTACCTCGGATGCGAATGACCATTCTTCAATTCGGAGATAAGGACCCTATCTATCCTATTGTTGAAGAAGATTATCCTATTCCGCGGACAAAGTACACCGATTTCTTTATTCAGCAGGAAGGTTCCCTGTCTTTGACACCTCCCACCGGTTCTGGGACAATTTCCTACAACTCTGAACTCAAAGGTCAAACCTTTGACATCGCCAAGTTCAAGCACACATTCACGGAGAAGACAACACTTGCCGGCATGCCCAAGGCCGTGCTCTACATGAGTACTGAAGACTCAGACGACATGGACATCTACGTTCTCCTTCGCAAGTTGGACAAGAACGGCAAACCCCTTCTCAACCTGAACATCCCATGGGAGAACGCCCCCATCAACTCCTTTGACGAGCTGGATCCTAAGGATCACCACAATCTGCTTTTCTACTTTGGACCATTCGGTGTTCTGAAGGCCTCCCACCGCCACATTGACGAAAGCCAAAGTATGCACTCCCAATATCCCTTCCATACTCATGACCGGGTGGAAAAAGTACAGAAGGGTGAAGTTGTGGAGCTCCAAATTGGCCTTTGGGCCATGGGAATTGCGTATGAGGAGGGAGAGAGCATTAGCTTGGAGGTTTCAGGACAATATCCTCTGTTCAAAGATTACACTGAGGAGGTGAAGCCAAACCCTCGAGGATATAAGGGCAACGTTGGCACTCACACAATCCATTATGGTGGAGAGTACAGGAGCCGCATTATTTTGCCCGTTGTTTAGATACAGTCTATATATACACTTTAGCCAACGTCTCGTCTTCAATTGTTTTTACATAGGTGCTGAAATATACTTTTTCTAATGTTGCCTGTTGTTTATGTGTATGTGACTAAGCATTTCTCATGCCCACGGTAATGAGACTTTAATAGTGCACTAGTGGACTCCCAGTCGGGGCCATCCAAATTCGAACTAACCCGGCCAGTTATAAGTTCAAAATTGCAAGTCTTTAAAACTGCCATTTTACTGGTCTCAAAACTTGGCCTGCAAACTTGGCATTCATCAGCTTGCATGTAATCTATGCCGCCTGGTGGATATCGGGACTTTCAAGGGTGGTCCACAATGTACGTATATTAACCCCGAACCTTGGAAGTATCCTTCAATTTTGCCCAGCAAATTCTTCACAGACTTGCTTATTCCAGTGTTCCATTCGCTCATGATAACCTTGGAATTCCGTTCTCGTAAATACGAGGACGTTTCCTATGGGCGCAAAAATGTGTTGGTGCCCGAATATATATTCTGATGGTCCTGCAGAGAAAATATGTACCATTTATCCAGACAGGTTTGTACATAGTCACATAATGCGGGTAGCTACTTCAAACCAACAGTAGTATCTACCATCAGAATGTCAATCTTTTAGGTGATACAGTATATAAGTTTCGGACGGAAGAAGGGGTGGGGGCGGACTGACGCGGTTTCGACTCTTTGGCCTGATAATTGGGGCATCCAGTGACGGGGACAAAGTACTAATGGCCGCGGCATTCCCCACATTCTCGGGATGCCCACTTTGTGGTCGGCCGCTTCACGATCGAGCAAGGGACACCTATGTGACCAACCGGGGCTTCCGCGCCGATGTGAATTAAATAGAGTCTCTATGTTTCTTTTCTCGCTCGCGAATATTATAATTTCCCGATACTTCCTCCAATAATTGATTCGCAAAATGGCTAAAGAGCAACTTCCCGTTCTTGTGGTGGGAGCTGGTCCTGTAGGATGTTTCATCGCCTATCGGCTTGGGAAGGCAGGGATCCCAGTCCAGATCTTTGAGAAAGAGTCCGCCCTCCCGTATACACCAAGAGCTGTTGGCTACTATGGCGCAACACAGGTCGTGTTCCAAGAAACTGGACTGTACGATCTCGTTCGGGCGGAAGGATTCATGACTGCTGGATTATGCTGGCGCACACTTCCTATCGATGACGGCAAGGGAGGCAAGCGCTTGGGCGATCTACTCGCTGCGCAACCACTTAGCGACCCCAGTGATCCTGTTAAAGCCTGCCCGTCTGGCCTGCTCAACCTTCGCCAATCTGAGCTGACAAAGCTGGTTCTGGAGGAGGCGCTGAAGACCGGCAACGTGAAGATTCAATTCAACAGCGAGCTATCCAGCATCCAACAAGGAGACGACAAAGTCACCATCGATTTCGAAAACAAAGATCTCCCGGCTGTCACGGGTTCCTACATTGTTGGCGCCGACGGTGGCAGATCGAAAACTCGCAAACTCATCGGAACGCCTTGCCTCGGACACACCTGGCCTGAGAGACTCATTTCCACAGATGTTATCCTCGGAAACTATGTTGATCCAGTTTGGCACACTTGCTACATTATTGGCACGAAAAACTATACCATCATGACTCCTCTGACCGACCCAATTGTTGGCGAAAAGAGCCTGTGGAGGTGTACCGTTGCTGTTCCCCCAGAGGATGAAAGATCCGATGAGGAGTTGCTCCAAGAGGAGGTCATTCAGGGTTTCTACGAAAAAGTGGTCTCTGGTCCACGACCACTTCCAGCTGAGATCAAGGCAAAGGCAGTCTATCGCATTCACCAACGCTTGGTCCCGACTATGCGCAAAGGTCGATGTGTACTGGCCGGAGACGCGGCGCACATGAACAACGTGAGTAGATCCTTTCCCCTGCGCGTAACAAATAATTGATCCTAATATCTTGCAGCCATATGGCGCCATGGGTTTGAACACTGGTCTTTTGGATGGCGATGCTCTCGCAGAGGCCCTGATCATGATTCTTAACGAAGGCCGATCAGACAAGATTCTCACAAGCTACTCGGACGCCCGCAGGAAGGTCTTCCGATACTTCGTTGACCCTACTACGACAGCCAATAAACTCCGTCTTCACCTAGCAAGCGAAACTGCGGCAGAGGATGATGACTATTTGAGAGCTTTGCAGAACCCGACCGCAGAGGAGATGGAAAAGGGAGCTAAGCCATACTTTGAGACTTGGAGGACCAACATGAGAGCCGTAGCCAAGGATGCTGGTCTATGATTTGAAGCGATTCAAGCTAGGAATCGAGAGTGGAGATCCCGAATGATCGGTCCTCCCCACATCCCACACTTAAATACTTAACTCAAGCATACCCATATGTAGCAAGTAGTTCTGGATTTCAATCTTCAACTTTATTACGATGGCTACGATTCAACACCCTCTTCTAGGCCACATTGAAGGCAACAAGAAAAATGGCCTGGTGGAATTTCTAGGCATTCAGTACGCGACTCTCGCACACCAATTCGCTCCGCCCGTTCCCGTCGACCGGAAAGACTCCGATGAATCAATCAACGCTACATCATATGGGTAAGTCATGTTATTGTTGTTTCAAACTGCAGTAGTCCAATCATCTATGGTAATTTCAACGTTCTCTAACATTTCTCTCTAGGCCAAGTGTGGGAGGTGTCGATGGATGCGACTCGGAGTTCGGCCTGATCCAACACAAACTTCCCCGCACGCACTTCGCCAAGTCTGCCACGCAGGGATTGAATCTCAATATCACGCTGCCCAGTGTAGATGACTCTTCCAAGAGCCTGCCAGTTCTAGTCTTCCTCCATGGTGGCGGCTTCGGCGCTGGATCATCCTCATGGCCGCAGAATCAGCTTGCCAATCTGGTATCCATTTCCAGTGAATTGGGGCTTCCTGTGGTTGGAGTTAGTATCAAGTAAGTCGCAGTCAGCTGCCAATTTGATCAATGATACCGACCGTTGAAAACTAATGAATGCAGCTATCGGATTGGCCCAGCGGGGTTTTTGACATCCCAAGAGCTGCGCGACGCTGGGTTTACCCCCAACAACGGTCTTCGTGACCAGCGTGTCGCGCTGCAGTGGATCAAAGCTCACATCAAGGGTTTTGGCGGTGACTCGGAAAACATCACACTTGTTGGACACAGCGCAGGAGGTGGTAAGTATCTTTGAACTTCCCCAGAGCGACAGAATTATGCTAACAGTCGAAGTCTCTGCCTCTTTGCATCTTGCCAGTGAAGAGCCACTGTTCAAACGTGTAGCCTGTCTAAGTGGTCAATTCCTGGCTGTGAAGCCTCTCCCAGATCCGGTTCATGAACATTTCTATGCCGAGTCTGTTCGAATTCTCGGCTTAGATAACCTATCACCTAGTGAACGGGTGTCTCGTATACAAGGATTGAATGCAGATGAGGTGGCAAAAATCTCAGCGTTCCCATCTCGTCCGATTGTTGACGGGGATATATGCCTTGAGATGCCTTCAGTGAAGGCTGTCGCCGGTGGAATCCCAACCACGCTAAATCAAGGGTGGTGTCAGGACTTGTTTATCGGGGACTGTCAATTCGATGTGAGTACATACCTTGCTTAGCCTCCGACAAGCCACTGACAATTGAATTAGGGATCTATTATGGCAGGTGCCTTGGACCACCGAAAATCAGGCATCGGCAAAGCATTCGGCGAGCACTTGGAGAAGGAAGTCAAGGACATTCCTGGCTTGGCGGGTAAAATCCTCTCGGCTTACACCATCAACAGCGGGAATAATGATGACCATTCGTTGCACGGGGTTCTTCGTCTGTTGAATGATGTATTTTTCTATATCCCAACTGTCTACCTGGCCCAATCATGGAAGGATGGAGCCGCCTATGTCTATCGATTCAATTCACGGAACCCATGGGAAGGACGTTGGCAAGGCGAGGCTTCGCATATAACCGACCTGACTATGCTTTTGCACAATTTTGATGAGTTCTTGACTGAAGAACAAAAAGAAGCCGGCCGTGATTATACCCGAGACTTGCTGACATTTGTTTCCGGCAAGAAACCTTGGCAGGCGTTCGATAGACATGAAGCATTCGAAAGAGAGTATGGTACTCTTTCGGGCGGTCGCAGGAAGTTCATTTGGGATATCGTGGAGGAGATTGAGCCCGACCGGCTCGCGTTTGTGCTGGAACAGTTCATTGCAAGAGGATGATCATGCTTGGGCCATCTAAAGTTCTCATTTGCCGCTAATATATTACAATGATATATTGCAAAGACATATCGATGAAGTGGAAGCAATGAAGACAAGGCAGTATCGACCGAGCGAGTTTGGGTGACTTGATACAAGGTTATAGAAGGAGAGAACCAATAGAACGAACCATTTGTTATACATAACATGATTAGCCCGGTACATTTCCAACCAGTGACTGCAGGGTAGGAATAAACTTTTTCGCGATTTGCACCGGCGATGCCGAAAGAACATCGATAGCTATATTCAACGAGGCGGCCGCACCGTTCTCGGATATTTGGGATCTCGGATCTTCAAAATCGGGAGATAAAGAATGCCATTCTGCATACCATAGGGTTAAGGCTGAGAAGTAAACACAGTAGCTGAAATGAGGACCTTCTGCAACCGATATAGAATTGGAAATGTCCTGCCTTAAGCTGACAGCCAATTCGATGATTTGTTTTGCGTGCCATAGCGCATTCAGTTGATCAATTTTGGATGGAAAGATATCGGTTGATGACAGCGTGCCAGAACCCATCGATGAGGTGGTCGCAGGCGAAGGCTTCGGCTCACCGCAATATCGGCGTGCTAAATTTTGGATCTTACTCACACTCACATGAAGGTTGAGAGACACCATATGGAATAGCATCAAAGTTGGTATAGGCGTTTGGCCTCTGGTGATAGTGAACCATTTGTGAAGAGCCGACTCGAGGACCTCTCTGCGGCGAGAGTAGTCAAAGGTTGGTTGGTCATTTTGAACTGTAGTCTTTATCGCAGCCCAAGGTAAAAGTAGCGATAAACAGCATAAGCTCCACATATCATATATCTCGGCGGGGTTAAAAATATCTTCAGGTGGTGGCATTGTCGGGTTGGTTGACATTATCCACCGCAGTTGCGCCATAAGACCTCCATCACTTGGGCCCGCTTGTCCATTCGCCGATATAGAGATACTAGACCCTGCAGAGACACCCGGAGGCGGCACACCGAAGGTGGCAGAACCATGGAGAATGGTCACTCGATAGCATTCCAGAATACATATACCTTCGATCGTCCTGTCAAGCAACAACATTTGTGAGCTTCCTTAGGGTCTAGACATTGACAACAGACAGCCTTACGTTTTGCGCTCTGCTTCCCGCTCGGAATTTGAAGGTGACCATAACTTGAAAGTACTGATAATCTGCCAGAAGGGTTAATGTCTTAAGCTTGGTGAAATAGAGGGATAAATTTGGATGCAAACCTGGACCATTTCCCAGTGATAAACCTCAGCAATTTCGTGGAACCTATCGTCGCCACTCAAATATCCGAACAACTCGAGGAGCATGTACTGAAGTCCAATCAATCAGCAAGTCTCCAATACTATCTACATGCGATGATTGTTCTAGCTTACCGTCTGTAGAGTTCCCAGCTGGTCATCATTAGGCGAAGTAATTCTGTGGTGTACCTGGGAAGAGAATCAGCTTGAGGTCCTTGAGTAATGGGAACAGATGGTGTTCATACTTTTGAAAGGAGTAAAATACGTGCGTGGTTATAAAGCGACTTTGCAATCTTTATAGAACCTGGCGTCGTACAATATAATGCCCCGACGGATGCCATTGACGTCCAGAGTTCTACGGGGGTAGAGTCGGTAACTGCGAAGCCATCAAAGCACCGGAAAGTTGTGGCCATATAGACTCGGAAGAGGTTGAGAAATACGTTTATCACCAGTGGATCGTACTGCACTTTCTGCTTCCTGCCTAAGCGATGCAACCAGCTTTCATGATCTGCCCTGGCTGCTGGAGAAGCAGGTCGCGAGAGGTCTGTTGGAGATGCATAAGCCTGAAGGCGAGCATATGCACCCTTTACACGGGACGACTGTGGCTCCGGTGGCCTTTCGGATACAGGAGGGGTGGGTAAAAGGTCCAGCGAGGGAAATGGCGGTATTTGATCCAGGATATTGAAGTCAAAATATGATGCAGTTTGCGTAAAGTCAAAGTCCAGTAATCCTGGAGTAAAATCTTCCGCAAAGCCGACATCTTGGAACGGCAAGTTGACGGATGGGGTTGAAAGCAGAGCCCCTTGTGAGCTACCGCCACTGTCTTGATGCCAAGCCGGATTGCTTGAAGGTCCTTGGAGATCAAGAAAATTCGCATGAGGGATTGAATCTTGAACAGAGTTTATTTGGGATGAGGCATGGGTAGTTTGGTTACCCAAAGTGCGTAGAAACGTGCAATTGATACCCTCCTGAAGACAGCGCTCGCAGGAATGCTCGGCCGGGTTGCATTTCACTTTGCGGCTATGGCAGCTGTCGCAAGCGCCTTGTCCTTTCCTCTTGTCAATCGCCAGGAGAGAAGTTTGTTCAGGATGCTGGGACCTTAAATGACGTTGATAGACATCCCGTCTGCCATACTTTCTTTTGCACACCTCGCAGGTGAATGGTTTTGTCTTGGTGTCTGACTAGGTTAGCGCCAGCCCATCAACCTAGCGACCGGGTGATCACTTACGCGAATGAATATGCCGCTCTCTATGCTCCTGCCGCATAAATGTGCGATCGCAATAGGGACATCCTAGCTGTGATGGTCCAGACTCGCGCCTGGGTTTCATCGGTGCGAATGGTTGCAGGTAGTGGTTGAGTGTGCGTGGTTTTTCGTGTGGGGTTCCCCGCAATTTCAACGATTTGTGGCGCACCGCACAGGGAACTCCCAACACGCGTGAAACTTCACTCATGCTAGCTGAGGCATAATGACCACTGAAGGTGGGCAGAAACTCATTCTATTAAGTTTCTAATCTTCTCACATTTCATAGACGGGTATCATCCGCGTTTCTCCGACTCAGCTCGCGCAGGGGCGGCGCTGCCGGATGACTTCCTTAGGACATTCAAGCAATCTCTGCTCGCGGATTACAAAGGGTTTGTTGGATCCGTGGACTTTGTCTCTTTCGCGCTTCCAGCCTCAAGTCGTTCAGCAACGAATACACCAGCCCTGCACGTACAGGCTTCCAGGCAACTACCGGGTGTCAATCATGACGTGGACAGTGATAATGAACTTCACTGTGAACCCATCAACACCTCAAAAACAGTTCCTGGAATTGGTTCAATGGGCGTTAGTGATTTAAACTATCCGCTTTCTCTATTTGATGGCCTTCCGGAACTTCCCCTCGCGGGCATCATCGAGGACCTCACTCGCACGTTCGAGATTGGCTTCCTGAAGAAAGCGCCCTTTTTATCGAGTCTATCGAATCTAGACAGCCCTATCCTTGCTGGACTGACGGGAAGAGCTCCAGTCCCTCCATATCTTGCCTTTAGCAGAGCTTTGATTGGGACGTTGGTCTCCGAGCGCCTTGACTATCGTATTTGGGCCGATAATCTCTACGAAACAGCCTTGAAGCTCTTTGTAGGCTCAGTTGAGCTTGATAATAGGACATCGAGGAATATGCACTGGTATGAAGCGGTAAGTATGACATTTCACGAAGTCTGACCTGAAAAAAAGAAAAGATAAGACAAATACTAACGATGAGACGAAAGGGAATACTGTTAGTGATATACGGGACGCTACACTCAGATGTTGCACTTTGGGAGACGACTACGATGGTGAATGGATATTTCTTGGCGGTATGGTCACAATCCTTTTGTTGAATACCCCCTACTCGCTGTTCTGACAATATTAGCCATACAAACGCCGCGGTTTTCTGAAGATCATCGACTCACATGCAACCTTCGACTATCAAGATATGAGTCTGTAGGTTCAACACACTCGAGGGAGAGGGCTGAATCGTGATCTTGCTAATGAAGCAGAATAACCTCGTTTTATTTTCTGGTGGATATTTTACGGGCGATCCATTTAAATACGCCTCCATCCTTCAACCAGACAGACTTATCGTTCCCCCTCACAACACCCTCGGCTGGTAGGTTTGAGGATCTTTATAGACAAATTATTGTCAACCGCCAGAGCCTCCCTCGAGGTTTATCTCCAGATGAATATCTATTGGCACTGTTGTGTATTCTGTCGGAAACAGTTCAACTTCTCCGATTCCTCGGGCCATTCGCCGACGAGACAATCCAAAGTAATCGGACGGGAGATATCCCAACTATGCATCTGTAAGTGGGTCGGAAAATGACGTGCACATGAGGCTAAATGAGCTACATTTAGCATAAAAGGACCCTATCTTCCGTCTTCCGCGACCCGCGAGTATCTACAGCAATCAGAGGCTTTGATACAATCACTTGACGTATGGCACAGCTCGGTTATCAATAACAATCCCGCCGATCTCAGCGAAGGTGAACACTTCGAAGCTATTTCCGAAGGCGATTTCAACTCCAATACTCTCAGGGTGCACAAAAGTGTCCTGCCATTGGCATATTTTTGTCGCATCTTACTGGAAATTGGCCCGCGAGCATTGGAACTGCCAAATATTGCTGGCTACGATGGACTGCCATCCAGAGGACAAAGCCCCCATTCTCCTCCCGATGAGCAGCCCCATC
Source organism: Penicillium pulvis (assembly GCF_028828015.1). NCBI lineage: Eukaryota > Fungi > Ascomycota > Eurotiomycetes > Eurotiales > Aspergillaceae > Penicillium > Penicillium pulvis. Next base: position 581,747 of record NW_026643072.1, read on the forward strand.
GTCTTGGTATCCATATCAGCGATACTGCCGTTGAATGCGCCTGGAAGGTCCTAGACGCATTGGATGATGATGAGCGTGGCTCAATCTACACAGAGACCACAAACAACGACTCTTTGATTGCCCTCTGGCTTCCACTGGTTGTATTCTACGCGGGCCTTGCAGTATGGGCTCGCATGCAAGAGGATCAAGACCGAGGAGTACTCAAGGGAGCTCAAAATTCAGTACCGGCTCGTCGTCGACTTTTGCGATCGTTTCAAAACGAACTAAGGAGGATGGAAAAGCAGTATAAGAGTGCCTCACGAATGGCGGACGTCATCAAAAACTTGAGTCCTTGATATCCGACAGATATTGTTTTCATATATACATGTGCTAGTGAGAATTCGAGCAGTAACATCACTGGCCATATGTGGCCGCGTACCATCCATTGGCATCTTGACCTTCAACCACGATCTCCCGAACTTCAATCAACCACTTTCCGTCTTCAGTTCTTCGGAAGACATCCTGCCACTGGCCCCAATGATCAATTGTCGATGTACCAGTCATAGCGAAGAAAAGCGATTTTGTCTTTGCCTCCGTCTCACTTGAAAATTCGATATCCACACTGGTGAGATGGTGGCGGATAAAGGTTGGTGGTTTGCCTTGGACGACGGTACCCATTTCTGACGGGGGAACCTCGGCTCCATTCGGGAGACGAAAAATGCCATTGGAGTGAAATAGGTTTGCCATTTCAGAAAAGGGGGCATTTTCGCGTGCCATTATGCAGTATTTGTTAAGAATTCGTTCGATCTCGGTAATAGCGATGACTCGCTCGATGGAGCCTGGCTTGTTCAGGTCAACCATGGTGAAATGCGTTGGATGGAACTGGTTCAGATTGGAGGGTAATGGTAACGCGAACGTTTGGAGGCCTGGCTGGAGTTGCTAGATATTAATATGGCTTGCCTGATACCACTACGCAACCCACGAGGTTCTAATGTGGGGAGCCGAGAAACAAATAGCGGGGTACATTATTGAGAAATAGTGACTCTGGTCGTGTAGGTCAAGTCAAAAATACATAATTTGATTCGTTTGTCTCACCTTCAGTCATGAACACCCAGTATTTATTAGCGTTGATCAAATACTATCGCCCGTAAAATCCCTCGGGGGATTGGAAAGCAGGTATCATATCAGAACAGTGTGACTCAGTTTATGACGGCTTTCAAAAAATCATGACAATTGATTCATAGTGGATCAGGGCGATGGTCTATATTCAAAGTCGCATTTTGGTGGCGCTCAAACAGAGCATAAATTCAACTCTAAACCCATAGTAGATGCGAACAAAGCCGACAGACGGAGGATCGTCATTCGGTCGTCCCACGCCGGCCGAAGAAATCAAGTGGGGAACCGGTTCAGTATTCGGGTGCCACAGACACATTTCGCATGGATCGGGAATTGACTCGGGACTGGGGAACTTCAATACACCAATTGTAACATTGGAAAGGCATGGAAGCGCCACGTAAGGTGGCGTAGGCTAGATAAAATCATTATAGCAGCCGCGATTACATCGTGGGGATTTCTCCATGAGGGGGCGATGCGCGTGTTTTCTCTTAGACAAACTGTCGTCCCTTTGCAATAGTGAATGCAGATAAGACAAGCGATTATAGTTCAACGTCGCGATACCGAACTCAGCTTTCCCCATCATATAACACCATCGGTCTCGCTACTAGTCATCACGATATGAGAAAAGACAGTCATTCTATTTCGTTCGAAGGTCTGGAGTTTGTCACCTTAATTTCTGTGTGCATTTCTGATCAAGGATTTCCACGTAGTAGACCATCTTCAACTATCGAAATGTGTCTTCGACTGGGCAGACAGTTATGATCAAAAGGTGTGTTTCTTGGGCTCTATTGAAGCATGACTAACCTCCCCACCAGGACTGGAATCGTTTGCGCGGCATTTCGGCTGCCCAACTGAAGGTATGCTTTAATTGCCCTCTGTTCCGGTCTAAATGGCGCTTCAATGCTCACTATCTTTCCAGGTTGACTATCGAGAGGTCCTAGGGCCCGACGACTACTGGCCCGAAATGTCGCTCGATGATTTCGTTGCGAAGATGTCGGATCCTAAGCTTCTAGGGAATCCTTCTATACGGACTCAACACCTTATCGGTGCAACGTGGTGGGAGAGAATATCCGAGACTGAGGTCATTGGACACCACCAGATTCGTGCAGCCCATCTTCGTTACAAGGATGAATCCTTGACCGAGGAAGTCAGGCGCGGTCACTCCCATGCCACCAATGAGCTCTACTACCGGAAAATAGAAGGGACGTGGAAATTCGCAGGCCTTGCTCCATCTGTGCTTTTCAACGAGTTTGACTTCAAAGATATATTTCAAAGCCATACATAATAGCAGTGGCCTTTGTTGTATAGCATGTTAAGATCAACCATATGCAATGATGGGATATACATATTCTTTCCTAAACCGATTGATCCTGTTCCGGACACTCAATCAATATATTGGTGTCCAAAATAAAATTGATAAGCCGTTACTTTCCATTCAAGTGATTATACACTATCTGCATTAATGAAGCGATCAAGGTACGATGAAAGCTTGGCATCATGTTCTTCGCCACGCCACGCGACTATTCCATCTGGGCGAACCAGGACAGCTCCCTTTTTCTCTACGCCGCATAGTTCCCGCCAAGTTCTATCACGGTCAGTCCACCCTTTGTTGCCATCGATGATCTCGATCTTGACAAGGCAGGATTGCTGTGCAACCCAATCCCACTTGTCGGTGGTCTCAGTAAGCAAGACAAATTCATGATGCTGGAGGAGATCTCTGGTGGATGAAATTGTGCTCCCACGTTGAAGCCAGGCATGAGGAAGGTGGTGTCCAGGAATAGTGGAAGGTTGGTAAACAAGATCATTGAGAGTTTCATCTGCTTTGATTTGTTTATCATAACCTGTTCGTCCTCCTTCGGAATCAATATCTGCCGAAGGATAAAACCACCCCATCTCTGTGCCATGTGCACTGAATTCGCTGTCCAGCACCCGTTGAGCGTTTTCGATCTCCGCCCTGACTCGGGGATAATCCGCATGAGTGGGATCGAGGCAGACATCAATGGCCTTTTGGTTTTCCTCGCAAGTCTTGTCTATAGAGAGACCGACAGCCCGGTCCATAACCCCACCATGACTTTTCAAATTGTGGAGACTAGATTTCGCCACGCGTTGGGCAATGGGGCGACGCTCTTGGTCATATGTGCTGAGCAGAGTATCGGGTGACTTTATATGGCCTCTCAGCACGAAAGCTAATTTCCATATTAGATTAAAGGCTTCTTGAATGCCTGTATTGAGACCAAGTGCTCCCCATGGTGGGATGCGGTGGGCGGCGTCACCAACTAGAAAGACATTCCCAGCCTTTGTTCTAAATCGCTCCGCGACAATGCTAGTCACAAACCAATGACTGACACTCTGCAGATCGATGTCAAGGTCATCAATGTTTAGCGTTCGGCGAATTCTTTCCACCGTCAACTGGGTATCGAATCGTTCGGGATCCTCTGGAAGCATCGCACATCCAAAGCACCACTCCTCAGTTTCTGGATTCGAAGGATAAGGCCCCAGATGATATAAATAACCAGATTTGATACTACCTCCCGTTGCCGGATTTATGAACCAGCTGATGAAAACCCTAGGGTCTGGATGGTGCTTCAAAATAGGTGCCCGGAAATGTGCTGAAACCATGTCAAATATCTCCCTCTCGCCTTCCCATTGGATTCCAAGCCAATCTGTCACCATTCTTCCTCCATCCGCACCTAGGACATATCTCGTTTCAACATCATATGCAACCCCATCCGCACCCCGAACATTCAAGACAACGTGATCATCTTTTTCGTCCAAACTTAGGACTTCACTGCCATACTTCACACCATTCGGATTGAGTTCCAGTGCGCGGCGCTGCAAGATCGGCTCTAGACGGATTTGCGGAAGTATAACATACGGCGAAGAACTGGCAGCAGCATAGGCAGCTTCATATTCGCCCTCACCCCACGCATCTCGTGAGTGAATTTCCCTCCCATCCGGTCCCAAACTGGTATACCATGCAGTGCGACTGTAAGTTTCCCTTGGAGCAGCCTGTTTCAAAACGTCTGGCTCGATACCGATGTGTCGGAAGATTTCAATGGTGCGTTGGTTCAAGCCACAAGCCTTAGGATGGATCGAAGTGGACGGGTGGCGTTCAAAAAGAAGGTGGGGTATATTTTGGAGAGATAACAAAATTGAAGAAACCAGCCCGACAGGGCCTCCTCCGATAATCACAACGCGTTGCATAACGCCTCGGTGAAATTAGAAAGTTGAGCGATAGGAAAGGAAGCTCTACCGACTATACGACGGATAAAACAATTGAAGATTCATATAATGCGACTAATGCATGAATGGAATAGAATTCTGACTGAGCCTTTACCCCCAGGTACCCCGCTTGGCCAAGTGTTATCTGTACGGTCTGTGGGGCTAATCAAGCATGTACCAGATTGTAGGGTCTTTTCCTGTCTTGCAACAAACATTCAGAACGCATTGGCCGAGTCTATTGCTTTGATGTTGGACTACGCCAGCTGAGTTCCATTGGCCACTACTATCTAAATTCGCGGTAAATCTCCAATGTTCGAGGGACACAATGAGGCCCACATTGAGCATATTCTTCATATGTTGGTATTTAATTAGGCCGCTTTCAGCAGAGTCTACGAGTGAAAAGAAATTGGCAATTGTTGCTCAATGCAGAGGGGTATATGGTGAGCATGATAGTATTTTCTTGCGATAAAAGTATATTATCAGTACCGAATCAACCTACTCTGAATGGAGGAGTTCAATTCGAAAGGCATTTTTAATATATGGACCAAGCATTGTTCCACAACTGCGCGTTGTGGTAGTGACTTTTGAACATAACGTCCTCGATACATTGCAATGAATGTATGATAATCCAAGTCGTCTTCAATGGCCTCCATACGACGGGCCATATGAGTGGATAAATTGAGAGCGTCACCGGGTAGAAATTCGTTAGCGGTTGGAGCCATCACCCCCACAAGGCGAGGAACGAATGCCTGCATCATGACGCCGAGATATTCTCTATCGCTTGCGGTGCAAGAGCGAAGATCACTTCTCCCGAGAACGAGAATGGAACTACAGAGAGCGTTTAGTTATGACAGCAGAAGAACGAACACGATAAGTTGCGTACATGTAAAGAAACGGATCCCGTGCATCAAAATCCATTCCGATTTGATCACTGTTCGTCAGCGACCAGCGCAAAACATATAGAGGGGGTAATCACTTAGGTATCTCGGCTGCGACAAGGGATGGCACAGACACATTCTTTAAAAGTCTTTCCACCAATGCTTTTGCAGGAAGGCGGCCTTCGCTTTTGCCATGTACGTCATTGTATACCCCATCGCGAAACTCGTAACGTGACGAGGCATCCCGAGAGTTTCGACCGTAGAGTCTAGCTTTGTCAGACACAAAGTGGAAAAAGAGGGGCGAAGACGTACATTCGACCTTGCGCCGTGAAAACCACGATGTTGGCTTCAACAGTCATTTGCTCGGGAACTGGAGCATCCCCATGGTTCCCATGGCAAAAGAAATAGCGCAGGGAGCCTTGTCCGTATGTTTCTCCCATTGTTCTAGGCTCAAATCCACAGGGTTGTCGTTAACACCAAATTTCTTTGGGTTCGGCCGCGGGAGCGGGCCATTTCTGCAGGTTCCGCCGACTCGGATTTACCGGGTCAATTGTAAACACGCGCTGTTTACGACACTAACGTGACTGATAGGTACTCCACAGGCAATGATGTTTATGTTAGAAGTCTTCTGACCGCCAAGGGACATTTTCAGTGTGTGAGCTATATTTTTGGAAATGCCATTACTTTGTTGTTGAGATCTAATCCCGATCATGATCGGGTCCCACCACGCGGGACCGGAAGAATCGGATTTACGGCCGAACTGGCTAGTCAGAATCAGGATTAACGGGAATATGTGCGCAGATCGCGATCCTAACGAGGGAATGTATTAGGGAGATCTCCATACCCCACGTCGCCGTCCACGAGTGACGTGATGTATGTCTACGGGTAGCTCGGATGACTTGTATCAAAAATGACAGGAATGTATGCCATTTATCATCTATGTCGGTACCACCCCGATATAAAAGCTGTTCATTAAATGAAGTTCCATAGGAGAATTTGCAGATAGGAAGGTGTTTTGAAACGCAAAAGTGTTGCTGGTGGAGTTGAGAATATTCGCACCTGTGGGGAGCCGACCTTTTGAGGCAACTTCATCATGCTGGCGGGACCACGGAAATATGTTGTGCTGAGATCGCCCCGCATTCCATCAGTATTTCCACCCTTTCTTTCGACGCCCCCCTTTGATCCTCACCAGAAATCAAATTTCAGCTATGTCGCTAAAAGTAGGCTCCATTGAAGTCTTGCAGTGTCCAGTTAAGGACCCCGAATCTTCAGATCCCCGATATGACGGCCCAGAGCCAAGTCTCACAATCCTAGAAAAGGGATTCAGGAAGGATCCGGATGCAGCAGCCTTCCAAGCTGCCACTATTTTTGAGAAAGATGTCAAACTCAGTCTACGGGACGGTGTAAAAATCCGAGCGGACATCTTCCGTCCTAACGATGATGTCAAGGTTCCTGCACTGATCGCCTGGAGTCCATACGGTAAAACAGGTCGAGGTATGTCAATGGCTCCGCGAACGGCAAGCCTTGAGCTAAGAATCCTACGCAGGTCACTTCAATCTTGATGTTGTTCCCGGTCGCGTTGGTGTTTCAAAATCAAGAGTTTCAGGCTTTGAAAAGTTCGAAGCACCTGATCCTGCCGAATGGACTGCCCGTGGCTACGCAATTGTGAATGTTGACGCTAGGGGTGTCTATGATTCCGAGGGAGATATTCGGTACGTTTTGGTCTTGCGCAGTTCTTCTAGGTTGAAGTAACCACCCATGCTAAGTAGCACGTAGCTGGTGGGGTTCAGCCGAGGGCAGAGACGGATATGACGTTGTGGAGGAGCTTGCAAAACTGCCTTGGTGCAACGGCAGCGTTGCGCTTGTCGGCAACTCCTGGCTTAGTATCGCACAATGGTTCATTGCAGCTGAGCGTCCGCCACACCTGAAGTGTATCGCTCCTCTAGAGGGGGCCAGCGACATATATCGTGAACTTCTCTGTCGAGGTGGAATACCCACTTGGCCATTTCTTGGCTTTGTAGCTCAGACCATGTGTGGTAAGTTCCCTTTGAAGAACGAATCTTCAGATGCAGATCCACTGATGCTCCGGAAAAAGGTCGAAATGAGCAGGAGGATGTGAAGGGTATGCTCGACCAATATCCTTTGATGAACGAATACTGGGAAGACAAGCGGGCTAAGATGGACAAAATCAATGTTCCTGCTTATGTTCTGGCGAGCTATTCTACGTTCCTACACACAATGGGCTCTTTCAGAGCATTCGAAGAAATCAGTCATGATCAAAAATGGTGAGATTCTTTGTCAAGTTTTCTTTTATGTTGTCACTCGATCTCATGAACATTACAGGCTACGGGTTCATCCATTTCAGGAATGGTATGATCTTTACCAGGAGAGTACCAATGATGAACTTCAGAAGTTCTTCGATAAATACACGAAAGGGCTCGACAATGGCTGGGAATCGACTCCAAAAGTCCGAGTCTCTCTACTTCGTTTCAATCAGGTATGGAAGCCAATACAAGCATCAAGGAGCTGCTGACCAATAGAATAGGATCCTATCATCAATCATGTCCTCGAAAATTGGCCTGCTCCATCTACTACCTTTCAGGAGTTGTATCTTGGCGTAGACGGTCTTTTATCCTCGGCGGTTCCAACCGCTGCGGGTGATATTTCGTACCAGTCAGACGTCAAAAGCCTGCAGATGGCCACCGATACCGAAGAGCTCTCATTCGAGTATACGTTCCCTCAGAAAGGTTGCATTCTAGGCTGCTCGCGAGCAATCCTTTTTGTGTCTTGTGATGATTCGGATGACATGGACGTTTTCGTCCAGCTACGCAAGGCCGACGCAGACGGGAATCTGCTGGAGAATATTAATATCCCTCTAGAAGATCTGAAGATTGAAGCAAAAGACGTCGAATCAATTAATCCATTGAAGTACCTTGGTCCACCCGGGGGTCTTCGTGCTAGCCACGCTGCCCTTGACCAAGCTCTGTCCACCACATCTTGGCCTGAGCATGACTTTTCATCTCGAACTCCTGTGCCAAAGGGAAAGATTGTGAAATTGGATATTGGAATATGGCAGACTGGGATTGTCTTTGATGCAGGCGAGAAGCTTATCCTGAAAGTATCGGGTCACAACATGACTTTGGCTGAGTTCCCCCCACTGAGAGGACAAACACCCAATGCCAACGTGGGACAGCATCACATTCATTGTGGAGGCGCAAACCAGAGCAAATTGATCATTCCCTTGGTGGAAATCTGAGAAGGAAGCCGCTCTTTTATATTTCCACATGTCCAAACCTTGGAAGCTTCTCCAAGTGTCTAAATCTATTATTCATCATCATGATACAGAAACTATGCAAACCAACCCTTGAGATAAGGATTACGAATGCACATACTGAGGTGCTCAATATCATATCATTTCAAATCACACATGTCACTGAATAACATCACTCACTCATATGGTAAATACAACGCGGACTTGCCATTCTCGTAGACTTCTCTAAAGACCGCACGATCAAAGAGCTCGTACAGACCTGCCGGCATCAATGCCGCGCAATCAACACTCTTTTGCTCTAGATCAAACACTAAGGCTACATGCCCTTGTCGTCCGGGCCCTATCCAATGTACCAAAAACAAATCCGGACGAATCTGGCGCTGTTGGTAGGGAAGTGCGAGTACTTCAGTTCCATCCGGAAGAGGTGGAACCGTGAAGTAGACTAGTTCCTGGCTGAAACTGATGCGATACTGTGGGCCTGTGGGATATTGGTACTCGAATGTGCGGCCGACCATACCAGTCGTCTTCGGTCCGCCGACTTTATCAGGAAGATGGTTTGGCTTGAACATGATGAGCTATGACACTTGAGATCCATAAATTGGTAATTTGGGGCGGGTCATTACGTCGGGAACATTCACTGCTATATTGTCCGTTGGGGTAGGCATGTTGAGGCAAGGAAGAACCTTGAGATGATATTGAATATGAATAAGTCTGTAAAAGGGTTTCAATTCAGCTTGGCTAGTTGAATGTAGGAATCTGGAATCTGGGCATGCACTTTGCAAACTACTTAGCAATATATATAACAAAACAGTCTGCTGATCAAGAAACTGGATCATGTGCATTTTGTGGGGTAAGCTTCAGTAGGTAAACATAACCGACGGGCATTTCCCCGCGATTTCCTGGGTGCCAAACTTGTCTCATTTACCAATTTCCCCCGCCGGGAAGAACCACATAACGGCATAATACAGCTCAGTAAGCCACCCAAGCCGTCGTAAGGGAAAACCTGAAGCTGGGACTACTTTGAGCTCGTGGGGGGGCGACAGCCTATCGGTAATTATCGGCCCCGCATATTCACCCCGTCATAACTCAATAACGCGGGACTAACGTGTGGCTATCGAGTAGAGAAGCGGGGGTATGTAGCAACTTCGTGGTCGGTACGTTCTCGAACTTGAGCTACAGAGTTTGGAATCCAAACGTTGAAGGACAATTCTTATATATAGCCGGCGGAAATGAGTATCCGAGACGTTGGTCATGCATCGGGTGAAAATAGACAATTGAAAATTCTCCTCGGCATTCTGGGTTTACAATAGCTTGAAAATTTCCCGATTTCGTGATAAAGGAATGGAGAATGAAGACTGGATACATGGAAAGAGCGAGATCTAGGACCTGATGGGTACTAAAAAGATACAACCGGAAGACTTGGCAGCAAGAGACAGCCTACCAATCTTTCAAACCAATGGGCCCGGTACATGTCCAATGCTTGTGGGTCAACTTATTGTTCTCAACCTCGTCCACAATGGCTACCGCCATATCTTCGTTATAGATCCCGTTGTCAATCCCATACTCAGCAGAGCCCATAGTATCATCCACATGTACCTCATACTTTCCAGTTCGAATTCCTATTTGGGCAAGGAGATTAGCATTTGAAAGGCCCAAAGATCGAATGTGTAACTACCTTTATCACGCAACTGCCAAGGGGGTGACAGAAAGCTCCATTTGGTCTCTTGTACGCCTTCCCACATGGTGAGCGCTGCTCGAGAGCAAAAGATAAGCCCAACCGTAGTCCGATGGGTAAGGTTTTTCTTGGCGGACCGCAAGAACCAGCTAGCAAATGGCCTGAACAGCCAAGAGAACCCTGCAGATCATACGATTTCTCAACAAATTTCCTCAGGGACCAGAAACTGAATACTGGGGGAACTTACAGCCAGGATTCTCACGATTTGATCTTGCCCACTTGAACGTACGAATGAATGTACCGAATGCTCGCTGCCCATGATCAAACATGCGTGTAGCCATGTAGTCGAGATGAACATCGGGCCATGCGTACCTATAAGTGGTTGGTGACTGTCTCCAGCAACATAATATTGACATGCGTTTCCTTAAACTCACCAGTGCTTGAATGCAAAGCTTTCATCATCACACAATTGGACACCATTCTTGTAATAGAGCGATCCAGCGCCACCTGTGCGGATAATTAGACTAGCATCAGAATTGCCATAGTATGATCACACTCATACCAATAATGATGAAAGGACCGCGATAGGTCGATCTGAGGATGGCCATCTTGATATTACCATGGCCTTCCACGCCTACAGTATAGACGGCTTCAAAGTCGGACAAGGGAGGAGCAAAGGCGGAGACGACTGCGTCAAAACCGCCATCAGATAAAATCTTGCTCAGACCTTTGATGTCGCTGAAGTCACAGGGAATGCCGCCGTACTCTCCAGACTTGGGCCATGTCTTAGGAGGCGAACGAGAAATTCCGACCACACTGTGACCTCTGGATAGGAGTTCGTCCACAACGCACGATCCACATTGCCCTTTGGGACCCAGAACCGCAACTCTGAGGCTTTTCGACATGATCGTAAGTGACGTCGTTGTTTCTGCTAGTTTGTTTCGACACAAAAGAATGCGAGGGACTGGAAGTGAAGGGCGAGACGGAGATTGAGAAGAAACAAAGTCAGGCCCTCAATTAGTCAAGGTATTAATCGCGCTTTAAGCTCCCTCCCTGGATCGATCATGTCTACATTTGATTGGTGACCATAGTACGACCCACGTACCCGAATGTATCATGCGCCCCTAAAACCACCTCCGTCGGCCTGCCATGTTCCCCGCTTTCCCCGCCATTTTACCCCGTCGGAGCCCCACTTGCACTTGCATCCGAGATCGACAGTGCTGGCTGAGCTCTATTGAGGATTGAGTGGAGACGTGACTTCGACTTTACGAAATGATTCTTTATGGATTGGAGCTCTGATTTGACCTACCTGTTCTCTCGGCTATTTTTTCAGACAATCTCAGCATCCCTAGGTCCTCACGGTCTCCTACTCCTGTTCACAACCACTCTGCCTCGACGGCTCCATACTGTCAAACTTCCCTTTTCCGCCTCATCAGCTACATGATGGTTGAAATCCAACCCCACGCCGATTTCCTGGCGTCATGTCAAAAGAACAGAAAGAAAGCAAAAGACTATATTCAATTTCGTTCTGCCTTGTCTCCAGAAGACCCTAAGGCGCGCTTTCCGGGGTTTCGCCAGGGACTTACTACCTACAAGGCTGGACAGCAAGTGGAAAAAGGCGCGAAGCCCTTGCCCGTTGACATTCTTATGCACGAAAGCATGCCCATGCTTCTTTCTGACGGCACCAAACTGTATTACGATATCTTCTTCCCAGCTGGTTACGAGAACCTTGAAGTCGTTGACAAGCACAAGAAGATCCCCGCGTTAGTTGCCTGGAGTCCATATGGCAAGCAGAAGGGCGGGACACTCTTGGACGACTTTCCGTTCCGTGCCGGAGTACCCAAGCATTGGCTGTCAGGTCTACACAAATGGGAAGGGCCCGATCCTGGATTCTGGTGTGCTGAAGGATACGCAATTGTTAATGTGGATACACGTGGCGCCTACACCTCCGAGGGTGATTTGGAAATAATGGGCTACCAGGAAGCCCAAGATGGAGCAGAATTCATTACTTGGCTTTCGGAGCAGCCCTGGTGCAATGGCAAAGTCGGGCTCACCGGCAATAGTTGGCTAGCGATGTCGCAGTGGAAGATCGGAAGTCTGCGACCCAAAGGCCTTGAAGCGCTCGCGCCATGGGAGGGAATACAGGATATGTATCGTGACAACACGTGTCAAGGCGGAATCCCTGCCGGTGAATTCCATAATTCGGTTGCCGGTCAGAGAATCCTACATCAGCGTCTTTCATGTGGAAACAATGCTGACAACAGACAGATACCCTCGCTAGCTACGGGAAGCTTGAGGACCCACCTAGTGTTCTGGCTAAGTATCCCCTATTCACCGAATACTGGGAAGACAAGAGAGCCAAATGCGAGCAAATTAACGTTCCCACGTACGTGGCTGCCTCCTGGACGAACCCAATTCATACCCCGGGGACGATGAGGGCTTACCGATGCATCCCTGAATCCGTCCCTAAGTGGCTTCGAGTGCACAACTCACAGGAATGGCCAGATTATTATGCAGATTCCAGCTGCCGTGACCTGAAGAGATTCTTTGATTACTTCTTAAAGGGGGTGGAAAACGGCTGGCTTGACACGCCTAAGATCCGACTCAGTGTCCTAAACTTTGGGCTAGATGGTCTGGATGATACCCTGAACAGGGCGGAGACTACTTGGCCACTGGCTCGAACAAAGTACCAGAAAGTTTATCTGAGACCTGACGGAAAGATGAGCCCATCACTTTCAACCGAGTCGGGTCAAGTCACATACGACTCCAAAAATGGAAAAGCCACATTCCGGTATCGCGTACCCCATGACATGGAGACTACAGGACATTTCATTGCTCGCATCGCAGTGTCTTGCCCATCCAGCGATGATATGGACCTTTTCGCTCAGGTGTGCTGTCTTCGTGGTCGCTCTGCATACAAGCAGGGTGTTCTCACCATCCGACCTGACAATATGATGGTGATTAAATTGTTGAAGTTGCTGCATGACTGGCAAGTTGGCCTTCAGGGAGTTGGCATGTTGTTCCATTGGGGACCAGCAGGCCAACTCCGGGTCAGTCATGCCCACCAACTCAGTGAACATGCTACTTCTTTCGAGCCGCTTTATGCCCATGTCGACCGTGTTCCATTAACTAAAGGGGAGGTTCGAGTCGTGGAGATTCCACTCCGTCCTTACGGGATGTATTGGAGGGTACGTACCGCTCTACGCTAAGCCAAACTGTGGCATTTCGTAAACAGACCGCTGACTGCACATTAGAAAGATGACATTATGGAGCTTACGGTTGCAGGCAATCCAGTGCTACCATTTCCAATTCCGGGTGTCAAGCCCTTGCAGGGAACAAATACTGGAACTCATATCATTCATTGCCTTGATAGAGGAGATGACAGCTCTTGCCTTGTTGTACCATGTACTTAGTATAGCGTCACGGCTACCTCAAATCATGGACAGTACCCCAAAATCTCAAGTCTTGTCAATGAGCAAGAAAAATAATCTCGTGGCATGACGACTAAACTCCAGGGGTTGGGAGCCTATTGCCAAGGGCCGGCATGTTACCTTCTATAGAACCGTGTCGCCAATGTGGATGGGAACTTATTAGCCCCTTTTTCACTTCTGCTATTTTTCATGTTCCATGTCTAGTGCATCATACAGGATTCTTTGTTGTGGTCCACTTCTTTCCAGCTATCAATTGGGTAGCTCCCTCTCCTTCGGCTTAAGCAAAATCCGCCCGCTGACAAAGTTTCTGTCCCAATGGCCCCCACACGAGTTGTGCAGTTATGTGGCCCATTCCTAAAATCCTCTAGTATGTGCATATGTTCTCGCTGATTTCACTTTGGATAAATTCGGCATCGGGTATAACGGCAACCCGAGGATGATCCCTTCTCATGGGGCCGACGGGGCCGACGGGGAATCCGAGTCTCCACTCATCACTCGTGTTGATTGGCAGGTTCTGTATTTGTCCCCGTTTAAAGTGACGTATTGGGCCCAAGACCGAAACCTTGGAAGATGTATTGTACCGTACTATTCTGCAGCGGGACAAGTGACCAAAAAAACTCTTCTAATAGGCCGCCAGAATCGATGCCATAAGAGAAGCATAATTTCCGCCATCATGGCTGATCTCTTCAACACAAAACCGTTTCGATACAGGGGATAGTAAGACAAAATGGCCAGTCAGGCAATCTTATCATCTTTATGGGGTGTTTCCGATGTGGGATATACAGGAATGGCCACTGTTGTAGCTGTGGTCATCTTTGTGGCGCTAATTGCTAGGCTTGCGCTTCGGACATACCGCACGCAATTGCATCCTTTGAGTTCCTTCAAGGGACTTCCAGAGGCATGCGTGTCGGAAAATTGGCTGTACAGGGTAACAAAAAGCGGGAGAGCAGAACAAACTTTCGAAGCTCTTCACGAAAAGTACAGTATGTGTTCTGCTAATTTTCTGCCCAAACGGGAAGCTGCTGATCTTTTATTTCAAATTTAGACACAAAAGCGCTTCGGATTGGACCTAACGAGTTGCATATTACCGATATTGAGCTGTACAAAGTGATCTACAACCAATCCAAACCCTTCCTCAAGCATGCCCCATTTTACGATGGGTTCAGCACACCGCACACTGTTTTTGCTGAGCTCGATCCTCTTTTACATAAGGAGCGCCGGCGCATGCTGAATCCTTTGTTCTCGAAAGTTGGTGTTTACAAGTTGGAACCTCTTATCTGCGAGAAGATCTATATGCTATCGGCCAAAATCACTCGGCTTTGCGCGACCAAGGAAATTGACGTCTACAACGCAGTTCGGTGAGTCTCAAACACCCCATGCGAAGTAACAGTACTCTAACTGCGCGTGGCAGCCTCTTAACCACAGAAATCATCACAGAGTTTGCCTTTGCGAAATCGCCTAATCTCATTGAAGAGAGGGGGGATGAAATGGATTCATGGTTCCTTGACGCTTTCGATGTCGGCTCCAAGAGTATCGTCGATCTACAGTACAATGCAGTCCTCCGAAATATCGTTTCGATTCTTCCAGCTAGTGTGGTGAAATTTCTGAATCCCCAACTTCGCTCTATTCTTGATCTTCAGGAGGTATAGTATTGCAACCCCATTATATCTCTATCAGCAATACTGACATACACATGCAAGTTCGCGGGAAGCTGCATGCGATACTGGCAGACATCGTCTGGGACCTCTTCTTTCCCCGTCATCTTTGATAGCCTGAAGTCAATCTCAGATGATGCTAAGATTTCTGAAGCAATGGATATTCTAATCGCCGGCGCTGATACCACTGCATCTACTCTTACGACTGGATTCATTCATATCCTGTCCAATGACAAAATCAAAAGCCGTCTTGTGCAGGCCATTGATGAAGCGATGCCAGACACAGGATCGCTAATTTCTCTTCAAGCCCTGGAGAAAGTAGAATATTTGGTATGTGACGATCTTAGGACAAAGAACCCCAATAAGAACCCTGCTGAGAATTTTCAAGTCGGCATGTGTGAAGGAGTCAATCAGAGTGGGCATGGCCGTACCAGGTCGTCTACCTCGTGTTGTTCCACATGGTGATCCATTCGTTGTTGAGGGCAAAGTTGTTCCTCCGGGCGTAAGTTCAGTCTTGCTTGTAATAGATGTTTATTTACTGCACTGTGAATAATACTGACGAAATATCCCCTGCGAATTATAGACCGTTGTTGGTATTTCAACATATACCATGCACGTTTCTGAGGATGCGTGGGGACCCGATGCCCGTGAGTTCAACCCGGACCGTTGGATCGGGCCCGGATCCAAGGGCTTGGAACAGTGGATGTGCACGTTTTCCAAAGGCGCAAGAATGTGTCTGGGGCAGAAGTAAGTCTATAAAATCTCGAAAAATTGCATAATTATATCCTGTTTCACATCGACTCACATCTTTATCATTGCAGTGTTGCGCCCGCTGAGATTACTCTCGCATTCGCTTATTTGTTCCGTAACTACGAACTAAGTCTTCCCAAGGGATATGTTAAGCCAGATGCCCTTGACCACTTCACCTTGGCGTATCAGAAGCCCGGGTTACCTGTTGTGTTCAAGCCTCGCCAGTAAAAGCATATGGGGCGTGATCATGGAGGCCGCGGGTATTTCGGCCTGTCTTGGAAGGTTAGCCTCTGAGCCCTCGACACAAGCGAGTTACAAAGTTGAGACTTGGAGTGTCTTGGCTTTTTTTCAAAAGAAGAAACCCAATTTCCTTGGATGTATAATATTAGCCCAGGTAGCTTGTCTCCAACTGCGAATTTGAACCCCTACCTACATAACGTTGGAACCTGCTTTTACCCTTGATAAACCCCTTAAGCCACAAATTTCCCCACTGCGCCACGAAGCGGGGTTACCTGTAGGCTACTCTAATATAGGTAATATGAGTGAGAAGCGCAGAGACGTAACTTTTGTAGTGGGGCATTTCCCCGCTTGAAGGTCATGTGACCTCAAGGGCTGCAGTTCCGCGGATCCGCTGAGTACGCATGCCCAGCCGCTCTTCAAGGTGCCTCAACTCGCGCCTAATTACATGGGCACTGCCCTGCTCTTTCACAATGGCAGATTTACCTCAAAGGTCTTCATCAAATTACCAACATGATGCATCATACCTTTACTCACCCCCAAGCGCCAATGATATCCCCTCTCTACCGAGAAGGTACAATTGCAGCGTCTGCTCCACGTCTTTCCATCGCCGTGAGCACTTTGAGCGTCATGTTCAGAGCCACTCTAAAAGAAAAGATTTCAAATGTGATGTTTGCGATAAAAAATTTACGAGGAGGTAATTCGTTTCGCTAGTCCAGGCGCATGCAGATGGACTTACAGTTGTCTCTAGAGATACATTGCAACGCCATACAGCAATCCATGGACAGGTAGCAACAAAAGTCCAGAAGCCTTTGTCAAGGGCACCACGTGCTTGTCTCAATTGTGCCAAGTCTAAACAGCGCTGTTCTGAGTCCCATCCATGTCATCGCTGCAGTCATAAAAATTGGACTTGCCAGTTTCCCAGCAATTCAAAGGAAACGGGACCGCGAGGACAAGAAACCCTTCTGGAGACCACTGAACCAAGGATAAGCATTCCAAATAATCGAAGATTATTGCTGAATGATCTTTGTGAGCCATCGCTTGTATCTGCGATCTCCCCTGCAAGCACAACTTATTCGGATCCCAGAGATCCAGGCAGTGTCGCTTTGCCGGGCGTGGCATATGTAGACCCTGTTGTCCCAAACCAGCCCGAGCAAATAGCGCAATACAATGATGCTCCTTCTTTATTTGAAGCATTCATGCTTTGGCCGATGGATGATGCCTTTGAGAATTACAATATGACTGGTAATCACTCCAGTCTTCAGACGACACCTGGACCCACTGGGACAATCGCACAACCCCAACTACCAGCAATCTCACATGGAACTGGGACGGCCATGGGGTTAAGGAATGTTCTTAAAGAGCCCTCAAGACATCCTGCCGAGGATTCAATGCCCCTCTCCAGTGGCCAGTCGGATACTTTTCTACGAGGAATTGACCTCACAGAGGAGGACCGCGACATTCTAATTTCCGAGGACTATGTACACGTCACTAAACCATCCAACGAAATCTATGAAAGCATGCGTGTTCTGTATGCTGATGTGAGTCGGTCTTCCCCTGAAGCATGTCTGCCAAGCCTCCCCTCGCTGGACATTATCCACGCATGCACGCAGCTGTATTTTGAACATTTTCACCCGTGTTTTCCAATCCTTCACCAAGGTACCTTTGAGGCTCGAAGCTCGTCATGGTTGCTGTACCTTGTCATAGCCGCTGTGGGTAGTCAGTACTCACGACTTTCAATCCGGGCAAAATTATTCGCTGATCTAGTCAAGATCGTTCGAGTAGCCTTGCTTCAAAAGGTATGTTCTCAGCTTATATTCAGTACGATACCATCAGAGTTGTTCTAAAAACAGAACAACAGCTCAACTACGCGTTGACGATGCAAAACAATCTTGAACTAGCCCAAACAACCCTCTTATTCAACATTGCCCTCCTCTTCGGCGGCTCACGCGAAGGCATGATGCATCTGCAATACCAACGAAATGTGCTGGTAACGATGTGTCGGCCTCTTCTTGTTCCCGGAATCCTGTTCGCAAAGAGCTGGATATTATCGAACACAAGCGTACCGAACGTAGATTGGAGTCGATGGGTTGCGACCGAGGCTTGGAAGAGGGTTATTTACTTCACATGGTGTAAGTCAAGTCTTTATTGTGACTCTATCTCCTATGTCCCGTTACATTTAATTGACACAGAACTCGAAAGTGATGGAATGCTTCCAATTGATCTTGTTAGATCTTCCAACTATCATTGCGGTTAGTGACCTGCATATAAGTATGCCATGTCATGATGAACTATGGCGGTGTGAAAGCTTGCATGAGTGGGAGCGGGCCAGAGCCTTTAACAGAGGTAATTTAGAACATCAATGCGGTCGAGAGCAATTTGTAGCTGACTTGGCCCGATCAGATCCCCAGGAATGTCCCGGCGTTCTTTCCTTACTCAAGATGGATGTTATTGACCATGAGCGCATCGACCAACTAAGCGATCCTGCGCTTTTGATATCGACCGTTTCGGTGTACGTTGCCGATAGGCAAGCTTCTCAGCAGCAATCATTGCAATTATTATCCGGCACACACACTATACCGAACCACCAGAATGTGGATTTTACAGAATCAGTCCACGCTGCCAGGCTTGAAGACACCGTCGATACCATTCTTGGTAGCTTGCAATATTCTGCTACCGAATGCCACCACAACTCAGCTATTTGTCCCATTGTCGCAAAATTGTCTCTCATCCTTAGGATGCTCCGCTTCATCAAATACCGCCCATTATATCTCTCTTCGGGGTGGATGGCCCAAGCCGAGGAGGTTCGTGCCGCCAGGCAACATATCGACGAGCTATTGCATGCAGAACCTAGCAAAGCTCGTCAGGGCCTGTTACATGCTGCCCAGCTGTTCCGCATAATTCGTTCCCAGCGTCAATACGACCCCTTCGACTCTTTTATTCTACTTATGGTTGTTCTATACATATGGAATTACGACAAATACGTGGTTTCACATTCCCCTTGGAACGGAGACAACGAGGAAACTCTCCGAATCGATCAAAATATCGACGGAGATTTACAAGAGGAATGGATTGCGGGTACAAAGCGCAAGCAACTTCATATCAGTGGAATAGGGGTCCTCAACGGCCAGGATAGCATGTCCCGCATCATCAAAGAAGCAATGAGGATCTTGAATCACGACAAAGCTTGGTCGCGCCAGGCAGAGGCTATCAAACACTCATTGCATCAAATATTGAAAGGTGGTGCCCCGTCATTTGCCGACGTGGAGGCTGCGACGAATGAGACCGTTACTTAACACTATAATTTGAAACTAAGGCTAATGAGCGGACTTGCTGGCGACCCCTTTCCAATTTCAACCTTCGCATTTAATGAACACTCTTATGCACCGATCTGCCCCACTTTGGCCAGACTGCGTTGTCAATGCCCAGTCGTAGTCCACTTTCTCGTCACTATGCAGACTGCAGCCAGTGGGTCTCCCCTTACACTAGTAGCTGTAACAGGCTACATACTTGGATACAAGCTCGATGATCAGTACCCGTAATAGCAGTTTTGCCTTTCGGTTTCGTGGTTCGGAAGTGAACTCGCGAGTTGTAAGCTCCGCTTAGTCACTGTGAGTTACTTCATTTCTCCAGCGAGGGGCCGACGGGGCCGACGGGGTTCCCCACATAGTATTACGGTTGTAGATCATTACTATAAACGCACTCCAGCTTGGTCATTTGTGTCGCACTATCGAGAAATCATTAAAACAAGAGTAATGTCAAATTCGTTTCACTTAGCGTGAGCTGGTTTCATTAGATTCGTAGCTACATACCATTATTCGTCCTTACAGCATAAATAATAGGGGGTATGTCATCGCGATGCTTCTAATAACGTAATTCCCTAGCGAGCGGAACACCCCAACCAAAACGCGTCAATTAATCAGCCCGTTCTTCTTCAACCAACCACCATACCTCTAATTCGCTCCTAAAATCGTCAAAAATAAGTAGAGTAAGAGGGGCGTATCTTACTTGATATATAAGCTATTAAAAAGTAAGGAAAATTGTTAATTCATAAGGCAGTAGATATATATAATTTGCCATATCTCCATGATTTCTTCGCCAACAGGGCCAATTTGTTGCAACGTTGGCGAGGCCACTTGAGCATTTGTCACGTCCAATGCTGGCATTGTATCATTTTGCCAATTGACAAGCATCCAGAAGATATCCAAGAGTCCCGCAGCAGGAGGCTCACGAAGATCGGCATTTTCGCCTTTAACCAGGAGCTCCATATCTTGTACCCATTCGTCGAGGGCAACCACGCTAGCATCGCATGGTTTAGCCACCAGCCCGGTAAGCGACTGCCACTCAGTGGCTGCAGAGGTTGTGATATTGTAGACTGTCAATCCAGGGTCAGTTCGGTAACGACAATCTCGGACAATCTCCGTCATAATTTGAGCAGCAGCATCCTAGAGAATGTCAGTGATCCTTCCACAGGTGCATTGTCTAGATTGCAGTCATCACGTACGATCCGAAGCCAGTCCACTTTAAATGGGCCCAAGCTATCAGGGAGCTTGCGCATGGTTTGCGACGACCGTACCAGAAACGGAAGCCAATCGCATGTGTTCCACATGCCTACTTCAGAGTGAGACGGCCCACCAAGCTGACCGACACGATGGATTGCGATACGCAACCCGCTACGTTCAGATGCAATTTGGTAGAGATTTTCGCCAACAAATTTCGACTCTCCGTACCCCTCTGCCTAAGTGGGCCTTGTATCCCCGGGAGAGTCTCTGGAACAGTTGAACCCAGAGTCACAGGCTGGGACATGACGGCTGAGACAGAAGAGACGAAATGAAAGTCTGCATTGTGAGAGGATTGTTCAATCAACTTCAATAGTCTTCGCACGCCAACGATGTGACTCGCAAAAACTGGCAATTGGCTGGTTGAAGTTGACAAGCCAGGCATTGTGTATAACAATATCAATGTTCTTCTTGAGAAAACTGTACTTCTCTGGTGTCAGGCCCAAGTTTTCGTCCCTTAGGCTGCTCAGCCAGAACTGCACTCGAGATGTTTCTGTCAACCAGGTGCTAGACATGTTCTTCTTGTCAAAGTTTGCAACTTGTCGCTCTGCTGCATCCGCAGTTGGATTCAGGCAATATATCTGCGTGATTGATGGATCCTGCAATAGCATATTGAGGATATAGCTACCCAACTCACCAGTAGAACCGGTCAAGACAACAGTCAACCCACCAGAGCCAAGGAACTGTGCTTGTTGCCAGTTGATTTTGTTATATTATCCTCCCGTGACCAGACCTGGGCTTGAAGAGAATCGGTTGCAGGGGTGGACCCGTGAATGCGCTGAAAGAGAGTCTGGGCCAGCAATGGGACACTTTCCAGATCGTAGATCATGGCACTAGTCCAATCCTCCCTCTCTGTACTCACATGCAATTTATTTCCAGCTTGTTGCAGAATCTGAGCAAGCCGGACGACTTGAAGCGAATCCATCCCTAGAGCGGCTTGGTCACTCTCTGAGCTGGTAGTGTCCTGAGCAAGAGTTTGCGCAATCTGATCTTGAATCCACTGCTGGATCTCCGAGAGTTGCGATCCTGGGGCCGCTTCAATCTCCCTAGGTTGCATCTCAATTTTCTTGGGAGCATGAAGCTCGGCCAAGTCGATCTCGTATATTTTGGCAATTTCGCGTCTGCGGAGCGTTCCCTTAGGTGATAAAGCAAAGCTTCTTCTCTTGAGAGGCGAAAGCAATGTGACTTGCAAAGACTTTCCCGTGGGCCGGTAAAAGGCTGTTCGCTTGTTCAACTAGAGGCCAGAGTGTCCGCTTCAGATCGTCAAATGTCCAACAAGAATCCCAATGTGAGATCTGATGCCTCTGGGGGATACGCTCCTTAATAGGTACGTAGAGATGTTATTCTATGCCTTGCCCCATAGTTATCTGGATTGATAGAGAATCGGAGCAAACATGACATGCAATTAAAGAGACTTAAGGTACAGATGAAGTTTAAACTAATTGCCACCCTTCAGCAACCATATCATCAAGGTGTGCGGTCAAACAATTGGTTCCATCAAACACATGGAAAAAGCCGCCAACTCCACCTGTATCGCAATTCACAATAGGTGCGCCACAGATACCTTCGCAAATAGCGCTATTAATACCCCCAAACAACGAACTGATAGTATAAGCCTGCCACTTTCTGAAATCAAATGGTGGATGTCCCGGGGGGCGCTTTGGCTTCATATCCATAATTCCATACGCTATCACAGTGATTAGGCCTGAGCTCATTCCATCAATCTCACTCCATGTACCCTGCTCGATCTGGTCACCTCCCAATAGAAACCTAGGAGGCTCGGCTTGGAAATATGAATTGTTCTTGTAGCTTTCAGCTGCCGCTGGTGCTAGACTGACGAGGGAGATGTCAAGCTCAGGCCTTATATCGAAGACTTCACCGATTTTGTCGGCGGTCGCGCGAGGGTGATATACTTTATTTGAAAGTAGGAAACCATGATTTGCAACTGTCAGGGCATACTCACCGTGAGAATTAACCATTCTCACACCCGAAGTTGTCGCAACATTCGCAAATTCGTTCGCGGATCCTGGATCGCCAAACCCACACTCTAAGCGACAGCCTGGTGTGAGGAATGAATCTCTGAGATAGTTTGCGTCGTCTTGGGGCAGAGGCTGACTCGCATCCATGTGCTGTTGAGGATCTATTACTCGCATTCGGCTCTGATCTTTCATCGCCATATAGAATGGCTCTGGTTCATGGTGGTATAGGGTTGTCCGACCTGCGACAACACCCGGCAGTGACATTGGCTTGTAGTTGCGGCCATCTCCGTGTGTCAATTCCACGATTGTCCAGTTGGGCAAATAGAGGATTGCTCGCACATCCGCGAGTGGTGCCAGGGCGACCAACATGGCAATCCTTTGTTCCTTTGTTGGGAATTGCATCTTGGGCCAGCGCAAAGCCGCAGGATATGGGTCCAGGACCCGAGGATTTGGATAAGGGGCGCGAGGAAGGCTTTCAAAGTGGGATTCGCCAGTCCCAACAAAGTACACTGGCATGCAGCCGACAGTAAGAGGTACTGGCTGTGGTGGGCTATTAGTCTCAATCCACATGAACCAGCCGGATGCCCCGCGTCTTCCATCCCCAAATTTGTTGCGGATCCAAGCCGACTCTTCCTGCGTTGGGAGTCGAAATTCTCGATTATGTTCGTCCCAAAGTGTAAACGGCGCTCTATCGTTCATGTGGCGCGCTCCCCAACCGCCAGGATTCTGCCAGCGTTTTGGCTCCGAATGAGAGTGTGTTATCGGCGCTAGGGGCTTCACGGTTGGTCGTGAGCGAAGAGGATTGGGCAAAGCTCTGGTGTAGATATCAACATATGGCGAACTCGTTTGCAGCCGCTGTACCTGCGGCGATAAGCGAACTGAAGTTGCCATGGTTTTCGAAGTCCAGCAAAACAAGACACACAAATCAAGAAGGCAAAAGGACGAAGTGTTTATGAAATCAGTTCCAGAATGATGCTGATCAAGAATATTAATCGATCAATGTGAAATCAGTGGGCTCAGATAAAGGTCAAAGCTGAGTAGATCGAAGAGTTGGGTGAGTTTCCGGATCGACTGGCGGAGGAAAGTATGGTAAGTTTGGGAAGGTGGCGCCGTCGATTCTTATGGAACGGCGGGCTAAATCAAGGATATACGTAAATATGTGTCCTGAACTTGTCACACGCTACTTCCATCTAGATTTCAAACTGAAATAAGCATTGATCACGTTATAAGGGGCTAATCAAACACCTTGTCTTATACAAGGACGCGATAAGGGTTCAGCAATGAGCAGCCTTGACTTTCTGACAGACCCAACGATAGAGAGCACTAGTGTGCTCCCCGGCGTTTGGGCAAACCGAGCCAAGAACTGCCAATAGGATCGCTGCAAACGGCAAAGCAAAATGTTGGGAACACTGCTCAACTCGTTGATAACATTGCCGCTACTACGCGAGCCCACGGTAAAATGCCCGGCCAGCAGAGGCAAGGCCAAATGGTCGTGGACAGGTCCGAAGTTTGATCAATTTATGGAAGACGATATTCTTGGTTTGAAAGTCACCGTGGATGAGAGAAGCACGATTTCTTGGTTGATAATCCCCGTCAGAAAAGAATTGAATCATTTCCCCCACGCCAGGGACCTTTCCAAGAGGCCTGTGGGTGTGGATTTTGACTACCTCTCGCATCGTTTGAGTTCTGAGGATCGCAGTCAGTAAGGGCTTTGTGAGAAATTGCCCAACAAAGCTCTTATGTTACTGTTTCATAATGGGGTATAGGTAGACAGTTTATGGCCATGATCTATGGTCTACTCTATTGCAAGGCTTCAAGAAAACAATCATTCTTCTTTGTTATTTCTCATATTGACTTTAGAAACTTCGAAAGAATCAAATGACCCTTAAGTCTGGCAATCTTGGAACATACAGAGCTGCGGGTATCTCATTGTGTACTTCGCATTCTCAAATAGACACAAAGCCCTTTCTGATTGTAGAAAAACCCAGTGAAGTGTTCCAAAGGCCTTTCTGGATTGATCAACTCCATCTCATACCGGCGGAAGATCTGCGGCAGGACCTTGTTCAACTCGAAAAGGGCTAGATGTCTTCCAATACAGGCATGAGACCCTCCACCAAACTGTATTCGATCCGAATCAGTCAGCATCTAATGGATATGAACGTCTTCCAACCGATCTGGGAAAGGACTGAATCTGAAGAAAAAGATATATCTTACCTGGAACATGCATCTTTCCATTCTTTTCAGCCTGTCCGCATCGGCTTCAAGCCATCTTTCAGGCCTAAAAGACCTGCTGTCGGGCCCAAACACTGTCTCATCTCGGTGCATGACCCAGGCACTAACACCAACGCGCACTGACCCAGGCAAAACTGTATCATTGACGGTAGCACCCCCCTTTGGCACTGTACGCGTAATATTGTAGGGAAGGGCAGGCTGCAATCGCATAGTTTCTTTGAGACAAGCCTGGAAATACGGAAGTGCTATGCCTTCATCGTATTGGACGATAGGCGAGAGCTGCACTTTGAGTAGCTCGGCTGTTAGTTTGCGGTGAACGTCATGATTCGCCAATACGTGCCAGCAAAAACTGTGCATTGTTGATGCAGTAGTATCCGAACCGGCGGCACTATAGGGTTGTTAGTTGATCGGTCTCCGTTTAAGCTACGACTTCAAAGTTTGCATTTAGGTCACCCATACATAGCACCCATAGAAATCGCCATTACATCTTCCATTCCAAACTGGTCTGGGCTGCTGACATGTGCATCTAAAAGTGATTTCAACAAACAAACGGCCGACTTCGCCTTTTCGTTGTCAGTCGGTTGAAATTCTTTCAGGACTGACTCGGCGGTTTCAGGCATCATCCTCAGTTTATTCTTTGGCAAGAAGGGAATGTACTTCCAGATCGGGTTGGACCGTGTCAGGCGTTCAAACATGGGTACTTGAGCGAGAAAGGAACTTTCGTATGTCGATTGGCTGATAGAAGAAATGAACTGATCAACGTCCTTGCCTTGCTTCAAGAACCCGAACGGACGATCGAATGCAAATTGTGCGAGAGCCTAAAATCGTCTCAGCAAATATGCGACTGAAAGAAAGTATTCAATGTACCCACATCAAAGGCGAAGAAGTGTAGCCAGCTACCGAGATCGAAGGTCTCCGCTTGAGTTTTGGCCGCAACAGAGTCCATGATTGAAAGCAAATCCAATGTAACACCTTCAATTTGTTTGTTTTGCTTCTTCACTGATGCGAGGCTGTAAGGGGGGCCGGCATATCTTTTCTTCTTACCATGCACTTTCTCGCGGACCTCTGTGAAGATATCCTTAATACCATCAGGCAGAAAGACTGTGTAGAAATCTGTTTTGTGGAATCCTCGTCCAGTCCGGAAGATATCTATAGCAGCCTCGGGAGATGCGAAAGACAGTTCATTGGGGCCGATTCTCACTATGGGTCCTGTTGTCGCGGTCAGCATTGAACGGCGATACATAATGAGAGATGCTGTGTCGAATACCATATTTTTGATGAACTTTGAGGTAATAATCTTCCACATGACCAGTCCATGCGATATAGACTGCAACAGCACTATTAAATTTCGTCCAAGAATACTAGGTGTATATTCGCAGCCGTACCTAGCCAAAATCTTGTGCAGGAAGCAAGGAAAGGTCCTGGGTATCTGTAAAGTGGTCTGCAATATCGGTTATACAGCATGCGAACAAAGATTCCAACAATGGCGAGCGGAAGCAGACTGAGACTGAAGCCCGGTGCTGCTTGGAAAGTAATCGAGCTCGACAGCATCGTGGTAGGATATATCCATATAACGCTCTCTGGGGCAATATCGCTCAATAGGATAAATGAATATAAAGCAGGAAATAGTATTTCCGAATGCGACCAGTGGATTATCCTTATAAACCCAGCAGAAAGAATAGTCTTCAGGATGCGCCCGTGGACTTTACTCAAGGTAGGACACA
Organism: Penicillium pulvis; assembly: GCF_028828015.1. Lineage (NCBI taxonomy): Eukaryota > Fungi > Ascomycota > Eurotiomycetes > Eurotiales > Aspergillaceae > Penicillium > Penicillium pulvis. The sequence goes on from NW_026643072.1 coordinate 608,455, forward strand.
CTCGTCCCACGTCGAATCCATGTACCAAATATATTTGCGGGGTCTCAACGCCCCTCCCCCCGCACGCCACGTACGGACATCATGAAACATCTCCCACTTGCCTTTATAGCTGGTTGAATGATCGTGCATTATTCCATATTGCCGTGCAGATCAATCTACATGTTTTCTATAGCAACATCTCTCGGAAATATGCGCCTTGGTCCATATTATGTTGACCTGGACCCACGAACACTGAAAGACAACAGACGCCAAATATTGATACCCAATGCAACCTTTCAATTCCGTGTTACAGGACTTCGATTTATCTATGGTTCTCTCAGTCGATGAACAGTAGAGAAAGAAAACCAGAAGAACTCTATTTGCACGTTGAGTAGCTGGCTCTACGGCTGAGAGTGTGGGCTGCGATTAAGTGATGCATTCAGTTGATTACTTCGGTTTTCAATGATACCTGGACACACATGTTTTTGTTTTTCGTGTGCAGCGTTTTGCATAAATAAACTTCTAACACACATGTTCTCCTTCTCTCGCGTCTGTCAACCCCTTCTCCACAGCATCCATTCAACAAGAGCGATTGTTCTGTGGGTACTCTTCTAGGCATGGATACAGCTCATGGGGATCAGGTTAGTTACAAACCATGATTAATTGTAGCTCTTCAGACCCTATGTCGTTCACTTCGGGATAAGAGATCAAAACGCGTCCACTTGTTTCCTTCCTTGCCATCCCCAATCCCATTGTTTCCGTCAATCCACTTGATTTTTCCTGGATCTTGTTCTTCCTGCATTCTTCGTCATTATCAGTACGGTACTGTATCCTGAAGCTTATCCCCACAGCCCAGCCCCACGGATATCTCACACCTGAATAACCTCGTTATGCATAATTTCAACCCAGATACTAATCATGAACTCCAGACTCTGGCCATCACCAAGAAGCAAGACCTAATGGGCGAACCCTTATCAAAACAACGAAGAAAGCGATATCGACAGCGACAGCGACAAAAGGCCAAGATACAGAAAGCCAAGATGGCCGAACAGGGCGGCGTCACTCAAGAAATAATTATTCCTGGACAGGAAGTCGTCACCCAAGATGTATTCAGTTCTGTCGAGGGCGCGAATGAAAATAAATACAGGCCAACTTTCCTACCAGAGCCTCTCATTCCTAGAACCTGTGAGTATAAGTCCTACAACGTTACTTATTTTGCCCTTCTTGCACTGAGAGCTGACATAACGGCAGGCTCTGAGAATGGTCGAAAGCTGGCTGTTTTTGCCAATGTATTAAGATCGATCTACCAGCGCCGTGATTGCGTGGATGTTGAAATAAATATTCTCGGAGCTCAGCTCGCTGCCCTGGAAGTGCGGTTGAACGCCGTTCAAAAAGAAGAAAGGGACCTTTTTGGGTTGTATCTCAGAGAATTTTCTGAAGAAGCACGCTACCTGTGCAGAGCGCCATCAGAACCTGCAAGCGACAAATGACGTGTCACAGAAAGTACTGAGGTAATGGCTTTTATCTTTCGGACCTTGAGGCTATGACAGTAGAACACCCTGTGTGAATCAAAGCGCTTCATCATGAACACCACAGCTCTACCCTAGCAGGCACATGAAGCCTTGTGTTATCATCTGCGTCGAGTAGGGCTTAGAAGGCCTTGGAAATCTTATTTCTTGACAATTCTCTCGCTCTATATTTCTAATTTTTGCTCTTTTCTATTCGTATGAAAAAGCGTCTGAGGCTTTCAGGCTCATCGAAGATTATGATATGATGACTATATGTTGGATAACTCTCTGCAACGCGGCTAGATTCAATTTGCACAGGTGTTCCTCCGTCATAGCGTAAGAAGTCTAGAGCATCTCGATCTTAAGTACAAATAACGCCAAATCGGGATTTTCCTTCTTCGAATCGCTGCCTCGTGGACCGCGCCCTCTCCTGCGAGGCCGATTGGCTGATTCCCGACCGGTAGACGGGGAAGACTTCCAGTCTCGCGACTTCTTTGACAGAGTCCACAGCGCAAATTTCCTTCTTTGAGTCGCTGCCGCGTGGACTGATCTCAGTGCTGCGATACCTTTTTCTTGGTGACCGACCCGTAGACGGGGAGGACTCCCCAGGTCGTGACGCGACTTCCTTGATAAAGCCAATATCCAAGGATTGCTAACTCCAGGTCGGTACTATCATATATATCTTGGTATTTTGACATGTTGTTCAGTCATGCCCATCTGAGGAGATGGGATCCTTGGAATTGCTGAACTCACTGTATGACTCTGTCTGCCGATACTTAGGCATAAATATGGTGCTGCTTCATCATATACAACACAGTAGGAAGTGTGGAGAAAGACGCGTCTCTATCTTGAAGGTTCTTGTATAATATAGGGTCAAGGCATGACAAAGAAGTAGAGGATCATGTTGATGTGATGATATATTGAAGAAAAGAAAAGGAACCAGGTGCAGAAGAGCTTATTTATAGCTGCCAATAAAATTACATCACTCACTGTCACGGGCTTGTTGAAAAGGGTCTTTAGAACTCGTATGCTTAACAGGGCAAGCCCCTATGCCTGGAATATATGGCGCGCTCTATCCTTCGATGGAAAAATCGAACGACATGACCGTGTTTCAGTTCTGAAGCAACCGGCGTCAAAATCAAAATCATTAACAGTAAAGAAATCTGAATCTTCTACTAATCTAACGTTCTTGATGTTTGCTTTTCTTATTAAAACTTTTAGATATCTTATAACATCTATTTTTGATCTCAATGGTAGTTCGAGTGCTGTTGGAACTGCTAGTATTCAACTCACTAAAAAGGCCGTATATTGTCCCATCCTTACAACTGCCTCTCCTTTCCAAAGAGCCACACCAAGCTCCCAGATATTGGTGCAACAGAGGTCTTGATCACAATAATCAGGTTGTTGTGTAGAATATCCGATCGGCTCTGTTGAAGTACACCAACAAGCCATTGAAGCGGGTGATCGATTCTGTTGTGTCCCGCAGAGAGCCTTCGTCGACCATTCTTTGTGAGGCTTGTGTGAGTGACTTGAATGGTGGTTCACCTCGCCGTTCCCTGCTACAAGTGATGCGAAGAACCACTGGAGTGGTACATTTGCCTGTAGAAACGTTGACGTGGACTCAAAATCCCTAATGGACACGGACTAAAGTTCGCAGCGAATCAAGGTATGCAGGATAAAATCGACCAAGCTACCAACTGGGCCATTTCTAAATACGGAAGTAGATACTGCATGCCCAAGGTTGTGGTGGTCAAGGGTGGGGAAGAAAGTATTCGTGCCATGGTCGACTCTGGATCTGGAAAGGCCAGCATGCAAAAGTCTGTTGTTGAGCATCCAATTTGAAATCGCAGGATGGCTGTGGCAATGGATTGGAAATACATGCAAATTTACCGCGGTTCAAATTTCCATTCTATGAAGCTCGCTTGTGTATGACAGCGTGACATTTATCGAGCCACTAATGGTGGGGGAGCGGCGAATGCCGAGCTCTTTTGGATGCGCTGATTGGCTGAGAAAAGTCCGGGGTAAATGCTGCGGGGTAGGTTGATCATGCAACTGGTAAGTAGATATCATGACTTTCCTGCCACTTTTCTCTTCCTTTTTTCTTCCTCTATCTGACCGGAAAAATGACTTCGAAATTTCCCGCCATGTCAAATTCAATTTTCCAGCCCATCGACGTTGCGGCGCTGGAGAAGTATCTCTGCCAAAATTTACCAAGCATCCAAGGTCCCATTTGGGTCACGCAGGTATGTTAATCTCGATGTGGATTCGTGTTACAGGTGCGCTTCTGACCTTTTTTTTATATTGATCCAGGTTGGTGTTTGCCAGTTCAGTCCGACATACTTTATCCATGATCGCGCTGGACACCAACTGGTCATGCGCAAATACCCACCAGGATCGTCTGTGGAAAATACTACCCGTAGACTCGAACGCCAATACCGTGTTCTACGCGCCTTGGAAAATTCGAAGATCCCTGCACCAAAGCCTTACTGCTTATGTGAAGATCCTAGCATTCTTGGAACATCGTTCTCCGTTGTGGAGTTCTTGGATGGCCGAACCTTCCACGATCCGAGCTTACCCGGTGTTTCACCGAGAGAGCGAGATCAAATGTAGGTTTTCATTTTTTTCGACAACTTGCAAGCCCTCGATTTGAAGACGAAGCTTATTCGTTTCGATCAATCTAGGTGGCGTGAAGTGATAACAACATTGGCGAAGCTCCACAATGTCAACATCGATGTAGTGGGATTGGATAGTCTTGGCCGCCGAAGTGGCTTTTACAGACGTCAAATTCAGAACTTGCAGGACTCAGAGGAGTCTCAGCGAGTGGCAGTTGATGTCAACACCCACAGACCTGTTGGAAAGGTCCCTGGCGTGGAGGAAATGATTCAGTTCTTTTCTGACGGGGATTACCAACCAAGAAATCGCGCTTCTCTCATACACGGTGACTTCAAAATCAAGAATATCGTCTTCCATAAAACAGAGCCCAAAGTGGTTGGAATTTTGAAGTACGCACACCCAAGATCCTCACTGATCTCCTTACTCAAGTGCTAACCTTCGCCTAGCTGGGAATCCTCCACAATCGGCCATCCACTCTCAGACCTTGCGAATCTTTTGCAACCTTGGACAGTCTCCGAGATGTCTTCAGCTGCAGCTGAGGTACTATCACTGCCATCGCGGTCCCCGGCTAGTGTTGTGGGTCTGCCTTCGATCTCTGATTGTCTCACTTGGTATAGCAAGGTGGCAGGGTGGAACCCAGAAGCAGAAATGAGGTGGGCAGATGCGTTCGCCTTATTTAGAATGAGTGTTCTACGGCAAGGCATAAGCGCACGTGTTGCTGCTCAGCATAATAGTACTACTGCCGATGTTGAGGCTGGGCGAGGTATATCTGTGTGTGCGGCATTGACCCTGCGAATCATAAGCAAGATGAGGGACATCCATGTTCACTCTCGTGCGAGGCTATAAGTATCCAGTATACCTATTTAGTCAACCCATTTTTTCTACATAGCATAACTCAAGCCTTGTCATACTTTCATCAGGAATGCTGCATAGGGAAGAGTAAATAGTGATTCGTATTTAGACCGCTGCATTACGGCATAATTTGAATGATAGGTTTTTGAGAACACCTATGACTTTTCAAATCACAATGGTTCCAATAGCCCCTCTGGTACAGTAACATATTTATGTTCCGTCATCAAGGCGCAGTCCAAACAAGCTTTTCAGGTCTCACCTGGGCAGCCGGGAACAAGCCCGAACCTTGGAACTTAATTTGGGTTCCCGGCCTTATGCTACTGGATCTCCTGCCACTACGTAGCACCCACTGCTCGCGAATCTCAAGTCTTCACCGCTCATCGATTACTCCAGTCCCATGTATCCCCTTCACTTAATATGACTTTGCACCCATCTCAGTATAATCGGCTGTGATGTTTACGTCAACGCGACCATGATGTACACCATTGCAGCCGATTCCTCTACTGGAGCGGAACATTTGATTAGGTACTCACTATTTGAACACCAAAAGATTGGTTGAACACCGCTTTATCTCTATATCCGGTATGGTGCAGCAATGGTAATTCAGAAAAAACGTTATGTTAAGCATTCAAGGACATCGCATCATCTCGCTTACTTCACATTAATTTACAAGATAAAGCTTCATTAGAGCCATGATATAGGTAAAAAAAGATGGTTTAGTGAGTACCACTCTTGAATCGCCTTGCATTCTAGCGTTGTCTATAGAGTAGCGTGGGCAAGTAGGTACTTGGTTTTGTACTCAATAAAGTTACTCCTTGAATATTGGATACTGCACTAATCTAACATGCGGTTAGTGAGGGGTATTCAACTAATTCTGCTTTTAAAATTCCAACCTATAGTAGCCCGAAATGGTGTTTTACCTTCTGAATTAAGATATCGACGCCATGTCGGATATGAAAATACCGTGGTGTCCAACTAATGTTGTGATGTTCAATTATTGAGCTTCTTGAATTATTCCATACGTGCAAAATCTATCCGGTAAAGGAAGAAGCCAGTCTCTTTTCCCAGTTCCACAGTGGTCTTTTGTATCAGCGCCATTGTTTTGGCGCTGGTTTAATGTAATACCCTGTGCCTTCCAGCCACGAGAGTGCCAAAATCGCCGCTCCATGTATAAATTAAGCCTGATTTCAGCTTGATTCCTCTGCTACGTGCATCCCTCAATAGGTGGCGTTGCTCCGTTGAACATAACCGATTTTTATCTTTGCTGTCTAAGATTGCCTCTGCTATCGATTAGCAGAACCTCTAAGTGTCTTGTGTGCGAAGGGCTAGGCCTAATTGCCATAATAAAAAAAGTAATCAGGGTTGCATTTCAACTGTTAAAATGACAAATTGTCACCATGCCTGCTATCACCTCAAGCACACAACGTCCCTAGCAGATTCCTTCTACTGTGTCTTCCACAGCTGGCTTGACCGCTCGGACTTTCCACTCATGAAAGTCTGTTGCGCTGTCGATCCATCTTCCTCTGCTGTCAATTCGCGCTGTTCGAATCAATGGCGACGTTGATTGTAGCTCGCGAGTCGCAGTTGTTCCGAAAGCAAAGCTTCAAGGCGCGCCCTGAGCTGGTCGCTCTGTGCCTTCAAAGTTTCTCCAGATTCCAGCCCTGTAAGGGCTTGGCGCTCAAGATACTCAAGCTCGGCAGCTGCAGCATTGCGCCGGATTATGACATCCAAGCTTGCATCCATGAATTGTTCACGCGTCAGGGTAGGAAGAACTAATTCACATTAGTATCTGCTGTGGCCAACAAAATGATAATGTCCGTCAAAGTATCGCAAGCGATAGAGAAGGCTATGCATGCTCTTACCTGGCTCCTGCTCTTCCTCCTCAGCCTTGATCTTCTCCTCGCCTCCCTCGCCTTCTCTTATCCCATTCTGGCTAGTCGTGGGCTGGTTGGCTGCTGTCACATTCTGGTGCTCGTTCGCCATCATCTCGGCTGGGCCCTAGGATTCCACGTTGTGCGATTAGCTTTTATCATGAATCATGACCGACTGTTCTAAGGAGCGGAAGTTTTAGAAAGGAGAGGGAGGGACCAGGTGATCATTAAAGACAAAGCTGCTTCGTCGGGGTATCCCGTAACAATATTGATAGAATCATGGGATGTCACCAGCCGCTGAATAGTCTGTCACGGTATCAAACTTACAAGTCTTCCTTCAGTGGGGTCCATTATTGTAGGTAGATCGAAGCTTGTAGTTGGAAAGGTATTGGGGTTGCGAGGTGGGGAGAGAAGATGTGTGTTGTTGGTAGCTTGATCACAATCATGCAGTGGTCGACGTACCATTAAATAATGCCGAATTTCTGGAGTTTGCCGCTGGCGGGATCTCCCACTGAAATATGAAAAGACACATGAGGCCCTCTTCAAGACATTAAATTCTTCAAACTTGACTTTAACATTTACTTAGTACATATTGGTACAAAGGCCTCCAAGGCCTTTAGATTGTCGATTCTGGAAAAAGGTGTATCACGGAAGATCCACAGGACTGAGCTACTCATACCAATATGATCTTTGTGGGCACTCTGCATTACCATTCCTGTATAACCTGGAAGCATGAAAGTCTCTGGGAAGGTTTACGCTCATCAAGGGTGAACTGCAGATGATGGTATTGCTTTGTGTTTCTCTTTTTATGGGTAGTTTGGTAGAAAAAGAAGAAAGCTACAAGCAAGAAGTGCTGTATACAGAAATTATGGTATCACACGTCAGCAAATTATAACTCCCTAGCTACCTCTCTGCGTGCCTTCTGCATCTTGTTCAACCCTGTGTCACCTTTGATCTTCGCGGCTTCCTCGACTTCCAGAAGAGCTCTTTGCGTCTTCAAATTCACTCTCTGCCTCTTTTCCGCAGTGCCCCCTCTCCTTCCCGTTGAACGACTGGCGAATCTTCTCCAGTGGGTGTGAAATAGTCAGTGACCAAATATTCCCAGAAAAGCAGCACTTGGTGAGACTTTTCCCGAGGTTCCTTGGCGTGAAAGCCCCGTAATTCCAATGTAACCCCCTTGTTCACATAATTGGAAGCATTTAGTGCGGGACTTCCGCGTGGGGCACAGAGCCGACATCCCTCTGTTGACGTTACGTATTGGCAGTTGAGTGAATGCTCTCCATGCACCGCCATGTGGGTAGCACAGCAAGCAAATACAGGGCATCAGCTTCGATGGATTTGGGACTGTGAGAACCAGTCTTAAAACCAGTCGGCTAGACTCAACTGCCTAGCAGTGGTCAGAACGAATGGGTAGACCCATATATGTCGGTCCAACGGGACTGCCCAAGCCCCTTCATTCAATTTGCAGTAACTGCCCATCCCCCATTGCAGGTTCTCGAATTGTTCTTTCCTCATCAATCCCTGGTGCCTTATAAATGAAGGAGTTTAGTCGTGGCAGGTAATTGATGAGTACTATAACATTCAGTCTCTTCGTTGAGCATTAAAGGGCTGCCACTGAGTTTCGTATCTCTTTGCGTCTTTCACAAGGCATTGCCTGCTGAGGATTGACTACATCACCGATGCTGCCGATTAGTATCTTTTGGTAGTCTATTTGGATATACAGATTCAACTTACTAGGTGTAGTCACTATCCTCCTCTTGCGAGCTGATGATCGTAATGTATTTGCCACCTGCCATGGGGCTGAGCCATGACTGGATTTGGTTGGCGTACCTATTTAAACAGGTTTGACTGAACTCAGCTATGTATGCTCTAGCCACCATCAACCTATTAGATTTATTTTATCATGGTAATATTTTGCTTGAATTCAAAATTTGCTACTCACCTTGGTGCTTAAAATGACTGGTAGATAGATGCTTCCAATAGGCCCAAGGAATGTTGGAATCCATTTTGAGCTACCCCTTATAACTCCAAAGCTTCTTGAAGATGCTCGGGGTGGTGGTTGAGAAGGATGAAGGAAGAAGGAGAATAATCAAGCTATCGAAAGTTGATGTATACGAGCTGCGGGGTGGAAAAGACCTGTGAGCCAGACATGGTATTAGTTACTTGCCAAACTGGAACCACACCTTCACTTGCACCCGATTGGTATCAGTTGCTAGTGAAGCCATTCCTTCATGCTCATTTCTCAGAACCAGAATATATTGCTTTCATATGCCTTTTTACATACCCAAGCGTCATTTCATGGTAATCAGTCCGTTTTCATGAAGCGTTCTTTTGCTGATACCTATTGCAAGGTATTCTGACACAGATACCTCGGTTGGGAGACATTTTTTGCCGGTGTGCCTTCAAAGCGGTCTTTGCGTGTATCGACATGGAATCCTGTCCACGTGAAGAATAAATAATTATATTATATAGATATAAAGCACAACGAGGGAAGGGATAGAGCAATAAGTAAGATGGCTTTGCATCGTGGAGAGATGGGGGAATCCGTTCAAGTATGGGCGCCCCGGACTTTGTGGGATATGAGATTTGAAATGGAGAAGTATGATGAAGAAGAAAACGTTTTGTCTAGATACAAGCTTACATACTACATGCAAATGGTCACATGATGTAGAGTAACAAACAAGTCCGGATGAGCTATCTTTATTTACCATTTGTCCTTGTCGAGGGTAAAGAATTCCGTTAATCCAACAGGCTTCTCAGACAGGAGGTTCAGACTTGGAGTCAAATCACATCGCGTGTAACACCTCTCATGTGAAACTCTCTGGAAAGGCCTAAGTCGGCAAAAATAGTGCAGATAACAGAGCCACTCTGGTTTCAAGTGGATGCAAAACCGTCATCAACTTGGAATGATTGAAGATGTAGGGCAATTGCTTTTATTAAAGTGAATGATTTGAATGATCTGCTATATACACTCCCAGGAGTGCGATATTATATTCAAATCTTGATTATACTACCCATGGTTCACCAGCTCCACCAAGCTCTAGCTTTGTATAGGCGGGCCAGTATTGGGGCCAATTGCCTAGCTGCCCCGAAGCGGGCTCGATCGGGAGACTGGATGACCGAACAACCGAGCTCATGCTCTTGGTCCTGGGCACATCCCGCTAAGCGCTTCAAGATGAAGGCAGACTTTTATGGTGTCAAATGACTTATTAGGATCCTACGTCATGGGTCGAGGGGTCACATTCTCGTGTTCGTTATTAAACATTGAGCCAGAACCTTGAAGGAACGATAACAAGCTCGGGGATGATTAACCGACTTGCAAGCTGGGCGACGCGACGCGAGTTAGCAGATTACACTTTCCCCTTTTATTCACTCCAGTCAGCCCCCTCGTGTGAGATGATCGGTGGGGCGGAAGATCGAGGAATGGCAACACCTTTCCCAATTGGGTAGGCAAGGAGCAGGAATGAACGGGTTCTTGAACGGCCAATCAGAAGCCAGTATATGCAGGCAACCAATGTTGGGATTGCCAAGCTGCGGCAAGGCTTCTCGATACGGGGAAAATTAAACCATCAAACAGTTGCTGAAATTCCAATACTTTATTGCTGTATGCAGGGCTAAACTTGGACGGAGTTTGTATTTCAACTGCCGATCTCGATATTCCCTTCAAGGATCAGGATTCAAGCCAATTATCACTCTGTTTATTCCCGTGTACTCCGAGGGGGCTTCAAATTTTTGCTGTAGATGTCTCCCTTGATCAAATCGTAGCAGGGTTACCTCGTAGAGTGCCTGAGAAATGTATACTATCCCCAGTACATTTACACAACACGAGTATTAGGCCCCGTGGCGGCGCCTTCAAAATATATGACCTGTCGGGGCGAAAAATTTTGGACTGGATACATAATCAGCTTAAGATTCGATGTCCAAAAAGTGATAATCAGACTAGGAACTCACAATGATTTTTTCAACCTCCTTCTTTATTACGGTTGTCTACGCGCTTTTGATAAGTGGCGCTGAATCGACCCACGACTCTCAAAAAGATCACTCAAAGTCAACATTCACCTACGACCAACTATGGAACCTTGAGAAAACCTTCTGGGATGCTTTTCTTTATCCCGCAAACAAAATCCAGATTCAAGGAAATGCATCCACTATCTTCGCATCCGATGTAAGACTCTACTCAGATGGATGTTAACTTCTCTCATATAATTAATCTAATTCATTAAATAAAGGTACAAGGTCGCGTCGACATTACCCGAACATTCGACGGCGACGAACTAAACCGCGAATACATCTTCGGCCTTTTCGCAGACCCAACCGCAATCAGTCTCGTGGGCATCCCAATTGATTACAGCATCACCCAGTTCTCAGCAAACGACAACATCGCCTCAGCGACAACTGTCGTCACATTCAACGCGACCACATTCGGCGTGACAATCCCCGTCACAATCGACACATGGATGGAATTCAACAAAGATGGCAAAATTGCACAGTACGATGCCGTATTCCGCTGGTTCGACTATCTCTTGAACTACTTGCTGGAATCCACTGCGACTAAATACAACACTACTTCCGCGGGTGCTGTTTCAATCGTTACTGATATCCTTGCCAAGGATATCTGCAAGACTCATGATCAGTATTGCACTGGGGATAACCAGCAATATCCCGCGGATGGCGTCAGTTGCTATGACTATTTGACCCAAAAGATTCGATTCGGGCAGAGTTATGAACTGGGTCGCAACACACTTTTGTGTCGTGAGGTTCACGATCATATGGTGCAGTATAGACCCGATATTCATTGTGCGCATATCGGTCCTACTGGCGGTGGTTATTGTGTTGATGATATGAGCTACACGCAAACTGTTCTTCAGCGGTATTTTAATGATTCGTGGATTCCGTTTGGGTATGGTCAGAAGCAAGATGTGTGGCTTGCGAACTGAAAAGTTCAGTTTGTCACACGTGAGCTGCATAATGCAGCCAGGTGAAGGTACTAGCTGCTCGACTGATTGTCTCGAGCAAATTTGCAGACGATAGTCAGCACTTGAGAGTACTTGCAATTATGCCAGGTGTCCTTGTCATCTGATGCTTAGGTATTTCAAATATTCGAATATCTGTCTGCCTTATTACAAGGATCTTTTTGCTCGCTCCTGTATTTTCTATTTTTACCACATTTTTTCGGTGATCTTTGTTTATCAACTTATGTAGTAGTCATTGATCCATTTCTTCATTATCCGGTACACATAAATTCTCATTACATCAACAGGTCTTCGCATAAAGGCTCCAGGCAATAGTAATCCGATATAATCCCGATATTATAGGTCCAAGTTTTTAGAACTTTGTTCACTCCCATGTGCACAGAGAGCGGAATCAACCGCTTATCTCTTATGGTGCCCATGGTGCCCATAATCATGACTGTGATGACGTCCACTCGATGAATGTTCTCTCTTGCTGCGATGCGCATCATGTGCTCTCTCAATTTCATTGGCAGCCACAGCTCCAAGCGCACCAGCACCCACAGTTCGAATAATATGACCAAATCCAGAGCTCACGTCCTCTCCCTCCTTCTTTCGGTGATGGTGAACGGCCTCGGCAACCGCCGCAGCAACTGCGGCTCCTTCGGCGAGATGGCGATCGTGGTGAGGATTGCGATTATTCTTGGAGCTCTTCCGGTGGTGTGAGCTTTTGCGGTCACCATGGCTGTGGCTATGACTGTGACTATTTGAACCACTATGATGATGGTTGTGGTTCCGGCTGTGCTGAAGCGAGTCCCTCGAGTCACGGTACGGCTCGGGCTGGCTGGGGTAATAGTAATCTCTAGCAGAACCCGAATTCATGATTCTTAATGGTTTGTGAGGGTTGATAAACCCGGGATGCAGTAGAGGCTGTAGGATTTTGCATTTACCTGCAGGCAAGGAGATGCACAAACCGTTAAATAATCCGACACAAAAGTTTTTCAGTAGTGGGGGAGTTTGATTGTGCTTTGGATGATATCATTCCCCACTGACTAGTTGACTAGTGAAACCTTGCCCGTGTGCCCGGGATGATTTCCATGTGAACGAGAAGTCAGCCTCATACTATAGAATGACTTCATGCAGATTTTTACTGTTATTTATTTCTCTTTTCCCCATTTTTCTTCTGTACTTGCATATACTGCCGTCTCATTGAATATTATATGCAATTCATCCATGGGTCGTGCTTGGTCTTCCAAGGTTCGGGACTTTGAATCCAATAACTCAAAATATTTATGCGGTCGCAAGGCCCTCCCGTCCCCCACCTTGGCACGATACAGCCTCATTCTTCGGTGGCAATTTCCACTTTCATACGCAATTATGTCTGGCCCGTGATGGGACTCGAAACTTGTTTTCAGCCTTGGAAATTCAGGCCATACATTCTGCTAGAAGATGCTATTGGCTATCTCTCACCTGCATAAAACATAAAAAGGTAAGAATAAAATCCAATCAAAGTTTACGATAGATTAGCGGCCTCATGTAATCCCATCACAGCCTCGAGAGGTTGGCAAATTCACCCGGTGCATGATAGGCAGGCACCTCCATCTTCAAAGCATCACCGGAGTAGCCCAAATCCTCTGCAACCAACATAGCGCATTTCTCGCCAATAAGCAGCGCAGTCTATTGCCCAAATATGTCAGGTTCAATTTCGATCATAGAGGAGAAGACAGAACACTTACACTGAAGGTATTGCAGCCGACATTGTCTGGACAGATAGATAAATCACAAACCTTGAGTCCTTTGACTCCATGAACATTCAGTCGTTCATCCACAACACCTCCATGCTTGGCTATGTCGCTGCCCTCGCGTGGAGCCATGCTGCACGTTCCAAGAGAATGCCAGGTTGTCTCAACATGGCGTTTAACTGTAATTGTAAGCAAAGTTCCAACAAGGAGATGCAAAATTTTCGAGAAAACATACCCCACGTCTCAACATGCTCAATATCCTCCTTTGTATACTCAAGGGGTTCCCGGGCCTCGTGCCTGCTAGAGTTTAAGCTTGAGGCTGAAGCCGTTTGACCTGGCTTCAAGGGCTCAGACCATGAACCTACATCCTTGGCATCAGTCTAATTTCTTTAATGGGGGAGGATAACGAAGTCATGATTAACTTACCGTGCTGAATACCAGCAGAGATATGATTTGGCCCGGCGTAAGCCTTTGTGGTCGCAAGATCCAGATCGCACGCCCGAGCCGGAGAGTTGTAGGCGAAATGAGGGTGCATTGAGGTGACTTCGCCAGCATATGCTCCCATGCGTCGAGCAGTCTCACGAGATTTAATGTATCCCCAGACCATAGGCGCCATGTCCCGCTTGTCACTCATGAAACCAGTGTCAAAATCAGGTTCCTCATATGGGTCAGCGGATTTGATATGAGTAGACCCGCGCGAGAATGGATATTCCTATAATTCTAGTCAGTATACTCAGGCAGACAAAATTTTCCTTAACGGGGTCTCACCAGGAAATGGAACATGGTGAAGAACTTGCCCGGTGGCATAAGCATATGATCACCGAACCATCCAGAAATGACCGCATAATGCATAACAGGCTTATCAGGCTTGTTCTTGAAGTAAGAATCCCACCCACTTCCAAATTCTGGTGTTGGCCACTTCTTCATCTCGTTCAGCTCGTCCTCTGTGGGACGGATCTTGACACCAGCTTCAATACCATTCGTTGCTAAGGGGCCGGTTCCCTTCAAGTTCCACTCGTCGAATACTTTCTTCTGAACTGCTGGGTCTCCTCGGAGGAAATCATCAAAGGATTCAACATCGGGCTTTGCCCGGTAACCGGAGAAAAACAGGTAGTGATCCTGGAAGTTCTGTCCGACTCCGGGAAGATTCACCAGGGGCTTGACACCCGCTTGGCGCAGCTTTTCTGGGTCACCGACTCCCGATCGCTGAAGCACAAGTGGAGAGCTGAGAGTTCCGCAGCTTAGAATAATTTGCTTTCGTGCTCGGAAGATTCTGCGAACTGGTTCTCCGCCATCCAGAGGCTTGGTAGACATAGTCACAACTCCTACGGCGCGGCCATCTTCGATGATGATTCTGTCCACTTTGGTGTTGCATTTCAGGTGCAAGTTTGAGTGCTTAGCTCTGGTGCTGTGAACGTAAGCGTGCGCTGCATCACTTCGTCGGCCTGTTTTCGGGCGCATTAGAAGGAGATTGATACATTTTTGACAATTTGGGCTTACTTACCTGTGTCACGGTTGATCCATTTTAGCCAATGCTCAGCTCCATGACTGATAGTAGGTTATCCGATTAGCCTTTTGCTCAAATGAGGCGGTGCTTCGTTTACATACCCAGTCGTCAAGTCCTGAAGATCATCAGTGGTTGGAATTCCTTGAGTTTCAGTAGCACGCAAGAAGTCTTGGGCGATGGGATAGGTGTAGTTCCCGAATGACACCTTGATAGGACCCCCAAATCCATGCAGGTCGCGGTTACTAGAGGCACGTTGGTAGGTCTCGTACTTCTTCATCAGCGGAAGTAGCTCCTCAGTCTTCCAGCCTTTGGCTTGAAAGTCATCGTAGTCTGAGGCTGAGGCTCTGGTATACATCTTGGCAAAATTAGCCTGCATCAAGAAACATTCCTGGAATAGATAACATACCATGAAGTTGATAGAGCTACCACCACCAAGGATGTTGGCACATGGCACGATAGCTTTGCGTCCATCCAAATGCTCCGAAGGGCGCGAATTGTAGAACGTTGCCGTTTTGGAGTCAAGCTTCATATTGACCGGGTAGATTCCAGGGCGGTAGACCCTAATCTTGTGAGCAACATTGACACACAAGAACTGATTTTAGGACATACCATGGGTTGTTGAGGTTATCCTCTCCTCCTTCAATCAGAAGAACGGAAAGGTTATGGTCGAGATTGGCGAGGCGGCCAGCAGGAACACATCCTGCACTGCCGCCACCACAAATGATGATATCAACTTCGTCCGGAATAGTCATCGCTGTAGATGATTGGCAGCCCAGTGCCAATTAGCTAGTCATCAAATTGAGCTGGTTTATCGTTTTGACGGGGTGCTCTGGAGCATTTTATATGTTTCGCAGGGATTCTGTCTGTGCTACCTCTTACTGGTACCATCTAGTACTTTTGGCAAAGTAGATCAACCCCGATTTTTACATGGCTTGACCCCGCGCGCGGGGAGGATTTGAAATCATTAATTGAGATATGAGGGATAACTGATGGCCAAAAATATGAGGCGCATTACAGGCATTCTAGATTGCGGCTACTTCCTTGCGTGGCATCCTGATTCTACCGAGGCCAGATATCATTTCGGGAAATGAAAATTGAAAAGTGGCACTACAAGCAGTCCCTATGGTCATCTGGGCAGTCTGCTTTTAAGGAAAGTCCTATTTATCATTTCTGGGGACAAAACGGCCTCACAGGTCATCCCGGTCCCCCGAGGTGTATGTGTTTTGTCCTTTACGTTTTCTGTATCTAAATGCCAATTGGACAAACCAAGCCAAACTTCAACCAGTTCAGTTCAAGGATACAGACAACTAAACAGGTAGGTACCATGATGCTCAATGTGGGGTCTACTTCTGCGCTGGTCATCGAACCCCAGGCTCTCTAAACTCTAATGGACCGGGATTTGCTTTATGTCAGGTTCTATTCCAGGAAATAAGACCAATGCATGATAGGCTCGGAGAGAGCACAATTCATGGTAGAATCTGGAGCGCTCTGTCTTATCTTTGACCAGTTTCCTAGGGCATCGCTCCGGCAACAAAACATCCTCATAGCCTTGGAATACTCTGATACGGGACTCATGTGTGATCGGCATATCACAGGGACTTATTTCAAGCTATAATCACAGGTATTAGTTACCGGTCCCAGTTCTCTAAAGGGTTTTTAACAAAGTAAATTCATTATCAACATGGAATATCATACAAAATGGGTACTCAAAACCGGGCTACTTCTTTGGTAAAATTGAGTTTTCGGCTGCTCACATCCGGGGATGTTGCCGGGCTAAGGGAATAGCTGAAAGCACAATGATGTATTCGACTTTGGTTTGGTTCATTTAGTTGGTGGATAAATACCAACATGGCTGAATTCAGGATGGTACATGCAGGCACTGGTGCAGGGTTCTATTCAGCCAGTGATCTACTATAGCCACCTAGGTGCTATCCAAGCTTCCCCGCCTTCTGTGGGGAGATCTCCCGGTGTGGGGTACGTAACCTTCATTGTGACATTGCGCTTGGTCGGGATTTGAGTAAGATAAGCATGAAGTACGACGGGATACAAAATAAAGACCGCTTTATCTGCGACTTGAAGCACCAGGGCCTATATAGCCAGTGCAAACATGTCCGCCCTTTGTTCAATAGTTGGTTTACGCCAGTATTGTCTTGAATCTTTCTATGCAGCTGCCATCAGCGAGGATTGAACTTGTTTTGCGTGTCTATGTCAATATACACTCCGGCCCCACATAGATTCTAATTTTGTTTTCCCCCACAACGGTGTTCGGCCGAAAATCCAAGGTATTTTCCTGTGCCAATGCACATTTCTCTGGGCAGGATCCAGCTCCAATCCAGTCTGACTTGTCCTAATTGGCAGCTCGAATCTAGCCCTTTCAATGGATTCTAAGCCTAAGGACTATGGGGTTGCCACTCCACTTTCCCCGCCTCACCCCGCAGCTCATACAGGGAGATCCGATCAGTTTGAAACAAAAGGGATCCCCGGGCTTTCTAGTCTGATAGGTCACAAAAAGGACCACGTAGTCTTCTCCATCGGGTCATGGGTATTATTTTGTAATTCTTGAAGGGTTCATGGTCAAGTAGCAAGCACAGACAGGTCTTGGAGAGCCCGCATGTATCGTAAAGCAGCATTTGTCTCGTGAATTTTATGAAGTCTGCAATTCAGATTTCTCAAATACTGCACCATCATATGCATTGCAGGACAAGGTCGATGATTGCAAAGAAGGAATCACGATCGGAGCCCGTCTTGCCCAGTCCTAAGCCAACAACGAGCAAACGCTGCTCGGCGGGCGATTTAGTGGCGATAGCAGTCCCAATTTGACGGGCTAAGAGTTGGCCGATGGTATCTTGGCCTGGCGCATGACCTCCGAGTAGAGATGTTGCTGTCAATGCACTGAGGGGTAAAAGACCGTCGTCTGCGCCCTCGGAAAATGTATGCATGCCGTCAGTCCCGGGATTTGGGTTCCCGAGTGGTACGTGTAGCTGTAATATTATCAGTATTGTGCAGACAATGCCGGTACGTATTGACGAACCCAATGTGCAAGTCGGCCCTCCTGGGAGATGGTAACCATGATCTTATCGCTGAAGTTCATGACCATGACATCAGTTTTGACCCCATCCACCAGTCCCGCCACTTGCTTTGTGGGGGCCGGAAATGGGAGATTGAGGGAATCCTGCAGCACGCTCTCCACTGAAGCCATGGCGATATGATTGATATTGAATGTACAAGGAAGTCGTTGCGTGTTGATGCTTTGCTCCCTCCGAGGCGGTCTGACCCGCCCCACACCTTTGTCCGGCAATATCACACCGCCCTTTGACCGTCCTCAATTTTTTTTCGTGAGAACGAGCAACAGCTTGACCAAACACGTTGCCTGATTGTTGTCTCTTGCTTGGAGACAGGATCGGTAAAGATGCCGCCCAAGTTTGTTCCACGTCTGCGAAAGCAGAAGCACCGGCAGCAAGAACCTGATCAGTCGGTGGACACCAATGTCGCGGAGCTAGCGCCTGTCTCCAAAGATGAGAAAGAGGCAAAGAGGCAGAAATTACGTGCTGAGTTACGAGACCAGCATACCAATGTATCTTCCAAGAAGCAAAAGCGCTTGGATAAATACATTGTAAGTGAAGTTTTTCGAGCCTGTGACCGCATCGCTAACAATCCCATAGGAAAATAAATTGAAGAAAGAAGAGAACCTCGAACTCATCAAAAAACTCGCCAAGGCGAATGCGAATGCGGATACTTCTGGCCTTCAGAGCTCAAGGGAATTGGGACAGCGGAAGCGACCGGATCGAGACAACGTCCCAGTGGTCAAGGTTGGCAAAGCTGGCAAAGCACCAGCGCAAGATTTCTCCGGATACGACAGCGATGATTCCGATGCCGATCTTAAGGCTTCCGATCCTGCGACAGACCCGGCTACTGCGCCAAAGCCTCAACAACCCCTAGCACCCACCGGAAGTGGATTGAAGCGTCCTCTTGATCTTGGACCCGATGGATTCCCAATCATCAAGAAACGGAAGCGTTCTGCTAAATCTGCTCCTGCGCCTGCTCCTGAACCCGCGAAAGAAGTCGAATGGGAAGGTTTTGGCTCTGGTGATGAGGAATCTGAGATGGACGAGGACGACAAGTCGGACGTTTCTGAAGGCGGTCCCGAGGATGACTCTGAAGACGACGATGAGTCCTCTGAAGATTCAGACGATGAGGACGAGGATGAGGATGATGACGAAGATGAAGATGAAGATGAAGACGATGATGAATCAACCGAGAAGAAAATCCGGCCTAGAGAGTCCGCGTTCAAGTCATGGGCTATCCAACAAATTAATGAGGCCGTTGGCTTCCAGCCAACTGACGGCCCAATTATCCACGACCAAGCACAACAAGCATTTGCTCCTCCCAGAAAAGAGCCACGGAATACTGTTGATGACGAAGACCCTCTTCCTGCAGAGCTTGCAATGACTTATAATAACCCTGACCGAAAGGCTTTCAGCGTCGCAGTGGAGCGCTCAGAGGAGATTCAGACTGCACGTATGGGCCTGCCAGTGGTCGGTGAAGAGCAGAAGATCATGGAGGCAATCCACAACAATTCGACCATTGTCATTTGGGGTGCTACTGGTTCCGGAAAGACAACTCAGCTTCCGCAGTTCCTCTTCGAATCTGGCTTCGGTAACCCAGATAGTCCCAACCCGGGCTTGATTGGTGTTACTCAGCCTCGCCGAGTCGCCGCTGTCAGTATGGCAAACCGTGTCGCCCAGGAACTTGGTCAATACTCGGATAAAGTTTCATATCAGATTCGGTTTGAGTCAACCGTTTCTAAAAACACGGCCATCAAGTTCATGACCGATGGTATTCTTCTCCGTGAGATCGCGGATGACTTCTCTCTGCGCAAATATTCCGTGATCATTATTGATGAAGCGCACGAGCGCAGTGTGAACACTGATATCCTCATTGGAATGGTCAGCCGTATTGTGGACTTGCGCAAGTCTATGAGTGAGGAAGATCCGACCATTACACCATTGAAGGTCGTCATCATGTCTGCCACTCTTCGAATTTCGGACTTTACTGAGAACGCCAGCCTCTTCCGCCAAGGGCCTCCTCCCCTTGTTCAGGCCGAAGGTCGGCAATACCCTGTCACTGTGCACTTTGCCCGTCGTACACACCGTGATTATGTTGAAGAGGCTTTCCGCAAAGTCTCGCGAGGTCATCGCAAACTGCCCCCTGGTGGAATGCTCGTGTTCTTGACTGGACAGAACGAGATTCGCCAATTGTCCAAGCGACTGAAGCAGGCTTTCAAGCCTACCGAGCGATTGGATACCACACAAGCCAAGGTGCAATTCACAGCTAATGATGCGCCTTTGGAGGCAGAGGATCTGGAGCTCGGTGGTACCGAAATGCACGATAACGGTTACGACGATGACAGTGATCTAGAGATCACCGGCCTGGACGATCCTGAGGATGACGAGGGTTTTGACCTTGGTGAAGATGCAATGGAGTCGGGTACAAAGGTTCACGTTTTGCCACTATACTCGCAACTTCCGACAAAAGAGCAGATGAGGGTCTTCGAGCCGCCACCAGATGGCTCACGTCTTATCATTCTCGCAACAAACGTTGCCGAGACATCTCTCACAATCCCTGGTATCAAGTATGTCTTCGACTGCGGTAGAGCCAAGGATAAGCAATTCGATTTGTTCACCGGTGTCCAAAGCTTCCAGGTTGGCTGGATCAGCAAAGCCAGTGCAAGCCAAAGATCCGGTCGTGCTGGTCGAACAGGCCCTGGTCACTGCTATCGTCTGTACTCTTCGGCCGTGTACGAAGCCGACTTCGCCGAATACACTGCCCCCGAGATTCTGCGCACTCCTATCGAAGGAGTCGTTCTCCAGATGAAGAGCATGGGTCTACACAATGTGATTAACTTCCCATTCCCCACACCCCCAAGCCGCCAAGGCCTCATTAAGGCAGAGAAGCTCCTCAGAAATCTGGGCGCCCTCACTCCAGATGGCCAAGTCACACAAATCGGTCGCCGTCTCGCGACATACCCTCTCTCCCCCCGATTCGGCAAAATGCTTCACATCGGCCACCAGCATGGCTGCATGCCATACGTCATCGCCTTAGTATCTGCCCTCGCAGTCGGCGATCTATTCATCTCACAAAACGAAGTCGACCCCACGGCCTTCGCCCCGAAACCTAAGCCAAAGGATAACGACAGCGACAGCGACAGTGATGACGACAAAAGACCAGTCTACACAAACCTAGACCGGATAGAGGATACAGAGCGCGAACAACGCGTCAAGAACTACAACCGCGTCCAACGCCTACTCAGCAAACACGACGACACATCCGACGCCCTTAAGTTCCTCTCAGCTATCTGTGCTTACGCCTACGCCTCCGACGGCGAAGCCTTCAGCGAACAAATGTTCCTCCGCGCAAAGGCCTTCAAAGAAGCGACCCAGCTCCGCCGCCAACTAACCGATATCGTGCGCGCCAACAACCCAGGCCTAATCAACGCCTACGAAGCTCGTCTCCCCGAGCCATCCGCGAAGCAAGTCAAGGCCCTGAAACAGATCGTCACAGCCGGTTTCATCGATCACGTCGCTATCCGCGCTGATCTAGCCCCGGTACCACCTGAGAACCCTCGAGCACCCCGTCGCGCAATCGACGTCCCTTACCTGACACTCTTCCGCTCAAGAGAGGGTCCAATGGATGATCTCGCCCAGCGCGCTGTCTTCATTCACCCGTCTTCCATCATGTCGAAGCTTTCGCCTAAGGAGATGCCTCAGTACATCATCTACTCGCATCTGCAGCAGTCCTCTGCAAGTGTGCTCTCGGACCAGGCGCCGAAGATCAGAATGTTCCCGCTTGTTGCGCCGAGCGGACTGCAGCTTTCTGCGCTGGCGCATGATACCCCGCTTATTGATTACGGGAAGCCGATTGGAAAGACTGAGACATTGGAAGGTATTCCGCAACGTAGAGCTTGCTGGGTCATTCCCTCGTTAGTTGGAGATGCGGGTGGCACTGGGTGGCCTCTGCCGGCAAAGAAGGTTGTGCAGAAAAAGGATCCAAAGGAGGGATGGGTTATTGAGAAGTTTGTTGGTTGATAGTTATCACCTGTGATAGTGTTTTGTATAGACGATTATGATATCCAACGCGCATTGGTTGCATCTTGTATCTTCATTGCATTGTACTTGTAAAATGATGCCTTTCAACGTAGATATCCCAGGCTATCAATAACGCCAACACCCATTAATCAATAATAAGACAATAAGATAGAGCGATCAATCAATTCCGCGAATCCCTCGGTCTCCTCTCCCCCCTCGTACTACTAATAGCACCCGTCTCTCTATCTTCCCGAATTCCCAATGCCCTCCGCAACCTCTCACTCTCCTCAATCTTAGCCTCGGCAAGCTCATGAACCTGATAAGACTTAATCCGACGATCCTTCGCGACAGCAGAATCCCATTTTCTGCCAGTCCTTACAGGACCCGGTCGATCCCTCCCAGCAGCATCCTCCTCCATTTCCTTGAGAAGCTTCTGCCGTAAAACCTCACAGCGCTCGTCAATCTCCTCCTCCGAAAGCACGCGCGGAGCATCATCATTTTCAGCATCCTCTTCACCCTCCTCCTTATCCTCATCAGCAACCTTCTTCTTGGCTGTTCCCTTCTTCTTATTGCTAGCCTCTTCCTCCTCGATACGTTCGTTTTCCTCTTCAAGTCGCTCACGCTCTTCCATCACCTTCACCTCGATTGCGCGGCGTCGGTCATGTTCGAGGATCTGCTTGTCTGGTAGACGTTGCTTGAAGCCGTGGTCTGGGCCGCTGCCATTTGCGCCTGAGAGAGGTGGGTAAGGGGCGCCGGTGCTGCGGGGCTTGATGAAGGCGTTGTTACGTTGGACGTAGCCAGATGTGCCGCTTCCGCGGGGTGTGGATAGGCCGACGTTTGAGGACATAATGTAGAACGTCGTTCAGTGAGGTTGTGTTCGGAGATTGGAATATGTAACTGGTAGTTGGGACTGCGTATTAAGGTTTTGTGGTTGGAGAAGTTGAGAGCGGTTGATTTTAGGCTCAGTGGACGGTTTTCTTCGCGCGACAGGCGCTTGGTGATCGAATGATCGTAGTTTGTGTGGTGATTCTTATTGAATCTCTTCAGTCAACCTGACAGCTTTGAGGAGACTTGGAGTTGGGGTCGAGGTACGTGAAGCTCGAGAGAAGATTGCGGTTGGAGCGAATTGATAAAGCTTATCGGTCACGTGATGATATCGCGTCTCCGCTGTATGGAAATAATTGATTTCCAAGATAATCCAGACTGCACTCGACTCTACTCTGTTCTGAACAAGACTGATTGAAAGTGAAGATGGCTGTCAAAATTGTTTATATTGGTTACATCAGCCATAAGCAAGGTATCAACATATCAGTGCAGGCATAAGCAACACTTTCAATTGAAGTGCAGACTGTACGCCTCACGAACATAGATAGATAGCAAATCCCACAACGGATATCTTGTGCATCTCAAATAAAGATGACCCTCGAGCGGGGAGACATAAAATAATAGACCTTGAAAAGAAAAGTAGAAATAAACAAAAGACGACAAAAAACAATAAGGACCGTGCCATGCAAAGAGGTTGTTTCTCTCCCGTATTTCCATTCCGAACCGATTCGATTTTCCCATGTCATATGCTGAAGATCGTTGAAGAGCGAATATCCGATGCCCCCATAAAAACACACAGAACGCCCGAGTTCCCCCTGGGGGTCGATCCTCGGACCCACAATACCCATTGACGGTGACAATGACAATGAGAGATATGTGGGAGGGGAGGGGCAACACCATCACAAGAAAGAAAAAAAATAAACAGTGGAAGCACATGTCAAGGAAACACAAGAAAAAGAGAGAGAAATGAAGGAACAGAAGAATAACTGGTCCGAGATCACCATGAGAAAAGATAAACAATGAGGCCCTATTCTTGCGCCATCAAGCCATGGTAAAGGGTAAACACATAGACGTTTGGTAACTCATATATCCCGCCGGACCCCCTGTATGTATACGCCCATATTAGATAAAGCAGAAATGACTCGGTTCACAGATCGGCATTAAAACAATTATGTGGGCAAGCAAAGTAAATTATGCAACGAATTAGTGAGCACTGGTGACATCGACCGAGACGGGAACACCGGTGTTATCCGTCTCGGGACTGGACACCGAGGTCACAGTGCTCTTAGCAAGCCCCTTTGGCTCGAGAGAACCATCGACGGTAGTCTGGGGGTCCGTCGGAGGAGGGGTTGGCGGGGCGGTACCGACAAAGGCACGAGGCTGCTCCATGGTGGGAATGGAACGCTTGGAGGGCTGAGGGGAGGACTTGTGGGAATGAGGAGGAGTAGCCGAAGTGCTGTGAGACAAGGGGCCAGTGGCTGGGGAGTTGGGGTCGAAGATGAGCTTCTCGATAGCCACGATCTGCTTTCCATAGCTGAACTTCTTGAGCTGGCTCAGGAGAGGCTTAATCTGGTCTATGAGTGCCTCGCGTTCGGCTCCCTTCAGCTGACCGAGGACCTTCTCTGTGAAATGTTAGCAATGATGTAAAGGGGAAGTCAAAGACAGGGAGGGGCGCTTACGGATGACATAGTTGCCATACTGGTCTCGCATCAAGCCAAGAAGGGGGCTCTCCCCGCGGTCATTGGGAGAGATGAGGGTAGAGATAATGTGATGAGCTTGGCTCGGCTCGCCAAACTCAATACTCTTCTCAACAACGTTGCTGGCAAACTTGTGCTTGGAGTAAGCCAAGAGCTGCGACATAACAATGATGATCATGCGGTTACGGTCCTCTTCATCGCCATTTTCAATGACATGTTGGATCACGTAGTTGCCGAATTGATCGGGAATGAGGTTAGAAGTGCAGGCATGCAGCTCAGCAAGAATAGACTGGCGGTCAATCTCTTCACAATGCTCAAGCATCCTCTGGATGACCCGGCATCCGTAGGGGTGCGCAGCAAGTCGGTTCACCTGGCCGCGGAAGGCATTGATGATGAACTGAACGTATTCCGATGGCACACGCTCAATCGCCTTCTGAATAACGTGGTTGCCGTTCTGGTCACGAACGCACTTCAGAACGTGGCTCTCGAGCTCCTTAACCATGGCAGCTTGCTGGTCGGTGAGGATGTGCTCAAGAGCTTTTTGCACAACACGGCAGCCATACATCTGCGTCGACAGGGCAAGGACATGACCCCGCATTTGATTGGCGAGAATCTTCTTTTGAGTCTGATTGCCGTGCTCGAACAGCTTCTGCACAACGTAATTACCGAACACATCGGTCATCAGTTGCAGGCAGTTGGGCTGGATCTCCCGGAAGACTTGCTCCTTCTCATCACTGTTGGCAGTCTCCAGCTTTTGCTGGATGAACCGCGAGCCGTGTTGATCACCACTGAACTCAACGACGTGGTTGTAGATATCCTTCAGCTCGTAACGCTTGTTGCCCTTGCTATTCGCTCGGAACTCCTCCAGCAAGGGGCTGCGAACCACCTGGGTGGGATCCTGCTCGCGTTGCGCGCGCGATGCAGCAGCCGCTGCTCCACCAATACCGCCTAGCTGTGCCATAGGGTAATATCCTTGGAGTGCATTGATTCGGGCAGCATTTTGGTAGTTGGCGTATTCATAGGCGGGCATCTGCATGCGCGGCACAGAGCCTCCCTGGGCTTGAGCGAGTTCCTGCTCTTGGAGCCGCAGGCGGCGCTCAAAAGCGGCAGCCTGGCTATCAGACATGCGGCCACCGGAGTTGCGGTACTGAGTGGCCACATCGAGGCCGGCGTATATGGGGCTATCGATTCGAGCGTAGTCGGAGGGAGAGATAGAGCCATTATCGCCACGGGAGCGTGGGTGGTATTGAAGATGCATGTCTGCACCTTCTCCACTGTAACCAGCCAACGACTGGTAACCATCGTCATTCTGATACTTGCCCCGGGGAAGAGATCCATCGAATGACGCATGGGGCATGAACGGTGGCCGTTGGGCGTTTACCTGTGTGCTGTATCCACCTTCGTTTATCTGGAGCTTGTTAAATCCAGCGGATAGATCGATCGAGCCGCCTCCATAACGACCATCAATGCTGTGGTTGTCGGAGTAGAAAGAAGGGTTGGAGGAGTGCACGGGTCGCTGAGCGTAGGAAGCAGAGTTGTGAGGCATGTGGGAAAGTCCGCTGCGAGTTTGAGGTGGAGAAATGCCGTCCTGGATTCCTGAAGCCAATGACATGCCCATTGAGGCCATGTCTTCGGACCGCTGCCCATCGATCGCGCCGTTGTATCCAGCCTTCACAGGGAATGAAGCTCCCACGGGGCTGCCACCGAGACCGGTGGTGCTCATCTGTCGACGCCCATCACCGTTTCGCAGTGCGGGGAATCCACCGAATGCGATACCTTCTCCAGAGGGAGAAACACCCTCAGATCCAGCATTCAAATACGGTCGGTGGCTGACCGTGTTTGCAGCGTTGGTCATCCCCGAAGTCCGAGGCAGGTTGAAGTATGATCCATCTGACGATTCGTTCATGGGCGGGGCACTGCGATCGTTGGAGCGAGTCTGAATTGGAGATGTCGACATGCCGCGGTTCTGGTTCATGGCCAGCTGCGTGTTAACAGTGCTCCATGGAAGATTAGGGCGACCAGCCCAGCCATCTGACTCTGATGTCGACAAAAGAGAGCCCGAGCCTGACTTTGCCTCAAATCCACCATCACCGATTTGTTGGTCTAGACCCATTATCAGCCCCGATTCAAAGCGCGCATCCGCAAGATAAAGCTCATCGCACATACCATCAAAACCACTGCCGAGATTGGAGTCACCCCAGATGTTGCTGTTCCAGCTTGACTTGCTACCACCAAATCCTTTCCCGACGCCATTGCTGTGAGATCCACGCGAGCGATCGTTGTTCATGCCGGACGAACCCATGTTGGGACCACGGTTTGATCGCACCTGTCGAGCTGTCAATGTCGGTCCAGTGCCATCCATATACTCCCCACCACTCACGTTGTGTACATTGGTTGCATTCGCTGCCATGGTAGAAGCCATTCCAGGATAAACGATCGACTAAGATATGTACTCGAACGGGCGGGGCGATTATTTGCAAGTTCGAGCGAATCGATACTAAATCACAGAAGCCGAGTGATTGTCGGCCGGTATTTGCAGATGGGCACCAGGCACCAGAAACGGCGTACACGAAGGAATATAAAGACTGTTGATGTCGCGTGCCCTTGTTAGTAATGGATCGATATCTGTGGGGAGGGTAGGATCTTGCTTGGGTCCCAGGTCGAACTCCCCAGCTAAGGCATATAGGGTTGCGAGGAGCACTCACGAAAGGAGGGGAAGTGTAGGGATTCCGCGACGAGCGACACGAAAAAAAGAGATAAAGAACGGTTGGTTTTGAAGTCCCTTGTTTCTTTTCTCAAAAACCACGAGCCCTTGACATGTACAGGTAACAGAGGAGTGTGGGGAGGAAAGTGAAGGACTCAAAAGTGAGAGAAGGGGTGGAGGATAAGAAGGGCGAGAGTGTTGAACGTCAAGGAAGAAATGCGGGAACGGCCGAGCAAGAAGATGCAAGGCGACAAAGAATTGAGAGGATGAAAAATCTCAGGTATTCCTTTCTCCCTTCGTTTGTCGCTGCAGCGGGCAGTGTGAGGTCGGTACGCGACGTTACTCTGCTCCGTGCATGCTCCAGGAATCTCCCAGCTTGCCGATCGTCCTCATGTGCCTTGTGGAGAGGCAGATCTCCGGGAATGGAAGAGCGTTTGGGAGGACCCTGGATGGGATTTGCGCAAGGGGTGGAGGAAATAGATGGGAGAGGGATGGGAGGTTTGCGATTTTGCGAGAGGGGGGGCGATTCGACTCGGGGGGAGAAAAGGAATAGACTGGAATGCGCTCGGTTGCGCAAAAGATGGAAAATCCGGGATTTAGTGGGTCGATGGATGGGAATGTGGAAGAGAGACAAAGCACGGCATTAAATGTAGTCTCCAGCTGTCACACAAGCGCCAGCATGACAGCCAAAGCTGGTCGATTTTTTTTTTCTTGCGGTGTGTGAGCCTGTTGGACTGCAAAGAGAGAGGAATGAAGAAGAGAAGAAAAGTAAAGAGAAATGATGCGAGTAACAAGCGTTACACGAACAAGAAAAAAGAAATGATTTCAGGGAAACTTGATAGATAAGAATTAACACTTTTTATGCTTTTTTTAGTTATGGTCAAGAATGAGATGAGCAGATCAGCCGCCTGTACTGTCCCCGTATTACCAGGCCCGATGACGCCTTGAAACGGGGCCAATTGGAGTTGGTACCTACTACGCCACCATCTATGATACGTTCGTGGAGGTACCCTTCTGGCCCCTCAAAAGTTATTTAGACGTTTGTTGTGGGTAACGGTATTGTCACAGTCGATCACTGGATCTTCACCTTTCCGAGCTTCTCCCTCTCCACTACTTTGTATATGCTCATCACACTGATGATAGATTTCGATTCTGATTCGTTCTGTATGTTTCTGGCTTTCTTCTCAATGATGTCCAATCCCTCCTGTTCAAACACAAAAATCAGCCCAAATGAGTTAATGCTGCACGTAGTCCCCACTGACCGCCATCTCCATGGCCTAGATTTGACATGGCCACGGAAAGCAAACTCACTAGATAGGACAGAAACCCTCCATCTATAACTCTACGTGAAAGCCTGATGTCACTCTGCTTCGGGCAACAGTTCCTATCCATTTCCTCTACCCGACCCCTCCAACCATGGTCTATGACGGTCAGGGTCAGAGCATATCGGCCACGTTAGCCTTTGGGCACCCGACAGAGCCGGGTTATGCCTATGCGCCTATTACATACCAGCAGTTGTAAAGAGAGAGGTTCAGTAATATCCTGCATGGGGGCCATACAAATGGATAATAATAGGTTCAGGGTCAATGATCAAATTAATTCCCCGTAAGATACTCCGATCGGATCCACTTGGACCCTAGCCTGGACCTGAGCGTAGGTACACCCACTCTTCAGACTACAGTATATCGGTGTCGGTGTCGGAAGATTCATCCGTTATTTACTAATTCATGATTTTGCCGGTCAATGATGGAACAGAACATTCTTGAGTAGAAAACAAGCTAAAATGCCAACACCCCAAGGACCGCCACCTTTCTAACTGTGAACTCCTTCCCATTCCAGGCCCGGGGTCTCGTTGGCTCCTTTTTGATCTCCACTCGGTCAGAAACTCAATGGGGCCTTGGACATGGATCGACTCCCTTGATGGATCTGAATTCCTCTAAACTAAATAGTCTACTGTATCTAACAACTCAAAACTTGATTGAGAAAAAGAAAAAGAAAAGAAAAGAGAGCAAAGATGCATGTATATGGAAATCCAAAAACCAAGTCAGAAATCAATGACAATGACAACCCTGCGAGTCTCACAATAGTGTGCTCGGTCATCAATACTGCGCTTGGGGCTATGAATGTCGGCTCGCTGTTCCAACCCCTTGCTTCGGCATCACAATTGAATCTAAGATGCCCTGGAGATGGTATCCCCAACATAATTCATCTATACCAAGCTAGTAAATCATAACGAAGTAGTTATCACTCGAGGCATTTTGACCAGGAACCCTAACTACAGGTAGGCAGAACTTGGGTTCTCGCCCATCGTGTAAACACTCACCGTTACAAGTCATCCAGTTCAAACCTCCGCCTCGGCGGGTTTCCAACGAGCCCGAGACATGATCGGAGTCAAAGTAATACAGTCCTCGTCCAGCAAGGAAACGCACATCCGAATCCTTGCACAGGGGTCACACACAAGCCCGTCAGACTATCACTCGCAGAATTGTTCGATTTTCCCCGGATCTAATGTATGTATTGACTCGAGGGGGTCTGATTTTGCCTTGCCCGTACGTTTACGTAGGAGGCTGTTGGGACCCCTCTCTTCTTCTCCGGGGCGACCGTGTGTTTTGGCGACTATCGCGGTAGGGGACTGGTTGGTTGCTCGGCTGGAGATAGATAGTTGAAGTGGGGGGCTGCAGGGCTTCGATTCCTGTAGATCATTTTCAGGTTTCTTGGTTGACATGACAGCTAGTTTCTTTTTTATGGTTTGAGCTTATTGATTTATTGATTTTCTTCCCCGACGGATGATGTATCACATTTAAGGGTTTTGGCCGGTAGAATTGTTTATAAAAGCTGTCCTCTCCCGAACTTGACGAGAGGAGTTCATGCTTGGCTGGGTTGGTGGTGACTGCTGTCCAAGTAACGGAGTTGCCAGGCCATTTTAGTCGTTCCACATTGTATCTAAGCTGTGTTAAATATATCAACCTTCCTTAACCTTGCAAAACAAGGAGTGCATCTTGATCTGATCAATATGTCACATTAATGTTGGGGTCGATAATCAGGTATGGTTTGGGGCCAAACATATATACATGACCGGGCAACCATGTCACTAAACTTCCTTGAACAGCACCTCGCAGTGGTGCTCCTCCAATTCTTTCAGTGAATACATTGACATATAAGCATCTATCAATATTTAATTGGCTAAACAATCGCGAGATATACGGTTGGTCAGATAGATCTATATTGCTAGGTACAGTATATACTTTTCAACATTCTTAGTGTCATGGGCGAGGCCCGAGGTCACTCCACCGTTCCCATATTAACCTGACTCGTTCAATTTGAATGCGTAACAGAGGATATCAAATAATAGATCTTGTAATATCCAGATATTTGAGTTATAACAAGCCTTATGATATTATTCAGAAGTTTGAGTCTTGAAATGATACCATCTGGCTGCGGGTATCCGAGGATCTTGAGACCTCAACAGAACGTCGTGCCGACTTGGCAGATACGTGTCAGAATGTTCTGATCTAGTCTAGTAAATTCCTTAGAGTAAGACCAGGCCTAAATGTATATGTTTGGAAGCTGAGACGCCTTGGCACTGTGGTAAGTCCGGGGTTATGGGTGGGCCACGGAGTTCTCCAGATATATATACTGCGGTGATTACCCTCAGCTCCGACCGTCACTTAAGGCATACAACTATACCAAGTTCCATGGATAGATCAAAAGAAAGAAATTTAGAAGCCATGATATTTAATTTTCTCTATGCACTGGAGTTTAGAAGACTATCATAGACCAGCAGTGGACATGCTAAGAATGGTTCTCTGGGGCCGAATCAGGGATAGGTAGCAACATCTAGAAAATTGATGTAGATGTGGAGTGATTGTACCCCATAATTGACCTTGGCTTTGAAGGCACGTTTTGAATGTATACACATGCAAAGTTAAAATGCTGATTTCAATGGACCTGAGACATGTAATCTCCAATGTTCATTCAGGTTGTTTCAAGTCTTGTTTACTGATGGAGCGATCAGACCCTGAATGTTTATTTTGATTCACTTGTATCTAGGTGACCCACCGCAGACCTCGGGAGGTCTGCAACTTCTAGAACCCTAAGCTAATCAAATGCTCGTGTGCAATAATCTTGTTTTACGGATTGCATCATCAGCTTACATACGTTGAGGCTCCACTAAGTACGTTGTACAGATATTTTTACCAGAGAGGCGCCCGCTATTTGTTCGTATAGCCCTGAGTTGGTGGGATCTTATTGGATTCTATTGATCTCGAAACCAGGTTATGCGCATACCGTCCAATTGATATTCACTAGAAATGCCTGGTGACCGTTCAGGGGCCACAGGAACCAAAACAAAAGGGCATAGTTTGGTGGATCCAATCATTTCCCATTGACGAGTAAGAACGCGCCGCCCGCTGCACCGCTGCCGCCCGCCCAGGAACCGTTGCCCTGCCATTGGATGATCGAGGTAATAATCACGGACAAACACACGCCCCGTTCGAACAGCTAGACCCCGATGAGTCTAGGGCGAACAGGAAAGGTCAAAATCCAAAAATAAAGAGACTTAGACTGGAGAAGCAAAGTCAGGTCTAGGCTTGTGCGCACTAGTGCAACCTAACCGCTCTCCCTTTTCCTTTTTCCCCTTTCCACTCCTCCATTCTCCAACCATCCCTTCCCCTCCATTCTTTTCTTTTGCAGTGTCAGCTTCACTCTTTCAGCTGTGCTGCCATTCATTCTTTTCGGTCAAACTAGGCACTCCCTTTCCTACGACCTCCATTCTTTCCCGACCAGCCTCGACCCCGACTGTCCGCGACTAGCGTTTTCGAGTGCTCATTCCTACAATCTCTATTTTCAACCCCGGATGATATCCGCGACGCTCTTTGCAATCTAACTTGGTCGATCATTGTCGGCACTCCACGACACATCTCGAGTCTCCATCTCGAGCAATCGACAATCAACGACACACCGACATCCGACACAACCCGATCGACAAAATGATCAATATCATCCCCCGAATTGTGGCTCGCGATAACAACAACAACAACGATGGTCTTTCTGGTCCCATGGTTGATCTGCTGATCGCCTTGCTGGTGCTGATACTGATCGCACTCGCTCTGGTTGGTGGACTTCTTCTCATCCGCCGCAAGCGTCAAGCCCAGAAACAGTCCATCCTCCCCGTTCACAACGGCCAAAGCCCCCTCTCACCAACGCCGCTTAACCATTACCACCAATAAGTCCGACTCGGTTTTCGTGTATGATGAGAAGCGCAGCTTGATGGAGAATTCCGACAGCCCCCCACCCAGTCCAGTCCCCGAGATTCGCATCACTTTCCCTGAAGAGGAAGACGCGTCTGGCAAGCGTCAATCCGGCCGGATGGTCGTCGTACGCATCAGCGATGCTGGCAGCATCGGTCTCGAACCTTGCCATGAGGATCTGCCCCCGTACCAAACCACCGATACCGGTCGCTTCCAGTCCCTCGATCTTGAACGGATGGGTGGATTGAAGGAGAAGGGAGAACATTACTCCTAAAGTCAATAATCATCCCGGCGAACTTCCCCTGTGACTAAATGTCCCTGTCTTTCACCGTCCCCAAATGACAATCTCCGCCCGTCACCACTCAACCTTTTCACTTCGACGACCCAAAAGCATGACGAGCATCTTGGCGAACCTCTTTTTCATCTCCATTTCCTTTCCATATACCTATTTTTTTCTCGAACCTGCCCCCCCCGTGGCTTGCACATACTTTGTCCCGTTTCATTGCTTGTTTACATCCAGACAAGCAATTTGCTCTCCGAGGTGAACTCTCATCCTGCAAGATATACTGTTGTTGTTCCTCTGGAGAGATCTGTCGAGAATTGGATTGTGTATAGCGAGGGCCTGCCGCTTATTACTTGGAGAGTTTCAATGTTTTTTTTCGACTTTCATGGCGTTTCACTCTTGCGGTCTATGTTACCCTCATCCCTGTTACGTTCCTAGGGTGTTTGAAAGACGTAAGGCAATCTTCTGATTTATTTGATTTCTTTGATTTTATCTTCTCTTCATCTACACCTTTTCAAGGCGGCGTCTATTTTCTTGTCCTTACGGACCCGCTCATATGTCCCCTTACTTTCTTGTGCCTTATTGGTACCTCCGGCAGCTGGATAATGTATGTATTTAGTCCTCCTAACTTTCTCTACGTCTAGGCAAGTCCATGCAATCTATATTTGACATTTAAATAAAAAAATAGTGCATCTACGTGTAGTTAGAGATTCGTTACTTTGTGTGTAGGTCCACCCGGGCCCAAGTGGCCAATCAGAAATGCCGATCCGCAGCTCTCCCCAACCCGCCGCTTCCGCGACATCAGAAATTCGCATTTCCTCTCGCCTTTGATCCAAAACGTTCCTTACACCAATCCTGTTTAAGCATCGTTGGTTGTACAAGATATGTGCAGCTTTTAGTGTCTTCATCTCGGGAAGCCGCTCGCCAGCAGAGCACAGACAGGGGCAAAGCTTTGCAAAACCGCCTTCCTATTCCTATCCACCACGCTCATTCCCTCGCGCCCCTTTTAAGTGCGACTGTGAAGGCGGGTCAATTGTCTGAACTCGTGTTTGTTTTCGGCTTCCCTACCATCTAGTCGACTTGCGCCCGTGCACACCTTTCCTGCTGCCCCGCGCTTCGCCGGCTGACTGCATTTTGCGCCGCAAACAAAGCACCGAAGCGTGTCATCGCGAGTTGTGGACTGTAGCTAGTCCAGATACCTGTCGGAAATGGCACCGAAATCTACAGGCCCTGCGGGGGGAAGTTCTCCGCTCGGCGGACCCAAAACCTCGCCAAAGGGAAAACAAAGTGGTGTACCAGATTTCAAGGCCCTGCAGCTTGAGTCGGAGTTCAAGAGCAAGCACTTTGGCGTGCTGGGTGTTTTAACATGGGTACTGTGAGTTGTTGTGGAATGCGATGGATATTTTCTGAAGCTCTGTGCTTCAATGTGAACAATGGCTGATGTTAGATCGCTTTCGCCCATAGGTTGTTACATCTTGCTGGTATCTACTTCTTCACCAAGGGTTTCCTCCTTACGCGCATGGTACTGGACAACAAATCCTCATGTGAAATTCTGCCCTTCGACAACTCGAACCATCAAGTCGCTGGAAATACAAATGGAAAAGGGTGCTGGCATGAGAAATCATTCGACAAGGCCGTTGTGATCATTATTGACGCTCTCCGATACGACTTTACTGTGCCCTTCGCCTCTCAAGATGAGAGCGAAGAGGTTCACCTTTTCCATGACAATATTCCGGTTCTCTATGAAACGGCTGTCAAGAATCCCGCCAATGCGTTCTTGTTGCCCTTCATCGCCGATCCACCGACAACAACCCTGCAGCGCCTGAAGGGATTAACCACCGGTACATTGCCTACTTTCATTGATGCAGGTTCCAACTTTGCCGGAACTGCCATCGACGAGGACAATTTGGTTGCCCAATTGCACAACGCCGGGAAGACACTAGTCCAGCTTGGCGACGATACCTGGCAATCCTTGTTTCCAGGGTACTTCGATGAGAACCTCACCCACCCATACGACTCATTTAACGTGTGGGACCTGCACACAGTTGACAATGGTGTCAACGAGCACCTCTTCCCGCTTCTTCGCCCCGAGAACAAGGGTAAGTGGGACGTGATCTTTGGGCATTACCTCGGAGTTGATCACGCTGGTCATCGTTATGGACCGGACCACGCTGCCATGGCTGGCAAGCTCCAGGAGATGGACAAGGTCATTCGCAACATCATCACCTCCTTGGACGATGATACCCTTTTGGTAGTTATGGGTGATCACGGAATGGATATCAAGGGTGACCATGGCGGCGAATCGGACGACGAAGTAGAAGCGGCTCTGTGGATGTACTCCAAACGAGGAATCTTCGGACGTACCAGCAAGGAAAGTCTGCTTCCACCAAAGCACGCTCGTGTGCGTCCAGTTCCCCAGATCGACCTTGTTCCCACTCTGTCTCTTCTCCTTGGCATGCCGGTCCCGTTCAACAATTTGGGTTCTCCTATTGAGGAAGCCTTTGCTGGATCGAGTGGTAATGACTGGTCGAACTTGTTGGCTGTCAACCGGTTGACAGCGGCACAGATTCAGAGATACCAGCATGAATACACTACCACCCATGGAGCAGGTGACGACGAAGAATCGTTGAATCTTTGGTCTGCCGCAGAAGCAGAGTGGAAGTCTGCCTCCAAGGGCTTCACTTCCAAGTCGACTAACATTCGCGCCAGCTATGACCTTTACCGCAAGTACCAGCGACATACCCTGGACATCTGTCGCGGACTTTGGGCCCGCTTCGATGTTCCTAGCATGATTCAAGGTGTTCTGCTGCTCTTCGGTGGCATTGCTTTACTGGTTCTATATGCTCGTGGCATGAAAGCAGACCGGACTGATCTCACTTCCCAACTGCTGTCATTTGTTGGTATTGGGTCTGGCGTGGGTGCCGCGGCCGGTTCCGTCTTGGCGTTGTCTGGACTCACTGACATGGCAGCGATTGATTTAGCCATTTTGGTGGCTGCTGGTGGAAGCATGGTTGGTGGGCTTCTCGCTCT
This sequence comes from Penicillium pulvis, assembly GCF_028828015.1. Lineage (NCBI taxonomy): Eukaryota > Fungi > Ascomycota > Eurotiomycetes > Eurotiales > Aspergillaceae > Penicillium > Penicillium pulvis. The sequence goes on from NW_026643072.1 coordinate 644,349, forward strand.
GGCAAGGAAGTCAGCGCAGTTGACTCTGCCCCTTCCCACCGGCATGTGGGGATGGCTTGCCTTCTTCTTCACTGTGTCCCAGTCTCTTGGATTTGCATCGAACTCCTATACCATCTGGGAGGATGAAATCCTGCTTTTCTTCCTCACGACCTTTGGTGTGTGTGCCGGTATCTCGTCCATGCGCCAGAAATCCACGCCGGACCGGGTTTTGGGAGTGTACCATTCGCTTCTCTTTGTTATTTTGGGCCGCGTTGCATCTTTCTCCCGTCTCTGTCGCGAGGAGCAGATGCCTTTTTGCCGCTCGACCTACTACGCCTCTTCGACTTCGTCCACCTCTGCCCCTTGGCAGCTCATCATTCCTTTTGTGGTCATGCTATTCCTTCCTAGTGTCGTGCGGGGTTTCTACATTGGATCCAAGTCCTACGAAGATAACGCTACGCTGTGGATCGGCTTCGCTTTCCGCCTTGGCCTTTTTATTACTTCGGTCTTCTGGATGCTAGAAGGCGCTGACGATGGTGAATGGCTTCCGCTGAGCAAGGAAACCCTCAAGTCACTCCGTGTGTTCTTAGCCCAGTTGGTGCTTGCTCTAGCATTCGCTGCAGGCACAGCTGCATTCCTCTACGCTAAGCCCTGTGTCAGCATCAGCGTGAGCCAACCCCAAGAGGACCCGAACGCGCCGCCGGCTCCCTTCATCCTCGGCCAGGAACAGAAGCCCCGAACCACCGTGACCGTTCTCGGCTTCGGCAACATGTACGGTACTCGCTTCTTCTTCATGGTAATCAACTTCGCCCTCGCCATCATCCTAATGTCAAAGCCTATGGGTCAAGGTGCACTCGCCCTTCTACTCTGGCAAATCCTCTCCCTCCTCGAGATCCTCGACACAAATGCTCTTACTCTCACCAACTCCTCCATCGGCCCCGTTATTCTCGGCGTTCTGGGATCATTCTATTTCTTCAAAACAGGCCACCAAGCCACCCTAAGCAGCATCCAATGGGAAACAGCCTTCATCCCTCTCTCTACAATCCAATACCCCTGGTCCCCATTGCTAGTCGTTCTCAACACCTTCGGCGCCCAGATTCTCGCCGCCCTCGCCGTCCCCCTCACCGTTCTCTGGAAACGGCCCTTACAAACACACGACCGTGTCTCTTCTACCTCTTCTACCGCTAAAACTGCAAACCCTGCTACAAAGCTTCTCTCCGACGTTATTCAGGCTGTCTCTACTCACATCCTCTACTTGGCTACTATCAACCTTGCCACCACCATGTGGGCTGGCCACCTCCGTCGCCACCTGATGCTGTACCGCATCTTCAGCCCTCGTTGGATGATGGGCTCTCTTGTCTTGGGCGTTATTGATGTAGTCCTTTTGGTCTTTGCTGTTCCTGGTGTGCGCTTTAGCACAGTCAGTGTTGGTGAGATCTTTGGCTGGTGATTGAGTTTAGCTTGAACATGAGCTTGAGCCTTAATCTAAATCCTGAATATCGATTTGGAAATCGATTGGGATAGGATATTACAAATCCTTGGAGATGGTAGTTTCTCCCACACTCACCCCGCTGACTACGATGTCTACCTACTATCTTCCCACTTTTACCCTCCTTCTATTTCCTTCCAGTCTTATCCAAAATTTACATGTAATTTACATAAAGAATCAATATATCCTGACATTTTACCTACTCCATCTTTCATTACTCGAAATCAATCATCGTAGTACATGAATCTGTTATTGCTATTGCTATCTGATTCTCAAGAGGCCTAGCCCTCCTTGATGTAAGAATAGAATATACTTCTGTTCTAAAGGAAAGAATAAGAAAGACAGGGCCTTGAGCGCGATTTTCCAAAAGAAAAAACACAAATGAAAACATACAACAGATAAACAAACATAACTTTTGGGGGCAATGGGGGTATTCACAAATGCTGCCGTGCTGCGTTACAAGAAGCAAATTGATGTACATGAAATCGTGACGTGGGGTCGTTCGTAGTGGGATTCTGTCGTTCTTTTCTTCTTGGGAGAGATTGAGTCGGGATGGTGGTGGAGCATAACATAGATATCTGATGAGGGGAAGGATAAAGTAGGGTGTAAAGTGTGTTTTCAAAAGAAAGGGAGAAAAGAGGGAAAGGAGGAAGGATGAAAGGTTCGGTCGGAGGAAGCTAAGCCAATTAACGGCCCCAGCGAGAGAAATCCAGGTTCTGGAGAATATTGCCTTCTGAAGCGGATTCCCATTCCGAGGCGAGATCTGTTCGCGCGGGAGTGTTGCGCGTGGGAAGTTCCTCGGAGAAGATGTTGGGCTTCGTGTTGCGGCGGAGGCCAGGATAAGCGCCCTCAGCAGCTTCGGAGCCTTGGGCTTGTGCGGCTAAGGCACGTTCGCGGACCTTTTTGATCTCGCGGAGACGGGCACGCCAAGACGAGGTATGTTCGCCGCCCTTGTTGTTCCAGACGAGGGAGAAAGAGGAAGCGCTAAGAGCCAGAATACGGACGAACGATGCCAGGTTCTTTCCAGAAATGACCTTGGGTGTTGCTGCGGCCGAGACGTCAGGGAATCCGGGCTTGCTCATCACTCGTACACTGTAGTAGAGTTTCTCCGGGTCTGTTTCTCCCTTGGCGGCACCGGACTCATCATAAGCAATGCGGCTGGAAGGGGTGATCACGATGTTGATGGAATTGAACTCGGACGGGATCGTGTCAAAGTTGAAAGGGAGGTTCGACTTATTGAACACGATGGTGACGAAGTTATTGCCGATGTTTCGCTTTTTGTTAATACACGCAGGGTCGTGCTCGAGGTTCGTAGGCATCATCGTCGCGACATGATAGACAATTTCGGTCACTCGGTCTCGCCAAGCAATAGTAGCTTCGCCATCGGTGTCGGCATACAGGCCCTGAGTATTGAACTGGGCATTCCGAAGCGATACTTTCGTGCCCAGGCCAGACAAGAAGTATTCGTAGTCCGGAGAGCCAACAGTGTTGGCAAGGATTTCGGCTTCCTTGCTTTGACCATTGTCTAGATAAACGACTCCAACCCGATGCCCGTCCACAATATCGGTTCTATCAAAGCTACCGATAGCTCGCCGGGTGATGTCGTCCTCAGGGACAGGAATGGGTTGAATCACCATGGGGGTTGGGAAGGCCGATGTAGTCATCTGAAGCATGATGTGACTGGGGAGAACCGCCGTGCGCATATCGTCAGAGTGCAAATGTGCATCTGGTGTAGGGGGAACTTGGTGTGGCAGAACAGGTGCCGTTCGCTGCTGATACACGATGTAAGTTGTTCCAGAAGCCTGGCGTTTCGATATCTGGGTCAGCCCGGATACGCCTGCAGTCTCAACGGTCACGATACTCAGGCCTACGACCCAAGACTTTTTGGACACCGGGCCGTCTTCAGGAGTGGGAGGGAATGTTTCAAAGGGAACAGTCTCTCCCAAATCCGAGAAGGCAACGCGTTGCATCAAGTCAATGAAGACCTGGCTTTGTTCCTCAACCACTTCTTTGCCTTGCTCGTCACGGAAAACGAGTCGGCTAGTGATCCAGTTGACATGCTTGGCACGGTCTTGCAGCTTCAGAGAGATATACCAGAATATCATCACATGGTACGTGAGACTCATGATGTAACTAGACATGGCATCAGCTGAGAAATTGTCCGCTGCTTCTGCCGCGCCTGTAGCAATTTCTCGTGCACCAGCACTGAGTCTGGAAGGAATTGGCTGAGGAGCACGGGAAGTGGGAGATTCGGCAGCCTTGTAACGCTGTTCCCGCGAGGTCTGCAAAAAGCGAATACAGATACCAAAAACAGTTCGAATTTCTTCTTCGCGCAAATTGATGTAGACGTCAGGCAGACGGGCAAGTAGAGCCAGAAATTCCAATATATGGACAGCTAGGTTTGACATAGTAATGACTTTGGACATTCTGTCGAGAATGCTCATCAAAGACTTTGTCACCGAAGCTGGGATTTCGTGACAGCAAAGGGAGAGCGCCTGAATGCAGCCACGAGATGTGGCTCCCCAAGACCCAATGATCCCAGACATAAATGCTCGGACGAGGTCATCTTCTTCGCTCTTGGCAAAATGCTCATGATAGCTGATAAGCATGCATAACGCATCGAAGATACAAGCAGCCACATCGCTCTTTTTCAGACCAGTAAGTCCGGGGGGCTCATGAAAAGTCTCATTCTTGACTTGGTCGCACAGAATGCTGCGCAGCAGCTTGATTTGTGGACTGGAGCTCTTGAAAAATTCCTTGTTACCAAGCTGAGGGCCGAGGTGGGTGAGTACGTAGCTGTAAACATCCCAGTCGGTTTCCCGTTGGAGCAGTAAAATCACGACCTCAAGCCACATATTGACTTTAAGAACACCCACTTGTGCGGGGACAATCTCAGTAACGGGGCTCTGGGCCTCTGCATCTGCCTGCGTGTGGGCATACACCAGCGGACTAGATTCTCCAGGGGGTTGCTCGGGAAGGACCTGCGGCAACGCGTAGGTCCAGACTGGAGGTGTCAGCTTCAATGAGCGGGAAGAAATCGAGCCTCGACCTGGAGCCGACTTCGACAAAACGGAAGCGGGGAGATCTTTGCCAATAAGTTTGCTGCTGGGAAGGGGCGGCACGTTCTCAGTCTGAGGTTCTCTCAACGGGCTATCGCCGGGACCTCGCGTTTTAGAGCCGACCTCAATGTTACGACCTAAAACATTCATCAAGAAATCACCCTCCGAGGTCGATACCACGGAGACGGAACCAGCAGAGTCGCACCGAAGCCGGAACAGCAGTTTTAGAACACTGAGGCGGGAATCAGTTGGGCGATCTGCGGACTGAGCGATTTGCAAGAGCGATTCGTAGATAATGACGGACTTCGTGGCAGAATGATTCAAAGCACGGAGCATCATTTTCACAAGACCCACGGCACATACATTCGCCAAGGTCAGCTCCAGGACACTTGTTGTAGACGTGCGGCGAGATGAAGGTGCATAGCTCGTACTATGCCGTGGATCATCTTTGATGAGGTCATGTTTCATCGGCGAGCTAATAGTGTCCACTAAGCGTTTGAACACGCCGTCGTCGCTGATTTGCATGGCAGGCTCGGTTAAAAATGAGACGAGAGACTCCAAGAAAAGCAAATCGTGCTCAGCCGAAAAATCCTGCAGCAGGAGATCTAAAAGACCATGCTCCTCGGAGAAAATGAGATGTTCATTTCCAGAAAGTGATTCTTTCAAGGTGTCGAGGGCCATAATACGGATATCAGAAGACTGCTTTCGAGGCTGTATGAAGCGCTCAATCAGGTCCCGACAACGTTTCACCCAAACTGCACCTTCAGCAGGACGGCAAAACTGGTCCTCTCTCATCATGTTGATAATTAGCTCAGACTGGGAAGGCTCAATATGCTGGTGACTTTTTGCTAAGAACCGGACAGCCTGATGTCTTTGTTCTTTGTTAAGTTGTTCCCAAAGAGACTCGATCACAGAAGCGATTCGGATTATGTCTGCCAAAATGCTCGATTTAATATCATCGTGCGTACCCTTGGCAGGTGTCTGCTGCGGGCTTGTTGGCGAGGCGATTGTATCTTCAGCATCTTGGAAGACTGTCCGAGAGCAAAGAACCAGAAGGCTGATGAAGCTTGTCCAGTCACATCTCAAAGCGATGCCGGTGTAATCTCCCTCCAGAATGTTCAGGCATAGGTCCAGGATTTCAGCATCGACCCGACGGTCGTCCTTGTGGGCAACAATCATAAGTGAGTCGACCAATTGATCAAAAGGAATTTGGGGCATGCCGCCCTGCCCATAGGCGTGAACAAGGTCAGAGAAGACGTAAAGTGTGCCCCGAATGACATTCAAATTGCGGGATGCGTCGCCACCAGAGGTCTCTCTCATGAAGCCATGGAGAGTGTTGAGCATCTCTGACTGTCTTCGAGATTTGGCCAAGCTACGCACGGATCGAGAAGTAGGTCCAGAAAGGGATTTGACGGAAGCATGGATGCTGCAAAGAACTTCCAAAAGAGGGGTAAAGCTCTTGTCAGGCACGTCTGCATAAACGATCACGGCATCAAAGACGGACAGGGCATTCTTGATGTCATTTGCGACACTAGTCTTCCTGCAGACGGCGAAGGTTTCTGTGAGGAGTAGTTCGACCTCCTCCTGAGTTGGAGGTTTGCGCTGTAGTGTAACCAAATCTACTGCAAATTGCAAAAGATCTCCGAGAACAATCTCTTCATGTACAAGTCCATTCGGATGGCCTGACTTTCCTTTCTTCGTCTTGGCACGTGCCGTGGCAATGACACCATAAAGAGGCACAATCCAAGAGGAGATGATATGGAGAATGGACGTGGTGGTAAAATCCAATTTCCGGCCATGATCTGACAACGAAATCAGTGACTGAACACGCGAGGCAATAACATCTGCTTCAGTGGGACAAGCAATTGATTCAAATATCAAACGCCTGGCCGATGGGCTTAGATCCTGACGAGCCGCAACTGCTTCCAACAACTTCGCCCCACTTTTCTGGGCATCGGGGGATTCATGATGCAATAGGTACTCCGCCGCTTCCCACAGCCCCACTGATTGCTCCGGAGTGAACCATGAGATGGATTTGGATATAGATTCAGCTTCGTCAATGGCGTGGTGGACATTCTGCTTCTGCGACAAGTTCCGAAAGGAACTGTCAATGTCCGGAGCACTCGGAGTGTCCGAGGAACTGGACACCACACTTGCTCGATGCATGAATTCGAGCCCAAGAACTTGTCGATTATGTGATATCGAGTCGCTATTGCTTTCCGGGATCGATACAGGGGAGTGCGATTTCGGGCGACCAACGGCTAACGTTTTGAACACATCTGCAAAGCTAGTTGAAGAAGGTTTGTGTTCAGGTACTGGTCGGGCATCGTCGGAAGACATCCGCCTTGTGACGGTAGGCGGAGGCTATTTTCGTGGCTGAAGGGTATATCTGTTCATTCGTGTCACACAATCAGCGTCAAAAGTCGCATGACATGGTTGGGTGATGAGCGATCAGGAGAGCTGATACGCGAATGAGTCATTTGGCTAGGCCCTGTGAAAGTTCTTACCTTGATAAAAGAGCTTGAAAAGAGCTATATACCACAAGGGTAGCTCTCAAAGGAATGCGCTGTACATTCAGGGACAAGGGATGACGCAAAATGAGGCGTGACAAAAGTACGATTCGGGAGTCGATATCAGAGCGGGACCCGGGTGGAGCAAGCCACAAGGAATTGAGCAGCTGCGCAGGGGTCACAGATGCAATATGGGCAACACAGCGATGCTCCACGAAGTGTAATATCCTCGAATGTGCAAAGAGGGGCACAAGCACGGTTGGTGTAAAAACTTGTCTTGGGATCACGGGGGATGAGGTTATTCCAGCCCAAGTCACCTGATAGGTCATCAATATATATTCACCGCCCAATAGTTGGGGCAAAAAACTCCACAGCTTAGGTGGGGGGCGGTGAGCACCTGTGATTCGTCGATTCTCATGACGTTTCCCACCATCCAGGCAAGAAGGGAAGCTCTCGCTGGAAGTGTTAAAATGACTTGCAAGATAGTTAAAGCCATTTTGGAACGATATTAAACGCATCAACAAAGATTCCATCAAGGAAACGTCATCAGACAAAAAAAGAGATACATCGACCTCCGCAGAAATCGAACCCGGGATCTTCGATTCTGTCCCCTCACCGAGTACTAAGGCGACAGACTATGAAGAATATCATCAACATCGGCCAGAAACTTGAGCAAAACCTTCTTTCCTCATAACCTGACATTGACACGAGATGTTTTCCGCTTGCAAAAACGTCTTTCAATCGCCTATTTCACCAGAGAAAATAGGTCGTATCAGCAAATGCGGAAGCGAGGACCCTGCATGAGGGTACACGGCGTCTTGTGAGTCGTGCGCTGAGTAAAGTGAGAAGATTGGACTTTCACGGTCCCCAACGGGTAATCATATTGAAGAAAGTCTACAAGTGGACCGATATTGAACAAGCAGAAGTCGGTATAGAGATTAGGGTCCAGCTAACTATATACTCCTCAGTAATGTATACAAGAAATAGTGGGAACAAAGTTTAATCAACGCTCAAAACAATCAAGAAACAATCTAGAGCTCCTCCTCTTCCTCGTAGTAAGTGGGCTGGTGAAGATCAATCTCCCAAGAGATAGTTTCAAGGTTCAAAACATCATCGTTGGCAGAAGACTTGCCAGAGCCGAAGCCCTTCAAGTTCCACTTCTCAACACCCTCAAAGCCCTGGAGCTCAGAGCCAAACTTGGCAAAGAGCTCAGCATTCAGGTTTTCATAGTCGACATACTCCTTGGGCCAGTCACCCAAACGCTGGACAGCAAGCTTGAGGAGGTGGAGATGCTGACGAGCGTGCTCACCCTCACTTATGGTAGAACCATTAGAAGTCTCCTCGATGTTTAAGTCATAGGCAGATCCATCGAGGCTGAAGCTGCTCTCGAGACCACCCTCAATATCGGCAAGAGCAGGGTCGATGAAGATGCGGAGCAAGTTCTCGTGCACGCTAGCGGCCTTCTTGTAGTACTTGTTGGCCATGTTGTGGCCACCCTTGGTGGTCTGGTAGCGCTGGGCAATACCGGTGTACAGCTGCGTCAGCAGAGTGGACATCTCCAGGGTGCTGGAGTGGCGAGGACCGTTGACGCGGCGGCAGTTGTACACAATGTCCTCGGCGAGACGAACAGCCTTGAGGGAATCGCCGACGAGATAACGGGCGAGAATGTAGCGGCGGGCAAGGCTGAGAATGACCTGGGCGGGCCAGGTAGCTTGCTTGTTGCGGCTGGTCCAGAGTCCGCTGAGGAGCCAGACAAGGGTCTTGTAGTCCTGCTGCTCGCCGAGGAGGCCAATCAGGATGTTCAGGTAGTCCAGACTGATCTGGGACAGGTTAATCTGCAGGTCGCTGATGACGCGCAAGACCTCCTTGATGATGACAGAGGAGACGCCGTGCAGCTTCTTCTGGGTAGCAGCGTCGGGCTGGGGAGTGATGGTGCGGCCAGTGATGAAAACACCAAGGGTGAAGACAAACTTGACGATCTCGGCAGTGCGGAACACATCATGAGCAGAGATGTACTGGAAAGCGGCGAGGGCCAGATTGGAGGCATCGTCGTATTTCTTGGACTCGAGCAGCTTGATGACGTGCAGGTTGCTGGCAATACCAACCGAGCGAACGAAGTTCGAGGACTGGTGGGTGTTGAAGTGAGTCAGAATAACAGTCAGGAAGATTTTAACTTGGGCAGCATCAGTCAGCTTCGTGCGCTTGCCCTCGGTGGCCACGAAGTAAGCAACATATTCGTTGAAGACATGAGCGGCCGCGGTCTGGCGGTTGGCACGGAGCAAGAAGTGGTACAGGCGGGTAGCCGACAGGGAGACGCTATGGAAGGTGGCGCTCTTGCTCGAGGTGGAGCTGCGGAACTCCTCAAAGTACACGTACTCAGTAGTCAGAGAAGCAAGGATCTCAGTGACGCTGGTAGTCTGCTGGCGAAGGCTGTGCTCGAGCTGAGCCAGGAAGACCAGACTCTGCCGGCCCTTGGAGGTCAGATCAAACTGAGAGGTCTTGATGTTGGTGGTGTCCTTCATGATGACCTGGCGGTAGAGCTCCTCAGACATCTCAGTAGCCTTGTGGACCTGGTTGGCGGCGATGTAGCTGCTGGCAATGGCGATGGCAGCAGATACAAGGAGAGTGGACGAGGTAGACTCCTTCAGGATATTGATGGTCGACTCCTTGAGCTCCTTGTGAACAGACTCTGCAGAGCTGTGCTTGTAGTTGAACTCGACGATCTCCTTCATCTTAGAGATAGACTCCTCGTGGGCCCAGCCGTGGCTCTCACGAATGGTGGTGACACGCTTGCGCAAGACCTTGGAAGCAGTTTCGATTTGCTGCTTAGACGCACTCTCGGAGTGAAGGCCAATAGCAGTTTGCTCCTCGTAGATACCGTCCAAAGTGGCAGAGATCTCATCGAGGTCAAGCTCCTTGGAGCCAATCTTGAGCAGCTCCTCATAAAGAGCGATGGCCTCAGACTCGTAGCGCTTGGACTCCTGGCACACCTTGGCAAGAGTGAGAGTAGCCTGGATAGTGATCGAAGCAGTGGCAGAGAACACGGTCTTTACCTTGGAGTGGTAGTCAACAGTAACCTTGTGGATCACGTTGTAGTCAGTGCGAACGGAGCGCAGACAGTGGGTATACCGGGTGAAGATCTCCTGAACGAAGGAAGGGTTCTCGAAGCGGGGCTGCTTGGGCTGGTGGAGGAAGGTGGTGAACAGCAAGGTGAAGTAAGGCACGGCATCAGAGTAGCGGCTCTGAGTCCAAAGCTCAGTAGCAACGAGGACCAGGGGCTCTAGAGCCTCAGGCTTGCAGGTAGGGGCATCCTTGTTGAGAGCGCGAATGATACGCTGGTAGTACTCGACGAAGATGGGACGAGGTCGGGTCAGCTCAGCGAGGGTCCACAGAGTCTTGATTACAACGGGGTGGTCACGGCCGTAGTGCTTGATGTAGTCATCCAAGGTCTCCTGGCGGGTTGTGATGACACTGTCAGGCTGGGAATTACGCTCGAAGAAGCGAATCAGAGCCTCGGTGACACGCTCGCGCACCTTGTCATCGACAGGACGTCCAGCACGGACCGCACGGTAAACGCGAATACGGATGTTCTCCTCGCGGGGGAAGCGACGGCGGTAGTGGTAGCACTGGCCAAGGCGCTCGGCATACTCGATAGCCTTGTCGGCGCTTTGTTTGGGGAGAACCACATCCTCAATGGAGGGAGCAAACAGGTCAGGCCAGAGACCCTGAAGGAGAACCTTCTTGATCACGCGAGTAGCATCCTTCCAGCGGTGCTGGGAGGTGAACTGGGTGATCAAAGTCGCAGTAGCAGTGAAGGAGCTCTCGTCGAATTTCTGGGAGGAGAAGGACTCGTAGATAATCTCTTCCAGAGTGGATTCAGAAACGCTCGACTGAGAAGAGTGGCTCGACTTTATGACCTGCTCAGAAGTGCTGGAAATGCTCTTCTGGATCTGTTCAAAGCGGGAAGACTTTGTCTGGCTGGTGCTCTGGAAGTAGTGGGCAACCTGCTTGTAAATGGACAGAGCAGCAGCTGAGAGGCCAACGGAAGCCATAACAGTGGCGATCTCCTCGTAGTGGTGGGAAGACTTCTCAGAGATAGCCAGGCTGGTGTGACGGTGCTCCTCCCAAACGCTGGACAGAATGGATGAGGCCTCTGACTCACGCTTCTCCGTCTTCAAGAACTTGGAGTAGGCGACAACAGCCTTCAACTTGATCTCCTCCCAGAAAGAGGTGGTTTGGATACGACATTCCCGGTTGGCACGCTGCCAGATCTCAACATAGATTCGCTCCGCCTCGGTGATCTTGCCTTCAGCGCGGTACTTCTCGGCCAGTGCAATAAGCGCCTCATAGTCAAAGCTCTCATCGATGGACTCATCCTCCTCGGCATCCAAGATGAAGAGGATACCACCCTCACTCTCCTCACGCTTGTGGCCCTTCAGGTGGAGATGGAGATCACCGCGAGATCCATCGCCAGCCTCATAACCAGTGGTGATGGTGTTGATGGTGGTGGTAATCTCCTGGATCTTCTTCTCCTCCTTGGTCAAGCGGTAGTGCTCGATCAAGGCCTTGAGAGTAGTCACAACCTGCTCAGAAGAATTGCCGTAGTGGATCTTATAGCACTCAACAACAAGCAGAAGAATCTCCTCACGCTTGATCATGATATCAGTGCGGGAGGTAGTGGTGTGCATGGAAGTCAACTCAAGGAAGATGTTGGCAATCTTCATGGTAATGAGGTGCTTGGTGAGGAGCAGATCACGGCTCAGGATGGTGATCTCGTAGAAGAGTGGGATGCAATCGGTAACCTGACTAATATCACGGCGCAGGAAGGCCAAGGTGATGATGGATTGGAGAGTTACCACATGCTTGGGAGACAGAATGTTGCGACACAAGTTGGTGACAGTGGTCTGGTAAGTGACCAGAGTTGGAGTGATGATGGTGTGCCACAGGGTGTTCTGGAGCAGCAGCAAGGTAATAGTAGCCGGGAAGATCTTGGCGAACTCCTTAGCAGTAGGCGCATCACCGCCGGTAGTGTAGACGGTGGTCTGCGTGAGGTGACGAGGCCAGTATCGGACACAGAAGTCGAGGAAGGGGTTCCTCTGCACGAATGAAGTGGTGTCATGGCCATCAAGGGGAGTAAGAGATGGCTCGTGCTGCTCTGGGAGAACGTTCTTGATGTAGATAAAGAGGCGAGTAACAAAGTCAGCATGACGGTCCTTGATGGAAGGCACCAGCTTGCCCTTAGACTGGATCTCCAGGAGGGAGGTGCGAATCAGGCCGTGACGCAGATACACCTGACCATCCTGCACGAAAACCAGGTTGTTCACAGGACGCAGGAAGTCCAGAGGCTTCACAATACCATCGGTGATGGTTTGCTTAGTAACATCAATGGCGGACAGAAGGGTCAGCTCCTTCAAGGTGAAGGGACGGTCAGCAGTGGCAAGCCACAGCAAGATCTGGCGAGCCTCATCCTTGACATCAGGGGCCTGGACGGTGTTGAGGACAAAATCCGTGACGGTGAGCTTGCTGTTCACGATAGTCTCAACGGCCTTGTGGAAAGCCTCCGGGGTCTTCTCCTGACGGACACGCTTAGAGCACAACTTAGCCCAAAGGAAGGAGCGCTGAGCCCCCTCAGTGATCTGGTCAACGATGATCTCCTGCTCCATCTCTGGCAGGTCTAAGAAAATCTGGTACTCCTCGAAGCTGGCGCGAACAACGGTGGAGACATCATCTCCAATGCGATCATCAGTGATCGGCAGGTGTACAAGGCTCTCAGCGGCCTTGGGCTGCTCAGCACCCAGGGTAATGAGCTTAACACCGTTAGCATGGCCGGTCGCAGTAAGCAGCTTCTGGAGCAAAGGAGCCTCGCCACCAGTGGCCTCGTCAACACCGTCAACGACAATGACCAGCTCCTTAGCATTCTGCAGAGCAGCGTCGAGAGCGCGCTCCAATGCGGTCCAGAGAATGGTATCATACTGCGCCGCATCGGTAGTCTTCTTGCTACGCTCATAAGCCTCCTCCATGATCTGCAGAAGCCCAGTGTTACCAATGCGCTTCTCGAAGAGCTGGTACAGGATAGTCTTGACGATAGCAGTAGACGTAGTCTCTGCTGGAACGCGCGCATTGATGGGGATGTAAAGGGTCTTGTAGGAGACACCAGCGATGGGGTCCTGAAGACGGTCGATAATGACGGAAGCAGTGACGGTCTTTCCGGACCCAGGCTTACCAGTGATGGCAAGGGTGCGTTTCTGGCTCTTCAGGAAGTTGGTCAGGTGCTGAGAAACCCAGAGGCAGGTCATCTCCTCGCGCTCATGGGCAAGATGGGAGGTGTTCTCGGCCAGGTGAGCCAGAACACGGTCTTCGGGTGCAAGCCAGGAGCGAACGCCACGAACGACGGAGACGCGCTCAGCACTAAGGTTGTCGCGAACAAGCTGGTGGCGCCACATTGCCTCGGAGATCTTGCTGCAGCGCTCCTTGAATGCAAGGATCTGACCGCGGAAGGTATCGTAGATGTGAACAGAGACAGAAGCCTTGGTCAATCCACTGATAGCCTGGTGGAAGTGGGTAGAAACGCTGGAAACCAGGGTCACCAGATCAGCGAGAGCCAGGATGAGTTGTTCCTTGATCTCCTGCGAGACATCAAACAACTCGGTACGCTCAAGAAGGTTGACCAGGGTAGAGGAAGTGCTGTAGAAGAAGCCAAAAGAGGTCATCAGCGCCTCAGCATTCTCCTTGCCGAGCTATAGAATTTTAATTAGCATTGACTCATGCGATTGGTCTTGGACAAGCCAACTTACATCAAGGAGCATGCCGCAGTATCCGTACGACAGCTGAGTGGCGAGGTAGCTGTCGCCAGCAAATTTATTGATGTTTGAGTCGAAGTGGTGCAAACGCTCAATGAAAAGAAGTGCCCAGGACAGCACCTTATCATAGTTGCTTCCCTCCGGGGGCAGGTGGCTCATACGCTGAACGCGGATCCACTCCTTGAGGGACTCATAGCTGCTGTTCATCAGCCGGGATGATGCATGGCCACCAAGCTCGTTGCCACTGCGCTGGTACAAGGAGTGCACCAGGCTAGTGAGGTTGGAGCCTCCAGCACCACTCATATTGCGGTGGAGGATGCCTGACTCCCGGCGTGTAGAACGACCATTTTGAGAGAAGGTATCACTGTCAAAGTGGGTAGAGAATGCAGAGACATTGCGAGAGTTACCAGGACGCTCGTTGTAGAAGGAAGAGGATAGGTTACCCGGAACGGGTGAAACAAGACCAGGAGCCATGGTATTTGTTTGTTCAATTGGGGAAGGATTCGAAGGCTTGGGTATAGTTATCGGAATCGAGGCTCTTTGTCGAGTGTTGGTATCAATATGGGTTCTTGGGGAGGACGTTTCTCGTGGCGGATAATTAAGATCTGATAGATGTTTTTCTTTTGAGCAGCAGCCCTTGAAGCAACAAAATAGGCGAGACAAACCGGCGATAAGTCTCAGTGCGAGATGCGAGTATAGATGTACAGGGGCATTCAAGCACAATGGAGGGTAAAAGTAAATAGAAAGCTGGACCTGGTCCCATGCAAGAAGGGGGTCTACCGGGCTTTTGTAGCAGCTCCAGCCCGGGTGGCGGTCATCGTCAAACCCTAGTCTTTCCTTTTAGGAAATGGCTCAGTGGAGGTATGTAGCTCTCCAGGGTTGAATTACGTCTTTTACAGATTGTATCATCGAGTGGGGACGAGCTTCAGCTTTGGATAATGTTCTCCACACCCACTAGCCTTCTACAGGTACACAGACCTGCCGAACCATAGCTACGGGTTCCCTATCTTTGGTGTGGCATCAAAGGTGGCAATTGAATCCCCAAAGCAAGCCTGCCCGCATTGTCAATCGCTGTCAATGCGAAAGCCAAAACGTGCATTAGTCGTTAGCTGCATGCTGGTGGTTCTGGGGCTTCAAGAATCCAATGGGCGATTTCTCCACGGATACGAAGTTTTTTCGTAAAGTAATTGTATCGTATTATTCCAAGTCGGTATGTACCGATTACAGATATCCCACGGGGGTGGTCAGCTATGTGGAGCATCAAAATGGCACCTGCAAGGCAAGGCTACCGATGCAGGATGGTTCGAATTGAACTCTCCACATAGGGCACCATGTTGCCCCATAAATCTTCCAAGTATGATGAAAGACGGCACATCCGAATCCACCTAGACTCGGTCTCAGAGTTGACAATCTTGCCAGCTCCAAGAAAAGCTCCGGAGTCACCGGTTAGGAAAGACGGCACTAGCTAACCTCGAAGCGGGCATTTCTGACAAGCTAGTTGCCTTTCTGTTTCATTTGTGATATTTGGCGCCCGCCCGCATGCGCCGTTCAAAGCTGGAGTGACAGGTTGTGCACCGTGCACACATGGCTGGCTGGACATCGGGTCCTAGGGAAAATTTTTCAGTGTGCGGGGGGTCATTTCTGGGGGCTTAGCCTGTGACAATCGCGAAAATGGGGCAGGAAAATGGCCCTTGATCTGTTTCGGACGAACACTTGATCGATTGGCATCCACCCACCTGTCTGCCTTCTATTGGGAGCGGGGGGGTTCGATGACTGGATCCCGCCAGCACCAGCCATCGCCGATCGAAAATGGGTCCTTGATGAACTCATGCAGGATCACTGACGAAATGAGCTCCACTTAGATTCCGTCTGCCCCATAATAATGCTCCCGATCTGCCGAACGATTCACTCGGGCCACTTGTCATCGACTTGGGATGATGGAAGAATGTGGTTCCCCGGGGGAGGCTGGATAAGTGACAGCGGCGCTTATCTTGAGAACCATGGGAACCAATTCGTTCTGGCCCAGGGGCTGAGGATCTAGCTTCCCAACTAACACATCACCCCTGACCCCTGTCCTCCCGTTCCGGTGAACTCCGCGAAAAATCAAACAAAATCAAATTGCGAGCTGAGTCTCACCTTACTCCTCTAATCGACGTGCATTAGCATAATGGGTCTTGTGGGGAGAAAAGGGAAAATGAACAATCGAACTGGTTTCTCACGGAAGGTTAGCGGATCCACCCGCGCTGCACCAAGATTCGCTTCGTCAAGTGCGGGCAAGAAAAGGCGATTTCGGAATGACAAAAGACTGGCGAGCTGAACATCTAGACCCACTACGGTCCCCACTTCATAGTTCTGCCGATACCGAACACCCCCTCATCTTGTGCCAGGAAATTAAAAGCTGCTAAAAAAAAAACAAGCGCCACTGGCTGCTTCCGCTAGATCTATTACCTGGATCAGCTCTCGAACTATGCTCCTTAATGTGAGATCCCCTTAGGTTTGTCTATGATTGAGGCCCCTTTATTTCTACTGAATTGCTTGTCACATAAGCGCATACGTAACACCTATGCATGTATAGAACCCTCTGCATCGGACTTTACAATACCTAGTTTATACGATATTCTTTTCCTCAACCTTGGTAGCTTACCCGCGAATAATGGGTCCTCGGGATACATGCCCTGTACCAAGAATGGTGGCATCAGAACTCGTGCGCCACCCGAATTTCTTACTGTACACGATAGTATATGATCAACATCACGCACGTGTACTCCGTAGAGATGCATACGGAATGGTTCGGTAAGTAGGTTCCATAGTGTAACTCGATGTGTACTGTACGCACACATATCACCGGAAATTTTCATTTTCGTCATTCACACGACATAGGTGGGGAGGAACATCAAAAATAAAAGAAGCAGTATCCTGTGTCAACTCGGAACTTAATTTTGAGACTGTGCTCAAATGCGACTAGGGACTACGTAGTTTCGAATTGATTCCAAGTCTGGGAATTCCAAATCATGAGAATATGAAAATATGGAAATATGCATCGTACTTTGCGTTCGCTCGGCAACTATTTCCTGCCTAGACCCGAGGTGGCTCAGCTGTGCATGCATCCCAGCTGGTTGCCCACT
This sequence comes from Penicillium pulvis, assembly GCF_028828015.1. Lineage (NCBI taxonomy): Eukaryota > Fungi > Ascomycota > Eurotiomycetes > Eurotiales > Aspergillaceae > Penicillium > Penicillium pulvis. The sequence continues at coordinate 661,311 of NW_026643072.1, forward strand.
GAACTGTCGGAATATTCCCTCTCTTCTAATTCATCTCCAGATGATTATCGCGTAATTCCTCTCCAGGTGACAAACTTCTAAAATTATAGTTTCATAGCTGCATATCGTGGTCGCCACGGAGGGGAAGATGCAGGTTTTCGATGTCTGGACCGACGATCACGTATTTACCATCTCCAAACACGAACAATTGATTCATGTAACATTCAGTGTAGAAATATTCCACATGACAATCCAACTTACGCATTTTTGACGTGTAGCCAAGACTTGTTGAGAAGATCAAGAAACCCAAGCAGTCCTTGGTTATGTAATATCGAATTGGCCCTTTTGGGAAAAGGGGAGAAGCTTCAATCCCTGAGAAATAGTCCCATATGAGGAAAGAAACTTCAATTGGCCTCTCATATGCATTTTAAACCAATAGAAGGGCTCCCAATTACTCGGATCGATTCATTACATGTAGCCTAAAGCTAGATACCTCACGAGCACCCTCAAGGTCTGATGATATACGTGTTATAGTCCCCGTCCTGCGTATCAATATGCTGCGGGGGAGAGATTCCTGACCCTATATCTTGATAGCTTTAAGCTGAGAGTTCAATGGGGCTTCCTGGATACGAATGACGACCCATCAGTAATTAGCCCCACGATGTGTAACATACACGGTTAGCAGCCGCAAATTCTTCAGCTTGATTATTCGTAGGCAATGCTTCAGGTGGGTCATTAGATGATGCTTTGACAAACAACCTTATTCGAAGAAAATTAGCGTTTCCAAATCAGACTGAGTGCATCTCGAGTCTGGCGCAAGCCCACAACTATTTCTGGCTGTGGGAATCTGTGAGTGACAGCTAGGAAGGAACCTTAGATCTTCAAGATCACCCAACAACGCATTATCGAAGTTGGCTGTCTTTATAACACCCTGTGTCATACCTGCTCGGTGTAATCAAAAGGCATGACATCGGAATAAACATCAAAGCCACTCCATTCATTTCCTGTAAGTGAATCTACACATCCAGCCACTGTCCCCGGATATTACATGGAATTGACTAAAACGAAAGCCTCTAAAAGCCACTCGGGAGGTGGATCTTTCAGCCACGTGTTGAAAAGATGAAATTATCGTACGCAAGTGTTATTACGAAACATTGTTTGGAATCAAGAGGCTATAGCTATGTAAGCGGTCTCCGCTTGGTCCACTTGTGGATATGCATATGTGAATCTGACTCGGTACCAGCAGGGAATTAGTCTTCTCACTAGCATGACAGTGGATCTTTAGGGCCAGTCGGAAACACCTACTGCTAGTATTGAATAGTGTGTGGATTTTCAAAAGGGGGTGGCCATGCAGCTAGGAGTCATAGAGGAGAGAGGGTCTCTTGGAATGACCAGTATATTCATGTACCTCATCAGCGAAAAAGCAACTTCAGCTGAGATGGAAACCCCGGGTCCCGGAGACGCCGAAATGTAACAGTAGGCCACGTGAGTGATCTGCAGTTGAGGTAGTATAGTGACTATTCTTGCTGAACAAATGGGAGATTTTAGATTACCTGCAAGCTGCGAGCTGGAAGCTGCATGGTTATTTGCACTACCGCGAAGGTATGAGGGTTTTACGCACTACTGCAGTATTATAACTGACTCACAACTGCCTTTAAAAAGAAGTGTGTTCTCCTATATGAAAGCATTATCTTTCCTCATAGAAATTTAGCCGACGTCCGTAAGCTGGTCTTGGACCTTTGAAAGACATGAAGTACTACCTACGTCCACCCGAATGGACCTTTGATTACCTTTGGGATCTAGATCTACTTGCATTAACTGCAGGGCCGTGGGCATACTATGATAGCTCTCAAGCTATCCATTCTATCGACAAATCAACATTGTCTTCACGGCTACAGTATATACATATTTAATGCTCAAGCGGCTCCAAAATATTTCCATGAAAGTCACCCTACTTCAAGTCGACTAATGAATTCCAAAATGTGCGATATGATTTTGGAAACTGCCAAGATACCTTCAAAATGAGACTTTGCACATGCACCGTCCCAAGTTCATTCATTCCACTTACCGTGTTAGCCCTAGGATGCATGGATGTGGCCGGTCCCGAGGTCTTAGTCATGACTGAGCTCTCAGGCATCATCAAGGCATGCAGATGTTAAGGCACTAAGGCACTAAGGCAATATATTCCTTCATGCCTGAGGTATGATGTTTCCTAATACGGAATAGTGCTCAACATGTGATGTTCTAACGTTATCGGGACTAGTCTGTTGACGCAGTGGGCTGCCCGTACAATTATCAGCGCCCTCATTATTTGTTATGCTCTTTGTCCTGTGAGCTTTGCTGTGTCCCAACCCTTGCTGTCCCCGTGACATTCCATCTGTATCTTTTGGTGGACCGCATACAACGTTCAACTCTGGAATTCTTCCCAGATTGATTGCTTTCTCTTCCAATCTCTTCTCCCTCGCTTGTGTTGATACCCCACGTACCGGTGAAAATGGCGGAGGCTCTTGGAGCTTTGTTGGAGGCGAGCTTGGATCCCAGACGGAACAAGGAAGGTAAGGCAATTAAGTCACACTGATGATACTGGAATCAGTTGCTCACTCTTTTTTGCCATCTTCCAGCCGAGATCGCCCTTCGTCAGGAAGAACAGAAGCCCGGCTTTTCTCTACAGCTTCTCCAAATTACGGCGTCTGATTCCCAGCCCAACAATCTTCGTCTTGCGAGCGCCTTATGTTTCAAAAACTTCATCAAGCGTAGCTGGACCAACGAGGATGGAGAATACAAGCTGCCTTTGGATGAGGTAACGACCATCAAGCGCGAGCTAATCACCTTGATGATCTCCGTGCCTCCTTCAATCCGGACTCAGCTTGGTGAGGCTGTCAGTGTGATCGCCGACAGTGACTTCTGGGAGCGATGGGATACTCTTGTGGATGTAAGCGATCAGTGGTGTTATGAAGTTTTGATCTCCCTAGCTAAACCGTACTCTTCTCCGTCCAGGACCTTGTGTCGAAATTATCGCCATCCAACCCTGCCGTCAACATCGGTGTCCTCCAGGTTGCGCACTCCATCTTTAAGCGCTGGAGACCGCTCTTCCAATCCAACGAGCTTTACATTGAGATCAACCATGTTCTCAACAAGTTCGGCAACCCATTCTTGGCCCTGATCGAGGGACTGGACAGCTACCTCGAGCAAAATAAGAACAACAAAGAAAACCTGACCCAAGGTTTCACCCAGCTCAACCTTATGGTAAAGCTTTTCTACGACCTCTCCTGCCACGACCTTCCCCCCATGTTTGAAGAAAATATCTCCGCAATTGCGGGCATTCTACACAAATACCTGACATATGACAACCAATTGCTTCACACCGATGACGATACGGAGGCAGGTCTCCTGGAGTATGTCCGGGCTGGGATTTTTGAGGTCTTGACTCTTTACGTCCAGAAGTTCCTGGATGCCTTCGGACCCGAGGTTGGACAATTCATTCAGAGCTCGTGGGGCCTTTTGACTACTATTGGTCAGGAGACCAAGTACGACATCCTTGTGAGCAGAGCCCTGCATTTCTTGACTTCTGTGGCTAGCATGCCCGAGCATGCCGCTGCTTTCCAGGCGGAGGAAACCCTTGGTCAGATCATCGAGAAGGTTATCCTGCCTAATGTGAGCCTGCGCGAATCTGACGAGGAGCTGTTTGAGGATGAGCCTATCGAGTTCATCCGAAGAGATCTTGAGGGGTCTGATAGTGAGACTCGTCGCCGTGCTGCGACAGACTTCCTCCGACGTTTGGCGGAGAAGTTTGAAGCTTCAGTGACGAAGGTCGTCCTCAAGTATACCGAGCACTACCTCGCTGAGTACACCAAGGATCCTTCATCAAACTGGAAGTCGAAGGATACGGCCATCTACCTCTACTCCGCTGTGGCAGCCAAGGGTGTGGCAACTTCGAGTCACGGTGTTACCGCTACCAACAGCCTGGTCAGCATCACCGACTTTTTCCAGCAGCACCTTGCCGCCGACCTGATCTCCGATGATGGCATTCATCCTATCCTCAAGGTCGATGCTATCAAGTACCTGTACACTTTCCGAAGCATCATTACAAAGGAGCAGTGGCAACAGGTGCTGCCTGTTCTTGTGAAGCACCTGGCTTCCCCCAACTACGTCGTATACACCTACGCTGCCATTGCTGTGGAGCGAGCACTGTTCCTCAGTGATGGCCAGGGCCAACCAGTCATTCCCCCGACTGAGATTACTCCTCTCGCAAATGACCTTCTGGAGCACATTTTCCAGCTTATTCAGAGGGATCCGGCTCCCCAGAAGGTGCAGGAGAACGAGTTCTTGATGCGATGCGTTATGCGCGTCTTGGTTGTCATCCGTGAGGGTGTGGTTCCTTACACCGATGTTGTGCTGCAACGCTTCATCACCATTACCCAGATCATCAGCTCCAACCCCAGTAACCCGCGATTCTACTACTTCTTCTTCGAGGCCATGGGTGCCTTCGTTCGTTATGCTGCTCCTGCCAACCCCGACAAGCTCGAACAGGCTCTTTATGCTCCGTTCGCCGCTATTCTTCAGAACGATGTGCAAGGTAAGCTTATTCCAATATGTTCTGCCGTTCCATGCTAACTCGATCCATTTCAAGAATTCATGCCTTATGTTTTCCAGCTGTTTGCTGCCCTGTTGGAGGCAAATTCTGCCGCTAACCTGCCTACCTACTACCAGGAGTTGATTGCTCCTATTTTGATGCCGGTCATGTGGGATTCTCGAGGAAACATTCCTGCCCTTGCTCGTTTGCTTTCCTCGATTATCCCCCGTGGAGCTCAGTATATCGTTGAGCACAACCAGATTGAGCCTATTCTGGGTATTTTCCAGAAACTCGTCTCCACCAAGGCCAATGAGGGCTATGCATTCGATTTGCTGGAGACAGTTGTCGCAGCCTTCCCACCGTATGTCCCACATCCAACGTCATTTTGGGCAAATATACTAACTTGGATTGATAGGGCCGCTCTGGAACAATACTTCATCATGATCATGCAGATCATCCTGCAGCGTCTGCAGAACTCCAAGACCGAGAACTTGTCAATTCGCTTCGTTCGGTTCTTCCACTTCATCACTGCCCACGATGACAAGGGATACAACCCTGACTTTATCATGCAGGTGACAGAGAAGGTGCAACAAAAGTAAGTTCCGCCTGCCCAAGCTTTTCTTGTTTGGTTAGATATTAACCTCTATTTTGCAGCCTGTTCACCCCTGTCTACCTCAACGTCATTCTTCAGGACACACAAAAGCTTGCCCGGCCCTTGGACCGTAAAACTGCCGTCCTTTCCCTTACCAAGACATTGGCCAACTCGGAAGCCTTTGCCACCCGGTACGCCAAGGGATGGGGCTTCACCTGTAATACACTACTCAAGCTCCTTGAGCTTCCTCCTGATGTGACTCACAAGGATGATTTTGCGACGGAAATGGATGTTGAGGAGATGTCTTTCGGCGTGGGCTTCACTCCCCTGAACACCATCAAGCCGCAGCAGAAGGACCCGTGGCCCGAGACTGGCGCTGACCTGAAGAAGTGGGTCGGTGCATACCTGAAGGAGGCGGACAAGAAGCACGGAGGTCGGATCTCGCAATTTGCACAGGAGCGTCTGGACGATCAGGCTAAGACGGTGTTGGGTAGCTACATTGCTTGATCTGGATTTCCCCCATTTATCCTCATTTTACGAACCTTAAAAAAAGTTAGCTGAGAGTGGCGGTTGCCTTTTCCTGTAGGATTGAGCTTCAAGGCCAGTGCAGTTGAAATAACGAATCTACTAGATCAATGTGCCAATTCTCTTACCTTTTATCCTTTTTATATCTCTATCATGACATGAAAACAATCTAATGGTCACTCGCCCTTGGTCTCAGTCTTATATGATCATTCCCAGCCCTGAAGGTAAACATTTCTCAAGGCTCATGGTTTTGTATCTTATTTCATATTTGCACCCTGGTTCCATGAATAATAATCAGGGATTTTGATGGTGATTATCGCTACCTAACCATCGAATTAGGGCAGCCTCGACTTCCCTAATATCAAATACGCCGTTGCTAGCAGCCCAAGCCACGAAGCCATCGGGGCGCACCAGCAGACATTCAACCGCAGCAATAGTCGACCTTCCTCGGATCAACTTCAGACGCCCAGCATATCTCTTAACTAGGCCCGCAGCACTGTCGTTCCCCCCAAGATCGACCAGTAGACTGTGACCTTCATGGGCATGATCTGCAAGGCGACTACCGTCATGCAACTGAATATTAGGCATTGTCATACCAACGAGTGGATGTCCATCACCCAGATCATAATGCTGCCACAATCCAGATACCTGCTTTACATAATGCGTCGCTCCATCCTTCGTTCCCAGAAAATCGCTCACAACACCCCTTAACGCTGAGCCATCAGGATCACCACGCATGACAGCAGTCTGTGCTCGAGTCCAATCCAAGACTCGCACACCAATGGGATGTCGTTCGCTGGTATAGGTATCGAGAAGATCCTCAGTTCCCCACCCTTGCACTACCGCACCAAGCTTCCAGCCCAAATTGACAGCATCCCCAAGACCCAGATTCAATCCTTGTCCACTAAACGGCGCGTGCACATGCGCCGCATCTCCACAGAGAAACACCCTTCCACGCCGGTAGGTACTCGTTTGGCGTGCATTGTCTGTAAACCGCGTGCCTCCATTGACTTTCGAGATGCGAATACCTTCAGAACCAGTAACCCGCCGCAAACTATCCTCCATCTCCTCGGCTGTTACCGGTGCATACTTGTCCGCAGGTGGACCATCAAACTCAATCGTGCGCACTTGCCCCAGTCCCTGTGCGTTGGTGAACACATAAACTCCCTGTGGTGTACACTGCCATCCTTCCCCCAAATGCTCAGCACCCTCAATCTCGACAATAGCTGCCCGGCCCGTGATCTTCGGATCTGTGCCTAGAAAGTCAAAACCTGCTAGACGGCGCACAAGACTATGTCCTCCATCACAGCCGATAAGCCAGTGTCCACGCACTCCGCATGTTCCTTTTGTTCCCTCTCCTTCAATTTCCATAGTCACGCCAGACTCATTTGCCTTGAGTCCCGTAACCTCAACATCTCTCCAAACTTCCACACCCAACTCCCGCCCCCGCTGATACAGAACATTCTCCAGGTCAACTTGCGGCAATGGCGTATACCACCCCTGCTCCCCCCTTCCACGTAACAAAGCATCCTCCTTATCAACAGGACCAGCAGGAACAGGGATGCCACCAAAATGGCCAACAGACCTCGGAAAAGGCAACTTCCATTCCCGAGTACCCTTGTTTTTATCAGCATTGAATGAAGCTCTCGTGGACTGAATGGCAGGGAGAAGACCACGGCGCTCGAGCATTTCAAGCGAAGCAGTGTTGATGCCAGCTGCCTTTATCGCTGTATCGGGTGAAATTCTGCGCTCCAAAACTAGGACCCGAGCATCGGGGGCTTGAAGTTTAAGTTCTGTGGCGAGAAGGAGGCCAACAGGCCCAGCGCCCGATATTATGATGTCGTAGATCGGAATTGAGGAGGTTAAAGACATTTTGTGGCTTTTGGGTGTTTGGCGCGTGCTGAAGGAGCTCCGTATGCTTTGGGTGCGTATGTGCTTTAGATGCGATGAGAGGAAGAAAGACGATGTTTTAATTGAGATGCGACCAATTTGGGGTTTTTGCAAAAGGTAATGGGATTGCATTGCCGCCATTCCAAGGTTGTGAGAGGGGTTCAATGCATCTCTATGTGGCCAGGTTTGCGCTTTATGTATGAATCAAGACGGAGGAACGGAACGGATGGTCTTACTTCAACATTGACTTATTTGACATTTAAAAGTTTTCTATGAACTAGCTCCCGGCGTTTTTATATGCCTACGGGCTGGATGGGGTTTGGTCTATAGTTTGCGGATCCACCACGGATCGTCGGAGCGGAGGGTCGGAGGATGGAGAGCATCAACAAATGTTTATGAGCCCTCCAGGACTTCACAGTTTCAGATATCCCGGCTCCAAGGTTCCCGACAGCAATTATAGTTACTTGAGATAAATCAAGAGATGAAGACAGATAAGTTGAAAATTTCAAACATAAAAATACAAACCTCACCTGGAGGTGCATAGATTATCACATATATATATACAGGCCCAGAAGCAAAAACCATACAACTGTCAGAACGACTCCGACATCTATGAAGCCGGACCTTTCTCTCCAGTCATTTCCCCTGAGCCTCCAACCTTTGGAACAGCCTGGACCTCTTCCGATCCCTCCTCAGCCTCCTCCAGTTCCTCCTCATGCACCTCCCCCTCTTTCCCTTCCAACTCCCGATATTTCCTCCTAGTCTTCTTCATCTTACTAGCCTTCTTCTTCTTCGCAATCTCCGCCTTCAGCGCAACCCGACTCCCACCCCCCTTCTCCTTTTGCTCAATCTTATCAGCAAGCAACGAGCGCGCAGTCTTCGCATTCTGAGACCTGGACCGCGTGGCCTGGCACTTGACGACAATGCCAGAGGGATGATGGATGATTTGGACCGCAGAGTTGGTTTTATTCTGGTTGGTTTAAGTATTAGTACTGTATCTCACAGCATTCTGACCGGGGGAATCACGCACGATCTTTTGTCCGCCGGGCCCGGTGCCCTTGAGGTAGGAGACTGTTAGGTCGGCATCGTTGATCTTGAGGCGGGGTGGTAGGGGTTTTGCGGGAAGATTGGGTGTTATGCTGAAGCTTCGATGTTGGGTGGAGAGTCGTGGTAATCTGGGGAGGGCTTGGAGGGCCCCTAGCCAAGGTCTGGGGCATAGCATTGCGCATTCGTGGTGAAGTTGGTGGTTTCGATGATGTTTTTGGCAATGATAAGATAGCGATAAGCGATAAGGGATATATGTAACATGACTGGTTTTGCGCTACATCATAAGTTGCTATAGTAGAATCTGTCGGGAAGATTGGCATGTTTTCTGGTTATCAGGTATTGAATTACCATTTATCTTCTTGATCTAATGGTTTCTTTACCAAGGTCAGTTTGGTTACTAGCCAGTTTATTCTATAGTGCCCGATGCCAGCGATTAATGCTGCAGCCTGTGTAATATAGTTCCAAAATTCGTCTTCCACTGGGTCCGCAGTCGACAAGCTTTGAGAAAGCCGAAGTGGATTAGTACAAATAAAATGGGGGTTTCGCTCTTTTGAATAAAATGTAAAGACATGTATACATATAGTAGCAAAGGACCTGAGGAGACAGTGGCAAAGCAGAAGGAAAACGGACCCGAACCATGCAATATTTATTTGCTCAAGTCTCATCTTTTGCCTCTTTTGATTTATCAATTGCCAATTGCCAGTTGCCAATTGTCGATACCTGTTAGGGCATTTGGAGAATCAGAAAGAGCAAATCGTGCTTTCTGATTTCTGATCCGGAGCAATCGGGGCTCAAAACGGTTCCCCCAACCAAAAAAAAGTCTCACGCATCCACATCCCCACGATCTCCGCCCCTAGCGATCCCGATCCTAAAACCCTAAGACACTCTTTTCGCCCGTCAACCTTTCTCTTACCTATCCTTCAACCCTCTTATCGCACCAAGCGCACCGGGCGATCCGTCTCTTCCATCCCCACACCCCCCTCAAAGTAACGGCAGTCCCGCAACGCCACAAGAGACCAAGACCCCTGAACTTCTCGATCCTCGCAAGACCGAAGGAAGGAAACGTGCCAAGACATTGTGACAGCTTGCGCCCAAATTTGACTGGCGGAACACGGTGACACTGCATTCGCTCTGTTCAAGGGGCCGATAAAGACGAAAGACGACGCGCCTGAGATTGGACAGCCGCCTTCAGGGACAAAACCTTCCCTACGCCTAAACAGACGTCAACTCTAAGAACAACAGACTCGCAGTCATGGGTTCCATCCTCTGGCTCATCAGCAGCTTCGTCCGCTGGGTTCGTATGAAGATTTACCAGTATGAGGTCACATTCGCCATCTACATGCTTACCCCGACGGAAAAATTCATCTTCAGTACGTGCCCCTGACCCTTGAGCCATGCCATTCTATTACCATGAAACGAAACTAATAATTTCCTCTCTGTACAGACTCTCTCCTCCTCACCCTGATCACTATGATCGCCACCGGAATCTACGTCTACCTCCCTAACCACCTCCGTACGATCTACGGCCACATGTACTACTACGCCGTTGGCGAGCGGCCATTCATCTCTTCCCGACTCACATCCATGAGCGCGGTATTTGGTGAAGCAACGGAGACCCTTGATGTGATGTACCAAACAGCCAAGAACGCGGCTGCGGCGACGACACAGCACATGGGCGAGTTGTAATGTGACCCTGACTCAACATGTCTTCTCATTCAATGGACGCTTGATCGGATTGAGACGGAGTTGAAACAGGTGTGGTATCGGAGTTGTTCGGGCACTTTCATCCATCGCTGGAAGAAAAAGAGTCGGAGCAGGCCTTTGTCATTTATCATTTCCTGCTCCGCTTCCAGTCCCCCAGCAGGTGCATCCTAGGCGTTTCTTTTTGGCTTCCTTCCATCGTTGCTTCAGTTCGGTTGTCATCGACCGTCAAGTCGATCAATCGCCCCCGGTTCTCTGCTATTTGGCGGAACATTGGACATTCCGGGTACCCCGGTTATTTTTTACAGCGTGGCATTGCTTGTTCACTGTGCAAAATATCATTACCTGTGCCTCAGTCACTGCAGAGGGATCGTGGACTCTTTTGAGCTCGAGACCCTTTCTCTGATCCTGGTGTTTGGACAATGCACATAATTTTGACGAAACTTTTTTTTTAATATGGTACAGTTTATCAGATATACTAGTAATAATTAAGGATATGAATACAGACGAGAGATAAGATATATGAGAAAAGAAATGCAAAATTCCAGTCTTGGATACTGTACAATTGAAATAGTTGAGATAGATATTCCCTTCCCCAAACGCCGTAAATGCCCAGAGCAGAGTGTTGTACAAATCATCTTCAAACAGATGCAACCCATGTTGACTCGAGGGATATGACCCTGCACCACGATGCAGGACTCAATCTCCGAGTGCGTCACCACCTCATCGGAGGATGAATATCAAACCACTAGCCGAATCCACATGCCCTTCCATCCCCAGTATATCCGCGTAAATTTGCCAGACGTCAAACACTTTTTCAAAAGGTCTATTGTTGTCCGCTGGACTCCGGTTGCTGAGCCTGAGCCTGGGCCTGCAACAAAGCAACCTCCCGCTCTCTCCGCTCCCGGCGCACAGACTCCGCCATGCGCATACGCGCCAACTCCTTATCAATCTCCTCCTTGTCGATCGGGATCTTGTGCGACTGCTCGGCAGTAGGCCAGAAGTTCTTGACGTTGAAGCGGTCGTCGAGGTTTGTGCCGAAGTAGTACATCCAACCGATGGGGAAGAGGACGTACATGCCAAACTAGAACATAGGAAAGTGGTTAGCGATTGATTGTATTAAACGGACTGCTTTGGATGCAGTAAGCGCCTATGCCCATTGGGTATGGACGAGCTTTGTGACAGAACCCAGTGGGTAGACAGAAGCATATAGGTATGTATCTGCGTCATTTCAAGATCGATTTCTTACCTTGAAGACTTCCAGGTTGCCGCCCTGGAGTCGGCGGAGGGGGTTGGGAAGCATGTTGATGTGTGTAGGTTATATTTCTTGTAATAAGGTATAGAATGGAACCAACAGGTTGCTGGCTCGGTTGTTGGATCTTCGCGATCGACGAATAATGCAGTCTGGAAATAATATGGGCTGATGATTATTTGCTTGGTTTGCATTCATGCGTTACTCAGCTATTAATGCCTTACAAACAAGGCAATACGGCTTAGTGGCTATACATCACCTGACCTGCCGCGGGCCTCGGCTTGCGATTCCCCGCAATGTATTCGGAGAAAGATGTACTAATCTGGGGACCATGCGTGCTGTTATTTGTTTCCCTAACCGCCATCTTGCCCCGGACTGATTAACTATCAGCTAATTTGAGCAGATCAACGTTCCCAAGGCTGCAATTCAAACATTGATCCTATATCTTATCTCTTTTTTCTGAATATATCAAAAATATGTCCAACGAGGAGCTCATCACCCTGACCTATCAGGATCGCATCGCGATCGTCACGCTCAACCGCCCCGACAAGCTCAATGCCCTGAACGCTGGACTCTACTACACTCTCGCCGAGCGACTACGTGAAATCGAGAAGCGAGATGACATCTATATCACCGTCGTGACAGGCACAGGCCGGTTCTTCTCCGCGTAAGCAGACCAATCACCACCCACCCAGTCCACGTAAAGCTGACCGAAATCTCCCAAAACAGTGGCGCAGATGTGAACAGCGCCCGTCCTGGTGCTGGAAATGCCGATAGCGGCGGCCTCGGCTCAACAGTCCGCCAAGAGCTCGTCCGCGGCTTCGTCGCCAACAACGTCGACACAACCCGCGCCTTCTACAACCACTCCAAGATCCTCGTCGTGGCTCTCAACGGTCCCGCCGTTGGTCTTTCCGCTGCATTAATCGCCCACGCAGACTTCATTTACGCAGCTCCGCACGCTTTCGTGCTTACACCCTTCTCCTCGCTCGGACTTGTCGCCGAGGGCGGAGCCAGCCGTGCCTTTGTTGAGCGAATGGGTATCGCGAAGGCAAACGAGGCTCTTATCCTGAGCAAGCGGATACCATGTGAGGATCTTGTGAGGACCGGCTTCGTTAATAAGGTCATCAAGGCGGATTCGGGCAAGACAGATGATTCTGCGGGATTCCTGAAGAATGTCCTTGTGGAGGTTGAGGATTCAATGGGTACTCATTTGAACCAGTCGAGTATGGTGAAGATTAAGGAGCTTGTTAGGCGGCCTGAGCGGGAGATTCTGGATCGTCAGAATGGGCTTGAGGCTTTCATGGGATTGGAGCGCTTCTTGAGTGGAATTCCCCAGGAGGAGTTCCGGAAGTTGGCTTCTGGAGAGAAGAGGCATAAGCTTTAGATCTTTTGAGACTTACACATGGAGATTGGTACACATAAGAAACAATTTTAAGGCATGGGCTTTGAAATTCCCATGGGCATATTTAATCTGAATTGCGGAGTAAATCTTTTGCAGACTTTTATAATAGAAGAAGAAGAAGAAGAAGAAGAAGAAGAAGAAGAAGAAGAAGAAGAAGAAGAGTGAAATGAACACGCAGTGGAACATGAAGCAGAACGAATAGCGGAGCAATTAATGCACCTGCTTTCTGTTCTGTTGTTGTGTTGTGTTGTTGTGTTGTGTTGTTGTGTTGTTTTTGGACCATGGGGATGAAGTGAGCTGGAAGAGTTGATAAAGGCGTATGCAGCAACATGTTGTTGCGTTAATTGGACATGTTCCAAATCTTCTCTGAATTTGTCCTGACACTCAGCCTGGTCATTTTGATTTGTGGTTTGAGGGTTGTAGCTGAGCGATGCCCTTCAGAGAAGACTTGACCAAGACGGAAGGTTGAAGTTGAATGAAGGTTGGAAAGATGAATGGAGGTTGTTGTGTCGATGTGTTATGGCCAAGTCTTGTCTGAATTTGCCCTGACACATAGCTTGAAGACTTGTGCTTAGTGACGTCTATTCAAACAAGACTCGGACCAAGACGAAGAATGGACTCATGAAGGATCGAAACCATAAAGGAAGCCATGAAGGAAGCCTTGAATGTTTTCACGAAAGACCGAAGGCATGAAGGGAATCATAGATATTGAAGTCATCGAGTAACAATAGAAGCGGATGATCAAGGAAGAAGAAATGTAAACACGATGTTGTTGTGTTGGGTGGAGGTCATAAGGGTTGTGAGGGAAATGTGCAACAACATATTGATGAAGGACGAAAGACACAAAAGGGTGTTACAGATAATGTGATCAACATGAGGAGGAAAGAGATCAAGGTCCAAAGGCAAATGGAGAGTTGGAGGAGCAAGAAAGTTGAGCTTGGGGAGAAAAAGTGAGGTTTTCATACCCCAGATAACTCGGTTGTTTCTCAGGCAGGGAAATTTCAACAAATGGCAAAGCAGGAACTGTGCTTATACCTTGGAGCGGCTCGCCAAGACCCTCCTGGGACATTTTATTGGTGAACCCGCAGCATTAAGCTCTCGAACAATATTACTTCCAGACTAGAGAGTATCTTCATACATTTGGCCCCACTTGTCAAATTCTGACCAATGGCAGCGCGAGAGAAAACGATTTATACCTGGGACTCAAACTATAGCCTTATGGGACGTTTTGCTAGTGATTCCCAACATATCCTGGGAAACATGTCGATGTTGAACGCTATATTTAATACCATTGCTGGTCTCATTTTTCGATAGCAATTGTCGGAATACTCGAGGATGCATTGTAAATCTGGTGCATAGTGCTTTTTAAAACATGATGCGCAATACATTCTTCGAAAGAAGTCATTCAGGGTCATATCATCTCAAACAACAAATCACTCCTTTTAAGAGGTCATAGCTAATGTACAATTTATTCTGAGTCACTGCTGCCATCTTGCTGTTGCTGCATGGTCTGCCTGGCCAGAATCTCCTGCCACTTGCCCATAAACTCGCTCATGCCACCCGGGCCCGCCAGAGAAGCATCGACTAGGTCCTTCGGGACCTTGTGAGCCGAGTACTGGGGTGTGGAGAATTGATATGCCTCAGGATCATTCTTCTTCACGAGACGAACCTCCGGCAGGAAGGGTGCAAGATCATCGTCGCCCTCTTCCACATTCTCCTCTTCATCTTCGGAATTTTCCACCTCCTCAACAACACCACTCGTCACCTCGTCGGAAGTCATTATACTACCATCACGAAGCGAGATCCTCACGAATCCACCATTGAGATCATCATCCTCTTCTTCCTGGAAGCCGATGGGATCCTTCATTCGTAAAATCTCCAACCAGCTAAACAGTAATGAATCTGTCCGCTGCGCCCAGGGGTTGATATCAACCAACCAGACACGCTGATGCGGTGCAGGGACATAGACATCGAACACGAAGTTCGAATCCGGGAAGGTGTCGCGCAGCTTCTCATCAAAGAACGACTGAATGCGCGAGCGGAACATATCACGCATGTCGAATAAGAAATCAAAGTAATTCATATCTCGCTGGCACATACAAAGCAATTTTCTATTGCGAACGAAGCACCGGAACTCGAGGGATGGGTTGAAGTTGGCATATTTGCGTAGGACGAGGTGGTAGGGGACGTTCGGGATTGGCGAATCCAGTGCCGGAGCCTCAGGGTCATCACCATTTGTGGTAGAATCTGAAACACAGTCATCAAAAGGATGCTGCAGATCATGAGTGATGAAATCACTGCTTTTCAGGAGGAGGTAGACGTCATTGGGGGTAGCGCATTTGGTATCGTTTGTGGCGGACATGAAAGTTGCGTCTTTGGGGGCGCTCCAGTTTAGTTTTGGGGTGACTTTGCCAAACTCGGCGATTGTGTCCTTGACTTGCGTGTGAATATCGGCCCATTCTGTTGAGGGATCTTCAGCTTCCTCTCCCGAGTCGGAGAATGTGTCTAGGTCGTCGTCATCTCTTGGGCGCACTGGCTCCGGAGGGAGCACGATGCCATCGGCGCGGAGATAGGTGATGAATTGGGGCGATAACGGGATCACCCGAGATTTAGGTGCGAGGGTGCGGTATCTATGCGGCAACGTTAGAATCATATCTTAAAGTCGGTGGTTTAAGGTTGAAATACCGTGGATGCCAGCTATGGTATGAGCAGTTGAGGATGTGGGAATAGGTGATTGGCGGGAATGGTAGACGATCTGGTAGATCATTGGATGGTGCATCAGCTGGCACAGCATCTGGCTCCATTAGGGGCATTTTGAGTATAGTTGATTGTAAGATATAAAAAGAAAAGCGTGGAGAACCATGGCGGGGCTTTTCTTTTTTTGAGTCACGGGCCGATAAGATGATAAGGATATATGACATAAGCGCTTGCACGCCTGAGGCAGCTGGCCAGTCCCATTGGACCAAATGGCCTCCTCACACTTCAACATCATTCACAGCACCATTCACAATGGCGCCGGAGGCTCCAGATCCCCAGAGCCTCAAGTCATGGGCCGATGCCTTCCAGTATCCGATTCCAACGGTTCGCCGTGTGGAGCAGGAACTGCGACGGGATATCGCCAGCAATAAGGAGAAGCTCCGAGCTCTCGTGGGGTAGGCTGCTTGATCTTGGATTGTTGTTGATTTGCTTTGCTAACAGCGCTTTTATCGGATGCAGTACACGATACCGAGAGCTTGTTGGAACTGCTGAGACCATCGTGACAATGAATTCGGAGATACAAGAGATCGAGTCCATTTTGGCCGATGTTGGACGTCGATGCAACCCGCGATTGATGGAGAAGAAGCATATATATGCGCGACAAATGAAAAGCGATGCAGCGGAAAAAGGTTTGGAAATTGCATCTTGCGATTGTGTGTGAATTGGAGTCCAATGGTTAACATTGCGCAGATACCGACAAGCACGCGTTCGGAGCGCAACTTGCTCTTCTTCACCGTTGCACTACATCTATGTCTCGACTTCTTCGCCGACGCGCCTCATTGCTACTTGTTGCAAAGATCCTTGTTGTTTCCAGAGTGTTGCAAAACAATCTATCGCAACACGAATCGACCCCACCGTTCCTCGACGATCTTCGCAAGCAACTTGCCTCTCTTCAGCGCACCCTGTTGAAACGAATCAATAAGCGCCTAGCATCCGCGAATGCTACGGAGGACAGTATAATTGAATCGTTGGCTGCTTACTGTCTCCCAACAAACTCATCTTCTGATGATGCCATTCATCACTTCCAGAAGACACGTCTAGATGTGATTACCAGCCAGCTGGAGGTATCGTGCGAGAATATTCCCAAGGCTCTGCGACTATTTGTTCGTACGCTACAAACATCCAAGACCTTGCGATCGCGCCAATTCCCAGATGTTCTTTCAAAGCTTAAATCTAGGCCGATTCTGTCAGATCCAGAGATCCGCAGCTTGGATGGGCTGGAAATTGATGTACTGGGCCGATGGGTGGCCCCGGAGGTCAATAATTTTACGCCTTGGATCAAGATGAGTGAACTGAGTCGAAGTGAGGGTGTGGAATCGATCAAGGGTTGGTCGCGTCAAGCATTTGAGCGATTCTGTGAAGGCTGCAATAAAAGTTTGGCGCACATCAACGACTTCTCCGAGCTCTTATCTCTACGTGCCGAAACTCTTGAACTTTGGTTATCATCCTGGGGCTCAACAATCACGCATCGGTCCGTTGATGTCCTGGAACGCCTACGCAATATCTTCAACGACCACTTGATACGAGTCCTGACATCGCAGGTTCAAACCATTGATGAAATCAGAACCCAAATTTCATCTACTATTTCCAGCTGGGATAATACAGACCATAGTCAAATCGGATCCCTCTGGGACTCTGATCTGATTGCTGCAGACTACTCAAATGGCGCAACAGCATTTAAGCAAGTTGTAGCAGACCGACTTCTGGGCCGCGACGACGATGTCTCCGCCGTCCTTAGGAAGTATCAGATTTGGCTTTCGGCCATTGAAGAACGAAGCGAGTGTATAGCCTCTTTGCGCCGACTGAAATGGACTGATATTCTCGTTGGAGGTGAAGTAGAAGACGAAGATATCGACATCACGCCTCGCCTGAATGATGACGACCCCAAACTTCTATCTGATGCTCTTCATCTAGCTGTCAAACAAGCATTTGATGTGCTCCAGACATCGGTCACCGACGCTTTCAAGGAATTTGGCAGTAATCATCAAAGCGCAAAAGCCACCTTCCTCCTACGACTCATCCGACTCGTACGCCGAGAAATCCCTTCTGGTTTTGTCGAACAGGACTTCTTGTTATCTCGAGCTGTTGTTCCAGACCTGCAGAAGCTGCTTGCAGCTGATATTGTCGCACAAAGCGGCTCATTGTCTCTTGTACCTTCATCAAGGACCCGGACCGATTCCAATAAGCTGAAGACTGTCCCCGGCCGCTCGTTATGGGAGGGCGAGCCCGTCATACCGGTACAGCCGTCTCCAAGTACATTCAAGTTCTTGCGTCACCTGACTGCGAATATGGATGAGAACGGATTTGACCTGTGGGATCCATCAACCGTTAAAGTTCTGAAGGGCGAGCTGCAAAAGCAATTGGAGAATTCCATCGGATCTACGCTCGATGGCATGGGAACTTGGCAAACTCAAAATCAAACTACGCCAAATTCCGAAAAGAATGTAGAAAAGGGCGAGAAAGACGGCGGGGAGGAAGAAACAGAAAAACAAGATCAACCCACGAATGTCCAGACTGAGGATGCTGCAGCTCATGCTGATACCCTGCGTGACTGGAAGATCCAACTTCTCTTTGATACGATCTACTTAGCAAACATGCTAGGCGACCCGACCCAGCTGGCTGGTGTCGCGGAGCGCATCCGAAACAGTGCGGAGCTAAAAACCGAAGCTGCCAAGAGCATCCACAAGGGTGCAGCAGAGTACTGGAAACGCACTGAGCTGCTATTTGGTCTTCTATGTGATCGTTAGAAGCTTTCCTGTAGATAGATGGAATGACAGTCATGCTTCTTCCATTCTATACCATGTTATAGCATAATAGACCTTGGAAGCGCTTGTTCCACAATTTTCAAATGATCTATGTGCCCACATGATTTATTGTGATCCCCGCCATCAATGTTGAAGCCTGTTAGTAAATCGCCTCTGCATCATCTGCATTGCCTACACCGGATCGCCAGCTTTTTGCCAGCTCTTTGAAATACAACCCGGGAATATCAATCCAAGCACATTGAAGCTTCGTTACTCTTGCCCAACTAGAGAGGTCTTACCTCATCGGTCAAGATATTCGTCGTGATATCCGTATGGTTTTAGTCACTTCTTTCTCAAGGGCAAGCTAAAATGAACCAAAGCAATCCTAAACAATGGTATACAACCGAGGTGTCGCCCCAAAGCCCCACGGAAGGCCTCAGCATGTGCATAATCTCTCAGGCATGACTTTGGGATTGGCGCCTGGACCCCTTCCAAGGTTTCGCAGGATCGCACACCAATCGCTACTGGAAGCCATTCAAATTATGCTTGATTTCCAGCGGGCCGCACAGCATACGCTAGCCAAAAGCTAATGGGGATAGTGCTTGCTTAGTGGCTCAAGCATGCGTTAGATAAATGAAGGTTCCAAGGCTTTAGAATGATATTATCCATACGTGTGCGCTTGACAGTTTGTTAGATACACATAGCTCTTACTACACCATATTCAGGTCATTGCATAACCAATACTTTAAAGTAATTAGCCGAGTCCTAGGATTTCTTGTCTTCAGTTCATGTCTACAAAACACCAGCCATATCCCATAGATGCTCATGTTACAGTTTTTGAACAAGATTGCTGAAAGCACTCATAAGTACTCACGTTTTTGGTTAGCCCTGCTATAAGAGCATCTTAAAAAGGGTGGTAAAGCAAGTTACAAATGTAACAAAAGAGCTATTGTTGCATTAATTCATAAATCCTTTTTTCGTCTGTGATAGTATCGGGTTGACAGTCACTCCTATAGACTAAGTAGAATGTAGTGTGTTTCTTTCGACTGTATATCGGAGCATTTAATAAAGTAATAGCTCTTCGCACAATAATGCTCGTGGTGATAAGACTAAGCACTCTGTAAGGTAGGGTTTTCTCTTTAGTGTCGTTAGATTACTCGAGGCCTAGTTTTCAATATGGTCTTCTGAACCCGATCAAGATAGCCCAAAGAACACACAATCCAAAGGCCACGTGGACCTAAGATAGAAGAATTTAAAAATAGACCAAAACTGGAAGAGCACTGGATTCCATGGAAGCTAAACACGGTTTTAGTGCCTAGCAAGGTGTTGTGGTGTAATGTCGAAGGCGAGAGAGATGCAGTCATGATAGTAGGCCGCTCCTTACTGATTGATAGACACCATTCGAAGTTCCGGGCTAAATTGTTGTAAATCGAGAGGAAAATTGATTAAGTATTCTTAGATCATTCTCCGAGAAAAGAATCTAGAGGTCTTCGATACACCTTTTGATATCTACCAGCCTGTGATTGGTTTCCAATTATTCTATCCTGATTATTTCCGATGCTAGTGTTCTTTCACTGCGCACTCGAACCTTTCCTGCAGTCTGACAAACTTACCGACTCAACTACTTTTACACTTATCACACCGCCCCTGATTCCTTTCCTAGCACCCACTTAACCAGTGGCATATGGGCTGTGGTTTCGCAACTTCTCACCATATTTCCAGAGAAAGATGGGTGCCGGAATCCCTATCCCTAAGGAAATGAATGCAAGTACACTATTACCCCACCCATAGGAGAGATCGTTGTACATATATGGAGCAAATAGGGGAAACCCAAACGCAGCCAGAGATCGTAGAACTGATACCGCGGCCAGCGCACTGGCTGCATATCGCGTATACGTATCCACGATGTAGGTCTGCATGCACTGGAAGGTCATCATATTGCCCACGCTAAACAGACAAGCCCCGATATTGGGGGCTATCCAGTGTT
Source organism: Penicillium pulvis (assembly GCF_028828015.1). Lineage (NCBI taxonomy): Eukaryota > Fungi > Ascomycota > Eurotiomycetes > Eurotiales > Aspergillaceae > Penicillium > Penicillium pulvis. Next base: position 681,760 of record NW_026643072.1, read on the forward strand.
GATGGGTCTGAGCTGTCCAGCCGTAGATGAAGAGACCAGCTGGAACGCAGATCATGGTGATAGCGAGCAAAGGTAGACGGTATTCAGGTTTGCCTGTGTCGTTATTGCGGGCCTTGAGATGGCGATAGGTGCGGTCGTTTAAGAAAACGCAGAGGTATGTGCCAAGCATGGATCCTAGACCAAGAGAGATATAGTTTAATCCTCCAATGCCTGTGGACTCGTTGTACCACTTAGGATCGGTCCACAGAGTAGGGAAAGTTGACATCAAGAGGTACATGAGTCCATAAATATAGGCCATGTACAGGGTAAGGACCTGAACGATAGGTTGTGTGAAAAGAAGGACGAAGGGCCGTACGAGCGATGTTCGCAAAGCCTGGGGCAGTGTCTTGTTCTGTCGCTCCTCTTCGGTCTGGTACGAGGGATCGCCAGTTTCCTTGCGAAGTCTCTGCGCCCGCTTTTTGAGGATTTGTGGAGCATATGTTTCCTGGAGAAAGAATAATCCTGCAACTTGCATGACCCCAGTTGCGATCGAGGTTGCCCAAAAGACCCATCGCCAAGTGGTGTTCTCCGCAATGAAGCCACCCACGATGGGGCCAATAGATGGCCCAAGGAGTGGGGCCAAGCTAAAGATAGCACTGGCTGTTCCGCGCTCTTCAGGGCGGAAGCTATCTCCAAGGACGCCTCCACCGACCTTTGCCGCAGAGTGTCAGTTCGATGATTTCACCTGTAGATGTCTATCCAAACTTACCACCAGCGGAACACTACCACCCAGTCCGGACAGGAATCGGAAAGCGATCAATTGCCCTGTGGTCTGCGCGAATCCACAGCCGATATTGAAAGCAAGATAGAACATATTCGCGAGCTGCAAGACAATGGCTCTACCATAGTTTTCCGAAAACGGCCCAAGGAAAAGAGGACCAATAGCATAGGCGAGGATGAAGATGGACAAAGTGAGCTGAGATACGAATTCTGCTGTGATGTGCAAGTCAGATGCGATGGCATCCAGAGCGGGCGCTACCATCGTCGAAGACACGGGAGAGATCAGTGTGAACATCGAGACGATTCCCATGGTAATCCACTTCCTCTTCTTGGGCCAATTCTTGGGGTTTTCTGGGTCATCAGGACCATCCCACGTTACCTGTGTGGTTGATCAGTTTATTTATCGGAGCATGGGAAACAACATATATATACCAATTTGGGATCTCGTTCGGAAGTGTGAGATTCAGCCGTTCCTGATTTTTCCAGTTCTTGTTGACCGTTCTCCTCCAAGCCCACACCTTGTTCCTTTGCATCATGTCCTCTCTCTTCATTCTCTTTCACATCGTCGCTGGTGAAGCCCGAGTCTGCTTTTTCAAGGTCTTGAGATGAGGATTGATCCTGCTCAGACATGATCGACGAAGTGCCTGATGTCACTCGAGGTGAGAAATACGATTTGGATGAGAAGACTGGTGAATAATTGAATAATATGAACAGATTGAGACACAAATACGACTAAAATGGAGAATTTATGATACTTATGAAGTCACCACGGTATGATGTTTGTGGACTGGAATAGTTCGGCGTTAAGCTTTAACTCCTTAAACCCCCCTAATTCCGACTGGGACATAATTGCTAGGAAACGAACATCAATCTGGGGCGGCGATAGGGGGCCTAAGGGAGTGATCTATACTTTTCCAGGGGTGAAGATGTTATTATGGACTGCATGCATGGTGTTGGTATGGTAGAATGTGACCATCCGATTCGCTGGGCTTGTGGGTACTGTGGGGCATGTCACAACTGATCTCACCCGACTCCACTACTGACAAAGGATTTCGCTACTTGCCCTACGTGTGCTAGCATACAACTACCACGGAACCAGACCGATACGGTACATGCATGACGTATCGTTGCTCCCTGAGTTTCCCTCCAGTCTGCAACATGGCAAACTTAGTGAACTCGGACATTCCACGCCACAGGGAGGCAAAACTATTTTGGAAGTGAGTAAGCCTAACACAGCCAACCTTGAGACTAATCATTGAAAGAAGAGAGAGATTAACTCCAAGGCTATAGCCCGGAGCGCGTCTTGTTTATGCACTTATGTCCAGATTAACAGGGTACCATATGTATTCGTGGACCCGCCCTGGAACATACAAAATCGACCTTCAGCTATTCTATTGGATTATGCAGTGGAAAACCAAAACACTAGTTGATAGATCATCTGAAATTCCCTTTCCGATTTCCCTGTTTTCCAGCTCTACAGAGATAGTCGTAACCATGGAGGCCACGTTGGATCTTGCTGTCGATACTTTGTGTTGAAAAAAGCTACCGAACAAATATATACCACGTGCATTCTCAGCGCCATGCTACTACTCCTTCAGCATATCCGTCATCTTGACAGAAACCTCCACCTCCCCATTCCTGGTGATTCCAAGTCCGAAATCGCGCACAATAGTCAAATCCTCAATTTTCGTCTTGTAAAGTTCCATATTAAACCGACGGACAAAGCTCGCGATCGTCATATATAGCACGATATACGATAGACTGTTTGATTAAAATCAATGTAGCCAGGAAGGGATAGAAGAAAGGACTTACTTCATGCCAAGGCACGCCCGACTCCCTCGAGTGAACGAGACCATGTACTTCGTGAGACGGTCTGACTTCTCTCCGACTTCGATCCAGCGCTCGGGTTTAAAAGAATACGAGTCGGGAAAGATGGTTTCATCGTGGTGAACGAGGTATGACGACATGCTCATTGGTGTCTGTTTTGGTTGTTAGTTTACCAATGTCTCTTGTAAGAGAAAAAGACAGAGGACATACCCCTGGTGGAATAACATAGTCCGCGTATTTCAGTGTCTCCGAAGGGGCGCATCGAGGGAGACGGATGATCAAGCCATACGAGAGACGGAGGCACTCGTAAATAACACCAGTCTGAAATTATTAATCACGCCAGTCGCTGACGAATCTTCGGGTGAAGTGATGCTTACCAAGTACGGCAACTGTTCCAGCTGTGCCCAAGTCGCTGTACTGTCAGGTGTCGGTAGAATGGACCGCAGCTCCTCACGTAGCTTCTCCCGCATTGAAGGCTGATGAGCAAGATGAAAGGCAGCTATAGTCAATGACCGACTGATTGACTCAGTTCCAGCCTGAAGAATAACGCCCGATTCGTCATGTACGCGAGCGAAAGTTCTCTCTTCAGGTGGGAGGGTTGGATCTGTCAACTTTTCGAAAATAGTTCCTTTCTTGGAATCTCGTTTCGCAGGAACACTGGATTCTGCGATCTGCATTGACTGCGCAGTGAATTCATAAATAGTCTTCATGAACGCAAACAAACCTACCTTTCCTGGTTGTATTTTACATACCAACCACTTGGGGATCATACGGAGCGTCCGTGAGAATAGAGGGAAGAAGCGGTTAATGTGAATAACGTTAGCTGTCTCAGTGATCGCGCTCCTAATGTCCCTTCTAAAATCCGCGTCATCCAGGAAGTCCCAGCTTCTGCCGAAGGAGTACTGTGTAATGACATCCGAGGCGAGTGCGGAAAAGGCATCGTCTAGACGCATGATTGACTCTGCTCGATACGCAATTTCAAAGCGCCGCATCAGCTTTAGCACTTTTTCTTCGACAACGGGGGATAATTCATTGACGGAACGCTTGGAGAAAAATCCATTCAGGATGTTTCGACGGTAGCGGTGTTGATCGTGATCCACCGTGGCCACCATGGACCCTGGGACAGAATACGCCTTGAGGAATTGAGCATCCTTATTGCGCTTTCTACCCCCCGAGGCGTAGATCTCGTCATAAAAGGAGGGGTCTTTGATGTGGATCTCACGCGGATTGATGCGAACAATAGGTCCTATCATCTGCATATCAGTCTTGGCATCCTGGGGTCCAATATGGGAAAAGTGTGTACCATATTGTTCGTGCATCTTTTCGATTTTGAAAAGGAACGTTCCGCCTTTGATTACATCGTAGTAAAACTCGTAAATGTGGGATATGGCAGCGAGCTTGGGCCCAGGGATCTTGCTGAGAGGGTGGAAGTAGAGGCGTTTGATGGATCGAAAAAAGAGATAGACAAGTATACCGACAAGGGAGAGTGACAGAAGTGAGTACTTCATTGTAGTAGACCCTTGCGGAGATACAAATTTGCGAGCTTTGTATTGAAGTTGAAAAAGGAGAATAAAGGAGAGATGCTTGAGATGTGTAAATCTTATAAATTGATTACACTAATTGATATTATTATTAATGCAATGATATGATATCAGTCTGACTGGTATCCGGATGATATATCATGTACACTCGCTTGTAAATGGCCCCCGCTTGATAATGGAAGTTGCGCATTGTATAGGTGGGCCGATGTTCATGCTCCCAGATGACCGTGAAGGATTGCGGGGTAAAGAATATCCGCAAGATACGCCGAATTAGGCCTTCTGTGTGATAGTCGCTTACTAGAAGTAGACGGACGTGTAGCTAATGAGATGTGTGCATTGATGGGAAAACGTCATGGGAAGGTGAAGCTATCGGAAGTCTGACATGGTGTTTGCCCCAGCCAAGAAGTACGTGCATATACGAGTGTTGCCGGAGGCCGAAGAAACTACTTTGAGTGTTTCTGCCCACGTGTGGAAGTAAGAAACAAAAGCCCCAGTTTCAAGCCTTAGGACCTGGGGCCGTGGCTTAGGGCCGGGCCGTAAGCCCGTAAGCCTAGGTAACTGTAATAATACAGAACTATAGAGTCTAGACTACCAATGATATTGTAAGCCTAGCAAAGACAATCCAATTTTTGTAGAGAGTGTTCATCATGATAAACCAACGAGCATATGATATTTGGAGTATCAAATTACATATCTGCTGCGCCGGGTTTTAAGAGAAGCCCGGGCCTGTGGCCAGCATATCGTCAGTTCCTGCTCCCATATCCTTTTAGTAAATCTGAAATTAAGACATTCAACAGCCTTGCGCCATTGGGGTGCCCCATTGTATAATGATGACCGCATATTTGCAATGAATAGCATGATCCCCTCTCCCAGCTGACGTGGTTACTATCGTCTCATAGGTCCAGTCGGAAGGATGATATCTCATTGATACGCAACTGCAACATTGGAAACAATCTACTGCATATTGCGCGCCAAGCAAATTTTACACGAGCTTCTTCGGATGGTTACTGGCGACAATCGCAATTATGGAGACCCCAGGAGAAGGATCGACCTACCTACCACCAAGAAGGGGCAATGCATCCTTCATACACGTGGACGCAAGACATTGTACATGTCCTTGGGACACATAAAAGGCATGGAATTCTCAGTAGGAAGCTGTATAGATTCTGGTAATATCATCAGGAAAAAAAGGAATTCTACGCAAAGATTCAAAAACATCCACAAAGTCTCTCTCACAATGTCTACCAACGGAGTCTTCTCCACACCTATAGCCATTGTTGGCTCTGCGTGCAGGTTTCCCGGGGAGTCAAGTACACCATCAAAGTTGGCTGATCTCCTAAGAGAGCCTCGAGATGTGCGTCGAAAGTTTAATCCCGAAATTCTCAATTTGCAACGGTTCTATGACTCCAACCCCGATGCCCCGGGCTCGACCAATGTCAAGAACAAGGGCTACCTACTAGCCGAGGATACTCGAGTCTTCGATGCTTCTTTCTTCAACGTTAGCCCATATGAGGCCGAGAGCATGGATCCTCAGCTACGAGTCATGCTGGAAGCTGTATACGAAGCATTTGAAAGCGCTGGCTACACACTTGACCAGCTGCGAGGGTCAAAGACCTCTGTCCACGTTGGTGTTATGGCAAGCGACTATTACGATATTCAAACCCGAGATACCGAGACACTGCCTTTATATGCCGGTACCGGTGTGGCTCGCAGTATCTTATCAAACCGCATCTCGTATGCCTTTGATCTCCACGGACCATCGGTCACTCTCGACACCGCCTGCTCCAGCTCCTTAGTGGCGTTGCACCAGGCGGTGCAAGGGCTTCAAGCTGGAGATGCAACCTGTGCAGTCGTGGGAGGAGTGAACCTCATCTTCGATGCTATGTTGTATGTCATGCTGTCCAAACTGCATATGCTGTCACCGGACTCTCAGTCACGCATGTGGGACAAGACAGTAAACGGGTACGCGCGAGGTGAAGGTGCAGCAGTAGTGGTGCTGAAGCCTCTTGACCGGGCACTCCGTGACAATGACCACATTGAAGGAATCATCCGAGGAACGGGCGTGAACTCCGATGGACAGAGTCCTGGACTGACCATGCCTACCGTGGAGGCTCAGGCAGCTCTCATTCGAGAAACGTATCGTCGCGCTGGGCTGGATCCCATCAAGGATCGGTGCCAATATTTCGAATGTCATGGTACCGGAACCCCAGCCGGAGATCCAGTAGAATCCCGTGCCATCTACGAGGCTATGATACGGGACAGAGAATCAGAACCAACAACCCCGCTTTATGTCGGATCCATCAAGACGTTGATCGGGCACCTGGAAGGAGGTGCAGGCTTGGCGGGGATTTTGAAAGCTCTGCTCTCTATCAAGCATCGAACGATTTTCCCCAACCTTCTCTTCAACGAATTGAACCCGAAGATCAAGCCATACTATGACGGATTCCAGATACCGACCTCTCCTCTTCCTTGGCCTGAGCTGTTCCCGGGAGAGCCTTTGCGCGTCAGTGTAAATAGCTTTGGCTTTGGAGGCACCAATGCCCATGCCATTATAGAGAGCTATGAACCGCATGGTAGCAATGGAACTGTCGCCGCTACCGAAGCCAAAGGGGCTCACTTGAGTCCTTTCGTTGTCTCGGCTCAGTCTGCATCGTCCCTTCTTGGAAATTCCCAGGCGTTGCTGAAATACCTCAATGATAACCCATCCATCGATCTGACCGATCTCAGCTGGGTTCTCCAGAATAGGCGGACTGCGCATCGCATGAGAACATTTTTCAACTCGCAAACCCGTCATGGGCTGATCCAGGAATTGGAGAAATTTATCTCACAGCACCGTAAATCCACTAGTAAGGACGATGTTGGTATTCGCAGTCGACCTATTGACCCAGAAAACTCGCCGCGCATTTTGGGAGTGTTCACTGGACAGGGTGCTCAGTGGCCTACCATGGGCCGCTGTTTACTGGAAATGTCTCCTTTATTCCGCCGAGTCCTAGAACAATGCGACGAGGTACTCAAAGCCCTGCCAGATGGCCCGGAGTGGTCTCTAGTTGAAGAACTGTCGAAGGATTCTTCGAGCTCACGCGTGGGCGAAGCAGTTATCTCGCAGCCTCTCTGCACAGCTATTCAACTAGCTCTTGCCGAGGTGATCAATGCGATCGGTGTTCGCTTCGATACGGTCCTAGGGCATTCTTCAGGTGAGATTGGTGCAGCTTACGCTTGCGGGATCATTAGCGCTGCTGCTGCTATGCAGATCGCCTACTATCGAGGCATATACGCTCACCTAGCTCATGGCTCCAACGGTCAGAGAGGTGGGATGATGGCAGTCGGGATCGATCAAGATAATGCGCAGACCTTTTGCCAACAGCCTGAGTACCAAGGTCGTATTGGTGTTGCGGCAAGCAATGCGCCGCAGAGCGTAACGCTTTCTGGTGACCTAGAGGCTGTACAGCAGGCCAAGGAGTATTTTGATCAGAAACAAATCTTCGCACGTTTGCTGAAGGTGGACACCGCCTATCACTCCCATCACATGGAGCACTGCGTTTCCAGCTATCTCAAGGCTCTCGAAGCTTGCGATATACAGGTCCAGCCCCCAAAGGATGGTTGTTTGTGGGTTTCTAGCGTTGAGGGCAACATGCAGCTTCTCCAAGGCGACCTGGAGTCACTGAAAGGCCCATACTGGGCTCAGAATATGTTGCAGACAGTTCTTTTCTCCCCTGCAGTGAAGTCCGCAATTGAGCATCGTGGTTCCTTTGACCTGGCCATCGAGATTGGTCCCCACCCGACGCTTCGAGGACCAACGCAGCAGACTATGGAGCTTGCATTAGGTACTGCTTCACCCTATATTGGAACACTGAAGCGCAACTCCAGTGATGTAGATGCAATTGGGGAGACGATTGGCTCTACCTGGTGCCACCTTGGCCCAACTTTCATTAGTTTCGACGGGTTTCGGCGAGTCTTCGTCTCCAACAACGTCTCTGGAACCGCCAAGTTACTAAAAGGCCTTCCGCCCTATGCCTGGGACCATGACCGCATCTACTGGCAGGAGTCTCGGATTTCCCGGAACTTCAGGAAAGGCAACGATACCCGTCACCAGTTGCTTGGACGTCGTGTTCCAGATGATAATGAGCGTGAAATGCGCTGGCGGAACGTTCTCAGGATCAGCGAATTGCCTTGGGCGCAGGGCCATGTTGTTTCAGGAGAGGTGTTACTGCCTGGGGCATCGTATGTTTCATTGTCATGCGAGGCAGCTAGAATCATCGCAAAAGCGAGACCAATTCGGCGGATCGAGGTGGAAGACATTGATATCCGTCGTCCGGTGATTGTTCCTGATACCCGCGAAGGTCTTGAAACCACCTTTACAGTGCGATTGGAGGATTCTAAAGATTCGATTCACATCACCGGGGAGTTTTCTTACTACTATTCCGACACACGTCTTGGGTCCATGATCCATGCCTGTAGCGGCAGGATAATCATACATATTGGTGAGGCAAGCGAGCAGGAGTTGCCCCGTGCGGAGTCCCCAGACCGGACCTACATCCTGTCGATAGCGATGCAGCTTACGACGTGTTCGCCGAGAATGGGTTGATATACTCTGGTGCTTTCCGCCGTCTTCAGGATGTTCAGCGCAAACTTGACTATTCTGTTGCGACGGCTGAGTGGTCTGCTGACGAGTTAGTGGGAGACTACGTTCTACATCCAGCATTGTTGGATGTTTGCTGGCAGAATCTATTCCATGCTCGCGCAGACCCAAGAGCGGGAAAGATTCCTACTGCCATTCTCCCGGTGCGCATCAAGCGGGTAACGGTGAACCCACATGTGGGACTGGCTGAGGCGGAAAATTTCAAACTAAGAACAGAATCGTTCGTTACTGGCCGCAACGGCGCGGCCGTTGCTGGCGATGTGCACATCTACAACTTTTCTTCTGGTCTCGCAGCGGTACAGATGGAGTCGCTGTCCCTCGAGCCTGTTGCGCCACCGACGGAAGAGCAAGATCGTCGAATGTTTTTTGACATAGTGTACAAGCCAGACCCTTCATTAAGTCTGATCGAGCCGATACTCGATCCGAAACGAGGTCAAAGAGTCAAGGAGCTTTCTGCAGATATTGAGAGAGCAGTTCTGTTCTACGTTCAGCGTGTGCTGGAAGGGTTGCCTCCAAGTGAAAGATCGAGCTTGACGTGGTATCATCAGCGGCTGGTTGAGTCCTTTGAGAGCTCCCTACAGCTAATTCAGGAAGGACATCACCCAGTCGCAGAGAAATCTTGGATTGCCGATCAGCCCGAAGTTCTAGACATGATCCTCTCGAAATGGTCAGGAACGGTTGATCTGGAGAGTGTTCGGCTTGTTGGAGAAAACATGCTCGACTTCCTGAAGAGAAGGACGTCATTTTTAGAAGTAATTATGAAGGACGACCTAGCTACCCGGCTATACAGCGAGGGCTGCGGTCTCGCCGAGGTCAATCAAGGCATGTCTGGCATTCTCCAACAGATTTCCCACAAATTTCCGCAGGCAAAATATGTGGAAATTGGAGCCGGTACTGGATCTACAGTAAGTATAAATGCTTTCTTTGTATATTGTGAACCTCAACATGTGCTGACCCGCCTCACAGACTGACTGCATTCTGCGAACTATTGGTAGCGCATTTTACTCATACACTTTCACGGACATCTCCCCGGGGTTTTTCGGTGACGCAGCCGATAGGTTTAGCGACTTCCGCAGCAAGATAATGTTTAAGACTCTCGACGTGGAGAAGGATGTTGGTCCTCAAGGTTTCCAGAAGCATGCTTACGACGTCGTCGTTGCTTCTAACGTACTTCACGCAACGGCCCACATCGCAGAGACTTTGAAAAATGCACGCTCTCTATTGAAGCCAGGTGGCTTCTTGCTTCTTGTCGAAATTACAGGTACTGAGATCATGCGAACTACGTTCTGCGTGGGAGGCCTGCCTGGATGGTGGCTGGGTGCAGGCGAAGGACGAAGATTGCATCCTGGAATGACCACTGAGGAATGGCACAATACACTTCAGGAAACAGGCTTCTCGGGCGTCGACTTGGTATTCCATGATATGCCCGACCCAAGACAGCACTGCATGTCTTTCATGGCCACCCAAGCGGTCAACCATACAGTTCAGCAACTGCGAGAGCCCTTGGAATATCTTGCCGACGTACCCGAAATAAAGTCTCTCCTCGTGGTCGGTGGAAAGACGCTGCCTGTGTCCAAGACAGTGACTGCCATCCAACGACTGGTGGGCCGGGCATGGAGTAGTCGCATCACAATTGCAAGTGATATCGAAGCAATTGACTTCTCCCGCGTCGGAACACAGGCGGACGTCTTGTGCCTGCAGGAGTTGGACACTACTTTGTTCTCAGAAACAATCCCTTTCAGGAGACTGAAAGCCCTTCAAACAATGATCGTGGCAGCCCGCAATGTGCTTTGGTTGACCACCAAGAGAAGAACCGATAACCCCCAGGCTAACATGATGGTGGGCATGGCAAGAGCCATAAGCAAGGAGCTGCCCCACGTTAATATACAGTTTCTGGATTTGGATTCAATCGCCAGTCCATCGCTAGCAGCTCGAAATATATTGGAGACTTTCATCCGATTGAAGACACTTTCGGTTCACGACCACGATGAAACCCCCCTTATGTGGCCACAAGAGCCAGAGCTTGTCCTGGAGGGGTCCGACACGCTCATTCCACGTGTGAGGCCCGACCAGCAGCTCAATGATCGTTACAATGCTAGATTCCGAAATATGAACAAGCTCGCGAGTCCTGACACTTCCATTGCCCTTATTCGTCAGCGAGATAAGCTGGCTTTGGTTGAATCGGCACTGGGATCGTTTGACGGTGTAGAGCGCGTGCGTGTCAGAGTTCAATATTCCCTCTCTTTCCCCGGTCAGAAAGGAGAGGAGCTCTATCTTAGTGTGGGCCAGTTGTTTCACTCTAATAAGCATATCGTGGCTGTTTCGGAGAGGAACACATCCATCATCAGGGTTCTCCCAGAGGATATTGCCTTTATTGATGATAAGCATTGCAACGGGGCCGTTCTTGAGGGAATAGCCGATCAAATCGCGGTGGCCGGACTTCTAAGCTCCGTTCAAGAGGGCGGCTCGGCTCTTATATACAATCCCAGAGCAAACCTAGCCGCGTTCTTCGCTGCTGAAGCGCGTCGGTGTGGACTGGAGTCGTTTTGTGCGTCCTCTCATACTACGGTCCCTCAAGGCTGGGTATATATCCACCCACAAAGTTCTGTCCGTGCTGTCCAGCGTCTGCTACCACAGAATGTTACCGTGTACCTTGACTGTTCAACCTCTTCAAACTTGACAATAAAAACTGTTCAATCCGCACTACCATCGGGCTGCAAGATGTACAGATGGGACAACAGCTTGTTCCGGCGCGGGTTGGGCTCCAGTCCTAGTATCCAGATGTCTCTCGGAGCTGCGTACGCGGGGCTACTAGACCATCTGACCAACTCTGTTGGCAGCAACGCGCTACACTGTGAGATTGATGTGTTGAATATCGCAGAAATTGCCAGACTTAACGCGTCGATCCTTGACCGCGCTCACATTACCTGCTGGGAGACAACTCGGCCACCAACCTTGCTCATCCAACCGCCTGACACGTCGATCCTGTTCGACAGCGCGAAGACTTATCTAATGATTGGTATGGCAGGTGGCCTTGGCCTTTCCGTCTGTGGATGGGCTCTGCAGCACGGTGCCAAGCGGCTTGTTATTACTAGCCGTAAGCCGAACATGGACCCGCAATGGCTAGCAGACGCTCGAAAGCTAGGGGCCGAGATTCAAGTGCGGTCTGTAGATGCAGCTGACCGAGCATCGCTGGAGTCCACTATCTCCGCTATTCGAGAGACCTTACCTCCCCTGGGTGGCGTCTGCAACGCAGCCATGGTCTTGTCAGATAAGCTGTTTGTGGATATGGATGTTGACGCCGTGGTAGACACGTTCAGACCCAAGGTTAACGTCTCCAAGTATCTAAATGAGATATTAGCAGATACCCCTTTGGACTTCTTCATCATGTTCTCCTCTGCCCTTTCCATCACCGGTGGGCAAGGATCGGCAAACTATCACGCAGCTAACCTGTTCATGACCGCATTAGCTGCACAGCGCAGGCAGAGCGGACGTCCAGCCTCAGTGATGCATATCGGATACGTCACTGACGTCGGGTACTTCACCCGTGTCGACAAGAGCTCCAGGGAATATATTGGACGGATGCATTTCGCGCCTCTTTCAGAGACTGATATCCACCACGCCTTTGCAGAAGCCGTTCTTGCAGGCAAGCCTAATAGTGAGCGTTCATGCGAGGTTGGGGTGGGTGTTGAGCCACTTGAAGAAGGACAGGAACCTGCATGGTCATCTGATCCTCTCTTCTCCCACTACCTGCCGACAGCCCATGTTCATGATAAGAAGGACGGTGCCCAATATGGCCGTGATGATATCAAGAAGCAGATTCAGGAAGCCGAGACGGAAGATGAAGTCATCGCGGTCGTGCAGGAAGCCCTGTGTGCCAAGATCGAGACAACGTTGCAACTGCCCACAGGAGGTGTCGATGCCGATGCGCTGCTCACTGAGTTGGGAATTGATTCCCTCGTGGCTGTGGAGATTCGAGGATGGTTTTCGAAAAAGATAGGCATCGATGTCCCAGTCGTGAAGATCCTGGGAAGGAGTTCAGTAGCCCAAATCTGTACGGACGCGTCTAAGGAGATCATGGCAACAAGAGTGGGGATAATCCCAAAGAACGGCGATGCTGAGCCGGAAATTTCCAGTGAATCTCATGCCCTCTCTGACATTGGTGCTTCAGACGTTTCTCAGTCAGGAAAGGCTACTCCACCTAGCACCGATGATGAACAGGCAGCTCCGGGCCCTGAAGATGTCGATGTCACGCAGGAAAAAGACGAGCATAGAAAAATCAACTTTGAACCCGCTACAAAATCTGCTGCAAATATTGATCAGGACATCATTCACACGGAACGAATGTCTGCGGCCCAGTCGCGAATCTATGTGCTGTCCAGTCTCATGAATGACCCAACTGCCTACAGTTTGATGATTCGATACGATATCGAAGACACGCTTAATATTGAGCGGCTGCGCAATGCTCTGACAACCACGATGCAGCACCACGAGTCCCTTCGAACCTGTTATTTCGCTCGCCGGGAAGACAATCAACCCACCCAAGGTGTTCTGTCTTTCCCAGTCCGCCGTTTTAAGTATGTCCCGAATGCCAAAGAAGAGGATATCGCCGCTGAACTGGAGGCTGCGAGAACAAAGGTGTGGGATATCGAAAACGGAGAGACGCTGAGCCTGACCGTTTTATCCCGAGATTCTCAGAGACACACATTGGTCTTGGGTTATCACCACATCATTCTGGACGCGTCTGGCATGCGACGTTTTATTGCAGATCTCAACTGTGCCTACAACGGGCAACCACTAAAGATGACCGGCGGGACTTGCGTCGAGTTCGCTCGCAGAGAGCAGGAGAGTCGGGAATCAGGCGCTTTGGAGAGTCACTTGCAGTACTGGCGGAGCGAATACTCCCCTCTCCACGATGTGCTCCCACTGCTGCCGATGTCGAAGACCACAGTCCGTCCAGATACGCAGCGCGTAGTCAGCGTCCACGCGTCGCGCGTGATAGACGGGGATACCGTTGCAGTGGTCAAACAAGCATGTCAGGCACTTGGCATCACTCCTTTCCAGTTCTATCTGACCGTTGTTCAAATTATGCTGGCGCAATCCCTCGAAATAGACGATTTGTGCATTGGCGTGGCTGACGCAAACCGCCCGGATGCCGAGTTCATGGACACTGTTGGGTTTTTCCTGAATCTGCTGCCGGTCCGCTTTCAAATTCCTGCTGGCATCACGTTTGCTCAGGCTGCTCAAAGCACAGCTCAAAAGATGGGCTCCGCCTTCGAGAAGTCTGTGCCGTTCGACATATTGCTAGACGAGCTGAACATTGCTCGTTCATCATCCCATACACCGTTGTTCCAGGTCCTGGTCAACTATAGATTGGCAATGACAAAGAGCATTCCCTTCGGCAATAGCTCTCTGACCATAACCGATGGGGAAGAGGGTCGGAACCCCTACGATGTCACTTTCAGCTTCCTGGAGTCTCAGTCTGAAGGCCTCGGGGTTACAATGGATTGCTTGGAATCTCTCTACGACTCCGAGGGCACTGAGAGGCTCATTGACATGTACATGAGTCTTCTGAAAGGGCTGGCACGCAACGTGAATATCAAGGTCAACGAGTGTCAGATCTACAATGAAGAAGCAGTCTCCGAGGCTGTGAAAATTGGCCAAGGCAAACAAGCTAACACAAATTGGCCTGCAACGGTTTCGGAAAAATTCCAAGCAGTTTGCCATGACTGCATGGACAGAGTTGCTGTCCAAGATGAATCGTCTGGTCTGACATATCAGCAGCTAGAGGCGCGCGTGAACTCAATCGCAGCAGCAATTCAAGATACGGGTCACGGTACCGGCACTCGCATCGCGGTTCTATGTGAACCGTCAAATGATCTCATAGCATCGCTTCTTGCTATCCTTCACATTGGTGCCATCTATGTTCCGTTAGATGTCAGTCTTCCTGCTTCTCGTCACGCGGAAATCATTTCCAGTTGCCATCCGGGCTTGGTAATCTGTGATGCAGGTACAATCGAATCAGCTGAGCAACTCGCGCATGAATGTCCAGCAATCCTGCCTATCCTCCTCAGAATTGACAAGGTCGAAGATCTCCATGAATCAGTTCCCTGCTTAGCCCAGCCTAGCTCTCCCGCCTTTATTCTCTACACGAGCGGAACAACGGGCAAGCCGAAGGGAGTCGTGTTGTGCCAGGGAAACGTCGTTAATTGGCTTGCGCATGCGATCAAGGCATATAATCTCGATACGGCCCCTGCTTCTGTTCTCCAACAGAGCTCCTTCGGCTTTGACATGTCTCTAATCCAGATATTCTGTGCTTTGTCCTCCGGTGGTACTCTGATTATCGTGCCACCAGAACTGCGACGGGACCCTTCCCAGATCGCACGACTGATTCATCAGCACGATATTGGGTGCACATTTGCTGTACCCTCCGAGTATCTCTTGTGGCTTCGCTATGGTAGAGAATCTCTCAGGCAGTGTACGAGATGGCGCTTGGCATGGATGGGTGGAGAAACATTTCCTCATCAACTCAAACGTGAGCTCCGACGATTGGAACTCCCGGCTTTATCAGTAAGCGACAATTATGGCCCAACGGAGGTTACTTTCACGGCAACTGCCAAACCTGTGTCCCTTGATGCCGAGGACAATACCAACTCCGGAAGCCCGATCGGCAAAGTTCACCCCAATTATTCGATCTGCATTCTAGATGCGAGCCAGCGTCCGGTCCCTATTGGTTTCCGTGGGGAAATCTGCATTGGGGGTGCCGGTGTCGCTTTAGGCTACTGGGAAATGTCTGCTGAGACTGATGGCAAATTCATTCCAGATCCTACCACGGTCTCCCGTAACGAATTATCAACTGCTGGTCGATGGTATCGAACGGGTGACCAGGGATGTTTGGCGTCTGACGGCACCGTAATATTCCTTGGGCGGCTCGGAGGTGACACGCAGGTGAAGCTGCGAGGCCAACGCATCGAACTCGCGGAAGTTGAGGGCGCTCTTTTGAAATCAGGGGTTTATCTGCTATCTACAGCAGTAGTGACTGTCCGAGATGGAGACCTCATCGCCCACGTTATCCAGAATCCTGGAAAGCACATCGACCGCGATACTATCAAGAGGAAACTTCTTACGGGTCTCCGTCTTCCACAGTATATGCATCCAGCGCGAGTCATTGTTGTCGATGACCTCCCCAGAGCGAGCACTGGAAAGATTGATCGCCAGGCCGTTATGAAACTACCACTTCCTGGCAGCGATTTCAGTGCTGACGAATCTACTTCTGAGCTGAGTCTTCGCGAAGTGGAACTGAAACTGCTCTGGAGCCGTGTCTTACCGGATCCATATCAAGTGCTGACTGCCGAATCTGATTTCTTCCTCGAGGGAGGCAATTCACTGCGGTTAACAAAGTTGCAAAACGAGATCAAAGAGACATTAGGAGTTCTGGTGTCTACACGTGAACTCTACTCTGCTCCCACGCTTCGACAGATGGCGGCTCGAATTGGATCCGAATCCACCAATGATGAAGACATAGACTGGAACGTGGAGACAGCTATCCCAGACAGTCTTATTGCTGCTTCGGGGGAAATATCCAGAGGCATAAGAAAGCCGGCAAATAGGAACCTGAAAGTACTGCTGTCTGGTGCCGCGGGCGTCTTGGGTAATTCTGTTCTCGACGCGCTTCTTCAAGATCCTGCTGTCGACAAAGTTCACTGCATCGCAATCTCCCCTGATGACGAGGAAAGGATACCGACCTCTGAGAAAGTCATAAGCTACCCGGGTAGCCTTTCATCCCCAAACCTTGGCCTAAGTCCATCTGAGTGCACGACTCTGCGGTCGGATATGGATGTCGTTATTCACGCCGGAGCTAACGGACATTGTCTGAACAGCTACACATCCATACGACGAGCAAACGTGGAATCCACCCATTTCCTGGCATCCCTCTGCATGCAGCGTTCCATCCCCCTGCTTTATGTTTCTTCCCAACGTGTCCCTGCTCTAGCGGGTATGAAAGTCCTCCCACCAGTCCCAGTACTCGCAGAGCCTGCCAAAACTGGAGACACGGGCTATATGGCGTCGAGATGGGTCAGCGAAAGATTCCTGCACAGATTTTCTGGACACAACCACTTCAAGGTTGAGATTCACCGCCCTTGTTTGTTCTTTGGGGATCACGCCCCGCCCTCGGACGCCTTGAACGGTGTACTGCGCTACACACGCCTCATGCGGTGCATCCCGCGCTTTGCACGCGTTGAAGGATATGTTGACGTCAAGAATGTCGATGACATTGCTCGAGACATTGTCTCGTCGGCAATCTCTTTGGCAGGGCAGACTAACACGGGTATCCGCTACCGCCATCACTCAAGTGGCCGTAAAGTAACACTAGATGAATGGCCTGAATACATGGAAGAGTTGTGTGGAGAGCCATTTGAAGTGCTTGAGCTGCCCGACTGGATTGCCCGAGCAAGGAAAGCAGGGATTCACCCGCTGATAGCAACGTATTTGGAGGGTGTAATTGAAAAAGAGGAGCTCGCTCTCTTCCCGTATCTAGGGGAGTCTATGTAGTGACCAGGGTGTCTGAGGGTCTGGAGTTTGGCGCTATCCTCGCTTCCTGACGTCGGTGATGCAGATTGTTATTAGATATCAGATTCCGGCAATATGATTACCATTTTTGTTTTACATGCTCAGAATCAAAGAACAGATAATCAAGGTCTAAATTGTGTATTTGATGTTTGATGAGATTAGGTTCGCGTCAAGATGAGGAATACGTAAATGGGAAGGCATAAATCAGGCAGGGATTGTTGATTCATCTCTCGCAGAGAATGGTACTTTGAATGACACGAGGCCCTCGTTAAAGTGAGATAGATAACAAATGAAAATGCAAATAAGTAAAGCAACGTGCGAGAACCCTATGTCATCTCTCAACAACCTAATCTCTAGGCTCTGATAATACTTATTCATATCTAGGTGCTTGATACACTAGCACTGGTTATCTCTGCCGGCGTCTTTGGGGGCGTGTACCCCTTGGAAAATATGCAAAGCTAAGGCTGCGGGTTGACACCCCAGCTAATCTATCTGAACTTACTCTTAGTCCTCTCAGAATGTTAATAAAGTTTTCTGGTACTTGGCTGGGCCACTGACCATTGTTTGTCCCTGGTAGATCCATCAAAATCCGGGGGTGGGACATCTCTACCCGAAGTTGTTGGATCCAGGTATCAAATGAAACAGTTGCCCTTTCACCATCGTAACAAGCGGAACCTCTTGAGGTACTATCTGATTCAGGTCTCCCACTCTGACTACCCACAGGATTATTACAGAAGCGCATATGTCTCCCTCGATAGCCCGGATTTTGAACCCGAGAATATTGTAACCTCAGGTTGGTTCCCAACCAATGAAAAATTAGTTGCCAGAATCTCGTGATCTCGGCCGCACTTTTTGAAGAGAAGGAAAGGCCTTCGCTTTCCCCGTCCATGGACCCTGGATCAGGCGCTGAGACGATCAGATCTTTTAAACCTACTGATTTCAGACTGAGTCGCCGTAAAGTGGAGGCTGCACTGTCCAAAAACGCCTTGAGCGTATCCACTGTGACCTCAACCGACTGAAGGCTGGGATCCTGTAGTTGCGTGAATTGTACACCCTGGGATAGACTTTCAAAGTACCAGTACTGTGGGTTCAGTTCATATTTTGGGATCCATTGAGAGAATACTGGCGTCTTGAGCGTTGACGCGGCAGCGACAAGAATATCGAGAAGGGAGCAAAGACTAATCTCATCCTGGTCTCGCTTTTGAGAAAGGCGGAGGCATATATGGAGGGATTCCAATTCCCTTGAAACCAGACACAACAATCTTTTGTAATGCTCTTGTGTCAGGTGAAGGCTCCATAGAGATAGACCACAAAAGTATGTGCCGTTGCATGTAGGGAGTTTTTGGATCTTTCGCTTGGACTTGATGATTATTTCCACAAGAGCAGAGAAGGCCAAAGCATGCGCATTGCCAATGACTTGTGGGAAAGGTATATGAACCCAAGTTGAAGGGCGACCAGTGTAACTGAGTTTATTGGTCAGCTTGGGCAGGCCTAGACAGCGAACATGATTGCCCTCTGCTGAATTGAGCAGTCTCTGTGCTAAGTGAAGAGGGAAACGCTTGAGACAGCACCCTCGTAGATGTGCAAGTCGACTTAGCAGCACAAAACAATTACACGAGCACACGTAGGCTCCACGAAATATCAAGGGCATGAATTTAAATGGATCAGATAAACGAGGTATAGAGGCGTGTTGGTCATAGACTATCTAGACATACTAGATAGACTATTCATTCACGTATAAAAATTCGGCCCTTTTACCCGTTGCGTCTTATCATATGAAGTGCGGTGGTTCCCCACTACAATATATAAGCTAATACATTGTCCAACCACCACTTGCACAAATAACCTGGCCTGATACCCATGAGGCATCAGGGCCTGCCAACCACCCAACAATGCTCGCAATCTCCTCCGTTGTGCCGAGTCGCTGCTCAATAGGCGTCGTCGCCTTCTGCATATCGATAATTTCCTTCGGAATCTTATCCAGCATATCGCTAGGCACAGGTCCTGGCGCCACAGCGTTGACGGTCGTGCCATCTCCGCCTAACTCGCTGGCCCAGGTGCGCGTAAAACCTTCGACAGCGGCCTTGGAAGCGCTATAAAGGCTAATATTCTTGAAGCCAAAGCGTGCTCCCACGGAGCTCAAGTTGATAATTCGGCCCTTGGGTGCTAGATAAGGAACCACAGCCTGCGTCATAAGCATGAGACCACGTACGTTAAGGTTAAACACCTTATCGTAATCTTCAATCGTTAAGCTCTGTATATCGCCCACCGTCTCGATACCAGCACTATTCACTAAAATATGGATTTGAAGTTCATTGCTGCCAACGCAAGTCTTAAGGTGCGAAATGGCCTTCTGTGCTCCTGAAGTTGTTGATAGATCGACCTGGCAGGTCCATGTGATTGGTTTATGGGGGAGTCGGCTAATCTTCGCCCCTAGCTCGTTAACAGCAGATTCACTGTTGTCTGAGACATAGGTGATATACACCTAGCTCTCGTTAGCCTTCAATTTCTCATTTTCCAAAACATGAAAAGGTCCCTTACATTTGCACCACGGCGGGCAAGCTCCCATGCGATACCGGCACCAATTCCACGTGATGATCCCGTCACTATTGCTAGCTTGCCTTGGAGAGGAAGGGCAAAATTAGTTGCGATGCCGTCCATTGTGTCAGTGATTTAGGCCAGTCTGCGAAGAGAAGTGATTCGCACTGTTCCTTCAAAATTGTCCTGTGATTCGACACGGGACCTCAGAGGGTATTTAATTGATAATTCTCAATAGGGCTGCTATCAGGGCCCTCACATTCTTGGACTCAGCTAATCTCTTTGATGACCAATGACATCATACAATTGATTAGTGTTCGGTGATATGGCATTAACGCCGAGACTAATACCGAGAGACAGAAGGTCACCTACTCAAGAGGCCTCACCGCTACCCTGGGATGTGCAATCGGACAATGCAATCGAAACTCAAGCAGGCAATTTGCAGGTTCACATAAGAATGCATCCATAAGCATCGCGCCACCGCGTCTCCAGACCGCTGATAAGGACGCAACAGGGCCACCTTAGCAATATCATCCTGTTCACAGTGACAATAACAGACCCGTATTTCAGGGATTAATGTTCCCGAGGTCATTTTGCGCCCAAGCATTGCGTGTTGCAGTTCAATGGAAGATCCACTGTTCATATTTTTCAGCGGGTATATATGAGGCAATATATGCAGCAAGGTGATCAGATTGATTTCGTTCAACTCGAGTTGTTATATATACATCTCGGGAATTAATTCTGTTGATACAATTAGGTTCCTGATCTGCACTGGCCTGATATACAACAGAAATCAGTGACTATTTGCCTTTTGATTCCGGGCAACCCCTTCATCATAAGCCCCCGCACGCACGAAGAAAGGATACAGAACGTCTTCCCTGGTGCGATTTGGATTTTGCGTTTGGGCGTCTTGCCCAGGTGCCAAGAAAACCTTGAACGCTTCGCCCCTGTGACCCGATCTACGAAGCCTGCAGATGGACATATAGTATGCGGCCAAATAGTTAATGAAACTGTTGCTCTCTTCCATCGCTAGTTAGTCTGTCTTCAAATGATTAAATGCTCACTGTGGCCAATCACAACATAGATCATTGAATTTTGTAACTTTAACAATAGGTGAATTTACGATTACTCGAGTGTATCATTCTATCGCGTGATAGATCCTGTAGATAAACCCTCGGGATATCGGCTCCGAGTACATAAATTCCCGCATACTGGCAGGCTGGAAATCTACAGTCAATTGATCAGATCGCATTTTCAATTGAGTACCTTTGGCACTGCATGTCGACTGAAGCGGGGCTGTAGAAGAAACGTCTTCCCCCTGTGTCACTTTTTCTTACTTTGTACTCCAACATTCGAGACCTTCGACCGCGTATACACATTTTGGCATCATTCATAAATCCGGAGGGGCTATTGCTATCCTCCCCGCGCTAGGTAGTGGTAACATAGCTAATAAGCAGACGGATACTCTTCCATCTCTTCATTCATGCGCAACCCCAACGAATTTGCTAATGCGCCTTTCCCTTTCTTTTCAACCCATCTACTTGATGACGGCTGTGGATGCTTAACCCTCCTGGAAATTAAATTAAATTTTTAGCTGTGAGCCTTGCCCCTCTTCAATAGGCAAGATAAACATCGTGTGGCGGGTGGGGCGCGAACGACTCCGCGCCAACAGTCTCGTGGCGTTCAATACCGGGACCGAGCCCCACCACGTTCCAAAAGTCTTATGCCGACCGAGTCAAACTCATGGAACACCACTGCACATTTGCACATACGAGAAGATCACACAAACCTTAATAGGAAAAAGAAGCTGACATGTATTCTATGATTTGAATGAAGCGCGATTTATCTAGATCCTTAGATTTTTTGCCTTCCATTGAGTCCATAGCGGTTGCTTTGCTCCAATAGTCACAGTTTGCTGCCTCAATAGTTCTCAATTTAGCACATGTAACCACGGTATTATTGATTATTGATTGCAACCCTTTGGATAATATCTGCAACATTCGGCCCCTCTTCCTTCGCACCCCTCTCCCCCTTTGAATCCACAGTCAAGCCTTGTTGTACTTCTCAAAAGCCTTGTAGATCTCGGGGAAATAGATATCAAACCGAGAATTGCCAACTACTCGAAATTCCATCTTGTTCATGATATATGATATAGTCATTCTCCGGCGGCGATCCATGACGACGGCAGATCCACCAAAACCACCCCAGGAGCAAATTCCATCCTCTTCCGGAATATAAGGCAACACACCGTCGGTAGCTGGCAGTGAAAGGCCAAGGGCGAAGCGCGACTTCGTCATGATGTTTGGATCAGCTGATCTGATTTGTTCCTTTAGCATCTCATCAATAGTGTGGGAAGTAAGATACTGTCTATCATTGACGATACCATCAAGGGCAACGATAGAACCGACAGATGCTAGTGCACGTGCATTAGAGAATCCTCCCATAGCACCATTCTGAGACTTTCGGAAAATTGGGTTGTTGGGAGTTGAAGCATCCATTAAAGAGCCTATGAGGGACCGAAGTAGGATACTAGTGGTAGGATCAAGGCCTTCTGCAGAAGGAATAGCATCCGGTGGGAATGGGATAGTATCAGCAGTCCTAGCCTCATCTTTCTCCGAGACACCAAGCTGAAAGTCAGCCCCTAAAGGTGTAGTGATCTCTTCGCTGATGAACTGGGCCAGAGACTTTCCTGTGATACGATGGACAATCGTACCCACGAGAAGACCATAGTTCGTGTATTGGTATGCGCTCTGCGATCATGGAGTAAACCAAGGAGCTTGTTCAGCAATGCTCTGAGCTGATTTTTGTTCATCTTGCATTTCCTCAATAGTAATTCCCCCCATTAAAGGCAACAACTCCAGAGGTATGGCTTAAGACATGAATTACCTTAACATTCTCTTTGCCGTTCGCTGCGAATTCAGGCCAATATTTCGCTACTGGCTCATTGACATCTAAAAGGCCTCGATCAACAAGGAGGTGAGCGGCCAGGATAGTGAGAATCTTGGTGGAGGACCAAATTCCAGTGATAGTGTCTTTTTCCCATGGCTTGCTAGAGCTCGCATCTGCGTAGCCACCCCAGAGATCTACGACATTTTTGCCGTCGATATTGATACAGAGGGAAGCACCCGCTTCGCCACCATCAGCAATCTTTTGCTGCAAAAGGTCCCGCACTGAATTAAAAGCAGAATGACAGGAACCGTGCAGCTCAGCCATAGCGTACCAACTTGTTTAGGTGTTTGATGGAAAAAAGAATAAAAGTTGACTGTGGAGTATGATAGCAACAATAGTGAGAGCTAAGAGAGCAAATTACGAATCTTTGAGAAACGAAAAACGGCTTAGGGCGGGGTTTTCATATGCTGTACAGTATGTGTACGCTATACCTCATACAGCACACAGGACAAAGCCTCCCGGACTAGTAATGTCGATCAGTGGATCCCGGGTGGCCTGGAGTTGTTAGCTAGGTGCCTCCATACAGTATGCCCTAGTATTGTATTCCAAGGACAGTGTCACGTTTCTTGGTCCAATTGCATTATGGTGAATACATTTGCCGAATTCCTGCAAAGTTACAGTTGAGTGATTGACGACGCATCCCTAATCCCGAAGTCATGTAGAAAGAACCTAGGTTCTTCACCAGTGCGGGCAGCAACGTTGGAAATAAAATGCGTACCCCTGTTTGAAACTTTAGTTTGCAGCCTAGTGACGAGGTGATTCAAACAGCGCTAGCGCAATCCACGGCTACACTGTACATAAATCTGTCTTGTCGAGACCCACTGGTTGGTCTACATTGAATCTATAGCCACCCGGCCTAGCCGTAAAAAATAGCCCCCACGCGGACGAAGCGCCTCCCCTCCACTTTTTCCCCTCCTTGATCCGCCCCCAAACCCATATTGTACCTTGAGAATCATTGTGGTGACTCCTGCTGAAGCTAAGCGAGGCCTAGTTAAGATGCCATGCAGGTAGATTAGCGGCCAGGTGGTGTGCTTGCCGAACAATGCGACATGCATATGCTTGCGAGTTGAAAAATGGAGAACAAGACCTACATTTCTTCGGCCATCGTGATTTAGAGCTGCCGCTCTCCATCGAAATATTTTCACTCGAGTAATGAGACTTCGAACGAAGACAATATCCATTGACAGGGGATTTTTGCCAGATTAGATTCATCGTGATTATTGTAGTGAACGTGAGGAAGAGATGTTAGGGCAGAGAAGCAAGGGGAGCAGTAGATGTTGTTATCCACATTGATATACATTCAAAAATAGTTGTTAGCGATATTCCTACCTTGCAGATTGGTACATCTTATTGCGCAGGTACTGTTGGATTTTCCTATTCCTGGATTCTTCAATCAATCGTCACCTCGTCCGTCGCGTCACTTTGTCAAAATCATTGAAAGTTTCATGGGAAATCTCGCTGATCTGCATTTTTCCTTCTCTGCTCCTCGAGGTTCAGCGACTCACACCTACTGCAACAATAGGCAAATCCACAAAGATTTACAGATTTCAAAATTTGTCCATGATTTTTGCTGCAATACCTGAATTTGAATGTTCCAACCAACTTGATTCGACGGAGTTGCCTACAAGTGGGGCGATGGGGTGAAATGACTGGCCCCTGAACGGCTTCTTTTGAGGTTTCCACGCTAAGAAAGTCAGCTTTTTGAATCTCAAAGCTGGTGATATCGAGAATGGCAGTCACCCGATCGGCCGCACGCGCCCTGGGCCAGCTCACGAAGCCAGGGGTCACGAAGAAATCAAAGACTACCAGGAAAAGGATGATGAAGGCAAAGGCTAACCAGGAAAATACCACCAAGAAAAGGTTTTCCGTGGCAAAATCCACCAAGGCGAATGAAAAGAAGGCGATAATCCATGATCCTCCTTATCGCGAGCGACTGATTGAATGGATAACTATGAAAGACCCAATCGACGGTGTTATTCCAAACAAGAGCGAACTATTCTCTATTCTACAAAGAATCCGCGGACGGAAAGGTTGCCAGGTAGTCTCGCGAGCACGTCCGTCGGAGCTTAATGGAATTGAGTGGTTAGTGGTTGGTAAGTGGTCTCAAGCTCAAAAGCTTGTGAAGAACTCCTGGCTCTCATATCTAATCAGCTGATAGAGTGGCAGAATCTCGCAACTAGAGATAAGTTTCTCGAATCGGAACTATCCGAGAGCTTAACGCAGGCCCTTGCACCCCGCTCTCCAAAGAAGGAGTTGATCTGGCCAATCGACTGTTGGGACTTTCACCGAGTAATTCGTGCAGACCCACGTTATCCACCCCAAAAGCTCTATGAGATCTTAACGACGTACTTTCCGGTGGACCTGAATGACACTGCTCTGACAACTTTGAGAAGCCTGGCACCTCAATGCGTGTTCCCAGAAGAATTAGTCCCTAACCCTGGGGGGCAATGGCATGATAAATATGCCGACGCTTCAGAATGGCATTGCGGTCAATCTCCTGTGGAGGCGCCAATCATCGTGGCGGAGAAAATAGAGGTCACAGGCGGATTTATGAACGGATTTCTATATCACGAACGTGCGTGGATGGAAAGGGAAATTGAGTTCCGCGGGCAACCTGCTCGGCGTTTGATTCACATCTTCCGGTTTGAGGACGAAGACGGGGAACGATGTTACAAAGAGGAGATGAAACGCAGGAACACACCCAGGGGACGAACTAGTTCGAATGAATGGGAAAATTTCTTCTTAGACTTGCAAGACCTTGGCATGATAGGATATGAGTCCCAGCATGCACGGTTCTTGGAGGTACTGGAGCGTGTGTCAGAAGACAAAGTTTATTTGCCCGGTCAGTTTCCTATGAAAAGACTGCCTGAATTCTTGGTGGAAAGTTCTCTTGGTCTCTAGAGATAAACTGGTTCGCGCAATTTGTCTTTCTACGTGCTCTGCATTTATGTATCCTCATTGATCTTTATAAACTCAACTATCTCCACAACTGGAGAATTGGATACGAGATAACGTGGTTAAAAAAAATAGTACGAGTATCATTCATCTATGGCTATGCGTCATACTTTGTATAAAAAGATTGATTGGAGGTCTATATGGCTGAATAAGACTGAGTGATGCTAGACAGCAAACTGAGCTGGTCTTTTCACATGTTGACAGCGGACCAAGCAAGAATAGCCTCACGCCACATCTCGAAGATTTTACCGAAACTTTTGGAAACGCACCATCATAGGTTGCTTATCCCAAAACCACCAGATACCTTGGTCTTCCCATTGAGGCAGCTCAACGCCAGGCGGAATGGACAGATTATATCTCCACAGCAACCGTGCCAGGATGATCCGCAGCTCCAACCATGCCAGATTCTGCCCCGGACAGTTGTGTGCGCCCAATGAGAAAGGATTAAACGCAATTTTGCTATCGCCTTGGAATTTTGAACTTTGCACATCTTCACCAAGCCAGCGCTCCGGAGCAAAATCCTCCGCATGTGTGAAATTACGCGATGCGCGATAACTTGCGAACGGGGGAACCGAGACCACCACCCCGCCAGGAATAACTTGGCCAGCAATGGTTGCTCCGCCGACAGGCACATTACGACGCATGCCATCTGGGATTGTAGGGCAGAGTCGCATGCCCTCAGATAACACTGCATCCAAATAGGGGACCGATTTCAAGGCGGACCCGGTTATCTCCTGCTCCGATGGAAATGTGGTCCGGAGGATTTGGACAAGCGTGTTGAGTTTGTCCTGGCTGCGAAGGAGATGATTGATTACTCCGGTCAGGACTGTGGTAATGGATTCACTTCCCGCAGCTACAATCATCATGGAATTTACTTCCATTTCTTCTTGAGTCATGGACTCAGATGCCATCATTGTGCCAACTAAATCGGGACGGCTTGCGCCGCCGGCGACTCGTTCGCGAACATTTTGTTCTGTCAGTTTCCACATATCCATTACAGCCTGTAGTGCTGAGGGTGGTGTGATTGCCATGAGAAAGGAGTAGATGGGCGGGTAGAACTTGAGTGCCCCTACGATGATTGCAACCTTGAACTGCCCAACAGTTTGAACCCACGGGTGGTATGTCAGGCCATCTAAACACCCAAAGGAAGAGCCCCATGTTAAATCTCCAATCACGTCAAAGGCAAGATAGTTGATCCATTCAATGACATCAACAGTTGAGATTTTTTCATTTTGGAGACGATCGTCCAGCCTCTCAAATAACTTATCAACGTAGGACTGAATGAAAGGCTCTTGTTCCATAGCATATTGTTCAGAAAATCCAGGCGCGAGTATTTTTCGCAGCCGAGCGTGTTCTGGTTCTGAGCATGCGATCAGATTGGCGGCTGTTTTGCCAGGCGGTTGATCCTTGTATTCGTCTGGGCGGACAAACTCGCGCCCTTTACTGTAAATATCCCGCCAAGCGTCGGGATTGATGAAAGATAGCTCGTCAGGCGCGACGCGAACGATTTCGCCGTATTGCTCATGAAGACGCTTGATCTTATGAGGAAGATTACCGCGCACCATTGAGATAAGGAAAGGAAATCGAAATGCGCGCCATAGTAGCGGGCCCCGGTACTTCGATAGTGGATGAATCCATAGATTGTTGATTACTTGACAAACAAGGTACTGGGGAGTATTAGTAACCTTGTCTTCAAATTTGGTTTGGTACTTCTTGCATTACCAGGATTGGCAGAAGGATGAGGACAGCGACGATCCCCATGGTTGTTGATGCGGACTGGCAAGAAGGATCGATATGGCGAGTGGGGCGCCGTGGCCGTGGAGAATGGACTCGGGAGCGAATAAGAGGCCAGAGGATAAAGCAGTGATCTACGAGCTTTATTGAGAGCTCTTGGAGGAAGACAAGCAAAGCGAAGAGCAATCAGCCACCTCTTGTTGCTGAGAAAGCGAACTGAATTAGGATTAGTGTCAAGCTTTAGGTAACAACTATTCTTTTGTTTGTCCTATCATTACTGCCACGGGAAGGAAATATGTCTCCACGCATTTCCCCCACTTCTGAACTTGCGGCTTAATTATGACGGTGAGTTACATCGGCCGGGCAAGCAAATAAGCACTAGTCAAGAGCAACAGCACGTCGGCGAGACAAGATGGTTGTAGAAACACCCTAATGCCCAAATCACTCTCTCTACGGCCACATGAGTCAGTCACGTTGTAATCAAACAGGGCTCAGTGGATTTACGATCAGGCACTTCCCGCGTGGGGGCCATTCAACAACCCTCTTGATGGCCAAAAGAAAGGGGTCCAAGTATGTTATTCTTACTAATTGATTCCTGTTGGTGGGGAAGTAAATGGTGAAGAGTAGTGAAGAGTAGAAGACCAGAGATGAGCAACAGAGTTAAGAAAATGGCCCCCAACGCAACCATAGCAGGGGTTCTCCTCTGCCCTCTACCGCTCTATTCTGATGTTTAGTAGATGGGTCTAGCCTGAATTCACTTTTCATATAACATTGACCATGTCTTGTTCCTGGCACACGCCCCCTCTTGACCATAAATTGAGTGTCAAAGTCATAACCATGGCTCTGCAATCTATCAAACTGTACTGGAGAACCGGGATTGATAATTTATATCGGATGAGCGATCCACTGACAGCGCTACCCCAGACCAGGTCCCCAACCCCTCTAAAGTCCTCATCATTCTCTAGGAACTCAATATTCCCTATGAGAGCGCTTGGGTTGAGCTGGAGGGACTCAAGCAGAAGCCATTCACAGACGTGAGCCTCAATGGACGAGTCCCCCGTATTTCGGATTACCACTCTCTTCTGGCTGCGGTGGAAACCGCCTTTCTAATGGTTTCCAACAATCATCGACCCCAACACATGGCTAACTCTCTGGGAGTCCGGTGCTATCGTGCAGGTGAGAGCCCCCGCGTGTTTCGCAAGAAAAGACTTTGCAGCTCACTTACGGCCATGCAGTATCTCATCGACACCTACGATAAAGAGCGTAAAGTCTCTTACGATTATTTCCCGGAGAAGCACCAATCAGTCCAGTGGTCCTACTTCCAAGCCTCGAGGCAAGGCCCCTATTTCGGACTATCAGCATGGTATGTCGAACTCAATTTTCACCAAGACAATATCTCTGTTTAGGTATTTATATTTACCTGCGACTCAACAAGGTTCAACGTCTTCCACGAAAAGATCTACGGCAAATCCCCAGAATCGGCCAAGGTGCGCCATGAAGCGGAAATTAAGCGCGTTGCGGGTGTCCTGGATACGGTTCTGAGCAAGCAAGATTGGCTGGTCGGAGGCAAGTGCACGTATGCAGACTTGTCTTTTGTGATGTGGAACTTCCAAGTACCCTTTCTAATGGCTAGTCGCACGGGTGAGCATGCTTGGCAGCCAGAGGAATTTCAGCATATCACACGGTGGTAGAATGCGATGATGTCGCGGGCATCTGTTCAAAAAGTACTGAAGGTATTGAATGAAACCGAGGTCAAGAGCTCCTAGAAAGAGCCATCCATGAGTGCAAGTTGGGAAACGGAGGTTCCGACGTCCATAATAGTATATATTTCGATATGCTCTAGGGGACAGTTGAAGATAGATATTGTCTCTTGTTGGTGAGGGCTCACGAAAATTTGGAATGGTCAAATAATTGCCACCGGCCACTGCATATTAGAGATTACGCGATAAAAGAAGAAGAATAGTGATAGCGTCCCATGCGAGGTGAGGGAAAACGATCATTTAAGACACGTAGACATTCTCCAAGGCCTCATTTACTCGCTCTTCCACTCCCGCTTGATGAGATCCGCTGCTCTTTCCGCGAATGCGTACACAGTAGCTTGCACATTCGCTGTGCTTACAAGCGGGATAGCACTCGCATCGACAACCCTCGGTCCTTCGATATCATAAGACGAGCCTCAATGTATCTAAAGCTTTGTTTCTTTCATAGTTTATAGCATCAGGCTCCCATTGCAACGTTCTCCGTGACACACTTTATGTTACATAATCAGATGATCTCGCAATCTTAGCCAACTCTCCATCGACTATCAAAATTTGCGTCCAGTCTATCTCATCATATTCCCGTTAGATGTGTTCTCAGAAGCGTAGAGCTCCTCTTTCGTTAGAACATCGTCAAAATATGATCAAACTCAACCAAGAAATCTTTTACACACAAGAGGTATGTATATAGATAGGCCGATTTCAGTGGATCAAGTTCTCAAAAAAGAGAATTGCGTTGCGCCCGTGAGTGATGACATTATAATTGCTGGTGCATCCGAGGTATTGTGCTTCAAGGTCCCGTACATCTTGAAAACCTACATCATGAAGCTTCATATCTCGATCCAAATCAGAGAGGGCGTGTCCGGGCAAGGTCTCAAAATTCATGAATTTTGGACGACGGGTAAAGTTGGCAAACGGATAAAGCGGAGTATCAAGCGTGTGGCTTTCATGCTCAAGACCCATATTCGAATTTAGGCCATGTTGTCTTTTCGTGCAGTATATGGCAATTTTGATGAAAAGATTGAGTAAAACAAATATGAACATCCCGAGGACTAGCCCGATAAGGGAAGATAATATTGACATGGAAAGCGAGCATCCTCTGTCAGCAGCCATATCGAGTTATGTCGCTAGTGAAGGCTGGTGTATTTCTGGAGAGGAGACTTCAACTTGACAGTCATATAAATTGGGTTATTAAATGACTTAAAGAGTTTAAAGTAATTAGATACGTCACCATTATATAGTATACTCTACGTTATTCCCTCATCGCCGCCGCCTGATCCATTAAATACTTGAATGCATCACCCCTGAATATGGTGTATAAGATTTGTGTAATAAGATGGATAGATATTTCAGGGAGTGGGTGTTCTCACATCGTCCTCACCTCTTTCACCCAGTCTGGGATTCTGATCCATAACGCTTCACAATGTACTAAAAATGTTACGCTTTGTCAAAAACAAAAACATACAACAGTCAGGATTCGCATGTGGTCACCCACCATACTACTAACTAACCGGCGTGTGGCTTAAGTACGGCTGAGCGGACGGGAAGCCCTGTTCTCCACACCCTATGGTCGTATGTACTCGAGAATGTACTAGATTACAATATATACCTGATAATGTGCTGTCTGACGCCATGCCACATCGCAATCTTAGGATTCATAGCGTCGAGTCTTTCGATTATCGGTCAAATAGTGATTTCTTTTATTGCAGTACTACCGGGATCTTCCCTTGATTCTATATTGACAATGCCAGTTAAGTAGTGTTGGTGCTAAGGTAAAATAAAGAGCACTGCGTCAATATGCAGCTATAGGGCTACTTTTATACACCGGCTAGAGGCTCTGGCATGGGAATTAAGATGACCAACTTAAGGACCGTGTACCGTGTATCTCATTTTTTAAGACTGATGAAATAGATAACGTCCATAAAAGTCGGTAGATATCTAGAATCTTAGTCCTCGACTCACATAATTTGCAAAATTGAAAGACCGATCATCTCAATGACAGCGACAGAGGCACGCCAAAGCTCGACCCAACTGAGAATTGCCACTGCCACCCAGAATGTATCTCGAGGCAATGAAAAAGAGCTAGGCGATTAAGTGGATCGTCCGTGGCTTCTGCCTTACTCAGCGACTGTGCGAGTCGCTTAGAGAAACAAGCTACACCACCCACCAAGCTATAGGGATCATTTACACCCAGTTCGGACATGACATGCAAATTTTGGGCAATCCAGACAGGCACCTCGACGGGCTCAGTCAACTCCGTGGAACTGTTGGACTGTCGAGCCGGGGCCAGCCCCACTTAGCTAGCGGACAACATCCCGTCGTCGTGAGATCTACAGGGCAGAAATGGCCGATGGATGAAATCTACGTCGCAGACGTTGCACAAATGCGCTGAATGAAGGCAACAAGTCCCTTGGTCGACACCGAACTCTTGGTCATATCTCAAGTCAATGCAATCATCTTTGAGGCTCAGGAGTCAATGAGTAAGCCACCCACATTGTGCCTGAATAGTGGCGTAGTGGGTCCGCCAAAAGTCTGTGCAGCTATACTGTAAGTTAAGCCGTCGCTTGTTTTGTCTTGTTATTGGAGAAAGGCGGATCTTGGCATAAAGAAATGATTGCTCAGGTAACAGCTCCAATGCCTGTAAGGTCTTTCGGTTTCCGGCTGTTGGTTTCCACCGTTAAACCTACTTTTTTACCCTCGAAAGCTGCTGCCCGGGAGCTTGATTGGGCACACGATCACAGAAATTATCCCCTAGAGGCGATTCCATTATGATAAGGCGTCTGGGTTTAATCATCGCTTCGGTCTCCTGGATCCATGCGGCGTTGGTGACATCGCAGACCGTGAGCTGCACCGACGACGTGACTAATCTTGTCACAAATCCGGAGTTTAATTCGGGTCTCACTGGATGGTCTACTTATG
The DNA here is from genome assembly GCF_028828015.1 of Penicillium pulvis. NCBI lineage: Eukaryota > Fungi > Ascomycota > Eurotiomycetes > Eurotiales > Aspergillaceae > Penicillium > Penicillium pulvis. The sequence continues at coordinate 713,949 of NW_026643072.1, forward strand.
GAATCAATTGGGCAGGCGAGCTCATCATCTGATGGACTGGCATATGCTGAGAATGTGATCACTTCAGGGGAGATAGTTGTCCACCCAACTACAAATCAGACCTCACAAGATCAATCTGGCTCTGCTGCCAGTTCTTCAACTTATCCCTACTCTACGCCTGCTGCATCTGCGGGAAGCTCTTCACACTCTTTCCTTACATCGACTTCCACTTCAGGTGCTACCGAGGCTAGCAACCCAGTTTACGGCAATAGTGCTACTACCGTTTCTTCTGTCTCCCAGCTACCTGGCATGGCTACTACTTCTACGGGCTCTGTCTACGCAGGATCTGCATCTGCCACTCGTTCAGAGTGGACCAAGGTTCTTGCCGCTCTTTTCCTTGTCTTATTCGTCTAGGAAAAGTGACCTTAATTTGTATAATACTCCACATCTTCGCATCGAAGGTTGAATCAATAACGTACAACTACTTCCATCATATCGCACGAATTCGAAAAGTTCATGATTTGACTAGGAAGAGCTTAAGTTCTAGTATCTATCTTGCAGTAAATGTTGCCGTGAATACATTTTGACGTCCTTTGAATTGTTTCAAGGGGTCATTGATCGCGACGAAGATCTAGCTCGGTCTCTTTCTTGATATCAGTGGACTGGATGCCGGTCTCTCGATCTCACATTGGATAGCTTAATTGAGTCAAGTCGAACATGTTTAGTTCACGGCGTAGTGACAAAAAGTATTATAATAGGTGGCTGATTGGCTAACAGAAACCAGGCACCAGGCACGCTCGGACTTGTCATTAGGCCAATTTGTAGTTACGCGTATCGACTGAGATCGGCAAAGAGGGGGAGTTGGATTACATCAGTTACTCCGCATCTAGGTCAGCAAAGCTCACCACCGAATTGTTTTACAGGTCTCCCGACCTTCTCACCTTGAAAGAATTCTGTGCTCATCTTTGAATTGCTTCCTCCTGCTAAACAAGACTAGCTCCTCATTCATACCGTGAAAGTCCCCAGAGTGAAACCGGATAAATCCAATAAATATCTTTCTTTGAATTGCTCTACATCTAAGCCAAGCTAGTAATCTTTAGCGTCCGACTACAGCTCTGGTCTCCGTCAGTGGATTCCGGCTTTATGCACGACTTGGAAGGAAGTCTGCCTTAGGGGACAATTTCCACAAAGGAGCGGGTTTCCAGGTTGATGTTTCGAGCCCGTGTTCTTCACCCTCATGACTCCCAACATCACCTTTGCGTCATTTCGTCCTTTACAATGTCCCGGACACAGAATCAGGTCATTTACGCTCCTTCAAACGAAGCTCCGCGCGGCGTGAAGTCCGTCTTTCTCGCTGGCACCACCAACAAAGTTGACAATCGCGACTGGCGTGAGCTTCTATCTACCGCCCTCTCCGACGTGCCTGTCACAATCTACAACCCGTGCCGCTCTGATTGGGATGGCTCATGGCACGAAGACATCGACTTTGCACCTTACCGCGAGCAGGTGGAGTGGGAACTCGAAAAGCAGGAGGAAGCGGACATTATTGTTATTTTTTTCCACCCAGCTACCCAAGCGCCGGTTAGTTTGCTCGAATTGGGGCTCTGTGCTCGGGTACCAGGAAAGGCTATCGTTGTCTGTCCCGAGGGGTATTGGAAAAGGGGGAATGTGCAAATTGTGTGCAAGAAATTTGGTGTTGAAATGGTGGACACTGGTGAGGGGCTGAGAGAGGCGGTTGTGAAGAGGTTGGCTGTTGGTTTGTGACTTTCCAGCCCGAGCATCTGAAGGGCGAGACTGGTCTACTGGCATAGGCGACCAGTTACTTGCACCATTTAGCTTCTTACATTGACTATAATCCTGGTGATTCGTAGCAAACCCTTGAAGGCAAAGCCTCTTATTCTCATATGTCACCTAGTAGAACAGTGGAATAGCCTCGACGTGGTATGAACGTAAATACCCATCGAAAATTTTCGGTTAATAACACGTACTCCATAAGAGTTGAATCTTCGGGCACATCCATTCATTCTGCCAATATACTATGGAAGTCAACATACGGATTGGGCGCTTTAAGTTGGTGGATTCTGATTTTTAATTATTTTCCCCTTTGAACTGATAGTTCTTTTAAATCTTTCTGCCGGTTTAAAAGCTGGGCCACAACTCTAAGCCATCCGACCTCGGGGCAATTAGTTGACGACGTAAAACTAGCTGTGGGATTGTTCGCTAAACCGACTATGATTGCCCTAGCATCCGACTTCAGATGTAGCTGATAGATCACGAACGTTCCAGTGTATGTAACATCAGAAATGAGATTTCCGAAACCTGGTTATCCTTTTCCTATGAGTAGACTTGATAGACTTGAACGATGAGATGCCTAAGCAGGTCAAGCGGCAGGAAGAGTTCTAGTAAGTCGCGTTAAAATGAGTCGGTTACAAAAGAGAATGATTCGACGAGTTCACACTCCTACTAACCGCTGTTTACTAGATGTTCCTTCATCGTCTACCAGGTGTAAAGGGTTGACCGGACTAGTCAGTCGTGGGCCACCATCAACTCTTTACTAGATTGTAGGAGAAGCACAGCCTAGTAAAGGTGTCTAGTCGCGACCAATATAACCAGGATTTAGGGCATATGACGGAGTCTTATCCCACGGCCGAGGGAACTGAGGGTCGAAGGTATGTTCATCGTCTATAACAGAAGCCAACATTCCCTCTAGATAGCAGATGCCACCGAGAAGCCTATTGATAGCATCACAGAATATAATCTAAGAGCAGAATAAGATAGAAATAACGGAGAAGAGAAGTGGCTAACAGGACGAGCAGAGCAACGGGAAGAATTATTGAGGCGTCGACAAAGCCAAAAGAGTATCGTTGATTATATAAAGATCGACAAAGGTTAGTCGCGAGAAACAGAACGAGATAGTAGATTAAGGAGGAGGCGGTTAATAATATGTGCCCAGATGGGCCTATACCCTTACTAGGGATTAATCGGTGGTTTAGTCAGTTTGCTCAAACATCAATGGGTCTAAATAGCGACCCTTCGATGGCCCACAGTATCTATGCCATAAATAGGAACAGAGAATTTACGCGCCTATTATCCACGACTAACTTCACCCGAGGCTATCCCCCGTTCAGAGACTAGATATTAATAGGTATCCATTACTAATGGGGACATATTAAAGTGGGGCTAGGAACAGGTCTTCCAGGTCTTCCTTGAATCTTCCGGAGTAAGGGCCCAAACACTTCACATGCCCAGCATCTTGACCATGGCCTCGATATATTTCAACGGAGTAAATACAGGAACTCAGATTGGTGTTTATAATGGACAGAACTACTTCCTGCAAGGTAGGGTTTCAAGCCCCTACATAAACAACCTTGACGAGTCGAGTGAGCTGACAAGATGGCTCCGCCTTCAGAACGATCGGAACCCCGCCCTGAACCTTTATCGACGGTACCGTTCCCACGAGACCCAGACTTTGTTGGCCGGAATGAAATCCTGGACCAACTTCATGAGAAAGCATCGATAGCGGGATCTAGAGTCGCCCTCTTTGGACTCGGTGGCGTTGGGTATGAGAATCACGGTCAGAGAGAAGGTTCTCAGATACTAACTACGTAGCAGGAAAACGCAGCTTGCCGCTGAATACTGCTTCCAGATTCGACAGCAATCCGCCAACACGTGGGTCTTCTGGGTACATGCTAGTAACGCGGCCCGCTGCGAGAAAAGTCTCCGCAATCTTGCCGATCGAGCCAAAATTCCTGGGCGCCTGGACCGCAACGCCAATATCTTTCAAGTCGTCGGAAACTGGCTAGAAGACGAAAAAATCGGAAAGTGGATTCTCGTTCTGGATAATGTTGACGATGACGAGCTTTTTCGCAACCCTTCTGTGATTGGTACCACCGGCAATATAGACTCGCAGAGCGACTCGCAGAGCGACACGGACCCGCAGAGCGACACGGACCCGCAGAGCGATCCTCCAATGCAACCACCACGACTAAGGTATCTACTTGGCAACTCTAATGGTACAATCATTATCACTAGTCGTCATAAAGGAGTTGTATCGAAAATCGTCAAACATCAGAACATTATCGAAGTACCACCGATGAACCCTACGGAAGCATTAGGTCTTATTCAAAAGAAGCTAAGCACACCGGAAGAGCATACGAGAATGGTGCAGTTAGCTCAGGAGCTTGAGTTTATGCCACTCGCAATCATCCAGGCTACCGCCTACATTGTACAGCGTTGTTCAGTATCAGAGTACATACTAAAAATTCAGAGGAGTGACCGCCAAGCAGTACAGGTGCTTCGCGAAGAGGCTGGCCTCCTTACTCGGGATTGGGAGGCCAAAAACTCCATTCTATTTACGTGGCAAATAACTTTTGACTATATTCGAAGGATAAGGCCGTCTGCAACTGATCTACTCTCTCTCATGAGCTTTTTTGATCGGCAGGGGATCGCACAAAGAATTCTTCGAGTTCCGCTGAATCAGCATATATATAAGGACTCATGTCTGGAGAAATTAGAAGGAAGCTCTAACGACCGGGATTCCAATGACGGATCTAGTTCTAGTACCGATGCCGCTTTTAACATGGATGTTAACATGTTAAGTGACTTTTCATTGATATCGATCAGAGAGGATGGACACACTTTCACAATGCATCGACTAGTGCAGCTAACTGTACGGACATGGCTTAAGGTCAATCACCAACTTGAACAGTGGAAGGGCCGATTCATTTACAATTTATACGCCGAGCTTCCCACCGGTCAATATGAGAATTGGGAAAGACATCGGTCACTTTTTCCACACGTCAAATCTGCGACGTTACACCAACCAGAATCCCAAGCATCTCTTCAGCAATGGGCTACTGTGCTTTATCGAGGCGCGTGGTATGCGCAAGAAAGCGGGCATGTCATAGAATCACGGGAAATGGCGTCTAGGTCAAGAGACTGCAGATTGCAGCTTTTTGGAGAGGAAGACGGGGATACCCTTAATAGCAATGCAATGTTAGCAGCAATATATCGGCTAGAAGGGAGGTGGGAGGAAGCCGAGCGGCTCGAGTTACGGGAAGTGAAGATTCGCAAGACGAAGTTTGGCGCGGATCATCTATCCACGCTCACAAGCATAGGCAACCTCGCGTCGACGTATAGGTACCAGGGCCGGTGGGAGAAGGCCGAGAAGCTCGAAGTGCAGGTGATGGAGACTCGCAAGGCGAAGCTCGGTATGGACGATCCCGATACACTATCAAGTATGGGAAACCTGGCATCGACGTACTGGGAACAAGGCAGGTGCAAGGAGGCCGAGAAGCTCGAAGTGCAGGTGATGGAGACTCGCAAGGCGAAGCTCGGTATGGACCATCCCGATACACTATCGAGTATGGGAAACCTGGCATCGACGTACTGGGAACAAGGCAGGTGGGAGGAGGCCGAGAAGCTCGAAGTGCAGGTGATGGAGACTCGCAAGGCGAAGCTCGGTATGGACCATCCCCATACACTATCAAGCATGGGAAACCTGGCATCGACGTACTGGAAAAAGGGCCGGTTGGAGGAGGCCGAGCAGCTCGAAGTGCAGGTGATGGAGACTCGCAAGGCGAAGCTCGGCTCGGACCATCCCGATACGCTATTAAGTATGGACAGCCTAGCGGTGACATATAGGAAGCAAGGCCGCTTAGTGGAGGCCGAGCAGCTTCAGGTGCAGGTTGTGGACACTCGCAAGGCTCGGCTCGGCACGGATCATCCGAATACACTATCAAGCATGGGAAACCTAGCGGTGACGTACAGGAATCAAGGCCGCCGGGAGGAGGCCGAGCAGCTTCAGGTGCAGGTTATAAACACGAGCAAGATAAAGCTCGGCCCAGATCATTCTGATACGCTATCCGGTATGGATAACCTAGCGGTAACATACAGGAATCAAGGCCGCTGGGTGGAGGCCGAGCAGCTTCAGGTGCAGGTGATAGACACTCGCAAGACAAAGCTCGACCCGGATCATCCCGATATGCTATCCAGTATAAATAACCTAGCGGTGACGTACAGGAACCAAGGCCGCTGGGTGGAGGCCGAGCAGCTTCAGGTTCAGGTGATGGACACGCGCAAGACAAAGTTCGGCGCCGGTCACCCTGATACGCTAAAAAGCATGGTCGGCCTCGCGTCAACCTACAGGAACCAAGGCCGCTTAGAGGAGGCCGAGCAGCTCGAAGTGCAGGTGATGGACACGCGCAAGACAAAGTTCGGCCCCGGCCACCCTGATACGCTAAAAAGCATGGTCGGCCTCGCGTCAACCTACAGGAACCAAGGCCGCTTGGAGGAGGCCGAGCAGCTCGAAGTGCAGGTGAAGGACACACGCAAGAAACGCTCGGTGCGGACCATCCTGCGACTTTAGCTTTTACCTTGCATTATGCCAGTATGCCAACTTAGATAACTATCCATGGGCCCAATTGGACGTACATCTCCATTCCAACAACGATTGACTTTCTGTTTTTTGTACGAGTAAATTACAGCTAGCGTAATAATGTCTTGAAAGAACATGACTCTGTAACCCTGCCGAATAAGCTCCTGCGTCTACGCTAAATATATCTGGCATAGTGTGTCTCGATTCGGCGTTCTAGAAACAATTCCTTTTTATAACACATGGAAGCTAATTTCGAATCTGAGTGTAACTGAGTATCAAAGATATCGCGTCGAAGTATTTTAAATATCACGTTAAGAAATCGTCAAAAAATCATATAGTGCTTAGCTCCTATACTTCCAGGAAATATCTAATTTAGAGCTTGTATACATACCGACATTCTCCATATTCTTTGTGTTGTCAATTCCAACGGCAATGGTGAGAAACTGTGCAGATTTGCTCGTCCTGCGGTTTCTCATGGGATTCTTTGGTGGTCCTTGCTAACCAAACGGAGGAGCATCGGTTGGTGATATCGTGAGTGAAGTAAAAGAGCCAGCAGTGTACTAGAACTGACAGAGAATGTTTTAATCCATTATCCTACACTCCATATTCCGATATATCTCTCCTCGTGGACTGCGGTGTGGTTTTGGGGACCCGCAAAAGGACCAGTCGTTACCGGATTCGCTGTCCAAGCAAAGGGACGGCGCTGGGGACTTTGGGAGATTGTTTGGTTAACCGGACCTTTATCTTTGCTACTGTTCTGCGCCCTGCCCGAAACCTCTTCAGATAACATACTTCAACGCCGCGCGCAAAGGATATAAAAACTCACAGGGCGAAAAACCATTTTGCCCCAAGCAAAATCGCATAAGCTTAACTGACAACTGCGGATGTTGTTTGGGATGCGCTCATGGAGCCGGCAGAAACCATGTTCAAGGATCCCGCGGTTCTTTTCACCAACTTATACGTACGTTAAACACTAAGCGCTAAGTTTCAATGTTGCTGGATTGCAAAATGTATTCTAATCAAGCAACATTTGACAGACCTCCCTGACTTACGTCATATATTACTCCTTTTTTGAAGTATTCCAGCTTGTATATCCTACAATTTATGGATTTAACATAGAGGAAACCTGTCTGTGCTTTCTTACGATTGGAATTTCTTGTGTTATCTTTATCATTTTTTTCACTTATCAATTCTGCTACATACTTCCGGATTTTGAGAGACATGGTCCACGCGCCCCGGAGCATCGACTCGTTCCTGCTCTATTTCCCGTCATAACGCTCTCTGTCGGTTATTTCATTTTCGGGTGGATCCTTCGAAGTGACATTTACTAGATTGTTGGCTTGATTGGAGTTGTGATATTGGTAACTTTCAATTTCATCATCTTCCAAAGCGTCTTTATCTATCTTCCAATGTCATATCCCAAATATTCAGCTTCTCTGTAGGCGGCAAACGATCTCTGCAGATCATTATTTGCTGTTGCATGTATTTTATTTGCAAGGCCGATGTTCAGCAAATTGGGAATAGGGGGAGGTGTTTCCTTGCTTGCGGGCCTGTCGTGCTTGGGAATTTTAGACATGTTTTACTTGTGGGAGTACGGCGCGTGGCTTCAATCGAAGAGCACTTTTGCAGAAAGTTAAAAATTCACATGAGTTTGACAAGAGAAAATAGTGCACTGTCAGAACTCAACATGCTGGATATAACAGATTCTATATCCTGTTCGAAGTCAATTGTATTTGCCAGAATTAAGCCATAGACCGGCATCAGTCTCACCCACTTATTTCTCTTCATCTTTTTTTGTCTAAGAATTCAGTCTGCCAGGCGCTATCTTCTGAATATCTGGGATATATTATCATGGTCACTACATCTTAGACGCCTCGACAGGAGTGCGAAAGCATTCTTGACTGATAAGAGCGGCTCCTCGGTCAAGCCGCCTAATAATATTAACTGGTAAGCCCATACAACGCATCTTTCACGCCAGATAGTCGCTACGCTATTAAGGTAATGGAAGCCAGCAAAATCTGCTAGTGTGGGACCTACAGCAGGAGCGGGAACCAATATCATTGAGTGTAACCCGCGATATAACATGATCGCAGTCCCGACAAGGACGCCGTCTTCTGGCTTCCGCAAGACCTGACAGGAGTGTCCAGCACACAGTCAAAAGGCATTTTTACAACCACTAGGCCCAAACTTTATGCTTGCTCAATTTAATCCTTTGTTATTTCTTAGGGCATATAATATGGTCCTGTTGTTCCCGTCCTTCCTAATACTCACGGGTGAAACTACGGATCATAGCACGTGCTTTTTCCTCGTCAAGCTTTCTTCGTATGGCTTCTGGGAGCATCTTCTTTCGACTTGTAGGGCAGAAAAGAAACCTAGGACAGTAGATCGGACGTCCACCCTCCGGCTGTTTTTTGTCATTGCAGACTGGGTAGAGTGAAAGTAAGAGGCCGGGGTTGGTATTCTTACCTCGTCCTCACCTCTCTCAGCCAACCTCCAGGATTCGATCCATAACGCTTCACATTTCACTAAAAATAATGCACTTCGCCAACAACAAAAACATACAACAGTCAGGATTCGCATGTGGTCACCCACCATACTACTAACTAACCGGCGTGTGGCTTAAGTATGGCTGAGCGGACGGGAAGCCCTGTTTTCCACACCCTATGGTCGTATGTACCAGATACTAAATAATAGTAGAATATATAGATCTGGAGATTTGAGAAATAGTAGATTGTGCAGCTAATAGAATTGGTCAAAATCCTTGAAACAGCCATACCTAATGCACCAGATGTCCCTCAGCCTGTGAATCATACACCATTATAATATATTGGGCAATCTCATTCAAAACGCGCATGCCATCATTGTTTCATATTATTCAACGCTGCTAGTACAAAAGAAAATTTCCGAATTCCAGGCTATCGGCGGAGAAAATACTGCTTCCTGTGCACTGGGTTCATGTGGCCGTTCAACGTTTGGACTTAGGAGCAATGGGTTTTGCTATGCCGGTTTTTAGTGATTATGTACTGATTAGGTGGGGATTATAATGCTTTATTGAAAGGAACTCATGCATATGGACAATTGAGAGGGTATCGGAGTGAATGAACGCTACTAGAACTATGTTCTAAGTTGTGGTAAGGCTAGCCTAGCAACGATTTCGCCTCAAATATCATTTCCCCTGAGCTCAATGAGGAAACGTATTGAAAACACGATGAGTCTTTTTGAATCTATTCAAAATTCATGGATTACGAACAATTTCGACTATAACCTGACACTATCCACTGTACACCGTAGGCTGTCCAGGTGGGATTTGTGTACCCGCCAACCGGCCAATCATGACGCAAGAAGTCCGGGGACTCCATAGTAATCTGCTTAAGTAATCATGTCTTCCCGCGGGGGAATGAAGTCACTCACTTCGCCGACGGAAAAGGTTTCTTTCCTCTTGCAACCCTCTCCTTCAATATGCTCACACCTCGGTTGCCGTTCCTTTACCCTAATTTCATGCGAGCTATCCGACTTTGTGAACCAAGAATACTCCACGCCGTCCCACTCGCTAGGCCCCGAAGGCCATTTCACACTAGTCACCTCCGCAAACAGCAATCCTACCAGCGACGATATGGCCCAGCAGTGGAACCAAGTATACCTCCATCCCTGCATTCACACGAGAACCCCCCGATACAACCCACAGATGTCTCAGGCTCCGGGGCGGCTAGTGAGGACGTAGACAATACAGAGGGAAATCGCTCGGCATCGGAGCAGTCATTATCGGATTCGCAAACACCGCCAGAGCCACAAGCACAAGCGGAGGAACAGGCTTCCGAGTCTCAAAATGACCCATCCGATGCTGCAGCTTCATACTTATCGGAGCAAGTTGCAGCTGACTCTGCCAAAAGTGCTCCCGCTGCCTCGGAGCAACCTCAGGAGCAAGGATCGGATGCGGAGACCACAACAAGCGCGTCAGCTTCATTTCCGTTTGAAGATGTAGGGGAAGGAACGTCTCACATAAGTCCATATGCAAACAGCAACAGCTCATTCGAAGAAGTCTACCACATGCCATCTCCATCGACATATCTCACTCCCACGGATCCATCAAATGCCGAACATAAACCGCCACACATGTCGCCAGCGCCATATGTCCACCATTTCGATACCTACTCCCTCGTGCAAGACCTGTCTAAAGGTGGCTTCACCCATGAGCAATCCACGACAATCATGAAAGCCGTACGGACGATTCTACAAAAGAACCTTGACTTTGCCCAGCAGAGCTTGACTTCCAAATCAGACGAAGAAAACGAGTCGTATCTATTCAAAGCAGCCTGCTCGGAGCTCCAGCAGTCGCTTCAAATGGCCCGCGCATCGGAAGTTCAAAGGCAAAGAGCTTCTCGGGGACAGCTGGAACATGAGACGGATATACTATCTCAACGCCTGAACCAGGAGCTTGCGGGTATGAAGGATGAAATCAAGGGCATGTTCAATGACCACAAGATGAGCACTCGTGAGCAACAACGTGTGATCGACACATCGGATCAAGAATTGAACTACAAGATTACTGTCTCGCTTAACAGCGATGGAAAGAGCGAGATCGAAGGCCTAAGATGGATTTTGACAAGACGTGCTGCTATGGCAGTTGCTACCTGTGCCTGTAAGTTCTGTCATAGACAGCTTTTCATCCTCAATCCTAACAATTTCTGCAGTTATGATGATACTGTTTTTGAAGTACGCCTCTACTCGCAAGCCGCAGGAGCCAGCCAAGCCAGCCGAGGTTGAGAAACCCGTCAAGGAAGTCACGAAAGAAACTCGGGTCATCCAAGAAACCTCAAGCCAGTCTAAGGTGCCTTCTATTGCTGTGGCGCACCTTGGAGAGTCACTGGGCTGATCACCATGATCTAATTCCCTTTCGTTTTCCCTTTTTCTCCACTATAAAACACGCAAACACCCGTCTTATTTACACCATTTCTTTTGTTGCAAAGCGCTCTATGAATGAGCTACCTGTACAGTACCAATAGATTCAGATACCCACACTATACATTACAAACCTACAAATACTATAGACTCTTCAATTGAATGAAAGCTTTCCTTGGCCTGCATTTGGTCTTGGGAAATAACATCAACATGATTAAGCTTCTAACAACTTTCTATATTTGACTACATCGTTCAATTCGCCTTTAACCAGCGAACCTCCTCAGGAAGGTACTTGTAGGCTCTAAAGACCGCGTTACTCTGATTCGAAAACCCAATGCGCTCCATCTCCTTCAACTCCGTATCCGCCATAACTCCCTTATAATCCTGCAACTGAGGCACAACAAACTCCCAAACCATATCCCCACCCACCGTAACTTCAAAAATACGCCCAGTAGCCGCCTCGCAAATCAAGACATTCCCGTTCTTCAATTGCTGTGCAGACCCCATAAATGGCGTGAAAAATCCCAGACCACCAGTTGAGAAATCCTTATATTCCCACTTAACCTCCTTCTCCGGGGAAACAACGACAGCTCTTGAAAACGGCACCGAGATACCTGGTCTGAATACGCCATTATCAAGAACAAGTATATCCCCCTCTTCGTTGATCTGATGCGCACAATGCTGCTGGCATACCGTCGGCGCAGATACGGTCCAAATAACTTTGCCTGTCGCACGCTCGATGACGAAAACAGTGGATGCATTCCGGGTTGAGGCGATGATGTTTCCCTCTGAATTGAAGGCGACACTGTTGATCAACGGCCAGTGATCACGGGTGTAGTGAGCATGCGCAGCGAAAGCAGTCGTATCGAGATGGTCGATTGCCCGCCACGACCATAGGAGCTTTGCACCGCCCTTCCCACCCGAGCCGTCAAAGTCAGAAGATGACGAAGTATTCGAGACAGACCATGGGTCCACGAGCTTGATGCAGTCCGCATAGATAGTACCAGAAGGTGCCTCGCTGCCTTCTATCCCGCCCTGGACGCGTGCCGCTTCTTCGGGTGTGAGAGCCTCGAGTGTTGTGTAGAGAATAGTACCGTCGTCTAGGTGATTCTGATCATGATGCGCGTAGGGATCGGAATACTGCCGCAGGATGTTTCCAGCAGGGTCTACCTGCATCATCACGCCGCCACGGTATTTCGCCCACATAGGGAATAGCGAGGGTGCGTCTGGGTGCACGCCATTGTAGGCGAGATTGCCATCGGGTAGGATACGGGAGTGTCGACCAGCACGGTGGGGTAGAGTCCAGCTGTGGACTTCTTCGCCGGTTGTTGAGACCAGGTGGGCCGTGTTGGAGGTCAAGGGGGAGTAGAGGACGTAGCCGGGTGAGACTCGATGCTCGTCGACCCCGCGGAGACCCAGGCCGCGGCGGCGGAATGTTTGCTGCTCCATTGTAAGCGAGTGTAGAGGATTGAATGAAAGAATGAAGATACTTGGCCAAGAAATGCCGGGTGATTTGCATTTTATCTTCAAAAAGACGCAATGATGAGGGTTTCGTCGCTGAGCTCTACTTAGGGCAAGATGGACCGGCATGCCGCGGGATGCCGCGGCAGATAAGTGGAGGGCCAAGATGGTGCATTGACCCACCGGGCTAAATAAGCAGGAGACTGATAGGCTGTTCTGATACGAGATTGAAACATGATGGCTACCCCTGTTGTCTACTGACTTCTATTGTCATTTTAGTACAAATACAACTATACATACGTGGATACCTACCTGAGTAGTTCCGGGGTATGTACCCGGTGGGTCGTCCGAGTATCAAACCAAGCAATATCATTTGCAGCTACAAAATATAGTTGTGATGGCGTCAGATACGCCTGCGATATGCTTATCATCGAGCCATAGAGATATCATTGTATCATATGGCAGGGGGTAGAGTAGATATAGAAGGGCTTATCCTCCGTGAATAGCGTACAGAAAGTTCCCCAGTACATGACATTTCTCTAGTGTGTTTATGAACCACTTCATCATGTCTACAGATAAAGCCTTCGAGTCAGCTGGGGTGGATGATATTTCAAAGACCCAACCATGGTTTTCAAGGAGAATGTCCATTGAGGAGGGGGGCATTGAACGAGTCACCGATGAGGAGAGAAAGGAGAAAACAACCAAGTTCTGGCATGCTACTACATTCTGGTAGGTGCAGTCTAAAATGTGATATCTGGAAATCCATGTGAGGACTTTCTAATGATCATCATGGATGTTACAGGTTCAGCGCCAACATGGCCATCGCCACACTCAATATTGGATCACTGGGAGGCTCCATGGGTCTTGCATTCTGGGATTGCCTCATCGTGATTGTGGTGGTCAATTTATTCAGTGATCTACTCCCAGCATGGACAGCTACAGCTGGTTTGACAGGCTTGAGAATGACAACATTTTCGTGAGTAGCTAGCAATACATGCATCCCGTTTACCTCGACTTGTTGAGCGGCCACGAGCTTTTGACTCTCACATTCCATCCACTTGAGTACCTACTGACGAACTTTCTACTCCCGCAGGCGATACTCCTTCGGATACTGGGGTAATATGCTCGTCGTGATATTCTCCATGGTCGCAACAACAGGCTGGAACGCCATAAACTCCATCTCAGGAGCTTCCGTCCTCAACGCATTATCGAATGGAAAATGTCCCACCTGGGCCGGTGTAATCATCATATGTGCATTTGTGTGGATTGTCTGTGCACTAGGTATAACATGGATTCATCGCCTAGATACTTTCGTCTGGGTTTTACCATTTATCGTGTGGTGCGTCGCTGCTGGGACAGGCGCATCATCGTTCACGGCTGAAAGTCCGAAACATCTCCAAGGCGCCGATAGAGCGGCTGCTGTCCTCTCATACATGGCAAGCATCTTCTCCTTTTCACTTTCGTGGGTGAATTGTGCTGCGGATTATAATGTTCGTATGCCACATGACACTCCACGCTGGAAGATCTTCGGTGCGACGTATGTGGGTATTTTCGTGCCAAGTGTTTTGGTGCAATCGCTCGGCGCGGCGCTCTATACTGGAACTGTCAAAAGTACCGCGTGGAAAGATGCTTATTCGACTTCTTCAATTGGAGGCTTGCTGCAGATGTCATTAGAGCCAGCTGGGGGATTTGGTAAATTTCTGATGGTTCTTGCAGCATTAAGTTCGATTCCGGTAAGTTTACTCCTGATTGCAAGAATCAAATCCCTTGCTTGGGCTAATGGATAGCAAGAACAATATTCCGAACAATTATTCCTTCGCGTTGCATGCCCAGAATCTTGGCACATGGGCCATCCAGATTCCGCGGGCTGTACTGGTGACTTTTGGATCCGTGGTAGCGGTCATTATTGGTTGCTGTGCAGCAAAGTATTTTGATGACGCTTTAGAGACCTTCCTCAGTGTCATCGGGTATTGGACCGTGATCCACGCAACTGTTGTGATGGAGGAGCACTTCATATTTCGCCGACGGTGGTCAGCGTACGACTTGGATGCCTGGAACAACCCGGCGGCTCTGCCGTTTGGGTGGGCATCAATTGGAGCTTTCTGCTTTGGATTCGTCGGGGCTGCTCTGGGGATGCATGTGACGTGGTACTCTGCGCCGATTGCATCGTTGATAGGCAGTGGTGCGAACATAGGGCATGAGCTGACGTTTGCATTCTCTGCCATCATTTTCCCACTATTGCGCTGGGCTGAGAAAAGACACGGAAGGTATTAGACGTTCAATAACTTGTGTTGAACTATTTCTTGTTTGATTCTCGGTCATTTGGTGCGCCGACTTTCCAACTTGCTAGTTAATTGTTCGAAGGGCTTTGATGGAAGAAACCCAAATCTGACAATAGATCCCAGTTTCCATCGGCGGACGGCCCTATACCCAAGAACTCCGGGAAATAGTAGTTGGTGAAGCTCTCTTCGGGGAAATCCTCCATCGGGTCTGGCAAGACTTCAATGCGAGGGCGTAGTTTCTGGTGTACTTTGGCGATGATACTTCCTAGGGTATGTGCAGCATGGCAGGGTAAGCCAATGCAATGAAGCCAGTCAACCAGACTTTGAATGAGAGAGTCTAATTCTCTGGTGTCACATGCCCTGCTCAACTGGCTCTCATAAATGTTGAGTAGACGACAGATGATAATCGCTGCGAATGTTATCATGTGGTAGATGTGATCAGTCAAATGGCGAGTACGCTCATCCACTGTATCCATGGCTAAATTCAGGATAGCTGTTGAATGGCGGACCATTTCTGACACCACTGACTCTTGGGCACGAGCAGTTTTTGATTTCAGTGCATGCTCGTATAAGAGTAAATTGGAGAAATGGAAACCCATTAGCAGAAACTGAGATCTTGGCTGCTCTGAAATTCCAAGAGTCAGCGTTGCCTCGTATCCGCTGGTTCGGCATAAAATGGGGGTCACGTACCAATCACAAATTCCCATCGTCGCCTCCACGCCTGTATATCCGCGACTGACTTAAGCAGATCTACTGATTCTTCAATGAGGTGCCCGTAGACAGTCCAGTAAAGATGTATCTCGGCAACCATCCGAACTTCAAAGTTAGTCGCATGATCGGAGTCAATTATAGCCCGGCAACGCTCAATCTGCCAAGCCTGTAGCATAGATCTGCGACTTGTGCCAACACAATAGTGCAAATGTGCTAGACAAAGATGGTTCCACAGGCAACACCGATCCAGGGTCTTCTCATCCATCCTGTTTGGTGGTTGGAATTGAGATGTCACCGCAGCAAACAAGGGGCTGGATTGACTGTGTTGTAGGGCAAACCCACTCAAAAGCCAGCTATCAATGCTCAAAGGCACCTGGCCGACAGTTGTAGACCACATGCAAAGAATAAGAGCTGCCTGAAAGAACTCAATAGACTGAGGTGCAACCAGAAGGGTACTCGAAACAGAGGACCGAGCGTACTCGTAAAGTTTGGGAGCCAGACCCGCCGCTAGTTGTTCGGAAGTATGCCGCACGGCGATTAAACAGCAGGCGCAGAAAAGCAAGGGCGATCTCTTCACGCGGGGCAGAAGAGTGACAGGATCACCTTCAGGGTCATAGAGTATCCACCGACCATAGTACTCGACGAAACTGGGCATACGTGTCAGTATGATACCAAAGGCCCGGCTTGGATTAACTTGAGGTCAAACTTCCGAGGCATACATTGTGATTAAAGTTAGAGCCAGGTCAGGCGAGATAAGATCGTCTAGGACCGTCTCGAGAGACCTCGTGTCAGGTACAGACTTGATACCTGTATCCGTAGCCAGGTCTCGGATGACCATGATCGGGGCGGCGGAAGATTCCGTGTCCTTGTACGGAGCTTCCCCAGCTTCCGGGGTCGTCAGTGCGCTTTCCCCATTAGACTCATGGTCGTCGGGATCTGCCGGACCCTCCCCTAGGCGATCGAGAAGAGCTGCCAGCGTTTTCTCGACGCGTTCTAAGCTATATCAAGATGTCAACGATTTCAATCATGTGTGGGAGGGGCAGAAGGAATATATTCATACCGCGCATCTGTATTTGAATAAGGAGTATCTGCTTCCTCATCCTCTCTTGGTTCTATAGCCTGTATTAAAGAGCATTTCTGGCGAAGTCTTTCGCATCGCAAACATGCTTTCCCTGGAACGCTGGGCTCATAGCATCGGGTTTTCTGCTTTCTGCACGAAACGCACGCTCTGGAGGCCCGGCCTCGATCTGGCGGCATGATGGAGCGAATTCTGCCCGCAGTAAATATTCAATTTCGTTACACACAGGAAATTACAAAAAAAATTGATTTCCAGTGCACTAAGAAGTGCGAGCAAGAAGGATGGCGAGGGATATATATTGCGTCACCTGATGCGGATAACATAAGCGTGCCACGACTTGCCTAACATAGAGTTCGATTTATTTAGATCTCGGTCTTGCTCGGGTTCCAGGACACCGTTGATACGATGCTTTTCGATCATTCAAAGCTCAATGAAAACTTTGGAACCTCGGAACGCTTAGACTCTTTGTATGTACTATTAGTTACATCATAGTTACCCAACGAGAACTATTTACTCCAGGTCCCCAAAATTTTGAGAGCTCAATCCTAGCTCCGACCTCCGGACTACATTCTTCGACCAAAGCTCATTAGGTAGGTCAAATTGTCTATCATTTTCAGGAAGGGAAAGGAAAATTGAAAATAGCATTTCGTGGTCTATACATTTCTGCACTATTGCATTCATATCATATCACATCAACACGCGACAACGTTCAGGTCTCTAAAAATCCATGCGCAAAGCAATAGTCGGCGCAGCTTGCGGTACGTATTCATTTGCTTCACCAGCCGTTGAGGAGCTGGCTCCAATACCCGCACTGCGGAGAACCTCCTCCAGAAGCGACTTTTGGTCTGCATTCATATTTGCCACCAATGTTCGGAAACTGACTTGATCTGCTTTGGCCAATTCGAGCAGGTGACCAGCGGATTCCTGGTATACTGACTGTCCCTCGCGCTTGGCACGGGCTAACAGGGCAGACATGATAAGCGAGACTGCGGCCGGGGTCTCGGCAGGGGAGAAGGTCGAGTTGGGCACACAGGACACGAGAGTGCGAGCGAGAACAGCCCGCGAGTTCTCTGGGTCGGTGGGGATTTCGCCCGTGTCAGATGGACAGCCAACAAGGAAGGCGATCAAACGGGGAAGTAGATATCGGGAAACCACATCGTCTGTCATATAACGGGGAGTGGGCTTGAGCATGATTGAACGAAGACAACTAGCGGCAACGGTGGCCAGGCCGACATCCTGGAGACAATCGAGAAGCTCGTCGAGAACGCGATTGATAAGTGGGTCCTGTGGTGGGAGGACATGTCCACCTGCTGTTATCAAGAAAGTAATAGCTAACAACGTATTTTTGGCGCAAGGCATGGAGGTCTCTGACTCCCGACGCTGGGCGATCGTGAGGATGGTCAAGAAGCGGGTTAGACATCCTCGCATCTGGTAGGTTACTACGTCCATGTCGTCTTGATCTTCGGACGAATGGGTAATTCCGTGGATGAATTGTCGGAAAATCGGAAGAGCCTGGGGTACAACTTCGGTCTGGCAGATTCCAGTTGCCAATATAGTGGTGAAAATATGGAGGATGCAAGCGTGAAGGTCGTTGCGAATGATAGAAGGGAAGACTGACGCAACATCGACAAGAGAGCGCAGTGCCAGGCGAATCAGGGCCAGGGAATCGTCCGTGGAAACGTTGAACCGTGCAAGTGGAGTCGATTCACGGAGATTAGGCAGCATGCCCGCGAGAACCAAAATGATGTTTCTAGTCAGTTCAAACAGCTGCTCGATATCATCCGACAAATGATCACTTCGCTCCTGTTCGCTTTGTGCTGCCGGGTGGTCAAGCGAGAGGTTCTGCGCGATGCCCACAATGACTGTCTGTATAGGTGTGCTCTCAGTCAGAACGAGTCGATCAAAGGTATCCATAGTCTCCGAAAAGATGGCATCTTGGTAAATGGCATTACCAGAGATGACAGGTCTCAGGATTCTCTTGAGAGCCTGGAGGATGGCGAGGCGCTGCGAAGGTGAAGTTCCTTGGTCGACCAGAGATTCGAAAGCAAGGCCAAACAGAACGAAGAAGAACGCAACAGGCTCTTCGCGATAGTTGATGTCATGGCCCTTTCCTTGAGACTTGCTAGTGGAAAGTTCCTGGCCTTCTTTCGTCTCATCCTCAGGGCTACTGGGTTTTTCTGGTTGCTGCAGCTTGCCATCCAATGCATCAAAAACAAAGTCAATGTCTCTTTCAACCAGTCCAGCAATCGCATCAACGAGATTGAGCCAGGTATCTTGGTAGAACTTGAGCAATGTCTCTCTGTTCAAAGCAGCGTAAACCTCATCCAAGTCATTGCTCTGAGTGCTTGTACCCAAAGCGCCAGAAATGTCAGGCTCAAAGCGCAATCGAGCATACTCTTGGAGAGAAGCAAGCCATAGTGGTGTGAGTTTGGCAACATATGGCTGAACCACCTGGTTGAGGTACTCTTGGTCAATACTGGCAATCTGAAGCCTGGCCCAAGCGGAAAATAGCGCCAACTTGACCATCACTCGGGCGTTTGAGTTCAAGCCCTTGAGATCGCCAATATCAGTAGTTTCAGGATTTTCTACGTATCGATCAGCATGGTTCACATATACTAAGAGGGTACAACATACTGGCAAAATTCTCAAGGCCAAGTACGAGAAGCTTAAGAATTCTTCCCATGCGATCCACATTTGTCACAATTCCTGTCGCAATGAACGTGGCCGAGACATTGATTGCTTCCGAAGCCAACTCGGGGGACGAGTCGGCCGCAAATGCAGGAGTAAGTGCGGAACCGATTTGAGCTTGGTACTGCTCGAGCAAAGATGCCTCGGCGAAATCTGGGTCTGGAGTCTTGCCAAACATCTGGAATACGGTAAGTTAATGTAATCAAACAGGGACGAAAGATACGTACAGTCAAGACCTGGTCAATGATCTTCAAACCCCATACACGCAGCTCAATAACATTAGCAGTCGATGCTGAGAATGCCATTCTCACGATATCGCCAACTTTAGACTGAAGTGCTAGCTCAGCTGGAATAGTTTGGTCAGGCAGAATGGCTTCTTGCACTGTAGCGAGAAGCTCAGAGAGACAGGACATGGCAAAGTTGCGGGTTTGCCATTTCAGGAATTCCTGACCTGCGATAGCTCCGTTCGTAGGGTCACCTTGACCATCTCCAGCGACCGCGGAGGCAAACCCAGCAACTTCATCGTCTGGAATGTCCGCCGCAGCTGTTTGGACTGCTGTATTTGGTGGGACTTCCACTTTGTTGCGAGTTTTGGTCATGATATTCTGGCAGCGCTGAATCCAAAGCTCGGTTTCTGTGAGCGCTGTTTGCTGCAACCATTCATGAATCATAGTCCTGAGGGGAACGTTATCCGGCGCATCATCGAATGCAAGCCAGACGTCGTCTTCAAGAGTCTCGCTTGCAGTTTGGATCACGGATGTAGCGTCGCGCTTCATCAGATTGCTTAGACCACGAACAGCAACGTCTCGCATAAATGAATTATTTGCGCGAAGCTCTTTCTGCAAACGCTTAACATATCCAGGAATATCCACATAGCTGGATGCATATAGAGAGAAGTGATCCAAGCACTTGGAGCTCTCAGTGACCAAAGCAGTGTTTTCCTCCAGCTGGAATTGGCGTAGAAGAGTAAGAATAAGGTTGCGGGTCTTTGCGATGTCTTGCAAATCTGGCCCAAGAACATTGATCAGCGAATCAACGCATCGACTAATGACAACAGGAGTCAAAAATGCCATCTCAATATTGGATGTCGCCAAGGCTGCGCATTCTTCATTGTGGGTGTCGGCATTGTAGAGCTGAGCCAGCATACCCAATGAGCTGGAGGCAAATGGAGAGAATGTCAGGCCGGCAGAGTTGGCCACTCTTTCCAGCCCACCAAGAGCCCAGAAATGGACAACAGGGTGCGGATCATTGCATAGAGACATCAGGACTCCAACAATCGTCTTGAGATGCAATCCAGCTGCCATACCGCCGACTTGGGAATGAATGCATCCAAGAGCAGCAGCACAGCCAGCTCGAGCGTTTGGCTCTCGGTTTGCAACAATGGTGTCCACAAGCCAATTGACCAGTGTATTAGTGCAGGCGTTTCCAGCACTATCGCACAGACGACCCAGTGCCTCCACGCCAATTGTTCTTATTATAGGGTCGGCGTCGATAGTAAATTTCTGAATGAGCTCCTGCAGGGTCTTTTCTGTCGATGCGTTCAACTTTCCAGCCACGAAGTCGGTTTCCTTAACGGCGACTTTCAGGGCATGCAAAATAGCAACAGCAACGTTGACACCTAAAGCAGCTTTCCGTCCAGGGTTTCTCTGGAGAGCCGGAGATGTCAGGAATGAAGCAATTTGCTCCACACTACTTTCTTGAATCTTAGGTGAGTGAAGAGCAATGGCAACCGAGAACAGATCAATTGCCGAGTTGACAACGCCGGTGGTCGGTGGATCCACCACGAGAGAATCGCCATCTCGCAGGCTGTAGAGAAGCACGGAGTCATGCTCGCTCGCTTGGCATACAGGGAACGTAAGGGCATCATCGACGACTTCATCGACTGAATCAATAGCAGACCAAGCAGGGCTATTTTCACTTCCATGGGTGCCTGACAGTGCAGCATAGATATACTGTCGGGCAAGTCCAGTGACACCAAAGCCGTAGTTATCGCACAGATCCCACAGGCCATCAAATTGGCCAGTTGAAGCTGCAATGGAGCTTTCCACGGGCCTGTACTGCGCATCTGGATCCGCAAATGAAGAAACAGCAAGACTGAGCAGGCTAGACTGGGAAATGATGTCACCATGGCTAGGATGGTGAACATGCACCAATTTTGAGAAACATTGCAAAACTCGACGGCGAACCATCGTGGTGAAGTCGTGTAGCTGAAGGGAGGGATGGAGACGTTGGGAGATATCTTCCATGGACTTGGGTCGTGGCAAGTCATCCAAAAACTCGACAGTGTTCTGCAGCATAGCTGCGATTCTCTTCGCACCATCTGCAGTAATGAGCTTGCTGTTGAACTCCATAAAAACCAGGAGGGCGCTCAAAGCACATTCACGCACATGGGCGAGGAAGCTCGTCTCTAAAGTGCTTGGCTGGGCGGAATTCTCCTTTTTCAAATGTTTTGGCAGAGCATTCTTCCATAGTAACATGAGTTGGGAAAGATGAATTTTGACGAAGCTCGGGCCGAGAGGCATCAGACCTCCAATCAAGATCCATGCAACCTGTATTTGCGTACTTGCAACTCGGAGCTCACACGTGCTGCTAGTCTTGAGAAGATCTGTAGCCTGGGAGAAGATGCGCGCAAATACGTCGACAGCTCCATAAAGTGGTTGTAGGCGGGAAGTACTCAGCATCGCCGAAAGGCCGTTTGCATACCCAACGCATCGACGAGGTGACTGTCGTGGTGTAGCAAGTTGCCCGATCTCCCTGTTTAAACTGTTCATGCAGATGGTCACGCAAGCAAGAAGTTGATAAGGGCATGCAAGCACGAAGCTTCGCAGGCAATGAGCAGTATGAATCTGGACTGTGTAGCTGGGATGGGGTAAAACTTGGAGCAAGGCATCACGACAACTATCGGCATGGACGGCAAAGGCGGATCCGAGAGATGAGATCAAGGACGACAATGTACTGACAGCGCTGGTCAACGTATACTTGCTGGGCTCGCGACGTTCTTGGACCACTTGTGGGTAGTCCTTCAGGATATAGTTGATGATCCATTTCGCAGCATTAAGCTGGCTGCTCTCCTGCAGCATCTCATGGCCAATAGTGTCTTCCAGAATGGTCTTCACAAACTTGCGGGTCATAAGTAGGCGGAATCGGTTGTACGTGACCGTCGGGTGGTTGAGCAGTTCAATAAGCAAGTTGGAGGCAATTTCCCCATATCGCTCCTCGACAATCTTATCTCCCAGGTTTCGTAGTACAAACTTGTAGCACATGCAGATGCCAGCACGCGTGCGGTTAGATGTTGTGCTCTTCAAATACTGCGAAGAAAGCTGGCGCAAGAGATCTGGAAGAAGGAAGAACAATCGAGATTCGGACTTCTTTGGCGCAACAGACGACTCTGACATTTCGGCCTCTTCTTCGTCTCCAGGTCCAAGGCCTGGCTTCTTAGACATCCTCTTCATCTTCTTGGACTTTGGCTTTGGAGCCGCCATGACATGCGTTTCCGTGGCATGAAGCTTTATTAACGCACGGCCAAGACAAGCCGCTGCAGCATGGCGAACCGGCGCAGTGGGGCTATCGATGACCTTCCACATCATGGTCTTCAAGACCTCGAAGTCGTTCACATTATCAAAGAATGGGGTCGTATTTATCAACTGTTCCAAGCAGCGGCATGCATGCACTTGAACGAACGTCGACTTGTCGCCAGTCGCCGCATTGCGCGCCTGCTTCCAAATATCGCGGGCAGTCGTCTCATCGATCGGGACACCGATGCCTACCACAATCTTGCGAAGCACAGAGAATATGACACCCCGCAGGCCCGTATGGTTACTAGCAGACTTGAGCAGCTTCAGCATGCCCGACGTTGCAACGTTGGACTGCATGAATGCGCTGTCACCAGCTGTAGCAAACACCTCACCCAGACAATGCGCCGCAGCGAATTTGACCTTCACATCTGCCTCGCTCTTGCTTGCATTTATAAGCCCAAGTAAATCTGTTATGGTCTCGAAGAGGATGCCGCGATCCCCTTTCGCGAGAATAGTACCGAAGCATCGTCCCAGGTTGTTGCGGAGGACTCTCGTAATCGTGGGGGAGGTAAGGGTCAAGATTTTAAACAATTCCTTTTTCAGTGATTTTTGCTGAGCTGAGAGCTGTGCGAAATCGAGACCACAGATGAACTGCACAAGATCGGAGGTGAATGTAAGCAAGTAGAGGTCCTGTTGTTCTGAGGGGAGAGCATGGAGCTTGGAGACATCCAGCTCCGGAGCCGCATTCTCGGGCGCTGTAGATGCAGGGGCGGATTCGGAGGAAGACATTGAGAGTGTTAAATTGAGGATTTAGCAATCCCCATAAAAGGATTGGAAAGGCAGTAAACACGAAGGTCGATGTATGTATGTGTGCCTCCTGATGCCCGCGGAGCGGAGGGCGGATAATCTGTCGGCCCGGTTTTGGAATGTATGGATTGCGCCGCATTAGTTCTTGATTGAGATTAGGTTAAACACCAAACAAAGGGAGATGGAAATGGCACTGCAATGGAGCAGACTACGACAACCCCGTGCGACTTCGGTCTGCAGCGCCTGTCGCAGGTTCAGCTCAGGCCCGGTCTCGTTCTCCGGACACAGCAAATGGTCAACGATCAAACATGACAAGGCGAAGAATGACAAGTCAAAGAGCAAGGAGCGCCAGATGGTGAGCAAGGAGATCAGCAATGCGACACAATGTACGTTCAATATCAGTCAAAACAAATCTTTTCTAGGTGACTAATCGCTCTTTCTGCGGTAGTATGGGGCCCCGATCCGAAATACAATCCTCGCCTCACCCTCGCCTTGACAAATGCGAAGCGTGCCTCCATTCCCAAAATAATCATTGAAGCAGCAATTGCGCGTGGACAGGGACTCAGTGTAACCGGACAAGCACTGGAGTCATTGACAATTGAAGCAATGCTACCCGGATCAGTGGCAGCAGTAGTCGAATGCCAGACGGACCAGAAGGCGCGCGTGCTACAAGACATCCGACACTCGATCAAAACGTTCGGAGGTACTGTGACACCAACTACATTCTTGTTTGAGAAGAAAGGCCGAGTTATCATGGAGAAGAAGGAAGGCTTGAATGCGGATGACTACTTGGATCAGGCCATCGAGGCTGGAGCAACGGATATTATCACGGATGAAGAGGGCCGCCTAGTCGTGTTCACCGATCCGTCGGAAACTAAGAAAGTCGGAGAGTTGTTCTCGAACCTATCGGGTCTTACAATTGAGGTATTGGAGTTCTTCTGGGATCCGAATCAGGATACCATGGTCCAGGTACAGGATGCAGAGCAGGCCGAGATTACCGGGAACCTTCTTAGTTCCTTGCGTGATGAACCAAGTGTACAAGATATCTATCTGAACACTTTGGACAAGCTTTAGGGTAACTGTTTCAAATTAAGCTTTGAGTCGGGTGTGGGTAGTACATCTCGAGCTTGAAGGTGTATATCTTGTACAATAGCCCTGGGGGCATAATAGAGGTACACATATATGTAGATATCATTGATAGGCCGGGAACACAAACTTGCCATGGCATTATTTGACAAACTGAACTTCAAAGGCTGGAGACCAACATTTGAACGATGTAAATCTGATGCTAGCACATAAGAATATCTCACGTTGAGCTAAGCAAATGCCAATCATTCCTTCCGCAGAGCTTTCATAGTACTTCTCATTAGCTCGCCCGTGCCCGTACTACCAACTGCATCTAGCCAATCCAGCATATGCACCCGGTACTCCTGCCAAGTTATCTTTGCTCCTCCCTCCTTTTCAAGGGCCTGCAATGCCTTCGGGGCAACCGGTTTTCGCAACTTAGGCCGATCCTCCGCAATTTGCTGATCATCTTCCAGATCTGCAAAGCAAGCCGCAGAGAGATTACAGAGCGCGGCATGATGACTGAGAGAGAATATCGAGGGCAATGTGCATTGGAAAGCGCTTTTATGGTCGTAGTGCTTAGCAGTCTCGTTAACATCGCGGATATAGTTTGTGAAGACCGATATGCTGGGCGCAGGTACAAGACAGGCGCGGGCATTGGGGTCCTCTGAGTTGAGCGCACGATTTCGCCATATTAAGTTGCATGCGTCCATAACATAGCCGTTGAACTGGCCCACGACTTTAGGATCGTAGAGCGGGTCCGAAGGATTGGCTGATTTGATGATTTTGGAGGTGAGGGAGTTTTCAAATGATGATTTGTATGCCGCCAGGATGGAGCTGAGGATTGAAATGACGGAGACGATGGGTGTAAAGGTGATTGTGTATATTGACGGGGCAGGGGGGACTGTCAGTCGGATGCCAGCATTCTCGGATGCATGGGAGAAAAGGTCTGCAAGGCACTGGTAGAACTGAAGGATGGACAAGATGGCTGGTCTGGAAGCTATCTGGCCATCATCTGAAACGGAATGAATTTCTTGTATCGCTGATGCTAAAAGCTCGGCATGTCCTATCAATTCTGCCAAAGGAACTGATACCTCTGAGATAGACTGCTGAGTTCGGAGCTTGACACCCCATTCATTGATCAATGCCGAGTAAAACTCAAGCAAATCCGTCCTGGAGGCGCAAGAGTCGTCCAACACAGAAGCCTCCAGCGGCCATAGTATTTTGGTGCGGAGCGAGTGGTATGCTTCAATTGGGAGGTATCGAAGTAGTCGCAGCACTTGTTCGCGATTATCTCGCCCATTCCAAGACTCAAGGTACGACTCCAGAAACGACTGGATCGAAGGTAGGAGTTGCTAGGTTCCGATCAGCTATTTGAATCCATCACACCGAAATCAGCTATCTTACCTTGGTGTATGCAGCATATCCTTCAACAAAGCCCAGCACATAAGATATGAGATCTGGTTCATCATCCTCGTTCCGCTCTTGAATATTCTCTAGCCTATCTTGTAGAAAGGCTTTCAACCACTCATCAAGCCGATGATTTGCAGCTTCAGACTGAATTAGATGGAGATATTTTTGAGCCATGCCATCACCAAGCGTTGAAATGATCTGGTTGGGCAATTCGATCATTTCTATCTTGTCAACAAAATGTTCGATACCGCGTAGTTCCTCTAGGGAAGTGTGTTTATTTGACACACGCGATGTTTGCAAAACAGGGATAGCGACTTCGATTCTGCTTCTTTTCACTGCACCCCGGTGAACAACTTGATAGCTTGAGCCTTGCGCAGCTTCGGCCTTTTCCAAATTTGCATTCTGCAGCACCTTTGCATGATTCGCCCATTCGAGATCGGGGTGCTTGAAGAACAGAGCAGCCCTTCTGGATCCACCTACATCCCCAATAATAATTTCAGGATAGTAATTTTTGAAGATCTTGAGTAGAGTCACCAGCTCTTTGTCTTCTCCACCCGCATTCTGAATCAGCTCCATCAGCGCCTGGATGCGGAATGGCTTTACATGTTTTCTTCTTGTAATCAGCGAGAGAAGATGGCAGAGCGGCTTGCGCAGACTAATCATGTCAAGATGGTTGAATAAGACGGCATAAAGCTTTCCAAGGTGAGTTTTGTCCTCGAGAAAATCGTATGTGAGGATCAGCCAGCGGACAAGCAGAGACTGCGTCGCCGGGCTGGGTTTGGACTTGCTTGGACCCAGAGAGGAGATGACTCGTGTGACATGCTTGGGTACGACACTGGCTTGTGGGTACAGGTTCTTGATGAGAGTGGTAGTGGTACCTTGGTCCAGATTGTTTTTTGTTGTCAGGATCTTCAACAGCCGGCCCAGTGCATCAGATGAAATGCCACCCTCATACCCGTTTGACGCAATCTGTTTAGCCAACTCCCCAGCATCCGCATATCTTTGCTTGGACGGGACAAAAGCAACTGGGAATGCATTAGTTTCCGCTCTGCTGCTTTGAATACTACTTTCCGGATGCCCTACCTGCTTCCAAATGCTTGACAGCATCGAGCAAGCTGCCCCGCTCATTACTTTCTGTAATTTATCAGTGGATGCTCTGATTCACAATATTATTGAATATTGAAAGATACCTGAGTCAAGGTCCATTGAGATTGAATGCCTGTAGTCCCGTTGTAAAAGGTGCTACTCTATTGTGCCTGTCGAGTGGGGGATGCGCGCCAGATCTTCAGCGCGTGCACACGTCGATTGACGCGCTCCAAGTCTGGGTGGCAGAAAAAGGCGCAGAGGGAAATTGAGCCAATAAAAATGATCAACTTAGACATTCATACAGAAACAATCAGACGGCCTTGGACAACGTTGAGTACCGTGGCATAGAAAGTAGAACGTGGGCGCGAAACGTCGAAGCCGCGCTTAAGCCCGATCGGGCAATCCATAACAATGGGCAAAATTTGCAAGTTCATCATCTACGACATCACTAACTTTGTTTTCTACATACGAAGCTATTCAAATTAAAAACAAAATATTATTTCAAATTCTAAAGAATAATTTTGGTCTCAAGAAATTCAAAATAGATAGTATCTTCCTTGGCAAAGGTGATATGCACCAAATGTCAGAAGGAGACTGATAACAGCAATACTCTTTATGGAGTCACTGTGTTTCCGGCTTTCGTAAAGTTGTGGTTCCCTAAGGAAAGACCGCTCATTTACGCTTGCGGGCAGGCTTAGACGACTTTGAGTCGACCTTGGAAGAGGTCTGAGTGGCAATCTCTGGCTGCTT
Source organism: Penicillium pulvis (assembly GCF_028828015.1). Taxonomy (NCBI): domain Eukaryota; kingdom Fungi; phylum Ascomycota; class Eurotiomycetes; order Eurotiales; family Aspergillaceae; genus Penicillium; species Penicillium pulvis. Next base: position 742,059 of record NW_026643072.1, read on the forward strand.
CTCAGACTCGACGACGGGTGCCGTCTCTTCCTCTTCCTCGTCACTATCACCGCCCTGTCCGAACTCGTTGACACGCTTGAAGTCAACCTTGTATTTCCAGCCCTGATAGAGCCAGATAAAGAAGATGACATCGTCACGAAGAGTAGCCAGGCGGTGCAACCAAGGCATTTTGACCGTAAAAGCGAAAAGATCGTCGATGAAAGTGTTGAGGAACTTGTAGGCCATGGCTTTGCCGGGCATGTGCGCAACAGACTAAATATCTTATGTCAGTATATATATTAAACTATTTCAAAGGGCAGGTATCTTACCTTCAGTCGGTAATTGATATACAAGCTGGGAACCATCATGAGGAATCCGTAGGCGTAGACACTACCAACAAGAGTCTCGATGATGTACGAGTACCAGGACTTGTGAGTGTTGTAGACCAGGCTGTAACCAGCGTATGCCAGGAGCAAAGGCACTGCAACGATGTACAAGTAACGGAAAGCGATCTCGTCATACTCCTGGGTCTTCTTCTCAGTCTCGGAGAGCTTGTGCTTGTCCTCGAAGACAATGACGTAAGGCAGGAACGAGAAGAACGAATCAGCCGGCGGGGGACGCAGACGAACGTCAACAGTCTTGGTAACCTTCCAAGCCTCTAAAAGAATACCGAAGCCCTGGCTAGCGAGAATCATCCAAGAGGTGTTTTCACTGTTATCCATGAGGTAGAGAAAGATGACAGCCTGCATGAAAACATTGGCCAAGATCGTGCGAACAGATGTACCGACGTTGTCCTTCTTCTTGCGCCAGTGAGACTAAATTATTCGTGATTAGCAAGACAACAACATCGGTAATACAGTCCATCTTTTGAGTGAGCCCAGATTACTTACAATATCGTTCTTGAACGCCAGAGTCTCGAAGAGCATGTGCAGAATTGTGACCACACCAGTGGTGCACAGGAGATAGATGTTGGTATCGAGCAGGATCTCCTTGACCATCTCCCACTCAGTACCATCACCGCCACCAGGAACGGGACCACCGTGGGCAGCCTGTCGAGCACTCTGCTTGGAGCCCTCATCAACGCTGGTGATAATGCTAAACTTCCAGTTGGCCATGTTGTTGAGAGTGATGCGTAGAGGAACACTCTCAACAGTCGAATTCAACTCCGTCATGTGAGTGCGCAGCTGCCAGAAAGTATTCAGAAACACAATAGGATAGTACCAGCCATTCTTGCCGCTAATATCGCGAGCACTGGTACGTTCCAGCTGGACATACTGGCGGACCGCAGGGTGCATCTGGGCAAATTTCTGGGTGCCAGAATCGGGAATCAAGGAGACGGTGAAGTTAGGGTGGTAGTAGGAAGAGATTGAAACTTTGGGGGTATTGTCTTCCTCCTCCTCTACCTCACCGTCATCGGACAAGAGGTTCTTGAGCTTCTTGACCTTCTTCTTGGCCAGGTACTGGTTCAGGGGTCGCTGGAAGTGAACAGCATTGTCGCTACTGTAGCCCTTGGCCGCAGGATCAAGTTCATGTCCCGTGCGGGCCACAAAGAAATGCGCCCAGAGTGTACCGTTCTGCTGAACCTGCTTCGGTACCTGGATGGTGGTATCAATCTCACGGGTATCAGTGTAGTTTCCAAGGGTGAAATTCTTCTCCTGCAGAACGAGGACAGTTTCCGGGGACTTGAGTGAGGGCAGCGAGAGATAAGGTGTCACATAGATGCTAATGTCGAGGGCAGTATCGGCAGCCCAGATAGGAGCAATGATTTCCGGGAGAATGCTAGGATCGGCGACTTCGCTGGGGTCCGGGCGATGCTCAAAGGTAGGCATCTTGCCCGAGGCTGGGCTGACGCTGACATCGGATGATGCATTGTCCTTGTTGAAGAATCGACCAATCACGAATTGCACAAGGAGGAAAATTCCCAGGCCTTGCAAAGCGCCCTTAAAGCCAGACTAGATAGCATTGTCAATAAACCGAGACCCTCGGATCCACCTCGATAATCAAGACCACGTACGCTGGACGACGCCGCCTCCTCTCTTCGTTGCCTCTGTTCAGGCATGATGGGATGATTAAGGGAGAGATGGCAAAAGAGAAAGGGAAGAGGCCAAATCGGCCGGAATGGAAGTTAGCGGGCACGTCTTACCCGTCAGTCTGGGCCTGAGAGCTAGAAACCCAGGGAAAGTTGACGCGGGGGCTTGGCATTGGCGGTGGCTCAGTCATCTGTTCCCCTCCAACTCCAACTCTCCAACTCCACAATTGTCCAATCCTACCTCGGCAACGCCTATATACTTGTCGCGAACTCTTTGCGATCGCGCAATGGGTATCGCACTCCAGTGCTGGCGCTGACCCGATGGACAACCACCCTTCTCCCGACTTTCGCGCGCAGCAGTTCCCATCGCATAGTGAGCCAAGAGTATGGCTAATCACCGCCGGAGACTCGCCGATTGGCATCTCGGTCGCGCGGCAGGTCCTTGCGCATGGTGATTCCGTTCTGCTGGGGCTCGCGCATACAGTTCTGGATCGAGATCATCGCCGTCGGGATGGATTCGAAGCTTTTTTGGCTGAAATCGAGGAGCACAGCGACGAAGGATGGAAGGACCGGATGAAAGCGGTCCCTTTGGATATAAGGTGCGCGCGCAGACATGCCGGAGCTTTTACTAGTCCATGAAGAGCTTGAAAGCATACTAATTGCCTTCGTTCTATAGAATGATGGGTGAATGCCAAGCAGTTGTCGCAGAAGCGGCGGCGACATTCGGCCGGGTAGACATGCTTCTATGCTGCACCAGTCAAGGTAAAAACACCATGGAGTACATTCATGATAAATGAGAGTATCATTGACAACCTTCTAGCTTTGATTGGCACTGTTGAAGAGCTGTCGGCTTCAGCGCAAACCCTGAACCTTGTGCGCGACCAATTCGAGATCAACTATTTCGGTCCTTTGAACATAATCAAGGCTGCATTGCCACACATGAGGAGAGAGAGCAACGGCCATGTGATGATCCTTTCAGGAATCAGTAAGCTCCTCCCGCTCCCTTACAAGACAACTATATATCTGATAAATCACAGCGGCGCACATAGGCACCCCAGGCCTTGGAATGTACTGCGCAGCCGGTTGGGCTCTAGAAGGATTCTGCGATGTAAGCTTACGCTTTTCAGTCGCCAATGAGGTATTAGCTAATAATATATCAGAGCCTTGCCTTTGAGGTCGCACCCTTCAACATCAAAGTCACCATTTTCCAGTGCAGCATCGAAATCGGCATTCTCACCAATCTCGTCACCAGTGTGCCGCCGATCTTCCCAGCCTATTCACCATCAAACAACAGTGCACCCCTATTCCGCGGGATACTCAACCACCTCGTTCCTCGACTTCCGGACGCCCATTCCGAGGGCGTACAAAACCAGCCCACGTCATCCAGGAAAGACGATCCAGAGAACACGAGAGTCAGCTCAATTGAGAATGGCCCATTCTCTGTGCCAGAAGTCGTCTCTATGCACCCGCCGTTGAGTTCGGCGCACCTGGAGGTTCTGGTGGCTGAAACCGTATATGCCATCACATCCATTGGCGGCCATGAAAATCCGCCATCTCGTCACATCGTGGGACAGGAAGGTGTTGCCAGTGTGAAGGAGAAATTGAAGACAGTTAGCGAAGAGTTAGAAGATTTTATTCAGGCTAGTTTTGCGGTTGATGTTGCAGCAGACTCGGATCCTATGCCCCCAATCGTTTAAACTAGAGACCCTATTCGGGTCATAATCATACGGCTAAAATCTACGCAGAAGCAAAAATTTTTCTCCCATTTCATCTATACTGGCAATCAAGAGAAAGGAGATAAACGGCACTTCAGGCCGAAAAAGAAAGATATCGATAGGGTGCAAATGAACTACAACTTGATCAATCCACAGAGGCTCGGATTCAAAGTAATGTACATCGCGCGCTAAATCAGCCACACCAGTGTCAACGCCCCCAGAAAAAAAAAGCCAATGCGAGAGCATTTCCGCTAATTTAGAAGCGATACTCATTTATTTCGGGAGTACCATCTCTGGCGTACGTCCCAGAGTGAACCCATATCTTGGTTTCTGCGGTAGCAACGAAACTCTTGCCATGCATTCGCGGTGCGCTTGCCTTTTGCTCTTCCATCAACAGCCAAGATATGGCCGATTAGTGTCTGTGGTACTGTGATATCGTGAACGATGACCTCGTCTGGTATGCAGATCGGATCTTGAGATTGGGTATGAGCTAGGGGGTTGGTCGTTTGTACTTCAGCTTCAGGGTTAGGATCAAGTGTAGGATCAGAACTCGACTTCATGGTGAGGGGTGTAAAGTCGGTTGTAGTTGAATCCTCGGCTGCATTTGCCGCACTGGGAGATCCAGCGACAAGTGGAGGTTTTGGTGTTTCCACTGTCATGTAATCTGGGTCTGGTACAACTGTGCTGTCGAGGTTATGCATATCTGACGTAGGTTCTAGCCTGGGCTCGAGGTCTGGTGACCGAATTACAACCTGCACTGTTGACCGAGTTGTCCGAGTTGTCCGAGTTGACCGAGTTGACCGACGTGCGGGTATATCCATCGATTCAGTCTTGGGCTGTTCTTCGAATTTGGGTTCAACGATGGGGACTTTGGGTGGTCGGCCCGGTTTCCGCTTGACAGGAGGCCGTGCTGCAGGCTGGGGAACTGGGCGCTTCAGGCTGTTGCATGATGCTTTAACGGGGCTCATGATCACAACCTGTACCGTTGGTGTCTTTTCTTGTGGCTTGAAAACTGGCTCGCCCGGTGGACTAGATGGTGGTCGGCTCGAAATTGGACTATATGGCGGAGTGGAAAGCGGAGAGGACATGATAAGATCATTCTTGGTTTGGTCGATGCTGTGCGCTTCTTCGCGTGACACCTTGTCCCACTTTTGGCTCTGCTTGTGGTCGTTGTCCATTTGAGTCTCAGACCGGGCGATCTGTGCATCAAGGATGATATCTTCCTTGTTGTTGTCGATGACTTGAGCCTCATTTTCTTTCTGAGCTGAATCAGTTGATGCCTCCTCGGACTTGTTACTCAGGCTATTCGGCTCCTTGCTCGGACTTATCTGCGGTCCACCCCCTTGGCTTGACGATTCGGCTTTGGGGGATTGGGTGAAAGCACTTTGCAGAAAGACACGCTCTCCAGCCGGCAGTACGAATGACAGTTTAGAGCCATTGATCTTATGGACCTGTATAATAGTTAGTATAACGTTTTCCGACCACCCACCGCTCCGGGTAAACCATACTCTAGCCTCCTTGTCAATTACTATTCGATCGGCTCCTTTGCCGTAAACATAGTTGAATCTCCAAACGTCCCCGACTTGAATCACTCCTTCATTGACCAAAGTGACCAGCTTCACTCTGCTCGCTTCGCCCGAAGCAAGACTCTTATCCAATTTCTGTTTCTGGCCCCAGAACTCCTCATATTCCCGTTCCTTGAACGAGTCGAAGTCGCCATTCTCCCGCTCTTGTCGTGCCTGGTCTGCTTGCCGCAACCATTCGGGGTCATAGCGGCCATTGTGTAGGTCAATCTGGAACTGGCGGATGCAATCCCGCCAGTTGTTTGAATACCGAACAAAGGACTCAGGGAGTAGTGGAATCTTTGCACTTGGGTCATCTGCTGGTGGATCTGGGTTTGGGTGGGTATCGGCGGGAAGAAGATCTAGAATTTGGCGTTTCTCATCCTCATCCAAGGCATGCCACGCTGCAGAGCTGGCGAGGAGTTTCTGAACATGAAAAAAAAAAAAATTTAGCTCATGAATTGCAATCTGATGGCCTCCCCTGGGCATATTGGGACATACCACTAGGTCTGCATCGATCAAAACCGACTTCTCACTTGTCATTACCTGCTCCTCGCTCCACTTTCCCCGAGCTGCGGCTTTGCGGGGTGTTTTCTTGGTAGGGGACCCCGCTCCTGATCGTTTCTGAGGAGGCATTGTGTTGGAAAGACCCTCCGCTGCATCTGCAGAGCTGGGTGCGGTTTGTCTATAGCATGATCGTAGTTAGAAGTCAATACGCTCGTACACAACACCCAAAGCGGAGAGGTTGATAGCTTTACCCCGAGGGCTTGGTTCTGCCTCCCTTCACCGCCCTCTTGCGGGCCATTCTGGCCGATTGCGCAGTGATTCCTGAGCTAAACAAAGAGGGTTCCTAGCGTTCTTTCACAATTCACAGCCGGCAATATGGTGAAATCAACTCAGATTGCAAGGATTGACAGTATGTCAGGCCCTGGAAGAGAAGTAAAAGATGTTATTGCTAACGACTGGACGTGATTAGGCTTGATGCTGGCCGCCTCGGTGGATGATGAGCAGGTACGAAAGAGTGAACGGATGTTTGTGACTCTGGATGTTCACTGACAGCTTTTAAAGGCCGAGAGTGATCTGGCAGAGATTAAGAACCAAGCTAAAATGATATTTCGGCGCCTAAATCGCAATGCTGCGCCACAAGCAAGCATTGAGTCGGGCCAATACAACCTCCAGTAAGTCAACGCGATGTCTCAGCACAATGTACTTGGGTCTCATAATATTACAGCTATTTGATCAAGGATGACATTTGCTTCCTGTGCATTTGTGACCGCTCCTATCCTCGCAAGCTCGCATTCACCTATCTCGCTGATCTGGCCTCCGAATTCACGACCACCTACTCCCCCTCACAATACCAATCCCCCAACCTCCGCCCCTATGCATTTGTCGAATTCGACACCTTCATCCAGCGCACAAAAAAGCTTTATCAGGATAGCCGTGCCTCAGGGAATCTCGATAAGCTGAACGACGAGCTGCGTGATGTCACCCAGGTTATGACCAAGAATATCGAAGACTTGCTGTACCGAGGAGATAGTCTGGAGCGTATGGGCGAGCTGTCCGGCCGTTTGCGGGAGGACAGCAAGAAGTACCGGAAAGCAGCAGTCCGCATCAACTGGGAGTTGTTGGTGAAGCAGGTAAGACGATCCACTCTGGAATTCCTGATCTATCCAGTTCTCTGACCATATGACAGTACGGACCTTTCATTGGCCTCGGACTTGTGATTTTCATCTTCCTTTTCTGGCGATTCTTCTGATGCCCTATCTCTGGAGACCTTCCGTCGCCGGCGCTCCCTTGTATGATTGTATGCATAGTTAATAAACCCCTGGTGGTTGCAGGACACAATCCACCCAGAATTCACACATGAAGCACATGCAAACTGCAAAGCAGATACAAGAAGCTTTGTAGTCCAAAAAAAAACAATCTAGATTTCATCTTCTTCCTCATCAAAGTCATCCTCCTCGCCCATGTCGTAAAGGATTCGACCTCCTTCGCCAGGTCCATCTCCATGCTGCGCATCAAAGTAGGGCAGGACAACACCCTCTCTGTCACGCCTCTGTCGATCGGTAAGACCCAGCTCGAAGGTCGATTGGGGCTCCTCGTCGGCACCGTAGGCGGAATCCATGGGAGGATTATACAGAATATTGTCATCAAGAAGAGTGACAATCTCCTTCACATGGTTTGCAGAGTACCGTGAAGCAGGAGGCAGGAGGTACCATTCCAAGACACCTCTTCCGCTCTTGCGGCGGTGCTCCAGCTCGAGAACGATTCCTTCAGCAGCACCAGTTCCAATAAGCTTGTCCAGTCTACCTAGCAGAACACCATCTTGTTCCTCTTCAAGCCCAAAGACCGGAGCAGCCAGACTACGATCGCGCGCAGCCTTTTGGGCCAAGATGTGAGAGAATGAATGAAGCGTGATGATACTCGTGGCGAGATAAGTGAGAACAGAAAATGGAGATGGCAAGTAGGGATTTTGTGGCGGGAATCCTGGAATATCTTGGTGGTAGGTCACCACCAGTGATGCGTCGGATTTGAGTGCCGCCGGGTTGGTCGGGGCAATGAAAGCACCCAAGAATGATGGCAAGTGGAAGTAAGGGTCCACGGTCCTTGAGCTTAAGAGAGGGTTGATAGCGTCAATGACAATGAGTCGTCCTTTAGCATCGGTTAGCCTGGGTTACTGACATATAACGGGATGGGCAACAGTGATACATGACTACTCACTCTTTGTGGGGCCAGCCGATGTGACGGGCTGATATGCCGCAGTCACTTCTTTGATAATTTCAGCCGGGGTTTTGCGACGAGTGTATACAATTGCGTCACAATCGTCAGGTCGCTTTAACGTCTCAAAAGCGACAAGGGTGACATGAACTTTGGAGAGCTGCGCAAACGGTTAGCATTACAAGCCTATGTTCAAGGATGAGATTTGTTTCGAATGATATTGATATATGTCGTGGATTGAAACATATACTTGCCTTGGCGCGTCTGATATACTCTTGAATGAGGGGTGTGGCGGGTTGCTCCAATGAGTCCAAGAGCAGTGTTAGCGGGGACGCGGTGTCTCTGAGACTCAAGAGTTTAGATATGAGGAGCAAATTATGAGTTCTCCGGTGAGACAGATTGACTGGAGCCATTTTGATCGGCGAATTAGACTTGAGTTGGCTGCTGTTGGAAGATGAGGAGGTTGAAGTGGGGTTAAGCTTCGTAGCAAAAATTTCGTGCAATTTTACAGTTGAGGCTCGACGGGCCGAACCGCGAGCTACATACGCATCAAATTTAGGCCATGCGAGATGGCGTTCACTTTCCTTTTAGTGCCTACCCCTTGACGCTTTTGGATGACCGACTAAAGCTAAGCGCGACAGGGGCAGCTAAGTCGGCGATTACCTCGATTTAAATGCACCACGCCAAATACAGTCTTCCACCCGGCACTCTCGCGTCTTGACCCTCCGACAAAAGGCTGGCGATTTCAATATGGCCGTCAAGCCTTGCTGTTTGACCACCGGCTGGATCCGAGTTAAATTCTGCGCCCGGGATAAAGAAAGGCTGAGTCGTGGCTCCGGCAAGAGTTATGAGAAACAAAGAGCTAAGGCGGGGGCGGTAACTCATCGTGCGATGCGACTTTACTGGTTGGTTTGTTCAATAATGAATGAAAAAGTTTTCTCCAAGCAACTATAGCGTTTCTGCATGAATTAAGCCTTGTTTGCGGTGGAGTCAACGAGCAGTCCTCGCAAAGTAGATAAAGCGAGGTAGGTCAAAGGCTTACTGTATCCAGGCACGCTACTTATCAGGACTTCCCTGCTGTCTCCACCGGCATACATAGACCCAGTGCACCAAAAAGGCCATTCTCATTCATATCAGGAGAGCCTAGGTTGTCACGAATTACAAAGCAAATCAGCCCAAGGTCTTCGATGTTCAGACCGCAGGCGAAGCCAAACGTCTATCATGCAGTTTCCAAAATTACAGATGGGACTAGCCGGAAGGGAAGACCGGTACAGTCCATATCCGACGCAATAGTGTGAAGCTGCGACCAATCTCACCCTCGAATTCGTCAACGAGGCCAATTTAATTGACTTTGACTTTGATGCTCGGTTTTCCCTAATCGGATACGTCCGAGGCCATTGCAAACATGGTTCATCCTTTCAGCTGCGTATTATTCCAGAAGACAGCTCATTCAGCCCAACAAAGCCACTACCGAGAGGGTCTCTACAAGGGTCTTACGTGGCTCGTCCACATTCTTCCAAGGTCTATAGGTACCATACTCTCCAGCACCAATTCTAATAACATAAAACTGGGCATTTGAGAGATGAAAAATAATCTGAGTGATAAATTGCTTTGAAAAACTCCCTATGTTTTTCGCTAAAACTGTTTTACAGTGATGAACATTTGAACAAAACTTTGGAAAAACTGCAAGGCAATTATATAGAAACATAGTACTACAGGGCTATTGCAACCATTATAAGTCCGAGAGATTGAAAATATTGATGTTGAATGCCTTTTTTCGAAGCTGAATGAGGACGTCCTGAGGTTGAAGCAACATCTGAACGTTAACTAGTTTGTATGCCCATGAGCCCACTAGTGATCTGAAAGAGCTTAAAATTTGTATCCGTTGCAGCCATAAAGTTGAGGGGCTCATAAAAATGGCAGAACCAATATGTCCTGTTGAGTTTCTGGACAGAGCAAGACAGTATATAAAACTGCATTGTAGGTTTATACCCGCAACCGAAATAATCTGGCAGCCAGAATAAACTCAGAGCCGGCACCTGGACAATGGACAATCTCCATTACAGCCACTTGATACCCCACTCTTGAACTTCACAAGAAGGATGCCTAACTGAAAGTCTGAATTGTTCTCCATTAAAATTTCTGGAAACGCCCAACGTCCACTTCGATCCCTCCTGACTTCACTACACAACCACTCGCGCGAGACAGCTTCTTGTCTTGGGCACCAACCATGACTGAGCCTCCAGCAAAGCGACCCCGTCGCGTCGACAGCAATGCAATGTGGGAAATGAATGACTCCCAGACTCGTCCCACAAACTCAGGTGCAGAGGCGGACCAAAGGCGCTCACCTGCGCCCCGAGGCTCGCGTGAAGATCGTCGATACAGGTCGCGCTCTCGAGACCGAACAATCACAAGGCGAGAACGGAGCTGGTCTCGAGATCGCCGCGACCGTGACAGAAGGGACAATCGAGATCGGGATGGCCGGGGGCCTAGGGAACGAAAGAGGAGTACTAGCCGAGACCGTGGCCATGATCGTGGCCAAGATCGAAGAGGTAGGCTCGGCTCTAACCAATGCAGCAACCGCTGTGTATATTCCAAGTAACTCTAGCTGACAGTAATCTCTAGGATATGCACCCAAACACGATAAGTTCCGCGAACGTTCTCGCTCACGATCACCCGCTGGAAACGGTTCCCGCCCAACCCGATCACCTCCGCCTCGAGGAAACAAAGATGACCGTCGGCCTGGTCGCCGAGAGCCCCGGGCCCAAGGAGATGGACGGAAGGCCAATGGCGCCAATGCCAAAGAGGAGGAGATGGATATTGACTTCAAGGAGGATGCGGATGAAGACGAGATGGAAGCGATGATGAGAAAGGCTATGGGATTCAGTAGGTTCCGAAGCACCAAAAACACCAAAGTACCTGGGAATGATATCTACGGTGTGCGCAAGGAGAAGAAGACGGAATACCGCCAGTACATGAACCGTACAGGCGGTTTTAACCGGCCACTCAGCCCGTCACGATAGATGCTGTTTCCCAACATATGCTCATAATTGTTTCATTATTGGTTCGAAGGTTTTGCCTGTGCACCAAATCGACTGGAGTTCCATTCCTTCAATGTCTTCATGTTTTCCTAGCACAATGCATTCTCGGAGCATAGCAGCCAGAAGTTATTTATCAAATGTGTGGCAAATACTTGTGATTTCAATTCTTCCTATGTATCGAGTATTGAATATCGAATATCGAATATCGAATTAATATGCAGTATGCATTGTCTTTTTTCTCCACCTATCAGAATTCTTACAGGTTATTGACATGATTACAGTACAGTATGAGCGCTGCACATGACTGGACATGCCCCAACAGAAGTGACGTAGCCGTCGTTCACTGAAACCGGTGCTCCAACTCCCTCTTCCTACTACCCGTCAAAGTGACTTTGATCCGTCCTCTGGCTTGCAAAATTGCGCCGATATTTAAGATGTCAGCATCTGGAGACCGTCGAGAAATTGTCATTGTTGGTAAGTATAGACCGTTTGCGCCAAACTGGTACCCCGCACCCCAAAGCATGCTGATCAAAGGCTTTTCAAATTAGGGGGTGGCATAATTGGATGCTGTTCCGCCTACTTCCTTACAAGACACCCTTCTTATGACCCAGCTAGACACAAAATTACAATCCTCGAAGCCTCCGATATTGCCGGTGGAGCGTCAGGAAAAGCTGGAGGGCTGCTTGCACAATGGGCATACCCGGACAACCTAGTGGGCCTTAGCTACCCACTCCACCAGCAGCTTGCAAAAGAACATGATGGCAAAAATAGATGGGGGTATAGAGAAACCAATTGTGGCCAGCTGGTCGTCCGAGGTCGCACCATGGCAGAAATGACCGAGAAAGACACCGGAGATGAAAAGCATGAGTCTCTGCAAAAGCGTAGCGCAGCCGCCATGTCCAAGCTAAAGGCCGCAAGGATCCCACAGGATCTGGACTGGATTGAGCCTGATCTCCTACGAGCTTACGAGAAAATGAGCGGACCAGGCGAGACGGCCCAGGTGCACCCCTACCTGTTTACTACATCAATGGCGAAGCTAGCCGAAGAAAAGGGCGCAGAGATCATCCTTGGACATGTCACAAGCATTGCGCGTCCAAACGACCAAATCGAATCAGTCTCATATACTGACAAAGCAACCGGAGAATCGCACACAATTCCCGCTACAGATGTGATTGTCGCGGCCGGTCCGTGGACTCAAGCTGTACTTCCAGAAGCACCTATCACAGCGATGCGCGCACACAGTGTTGTCATTCGACCAACAAGACCGATCAGTGCATATGCCTTGTTCACCAACATTGAAATTCCGGCCAACTTCAATCCAGCCAAGAAGTCCCGGCCAACTGTAGGCGCGCCGGAGATCTACACACGTCCCGATGACACAGTGTACGCCTGCGGCGATGGAGACAAGACTGTGCCGCTGCCACCGACATCTGCTGAAGTTGAGGTGGATTTGGAACGTTGCCAGGAGATCATTGACCACGTGAGTAGCATTTCGGATGAACTGCGGGGTGGTGAGGTCAGTGTACGCCAGGCTTGTTATCTGCCCAACTGTGCTGGCCCCGGAGGACCATTGGTGGGCCTCACTCATACTAAAGGTCTCTACTTGGCAGCGGGTCACACATGTTGGGGTATTCAGAATGGCCCTGGAACTGGGAAGTTGATGAGTGAATTTGTATTCGATGGTCAAGCTAAGAGTGCGAAGATCGCGTCTCTTGATCCTCGCGATCAGCTCTAATCTGGTCTTGCCTGATCCATGAATACTGCGCATACTGGGTTCGCATACAGTACCTTCATATATATATATCAATCTTAGTACCGAATACACATTTAGACAACTGCACTTCCAAAACAACAATGACTGTTCTTTTAAGCTGAATTGATTGATTAAATAGGATGACCACTCAAAAGTTTAAATCTTGGAACCACCTACCTGTCACTCCTAGAAAAATATCTATTAATACTCTATTTCGTTGTTCTGGTCCATATTAATGGCCGAATCACAAGCAACGGCAAGGAAGCTCGGGCCACGTCATTGCGGAGAGAACAGCTAATCCCCGAGAACTGTCCACATCTTCAATGTCCCCTCAATCGGATCGATGTTACTGAAAAATGCACCTCCGGATCACAACTCTCCTCACATCGCTTCTCTATGCGACGGGGACTCTTGCAACCCAAGACCCCAACGATGTGTCCGTCTTGATTAAAGAGGCCGCGCGTGCTAATAACGAGTCGCTGCTATGGGGTCCCTACAAGCCAAACTTGTATTTCGGCGTGCGTCCCCGAATTGCAAACAGTCTTGCTGCGGGATTGATGTGGGCAAAGGTGGATAACTTTGCTACCGCACAAGGAAGTATGCTTTTGGTTCTATCCTCCTCTCCAGACTCAAAGCCAAATCGCTTTCAAGGGTTCGTTCTGCGCATGTTTACTGACTTCAATTGCACTGTTCAGACTTCCGACACACTTGCGAGCAAAATGAAGGGATGGCTGGGTACGGATGGGACGAGTACGATATCCGCAAGGGAGGACACCAGACTATTCACGATGCTGGAAATAACTTGGACCTTACTATCGACTTTGTCAAAGTCCCCGGTGGCCAGAATGGTGGCAGCTGGGGATTCCGGGTGAAGGGCACTCCACGTGAAGACGGTGAACCGGACCAGCCTATCTCGATGCTGTTCTATACTACTCTGGAGGGATTAGGTCAACTGGGCGTGGACATGGATAGCGTGGGCGATGCTCCTGCGCTCGAGGGCGACGTCAGGTTGAATGGTTTCTCTTCCGAGCTTGGAGACTTCTCTATTGATGTTACCACTGGCCCAGATACCAATGATTATTTCGAGCATAACCACCCGAGCTATGAGGCGAAGCCTTTGGGCAAGGGTATTGTGTCTAGTCAGACCGTGCGTCAGGAGGACCTTTGGCAGACTAAGGGTAAGATGCGGTGAATGTCCTTTGTATGAGCTATACTGACCAAAAGTAGGACTTATGTTCTTGCAAATGAAAGAGGAGATTGAACCGACCATCAAGGAATATGGAACGGACAATCCCCCACCTCCTGCTCAGCTGTTTACTGTTAAGCATCAACCCGGCGATGGAAACGTTCATTTTGTCCAGAAGGTTTTCACGGGTCCTTTCGAGGTATTTTGAATCGGCGCTGTTCGGCAAAATTCCAGTGGCTAATGGACCTAGTTCGATGTTCTTTTCTCATCTGGCTCTGCTGGTGAGCCCCTCACATGTAAGTCCTGATATTCTTATTTGAATTCCCTCTCGAGATTACTTCTGACAAGCTTTCTAGCGGAGACGATTACCAAGGAAATCAAGGAATCCTCGCTATCTTTCTCCGAGAGATTCAAGCAGGTGCTAGCACCGCAGGTCCCCTTCGACTCGGCCAAGTACTTGGAATTTTCCAAGGCCATGCTTTCCAATCTGGTCGGCGGCATTGGCTTCTTCCACGGCGACAGTGTCGTCGATCGGTCCGCGCACCCTGCCTATGAGGAGGAGAACGAGGGCTTCTGGGAGGAAACTGCAGAGGCTCGCGCAATGGCCAAGCCTGTCATCGAGGCCCCCAAGGATCTCTTCACCTGTGTGCCCTCTCGTCCATTCTTTCCTAGAGGTTTCCTCTGGGACGAAGGCTTCCACCTGTTGCCCGTAATGGAATACGATTCTGACCTTGCGTACGTTCCTCACTGCACCTTCGAATACGTTCTTTACTGACACTCCCAGCCTTGAAATTATTAAGAGCTGGTTCCACCTGATGGATGACGAGGGATGGATTGCCCGCGAACAAATTCTCGGCATGGAAGCTCGCAGCAAGGTGCCACCTGAGTTCACTGTACAGTACCCCCATTACGCCAACCCGCCGACTCTCTTCATGGCCCTAGAAGCGTTCATGGACAAGGCACTGGGCAACAAGAGCCTCCAGTCCGAGAGTCTCGATACGAGCGATGTCGCTGAAAGCCTCCGGACTGCAACTCTGCGCAACCCCGAGCTGGCCGATGCCTACCTTCGTTCCTTCTACCCCCTGATGAAGAGACATTACAACTGGTTCCGTAACACTCAGCGTGGAGACATCAAGAGCTACGATCGTGAGGCATATTCCACCAAGGAAGCCTACCGCTGGCGCGGACGTTCCGTTCAGCACATTCTGACCTCCGGTATTGATGACTACCCTCGTCCTCAGCCACCGCACCCCGGTGAGCTGCACGTAGATCTAATCAGCTGGATGGGCATGATGACCCGCACATTGCGCCGCATTGCAGAGACGCTGGGTGAGCAGGAGGATGCCGAGGAATTTGCGTACCACGAGAATGCCATCTCGCGCAACATTGATGATTTGCACTGGAACGAAAAGGAGCAGACTTTCTGCGATGCTACCATTGATGAGTTCGAGGAGAGCGTGCATGTCTGCCACAAGGGTTATATCTCCATCTTCCCGTTCCTGACGGGTATGGTTGGTCCTGAGAGTCCCCGCCTGAAGGCTATCTTGGACCTGATCAATGATCCCGAGGAGTTGTGGAGTGACTATGGTATTCGCAGCTTGAGCAAAAAGGATAAGCTCTACGGCACAGAAGAAAATTACTGGCGCAGCCCTATCTGGGTTCCTATCAACTACTTGACAGTGAAGAGTCTTTATGTGAGTATTATTCCCTTGAGTATTCAATTTATGTCAAAGGCTAATTCTTCTATCCAAGGCTATCGCAACCACTGATGGTCCCCACCAGGAACAGGCCCGTGAGATGTATTCCAACCTGCGCAAGAACCTGGTGGAGAATGTGTTCCGTGAGTGGGAGAAAACAGGATTTGCCTGGGAGCAGTACAACCCGGAGAGCGGCGCTGGCCAGCGGACACAGCACTTTACCGGCTGGACCAGTATGGTGGTGAACATTATGTCCATGCCAGATCTGGTCGTGTCGGCCAAAGCCCATCACGATGAGCTATAGTCAATTCGTGGAGATGGATGTAAAATAGGGGGCATAGATTAGACCGAAGATTATGTCATTCGCATGAGCATATAGGCAAATCATTGAAGTCGAATGAGTCACTTGACTTTGGAAAGAGTTATTTCATTATCATAGCGTCGTATATTAGTGTCGCCGGTCAGAGTTATCACGATCCTTACGTCGCTCGAGATCACGTCTGCGGTTGGCTGGTGAATAGCTTCGATCAGACCGACGTGAGTAGCTGCCCTCGACTCGACGGGGTCTAACATTCTCCTCAGCCTTGTGACCATGACGGCTCCGAGATCGCGAAGGGGCCCGTCTCTTCTCGCGATGGTGTTCTCTGGCACTTGATCGGGAACGTGATCGAGACCGGTGCCGGTTGCTGCGGCGATGATCACGATCGCGGTCCCGCTCATCATGATGATTGTGATGTCTGCGATGTCTTCGTTCTCTGTCGCGATCACGACCACGGTCATCACTGCGTTCGTAGCGCTTCTCTCGGCGTGGACTCCGACTGCGTCTGCGTCGTCGGCTCCCGCGCGATTCTCCTTCCGGCTTCTCAACGCCCGTCATGTCCTTGTCTTCGTCTTTCTCTACCATTTTCCCTACTCCTCCCAGTGGCACCATGTTCGCATTTGCGTCGCCCTTCGATGGTACCGGTAGTCCGAGTGCAAGGGCCATCGCTTCCTCTTCCGCATCCTTGACTCTTTGTCGTTCTTCGCGCTCCTGGCGGATTCTTTCTTCCTCATCATCAATATCGCCTTTCGCATACCATTGGAGATCTCGACCTTGCTGCCAGCGGCCTACCGGGGCCATCACCGAGTGGCCCAGGTAGTTCTCGCGATGGGTGGAGCCTTGAACATCCGACCATTTAAACTCGGTGCGGCCGCCACTAAAGTAAAGTTAGCAATGGGGAAGGGTCTCAAGATCAGAAGGAAAACCTACCGGCTGCCTTCCTTGCGTACACCTGCAACCAAATCCATGATGATTGAGCGGATGGAGGCAGTTCAAAGAAGGTTAAGCTATGGACCTCAAACGCGAAGGCGGTGACGGTGCGGAGCTAGCCCGTTACAATTGGAATTAGCTAATGGAGCTAGTCCAGACGCGGGAATGATTTGTCAAACTGCTCTTCTTTTGTGGAGCTTATGAGGGGTGGATAGCCTCACCGATGATAATGCTTCTGTGTTGCCGGGCATGACCATGTGTACTCCTGCACCTCACCCCTTTTCGCTTTT
This sequence comes from Penicillium pulvis, assembly GCF_028828015.1. Taxonomy (NCBI): domain Eukaryota; kingdom Fungi; phylum Ascomycota; class Eurotiomycetes; order Eurotiales; family Aspergillaceae; genus Penicillium; species Penicillium pulvis. Next base: position 759,278 of record NW_026643072.1, read on the forward strand.
CTTCACGTCCCAGAGGCTCCCCGGCAATGATCACGTTAATTCCACGTTCCCCCTCCGCCCTCACCCCCACGCACGAAGTACCTTTGTCGCCTGTCCCCCACTGCTTGCATCCACCAGCCCCAGCTTGAGGACCACACGATGTCTAGCCGCGAGGGCTCCGATGAGGAGCTCTTATTTGATGGCAGAGAAATTATCAGGCCCCAGGTTCTTGCGCTGAACGTTGAGACGCAAAATGACAGGGTAAGTCTACCAAAATTCCTCACGTGGGGTCAAGATACTAATGAAAGCAGTTCTCCCTGTAGGTCTTGCGATGTACAGCTAGTTCGGACGTGCCAATACTGACGAAATCAAAGAAAAAATGACCAGATTGCGCCGACGATTGCGACATGGAGGTCTAATTTGGTAAGGCTACCCCGGCCGGATCTCCAAGCTCTCCTCCGTTCTAGACTGACTGTTGATAAGGCAGCTTCCTCACAGAGACGAAACATATTGTTTGCGGCATATGGCTCTGATATCTACGTCTGGGTACCGACGGGGCCTTTCCAGCTTTTGGGCACTGACCCCGAGATGATCATCCGTCCTGTAATGGAAAATCCGGTCGCAAGCGGATATATTGATCGATCAAATCCACATACTATCAATAATATTTTGGTGGACGACCTTGGCCGGGATGAGATATTATTGCTTGTCACCGACTCCGGCAATGTCTGCGCGTACCATGTGGAATCGATATACTTCGCAATTACCCGATGCGCCAGTCGGGGAGACAAGCGACCTTTCGACGGCTCAGAGGTAACACCATTCTTTGTGGAAAATGTCGGCATGAGTGCCTGGGGGCTGGCAACGCACAAATATGCTCGTCTTATTGCTGTCAGCGCCAATACCGGCCAAATCACGATATTCGCATTCGCACTTGTTGATTCTACGTTGGCCGACGATAAAAATGGACCACAATCTTCCTCGGATCAAGATCTTGATCACCTGGATCGGACATGGGTCCACATACACAGCCTGAAACAGTTCCGGGAACTGCGGGAGTTCATGCCGGTTAATCATCGATCTCGAAATTTGCGGCTTACTTACAGGGGCCACTTTGACAACATCCCATCCATTTCATTTGCGAACTTTGATCTGGATCCCAATGGAGAGTGGATGGTCAGCACGGATATAAGCAATAGAGTTATAGTCTGGCGAGTCTGGGACAGCTTATACCCAAACCAGGTATATTACCCTGGTCACCCTGAGAACAATCCTCCTCAAAGGGGCTGGACTGTGCTACCGCTGGATCCACGAACCTTCAAACGCCACCAATCGAGAGAAGAGGCATGTGGCTGTGAACCAAAATTTGAGATCATTGGGGAACGAACAATCCTCGATTTGTCAAGAGCAATTGAGGAGATCAATGATGCGTCCCAGGTCTTCATTTTCGGTGAAAGCGAGCCGAGGGCTCCAGAGGATTATACACTTCCCAATGAAATATTTTCCGAAAACCCACCTATCGGACAGGATCCGAAAACCTCTGAACAAAGCAACACCGAACAGGGTGCTACGCGCCACGATAATTCAGACACAGATGCCGACTCAGAAGACGAATCCAAATTACCTCATGCTATCCGCGATAACAGTCGATTATCAGGTTTGTTCGAAGATGACAATGAACACTACCGGATTGCACCACACCTGCATTATTCCTGTGTCAATGACCAGCTCTCTGACTCTGATTTCGATCTTCTAAAAGATCAAGCTGTTCACCGTAAGGACGCTCTAGTAAATAACGCACCGCAACATGACCTAACTAATACGATTCATAGCACGCTCCCCATCTTTTTTCCCAGTCATCCACTTTTCCGAGCATCACATTAGCCTGGCATCATACCCTTTGGATTCCGAATATCACTTGTTGTGCAAAAATCCCCTTGCTCAACGATCATCCCCCTCTATCGACATCCACTCCGCCTGTGACCGCTTCAACATGGTCAAGTACATTCCAGAAGCCGGTATTGTGGTTGCCGCGTCGCAAAAGGGCCGTGTTGCCGTCATCTCCTTAACCTGGCAACAGGAAATTGGCTTCGCCTTCCGAGTTGATTGGATCGTACCTTTTCTCACCCAAGAATTCCATAATCAACGCCCTGTGATTCCTTTACTCGGCCTTGCCGTGAGTCCCATGCCAGGTTTTGAAAACCCACCGGACGTCCCCTGTGTCCCCCAGGGAATCGATCCGGCCGACTGGCTTTCTTTCAACTATCGATCCCTTGACGCGAACGAAGACGACGAAGCTCCATCCCAGCCATCTTCATCCAGCACCTCATATAATCAAAAGTCAGATCTTGTATCACGTCCCAATCCAACAGACCAGAGCATGTCAAGCTCGGACTCTGGTCCTGAATCAAAATCAAAATCGGTGTCCGAGTCCGAACCTGGATCTGAATCGGAGGCAGATAAATCATCTGATGATATTTCAATCTCCGACCGCTTCAGCCATGAACATACCCTGCCCGAGCTTCACGCCCAAGCTTCGTCGGGCTACCGCCCCGATGAGCCCTGGCATGGCTCGCATCCCTCCCGACACTACCGCCTTCTATTATTGTATGCTGATCATACCGTGATGAGCTACGAGTTCTGGCGCGACTGGAATAGTTGAACAAAAAAAAGTATGGACATTGATCTGCCGGGCTTATCTAAGGACTATTATATACGAGTATGATCCTGAATAGCCTATCAAACCTTGCCCCCCTCCCCTCTATGCTGCTTCTGCATCTGGAATGTATGAATATGAGAATTACTGTTACACCAAGCTGTGATCTCGAAACTAGATTTCAAACTGGAGGACGCTGTCGACTTAAGACAGCGTGCCTTGTTTTTATGGGTTGAACCTACAGAAAGGAATTCTGACCATACGCTCGTAAGTTCTTAAATCAGAGTCTTGGTCTGTCAAGGTAAAAAAAAAAAAAAAAGCAAAAGAAGCATAATGAGACATGAAGAGTGGAAATTATGGATAACAGAACACTGAACCAGTCGCTCCATCACCTAGACTCTAGGATTGAAAAAGACAGAAACTGTTAACCGCCAAGAATCTTAAAATGGAAGACAGGTGAACTGTGGTCAAGAAAACAAATGCGAAAGATAGGAAAGCGAGAAAAGGCTAATAGAAAGGACGAACAAATCTGGAAAGAGACAATCTTTGTACATTAAAACAAAAAAATCCATGTACCGGTATCAGTGTCATTGGATTCATTTCTCATGCAAACATCAAGGCTTGAAAACGGCCTGCACCCGCTAGTAGTAAAAATAAGGACAAGAAGCAAAACATGGAAATAAGAGATCGGGTATCAATTAGAGCGAAAGCACCACCAGCCAGACCTCAAAGGTCAGCTTCATCCAGCTCGTCGCTATCCCATTCATCTTCGCGATCGTCTTGTACGAGCGCTAGGAAATGCTGTAGACCAGCTTGCCATTCCAGATCAGGACGAGCACCGGGAGCAAGACGAACAGGACGGCCAGGAAGAGGACCAGGACGACCTGGGAAAGGATGGCGGCCAGCAAGAAGAGGGCGAACGCGGCGTCGGGGCCGTTCGCCTGCTTGCCTGATACGTACTTCGGCGATGGCCCGAGCTTGGGCTTGTCGCTCTAGTGCTGCGGCACGGGCAGCTCGGCCTTGGTCATCGCCGGGGCCTCGTGCTGCGGCATGAGGGGGACGAGGTGGAACAGGTGCTGGGGGTGGAGGGCGACGACGGAGATCAGCTTCATCGTCGCTGAAGTCGAAGTCCCAGACTGGAAGTTCATTTTCGTCATCGTCGTCATCATCATCGTTATCATCATCGTGTAAACTGTTATTGTCGTCGTCTTCATCGTCGAAGTGTAGTAGGTGTTCAGGGATACGGTGCAGAGCCTCCGCACCCACTGGGTTGAGGCCATCGCCGCCCTCCAGATCCCAGAGACGATTAAAACAGCCGTTGTTGCCATTGTTAAAATGTTTATATGGATTGTCCACTGGGAGCCAGCTGGAGCAGAGATAGCAGAAGTGGGTATCGCATTGGCGGCAGCGCATGTGGTTGCAGCCCATAAGCTTCTGACAGGGCACGTTGCAGGTCGGACAAGGAGATGTGTAGAGTCTAAGGTATTCGTCGGTGGCCTTTTCTTCCTCGGTCCTTTCTGCGACGCGGCGGGGGTAACAACGGACTAGCACACCGTGCCAATTACCTCTGCAGACGGAACAGAAGGCATAATTGCAGTCTTCACAGATAGCAACACGGTCAGCAGGAGGAGGAAGCTGAGCCTCATCCCCTGTAGGATCGAATGTGAGATCTTCTTCTTCATCAGACGATTCAAGGTCGTCTGCCATCGGGTCCAATGGTTTTGGATGCCGTTTTGAACGCGCTGCACCTTGACACCATTGTCGTGGACAATAAATGGTGGTCTTGTCGGCTTCAATCTTCTTTTTACGCTTGAGCAAGACGTATCGTTGCACGGTTTCTGGTGCTAGTGGGATCTGGAGAAGTTCATTGGGTCCAAGGGTTGTATCGTGCTTCTTGCGCCGTGGGGTCTGGCCTTGACTACCAGGCGCAGGAATGGGAGTCATGTTCTTATCGCAGTCTGGTGCCATACATTTAACGTTGTCGACATCGCCCTCTGTGATGGACGTGTTGTAAAAGTCTTGCAGACATGGGACGCAGAAGACGTGGGAGCAGCGCAAGAGCCGGTGGCAATTCACACCTTTCTTTGGTTCAAGACAAACCCCGCATTCAAATGTCTGCTGCTCAAAGTGCTCGCGCTCCGCCTTATTGTTGAAGTCTAGTAACGCAACTTTCAAGTCTCGCGATAGAGAAAGCTCACCATCCGAGGCGTCTTGGATTCCAAATGCTGTTTCAGCTAGTTGATGTAAATGGTCGATATATGTGTATACAACCATATCCTGACCGCATTCATTCCATAATCGTTCACAATCTTCCACCAATTTTGTGAGGGTCGAAGGAGAAAGCCATCGCGGGTGGGTAGTGAGATTCACCCGCGGGGGTTTTTCGGAGGGGTATCCATCAGGTAGTTCGATTTCAAGATTAAGCGGTGGTAGATGCGATAGTATATGCACATCTCTGACGGCGGCCTGTTCGAGATCGGCTTTGGAGACGTCAACGGAAGTCGGTGGTGTCAGCGCTGCGGGGAGGCCGCCGTCAAGCGGTTGCTGGAAGATGACACGGGTTGGCGACGGTAATGTGACTGGTAGGTCCAACACAGCCTTGAACGGGAAATCCGGATCAATTTTCGTCTCTGGAAAGATTGCGACGATCGAAGAGAGTTCGACGGAACGATCGTCTTCGGCGGGGTCTTCGGCTTCGGTCATGGTTGCAGAGTCCGGGAAACTGAGGATCCCGGGCCCGGGTTGATGGAGATCTGATAATAGTAGAGTTGAGTCGCGGTCGCAATGTCGATAGGAACGACCTTGACCAGATGTGCTAGTCCTGGATGGTCATACCTTGCGACGTGGTCGGAGACTTGTAGGTTTTGGAAGATTTTTTGGATTGCGAGCGTGGGATGGGTGGTCGTGGCCACCAAAAAAAAAAAGTGGCGACCCTCGGGATCGGGCAGAAATGGGATTTACCTGCAGGACAAACTCTTCAGCGAAACAGAACGGAAGAAATTACTCCAATCATATACCACTCACCAGTCGATCAAGGAACTCTGGAGCAGAGTAGCCGGAGGTGCTCCCGAGTGTTGAGTACTGAGGGGTCTATCAAATGATGTAACAGGAAAGCGGGAGTATATAGAGATAGCGACTGCGTCATTGTTTGCTAGCAAAAGAGTTCACGTAAAGGCAATTTGGGTGTAAACAGACAAACAGTAGCAGTGAACGCACAGAGAAATGAAGAGAAAGAGAAAGGAAAGACAAGCGAAAGAAAAAGGAATGCCACAAATGCAGCCCAGTCTTTGGTGCCTAATGAGGGTATTTTGATCTGGACTTAAATGTGTGTCGCAGTTTTCTTTGTATATTGTGTATTTTCCTGGTATGTATTCAGGGCTAACAACCATTTCTTCCCAAGTCAATGCCTAGTTACCTACAATAAATGGATACCTATAGTAAGTAACAATACTCTGTGTACGAAGTATTGTACTCTATACATGTTTGTCATGTTTGTTACCTTTATCTTATCATGAGCCTGTGTAACAAGTGGCCCGTGCTTTCCTTGATTCTTATTGTTGTTCACTTCGCAAGTTTCCAAGCTACGTTCGCTCTCCAGGTCCTCACCATGTCTGATACACCTCTGGCTTCCTTGTCTCTCACACATGTCCACTATGTGAATATCCCCGCGGTCTCAAATATAGCGAATAAAAGCTAAACATCAATACAGAACCCGGAGGATCCCCTGTCGTTTGCATCGGCATGGCTCGCCCTCCTGCCTCAGGCGCTCTGCGTCTCATATACCACTTTAATCTGGGCAACCAGGGAAATCGAGGTCATTTTGATGTTTGCAGGGCAGCTGGGCTGTGAAGCATTGAACTTTGTGCTAAAGCGTCTCATCAAGGAAGAACGACCAAAGGGTATGTTGGAATGGCTAGCTTGAATTTTGGCACCACAGCATCGTACATATACTAACACCAATCTCTTCAGAAATGTTTGGCAAGGGCTATGGAATGCCCTCCTCACATGCCCAGTTCATGACCTTCTTTTCCGTCTACCTTACCCTCTTCCTCCTCTTCCGACACACTCCTGCCTATGCAACCTCCTATCCTTTCTTGGGCACTTTGCTGAGAGCCGCTGTGACCATGATTCTCCTTGCTGTCGCAGGTGCGGTTGCTGCTAGCCGTATCTACCTGAACTATCACACTACCCGTCAAGTGCTAGCGGGCTGCGGAGCTGGTGTGGTGTGCGCCTTTGGCTGGTTTATCATCACTGGCTTGCTCCGTCGCTGGGGATGGATCGACTGGTTTGTTGAAATGACAGTTGCACGTCTGCTACGTGTGCGTGACCTGGTGGTAAGCGAAGACCTAGCTGAGGCCGGCTGGCAGCGATGGGAATTATTGAGATTGAAGCGCCGCAGTGATGTCCGCAAGTCGGAGTAGTCTCCGCAACATTTTTGCTTTTAGCTAGAGGTGATATTTTTGACTGTGAATAGTAGAACATACAAGGACATATGAACAAGTGCATTGCGCTTGCAATCATCGTGAACCTAAAAATCGATTTACATTGTAAAGTTAGTTGACGTGATACTATATCGGGTATAGCGTCAATCACGTGAGATACGCCTATCTCCCCAACTCCGCAATCGACTTTCGGTATACCATTGGCTCTGGCTGCACCATGACCCAGCCCCTTGAGGCTTTCTTGATCAAAAGTGTTCTATCCAATTCCCTCATTATCTCCTAATGTCTCTCGTTCTGTGACCAGCCAGCCAGCCTCTCCTTTCTGGCGATCCCAAAGGTATTGACGTAAAGAACGGCCCCCGCGTCAACACAAGATAACCCTTCCAAGATGGAAATCTCACCAGAATCACGCGACGCGACAATGCCAGAAGAGCACCATATTGTCAAGGCCGATGAAGTCGACCAGACGGGAACCGATATCTCGCCAGTCTCCGATGACCAACTGATGGAGGAAGTGGCAGAGGAATTGCGACAAGAGCAGGTACAAGAGCAAGCTGCTGAAGCTATGCATACCATTGGATCGGATGATGCACCGCCAGAAAAGAACATGAAACGACCTGAGTTGCGTCGAGACAACCCAGTAGCTCCTCCACCGCCGCTCCAACCACCTCCACCAGCCCCGGTACAGCAGAATGCGGAACAAGCCACGGACTCTCTCAGCTTGGCACAGTTGCGACGACTTGTCCAGGAGATGCCGAAGGTGGAACAACCGGCGTATGCGTTTGAGTATGCGGACTCACAGGCATTCCCCGAGGAATTGGACGAGTGGTTCCAATACAACGATTTCGACCGTGTCATGTTGAAGGGTATGAAAATGACTTTTGATCGCCAGTGGAGCATCTTCTGCCGGAATCAAGAATCACAGGCCCTAGATCTATCTTGGGTGGATGCCTCAGACAATCAGCGTCGAAAATTCATGGTACAGTCTCTCGATAAGCTACAATACCCTGAGATATCGGTACGGATAGAGGCTTTGGAGAATATCTGTTATGCTGTGACAGGTGTCTGGGGCCTCACTGCTGGAAGGCCTATGCCAGACTATCCCACAAATCCAGACACTAAGACCGCTGCAGAAACACCGCGGTCAAAATCGCTACAGATTGAATGGATCGAAAAGAACGTTTCACTCATTCAGCAGTGCGCAGGAATTCCGTTGCTGGTTAAGAGGCTGTCAGAATTATTTGGTCGCGCTCGTCACTCACAGACTGATCAAGATGGATCGGAGTTTGAGCGACTCCACCCTGGCGATATCCCCGCACCTGAACGTGAAGCCAACCTGGTGCTGACATTACTGTATTTCTCGATTGAGATCGGCCGTAGACAAGAGGCCCGAGATCCCCAATTCACTTTAATCCGTGATGCATTAAGCGAGTCGGACCCTTGCTTGCTGGTTACCATTGTGGAAATAATTGCACGACTTCGATGGGACGAGACCGCCAATATTCCTCTCACTCGCATTATCCTTCTGCTATGGAAATCTTTGCTTCTGGTGTTTGGTGGCAGTGCTCAATTGAAGAAAGCCAAGGAGTTGTTGGAGCCATCTATGTCTCCTGATGAGAATTCCATCAGCCGCAGAGGGCCATTTTTGCATGCATCGCCCCTCGACTACCACCTTTTCCGCCAGGAAATTACGTCCAAATACCCTGCCTATAACCCTCCACCCCCCATTGTTCCTCTAGAATTAGAGAACAATTCTATCTTACCGCCTTTTCCACACCATCCTGCCAGGGGTAACACCTCTAGCGGTCTGTTTTGTGGAGTCGGACCATCCATTGCCGGCGGAAATGGTTCTATTCTTCAACAAGCTGTTCATATTGCAACCCCGGCACCATCTCCGCCTCCATCACCGGGTGGCCCTGGAGGCAAAGGTGGCAAGAAACAAAATTACCAGACCAACCAGAACTTTCCCCTAATGTACCCTCCCTTAGATGACACTAGCAACAAGATTGGTGGCAAAGGTACGACTGAACGCCAGGATGTTTTGGTTGGAAAACGATGGGAAGGAAGCGATGTTCCCGCTTCAATTATCGAGGCTGGCCGACTGTTCTCTACTCATGTCAAAATGGCCCGGGCGATGAGACAGCTGTGGGAGGAGCGTGAAAACTTCATGAAGTACGACCGAGGCTGGAATCTATCGCCCGAGGATCTACGTGACGAATTGGATCAATTGAATATGTCCTCCGACCCTGAAGCTTCCCAGACCAGGAAATCGACAAAGCAAACAGATGATCCCGATACGCAACGACGACTGGATGCCGTGGAGAGCTTCTATGTAAGCTCACTGCTCGCGCATTGATCTGTCATATACTGATAGTTTATTCGCAGGCTCAAACACTGGTCCACCTCCAATCGATTACGATTGTCTTTTTGAAGATCATTCTGACCAATGTCAGTGCCGTGGTCAACCAGGCAGCTTCCCAGACTATGAGGTATGTCTGTCGGTACTCTGAAAAACACAATAAGATGGCTTCTGACATTTCTTACAGCAACGGGCACGGTCTTGATGGATCTTCGACGGAGCTTTTCTCTGACGCCTCTGTCGACGAGCTTGATAACATCCGGCTGCGGGAAATCACCTCCAAAGCCGTTTCTGGCACTTTACTTCTTCTCGTAAAATGGTTCAAGCGGTCTCGTAAGTTTACCTCGCGTGTTCAGTCTATATATGGTTACTAATGCAAAGTAGACGTTTTAAAGTTCGAGTATATGACCCAGCTCTTGCTAGACTCGAACTACCTGCCATTGATCCTGAAGATGTTTGCTCATCAAGATGTGGATCAAACGGTGGCGCAGAAAAACGACCGTGATGACCTGTCGTATGTTTTTCTGCTCACATAATATCCGATTAACCCTGCTGACATATAGCCAGCTTCTTCCATTTTTGCCGCGACAATACCGATCATGCATCAGGTATCGATGAGCCTGATTGTGGAGACACCGAAAGCGAGGATGAAGCCGCGCCGCCACCGATCTCCCGAAATCGCCCTAATCTGTTTCGCGCAAACACCTCGGTGCGTAACCTTTCGCCCGAGGAAACTGCCGCCGGGTCAAATGGCCCTGCTAGGCCCGAAGTCGATGAACTAGGCTACCCCACAGCCCCTCTCCCCAAGGAGCCAATAACGGTCTTCTCATTCCGCAATTTCTTCTCCGCCATTAATTACCTCCACATTATGCAAAAGATCACGCGCGACAAGGCACATCGCTGTCTGCTTCTTGTGCAGTATAAATCTAGCACAATTCTACGAAAGGGCCTTAAGATTCCTGACCCCCACCTCCGATTCTACACACTCAAGCTCTTCAAATCACAGGTGCCGTACTGCGGCCGAAAATGGCGACAAAGTAACATGCGCGTTATCACCGCCATTTACTTGTACTGCAAACCCGAACTGCGGGATGACTGGCTCGCAGGTTCGGATGTCGAAGGTGACGTCGAGGTGGCTTTGCCACTGGAACAGGCTCTTCGGGGACTGACGCACTGGTGGCATTTGCGTCAGTACAAGGGTGTGATGGGTGGCCCTGAAGGTACCGCCATTATGGAAGAGGAGCGTGATTTCTTCGTTCGTGAGCTGGAGTCGATGGGCTGGGGTTTTACTGATGACATGGTTGGGGATGAATCGGATATGAGTAATCCCGTGATGAATGGAACGGAGTGGGATGGTGGATTGCAGACGGAAGGCTGGTCATGATGTGCAGCAGTGGAACATAAATGAAATGCATATACCCAGTTATGATGAGCATTACCTAGTTTCTTCTGTCATGAGAATCATCAAGACATTTGGTCCACGTGGCATGTCGGCTGGTAGTTCCCATGACCCTTTCCTCTGCTGCGTCTCTCCTCTCATTTCCCCAAATTTCAATTTTTTTGATTCTTCCGTCCTCCCATCAGACTCGGTATTTCCCCACGCTCTTTAGCGGAACCAGCGATTGATCAACAGTTCAACGCCCTGTCGCCAACCAAGAGGAAGAAGCATGATTCCTTGCTATATTCTTCCTGGATCTGGTCAACGATATCTGATGCTCAGTGAGTATGCTCCTCTTGACAAACATGGACATCCTCTGGGCGCAAGCATTTCATGGGAGCTCATGGGCAGAGATGAAGACAATTGAAATACGATTTGAGATTAGGAATATCAATAAAATCATTGCATGATGCTAAATACATACTAGAAGGTAAATCAAGATGGTACTGAGGCTCGAATATACGTTCTCAATTTGGTGCCATAAAAGTACTTGATCATATCTGCTGCTAGCTACGTTTGATTCAGGATCATTGCACGTAAATCTTTTTTGTAACTGTATGTACACGTATTAAAACATACTGAAATGGACCGTGCGCACCTGGCCTGGCCCCTGGAGGTAGGCATGCGAATAATTTCATCCCTCTAGTGGACCATTATAATATTCTTTTCTGTGGTAATTCTCCAAAAAATACATCTTTCTGCTATTGATGGGTATATTACATAAGCATATACATGACGAGTGGACCACTCACCGCACGCCTATCGATAAGCATTTCACGTGACCATCAACTTTTTTTTTCATCTCGATCAACACCTGGGTAACGGCTCTTCAGTGTACACTTCACCACCTTAGCCCACCATGTCCGACGAAATTGTCTGGCAGGTTATTAACCAGCAGTTTTGCTCCTACAAACTCAAGTGAGTCACACTTACACGTTAATCCTACCCTTCGAATCTTCTACAATCTATCACTATCTTTGTCCCAACTCGCAAGCATCTCAAATTTTCGAGTCTATTCAAAAAGTCCCCGACTAACCACTCTATCACAGAACAACCAAAGGTCAAAACTTCTGTCGCAATGAATACAACGTCACCGGTCTCTGCAACCGGCAATCATGCCCTCTCGCCAACTCGCGGTACGCAACCGTCCGCTCCGACCCCGAGACAGGCGTTATGTACCTGTACATGAAGACAATCGAGCGCTCCCACATGCCCAGCAAATGGTGGGAGCGAGTTCGCCTTTCTTCCAACTATGCCAAGGCCCTCGAACAGCTCGATGAGCGCCTGATCTACTGGCCTAAATTCCTCACCCACAAGTGCAAGCAGCGTCTCACACGCCTGACGCAGGTGAACATCCGCATGAGGAACATAGCCAAGGAAGAAGACCGCCTGGGCGAGAAGATCGTGCCGAAGCTTGCGCCGAAGGTGCGGAGACGAGAGGAGACACGTGAGCGCAAGGCTCTTTCGGCTGCCAAGGTTGAGAGGGCGATTGAGCGGGAACTGATTGATCGATTGCGATCCGGTGCCTACGGCGACCGACCGCTTAATGTTGAGGAGGGTATTTGGAAGAAGGTCTTGCGTGGACTTGAGCGCGCGGGTGATGGTGAGCGGGATGAGGATCTGGATGATGGAGAGCTCGAGGAGGAAGAGGAAGAGGAGGAGGGTGTTGGTGAGGTAGAGTACGTTAGTGACTTGGATGAGGAGGAGGATCTCGAGGATATTGAGGACTGGCTGGGTGAGAACTCGGCTGATGACTCGAGTGACTTGGACGAGGACAGTGATGATTCCAGTGATGAGGATGAGGAGAGTGATGATGAGCAGAAGAAGCCCAAGCCCAGTGCTAAGCGGAAGTATGCTGCTCCTCAGCAGAAGCCGAGGAAGAAGGGCCCCCGTATCGAGATCGAGTACGAGACCGAGGGTGCTGACCGTGATACTATTATGGCTTAAGCTTGACTTTCTCTGGGCAATTGGGAAAAGTTTGATTGCATGGCGTTGTCGGTTTGAAGGTTTTCCTGTCTTGTGTGTTCTACTGTGATCGGGCATCATACCCAGCTATCGCATTTACTGCTCGATGAATCTTGTCAATACGGGTTAAGACACTTTATGGGCCTGTTATTTTATCTTTAAAAATTTATTATTTTCCAACTTCATTCAAGCCAACCGTACTCAGTCCCAACTTTCTGGACGGATTCCCGCGTGTTGTCCACGATGCATATGCGTGAATACTAGCCTCCAGGGCTTCTTTTTTTGAATTATATATCTTTGGTGGAAGCGTGTGTACCTTTTGAAGCATCGAAGCCACTGAGTACATCTTACAAAGAGCCCGCCGCGAACTTGGAATTAAATGACAAATACCCCTGCACGGGCATATAGATGGTCATCAATCAATAAAAACACATAATGCAGGACGAGCGTGCAGGTGCAGAGTGCAGGCGTAGGTTTATGGTGCCAGAAATGAGAGCAAAGGCTAAAGAATGATCCATTTTCATCGGATTTTCAAATATAAGTCCTGCTGGCCGAGTGGTTCAAGTCCCTCAGGCATTCATTTACCTTAATTTGGTTGATACTTGAAGGCGGCTGGAGAAGGTTCCCTGTTTTCTTTCAATGTTTTTTTGAATTCCTAGGCGTTCCAACAGGTAATACTCTGCATCCTGTCGGTCAAACACCGAGATGAATGGAGAATGACACAGCTTAACAATGTGTATATCTTACCAGTTCAAGTTCCATGATATCCCACACCTATGCGGGAAGCTCTCGACCATTATTGCCCATTTTAGCCCATCTTTATGCTCGGAACGAACTGATTCGGACTGGCCACCTGGCTTGTGATCGGCGAAAAAGCCTGTGGAGGACCGAGTGCCTAAGGCGAGTAGAGGCGGAAAGGGACATTGAAAGTGGTATATCCCATTCTAATCAATAGCTCAGAGAATGAATTATTTATCAGGCAGAGTATATTCTTCTCCGCCAACCCAGACTTTCAAAACATTTCTAGTCGCAGTGATATTCTCCAATGGGTTGTCTGCCACCAGCACAAGGTCAGCCCGAAGACCTGACTCAATGCGTCCTCGATCCTCCAACCCAAACACCCTTGCAGGCAAACTGGTAGCAGATCGAAGAGCCTCTGTAGTCGACAAGCCACATTCAACAAGAAGCTCGAGCTCCTCATGCAAGCTGGCACCATGCGCAACTTGCATAGGAACACCCGGCGCCCGATTAGCATCCGTGCCAGCTAAAACCGGAACCCCAGCTTCATGAAGAGCAGCCACGGTCTTGCGACAATTATCATACTCTGCTCCCCGTCTCTCACAAGCCCCCTTCATCTTGACTAGCGTCGGGACACTAACACGACCACTCTCCACCATCTGCGCGATCTCTTCACGGGTCATTACTCCATCCACAGGCGCGTGCGTAACAATATCCACACCGGCACTTTGCGCCATCCGTGTAGCAATCGTTGTAGCCGCATGCGCAACAACGAGCTTCTCATGCTGATGCGCATTTGCCACTATAACGTCCATTGTCTCTTGGCTTAAGCCCGGAAGATCAACAATGACCTTGATGTAGTCAGCGCCCTCGGCGATGCGCGAGAGCACAAACTGCTTTCCTTCAGCCGGGCTCGCCACAACGGCTTCAGCAGGCATACTGGGGATCTTGCTATGGGCGCTTCCAGGACCGCATGCTGGGATACCACAAGCCCGAATGTTGGTCACGCCTTTCTGATTGCGAGAAGAGTTTAGGCGCTCGATCGGCCAGGTAGCCATATCAAGCGCAGTGGTGACGCCGTATTGGGCCATAGTGGCGAGATCATCAGGACCCATCATATGGATATGAGAGTCGATGAGCCCAGGCAATAAGAAAGCACCTTTTGCGTCAAATATACGACTTGCGACAACATCCGAGGAACCAATTACTTCACCATCGATATTGACAGTGGTTGGATCTTAAATTTCTCGCCTTCAAATACACGGGCATTGATAATAGCGGAGATGGTGGTGGAATTCGGCATTATGATATTAATAGGTATGATGTTGAAGGAAGAAAATCAAAGGATCTAGTCAGCCTGCATGGAGGTGATCACTAATTTATTTTAAAGCCAGAGAAGGCGGGTGAAGCGTTACATTTTAAAGGTTATTGATCCTCATTTGTGTAGGTATGTCGCTATGCCGGATTGGTAGCCATAGTGCGGGGAAGAAGGGACCCAGCAGAATCCACCAGTTTGCTATCTAAGCTTGGGAAGGGATCGTGGTTATATATATATTTACACATGTTCTTTGCAGCCTTCAAAGGTACAATTACGGGGTGCTTCACCTCCGAGATCGCACATGTGCATGCATGGGTGATAATAAGGCTCGGAAATCACAGTACCTACCTATGTGGTCCCCGATTTTGATGAAATTAAGGAGAATTGTTAGTGTAAAACAGATCGTCGGATCTGTTGATAGTGTACCGTGCGCGACATCGGGAGTTGAACAGACCTGCATATTAGCTTGTATAGGATAAAGACATACAGAAAGTTAAAATACCAAGCCGGGCTAATGGAGATACCAATAGATATGACACAGTTTGAGACTTCCGAGTGTGAAAAGACAACGAGAAAATGCGAGTTGGCGCTATGTATAGAATCACGTGCTCCGGAGCCGCCTCTCCTGTTTCACTTCGGGTTTCGTCTTTACCTCCGCCACTCAACTTGCAGGAGCCGGCTCTTGTGCGAAATACCTACTTAATTATCTGTGATTCACCAGCTTCTTAGTTGGACAATTCTTACAATTCTTTGGCCCTCGCACCGAAACCACGACAACTACTGCACTACATTCCCGCAGAAAGCAGCTCCGCATCCATTGACCCCACCCCTCATTCAAGCTGTTCTTTCACATTAGCGTATAGCTGGGCAATCAACCACCCCAGACTGCGGAACCAACATGAGCTCGTACTTCTCTTCCCTAACATCCTCATCCTCCATATCCAATGTCATCGGTTCGCGGCTTAACAGCCTCCGCCGCGCCATCACCGTAGGCGACGAAGCGGACGACCCGGAAAACGAAGACTGCTCTCATATTTCCAACGCACTCCGCGCCTACTACATCGAAAAGGGACGTCCATTCCCTGCATGGCTTCCTCCGGACCCAAAGGCGTCATCGGCCTCATCCTCCCGTGTCGTCGCGACCAGCCAGGGCCAGGTCCCCGCTGGTGCTAACTACGGCCGTGGAGGCGGTCTGGGTGATCTGTGGGGTGACTCGGGTTCACCTCAACCTCCACCTGCACAAACAGCCAGTCTGCGCCGAGGTCGAGGCGCGGCCAGTGTTCCTCCACTTACGTCCAACAACAGCTCGTCCTCAGGCCCCGTGGGTTCGACTGGGTCGCCGCTCACACACGCCCAGACAACGCCTGTCATTCCAGGCTCTCTTCAACCTGCTGGAGCTCGGCCCTTGCCTAGCCAGCGAGCTGGATCATATCAGTCAAATCAGACACGGATGAACTCTGGTGGATCAGGTGGTTCCGCGCAAGAACGGCTGCGGGCACGGTTGCAGGGAGGGCGGTCTCCTAGTCCTGCCAATCTTGATCCTAGTGTACGAAAGCCTGTGGGAGAACGCCGATGGTAATGTGGTAAGACAGAAGGGGAAGCTTGCATTGGATTGATTGCATAGTCATGAGCATGGTGTCGGGAGTTTTCATTCTTTTATCTGACCGTTGTACATACAATCCAATTGACCAGACTTGACTTTTGACCCACTTCCAATTTCGCGTCGGAAAAAACAGGAATAATGCCCGTATTTTCATTACTACACAAGATATATGCAGGTGTCAGGTGATTCCTGTTCTAGAATCACTTTCAGCCTCGCTCATTCTTTCCTTAACAATGATATCATGGATTCTGCGACGATCTGACCATACTGAGACGCCAACAAGTTCCTGGCCATGATACGCGAGCGCCGGAATGACGATGATTGGATCTGCAATTTTGATTTTTCCACGGACTCGTATATAGGCTAATTTCAAGTCTTAGATCCCGCTTGGCCAAGCCACCAACCCCACGCCCCCATGCTTTTGGCCAGCGAATGACGCCCTCGGCTTGCGAACGGGAAAATCCCGCAATTTCCACACGGTCAAGTCGCCAAGGGGGCGTAGACTAAAAGCCATGGGCAGAGATCCCGTAAGCTCTATCCCGACCATTTAAGAAAACAACCCGGGAACATCTCGGGATCCGGTTCCCACGTCTCCACTTCACCCCGAGATTTCTCTCCCCGGCCCGGAGATACCTGTGCGCTGAGTGGAGGGGAATTTCACCGAGAAGTCACCGACGCTGGAGTCTCCATGGGGAACCCCAAGGTACTGCGTAACGCCCCATACCCTGAAATCGGACACTCTCCGAGACTTCACCTCATGTGACGCGCCTAGTTTTCTCATTAATCGGCAAGATGACATCGCCGACTTGTCTCGGGACGTAGTCGGCTTTGTCTTCACCCGCACGAAGAGCTCCACTTGCCAGGCCGACTTCTGCCCAAATTAACGGGAAGCCGGGAATCTTCGAGAAGTGCGATGCCGATCGTGGATGCGTGGTGACATCCAATACAGCATTCTAAGGATCAGGGCGAGAATCGCCGCCACGCCGTGTGCCCTGGACTGCAACCTTGGAACTTAAACCAATTAAGCTTCCGTGGGCTGCGATTCGTCCAAACGCCCGATGAACGAATTCCCCGGCCTGTTTTCCCCTCTCCACATTCTCCCACCCTTGTCAAGCACGCAGATGGATACTGATACGGACAGTCTTGACCAGGTTTGTGCGCCGGTGAGCCCGCATTCTGTTTCCCCTCCAAGTTTCAATCCGTTTCTCGTGGCCCCCGGATCCCGTTTCTCCACAGCCGAAAAACTTGGAGTACATACTCCAGACACGAATCAGAAACACGGGACGGATCCCCAGCCGGCTTTTAGACTTTTAGTTTCGCCGTGAATTGGTTGTTTCCCCACTTTGTTTTTTCTCTCTCTCTCGTGCGTCAGTCGTCGCCAAAGCGTATTTCCGCCGTACGGGGTTGATGTGGTCTGAGAACTGACGGGCTTCAAATACTCCCTATTCCCCATTCCTGGGTTTCAATTTTTCTCTAGACGTCCTTTCTTCTCCCTTCTATTCATATACCCACTGTGTGGGACCCGGCTGAGACGCCCGGTTTAATTATTATCTATACACTTAGTTCCGTCTTTATACAATCTCTTGCCCTAGAAGGGCTTTATTTCCATCATGTCTGAGCTCAAGGATATTGAGGCTCCTTCGGACATGCACAAGGAGGCTCCTATGGCCCTCGAGATGGACCATGTGACCGATAAGGTCGACACTGAAGTCAGCGAGGCGGTGATGGATTCCGAGCTACAACTGCTCGAGGAGCGACTGCAGGCATTGCCCAAGCCCAAATGGGAGGTGACATTCTCTAATCCGGCTGTGTATACCTACATGCTGGTGGCGTTCGCTTCCATGGGAGGTCTTCTCTCTGGTCTCGATCAATCGTTGATCAGTGGTGCGAATCTGTCCCTCCCCACTGCTCTCAACCTTAGCTCCGGCGAGGCTAGTCTGGTGAATGGTGGTATGCCGCTTGGTGCTGTTGCTGGTGCCATCTTGCTGTCTCCTTGCAACGAATACCTCGGCCGTCGCATGTCTATCATTGTCTCTTGTGTCCTGTACACCATTGGTGCGGGCCTGGAGGCCGGTGCCATCAACTTTGGTATGATGTTCGCTGGTCGTATGGTTCTGGGTGCTGGTGTTGGTCTGGAGGGTGGTACTGTGCCCGTCTATGTTGCGGAGTCTGGTAAGTCTTTTTGCTTTCTTTTTCTGTCGTCCCAAGGTACTCTATACTAACGTTTTTCTACAACATAGTTCCTAGCAAGATCCGTGGTAACCTCGTTTCGCTCTATCAGCTCAACATTGCCCTTGGTGAAGTTCTTGGATATGCCGTCGCCGCCATGTTTATCGGCGTTGAAGGTTCCTGGCGCTACATTCTTGGCTCTTCGCTCGTCTTCTCGACTATCCTTTTCGTCGGCATGCTCTTCCTCCCCGAGAGCCCCCGTTACTTGATGCACAAGGGACGCGAAATCGAGGCATACGGAGTTTGGAAGCGGATTCGTGGTTTCAACGACTACGATGCCAAGGACGAGTTCCTTGGTATGCGCCAGGCCGTCCAACAAGAGTGCGAGGAGCAGGCCCAGACCAAGAAGTACGCCTGGATGGACTTCTTCACCAATCCTCGTGCTCGCCGCGCTCTTGTCTACGCCAACATGATGATCTTCCTCGGCCAGTTCACCGGTGTCAACGCTGTCATGTACTACATGTCAACCCTCATGGAGGCCATCGGCTTCGACGCAAAGACCTCTGTCTTCATGTCCCTCGTCGGTGGTGGTTCTTTGCTGATCGGCGCCATCCCCGCTGTCATGTACATGGAGCGCTTTGGCCGTCGTTACTGGGCTAATGCCATGCTTCCCGGCTTCTTCATTGGTCTCGTTCTCGTCGGTGTGGGTTACACCATCGACTATAGCAAGTACCCCGCCGCTGCTCAGGGTATTTACCTTACCGGTATCATCCTGTACATGGGCTTCTTTGGTTCCTACGCCTGCCTGACCTGGGTCATTCCTTCTGAGGTCTTCCCCACCTACCTGCGTCACTACGGTATGACCACCGCTGATGCCAACCTCTTCCTCTGCTCCTTCATCGTCACCTACAACTTCACCCGCATGATGGACTCCATGAGCCGTATCGGTTTGACCCTCGGTTTCTACGGTGGTATTGCCGTGCTCGGCTGGTTCTACCAGATCATCTTCATGCCCGAGACCAAGAACAAGTCTCTCGAAGAGATCGACGAGCTCTTCTCGCAGCCTACTTCTGTTATCGTTAAGCAGAACATGAAGCAGACTGCCCAGGTCATCCGTGATCTGTCTCACTTCCGTCTGCGGAAGGTTTTCTCTCCTGAGCCTTACGTGAAATAGGTTCTTGTTGATATGATGACATCTTAAATCTCACTACTTGTGGCGATTGAGACTGTTTTGGATTTCCTTTTTTGGTTCTTTTTATGCTCTTCATGACTCGACATGAGCATGTGCTACGACGCACTGCAATATACCCCAATCAATTGTATAACAATGAAGCTTGATCATAAAGTTTACTGCTTTCCTGCTTAAGTGCTATATGCTTTCTTCGTATCGTATTATGAAATCTGTAAGCTATGGAGTAACGATGTGAAAGGGTATAAATAAAATGTAGCAAATCTCCAATTGCTTTAATCATGGCCGTCAGTGTGCGAGTCCTTTGGAGGTTCCAGCTCACCATCAGCCTTCTCACTTATCTTTCCTCCCGTCGTCGGACTCCCTGCTTTGCTCACAGCCCCAATCCCATTTACATCTCCCGCCAACTCCTGCGGCGAGGTAGGACTCTGCTGTGCCGGTAGCTCCACCGGCGCAACTTCGGGCAGCTCAGCAAGACCAGGATCTTTCCAAACACCTTGTTCCCCCGCATCCATCTCCAGCTTCTCCTGCGACCTCCTCATAGTAGTGACACCACCATCCAACTCCGGTTTCCCATGATAGGGGTCCGGTTCTGTAGGATTTTGCAGCACGCTCTCAGAGCCCGCACCAGCCCCCCTGGCACGCTTCCGACGTCGATGCCATAGTACAAACGCAATCGCAGCAGCGATGATAATTGCAACGGGAACGCAGACTCCAATAGCAATTTTGGCGCCTGTGGATAATCCGCCACTACCACTGTTGTCTGAGGAGCTGCTGCTTGTTGAGGAAGGAATAGCATCAGATATGGTGTTGCGGATTAGGATTACGGGCATTGCTTGGAAGGTCGCGTCACCGGATTTGCCTTTTGTCCCAATTCCGCCGTTGTAATCGGCTGCTGTCATTGTGGTGCATTGGCTGTTCGTGACTGTGAGGATAGGGCGGGCAGCTAGGGTGTAGGCATTGCTGGTGCAGAGATCGCCGTTGAAGCTATAATTTCTGTTTTGATTAAATAGATATTAACACCAAACCACTGTCCACCAACCGGGCTGACACTTACGAAGGGCAGCAGACACTAGCAATATCATCTTTCCCAAGACTAGTCAAATATTCCGAAAGAAGAAAAGACTTCGTTTGATGGATATGGCTTGCGGAAAACGACGCTGTAAATCCATACGGACAGATCAGCCCCGGTGAAAACCCCTTGTAGTTGAGGTTACTGTCGTCAGATTTGGAGCCTGACCACCCGGTAGGATAGCAAGATGATGCGTATCCAATCTTTCCGCCATCACAGGTCGGACCCCATGCTAGGACGGTCGAATTGGTATTGTGTCTAATCCATTGTTCGGTGAAACAATCAGGCAGGGGCGTAAATGTAGTCGTTAAAGGACCGAAGTTGGCAGAAGCGGCCGTCATTTTCGATATATGTGCATTTCTAGTAGAGAAAAACGCAGGCAAGAGATGAGTTGGAAGACCGAGAGGAAAAAGAAAAGGAAAGTTCATGAAAACGAGAAAAGCACCGCCATCACATCACAGCGCCCTGAGCTTGAATCTGACCAAGTTGCAAGGCTGGCTCGTATGCGAAAGGGGGCCGTTTGGCTGCACCGCCATGTTGAAAGACTGGCGATCAAGCACAATAACATGATTCAAGGCCCACGATTTCAATCAGGCCAATGGGGCCCCCTGTTAAGCTTTTGAGTTTTCCTAATCAAGTCACTGCCCTGCAGTTTTTCCGACCCCCGGTGCGTCAGTGGCTTTAGGGGTCGTATAGGGCCCACTCAGGTGGGGCGTGGTGCGGGGATGGTGGCCTTATTTAGAGAAGAGGATGCAGCTGGAGGGGCCGTGAACATTCAGCATGACAATTTTATTGGGTTATGTACATTAGCATAGAAGGGCCGTGAATTGTTTCCAAAACTGCAAGAATGCCTGAAAATGAATTTGATAGTCTGAAATACTCGTTACTTATCTACATCCATTTACTACTGTTCACTGTCATCCTACAGCCACTCTGAGTACCTAATACTATCAAAGGTACCCATTGCCATCCTATGCAACTATCACTGTATAAAGTTCGAGTATCTTGAGCAAGTATGACTTGTACTAAATTTAAGTCATATTCTTCGAAACGAGCCGTAGTATCTATATGCCAGCTTAACGTATTAGAACAACCGCCTGTTTATTATTGGAAATAAAATTGGCAAACACCGATGACAGATGATATAAGTGCTACAAAAGAAAGATGTGCGAACGATCCACCACTCCGTCGCAAGCAATCAGTATCTCCTGTCAAATTCAAAACCTCCTCTCTCAGAATTTTGCAAGCGGATTCGTTTTTGGCGCCAGCTTCGATGTGCGATTGCTTGCACCTTTGCTTCAAGGCTTGATTTTGCTGTACAATTTTCGACATGTAAATCCCCTTGCTGGTAATTCTGGTCACGCTAGCAAATCCATCCCTTGCAATGCATTGTCCATCATTAGATTCAACCATGTTGTTGCCCCAGACCCAGTCCATGATCGCATCTGAACAGACAGCTCAATTTAATCTGACTGCGAGGCAGAATTTTGAGTAGTCCAAATTTGAGAGAAGAAGAAATCACTGAAGAGTTTTTCATAGTATGGAAATCTCGTGGAAGTCTTCCAAGGTTGGGATCTATGTAGACAGCGGACTGAAACCTCAGCGCTCTTTGAAAACACCATACCGCGTTATTGATAATGTTGGGGAGTATTTACACCATAAGCCAGAATCTCTCGTATCAATGGCGCTGGCTTTCATCTTTGGCAGTTCTGTTTTCTTACTAGGTATGATGGGGAAACTTTTGAAGGGTGAAACCTGCCGTCGCCTCCACTATCTGGATCATCGTTCGTTCTCAAATGGTGTCCTATCATCTTGGCCCAAGTTGCTGGTAGAGCAATGGCTGGTGAGGCATTCATAAAATGATTTCCAATCACTGACCTCCAGACTACACTTGCTGCAACGAGGAGGACAGGCGAGAGGTTGTGTGTGCCGGCTAAGCTCCTCGTTGGTTGGCTTCCACATGTGCTTAATCAAACAGTGATCTCTAGCCTTGTCTCTTCTGCGTGAAGTCTCTTCACAACCCGGCTCAGGGCAGAAAATTTTGATGCACGGGTGGTGCTGATCCTCAATGTGCCGCGTGAGGGCTCCTACAGTACCGAATTCAATGCCACATGTGATGCATTGCAATGGCTTCTTCTTGGCACTTTCCGTTCTCACATGGACAGTGTTGGGTACAGAGGCATGGGAGCTCGGTACCAGCTGGCCATAATGGTCAGGCAGAATGCTTCCTGTATCAGATTGAATAATCTGACTGGTGGTGGGTCTCTGGTGGGTTGGAGTGACCCCAAAAAGTTGCCTATTACTGACTTTGTTGGCGTCTTGTCCCTGATTTGGCTTTTCGAAAGCATCAAAACTACCGAGGTCAGGAAGAGCAGCCAATGCTAAATCATGATGATTGTTGGTCGTTGACCGTATTGGAGGCAAGCTGTCCTTCGTCGCATTGCTCGATGTATCAATCTTTAAGTCAACGTCGCTATCACAATCCTGGTTCATTGGCAGACAGGCCAGTGATATCTCCTCCAAATGCCGTCCGACATGAGTTGCATACTCTTTCGAACCTTTCCAGTCGGATTGAGAGCACAACGGGCACTTATGATCCTCCAAGTCAGGCTTGAAGACAATCTCCTCAGCTTCTGTGAGCGTCGCTCTCAACGGATGCCCAGACAGCCCGATGGTGTGGGCCATAGTGAGATGCTTGGCAAAGTCCTCCTGGGTGGTAGTAGTGATTTTGCACTTGTAGCAACGCCATTGTGATTGAGAAAGATGTTCTTTGATCTCATGGCGTGCCCACGTGTCACGGCTCGTGAATGTTTCCAGCGCATCTTTGCACTCTGCATGCGTGCATACATACGACTGTAGATCTGCGAAGACATGGATTCTGTTTAGTTAGCTCTGCTTATATTCATACCAGAATTCTAATATACCTACTTCCAGTCGATCCTGTTCCGCATGGTTATGACATCCTGACAATAATCGCATTGGAAAGGCAGCCCGTACTCATGTAGTAGATTAGGTACGCGAGGGCGGCCGTGACCCTGCTCTTCAGCATTTGAGAGGAATGACTTATGGGAGACTGCAGTAGCGGCATATTGCGACCCTCTAAAGATGGATGTTCCAATGCCAGAATCGTGAAAAATGGAGTAGGGCTTGAATCGAGTAGTAATATCTCCCCAATCGTCCTCTTCTTCTTGCTTTCTGATACGGACGAACCTTTCCCAGTTAGCTTCTGCTAGCTTCTCTACAAGAGAAGTTGGTGCAGTGGTAAATCTGTCATAACCGTCAGTCTAGGACCAAACATCCAGAGTAACTTACAAACCTATCACTAATGCGTGTAGCAAAAGGTAGCGCCCTTTTGGACAAATAGAACACATTGTCGTTGAGATGGGGTAGATGGGTTACCCTTTGCTGCAAGCAGAGAGCATGCCGCTCAATTGCTGGTACGAGGTCCATCAAGCAGACGATGTAAGAGTGGAGTCGTCCATAGCGATACAGGTCACGGTCGGGCCCGGTGGTTGAAGATGAGTCGTCAGATGTGTCTTCATCTGAGGATGAGTTTGACTCTTCGGCTGAAAGAAAGATTGCTGCATTATCTAACAGGCTCCTGAGTTCTTTCACGAGATCCCGAATAGAGCTCCTCTCGACCTGGGGCTTGAGAATAGTTTCATTGGATCCCAAAAGATAGCATATCAGGATCTCACCGATACCTTTCAAATTTTCCACCATGTTGATCTTCAAACGGTTGGACTGCCCAAGAATAATATCAAGGCGGCCAGTGAGAAAGTTCTCTTCCCATAGCCGCATGTTTGCTACATCTTTCTTCATGGTATTCAGGCGTGGACCGTGCGACATGAACTGGAGACGAGAATGCCATAGGTGGATTAAAGAGACTAAACATGCTTGGTATAGAGTTTCAACGAAGCCAACATTGGGGTCATCAGCGCTGTGTTCGATCTGGGAGTCGATCCAGTCATCAAGTAATTCTGCCGATTCATTTATCGTCTTCATATTTATAGCATCGTAAAAGCTAAACAAAGTCAACTATAAAAAGATGTCAGATATATCAAGATTAAGAGGGGGTAAAAAGCAAATACAGTCTTCGAGAATTCTCCTAGGTGAGAGAGGGGGGGGGGGGGGGACGTGGTCGGCATAGTCAGCTGAGCTCCAAGTCCAGACCCCGCAACTTCCAAATCGTGGGACATCCTGTTTATAAGTATCTCGCCTTTTTAAACTATGCGCCTTGGTTTATCAAATCATTGAAAATGACCATGTCTCTACCACCTAATACCCGGAAGGACTTTGATATCGCGATCATCTGCGCATTACAGGTAGAAGCAGACGCTGTAGAGGCACTCTTCGATCATTTCTGGGAAGAGGATGGCGATCGATACGGAAAGTCACGCGGAGACCAGAATGCATATCGAACCGGAGTTATCGGCAATCATAACGTCGTTTTAGCATATATGCCAGGCATTGGAAAGGCCCATGCAGCAAGCGTCGCGTCGAGTTTTCGATCGAGCTTCCAAGGTATCCGACTTGCGTTGATTGTTGGCATCTGCGGAGGAGTACCAGACGGGACCAGCAGCAGAATCTTTCTTGGTGATATAATTATCAGCGATGAGATCGTGATATATGATTTGGGCAGGATATACCCAGGGGGGTTTCGGCGCAAAGAGGGAATAACCAACTCTACCGTGAACATCGAAGTCAGGACCTTTCTGCAGAAATTGAAAAGCCAAAAAGGTCGGGAGCACTTACTAAAGCAAACCACCCATCACTTTACGAGGTTGCAAAAACGAGTCAGCGGCTATAGTTGCCCTGGAATAACGAGAGATCGACTTTTTGAGAACACATATCATCATAAGCATCAACGGCCCTTAAGATGCGAGGAGTGCGAAAAGGGTGAGCTATGTGAAAAAGCTCAGGAGGCCACATGTGAGGCGTTGAAATGTGATCAGAAGAAATTGGTTGCTCGTCCCATATCTTGCCCCGATAGGCCCGATATTCACTTTGGACGAATGGCTTCAGGGGACAAAGTCATGAAATCTGGCCTGGAGCGAGACAAAATTGCTCAAGCAGAGGAAGTGGTTGCGTTCGAAATGGAGGGCGCGGGAGTTTGCCATGCCCTTCCCTTCGTTTTGGTAAAGGGAGTATGCGACTACGCTGATAGTCATAAGGATAAGCATTGGCAGAAGTACACAGCCGGAAGAGCTGCTGCATGTATGAGGTCACTTTTAGAACAATGGGCAATTGTCGATTCAGCAGAAGAAAGTACCGAACGGTACAAAGAACCCTCACAAGAACATTACTATAACCTTGACACTCGTTCTGAGATGACATCTCCTCGGCCACCGCCCATTGATGAAGGCAATTCGTCGCCAAGAAGCCATGATACCACCTATGGGGACTTGTTGCAATGTATGGACTCATATGTTCTAAAAATCTTACTCGTTTCTAATATTCACAGTCTTGCCAGCGGTTAAGTTTGGTTTTAAGAGTGCACTTGCATGTTTCAAAGTAAACCGCAAGCATTTGCCTCGCGATGCTGATCTCCGGAGCCTACTGAAGACGCAGCGCGTTATTTTTCTAGAGATTCTTGAAGATATATCCTCCAACACTTCGGAATACGCAGTCCATGAACGGATTTTGTCGAATAAGCTCCACTTGGATGGGGCTCAAGCGATTCGAACAAAGCTCGAGGAGATTGAAGACATAACCAACAGCCTCCCTGTTGCCAAAAAGGAGGAATCGCAATCTAGAAGTGATGTGGACAATCTTAAAGTAAGAAGAAACTCATCAAAATACTTACTACTGGAGATACATTAACCCGCTTTCTAGAACGCAGTCGAAGATCTAGCCTCTTTGGTTCACGTTTTTGTATCTTTGATGCCTCAACCCAAAAAGCCTCGGTCAATCGAGAATTCAAAAGTATTCATGTCTTCCAGGAGTTGTCGCGAGTTTCAGCATTTTCAAATTGTCCAACAAGCTGCCTGCAGCCTCTATGATGCTTTTGGAACGGCTTGTAATGCACATACTGTCCATAATGTGCATCTATCCCTCCAAC
Organism: Penicillium pulvis; assembly: GCF_028828015.1. NCBI lineage: Eukaryota > Fungi > Ascomycota > Eurotiomycetes > Eurotiales > Aspergillaceae > Penicillium > Penicillium pulvis. The sequence continues at coordinate 786,267 of NW_026643072.1, forward strand.
CAGATCTTGATCAAACACTATCCCGGGTGCAGTTCAATGTGGCCTATTCTCAGATTTCCATGACTTCGGGAAAGGCAATCTGGATCAAAGTCGAATCGAAGATTAAATCTCCCGAAGTCAATCCCGAAGTCAATCCCGAATCGACGTCTCTATTGATACAAGGGGAAATACGATCTCTCAAAAGATCAGTGCACTTTGAAGATAGTCCATCGGAAGTTCGCAAAGAAGTACGTTCGCAAACCTCAGGTGAATCTATTCGGTCATTATGTCCAAAAGAATCATTCAGTGGCGTCCCGAATCTTCACCTACAGCGTAATCTTTGTACTCTGATGGAGAGGTTTTCACATCAACGAGAATGCAATAGGTGTATTGGTTTACTTGGGGACAATGTTATCTGTACCCATTTGGCATACATGCACAACCAACCCGATGACAAGAGCACCTCCACCTCACTCTCCCAGCTTATATCCTTATCAAGAACCGAGCTGACCGAATGCATGAGTCTCTATGAGCAAATTCGACTATGCAGGTATCTCGCCACTGCCGTTCTATACTACCATGCCACACCGTGGCTCACCAAAGCATGGCGCAGTGAGGACATTCACTTCTTCGGTCACGGTTCCTCTCTTCGGCAGATGCCACACAACCTATTATATATCGCCATGGCTACTTCCGTTCAAGTACCAGAACCTCCCAACAACACCCAGCCCCCATCTTTGCATTACCACCATGTTGTCCGCAACCCCGTCCTCTTTGGTCTGGGTGTCATGTTCCTCGAAATCGCATACGAGGCTCCTCTCGAGGTCCTTCAACAACCAGTCGACATCGATAAAGACGGCCTGCAGGGATTTGCAGATTACTTCACAGCCCACAGGGTAGCAGAGAGCGGTAGGAAAGTCACCGGGAATTTCAAAGCAATAATAGAAAAAATGCCTAAACTGCGACTTTGGCCACGACAGTGACTTTATGAGCCCTGGACTCCAGCAAGCTTTTTATCGTGAGGTCATTGGCGGCCTCGAGAAATTAGAAGCCAAGTTACAAGAAATTTGAGCTTGATGAGGTGGAAGTCTCTAGCTTGATAGATACCTTTGTTGCGCGAGTAGATACTCTGCCGAGAAAGCCAAGTGCATAATCCTGTGGATATTTACTTTTCCTTTTGAACTTCCGATTCCCAAGAATTATGTTCTCCATGTTGGTACAAGAAATTTTCAAAGGACCGAGGTGTGGTGTGAGCAAGTTTATTCGAAGCAAGGCTCATGTGTCACACGTCTAATCAAAAATGTCATGATTGTACAACTTCCTTTTTTTATTGGAGAACGTTATGACCCCGCAAGGGTGTCACCAAATCGTCAAAGCTTTTTCTACTTTTGGCTTGCATCCAAGCAGCCTGTAGCTGAGTTGGGACCCGGTGCTTTGGCTGTTGATCGGTCCACATAGGCCCGCGTTGCGGTTACGAACTATTCGTGTTTGTTGATGGATGTGCCGAAGCCTTTGCTCAGAAAGAGTATACGTATGCCTACTACTGCCATTTTCTTGTTGTCAGCTAGCTCAGGCCTAAACATCTACGAGGGAAAAAAGGAGCGGAAAAAACAGTATGTCGTGGGGATTGGACTGGAACGAGAAAGGCCAAGGTCTCACTGTACGAAACATATGTGCTTGGAGATCACGTGACCCACAAACACCATCGATTTGTTGACAATTTCTGCAATGACCCACTTGGGCAGAGCGTTGGATTTCTTAGTTCAAGTTGATATTGGAAATGAAGGGTCCATCGAATTGTATTTGCGCTTCCCTTAGTGGGAATTATCGAGTCATCCCCCCATGTCCCTCTGGTCCTTATATCACTATCGAAGATAGACTTCATAATGAATTTGTCAACCTCAATAGAAGAGACGGACCGAATAGTGTAATCGGCTATCACATATACTTGATAACCTGTGAATCACGACATTGGGCTTAGCAGCTTGTTGTTGTCGTCAGCGAATTCTCGTTATGTTCCGCACTGAATTGTAGGACGTTTATGAGCCTCAGAATATCAATCGGCCGGATGGTGTAGTTGGTTATCACGTATCGTTAACACCGATAAGGTCCTGGGATCGAGCCCCAGTCTGGTCATTTCTTTTTGCTCTCTTTTCATTGAGAGCTTCAATTCGTTGGCAGGTTAATCAGCCTATATCCTTGAAATTGGTATGTTTTTATCTGACGGAATATGCAGAAACACCCAGAGTGCACTTTCTCCAGTTTCGAGGTTGTCTACTTTGACTGCTTTTCATGCATTGGGGAGTATCGCAGTGCTTGCACATGAATATGAACGCCAGCACTGTACTTACTGGTAGGTAGAAGATGTCTAGCTGACGCGTTTTCTTTGGTGGCAGCTCTTCCAACACTTCCGATACTGCCAAAGCGGACCATCGGAACAATAATGAGATCATCAATGGCTGTTTATAGAAAGTCTTAGCGGAGGGCAATGGTAAATGTCTTTTTTCTTTTTCTTTTTTTTTGCTGTCAACTCCGTTGAGAAGAAGCTGGTGGTGGCGAGAACAATCTAGCTGATATCCACAGTACCAATGAAAAGATAACCCAAAATACTCGAAAGAGCCTTCAATATGTTACTGGTTGAGGTCCTTTGGTATTCCGACTCTTTTCTCGCTCCACAGGACATATGTCCTAAAGAACCGCAATCTAGCGACGTTGAAATTCTTGGGCCTTCCTTTGCTGCTCTTAGATAATATGAGAATAAACATAAACTGGAAGGTGAATTGGCATCATATACAAGCCAAATAAAGATGTGTTAAGCAAGAGTCTTGAGCGCCGGGTGAATAGTTGTGAAAAAGTGAGCGAATGATATTAATGCCCAAGCTTTTGTCTCGTCCTATACGCGGACCGCCTGCGCTTTCATACAAAATCTAGTACCAGACACCACCTTGAAACAAATTTCCCCGGCTCAACGACGCATCTTTATTGCCGGAGCGCGTATAGTAATCCTTCAAGACCCGGCTCACCCCCTCGGTGGCCCGTGAACATCGCGTTCCTACAGCAGAATTAAAGCTCATAACTGATACTTTTATATTCCACTGTAGCTCTGACCGGCCAGATATGCGATAGGAAGCAAGAATGCACTCGGAATATTCCTGGGCGAGGCCGTACTCCTCGGCAGTAAGTTGGAGATCACAAAGCATCTCTAAGAGTGAGTTGTTTAACCATGTGTACCTCGCCGAGGCTCAAACCACCTCACGGAACTTTCAAAGAATTGTTGGGATGACTCATAGTCATAAGCAGAGCATCAAGGGTACATAAGCCCCTGATATCTCTCACAATCTCGATAGTATTAGAGTTATATAACAACAAGAACAGCTCAATAGATAGACCAGCGCTTCTCCCTCTACTTCATCCGTTCCCAGATAATCCTGCACAGTAAATCACATTGTGCTGTTTGTCCATCTCATCCTGCCCATCAAGTAGCCAGTATCTACGTAGGCTTTTTCGGTGTTATATTCTCTGATTTCCGTTCTGATTAGCACATGGTGCCAATGAATTGCAATGTTGATAGCAATTAATGAGAGAAGCTAGAAAAAAAGGTTCAAAGTAAATAAAAAAGAGACAGAAAACGAGGGCTTAGATAGTATTTCACCCATTTTCAACGGCTCATAAAGTTGAACACACCAAGGTCTTTGATTGAAGGGTATCTTTCAAGGTACTCTACTCTAGAATTAGTTCTATATTTTATTTATAATCCAGAAAAATAAGGCAGAGAGCTTTAGTGGGCAGTATGTTGGGAAGTTGATAGCGAATTGGAGACCATCAACGAAAGTTAAATCATTCAAAACAATAGCACTCAATTAAACAGCTGGCTCTACTGAAATTTACCATATCAGCCAGATGTAGATTCTGATTCATGGTCAGCACCACCAGCCTAGGGATACCAGCATTGTCCCTTGACCGACTGGTCAAAACAAGTCTCAATCTCAAAACCCCCGATACGCTTTACCGAGAGCGCCTCGTTGCGAAGGGTGAAAGCACTGTCCTCTCGGTGATCTCCCGTCCACAAAACTAGATCTATGGATACCCTTGAAAGGGGATCTTATAGGTAGGCGGATATGAGGTCTAGTTATGCTTGTATAAGTAACTTTTAGGGGGGCACCTAGATTAGATAGTTCTATTTCTTACGCTTTATGCGTTACAACTGTAATACTTTTCTAGCGCTAGCCTGTTATACTATAGATAGGCTATATATCTGAATCAAAGATTCTATCTATACTTGTACAAATGCGACATCAAGGTGTATGTCACTTAGCTAATCAATACTTATTCTAAATAAGCTATCTTACTTTGCTATTAATGTTCCAGAAAATAAAACGAAACCTTAATTTCATGTGGGATTTTTAACAAAAACTACTCATTCTAAATTCATATGGCCAGACCCGTATTCAATTATAATATGGTCATAAGCACTTCCTGCAAGGTTTTTGGGGCACCGATATCTTGATTAGCTTCTTAGCCAGGCTAACGAAACCGGGTGTCCCAGACTGGCCCGCATTTAAGGCCCCCCGTGGTCTTTCTCTACGGTTCGTGCCGGAGCTACCACTTCTCCACAACTTAGAGCTTCCCAGCGATGTAACCCTGGAAGTAGACATTCTATACGGGGCTTCAGCGATGAAACCTAGAAAAGTAGACATTCCCATATCCGGGATTCCCACGACAAGTAGAGTGACCAGGACTGTGGTTGAGTCTGGAGCAGCTTCCCGACGGTATCCCTTGCATTTGATTGCTTGTTCCAGTTTTCGTAGACATCATGCAAATCATTCCACGGGGCGGTGCCAACGGTGGGTCCAGTCCCATAACGTACAAGTAGCAGGAATGTCCGTAAGAAAGAGGAATCGCTCAGTGATCAGCCCATTCTCCTACCTTCTAATAACCCTCCTAGCTGTAATTGCATCTAAATAGCCCTTTTCCACTCGACAGACATATTATTATCATCACTGCCATTCTACGAAATGACCGTATCCAAAATCGTCGAACTAGCTACCCGGATCAGTGAAAACACGGCCAAGGTTGACGCCTACCTGCGCGAAAATGATCTTCCATCGCCTTCTTTCCACGAAGATGGGCCTGTGGATTTTGGAATTCGCTGCGAACAGACCAAGAAAGCCCAAGAACAGGCAATCAACCTCAGCTTCGAGCTTCAGCGCTTGCTTCTAGGTCCATTGCAATTCATGAACCCGGTTGTAAGTATACCAATTTGGTGCCCAATTCCCATATAATACACTGATTGCTATATTGACCCAAGATACCTCTTTAGCCCAACGGCTTGAGCCTTCAAGCGATTTCTAAATACAACATGGCGACCAAAGTTCCCATTCACGGGGAAATTTCCTTTGGCGACCTCGCCCGTGAATGCGGACTCAGTGAGATCAACACTCGTCGATTCGTCCGCTACGCCATAGTCTTCCATCGCGTCTTCCAGGAGCCTCGACCTGGCTATGTGGGCCACACAGCTGCGTCTCGAGTGTTAGCCGAAGACCCTGTTATGCGTGATGTGTTGTCTCATTATTTGGAGGAGTGCTTTCCTTCCTTCGCAATGGTAATGTCCTTTTCTCTCCTTGCGTCATCCCTGAGGTCGCTGACCAGGCTTTCCCCAGACTCTCAATGCAATAGATAAATTCAATGGCGGAACTGAGCCGAACCAAACCGTACGTTTTGTCAACACTAGCCCCTCATCTCCAGCCAAGCTACCTGCTAAATACTACCAGGGGTGGAATCTCTACCACGAGACAAATTTGAGCCCGTGGGACTACTATGATGCCAATCCGGAATCGGGTCGTCGATTCTTCAGCACCATGGCTTATGAGACTGAGCGCGAAGGCCGATCGAACACCGTTCTCGTGAACAATTATCCGTGGTCTTCTCTCGCCAGTACCAGCAAAGCTAACAGCAGAGAGGAGGATAAAGGACCCGCCATAATCGTCGATGTCGGCGGTTCCAGGGGCTTGACCGCGATTCAGATTGCGCAAGCTGCCCCCGAGCTCAAGATCATCGTCCAGGATCTTCCGGCCATGATCAAAGGCGCTAGTGCGAGCATCCCGGCCACAATCAAAGATCGGGTAGAGTTCATGGCCCATAATTTCTTCCAGGTGCAGGACGTGCAGGCAGACATGTACATTTATCGACATGTATTTCATAATTGGTCGCATGCAAATGCGGTCAAGATTCTGCGGGCATTAGTTCCCGCGTTGAAGACTGGGGCGAAGGTGCTGGTCAATGATTACATTGCCCCTGCTCCGGGGACCTTGAGTCCTTTGAAGGAGCAGAGGTTGCGGTTAGTACTACCTTTTCCTCTGATTGACACTTTGAATGGATAATAATTCAACACGTAATGCAGAGAGATGGATATGATCATGCTCACCCTCTGTAACGCGTACGAGCGGGAAGATCACGACTGGAAACGATTGTTCCGAGACGCGGATCCACGGTTTGAGATACTGACCATGTTTGCACCAAAGGGAGCTACGGAAGGAATTATTGAGGTTGTCTGGAGTGGATGAGTTCATTTAAATTTCAACGAATTTTTAGTCTCGTGGTGTTACTGGAAATTATTAGCAAAATATGATTGTTGAATATTGTCCGAATTTTGTGGGCTTCGGTATGAATGATCTGAAAGCTTCTGAGTCCAACAAATGGAATAGAATCGAACAGCCAAAGACACGCAACAATTAAGTTTCGGATTTGTTCTCCCAACATACTACTCACTAACCAGCGTGAGGCCTAAGTGTAGCTGAGCGGGCGGCACGCTCTGTTCTCCATACCTTGTGGCCGTGGGCATTAATAATACTAACAAAAGGAGCTATAGATGGATGAAAATGATCTTCACTCACTCAAAAATATGTCATGATAAGCCCCAAAGGCTTCAGGGCTGGAAGGAGACAAAAATAGTTGGCGAATAGAAGCATGATAGTGAATTTTGATTGTTGGTGGCTACATTTTCCCAGTAACAACAGCCTCCTAACGTTTACAAACTACATGTAACAAGAAATTTGGGTAGAAGAGCCATGATGACAGACATTTGTCAAGGCGCTATGAACCTAGGTCCAGAAGAGAAGATCTTCGTGAGTCGAGAAGCTCTTATCTCCGACGTTGGAGTACTCAACACATACACACGCACGCGAATCAAGGCCGCAATCAATCAGGCTGAGCGAATTTGCTTCGTTTCCGCAACGCCGGCCCAAGGAAATACAACATGAACATGCCTGCCACACAGCCTACAGTAAGGCCTGCCAACAAGGTCGTTCCCCTAGCCACACCCAGTGTATCATACAAGGGCCCAGACCACATAATGGCTGCAAAGGCAAGATATGCACGACACAAATCATTCATCGCAAACAAACTCGCGCTATAGCGCGTATAGGCGACGGCAATATAACTGAATATGCACTGGAGGACCAGCGTCATACCGGCTACTTCTATGAGCAGACCTATAGTCGGCACTATCCAGTGGATCGATTGACGCGAGGTCCACGCAAACATAAATAGCCCAGCAGGCACAATCAAACTCCCAAAAAGGGCGGGGATGAGTCGCTTTTCGGGCCGAGGGAATATCCCCCGGCGAAAGTCCGCGTTCAGACAGTAGTGAATGAACAGATAGTAGCAGGGGGAGAACCAAGGCGGTGGCCACAACCGAAGCCAGGAAGATCAGACCCAGCTCCCCGAGATTCATCTTGTAGACGTCAATGTACACGATCGGAAGAACTTCGAAGTAAGAGTAGAAAATAGCATAGACTAGCCCGATGTATACCGTGGAAAAGAGGATGGCGGGGTCCAGCGCATGAATCTTCCAGGGAATGATCAGAGCATCGTACACGACCTGCATAGGGGAGACATTCTTGACCTTGATCTCAGACTGAGACTGGAAGGATGGGTTTCCTGTGAGTTCTCTGAGGTGTTTCGCACGCAGGTGCAGGATGGCTGGACCGGAGGTTTCGGGCAAGAAGATGAGAAACACGAAACAGCCAGCCGCGGCCCAGAGGACCTCCCACATGGACCAGTGCCAGCCTTTCACGGGGACACTGAACCCAGAAATTACCGGGGCTATGGCTGGTCCTGCGATGGAGCACAAGCCCCAAACATATAGACCATAGGGCAGTTGCACTAGCCCGGTCACATCAGCGATGGAGGCGCCTCCAGTGGCCAGCCCGGGAGAACCAAAGAAGCCCTGGAGAAACCGGAGGACCATAAATCCTGGTACATTGTTGACAAGCGCAGTCGGGATGCCGAGGATAAGGAAGATCGTGATGGAGATCACATAGGGAGGGTTGCGACCGATAGACGGAATCTCGGACAGGGGACTCCAGATCATGGGTCCCGTGCCATACCCTAACACATACGTCGACATGCCCAGTACACTCACGGATCGCGACACGCCAAATACGGTCATGAATTCCCCCTCTGCAGCTGCAAAGATAGCGACTGACATGTAGACTATGAAGGTAAAGAGATTCACTTCTATGTATACCAGAAGCTTCGCGGCAAACGACCAATTATGCGGATTGTCCGGGTCTTGGTCGGAGTACCAATCGACTTGAATTGCCCCGTCGGGCGTGATAGCTGGCTCGATCCATGGAGACTGCGATCCTTGTTGTTCCAGTTCTGGCTGGCTTGACGGAGAGTGTGTCTGGGAGCCTATTCTTACCATCAGTTGTGTTGTCTCTTACCAGAAGTTGAGATACATCAACCTACTATCAGCGGATATGGAGTCACCCTGGGCGCGTATCTCCTTTTTAGCCTCTGAGGAGTCCGAATAGTCGAGTGGGGTATTTCTACCACCTGCAGCGTCTTTATATGGCGGTGGAAGCTCGAAGCCTGATCTTTTTTCGGTGGGTTGGAATAAGCGTCCTCCCGAAAGCCAGCGGCCGATCAGGCCGATTGGCGAATTTGTTAGGATGTGAGCCATCACGCTTCATGAAGGCAGGGGGAAGGAAGAGAGTGAGTAGTCAGATTCATTTCAATAATACTTTTTTTTTTTTCTGGACATGAAAGCTAGAGACAGACAGATGCTGACATTCCTGGGCAACACCAAAACCCTTACAGCTACAGAGTAGACATTGAAAAGACGCTACCCTGGTTGAGGGTGAACCTGCATTGCCCTCCTGGGCGAACTCCACATTGGTACCCCCAATGGGCACATTAGTCTGATTACGACGCATTCTATATGCAGTCATTTTCCTCCAAAGATTTTCTCGGGGGGGAAGGGGAGGGGCAGGTCTTCCTACAGCTACCTACCATATCGCTAGATGCAAGGGGGCTACACCATTTCAATAGCCAAAACGGGCTGAAATCCTATGTGCATGACTCATAACTAGATAACGGAAAAATCAGTGAATCATGACAATCCATGACAATAAAAAAAGAAAAAGAAAAAAGATTAGTTCTAGGACGCGTATTAGAACAAAGCAAAACCTAATCTCTGTGTAAATAACGGCAAGTATACAGCAATACGCAAGGTTGCAATCTTGGAAGGTTGCGCAAGCGAAATATGTGCGTACTTTTGTACAGAGCATTCCTGGTGACCCGACTACTGATTATCCTACTGACCAATATGCTCCGGGCCGCCTTCGGCCCGCCAGGATCCACATATGTGAACTAAGACGTCGATCATTGCTTCATATGTCTAGACTCTGTTTACCCCGTCCCCACCTTCACCTTCACCGTCACCGTCACCGTCACCGTCAATGAGAACACTGTAAGTATGCAATCGGTTTCCAGTCCGTTGCTTAGTTTGGTTCCCTAACGTAAATTTTGATCAGCAGGCAGCAGCTTTCTATTGGATTGTAGCGAAAACGGAAGTAGTCTCTTAGGGTTGCCTGTGGTGACGACCACACTGCGCTTACTAAGGGGGCCTTACCTCCTCTGACTGCCTCAAGGGAGTCAGTTGCTCGATTTTGCAGGTAGCTCGTCATCTCCCTCATTCAAGACTCAATTTTTCTCAAACCTCTCCTCTGTATAGGGAAACCTTGCAGTGTATAGACAAATTGCCACCTGACAGTGGAACGTATAGGGACTTTTTGATTTTCACGTTAGAATCCGTTTGTGTGTAAGATCCAAGCGACAGGCTACCTGTGACGGTCCAACTCTACACGTATTATCCTTCCTTCCTGCTTAAGCAATACACTATCCTTGAGGGGTGGCTACGCATTTTTCAATATATTCATCCATGAAATTTATGTATTTAAGAAGTCTCCACTACATATAATATCACGAATACAATATCACCAGCACCGACAAGGGGAGTTGAGGACCGACTTGCCTTCTCGATCTTTCAGCTTACGGGAGACGTAAGCTGTATTCTCACCTCCGTATTATTCACAACTCGGAATGCTGCTGTCTACGAGCGTGCTTGATATCGTCGGCGATCTTTTCAGCGACCATGTCTAAAACACACCAGTCAACCCAATATCCTGCTTGCATGACAGACATCAATTTAAAGGATGACTTACAGACAACGCCCAGAGGAAGACCAGGAGGCAAGAACCGGAAGGTCGATGCATCTGCGATTCGCACTTTTCGTTCCTTAGTTAGCAAGCTCTTCCAAGTCCAGTGGAAAGGAAGAGTAAACAGAATTGAGGCAGAAAGAAATGAAAATGAGAAGGAAGGAATGAGTAAGAAAAGAACGTACAGTGATCAAGACCTTGAACGCGACCCTTGGAATCCACCACTGCATTCTTGTCCCCATCTTTGCCCATTCGACAGGTAGACGCCGGATGGGACATGGAGGCAAAATTCTGCTTCAAGTAATGATGAATCTCATCGTAAGACCTCACGTCGGATCCCGGTGTGATCTCGGACCCGACGATAATGTTTTGTTGGAGGATAGGCATCTGCAGAATTTGTCGGACACGTCGGAATGCTGCGACAGCTATTTCAACGTCGGTATTGGAGGTGAGCCACCGCGGGTTGATCACTGGGCTGTCTTTCATTGAGGCTGATTTGATACTGATAGTTCCTCGAGACATGGGGGTCATGAGAGTGCAAAATAACATTGCATAGTTGTATCCATCGGTCGGGAAGCCCATGTCGATAGGGAAAGAGATGAAGAATGCTTCCGGCCAGTCCTTGGGGAAGCTAGCCAGATCTGTTAACGAGCAGTCAGTAAGGACGTTATGGGTGTGCATAATGGAGTGAAAATAGGCTAACCTGATTTGGTGCTCGCAGAGAAGTTACGCAGATCCAGCGGAATGTCGGCGAAACCGCCGAAGTCTGGCCCGGGGCTGGAAAGGAGTCCATCTTGTTGTCCTTGAAACTCCTTCACAGCCTCGTCATATTGGTCCTTGTATTTCAGGGCCGAGTTGGTCTGCACATCGACCTTGTGGCCGATTCCAAAGCTGATATGATCTTCCATGTTCTGCCCTACACTCGGCGCATCGAGGACGACAGGAATATTGTACTTCTTGAGAAGATTTGCGTCGCCGACACCCGAGACTTGGAGCAGCTGTGGGGTCATCAATCCACCAGCTGTGATTATTACCTCATGTGCAGCAGACAAGGTAAAAGTAGTCTTTCCTCGGGATACTTGCACACCGGTCGCGGTCTTGTCATTGAACAAGACCTTCTCTGCCAAAGTGACATTATACAAGAACAGATTCTTTCGTTGCCCCAAGATGGGCTGCAGAAAGGCCTTTGACGACGACGCCCGCTTACCATCAGTGTGATTGATTGTGTCCAAGACCCAGCTGCTCCCGAACATATCCCCAGACATGAAACCTCCGACGGGTAACATACCCGCTAGGTCAAATGCCTTCTTAATCCAGGTGCTGAACGGCTGGCCGTAATTAGCGTATGTGACGTCCAGGGGACCACCATGTCCCACATGGCTGGTATCCAGTTCCGGGGTTGCGTTGAGTCGTCGCTTGCTGGGATCAATGCCTGTGAAGTTCAAGCTCTTCTGGAAGTACTTGGCTACATTTGAATAAGTCCAGGAATCATCGCCAACCTCATCTGCCCACTTCTGCAATGCACCCGTGCTGGTGGCCATGTAGGCCATCAGATTAAAGGCAGAGTTGCCGCCCAGCTGTGAAGGTCCGTTAGTATCCATTACATCCATTTCTCGTCTCAAGCCCTTGTCAACTTACGGTCTTTGCATTTGTGAAATGTTTCACGCGGCCATCGGCACCTTCCTGTGGAGTGGTATTGAATCCCCAATCCAGGGCAGGGGGGATATTTCCTTTCAAGAAGTCCGCAGCGTATCCTGGGACTTCACTGTGGTTGCCAGTTTGTTCATAAAATGAACCCGCCTCAACAATTGCCACAGTGACTGAAGGATCTTCGGACAGGCGAGCGGCCACAGTGAGACCCGATGCACCACCGCCCACGACGACATAATCCACGTGTTTGTCGTCGGCAGTAGGGTATCTTGTGGGATCTCCCAGGACATTTTCGCCCAATGGAACCTGGTACCATGGACCGTTTGGATAGGCGCGGACAGCAGAGGTAAAGGTCCATAGAGACAGGAAAGCCTTAGTAAACACAGATGGAGCCATGATTGATGTTGTTTTCTTTCTTGCTCTTGATCATGCTCACCGCCAGTTGCCCTGGGTGTGACGCCCTCTAATTATAGGACTACTTGAATAGAGTACACTAGTAATTTTGATTCGAATTTCAGCCGTCCAAAAAGCAGTCGTCATTCATGCAACTACGCTTCCAATTCTTGGGTCATGACGACTTCCTTTAGATGTTAAGTTGGCTGCCTAAAACACCCTGCAGTACCATCTTTTTAACCCAATCGATGACTTTGACGTAGTACAAGCTGACTGCCTCAGCTAGGTTGAGCAGATAGCAGTCTAGACTCGCCCTAACAGAATCCTCTATCCGGCGATCGTCGCACGTTTCACCTGACTTACGTTTCATTCAGTCTCTTTCTAAGGTCCTCTGCTTTCGACAACATCAGCATGAATGCTACCTTCCCGCAAAGTTCTCCATTGATGTACGCAGCCTCTCAGTCCATAGTCTATGGAGTGATCATTTCTGAGATTAGCTTAAACGTGCCTTGAAATAAACGGAGGCTAGAAAGCTATTGGGTTGATGTTCAGATTTCGTTTCCAAAAGTGTCCGCTTCAGGTAATTTCTACCAGCTTAGTTGACCACGAAAATAATTTGTGTTCTGGTCGAGCATGAGATACAGTAGAGAGAGTCTATCCATGATACCCCCAGCAATCAGAAGGTGCGTAGGTGGGTCATTGTGGCTGACTAAAAGATCCACAGCGCCCCGTCTTGGCATCAGATGTGCATATAATATCTGCAATATGTGTCACAATTTAATCCACTGGAACGCATTCTTGCACGAACAAGAAAAAAAAGAAAAAATGGTGACCGAAAAATGACTCTTGCAGTTGAAGCCAATTATGTATCTAAAAGTCCACACGTGAAGGAACCTTGGAGAATTGAAATGAGACCCCACCGTTTCCATCCCTTGCGGCAATCCCCGGGTCCACAGCATTATCTCGGGATCTTCCGCTTCAGTCCTTTTTTAAGTTGCCAAGATTCGCGTACCGTTCCGAAACTCTGAAACCTAAATGCTTCCTCATAACCGGAAAGGCTAATCAGCAGTCGACGCCGATTATTTTCAGCAGGGTCTTGATGTAAGGGCTTCCCAATCAATTCGGTAGTAGATTTAACCACTTTTTGAACACATTGTGCGGGTCATATTCCTGCTTCAGCATTTGCAATTTCGGCAAGTTCTCGCCGTAGACCTCCCCAGCCCGGCCGTCATGTGAGTAATTCGCGTACGCCCGGGCATGGGCACCCGCACCAGCACGCTTACCGACCTTCCGCATCATGTCGCGCTGGATTATGCGCATGGTCTGGTCAAGGGCAGGGTTATCCCACCGAAAGACACACCCGACGTTGTAGTAGGGCCCCCGAGTAGCAAAGGCCGTGGCATTCTTGGGGACACGCAGAACCTGTTGTTGAGAGACAAGCTCGAATAAAACCGCCGTCCGAGCTGATTCTGGGTAGGTTTTGAGCATTTCTGTATAGTCGGCCCATAGTTCCTGGAAGAAGGACACCTCGAGTGGGAGTTTGACGAAGGCTCCGCTGAAGGATTTCCGACCACCGTACGTGGCCAGAGGGTTTTGAATCGAGTTTAGCTCGCAGTAAGGCATCATATCACAGCTGTTTGAGGTGGGTTCGATGGAGAGGATGGGTTCGAAGTAGCTCTCTGCTTCGGAGCGAGGGCCGTTGTAGAAGATCGCTGCGACAATGCTGGTACCGCAGAAACCGAAAAATATGCCTTGATCCCCTGTATTACTGGCTTCTTCGAATTTATTGACAAATTGAATGATCTGGGGGAGGCGATCGGGAGTCCAGCTCAATATGCCTGCGTACACCTCGTTGATTTGATCGTAGCCCTGGAAGACGAACTCGGTGACGACTCCGAAGTTCTGGCCCGCACCGCGGAGAGCCCAGAATAGGTCTGGGTTGTTTTTTTCAGAGGCTTCCAGGATGTTGCCATTGGCGAGGACTATAGTAGCTGCGAGGAGGTTGTCGATTGTGAGACCGTATTTTCCCGTGAGCCATCCATAACCCCCGCCGAGCGTCAGTCCGCCCACCCCGGTGTGATTCACGGTGCCTCCAACGGTCGCTAATCCATGAACTGCCGCAGCCTTGTCGACATCTTCCCAGATGGTGCCACCTTGTGCCGTAATCGTCTTTCGAGTGGGATCGATCACCACGTGCCGCATGCGTACGAGACTAATCACGATCCCGCCCTCCGTCGCAGAGGACCCGCTGGTTGAGTGACCTCCGTTGTGCACCACCATGGGAATACGATGAGTGCTTGCAAAATTGACTGACAATGATACTTCCTCTGTAGTAGTCGGTAAGACCACGGCGGCCTGTTGCTGATCAGCGAGGGTTGTTGTCTTCCATTAAGCGGTGTTCTTACAGCTTTTTTTTCACATGTGTCACTCCAGCGTCTGATACTCTCCAAATACCCGTCAGACCCAGGCGTCAAGACGACGGCATTAGTGCCTTCGAGGTGTTTGCGCAGCTCTTCCATTGTGCTGATTAAATCTAGGGGCCACAGACAAAGGTATGGGGGAACCGCGGTTTGTATGGTGATGGCATATGCGGATAATGGGAGGCCTAATAAATATGTGTAAACTGCCAGGACGCGTACTTTTTCTGGTCGATATGAGCGATATTCTACCGAAGAATATGTGCCAAGGTCTCTCTGTTCTTCCCCCTTCTTCCTTCTCGTAATATTCCGCTTGCAGTTTACAGTTCATTGTGACCCAAGGCAAGCTCCTCGGGAGAAAATAATCAAGGAGTCACATATCATACCTCTTTCGAAAATTGCTGTCATGGGAGTCTTCTGACCCACCACAAACTCAAAAAAAAAAAAAAAAAAAAAAAAAAAAAGAAAAAGGAAAAGAAGGGATACGCATTCATCGTTAGTAGAGTAAGCTCCCAACAATTGCTTATCGCTTGTAATACGTATCACTTGCCCGAAGGTGGGAATGGACTCAGAATGCCACTGTAATGAAAGGAATGTCTCCACTTAAAGCAACCATCTATTCGTTGAACGAGTTTTCACGTACGATGTTCGCCCGAAGAGCAAATCGTTCCTAGTAATAAACAACTAGAAAAAGAACAAGGAGAAAAAGCGAGTAGCCACTTATCCCAACAGGTTCAGGCTGCAAGGCAGATGGCTGGTTTGGAAGAGACTTGTTGGGTCTTCCCTGGTACTAAAGCCTACATTGTCATTCCATAGAATACTACTTTAGTCTATAGGTTTTGTGAGATAGACAAAAGTTTTCATTCATTGTAAACATCAATACTTTCAACTCCTCCACGCAGCATGGGAGCTCATTTACTGAGGTAATGGTTCAGCCATGCCACCGCTTGGGTGAAGGCTTGTTCTTTGGCGAATTTGTGCCGGCTCTTGTTCATATCACAACGAACCGCGAAACCGTGCTCCACCTCTGAGAAGATGCTAAGCTGATAGGGCACATCCAGTGTGGCCAAAATCTCTTCGCTTTCATGACGTTTCTCAGGCGGAAAAAGGTAGTCATCGGCTAGACCATATAGATCAGCAATTAGACATGATGGCGAGGGGAATATGAACAGAGAAAAACTGCAACTAGTAGATAATACTTACCGGCTGCCGCAATACTCAGCGGCCCTTGTATCGCCTTCAACTCGTCCGGCTCAATAAAGGTTGGATGGGCAATGAAACCGGCATCAATCTGGCCTGCACGTAAATAGCGGCAGACAAACTTTCCTCCATAACAGTAGCCCACGCCTCCGATCCGCTCACAGCCAAAAGAATCTCGCATCTCCTTGAGCACTTCAGTGATAATCGGATCAGTGTGTTGAGGGAGGTGGCCTTGAAGCCAGTCCATGACGCTGAAACTTTCCGGGTGGTCCACGGGGACCGGGTCCCCCTTGAAGAGATCCGGCATCACGACAAAATACCCATTGGCTGCGAATTGGTCTGCAATCAACTTGGAGTTGACAAGGTCAAGACCGAAAATATCAGATAAGAATAAGATTGCATTGCCAGTCTGTTTGTCCGGGGGGTATGAAAGATATGCCTGGGCTGATGCGATTCAGTTAGGAGGAAGATTAGGGGATGGTGACAGGAAGGGAACAAAAACCGGCATACTGTTCCCAACGGTCTTGATCTCGCCTTTACTTTGACCCTCGTGCAGTGAGCCGCTAGCACAGCACTGGGAGGGTGGTAGGGAAGTCATGATGAATTAAACAGTGATTCAAGCGGGCTTACTATGGATGGAGGCAAGGAATGATTGACGAAAAAACACTTACGACCTTGAGCTTTATTCTTATGTGTTTTCGTAAGGAATATTTGGTATTACAAAGAGCTATTCTCCCCAAATGCGGCGTATTTTCAGGTGACCAAACAGTACCAATGCATTACTCTCGAATTAGATTGTCCCGTGGTTTAAGAATTAGCCCTATGCGTAGATCCTTTCCCTCTCCATTTATTCTAACCCGAATCCTCCGCCAGTGCCTCGACGTGAGGCTGGTAGCCATACAAGGGGGTGAGTGCACGATCCCAGCACCATAATGGGGCCCAGGTAAATGCAACCCTGCGAAGCAGCGGCCCCAATCCATAAGCCATTTTGCCGGTGTGCAGGGAGGCAAAAGTACTGGAGAATTCGAACACGTAGCGGGCCCTCTCTTCCCTGCGTTGGCGGTATTCTTTCAGACGCATCTGCAGCGCCTGCGGGTGGCCTGAACGATCACGGAAGTACGAGTTGAGCACATTGGCTAACTCGCCTGCGTCTTCAATTGCTTGGCATGCGCCCTGGTAATGCATCATTGAGTCAATGGGAACTGCAGCAGAAGTGGGGGTGTGACAAATACCTGGCCGATAAAGGACGTCATGGAATGCGCGGCTAAATGAAATTAGCCTTGGGGGCCGAGAAGGTAAGGGATGGTACAGATCATACCGTCGCCCACAAGGGCTACCCGTCCAGTAGCCATGGGGGGAAATGCCGTCTCTTCGAACACGTCACTAGCTGTCACGCGTTCGGCCATATCCACCACTAAATGATACCAGATTAGGGTGTTTACTCAGATACATTCTGGGTAAGAGGAAAATTACCATCGCGCACCTTATGGTGCTTACCAAACGGATGAAATCGGTCGCCATAGATATCATTGATCATTTCCTTCGAGGCTCCTTTCCAGCTTGACCGACTAGGATCTTTCAGTTTTGATGACTATACACTATCAGCTGGGGTATTTCATGCATGATGTAAGGGAAATATGATACCTTGACTCCTACAAACCATTGTCTGTTTTCAATGCATGGCCACGAAGTTAGAATGGCATCATCGTAAAAAACCCAAGTAGCCACTCCCAGGTCCTGCGAGCTCAAATGTTGCAAGGGATGGGTGTAACCAGTCATGTGTGTACGACCAGTAAAGCGGATGGTGTGGGTGCCATCCAGTCCGTCTTTCTCAGCCAAAATGCGTCTGGTTGCTGATCTAATGCCATCTGCGCCCACCACTACTTCACCAGTTATTATTCGACCATCGGCCAGGCGCACCTTGACCGTAGGCTCAGTGGGCAGATCTTCAATATCGACAACCTCTGCATTGAGTAGAACATTCTCTGGCCCTGCGCCCTGATAGAGGGCTTTGTGCATTGAATGTCTTTCAATAGAGTAGACGCTGTACCCAAATTTGCCCTCAATCCATTCCCAGTCAACGACACTCCACAAGGTATTGTCGCGGAATATTTGGATCTTGCGAAGAGGCTGTCCTTTGCGTCTGATTGCGCTCATGTGTCCAAGCTGGTCCAGGATACGTAGGCAATTTGGTGCAAGGGAGATCCCTGCGCCGACGGGGGTGATTTCGGCACTGCGTTCGAGCACCTTGTAGCTGATTCCAAGCTTTTTACAGATACCTGCCAATGTCAGGCCTCCAATACCTCCACCTACAATGAGGACCTGGGCATCTGTGCTTGGAGCGACTCGGGTCATGATATTTAATGTAGGAAGTGAGTAGGATTTCTTCGATGTAAAAGGTCTCAGGAGAGAAAAGAAAGATTGGTTGGATTTAAGGGGCATTTAGAGCATACCTGCTATATATACATGTATTCACGTATTATTTGCCGGCACGGAACCACTGAGATTACCTGGCTAGGCAAGTATGGATGCCATCCAATGTGGAGCATGAGTATAGGGATGTATAAATAGGTATCCATGGGTCCAGTCGAATTGCGTTGCGCTTCGGAAGAGTCTACATACCTATATGGATTGGGGTCCAGAATCCAGAACCATAAGTTCAAAAGAATGATGTCAGCACGGAGAAGAGTAGTAAATTTTTAAATATTTAGAATTTCTGGTTTAGTATCCGGTAACGCCTGTCATTCCAGGAGTAACTTCATTCCGTACTGTGAGATACGATTTTGTAACATTATTTATTGAGTGATGTAACTATAATTAACAATGCACGGAAGTGATCTCGCATTAAGCGATCCATAGGTGGCTTCATTCAAGCATTATCCACACAATTTTTGAAGATTTTCTTTGACACTGGCGCATAAAAAGATCAACAGACTGATAACCTCACTACTCCTCTCTGCGATTGAGTCTAATATATGCATCCCCTAAAAGCCAAGGGCTCCCCACTTTACTGAAATCCAACATAGAAAGGTCCTGAGATGGGTCGTCGTTCCCCAAGGCAACATCATAATTCTTGAGGAGATGAGAAACCAGCTGTTGAGCGATAATTCCGGCCAGTGCCTCCCCTGGGCATCGATGACAGCCAGCGCCAAATTGCAGAAATGCGACCTCCTGCGGGTTGTTTAGATTCCGCATGCCAGAATCGTGCTCTAACCAACGCTCAGGAAGCCACTTCTGTGGATCGTGGTAGATCTCAGGGTCATGGTGTGTAAGGTAAGGGGATATGCAGACAATCCAATTTGGAGGGACCGTATACTTGCCTTCATCTAGGTCCACAGGGCGATGCGTGGTGCGAAACATGTGGACACCTGAGTAATGACGACCAGTCTCTTTGATACATGCTAGAAGCGCGGGAGTGTGGCGCGCATCCATATCATGTGCATCCAAAGCCTTGCGCACCTCAGATATGTACTCTGGATTGCGAAGTAACTAGAAACAAGGCATATATTCATCAATGATTCGAGCAGCACTTCAAGTAGAGATTTGGGTAACTAACCTCTATGATTGTCCATGCAATGCTGGCCACTGTGCTTGTATGGGCAGCAAACATCATTACTGTATGATGGGAAGGGAGCCAGTCTTCGAGATGGGCGGTTCGTGGATCCTCCAGGGTAAATGAAATATAGTCCAAGGAGTCCTTCCATGCTTGAGGATCCTTGCGCCGCTCTGCAAGCTGCTGTTGGAAAATTCGCCCAAACCGGTCTCTATGCTGTTTCAGTCGACGCGATGGTGGATGGGGGATCCAGTCGGGTAGAAGCATGTTAAGAGGATGACCTATATCTGTCTCCATGTGGTGCAAGATATCGTAGAGCTCGTCCACATGATTATCATAAAAGTCTTGACCCATTAAACACCGAACAATTACTCGATGCACAAAACGGGAGGTTTCTTCGAAGACTTGGACCCTATCTTGCTTGCTCCAGATCTCAAGCACCCTGTCAGCTTCCTCCCCGGCCAACTGGGTGTAGTGATCCAAAGCGACCTTGCGATTTACGCCACGGTTCAAAGAGGAAACCAGAGTGCGGAGGTGGTCAAAATATCCCGGTTGAGCAATCTTTTTAAGAAACAAGCCCTGGAAAGCATCATTAGCCTGGTGAAACTTGGTTCAGTCATGATAAAGATCCTACAATGCCACCACCGAATGACCAGGTGTCCTCCTTCACGTCGGTATACATGCGGTTATATCTGGTTCCACGTAGGTAGATGAGGTTTGCAAAGAGTAGCTTAACCTGAAATATAGATCCACATTTTTTACTTGCTTTCTGTATGAACCTCACAGGATCTTTCAGAAATGCAGCTGCGTCGCCGATGCGCGGTATTCCAAAATTTGGGGCAGGAGGACTTTTCTTTCCAGCTTCAGAACTCAACGAAAGAAAAACGAGTGACAACACAAGTGCACCGATCAGAACAAATGCGCAGCCAAGCTGCTTCTCCGAAAGTACGGATGAAGATAAAATGTGTGTGATCATTTTAGCTGTTTGTGAAGGGACTGGTATTCACGATAAGGGTTGGGTGGAGGAGAAGAAAAACAGGCCAGACAAGGGAACAACCCACGCTGTCGTTCTATGTGAGAATTGTAATTAGACAGCCCAGTCCTCTCGAGCACCACATCCACATGTGTGGAAAAAGGAACATTCTCGAGGCTAGGATATTCCCTACACCCTATGATGTGTTATACTTAGGCGTTCCACGGATCAGAAATTCAACAAATATCCGTGGGCCGATCAGCCGTGTTCGGTCCTGAAGAGAACCAAGGGCGTATGATATAGATCAGGGTGGAATGATTCATCCTCGGGGAGATATCCGCAGATCCACCAGATGCATTCTTGGGTTGATCCCGAATGACGTGGACTATGCAGCGCTCCATTGCCCATTCTTCAGGTTGCCTAATCGTTCGATATAAGTGAGCCAAGGTTTGCTGAACTAGAATAGAACCCGAGGTTGTATCGGAGTATTTGCCAATGAGACATAGCGGGGCGGAGATAACGGTCCGTCCCATAACATTCTCAAAACTGGGAGGCCTTAATTCTGCCATTATTTGGAATGATATGAAGTACTACCTGAATAGGGCACGAGATCCATGGACCCAAAATTACAAGCTGTGCACTTCGATGGTAAATTATGAATGGAGACATGGTATCGAATTATAGTGGGACGAAGGATTCTTCACTTGAGCATCGCCTAGGCCATTCCATATTGACCGAATTTGAACGAGACATTTTGCCCCCTTCATGCGCATACGTACCAAACTATACATTCATAGATCATGATATGTAATGTGTCCGTTTTCAACCCTGACGTGGTATAGATCAAGATCTTGGCATTTTTATGTGCTCTCAAGCATGACTAGCACAGTAGATAAGGCCTGAAATCTGTATTGCCGCGAATGAATGAGAGTTCTATCACCTTAAACATTCCCAAAAAAAAACCTCTTCTCAAGTGGACGACTTGACTTTGCCCCGATTTACAACCGCCCACTATGGCATCAATCCCTGCGAGAGGTCTTCGAGGATCCGAAGACTCGGGGACAACAAGTAAAAATGTCTCGCCGCCGTTCTCTTCTCGTCCATCACAATCGTCGATGTCCTCGGTCGATGGGCCCAACCACGCTGCTATCATAGGCTATGCCTGTCGCGTTGCTGGTGCAGATCGTCCAAGTAAACTCTGGGACAACATTGTCGAGCAGAGAGATCTGCGGCAAAAGATGCCCTCTAATCGATTTAATATTGAGAACTTCTACCATCCTAAAGGAACAAACAAGGGAACGGTAATATAACAACTCTGGAAGATGTTGATAAGAGCACTGCTAACTGTCGAATTATCATGTCAGACGAATGCCAAGCATGGGTACTTTCTTGATCAAGATCTAGGGGTGTTTGACCGTAGCTTTTTCCGCATTTCCGGCAAGGAAGCCGAGGCTATGGACCCCCAGCAGCGCCTCCTTCTTGAAGTGGTGTATGAGGCGCTCGAAGACGCCGGCCTTACTTTGGATGAGATAGATGGATCAAACACCTCGGTCCTGTGTGGCTCATTTACAAATGACTACAATTCCATGGTCACCAAGGATTTGGAGTACTACCCCAAATACACTGTCACGGGAACAGGAAATGCAATCCTCGCCAATCGTGTGTCATATGCATTCAACCTTAAAGGGATGAGTCTCACAATTGATACTGCATGCTCTTCCTCTCTGGTCTCTTTCCACCTCGGCGCCCAAGCCATCCAGAATGGAGAATGTGACATGTCCATTATTGTGGGCTCAGCGCT
Organism: Penicillium pulvis; assembly: GCF_028828015.1. NCBI lineage: Eukaryota > Fungi > Ascomycota > Eurotiomycetes > Eurotiales > Aspergillaceae > Penicillium > Penicillium pulvis. The sequence continues at coordinate 808,735 of NW_026643072.1, forward strand.
CCATTTTGATCCGAATATCTTCATTACCATGACAGACTTGGGCATGCTGTCCGAAGAAGGACGCTGTCGGGCATTTGATGCCGATGGCAAAGGTTACGCGCGAGGAGATGGAATATGCGCCGTCATCCTACGCGGACAGAACCAGGCGCAACTGCATGAAGACCGGATTCGCGCTGTTGTGAAAGCCACCGGCTCTAATCACGATGGAATGACACAGGGGATCACTCTGCCTTCCTCGGAAGCACAGGTGGCCCTGATCCAACGAACTTATCAATCCTGCGGCTTAGATCCCGCCGACACACAATATGTAGAAGCTCATGGCACCGGCACCGCTCGTGGGGATCCCCTGGAGATGCGAGCCATCGGTACGTGCTTTGCCTCCAAGCAGCGCAGTCAGCCCCTATACGTTGGATCTGTCAAGACCAATATAGGACATGCTGAAGGAGCGTCTGGACTCGCCGGCCTGATCAAAGCCACAATTGCCCTCGAAAAAGGCAAAATCCCACCAAATATGCATTTCAAGAGACCGAACAAAGAAATCGCTTTTGACGACTGGGGGATTCAAGTGCCCACGGATTTGATCGATTTCCCCACCAACAGTCAGGGTACAAAGAGAGTCAGTATTAATTCTTTTGGCTATGGTGGTTCCAATGCACATGTGATCCTCGAAGCATATGATACATTTCCCAACAATATCGACCAACCAGTCTCGATGCTTCCAAAAGCCTTTGAGGCTGATGTCATTGGTCGTCCGTTCCTGGTGCCATTAACCTCGCACTCGGAGAAAGCAGGGAAGGTGTGGACTGACAGCCTGACGGCTTATCTGCAAGAAAAGCCGGAGACTCTCGTGTCCGATTTGGCTTACAGTCTGATCAATCGTCGGACCCTTCATGAAAAACGATCCTTCGTCATTGGAACAAGCGCAGGGGACGTCGCGAACAAGCTGGAAAACGTGCCCCCATGGACAAGGGCCAAAAAAGAGCCGCTACGACTAGGATTTGTTTTCACCGGCCAGGGTGCCCAATGGCATTCAATGGGCCGCGAATTGATTGCCAAGGCTTTGATATTCAGGCAGACGTTGGAAAGAGCCGATCGCGTTCTATCCGGTCTACCGGATGGTCCAAATTGGTTGATTGTGGAGGAGCTCTCCAGAACAAAAGAAGAGTCAAGGCTCGCAGAGACCGAGTTATCTCAGCCTGTCTGCACAGCTGTGCAATTGGCTCTTTTGGAGCTCCTAAAGAGTTGGGGGGTCGTTCCCACAGCATGTGCTGGACATTCGTCAGGGGAGGTAGCAAGTGCGTATGCGGCAGGGATTTTATCTTTCGACAGCGCAATGTGTGTGGCATATTATCGCGGTCTGCACATGTCAAAGAAAGCGCTACAGTCAGGAACGGATGAAATCTCAGGGGCGATGTTAGCTGTGGGATTAGGGGAAGCTGAAGCTGCCTTGGAGATCAAGGCCTATCCAGGTCGAGTGGTCATCGCCGCAGTGAATAGCCCATCTAGTGTCACTCTGTCCGGAGACGAAGATGCAATCATCGCTGTCAATGAAGACTTGCAAGCACGAAATGTTTTTGCCCGTCGCTTGCAGGTAAAACAGGCGTTCCACTCCCACCACATGAGCCCCCTCGCGCCGGCGTACGAGAAAGCGCTAGTCGAATGCCCTAAATTTGCGGTAAAACCCTCTGAAACTCGAATGTTCTCTAGTGTTACTGGCCGAGTGGCCAAATCAGACAAAATGGGACCAGAATACTGGGCTGCCAACATGACTGGCACTGTCCGATTCTCTGATGCCTTGATCGGAATCCTCCTCGACGATATGGAAAATGAAAACCTCGATGTCTTGATCGAAATTGGACCTCATCCAGCACTTAAGGGCCCATCTAAGCAGGTGATGAAGAGCTTAAACATGGACCTGCCGTACCTTGCATCTTTGACCCGAGGAGCCCCAGACTTCGAGGGAATGCTGGCTTTGGCTGGCCAGCTCTTTCAACTGGGCTACCCAGTCGACCTGTCAGCACTTAATAGTGACATTTATCTTACCGAAAACAATTTTGCACGTCAAGTATTCTCTCCACAAAAGCTGTCCGACCTGCCAACGTATGCATGGGATCATTCCGAGCGGTTTTGGGCGGAGACCCGAATCATCCACGAGCATCGGCTACGTCCCCATCGGCATTCAATTTTGGGCGCCATCATGCCCGGCTCAATTGAGAAACATACTCGTTGGCGGAATTACTTGAGGATTCGAGAGTTACCCTGGCTTGGCGACCATGTGGTGGATGGGAAGGTCGTCTTTCCAGCAGCAGGTTATATGAGCCTTGCCATTGAAGCTGCAATCCGAGCGAAGGGAATGGTCGGTGATTTCAGTGGTCTAGCTCTACGCGACATATCGATAAAAGCCGCGTTGGTTCTTGACGACTCTGATATGGGTACCGAGATGATCCTGGATATCCGCCCTCAAACCACTTCCGCCAAGTCTAAGTCCACTACATGGCTTGAGTTCTCCATTTTCTCATATGCCGCTGGTGGTGAGACTTGCACGGAGCACTGCACAGGTCTGGTTTCAGTTGGAGATTATGCGAGTGGCCAGATGTCACGAGAGGAACATGAACAACGACAGAAGCAAAGCACCTCATGTTCCTCCGCGCGGGGCTTCTACCGTCATTTGCATGACCTTGGACTGCAGTACGGGGCAGGTTTCCAGCTCCTTACTGGGAATATAGAGTGTGGTTCTGGTTTCGCTTCCTCGACACTCACTTTCAATCCTGAGCAATATGCAAGTCAACCTGCAGATGTGACTGTTCTTCACCCGACCATGTTAGATGCCACATTTCACACCATATTTGCTGCTCTCGAGGGTCTTGTGGGAAGGGACCTGGATGTAGCCTTTGTGCCCACCTTCCTCCAATCATTGGACATTTTGCCCGAGATGATACCGATCAAGGATGCCAAGGGGCCGCAGGAGGTATGGGTGGCATCATCGGCTCATTTCTCTGGCCCTCGAGCTGCAGTCAGTGACTTGGTAGTCTACAATCAAGACACCGGTCGGGCATTGGTGTCTGTCGCTGGCCTTCGGCTTACTTCATTGAGTAATGGGGACGATGTCAATGACCGCTCTTTATTCTTCCGTACACGGTGGCAACCAGCCTTTGATCATCTGATGACTTCGCCTTCACCAGCTCTGCACCAGGCAAGCCTAGAACACATGCTCCATCTCTTCGTGCATCAGCACCCGAACACAAGGATGCTCCATTTCACCCCTGATATTAAGCATACGAAGGATATTGTACACTTGCTGACTGAAAAGACCAACGAACGGCGAGTCTTCCAGTCTATCACAGCCGTTGCAAGTAACACATCATTCGATGATCAATTTCAAGATGAGCTAGCGGTGTTGCAAAAAGAGTGGCCGGGTCTTGTTCTTTCTGAAGAACCAGAAGAGCAGAGTTTTGACTTGGTGCTTGTAAGCAATGCCAGAGATCAAGACGTTTTACCCTACATCAAAGATGACGGCTATGTTCTCACCGACGGCTGCCGCATTGATCATTCGAACTTGAAGATGGTATTCGATGGGCAAAACTTCAATGTGTGGCAGAAGAACACGGAGACTCTATGCCACCAGAAACCAATCCTCTTATGTCTGGCACCCAAGCCATCCCGCCGTACGCTAGATCTGGTATCGCATATCAAAGCTGGAAACAAGCAGCGGTCCATCTCTTCTGTCTCGATCACTGAGCTACCAAGCAAACTGAGCGAGAACTCCGACTTGGTCATTTTGGCTAGCTTAGACCAAGATCTATTTGCGCAGATGAACCAGGAGGATGAGCTCGTTTTCAATGCCACCAGGGAAGTGCTCACTCGCCCAGACATGAATGTCCTATGGCTGCTTCACGGAGCCACCTCTAACGTGACCAGCCCTATGGGTGCTTTGATCATCGGGTTGAGTCGGAGCGCGCGGTCCGAAAATGACAGCTTGCGGCTGCTAACTTTGGATCTTCCTGATGAATGGTCTCACGAGTCGGTTGTGCCGTTGATTCCTCAACTTTTGGATCCCGCAACCCAAGAAGAGGAGTTCTCTTTTAGGGAAAATGTACTTTCCATTCCTCGCGTTGTGAACGATGACGGCCTTAATTCAATGGTTCCAGGAGGCGTGGCTTCAGGAGCCAAGGCCGAGCCTTTCAGTTCCGAACATCCCATCAGGCTTGCTATTGACCAAGTTGGTTTACTGGAAACGCTTGTCTGGGAGGAAGATCCTGAGATTATAAACGAGGATCTCGCGGGAGATGATATTGAAATTGATGTCCGCGCTTCCGCCATAAACTTCCGAGACATTGCTGCCGCTGTGGGTATTATCGATGACTATATGTTAGGCGACGAGTGTGCTGGCATTGTCCGGAAGGTGGGAAAAAATGTCGATCCTGCAGATTTCCAGCCTGGAGATCGTGTGGTGGCTCTGCGACCCGGGAGAGGAGCTCATCGCTCCGTCGTCCGAAACCCTGCCTGCCACTGCTACCGGCTGGGTCAAATTCCCTTCGAACAGGCAGCCGCCCTGCCTTTGATTCTGACCACCGCTTACTACTCCCTTGTTGATACCGCCAGACTACAACCAGGCGAAACTGTTTTGATTCATGCTGCAGCTGGAGGAGTCGGTCAGATAGCAATTCAGATTGCGCAAATGATCGGTGCCAATATCATCGCCACCGTTGGCTCTCCCGCAAAACGGGATCTATTGAAATCTCAGTATGGTCTGGCTGACGAGGCTATTCTGAACTCTCGAGACGATAGCTTTGTCGCTGGAGTGATGAAGCTGACGGGCGGCAGGGGCGTGGATGTGGTCCTGAACAGTCTGGCTGGGAAGCTTCTTCACGCGTCTTGGAACAGCTTAGCCACATTTGGCCGCTTTGTCGAGATTGGAAAACGTGACATCCATGAGAACTCGACTATTGGGATGGAGCCATTTCGACGAAACGTTTCGTTTTCATCAGTTGATTTGGTAACCATCTACAAACAGAATCGTCAGTTAGGTGCCAGGCTGCTCAGCCACTGCTGCAATCTAGTCCACGAAGGTAAGATTAAATTACCCGAGACTATCTTCACACTTCCGTATTCAGAGGCTGTGAAGGGGTTTAGAATGTTGCAGATGGGTCAGCACACTGGAAAAGTGGTTCTGGTGGCCAACAGTGACAAGGTCGAAGTTGCGGTCCGCCCGTCGACTTGGAATACCTCAAAAAATCAACTCAGCCCAGACAAGACATACCTGATCGTTGGTGGCTTGGGGGGTTTGGGACGCACCTTGGTTGAGTGGATGATGCAGCGACAAGCTAAAAGCCTCGCCATCCTCTCGCGATCTGGTGAAGATCGTGAGGAGGCAAGATCTACAGTTTCATGGCTACGAACACGCGGTGTGAAGGTCACCGTGTACAAAGGAGATGTCGCCAATCACACCGATGTACAAAACTGCATCAGCAAGATTCAGAATCTGGGGGGCGTGATTCATGCTGCCATGATTTTGGCCGACGCTCCGCTGCAGAGCATGACTTATTCTCAATGGCACAAATGCGTTCAACCCAAAGTGCATGGAGCGTATAACCTGCATAACGCGACAATGGGTATCCCGCTCGATTTCTTTGTATGCTTCTCCTCTATTTCCGCATTTTTCGGCGGTAAGGCGCAGGCGAATTATGCTGGTGCGAATGCCTGTCTAGACAGCCTGATGGGCTATCGCCGACAGCTTGGCCTACCTGCTTCCACTATGAACTGTGGGCGCATAACTGGGCATGGCGTTGCAGCTGAAGATGCGGCGCTGGAACGATTCATGGAGGATCAAGGCTATGAAGGGGTTAACCGTCAGGAGCTACTCTACCAAGTAGAGAATGCCATCTTCCCACATGTCCCCTCGCAAGTCTCTCCAAGTGGACTTGACTTGTACCAGACCCTGACAGGTGTCACTCTTGCGCGTGACGATGTCTTTTGGGCCAAAAGATCCATCTTCAAAAATCTATATCGCAACCATGACTTCAACGCGCAATCCGGCCAGCGAGGAGCTGGGGGAGAAATCAGTCTGTTGGCTGTATTTAAGCAGGTCACAGATCCTCAGGAGCGGTTCGATCTCATTCTGGAGCGATTTGTCAACAAGCTCTCCGTTCTACTTGGTCTGTCGCCCGAATCACTCAAGCCGGCAGATCCAGTTTATGGACTAGACTCATTAGTGGCCATCGAGCTGCGCAACTGGTTCACTAAGGCCTTGGGAGTCGACATAGCTTTGTTTGATGTGCTTGCAGCCCCATCTATCAGAGCCTTGGTAGAGAAATGCGTGACTTTGTTTGGTACGCAAGAACTTAAGGCTCCTCGGTCAGGGCCACAGAATACCAATGCTTCCTCACCACAAGTTAGCGCTACGCCGCAAGATAGAGCATCTCTGAACTTCCCGAAAGCCGACTTGTCGCAGCCACTCCCCCTTGTCCACCTTTCAGACCCGCTTATGGTTCTCTCACATGCTCGCTGCAGACAAGTCGCTACTGAATCTTCCAATTGTTATGCACCTTCATGGGCAGCCTGATCATAGTATCCTTGAGAAATCACTTTCGGAGCTGATTTCCAGAAATCCCATTTTGCGGACCGCATATCAGGAGGGAGAGGAGTATGCCGAGCAGAGAGTAATGCACGACCGAGAATTCATTCTCAAGTTTCAAGATATATCTCCAATCGAAGAGGCAACCCAAGCCCTGAAGCCTCTTGTTGCGGCTCTGAAGATGAAGCAGATGAAAATTGAAGAGGGAGAGGTGATTGATGGAACTTTGGTCAAGATCAGTGAAGATGACTTTGCTTTGGTGCTCATAATGCACCACATCTGCACGGACCGAAGTAATACACAATCATTCATAACGCAGCTATCCGCGATTTATGACACCTTCCATCAGAGAGGGAACATCAGCACAATCCCGAGTCCCAAGTTGAACTACGGAGACTTCACCCTGTGGCATAATGACTTACTGTCAACCAGCTCCATGAGTTCGGAAATCGAATTTTGGAAGAATCAGCTATCTGGAATGCCTTCTAGCTGTGAGCTGCTACCCTTTGCCAAGTCGAAACGGCCTTCATGGGATGATTATGGCCGGGCAACCACCACGGCAGAGGTAAACCCAAGTCAACTCAAACGTATGAAGCGGATTTGCTTGCAATCCAAAACAAGTCCCTTCCAGTTCCTTTTCGCCGCTTTCCGGGCATTTCTATACCGTTACACCGCAGACAAAGATCTGACGATCTTGATGGTGGATGGAAATCGACCCCACGCGGACTTGAGCGACGTGCTGGGATTCTTTGTCAACATGACACCGATTCGCTGCCAAACCACGTGTGAGAGCAGCTTCGAAGCTCTTTTGTTATCTACGAGAGACCGTATCTTAGAGTCCATGTCCCACAGTACCGTGCCATTTGACGTGATTGTCACCCAAACCCAACAAGAACGAAGTACTGGTCACTTCCCATTGGGCCAGGTTATGATCAATTATCAGCAACCCGATGGCCAAGACGTTTATCAGACTAAAGATTTTGTAATCCAGAAGACGGAAGCACAAGATATGGTTTCTGGTTGTGAATTGAATCTGCGAGCTCGAGAGGACCCGGATAACGCCCTTCAACTGCAGCTGGAATACTCCACCGCGTTGTATGGAGACACCGACATGCAAGTCTTTTTTGAGAACTTCGAGACTTTCCTCTCCAGCCTTATTCAAGACCACCGACAGCCGATCGATGAAGTCATCATGTCCGGTCCCAAGGAGATTGAACGACTGGCAAACAAATTCTGGAATGGCCATTCAGGATCTCATTCTCGAGAGCATCCGAGCCTAACTGGACAAATCCTCCGTGTCGCAGAGATGCAACCGAATGCCATTGCCATTACGACGTCACAGAGCCAGACCATTACTTATGGTTGCCTGGTTGACTCCGCTCGTCGACTAGCCTTTTCGCTACAGAGTGCAGGTATCGGGCCCAGGCAACGCATTGGAATCCTCGCAACCCCGGGTATTGACATGGTGACGGCCATGCTGGGAGTCTTGTTCAACCGATGTGGCTATGTTCCAATGGATCCCACCATGGCTGTTGGACGCTTAGCATTCATCACTGACGATTCCGGCATGGATTTACTGCTCTTCGATGAGGCGTGCAGCGACTTAGCATATAATATTCGATCCCAGGCTCAAGGTCATTACGATACTATGAGCGTCAAGAAAGCCACTAGCTCGCAATGGCCGGCAGACCTTCATCAGTCTTTGCCTGGTGATCCTTTCTATATGATGTATACTTCGGTAAGTTGACCCCACACGGTAAGCTAGAGAATGAGCAAAAGCGCTAACCATTGGCTGTCCGATGATTTAGGGTAGTACTGGTACACCCAAGGGTGTTCCACTTTCCCAACAAAATGTTCACGAAATGCTGGCAGCGATGCAGGAACAGTTCAAATTCTGCCCCGACGACCGGTTTCTGCACCAGATTTCACCTTCTTTCGACCTTTCTGTGGTGGAGCTTTGGTCATCGCTGGCCATCGGTGCTAAGCTTTGCATTGCCAGCATGGGAATACGGCATGATCCTGTGCTTCTCGGCGAATATATGCGCCAGGAGTCTGTAACCGTCACGTACTTTACCCCAACTCAATTTGCTCTGGTGATAGAGCACAACGGTGCTGCCTTGACGGCATGTCCGGACTATCGCATTGCGTTGCTGTGTGGAGAGCGATTGCCCTCACGCCTCGCAGATGCATTCTACCGATTAGGATGCCCGGCGGCTCTGTATAATGCCTGGGGCCCAACTGAGGCAGTAGTCCAGACTACTCTCCATCCGGTCCGCTGGCCCGAGGATGATGTTATCAACATTCCTATTGGCAAAGCCCTTGGAAATTGCCGACATTATATCGTGGATGGGTGCATAAATCCCCTACCAGCGGGGTTCGTCGGAGAAATCTGCATTGGAGGCCCCCAGGTAGCGACCGGGTACTGGAATCGTCTCGAGGTCAATCGTAAGCAGTTCGTGGATAACTCATTTGCCTCCGCGCACGACAAGGACTGTGGATGGACGACTCTCTTCCGAACAGGAGACTTAGGCCGTTTCCTGCCCAATGGAAACCTAGAGTTCCTGGGTCGCATTTCTGGTGACAAACAAATCAAATTGCGTGGATATCGAATTGATCTTGGTGAGATTGAACATGTCCTGCACCGGTCTGTATCACCGGATGAGGCCCAAGGCGTTGTCGATCTTGCAGTCGTGGCCTATTCAACGGGCGATGACTCAAGCTCACTGACAGACGACCGTTGGCTTGTCGCCTTCATTGTTCCCAAGCAGCCTATGGCCACTATGGCTGACAAGACCAAATTCGCCACGCTTCTGTACTCACGCGCCAAGTCTTCACTCAGTCATTACATGCTTCCCAACGTGTATCAATTTATTGAAAAACTACCAACCACCGCCAGTGGCAAGACAGATCGACGAGCCCTTCTCGGACTTGACATGGATTTCATTCGTCCAGATTTGGATGGCACAGCCTCGATTAATTCAAGCCAGAAGTCCTCTTTGCATGATAGCCAAGCGCCGGCTGAGCAGGTTAGTGAAAGCACTATCAAGACGGTCAATCAAGTCTGGCAAGAAGTGCTCAAGCTGGACACCCCCGTACAATCGACGGCCAATTTCTTTGAAACGGGGGGCTCGAGCATTCTTCTTCTCCGTCTCCAATCCAAGCTTCGAGCAGCAATGAATGTCTCTCTCAGCTTGCAGGACATGATTCGGGGACCAACGCCAATCCAACTAGCCAACCTGCTGCATGGAAGGGTTCTTGGATCCACTACCTCCCAAGAAGAAAATACAGATCACGTCGACTGGATCATGGAGACTACCCTGCCCAACCATACTCGTTATTATCCTTCGGCTTCCGGGGTAAAGTCAGCTATGACTGATATACTCTTAACTGGCGCAGACACATTCCAGGGGATTCATCTGTTGGCCCATCTCCTTGTTCAGCATCCTGGTGTGATCATCCACGTCTTGGGCACGCATTCCCCCCTCGACCACGCCCGCATATTTACGTTGCTATTGGAGAGCAAATTGATCAACGAAACGCTAACGGGTGAGCAAATTCTCACTCGTGTTCGGGTAATCCCTGGATTCTTGGGTCAAGAATCCAATTTTGGGCTCTCGCCTTCTGAGTTTGAGAATCTTGGAAGGTCGATATCGACCATCTATCATCTTGCCTCAGAGGTCTCCTTGCTCAAAACCTTCCACGACCTAAGACACATTAACACTACCTCCATTCTTTCCCTCGTTGAGCTGTCTCATTTTGGAGGGAGCGACATCCACTACCTGTCGACCTGGAGTGTTCCCCACCTCCAATCCTGGTCTGACACTCAAAGCTCCCTTCCCTCCATGAATATTCTGGAAGACAACGCAGGTCACTTTACTCCCCAGCCCACAAGCCAGCATGGCTACTTCAAGTCTCGCTGGGCAGCTGAAATGCTTCTCACACGAGCCGCAGATCGAGGCTTCCCGGTCACCATCTACCGGGCCTCCAGCAGCACCGGCAACACTAGCACGGGCGTCGCGTCCTCTCAAAGTGATTTCGTCCGAGGCCTGATCCTGGATATGATTCGCCACAACGTCATTCCAAAGGCCGGAACAACGGATCATCCTTTTGTAGTCGATTTCGTTCCCGTGAACTACCTCGTCGACGTTCTCATCCGGCTTTCGATGCGACGGAGGAATGCTCAGGAGGCCTTTTCCTCAACTGCAGACCTTCAAATTTTCCACATCACCAACCCTAGGCCCCTACCTCTGAAGCAACTTCCAGCTCTGACAGGGCTCATTCGTGGCGATGACAATCCAGATCAGATCGGGCAACATGTCAGTGTGGATGACTGGCTTGCACACTCAACTCAAGGCAATGCTGGTGAGGACGAGCAATTACGCCGAGAGGTTTTGGGTGATTACTTCCGGCAAGGTCATAATATGTTTGCGTTGGATCGAAGCTGCACTGATGCTGCACTGGCCGGTGTGGAAGATTTGACGATTTGCCCGTCGGTAGATGAGACATATCTACGGGCCTTGTGGAGGGAGTGACTCACATGAGTATGCTGGTTGATTTTTGATTTTCTAAAACTGTCTGTAATGCTCATCTTCTACTTTGTTTGAAGAACAGTCGTTCCCTTCGCTACATTAATATGATGATCATTTACTTTTATTCGATCTCAAAGTTTTGGCCTTTATGTTACCAACTCCCCTTGTATGTACGTGTGTTCTGCAAGTTCTTCACACTGAGTAGAAAATCCATAGGCAGATCCAGGTATAACTTGGCTGAGGAAGGTTTGGTAAATTTAGGATTTTGTTTCAATAGTATGATGGGTATAGAAGCCGTATATGGAAACAACGTCTCAATCCATATCGTTCTCTCTGGCGGTCCTTTTCTTACATGAACGCTGAATGATTAACAATCCATGGAGCTTTCGCTATTTGTGCCTTTCTCTATATAGGCAATAAGTTACTTATTCAAGGATCTTCACTACCCCCAGCCTAGACCAGATCTTGGATAATGTAGAAACGCACCTAAAGAGAAGATACCAGCATGGAAGGGGAAGGACACGTCAGTGCTTCAGGGGTGTGCGGGATAATCTGGTGCAAAATAGTAGTTTCAGGGCCGTTCAGGCAAAAAGCCAAAAGTGGCTGAAGGCTAAAGCGGCAAAAGAAAGCTGTCGAGCGAATCAAAAAAGACAGATGAACTAAATCATACAACAGTTGGTATTCGTTGGTGGTCACCGACCCAACTACTAATCTATGTATGGCAGAGCGTACGGGATGCCCAGTTCCCTTAAGTCTATGGTCGTATGTGGGATGATGTGATTGCATCTGTGTTCCTGTTTCAATCACTACTTTGCGGTCATTACGAGTGCAGAAATCTTCAGCCAAAAAGGGAGCCGATCCGGCCTAACATGGTAATTGTTGCTGCCGTTCCCACGGCTCTGCGACTAATGTAATGACTGACTGGGTTAACGTTCCATGCTACCATCTCTTCCCCAATGGCCTAGCTATATTCAAACAACCGAAAAAGGAGCCGGTCCGGCCTTAACATGGTAATTGTTGATGCCGTTTCCACGACTCTGCGACTAACCCAATGGCCTAGTCATATTCAAATGACTTCTCAGAGTCCATCAGGAAGTTCGCATCGTTGTTCCTCTCACCATTTGTTGAAGGCATTGATATCAAAGCCCTCCCACAAAAGCCTTCCATACTCAAGTTCGCGGACAACTTTTCCATCACCATCCCACCAAATCGCCGATAGCATGATCATACCCGAGGATTCGCCCGCCTTGATTCCAGGGGGGAAGGTTAGGCTTGGCTGCCTCGGGGGGATCAATTTTCAATGTGAACCGTGTCACGCTTTCCAAGACCGCACACGAGCCGGGCTCGGAACTGCCGTGGAGCGAAATGGCCTCAACTGAGATATCCTTCATAAGACCGCCAAATCCCTTGTTCTGTTGGAACCAAGTCTCTTTAGGTGACCTCACAATACCGAGGGCTGTATAGAAATAGAGTGTTAGAATGGTATTTGAGAAGGGAAAAGGGAATTAGCTCTTACGGATATCGGACATGTGATAATCATCAGCCACCATATTATCCATTTTCGTGGCATCGGCATTGGCGAAAGCTTCGAAGTACTCAGTAATGCGCGTCAGCAATACCTTGTCCTCGTGGTTTCGGATACGGGCATTGTTAAATGCGGGTGAGGTCGAAGCCATATTGTATGATATGTGATGTAGTAGGTGTTATAAAATGACTATGGTTGTTGAAAGGATAGGCAAAGGATGGAAGCCGTATTTATACTTCTATACCTCAATTCGAGTAAAAACTAAATCAAAGGGTCCCCAAGTTCTCTTCACCTACATCAAATCCCGACGCGTAGTTCGTCACACTTCAGCTGCAAGCTAGAACCAGTTTTCGCCACCTGGGCTTGCCGGCTTTCGAGAGAATTAAGTCATTGCCAATTGAAAAATATTTAAGAGTTACACCATAGTGCATATTGTCTGTAATAATCTACATCACCGCCACCTGCGGCTTTTGTTCCACAGCGCATAACAACTGGACAAGGTTAAGGACGGTGTTTTACATAATAAGAATTCATCGTACTTTCCTCTTGAGGCAAAAGTCGTCTTGAGACAGGCTACACCATAATTTCTTTAGTATTTAATCACCGCTACCTATAGCTTTTATTCCATAGCGCATAATAACTGGACGAGGTTAAGGACAATGTTTTACGCAAACAAGAATTCATTATACTTTCCTTTTAAGGCAAAGAGTGTCTTGAGACAGAGATTGATGTAAGACAACCATTGGTAAAAGACAATGGATTCAAGTAATGATCAGTGGGGAAAAAGCAATTGAAGAGGCCTGGTCAAAATGAGATTACTCTACAGTATATTGCAATAATAAATGCTTGGCTACTCAACAAGCCCTTCTCCGCCAATTTTGCAGGTCCGTGCATTTTTCAATACCTCTACACCCCCCACATCTTTGACAAAAGATATTATTTCAACCTACTTGTCACAACCAACTTATTACATAACATAGCGCACGCGGAAAACGAATGACATTGGCACCAATAACCACTTTATGCCAGACCTCGAGAACGCAGGGAAATCGACCATATCTACCGGGGCATGAGCTGGACCCTAACAGCTCCCTGAGAGGTATTTTGTCGAAGGTTCTCTGCGCGAACTTCGGTCATGGTGATTATTGGTACGTTCGTAGGTACGTTCGTACTTCGAATATGCCTCAATTGAAAGACCCCAAAATCAGCCAATCAGAACGAAGGATCAACGGCAACTCCCGCTCGCCGGCCAGAGATCGCCGAGATCGAGCCTTACCAATTAGCGCCCAGCATCACATCGCCCCGGTTACACACCCCACTGAGTTATTTCTGGTACTGCAATTGACGTAGCAATTAGTGCAGCAATAATTGACGCGTGAATTACGCCACACTCAGCAAGCAAGGAATACGACCCGCCCCCACAATCACACCAACTCGCGTTACACGAGGATGATTTACATGCCCCACCTGGTCGTACACCAGCACGCACCTAAAACACGACCCCTTGCCTATAGCATATGGGCCTCATGACCTATAGCGTTCAACAATTGGTGTGATATAGAAATACCATAGTGCTGGCTTGGCGGGACCCTGCGTAGGCTAGTGGGTAGATAAAAATCCATGAGGACACTAATAAGGTGGTGCTACCCTTAACCAAACATTCTTACATAAGATTTCTCTTCGTGGCTTACTACGGTCCTAGTAACTCTAGGCTTTAGCGAGTTAACTAATTATAGAGATAAATATATAGAGGATTTTCGCGAGGTTTGATGCACCATAAAGGTGTATTAGAGTCTACCTATAGTTAGGTGACCTATAGCCTCCGTACATAGATGGCGCTTCTTCCTCTGTCCCTTCTTCTCTCCTCTATATACCTCAATACTATATTATTCTATCAATTCGTTTCTTCTTGTAGCAGTAAGCTATACTACTTTAGCTTTCTCTCTTTCTTTCTTTCTTTCTTTCTTTCTTTCTTTCTTTCTTTCTTTCTCCTCTGATCCTCGACCAGCGTGTAGCGCTGACAAGAACCGTTTTTTCCTAAGAAGTTATCTGTGGGATCTAATAGAAACGTGCCCGAGCCTGCGATCTCGATAAGTTAGGAAGAACACCACAATTTCAGAAGAACACTACTGCTAGCCACATTAGGGAAAGCGTAGTAAATGTAATTCAGAGAGTAACATTATTGAGTACATACCCAAGTACCTACTTGCTCACGTTATTTTGTAGACTACGCTGGAATTTGAAGGTGATCAAAGACTGATACCCACTAAGCTTACTTATATGATGACTCCAATGAAGCGTCATCTCGCATATTGAAGTGAATTAAGCGAGGGTGATGCGATGTCCTTCCATAATTGAGATAATTCTTTTACTGAATTACAACTACTGCGCCATACCAGATATAGAAATGATGTGGTGTCCAACTGATTTTGTGGTGTTCAAATAGTGAGCTCCATTTGGAAGCTTTGCAGGAACACATAACAAGTTGAAGCCTTCTCATCCAACCACACCTCCAGCCACCATGCTCGTGAAACAATATTTCTTGGACTATTTGATAACTGGGGGTTGATTTTTAGGGCAAGAAGGGCACTGAATAACAAGAATATGTTGTGTGGCCTCGCAGCCTCTCACACTTTCTCTTTCCATACAATTTCTTTACTTTTTTGGACTGCTTTGGTATGGGTTGGGCCAGAGAGTAAGGGAGTCTCTAATGGTAGCTCATCCAGCATTTGCCTCGAGTTTGTTCTTAAAACCATTCTGGCTGATGCTATTTGTCCCACACGTGAACGTCCTTATTTTCATTAATCATTAATATAGAAATTTGCCTAAAACAAGTTTTGCTTCAAGTACACTTGGTAAGTTTTCTTTGAACTTTACCCATCACCAACGCGCTTATGAACCGCATATCCTCAAAATACTAGCTGGCACGGTTCTCCAATCCGCCACATTCTCAATAGGAGGTTGATTTAATTTGCCCAATACATATGCTTGTCGTATTGAAAATGCCCTTTTGAAATTAGTAGCGAGTCCCTAATCGTAAGTTCAGGTGATGAACGCACAAATAGGATAAGAGGTTGGCCGAAGTTTGGGTGTGACTGGAAGATATATTGATCAGTTTGAACAAAAAGGTCTGAGCCCTGGCACTTACTTCATTGCCCCAACAATATACAAGGAGCCGATCAATCCAGAATCTTTGATATGTTGAATCACCATTGGGTCCTGTAGCAATTCGGGAAAATTCTGGCTTGTCGGAAAAAGGCGATTACCATCCACTGCCGCCCACACACCGCGAATCTCGTCTCTTTGAAAAATATTAGCCCTGAGTTAGTACGGTTCAGCAAATGCTTACATAGGCTGTCCTTGCAGATTGAAATATTGCCATTCGATAAAAAAGAACCCCCGTGGATCAAAGTTCAGCTTGCAAAATGGTTCGTAGACCACATTGACGCACCATGCATGTATACCCGGACTGAATACGGTGTAAGGGGTTCCTACATCACCAATTGACAGCTCCCTCATCTGGAGGTATAGAAGCCCTTGATCTTGCCCGGTGTTCGTCAAATCGAGTAGATCATTGACAACATAAATCAGAGATTTGCTGGCAGAATGCGACTTGGTCAAACTTTCACGAGTTTCTGCATCAAGGGCACCACCTAATGCAATTTCAAGATTGGTGATGATCGAAGTGAGCGGCGTTCGAAACTCATGAGCAGAATTGGCCAGCAAAAAGTGACTTTGCATGGAATTTTGTTTCTGGCGCATAACTTTGATGTATTTACCGTAAACGAAGCACAGTATGGCTGCTATCTCCATGTCGTTTTCGGTCCACTCTCGAGATTGACCTAAAACTGTCTCTCGCCAAGCTTCAAAGCTACTACGAGGTTCCAGATACCGCGCGGTTCCCTTTTGTTTTACGACGTTATAAGGGTCACCACCCCATTTTATCTCCGAAAGATGGCCCTTGCGGAAGAACACAAGGGAGTCACGACCATCAGCCGATAATGGCATGTACAAGAACCCCGAGATGATTTTCAGACCGGGAGGGTAAAAAAAATCGGGAAAGTCTCGAATGATATCGTAGGAGGCGAGCACGGTGTTTGTTTGGCGTATGCGGAGGAATCCTAACAGGGCGAGAATTTCTTGCGAGTTAGTGTTATACATACCGCCAAAGAGATGTGTTTCTTCATGAATCGAGAGAGCTCCGTAGTCTGCATCGAATAGCCGTAGCAAGGTGTCTGCTGACGCAATAATGTAACTCGAAGGATTGGTTTGGGTTGGAAATGTATTGATTAATCTCCGTGCTCGTAGTCGAGACGTATAGGAAAGACGTTTGATATTGCGCGACACCACATCGCCTAATAGGCGGCACATTTTCCGAATGGGGAAGGACACGCGCATGCCTTCATTTCCGTAGGAATGGCAAGAGATCAAGCCCCACAGATCGTTGGAACCGTTAACGCTAATGGACATACATGAACGAACTTTCATATGGGTAAGATATTTGATGTGAATAGGTGATATAGCACGCAAGTATGCATGTGTCATATCTAAAGGTGTTTTTAGGTCTTCCATTGTTCGGCATACAAGCCGTGATGTAACTTGGTCACGATCATAAAGTAGCCGAACTTTATTGATTCTGTACAGTTCACGGGCTTGCTGGGGGATATCGGAAGCTGGGAAGTGGAAGTCTTGGTATAGATCAGCAGAGTGTTGAAGTTGGGGATCAACCAGCTCGGTAACAACTTGGCCGTTCCAGCTGCTATCAAACCGATATATTAAGACTTTGTGGAATCCAGTTAGATCCTTGATGAGGCTTGCAGTGGCATGAAGTAGGGTCTTGAGATCGTTAGCTAGGCCTAACTGCTCTTGGATCTGAGTCAAGGCACCGAAAACCTCCATTGCCGCGGCCTCGCCCCTACTTCGCCGAGCATTACGAAAAGTCCGAAGTGGCTGACTGAGATTGATATGGGTAGTCGTAATCTGCTCGATAGTGGGAGATTCACTCAGGGAGCTGCTGGTTGGGCTTGTTTCGGTTCCACCAACATTAAGTGGGTTGAGCTCATCATCTTCAAGTTCAAGTTCACAGATAATCAAGTCTTTTTGAGTTGGGTTGATATGTGCCGCGCACCAAAATCGACGGATTTGACCAAGACCTGTAATAATTGAGAGGGAGAAAACTTCAGGGCCATCTGCAGTGGTGTCGTGCATATCGTCGCGAAGAGAATCAACATGATACAACAGTGTGTCTGCTTGATCTGCATCGAGGATATCACAAAAGCTCTCCAATTCAAATAGTTGGTTGGGAGAGTATCTCATGAGTTCATATGAATTTTCGCTAACAATCCGAATCGCAAATAGGTTTGGAGACTCCTCTCGCAGTGCGATGATCACACCAAAACTTTGGATGGCACCAGGTATCCTGATCGGTTCGTCCTCACAGTATTGGAAGATGGGCCCATCTCTTCCTGTAATTACGGCGTGTCCATTTTCAATCATGATATGCTTGAATCTAGTTGTCACATGATCATGGGCCTCGCCATATGAATGCCCCGGATACAGTGGTTCTTGGAGGATCGCATTCATTGCAGGCTGGTTTTCGCTTGACAGTGTATCTTCCGTTATTAACCTGGGTATGTTTGTCGCCATGCTTTAAGTGTTTGCATTTTGTTTTCAATCGATGAACAATATATATACGGAATAACTTCAAATAAGTGGTGACGTAGGGTGGCTTTCTACGGCCAAAGGTCGCATCATCTTGTGCTTAGTCATCATTCTGGACCTCATGTTTAACCTGGCAGAACAGCTCAAACCACCGTCATCACGAAGACAAAAATCAACCAAGTCAAGCTCATGCAGTCAGGAACAACCTACTGGATTGCCATACATAGGTATGTAAAGGACAACGTAAAGGCAGTGATTAGAGTCGATGTTCTCCCACAAAATCAGACCAAAACATCCCGATTAGGCATGCGACTATTTTGGCCGCTAAGTAGATGGCGCTTTTTGATCTAGATAGTGTTAGTGGCTTCAAACACTCCATGAGGTAGTGGATGGCATCGAAATTCATGGAATAGCTCTCGTTAGGCAATATAGTTTTGACAATGCCCTATTGGCTGCAAGCCACCTGACTAGCCTGACACCGATGACGCCTGCCCGACGCCAGTGGCTGACCCTGTTTGAAGAACTTTATATACCTTACTTAGAGTTGCTCTTCCCAAGGTTGACACATTTCCATCTCCAGCAATTTCGAGTTATCATCCAACATGGCTTTACCATGGATCTATGCCGTTCGGATCGCCCAAATCATTTTTGGCCTGATCGTATTAGCTTTGACTGCCTATGGTGCGTGGATGCATGAGCCTCTATATTCCCCGCGTTAACCAACTAACCCTCTTTTTTTAGTGGTCAGTACCTTCAACGGGTGGTCGTACTCCAGTACTGTGGATTTCAACCTGTTCCTGGGCTGCTGGACAACATTCCTAGCCACTCCTTATCTGGCAGCCGCGCCGATCTATGCGCCACACCTCGCCCACCACTATGTGATTCCGGCTGTAGAAGTGATCACAATGATCTTTTGGTTCGCGGGCTTTATCGCCATGGGTGCTGAATTACCCCCCGCGGCCGGCTGCACATACAGTACCTGTCGTGCCCTCCAAGCCGTGACGGTGTTTGGATCTTTTGAATGGTAAGTTTTACCAATCTCTTCAACTTCATCAGCAGCTGACCCGGTCGGACACAGGGCCCTTTTCGTGGTAACCACTTATTTCGCCATTGTCGATCTCATGAATCATCGCAATAGCGGCGAGACTGCCCAAAAGACTCATAATGCCCATCTTGGAGTCTGAATGGCCGAGGATATTGATGCGTGTGTGGTGAACAATAAGTGAGAGCGAGTTTGTTTTATTTTGTTTATGTTTAAGCGTTCCCGATACCCAAGCTGTATGTCATACTAATTAGTGGAATGCGCTTATCGCCCCACGGAAGCGGTGGAATCCACGGTTGCGGCCAATTCACGGTTGATTTTTTTTCCTCAAGTCGAGATCCCGAAATCCTCGTAATTGCAGTGGAGTTCATTGGTCGAGGCTATTCTTTTCATTCGTTTCTCTCTCTCAGATCCAGAGAATGGATAATGAAATTAGTATTACATAAATTCCTCACTATTATCTGTAGCATCATGGCATGATGTTATATTTGTAGCGTCACATCGAGATTTTTGAACTCTGACTGATAAGCAATAGTCATACACTTGATCAATAAGTATTGATATGAAAAGTCCACGTAACGCAATATATGCAGGAATTCCTGGAACTCCCAATCAGTCGCCACCAGAGGGAAAATCTCTGTTGGGGACCGTGGCCCACATTGACGGGAAACATTGAAAAAGTTCGTCGTGGAACGGGAAAACTTTGATTGAAAAGAAAAACTTTTCTATAGATAAGATTGAAGTTCCAGCATCGAGATTGATTTTTCTACGGAGTAGAGATCCTTCTCAGGCTTGATCTCTCAATCAATCTCTTAACGTTGCATCGAGTTTCTTTTACCTAAGATTTTGTCCCCCTCTGCCGATCTAGGACGTAGGGTTTGACAGCGTCGCGTGTTTCTCCACATCGGCCTTTCCCTCGGAGGCATCCGCTCCTGTGCAGGTTGCGGTCCTAAGTGGAGACTGGTGCGCGCGACCTCTTGACTCAATTCAGATCCTTCTTTCCTCCACTTCCGATTACCGCTCACCATCGACAACGTCAGGTATGGCTTCTGGCAAGAGCTGGAGTGCGCCGTGGTCTGAGAAGGGAAAGATGGATTACGAGACTCCCATTACATCGTCGCAGGTGCCCGCCGACGATGATCAAGACTATGAGAAATATGGCGCCAACCGGGACTCCAACCCCATGCCCGACTTGAAACGGAAACTGAAGAGCAGACACTTGCAAATGATTGCCATTGGTGAGTTAGACGCTCTATCGACTCAAGATATGTCACGCTCACAATTCCTTTTTTCTCTTCAGGTGGTACAATTGGAACTGGTCTCTTCATCGGTAGCGGTACCGCCATCGCAGATGCTGGCCCCGTGGGCGCTCTCATTGCATACATCTTCGTCGGAACCATCGTTTACTCCGTCATGACAGCCCTTGGAGAAATCGCCACCTATATGCCCATCCCCGGTGCCTTTACTGCGTATGCGACGCGATTCGTTGATCCCAGCTTGGGATTTGCCATGGGCTGGATCTATTGGTTCTCTTGGGCCTCGACTTTCGCTCTCGAACTTACCGCCACCGGTCTGATCATTCAATTCTGGGATAGCACCATCCCCATCGCTATCTTCATCGCAATTTTCTGGGTCGTGATCATTATTTTGAACATGCTTCCTGTTAGCTTCTACGGTGAACTCGAGTTTTGGTTTGCCAGCATCAAAGTGAGTTAAAATCTGCGCCTGCGTTGTTGAAATTCATGCATCTCGCAACTTTTATTCAGCAGAGCTTTCAATGCTGACTGGGAGCTATAGGTTCTTACCGTGATCGGTTTCATGATTTTCGCCATTTGCGTCGATGCGGGTGTTGGAACCCAGGGATACCTCGGTTTCCGTTACTGGGTCCACCCCGGACCCTTCGTTGCTTACATGGTCGATGAAATTGGTGGCCAAGACGCCCTGGCCAAATTTGTCGGCTTCTGGTCCGTTTTGATCCAGGCTGGCTTCTCCTACCAGGGTACTGAGTTGGTCGGTATCGCCGCTGGTGAGACCGAGAACCCTCGCAAGACTGTCCCTGCGGCGATTCGCAAGACATTTTTCCGTATCATTTTCTTCTTCGTCCTGACCATTTTCTTTATTGGCATCGTCGTGCCTTCCAATAACCCTGGTCTTCTGGCGAGTGAGGGCAGCGGAGCCAGTGCTAGTAACGCCAATGCCTCTCCATTTGTGATTGCGGCTCGACTTGCTGGAGTTCAGGCGCTTCCCAGCATTATCAACGCCGTTCTGCTCACAGTGGTGCTTTCCGCCGCCAACTCGAACGTTTACAGCGGTAGTCGTATCATTATTGGTCTGGCGCAGGAGGGTTTCGCGCCGCGCTTCTTCAAGAAGACGACTAAGGGCGGTGTGCCCTATTATGCCGTTGGCTTCACCGCTCTCTTCGGCCTTTTGGGTTTCCTAAATGTGTCGGATGCGGGATCGACCGTTTTTAACTGGTTGCTCCAGATTGCTGGTGTGGCTGGCTTCATCACCTGGGCCTCTTTGAACCTTTGTCATCTTGCCTTCATGCGGGCGCTCAAGGCGCGTAACATCTCCCGGGATGTGCTGCCGTACAAGGCTATGTGGCAACCATATTATTCGTGGTATGGGCTGTTTTTCAACGTCCTGATCATCCTCACTCAAGGATTCACCGCGTTTATCCCGAACTTCCAGGTAAAGGAGTTCTTCATCGACTATCTCAGTTTGATCCTGTTCGTGGTCCTTTACGTGGGCCACAAGCTTATCTTCCGTCCGCCGTTCGTCAAGCCTATTGAAGCCGACCTGGACACGGGCCGAACCACCTTTGACAATGAGACTTGGGAAACGAATGAGCCTACCACTTGGTATGGCAAGGCGTGGCTCTGGATCTCTGGATAATTGATCGAGTAATTTTTAACCCTTTTTACATATACTTACTTTTTGGTTTTGAGCTTCTTGGCATTGGGTGCGGCGTTTCAGTACATACAATCAGTTGTTACCTATATATAGTTTGTCTATATAGTATATCTCCTCTAAGAAGCATACATTTAAATTTTACATATTTATACCGAATTTTGTGCAAACCTAAAATATTAGGTATCATAGGACCGAAAACGTCGGGACATCCCCATGTGAAACGCATGTGGAATCCATGAATGACATCGGCATGCATAAAGTTCGGGACAGGGGTGGCAAGCCACTAGTGCAGGAGTACTTAATAATGTA
Organism: Penicillium pulvis; assembly: GCF_028828015.1. Lineage (NCBI taxonomy): Eukaryota > Fungi > Ascomycota > Eurotiomycetes > Eurotiales > Aspergillaceae > Penicillium > Penicillium pulvis. Next base: position 831,288 of record NW_026643072.1, read on the forward strand.
TGGGGCCTCCCACTGTACAACAGGTACCCGCCCCCAAGCCGAGGTTCATCTGCAGGGTCCACTTTGGTCTTGACACGAGATGGAGAAATTGCCTAACATTGTCGCTTTCTCCGGATTTCTCTTCGTACAACTCCGCCCCCTTCTTTCTCCCTCCCCACACTTTCTACTCTCCTGTAAAGGTGGACGTTGTGCTGGGACACTCTTCACTTCTTGTCTCTGTATTTTCTCTCTTTAGAAATCCCTCAAACTTTCACTTGCAGGTCCATTTCAGAACGAGGTAAGTGCTTCCCGAGGTTGCCGTCTATCCGCAATGACAGGGTTCTGACCGTCAGAGTGCAACTCTACCAGATAGATCATCATGTTCTTCTCCCCACCCGCTCACCTCGCCAGGGCCGAGGAACTCAAGAAGGACCCCCCGAATGGTAAACCATACTGTATATCCATTCCCGGAAGCGAACAGCCTGGTCGCAGCCCGGTGTATCGCGCATGGCATTCTGAAAAGGAGTTGTTGAAGACACTGGATCCTCAGGTAGGCGACTACTATTTCGCTACGAGAACAAGGAAGTCGGATCGTTAACGTTACACCGCCTTGTAGGTTGTGACTGCTCATGATATGTTTGAATCGACGGCCAACCGCCAACCTAAGAACCACTGCCTCGGCTGGCGCCCGTTCAACCCCGCAACCAAGACCTTCGATGATTATCAGTGGCTCACATATGAGACTGTACAGAAGCGGCGTGCGGCGTTTGGTGCTGGTCTAGTGGAGCTGCATGTCAAGCACGACTGCCACCGCCCCGGCCAATATGGAATTGGTCTTTGGTGCCAGAACCGACCAGAATGGCAGATCACTGGTAAGCTCTTACTTTAGCCAGTTGATGCTTTTCTCAGCAACTGATTTATCTTTCAGATTTGGCTTGCATGTCCCAGGGCCTCTTCACTGTCTCCATCTATGATGTGTTGGCCTCGGACGCTACAGAATACATTATTAACCACGCGGAGCTGAGTTGTGTCGTCACCTCTCTTCCGCACATCCCCACTCTCCTTAAGCTCAAATCAGTCCTGCCAAACCTCAAGATGATTGTCAGCCTGGATCCTCTTGATGCTGGTGAACAGGATGGTCATTCCAAGCGCGCTCTGCTGGAGTCTATGGCCGCTGACCAGGATCTTGCGATCTACACAATTGACCAGGTCGAGGCTCTGGGAGAAGCCTCAAAGCGTGGATACAACCCGCCCTCCGCTTCGGACACGGTCACCATCAACTACACCTCCGGCACCACTGGACCACCTAAAGGTGTTGTTCTGACCCACCAAAGCGCTGTGGCTGCCACTTCGGCCGGTCTCATCACCATCGGCCAGTCTCGAGGCGACACCATGTGCTCTTACCTTCCGCTAGCTCACATCTATGCCCGTCTAGCGGAGCACGGAGCCCTCTGGGGTGGTGCCCGAATCGGCTATTTCCATGGTAACATTGTGGAGCTGGTTGATGACCTAAAGCAGCTGAGACCTACTGGCTTTATTTCCGTCCCTCGTCTCTACAACCGCTTTGGTACAGCAGTCCGGGCTGCCACTATTGAGGCACCCGGCTTCAAGGGTGCTCTGTCTCGACACATCGTTGCTGCTAAGACAGCCAATCTCAAGAATCCAGATCTATCCAAGGCTACGTTCCGGCACGCACTGTATGACCGGATATGGGCTAAGAAGGTGGCTGCAGCACTTGGGCTGGACCGCGCAAAGTACATGGTGTCGGGTTCGGCGCCTTTGGACCCTTCGTTGCACGACTTCCTACGTATCGCTACTGGTACCCCGGTTATTCAAGGCTACGGTTTGACTGAGTCTTATGCTTGTAGTACTGCCCAAGCAGATGATGATGTGTCATCGGGTAACTGTGGCCGTCTGGCTCCATGTATTGAGGCCTGCCTGGCCTCTCTGCCGGACATGGAGTACTCGGTGGAGGATAAGCCCTTCCCTCGTGGAGAATTACTGCTGCGTGGCCACAGTATGTTCCAAGAATACTTCAAGAACCCCGAAGAGACTGCAAAAGCGGTGACAGAGGATGGCTGGTTCCGCACTGGTGACGTGTGCACTTTGGATGCCATGGGCCGCTTCATCATCATTGACCGTCGCAAGAACGTGCTCAAGCTAGCTCAGGGTGAATATATCTCCCCCGAGCGGCTGGAGGGTCTCGTGCTTTCGGAGCTAGGCTACCTCGCCCAGGGTTACATTCATGGCGACAGCGTTCAGACCTTCCTAGTTGGCATTTTCGGTGTTGCACCTGACTTGTTCGCTCCATTCGCTAGTAAGGTTCTTGGTCGTACAATCGAAGGTACGGATCTGGATGCGATCAAGACTGCTCTAGAAGATGACAAGATTCGCCGTGCCGTAATCCGGGATCTTGAGCGCGTGGCCAAGAAACACAAGCTGGCTGGCTACGAGCGGGTTCGCAATGTTTCTCTGAAGCTGGAACCCTTCACCGTGGAAAACAACCTACTTACTCCCACGTGAGTCTCCTATATGCTATTTCATTTGCCAGATGTTCGTTCTTTACTGACTGTGATTATAGGCTTAAACTGAAGCGCCCTCCTACTGTCAAGCTGTATCGCGGACTTTTGGATCAGCTCTATGCTCAAGCGCTGGAGGAGCAATCTGCCCCTCGGGCCAAGCTGTAGTTTTGGAACTCCCTAGACATATCTTTCTCTTGTCACGGTTCATAATGCCCAGGTGGTTGAACCGACCGGCCCAGCAAGAGTCTGGATCGGGTTTTGTACATAGATCTAACTTTGGCCTTAAGCCGGGCGCATTGTAGTATATTGAGCTTGAATGAACTTTTATCAATTTTTATCATTTGTCCTTCCAAGGTTCCGGAATCCGTCCAATGCTACCTGAGAAGGTACCCGTGAACCAATATTGGAAGTTCAGGTACCTGGAGGATAGATAGCCCTCCAGCGGTAGCCCGGATATATCCTTAGATATATTTACATATTCAGCTGGCTACTTGTATATTTTTGATGGCGGGGAAGATCCCACCCGTGGACCTGAGCAGTTGCTTTGGAGTTACTTTATCTGCATCTATTGTTTTCTAGCACGTTGTAGTCTTTTTTCATCAACCTGAGAATTATCAAGTAAGACTAGGGGAGAGAAAAAAAAGATCAAAAAAAGATATGACAAGAGTGGGATTTGAACCCACGCCTACAAACGTAGATCAGGAAATGATGTCAAGGTGAACCTTAACCTGACGCCTTAGACCAACTCGGCCATCTTGCCAATTGCTTGTGTAGAGGTGAGATATTTTAAATTATGTAGGAAAAATACAAGACACATAAATAAACCCACTTCTGAAGCGTTTTTGAGCCTTTGGAAAAAAGTTATGTACACAGAATCAAAAAAACTTAAACCTGTGGATCATTATGTAAAGATGTTGAAGATAAATATGTACATGACTATATGACCTGCCCGAAATAGAAGACATATCCTAGAAGAAGAGAAAATGAACTAGGTCCCGCACAATAATGTATGGGTGCAAGAAAAACCTTGAGACAAAAAAGAAATGACAAGAGTGGGATTTGAACCCACGCCCCGAAAACGAGATGCGGAAATCTGGATCAGGTGAACCTGAACCGCACGCCTTGGACCAACTCGGCCATCTTGCCTGTTGATGTATTGTGGCCAGAAATAAAACTACATGAAGCGGGCTATTGACCCTTGTACCTTATCGCTATATCTGTGGATCGACACGCACCCACTTACCATACGGGGTATACTCCATAGTTCCATATATTCTTTCTTGGACATGATCCCACTAATTGATCAGAGATCATATGTGTATTTCCATTCGATCATTTAAATAAATTAAATTAACCCATAAACTTTTACCTGTGGCCTACTGTGAGCCTAAATATTACGTTACGATCTACGTTTTGATTATCTTACTTGGGTACCTACTTGGGTATTGTTATCATCACCGCACCGCGTGATGGCTTACATACGCAGCATGACATGATCCCCGCGTTTTATCTGAATGTATTCTTGACACTACATTTACTTTCCCTTTGACCAAAAACTACCTTGTCCTATGTTTCCACCATGCGACCCGTTCCGGATCTACCACCTTACTCTCGAAAATCCTCCTTTGACGCTCCCTCTCCGTCCCTTGATCCCCGCAGCACTGCCCCCGCAACCTTCTTCCTATCACAGAACCCGCATGCCTCCGGGCTAGACCCGGACCTTACTCCACAAGGGGCTGGGGACCTCAAGGAGAGTATGTATGGGGTACAGAGTCTAAACGAAACAATATCTCGGTCGGAGTTAGCTGCAAGCTCATGCGACCACCCGGACCCAGCCTCGAGCAAGTCGTTGCAGGAGGATGATATGGAAGAGTCAAAGAATGCCCGACGACGCTCGACCTTGAAACCCTTTGGTTCTGTGATTCGGGAATCATCGATGCGACCATCGCTCACCGATGCAGCATCTCGTCCGTTAACCCCACTTCACCCTGATGAGCCATCTTCACTTCCCAGTAGCCCAAAATCAATCTCCAACCAATCTCTCCGACCCCTCGACGACATTTCGATCACGGATGAAACCGGTAGTCAAATTATTGAATCGGACGAAGAGTATAGGCCGGGGCCTTCGCCGCGCCTGGGGCCCCATGGAGCGTCGCAACTTATTATGCCAAGTATAAAAATGCCAAGTCGCCGGCCCTTTACAGAGAGGGGAAAGGCCATGGGCCGGTTCAAGATTCTTCTGGCTGGTGCTCCAGGTGGGTTATGGAAAAGTTTAAGTTCATTTAGAGTATTCTATCTCTTACTAACGATGCATCAACAGGCTCCGGTAAAACATCCCTCATCAAATCCATTGTTCAAACCTGCGAAGATATCGTACACGTTGATTCACTTCCTTCGGTGGATTCGTCTTTGGAGAGGCGCCGGTCGTCGCGCCCCCACTCTGATTCAGTCCCCACTCGCGGGGCCGCTATCGCTGAGATATACGCTAGTACCAAGCCCTATCCCTCCTGGTGGTCAGACCTCGAGGACTCACGTGTACTGCGGCGTCGGAAGAGTATTGGAGAAATTGTGTTGGAGCGTAATCTCTGCTTTGTTGATCAACCTGCCACGTCACTGAGCTGGGCGGGTCAAACCGACGTGGTTCTGCAGTACATGCGACAGCAACTCCAGCGCGCAACAGCAGCCCTTGCCGTTCCTGGTATTGATTTCCAGAATCTATTGGCAGGGAATGGTGGTTCCCAGGTGGATGCTATCCTATACCTAATATCAAATGGTATGTATCTGGTCACTCTCACCCTGAAAGAACTTGACGCTAATGAGTTGAATAGATACACTGACGACAGACGTGCAGTGTATTCGCAAGCTCTGCGAGCTAAGCAATGTCATACCGGTTGTGGCCAAAGCGGATACTCTGTCTTTTGATGAAGTCACGTCTTTAAAGACTAAATTCCATCATCAGGCACAGGATGCCGGAATCAAGCCCTTCATGTTTAATGACGTGCTACATGGAGGACTCCATGGGTTGGAGCCTCAGCCACCATACACTGTGTCATCTGAGAAGACTATCGATATGGAAATCATGGATGCTAGCACACTCATGAGTCCTGATTATGTTCAGCCTCTTAGTACATCTGAACTCGATACCTTGGTGGAAAAACTTTTTGACCGAGATAACCTCGCCTGGATGCGGCACTCGGCTGCCAAAAAATTAATGCAGCTACGCGGCGACTTTCCTCCCATCCCGCGGACAACAACTCCGCTTCATAATGCACTCTCTGGTACTACTGCGGGCTGGAGAGCTGCCTCTGGTTCGTCTATGGATACGTCAATCTCATTTGGCGAGTCGGCACCAAGTTATGCAATGGCACGGATTTCAGATTATACGAGACATGAGGAAAACATGGCCCAGGTTCGGCTGGCACATTGGGCAACAGACTTAAACCGAAGTCTGCAAAATGAACGTGACCGATACGCATCACTGGCCAGAGGCGATCGCGCCATATGGCTCACCGAGAAACTGAATGAATGCGTTGTGGATGGTTCGCTTGTGCCCATCTCGAAAACCCCGGGTTTTTGCGGACTCCAAATCCCTACCCACGAAAAGGGATCCGGCACTGCCATGAAAGCTCACCCGGGTACACCTTCAACTTACCGTGTTGCTAGTCTCAGCAGCCATGACCCTCTAGGCGTGGTTGGCTGGATTGACGACCTCGGACGACACAGCTGGGCAATTATGCAAGTCGTGGGCGGCGTTGGGGTTGTTGGTGGACTGGCCTTCTGGTTTGCTCGTGCGTGGGGACTTCCATCACGTACCTTATCTGAACTACAAGTGGAGTACTGGTTTGGAAATCTAGAGCGATGACTTCATACCCAATGATTCTATCATGGCCGACTGTCGGTTATGAAGATTGAGGACATGAACGAGCGACGCAGGTTCCACCAGAGCATGGACTTATGCATATCAGGATCGAGGAAAATCTTTTGCTAGCAGGCTGGCGTTTCGTTTCCCGGTGATCTTTCTTTCCCCTATTCCCCCTAGCATTATCAGTATTTTAACGCTACATTCTTCCCCAACACGTTTCTTGCCCTTTCCACATGCACCAACATGAGTTGTGATAGCTAGAAAGTACTAGCTGGGTTTAATAACACCAAACAATCATCCACGAATTCATCTTCAAACTCGTAGTATTCATAATGTACTACCTCATGCATTTATTTCCATTTTGACCAATTGCATAAATTGTACCCCCACCATCAATCCCACAAAGCACAATCTAAGAGGATGGCTCAACCAACTCCTCAAACCGTCTCAAGTCCATATCCTTCTCCAACAGAGGAATGACATAGGGATCGAAAGTCTTCCAGTACGGGTTGTTAAGGTGGTACTGCTGCGAAGATTCCTGCTCGTAGCGCTCAACGATGGTGAAATCCTGCGGGTCATGCACAGACTGCATCACGAACCAGGAGAGAGTCTCCTTATCCTTCGAGTAAACGGCCGAGGCCTCGAGGAGCTTAGCGTGCAGCTTGGAGATGGACTCCTTGTCTGCCTTGGCGCGCATGTCTGGATGCAGTTAGAAGGGATTCAAAAGAGCTATCTCCACGAAACAAGAGGAATTCAAGGGATCAAGGAATATGAATGCACAAGCTTGACAGAATTGTATACGTACGGACAACGATTGTGTAGACCATTTTGACTGAGGGTGGTGTGTATGTTCAATGGAGGTACCCCTCGAGCGGGGCAGAGGGGCATTTTACCTTTATATCACAGCTCCCGAAATTGCATCGGTGAACCGGGTTCGGGTGGGTTTGGTGGAGTAAAAATCACCGAGAAAGGTCCCGAGGTGAGTCCGACATTGTGGATCATGACAAGGTTGAAACTAGGTTGAGATGGAGAGTGGAGTTTACTGTAACGTACTTCTACTTTGGAGTATACTGCAATTGCTCAGGTGCTGTATTTCTATAGCAAATACATACAAATAAATATTATGGGGAAGATGGAAGAAAGAAATAATTGAGCTTCATTGTAAAGAAAAAAGGTTTAAAAAAAACATCAAGGGTCGTATCCCGTTTCCCATTTCCCATAAGAACTTTGATTTAAGCAAGAATAAGTTGAAGGGGGAGACATTTAGTCAACCTCCTCCATGGCGCTCTCGCCAGTGGCCTCGGCCGGGGCAGCGGCCTCGGTGGCAGTCTCGTCAGCGGTCTCAACATCCTCGTCGATGTTCAGGCCCAGGGAGACGAGCTTGTGAATGCGCTCAGCGAAGCTGGCAGGCTCCTCAATGGTGAAGCCGGAGACCAGCAGGGAGGTCTCGAAGAGCAGCTGGGTGATGGACTTGACGGTACGGTCGTTCTCGCCGTTGGCCTCAACCTTGTTCTTGAGCTCCTTGATAATGGAGGACTTGGGGGAGATCTCGAAAGTCTTCTTGGAAGACATGTAAGAGCTCATGGAGGTGTCACGGAGGGCCTGGGCCTTCATGATACGCTCCATGTTGGCGGACCAACCGAACTGGCCGGTACGGATGGCACAGGGAGCACCCATCAGCTTGTGGGAGACAACAACCTTCTCGACCTTCTCGCCGAGGATGTTCTTGAGGGCCTTGGCAAGCTCCTCGTACTCCTTCTCCTCCTTCTCGCGCTCGGCCTTCTCCTCATCGGTCTCCTCAAGCTCGAAGTCCTTGGTGATGTCAACCAGCTTCTTGCCGTCGAACTCCTTCAGCTGAGTGAAGGCGTACTCGTCAATGGGGTCAACAAGGAACAGAACCTCGAAGTTCTTCTGCTTGAGGGTGTCCAGGAAGGGAGACTGAGCAACGGCCTTGATGGACTCGCCGGTGATGTAGTACATGTTCTTCTGGTGCTCGGGCATGCGAGTAACGTAGTCGGTGAGGGAGGTGACCTCATCACCGGTCTTGGTGGACTGGTAACGGAGCAGCTTGGCGAGGGTGCCACGGTTCTGGGCATCCTCGTGGACACCGAGCTTGATGTTCTTGCTGAAGGCAGCGTAGAACTTGTCGAACTGCTCACGGTCCTCGGAGATCTCAGTGAAGAGCTCAAGAGCCTTCTTGACGATGTTCTTCTTGATGACCTTCATGATCTTGTTCTGCTGGAGGGTCTCACGGGACAGGTTGAGGGGCAGGTCCTCGGAGTCGACAACACCCTTGATGAAGCCCATCCACTCGGGAATGAGGTCGGTGGCATCGTCAGTGATGAAGACACGGCGAACGTACAGCTTGATGTTGTTCTTGGTCTTCTTGGTCTCGAACAGGTCGAAGGGAGCGCGCTTGGGAACGAACAGGATGGCGCGGAACTCAAGCTGACCCTCAACGGAGAAGTGCTTGACACCGAGGTGGTCCTCCCAGTCGTTGGAGAGAGACTTGTAGAAGGAGGCGTACTCCTCAGTGGTGATGTCGGCGGGGTTGCGGGTCCAGATGGGCTTGGTCTTGTTGAGCTCCTCCTCCTCGATCTTGGACTCCTTGACGGTCTTGGTCTTCTTCTCCTGCTTCTTCTCATCCTCGTCATCGACCTCCTCGACCTTAGGCTTCTTCTCGTCACCCTCCTCCTCCTCCTTGGACTCCTCAGCCTCCTCATCGGGGACCTCAGTCTCGGTCTCCTTCAGGACGTGGAGGTAGATGGGGTAGGAGATGAACTCGGAGTGCTTGCGGACAACCTCCTTGATGCGGCTCTCGTTAAGGTAGTCGAGCTGCTCATCCTTCAAGTGGAGGACGATCTTGGAACCACGGCCGAGGGGCTCACCCTCGGTGTCCTGGGTCAAGGTGAAAGTACCACCAGCGGCGGACTCCCAGATGTACTGCTCGTCATCGTTGTGCTTGGAGACGAAGGTAACGCGGTCAGCGACCAGGTAGGCGGAGTAGAAACCAACACCGAACTGGCCAATCATGGAAATATCGGCACCAGCGGACAGGGCCTCCATGAACTGCTTGGTACCAGAGCGGGCGATCGTACCGAGGTTGTTGATGAGGTCCTATGTAGAAGATTAGCAAACTGATTTTTTCCATTCGTTTCGCTTTCCAATGGCTTATTGAATGGATACTTACAGCCTTGGTCATACCAATACCGGTATCACGGATGGTGAGGGTCTTGTTCTCCAAGTCGGGGATGATGTCGATGCGCAAGTCCTTGCACGAGTCGAGCTTGGAGGGGTCCGAGAGGGACTCGTAACGGATCTTGTCCAAGGCATCGGAGGCGTTGGAGATAAGCTCACGAAGGAAAATCTCCTTGTTGGAGTAAACGGTGTTAATGATCAGCCCAAGCAGCTGAGAGATCTCAGCCTGGAACTCGAAGGTCTCAGGCATTGTGGCGGTGTGGGAGGGAGAATTCTGATAATGGAGAAAAAAGAGTTAGAGGGAAGAAAGAGGACGCTGGTGAAGAAAGCGATGAAAGGCAAGAATTGTTTGGGTGGCGACGGGTGGAAGAAATATGGATGACTCCCAAGGTACAATTGAATTTTCGCTCTTGACAAGAGACAAGTAGGATGTAGAGGTGAAGTGAAGAAGTCGGTGAAGGGGGATGCAAACGTACCAATTATAAAGAAGTGAACTACCACAAACCAGATGATGGAAAGGAGAGAGAGTGGAATCGGGGAAGCTTTTTGACTTAAGGAAATCTCTGGTGGGTTTCCACGATGATCCAGGAACTTCCATCACCTCTTCCCGGTCGGTCAGGCAACTCTTAGTTCTAGATTCTTCTGGCCTAGTGCTTTATTTTATTTTGTTATACGTCTAATATTCATTTTTCTTTTTGTTTCTTAGGTATAGCTTCGCATTCCCCCCAATTTCCCCCCATTCATTGGTTGACTAGGAGATTCTATGATAATCGGTGCGAATCGATGTCCCGCAATTGAGGGGAGCTTGGGGTTGGTGCCTTAAGGCATCCACTATCTAGAACCTTCTTATAACGTTTCATATAGTACAAAGAAACATCTTACATCGTACTCGGATGAATCTATTCCGTAGATTCCTGTATTGCATACTCAATATCCTGCAATCTCTCCTTTTTTTTCTTCATTTACATCTCCTCTCACCATGGTCCCCATAGAGCAAAAAAATACATCAAATGAACCGGAAATAAAAATAAGGCAAAACAGAAAGAGAATGGGACCAGATGGTGCAACACTTCAAAATCCGGGAGCTTGCTATGCGAGATAAAATATGCGAGAATAGGTCTTGTGGGACACAAGACAAGAGGAAATATAGGTCAAAAGAATCGTCAAGTCAATATGGCCACGAGACAACCCAGACCAGAAAAGAAAAAAAGAAATAGAGAGATAGAAAATCCAGTAACCAACAAGAAAAGGCAAAACCAAACCAAAACATAATGCCCAGAGGGAAGGAAAGAGACACAACTTTTCCAGCCAACCCGGACCCAACCGCTAATATGCACTGTGACAGGAAAGAAAGGGAAGGGGAGGGGACGTCACATAACACATGTCATTAGGAAAAGAGGGACACCCAAGAGTCAAAAAAGGAAATCAAAATCGGAGTAATACAGATCCTGAAAAAATCATCCAGGGGATGTAAAGACTTAGGCAGCCTGGGTCTGGCTGCGGCCCTTGTTGGCGGCCACGTTGCCACCACGACCACGGGGAGCAAAGCCACCACGGCCCTCACGCTGGAAACCACCGCGACCCTGGCTGCCAGTGCGGTCACCACGGCCACGAGCACCACCACGGCCGGCGAAGCCATTGCCACCAAAGGCATTGCCACGAGGACGGCGCTCCTCAACGACGATCTGCTCACCGCTAACCTGGTGGGGGTTGGCAGCGACGGCAGCAGCGTAGGCGGAAGGCTCAGCAAACTCAACGAAAGCGCAGTTCTAAAATATTATACATTAGCCAGAATTTCACAAAAAAGAGATATGTCAGGGAGGACAATGGACGGACCTTGGGACGGTTGATATCGAAGAACTTCAGCTTGCCAAAGCGAGACAGAGTCTGCTTGAGCAGGGCAAAGTCGACCTTTTCGGTGACGTTCTTCATGTAGCCCAAGACAGTCTGCTCCTCAGCACGAGACTGAGTCTTCTTGTGCTCGCCACCGGCGGTTTGCCAGCCAGCGGCGTCGGTGGAAGGAGCATCCTGAGAGCGGGTCTCGGCAGCGGGGGCGGCGGCGGGGGTAGCGGCAGCAGCGGGCTGGGGAGCATTGGCAGCAGGAGCAGCGGGGGCAGCCTTGGGCGCAGCAGCAGGGATAGCAGGGACGACCGGAGCAGCACCCAGCTTGGTGGAAGAGGCGATGCTAGCCCAGCTCTTGGGGACCGCAGGAGTAGGGGCAGACTCCTTCTCGGCGGGGGCTTCCTTCTGCACAGGGGCAGGAGTGGGCTCCGGAGTGGCAGGCTTCTCATCGTCCACAACCTCAGCCTCAACGGCAGGAATAGGAGTCTCCTTGACTTCCTCCTCGGCAGGGGTGCCATTAGTCTGGGGAACAACTTCCTCGGGCTGCTCGGCCACACCATTGGTCTCGTTCTCGAGCTTCTCGTCAACCTTGGAGGCAGCGACTTCATCAGTCACCTGGGCCTCAGGGGTAGCGACAGGCTCGGGGACCTCGGTGGCCTCAACCTGAGCAGCGGGCTCTTCCAGCAACTCCTCCTCCTCCTCTTCCACCAAGTAACGGAAAATATCGTTGAGGACATAGTAGCCGCTGGGCTGCTCGGCGAGGACAAAGGTCTGTGCGAACTTGCGGGACGGCTCGGACTTGTTGGAGATCTCACCAATGACAGCCACCAGGATGTTGTCAAAGGAGGCCTGAGAGTCGACATTCAGGACGCGCACCTTGCAGTCCTGGAAGTCGAGCTGCTTGATCTTCTCGTTGATAGCCTAATGAAATGAATAGAGGTCAATATGAGATTGTTTTGCGGGAGAATATGATCAGTCCAAAGCTCGCACCTTAGTACCAATGGCAACGGGGACCGACTCGGCCTCGGTGCCAAAGACAAGCTGAGACCGCCGAGAGTAGAACAGAGGCAGCTTGTCGGGGTTACGGCTCATAGTGGTGTAGTACTGCTCAACGAAGAACCAGCCCACCTCATCCTTGGTGATCTCATTCTTCTGTTCGGTGGGAGTGGCGGTCGTAGGAGTGGAAGACTGAGCGGGCTGGAAGTTGGCCGCGGTGTTCATGGTAGGGTGGGCAGGGTTGAAAGCCTCGGGGTAGGCGTGCTGAGCAGGGTAGTTGCCGTTAACAGGAACCTGGGACATATCGGCCATGATGCTGGAGGGGCTTGGGTGTTCCGGAGTTGAAGTGAAAACGGGATCGAAAATTATAGAAGTGGGTCGAAGGTATATCGATAAGCACCCGAGAAAGACGATGAGTAGACCTCTACAACAGATCGAGGTGTGTGAGATCTAGATGAACCTTTTTTGTCGCTCGCTTCACTAAAAGATGGTCAATTCCGATATCTCCCACAATGCTTTGGCCTCGGCTCGCGGGTGACTCACAAATGCGCAAAAGGACGAGGGACCAATGCAATCAATTGAATGACGAAAGTGAAAGAAGAGAGCCGAAAGAACTGAAGAAAATGGTGAATTCTCGATTGAGATGCGGAGTGATCGGGGAAGTATAGCTGTAATGGAATCCACGGGAAAGATTCTGCGAAGGGTGCACGCGGGAGAGATGACCGAGAGAAAATGGGGAGAAAAGACGTGGGGATAAGATCGAGTATACACGGATAGAGAAGAGGAAACGGGGGGAACAAAAGAAGATGAGATGAAGTTCTGAGGGGGGGGGAAATTCGCCTTCGAAGAAAAAGCGACTTCCTCGATTGCGACTCCGTGCGGGTTTCGGTGGGCTTGGCACACATTCACCGCCCGGCAGAACTAGGTATAGAGTCTATATAGAAGTCGCTGAAATGATTAAGAGATGTTCTCTGTACATTTCGTCTTGCTCAAAGCTTTCAATTTCCAATCAATCTCCAAAATCGTTTTGCTGGAGCCGACGCGAGTTGATGTTCGACTGCTAACATCTATGAATTCGACTTTGCCATCAAGCATAAAACGGTCATTCGGTAACTAGTGAAGACGGAGTTTTTCGGTCTTTTGGTCATTTTCATGTATGTATATAGGCGAAGAACGTCAGACAGGGGCTGTGGAGATGAATCATGAATCAGGTCCGGAGAACATATACTAGAGATGAAAGAAGGTTATACAAATATCATTCAGATCAACGCCATGGAAACCGAGAAAAGAAGGAAGGGGGTATGAAAAAAAAAAAAAACATGAGAGCAAAGCAATCAAAAAAAAACAAATACGGAAAAGAAAGAACAAATGTCACAGATGAAAGCGATCGGGGAGCCTCAGTCAAGAAGCGCATAAAGGGTGCTCAAGGAATAAAAAGACATCAGAAGATGAGCCCGAACCATCCAGAGACATCATTGCAGATGATGTCAGCATTTTCAATTCGGCATGCTGTACAGACAATGGTGTCTAAGCGGTGGTGCTCGCAGCAGCCTTCTCACTGAGCGGCTTGCGCATCACAGCATCCTGACCGGTCATTCGTCGTCCGAGGGCGCGTTCCACCTTAGCTCCAAGAGCCAACTTGTTCAAGTTGTCGGACTTCTCCTCAGTGGGCACAAAGCGTTGCGCTTGCAGGGGCTTGTTCTCCAGGCGCTCCAGACCATCACCGAGGTGGGTGATGTCAGCGACTCTAGGGTCTCCACTGGGCAGGCTTCCAATCGTGCGTTCGGAGGCAGCGAGCGAGGGGCTTCCGCTGACGGTAGAGAATCGCTTTGAGGTCCGGTTCTGAAAAAGATGTGTTAGAGGCATAATGCGCTTATCAAAAGCCCTGGTGGGTGCCGGGGTGGCAATGAAGGAGAGGGGTTGTAAAGGGGGGAGCCGGGGTAAAGGTTCCTACCGAGTTCGTCATGATGGGCCGCTCGGAGTCAAGGGACGTTTGGCGAGCCATTTCCGTCGGTCAAGAGGATGAGTTTGAGGGAGTCGTTAGGGGTGGGTTTTTGCGGTGATGAAATGGAGCGAAATACTGCGGAAATAAATAGATTAGCATAAGCGATCTTGTTCGGGGTCGGGGCTCTCGCCCCCAAGGTCAACCCTTGCAAGAAATCGTAAATTTATCACATACCGACGGGCCACGACTCTTTAGGATTTGAAGGGAGGGGAATGGGGTCTGGAAAGAGGAAAAGTTCCAACACGTAGGGCGGGACTGAAACCACCAATGCAGCCACGGAGGAACCCAGTTTCTGCTTGCGACTCAGACGACTCAGGAGGCGCCAAACGGCGTGAGTGGGTCGCAGACCGGCGGTGGGGGTATATGGGAAAACGGAGCGGAGGGATCGACTTAGTGCAAAACTGTACTGGCAAAAGGGTATTGACGATCCCTTCAACACGGAGGAGATAAATGCGATAAAGGGGAAAAGTCAGCAAGGGGATTTTTGATGGATACGATGGAAACGATTAAAATGATTTAACGAGGGGATAAGCAAGGCATTAGGATGAGTTTAGCTATATGCTCCCCTTTCTCTTCAACACTAAAATCCCCTAGTGGAACTTTGCCACGTGCGGATCAGCCAGTATGATTTTAGATTTGGATTTTTGGATTTTTTGGATTTTTTCTTTTCTTTTTCTTTGTTCTTTTCCATTGTGCTTAGTACTTACAGCAAAGGCTAGAGCTCTAGATGGAGCCTAAATACGGAGTACCAGTTACCCCCATGATTTTAGCTTGTTTGCGGTACACGGATCTCGTATATCATTTGAAATGCGAACCTCATCATGACTCAAATGAATATCTGCCGTACGTCCGAGGTTGTGGTAATGTAAAAAGGAGAGTAGTTCCAGCCCGAAGTCTTGGCACCGGCGCAAAAGCTAGCAACTCCACTCACTTCATTCGCCCGAAACTTGTTCAGAACCCCTCCATTGATTGTATTGGGTTCACAACAATACAACTAAAAGATGGGTAAACCCAAGGCCTTGCTCAAGGATTTCAAGCCCAAGAAAAAAGCCGCCAAACAGCAGGTACATCAACCATCATTTTATATGCGGGGGTAAGAAACTAAAAGCAAATTAAATACAGGCAGCAGTCACAGCTGATGATTTTCTTGCTGGTGAGGATATGATCGACCATTCCATGAGCCTGGATCACGCTAACCCACATCTATAGCGGGCGTTGAATTAGAAGAGGCTGGCGAGAAATGGCGCGCCGGCGATGCCGCCAAATCGATGCGCTTCTTTATGCGTGCCATCTCCAACTATGACGAGGGTCTGCAAAAATATCCAGCGGCCTTTGACTTGGCCTACAACAAGTATGTATCTACAAATCGTCCTTTTTCGACTGAGAATTCAAGTTTCATAGTGTCTCCATTGCTAATTCTAGTATAGAGCTCGTGTGCAATATGAAATCACACAGCACCCAAAGCTGGCGGCACAGCTTCCCGCACCCCAGGCAGAGATCCTGCAGGTTGCGCTGCAGTCGCATCGGGATGCACTAAAGCTAGATCAGGACAATCCAGATGTTCTTTTCAACAGCGGACAGGTGCTAAACAGTCTGGCAGAGATATTGTCAGACTCGAAGCACCCCGGGGAGGAGCAACTGATGCAGGCCAGCACCTATCTGCAGGAGGCGATCGAACTATTCCAGCGATGTCTAGTGTTGCAGGAGATGAAGTATACCGAGATGCAAGAGCAGATTGAAGAAATGCAATCAGTTGACCCGGAGACTCAGATTCCGGAGCCGGCACCGCAGCCAGAGCAGCAGCAACCCGGCCAACCGGATTCAAACGATGATCCGCAGGAGCAGTGGGCTGCAATTGTTGAGCCGGTCACCAAGAACACGCTGGTCGACACAGCGGTCGCACAGATCAATACCCTAACCACTCTCTGCAATCTATTGACATTCAATCCCGATGGCGGTGGCGTGGGTTGGGTGCAAGAGTATTCGTCGGGGCTTATTCAAACCCGACTTCCAGCTTATGTGGAAGGCTCAGATAGGCAGTATGAGGCAGGACTGGCGCGCAGCAAATTCATCTGTGCGCTGCATGAGGTACTTTACCGAGGTGGGCACACCGATGTGCAGACCTACCGACAAGAAGTTGGACAGGCCTTTGGGCCGGATTTGGATGTGTCAGACGATCCGGAAGGACTCTGCAGCAAGGCCGAGGCATTGACATCGATGAATGGAGCCTTTGCGGACGTTCCTCCTTACGAACCCGAAGACCTCAAGAATTCCCTCAGTATTCGCTGGCAATCACTATCGGTCGCCCTGGATGCGTTGACAGCGGCAACTAAATTGCCCAGTGCCGAGAACTTGCCGAAAATCCATCTCGCTAGAGGAGATGTCGAAATGCACCGCTGGCGCCTCGGAACAGAACCGTGGAACCACGCGATAGCCCAGCAGAACGGGGCCATGCTTGTGCGAAACGCCCAGACTTACTACCGAGGAGCAGCCGCCTTGGCTCGTCGAGATGGAGCAGCGGAGGAAGAGCGTGATGGATCGTACAAGGAGGCGATCGCAGCTGCACTGGAAGGTGATAAGAGCAAGCTGGACCAGCTGAAGGCCAGGGGCTTGGAGAAATTGATAGGCGTGGCCCAGGAAATGGTGGAGGACGGATTGGTTGAGGGAACTGTATTGAGTACCTTGATCTCATGAACCCAAAAAGTAATGAATGAAAATAAATCCGCGTGCTTCACCAATTTTTAGATGGTTGGTCGGGGGTTGACTTCCTCGTCCATTTGAACCGCATCTTGGCGAATATGGTGCTCCTGACTGAACTCTGTGGCTGCCGTCGCAGCACCTTCGACATCCGCAACAACTGATTCAAGATGAGAAAGGAGCTTCTCAATCTCTAATCTCTGTGCCTGTACGGTTTGTGATAATTCTGCGTTTTGACCGTGTGTAGCCTCAAGCTTATCGTTCAGGGTAGCCTGCGCTTCCTGAAGATAAGGCGTCAAATGTGCCTTGTATAAATCTTCAGCTCCGAGTGTATGAGGGCTGTGTCAGATTGGATAATTAGCGCCAGTGTAGTAGCTTTCACGAATCCGAAGAGAAACATACGCATTGCCCGGTTGTGGTTCATTTCCGCTCTCCCCCTCACTATCCTTCCTGATTCTTGCCTCTGCGACCAAGCGATCCAATTCATTGATATGCTTCACGGCTTCTCTTTCAGCAATGATTTCCTCGAATTCTGCCTTAGCACCCTCTTCCAGCTTTGCGTTCAATTGCCTCCACACGCTTTCTAGGCTAGCAGGAACATGTCGGGCAGGCGTGGGGAAACAGCCCGCAAAATTGGAATATGAGTTCGCACGAAGGGTACGTGCTAAAGCTTGGTCAAAGACCTGAATCAGCCGCGATGCGCGAGGTCCGGGGATTTGCGACTCCGGGGCAGGTGGGGGAGCGGAGGTTGATGCAGGTTGTTGCTGCTGCGTTGGATTGGAGTCTGATTCTGCCATGGTCTTTGTGATAGGTGTGTGGAGATGAACAGTTTCAATATGTACGCGTAAATGCGCCGGACGTGGCTTTAGGAGGATCGTTGTTTGGCGAGGAATTTAAACACTAGATTTGAGATACTTGCAGCGCGACGCGACAGGTCACGTGCGGCCCACCACCTTATCATGGCTCTATAGATTTTGGATGTAGTATTACTAGGAAAACAAAACATTTGAGATATTTGAATGCTTCTCAATAGAATTAATGCTCTCATGTTAGGTATCATAAACATTTCAGCATCATAAGACCGTTGGGACCGAACTGATGATAACTCCAGTTCCTATCCTGAACAGTCATGGATCATGGAGTCGGTTTAAGCATGAAAATTCCACGTCCTAGGACTTGCAAAACCTATGCAATACTGTCTTGCGATAACGCAAGTTTGCCCAGAGAGCTTTGAACGCAGGCCATGAAATGGAGACATATATGAGACTGTTCCAGAATCCTTGTAGTGGGAGAACAAAACTAGAAGCGTAATTTAGACCGAAACAGAAATCGTCCGGACGAGCTAGAGCATATACTCTGTTTGCAGTGGAAGGTACCTAAGCGTTGTGAGCTATTGATTTTTACCGGGCAAGCTGGAGTAGGAAGAATACCCAGGTCACAAGCAAAGCAATGAAAAACAACATTGCATACTTGGTGTACGCCCAAGCTGCAGAATTGTTTTCTGTGCTTCGTCTTTGGGAATTAGAGTCGGCTCCCTCGGAGCGCACCGCCTTGAGAGACATCTCTGTTCGAAGAGGACTGGGTCCAGGCCGTGGGCGGGCGGACTGGGAAAATGCTATGGGTTCGAAAGGACCACCCTCAATTGTCACTGAGTATGGATTGAAGGGTGATGGAAAACTCCGGGTTGTCCTGGCACCGCTGGTCGACACATATCGACTCTCCGGTAAAGAGTACGCAATCTCGCGAGTGACCTGAATACCCGCACACTTGGGAGGTATTCCAGAATTGACTTCGGGATCAAATGATTCAATGGCCCCAAGGTCCCGGAGTTGACGGCGCCTTTGATATATCACTGAACCGGCACGTAGGTAAATGGCGAACGTTAAGGATATGACAAACCAGACAGGGCCATAGAAAACAATAATTCGGAGACAATCCCACGGTAAAGCTACCCAACACCACAACTGTAGAGAAATTAAGTAAGCCTGTAGAGAACTTCATGTCATAGATGAATAATATTACTTACAACGGCAGAGCCATATACACGACCCCGGGCTTGGGTATTGATAAAAAAGTATACAAATGCGGAAATGAATGGTAGACCATAGCAGCACAGAACATACTTCCATTCCAGTCGACGTAGCTGCTCTGAGTTGTATTTATGGAAAAATGTCAAATAGACATTGCAAGCCATGGCCAACGTCCACAGGGCATCTGCTGGCATGAACCTAGAAGAAATCAGATTGTGGGGTAAATTGTCGGACAGACCGAAGCTCACCATTGAATCAGAAAAGCTTGGAGCTGGCACAAAGAGCCCTCAACGCCAGCATGAATACCGTCTTGTGAGATCAACGTCGCAATATTTGCCATGATATTGCCCCAAGAAGCATAGAAGACCAACCGATTGATTGGTTTCCGGAACGAGCATGATCCAATAAAAGTCGTGACAATGACAAAGGTTCCGATAAGGGAGACAGCAGAGCAGACGCGCTCTGTGACCGATATAGCGAACAATTGTTGCTCGGACGGTGACAATGTCATGGTCTATGACATCTGCGAGTTGAAAAAAGCTCTGGCAGCATCAGGATATCACCTTATGATTTAATGCCCACAGAAAGGGTAGCGAAAAAAGCTGATCACGATGTCCTACCCAAGTGGAGACCCATTCCAGAGATGACCAGTTCCGATAATCATTCGAAAGGTACACACCCAATACATTTCCTGTGGGGTATGGCCACCCTGCTTAGTTGCGATCCTTCGATTCTATAGTGGCTACATCTGCATATCAATTGAGGCAAAACATGAAAAAAAATATGTGGGACCAGCCCGGTTCAAATATTGCCGTATCAAGTCCAGCTTCACAGCAGGAGAATTGGCAGTTGTTATTGGTATGCGGTAATACACTGCTATGTAGCCAGGTAAATCGACTGTTCTTAGTTCTACAGACCCGTGAATTGCATCTGAAGTGGATCCATCACCTTATAATAGGATAGGTCTTTCCATATACTAGTAACTCACAGAAGCCACGGCCCCCACTTGCAGGATTAAACGCAGCATATCATGCGCTATATTCTTATTTATAAGCCCCAAAATTGAGTAGTAATTGAGGGTTTGGTAAATACTAATAAGAACTAGTAAGAGCCTGAGTGTCGTGACAGGGAATGTACTGCGTCCGTATGGTGTTCGTCAAACCTCAGAATCTTGCGCCGAGACATCTTGAAACGCACCCATTGTAACCTGCAATGCATACGGCCCACGTAACATCTTAGGTACTTATTCATCCGGGAAAATAAATAGCTCGAAGAGGGTTCCAAGTCTGTTGTCGTAATAGATTACCAAGGAGTCAAGGACTATATAGGGGATATCTCGAGAAAAGAAACGTCTTCTTGGTAGCAGCCTTATAATTCAAGTACAGAGTAAAACGACGGTACTTGAAGAAGGGGAAGTCCGGATGCAACAGTCTCTATTCCATTTGGACCAGGACGAAACACAGCAAACTTCAAATGTTAGCTCTGTATAACATGAGTTTTTGAGCGTCATTGCAGGGCCAAATTGAACCCCACGAATTCTGTGAGTCCGTCGCGACAAGAGAATCTCTGAATTGGGTTAGAATGGTTGACTCTATTCTATTTGCCAAATAAAAGCCGATCCGTGCTTGACTTGGAGCGCCTTCTGGCTCGTGTTTTGAGAGGAAATGAGTGGGCTTAGCTCAAAGCCCGGGCCGTGAAACAAAAATGGTCGGCCCTAATTCAACTCCGCCTACTCTATATTTATAGGTGAGATGGAACGAGAAAACTATGCTATTTTGGGAAATCTCTGTAAGAAGCCGGGTTATGGCGATCAATGTTCGTTTAAAGGTAGGAGATGTTTCGGCTTAGTACTATGCCGAGAGTTGCTATCGCAAAGAGTTGATACACTGGAAAATGCGATTCCAGACCAATCACTCCTTGTCTTTGGTATAATGGACGAGCAAAACGAAAATGGCACAAGAAAGAAAAGAAAACATTTAAAAATCCCAACACTGAGTACCTGGGTGCAACGCCGAGTCCCTTCCATTTCTGATCGTCTAAATCGAGCTCATTATCTCGTCATACGCAGTTGTCAGCTCTTAGTAGGCAGGCTGAGGTGGGACCATGCCCCCGTAACCGGCCATCTGCTGCTGCTGTTGCTGCTGCTGCTGCTGCTGGGCCTGGAGTTGAGTCAAATCATGGAACCACGGGTGCTGCAGCGCATCGCTGGCACTGATACGCATCTCTGGGCGCAGCTGAAGCATGCGGTTCAGGAGATCCAATCCAAGCTGATCGATTTGGGGGAGGATCAAGCCCAGGTCCTGCGTCGCATAAATGTGGAAAGTGGGCTTGTACTCTGGCAGCTGGGAGATGCCGGGCCACGACCGTTCGGATGGTGTTCCCATCAACCGGAAAATCTTCAGCAATTGGTCCTCGTTGGTGGTGCCTGGGAAGAGTGGGCGACCCGTGTACATCTCGGCCATGATACAGCCGGCTGACCAGATGTCAATGCTGGTGTTGTAGGTGCGGCTGCCCAGGAGGACGTCGGGTGCCCGGTACCACAATGTGACGACCTCATTCGAGAAAGTGTTGACTGGAATGCCAAACGCGCGAGCCAAGCCGAAATCTCCCAGCTTCAGCTGACCCTTCTTGTTAATCAGCAGATTCTGTGGCTTCAAGTCTCGGTGGAGAACCCGATTCTCATGGCAAAAAGCGATGCCTTTCAGCAGTTGGTGCATAAAAGACTTGATAGTGACTGGATCCAGCTGTCCCCGATCGCCCCGAGTGTCCATATATTTCTTGAGATCCCGGTCCATGAACTCAAACACCAGCATGAGCTTATTCTCCGTGTGAATGACATCGTAAAGCGACACAATGCTCTCATGCTTAAGCTCCTTCATCAACGAGATTTCACGAATAGCGGTGGATGGGGTCCCTTCTTCTGAGTCGAGGTGAATTTCCTTCAGCGCAACCATCTCGCCCGTTTGGCGATTGCGCCCTTTGAAAACCTGTGAGCATCCTACATCAGCGACAAACTCAGGGTGAAAGGGCGGAATAGTTTCTGAGCGTAGAGTATTGGAATGCGGAGATCATTGAGGAGTCGGAACGTACAGTGGCATAAGTGCCTTCACCGAGCTGCCAGGATAAGATGTCAGTCAGGTTGGGGATTTCACATGGAAGGGCGGCTAACCTTTTCCAGCTGCTGGAAGGAGCTGGGTTGTTGGGACTTGTCCATTTTGAATGTTTGGGACGAGACAGATGATTTCACAGGTTTAATGAAGAGAAAAGAACGGGGAGAGACGAGTGTAGTCTGTAAAGGGCGGCCTGCAGAATCCCTGAGTCGCTCCATGCTGTGATGGGAAGGGACCCCGCGTTGGTGGGCCGCGAGTCAAACCGCCACGGCTTATGTACTCGAACCTTTCCACCGGCTTTTCTGCGCTTTGCACTTTTGACTCTGGACTTAACTTTGATCTTCAAATTTTCTTGTGCATATAGGTTAATTGAATTCCGATTAAAAAAAACTGATGTTATGTTGAATTGCTTTTAGATCACTATTACATGTGCGGTGATTTTGGTTCTAGACTCTACGGAGGCCCGAGAGTACATCTAACTAGAATGTATTCCGAGGCAGTTCAGACACCACGGCCGGGAGAATCGACTGTGTAGGAAGACTGCACCGGACATGAGCACTGGCACTGGCATCCAGGCTTTCAAACAGCATGGCCTCGTTTCGGACCCCACCGACATTGATAATACCAATGGGCATGCCTCGTTTATAGGCCCTTTCAACTAAGCGCCACGCCGAGTAGGTCGCCAGGCTGCTTCCAAGAACCAGTAAGCGCCCAGCATCATCGATCGCTTCCTCAGCAGCTGCTTTGACTGCTGGATTGATGTTCTCACCGAACATAGTCACCGCAGGCTTTAAGATTCCAGCATTGGATGGCAGCATCCAGGCACCGTCGTGTTCAACTTCAACACGAGCTTTCGTCCCATCTTTCAGGGTCGGAGGGTTCTCCAGACAAGTGGGACAGGACGGATAGCGAAATGTAGAATAAGGCGCTTCCGCAAGATCTACATCGCCGTCTGGGTTCAGTTTCAGACCCTTGCGCCGTTGTTCGTCCGGGTTAGTTGTGTCAAGCGCACCCTGCTCAACCATGCGGGCGAGGAACTCGGCCCAGGCGGGGTTCAGCCTTTCCAAGGACGACTGGAAATTAGCCCGAGGGAATTGATTGCGACAACTGGTACATACGACCGATCGTAGGTATCCATGTAGTTCGAGTGTCGACAGCTCTGGATGGGCGAGCGAATGAAAGGAGTCGACATTCTGCGTCACAACTGAGCTGATGTATCCTTTGGTAGCGATGTCTTGGATGGCTTGATGAGTTGAATTTGGTCGTGCCTTCACCAAGCCTGGCCATCCCACGAAGCTACGCGCCCAATACCGTTTGCGGGACTCATGATGTGACAAGAATTCATGGAAGTATATCGGTCGGTAGGACTGATTTCGTCGGTAGGTGCCTTGATCACCCCGATAGTCTGACAGACCTGATGCGACCGAGATTCCGGCACCTGTCAGTAAGACAGTTTGGGAATGCCTTCCAACATCAATGCCTCGCAAGTTCAATGACGGTGGAGCGGTGAAGAAGGCAGCGATGGCTTTGATCGCTCCGTCTATAGTCCTGGCAGACGGAGGAACAATTATAGCCGGCGGTAGTGGGCCCGTGAAGGGAATTCGAATTGCAGTCGTCGTCATTGAGGACGCATCCTCAAGGCTCGTATAGTTCTTGGCAGAGAGTCCGGAGAGGGAACGGAAGCTCTCTGATTGCGTAAGGGTCTTGGCTGCAGCGGGTCACGGTACATGTAACTTTCTGGTATCGGAGTTTCATCAGCATAAACAAGCTATGGAAAATATCAAGTCCGTAAGCCAATGATAACGGCACAAATTATCAGCCTAAAGTAAGTAGAGGGGAACACTATAGAACGAAAAGAGAAAAAGAAAAAATGAGTGGGCCATACGCCAAATAGCCATTCGCTGGAGCAAGAGGTCATTGATGATGGCTACGAAGACGGAGGGAAGAATGGTAATCTAGTATGAGCACATCAGCGCATACTGGAAATCGGTAACTGCCGGATTAGCTGATCTTCATCTTTTTCTCTTTACAACCACCTCTCAACGACTATAGATTTAGAATTTCTCGGTGGGCTATGGACCTTGAGACCCAGAAGAGAACACTCTGTCCCGATTGCCCGTGCTCGCGTGCCTCGAGCTAAAACGATGCCGCTGACACAGCCCCTGCGTTGCAGGCTTCGTCCTTCCCTCCACTCTCGAATCAAGCTCACCCGTGGCTCGGATCAGCGTCGGGTACTTACCTCCTTGCCTTCCCTCCTCATCTCTTTGAAATCTGTTCCCTCCTATGTTCGACGGTCTTCTGTAACATCACTCCCCATGACGCAAACCAGAAGCCACGCCGGCCACGGCCACGGCCACCACCACCACCATCACGACAATGTATATCTGACTTCTACGAACAAAAATGACGCCGGTGTGCGCATTACCCGGATTGGCCTGGTCGCCAACCTGGCAATGGCCATTAGCAAATTTATTGGAGGCTACGTCTTTCACTCCCAAGCTCTGATCGCCGACGCCTACCACGCCCTCACCGACTTGGTCTCCGATTTCTTGACCCTGGGGACGGTCGCATGGTCCCTCAAACCCCCGAGCGAACAATTTCCCCATGGTTATGGAAAGGTGGAGAGCATCGGCGCCCTGGGCGTGAGCGGGCTGTTACTATGCGGTGGTGTGTTCATGGGTCTCAATGCAGGACAGGTCCTGCTAGCCCACTGCTACCCCGAAATGGCAGAAACTCTCGCCCATATTGGAATATTTGGACATGGACACGGACATTCACACAGTCATGGTATTGATGTAATGGGCCCCAGTATTCATGCAGCCTGGATAGCTGGCGGGTCAATTGTGGTCAAGGAATGGCTTTACCGTGCAAGTAAGTACAAGTACAGCCTGTTTTGCGGGGTATAAAAAGCCACATATATTGACTAATGTCGCACTAGCCATGAAAGTAGCCGAGGAACGCAAGTCGTCCGTGCTTGCGTCCAACGCCGTCCACCACCGAATTGATTCTCTCACCAGTATTGTTGCCCTGGCCACCATTGGTGGAAGTTACGTTTTCCAAGACGCCACCTGGCTGGATCCGGTTGGTGGTCTTTTAATTTCCTTGATGGTTATTAAGGCCGGCTGGGGAAACACTATTACCGCTCTGTTGGAGCTGGCTGATACCACGGTTGACGACGAAATCAAGACATCCGTGCAAACCGCTGCTTCGAAGGCACTAAAGGAGATTGAAGACGGAGAGCAGGTGATTATCCGCGATGTCCAGGGTATGAAGTCTGGACAAAACTACTTGATGGATATTGAACTTGCCGTGCCTGGGGCCTGGGCCATCACTCGCTCCCGAGTGGTGGAAGAAGCTGTCCGCCAAACGATCGGCTCAGGCGTTCGTGGGGTGAAACGGGTCAAAGTTCGTTTCATCCCTGTGGAGGAGCAGGAGCTTACGTTCTCCGAGGAATTTGTCTCCCAGGATTCTGGGGCAAACCCCGAGCTTGATCATGACCATGACCATGCCTCCAGTGGTATCACATCCGGGTCTCATGCTCATGAGGATCACACCTCCCACAAGAGGCGCTAAGTGATGGCTGATATATTAAAAGCTTAGAAAACAGACTTTTAAGGTCGGTTTCCACTGTAAGTGGTAGTTAGCGCGGCTGTTATACCCCCGGACATGACAGGTTTGATAGAGATCTGTACTGTGTATAGCCCTGACCATTGAAGATGGAAAATCATATAAGTTAAGAAAGCAAATTTCCATTCTCAGTAAAAGCACCTATGTGAGAACTCTAGGGTTCTAAATCAGACTCCTGCGCTCGAATCCTGGATACCACATCTTCCTAGGCCACCGCACCCTTTTCAGATTATCCAGTCGGCCTTTGCTTGCGCCTTTGGCAACAAGCATGTCTTCCATGGCCTTGTATCGCGGTAGAAGTCTCTTGCACCTCGGAGGAGGGAATTTTGCCCAAACATACGCTGTCCAGCCCTTCTCATCTACTTGGTCGGTATCAATTCCATCGATACCCAGCAATGCCTCGACGACCTGGACATGGTTCCGACTGACCGCCAGCATCAATGGAGTATAGCCTTCCTTGTCATTTTTATTGGGATCAGCACCGAGGCTTATTAAGTCTGTGACAAGTGCATGGTCTCCAGATACAGCCACTTCGGCAAGAAGGGTACGGCCGTTGTGTTCTCTGAGCCGAAGAAGCTCCTTGCCGAGACAATCGAGAACTGCCTTGAACAATACCAAGTTCCCCGCTCGAAATATTTCGAAAACTAGAAGCTTTCCTTCGGCATCTGGTGTTTGGAAGCTTATAGCACAGTGCTTCAAGAAAAGTTTGCAGATGTCCACTCTTTGGCGAGACACAGCCTCAAAGACTGGGAGCTTACCATGTTTGTCTGCTTTGAATGGCATTTCGGGATACCTTTGCAATAGATACTCGCACCACTGAAGATGTCCTTGGCTGGTCATGAGATGCAGAGCCGTGTTGCCTTGATGGTCTGAAGACTCAAAAGAGATACGGGCTCGTTGCTTGAACAGATCAGTGAGTTGATCTAAATAATTTGAAGAGCGCATCTTCATCATAGCCAAAACGATAGGCTCATCTCCTTCACCAGTCCGGAGCGCACAGTTAAGGTTGACACGCTCGTCTTGAATTAGCAGCTTTCGCATACCATACAAGCGAGATCGAACTGTGGTTTCCAACAAAGACCGTCCACCTACTGTTCTGTTTGGATCAACTTCAAAATCCAGTAGAACTTCCATAGGGCGCAAGTTTCGGTTGTTGACAGCAATCCAGAGAGCATCGGAAGCATGCCTGATGTCCATCTTGGCATGACCAAGCAACATCCTCATGATTTCTTCTCTGTTCGTCTCAGTAGCATACTGCAGTGGAGTTCTCTCGCCCAAGTAGAGGCCTCCCTTACAGTGGATATTGATGTCTTCCCTTTCTAGCAATATTTCTACAATACTCCTCTGATTCTTGTATGTAGCACGGGAGAGGGGTGTTTCAAAATCATCTTCGCTTTGATGATTGATATCGATAGACGTCCGGAGGACTTTTCGAAGCAAGTCCTCCCAGACATTTTCGAGGGCGACGTCCAGTAGAGAATGTCGGAAACGAGAGATAAAATAGTTCAAAAGGCAATGATAATGAACCCGGCTTACTCGAGTGAAAGCCCAGATGTCAGTCTTCCGCTTGAGGTGGTCTGCAATACAGAGAATAACTTCCCGAGGTAGATCAGTTAATGCCATAGCTTCCTTCGTGATGAGAAAGTTTTGATGATAGAATATTGATGTCAAAGAAAAAATCCTTGGTTGTATGGAATGGAAGATAGGGGAAGTATGAAGAGTTTTACACAGCGATATCTTTTATACTTCCACTACTTATGATTGTGAATGACATAGCTCAATATTGCACAACGACATGTACGCTACATACCCCCGGGGCTGATAAATAATAAGATCGCATACTGTGCACAGGGGAATTTTTGGAGGCCCAACTAAGTTTCCAAGACTATTCAAAACTGTCTGCGAGCTAGATATACTACCCTTGCGGCCGTGCCTAGTACGCCAACGTACTAGAAAACAGGCATCACAATTACCAGGTCTGAAGATTCATATTCGGTCCAGACCGTATAATCAAGTAATAGGGGGGCTCCTCACTACACTAGGATACTGTCACCTGAATGCTCCCTGAGTACTCGCTGAGTAGACCGGAAAAGTAGGTTAATAATATCACGTGGCTCAATGATGACTCAAATGTTGGTAATAGGGGCGCCAAAAACTCCCAGATAACCATTATTCGGCGCCCAATTTCTCGTCAACTAGCATTGGGATGTAATTTGGCCATTTACATCATGCCAGGAATGACAAGTCTTTAACGAAGCGGAGAAATTGAAGGGAGGTTACATGGATTCGGCCTATAATGACGCTAAGTGATTCATTTGGAATCAAATAACTGATTCTAATGTCATACTTAGTATGTAAACAGTTAGCTCTAATGTGCAAGAATCGGTGCACTTGAATGCCAATTTCGTCACAAAATTACGCCCGGAAAAATAAGAACTTCGGCAAATACGAATCTCAAAGGACTGCTATAAACAGTATTATAGCTCGTGGCTTTAACATAATTATAAAAAACCCGTAAAATCTTCAATCCTCGTGCTCAAGTGCCCAGATGGGGGGATGACATAATGCTTCAGTGACAAGGTTTCGCACCAAAGAGTTATGACTAAATTTCGTGTTTAGGCTACAGGGTGGTATTTAGCTGCAAGAAACCCAACAGGCAAATACCAAAATTGTTCTTTCAAAAGTTGATCACCTTTTCTTTCAGTCAAGTCGGTCAGTTAGCAGTTAGCGAGGGCGGAGCCAGGCACGGGAATCTGATTACCTTACCATGGAAGTGCTCCTCCACCGAAAACAATTTTGAACCCAACACACATCAACCCCCTTCGTGTCACTCCCCTTTCCACGTCTGAAAGGGAGTTTGGCTGGTCGAAGATGGCTGAACAGGTTAGTCTGATGCCCCATACTGGGTCCTTCGAGCCCAAGGGGGTCACCTAAAAAAAAAATACCACAACCCCTCCCCCACTGCCCCAAGTCAGCCCCTCCACGAGGGGTCACCAGATCAACATGAAGCATTGACAACTTCCCTCTCTCAGGTAGCGAATGCTATTCAGATCGCCTGGAACCCGGCCTCCGACCAAACTCTCAAAGCACAAGCTTTCGACTACATCAACCAGCTGCGCTCCGATCCCTCCGGATGGCAGGTCTGCCTTGGCCTCTTCACCGAAACCCCACAACAGCCCGAAGTTGTGCGACATGTGAGCTTGGAAGTCGTCAACAGTGCGGCGCAGGCTGGCTTAATTGATTTCCCATCCCTGGGCGTTGTGCGGAACAGCTTGTTGGCCTACTTGCGGCAGGTTTATGGGCCTGACGGGACCGCCACCCCCGACGCACCGTACATCCAGAACAAAATTGCGCAGACCGTAACCTACCTCTTTTCCGCTCTATACGGAAATGGCTGGGAATCTTGTATCGAAGATCTTCTGAACCTTACATACAAATCTTCCGCTAGCACGACCCGGGACAACCCGCTAGGAATAATTTTCTATCTGCGGGTGGTGAACTCAATTCACGAGGAGATTGGTGATGTGCTGGTTTCTCGGTCTCGTGGAGAGCAGGACAAGGCCAATTCACTGAAGGATTTGATTCGCGAGCGGGATATGCAGAGAATTGCGAACTCCTGGCAGGAGATTCTTTCAGAATGGCGCGACGGAGACGATACAGTGGTGGAGGCTTGCTTGAAGGCGGTTGGCAGCTGGGTCAGCTGGATTGACATTGGTCTGGTGGTGAACCAGCCGATGCTTGATCTTCTTTTCCAGCAGCTTGGACGGGCCGAGAAGCAAGAGTTGCGAGAGGGTGAACAGCGAGTTCGTGATGCAGCTGTGGATGTCTTCACAGAGATCATCGGCAAAAAGATGAAGCCCGCCGATAAAATTGAAATGATTGTCTTCCTGAATCTAAACTCGATTGTCACTCAGCTCTCCAACAGTCCACCCTTACGGGAAAATCGATTCACCTCCAAATATGACACCGATTTGGCGGAAACAATTGCCAAGCTTGTTAACATCACCGTTATGGACATCGTGCGGGTTTTGGAAACTGATACTGGCCCAGTGAAGGATAAGGCGGACGAGCTTTTGCAGGTCTTCTTGCCGCACGTTTTGCGCTACTTTTCGGATGAGTACGACGAGGTCTGCTCGACCGTGATTCCCTGCGTCAACGACCTACTCACCTACTTCCGCAAAGTTTCTAAATCAAACCCAAGCTATGAAGAACGCAACAAAGCTATCCTCCTCCCAGTTTTGAAGGCAATCATTGCGAAGATGCGTTACGATGAGACTTCCAACTGGGGAGATGAAGACGAGCAGACAGACGAGGCTGAGTTCCAGGAATTGCGCAAGAGACTCGGTGTTCTACAGCAAATTGTAGCTTCTGCGGACGAACAGTTATTCATCGACGCCATCTCAGAGCTTGTGGGTACAACATTTGAGAACCTGCGAGTATCCGGAGGCCAAATTGACTGGCGTGACCTGGATTTGGCTTTGCATGAGATGTTCTTGTTTGGTGATCTGGCCGTCACTCGTGGTGGAATCTACCAGAAGAACCAACCCGCCGGCCCTGCTGCAGTTCGTCTCATTGAGATGATGCTCCGAATGGTGGAATCCGGTAGGCTCTTCTCACTATAGCCCGATCCCGAAAATACAAGCTAATTTACAATAGACATTCGGTCGTTCACCCACCCTGCCACGCAACTTCAGTACATGGAAATTTGCGTGCGTTATAGCGCCTTTTTCCAACACCACACACACCTCATCCCTGGTGTTTTGGAAAGTTTCCTTCAGCTCGTCCACCACCCAGTCCGAAGGGTGAAGACTCGGTCGTGGTACCTTTTCCAGCGTCTTGTGAAGCAGCTCCGAACCTTTATTGGCAATGTGGCTCAAACCATGGTGGAGGCACTTGGTGATCTGTTGGTCATTCAAGCTGAGCTTCCATCCGAGGGAGATGACGGCGATGAGATGTCTTCTGAGGACCATGAAGGTTCCGCAGACGCAGTTTTCACCAGCCAACTGTATCTCTTTGAGGCCGTTGGTATCATTTGCTCTACTCATGGAGTGCCGGCTGATCAACAAGTCGTTTACGCTCAGTCGGTGCTAAACCCTATCTTTGCAGACATGGAGCGAAACCTTGAAGCAGCCAAGTCAAATGATGAGCGAGCCTTGCTGCAGATTCATCATGACATTATGGCTCTGGGAACTCTTGCCCGTGGATTCTCAGACTGGATGCCCGGTACAAGCACCCCTTCCAACCTGCCGGCGCCGGAGGTTTCAGAAGCTTTCTGCCAGGTGGCAGAAGCGACTCTAGTTTCCCTCGAGTCTCTCAAGAATTCTTTCAATATTCGCACTGCCGCTAGATTCGCCTTTTCACGTCTTATTGGCGTTCTGGGGGCTCGTATTCTCCCTCAATTGCCGCGTTGGATTGATGGGCTTTTAACTCAGACATCATCACGAGACGAGATGGCTTTGTTCCTGCGTCTTCTCGACCAGGTCATCTTCGGGTTCAAGGGCGAAATTTTCAGCATCTTAGACACCCTCTTGACTCCGTTCTTGCAGCGAGTATTCTCTGGCATCGCGGATCCCACGACTGGTACCGATGACGAAATCCAGCTTGCCGAACTCAAGCGTGAATATCTGAACTTCCTACTCGCCGTTTTCAACAATGATCTCGGTGCTGTCATCATTAGCGAGAGTAAGTTATTCCTATAGAGTTGAATGTGCCCAAAATACTGACCCGAGAAGGAAACCAACCTATGTTCGAAACCGTCATCACCACGATCGAGCACTTTGCCAAGGACATCGAAGACTTTACCACTGCCAAAATGGCATTTTCCGTTCTACACAAAATGGGCAGCTCCTGGGGAGGACCAGACATCGCCCCAGGCGCCACCAATGGAACCACGCCGAACCAGACCACATTGCCTGGATTTGGTGGGTTCATGATCTCGCGATTCTCACCCTTATGCTGGGCGCTCCCAATGACTCCCTCCTTCAACTCTAAAGATGCCCAGGCCAAGCAGGTCCTTGCCGAGGCAGGCGGACTCCAGCGCACGATCTACCTGAAGACAGGTGGGGAGTATCTGGATTATCTACGGAACCAAGAACTGCCGGGCATGGGCATGGGAGGGGATCTCATTGAAGAGTTTTTGACGGCACTGAGCCAGCCGGACGCCAAGGGATTCCGGCATTTCTTCCCGGTAAGTGAATCCTTTCCATTTG
The DNA here is from genome assembly GCF_028828015.1 of Penicillium pulvis. Classification (NCBI taxonomy): domain Eukaryota; kingdom Fungi; phylum Ascomycota; class Eurotiomycetes; order Eurotiales; family Aspergillaceae; genus Penicillium; species Penicillium pulvis. The sequence continues at coordinate 863,365 of NW_026643072.1, forward strand.
CTAACATGTATGATCACGCATACTGACTTTGCATATAGTCATTCATCCAGCGATTGAGCGCATGAGAATCTCTTCTACGACCCTTTCATGTTGATTCTGCTTTTTAGATTCCCCCATGCCATATTTCCCTTTTGACGGAGACGAGGTGATGTCAGTCCTTGTCCCGACTATTGATGTGATTTCTGTCGCCCAGTCGAACATGTCATCTATATCCATTTTCCATTCCTCCCTGCCTCGCCCCTTCAAGGACACCCTATCATGCATTACACGCCATTCAATCTTAAACAAACATAGATTGAATAAATCCCAGGAAGCGAGAGAAAAAAAGCGTTCATGCTCGAGTACATAGTGATTGTTACCTTTTCATCCTGCATTCGCTGCGCGTCGTGGGCGTTCTCTCATCTCACTTGGAACATCTGTTACTCTCCATCATTTCTTTAAAGGAAAGTGAGAAGGATTTCATATCTACTTGAAGTTGAGTTAGTAGGCTTGGTATTCTGGTCAACAGAGGTAGACAATGAATACACTGGTTCTCTTATAAGCCTGAATCCATGTAGATCTAGGAATTACACCTAAACGAGAGCAAGTCTAGGAAAAGTATACAATTGAGACGTAATAGACATTCATTCTTTTAGGCCAACCTTCAAGTCCAATATTAGGTATCCCACTCCGAGCATCCAATCGTTTCAAAGAGCGGACCTCACTGCGGCCTGTCGTTCACTTGAGCAAAAAATCACCCGAATCAGAATCCGTTTCCACGCTATACTTTACTTCATAGCCCATCTATACAGAGATATAAGAAACAAGGAAAAACACACTATGCAAGAAGATACTTCGCCGCATGGTCAATGTGATCATCGGCAAAGGATGCCATCGTGTAGTACGAGTGGTCATAGTCGGGCTGGTAGCGGACGTTCAATCCACTCAGACCGGCTTCCTTAGCGGCGGCTTCAAAGTTCTCGGGGAGGAGTTGACCCTGCTTGAAAAAGTTGTCGCCAGTGCCCTAGGGTTGAAGCGAATTAGACATTGAATCGAAGCATGTATACAGCAATAGTGACCAAAGCAAGTGAAGGCGATGAACTTACCACATCAATCAAGATATCAAGAGGACCACCAGACCACTTCTTAATCAGCTCAGTAGCATCATGCTCCTTCCACTTCGCCTGCTGGTCATCACCGAAGTAACCCTTGAAAGCCTTCTGGCCCCAGGGGCAGTTGATCGGGTTGGTAATAGGAGCGAATGCCGAAACGGACTTATACTTGCCAGGATTGCGGAGGAACTGTGCAAGTTAGCAAATGGCCGAACCAGAGAAGAGAAAGTGAAAGACATACCAAAGTGAGAGCACCGTGTCCACCCATGCTGTGACCAGTAATGCTGACGCGGTTGGAGTCTAGCTGTGGGAAAGCAGCAAAAACGGTCTTGGGCAGCTCCTCGGTGACATAGCTGTACATGTTATAGCCCTGGTCGTAGGGGGGCCTTTGTAGCATCAACATAGAAGCCAGCACCAGAGCCGAAGTCGTAAGCGTCGTTCTCGCCTTCAATGTTAAGACCGCCTATAGATCACAGGAATTAATACAATTTTCTCCTTTATATCTTATGTATATAAATTTTTTCGGAGGACTATGGTTGAGTAAGAACTTACGAGGGCTGGTATCAGGGTAAAGCACGGCAATTCCCTTCTTGCTAGCACCGTGCTGGAAGAAACCCTTCTCGGAGCAGTTGTCCGCCGTGCAGGTTAGACCGGATAGATAGATCAACACGGGGACCTTCTGGGTCTGAGCTTGCGGAGGCAAGTAGAGGTTGAAGGACATCTCGCAGCGAGTGGTAGTGGCATTGTGGCTGAGCTTAAGCAGCTTGCCGCCGAAAGAGGCGATGGTAGCTTTGGTGGTGACGGACATTATGAAGTTTGAAGAATTGGAAACCGGGAAGTTCGCGGGAAGAAATATAAGTTGACGTTTGCGCGGGGTCTTTGGTCCCGCATGAGGGGAAGCTCCACCTGGTTCTTCTCCCGGTTAGGGAATGAATCATGCCGCTTTTGTTTCTTGTTTTGTACTTTTGCTATACTCTATTGCCATTAGAATCAATTTTGCTGACCTCGAAATTGCATATAGAGCATCAATTTGAAGCTTGGAAAGTTTCTGGCATAGCTCTTTTCAGTGGATATCCATGTTAAAGCAGCAACCGGCTATGCATGGAATAGGGAAAAAGGTCCAGATAAGCACCTGTAAAGTAAAAAAGATTGAAACGAATCCAAATGCTGCCCACAGTGGAGAACCCATATCTACAGATAAAAGGGGGAAAGAAACAAAATAATATACATATACTAAGGACTCATTATCAAATGATCTCCTAACCCACCATCCTATCATCCCAAAAACACTGGAACTCCATACACCACGGGTGCTGCCCCGTTCAGGTATTTCAATACACATGACCCCCGTGCTCCTGCAATTGCAGTGTCCAAACCAACATCACTCTGCTGAGTGTCGGGCTTCCCTCTCTCAAACAAGCCCCATGAATCGAAAGTGGACGATGCGAATCGATCAATGTCCCTATCAGTGACATCCCACAGGGTAGCCACGAGTGCAGGACTGCCTGCATGAAGGTAGTTCATAGGTGTACCATATGGTTCATATTCGCCCGCCTCGGTGAGTGTACCACTGCTGCAACCCATGAGGAATGCAACGGCGCATTTGGATAGTCGCTTGATCGTACGTCCGCGAATGTACTGGGCACCACTGCCATGGCCAAAGTACAAGAAAAGATCCTTGGACTCTATGCAGTCACGGAATTCATCCTCTGATGGTTCACGATTGACCACCCCGGTCCAAGACTTCAGCCCCGAAAGATCCCCTTCAAAGGTTGTTTGGGTTGTACGTAGGTCGCCTGTAGGGTTAAGAAGGTAAGCGCCCGATGTACGATCCACGACCGCACCAGATCGATTTTCACCGAATTGAAGCACCCGCTCACGAAGACACTCCAGTGATGAAACTCGGCAGACAGGGTATCCTTGAAGACACGGTAGGGACTCCCATGGAAACAAGTGCAGAGCCTTATCTAGCACGAGCACCGTATGGCTTGGTGGGGTTGACGCAAGCTCTTCCCGCGCGGCTTCGTGATAACCTCGCATGGCATCGAGAGTATCAACAACCATCATGTCGAAGTCAATTTCATCATAAGCATTACGTTCGCCCTGGAATTGCAAGATATCTACCACAAAGTAGAGAAGATCCATCAATGTATCCTCAGGCTCCTCCGACTGTTCGAGGTCTCGAAGCCCAATGAACATTTCCAGAACATTTTGATGAAGAGTAAGGCGAGGCGAAGAAGCCTTGTTACCTTTTTGGCGAGAGGGGAGATGCTTGTCCAGGATTCCTTGGAAGGCACTGGCAAAGCGAGAGAGCGCGGTGGCATCTCGTGCAAGCGGTGAAAAGACGCCACGGAAGCCTCCAAACCAAAGGTTTTCGATGTTTTGAAGCAGGCTTTCTAGTCGACGATCCAGGGTTTCCCGAGTCTTCCACCATTCTTTCTTCATTTTCTTGTCAATCTGAGCCTTGGCAGCATGTGCACTCTCGTTGGCCAGCTTGATAACTTCCTGCATCTCTTCTTTTCCATCTTCAAAAGTGAATTGCTCTTCTTCATCGTCATCGACGTTTCCTCTCCGGAGAGGTAAACGAAGCAGGAAAGGAGAACGATTCTTCTGCAGCCGGGAGACCACAAACTCGGTCCCGTCAGCACTTAGAGATAAAGAAAGAACATTCCAGTTTTCGGGTAGAATATCAACATAAAGCTCAGTGAAACTTGAGCAGATTTTTGCTTCCATTCCGGCAGCTGAGGATGCAGAAGTAGGCCACATGAGTGGATCAGCAAAGTCTGACAATTGTCGATCAAAGTTAATAGCCATACGCTCGCGAGCGAATGCACCAACTCGTCCAATTTCTAAGAAAAATATTGTCAGTATTTAGTAGGGTTCACGAATCGCGCATAAGAACTTACCATTCATGGTCGCCGGGGATTGCGCCCAGATTGCAGGACTCCCTGGGGTAGTGGCATGCGAAAGCATAGAAATGCGACTCATCAATCGAGAGGCTGCATGGCTCTCCAAGGTGGAACCAAGTACAGTAACATCAGTGAAAACCCCAGTAAGACAATCATTTGCTTTGGTGAGCATGATGGAGAAATCTTCACTAGCTTTTTGAGCTTTAGCCCGAGTTCCCTTGGCAGGTGCCCTTGCTCGCTTGGTAGTGGGTTTTGTCATTTGAACATTTGGTTCGTCTGCTGATTTGCTTGGTGTCTTGAGGGAAGGCAGTGAGATTGTAGACTCAGGTAAAACACAGTATACAGCGTGACTTGCAAACTGACGAATGGCCTCGGCCAACAAATGTTCACTTTCGCCAATCTGGAGAGAGACTTTACTTTCTCGTGCCGTAGCAAACTGACGAGCTTCCATGAGAGTGCTTGCAGAACGCTCGTAATCTCGAAGTGCTCGCAAGCAGTCGGCCTGTTGGCGAAGAATATCACTCTTCAGCCTCAAGAGAGACTTTGATTGGACGTCAACTTGGGGGATTTTGGGCGTTGAGACCTTCTTAGCAGTGCTTGCTGTAGCAGAACTAGTTGCACGAGTACGACGGCCAACGGTGGGAGCGGTGGTAGCAGTAGTCGTTGACGGTGTTCGACGACTGCTTCGTACCTTCAACTTCTCCATCTTCTCTTCAAGAAGTGCAACATTCGGGGCCTCTGAGATGCTGATTGCGTCGGAGGAAATAATAGCTGTTATGGCCTTATCAGCCTCCTGTAGCAGATGGAATGCCTTGTCGTATTGCCCCTGCACTTTGTAAAGAGAAGCAAGAGCCATGTGCAGCGAGACAGTCTCCATACTAGCCTGGATCTGCTTTGCCGATTCTGATGCTGCGACGAGGAGTTCTTGTCCTTCGTCCACATGACCGCCGAGAGTCCAGTAGCAACCAAGCTGAGTTTGTGCAGCCACAAGACGAACGTTTGCGTCAAGCGTTTTGTCAATCTTCAATGCCTGCTGTCCGTAGTAGATGGCGTCCTGGAACAAGCCATGGTGGGCCGACAATGTTGCGAGGTTCAACAAGGAGGTATGATGTGAGCCGAGGTGTGGCCAGAATGGCGCACCTTGGGTATAGCTCGCTGAAACCTCCGAAGAAGGTCCGTTTTGGGATAAGTCAAGCTTTGCCACGCCGTCAGCGACCGCGTCAACATCAGAGCTTCCTCCTGTGACCAAAGACTTGTCTTGTTTTCGTTGAGCTAATTTCTCAACCTTAGCCCAAATCCGACAGTTGAGCCTCACAGACAGCTTGGCAAAGAAAAGAGCATTGGTCATTGAACCCTGAGCAGTCGACAGGCGGGATTGAATAAATGTGGCATCCGCAATAAGTCTCTCCCATGATATTTTCGATGAAACAGATAAATTGCTCATCTCGTCTGAGTCCTGGCTTTTTTCATACAGTAATTTTGTGGCAGAAAGAACCGAGGCGGCTTTGTCTGCCTCTCCTGTCTCGAGAAGATATTCAACCCGTGCCAATTTGAACGAAATGGTCGCTAGGGAAGAGATCTTGTGTCGAGTGAGATACTGTTCACCGCGTGAGAGAAGGTCACCTGCTTTCTGACAATGCCCAAGTCGACAATGCTGTAGCACCAAGCGCGAAAGGATGGCGATTGCATCCGAAAGGTCAGTTGACTTCTGAAGCTCAGCCACTCGAAGTATCAGCTCCAGGGCCGAAAGCTGGGATTTCCAAAGGCCGTGGATTTCCGTGTAATCAACCAAGGCCTTCAATTGAAGAACCCAGTAATCGATATCATTGACGCAGAGAAGCAAAGAGCTTTCATCTGCACATTGTCGAATCATTGAGGTCCATGATGCAAGGGTGTTTTCCAAGCCATTCGCATCCATTTGGCCGTGATGGAAGCCAATCATAATTCTTAAAGAGTTCGTGATATGTTGGATAAAAGGTGCCAAATCAGTGTCTTCTCCAACTCCAATTCCGTCTGTGAAAGCTTTTGTGCCTTCCTCCATGATTCTTTCGGAAAGAGTGGGATCCAAACAGCCAGGATGCTCTAGTAAGTATCGAAGAGCAGAAAGAACCACTCGGCCATGGCGAATGGGATGAAGGTCTGTCGAGTAGATATCAATGAGGTCAGATACCACCGAGGTGAAAGTGGACCGGAACTCCTCTTCGCTCGAAGAGTATGCATGCAGCTCAGCAAGAAGGCTCATTTGCCATTCAAGAAGCATGCCTCGTTGTTCAGATCCCAGCTCAACATCATCATAAATGTCGGAAGACTTGGACCCTTTTCGCCGTAAATTCACCTTCAGGAATGTAGAGAGAACCCGGCCCAGCATAAAAGCAGGACTCTGGGAATTCTGGCCGCCTGAGATAGGGTGAGCCCCCATTCCACTGTCAGTTATTTGCTGTAGAGTACCTGAATCAATATACTCAGCGATTGATTGCCGAAATGACTTCTCGGAATCCACGAGCATATTAGCATCCAAGTAAAGATGTGCCATTCTTTCGAATTTCAAGGCAGTAAAAGCAGTGGTGCGGAGAGATGGCGAGCAGGTGGAGGTTATTTGAGTCGATTGCTTTAGAAGAGCGAGTAACTCGCGGTAACCTTGACCAGCTTCCTTTTCCTTGATGTAACGAGACCAGAAAAGATTGGAGACTTTCACTAGTCCTGCACCAATATTTGAAGCATCCGAGCTGGTATCACCAGGGCTTTCGACACAAGTAAGTAGGCGATGGCAGTCCACTAGAATGGGGAGCATGTCATCCCATGGTGGTCTTTGCGACATGATCGATAATTTCCCGACAGCAACAGCCGAATCGACGGCGGCGAGAACGATGCTTTTAGACATAGAGATGCGAGTCTTGAACATTTCGTGCTCTTTCTCATCGCTGTCCTCTGCAGGAGGTCGTCCAATGTAACGTCTGAGAAACCTGAGGAACGCTTGCAGGTATTCCCGAATTTGAAAAGCAATTTCGTTCTTTTGCTCATCACCATCGGATGACTTCGCGATTGACTCACCAAACCAAGAAAGAGCAAGCTTCTTGAGCCGAGCTGCCTCAACAAGTAGTTCATCCAAATCAGTCGCACTGCCTCGGAGTTGTAACCCTAGCGCATTGGTGGCGTCTGATACGGATTTCAATGCTTCATCCAAAAACCTTCCAGATCCTTTCAAGCGTTGAAAGGAGACTGCAGCAATTTTACATTGAACAGTGGCTAAGGAAAGGCTTTGTGAGTTTGAGAGTGGTGTAATGGCTTTGCCGAAAAGCTTTAAGGATTCTTCAATGCACCCAGCATCCAGTGCAAGCTGGCCGAGAAGGGTCATAATTTTGGCAGTTGAATTGATATCCTTGGTTCCTTGTGGTTGTTTCTTGATCTCGGCGGTCGATGATTGAATTCGAGTGATCGCTTTGAAGACTGCACCAAACTCAGCCTTCTCGATTCCTTTGCTGCGGTGAGAGAATCCTCCAAGGTAGCGAAGAAGAGGGTCAAAGACCTCTTTGCTCTCATCACATACGTGGCCCGCTAATTTCCACCCCAGGCTTCGAATTTCCAGGGACAGTAGTTGGAGACCCAAGGCTGTAATTGGCTTCAGAGCATCTTTACTTCTTGGCGACTCATCGCCGGAGGCCTTTCCGGAAGACAAAGACAGCACAGTATTGGATAGTAACTGAAGTTGAAGAGCGGCTTTGTCGTTCGATAAGCTTTTGGACTTTACAGCAGCAATGATAATCTGGGCCGGGCTGCTAGGTTCGGCGAGTTGTAGTAGTGGGTATAGCTTTTGGACCGTCGAAGCCTTGCGTTCCGAGGCAAAGAGCCGCATCGTATTTGCCTGGAAGGGAACAAGTAGACCGTAAAGAGCTTGTGCATTTGAGAGGTTCGAAAAAGTCAGAAGGTCAGACATGCGCTCCTTCGCCGATTCGTCATCCACCACATCATTGGAGCCGGTCGCCTTCTTCCCCGTCTTCTGCAGGTCCAGATGGTGCTGGATTCTGCCTTTCAGGGACCTCAATTCCCTGCATGCCATGTCATTCAGTCCCAGCGATATCAGTTTTCCCGCCAATACGCATACTCCTTGCTCAAGCTGCATGTTCGGGAAGTCTTTGGTACCCTGCTCATTTTTGAGAGCTCTTAATGTCGACAAGGCGAGTCTAGCGCACTCTGCCGCGGAAATCACCCCCGCATCAACCCCGGTGGGATTGGACCTTGCTGTCGACTTGGTGGAGGCTTTCTCGGAAGAGGTTGAACGTTTCGTAGTAGGGGCTTTCAACGCGTCCGTGAGAGTCTTCAATGTTGTATTGAACACCTCCGTGGCGAGCACGAGCTTCTCTTGGGGAGATAGTAGGGGCGCATCTTGATCGACAATTGCTTGCAACGCGTCGTTCGCGCAGGCTGTCTTGGTGGTCCTAGATGTCTTTGCTCGACTTGTTGGCCTGATGGGCTCCTTGACTGATTTTGTTGTGCGCCTCACGGGCTTCTCGGATGGGTTCGACGATGCGCGGAGGAGGGTTTGGAGGGACAACACTGTGGTATCGGAACATGTTGTTGTTGACCGGACGGCCAGCTTGACGGAGTCGGACATGGAGCTGGTAGGTAGAACAGTGACCGCCATGTCGGATATATTAGGCGAGCAGCTGGCCTGCGGTCATCTAATGGGGTAAATTGAGGCTTTAAAGGCCGATATCATCAAAGCCCAAAAGACTCCCAATTGAGCGTGTGTTGTCGTAGCAACATTGTACGCTATACCTGATTGGGTCTGATAACCTTTTAGCCTCAGGCAGCAACCTCACTTCTTGTCGATGCGGGTTCCAGTGCGGGCGAGTTTTATTGCGATCTCACGGCAATTCAACAGTCACGACAATGGCGATGGCACTCAGGTTGAAGCCCTCAGGGCTGAGTCGGCAAATATGTTCCAAACCGATCACATCCAAAGTCCCTAGCCGGTATGCGGCGTCTAATTCCCGGTCATACGCTACTTCCGACCGTCTCCCGAAGATCGCAGACGCCTCAGTATGGACGTCGATGATACCCAGATTTATTCGAGATCGCAAATCGCGCGGAACAAAGAAAACCAAGGAATGGAACCCAGCCACATTTTACATCGTTATGTTTACTCTGATCGGATCACAAGCTATCCGTATGCTGTCCTTGAAGAACAGCTATGCGACATACACCCGCACCACGGATGCGAAGATTGAACTGCTGAAGGAGGTCATCGAACGGATCAAGAATGGGGAGAAGGTCGACGTGGAAAAGCTATTAGGGACAGGAGACAACGCGCAGGAGCGAGAGTGGGAAGAAGGTGTGTCATGATTTTTTGAACTCAAGCCGTTTTTCTGGTAACTGATTTGGATCTTCCCCTCTAGTCTTGAGAGAAATTGAGCAAGAAGACACACTGTGGCAGCAGAGAAAGAACAAGGATACGAAGAATGAAAGCAGCGAGACCAAACTGGAGGTGACACAAAACCCGGAAGCCAAAGAATCACCAGTACCTGCTACCCCAAGTGCAGATGAACAGTCAACGAAGACGCCGCCCAAGCGGAAGTTGAACTTTTTCTAAATGTTTATTCGCCGCGATTGGAGGTCTACACAAGAAAACAGAGCTAGTGAGGGTCTTGTCTAGCTATTGCATTCATGAGAAAAGACCCTCAACGGTAGTTCAAATACCTAAAAACCTCATCCGCATCCGTTCTTTAAAGCCTATTGGCGAAGGCTGCTAAGAACAAATGTATTATAATACGCTTCCTAAAGTATTCCTGTACGGGGAGTCTGATCCCAGGTCAATTATGCTGGGCGAGAGCTTTACTTTGTTTGCATGTACAGTATAAATATTCGTTTCGGGTTAGCGATTTTGAGGAGACTCATGAGATTAAACATCCTGTTCTTCATCTGTAAACAGAAAATGCAATTTATCTGCTCTAGATCTAGGTACTATACAGTGCTCAAAGACAACCACAGTAAAAATAGTACCGTACATGATGGGTTGGCGTAGAAAGAGCAAAACGCACCCTGCAGGGTATGACGATCCGCAAGGGACGATGCGACAACAACAACCCCTTCTATATAGTTCCCACATCTTTTCAAAATCTATGTGCTGGTGGTACAATGCACATCAGCCATCCAACAAAATGAAAGATAAATCGTGCAGAGGCTTTGAAAAAGCCAGGTTAACCCTAGCTCACTTTTGGCAGCAAGATGGAGAAAGGGTCTGGCAGTGGAACCCGAAAGGAGAAAAAAGAAGAAAGTGGTCAAAATCCGATGCTAAATGGAGCACAAAAAAAGTCAAGATGGCAAGGGCCAAATGAAAGTCGTCGCTATATGAAACCAAAGAGAAATTACTGCTTGGAACCCTGGAGGATCTTGGGCCAATTCTCAGGGTGAGGGACCTGCACGCGGCCAATGTTGGGTTCCAAGTCAAGGATGAGCTTCAGAGCGTTCCTTGAACGGAGGTAGGGGAGAGGAGCTGTAGCACCAGTCAAGCCAACACCCGGCTCCACCTTGCCGGTGGGGGTCTCATCCTCATGAGAGCCTGGCAGGGGGAAGCTCTTCTGCAGAACTTCATAAGCGGCGAGAGTGAAACCGAATTGCGGCGATGAACGCATGATACGGGCAGGGCCACCCTTGAAGAAGGCCTTCAGTCCCTCCTCCTTCCACACAGTTGTGGCGCAGTGGCGCAGGCTGGTGTACTTAGTCTCGCCCTTGCGGGCTTCCACCTGCAGACGGGTCTTGATCACATCGCAGGGGGTGGTCAGGTAAGCAGCGGGCATACCAGCAATGGCACCGGCAGTCAGAAGCTGGAGCACACCGAGTTTGTTGGTGGCGGTCTCGCCGAACATCTCGGTCTTCAGGTGTGCATATGTAGGGAAGTAAATGGCCGAGAATGGGACTAATGCCGCGTTAGATCCTTATCACAGATAGTCAAGAGATGTTGTTTCTTACCATCACGAAGGAGACAAGCGCTGGCTCCCTTGTACAGGCCCACGAGACCCAAATTCTTCACAATCCACAGAGCCGAACGGCGAGGAGCGCCCTCGACGTTCTTAGCAACCTCACCCTGCACCTGCAGACGAATCTTGACAATCTCCAAGGGGTTTGTGAAAACCTAACAAAGTAAAAAATTTAGTACATTCTACTTTCATAACGTCATCACCACAACGCTCCAACTTACCACTTGACAAGCACCAGCAGTACCACCGGCCAGAACCTCATAGGGGGTCCAAATCTTACTGGTATCCTTGTCGGTGAGAGCACCTCGGACCAGATCGTTGACTGTGAGCTTGATGGCCTTCTCCGGCGCCACACCAATCAGTTGCGGAATGACACCAGAGTACAGACCGGTGAAACCCTCGTTGCGAATAACCTTCCTGGCGCAGTCAATAGAGTTGTTGTACAAACGCTCACCGGGACGAGTGGATCGCTGGTTCTGCAGACGGGTCTTGACCAAGTCGATAGGGTACACCATGAAAGCGCCAAACGCACCAGCAATGCTACCAAGAGCAAAGTGGTGTGCCGATTCAAGCATGCTGTGGAGGAAGGATGAGGTCTTCTCAACTGCAACTCCCACAGCTTGGCCCGCAACAGCCATGGGGAGACGCCATGAGGCATCAATGACCTTGGCAAAGTCCTTCTGGGCAAGGCGTCCAGACGGAGCATCTAAGCCGGCGAAATGGAACAGAATATCGGCCTCCATGGGGGTGAACAGGGAGAAACGGGTGACCCGAGCGGCCTCGTTAAGGAAGTCGGCGCGAGTGATTTTGCCGTCGGCGCTCTTCTTTGTGGCCTCCCGGACAACGACATCGATGATATCCATCTCACGCATGATGTTTTGGAAGGCACGGACGGTAGCGTAGGAGATCTTGGTGCCGGCCGAGATGTTGCAGAGTGAGGGCAGGTGTTCAAGCACATGGTCGGACAACTTGTGCTTCGAAGTCTCGAGGATGATGCGCTGGAAGTCCTCGGGCTCAATGTAGCCATCTCCGTCCTTGTCGAAGATGTGGAAAGCTTGGCGGATGCGCTCGCCCTGCAGTCCGCGCAACATCTGGGAGAATTGGGGGTAGGTCATGTCATGGCGCGTCTTGGTGCGGCCAGTGTAAAGCGAAGCCCACTCGGAGTTCCAATCAAAAGGAATGCTATCGGCGGTCTTGTTCAAGTTGTAAAGACCCTGGACAGTGTCAAACTTGACACTGCCGGATCCATCGAGATCGAACAGGCGGAAGGCGATTTCGTATTCGGCGTCGGGCTTGGTAAGGAGGTTCTCGAAAGTAGCCCAGTCGGACAGGGAGAGCTTGCCGTGTCTGCGTCGGTCTGCCACCTGGAACAGGATGCCATACTGTTCGCGCTTGATCTTGTGCTGTCATTGTGGAGGCTGAATTAGTTACATCTTTTCTCGGACTTTCAAGGGAACGTGTCTTACATAGTCCTCCTGTTTGGGGGCAACAGCATTGATGAAGTCGTCCTCGGTCATGTATGGCTCCCCATTTTCGTCCTTCTGTGCATGACGAAGGAAATTGGATCGGGCTTGGTGCGACAGCTGAGGTTCCTCTGTGCTGCCCACCAATCTCTCCTTGACGGTTTCCTTAACACTACTCATTGTGGTACAGAGTAGAACAACCAGGTATGAACAGGTACAGAATGTCCCGAATGCGAAAATCCACCGCACAACACTGGGGAAGAAGGAGGTTGAAGGGGGGGGATGATTGAGAGTGGAGAAGGGAGAGGTTTGAGTCAAAAGAGGAATGAGCTAGTGACGGGGCGATAATAATTACAATGTTTCCCCGAGAATGACAATTATTCCACTTTTCTCTGACTTATCTCTCGAGATGGAAAGATCTAAATCTAGATTTTTTATTTTCCGTTTAAATTGATTGGATTTCCACTGTTCGAACGGTACCTGTTCCTTTGTATATTTTGGCCACGCGAGGAGTTTTTCACCGCCAAACCCCAAATCACGGGTATTTATATGTTTTTCAAGGTTAATTTCAAGATTCCTTATGTATGCGCATTACGCGATTTACCCGCAACCGGACTTGGAGCCGAAATCCCTGTTAGACCCCATGAAATCATTTATACTTGTTGTGCTTTTCGAATGCATCGTAAAAGAGCTGTGATTGAAATCCACATAGCTGTTAAGGTTCCTTTTTATTTTCGTGGGTTTTGACGGATTTTGCCACCATGAACCATGGTCGAGAAGTCTCCCAATATAGCCAATGGTAAATTTGACGGAACAGAGTAATCGACGGAACAGATAATGCAGTCAGCGTGATGTGCATCGGAAAGAAAAAAACTAGTATCCCCAGGTGATCACCGGGGATCAGCCATCCCGACATCCCGAAAGGCAGGGGTGAAACCGGGGCCCGGTGTAAGGGCAAAGCAAATCGGGTGCCGTGTGCGGAGTCAAAACTGGAGTAAAAGAAAAAGGCGCACAAAAGTTGGAGATGTAAATTGTGATTGGTCCACTTCCCTTCTCCGCAGTTCCGTCCAATCTCGGCTTAACTCCGCGTGATCACAGCTTCTCCGCAGCTCTCCTCACCGGCTTCCAGGAATTGACTTTGAAGGGTTCAGCTTCCTTTTCGATGTTCTCCATATGTGCCTTTACATAGTGTATTTCCTCTCCTAGATGCCTTTTGTTCAGTCCCGTAAGCTGGGTTCCTATAGCTAGTGTCGGCGCAGGGTATTAAGAGGTCAGAGAAGAGCATTTAAATTGTGTAATCATTTTGACTACTGGCTTTCAATGTTCGTCCGATTCTCCTTCCCTCTTAGTTTGAAGATCAATAATGACAAGCCAGAGGGCGTCTATGAACAGAAATTCAGTTATTACTCAACATGCAAAAGAATTTACAAGTCAAGGACTCCAATATCGTTGACAATTTCACCATGTAAGTGCCGCCACTAAATTGGGATCGGATTTGATACATGCTTTAGTAGCTAGTGCAAAGACCTCAAGAAATCCCTGAAGTCTTCTTTAACACTAGGAACTCCAGGTCGCGAGTCTGAAACGGGTTCGGCTTTGTTGTTGCACCAATTGGGGCAAAACCTGAACATTATGGCGGGATATATTTCGTCAGATATATCGACAAGCTGAATAGGTGCATCACCAAGAAGTCCAAATAACCCTGTCTTCATGGCTTACTCAAAGGTTGTATGCACAACAACAATACGCATCACAACAGCCCCATTTTTCAGTTGTTGCAAGGCCCCAATCCTATCTTCTATTAGGGCCTCTCCGTCAGAAGCATTATCATCATAATCGAACATGAAAGAGCCCCTCCCCTAAATCGAAACCGTATTCGATGCAAGGCAATCAAGTGCACTCCCGCTCTGTTGATATTGAGGCTCATAGCAAGGGGTCCAATTCAAGTGGATTGAATCTCGTGAGGGATCGATCCGTAGCTTCTTAAGCCGAAGGTCAGAGAGCCATTTCGCACGCGGCTCCGTGTCCACATTAAGGCAGTGACTAGCTTCAAAGGCGATCGAGCGGGATTTGCGACATACCCAGCTGATGATTGGTGGTCTCCGATTAATTTTAGTTGTTTTTCTTGATTTGCATGGCGTCGGAGGGATTAATAAATATGCGCCTTCGTCCCACGCATAGTCTAGTTCTACCAAGCGGTGTGGAAGGCATTCACGCCAAACGACCAGTCTCAATTAGGTAGGAAGCTGATCAAAGCGATGAAATTGTGGGTCATCGGTCATTGTTGCTATCCATGGAGTGAAGAGGGCGGGCAGTGAGTGTTAGAGGGGAAGAAACATGCTGAAGTTCAGAGCACAGAACAGCCGAGCTCTGTTTATGTGGGTATGTAATGATAGGGCTTGTAATATGTAACGGGGGCCGTAATAATGAGGTCTTGGAACTAGTAGACGATATGTTTCTAAAAGCATGTAACATAAAATGGTAATGCTAATTAGGGTGACCAAATAGTAGACTCCGTTATGGCGCAATTAAATGCTGCCAGAATGAATGGCTATCTTCATGATGCTAGATCTTTCGTGATGAGGGTCCTTTGAAGAGGAAGTTCACACGTGATGAGGCTACTGTGTTACGTTTCATTGATATAGCTTACACCGTTTCATTGATATAGCTTACACAAGGCGCTTAGTTGCGCGCTCAGTTGCACGCTCAGTTCTACTCGGTGAGAAAAACGCGGCAAAGGGGAGCACTGACTCGAGAAGGAAGGGCTAAGAAAAGGGGAAGAAAATCCGCTACAAAGTTATTTAACAAGGGGAACTGAAAGAGGAACAGGATTTACAACTACATTACTCTAACATCAAGCCAAACGAAGGAATATAGGGAAAAGTTCTGGACGCTTAAACCTGCCTATTGGGGTGTCTCTGGTTCTCGGCGCACGGTCGCCAATGGCAGATCACTTTAGGCTCTATGGGTACTGCATACAATAGAGCCCTAGAGCTCCCGAGGTCTAGACAGTATTAATAATACTATGATTCATGGGTGGGGTTGACACTTGAAATGCGTGGCTGACCGTATGTACTTACCTAACTTACAGCCCCGTGGGATGTACCTGCCACTCTAGCTCGTTTGCTCGCCCTGGGGCTTCTCCAGTCGAAGCAACCTCAGCAATCCTCTTTCCACTGGCAAGAGAATCAACATTGCCCCATTGAAACAAAATGCTAGGATGATGACAGTAACCCCCACCACAGCATCGAGAATAAAATGATTGGCAGTCGCAACAACGGTCACTCCCATCATCACAGGCCAGAGGACCGCCACGCAGCGAAGAAAGAGATGCGGACTATATATCACCAAACAGAATGCGATGAGGACGGAGTTGCCAAAATGTAAAGAGGGCATCGCGGCAATGGTCAGCTGAAATTTATTCTGTGTCCATGCTGAACCTGAGTTGCCTCGATGAAGCACATCAACAAACCCAAACTCGTCAGGGAGGAGACGCGGCGGTTTGCATCGCCACAGCGATAAAATAGCGAATGCGATGACGTTCTCTAGGGCCAGTGTTCGTCGAATAATCTGGTAGCGACCGCGAGGGAGGTATGTATAACAGTAGACAAAGAAAGCGACCCCAAGTACGATGTGGGAGTAATAGATGTCGGCCAAGATATCCATCATCCACGGACACCGATTCAAAACGAATTGTTGAACGGAGAGTTCAACGTCGATAGAAAGACGGTTTTCGAGTGTCAGGATTTGGATCGCATGTCGCTCGGCATTCTGGAAGATTGCTTCATTCCCAGAAATGAGTCGGGCAGAGATAGCTCTGCAGCCTTGGTATATCTATTCCCGAATCTTAGAATCGAGGTCTCAATGAGGCAGCACATCGGAATCGTCGCATACCCAGTAGATAAGTAGCCAGTACCAGATCTCTAGAAGAAACGGAAACCGCTCCAATACTCGAGAATGGATATATTCCCGATTTCTAGCGTTGCGAGCTTCGGCATGGCTGCTAATGTCTCTTTCTTCCGGATTGTCCACTCGCAGCAATGAGCGAGTTTCGCCGTAACCATCAAGTGATTTCTTCTTCCGATTGATCCAGGTCCCGAGGGTAAAGAGGGCAACAATTGCTGCAAAACAATTCAGTATTTATTTAACAGTATCGTGCCTGTGCACAGATGGTGCTCCTTCACTGACCCCCAGGCTCCACTATGTTTTTGAGAGCGCCCATGGTACCGTATATATAAAGACCGAGTAGTAAACGCCTGCAAATGCAAAGTGATATATCCAATCAAAGCATACGGAGAGTGTCGCCGAACCACAGAAGAAAATCTGGCAAGAACTGAAATCGAAAGAGCTTCATAATCGCAATCCGGCTGGGCCGGGTGTGCGGGTCCAAGATGGGTCCTTATTCCTTGACCACGCAATCCCAACCTAGCCGGTGATGATAGTGGCTGGAGTGAATGCCCTGAAAGTGGACACACCCAATATTGGGGCCTAAGTATATTCCAAGGTTTGCATATATTCTTGGATAGCATTAGTCCCCAAGCTGAAGATTTCTCATTTATCGAGACATTATGAGTCCATATCCACCAGTTGACTCGTATCGAGAACAGGGGATTTGGCCTCTTGAGATCCTTCGAACATTTGCTTTCAATTTGAAAGCTTTAATTTAGCTTCCGAAGCTGAATGAGTGGTTTGTTATGAATCAGCTATTGCCGAAGATATAATAGTTTCAATTGATGGCGGGGTAGAGCGGTGTCAGGGCATGAGGTGGATGCGGGAGTCTGGAACATACCTTCTGGCTAGAACAACCTCTGATCTATTCTACCCATTGAGAAGAATCATTTCTATTCCACTCCAAAAGCAGAAGGATGGTTGGTATTGAGATATTTTACTAGGACCGAGATAGTATGGTGGCATATGATTGTCTTCAAGACCAATCGAGACTAAAATATGATTTTCCTTCTGTAGTGCGATATCGTGCATGCTCACTTCATTAACAGTTTTAGGGCCGCAGGGATAAAGTCTGCGTCCCATCCACTTAAATCCAATCATTAGGTTGAAGAAGTGATAGTGTGGAGATAGTGACCATGCTGCAGAAAACACGGGCCAATTCCTCAGTCACACACAGCACGGGAGAGAATGGTGTACGGTTGGTCCTTTTTAGTGGAATAGTGCCTCCGTAGAAACGGCAATTCTTCTTATAAGCTTCAGGACTCGCGACGGATGGTCTTGGCTGCATATTATGCTGGGTTATCACAGCCTGTCACACTTGGTGGTAAAGTTCCACAAGATACCAACTGGATAGGGTATTCTGGTTGGCTGGGTGATAGACACGGAACCCCTACAAGGTTGGGACTAATGTGTGATGGGGAGAGTGATAGTGCGTCAGGGTGCATGGCATAGGCGCTTACAGAAGGATTCGCGATTGGCCCCAAGTGGCACTAAGTGGCCCCTTGGCCCGAACTCCTCAACTCCCCAAAGCTATACTTATATAGCCGCCCACTTCCCCCCACTGAAGTTGTTCTTTTTCTTGCATCCCCGTGTTTGAGATTTTCTATTTTCTCTGCTTCTATTTTCGTTAAGCGCTTCGTTTTGGCTGGTCCAAACGAACTCTTCTTTTTTTATACATTGTATCTTGGTTGACTCTACGTCCAAAATAATCACTTTTTTCTCCACCACTTTCTCTTTGGGTGCCTTTGTTGATCAAAGCTACCCTCTGCAAAAACATTACCATATATCATCATCTGCATATTTTTCAACTTCAAGATCTCTCTGTCACAATGTACGCTGCTCGTGCTGCCGCCCGACCTAAGTTGGGATTGAATATCTCTGCTGCGCAGACTGCTCCCCGACCGTCATTGTCGCTCAAGTCCCCTGGTCCCATTCCTCGAACTCCTCTCTCGCCAGTGGCTACCGCGAGTCCGACAACCCAGAGATTCTCGACCCTCCAGGTGCCGGCATATGGCTACACAAACTCATGCTCGTCGAAGAGCATTCTCAAGAAGCAACAGTCGGCACAATCAGGAGCCCCCGAGAAACGCATTCAATTTAAGGTTGCACCCACAGTCTACTGTGTGACACCTATTGAAAACCCAGATGAATACTACGGCAAACATACGAAGATCTCTCGAGAGGAACGACGATGGGCTGTCCGCGAGTGATTTTGCCCTGAAATTTTGAATTCAAGACATAGCCAGCCCGGCGAGCTAAAGCGCTGTACTAGGAGCCTGTCATGTTGTCATTGCTATCTGCCCCATGATGATAAAGACCTCTAGTCTCTGTGCACTCGGGCTTGTTATAATTTTGACACACAATACTCTAGGCAATCTACAAGGGTTATGGCTTGAGCCCTATTGGTGGTGCAGCAGGACTTCACCTGAGTCGAGCTCCGAGCCACCAAGTTCAGCACGCAGATCGACAAAAGCTTGACGCTGCTCGGGTACTTTGGCGACCTAATCTTGCCATGCGGGTCTTGATTACTATGTTGAGTCGGTCAGAAGATGATGTATAATGTATCGAATGTTGGAAGAGATTATTTTATGACGTTAATGGGCCTCCGATTGATGACTTTGGATGTTAGCATGGATTTTCTTTTTAACTTTATTCAGTCCTTACTGTGAAATATATGCCATTTGGTGTCCAGACACCTCTATATACTCTTTCATACTCTTACTTGGTAAATTATACGGTAATAATTTTAATCAATGCTATTGCAGTAGTAGACCCTGGCGAACGTAGTTGTATAGTTGTTAGGGCCAACTTTAAGGGCTTCCTGGTCCGTGCGGTTCCAATCTTTTTCTCTCCGTCGCCGCCGTGTCCCCGGTTTGTCAACCTCCCAATGTTCTTTTCAATATCTTCAGTTGCGACTTTACGCAAGTCAGCAGCAGGCGCGTCGCGCAGGTTTCTACGGAATCGACGGGGTCTATTGACTCTTGCAATCGAAACGTCATGGTGAGCTTAAATTTACTCCAAAAGGTTCTCAAGCTAATCCGACATCTACGGTAGTGACGACACATCAGTCGCGATCGTCGAGAAAAAGAATGAGAGCCCTGTCGCTAGCAATGCCAAAATTCACTTCCTTGAGAATATAACCTGCGACTCACGAGCGCACCGCGGCATTCATCCGATCTTAGCCCTCGAGTCCCATCAAGAGAATCTCGCGAGCCTCGTCGACAAAGCCCTTAGATACCTGCCGGCCTCAAAAGATGGAGATAAATCGATAAACCTAGCGGATGGATCGAGCCGCCAGCGACCGGATTTCATTTCAGCAACTCGAGGGCCCGGAATGCGTTCCAACCTGTCAGTTGGGCTCGACACTGGGAAAGCTCTCTCGGTTGCTTGGCAAATTCCTATGGTCGGAGTACACCATATGCAAGCACACTTGTTGACCCCTCGGCTGGTATCATGCTTGAATAAAGGCAATGGCGCAGTGACACCAGGGGCCGTGGGACCCCAATTCCCATTCCTGTCCATTCTTGTCTCGGGCGGCCACTCGATCCTCGTACACTCCAAGTCTCTCACAGACCACACCATCATGGCTTCTAGTGATGACATTGCGATGGGCGAAACTTTGGACAAGTCGGCTCGCGAGATCCTCCCTGCGACCTTGCTACAAGAGGCAAAGAATACCATGTATGGCAAAGCTTTGGAACAGTTTGTCTTCCCCAACGGCCCCGCCGATTTTGCGGATTACCGCCCCCCAATGAACCGGGGTGAGGAGGTAATCAAGCGCAAGAGCCCGTGGGGCTGGAGCGTGACTACGCCATTCGCCAACACCCGGACTTTACAACTAAGCTTCTCGTCTGTCTCAAGTATGGTAAACAAGATTGTCAAAGACAGGGAGGGCCAATTATCTCACGATGAGCGCGTCGACCTTGGACGGGAGGCGATGCGTGTCTGCTTTGAGCACCTTGCATCCCGAACTATTATTGCGCTGGAAACTCTTCGAGTGAGGAACCGCGACGAAAATGAGATCAAGACACTCGTTGTGAGTGGTGGCGTTGCGGCGAACAAGTTCCTTATGGCTGTTTTGCGCTCGTTCTTAGACGTGCGCGGATACGAACATATGAAGATTGTTGCGCCACCTCCATATCTGTGTACTGATAATGCTGCTATGATTGGATGGGCAGGTATTGAAATGTTTGAGGCTGGTTGGCGGACGGATCTAAGCTGTCGCGCTCTCCGCAAATGGACCCTTGATCGACAGGCCGATGATGGTGGAGTTCTAGGGCCTGGCGGGTGGATCATGGATGGAACAGCTCTTTGATTGTGTATATTACCGATACCCCTCCCACTAACACTGTAAAATAGATGTATATAGTATGTATAACACCCAAGACTCTATTTGTGATCAACACATTGGAGTTTCCAATCCCATTCAATGCTTTTATGGTATACATAGCGATGCTTTACACTTGACAGCAGACCTATATCTCAAATGAATCAATGACGCCGATGCAATGTTACAGCACTTGAACTGTAAAGGTCCTTTCAATCCGAGTCCTCCCACGTCCCAGAAACCGCCACAGTAGGGTATCGATGATGCGCCGCTCTAATCCGTGCAATTGAACCAAACCCATAACCGGTGCTCTGTGCAGTACAGACATCAAAAATAGAAGAAAGAAAATAATCACAACTTTCGTAGATCAGCCTCCGACGGGAGGACCGCTCTTCTGCAAGGATGCAACTTGTTTCCGTAGTTCGATAAAGAAGTCTTTTCCGTTTGCCATCGTGTTCGCTGGAGATGTCAGTAATCATCTCCAAATGCTGCATGCGTTCGAAATATGGAGCGTACATTTAGCACCCCAAGGGCCGCCCGATCGTTGGTTATTCGAGTCCTTGCCGGTCGGCTTGTAGAAGATTGGCTTGGTTTCTGCGATGACATATCTATTAGAACATGATACATTTGCGATAGTGGGGTAGGCGCTAAAAACTAACCTTCAGGGCCTGTAGAATAAGTTGAAAAACCATTCGTTAGTAATGATTCCCTATGGACATGACTTGTCCCCTTCCTACCTCTCTTCAGAATATTTTTGGCCTCGGCAGCATTGAAGCCCCGGACGGAAACATGCAGGTCCTGAACTGGGCCAGAGCCACTCCAGGCATTGTTTCCACCTTGAGAACCACCTTGAGAAGAACTCTGGGCAACACCTTGTCCACCCGCTGCACGGTCACGGTTTCCATTGCCAGAGTGGCGTTGCGACGACTGGCGACTAGGTCCACGCCATCTAAGCCAAGCGAAGTTAGTGAATCTTTCAGAAACAGAAACGGGAAAAGGCAGAGGATATGGTACCTGTTTTCACCGGAGCCACTCATATCTGAAACCCAACGTAAATCACTCGTAGGTGGGTGATCTGGTGTTCCAGGAGGAATCTATGCGGGGAAAGCTGTGCACGTCCGGAAGCTGTGGCCAGAGTTGAGATCGACACCTAAGGCCACCAAGGCGTCTCCGCCTTGAACCAAAGATAACCTTGGAGAAAGGTCACTTCAGATTGCCTCAGCACGCTCGGATTGTTTACCCCGGGTTCTCCAATTTGTACCATTTGCGGTGGTCTATTTCTTTGAATCCTCACACCTTTTTTAAAATCACCGGTTGTGAACTGCATCTTACAACACCCCTGAACGCGACCCGACGTGTTGATTGTTAATCGCCCCAAACCAAGCGCCGATCAACACACGGGAGCTGCCCCAGCTTCGTGGAAACCATGGCGCCAATGTCCAGACACTCTATTTCAGGCAGATCAGCACAGCCCACCCCGAAATCATCCATGAAGCAGTCGCGTAGAATCGCGGAGTCCCCCGAAGAGCCTCCTTTGAAGAAGCGCAGGTATGTGCCTGGCGGGCCGGGAGGTGGTGGACGATTCATCGATTTCGACGGCGCCGAAGTGGAAGAGATGACTCCCCCAAAGAAGACTAATGGCACACCAAGACGGACCTCCACAAGCGCACGAGGTCGCCCCCCGCGCGATATCGACCATCCAATTCATGCCCCTCCACCGCCGCCTATTGTTCCAACAACACCGCCGTCTGTGACGCGTCCCCGGCGAGACAAGAGCCAGAATCGCGGTCGCTTTACCTCATCAACAGCCGCTGCGCTTGCCCTACAACAGGGCGATGGATACAAACCACGAGAGGAGAGAGGATGGGAGGAGTTTCATCCCGATTTAGACATCGATGGCAGACTCGCTGTCTTCACAGCCGAGGAGGTGGATACAGTTGACCCTGCTGCCAACCAGCTGACATTGGAGGCGCTGACTGGCATTTCTGGCTTTGATGGTTCTGGATCACCTATGCTACTTTCCCCTGACATCGCATCACCCGTTCCATTCAAGCGCAGGCCCGGGCGCCCGCCGCGCCGTCCAGAAGCTATCCTAAATGCTCTTCTCGCACAACAAGGGCCGAAGGTGATCCCACCTCCGGGTCCCAACCCACGGGAAAAATTGACGCTACCTAAGCCGGCGTTCAGGTTACAAGATCCCTTTACATTTTATGAGAAGAAGGGCGTCGGCCAACAGAACTATGTCGATCGAACCATGGCCAGTGTCGGATACCAAGAAAGCGACTTGTTTCTGCGCCATGACCGGCGTTTCATTCGCATGACGGAAGGCGCACAAGAAGATGACATGGATGTCATCCAGCCCGTTGTGTCGGAGGGCGATGTCAACGCGACAAGTGGAAGAGTGGAATACGATATGGACGAACAGGATGAGAAATGGCTGGATGATCATAACTCCAAGCGTAGAGATGATCAGCTTGAGCCCATCAAGCCTGCCATTTTCGAAATAACTATGACCAAAATCGAAAAAGAATGGCATGCACTTGAGAAGCGGATCCCCAAGCCAAACCCCAAACCTCCACAAACACAGCGTCCTCGCTCCAGCTCTGCTGCTGCCGTGAATGGAGAGACTGCTGGCCCTGGGGAAGAGCAAGACAGCAAGTGTGCTATCTGTGATGATGGTGACTGCGAGAACTCTAATGCGATTGTCTTTTGTGATGGTTGTGACCTGGCTGTTCATCAAGAATGTTATGGCGTTCCTTTCATCCCCGAGGGACAGTGGCTTTGTCGCAAGTGCCAGTTGCTGGGGCGAGGCACCACCAACTGTATCTTCTGCCCTAACACCGAGGGTGCATTCAAACAAACTACCTCTTCTAAATGGGCGCATCTGCTGTGTTCAATTTGGATTCCTGAGGTTTCAATTGGAAACCCGTCGCTCATGGAGCCGGTCACAGATGTTGAAAAGGTGCCACGCAGTCGGTGGAAGTTGATGTGTTACATCTGCAAGCAGAAAATGGGTGCTTCGATTCAATGTAGCAACAAAAACTGTTTTGTCGCATTCCATGTGTCCTGTGCACGCCGAGCGCAACTGTACCTGAAGATGAAGATTGGCCATGGACTGATGGACTCACATCTCCTGAAGGCCTTTTGTGACAAGCATGTGCCGCCAGACTGGCGATTAGAGCATGGCACTGATGCCGCCACTGCCGATGCGATCGAATACTACCGCAATACCATGTCAGGTAAACGGTGGGGAGACAGCCAGGCCGCGGCGCTCTCTATGGGACCCGCGCTTGCCGAGGATGCAGAAGGAGAAAGGACCCATACTCCCCGCATTACCTTGACAGTTGGTGGCAACAAGCGAAAACGTGTCCCAAGAACGATCTGGAAGCTACCTTCCGGGGCGCCAGTCATCCCACAGGTTGTTCTGAATTCGGTAGTGGCATGCCTTGGGCGATTCACTGTTCGTGGTCGGAAACAATATGCAGAGGAGGCATGCAAGTACTGGACACTTAAGCGCGAGGCTCGTCGTGGAGCTGCCTTGCTCAAGAGACTCCAGCTTCAACTTGAGACCTTCTCCTCTATGGAAATGACACGACGAGACTATGTGGCGATGGGTGTCACCGGCCACAAACGGTTGCAGCGCCGCATGGAGTTCGGCGAGCGGCTCTATAAGGACCTTGACCACCTTCGAATGCTGTGTGATGAGGTGAAGAAGCGTGAGAGGGAGAAATTGAAAGATGCCGAGATGCTTCGAAGCATTGTCGACATCGTCTACTTCCCTGTATTCCCTTTGCTGTGGCCAATATTCGAGAAGGCACAAGTGTAAGTCATGATTATTTTCGGATTGTCTTTCCCTTTCAACTAACATGAATACAGGCTTGATGGAAAGGGGGTATTTGCGGCGGGGCTGTCATCGATTCGTAAACGGCTCGAAGAGCGTTTCTATCCATCTGTGGCGTCTTTCTCTGCTGATCTGGCGAGCCTTTTCACCTCGGAAATTGGCGTAGGTCCTGCTGGTGATACGGCAGAACTCCAAGCGCAGATTAGTGGCCGTGCTCCTGAGCTTAGTCTGGAGCAACGAGAGAAGAGAAAGCTGGCCAAGCGAATTATTAAGTCCATCCAGCCCCAGCTGGAAGATGCGATTCGCAAAGAGAGCGAGTTGAATCGCAAACCTTATGAGAAAGAGCTAAAGGAGCTGGATGCGATACTTGACCACAGCGTGATGTCTCGCCGAGGGGAGTCCTTCGAGCCTGAAGGGGACCATGACGTTGAGATGGAGGATGATATGAAGCCTGAGGCCATGGAGGGTGGGGAGGAATCAGCTCCCACTGCTTCTGCCGAGGGCCCGACTGCTGATGAAGCTATGTCTACCAAGGAACTTGAACCTGAAGATCCTGCCGCTGAGCCTACAGCTGCTGACGAGGCTAAATCAAATATCAACATAGCCTATCATCGCCACCCCACCCCGATATTGAGCGATGAGGACCAGCAATTGCCTTTGGCTCAGGGTGGAATCCAGTGGTACATGCAGCCTTTTGACCCCATCGGTACCACTGTTCACGAGGAACGGTGGACAGGTCGAGATGTTATGCGTGGGATGAGTGAGGAACTTAGCGAGTTGGACGAGGACGAACTCAAAGACTTAGTGGACGATGAACTGGACCCGGCTACAAAAGCACCTGACACGGTGGACAATCCACAAAATGTCCGTCGCACTCGTCGGTTGCGTGGCTAGTGGTGATTATATATTATTTTGCTTTAATTGTCTCTTGAGCAACGGGCGCAGGCAGGAGTTTTGAGGTCATATTCAGGCAGCCGTAGTTAATCGCTAGGTATGGAAGAAAATTCGTGCAATTTGCCTCTACTTCAGATCAACCGGTCCTTCCAATCTGATGTATTCTGAGCGTAAGATCCTAATGCCAAGAAAGAAAAGTATTTCAGTACCCAATATACCTAGTACATTCAAGGTACATGGTAAAAAGTACTAGGCACATGTATGCTTAGTGCCTTGCATGGTTTGCCTAACTTCCTCATGTGCTGCCAGATCCAAAACCTAGTGAATCACTCGCCCCTTTCCAGCTCTCTCCCTCTTCTTCAATTCTCTCTTCCCTCCTCAAAACTCTCGATTCTCAACTTTGCGGATCTTTTCGTGGTTCTAGACGCGCAACTTTAAAACTTGCACTCGGGGGTGTTGTTCCCTTCCGGAGTCTTAGCGCCCGTCCTCTTATCAGCTCTGATTTCTCATCTCTTTCCTTCCTTCCCTCTTCATCCACGTTCTCTGCAATTCATCATGGCTGATTACGAAAACGACAACGGCCGCTACGCCGGTATGTATTGCGATCTGATAAATGATGTTCGCCATTTTAATCAATCCCTTTTCTGTATGTGCAGATGAGCCCCGGTACGACCGCGACCGCAGCGCCTCGCCTCGCGATGAGCCTCGCTCCGACCGCGACCGCGCCCGTAGCCGTTCCCCCAACGGTCGCTCTGAGGAACGGTATGTCATTCCTTCTCTTTCTTAACGAGATCGACAGCTGATAAGCTTGAAGTCCCCTCCCCATTCGCAAGTCTCTGATCCAGGATGAGGTTGAGGAGGAAGGAGCTAGCAACACTGGTTCCAACCTTTTCGTCACTGGCATTCACCCCCGTCTGACTGAGTCGGACATCTCGCGTCTCTTTGAGAAATACGGTGACGTGGAGAACTGCTCGATCATGCTTGATCCCCACACCAAGGAGTCTCGTGGCTTCGGTTTCGTCAACATGAACACTGCTGAGCAAGCTGATGCTGCTAAGGAGGGCCTCCAGGGTGAGGTCATTGAGGGTCGCACTCTCAGCATTGAGAAGGCTCGCCGTGGCCGTCCCCGTACTCCTACCCCTGGCAAGTACTTTGGACCTCCCAAGCGTGGTAAGTCTTTATTTCGATCGGCTCTCTGCTTCTCAAACTCATTCTTTTTCCACTTTAGATGGTGGTGGCGGTGGTGGTGGTGGTGGTGGCCGTGGCCCTCCCCGCCGTGGTGAGCGCTATGATGACCGCCGTGGTCCTGGTGGTGGTGGTGGTAACTGGCGCCGCCGTGATGATGACTACTACCGTTATGGCCGTTACGACTCTTACAATGACCGCCGCGACTATGGCGGTGGTGGTGGTGGTGGCCGCGACTATGGCCGTGGCGGCGGCAGTGGTGGTGGTGGTGGTGATTACCGTTCCCGCGATTACGGTGACCGTGACTACCGCCGTGGCTCCCGTGATGACTACGGCGGCTACCGTGGTGGTGGTGGCCCTGGTGGTCCTGACCGTTACAACGATCGCTACAGCCGTGATGATCGTCGTGGAGGAGATGACCGCCGTGCCGGTGGTGGTGACGAAGCCCGCGGAGGTAGCGGTGCAGGCAGTGGTGCTCCCGCTGCTGCTGCTGGTGGTGGTGGTGGTGGCGGTGCTGGCTACTACGACCGCGATGCCAACCCTCCCAGCTACGAAGCTGCTCCTCCTCGTGAGCCCCGTGATGCCTACGCTGGTGGAAGTCGCTCTTACGAGGGCCGCAGTGCCGGTGGTGAGGAGCGTTACGGTAGCAGGTAATGTATCTGTGCCCCTTCAAAAAGCAGGAGATACCGGCTCCTGGTGTCTCCCTTCATGGTTGAATGCTCCACTGCCCACCTTTCCTTTGTTCTCCCTTCCCCCTTCACCTTTCCCCCTTTTCCTTTCTCAAATTGTTTTAATGCGGGATTTGACCGACGGGCTACGGGCGTCGTTTCTTTTTTGTGTTCTCTTTTTTCTTTGCTTTTTCACGTCACGTCTCCAAAAAAACGATAATCGGAGCGCCATCGGCCTACTGCGACCGACTCGGCAACATTCTCGATTATTCCTATCGTCATGTCATCTCTGGATCGCTAGATGATGTGCTCCAAATTTTTATCTGTTCGCGACGCAACTTCGGGAATCACTAGCGGCAAGGAGGAAAACAATTATCGCTGTAATTCGGTTATCTGGGATCAGCACTCTCGGTCAAAACAATTCGCCTTATGCACAACACTCCAAGTAACGGCCCGGTTGTATTCGACCAATTTTAATTTCGCCTCTTTTTTCATTCACCATTCGCCTTCGCCACGTCTTCGCGCTGTAGTATTCGCCAAGATCAAAAGTGCTGCAGGGCGAATTAATCTCGATAATGGACGAGCTCAGGCTTCAAAAGGTAAGATATTACCATGGGTTTGACTTGTGGTCCAGATTGAAATTCGGTTGCATTTGTCTCCTTTGTCTTGACTAGGTTGATTCACTACCCCTGGAGATTCTCTGGGGTGCAAGCTATCCACCTCCAGTGTCCTGCTTACTGCCCCCTTCCCATTCCCTAGGAACTTCGATACCCAGCTAGCGATGCATCCCGAACCATCTATTTCGTCAACTTTTCAACTTACGATTCAATCTGGTACTTAATAGCAAATGCTATTTAACTTTCCCTGTACTTCAATTATTGGGCTGTCTAGGCCTGCATGACCTTATGCTCTCTCTAAGCTAGATATCGTTGCATGCGCAGTTTTGGTCATTGTATCTTCATTTCTTGGGTATCACCATGCCCATCTGTAGCTCCATATAGTAGAAGCCTTAATGCCTCTTGACCCGGAGACCGTATTGGGGCGAGACAGAGGGCTTTTAAAATATCAATAACATGTCCGGCATAGAAGCCATAACCCTAACATCCCGAGAGCACCTGAAAACGCCGTAATAATCAAATCCAATCATCCCTTGGAGTTTTCTCTATTCTTCTTTCTCGACATCGCCTTCCACCTCATTGCTCTTCTGGATCAAAAAATCCCCGAGGACGCGCAACGGATTGGCGGGCCTAGAGCAAATTGACACCATCAGCATGACTTCCCAGATTCCAGTGGCCATATCTTCACTCACTGGTCTTTCGCGACAGCTTTCATTCCTTCCAGTAGGTATGGTACAATCTTTTCATTCAGGTATTCCCGGGCTGGGGCCCCCCAGGCCGGACTTGTGAGGAGGCTGCATTGGAGAGCTCCGCCATCGGAGTGTGGGAGCCGTTGGGTTCGCCCATGGTGTTGTAATTGGGTGTGGGTTTTTGCGCTTCGTTGACGGGAGCAGGTGGATCAGATTGATTCGCTGTCGCAAGCGGAGGCTGAGCAGGAGGAAGCAATGAGATCGGGAGAATATTTCTCGTAATTAAGAAGCGAGATGAAGGAATGGGAAGATGAGCTGGGAAAGTAAAGGATTGGGTTTGTCTCCGGATGTTGTGCAGAGCGGAGCTGTGGAGCTTCTGGAAGCTCCCCAACACTGAGTCTAGGGTGGGTATTTGGATCTCAAGGTATAAATTTCACAGAAATTTTTCTTACCACATCGGCCATTATAGGATTGTGGCTACCGAAGCTCACTATTGCATTCTTCTGTTCTTTTCTTTCACACTTTCCCCTCTTCTTTTCAATGATTCAAGTACTGGTTCGATCTTCATGTGCAAACAGAACAAACACCTTGATCGAGTCAAAGTGCACACGTGACTTCGTGTCGCTATCGGGTTTTACTTCAACGCGGTCGCGAGTCGATCTATAGACTGAGCTCCGCTGAATTGACCAGAAAGAGAGCCCCATGGCTCTTTTACAGCATGTCTTTGCTGCACTATTATGAGACGCAGCGATCCACCAAACGCAGGAAAACATCGGACGAGAAGGTTGATCTGGATAGCAATGCGAGCGATAAGCCACCACGAAGCCCCAGTCCGTCCACAGGGGCGGTGGATACGCCTCCAGTCGACGAGGCTGAACACCCGCTTATGAGTAGTCAAACTGAACTGGAGACCTCGTTGCCAGATATTGAGACGGACGAACAGGCAATTCGGGAATATGAGACATCACACGCCGCGGATGATGCGGAGTCAGGCTTGCATGTAAGATTGCGTGATGGCGTCTGGAAGAAGGGTAAGAGCTCCATCTATGTTGATGCTTTCAACTTGGTGCTTGAGACCGTGCTGGAGGAAGAACCGCACCTCTTTAGTGAGGCCGAGATGGAGGTGTTTACGCAGTGGAAGGACTTGTCTTATGAGTCGCAGTATCTGTATGTTCATGAAACTTTTATCAAGTCACTCTTCATATATTAATGGTATCAGATATGTGCGACTTTTCTTGCGCAAGACCTCCGCATGGCATCGAGTCAATCGACTGGGCTACTATTCCGATATATCCGACTTGTCTGCAGTAGCTGTTGATCTTCAGTGCGACCGAACACTACCCAAGGCTGAAGATCAAGACCATAATAAACTGGATTTGGCTGGGAGCTTTCGGTTTGCCGACGGGACATCAGAGATCAAGACTCTGGAAGAGGCATCATCACTTTTATTGCTTGATGAATTGAAAGGTTTTGCCAAGGAAGCCAAGGTGCAGGGCAAGAACAAGAAAGAGCTGCTGGCAGCTCTATGCGAGACCAGCCAGACACAAACAGGCCTCGGGTTCAAGAACGAGGCAGACACCAACTCATCTGAAAACAGAGAAAGTCATTTCTTGGAAAAGATCCTGGATTACACGGGTGATTGCATTCGGCTCTGCTCTGGACCTCGTACTCTATTTGAGCGGGTGCATTTGGTCTTCTATAGATCAACTGAGTGGACTGAGAAATCACTCACGACTATCATTCTAGCGAAGATCTCGCGGAGAAAGTTCCCTGAATATATCGTATGTCGATCAAAGTCCATTTTTC
Source organism: Penicillium pulvis (assembly GCF_028828015.1). Lineage (NCBI taxonomy): Eukaryota > Fungi > Ascomycota > Eurotiomycetes > Eurotiales > Aspergillaceae > Penicillium > Penicillium pulvis. The sequence goes on from NW_026643072.1 coordinate 893,780, forward strand.
CATCCAGGGCAGTCCTATTGGAATTCGAAGCTGCTCTACGGACCCAATTTGCCATTGACAACATCCTGGAGTTCAATGGCCCTGTGAGCACAGAGTCATTACAAAACATCATTGATCTCGCAGAAAAGTTTTATCCTCGATGGCAGGAACTAGCCAAAGAAGAACAGCAGAAAGAAGATTCCATCTACGACAGCGGCGAGGGTGCTTATCTGCGCCGGTTTTCTCCCGCATGGGTCTACACACGAATCATCCATAAAAGCCTACATCCATTGGGTCGATTCAAAGAACACAAACGGGAGCATGAAGTCATCACTGAGCTCCTCGACCAGCGTCTATTTCACGCTGCCCGTCGTGGCGCCTGGTATCAGCGTAAAGCACTCCTAGAAGAGCACTATATGTGGGCTTTGACACCATCAGAAGAGCGAAATGAAGAAAAGCAACGCAAGTTCTGGAAACGAATTGCGTTGCGAACGTGTGAGGAAGGACTGGAAGATCCACTCTGCCACTTGATATACCACTACGATCTGCAAAAACGTATAACAAAGCTTGAAAGAGCCCTAAAAGTCGTTAAGCGAGAACAGCATGATTTCGGCCATGTGATGCTGAGCAAACCGGCTGAACGGACGATCGAGGGGATCCGTATCGAGCGGGATGAACTCGCGAAGAAGGGGAAAGCTACAATATGGATTGACGAGAGGGAAGGTGGTGAGTGTCGAGTGGAAAGCATGTGCTTAAGCTGGTACCGTGATCACGGCTGGAAAGGATATCATTCCGAAGGAGGCATTGTTCGAACTCTGGTAAGTCAATCCAACCTCCTCTAGAAGTAAATGGAAGTGCTAACGTCTTTGTCCACAGTTCGGAATCCTCTTCTACGATATCCTATTTACTTACGTCCCTAACGTCTTCCAAACACCATTCCAAACCTGTCCCCTCGATCTCCATACAGACGTCTTTTACCCGTCTCGGGCATCAGAGATAAACCACCGACTAGTCGAGATTACAAATGGCGACGCAGAGCGTATCATTCAAGAGGTTCATACTCGTGAAGGAGCTGCCCAGCCCTGTGCTATTGGCATTGACTGGTCATTTGAGCTAGAGGATCTGCTTGAGATTGGGCGGTGTTTTCGAGGTGAGGCACTGGCTACTATCTGTAAGGTCATGGCACAGGAGTACCAACAGCGTGGTGGTGGTATCCCCGATCTCTTTCTGTGGAATCCCGAGACGAAGATTGTCATGTTTGCGGAGGTCAAGTCTGAGAATGATCGCTTGAGTGATACACAGCGGTTATGGATACATATTCTTCTTTCTGCTGGGGTTCAGGTCGAACTGTGCAATGCCGTTGCGAGGGAAGTGAGGACGGAATAGGTGATATGCCTGCATACTATGAATTGTACATAAGGATCAAACTTGATCTTCGCGATGCATATACTTGATGTCTTACCGATGATACACGAATAGATGAATTTTGGCTACAATCTACAGCTTGCTCTTGGCAAGAAAAAGGAATCTTGAAACATGAAAGGGGTATAACTCGTAATAGTCTTCTTTTTATCTGGCGTATCTAGCCCATGAAATCAAAATCCTGGGCACAACCCAGCATTGTTGCTCCACGAACGATCCTCCAAAACCACAAACCAACACACTGTGTCTACGCTTACGCGACAAGGGTGGAGGCGGTGGCGCTCTCGTAACGCCAGGTGGGGGGCAGGACACCGACGGTCTTGTAGTAACGGGACAGACGGTGAATGCGGGACTCGATCAGAATCAGGCGGAACTTGGAGTCCTTGTCCTTGCGGTTGCGCTCAAGGTGCTTGCGGACAGCGACGGCCTAAGGATTACAACAATTAGATCGACCTAAAGTGCAGGGTTTGGGGAAGGGTATGGCATACCTTCTTGATCAGGAAGTAAAGGTCCTCGGGGAGTTCGGGAGCGAGGCCTGTATTCCAAAATCTCTCTGTCAGTCATGTTCTTGACCAAGCAGAGGCTTAGCTGCTGGTGCATTTCTGCGACCAGAGTTATAGGAGAATGAATGGATCGTTGCAGGTATGACACTCAAGGCAAAGAAAATTTCGGTTCTTTGCTCGAGGACATCCCATACAATTTCACACATTCATTTCATCCAATTGAAGGGTATAAAGGGTTGGCGATGGGAGTCGTACCGCTGGACTTCAAGATACGGAGGATCTTGTTACCTATTGACGAAAAATATTAGCGACCGTCGAAATCATCCCAAATCATCGAATTTTCGCGAAATCCGATCGAGAATTCCTTACCAGTAACAATCTTGACCTGGGCAACACCGTGGCTGTCACGGAGGACAACACCGATCTGCGAAGGGGTGGCACCCTTCTTGGCGAGCTTGCAGATGTGGTCGACAATCTGGTCGGGAGTGGTCTTCAACCAGGCGGGGGCGGTGCGGGAGTAGGGGATGGCGGAGGACGAAATGCCCTTGCCCTTGGAGTGAAGGCGACCCATTGTTGCTGAAGTGTCCGGCGAGGAGAGCTGGTCGGAGGTTGTCGAGGTGGATGAGGAAATCGAAGTTCTTCGAGTGGAGATAATTTGGAAAGGTCGCACGACGGATGTGTGTGGATCACGTGGCTCGCTTATTTTGCAGGAATTTTCTCTGAACCTCAGCTCCGCAACTTCTATTTAATGCGTATTGCCCGCCTATGAACTTCTTCAACTGTTCTGGTTTTATGTTTTCCAGACAGTTCGATGTCTTTCAAAGATCACTCTCGCCAATATCATCACTATCGCCACAAATTCTTGATCGGTTCGACTCGCACCTACTAACAGGTCAGTTTTGCCTCCCTCCCTTATCAACACTCTCCCCCTTTTATGATGAAAAACACATTTTTTACTATTTTCTGGTACCTCTTATGTCAGAGGCGTGTCTTTCGGGATGCGTCTCGATGATCTAACTGGACTTCTGATTAAATACAATATACTATGAATTACTTTCATAACACGGAGAAGCTTTCTTACTGACTGCTTTCTAGACAACAGGATTTTCCACAGCACAATACTAGCATAGCAATCAATGGATATACTTTCAACTTTATTTCTTCCGATGATGAGCGACTATGGTATCTCCATACATGCTATAATGCTCTAGTGTACAAAGTAATTCCGACGTAGTGTCGAACTCATGGGTTTCATATGGGTTTGACCATCTCATTAAATCAACGTCGAAGTCTCTTGGATATCCGCCGAGTCTCGCTCGTCGAAGCATGAATGACTTCTTCTGGTGTTGCCTTGCGTTTCTTCCCAGTTTTCTTCATAGGTTTACTCTCAGGCTCTTCCACTTTCACATTGACATCCTCATGCTTAGGGGCTGTCAAAGCCACTGATGTCGTGACTTCAGTCTTAATCTCAACCTCTGAGTCGTCTTCTTTCACAGCTACCTTTACCTTCGTTGCTGCAAGTCGATCTGCAAAGGACCGCAAATTGGCCGTGAAAAGCACACTCTGCGCCCATCCAGCCTCCTGACCCCAGAGCTTGCGGAAGTGATTGGCCACAGCATCATATGTTGCTTTTGTCAATGACTTATGGGATCCCTTGCCGAAGCGGTAATCCCGTTGCGCGATTTGCCATACTGTCAAAATGATTTAGAGCCATGTACAAGTGCCAGAATTTCGAGCAACTTACCATGAGTATCCACAGGCACAGATTCGCCCCATCCCAGACCCATCAAACAGACACAGTCTGCCACTTTGGGCCCGACACCTTGAAGTTCCAGTAAACTCTCATGGGCATTTCGGTATCCTTGTCGACCTTCGGGTTTCATCTCATCGCCCGGCTGTGCCTCAGTACCGAATGCAGGGGACTCGGGGTTAGAAAGACCATCCAACCATCCCTTGTCTCGCTCTTGGGACACCATGACAGCGGTCTTGTAGATATACTTAGCCCGGTATCCAAATCCCAAGGTGCGGAGATTGCTTTCCACATCCTTGCCAGCTAATGCCTCAGGTGTTGGGAAGTCGTGGTAGGCTCGACCTTCAATTGTAGCAACGAATGGTCCATAGTGAAGACACAATTTTTCCACCATCTGAGAGATACGTGAAATATTGTTGTTGCTACTGCAAATGAATGACACTAAGGCCTCCCATGCATCCTGGCGCAATATCCGGATTCCGGTGAATTGCGGAGCCTTTTTCTTGAAATTAGGATCGTCAGAAGACCATTGTGCATATAGATCACCCAGATTGGATGACAGGTTGAGATAATGCTTGATAATGCGGAGAGTGTGGTCGTCTTTAATGTCACTGGATTCTGTATCTGATTGCGCGCGAGAGGGTAATTCCGAGGCAGGTGGGGTTAGGAGAGAAGGAGACGACCGAGACTGGTAGGTTCGATAGTATAGACAGCTTGAATCTTGTTTCAAAGAAATCAGACGTCCATACAGGACACATCGCCATTCTTCACTTTCCGCAATATTATGCCATCTGCATGGAGGTTAGCATTATTGAAGAGAGATACGCAATTGGAAGAAACCGACCGGAAAGATTGACCACAGCGTAGAGTAGTATTAATGCAGAGCTCTGACAAGCTGACCGGCAGCTTGCGCCAATCTGAGAAAGCCATCTTTAGGGGGTTCTTTGTTGCGCTGAAACCTTGACGCGATAGAAAACGATAAGAAAGTCGTTCTGCCGCAAATTGCCGCTAACTCCTGTAATAGAAAGCGGTAAAGGCATTACCGCCCCGTGCAGGAGCTTCCAGTTTTCCCCTTCACTGAAGCCAACAAGAGCTTCCCCAACTTCAAAGCTCAACATGAACGGCGACACTTATTCTTCCAGAGGTGAGTCTACTACAATTGATCTCTAGGAATTAAGCTAACAATTGTAGACTCTGGTCGCCCTCGCGACTACTACGTAGGTGCCAACGTTACAGGTGGCTTGAATGCGACTAACCCATCTCAGCGCGACGAGCGACGTGATCGAGACCGAGGAGATCGGGGTGATCGGGCAGAGAGACCTGAGCGACCTGAGAGACCCGAGAGAGGAGAGCGACGACGATCGCGATCGCCTCACTACGGCCCCCGAGGCGCGCGTCGTGAACCTGAAGCCAACTCGTATTCCTCCAGCCGCGACTACCGTGCCCGTGAGCGTGAAGACCGCTATTCGAGCAGCCGAAGAGACGACCGGGAATGGGACCGTGGGGACCGAGGAGATCGTGGAGGAGACCGTGGAGATCGCCGCCGCCGACCTGACCGACCTGACCGACCCGACTTTGAAGAGAGGGCTCCGAGACGAGACCTCTTTGAGGATCGCCCCCGCCGTGGCGGTGCTGGAGGTGGTGACCGGGACCGTGGAGACCGCGGAGACCGTGGTGGTGATAGAAGAGAGCGCAAGAGATCCGCAACACCCCCACAGAGGAAGGAGCCTACACCAGACTTGACCGATGTCCCGTCAATCTTGGAACGCAAGCGTCGTCTTACCCAATGGGATATCAAGCCTCCAGGTTATGAGAATGTCACTGCAGAGCAAGCCAAGCTCTCTGGTATGTTCCCTCTGCCCGGAGCTCCCCGCCAACAACCAATGGACCCCAGCCGTCTGCAGGCTTTCATGGACCAGCCTGCCGGTGCCACCGAAAATACCGCCCTCAAGCCATCCAACTCCCGCCAATCCAAGCGTCTCTTTGTCTACAATATCCCTCCTGGTACCACCGGAGATGCCATAATCTCGTTCTTCAACCTGCAGTTGAACGGCTTGAACGTGGTTCAGAGCGTCGACCCATGTGTCTCCGCACAGGTGTCTGAAGATCAGAAATTCGCCCTCTTGGAATTCAAAAGTCCTACTGACGCAACTGTTGCTCTGGCATTTGATGGCATTACTATGGCTGAGAGCGGTGACAAGGGTTTGGAGGTCCGGCGACCCAAGGATTACATTGTGCCCAATGGAAGTGCAGACCAGGAATACCAGGAGGGCGTGCTTCTCAGTGAGGTACCAGACTCACCAAACAAGATTTGCGTGTCCAACATCCCATCCTATATTCCCGAAGAGCCTGTCACAATGTTGCTGAAGTCGTTTGGTGAGCTTAAGTCATTCATCTTGGTTAAAGATTCTTCGACTGAGGAATCACGGGTGAGTACATCTTCAATGCCTATTTCTACATTTCATAACTAATCTCGTTTAGGGCATTGCCTTCTGTGAGTATGCCGATCCAGCCGCAACTCCCATCGCTGTGGAAGGTCTCAACGGCATGGAGCTAGGTGACCGTCACCTTAAGGTTGTTCGTGCCAGTATCGGTACTACTCAGGCAGCTGGTCTGGATATGGGTGTCAATGCCATGTCGATGTTCGCAAAGACTACTTCCCAAGATATGGAGACTGGTCGTGTGCTGCAACTTCTGAATATGGTTACTGTTGATGAACTACTTGACAATGACGACTACGAAGAAATCTTGGAGGATGTCACTGAGGAGTGTGGAAAATACGGAAAGGTTTTGAGCCTCAAGATTCCCCGCCCCAGCGGTGGCAGCCGCAGCACATCAGGTGTCGGTAAGATCTTCGTTAAGTTTGACACCGAGCAATCGGCGACCAATGCCTTGAAGGCCTTGGCTGGCCGTAAGTTCTCGGACCGAACTGTCGTTGTGTCTTACTTTGGAGAGGAGAATTTCGATGTTGATGCTTGGTGATTTGGGAGCGGGTTATCTTTTCTAGTTTCATTTCTCTTTGCTTCCTGCGGAAGGAGTCCAAATGTATCATAGCAGGTAGGCAACACAAATAAACCACTTTGTCACGGTTTATTGTTCCGAGTTGCGAATTGTCTAGCATCTACGTTACCCATATCCACGATTTTTAGGGTCATGTTCGCTATGTTCACGGCTATATTTACGTTGCCTATACTCACGTTGCCTAATATTGACGATGGACAAATAAAGTAGATGGGGATGACTCTAACATAGTCCTTCACTTCACCTAAAATGCTTCGTTCTATCACTTAGTACCATTTTCCGGTCTCGCCTTCTTTCCTCTCTTCAGCATTGTTCTCTGCGTATCAGCCCTTTCAACCACGATTTTTCCTCAAAAAACAACTTGAAGCACCTTTCAACAGACTCGCAGCCATGCCTGACTTAGACGACCAGCGCAGCACTGGTGAAGCCTCTTTTGTAAGGTCCCTTTCGCCTACTCTTGAAACTCAATAACAAACTGACAATCCTAAAGTCTGAAAGTGAAAAAGCCAGTCTCCTCAGGAGTGCTGGGGGTCTCGATTACATCCTTACAAAATTGGTTGATCGTTTCCAGTCCGTTGAAGAGCGGATCCAGGCGACTCAAGATAGTTTCATCGTGGCCAGATCAATCCTCGATCAAGTCAAGGAACAGCTGGGCAGCGAGGAGAGGGTTCCGCTGGCCTCCATTCGACTACTTTTCGACCAATTTTTGAAAATTGCTGACCGTGCTTTTGCATTGTTTCCCTTGCTTTACCCAATCCACCCTGAAGATGGGTTCAAGGACCTTGAGGAAGGTGAACATGCTGCTGCTGAGTGAAAGTCCACTATGCCTTACGCTAGCGACGCAACTGTTCAGGGGGATGATGCGCGCACAAGGGAAAGAATCGTGACAGCCGCAAGTGAAGCTAGGGTCTCAATACTGAAGGCCTATAGAATTTCAAAATCTCACAAGCATAGGCTGTCTTTGTCATTATGCGGGTTGGACTGGTCAGGTAGATGGTACAGTCTTGAATATGGAATCCTTCCTCGTGTAGGTACTAGCGACTCGGTAGGCGCCTGATAAAGAAGATGCAGGGAGTTTGATTCTTCTCACCACGTGTAGGGTCTTCAGGTGCATCCAATTTTAGAACCAGTCCCTTATCCATGCAATATAAGGATCTCATCAAAGGTCTTCTTACGAGAGTCTACTATGAACTTTATAACTCCAAGCGGAAAATCAAAATCTTGTCTATAGGAAACAAATATCTCTCATCTATTTTTGAGCAAGAATGCGAGCGGCAGCGGCCTCAGCGATAACCATGATGGTGGTCTGGATATTACCGGTAGGAAGGTCAGGGTGGATGCTGCCATCGACAATGAACTATCAAAGACATTCGTTAGTTTCAAATGATATAGTATCTATCAAGAGAAAGATGTGACTTACTAGGTTATCAGTTCCATAAACCTTGGTGTTGATATCCACAACGGAGGTACCGTTGTCACGGCCATCATCGTTACCAAGCTTAGCAGTAGTAGTGTAGTGCATACCAGGGGACAGAGTGGCAATGATGGAAGACACATTGGTGTAGGTCTCCAACTCAAATCCAGAGTTAGGCTTGTTGAAGTCATCGACGAGCGACTTGATGAACATACGAGCAGCCTTGCGGTCATCAGCGGTCTGCAGGTAAGGAGACTGCTCGAAGACAGTCTTCTGGTTCTCATCAATACCTAGGACACCTGACGAGGTGAGACCGTGAGTCATGTAAGTAGTGATATCGAGAACAGAGTCAGCGTTGGGAGCACAGGATCCCTGGTAGTAGCGAGTCTGGCCGTTGAGCTCGTTAGAGGAGAAGAAAGTCAGACGGTGCTTGCCCTGGGTAAGGATACCATCTCCTTTTTCGTAGAGGTCGATATCCTTGGTATCGCTACCGTTCAGGATGCTCTCGTAGTCAGGGATACCGAAGTCACCCTCGGTCTTGGCCAGGATGGTGAAGATAGGGTGGTCCTTGAGACCGACACCGACGGGCAGGTTGATCCATTCCTCCTGAGGGGGCACGGTGATACCGGCCTTCTTCGCAGTCTCGATCTGCTTTTTGGGGCCAATGCCGGAGTTGAAGAGCAGGCGGGGAGTGGCGAGGGCACCACCAGCGAGAATGACACGGCCGTTGTCGGCAACGCTCACAATCTCAGTCTCGCCAGAAGCAGTCTGCAACTCAACACCAGTAATCTGGCTACCAGAGCGCACAACACGGAGGACCTTGGTGTTAAGGCTCAGGGTGAATTTGTTGCTCTTCTCGGCCAGGGGCAGGTAGGTGCGGACGGGACCAGCGCGCTTCTGATCCTGAACGTTCCATGCTGGGTGACTGTAGACCTGATACTTCTCGTTGGGCTGGGTTATCATGTTGACCGATGTCCAGCCAAGCTTTCTCAGGAACTTAGAGAGGACCTTGTAAAGACCCTGGTCATAGTACTTACCATCCGCCGAGGGCAAGATGGTACCAGGGTTGCGCTTGTACAGTCTCTCAGCAGCAGGCTTGAGATCCTTCCACTTCCATCCTTCGGGCCAGTTGTTGTTGTCGTCGAAGTCGTGCTCTGGTGGGTGAACGAAAACCATGTAGTTGATAGTTACTCCTCCACCAAGCACACAGGCAGCATATCCCACAGTATCGGTGCAAAGGTATTCATCCCACACATCAAGCGAGCCAACATCGGCAGACAGACCGGGCAAGTCGATTGAGGTCAGGTTATCGTTCCAGGAGAGGGTTTCGTTCGCGCCGGTTGCAACTGTTGGGCCGGTACCTTGTTCGAGGAGGAGAACACTCTTGCCGGCCTCGACGAAGCGCTCGGCAGTGATGATACCAGCGGGGCCACCACCGACAACGATGTAGTCATAAGTGCCGTTCTTGAAGGTAGTAGCTGAGGCCAGGGTTCCAGCAGCCGCCAGAAGGGCTGCTTGGCAGCCTACTCGAGAGAATCGCATTGCGGAATGATCAACAAGGTTTGGTCAAATCTGGCATTCATTTTCAGGGGACGTGAATCCTTTTAATAATCTAGACATTCTATATCAAGTGGCCTGTCAACAAAGTTTCTCAGCCCGAAACCGACCTCCGGAGTCTCCCATTGTGTCATAATTCCCGATCGTGTGGCTACCTTCCTGGTCTGGTCTAGATCTGCTTAGAGCAAGATTGAAAATGCTGAGCAAGCGGCATACAAGTTAGAGGTATGGATCCTGTAGTGGATTCTCCAAGCCAGTAACTCTGGAACCATGCCAAATGAAGAATAGTGCACGTCTATTGTTCTCTGTCAGCGTATGTCATCCACTCAAATGCCGTTTATGGCTCCACACGGAGCACCAACGGCTTCCCGAGAGGCCGTTTTGTTGGAAATTTGCTCCGCTGGACCCATGTTTCGGATCGGGAAATATCCTATGAAACGGGTGGCTGGAGTGGAGTTGTTTCCGAAGAGGCAGGGATCATTGAGACAAAGTTTCATTACTTGGACTTTCGTTATCTGATTGAGATCACCGGCTGTTCGTTCACCCGGAATAACTCGACATACTTTGAGACCGCCATCCATGACCCTTGAAACTGCCAAAATAAACCCTGTTTCACACTTTATTCGGAACCTTAAACTATACAATTTGAGATCCTAGTCAAAAGCAGAGGTTTCGGAGGTGGTTCTCTCTGATTCTATGGACAGACCGCTGCAGCCGCGCGATCATACACTGGGGCTGATCGTAATTAACACCAAAGACAGTAATGATCATAGTGATAGACATGGTCTAAATTGATTGAGCTCAAACTTACTCGGTAGAGACGGTCCGGTTTTTTATCTGATCTCATCAGCCCCGCTCTTTTGCACACAGACTACAGGGGCACTTCTTTTCCGATGGCCAAGCAGGTTTTTAGTGAATTTGGTAAAAAAAAATGCTTTCTCGGGGTACTCACTACCATGCAAAGTAGACATGAAAGAAACGCTTGTTGGGGGGGCTTGTCTTGTATTGTTATGAGACACCCCCAATGCTCCCCTACCCGAGAAAATACCACAGTGGGTATGCATAGCTAGCTTCCATGCTGCTATTAGGCCCCACGTATCTGATTCGACTGGATTCCTTATACTTTAAGGTTCGAGGGCAATGTACCATCCAACATTCCTGCCTTGCAATTGTAGTTGAAAATGAGTTACATCTTCACAACCATGATACAGATATCATCCCAGTCCTTTGAAAACCGTATTTTGTCTCTCGCGTAGTTCGCTCAATTCGTCGAGCTCTGGACGAAAATGGAAAATATTGGTTTATTCGATCACGAATATCCGATTCAACTTGAGTGGTATTCTAGATCGGGTAAAAGACGAACCTCCTTACTTCCCAATAATCAAGATCTAGTGCGACATCGTCTCCTAGACGTGCAATGTAGATTATAGGCGCCTTTACGCAAGGGACTTATCGCAAATTTATTCTCGAGGGGGATATTGAATATAAATATATCGGCCTGCTAGATATCTCGAAGCATTAACAGCAAATACGGAACTTTACACAATCTTGTTTGCATCCACTCAGTGACAATCATCACAACCCTCAAAATACGATCACTATGTTTGGAGCTTCCAAGACCCTCATAATCTTGTGCCTGACTGCGTACTGTGTCACCGGTTCCAGTTTTGAACGAGCCAGTAGAGGAGGTACTACACCCTTTTCTCGTGAATTTTGGTTTCAGATTTCCAGCTTACAGACTGATTCCCTTTACAGCCAATGTTGTTACAACTATCGATACTGTCAAATTGAGTCCCGCAAATCCTCTTCAAAATCGAGGTGTTGAAGGTATCATCTGATCCAGTGGTTTTCCTGTCCTTCCCTGTTTTTTCTTTACTAAAAATCGTTAACCTAAATGATATGTATTACATAGACTGTTACATTTGCTCCTATCCATGCGATCAAACATATTGTTGCGATGGCCCGAACCCTCAATGTTCTAACGTCCAGGGAGAATGTGCCTGTGCAGATCGCTAGACTTGTCGGCGTTCAGGGAGGTATAGAGCAGGCATGCGATGTGATATCTCCTCTTAGGCGGAAGGGTGTTTAGCGACATTTGCCCAGTGAAACATGTTCTATCTTCATTTCTGTAAGACTATATACGCCTATCTGCCACATGGGACCATGATGTCTCTTTGTTGGAACATTCGTGTTTTTTGGCCCTGAGTGCTTGTCTTCATAGGAACGTGTCGAGACTAACATACAATCATTTCCTCTCTCATCTCCCACTTTCCCATAGTCGATTGACCCAACTAATCATCAAATCCCTGACAAAAATGACTTCATTACCTAATATTACGTTTATCATGCTGCCCATAGCTATAGAGCTCCTCAGAACATAGGGATCACAAGTCCTGGCCGAACCCCAGATTCTCAACTCTACAGACTGCAATTCCTCAACCCAAAGCATTTTTGAAGAGAATGTAAACACGAGAGCCTGATTTACCTCATATCATGTATGATCCATCCCAATATCAGGATTAAAAGAACAGACTCGCCGTTACCTCACCCAATGACGGTCCCCAGATTTCAACCCCGCACTTTCTCCGCATGGAAATGCTCGGCGACTTTTTCCTTTGTCTCTGATCATCCCATCTACTCTGCTTCTTCATTATTATACGATTTTCATATACGCAATATGCGAAACAAGGTTATTCCTTGGTGAGTGCCCGCATAAATAATGCAGTGACAATTTCTGACTAAATTGGTATAGTCAGGAATGCCGGTGTAAGTGGTATACGTTGAGCTGAGTAATAGCTATTAGCTGACCATATGTTTCAGCCCGTCATTTGAAGTGTGAGTTCATCCAAAGCAGTTCGAATGCAGGGTACTGAAGTCATCTAGGCGATGGGCAGAAGCCTAAATGCCGTCGGTGCGAGCGCACGGGTACTTCTTGCCTCTGGCAGGCTATTTCTTCAAGATTTCGTCATGGATCTAGTGCAAGTGCCCAGTATGACTTTGCAGATGATCAGCCCTGGTTACCGGCCGGTTACGGTGCGAAGATCTGAAATCCCGTTCATCGGGTATGAATTGCCCATTGAAGTTACTAATTAGGACAATAGTGGACTACCAGTATTTCGATGAGACAGCTGATATAGCTCGGCATTATTGTCTAGGTCTAGACGCTACATCTCCCTTGACATCGGAGAGACGCCGAAGCGGGGTCTCTGAACATCGGACTCTTGCCGAGTCGTCTATTCTCAGCGAAACAGTCGAACCGGTTTCAAATGTATGCGATTCACTTATACAGTCGCAGAAGCCCGATTCTACCTTGAGTTACTCGCCATATGCCTTGCAGCTGTCACCGGAAAATCAGCCGCTGTCAGCTTCCCCACAGTTCTCACATTATAGCCATTCCTCCCAAGGGTCCAGGGATTATGTCAATCCAATCAATGGAGAACTACCAAATCTAGATGAACATGAGGCCTGCCTCATGCGATATTTTGTTGTTGAGCTTGCTCCCTGGGTATGTACTCAATGATCTTGGTGATACTCAGCTAATGTCTTACAGTTCGATATTTGCGACGGGGAGCGACATTTTGCTTGCACAGTGCCTTTGCGAGCTCGAACTTGCCCCCCTTTACTCAATGCCATCTTTACTGCCTCTGCCAGACACTTAAGTCGGATTAAAAAATACTGGCGCGGTAATCAGGTATATTACGGGGGCAAGGCCCTTCCAAATCTGACATCGGAGACAGCCATTCACTACCACAACGAATGTATAGCCCATTTCGTTTCAATTTCGGATCACTCACGGGAAGCCCAGGATGAAAGTTTACTTGCCGCGGCTGTGATTTTACGCTTTTATGAAGAAGTAGACTGTGAGTGTTCCTTACATGAATGATATGGTTACCGCTGACTCTGATCAAGTCCCTGCTATGGGCCAAGACACTGAAAGTGCACTGCGGGGTATCCAGATCTTTCTAGAAGCCCAGATCGCACCCGCAGTGTCTGGATACGGGCTGCGTCATGCGGCTTATTGGATTGCACTGCGACAAGAAATCACCACCGCATTTAGCAAACAACGAACCTTCCGACTCCCTCTAGGGCCTTGCGAGCCATATCGATCCTTCGAGCCTGCTGATGACTACGTATGGGCAGACAGACTAGTAATTCACTGCGCCGATGTTCTACAATATTGTTATGGATCTGAAGAAGATCTGCACAGGGATCAACATCCTTCAAGCATGGGGATCCTGCAGACGGGAACCGACATGCGCCTCGCACGCTACGAGGAGCTCGTCACATTTGAAACTCTCTGGGCTGAGCTGGGTCCGCCCAGTTTCAAACCTATCTATTCCCGAGAACCTGATCGCTCATGCGGTGAGGTCTTTCCTGAGCTGTGGTACCTGAACAACTGCCATGTTGCAGGCCTCCAGTTTCTTGAACTCGCCCGGATTTTGCTCATCGTATATAATCCTAACTTGCCCCGTTTGGGTCCTGGTCAACGCACAGCAATGCGATCGGTCGATCAGCAATTGCGGTCGATTGTTGTGCGGTTATGTGGGATTGCGCTCTCCAATGAACATAGTCCACCTGGTCTGGTGACGGCCTCCGCTGCAATTGGAATGTGTGGAGACAGGTTTACCGAAAAACTTGAACAGGAGGCTTTGCTTGGTGTGTTGATCCAGTTGGAGGACAAGCATGCGTATCCCACTTTAAGTGTTCAGGCGTCGTTGAAAGTAGCATGGGGCTGGGAGGGGTATGAGGAGTAATGCAGTAATGACTTAAACCTGTACACGTGATATCTATGAGATTTTAATGTGAGACTTCAATGGAAAGAAAATCCTCCAAATTGAGCATTATTTATTAGTTCGCCGTAGCCTGCTTAATTCAGTAATTTCCCTATGAAAGGACTAATACAATCGTGGAGAGCAAGAGTGCGGGGAAGTGGAGTCGCTGTGAAAGGAAATCGTCGCCGCCGAACTACTCGATCAAGGTATGCAACAGCTTTGATCATTTTTCTCCGATGAGGGGTATACGCTGCGATAGCTGCAAACTTAGCTATATAAGTCTCGTTGAATCTATTCCTTTTCATCCTATACACTTCAACTTCTTATAGAAAGTCCTCTAACCAATTCCTTCACAATGACCGAAAAGCTCCAAGTTGCCGTCGCCGGTATTGGCCGCATGGGTAAGAATTTAATATCCCGTATCAACCATGACTGAGCTAATCAATTAAATAATAGGCATGCGCCATGCCCGTCATTTCGCAACTCTGACTCCCCGCGCCGAGCTCATCGCCGTCTGCTCGCCAGTGCAAGCCGAACTAGATGCCGCAAAGAACGAGTTCAAGGGCGTGCGCACCTACCTTGACTACGAGCAGATGCTGTCTCAGGAGAAGTCTCTACAGGCTGTTGTCGTTGCTAGTGCCACTACCGTGCACGCTGAGCAGGCAATCAAAGCCATTGAGCGGGGATTACACGTTCTCTGCGAGAAGCCCATTAGTACCAGTCCAGAGATTGTAAGTACAGGAAACATCAACTCAAGCCACTTTCTAACACTCAGTCCTTTCAACTAGTCTCAATCAGTGGTCGACACCTACAAAAGATCCATCCAAAAGTTCCCCAACCAAAAAGTAATCTGTGGATTCTCCCGTCGCTTCGATGCCTCATACCGTGATGCACACCGACGCATGGCATCCGGCGACATCGGGACCCCATCCGTCTTCCGCTCGCAGACATGCGACAAGCTCGATCCGAGCGGATTCTTCGTTGCCTACGCCGAGTTCTCGGGTGGTATCTTTGTGGACTGCTCGATTCACGATATCGATCTTGCGCTATGGTTCTTCGGCGAGGATACCAAGGTGAAGAGTGTTACTGCTATCGGTATTACAGCCGTGCAGCCCGATCTGCGGAAGCACAACGATCGTGATAATGCTTTGGGGATTATTGAGTTCTATGTAAGCTTCTTTCCCTTGATCATTCAAGACGAATCAAATTCTCATTGAAAACAGGGAGGCAAAATCGCCCAACTCTACTGCTCACGCATGATGGCCGCTGGTCAAGAAGATTGTACTGAAGTCTTTGGTACAAATGGTAAGATCGCCGTAAATACACAGCCTCAGCTGAACCTCGTGAACCTGTACGAGTCGACTGGTATCCGTCGGGAGATTCCGGCTGATTACTATGGACGATTCCGGGAGGCGTTCATTACTGAGGCGAATGAGTTTACGGCTTCTTGTTTGGATAACACTGCTCCGCCGTTGCGGTTGGATTCGGCTGTTAAAGCTGTTACTATTGGGTGTGCGTTGCAGGAGTCGTTGATCACCGGGAAGAAGATTGAGTTTGGGGAGAATGGGGAGCGGGCGAAGCTGTAGACTGTTTGTTATTGACATGATAAACAGTATTTGTTTATAGACTTGGTTGATATATTTTGATATGAATTTCTGTTGGCATTATGTGCCCCATAAGAGACAAATAGAATGAAGAAATGCAATTCAGCATTGTCATATGGAGCCCAATCTCCCTTGGAGGGAAGATTTAGAACTTTATCAGATTCAAAAGATTTTATCGCTTCTATGATCTGATTTGGAGAATTTAAATTCCAAGATAAGTGATTATCGCTATAAAATCAGGTTAGCCTCTCAGGCTCCACAATGCTTAGTGTCTCACAGCCTTGCGAACCAAAATAGCGCCCTCTAGGCTCCCACTTCTTTTCCTTTGTCTCCTTTTATTCTTCTCGCCGACAATCTTGCATCAAAAAATCCGCAAAATGCAAACCTCCAATTTCCCGACCGAAAAGGTCGACGCCGAGACCGCGCCCAGATCAACAAAAGACACCGACATCCTCCAACCACTACAATTCCTAATGGCCGCCCGTCGCGGCGTTCAAATGGATCCCTCATTCAGTGACATTAACATCCCAGAAGACAGATGTATAAACTACAACGGTGTCTCGGGGTTCACAAAACGTTCTGGCGCACCATTATGGACCCGCTTTGTCGTCTGGCTAGGATATATGAGCACCGCGTAAGATTCGCACACCAAATCAACAACCGAGATACCACAGCGAACGTTCAGCTAATCCGTTATAACATAGCTCCAAGATTGGAATGGTACTTGTGGTATTCATAGAGGCAATGGATATATCTAAAACCTTTCTGCGCGAGAAAAGTCCCAAAGGAGCTGTAAGAGCGGGACTCCGTCAAGATTTTATCTTTTCATCATACTGGACTGTGGGTGTGATTGTACTCCTTTATCTTGCGAGGGTATATGCCAAGCGATATATGGCGGGGCTAGTACCTCCCCATCTGAATCCATTGTCATACCAGTACCAATTCAAGAGTGCCTTGGATGAGCGTGGGTGGCAGTACCGCGAGATTGTGGGTCGATCACTGAAAGATATGGAGCAGATCTGGTCGAAGGATCGGACTCAGGTTGAGAGATTCCGGGTTGAGGGGCTTATGGATTCGGCCAGTAACTGTGCTTATGATGTTGTGGTTATACTGCGCACGGGGGGCAAGGTTCAGATGTCTTTTCGGGCACCAGTAGAGGGTATGCAACCCGCTGGTGGTATTTTGATTTTTGCTGATAAATGAATAGCTAGTTGGTGGAGGATTGTATCTGGGTTTACTTCGCTCGCTTATGTGGCCTTGATAATCTTCTGGCCCTCGGCGCTCCCTTACCTGCTCGCAGTCCATGGTCTGAATGATCTGAGATTCAATGTTATGGGACTATGAATTGAAGCTATTGGATTGTCTATACATTGTATCAAATCTCACTATATCGCGACATCCCACTCCTGCAGATCGTCACTCTTTGAACTAGACCCAACATAAAAAGTATAACTGCCCTTCTCCAAAGTCCACTCCATATTCAAATAATACCCCATCTCTTCCTGCGGGACCACAAAAGTGACAACCTCCGACTGTCCAGCTCCAAGGCCGATCTTAACAAAGCGAATAAGCCTTTTAACAGGCAACTCAATCGTCGATAAACTCTGCCGGAAATAAAGCTGCACAACCTCCTTCCCAGCCACACTCCCCGTATTCGTCACATTAACCGAAACTTGAAATGTCGGATCACCTCCATCCGTGACCTCCTTCACCTCAGCCGTCATGTTGAACGAGGTATAACTAAGCCCAAATCCAAACGCCATAGGCGGCTCAATCGTAATGGCCGGAAACTGCCAACCCGACGACCCATAGATTGGACTGCCTGAAGATCCTCCGTGGTTATCAGATGGTAACCAGTTATACGCAACAGGGAACGCGCCATTCGCCTGCGGAAGACTGATAGGAAGTTTACCGCTGGGATTCACCTGTCCGGATAGAATCTCCACAACCGAGTCGGCAGTATATTCGCCCGCCAAAAATGTGTGTAAGATTGCATTTGCGCGGAGGGTCGAGTTGTTCAGAACGAATGCTTGTCCACCGTTGAGAACTATGACTGTAGGGACGCCTGTGTCGACGACTGCGTCTATCAATTCTTGTTGGAGACCTGGGAAACCTAGGTCGGCGTGTGCGAAAAACTCTCCGTCTGTGCGCTTGTCGTATAGGGGATCGCTTGAGTAGACTGATAGTGAGCCTACAGATAGGATGGCCAAGTCGGCAGATTTGGCTGCAGTAACTGCGCTGGCTATGCCGGTGCGGTTTGATCTGTCGAGGAAATCTACGCCTGGTTCATGAATGATGTTTTCGGAGCCGAGAGCGTTTTGGAGGCTTTGGAGAAGGGAGTTGCCGTGGGTTTCATCCGCTGTACTGTGGGGAGCGTAGGAGCCCGGATCGATGATTGAGGCATATGGTCCTAATACTGCGACGGTGCGGGATGTGTTCTTCAGAGGGAGAAGGCCATCATTCTGAAGCAGTACGATGGATTCGCGGGACATATTGCGAGCTGCTTCGAGATGGGCCGGTGCACGCAGGATCTTGGTAGCATTTTCGACTGAGGGCAGAGGTAAATCAAAAAGTCCAAGTTTGAATTTGAGCTCGAGAATTTTGAATGTAGCATTCGACACCAAGGCTGTGATCTCGGCGTCGTTTGTCACATTGACCAGCGTCTGCGTGGCAGACTCTTCTCCAGGTGAAAGTTCCATCTGCATACCTGCCTTGACAGCCAAGATCGCGGCATCTTGAGAAGTCTGGGCGATTCTAAACTCCCCTGCTAGGTCATTCAGTGCTCCAGCATCAGACATGATAATTCCTTCGAACTCGAGGTCGTCTCGGAGAACCCGTTGAAGCATGAACTTGTTCGCAGACATCGGAACCCGATCAAGACTAGCATAGGAGACCATCAAAGAGGCTGGATTACCTTCGGATATGGCTTTTATGAATGGAGGCAGCATATCGTTGTAGACATGATTGATTCCCCCATACTGATGCGCCGTGTTAACACCTCCAGCCTCCCAGCCATAAACAAAATGCTTGATTGTGGCTGCGACCTTCATAAACCCATTTTTATCTTTCTCTTGTATGGTTTGAACATACTTCAAGCCAAATTCACCATTCAAGTATGGATCTTCACCATATCTAGATCTTAATCAATACCAGCCTAAAAGCATTTGTATATCAGAGACTCACGTTTCGCCCACCCGACCATATCGAGGATCCGTCACAACATCCAATTCTGGTGATAGAACCCAGTTGATACCTATTGCCTTGCACTCTTCTCGGATCGAAGCGATAACCTCTCCATAGAGAGGAACATTGAACGATGATGCCATCGATAATGTACTGGGGAACAAGGTCCCATTAAACAAATAGATCCCATTGATAGAATCTGTCACAAGGACATAGGGAATACCGAGTCCTGACGCAGTCTGATTCTCACGGAGCTCGTTCACCAGCTGTAAGGCCGGGATAGCGGGATTGAATTGATTACCATATCCTGTTGGTATTAGACTGGTAAAATGTGAATAATGGAGGATCAGGATAAGTAACCTATATTCCCATTTTGTGCTTCGTTGAAGATACCAAAATTTGTCTTGTTGAAAGACATGTTTTCACCAAGTACCTGGCGGATACCACCAAGTTGTTTGACCTTCTCTGTCCATGACATTCGCGACAGAAGGTCGTGGGCTCTTTGAGATGGAGTACAGGTAGTAATTTTGTAGATATCTCTATTATTGCCACATGAGGTCGTACTTATGGCATATTGAGGAAGTACTGTTAATAAAACAGCTGCATAGTCGAGTATCCTCATATTGTTCTAAAAATTCAGATCAACCTTGATTCACAGATTTGTAAAATACAGGATTGGACATAATGCCTTTTTTATAAGTAGTATAGTATCCATTTTGGAAACTAGTTGTCCATGACGCGATATGGTGCTATAATGAGGGGGAAAGCTTCAACAGCCTATGGTAATAGCGAAAATCCGACTCCCGCCGACTGCCGTCCCGGGTGTGGAGAAAGGACGGGGAAAGGTTCAAGACTCAAGCCAAGAAAACTATGGAGTACATGCCTAAGTATTCTTACGAAATACATGCCTAGGTATGTTCTTACGGAGTACATGCCTAAGTATGTTCTTACGGAGTATATGCCTAAGTATGTTCTTACGGAGTATATGCCTAAGTATGTTCTTACGAAGTACATGCCTAGGTATGGTCTTATTGGGTAGAGTCTCAGGATCTAAGGTCATTGGGCTCTACATAGATCTCATGTGGACTAAGGAAATGCCGAAGCGCTGCAATTGACTAACACACGGACAGACGGCCAAAAAAGAACCAAATGCCCAAAAGAAATTAACGAGAAAATGAGCGGGTAATAGGGCACACAGAAAGCGGGCAAGAACAAGAGATGGCGTAGCAAAAAGTACATCACAAGAAGTTAATAAAAAGAAAAGGTCTTAAGCAACCCCCGCGGATCGTATTATTCAAAACCATTCTTTTTGCGATGCGTAGGCCCATCCAGTGGAAGATAAAATAGAGCAGCGCGTCAAGGAGATAAGAGGGAGTGTGATGTGAGACAGATAGGAAAAAAATAGAGAGAGTTGAGGGTTTGATGGGGAATCAGCGGGCGTCAATGGCAGGCATGAGAGTCTTAACGAAGGGAGAAGCCCTTGCGCTTGCCTCCCTTTTCTTCGATGGGTCGGCCGCTCTCCAGGCGGGATTTCTTTTCGTCTAGCTCCTGGCGCTGCCGGTCGAGCTGGTCCTTCATCTCGCGGTGTCGGGCATAGAGTTCGTCTTCGCTCTGTTTCAGCTTGCTTTCCTTCTCCGATACCTTTTGCTGGAAGACCATCTTCATTTCGGCTTCCATCTTGGACAGCTTCTGCTCGTGCAGGTTGCGCTCCTCCTCCTGCTTGACGGCCGGGTTGACCTCCTTGAACACGCTCGGGTCCTGGGCGACACCCATCTGGGTGAGCTTGTCCGAGCGGTAGTTCTCGTATAGGAAGTTGTTGGTGTGCTCCTTGAGCTCCTCCATGTGGGTACGGATCAGCATCTGGCGCAGCTTGACAAAATCACAGTGCTCCTCGTTATCGACCTCAATGGTACCCCAGGGGTAGCTACGGCCACGCACGCGACGGCCATCGGCGGCAGTCACCTCCGAGTTGGCACCAACAACGGCGAACGGCACCTTGGACATGATCTCGTTGTTCTCGGCAATGGTCTCCTCGTCATCAAGCTCGTAGCGGGGGCCCTCGAAGATCTGGATGGAGTGGTGGGTGATATCGGCCAGAATCTAGAAAATTGTTAGAACTTTATACTTGTTGGGATCATAGGATTCGTGAGACGTACGCGCTCCTTGAACAGGGCAACCTCCTCGTCGGTCAGGGTATCGGCCTTGGCGATGACCGGGATCAGGTTGACCTTGGTGTGCAGGCGGCGCATCACCTCAATGTCGAGAGGCTTCAGGGAGTGACCAGTGGGCTGGATGAAGTAAACGCAGGCGTGAATACGGTTGTCGACAATGTTGCTGCGGTTGACCTTGTTCTCGGCCTCGAGGTATGTGTCGTAACGCTGCTCGATGTTCTCGACAATGGGGCGCCACGAGTCGTCGTTGTTGACAAAGTCACCGAATCCGGGGGTATCCACCACAGTTAGGCGGAGACGCACGCCGTTCTCCTCGATATCGGCGCTGGTCGACTGGATGGACACGGTCTTGGGGATGATGTCGGCATTGGGGCCGGTGCGCTCCTTAGGGGGGTACAGGGAAGTGTTGAACAAGGTGTTGACAAGGGTGGACTTTCCGAGACCGGATTCACCTTTATGTTGTGTTAGTGGTTGTCTTCCGGTCCGAATTGACTTGGATGTGTTCACGTACCGACCACCATAACATTGAAGTTGAAACCCTTGCGAACACTCTTGCGGTGCCACTGGTTAGGCAGGTTGGCGAATCCAACATAGCCAGTAAGCTTGCGGCGGACAACGTTCTTCATATCGCTTGCGGCCTGGGCGACGGCCTTGGGGTCACGGGAGCTGACAGTCTGGGCGATACCCTGACCCATGGGGTTGCTGCGCTCGACGAACGGCGACTCCTTGCCGCTACTGGGCGTGGGGGAGTCGTGGGACGCGACGGGGGAACCATTTGCAGGCGGTGGCGAAGCTAAACATAATCTATCAGTCTTCGATTCGGTGGATTGAGGAAGCTCGATGGCGCTTTTCCGCCCCGGGGCCGCTTACACATGGTGAACGATTAGACGAGGAATTAGGGGAAAAGGCAACACTAAAAGAACCCCTATCGGTGAATCAAATCATCAGCAGCTGCATTGATATTCTAGTGGGGTCCATTGAGACCGGGGAAGATGGAAAAAATCTCAGGTTGAATCAGAAATGTTTAAGGAGGTCATACCTGGACGAAGAAAAAAAGGGGGGGTATCCTTTTTTTCACAGAATAGTATCAAAAAACAGCAAGCGAGTGAATAGAAGAAACCTTGGAGGCCTTTGAAGAGAAGGAAAAGGAAAGGAGTTGTTGGAGAGAAGGGAAGTGCCAGTCTGGGAAAGAAAGGGGGGGGGACGTGTCGAGGTGTTCGGGCCAGCTATTCTGGAGTGGGTTTGGATCGACCCGCGCCAAAATACACGTTGGAAAAAGATGGAAAAAGAGATGCATCATTTCACTTGTGTATAGTACATATAGGCAATATTAAAAGCACTTTCGGGTTCCAACTGCATCTGCATGGCTCTTTCACCAACCCCCAGTCCTAATTACTATTGCTGATTTTTGCTGAGGAATGTCCGAGGTCGCTACTGGGAGTATACTGAATGGTCTAGAACGAATCAAGTGAATTCAAGCCTACACTGGTATAAACCCGTCAAAATAGAATCCCCTCAAGCTTTCTTGCCCTTCCCATGTCTTCTATAGGGCTGTCGTACAGCTATCAATCTCCGGGAACAACGAGATTTCCTAGAATACGGGAGCTGGTAAATAAATGGATCAGGGGTTAAACGGGGGGGAACTCTCACGTGAGACTCCACTCTATAACTGTGGGTCCCCAAAGATCAGCCCAATCGTATGACTGGGATACTAGATGGCCTTAAAATCTTGGTTCGTTTCTAGTTAAAGTAAAAGGTATTCATATTCAAACGCCATGTACAAAGCATAGATCCAGATGGGAGTAAAGCATAAAAGAAACTAGCTGTACAATTATCAGCCGGTCTTGGTCTTCTTCTTCGGCCGTGATTCTCCGTCCGATCCAGCTGCTTCATCACCGGACGCATCGCCCATCTCCTCGTCGCTGTCGCCGCTGCTCTCGTGGTCCTCATCAAACTCTTCGGCCACATCGGACTCTGACGATGCGTTGAAGTCCTCATCAGGGGAATCCGAATCCTCATCGGCCGAGCCACGATCAGGTCGAGCGCCTTCATCATCACTGGATTCCATCATCTCATCGGGGTCAAGGGCTGCCTTCAGGAGGCTAGAAGTCTCTTCGGTCATCTCGTTCTTGATACGAATGCCCTTGGCCTTGAAGAAGACCTCCAGAGGTTGTTGCTCCTCACTGGAAGATAGCAATGTTAGACTTGACACCAAAAAAAAAAAAAGAAAAAAAAAAAAAACATGACTGAATCACTTACCGGTTGATATTGCTGAACTGGTGTTCACCCAGACCGCCCTTCAGAGCCACAGTGATGTCAAAGGTACGGCTGGCTGAGACCGCACCGCCAACACGCGACATCGTCACCACCGCCACATTCTCCATTTGAATGTAGGTTGCCGGTTTGGGCACAAAGATCAGGCTCTTATCCAGGAAGTACAAGAGGCCTTCATTGGCCTTGATGGAACACTTAACTCCATGATGGCCGTGGTGGCTGACGAAATCTTTGGACGGCATGATGACCTTCTTACCGGACAGACCCCGGAAGATTTTGGTCACCACCTGGTGAATGGGCTCCTCGTAGTGTGGTTGCAACTTATCCTTGTATTGCGTGTTCAGCAGATCCTCGGTCATGTTGAGCTCAAGGCTGATCTCTTCATCCAGCTTCAACTGCATAACCAGGAAGGGGTAGCGGGTTTGACCCTGGCGCAGTGGAGGGTCAAGACCCAGGACAATGAGTGTGTGAGTGTCGTCATTCTTAGGGAGCAAGAAGAACTTTTTGATGGCGGTGTATTGGATTTTGTAGTCGTAGGTCTTTCCGCGGAGTCGGAAGGACGATTCATACATGTCAATATCGAAACGACCACTGAGCAACAGTTAGTAGGAATCTCGCGATATTGGAGGAAAGGACCGACCGAGGCGTAAGATGCAGAACATCCAAGAAGGTCGCAAATGTGTCACCAGCCACATCACCGATCTCAGCCTTGTCCATGAGGGTCTCATAAAAGAGGTTTGCAGCGTTCTGTTCCTCCACCTCTTCGTCGTTTTCTTCATCGCCCTCGGCATCCTCAGCCTTCTCCTTCTTCGAGACGGTGCCGGGGATGTAGAACCGCATTTCAACCAACTCGTCCGGGCCTGCGGCAGCCTTGCGACCGCGGTTCTTGGTGCTTCCAGCAGGCTGGGAGTTGGTGCCATTCGCGTCCGTAGCGGAGAGCGCAAATTCCACCGCAACCTCGTTCTTTCCAGCCAGGTTGGTGTTGGAAATTTCGGAGTATGGGACCTCGAAGGCGGGCCGGTTCTGTACGTTGAAGGAAAGCTCTGCTTTGGTAAACTCTGCTTTACCCCAGTTCCATCCTCGCAGGGCGTGTTCGCGGTTTTCAACGTTAATACCGTACCAGATCTTGAAAGCCTTGGACAATCGTTCGAAGTCCTAGTGAGACCAATGCGTCAGTCCGACTCTTTCATCACAGTATATTTGTCCATACCTCTTGATCAAAGCCATCCAGCTGGATCACACCCGATGATCGCGACAGAATCCTCAGCTCAAACCCTTTTGCCGCGCGACTCCACTGAGCGCCACCAATGTTGCTACTATCCAGAGTGAAGGTGTCGCCTCCGCCAGCAGGGCGCCATCCTAGACCGCTCTCTGCCAGCTTGCACTTGCCGGCATTGTTGGAGAGGTCTAGGTAGATATTGTCAAAGCTCTCCCTGGGAGATAGTCAGCGCTGAAGTTCCCGGGGTGCTACAGGGGGTATATGTACATGACGGAGATGCTCTCGGAGTGTTAGTGTCTGTATGGGATTGAAACACGAAAATTGAGGTTAAATGGAACGGATGAGAAGCGGGGGAGGTTGGGAGGGAGATTGGGTGTGGGGAGGAGGTTAGATAGCTCTCAGAATTTCTCAGTCTCGCGTTGTCGCGCGCCGCAGAAAGGACCACTTCATCCCAATTATGGACTAGTGTCGGTGCCTGAGGCTTCAACTGTTTGAATAACAAATCCCCAGAAAACAGCCCGCAATCAAAACATCCTCACAGTTCATGCTTTTTCAAACAAGGTTTCAAACATAAGCATGTTCCTTCAAGCTGTGTACTGCAGATATATGTTCTGCCACTCACTTGCGATATGTAGAGTTTCTTTGATCTTTCCAAGACCTCTGGGGTTGAACGGCCGAAGAATGTGCAAATATATATACCTGCCGTACACGAAGAAACTTCAATGTGCAAAGGGCATCAATTTCATGATCGCAAATGACAAACAAGATGCTTGAGTTTTCAGAAACTGAAATCCATGGATGATAGTTTTTATGTAGGGTTTACTTTCATACTCCAGGCAGGATAACCATGGAGACAGTTTCAATACAAGCGGCAGGCCGCATTGCAAACAGTAGTCGACCATAAGCGGTCCGAAGATTACACAGCCAGAATGACCGTTGACTTTATCCCTAGATAAGATGACTTACTAATGAGTGTAAGGGGTATGATTCCAGAATCCATACATAGAATATAACCCAAGTCCTTGCCTGGTATGTCCAAGTCACATGGTATGATATAATATGATTGGCTAACTCTATTATCCTGCAGAGCAGAAAAAGAATCCCAAGTTCAGGAACCAATGACCAGTGATATCCGGGTATGTTCTCCAACCGCACAGGCCCACATTGATCAAACAATGCAAACCCGCCATTTTTATCACAAAATAATATCCGACGAGCCTCAAGTCAAGCTATGAATTGAAAATAAGATAAAGTACAGACCTTCGAGACCCGAAAATCCTAGGATTTAAATCTACTACAAGCTCAAAATTACGCCATAAAATTTACCCCAGACCTCGGGAAGCAACATGCTTCAATCGCGCTTGCAAGCACTGCCCCGCCGCAATCCCACCACACCAGCTGCCCCGGCACCTGATCTCGAAGACCAGAACACGGAGCATGAGCTGGATGAATCCCCAGAGGACATACTTGAAAGCTTTCTCGCCCACCTCTGCCCCGATGATGCCACTGCTTGGCACGGAGACCCCGGGCAGCACCTCCTCTACTCCTCCCCGCACTATGGCGACCTAGAGATCGCTGTTCCTTCCTATCCAGAGCAAAGCAATAAACCATCGGAGACGACTATTCAAGCAAAAGAGAATGACGCAAACGATGTCGATGATAGTCGCAAACTATTTGCGCATTTCGTCTGGAACTCGGGTTTAGTGGTCGCTGAAGGCGTGGAGAATGCAGACATTCTTCAGACCGAGGGTACAGCAGTGACAGAGACCCAAATAGAGTCTATCGATATCTGGAACGTGAAGGGAGAAAGTGTTTTGGAACTCGGCGCTGGTAAGTCAAGTGTCTACATGCCCGTTAAAGACGCAGAGTCCTGCCTGTAGACGGGAAGGACAACACGCACCAGAAAAAAGCTTCATGGACTGATAATATACACCTAGGCGCCGCTCTTCCCTCAGTCATCTGTGCTCTCGCGAACGCATCTAAGGTTACAGCCACCGATCACCCATCTTCGCCCGCACTCACTGGTACAATTGCCTTCAATATGGAATATAATTTGAGCAAGCGCACGCCGCGGCCATCAACAGAGGTCTCGATCCACCCACATGAATGGGGAGTGCTGACAGACACCTTCGCCAAACAAAACAAAGGTGGATACAGTCGCATCATCGCCGCAGACTGTTTTTGGATGGCCTCACAGCACGAGAACCTTACCCGTACCATGCAATGGTTTTTGGCGCCTGGGGGCAAAGTATGGATTGTGGCCGGATTCCATACGGGCCGCCCAATTGTAGCTGGATTCTTTGAGAAAGCGCTCAACAATGGATTTGAGATTGAGACGATCTTTGAGCGGGACCAGGTTGAGCGTGGTGAGAATGGTGAGGAGATTCGGAGGGAGTGGCTGCCTGTGCGGGATGATGAGAGTATTGAGCGTCGGAGGAGGTGGTGTGTAGTTGCGGTTTTGAAGCGGAGCGAGTAGACACTATATGGATATTGCATAAATAGACTAGCACTTGGCTTCTGACGGACCATAACGAGAACTACGATTATGATTGAAGCCTTTTGATTTGACTGTAGATGATTTATGCATTTCGGTTGCTATCTTCATGCGAAATTCAGCTCCAAGGGCTCATCTAAGGCCTCTCCATCTATGCTGGTGAAATGATTAACAAATTATACAATGCAAAAATAAATATCCTCGGTGGGTCTCAGTCTGAAACTCGAATAACCGGCTTCAACAGCTTTTCGATGCCCCGGTCACGCTATGCAGGCATAAATATGTATAGAATAGAACCGAGGAATTTAAGCTGGGAAAACCCGGACCCAGGATCTGAGACGCCACAGAAGCCTGCGTGTGCACTGCGTATACCGTTTGATCCACCCGTGGGCCTGGCTTTTCTATATTTAAAGACATTGGCGTATGTTTCGATCTTGTTCTGCGACGGGTGGTTTCGACCCACTTCGTATCGGGGCTAGAGGGCTGTGCCGATGGGAACTCGATAATCATAATGCGACTGAGGGTTCGTCCGACCTGTTTCATCAAAATGAATTCAAGACTTGATATGTATGTAGTCGCGATACTTTATAGTTTAATAGTCCACGGTAGGAATACCGGGCAGATCCCAGTCTGGGGGCCAACCAGAACGGCAGATTGGCTGCAGATCCTCATATCAATCACGAACCCGCCGTCATCCCGACGTAATTGGAATTGGAGCAAAGCTTTTCTCTCTGTGATCATTCATTCTGCTTACTTACACCATTGTATTGATGCGGCCAAGGAACAAGACCTGTTAGATCAGGCAATTGGGCTTGTATGCTCGAATTGTTGCTTGGGGCTTTCTTACATGACCAGTGATAACATCACCCACGGGCGGAGACCCGCAGCTTGGGACGGGAGGTTGGGATTCCGGGATCGTGATTGGCTGAAAAGCTAAGATTGGTGGATCCACTCCTTACTAGTTTGTTTCCCCCTTGAGTAGCACGCGTATGAAAAGTTTGTATGTATTATCAGTATTATGGTAAATCCCCGTATCCATTTCCATCGTTTCCCCTGCTCAAGTTCTTCCTTCCCCTATCAACCTTCAGTCATTCGTTGAATTCTTTCTTTCTGCAAGAGACTTCGGTCTCAATATGCATCCCACATTCTTTTGCTTCTAAATTGGCCTTTTTTCGCCCCTCTCATGCCACATTCCTTTCCTTCATTTTCTACGCGTTGCTCCTGAATTGCTGCCTTACACCTTTTCGGTCTTCCCACATTCGCTTTTCCCCTTCCCCCTCCATTGGAAGATCCAACTCCCCGTCCGTCGTCGCAACCCTAAACAATGAGATCCTCATTGTTTGGGCCCGCGGCGGCTGGCTTGTCGACATTATTGACACTATTGCCGACCGTCAACGCTTTGTCATTCGACGCTATCTCGCTCCCCGATCTGGACCTGTCTACTTTAGGCCGGGTCTCCATCAGCGGTAATTTCGATGGCGTGTCCCTATACGAATATGAGGGCCAAACCGAGATCACCCAAACCAACGGCTCCTCATCGATCCTAACGCCCCTGCCAAATGGCATCCTTACGAACCTTTCTACCGCCGACGCCCAAATTCAGGCCATGTGCTCCTTTACGAAGAAAGACGGAACGTTCGCCGGAATTTTTGTTGGTGGAAACTTTACGACGCTAGGTGGTGTGGAATCGCGTGGTGCGGCCTTGTTCAACCCGAACTCCAGTACCGTGACAGCCTTGCCAGGATTGAACGGCTCGGTGTCAGCTGTGGCGTGCGATCAGAGTACAAATCGCGTCTACGTTGGCGGAACCTTCGACCACAAGAACAGTTCTAACGCAATCGCCTGGAGTCCCGACAATGGCTGGACCGATCTTGACTTTGAAGGTCTCAACGGCCCCGTGAAATCGATCCTGAAGGCAGAAAATGGCCATATTATCTTTGGAGGAACGTTTGATGGAACCGGCAACTCGTCGAGTTCGTCGTCGAATTCTACATCTGGCCTACAGGTTCTCAATTTGCAGAATGCGACCATCACTTCCGATGCCAATTCTTCTCTCAGCGGCTACGAAAGTCCTCGAAACATTATCTGCTCCACAAGCGGCGAGGCAGCCGAGGGTAAAACCTGGTTGCTTTACGACTACTCCCCTGGATATTGGCGCGCAGAGCTTGGCTTTGAGGTCAAGCCAACCAAGGTTCGCCTTTACAACACCCATCTGGATGGACGTGGTACCAAGACCTTTTTATTCCGCGCCTTGCCCGACGATGGAATCATGAACATGACTTATACGGACACCTCGGGAAACAAGGCTTACTGCGACCAATACTGTCCGCTCTCTAACAGCACCAGCGAAAAGTACCGTGACTTTACCCTAATAAACTCAGTGGGCATGTCTGGACTCCAGATTGAAGTTTTGGATTGGTATGGCGAAGGTGCTGGATTGAATGGAATCGAGATTTTCCAAGAGAACATATTCTCCTACGCCATCGACAAGTTTAACGAGCCCACCTGCGCCGACATAGATTACCCTTCCAAGTCAATCGTGACCGGCACCTGGGATGTTGCTTCGACTCATCTGTCTGCCCAAGTGACCGATGCCAACGACACTGACGTCTCTGTTGTCTTCCAGCCTGACGTGAAAGAATCCGGAAAATACGAGATTTACCTCTACACCCCTGGATGCTCTTCCAGTGACACCTGCTCCTCTCGTGGTATGGTCAATGTCACGGCCACCGTCGCCAATGGCACCGACGCCTCTAACCCATCTCCCACCACCATTTACCAGACAAACGAGGACGATAAGTATGACGTCTTGTATACTGGACATGTCGACAAGGCAAGCGATTCTTTCCGCCCCAGCGTTACTCTCCGACCCATCTCTGGTCAAGGAGACATCAATGTTGTAGCATGGCGCACTAAATTCATCCCGCTATTCAACACGACCAAGGCATCAGGATCAAGCTCGGATTCAGACTCGGACTCGGACTCGGACTCCGTAGATTTGAATGGATTGTACGATTATAATCCTTCTTCGACGACTTCGACTGATACCGATAAATCTGACATCAACACGGCCGGAACCTCGCTTAACAAAGATGCTTCGATCCTGAGCTTGGCCGAGTACGATGGTATTATTTACGCCGGTGGTAACTTTTCCGACACCAGCACCAGTTACATCATGTCCATCACTGATGGTAATGTCACTGCAATGCCAGGAGGTGGCCTGAACGCCGGAGTTCAGACAATGGCTACCCTGGACAAGTTTTTGTACGTTGGGGGTAACTTCACAGATACTTCCGACGGTGGCGTTGACGGCTTATACCATGTCGCCGCTTACTCCTTCTCGACGAAGAAGTGGTCTGCTCTGGGAGCAGGGTTGAATGGCCCCGTTTCGACAATTTATTCCATCGACCTGAATGTGTCCTCTTCCGTCAACGAGACAACCCTTGCTGTCAGCGGTGATTTCAATGAGATCCGTGCATTCGATGATAATTCGGCAGTCAGTGTCCCTGGCTTTGCCATCTGGCTTCCCTCGAACCAGACCTGGCTTCAGAGCCTCAATGTCACCCAGATGGAATTTGGAGGGCAGCTGTCTGCGGTTGCCTCTGTGAACGAGACATCTATTCTTGCTGGCAGTCTGGCCACTGATGGTTACACTGCCTCTGACGCTGTGTGGCTGCAAAACTCCGACGATCTCAGCCTGCTTCCTTTGACAATGGACATTGACCAAACTGGCAACAGTGTTGGATTGGTTACCGGCGTCTATGATACTGGGTCTAGTCGTAACCAGACCATTTTTGGTGGTCAATTCAACGCCACCGGCACCAACGGCTCCAACATGTCTGCCGTTGCGATCGTAAACGGTACCAACAACATCTATGGTCTGCCGCAAGGCTTGGACAGTAACTCGACTGTACTGTCCATGGTTGTGTACAATGATACCCTCTTCGCTGGTGGTAATATCACTGGTACTATCAGTGATTCGTCTGTGACTGGTTTCTTCACCTATGACTTGACTAACAACAAATTCCCGTCCCAACCATGGGAGCTCCATGGGTCTAATGTCTCTGTCAACTCGATTGCTGTTCGACCGGGCACATCTGACGTCTACATTGGCGGCAACTTCGATACAGCCGGCTCATTGCCTTGCAAAACTGTCTGTGCCTTGCATTCCTCGAGTAACTCTTGGAGTTGGCCTGGTGTGAGCATCACTGGTACTGCTCTTGCCCTTAGCTGGGCCAGTTCCAAGACCCTGTACGCTGCAGGCAACTTGACAGTCTCGGGCAATCAGACCCTCGTCGCTACATTTGATGTGAAGACCGAGGCCTGGACTTCCGTTTCTGGTGCAACTGTGTCCGAGATCCCGGGTGTCCTCACTGCATTCGCTCCTGCCACGACAGATGTTTCAAAATTCTGGATTGCCGGCACACTCACCAACGGTTCTACATTTTTCATGAACTACGACGGTTCCAAGTTCCAGTCCCCCCGGCAGCCTGTTCTCCAAGGGCACTGTCATCCGTGGCATGGAAGTTCTTCCCCTCAACCAAAATCACAAATCGGTTTCGCTTCTCAATGACGATCAAACACTTTTACTGATGGGCGAGCTCATCATTCCCGACTTCGGCAACGCGTCGGCCGCTCTATACAACGGAACTACAGTCACCCCGTTCATTCTTTCCTCGAAATATGATGGCCAACCTGGTAGCATGTCACAATTGTTCACTGAGAACGAGAACCCCTATGACACTACTTGTGAGTAACCTCGTGTAATCTTTCAATCCGATCTTTACTAATTCGACCCTAGCGAGCCATCACTCCAATGGCATTGTGGTTCTGGTGGCATTCTGCTGTGCCCTCGGCTGCGTCTTCCTTATCGTCGCCGCCGGTGTGATCATGAACAAGATCCAGCGTCGCCGCCAGGGCTATTCTGCCGCCCCGCAATCGTTTGGCACTGACCGGCCAAGCGATATGCAGCGCGTACCACCCGAGTACCTCTTCAATTCCATCGGGCAGGCGAACCCGACTGCCCCGGCCATTTAATGTCCCCTTTCTCTGCACAAAATCTACTCGCCGTATTGTGTGAACGTAGTGTTGTTTTTTTTTATTGCTCACTTCTTCGGAAGCAACGTTGCTATACCCATCCTTCCTTAATGTTTGATTTGCTAGCGCCCCTATTCTTCTTCTTTCGCGCTGGTTTCTTCCCGCGATATCTCGTTTGGCTTTTTGTGGTTGATTGTGACCTCATATCTGTCGACTTCTCGATTTACCTGTGCATATGTGTCACACCTGTATGTAACTTAGCGTTTCCGTCCTGGGGGCGTGGATAATACAATGATCTACCAGTGCATGCTTAGCTCCATAAAATTGTCGTTCACGTAGCTTCGAGGTCATTTTAGGGTCAGCCATAATTGGGATTTCGAGTTGGAAATCGAGCTTGAAATGGATCGGACAAATTGTGAACTCAGTTGCCCAGCAATCTGTGTACCACCTGGGTACCTTTTTTAACTCTGTAGTCACCCTGTAGGCTGTACTGTCAGCTGGGTTTTAGCTGAGCTGAACTTCATATTGCTTTTGGTACTTGGACGACCGAGTTATCTTTGGCCCAGTGACCAATTTCCTTTTTTTAATTCCCCTTTTTTCTTAGTCGTGGACCCCAACCTATAATTGATTTCCATTAAGACAATGCTCGTATAAGTCTCCGACTGGCGGGAAAGGATCTTCCGGATTAGGCCCCAGCCCCGCGCCGCTTTAGCATATCCGGAAGCAGAAGTCAGCACTGCAAACAGCCGAGCGCATAACCTGCCCTAATAAGCCTCACCACATGCTCTGTGTCGCATCCCGTCTTACGCTTATTTCAGAGACAACCATTCGCCATGTGACTGTCCCGATAGACCTGCTCTTTGTATGCACGCGAGTCAACTAATTAAATCGTAGGCGCTCGGAGAATCTCTTGTGCATGGGGCTCTTTGTACTTGACCGTTGATTTGTTCGACACTAGGGTCGGGGTTTGTTTACGCGGACATTCCGTGTTCTTTAAAAGCTATGACCCTATGACATACTGCTGTCTGTTTGATGAAGGTGTTCCGGAGATGACGCGCGACAGTCTAAGATGGCATCCCAGTTGGGACATGGAGATCCCCGCGCGTTCTTAGAGTTTGGCGATTGCATAGCAGATATCTCCGAGACCTATCAAGACAAGGGACTTATTATCCGGAAATCTAGATTTTGATAAGTTGGATTGAAATTGGCTACATAACGGGGAACTGCAGTGAAATGCATAGTAAACGCATAGTAAACGCATAGTAAACGCATAGTAAATGCATAGTAGACTTAGCAAACACAGTACTCGGACTCAGACTAAGGCTGAGACTCAGTCAGACTCGGTACTTCTTGCAATGCATGCCGGTCTTGATAATCACTCTTCCATCCAACGTGTCGCCAAGAGCGCAAACAAATCCCTCTGCGAGTCCTCGTGTTGCCAAGAGGCCAAAGACCGGTATTTTCTATTGCGGTCCACATCGCTAGACTCTAGATGGGGCGGTTCATGAACTTCAAAATCTCCATCCCGGTCCCAGCCGAAGTACTGAACGTTAGCAAAGTGCTTTGTTAGATGAATGTATTGTCATTAATAATGCACCCCGTTTGGGCCGTGGTTAGGCGCTCAGGGTTTTTTCACCTACGTCGTGCCTCGGCGGTACCTATTAAATTTACCGTGGAATATAGTCTGCCACAACCGTAATTTCTATCTCGTGTCAAACTCTACATACGCCACCCGTCAAAGTGGCGGTTAAGCACTCGGTGCGCCTTGCCCGATTGCTTCGGGATTCTTGTTCTGTCTTGGAAGTCTTATTTTCAAATTAAAATTTTTTACTTTTATTTAAATTTGAATTTTTATCGAATTTTTCTCACGGAACTTCAATGTATCCACGGCTGACACGTTAATTAAGCGAACGGCTAATAAGACGAGAGCATCGGGATCAAGGTTCCGCTCCACCGACCAATGGCCAGTTAGCATCACGTAACACTACAAAAGTGGATTTTGATGCGGGATGTGACCCATGTGCATATTAGGGGTACATTCCTGCAGTAGGTGAGATTGGAGAAAAAAATCTCAGGGGAGGAGAAAAGAATAAAATCCCACGTTTTTGTTTCGTGGGGATGGATACCGAGATGTGATCAGGTCAAAACGCCCCCAACGTAATCCCGTACCTACAGGGAATCCCCGCGGGGGAATGAACTTGGGGAAAAGGAGGAGTTCGGGACCTATAAGATGGACCCGAGTGGACCGTGACCATGACCCGGCCGTCGGCTTCGGTGGTCATCGGGGGGCCAAGAGTAGATTAGGCAACTGAAACGAGTTTCATGAGAGATATATGCTATTCGGTTGTTCTTGTGTAGAAAGAGGAAGTTCATCGGTGATTGGGAGCAAATAGAAAACTCAGACCCTGGGACCCACTACTGCATTCATGGTCGGAGCAGCTTCTCTTTGGGGCAATTTTAAGGTTGATCACCCCAGCTAATCCTACCGCCCCTCATACTCTCTCCCCCACAAAAAAGTAAGAGGCTCAGGGTCTCTTGTGCCTGATTCTTTTCTAGATTTATCCGATGGCAAACACCACTTTGCACTTTGCCCCTGTGGCGCCAATATGAACCACAGGAGAATCTCAAATTCTATATTCTATCTTGACCTTGGCAAACCATCCAACCCCAGGGTAGCGCCACTGTTCCTTATGTTCCCCGAATGCGGCATCACACGTATGTGGCGCCCCCAATCCGAAAACTCAAAGACACTAGCCGCTTGGCCCCCTCTTGGCAAATCGCTGCACATAGGGAATCCCGCAATCTGAGCCGCTTATGCTTCTGATCCTTCCCGGGCTCGCGCGACTTGCCTAGGGAGCCCCCCCTACGACGTCACCCTCTTAGACCATTTCCCCTCTTGGCGCTACGGTACCAGCGTACCCATGTACCAACGGTGGGCCGCGTGGGAATGGGCCCGACCTCTCGAGTCAATATCCGGAGTACATAAGGCTCCAAATGCCCATCCCCAGAGTCCGAGCTTTCCTTCTGTGTCGTTTTTGTCTCTCTCATCCCTCCCTATAGTACGCAACTCTAGGTAGAGGTTATTCAATATGTGGACAAGAACATCAGGCCTGCGAGGCCGTTACCTCCACTGGGCTATCACCTTCACTTCCGTCGTTGGTTTCTCCCTCTTCGGTTATGATCAGGGTTTGATGTCCGGTATTATCTCCGGTACTGAATTCGACAATGAGTTCCCTCCTCTCGCCGGTGATGACATCCACACCCAGGTCCTCCGTGGTGGTGTGACCTCTTGTTACGAACTTGGTTGTTTCTTCGGTGCCATCTTCACCCTCATGTACGGTGAGCGCATCGGTCGTACTCCTATCCTGGTTGGCGGTGGTCTCCTTATGATCCTGGGTACTGTCATCTCCGTTGCTTCGTTCGGTCCTCACTGGGGTCTCGGCCAGTTCGTCATTGGTCGTGTCATCTCCGGTCTTGGAAACGGTGCGGACACTGCGACTATCCCCGTCTGGCAATCTGAGTGTTCCCAGGCTCACAACCGTGGTTTCCTCGTCTGCTTCGAGGGTGCCATTATTGCCGTTGGTACTTTCATCGCCTACTGGCTCGACTTCGGTCTCTCCTACGTCGATTCCTCCGTTGCCTGGCGATTCCCCGTTGCATTCCAGATCCTATTCGCTATCTTGGTCAGCGTTGGTGGTCTGTTGCTACCGGAGTCTCCTCGTTGGTTCATTATCCAGGGCAAGGAGAACGAGGCCCGCGAGGTTCTGGCCGCTCTTCACGGTAGCACCCCCGATGGAGAGGATGTGATTACCGATATTGCGCTCATGCAGGCCGATCTCAAGGCCATGGAGGGCGCCAAGGCCGGCTGGAAGACGCTCTTCACCTTTGGCAAGACTCAGGAGTTCCAGCGTATGATGATTGGTTGCTCCGGCCAGTTCTTCCAGCAGTTCACTGGTTGTAACGCTGCTATCTACTACTCCACCCTGCTCTTCCAGACGAGCTTGCACATGACTGGCAAACTCCCCTTGATTCTGGGTGGTGTCTTCGCTACCGTCTACGCCCTGGCTACCATCCCCTCCTTCTTCATGATCGAGCGCGTTGGTCGTCGTAAGCTGTTCTTGATTGGTTTCGCCGGCCAGGGTCTCTCCTTCATCATCACCATGGGCTGTCTGATCAAAGACAACGAGCAGAACGCAAAGGGTGCCGTCGTCGGTATCTTCCTGTTCATCTGCTTCTTCGCCTTTACTACGCTGCCTCTGCCCTGGATCTACCCTCCCGAGATCAACCCTCTCCGTACCCGTACCATGGCTGCCTCGGCCTCGACCTGCACCAACTGGATTTGCAACTTCGCCGTCGTCATGTTCACCCCGGTCTTCTCTGCCAGCAGTGGCTGGGGTATCTACCTCTTCTTTGCCTTGGTCAACTTCATCGCTTTCCCCTTCGCCTACTTCTTCTACCCCGAGACCGCCGGTCGTGATCTGGAGGAGATTGACATTATCTTCGCCAAGGCTCACATCGAGGGCAAATGGCCTTTCCAGGTTGCCAACGAGCTGCCCAAGCTCACCGTGCAGCAGATCGGCGAGTACCAGCGCGAGCTCGGTCTTGACGTCCCTGGCCACCACGTTGAGCGTGATAGCGAGAAGGGCGACATTGGCATGAGCAGCGAGAGTGAGAAGGAGAAGAACAACCACTCCGAGTAATTATTCCATTTATGGACGGGGCATGTATATTCGGGCCCATTTGCTTCCTGCATTTCCATCCTGGAGACGGAAAGCAAGAGGTCACGACCGTTCTGATGATTTATAGAGTGCACTGGTGCTCATTATTTCCTTTCTTGTCTTCAATGTGTTAGTGGTTAATCGCCACTACTGTCGGATATTTCATTTTATTTCCTTTCTAGATATCATCTCTTGTCTCTTGCTAGATAGTCACATTTTTTCACATTTTTAAGAGAATAAAATTGGCCCCACAGCCATTTTCACTTAATCTCCTCTTTCATCTCCACATCGGATAGATTCCGTAGCCACCACATTTATCCATTTTACCGACCATAACCCCTGGGGCAAACGGGGCAAACCATGGTTTGCCTAAGGGAAAGCCAACGGCAGAACCAGAACCTCAATGGCCACCAATGACTAAGACTTGCCCTCAAGCCACTGCCGTCAGTCAAGAGCTTACCATAACGGCAAGGCTAAAATGCCATGTGTTTGGCCCCATTCAAGATGGATCTTATCCCACGCGACTTGGCTGGGCATACGTATGCATGCGTTGGGAAAATCAAAAATGTTCAAGATCGACGGAAAACCTCCGAGAATCTGCGGTAGAATATGTCGGCAGCCGTCATTCCAGGAGGGGCATGTGGGAGGATTATCATCGGGATTTAACTACGGAGTACGGTAGTACACCGTGTACTCCGCTTGTATTTGTCGATCTTTAGTTGACTGAGATGCCATTTCTGGTGAGTTCATTTCTGGTTTAGTTTAGTATGTATGTTCTCCGTAGTCCTGGGGCGTAAGCCTGCATGTAATCCATTTCGTTTTCGGATTTTAAGAAAGTCGGTAAGGCCGTGAACGCGACACCTTCCAAGCCTAACGACGATCTTTTCTTGGGCTTATTCCGTCCCAAAACACTGGAATCAACCTTTAATCGGAACATGCATTTCCTTTTAATGAGGAGTGAGACAAGAGTTAGTCAGGCAGCAGTGCTCCAATAATATCAAATCTCCTGTCTTGTACAACGCCGACTACACCCGAGCAACTGTGAAATCTGAAAATACTGATGGATGCCTCAACGCCACAGGAATAAACCTACATGCACCTTAGACCCTAGCCTCTAGCCACCGCGTCATCCAAATTGTTTAAACTCAAGCTAAGAGTGCGTGTGGGGAGAAGACGGAGAAGAGGAACGGGGGGGGGGGACAGACGAGATGCACGAGTAAGTTGCCAAAATCAAAGGAAGAACACTAAGAAGAACACTAAGGCTCTTGGAGGCTAGTTTGGGCTGAATTCTGACTAAGTTTTACGCTGGAAGTTGTGGGAGTAAAGCGGCGACTGGCCCCACTAATAAGCTTTGCTTATGCTTCGTGAGCTACCCTAATAAAACGTATCTCACTACGCTACCCTAAAGTCACACTCGCTCAAATTGAGAACTTCATCATCCCATCTGCATAAAATGGTCAAAGGTAGTACTTTCAGGCCTGGAATGTACTTTTCTTATCCGCATCCTTATCATGAATATAGAGGACATTAAGTCTCGGGAGTACACTTCCTCTGTAGTATTATTCGAATATTGGTGATATATTATCTGCGGTAAATTGATTTCTTCGAAGAGTCAGGAGGTATCAACTACTGTAAACATACACAACGGAATTGGACACGGCCACGGTAGATTACAGCCGGTCATGTGTCTAAGCCTATCCTCTTTATTCTTTGAAGATAATCCTCATATATACATCGTTTCACTCGCATCTCATCCCGACACCCAATTATAATATCATACATAAGGAGAAACATATTAGATTACAAGAGAGAACATAAGGGCAGCCAAGGTGTACACAACACCCGTGGAGACCAGAATAGAAGAGGCAGCGCCGGTGAAAAGGGAGTTGTCGGCGCTAGTAGTAGAAGATGATGATGAACCGGAATGAGCGTCAACGCCAGAGGTGTTATGCGCAGTGGGGGAGGAAGCACTGTATGTGTAAAAACCCGATACTGATGCCGAGGCCTTAGCATATGTGCCGTTCAAGGAGCCAGAGGAGCCAGAGCCAGTCTCAACAGCACCAGAAGTGTATGATTCAGCTGTTGGAGCAACAAAAGCGTGACTATTTGGAGATCATAGAGCATTAAAACTTGAAGGTCATCCAATCATTGAATTTCTTTTCTTAGCAATCTAGACAGTAATTCAATCATGACCGCAGACGCTGCGGGTACGAACGGAGGCGTAGGGATGACAATGACTTATGGATACAATTGTCGCAGGAGTCATAGCCTCGGCTGGGGTTTTGGGTGGTCAATAATCACCTGAGTAATCGACGGGCTATATGAGCAACCAATCATAATAACTGCTCATTGAATACTCACTAAGCGTGCCTCTTACAGTGGTGCTGCATTAGTTTGAAACCAGGCCTTAGGACGCCTACTATGTATAGCTTAAGGTCTACTAATACGCAGTGCGCTTACAAAAACTGAACAACCGGTCAACACACGATTCAGGATACACAGAGCCTTGCCGGCCCTGACATAGATGAGAAAGATGACATGAACGTGGCAACATTTTCGATAATATCGTCCATCGGGAGCGAGACCGATGAAATTAAAGAACCTGACCAACCTAATCCGGTAGATCAAAGAATCCGCAACGGTGACTTCGGTCACAAAGTTCTGTGTGGCAAGAAGAGGCTTTCTACCACCGCATTTAGCGTTGGCAGCGACCAGCTCTGCCTGCCCGGGGAGGAGGCCATTTGGTGCGACGACCATGGGTTTATTATAAGTGAAGTCGCGCAAGAATGTTACAAAGGAGATTGGCTTCAATCGCCCGCCGTACACAGGTGATGGCTACGACATAAAAAAGGTCAAGAACGAGCAACTGCCACTGTAGACGATAGTTGAGTTCGACCACGTCGGTAAGTTTGTCCCACCACCGCGGTATGTCGCGCTTTCGGACGAGCTAGTCTACCATATAATTAAGTTTATTTCACAGAAAGAGCGCTACGCGAGCTGGCCCGCCGACTTTGATGGGTCGGGAAACATTCAGGCCGATCCGTGCCCTCAGGACCCTGCCCCAATCGGGCGACTACACGGGTTGACATCGGCCCCCGTCTACTGCCGTTACTATGCATTGGTAGGCAATCGCGTTGCATCAGTAAACGGCTACATGATCGCACCAAAGGTTGAAATCAAAGAAGCTGCTTCAGACTTCGCCTGGGGCTTGGTTATTCTCCATGATACTTTCGTCCTGAACCAACCGGTGGCTTTAAATCGCCAAATCTACAGCCACAGCGGTAAGATTTTTGACGAACCCATCGGGAGTGAACTGGCCTGCCTGAAGAGAAAGGCAAAGGCCGATGACAAGGCGGAACATACTCGTCTCCTAGACACCGCAGTCGGTGACCATCGTGCCTGCGCGCTGTACTTTATACCTACTGGCCCCTATCTCGCACCACTGTGGCACTTCCATGGCTACCACATAGCCTGCAGTCCGGACACTCATAAGCAGCCGAGTTCAATGATTATTGCTTCCTAAGGAGCACAAAATTCCTATCGCCCCAAGTAGAGACACTCCATACGCCAACGTGGATGTCACTGGCATCCGGGCTGTCACCGACTTTGATGGCATGGGAGCCGCAGCTAAAGAAACAACGCGTCAAAACAGGAGAAGAAGAGGAGTAGTTTTTAGTTTAGGCTCAGGCCTACTGAGTTCCAAGTTGCTCATCATCATGAGATATACAGTGGCGTTACATGAGTTTGAAACCCCCTTCACTCCTTACATAATATTCTGCCCTGTTTTCTGCCAGCTAAAACCTGACATTTTAGTTGATTAAGCTCAACATGTAGGACTTACAAACTGAACATTACTGAGAACATTCCTAACAGCGTACCACATATGATGTATGTACAAGAATATGTCCTGCATCACCCCACTAGAGTGAGGCCTAAGTGAAACTGAAATTGTTGCACTCGGGTTGGCAGCTTGTTCAGTAAATGAATGATCTGAGTTCGACGATCTGAAAAACAACTAAAATAGAAGTGAGATGCAGTATTGGATTTTAGCAAATGGAATCATGAGAGTGGGGAAGAAGAAAGGAAGTGAAGAATAGGGAGAGGAAAAGAAGGGGGCTTATATAGTGTAGGAAATTGAACATAGATCATGCGTGTTGAAGTTCAATAGAAGACGGTATATTAGGGTAGAGGAGAAACTAAGAGAAGAAAAGACGAAGGAAAATGATGAGACTCTTAAAGTTCGGGAAAATAGAGCATTACGCGTATAATATAAGAGTATTGATATAAGACCTTTAGGAGCACCAATATCAGGCCGTCGATCAACCGAAATTTAATCCCCTTAACCAATAGACCACCATGAAGCTAAGAAGCCTGTGGAAAGATCAGTGCGCTCCACGAGAGGCCGCCTACGCAACGGCGGAGCTAGAAGGCCGATCACCCGCTATCTAGTCCGCTACGTAGGCCAACCTAATAATTAATAGGAACCAGTTCTAGATGGGCGACAATAATCGCTTTATGGATTCACCAGTAGACATGGAACTCTAGCTAGTACCCGAGTCGGCCTAGGTAGAGGTGGACTTTAAGCTAACCAATATAGGGTTGGTAGCTAGAGGTTTGCGGGGACGCTCTTCAGGATGTCGTACCGATGTCGTACCAGAAAAAAATGAATAGGGGTTCTGGACCCCCATAATATTAAATCTTAGATCATTCAGACCATAGACTGCGAGCAGGAAAGGGACGCCGAGGGCCAGAAGAGTATCAAGGCCAGATAGACAAGCGAAGCCAACCTAGACACAATCCTCCACCAACTAGCTACAGTAGTGTTGCATGAGTTTGAAATCAGTCTTTTAGACCGCCTACTATACACTAGTACCAGACTAAGCTATAGTCAAATAAAAAATCCAACAGTCCTAACCACTAGATCCCCTTCTTAAGCTTAGGATTGATAAACTCTACGATATCGACCCTATGTGGGTACTAGGGCCATCGTACATGAAGTTTAAATGAAGAGGTCCGGTGGGGTCAGATCGATCGGCCAGATATGCCACTATAGTGAACTAGCCAACTAGGCATGCATGATAGTCTGTGGCTTGTAACAAAGCGTAGCCCGCATATACAAGCTGACAGAAATGGATATAATCCAAATCTCCACACCGGTCGCGTGGCTTTGGCCCCGGGGGCTGTGCTGTGTCTGTGCGGTCGCAGAGAAGACCGACATGAAGATTCAATCATCAATCCATCAATATAGGGAGGCATTAAAGTAGGTAGATTGGAATTACAGAAATAAATATGACGAAATCCTTCTTGTAAAAGGGTTCGTAGATACGGGGGAAAAAAAACCTGAAGTTCGAAATGTGTGGGGGCCGTCATCCCCGGTCACCTGGTCTCCCCGCAAGTGAACTCCAGGTTTCGTTTTTCCTCCGGGGTTAAGAAATCATTCTGGTAATGGCCTAATCTCCCCCACACATGCGCCTGCTACGCCCGGCATGCGCTCTAGAACTGGCTGGTTAGTCTCACCTGCTATATTTGCTGCATCCTACTAACATAGCCAGCTTGACATGCCGAACTCGAAAGCTCAAATGTACCCCATCCCTTCGCGCCGCCCTGACCTTCCCCGGCTAACTGGCTCGCAGGCGACGAACAAAAGCCCAAATGCTCACAATGTCGTAAGGGTGGTCGAGAATGCCGACCTAGTGAAGGTATCGTCTTTCGCCATCAGCAGAACGCGTCTATGAACAATGAGTCTGGAGCGTCCCCCGAAGGCCGTGGCAATCTTAATGGGTTCTATTCGTACAAGAACACTTTCGACAAGGATAGTGTTTGGCTGGATGTTCCGAAGCACGGTAGGATTCGAATGGATCTCACCGGAGGGATCTTTTTGTTAATTTTCTCCAGTCATCTTCGTCGACAACTCCGACCCGTACGCCGATGATCTCGAGACCTCGTTAGCCGAATCCAGTGCCCTGGCCCTGGCCCAGTCGCGCAACCAACAATGGGCCAGTGGGTCAAGAGCAAGTGACGCTGAACAACATGGTCTGGAGGCTTTATCCGCCGTCGCAAGTCATGATCGTTTCTCATATTCTCCCTTGGACCATCCGTCCGTCTCCGACAGTGTCTCCTACCCTTCCCCAAGCCAATCACGAAGCAGTGCGATGCCCCCTCCTACATCACCGTCCATGTCCTTGTCGGTCAGCAGTAATAATACCAACATCAACTTCCTCCTCAACCCATCCCACTCTATGTCACCATCGATCGACTCCACAACCCTTCATGCAATTGATCAGAGAAGCGCCTCACTCCCCTCGAGGCCTGCTGTATCACGAGTAATAACAGAGCACCGGGTAGAAAGCAATGCCGAAACCGACTTCGAGGTGGCTTTCCTTCTGCGTCATTTTACAGAAGGACCAGGATTGTGGTATGATTACTTGAAACCTTGGCCTGTTGCCCCCGTTAATATTCCCTAGGATGGACTTGTTTGACCTGGGGACATATTTTGCATCTTATGTTCCAGTACGAGCAAAATCGAACCCGCTTCTTAAATATGCCGCCTGTGCATACGCCGCAAAACAACTAGGTCGTGTCAAAGGTTCCAAGGCAAAGATGGGTGGAGTCTGCTCGAGACAGGCTGCTATGGAGCTATGGCCCGGCAAAGACGACGATTTTACCTGGCACGGTGCCAAATATTATGAAAAGGCCATTCAATTGCTCATGAAAGAGCTCCAGCCTGATGCAGAGGGTCCACCGCCACTGAGCACCCCTGAAGCTTTTGGACAATGGCAGGCTGCCGAACTGTGCGAAGATGGGCAGAGTTCTCGTAAACGTCGCAGGCGAATGTCAAATAGTCGGCTGTCACGCGGTGTTCATTCAGATGAGGTACTGGCAGCGACGGCCATCTTGTCGGTATATGAATTTCTGGATGCGACCGGTCCGGCATGGAATCGCCATTTAAGCGGCGTGAAATCGTTGCTTGACGTAGCGGAGGTGGGGATCATGCCTCTAGAGTCGCGATCATCGGATGGAGACAGCCCATACCATACAATGAGGAAGTCTGGCCTATCGAAGG
Organism: Penicillium pulvis; assembly: GCF_028828015.1. NCBI lineage: Eukaryota > Fungi > Ascomycota > Eurotiomycetes > Eurotiales > Aspergillaceae > Penicillium > Penicillium pulvis. The sequence goes on from NW_026643072.1 coordinate 937,961, forward strand.
CTCGAAAGGCAGCATTTTGGAATTTTGCGCGACAGGATTACCTAGCTGCATGTGAGTCACTTGTTGTCATTTGCTGCTTGCACTTCACTGACCACCATAGTCATTAATGAGTGCCACACAAGGCTGAACACCGAAGATTTGGTGCTTTGGACTGAGGCTGGTCTGCAACTCGACCACATGGGATTTGTGCGCCCGAGCAACATGGCAGCTACAGCATACCCCGATGGAGACGATTTCATGAAAGAAGATTTTATTTGCAATGCCCTGGTATGGATTCTGTCAAAGATCGTCAACTTCATTAGTTCCGGTGACAATTTGGGCCTGAACGACAGCAACTCTGTCGAAAGTGGACCGCTTGGAGTTTCCCAGCAGGCACTGCTTGAGCGGTGGTACCGGCTTGAAGCTGAATTGGATGCTTGGTATAGAGGCCTGCCGGATACCTTTGGAGCGTCTGCGAGAGTTGAACCCTCCAAGCTGCCGCACTGCTACCCAACTGCGGAAGCCAAAGACCTGGTCACTTTGCAAGAAGTCTGGCATAGTATTCCCATGTGCGCCTCAAGCATGCAGCATTACCACATGGCCCGTATCCTGCTATTGATCAATAAGCCACACGAGTCCACTAGTCGACGGAGCACAATCACTCTGCGACTCCAGTCATATCGATCCATTGAAGCCGAGATCGGCTTTCACAGTCGGGAGATTGTCGGAATCGGCCTTAGTCGTCCGGACGGGAGTGTGCGCATCAATTCGCTGCAGCCTCTCTTTGTTAGCGGCCAGTGTCTGACCGACCCGCGCGAACGTCGAGTCAATATTCGGTTGCTGCGAGCCATCGAGGCGGACTTGGGCTGGGCCACCGAGTATCGAGTCCAGCAGCTACTCAAAGAATGGAACTGGGACGAGAGCTCTCTTCAGCCGGCAGGGTCCTGAAAGGTGTGCATTGCATATACCTAACCAATACCTCCACCACCATCGCATCTGCGACTCAAGGTGTAGAATCACCTCAAGCCGACACCCGAACTTTGTCTCCATCAAATGAATGCCAACCATATAAACCGCTTCAGACGGACGTTGACTTCGCCTCGTGGATAGCGACCATCCACCACCACCTCGGGCCCTCAAAGCGAGAGCTAGTTGCAGGAGGGGCTACAGGGATCATAGCCCACATAACGATTCTGTGAAGAAAATTCCCATGCAGGGTCACAGAACCGAACGAAACATCACGATATACCACCTATTCATATCCCCTGGAATTTCTCCAGGACCGCCATAATCATATAATAAGAGAAATGAGAATGTACAAGTATAGCCTTCAATAATTTTTTTCCATGATTTTTGCCCACATTTGAGACTGCAGTAGTGCTCGGACTAGTTTCCTTCTGCAAGACCAATGTTGCATCACTTTCCGTGTTTACTCGGCAGGTTTGATTCAGAACCCGAAAATCATACGTCATTATTCACAAGCTTCAAGCTACCAAACTCATTATTCTATATGATCTTCCCCTTTTCCATTTCCCCTTTCCGGTTTCCTGGTTACCCTCCCTTAATTAGCTACGGGTAAGTAGCCCCATATTATCGAATCAAATACATCCTCCACTCTGCACTTTGTCACGCCCCCACTGATTTACATTAACACCCCCACACATTGGAAGGTTTCCCGAACGGCTTTCCCTCCGCACTTTTCACTGATCGGATCTAGCTTATGCCAAGACACACTCCGAAATACCCCCGGGATGCCATTACCAGGCAAGCCGAGCCATGAACCCGGTAGGCATCGCGATAAGTTCTGAGATGTTCTAGGCGCGGGGTATCGTGGGGGATGTTGGAGATGTTAGCATAAATAATGAAAGACTGGTACCCGTCCCGGTCGATCTTGGTGACTTAGACTGGACTTGACTCAGGTACCTGAACAATTCTGGCAGTTGTAGAATACCAGGCACTATGTCTGTTGATTCCGATATCCTGATTATAGGTGCAGGATTTTCGGGTATTGGCTTCGCAGTTCAGTTACAAAAGCTGTATCCGCAAGCTACATACGAGATCTTGGAGAAGGCAGATAATATTGGAGGGACGTGGTGGGTTAACACTTATCCAGGATGTGGATGCGACGTAAGAATCTGAATAGCTCACCCTGACAAGTGAATTTGACTCGTAGAACTAACCTACTATTTAGGTGGCATCGCACTTCTATTCCTTTTCCTTTGAGCTGAATCCGGACTGGAGCTGCAAGTTTGCTCCGCAGCGTGAGATTGCAGACTATTTACTCGGTGTTGCTCGAAAACATGACATTCCTCGACATGTGCGCTTCGGATCCACCGTGCAGAGTGCGGTCTTTGATGAAATCACGGGTACATGGGTGGTAACTTTTGTCGATGAAACGGGCACATTGCATCAGAAACGATCAAGGATTCTTATTTCGGCTGTTGGGGCGCTTTCTGTGCCACGCGAGTGTGAGATTAAAGGCGCAGAGCGATACCAGGGGAAATTGTTCCACTCAGCAAAGTGGGATCATTCGTTTGACTGGGCTGGGAAAGAAGTAGTGGTTGTTGGTAAGTCTGCGATTCTTTGCAGAGGGACGAGCTAACAGGCCAAGGAAACGGATGCAGTGCAACCCAGTTTGTGCCTGTCATGAGCGAAGGGCCTGACAAAGCCAAGAACCTTGTTCAATTCAGTCGCCAGCCTCACTGGCTAGCAGAACGGCCTAATCCGGCCTACTCACGTACATTCCAATTGATGATGCGTTATACACCCCTGGCCATGCGTCTCTACCGGTTCTACTTGTACGCCATGATGGAGAAAGACTTCTTCGGATTCTATCAGGAAAGTGGAGGCCGCATCCGTGAGAACCTCAAGCGCACGCAGATCGAGTATTTAAAGCGAACAGCACCGGAAAAGTACCATGAAGCGCTTATCCCGCGCACTGAGATCGGATGTAAACGTAAAGTCCAGGACACAGGGTACCTGGCATGTTTACACCGGGATAATGTGGAGTTAGTTCACTCGGATGGGATTGAAGAAATCACGGAGACAGGCGTGCGAACTCAATCTGGACGCGAAGTGCATGCTGATGCTATCATCCTTGCAACGGGATTCCAGACGCAGCAGGTGTTGTATCCCATGGAGATTGTTGGTGAAAAGGGTGTCACTTTGAATGAACATGTATGTTTTTCTTGATTGTGTTAATGTATGGTGCTAACCTTCCACAGTGGGAGAAGTTCTCATCTGGGTCTGCCCAGGCATACTATGGAACGTGTGTCTCCGAGTTCCCCAACTTCTTCATTCTAATGGGTCCCAATACTACCACCGGCCATTTGTCTGTGATATACTCCACCGAATGTGAGATTAATTTCTCCCTGCGAATCCTGCGCCCGATCCTCCGTTCACTCTACCCATCCAAAATCTGGTCAGCACTCACCTATCCATTCTCGGGACTCTTCAATCCAGCGCCAAACACAGTCGCCGTCACACCCACCGCGGAGCAGGCAGACAATAACTGGATCCAGAAAGCTGCCAGTCAACTCGTATGGGCCACAGGATGTAGCAGCTGGTATGTCGACGCGCGAACGGGACGGAACACGATGCTCTACCCGGATTGGCAGTTCAATTATTGGCTGCGAAGTGTATTTATCCCGTCACGAGATTTGATGTATGGGCGCAGTCTTGTGCGGTTACCCGCCGAAGGAAAAGAATCCCGGGATCAGCGTCGGGATCGCCGACTCGTGGGTGCTGGACTGGGCTTGGTGGCGATTGTTGTTGGACTGATGGTGCATGGATCGCAGATAGATCTTGACCTGAATGGTGAGCTTGGCAAGGGATTTAAAGAGGGGTTAAATCGAGTACGCAATGAGTGTCTGGCCAGGCTGTGTAGTCCGGGGATTGGGTGGAAGGCATAGCCATTTGGAGTGTGATTCTATATGTGACCGGTTCTATTTCGAATCTAATGGGTGCTTATTGGTTGATAGACCAACGTAAATTCCGAGTAGCGGGGTGTGACTATTGGAGTTGTTCCCTATCGTATCCCACTTTTCTGTCTCACTCGGCACGGGCCTAGATTCGGGGATTGGTAGGAAAAGAGGGGTCCAAAGATCGACAAATGTAGAAAGAAGACTAGACTGATCCAATGTCATGTGAGAACAGTCAGCCGTCGACTGTCAGAAAAGGCCCGCATGAGACATTATTGGTCGTAGGTACAACGAATGTTGGGGTCAATCACGGTCGCAGATGGGTTGTCGACAGCGATTGGCTGGTTTGGCGCGATGGGTCACCTGAAAGAAGACTAGGGCAGCTGGGGTTGTGTATAGCGAAAATCGAATATGCGAATCAGAACGTTAGAAACGTGTTGGTGATAGAAGAATCAGATATAAGTAACTTTTCCAGAGGTACACAGCAGATGTCGTACCTGGAAATTGTATTATGTCCCCGTACTATTAATATCGGCGCATTGGGGGCGTACAATCACCGATTGGAGGTGGGCCTGTACTGTGGGTATGTTGGTACTGATACACAGAGCTAACTGCACTAGGCAGTAAGCAACCCCTGGATCTAGACTTGACGCGACAACTAGACCCCAGTGGCTTGGGGCTAAACATGGCCATTATGACGATTTATGGGGACATGGTGGGATCTGAGGGTTGCGCGTTGATGACATAGACATGAATACCAAGTGCGTACGAATTTAAGACACAACTGAACAATTACGCAGTCATCTGCAACCCCTGAAGTGTTGCATTTTAACTCATTTTACCCGAACGTGGTCAAAACGTGGTTCTTCCATGATCAACATGAGCTAAACCGATTGAACCATGGTTATTGGGTTCGGTGGCTCTTCTTCCAGAACTATTCCGTACGGTGACCGTGGTTACGTACCAAACACCGTCGTTATTGATCCTGTTACAATGCTGATCATGTACCAGATGCAGCTGCAGGTTCCTAACTGTACGCTTGGCTTCTGTATTTTTCGTTTTGTTCACGCCACGACCAGGGTTTATCATTGACTTTTTCGAAGGGCCCCGTGTGTACCCTAGTCCAATAATGGCTCTGCGGCGACCATGGCCGCTCGTGTGCTTGGAGGACCAACCTATTATAGCCCTGTCCCCATTCAAAAATCAGACCCACCTCTACTTGGGACTCTGATTCCCCCTCGAGGTTCCACTTTCAGTCCGCTGGGATTTTTGGTATGTATATCGGGGTGGTGCCCACTTGGTCTGCATTTCCTCAATCGCCTCTTCCAGATCACACTCCTTATCTGCGCGAAGCGCGGTCTCTCGTCGCGCTGGCGCGTTGAATTCCTTCTAGGCCCTATGCCGCTGGGCGTCACGACTTCATAATGGTGGACTTGAACGGATACTGCCCTAGCATCTTTTTGCAGGAGAGCCTATTTCCCACAACTGGTGGATGTATGTATCCCCCAATGAGATGATGTGATCATAAACTTACTCTTCTACAGTCATCGAAGGCCGTTATTGCGAAGATGTATCCGCCGGTAATGAGACCATATCATGCTGTTTACCATGCCCTCTCGCCAATTGGCGATATGCCGATAGTCAGTCATACCATGCCTTCTGTTGTAGTTCGGACAGGTTTCTAACAACACCCAGATATTGCGCAACGAGTTCAAGTAGCTAGTTGGATCAGCGTCGCCATTCTTCCTCTCTGTGTCTTCATCCTTGTCTCATACGCCGTTCTTGCACCCAAATGGACCAATCGTCACTACCTGAGTATATGCTTTACTCTTGGCATCTGCTGCATGGAGGTAAGTCGGGATGGCAGGATATAGTTGAAACCATGCTAACAGAGTGGTAGATCGCCTTCATTGTTCCCCTCGGCTCCAAACCCAACCAATGCTACAATGATATCACACCTAATGACATGTACTCCGATCTTTCTTGCGCCTTTTCCGGTTCACTGTTACTCTTTGGGGGCTGGATGGTGGTAATGTGGAGTATGCATGCCAACATATTAACAAATAAGAGCGACCGCTAACTGCTGACAGGTTTTATCCGCACCATTGCGTTTCATGTGCAAGTATGCTGGGAGGTGGTGTTGGGGCCAAAATTCATGTGGGGGGCCTTCGTGTGCGGGTTTGGCATTCCTGCCATTGGACTCGCCATTATGCTGAAGCTTACGGGGGTTTCTTATCGGTTCGGCGATATTTGTCACATCAATATCGACAATGGGTTGAAGGATTACTGGATTCCAATCATGTCCTTCGCCGCCACCTCCCTGGTGCTGCAGGTGTCAACCATGGCCTACTGTATGCATATCTACTTGCGCTCGCTCTTCGACAAATCCGCATCGACCACCGATAACAGCTCCGGTCTCCCCTCCTACTCCTCCAGTGTCCGGACCGTCTCCGCCCGCCAGGCCTGGCGTCGCCTCCAACGCGTCATCCAGTTACAATGGCGCGGAGTCGCATTAGTGATGATCATCCTCGGCAACGTGATTTTCTTCGCCATCGTCTTCATCAAATTGGACCGAGATGTCAACCCCACCGCGGCCAATATCAAGAAAGCCGCGCCTTGGCTTCTCTGTCTAGCGGCTGGAGGCAGCAAAGAGGAATGCAAGAGCGATGCATCGGGCATGGGACCTAACGAAGCCACATTACTGGCCATGGTCTACCTACTATCCCTAGTAGGATTCTGGAACTTTATCCTATTCGCCCGCCCCCTAATGTTCGCCGGTTGGCTCGACCTTTTCAGGCGCGGTTTTGCAAGGCGTCACGAGTTCATTTCCGTCGACGCCAGTGATCGCTACGCTAACAAGGAAGGATTCGAGATGCTGACCACCACCGCCAAGACCCCGGAGCCTTACCCAACATACAATATGCGATCGCCTAGCCCCGCCCAAATGGCCGGTCAGAGTCGGAGCCCGATGGCTAGCCCCAGCCCAACCTTCGATCGAAACGTCCATTTCGGCCAAGAGGCGCAATACGTCCCTCCTTCTACGAGTTTCTCGGGCCCGCGGGCCCCTGGCTCGTCACACACTAGTCGCGACTGGGATCCTTCATCAACATTTGCCCAGGGTCGTGTTAGCCGTTGAAACCCAATTCGCGACTAAGGTTTTGGGGTCATGTCTCGGGGGGTTAAGGGCGGGGGCTAAAAGGCCAAGCGAAGTTACAAGGAATGATTCCAAAAAAGGTGTACTTTTGCCCTACTTTTCTGATTTTATGACCAATGGCGTTGATGTTTCTTTCGTGTATCACCATGTACTAGTTGTATAATCTGAACCAAAATATTCAACAAACTCTGTGCCATGTATCCCGTCCCGCGAACACGGCATGAAGGTCCCACTGTGGGTTCCAAAATTCGTCAACGCCCAGAATCAAGATGATCTCTTACTTAGATTGTCACATTAACGCACACTAACAATTAGCACAAAGTATACTGAAAAAAGAACAAAAACGTCACAAACCCATTGGAACTAAGACAAACCCCCCACCGATCTAGAGCATCGGGAACCTCGTAAAAAACCCCCCACTTAGGTCCCATCTCATGTTTCAAACAGGCTCGAGCCGACCATCCCAAAAAGGTTAAACCGCCCGTTCCTGCATATTCCCGGCCTTAACATTACGCATTCGCGCAGCCACAGTGTGATAAGCGATACATAGAATTCTCCTATTGATCGGCGGTTGTCGTGAGTGGGACCTGAGATGGTACCGTAAGCCTCCTGGCATGGGCATTATACTCTGGGATCTCTATTCTCCAGAATGTTGCTGGTTACGGTTAGTCTGGAGAGGGTCCAGGGTCAGAGTATATTAAATTAAGTAGATTAAATCCTTTGCCACGCGATGGGGAGATGGGGTTCAATGCCGAGGAGATATTTGGTGTGGAATGGTAATAGAAAATTGCAATATCGATTTCTCTATGCCTGTACTCCGTATATAATACGCAGTGAAAGTGTTGGGTAATTATTACCCGTCCCCGCATCCCATTGATAGTCTGGCTCAACCAAATTCTATGTGGTCCCGAACCATCACTCGAACAGCCGATGTTTCCAACGGTCCATCTGCCGAGGACCCCAAAATGAGACACTGAGCGGGGTGATCGAGATGAACAATATATCGTCGGCATCTGATTTCCACATGGTAGGACGATCCCGCGGCATCTGGGTATGGAGAACCCCGCGCGATCGCTGAGGCATTTCTGGGGCATTGATGCTTTAACTTTTCCCCCCTTTTCTCTAGATGCTACGGAGTACCACGGTAACCATGGAGCCTCGGTTGAGGCTAACTTGAATAGGTCTATGGTAGCAATCGCTGGGACTTGCCACTTTGCTTGTAATTAAGCTTTACCGGCACGCGCCGAGGTTCTCCGCACATGTGATTCCTTTAAGCGTTTGTGTCTTCACTTTGACTTTGTTCTAGGAAACTATGCTTACACTTTGACCACCTCTAATGCGCATGGAACAATCCAAAACATTCCATTGTTCTATTCATGTAATGACAGTAAGCCCTGTAACGACTGTATTCAAACTAAACAGTGTAACTTCCGGTCATCAAGGCTTGCCACTCCAAGCCTTAGTCAAGAACGCACTGACAGATGTGAATTGATAATCCGGCAGCAAGCGATTCCACGAATCAGAAACGTGGAGTTCATTAGCATTAACAGCTAACAGAACTCCAGCGAGAACAATCCTTCCCATAGCCTCAAGATTCTCTCGTGGAATAGAAGGGTGCTCGAGTGTCGGCATCCATGGGGTCGTCCAGTCCCCGCTCGCAAAGTCCTCCGCTTTGACTTTGTCGATTTTAAAGGGCTTACCACCTAATATACACATGGTCAGATCACATCCAAAAGTTCAGTTTCATTGAGAATGTTGGATGTACCGCGGCATCTCTCTCCGAGAGCAACGACTTCACCTATTGTCGTGTCATTTCCACTAATACCGCCATCAACCGGCCATTCACCTTCAAAGTCAATGGCTCGGGCTACCACGTTGGCTAGATCTTCCACAGTAGTCAAGGTGATACGCGCATTGTTGCCTCCGTCAACTGCAATCACTCGGCGATTTTGGAAGTCCCAGGGGAGGTCAATAAGTTGGAGGTGTTTGGCGGATGGGTAGGGGCGGGTCAAGTAGTTGATGAAGTATCCGGGTTGGAATAGGCTGTACTCGAGAAGCTAATGATATCAAGCTCGTTAATTCCTGCTATATGTTGACCTTGCATCGAATCTTACCTTCTTGTCTTTGTTTACTTCCTTGAGATACTGACGCGTTGTATCCTTGTATGCATACCAACTCATGTGCGCCATGGTAGCTGAGCACCATTCACTGGGTGCAAAGCGCTTGACGCCAGCTTGGATCGCAGCGTCGATGAGATTTCTCTGGATCGGGCTAGTGGGATCTTCCTCGATCACAAAGGAAAGTACAGTGTGTACACCATGCAAGATCTGCGCAAGCTGCTGCACATCTGAATAATCTGGCTGGATCCAGGTGACACCCTCGGCGGTCCCGTCCACTGGAGCGCTCTATAGGCCGATTAGTTGTATACGGGGGATGATCATGCCATCTTTGTTTGCGAACCTTTCTAGATAGCAGCAGTATTTCATGCTTTTTAGTAGCAAGGAGAACATCGATGATTTCCTGTCCAACATCTGGTAGGCATTAGCGATAGAAGACGGATACATTCGATGGTAGTAGACTTACTGCCGGAGCCTCCAGCAACTGCAATTTTGACCATTTTGCTTGATCTATTAGGTGATCAGAGAGTTGGTTCAGCTGGTTTTAGCGTTTTTTATATGTCGAAGCGAAGTTCAGATTGAAATGGCTGTTTGGAATGACCATAGCAATTGATGGCGGAGACGTTATATATGTTATAATCCAGGACCGAGCCCTCGGTCGAAACAATAGAGTACAATTCGTCATATTCTTCTTTTCATTGAAATGCGACTAGATTCCACGGGCGTGACTAGATTGGAAAGCCAGAGATTGTCTTATTCGACTAATGTTGGAAGGATGCGAAGTTGTTCATCCGCCGAGCTCGGTCGGAGCACGTCTCACGTCACCACATTTCGACCGAGATAGCTCGGTGATACGTCCTCATCCCCCAACATCACTCATCGCCAAAATTAATAGTTTAAGTCAAGCATATTATTGCTTACCAAACTCGGAAAAGACAGTCACTGTTCAGTGCAGCCGAACTATGTCCGAAGAGCTCCGAGATGACTGCGCCGAACCCAAGCGGAGAAAGGTCCGTAAAGGCACCCAAAGCTGCTGGGAGTGCAAGCGAAGGAAAGTCCGATGCAATATTGCTTCACGCGAAAACGCCATCTGCAGTAACTGTCGACGACGGGGAACTGCCTGTATTAGCCAGGAGCTTCCAGATACACCGGTGCCACCCGTTGACAACCAGGTATACTCACGGCTTGGTCGGGTGGAAGAACTTATCGAATTATTAGCCCAAAATGCTGGCACAAACACCGCTCAGAAAAACTCCACGGATGGCAATCCGACCCATCAGAATTTTGTAGCGCAAGGGAATGAAGAAAGGTTCCAGCGAAAGACAGTACCGCCAACAGTAATTGCCCCAGTAGGTTTCTTTCGTCGGTCTCTCGTTGAATTAAGCACTGATACTTTGAAGAGTCCTCAAGAAAGGACATATGGCCACAAAGAACCTCCCTTGGCTGCCCCTCGAATTTGGGACAGACGACTCGCAGGCAAATATGAGGCAGTTAATCGGGATCTCATCGCGGCATGGCCTAGCCAAGACGATCTTGAAGTCATCTGCACCCTTCCAGGCGGCCCCACAATGCGTTTAAATGGGGACATACTCACCCAATGCCCCAGTATACCGGGCCGCAAAATTTCGCCTAAAGAGATGTTACAACTGCCTCCACCAGGCTGTCATCCGATCCTGATCGCGCGCAAGCTTCTCATGCTTGGAACATTCCTCCGTGGTGTTCCCCCGTCTAAGATGCAAGAGCTGGGAAGCATCGGTACCCTCTATACTGGTATCATGTTTCGAGCAATTGATACGGCCATCAGACTTGTGACTACCAATGACGAGCTCATTTGCTCCGTCGAGGGAGTAGAGTGCATAATGATGGAGGCTTTATACCAAAACCACTCCGGAAATCTCCATCGATCATGGATGGCTGTGCATCGAGCCACTGCAGTTGCACAAATGATGGCGATACATCGCGGTCTCGAGTCACCGTCACTGAAATTTGTCGAGCCTACCACCAAAGAAAATTTCAACGAAGACCAAATATGCTTTCGATTAGTACAGATGGATCGGTACCTCTCGCTTATGCTCGGTCTGCCTCCAACATCTCTTGAAGTCACTTTTGCTACACCCAAGGCCCTGGAGGGATGCAAACCCATGGAACGCCTGGAACGCATCCACTGCATCGTTGCTGAACACATTTTGCGGCGGACCGAGGCTGATCTGAACGACCTCGCCAAAACCCACGAAGACGACAAGCTCTTGCAAGAGATTGCCGCTGACATGCCCGCCCAGTGGTGGTTAACACCTAGCTTCATACCTAGCATTGAAGATCCCGAGCTGCTGGATGATACAGTTCGCCTCATGAACCAATTCTCTCATTTCCACCTGTTGATCCGACTACATCTGCCCTATATGCTCCGCGTCTCGCCCGAAAACAGATATGATCACAGCAAAATTACAGCTATCACCGCCAGTCGAGACATTCTATCGCGATACCTAGCCTTCCGCACTTCAAGCCCTGTCTACTTCTACTGCCGCGGCGACGAATGTCTTTCTTGCATTGCCGTCATTGTATTGTGCATCGCGCACATGAACTCTCGTAGACAGTGTCCGCAGCTCTTTAAGGCTGACGGAGATGACACTGTCTTCAACTTTCTCGCGCACAGTCGCCCTAGTGACCGCGCCATGATGGAGCGCACGTTTGAAATCATGAATTCTACTTCCAGCCGTAATCATGATGGCATCACCTCTAAGCTTGCCCAGATCATTCACCACCTGCTTATCATTGAGAAGAGTGCTGCCAGTGGCAACTTATACAGTACAAGCTCCTCTAAGGGTGATCTGGGGGAGCTTGAATTCTTCGGCACATTGGCGGACGAGGGCAAGGCCTTACATATCCATATCCCTTACTTTGGCAAAATCAATTTCGAACGCCGTACCCTCCCACGAGATTCCACGGCTGTATCATTCCCCGAGCATATTGGGCAAAGCCATAGATCACCGGTAGGCCCAAATGGCCCGTCCGCACTTCGAAATCCGGATCAGTTCGGCTTTGCCAATCCACTCTCAGGGATATCGCAATACGAACAGCTGCAGCCCCCTGAACCAAATAAAGGGCTCGAGGATAACCGCGATATTTCACACGAGCAAATGCATACCACGATGGATCCTGGGGTTGATGATTGGAATCTACAGGGCATCGATTTAGCCCTCTTTGATAGCCTTTTCCATGGCACAAATATTTTCAACCTAGACGAACAGACATGGTAATCATCGGAGGAAGTACCAAAAGGATCTCTACTTTATCCGCACATCAAATAGCTCAATTAATGGTCATTTTTAGAGGGCAATTACTGGCGTAATATACTACAAATGATGCAAGGGTGAAGTTGCAAAATGTCAACTGGTGGGTCTCGGACCCGACAGATACGAACAATCTCCGAAAAGCAAAATAATGACCGATGAAACTGTTTTAATGAGCACGAGGCCCTCAATTTCGATCTGATCTGGTCACGAGTACGGATCGGACTTCTTACCGAGTTAGAGTTATTCAGCCCTTGAAAAGCTGAGTTCTACCCCCTTTTGCCCCCCAAAATATAAAAACCATCACATCCCTTAGGCTCTCGTACTCGTTCGGTGCTTTTAATGTCATAGCCCCCCAATTAGTCCAATCCTTCACAATATCGTGAGTCTAACCACTTTAGAACTCTTCAAGACCTAAGGAATATTACTAACCTCTGAAAATAGTTCACCATGCTGATCACGCGCGGAATCTCACTCGTCAATTTTGCAGTCGCCTCATCGGCGTTGGCATTCCAGGTCTTCGTCTTATATCCGTGGCATAATCAGCTGGACCATGAGTTCAAGTCTTTGAAGAAAGAGCATCTAAAAGTGTTGCGCCAACTTGATTTACACATGGCTGTCAAATCATAACAGTCACCTGGAAAGATGGACGAACATGGTCGATGAAGACAATTAGAAGTGTTTGATAGAATGGGACGGATAATACTGGTGGCATTGAAGGAGCCAACGGAGCGAAAGGGATCCGATCAGGCAGCAAAATTATGTACACGAAGCCTGAGGGATATAAAGAATATACAGCAATAGAATTTGGTGGATCCATGAGAGAATAGAGCTTTTATCTCCAATGACGAGGTGACCTACAATCCCTCCCACAATTTTGTTCTTGCCATGTCATACTCCGTCGCACCAGGATAGTATTCAAAGGCACGTCATCTCCCAAATCATCTTGCGGCTGTGTCACTACCAACTGAATCATTGGTTTCCCCACGAACTCGTCTTGAGGCCGGAAAGCCGGTTTAGTAGATTCCGCTCTACCCGAGATCATCACATCTGCCCTTTTCGTTTGGGATCTTGTGGGGAATTTTGACGAGATCCTTTCAATGAACGGATAGAAGGTGGGTATGCAGGCTGTGATTATGCCACTGGAACACTCAATCACACTCCAGGTGCACGCATTGCCGAGTGTCCAGGATTTATCTGAAGCTTTGAACGCAAAGAGAGTACTGAAACGATAAGAACTAGTGAAAAGGACGCTAAAGCATAGCTCCGTTAGTTTAGTGTCTTAGAAGATCATGCTGTGGAACTTACAAGCAACACAGAAGAAGAAGTGCAATGACAGACAGACGGTGGGTGACTGTGGCGTTTGTTTTCCACACAGCTCGCATTGGTAGTATTATAATGGCGATATCGGTCACAATATTCGGAATGCTGTTTGCGATAAACAAGTCTCTTGCATCGATACATGCTCCTGGTATCGACGTATCCCACGCCCTTTCTATAGGTGCACATTGTATAACATTCACGCAGGTGATAACGACGATCCATGCGACGGTAATTACTCCCAAGACAATGACGGCAACGCGGAATTCTCGGTTGGGAAAGATGCGAGTATACATGAATAGCACCGACAGCTTGATCATGCCAACTGTGGCGCAGTAGACACAGTCGTAAGCTATTAACAACTATGAACGTGTTAGTTGGATAGGCTAGTCAGTCGATCATTGCAAACCCACCTTCGCAATCTTCACGAGACTATTTGTTGACAAAATGCTGGCATGTAGTCCCATGCCGAACTGAATAACTATTTACTGTTAGATCTGGGACCATGATATGACAGGCAGTGATAGTCTTACGGGTCAAATTGAGACCTGCAACTGTAAATAAAAGAAACTGCAACCCGTTAGATGAACTCGCCAAGTAGCGGTGACGACACCTACCAAAGATACCAGCATGGCAAAGTCATCCATCCCAAGCCCCATTCCTCTCTTCAGGGACAAGAATCGCAAAGTAACAAAAACCGCGGCCAGCGCACTCATGGCAATAGTAACAGCCCGAAACTCCCCCTGTCGACTTTCATGCTTGTCCGACATTATACCCAAGTCCGTCCAACGACGTATAACAGAATCAAAGCATCGTCGAAGAAAGAACGTCTCGAAAGAAGAAAGCGAAGACGAAACCGTAAATCAAAATAAAGATGACCTGCAAAGAGAAGGATCAAAAGAGCGAGACGAAGCTCACCGCATCACAGTAGGATCGGACCTTTGAACACATTGGACTCCAGCAGATCCCACTTTAAAATCCTAGCATCCGTCAGAAAGGGCGTATTGCCGAGCCTAGAAGCAAGGAAAGGAACAGTGAGCAAATAGGAAACCATGGAAGACCACAAGCCGTTGCCCAGAGTGGAGCTGGTGGGTACAAGGGAACAGCCGTTGGCTACGGACGGTTTTCCGCGTGGGGACAACCATACCGCTAGATCCTTCTGTTGCCCTGGTGGATGTCTCTAGAACGAATCCCGTCCGTATTCGCCCTTGAATTGATGGGATTGGACCATGGTCTATTCTACAAGAGTTGTGAGTGGTGGTCATTTAGAAATTTAGGAAATATAAACGAAATGAGCTCGATAGCCCTTTTGATCCCCACGGGATAGGGGCATGTGGGGCGAATCGCAGTTTTCCTTAGTATGACATCTTCTCTGCCCCTTTTAATTTGTCTTGTTCTTGAAAATCTTGCTTTCTGGCTGGATTGGACTCGATCATCTTTGCCACATCCGTTAGAGAACAGTGATGGAAGTAACATCGTAGGGCTGACCACAAAGCCGTTAATAGTCGGCTCTTCGCGGTTTCAGATAAATAGGTATCATGGTTTCCCGAAGAACTCAGTTCATGTTGTTTCGAAAGCTTATTCCAATCTAGGATTGGTTAATATATTGCACCCCCACACTGTGCTTAATTCCTCCTTTACGCGAACTAGTTCATCCATCTTTGTACAATGCCAGGGACCTCTCTTGCACTCCTTCACTATAGTTCATTAGTCGGTCGATGCCAACACGGATGTCCATGATGCCTCTCCACTATGGTTCAGCTTGGCCATTAAGCCTATGTTCAGGCCCACAAGACGAACTCGGATTCTACCTATCGATTTGGGTGCTCCGAAGGTCTCCATGCGAACGATATCACATTGGATATTGCAACCCAAGTTTATCCTATCACACTTCATGACGGGCTCTAAGTTGGAAGTGCTGGGTTGGTTTGCATTTCAGACAAAGTCAATTTGAAATTGCATTTGGCAGCATCGTATTGGGAAGGCACGATTGATTCGTTTTTGGAAGGCGCGATGCAGCTGACTATAAACCCCCCCCCCCTCTTTCTCGAATCCCAAACCTTCTCTTCTATTTCGTCATTCCAAGGTTGATGCTTCCACTCATTCTCCCCTCGTCTTTTCTGCCTAACGACTTGGGTGAAACCTGACATTGATGAGGTCCGTTCTGTCAGTATCTGATCTCATCTGCTTCTCGTTCTTGGCACCCAATCGCCCCATCACGTTGTAATCCGACTATCTAAAGTTCGACCTATACCCCCAGCGCTCATTCAATGTCGACCTTTGCGAATACGCCTTCTAAGATGTTCAGTGTCCTGTCTTCTTTGATGTGACAGAAACTTCTTTTGGCTGGCATCAAATGGATCCTCGCACTCTCTTGCTGGTATTCTAGCTGAACAAGACATCGTTGCCTTCAGTGGATCCATTATGTGGCATGCTGGCCACTCTAACAATAGATGCGCTGTACACGTGGCTGTATTCCTGCCGAGTTAGCGCATATTTACCAGAAGTATACAATATTTTGATGCGGACATCAGATTGTGGCCGATGTTGATCTGATGACCATGTCCAAAGTACTATTCAGCCGGTCTGATCATGCATTCTGTCTTTGGCTCCCAGGTCCGAATCTCACATGCCCCTCAGGGTGATACCCTAATGCGGGGAATGTGACAAATCACCGCAGTCTGCGTACTCCATGGATGAGGCTGCGAGACTTTCCGAGGTGGCAAAGTTTCAGGAATAAACTCTGTACGCATCGAGTTTCAAGTTTGAGATGATACCTATAGGTGGTTTTGTTACTATTATTGGAAAAATCACGATCCATGGATAGGTGGAGATCTGGGCAGATGCGACCTGTTCCGACTGGTTTGATACGTGTACTCTGGATGTGTATTTACATCAGCCACAGCAATGTTCAAGTATTTTTTGTTCAGAAAAGGCCATTTCAAGCAAGAGAATATCTAGAGTCAACATAAACTATTATTCTATTTCGTCATGTTGAAGCAAATTAATCACAGTAGCCCGGAGATTGGATAGCCGATCATCGTATTTGCGGTCTTTGGCCTGCGCCTTAGCCACCCGCATCACCACCTTCCAGTAATTCCCACTGGTTCGGGGCTAGAACCCGGGCCTGATCTCGAAATGCGCAATACGGCACGAACTCGGGCTAGCTTGCCTCGACATGTGGAGAATAAATGGGGATCGTCATTCTGAAACCCGGAACTGGAGAGGACAGGCACAGTTCACAGCGCACGCGTGGGTTTCCCACGAGTGCGTTGTAGGATGTACCGTGATCGTCGCTTTGTTCTTCTAATTTTGAATCGGGTTCCGAGCCCGCGCTGGTCATTTGTCAAAGGTTGTGTCCATGGAACGAAGTCGGTGACAGGGGGCTCCACTTGAAAGGGGGAAATTTGTTGAAGACACAAAATTTCCACATGAATTGCAATTAAAGAAAAAACTCATCTAACCTGCGAATGGCATTTTCTCCGCTTTCTAATCTGTTCCAAAACTTTTAATCTTACTGGGTCAAAACTGAAATCCCTTTAACCTTTAAACGATCGCGAAACTGCATTTTTGTTTTCGATTTGTTTTCGAAGCCTTGAAACTGGATATCCGTGGTTCGACCGTCTGACCCAGAAGGCTGGTTTAGTGGCGCATTCTGTTTCGGATCTGTATGTTTCCAACCCGCTTTGTCTAGAAACATTACTGATATCAACCAGGACCCCTTCGACCTTGAATGATTCATACTCCAGCCTTTCTCCCAGCCTGACGAGTATGAACACCCCTTAGCTCCGATCACAATTTTATATCCAACGGTCCTCGATGGATGCTAGCATGCGCTTTAATTAGCTGTAGCACATAAGTGCGGATCCAATTTACCGTCAAATCTGTTCGAAGTCTGGACTTTTCGCATTTCTCTATGTTATACTTGAATTGGGAGAATTCGAGTTCGCATCGCCATCGCTTTGACGTTCGCAACATTTCACTATGATTATTCCCGGCTATTTGGGCATGGCCGGTGAGCGCAGTCCTGTTAGTCCCATCACTCCCATTTCAGAGGAGGACTCGACAGATGGTACGGAGGATCAACTAGAACCCTCGCCGGAGCATCCAATTGCTCAACTTCAAGGTCCATTTGAGGAGTCGATTCGCGAAACAAAGCACCAATCTGCGAGTCAATGGGTGGTCAATATTGATGCGCAGTCCCGTCGTCGGGACTTGTTGGAAAATGATGAATATGAACGGCTCTGTGGTCGTAAATGGCGCCAACGCGCCTCTGAACAGTGAGGAGTCAGATCAATAGGAATGAGTTAAGCTTCAAAGCTGACATGCTCAGGTATCATCCTTTCTGGAAGCTCATCTCACAGATGGTGTTTGGAGTCCATCTGCTGGCCAGGCGACTTGCTATATCAGAACCACAGGTTATGAAGATCCTGCAAACCCATGTCGATGAAATGGATGGTTTTTTGCAAAGAACGACAGAGGATTTCATGATTATCCACATGGATGTTCGGACTAGGATCCAATATCTAAGTCTTCCCCTCCAGAACCTGCATGTCTTCGATCAGATGCTCGAAGATCGCAGTTTTCGCCTTTCCCTGGTGGCTTACCACGACCAAATCGAGCATGCCGTGAGCCGGTTCACGCTCTCCATCACAGATGCCATTAGGGATTTGCGCAAGGGCAAAGAGGCAATCAGTGTCCTATGGCACTACCTCCTGGAGATGTCGGGGGAAGGCAGTTTCGAAACCCACAGCCTCAAAGCTTTCTATCAAGCGATGATGGACAATCTAGAAGGCTGGCTCGAAGCCTTCTCCAAGCTCCGTCGACGTGGTACATCCCTCCAAAAGGCCCTTGCCCAACTTGCCCTAGCAGTCACAGAGATGCAACGACGAGTGGGCGTAGCAAGCAGGAAAGACGTGCGCTCATTCATCAAAACCCCCAAAACTGCAACTCGCACACGATCAGTCAGGAAACTGTTCTCCCCCTTACCCTCCGAGAAACCCCTTCCCCGTGACCCCCTACTGAAACCAAAGAACTCAACCAAGTCGGGCGAGGAGGGAATAGGTACAGAAAAGGGCAATGTGGGTCGCACTACCAATGCTACAAAACGGGAAAGTAACATACCCAGGGCCCTAAGCCGCGCAAAATCGTGTAGTGCCCTGGCCATGGACTCCAGTTCCACCTCCACTACCCCCCAACCACCAATCCCCCGTCCCAAGACAGCAGGCAGGCTGAGCAGAAAATTATCAAAGCCCTTCCTCCCAAAAAGATCACTCAGTGATGGCGAAAAGGCTGATACTGCACAGAATCGCCCCGCCTCGGCCCCAGCCCGTACCCTAAAGACACGCAGCGTCTCCATGGAACAACTGAAAGCGTTATGGGCGAATACAGGTCGTCCCCGAACACAGCAGTCCATGGCTAAGCACCCCATCCCACCCCCACCCCCAATCCCAGAATCTCATCGGGTCTCGAAACAGGATCCCACTGAAAAGGAAACCTACGAGTCCATGAAAGAGCAAGTCTCCCAATTCCTGAAGACAGATCGCGTCGTCGAGGCTTGGGATACCATGACTGCTAAAACGGGGACATGCGGCCGGACATTAAGCAAGACCGCAAAGGACTGGCCTTGCAGTATCTTCCGGGCGAAATCACCGAATGCCTGGCGTGCTCGCTCGAATGGGACGAATATGGGTGATGCGCCGGACTTTGAGAGACAGATGTCTTGGGTGCAGGATGCGCCGGAGGTGCTGAATACATATACGTTCAAACAGCGGCCTGAGACGTCGCCGCGGATTCATGTGCTTTCGGTGCAGATGACGCTGGACGAGGAGATGAATGATGATGAGCTGGGTGGTGGACACAGGGCTAGTGTGGATGAGATTCCTGATGGTGATTCGGGGTCTATTATTACTGCGCTTCCGGCTGTGCCACCTCCTACTCCTGCTACTATTCCTTCTATTGCGCAGGAGTGTCGGCCAAGGACTGTTGAGTGTGCGCGAGGTTGAGATCTGCATGCTATGTGATATCATTACACTCAGCTTGGGCTTGGTTCGAACTTGCGAGTTCAAGTTGAAATGGGAATGACGGCTGGTTTCGTCTATGCCCATATCTATACTATGTTTGCAATCCTTGGTGATTGCCTTTTATTACCGTTGTTTATACCCACATTGCTTGGCTTGGCATACCTTTTCTTTGATATCAACTTACAAAAACAAATCAATTCCGGTTTCGAAGGACAATGGCATTAGTCGTATAAAATAGAATCAGAATAGAGAACCCGGGACCAAAAGAATATCTAGCATTCATTTTTTCAGACCCGAGGGCCGAGCCTAAATCCGCATACTCGAGCCCCGGCAAGCGCCTAAGCAGTAAACGCCCAAAATGACCAAAACACAGGATGGACACAGTTCATAACGCGTGAGCCCATGGTAACGCACAAACAGGAAAGAGGTGAGGTGGATTATTTGCAGCGCTTCTCTACAATGTTGGCACCGTGCTCCTCGTATTCCTTCTTGGAGATCCACATCTGGTGGAAAGTACCCAGACTGGCCAAGATACTTCCACCGATCCAGGAACCAAAGCGGCGCTCGGCAGTGTTACCGGGGGCCGAGATACGAACGCGCGGACCGGGGAACTGGGCCATCAATTCTTGGCTCAAACGGTCAGTGAAACCGTAAAGCAGACTGGAGGCGCCGGTGACGACGACGTTGGCGAGCAGGTGGGGGCGAATGTCGACGTCCACACCGGCCAGGGATGCCTTGATCAACTCGGGAAGAGTCTGAGCGGGGGTAGGAACAGGGAAGGGAGAGTCGGGATCGGGGATGGCAGCTTTAGCATCGAACAAAGACTCCACAACGCGGAAGCGATCGGCACCAAAGACCTGATTGTATCCATCCGGGAACTCGAAGGGTCGGCCGGGAGATGAGCGTGCGGCATCTTCGTTGGAAATGCCGTTGGGACCGGTGGCAGAGAGCTTGTTCGGGCCGGGCCAGACCTGAACGACACACTCCTTGAACTCGGAGAGGGTGCGCTCCTCAAGGAGCGCGCGGTAAGAAGCATCGGGCGCCTTGTCGGCGGCGAAAGTCTTGAACTTGACCTGGGGTTCTTGGCCAGCTTCGACAGCGTTCTTAGAGCTGATCAAGTAGTGGGGCGTGATGGTGATAGGTTGCGGGGAGTTCTTCTTGAACAATGCGCGAATTTGGGAGGATATATAATCGCCTCCTAGTGGTGAGTGCTGCACACCTCGCTTGAGGATCATGCCATCGTGAACCGGGGTGATGGAGATATTAGAGGCGCCGATGTCCACCACGAGAGCGGAGGCTTTACCAGAAGCGAAAC
Source organism: Penicillium pulvis (assembly GCF_028828015.1). Lineage (NCBI taxonomy): Eukaryota > Fungi > Ascomycota > Eurotiomycetes > Eurotiales > Aspergillaceae > Penicillium > Penicillium pulvis. Next base: position 959,079 of record NW_026643072.1, read on the forward strand.
TGTATCAATGGAGATTAGCAGAATGCAGGCTTTAAAGATAAAGAAACCAAAGGGCCTCAGTCGGGGATACATACGCAGCAAGCACACCACTCCGTGCCAGGTAGAAAGCTGGGGTACCCCATTTTTCCATAGCAATCTCAATGGTCTTCTCGCGTGCCTTGGCCGGGTTCCATCCGGGCTCGGTCATCAACAATGGGCTGTCCGCCAAAGGCTTCTCTTCCGATTCAACCTCCATCTCTGTTGGGAGTTCCTCGCTGGGGATATCGTTCAATCCATTCTGGAATGGGTTGCCTGGTTTCGCGCCCGTGAGTCGGGAAGTGAACGAATGCTCCCACACCTTCTCTGCCATGTCCCAATCCTCAACAATGCCATCCCTGCCGATCGGGTTGTGGATGGAAAGACCAGGGCGCGGCGTCACAAAAATATCATCTCCGTAGACGAATTTCTCCTGGCCATCGGCGTTGTACTTGCCGTAATATGTTGGGATTAACGACTTGGGGGCATCTTCGCCAGCGAAGCCAGCGCGGGTGGTCGAATAGCCCGGGTCAAGGACAATGGCTGAGACTTCATCTATACGCGACGTTGGTTAGCAGCTGCTTGAGAATTTGTCTGAATCTATGTCCATTTGGGTCGGAGCTGGGCCTGTGAGGGACGACGAGCGGGCGCATCGCGAGACACGTACCTCCGCCATATTCGGCAGTTTGGGGTGGATTAGAAGGGTTCATGGCGATATGGCAGGAAGACAAAGCAGCCCAAAAGAAATAATTCAGACCGAGGTGTTAAACGGCCTGCGAAACCACGCGCGTAGTAGACAAGGGAGGGTAGGGAGACGAAGCGGTCTTTTCGGTGCGGGAGCAGCTTTGGCGGAGAGAGAACTGATTGGGTCCGCTTGGCACTAAATGACCTCACCTGTCAACTTTCAACCTTTTCTTTAACCACCTCTATTCACCGCTTAAGAACATAATGGATACTGAAGTTGATGTTGCACCTGAAGTATTATTTCGCCCTGCAAAGCGACGCAAGTTCATCCCACGACGCATAAATGATACAGACTCCAGCGCCGCAAGCGAAGCCGCCACTCCCAGCAGAAATGACAACCAAACTCCTGAAGTCCTATCCACAGGGGACGAAGACCAGAGTGAACAGCCTACAAATGTGGTTCGTCTACGGCGCCCGCAGCAATCTCGAAAAGGGGGCATAGGGTTCTCAACCACTTCGCGATCAAAGGACGGCAATCGAAAGACGGCGTCGGCATCTGCGGACGAAATGGAGATGGACAGAATTCAGGCAATGGGTGATCGGTTCACGACATATACAGGGCAGTCAGAGGATGTGGATAAGCACATGTATGAGGCCTTATTTTGCGCGATGCTGCCCGTTCAATACCCGACTAACAAGATAAGGATGGCCTTTATAGATTCCGAGATGGCTAAGCGATCTCAACGCAGCCCACTACCAGACAATGCCGAAGCCCATAACTTGGCTAAGTCACAAAATACTAGCGAAGAGTTGAAACAAGAACAGCAGCGCGCGCCCGCCTCGCTAGGCAAGTTGCATGAAATCGACCTTGGCCAGGAGACGACGATGCAGAATATTGCGCGCACCGAAGCTGCCCGGAGACGAATGGCTGGTGACGAAGACTTTCCAAATCCCGGCGAGGTTCAACCCCACGCAGGCCGTTCTGGCCCCGATAAACCATGGCGCAACCGCAAGCGACGTACCAGCGCTGACATCGAACGCGACCGCCTTGTGGACGAGGTCATGCGTGAAAGCAGACGTAAGATCGTGGAAACTCCTTATATTCTCTGGAGACCAACGCTAACTGTCGCAGTGGATATCTATGACGAACCGGAGGAAGAAGGGCTACCGGATGATCAAGCGGCGGATGACCGAATTGCCGAGAAGTTCCGTCAAGACTTCATGGATGCTATTCAATCCCGGCGACGGCTTCGAACAACCCGCCCCACAGCGGAAAAGACAGAAGCACCTAAGGGACCGAAGCTGGGTGGAAGCCGCAGCGCGCGAGCTGCAATGCGAGAGATGCAGAGCAAGACCGGACAGAAATGATCCGTAAATTGATGTCATGTTCGGCCTACAGAGTTTGAGACATCTCACACAATTAGATTGTCTTTGGATGGATCGCACAGGGCAGAGAGTTCCCGAGGTCTATGTACTTAATAATATTGCTCGGTGGTACCCTACGGCACAGGGCTCTTATTTGGAACTAATATATTGCCTGATCCACATCTGCCGCGGTGTGTACAGAGGACTGAGTATTTTTGGACGATCTGCAGTGATCTCACACGCCACATACCAGTCCCAGCATGGGATACGAGTGATCCAATCGGATGTCCTTGTTGATTGTACAGTATGAACACACAACCTCAGGTAGAGCCATTGCTGTTGAAAGGACAATTGAGTTAATATATCGTAAGCCGGCCAGCCCCGGCTTACTATATAGCGGCAGGGCTGAAAAACTAGGAATAAATGCTACAAATTTCTATACTATGGCGTTTAGGGAATAGAAGGATGGGGATTTTGCTTCTAGCTTCGAAATAGTGCGATATAAGCGATATTATTCATATGAAATTCTCGTTAATTGCTATAATTATGAAGATTAGCATCCACAATGACAGCGCCACCACATCAGTTTAAGTATGAGGCTGGCGCTTGGCCCATGTCTCAGATTAATGACGAGCGGAGATAGGGTACCGGAATCCCGTAAAAAAAAATTCTCTCAGGTACGAAGTACAGAGTGCAGCAGGTATGTACGCACATTTAGAGACGAGACTTCTGTGGAACCAGAAGGGTTTTCATTATGGATTCTACATTCGTGTACCATTCTGGACCTGAAATCCAGATGCAAGATCCACAGTGTCTAGAACCGAGTCGATGCAGGGGATCGACACGTAAGTGTGGCGAGGCCTGGTCTGTTTTTATTTTGGATCCTTCTGATGTATAGGGCACACAAACGTGTAATGAAGAATGCAACCGTGGATGGGACCGTTTCAAAAGGGGAGGCACCTTGCGTGGAGCTTGGTGTGGCGCTGGGCTTGAGCCCAACTTAGACTCTTTTAACTCTTTGGTAATGGGAGTCTAACCATGGTTGGAAAAATTATCCACTTATCTATTAGCTTTAGCTTCATTTTATCACACGAGGTCATCACACTACCTAATTATAATAACGGTGTCAGGCTAACGAATGGTCAAAATGCTAAAATGTAGAATCTCAAATCCATCTTGCAGAAGTGATTCGATCGAGAAAATGAACGGCGTTTAAAAAAGAACGAATCAAAAGGAAGAAGAGGAGCGGAGTCTAGACTCTGAAACGGGCTAGAGCCAATCAAGGTCAGGGGGTTGATCCCAGCACCTCCTTGTACCTGCTCCAGGAGAACTTCGAGTCCTTCCCCCATTCCAGAGAGGGGTTCTGTTCACTCACTTCCTGAATCTCTCATTCTTCAGGTTCTTCAGGTAACCACGCCAATCTTTAATCGTCACTCTCTTGCCCCCTATATTTCGACTCGCGCGTCTCGTCAGGTTGATCCTACGATATCTTGCGCCTTAATTGATCGTCATTCTCTAATTATCCACCTGCGATCGCTCCCTTGATGACTTCGTTTTAACACGATCTTTCGCGATATACTATCTGGTTCTGGGACCATGAGATCTCTCCTTTGGGCCCTGTTGGGCCTCAGCGTTGTACCTCACGCGCTGGCTTCCGACACCCTCAGCACCAAGGACTTTGACCTGTGCATGACTGACTCGAGCATCGACATCACCGACCTGGACATCACCTACACTCGCTCAACGAGAGAACTTGTCTTCAACCTGGCTGGTACCAGTTCGAAGGAACAAAAAGTCAAAGCGACACTGACCGTGACGGCCTATGGCAGTCAAATCTACAGCGACTCTTTTGAACCTTGTGGCTCCAAAGTCCACGTGGCCGAGCTCTGCCCAGGTGAGTATCGCTAAACTTCCCTAAATAGATGACTGGTGGACCGGAGAATCTAACGCGTGTGCTAGTGGCATCTGGCGACTTCTCGGCTGAAGGTACTATCACCGTCCCCGAAGACTACGCAAGCGAAATCCCCTCCCTCGCGTTCAGCATCCCCGATCTTGACGGCCAGGCCAAACTCGTCTTGACATCGCTCGACGGAGCCGAAAATCTCGCGTGCGTGCAGTCTGATTTAACAAATGGAAAAACAACAAGCCTCAAGGCCGTTTCGTGGGCATCGGCGGGTATTGCAGCAGGCGCGCTAGCTTTCAGTGGTGTCTCTGCGCTGAGTGCGGTTGGCGCCCATCCAGGTGCCTCATCTTCCAGCCCGGGATTCGGAGACGTGATGGGTTGGTTCAATTGCATGGCCACCAACGGCATGCTGAGTGTCAGTTATCCCACCGTCTACACGAGCTTTACCAAGAACTTTGCCTGGAGTACTGGCCTTGTCTCGTGGGATGGTTTGCAGAATTCGATTGACAGCTTCCGAAAAGCTACAGGCGGCAACCTCACCGACAACAGCTTGTCTTACCTGGGGAGCATCGACGGAACCTCGAACACCTCAACAACGAAGCGCAGCCTGGACATGATGCGCCGCTCGGTGAAGCTGGTAGCTCGATCAGACTCCAACAGCACCACCTCCGACGACATGGACAAGATCAAAGCCCTTGCCGAGGATCTGATGATCCCTTCCGCGAACGTTTTCATGACGGTGCTTTTGATCTTTGCAATTGTGATTGGTGTTGTTATTGTTGGAATTCTGCTCTTCAAGGTCATCTTGGAGCTGTGGGCCCTTTACGGCAATTTTCCCCAGAAGCTCACCAATTTCCGAAAGGACTATTGGGGAATCATGGCCCGGACCATCACCAACATGATTCTTATTCTATACAGTATTTGGGTTATGTATTGTGTCTACCAGCTCAAGAATGGTGACTCATGGGCAGCCAAATTGCTGGCTGCTGTGACTTTGGTCGTTTTCACCGGTATTTTGGCCTTTTTTGCCGTTCGCATTTTCGTGATGGCCCGCAAGTACAAGCAGACGGAAGGAGATACCTCGGGTCTCTATGACGACAGAGACACTTGGCGTAAGTACAGTCTCTTCTACGACAACCTCAAGAAAGACTGCTGGTGGCTCTTTGTGCCGGTCATTGTCTACGCTTTGGTTAAGGGTTGCATTATTGCCGGTGCACAGGGCCATGGAATGTTCCAAAGTGTCGGTCAATTGGTTTGTGAGGTCCTGTTGTTGGGCCTTGTGGTATGGAACCGTCCCTACGCCCGGAAATCAACCATGGGAATCAACATTACCATCCAAATTGTACGTGTCTTGTCAGTTGCTTGCGTGTTGGTCTTCGTCGATGAGCTGGGACTCTCTCAGACCACCAAGACTGTGACTGGAATCGTTCTTATCGTTATCCAGTCACTGCTGACTGGCCTTCTCGCCATTCTTATTGTCGTCAATGCGATCATCGGTATGTTCCGTGAGAACATCCACGAGAAGCGGAGAAAGGAGGCCGAGAAGGCCAACCGTGACCTCGATGACCTGACCCCCTTGGATGCCCGCGACTCGCTTCTGATTGATCACCCCCCACGAAAAGACTACTCCGAAGTCAGCAAGTTCAACTTCAACCGTCCGTATGAGTCTTACCGTGACTACCCGTCACGACCTGACTCCGCTGGCAGCAAGGAGCGATTGGTGTATGCCGATTACGGTGTTGCACACAACCGTAGTTCCAGCCAAGAATCCCGACATGGTCGCCGAAGCCCATCTCTTGAGGGCCGTCATCCGACCACTGCCGGTTATGGCATGGCATTGTAGGCCTGCGCTCCGAAGTCATGATTCAGAAGCCTTTCTTTTCTCTCTCTCTCTCTCTCTCCTTCGACCCTTATAACGCCTGACGGGCCTTTTGTTTCTCCCAGACGGTTTTTTGACATTTTTTTCTCGCTTAGCGTGTTCGAATGGGGGATGATTATTCTCGCCCTTGGATGTTTGTGGCATACCACTTCTCCGTCTACATATCCACGTCCTTCTCTTGTCCCTTATACTCCACATTGGACTTTCACCTTCCTTATATCCAGCATGTCTTTCCTTCCATTTCCCAATCTTCTTGTCCTTACTACAGCCTGGTGAAAAATTTGCGATTATTTCTTGTATATTTTCATAGATATTGCTTTCAAGACTTTCAGATTATCCAGCGCCTGATTCAACTCGTAGGTCAACCGCTACCTAGATTGTGTATCCGGCGGGGGATCAAATAGAAAGATTAGCTTACGAGGCCAGGTGAATAACAGCCATTTCGCTGATATAGTTATAATAAGGGTTTAGCCTAATCTTACGAAAAATATCCGTGTCCAGGTGGTTCCTGCATATAGGAGATAGTCTAGCTTCACTGATGACTTGACCAACTGCCATGCATAGTGATGCACCCCGCCTAAAGACGCAGCTACTATCTCGCAAGCTTGACAGTAAGCTCGAGTTCTGTTTCTCGCCCAAGGGCAGACCTTGGCACTTGCGACGGCCTTTTGAATGGATTTACAGTCCAAAAATACAGTCTTCAGTTACCAAGTCCTCATTCCGTGGCCGACTTCTTCTTACCATGGGATTTTTAGGAATTTTTTTGTATTCAAGTGCTCGCAGACATGAACAAGATTGAGAACACCACCATGTCTTAATGAAGAATCGATCATTTTGAAGAAAGAACATAGAAGAAAAGAAGAAAGAAAAAGAAAGAACCTCCACAAAGCCACATCCCATATACTCCGCCATAAGAGAGACGGAGCAGAAAAGAGCCATCGATTCCGAATAGGTAGTTGGTAGAGATTCACGAGATGGTAGAGAAGAGGAACAACAGAGAATAGAAGAGACCGGTCATCCACCACCATTAAAAGTTGTATTAACGGGAATAGGGGTGGAAGCCGCGATGTCCTTGGCCTCCTCGGCCACCGCCGCGGTAGTTTGCACCGGGCTTGCCGGCGTTTCGCGGTCCTGTGGGAGCATTGGCTGGAGCAGCGCTCTGGATCTGAGAAGCTCCTGCATCTAGAGTCCGTTAGTACAAAAAGAAAGGAGAAAAAAGTTCGGTGATGCATACCTTGCCCACCGGGATTGTTGGGTTGGGGCACTTCGTCGTACATGCCCTCCCACGAGGTTGGGCCACCCTGCTGGTAGGGGGAGAAAGCGCGGCCCTCCATATGGCGGCGAACCTGCTGTTGCTCGTACTTCTGCTGCTCAAAGGCGATCTGCTCCTGGGCGTTGTAACCGGGGCCACCAGGCTGGCGGTTGTATGCTGCATTGGGGCCGGGGCTGGCGCTTCCGTTACCACTAGCGGGTGCGGCTGCTTGTCCTTGGCCCTGGTTTTGCATCTGTTGCATCATGGCGGGGTTCATCATGTTGGGCATAGGGGACTGGGAGGATCCAGGGCTCTGAGGGTTGGGGTTGGGGCTCATGCTGCCCTGTGGCTGCTGGGGGTTGCCACCCATACCCTTCATCTGTTGCATCTGCTGCATCTGCTGGAGCATGGCCGGGTTCATACCACCCATACCCATGCCACCGGCCATTCCCTGGGGCTGGCCCTGGCCTGCCATAGCCATCTGTTGCTGCATCATGGCGAAGTATTGCTGCATGCGTTGCCAGTACTGTGCCATCATCTGCGGGGTCATTCCACCGGCCATGCCTTGCTGGCCACCCTGCTGGGGGGCACTTTCGCCTCCCTGGTTCATGTCTCGATAACCTCCTCCATCTCGGCCACCTCGACGACCTCCTCGGTCCTCGTCACGCAGATTGCCGCGGGGCTGGGCTTTCTTCACTTCGATGGGCTTGCCCAAGATTTCAAGGGGTCGGGAGAGGGCATTGTCTACAGCGGTCTCGCTGTCAAAGGTGACGAAGCCGAAGCCACGGGGACGGCCAGTATCCTTGTCAATCATCAGGGTCGCATCCACGACACGGCCAAATTGCATAAAGAATTGCTTGAAGTCCTGATCTGTCGCCTCTTGACTGACACCACCGACGAAGATCTTGCTGGTCTTTTCTTGCTCATCACGTGGGATGGCGCGCTTGGGGTCAATCTAGAAAATCTTGTAAGCGACTGATTTATGTATATGTTCCTGTCAGAATATCTTACAATCTTGCCATCCAGGTAATGCTCCTTCACCATGACAGTGTTCACAGTCTTAGGGTCACGGAAAGTCAGGAAGCCGAAGCCACGAGAGCGGCCTGTGGCGCTGTCCCGCATTACAGTGCACTCTTGGACCTCTCCAAACTGCGAAAAATAATCCCGAAGAGATTCTGTGGAAAGTTAGACATGATTATTTCATGTATTTTTTGTTGATGAACAAGATACATACGATCTGTAGTCTCCCAGTTCAAACCACCGATAAACATTTTCCTAGCCATCATGAATTAGTATCAACCGAAGTAATTAATCAGGTCAGTGGTATCAAGGCCACATATGAACACTCTGCACAAGTCAAAGCAAAGAATATTGGATATGGGCTCTGGCTAAAGAGCTGGGGGCGCCTCAGCTGCTATTCAAGAATACAGCTAAATGCGGAACTGGCTGGACCCATGGGTTTGAGTGGTTGTTGATGTGTTGGTATACGATGACCGCAGACACGCATAACCCATGTTTCCACCTGGTTTACACGAGCCTGGATATCGACCTCAAAAATTCCCTCCTCTTTCTGTTTTTGGGCTTCACGTTTTGGAGCGCAAAATAGAAGACTCGAAGGGCGAGAAATTCAGGCGAAATAAGTGAATTGTCACTGTCTCTCCTTTCTCCCTGGGAGAAGGTCTGTCTGTCTAACAGTCCCAAGCTAGCTCAGGGTTGATAAACTTCCATCAGACAGCGTTGCTACTTCTTGCTCTGCTCTATCAACGTATATCGACAAGAAGCTATATAGTATCCGCTGTACTATATATAGTCGCTGGCAATAAAGCTTGGTGGAGACCGATTTTTGTCAAAGTCTTGCAGATGCGCCCAGATTTCCTCAATTCAAGGGATCCCGGATCTGTTTCTTCCTCTTTCTGAGTTTACTTCTGTCTGATCCCTCGAGTTCACAAGGATGACGCGGAAAAGGCCGCAGAGACGAGAGCGGCAAAATATGGAGTTCTTCGCGAGATATTCATCTTCGCATGCTGAATCATGGGTTGTTTCCTTGTCCCGTGATGGTGATTGTACTCTCCACTCCTTTCTCGCAGGGCTTGCATCCAAGCCCAATAAGATCACACCCCAGGTCTCCAGAACCGCATTTGCGTGAATAGCAACAGGCGCCAACCAGGCACCTGAAAGTTATAGCCAGATACCCCAAAGCCAAGAAACTCGATATGGAATGAAATGAAAACAGGGGTAATATCCACTTACCCATCTTCCTTGATTCCCGTTCCGTGAGACTCATTCTCTGCGGGGGCGGGGGCTGAGGGGGTGGCGTAAGCGCTCTCAGAGCCATTCTGGTGGTAACCACCGCCATAGCTCTGCTGTGGTTGAGACTGTGTCGCGTATGTGTCTACTGGCGAAGGGTCATAGCTCTGTGGGGTTGACTCCATGGCAGGCTGTGCAGGGACTGCTGGTGTTGGTTCTGCGGGCTTGGGTGCCTCTACTGCAGAAGTCGTGCGGTTTGTCGATTCATCGGCGTCGTAGCTGAGAATCAAAAGACCGTCAGTTCCGTCTCAAAAAAAAAAATAAGGTTCGAAGAGCAGACTCCATACAGATCAGCGAAGAGATCATCTTCCAGTCCCTCTGGGTCGGCCATGGCGCAGAGAGGTCACGGGTATCAAATGAATTGCAGAGGTGGCAATGGGGAAAGCAATGGTACAATATCCAATCGCAGGATTAGAAGAAGAAGAAGCTCCACTGAAAAATGGTGACGAAGTGGTGGAGAAAAGAGAAATACTGAAGAAAGTTGAACCTTGGAAGGGAGGAAAGCGGAGGACGTGGCTTACATACGCACGGCCCGTTATGAAACTAAACGTCTCACTTAAACCTACGAGGCAAGACCTACACACCTCAGATCTTGGGTTTTCCTCCCTTCCTTTATTGGTATCATTGTATCAGATACATCCTTCCTTATCGGGCCCTTGAATGAAGCGCAATGCCTTACTGATTTGGTATAACGCTGTGGGAGGAGACAACAACGCTATCACTGGGCCGCCCCGCATTCAACTCTCCGCTACAGAGCGCGCGCACTGTTCATCACCTTTGTGGAAGCCATGACAAACAAGAAGGGGCAGCAGGTAAGTCTCCCAAACTCTAAAATCACGCGATAATATCAATGGGTGAAATACTTATAATCTTTGCGATAGGAAATGGTCCAGGTCGGTGCGTAGTTCCCCGCCGCAGCTTTCTTCAGGGTCCATAGCTAACATAGCTTCCCCGATGGTTAACAGACAACTCCGAGTATGTCCAAACCCCCCTTACTTCCTTTACTATCGCGAACATTTACTGACGGCCATTGAAGACGTGCAGATTCCCCTTTCTGGCCTGGCCGAACCGCATCCCTGAATCAGTCGTCCCCGAAGATCTATGGTCAGAACACTGTGGTTGGCGCTTCCTACTCCCACGCCAATATCTTACAGTCAGCCTCCCCATTTAATTCCTCGGAAGTCCCAATGGATCGGCACTGGAGTTATGCTGACATATCATGGATAGAGGCACATCATCCCACTCTCGCCCCAGGACGCCCCCCAAACCCTCCGCCACCAATGCGCCCTCGAATTTGGCTCACCGACCTGGAAACGTCGCCTCCTCTCCAAAAGAACCATATGCCATCATGACTGACGGAGTAGACGAATGGAGTCGAGATCCAACTGAAGAAGGTGACGATGACGATGATGATGATGAAATTGTATATGATGACGATGAAGATGAATTTGGGCTTCCTAGTCTTGCGAGTATGAGAAGGAAGAAGACGCCTTACATGAAAACCAAGAAATTTGATTCCGGGGGAGTTATGGGAGGCAAACCTGGCTCCCTTGGCTTCGGACTTTCCGCCAACAATCGTCAACGAGCAAACAGCTCGGACATCGCTGAAGAACGCGGCACTCCCATGTATCCAACGGCGCGCAAGGGCGATGAGAAAATCCTTCGCCCACAGTACAAGGATATTTTGCAAGGTTTGAAAAATTGTCCCCGATCATGAGCAAAGTATACTAACTTGAGAGCCAGATCCTGCAAATGCTTTGAATCTCATCAGTCATACCGCACCGCCCGCCAATGCCTCTCCCAAAGAGAGGGAGATTCATTCAAGCCGTATCTCCCGAATCAATAAGTTCAAACGCATCCTTCAAGCTAGCACCGTTTCTCTTACTGAACTCCGAGATTTGGCATGGTCTGGAGTGCCCGAAGAGGTTCGGCCGATGACGTGGCAACTTGTGCTTGGTTATCTACCCCCAAATAGTGAACGACGTATCTCGACCCTGGAGAGAAAACGCAAAGAATACCTGGATGGGGTTCGACAGGCCTTTGAACGGGGCAGTGGCGCCACCTCCAATCCCCCCGCCTCAAGCACCGGACGAGGTAGGGGACTGGATGAGGCGGTCTGGCACCAGATCAGTATCGATGTCCCGCGTACGAGTCCTCACATTCCACTCTATGGGTACGAAGCGACACAGAGATCCTTGGAACGTATCCTATATGTCTGGGCGATTCGACACCCGGCCAGTGGTTATGTACAGGGCATCAACGACTTGGTGACACCTTTTTTCCAGGTCTTCCTAGGAGTATACATTACGGATCTTAACGTCGAAGAGGGCATGGATCCTGGCCAATTACCCCGGAGTGTGCTAGATGCTGTGGAGGCCGATACGTTCTGGTGTCTGACAAAACTTCTGGACGGGATTCAAGATAACTATATCTATGCTCAGCCAGGTATCCACAGACAAGTTCGAGCGCTGCGGGACCTGACAAAGCGGATAGATTCGGCCCTTGCCAAACATCTTGAGCAAGAGGGTGTGGAATTTATGCAATTTAGTTTCCGATGGATGAACTGTTTGCTCATGCGGGAAATGAGCATCAAGAACACGATACGCATGTGGGATACGTATATGGTACGTCGCTTGAGTATTCGTTATCTCTTCACGATTCTGACGAACATTTTAGGCCGAGGAGCAGGGCTTCTCACGATTTCATCTTTATGTCTGTGCCGCATTCTTAGTCAAATGGACGGACCAATTGGTGAAGATGGACTTTCAGGTATGTTTTGTAGTTTTACAATTGATGGGATTAGGGATGACTCTAATTATCTTATAGGAGGTTATGATGTTCCTTCAAGCTCTGCCCACAAAAGGCTGGACTGAGAAAGATATCGAGCTTTTATTGAGCGAGGCATTCATCTGGCAGAGCCTTTTCCAGGATTCTGCCGCTCATCTTCGGCCTTCTGGTGATGCGCCTTCTGAAAATGGTATCTTTTATTGATAGTAATCATAATTCATCATTCTATTCGGGACTGCCCCAAGGGAGACTTAGTCCTGATTAGTTGAAGTGGATTCCCTTCTGGTTGAAGGCCCACAGCATTTTCAAAAATTCGTTCTCATCACACATTCTTGCGCGCTTGTCCGCCAGACCAGTGTCATCCTCCAGAACCTGGCGCACCTTCTCGCGCACCAACTCCGAAACCTTTCCTCGCTTCTTCCGCGAGGCCTTGCTCTTGAGTGCTTGTTGGAGACGAGCGTTAGTTTCCTCTTTGAAGAAATCCGGCACATCGTCGTCATCGTCCATTTCCATGACCTCCTCCGCTTCCTCCACATCTGCCCCCTCTTCTTCACCCATATCCATTGTATCGCCGTCGGCATCCTCGGCGGGACCATCCTCCACCGGGATATCATTCTGAGCACACCAGGTCCGGTAGTTCGCTTCCAGCATGTTTACGATGCTAGTAGTTCCCAGGAAACTGGCGCGCAATGTCTTGTTCTTTCGGACGAATGCAATGCGCAACATTCCATCCCACTCCTCATAGTTGACCTGTGGCCGCGGAACCTTGGGGACCATACGAATGACGCTGGACTCGACCAGTGGCGGGGGTTTGAAGTTGTTCTTTCCAACCTTCATAATGTGATCGATCTTGGCCCACATTTGTGCGTTTACGGAAAGTCGACTGTAGAGCTTGTCGCCAGGCTTGGCGAACAGACGCAGAGCGAATTCACGCTGGAACCTAAACTCAGGAAGAGTACATTAGCATATAGTAATGAAAGAACAGTCTGATTGGCAAAGAATGATTGCCACAGCAATAAAACATACATGAGAATGCAAACACGAGGAGCCGGCAGTGTAGCCAAAAGCTTGAATGTAAGAGGGGAAGAAATCTTTACAAACAGTCAGCCATGTGCCATAAATACTTGGGTGCGAAAGTGTATATACCTGGTAGGGTGTGTTGCTGATGCAGACATCAAAGTATGGAAGCTCGGTCTTCATGACATCTCCAAGAATCACATCCAGACGCTTCTGCGCCGGAGTGCCCTGAAAACGCTTGGTAACTTCGGCCGCCATGCGAGGATCTAATTCCACTGCAATAACCTTCTTGGCATGGTCTAAAATCTTCGTGGTCAAGTTTCCAGTACCGGGACCGATTTCAAGAACAACATCGCTCTGCTTGAGCTCGGCTTTGAGGACGATCCTAGAGAGGAAGACATTCGGTCAGCGCAGATTAATACGACTTCATATCGATTTCACTTACTGCTCAGCAATACCCGGGTTTTTCAACACGTGCTGACCGATATCTGTGTTCATCTTGAAGATACTGTGGGCCGCCGAGGTCTTTGCAGCTGCGTCGCTTTGCGCATTGTTGCGCTTCTTTGGTTTGATAGCCTTCGGCATTTTGTGATAATGGCAGATCTATGCTGCCTGTGAATTGTTTCTGGTTTGGATTGTATTCAAATCTCCAAACGCGAGACTTAGTACTTTTGGGGGAACTCAACAAGGTGGGCAACTTTTTTCTTTGCGATAAGATTATCGGGATCGGATCTACTTTTCTACGGAACCCGCTCTACTGCTCTTTAGTCTCAAACACACCTCAAGCTTGCTGTGTCCATTATGGCGTCCGGACGCAAAGATTTTCTTAGCCAGCAGGCACCGGAGAACTATGTCGCCGGTCTGGGTCGTGGTGCGACAGGTTTCACCACGCGCTCTGACTTAGGACCTGCGCGCGAAGGCCCGACACCCGAACAGATCCAGGCTGCTCTGACGAAACGAGCTCAGCTTTTAGGAGCTGCTGCACCCACTGCATATGGCAATCAATCACGCGAAAAGGGAGGAAAGGATGACAAAGAAGAGGAGGAAGATGAACGTTTCCAGGATCCCGAAAACGATACCGGTCTGTTTGCCTACGGACAATTTGACCAGGAAGACGACGAGGCAGATCGCATCTATCAAGAAGTAGATGAGAAAATGGACAGACGTCGGAGAATTCGAAGGTTAGTTGCATTCCCCATGCCCTTTTTACAAGAAACATCTTGTTCATCGGGCCAAGCCCCGGTTGTTTGGATAGATTACCGACTTGAATCGTTCGCCACCTACAGGGAAGCTCGAGAGCAACAAGAACGCGAAGACTACGAACGAAAGAACCCTAAAATTCAGCAACAGTTTGCCGACCTGAAGCGATCGCTTGCTGCAGTTTCCGAAGAGGACTGGTCCAATCTGCCCGAGGTTGGTGATCTGACGGGCAAGAACCGACGAGCCAAACAGAACCTACGACAGCGGTTCTACGCCGTTCCTGATAGTGTCATCGCAGGCGCTCGGGACTCAGCGCAATTCGATACGACGATTGCCGAAGACGGCGCGCAACCCGGCACTGAGGACAGCGGGGACGGGACTATGACGAATTTCGCAGACATCGGCGCTGCGCGTGATAAGGTCTTGAAAGTGAGACTGGATCAGGCTGCACTTGGATCTACCGCCGAAAGTTCTGGAAGTGCGACCAGTATCGACCCCAAGGGCTATCTTACCAGCCTGACTCAGTCAGAAATGAAATCTGGAGAGCTTGAGGTTGGCGATATCAAGCGAGTGCGTGTACTACTGGAATCTGTCACCAAGACGAATCCCAAGCATGCCCCTGGATGGATTGCGCTTGCGCGTCTCGAGGAGCTTGCAGGCCGGATTGTTGCGGCCAGGAATATTATCGCAAAGGGTTGTGAGCTTTGTCCGAAGAGCGAAGACGCTTGGCTGGAAAACATTCGAATCAATGAAGGACACAATGCCAAGGTCATTGCAGCAAACGCCATTAAGAACAACGACCATTCTACTAAGTTGTGGACTGAGGCCATGAAACTTGAAACAGATACCCGGGCCAAGAAGAATGTGCTGAGACAAGCTATTCTTCACATTCCCCAGTCAGTTCAGATCTGGAAAGAGGCTGTCAACCTGGAGGAAGATCCTGCGGATGCACGGCTTCTTTTAGCCAAGGCCGTGGAAATGATTCCGCTGTCAGTGGAGTTATGGCTGGCTCTTGCTCGACTCGAGACGCCAGAAAATGCGCAGAAGGTTTTGAATGCGGCTCGTAAGGCTGTTCCCACAAGTCACGAGATTTGGATTGCAGCAGCTCGTCTTCAAGAACAAATGGGCACTTTCGAGAAGGTCAATGTTATGAAGCGTGCCATTCAATCTCTTGCTCGCGAGAACGCAATGTTGAAGCGAGAGGAATGGATCGCAGAGGCTGAGCGCTGTGAAGAAGAAGGTGCCATCCTTACCTGTGGCGCCATTATCCTCGAGACTCTTGGATGGGGTCTGGACGAAGATGATGACCGAAAGGACATCTGGATGGACGATGCGAAGTCTAGCATTGCGCGCGGCAAGTATGAAACAGCGCGGGCTATTTACGCATATGCATTGCGAGTGTTTATCAACCGCCGATCAATTTGGATTGCGGCGGCTGATCTGGAACGCAATCACGGTGATAAAGAGGCTCTCTGGCAGGTCCTCGAGAAAGCTGTCGAGGCGTGCCCCCAGAGCGAAGAACTCTGGTTGCAGCTTGCTAAAGAAAAGTGGCAGTCTGGAGAGATCGATGATGCGCGCCGAGTACTCGGCCGTGCCTTCAACCAGAATCCCAACAATGAAGACATTTGGCTTGCGGCTGTCAAGCTCGAAGCAGATGCCAAGCAAACCGACCAAGCAAGAGAATTACTGGCCACTGCTCGCCGCGAGGCCGGCACAGATCGCGTGTGGATCAAGAGTGTTGCTTTCGAGCGGCAATTAGGCAACATCGACGATGCCCTGGATCTCGTCAACCAAGGCTTGCAGCTCTACCCCAAGGCCGATAAGCTCTGGATGATGAAAGGCCAGATCTACGAGGTTCAAAACAAGTTCCCACAAGCCCGAGAAGCATATGGTACAGGTACCCGTGCTTGCTCTAAGTCTGTGGCGCTGTGGCTTCTAGCCTCGCGACTAGAGGAAAAGGCCGGCGCCGTTGTCCGTGCTCGATCTGTTCTGGATCGCGCTCGCTTAGCCGTGCCCAAGAGTGCCGAACTCTGGACAGAAAGTGTTCGCGTGGAACGACGTGCAAACAATATTGGTCAGGCCAAGGTTCTCATGGCGAAGGCGCTGCAAGAGGTCCCGGCTTCTGGCCTGCTCTGGAGCGAGAGTATCTGGCATCTTGAGCCCCGTGCTCAACGCAAGGCTCGCAGTTTGGAGGCTATTAAGAAGGTGGATAATGACCCGATCTTGTTTATCACTGTGGCACGCATTTTCTGGGGTGAGCGACGACTGGAGAAGGCGATGACCTGGTTCGAAAAGGCCATTGTCTCTGATAGTGACTATGGTGATGGTTGGGCTTGGTACTACAAGTTCTTGATGCAGCACGGTACAGAGGTTAGTTCAAGGCTGGCATTATCCTATGATTTATCATTAACTAATCTATCCTCATTACAGGAAAAACGATCCGACGTCGTTTCCAAATGTGTCTCGACCGAACCCAAACACGGCGAGGTGTGGCAGTCGATTTCCAAAGACCCAGCTAATGCGCACACGCCAACGGACGAGATATTAAAAATCGTTGCTAATACGATCAATTGAACCTGCGTTTATGATGTACCACCATGCGGCGTTTCTGGAACACACCTAGGGAGAAATGCATATTTCAATCGTGAATCAAATTCATATTTGGGTATAGAACAAGCTTGACTTCCCCCACAGTAGAGGCCATCGCCATCATGTCTGCTTTTTATACTATAATGAAATAATCCCCTCCTGCCCGATTGCGTCCACCTTACTCGTAGAAAAGGCTACTATACATCGCAAGTTCGGCACCGCCCGCAGGGGGTGAAGAACGAAAAGAAACGCAAAAGAACGAAATAGTCGAGGCTGGCGTCACGACAAATCTTCAAATAACTCCGGAACCATATGCAAATAAAAAGGGGAGCCACACGGTGGCTCACGGTAATTCCCAGACGCCATGATCCTCCCACCACCCAAGACCGAGAATCGACAAGAAAAGAAGGAAAGCAGCATGGTATCAAACCTAGAAGGATAAGAACTAACGTAGGTGGGTCGGGGGTATCATCTTCATGCAGCCATAGACAAGCACTCGTCGAGTAAAGAGCCTAATTGGCCTCTATCCGCGGCAGTGCCTCCTTCCCAGTCCGATAGCGCATCGTCATCATCAATGTCCATTTCATCCTCATCGGCAGTCTTCACCTCAATGACCTGACCCACCCCATTCTCCACTCGATCTTGCTTCTCAGTCTCAAGCTCATCTTCAAAGTACCCACCCTTGATCTGGTCAATGATCAGCGGCATATGACCAAGAACCCCACTGCTGAGCTCAAGTGTAAGTCGCAGATCTCTAACTCCAAGAGGTCGGCGAAGGGCAGCTTCTCGAGCCTCAACTGGAAGCAATCCGGTAGCAGTATCCTTGGCTATTTCGCCGCGGGTGAAAGCCAGCTCTTCCCATTCCAGTTGTTGCCGGTACTTGCGCATCATCATGCCATTACTTGTACCAGACGGACCGTTCGACCGCGTGCGTGCGAAGACGGAAGATAGGACTTCTTTCACAAATGTTTCTGTTGCAATTGCCATGAACTCGGCACATGGAAGGCCGGCGCCGCCGGGAAGGGACTCTTCGTAGCACATGGGGACCATGCGGGCATAGATAGATTCCGCGTCGGGGAACTCGCCAGTCTCGGCGGCAAGTGGTTGCGCATATCGTTTTCGGATTTCTAATTCCCAATCTGCAAAGGTTGAACATACCGGTTAGATCACCCTGATTATAGTAGGAAAGTGGGCAATGCGACAACGCATATTGATCTGGAGCTGTGAGTGGAATGGCCTCTTACTGGTCTTATTTAATCCACCGGCACTTGCTGGGACCTGACTTGGGAGCTTGATTTGTTTCGCAAGGTGGTATTCCTCTAGTTCACTGGGTTTCACTTCGTTGGGGTCGCGCTGAAATTTGGCCCATTAGTATCATCCTCGGCATAGAACTATCCATCTCCCGAGGAGTCATTTTTTGTAACATACCTCTGGAATTGCCTTGATACGTCGTCGGTCTCTTGGTGGCAGCTGCATCACCTCCGTCTTGAGTCTCTGCTCCGCAGCATCGCCCGAGATCGGCTTCGACACCATTGACGGCTTATCATTGGCCGAAACCCAGTTCGCGACGCCATGATCGGGGAGGTCTCGCGTGAGATTTCCGAGAATCGCGCAGACGAAATTATTATGTAGATGTTCGATTTTCGAATCGGCGCAAAGGATATAGTCGACTCGCGACGCGTATTCACTTTGGTTGTAGTGACCTAGAAGGCAGGAGCCAAGGAGGTTAACACAGGCGGCTCAATTCAGGGCCAGGGAGTTAGAGATTTATCTCCAATAGAACATGTATGCACCGGAGCTAGAGAATCGTATGCGCAGGGATTGTCATACCTAGTAAGAACAGGGCGGTGGATTCCTTGTACTCGGCCCACTGGTCCCCGATGGCGGCTTTTAGATCCGTGTAGGCATGCTCCAGGTCGAGGCGCGGAACGGAGTTTAGGGCCCTAGAGGATTTCACTGTTGCTGCAGCATTTGGTGTCGCACTCTTTGCTGGATTTGACGCCGAGTCAGACCGACTCAGAGCGGCCGGGTCGATCTGCATGGCTGGAGGACTCGCAGGAGTGCGACGAGGCGAGGCCGAAGGGCGGCAAGTAGGGAGAGGGACTACGCATTCATCAGACTCGGGCTGAGAATGAGAAGAGAAGGAAGTTGATGATGAGTTGGGATGGAGATGATGGATGATGAGGATGGAAGGGTTGAAGGTGTAGGTTTCCGCCTTGTCTCTCCCCGCCAGAATCGGATACCACCTTCAGTCCCGAAACCAGCGATGATTTTATACTAGATCAAAGAATCAAAGAACCGTCATTCACGAGACAATGCCTTCATTCAATAATATACTGCTGGATTTTTTACACTAGCTGTACTACATCTTCACTTAAGACTCCGAATAACTGCCCGATATCCGCGATGATCTCCATGATCTCCTTCGACAACTGGCCAGTCACCAAGACTTGAGGTTCTAGTCAGCAATGGAGCTTATCTCAATAAATTAAACTTGGATCAGATACTTACTGTATGCATACAGCAGAGCACAATCTTCGTCTGTGGTCAGTTGAGAAACCTCATGATCTTGGCGGTAGCGATAGATGCGAGCCAGCAGTCGGTCGCGTGCATGGTCGATACTAGGTAGAACATCGCTCAACGGGTATTCGAGCTTCATGGAAGACGCCATCACTAGGACAGATTCAAATGTTAGCCCCAAGACACAAAGGTTGGCTTTCAAAAACAGAAAACATGAAACAAGCCTTACCTGTTAGGAGGTGACTGATGCGAGCAGAGAGCTGCTGCCGCTCAACAGCTGTATACTGAAGAAGGCAGATCTCCCCCGCCGTGGCAGTGTCACTCTTCATCAGCTCCAGGTTCATGGCATGGAATGCATTCACCATGTTGCGAGTGCGCCGAATAATACTGGCATACGGGACATCATCAAATGCACACCTCAGCTCATACTCGGAGCGTGCGGCAGCCAGAAGGGATTCAAGCCGAGTGAGATATCGCTCAAGCTCAAGTCTCTCCCGTGCAGTCATATACACCATGGACCGGCCATTCCTGGCCATGGCCGACAGCGGGTCACGCTTCCACACAAGACCCAGCCTCAACCAGAGAATACTAAGGCCATCCTTCAACCGGGTTCTCGCACGGATGGGCCAAATAAAGCGGGTAATGATGATACCCCAAATGCAGCCAGACAACACTGCCACGACTCGGTGAAGGGCAATCTCAGGAATGATTGGGTTCTGGCCTCCTTCGTCGTCGCGGCCATCCGCATCCTTCTGTGAAAGCGAGTATGCATAAAGTACAGACAGGTTATAGGTCAACATTATAAACCGTCCCATGGGCCCATTGCCTCGAACGATGGTGATCCAGGCTGTCCAGGTGGCCATTAACCACCCGAGAAATGCAAGGCCAAAGACATTGCCACCGGTGGAATACCAGGCCAGCATGGCACACAAGGCTCCAAGACAAGTACCGAGAAAACGAGCATAGCCTGTCGTATTGGAAGCACCAATTGTCATGGAACAAACCAGCATGTACGACAGCAAACCCCATTCTCCTCTCCAGTGCTGGTAGAATGGCCGAGCAGAAGGAAGAAAGGCAGGCAAAGCGTAAAGAGCAGCACCTGCACCAACCTTGATCGCATATTTGGTGTCATCCCTTCGGAAGATTCCGAGTGACTTCCAAAGCCGGTAGCCCATTCTCTCCTTCACAGTGCTTTCTCTGCTTGGTCGTATACGAGCCCTCAATGCGGCCGTTAATCTATCCTCTGAGCCCATACTGCGTGAGAGCTGCAGGTGTCGGTAACTCTCTGCACCACTAGATAGTTCTGGAAAGATGCGTTAGTGTTCAAATTCACAGAGGCAGAAGATGAAGTACTCAAATACACACCTGAATCCGCGCTTTTGTTGTCTGTACGCCAGAACTTCATCCAAGACCAAGATCTACCATTGGGTCTTTCTTCGGTTTCTAACTGCAGCTCGTCTAGGATAGCTAACAGCTCGTGGAGCTGCTCTCCAAACTCCAGAAGCGAGAAACTAAAATGACCGCAGCTAGCTGATACTTCTTCCAAGTCCGCCTCGGCTTCGGGGCTCCTCATCTTCATCGCTTCTGTTTGTTCGTAGAGCGACTTGAGTGTCTTTCGTCGTGACTCCCGGTAGAGATCAAGAGCACGATCTAGACTGGTATGAAGCCGATTATCCACCGAGACCTTGTAGTTTGGAGCTGGGCCAAATGGGATCTCGTTGAAGATTTCTTTCATGGTGAACGTCAATGACCGCTGTTTCAAATGGTTAGCGATAATCAGGTCGTGTTTCCTAGTTCGTAAAGGCTTACCATAGAAGGGCCAAGGTGGGATATAAAGATAGTAAACACGTCCGCAGGAAGAAGAGATGCATCCTTGTCTTGCTGTGCTGCAGCGTTATAGCTTCCACCTGGCGATAATTCCGCCTCGGGACGTTCATCTATCGGTTCCAGGAAAGAGCCATCGGGAAAAGACCATGAGCGCTCAAGAGATGCAACATAGTCGGCATAAGGAGTAGGGAGTCCGCTTGAGCCAGATTCCCGAGAAATTGTTTCCCGAATCAGACTAAACTGGAGCTCTGCGGCACTGCGCAATCCTCCCATGTTATGGGTGATGTCCTGCACCCAGCGAACAAGCTTCTTCTCAAGTCGATATTCCTTTTCGGTGCCTCCGAAGAAATGCTCTAGTTTGGCTTCTCGGATTAATTTATCCAGTTGGGAGTAGGCCTTGCGATGCTTTGCTTCCGCATCAACGAATTCTGCCACTGTCAATTCTTCTTCGGATCCGCTTAAGAAAGCATCTGTCATGATAGCTAGCATGGTCGCCAGGGTGTCCGTGGCTATGACCAGATTGGATCGAAGCTTCTTTCGTGCTGAGATGGGGACTATCAAAAAAGATACCGCCATAGCCACGACAACACCCATGATGACCATCTTCAGAACCTGTGAGATCTTCTCCAGGGAGAGGTCACCACTCTGCACGGCGCCTTCTTTGGTCAAAACAGTGATGGTTGACAGTGCCGTAAGCGAGCAGGCGACATTTACCAATGGATCACCGAGTCGCTGTTTAGTCCACCCGACAAACCCGAGTCCTCCACCGACGAAAACAACCAGGACCAAGGCATGGCCAAGCACCGGTAAATCCAGTGTATCCTGAAAGAGGTTTTCAAGCAGCATACTCGTGATTGAAATGAAGGCGGAGTAACAAAACGCAAGCAGTGCGCAGATTAAGGCCCGGTACATGCTTCCTATGGTTCTCGCCGGGTGGAAATATACTGTCACAGTAGCCACCATATGCTTTCCATCCTGATGGCCAAGGTACGTAGAAATGATCGGAATGAAAGTCGCCATCGAGCCGATCAAATATGCCAGACCGCATTTTAGTATGCCAATGCCTTGCTCGGAGATAATGAACTCATAAAGTCCCGCCCACAGCTCTCGTGCCCGCGCGGAGATCCGTGTAGCGAATCCATCATGATGTGTCTCAATTTCGCCAGAGAGTAATCCGCGCAGCTCCTCATGATTATTTTCGTCGGGCACTGTTGGTCTCTCGGTGGGATTGCGCAGGTTCACGAGGCCTTTGAGGCGCTGACCGGTTCTTGGGAGGACAAAGGTTGCCTGGCGCAGCTACACAAGCTGTCAGCTGCGGTTCTGGTTCGATTTGTGGGAATTCTGCCTGTGGACAAGGTACCTTGGGCCGCAAGAAGCGGCGGGAGCTACTGGGAGCTCCAGATGGTGACATATTAAGCTTCGCCTTGCGCTCCGACTCGGCGCGACTTACTTCACGGTGAAGATCCCCATGGAATCAATAAATGCCGCTGTCGCTTCTTTAAATCGACGAAGTTGTACAGGTTTTTTTGTGGGGGAAAAGCTGAGTTGGCAGACGCACGGATTTGTTTGGTTAATCAATGCGGGTTACGGCCACGTCCTTCTTGCTGGGCCAACGCACCTCTACAAAACTCCGCAAAAAGAATGAGAAGTGGGTATTCCCTAGTAATGCAAGGTTTGGCCTAGTATAAGTGTACGTCTGGGTTTATGGCCCTTCAATAACTCTCCCCCAAGTTCACTTGGGACTTGGCGATGGCTTAGTTCCAGTTCAAAGACGTTAAGATCATATCATCCAGGGCCTTGCATCTCCAGCATACATAAGGCAGTTTCTCATGTCTAAACCGCCGTCTCTCAATATTTCGGTAGCCCGTTGCACTTCCCTTTTGATTCGCTCTTCAGATCCCTCAAGAGGCTACAAGAGGTTACCTGATGCTTGGAAAAAGTCTTCAACTTAGGAATTTGAAGGTGGGGATGACACGACAGATATCATTCTTGGCTACCTACCGGTGTGGATAGAATGCATGGGTACTCGTGATGCTAGTAGCCTTGAAATATGGCTATGAATACCTGCACACTCTATAGACTCCTAAATATTTGACAAGGAACACATGAATTTCACTCAATTCGTCTATAGCAAACGCTCAACATCCTGCTATTCATTTCAGTCCCTCAACTTTCCAGACCTTCACCGCGGCATCAGCACCAGCCGAGGCGATCTTCGAGCTTCCCTCGACCCAGGTCACGCCGTTGACACCCTCCTTATGAGCGTTCTTCAGCTCAATCCAGTCACCCTGGTTGGCCAAGCTCCACACAAAGATATTGGTGTCCAACGAGCCACTGACCAGATGCGATCCAGCCTGGTTCCAGGCAAGTGATGTGATCCGAGCGGTGTGTGCGGTCCACCGGTCAGTGACTAGGCTGCCATCTGCAACCTTGTAGACCAGAACGCGGCCTCGCAGGTCTCCCACTGCGAGAAGCGAGGCATCAGGGGAGAATGCAAGAATGGAGATTTGGTTGCGGGAGGCCTTGATATCAGTCTGGCCTGAGAGGCTAGAATTCGAGACCTTGCAGATCTCGACAGATCCATCTTCGCCTCCAACGGCAGCAACAGCTCCATGAGCGGCCACGGTAGTGACAGGAAACTTAGGTTTGTATTCGCCGGACTTCTTGCCATCTTGGAAGATCTCAACAGCCTCTGCGGTACCAACCAAGACAGTGGAATCGCCAGCGGCGACACCCTTCGGCTGTCCAGTCAGCTTGGAGGCGCTACCAGTGTAGGTCTTCGCGGCAACATCGATGGAGCGAATGGTGTCGTCCCAGCCGACACTGTAGATTCGCCCAGAGCCCTCTGGTGTGGGAGTGAGACCAGCAACGTAGCCGGGGTGGCTTTCACCCTCAATCTCTGCCGCTGTGCCCGAAGACACGTCCCAGCTGCAGACCCGTCCATCGAAGCTGCCGGTCCACAGAGTCTCCTTGTTATCCAAGGTCGTCTGGTTCAGGGATGTGATACTCTTCTGGTGGCCTGAGATCACCTGTCGGAGCTCAGGAGTTCCCTCGACCAAGTAATTCAAGTCTCCACTGAGAGACAAACTGATAAGCAGGTTGTCGCTTCGTCCAGGAGGCCAGACAACGCCAACTTGCTGGTCACGAACAGCCATTGCGCCCTCCTCTCCAAGAGTCCAGCTCTGGGTAGACTTGCCCGCTTCCACATCCCAGATCTTGACCGTCCGATCAGCACTGGCAGTGACGAACTTCCGGGAATCCTTGCTCCAAGAGAGACCAAAAATACTACCCTTGTGCTCTCCCTCGCCAATCTGGCCCTTGGTCTCCCCAGTCTTGCCATCGTACAGCCAGATCTTGCGGTCTCCGCCCACAGTGGCCAAGTTCGAGCCATCAGGGCTGAAGCCGACCCCATAGATGTAATTGGAGTGCTTATCTCCAACTCCCATATTAAACTTGAAGGGCGCTCCATGATAGAAGACCAGCTTTTTGTCATCACCTGCAGCCGCTGCACGCAGAGGCCTCTGCTGCCTGATTGAGACGGAGTTGATCTGTTGCGTGTGACCATAGATTTCTCCGACGGTATTTCCACTATCCCAGGTAATAAAGTGGCCGTATCGCTGCTTGCCGTCACCTACGGCGGCGATCCGCTGCGAATCACCATCCCAGGCCAGATCGTTGATTCGACCACTGACGATGTTGTACTCGCCCTTAGTGATACCGTCTCCAACGCAATCCCATACTCTCACTGTGCCGGAGGCATCACCACTTGCAACATAGAATCCAGAGGGAGAGAACCGAGCGACGGTGGTCTGGGCCTTGTGTTCTGTGTATTGACGGGCTACTGCGGGGTCGTCGATCGATCGCAGAAAGATGGATTTATTGGACTGCAATCGTTTCGGTCAGGTGCTATACAAGGAAGGAGGGATTTTGAGTGTAGGACCGTACAGCATAGGCTAGTCGCTCACCCTTGGGGTCTGAGGAGAGCTGGGTGGGTTGCCCACGAGTGGTGGAGGGGCTAGGAGCCCAGATGGACTCTTTAAAAGTGTCAGTTGCATAAATGGAGTAATTTCAAACAAAGAGAGCTAACCGTTTGTAATTGACATTGAGGGTATACCGGAATGTATGGGGGAGGGGAAGTGTTTCAGGAAAGTTGGAGGGGAGATTGTTTATGGACTGACGTACTCGGCCCAGCTTTGGCGGGGGCTTAACTCTATTCAGCAACATCCACATTGCCGCATTGCAGGCTACTTACCCCAAAAGTATGTCAATTTGATGATCAAGTTCGGAAATGAAAAATCCTTTGTAGTCAAGAAATTGATTTCGATCGCGCTAGAACTAATAATACATGAGAATGTGGCTCCTTGCCAGGCCTCGTTGATCTGTACAGTGGTATAATGCCATGATTGGTCTCAGATATGAATCTCCCCCAAAATGAACATATCCTAGTAAAAAGAGCTCATCTTTGATCTGGCCTCTGATGCCAGGATTTCAGGGTGTCGGTGGACAGAGGGCAAAAGACCAAGTCCCATAGCCCTCCGAATGGCCTTTGCGATCTTCCGCTGGTTGACAGGGCGCAAACCAGTCTGGTTTCGGTGCTTGATACGACCCAGAGGCGACACGTATTCGGACATGATGGCGAAGTTCTATTAAGGTAAAGGACGTCAGTAACCAAGCAAGCAAGCAAAGCACAGCAGTGCTGGCTATTGAGATCAAGTATACGTACCTTGTGCAGGTCCAATGGATTCAGGTTCAAGGCGTCAAAGGCATCGAATGAAGGAGCCTTGCGCTTAGACCATTTCTTCATCTCTGCCGGGCTAAGATCATGAGGAGCATAGATATCACCGGCCTTCCACTCGCGAGACTGGAATTTCTCCATAGCCTTGCTCTCGCCCTGGGACTTTTGGTCTTCGAGGAAACGCTTGCGGTAGTTGGGGTGCATGCGTTGGTTTGAGTTTGATTCTGGCATCAACTGGTTAGCAAAAGACTTGAAACAATTGCAAGCCTCAAAAACCGGAGGAGCCGCATACTGAATGTTGACGGGGATCGCTGGGAAGTGAAGGCGCTCATGGCGGCGGTCGAACTCCAGCGACATGCTGAAGGCACTGTAGTAGTAGCGCTGCGAAGCGATGAGAATAGATTCAACGACATGGCGAAAAGATCTCGATTAAGGTGGTATTGGGATCGTGAAGTCAGGTCGGGAAAGAAGAGATCAACGCGGAGCGTTTTTTCGCAAGTAGCGCCAAGACCGCCTTCCCGCCTAAGACCAGCTTTCTCCGCGTGTCGCGAACTTTTTGATCTGAGTTCACCCCCAACCATTAGTGTACCAACCTTTCCCTTCGATTTTGACCAGGTCAGTCCAATTGGAGTTGGAGGACTTGTTCATCTCAACCATGCAGTCTCATCTCTCGAAACGGGTCTTCCGGGCCATCATCAACAACGAGCCGCTACACTTTTCTCGATGTCGCCGAAACCAACTGCTGCATACCATTTCCCCCGCCCGAGTACGGCCTTGCATCTACAGCCTTGCCTATGTCCCGCGGCGAACTCTTTTGCATTCAGCGTGAACCCGGCGAATACCGGCGAGGATCAACCAGCGACGTTGCCAACGGAGAAGGGTCTGAAGCCCATGACCGACTTGAAGCGGTCACTAGGGGACAAGAGCAGAGCACCTCCGAATCACACACTGGTGAAGGCTTTTCAGCTGTTCTTCACGTCACGCGTTGAAACCCCAGGTGTCATCAATCTATTCCAGGCCCGCTTGCTGTCCATGACATGGAAGCACCTAAAAGCTCAACAGAGCGAGCTCGAGGAGAGCGAATGGCAGGATGTTTTCTCAGTGGAGAACCTGGAGAGAATGCTATTTGTGCTCTCTGAGGCGCAGTGCCTTCCCGAGGCACGCGACACCATCCTTAAGATAGCACGATTTGCCTATCTCGAGCTCTGTGCTGACCATGGTTTTGGTCCGAACTCCATTAGTCGGCCCGCACTTTTAATCTACATTAACTTGATGGCCTCGAATGGCAATCCTGAAGAAGCCCGTCATGTCATCATGAAGTTTGGAGGTCAATTTCGCGGAGCAAAGCCATCGCCCTGGCTCAGTGTTCTGAAGGGCTTTGCTTTAAAGGATGACCGACGCCAGCTGCGAAAAGTCAGCCAAGAACTGGAGAAATATGGTGTCAAATTTGATCAAGCGTCACACGAAGAACTTACCAAGCTTTTGATTGAACAAGACCTCCCCACGGCAGTTCAAACGGTATATGAGTGTCCGATCTCTGGAAATTTGGAACCTTCTGTTGCCGCGAAGAGTGCTGTCATTCAATATGCGATTCTCAACGATGAGATTGCCTGGGCCAAGCCCATTTACGAGTCTCTTCCTCGGGAACCCAGCCCGGAGACCGTCGGCACCACTCTTCTTTGGGATGCAGCCCAGGGCAGTAGTATGTCGTCACTTGCAGAGAAAGTCAAGTCCTGGACCGGGGCAAACTCACTAAAGGAGGCCCTTACTATTGCCCATGTAAACAGTCTTATCCAATATGCAAACTCCGTGTCAAGCCCCCAGCTGGCTACCGATTATGCTAGATTGGCGGAGCACTGGGGTCTCATCCCTGATGAAAAGACACATCTGCTGCAGTTGGAGTCGTTCATACAGGCTGGCAATGTGGAACAGGCACTTGCAATTTTGGAGGATGAGATTGATCCCAGCATCCTAGCCAGTGACCATTTACCCCTGGCTAACAGACTCATCACAATGCTTTGCTTGTCGGAACAGAAAGACGAGTTATTTCAACAAATCTCATCCCTCCTTGACCCACTTTTCCAGGAGAATGTGACGCTCAATGCAGAGACCATTGCTGCATTGACGCGCATGCTGCTTTATCGCCACGACTGGGATGCCGTATCTGAGCTCCTTCGTCCCCGACTAGGAAGCCTGGATGGTGAAGGCAAAGGAATGATCCGTACCGCGCTGACAGACTATATCATGGATATGGGTGAGACAGATGACAATGTGTGGGAGGTTTATCAGCTTCTCAAACTCGCCTTCTCCGAGACAGGTGTCAGCGTGCGCACCGAGATTATGTGCTCTTTCTTCGAACGAAAGCGTAGTGACTTGGCTTTCTTGGTCTTTGGACACATGCGCCAGGCCGAGGACCTGAGTCGCCGACCCAAGCCAGACACCTATGCTCGATGCTTCCAGGGGTTGGCCCGCACGGCTGACGCAGCTAACCTGGAGCTTGTCCACAACATGCTCAAGCTTGATCTGGAGGTGGAACTCAACACGCGAATCTTCAACGGGCTGATGCTCGCCTACGCGGCTTGTGAGATGCCGGATAAGAGTATGGAGATCTTTAAACAGATCTTGCAATCGGATGAAGGGCCTTCACAGAAGACCATCGCGATCTTCTTCAAGGTGTGTGAGAAGCACCACAATGGTGTACAGGAGGCGATCAAAATGATGGCGAAGGTGAAGAAGCTGGAGATTACGATCGACCGCCGACTCTATACCGCATACATGGAAGCAGTCGCTTCCCAATGCGAGTTCGATATGGCGACAGAGGCTATCAACAATATGCAAGCGGAGATTGGAGTGGCCCCTACAAGTACTACGTGAGTGTTCCGATATCAAAATCTAGATCATGCATATGCTGACTTTTGTAGTATTGGACTGTTCTATAATGCAATCCCGTATCAGTACTGGAAGGATGAGGTCGAGAAGTGGGCATCTGAGAAATACCCAGAACAGTGGAAGCACTTGGCTGAAACACCCCGAAGCGAGCATGAGGAAGGACTGAAATTTGATAGCATCACGAATGAGGTGTGGGTTTAGTATAAATACTTTACGCTTGACGAGGATGACAGTGTACACTACCTATATTACCAGTGTCGCAGTGGCGAAAACTACATAATTGTATAACACGGATTACCAGGTCTGTTCCCAAGGTTGTTTCAAGACTTCTAATAATGAATATAAAGTTGTGCCGTTTGACCAGATTAATCTCTGCGTGATCTGATTTCAAAATTCCTTCGGGATAAACAAACTATACCACGACAACAAATCAACAGGAACATCCCATCAAAGGTTCAAATCATCGACCGAAAAGCACAGATACCGCTTGCGAGAGCCCAAATTCGAGCTTTTTAGGCTTACGCTGCTTCTTCCATCTTGGCCTCATCATACGTGGGGGAAGAAAGCCATAACCATAAATTCTTGCACGCTCCTGCACGGCCATTTGCCACATTGACATCG
This sequence comes from Penicillium pulvis, assembly GCF_028828015.1. Classification (NCBI taxonomy): domain Eukaryota; kingdom Fungi; phylum Ascomycota; class Eurotiomycetes; order Eurotiales; family Aspergillaceae; genus Penicillium; species Penicillium pulvis. Next base: position 988,669 of record NW_026643072.1, read on the forward strand.
CCCAGGTATCAGGCAATCGATTCACCAACTGCTGACATTTCTCCTTGGCAAGGAACATAATCAGAAATCGATCATTCGGCCACGGCTTGGTGGGATTCAACTCCCGGGGATTAAACCGGAAAGACCAGAGTCCATCAATAATCCAACCAAATACATTACTAACAAGCGGGAAATTGCGGAAGAACTCATCCGGCATCTCATCAAGGATTACCTCAAACATCTCATCGCTGTGGAAGGTTTGATTGAATGCGGCGGCTCGCAGTGCATATGGCTCACGGCTATTAGGTCTCGAGTGCAAGGGTGCAGCCGGGTCGCCGTGTTTCGCTAGGTATTTGAATGCAGCGATGTTCTCGCCGAGTGCAGCGTACATCAAGGGGGTATAGCCTTGCTTGTTGATATTGGTTGGTTTAGATCTGGCATTCTTCTCGAGCCATTCCATGAAGGCTTCACCGTCGGGATTGTGGCGGGCTGCTTCGTGCCATGAACTCGTGTCCGCTCCCGTTAACCAGGGTGTGAAACGCCCGAGATTCGGTTCATCTACTACTGCGGGTATAGGTCGTTTATGGGCCTTTTCTTGATCCATCACGACATCGCCGATGTTGACTTTGAGCTTTTGCAAGAGCATATCCGCATGTTTGGCGGATAGAAAGGCGCACATTTTGAGCTTAAGTCGACGATGCTTCAATGACCAGCCGAGATCCCACTTTTCGACATCCCTGCTCTCCGCCAACTTGTCGATAAGCTTCTCGAGTCCCTTCTGGTTGCCGCTTTCAAGAAGAGTAGCGAGAGGATGTTTATCTTCCTGATATCCAATGCGGAGGGCAGTGGAATAGAAGAAGTCCTCGACAGGCATCACGTCAAGCATGTAGTCCACGACGGGCTGACAATTCTCCAAGATTGCCCAAGTCAAAAAACTTACTCCATTCATATCATATCCGCCTATTGGAATCAACTTCGTTTCCACGAGGAAGTGAAAGCATTCGACACAAGAAGTTGCGGCTTGAATGGCGACATTCGATTTTTCGAGTCCTGGGACCCGGAATATTTGCATATTCCATGGACTATTGGCATCAGCTCTGACCTCGGCTCGAGAGGGATAGCATTGTAATTCATGAGTCTGAAACTTCTTCCATTTGGACATGGAACTCTTTACCCAATTATCCACTACATTCCGCATGTAGTCACTCATCAAACGGAGGCCATGCAATGTATGGATAATGTCAATCTCGAGTGTTTCTTCGTCGTCCTCTTGGAAATTGAGGAGTCTGTCTAGCATTTCGAACAGAATATCCACTGGTAAGGTTTCCAGGCGCGTTTGATTGACGTATATGACAATTTCTGGAGGCGCAACCTCTCTACCAGGGTCAAGCAGGAATTCCTGCAGTTCCTGAAACTCCTCCTCAGAGAGCATTGCCGACGCATCGGTCGAGCCAAACTCGCCGTAAACGTAGCGCCGGAGCTTATCGACAAGAAAATTGAGGAATTGTTCCCAGGGACTCAAGATTACAAGGTCATCTGGATACCCTTCAAGCGATGCATCCGCTGAATCCGAATCATGCATAAAGGCATTGTCAACCTCGAGGCTACCAGTTCCCTCGTACTCAAGGTTCTGGGGCTCAGACATCTTCTCTCAGGTGTGGATGGAAACGAAGACAACAGTGGGGTCAAGAGAAGGAGCATGAGCAGATAGCATACAAGCTGAAGCGTGTCTTTGCGGAAGCAGAAGCTCTCTTAAGAAATAACAATCTGAAGTTTCTTTGAGACGAAAGCCGAGCCATTTTCAGCCATGAAAGAGCTCTCGGTATTATGAAAGAGACCGTTGATAAAGTTACCCAGGACTGGACTCGATTCACAAATCAGAACGATTCCAAGCATTAAACTAACGCAGTGAGTCTGGCTTTTATATTAATGGGAGTCCTGACTACGGAAGCTCTGGTACTCAAGGGACAGCCGCTTTATGTTCAGGGCAGGGTGCTTATCATTCTACATGATTCAGCATTATTGGAGGCCGAGCTTCGAGGTTTTCTTTGATGCTTAATCAGAGAAGAACAAAGAGCGAATTTGATGAAATCGTGGGTATCTTTGATTTTATTTCAAAAAATTTTAAAAGTATATTATTATTTTATTATCATAAAATTTGGGGTTCAAAGTTGCAATTCAATTATAAATCTCATGTCAAGCTGATCTTGTGCCTTGCTATTGATCCTACGAACGCTGGCTAGAGAGCTCCTTTGTAGACAGCGCTGAGGTAAGACCACGGAGATATAGCTGAAGATAGGATGCCGAAGTAACATGGATCCGGGTTGACATCTAACATAGCGAAAAAATATCATCAACCCAGGAATTGTAGAGAGACTTGGGTGTTTTGAGGCAAAAGGGAGCCGTGTAAGGTTTGCAGGCTTTCCTTCAGGTGGTCTCTCGCCAACTGGCGAGTAGCTGACCTACAGAGATACGATTTTCATACTTGGGCACCTGGACATATTTCTGCGCACATTTCACACATGGCATGGGATCCATTGTAAAACTCTGTCTCTACAATCCAATTCATAGTCACATCTGGAAAGTCAAGACATCGATCGGCCGAAGGATTTATTTACGCCGGCAATGCTGCCGGCTCAAGTGGCCCACGAAGAGTATGATGCATTCATTTTGGGGACTTCGCAAACCTCACACTTTGAAAGCTACCTGGTCGATGGCCTTTTCAGTTAATCCGCTTCATAGACCAACTTTGATAAATAGTAGGCTGAGATATATATGACAATAACATGAATACTCGCTATAAGTCAAGCAGTCCAAAATGCGATGATAGGTATAATATGTACAGATATGTAAAATCGGACTCTCCGAAAATAATGCAAGGTTTGTAGATAGCCATTATAGACTAAAAATGGCACTGCGCTTCTTTCCTTGCGGATACACGATTAGTGCAGCAACGAATAGACCGACTGAAATGCCGATGGCTGTTTGGATCATTCCGTAACCTAGGGAAAGGAGCGAGGTTTCATTACTGGAACTGGTCGTGCTGGAGGCAGTTCCATTAGCGACCTCCTCGGCATACTCCAACCCGGAAATAATCGATCCGGAAGATGCTAGACCGGATGGCACCAGAGTGAAGATACCCGGGATGATAGCGGCGGCAGCGTGACCATGCCAAATACGACTGTACAAATTGGCTAGCAAGCCAATAGTGAAAGCACCGACCGTGTTGGCAACTTGATTGGAGCCGAGCTTCTTCGTACTGAAGTAATTGGTCACATAGCCGCAGACACCCAAGAAGACTGTCGCAGGCAGCTGTTTGAGCTTGGCCTGGTTGAGGAGGGCGGCGAACAGACAGAAGAGTGCGACGAAGGGGAAGTGCTGGATGTATTCGTTGCCCCAGTCGTTAACCGCACCAGAACAGGTTTGCTGAGTTGTAGCATTGCTATCCATCAGTCCGTAGATCGTGGTGCCGACTGTGACACCGTATCCCAGGAAGAGGGAGTAGATGATGGTGTAGACCAAGCGAATTGAGCCAGCGTTCATCTGATGTGATTGCAGTTCCAGACTACTACTCAGCACAGCGAAGCCGGGAAGAAGCATGGCGATGGAGGATTCCGCCATCGCGGCAAAACAGAATACCCGTTCGCCGTTATGCTGGATACTTCCGAATGCACGCGAGAGGAACGAAGTCAAGATGGCTGCGGACACCTCCAGCACATTTGAATAGGTAGCTGATGATGGAGCCAAGATATGCTGCATAACTCCCACAATGCAGCCCAGAAGGAAGATGATGGGAAGATCGATTGGGCGGGCAGAGAATGAGTATGGACCAACCGCAACACTAGCCAGGCCAGTTAGGAGAACGCGCGTCCACGGTCCATATCGTGGCTTGCGCTGCATAATCGCGTCAAGGTCTTGTGTGGCTTGGTCCACGCTGACAATATCGTGCACCACATTTTTGTACACGTTATGTGTTTCGGCTAGGCGAGAGAGATCCAGTCCCTGGGTGACGCGAATAATCTTCACCTCAGCAGTGCGGGTGAGCGGATCATCGAAAGACATGAACATACAACCAGGAATGTACATAAACTGAGCATTGACTTCCAGCACGTTGGAAGTCATCATCATATACTCCTCCAATCGATGAGTCGGCGCACCATATTTCATCAACGCACGGCACAGCTGCATAATATACTGTTGCCGCGCCAAGATAGCAGCAATATGTACCGTCAGCTTAACATTCTTATGGCTCTTCCGCTTCTGCTTCTTTCTCTCCTTAGGGTTCATAGGTGCCGGCCCTTCGGCCCCGGGTACTCCAACCCGACCCATACCCATCGAAGCCGAGATCAGCGAGGATGTATAAGCATGACTCGATTCCCTCTTCTTCATCGGAGGCTTCAACGGCAGATTGGGCAGATTGAATTTGCTGCCATTCTTGCTACCTGCTTCACCCGCCTCTCCGTTGTTATACCACTTGATCTTTTCTTTCTTTCCCGGCGGCGGCGTCCCACCGGGTGTCCCACCGGGTGTAGACGTACCCGGCGTTTTCGACGGAAGAGTCTCCGTCTCAGGATCTGTTTCAAACGAAGTTGTCGCAACACTCATCCTGCTGGCACTCTCCAGATTATTGGCATAGACGCGCAGCAAATGCGAAAGCACACTCCCGTTCAATGGAGTCGATTCACCCATATCTCCGGGGGTTGTCGTGCCCGACGGGACTTCCGATGATGCATTTCGTCGATGATGGTGACTCCCCGGTAAACCGAGATGCCGGACCAATAGTTGAGCCTGGGCATCGTGATCATGAGAATGTAATCGTTCCTCCTCGTCGTTGGCTTGGCGAGCAGCGAAACTTCGGAGGTCGTCAGTTGCTCCGAAGTACTCCGTGGAGAAGCCTGCGCCTTCCAACCCATCTTCCTCTCGTTCATGAGGGCGGCCCAGCCGCTCGGCTATTGTTTGGCTTCGATTTCTGATGCGTTGACTGGCGGTTCTCCATCGTTGACTGAAGCTCGATGTACTTGGTTGTTCACTAACTTCATCGCGAATGGCGATTTGGGGGATATCGGCGTGGGTTGTAGAACTTTCCTCATCGCCTTGTGTGGAGTCCAAGGAAGGTTGGTGAGGGGACGAAGGAGCTTTCTCCTGGGGATCGGATAGCTCGGGCATGTTGAACTTATTTTCACTGGGTCTGCGGATATCCTCGGAAAAGTCGAATGTCTGGGGTAAACCCGATTTCTCAATAACTATGCTCAGGTACCACGAAGTACGTATGTTGTCAAATGACAAAGGCGAGTTGATGAAGAATAGAAATACAGCCGCGAGGACTAAAACCCCACAGACTAGCCAGCTTCATATCCTGGGGTGAAAAAAAGACAAGAGAACAAACTTCATAAAAGGGGGCTAAGTGGGGAAAGCGCTGTATTTAATTGAAGCCGGGCTAGGACCAGACTGTCTAAATTTCCAGACCCACGTCGCTAACGCAGGTTGAAGTCATAAGGGAACGCGTCAGTCAAACACCCGTGGCGCCTTTTCCCTCTGGGGCGTTTTTTGAAAATCTTCTAGTGGTTTTAGAATTTTTGTTCCCTTGTTCCTGGTTTAGATCCATGGTTATACTCGGCCATGATATTGGAGAGGGGATACCATAGAATCACATAGAAATTCGGAGATGTCAGTACTTCATGAACCTCGGTTTATGCAGTCTTATGCTCACATAAAGAAACAAGCTTCAACTGCCACTAACGTTCCGGCCAATACTGTGTACTATTCTAATATTGGACTTTCTGTGGCCAATTTGCGCGTTTCATTCTGTGCGGTGGGACCAACGTCGCCCCACCCAATCCATGGGCCCAGAACCATTTATGCAATATTGGATATTTGTACTGTGAAGCCTACTTTAGGAATAATCGATGGTCCATCTTTCACGTCATTGAAATCAATGGAAACCGGGTAGTTCCCGTGTCGATCAGGAGAGAGATACTTATCCGGATTTTATAGTTCCTAGTTCATGGGGTACATGAACTACAGTAAACTTCAGCCACCATGTCAGAAATCTCTTAGTATTAAATGGCTGTTCCTGCGGCTCTAGAGCCGAGGATCCTTCCGATAAGAGAGTTCTAGAACTTATGTGTATATATAATTAGATCCCTAGCGTCGTGGCGCCCATGCCCGGATGTACGGAATTACCGACCCGTTACAATCCCGACGACATCCAAACCTAGAGTGGGACTCTTCAGCGCTGAATATACTTCCGACTATATATACGAGTCCGCGGGCCCCGTTATCATGATTTCATTTGTACGGACTTGCCAAGATCTAATAACTCAAAAACCAAGCAGAGTACTGTAGCACCGCCTCAAATCGTGGCTGCCTGCTCACGCGCTATTAATCTCCTCCAGTAATAATCCTGATAGCAAGCTCTTGGCAGGTTACCAGCCCCTCTTCCACCCCCGCGCGCACCTAGGCAAATGCTCGAACCTGTCCGATATCACACCACACCATAGCTAGCATAGTATGGAAGAAAAAAAGATCACATAATACTACATTCTTCCCCCCTTTCTCACCCCTACCCCCATAATCTCCCCCCCAAACTTGACCATAACAATCCCAACTATGCTATCATGCCAAACCCACCACTCCAAGCCCCAGACCACCCCATCGCGCTCCGCCGCTCGCACCTCCTTGCCCCCGCTCCAGACAGATTAACCAACACTCCCACGATTCTCCGCATAACCCGCGAGAACACCGTCTCTGGTCGCGACTTCAGCGTACACCAACTACGCACACATGAAGAAATCAACAGCCCAAGGCGCCACGCCCTCCTCTTTACCGTCTCCGGTCGCTTCTGGAGTAACTCCCAGTTACGCGAGATCCGCGATACTAGCGGGCGCCCCTTACTTGAACTCCGCCGCCTCTGGTGGAAAGGCCAGTGGTCCGTTCGACGGGCAGGCGGATCCGGAGGGGACCTACTCCTCGCAGAGATGCGGTGGGGAATAGGAATGAAGATGGGAGTGAGATTTGAGAATGCGCTGCTGCGCGGCGCATGGGATCGAGAAGAAATTGCCGAGATGAATATGAATCTAAATCGCAGTGGTCATAATCGCAGCCTCAGTCTCGGTAGTCCTTATAGTCGACGGGGTGAACATCGTCAATTAAGGGCTAGCCGTGCTCGTCGGCAACCGCAACCGGATCCTGTATCGGGTGGTACTTCTAATTTGCCGAGCTATGATCATGCGGATCACGGGTCGCCTCCGCCGTATAGTATTGTTATGGCCGAGGACCATGCGCAGCAGAGTAGTAGTGGGAGTGGCGGTGGCGGGGGGAGCGGTGGAAGTGGGACTGAGAGTGATGATTCTCTGTCAGATGATGATGAGAAGGCGGGTATACGCGATTGCCCGCTTCCTTCGTATGACTCTGTGCGACGCATGCGCCGATTTTCGAGTCACTCGTTGCGCGATCTGCTTGATGCCATTGAGCCACCCGGTGAACCGGCCCCCGCCTCTTCGTCTTCTTTGTCATCGCCCAGACCGCGCTCCGAAGGTGCGATCGATACCAAGGTGGAGCTTAAGCTCGTTCAGCAGAGTAGTAGCTTTGCAGCCGTGATGATGGGGGAGAAAAAGATTATCCATGTCCGGCGAGAGAAGGTCATGGATTATAACTTGTCAGGGCCGGTCCCGAAATGGGAGGTGGAGGTTGCCGAGGGAGTCGATCTGTTACTGGTGAGTTGTGACCTAGACTATTCCCTTACTTCCAAGGTTTTATATGGTACTGATTCATGTGCAGGCGACAAGTATTGTCCTCATTTTGGCAGAGTCTGTGAAGCATGAATATCGAATGAGGACGAACTAGTAACATAGTCACATATGGGGACGATGATTCTTGATGACTTCTAACGACTACGAGACGATGCATTTACATTACGAGAGTTACAGCGAATTTCAAATGTGGCTGCCCCCATCGGGGACACCACGCCAATGCTCAATTGGAATATCCAATAAACTTTTCCAAACCATACATTCGTCATAGAGATACAGTCTGTTCGACTGCCCCGTGTATTAGGTATATTCGTTTTTTGCATCAAGTCCCATCAATAATGACGGACATGGAAAGTTGAGCTGAACAAGAGAGCCAACGGAAATTGAAACAAAAACAACAGTGATCGTAGATATTCTACGACTGGATCTTTTGCAAGCGCTTGGTCATGCTGTGGCGGTCCGTTAGCATACGTTAAGAAGAAGGGAAGGGATGAACTTACAAGTCAAAGAAGGAGAACTGGCTGGGGTGGTTGCCATACTCGTACACGAAACGGCTAGCCAGGTAGCTACCGAAGATAGCACGCAGGTAGTTTTCGGGAACCTGTAAAAGACACAGTTAGAATTGATGGTCGTGAATTGAAATTGGGGGGGAAGCATACCCGTTCCAAGATGGTCTGCAGGCCGATCTTGTTCAGCAGCAGGTGAGGCAAGGCATCGCTCAGGACGGATTCGCGGAGAGCAATATTGTCCCAAAGCTCGGTCTGCTGGAGTTCCTCATCAAGCTTGGTGATGGCCAAGCTGAGACGGTCACTCAAAACACTGCGCAGCACACCAGTCTGCTCGTGCTCGCGCCAGATTGCCTCAAACTCGAGGGTGGCGTTAGACTTGATGATCTCCTGAACCTGCTTGACGTAGGCCTGGTAGAACTCAGGGACAGTACCGTCCTCACCGACACACATGTTGGCGACAAACTCGGGATCGTTGAACGACAACGAGGCAAGAACCTCCAGGGATGAGGAAGTCACACCACCCTTGTTGGCGGAAGCATCCTTGAACAGAATGCAGTTGGCCTTCTCCAAGCGCAGCTTGCTGTCCTGGGTGATGAACAGGTTGGCACCCTCAACAATGTAAGGAAGAATACACTTGTTGTCCTGGATAAGCTTGCCGACAGTGGACAGGTCGATAGACTCGGGCCGGCCACCGCAGGGCACGAAGACGTCGAATTTCTCCTCTGAACGCAAGTGGAAGGTGTTGCGGAAGATCATACCATTGTGCACCACCTCACCACTAGGCAGCCTGACGTTCTTCTCGTCGACCAGAACCCGGTATCCGACAGGAGAAAGCTTTGACACGTCAAACTCGGAGATCATCGCACGTTTCTTGGCGAGACGGATCAGCTCCTGGGGATCAAGACCCTGCATATCGACAATGACACCAGATCCATCAACAATCGCACCATACTTCTCGTTGGAGAGCAAGATCTCGTTGGATCCGAGATCACCATCGGGGCCACCGGTCTGCAGCTTGAGCATAGTGGAGGGGTCGATGTTAAGCTTGCGGTAGATTCCAAGAACGTACTGGCGCACTGAGAGGGTAGTCATGCCGTAGGCATCGTGGGGGATACCACCCAGCTTGGGGCTCTTGCCGGTGAAGAAAGACTTCCACCAGGGGGCACCTCGGGCACGAGCGTGCTCGGTAGCCCAGTCGACCAATTCGGCGGTGTTCTCATCGGGACCCATGAAAAGGATCTCGTCTTTGCCGTGCAAGTCCACAATGGGGTCTTTGATACCGGGGCTAACGGGTGGCAACAACAAATCCAAAACACTGTCAATGTACTTCTCGAAGGCGACCCGCGCCTTGTCCTGGTGAGCCACATCCAAGAGGATGACACCCTTGGCACCTCCCTCAGGAATATCCTTGTTCTTGCGCTGCTGTGTGTTGGCCAAATTGTAGTTCTCGTCGAAGAGCGAGCGAGCATTGATGCTGTATGCCTCCTTGTTCCGGCTCTTCACAATACGAATACCACCACGGGCGATGTCTCGGAATCGCAAGTGGAAGCCGCGGAACTCAGAGCTAATGACCAAGAACATGCCGTAGAGGGGTTGAGGGTACTCGTGCTCCGGCAGGAAGTCCGGCTTCAGGCGGAAACTCAAGGCAACCTTGGTGGGGGTGAAGAAGTTGGTCTTGAGAATGGATGAGTTGAAGACACGGAAGGAGGTCATAACCATCTCGTCGTGCTCGTTCATAGTAGTGCTGCGGATCAGCTGCTTCAGCTTGGCTCCGTCCAGCACCTCGTCAACCTGGAGACGCAGGTAACTGAGGGTGGGTAGGAAGTCATCTCCAGTGGGGCCCTGGGTCTGTACATAGTGGGTGTTGGCGAAATCCAAGTAGAGCTTGTGGATCAACTCCGGGTAGTTGTTGATGATCTCGAAGATGTAGTCCGCAGTAAATGTTTCAGTGCGCAGACGCTTCTTGATCTTCGAGAGCAATTCGGCGTGAACACTGTTGTTGGTGTCTAGGAGAGCGGAGAGAGAGGTGTATTCAGAGCCAAGGCGGTTTAAGAACTGCTGCACAAACACCCACGCGCAGTGGGCGTAGATGGTCTCCTGCAAGCTGAGACGGCCGCTGGCAAAGTGTGCTTGGAATCGGTTTTGGGGAATACAGTACAGAAGCGAGACCTCCTTCATAATCTGATGGATCGCAGCCTCAATTGGGGGGTACTTGGCTGAGATCTCGCCCTCCGAGGGGCGCAGGTACAGGGAAATAATTGTGATGCCGTTGGAGAAGTGCTCGAGGTACTTGCGCGAGCTGGTCAGGCGGTAGTAGTGGTACAGATCCGACAGAGCGCTAAACAAACCCATAGCGGAGCCCTGGCGGTAAGCAATGACTAGGCGCTTCTCCCGGCTGCCCTCAATCTCGAACATCTCAATCACAGGACCAGTGCGGCTGACAGCGGTGGTGATGATTTCTTGATAGATCGCCTTGGTGTTGGGGGTGGCCTTCTGCAAGAAGCGCTTCTCACCAATGATATCAATGTCGGTCTCATTCGGGTCGGGGTTGGGGTTGGCGAATTGACACTTGTACACGAAGTAGCAACGAAGTTGCTGTCCATTGTTGCCGGGGAGGGCAGTGGGCGAGCGGAAAGTCTCGACACGGTAGCTGTTCGCACCCTTGGAGTTGTTGATATACTTCTCATCGATGCGCTGCTCGTAGCGGGGACCGTCCACTGAGGAGACACCGGGCCTGCTGGTGTCAATGTAGACGGCGTGGTCCTCCGCTTCCTTATCCAGACGAATCTCGAGCTGCTTGTCATCACGAGCATAGGCGGCGACCTTGGCGGCATAGAGGGAGAGGATCTGGGTGACGATGGCATCGACGGTCTCGGTCTGGAAGTAGGTATCATCGATACCCAGCATGTTGTAGAACCAGGTAGTTTCGGAGATGACGAAATCACTGGGGAAGAAACCCTTCTCCTCCAATTGATCCATCACTGTTTAAAGGTTAGATTTTTGCTTTTTTGAGACGGGTCATGGATTATGAGGATTGCGCTTACCTTGCTCCATCTGCTTCTGCTTGCCCTCGAAGGTGGCCGCAATATAGCCCGGGTCTTCCTCCGACAGTACACGGTGAGGGGTACCCGGAACACCCAAGTGAGTGGGCTGCGGCGACGGTTGCCGCAAAGCAGCACCTACAGCATGATCAAGGTGCTTGTTGTGAGGGTATCGCTGGAAACCGATGGGAGTGCCAGTGCCGGAGCTTCCGTCGAAGAGCTTAGGCAATGGGTGGGCAGGCAGAGAGGCGCCATTGGAGGCCTCCGACAATGGGGTGGAGGGGGCAGGGGAAGACATGGTCTGAAGACTCTAGATTGAAGAAGAAAGAACAGCACGCTGTCAAGAAAAAGAGTCAGAGCTGGATAGGCACGTGGGGGACAGATAAGGATTCTTTCAAGAATGCGCGCTTATCGGATTGCAGCTGCAGCTTGTTTGGGAGTGGAATCCCCATTCCAAGTGGAACCGGGAAGGAAACTGTGGATTGATCCCGGACCGGTGTAGGAAAGGGAAGATAACCAGCAGGTTGGGAAAGATAACAGGCAAGGGGGGGCGAGGGTTTAAACTTACTGTCGCCATGGACTAAAGGCGAGATGTATAGATCAAAAATGATCGAGGGGTATGTTATGGAAGCTAAGAAATCCGGGGAATCGTGACTTCTTTATATACCTCCCCCAATTCCATGGAAACAAATTAATGAAATAAATGTAATAAAATTCAAATAAAAAAAAATCTAAAACCTGGAATCCCGATGCTAGGCGACCTGATCCAACGACGCCTGAACGGTCTCGAAGCCCTTGATCCGCGGCGACTCCACCGGTCAATGCCCCTCATGACTAAGATCCGGCGATAGGCGCGCTCTTGATTGGCAGCGAACGCCCCTCCTTCCGAGGGTAAAGCCGACTGGAAAAATCCCGCTGCGTCATGCGGGCCGAAAATAGAGAAAAGAATTGCCTCACATGGTCTGGAGCAATGAAAATACTGGAATAATAGACGAAATTAGCCTCACTAGCACAGTCCAATTACGAAACCTGCGGGCTACAAGACAAAGACATGATACTAAAAAAAGTAACCGATAGATAAGAATGTGGCGGAGAGAGTTAGACAAGATCAAATGGGGCAGTCCATTACGAACTACTGGAATTGAATGATCACCTGAGATGATCACACTGTACCTGAGCCGAGCTTAATACCTGCCACGTTGTGTGTATATGGTGGTTCCAATGCATAATGAGGTGATTTACGTCGAACATCGTGGAATGCGATGTGTCATGGAAAATAATGGCATCAGTTTTTAAATGCCTCAATTCTTAGTTTGTCCAAGATTTCCCCAGCCTTACCAGTTTAGTGTCTGATCGAGCATTGGAAAGTCCGGGGGATTTTCGTTAGAAGTGCAAAGCTCTGGGCGATTTAGTCAGTGATTCCCTTGCCCTTCCCCATTCAGGATTAGTTGTGACCCGGCCCGGCGACACATTTCTCTCCAACCGGTACCTGGATCGTCCTATGCGGGGTAAAGCCCACTTTCGATCCAAGGACGTTCGCACGTTTCTTCCCCAGAGCGAATCATTGAAGCGGCTGGTGGCTGGTTCCCCAACGGAACCTTGCAGAGTCTTCACTAAGCCCCCCAAGCCTAGCGGGGCCTTTACGTGATAACGATAGCGCTCGGCGTGATCGCGATTGGAAGACACTTCCGACCGGCGAGAGATGAGGTAATGGCTTTATCCTCTAGGGGAAAGGATATTCCGGACCCCGATGACGTGAATAATGAGGTTTTTTCTGGGAGGTATGAGGCCAATTCGACTTTTTGGTGACTCACAGCTGGGGGAGCACAAAAGAAGACCTCATTACGGGATGGCCTCAATTGGTCATGGGGACCCATTCGCCTTGTAAAACCACCTGCGAACGCCCAACACGGGAAGGGTCGATATCCAGATGGGAACCTTTGTGCTGATGGGGAAAGTGGTCGGGTGATGTCTTCAAGGTACCTGGGAGAAACGTTGGGGGAGCTGAATCAGAATATTGGCGGGACAGCGTACCCCCTGAAAGATGCCCTGGACAGTGTCCCTATGTTAGGCTACCAGTGCCCAAGGAATGTTGAAGAGAAATCATTTTCATCCCCAAGCATCTTCAAGGTTCATGATAAGGATCTCTCCAACCAACATGGGTTTCTTGTTTACAGATACTCGCTGAAATTAATCTCCATTTATAAGGGAGGGGTCACAGTTGAGCAAGTACCCAGTACACGGGCTGATGTGCATGCATTACGGTGTGTTGTACGTCCTGGTCGAACAGCTCACCACGGTCATAGCGGTGATGCGGTGAAGGATTACTATGGGAACTCCAGACCGACACGGATGCCTACCAGTTAGGATTCGTCATTTGAGAATGTGATATACAAAGATTGCAGGGAATCACAGGAAACGACAGATAACAGGGAACGGCAAATAATAGGATAACAGGATAGTAATAGGGGACTAGAAATCATATTCCCGGTCCTATATCCCCATATCCCTCATTTGCCGAAGAATGCGCCCAGTACTACGGAGTCCCGGGATCCTGGAAATCCGAAGCTGGGGCTGGAGCTGGTATGGAGCTCCCCCAGAGACTCCCCCAGAAATCCCATTTCAGAATCCCCCCTTGAATAGGAGAGTGCATTGCAGGAGATTTAAATAGTAGCTTGCACTATGCAACGCCCCTTGAATCCGGGGAAAGCAAAATCTTGGGACGTTGTTGATCATGGCCTAGAACCTCAACTAATCAAAGACAATGAAAATCCCGATTCAGACGGATAAACTATGAATCGGTCTTCCACCGCTCCTCCGGTTATCCACTTGCTATAACCGCCCCTTCTCTCCACACGGGATATTCCTGCTGCATACGGTGCGTAACACTTCCCCCTGTTCCATATGAAACACTCCGACGAAACCACTCCTGGATATGGATCTTACGATTCAAAGTCGTTGTTCTCCGTCGCAACTTAGTTTGATTAAAACTCCTTGATTTTTACACGTTGTACGCCCCGACAGCTTGGTTGACGGGAAGATCACTGTGCCGAGGCCGGCTTTTCTCCGGTTGATTAGAAGGCTGCTACAGTAGAAGGGAAATCAATTTCCACCAAGTCTATTTGTCTTTGCCCCAAGTTCACAAAATTTGGGACTTGCCAATCCCCCGTGAAAGCGCCGGCATTCTAGGCCCGGTTCCCCGGAGCCCCTAGAAGCCAGACTAGTGGCCCATAAACCCGGAGAAGAGCTGATCCATCGACTTTTCTTGCCCCCTGGGTCCTAATTGGGTTTTTTAATGGGTCCTTTTCCCCACACTTGCAACGCGTCAAGACTTCAGACTTCCCCAGAGGGATGATGATTAGAGAGGGCGGGTATTCCGCCCTTACGGAGAAAGGAATCCCTGGTCAGTACAATGGATGAGAATGAGGCGATCGGGCTTGGCTTAGACGATCTTTTAATTTAGTGCTTTGGATTGGTACCGGGTACTTTCTGATTCCATATCTTTACTCCACAGGGTGATTTGTTCAGTAGAATTTGGATTTTAAGAGAAAAAAGAAAAGAAAAAAAGGGAGATGGAGGTAATATAACTACCGTCCGGGGGGCATCCAGACTCTTTGCTTCACTGCTCTCAGACCCTTATCAGACTTCAGCCAACACAACGTGTACACCTTTCATTCACTCTCTCATTCACTCACAGTCTAGCCCGCTTACTATCTTCCTTATCTCTTCCATCCCCCAGACCTTCTCCGTCAGCCTTAACTTCTTCTTCGCTCTTCACCACCAACCTCTGCTCATTCCACGATTTTCCATCTAAGTGATTTGCTTCAAGGATTGTGGTTTTCATGTGAGTTGATCCTTCTCGGCATTAACGCTTGTTACATCATAAACATCGCCCCCAGTTCCGGTCCACCGAAAAAAAAAACATCCCTCGGGCGGTTTCGGAAGATCCACAGAGCGCACTCCATATATTCATCCACAAATGCTAATAACTTATTACTTATTTAGCCCGAAAATCCCCAGATTTTCAACTTCCGAATTTCAACGAAGCTCCAGCAATTCGCCTCAGCTTTTTCGTTGCCGAGGTATCACACCGCAATCAAACATACAAGAGATCAAGCTCCCCAGCTCCACTCTCTACTTCCACCTCACCTCAAACCATATCTCCAATTCACTCAACACTCAACCTTCAAATCAATCATAATGGCCTACGTCGCTACTCCTCAGTCGACTCCCATGTCCTTCGCTCCCCCAATTTCCTCTGATGCCCTGATGTCCTTCTCTCAGGACATCTCCAAATCCATCATGGCCGGCAACAAATCTTCCAAGAAGCTCGAGGACGGCATGCCTCCCGCTCCTCCTCCCTCGCCCATCTCCTTCGCCGTCGACAGCAATGGCAAAGCGTCAAATATCAAGCATGAGAAAATCCCAAGTCTCAGCCTTGAGTAAATGAAACAATGGTCTCAGATGTCCGGTGTACAGTCTTGCTTTCTCGCTGTACGAACACTATGACGTGGATCTTGTCATCACCTTCCACTTTTTTTTTCTATCTTTATGCTCAGCGGGTCATGAGCGTTTGCGACTACATACGAATACGGATATCGATGGTCCAACTCGATAATGTTACACGGCGAAGGGACAAGGGCTGGCCCCGTTGGACCGATCGAATCGTGCTTCAAACTTATTAATCTTCGTTCTTCCCGGGATACATCGCGATGCTCTTCTTTTGACTTCCCTTCTTGTATTGCATCAGCGTGGCGGCGTGAAATCACTTTCAACCCCAGGAGGCTTTCATTGACTCTGGGTTTTTGCTTGTTTTCTCTCTTTTGAGGGTTGGTTACAGAAAAATTAGGGGGGGGTTCGGTGTTTGGAATTCCCTCGGCTTATTTCCAGAAACAATAAAAATTTCTTATTCTAATTACCTTTGTTTTGGTTTAGATTTTAGTGGATAAGGACTGCATCAGTCTTTTCCTCATAGAAGGCTCCACTTGTGGATTACATCTTTATGATCTCAGAACGTGGTAATTTAAGGCGAAAGTACAAATTAATTTCGCTTATAGCGACCTTCTAGCTGCGTACTAGTTGCTTCGGTGCATAGTGGATGGGGACCTTTGACAAAAGTACGTAGACCCACCGGACTTCCCCTACGAACGCTTCCTAGTCTGGCGAGGTACATTTCAACCACGCCAATCGAAGAGATGTACACGGTACAAGAGGCTCCGATCCTCTGCTCACCGACAAAACGAACATATCCTGCTTTTCATGTTGTTGAGTGGGAACCGGTCAGACCCGGAGAATTGGCCCATGTGAATCAGTTGCCGATCACGACGTCACGAATGCCCCCGGGAAAAAACGCAGCGCACTCCCGGTTCTGTCTATCGGGGGCTGCACAATCTTTGTTGAGGCAGGTAAGATTGGCTTGAGTATAAGTTGATCGTGAAAGTCTTTGTTAGGTCGAGAGCAGGTATCAAGATCTGTGTTCTTTGGGTTTCGCCCTGTCCCATCACATCATCGAGAGTGGGAGTTTAGTATGACGTGACCCGACAGGTCAGGATGAGCTTATTGCGTTACAATTTCCGTCCTTTTGATGGTCGGCTTAAATGAGAGCTCCTCCGGGTGGGGCAGCGCCTTATCACCGGATCACGGGGATCAACACGTTGTTCCATGGTTGAAAGGACCTGTATTGGCATTCAATATTGACATATTGAATGGGACGGGTGACATCAAACGATCCACTCTAGATTCAATATGAATCGTATGTTTGGTGGCAGCTCTTGACATCCTTTAGGCATTTCTTAATTCGAGGATGAGAACATCGCAAGGCCTCTGATGTTTTCACGTGACCCGGATGAAAATCAACAATGAAATCATAGGGTTCTGGACCGAATACCCGCGGCTCGAGCGAATGATTCTTTGATCGTCCCGGCCAGCGATATGGAATTCGGCCATGACTTGATCCTGGTAACATGTGCGACCGCTCGGCTTTCACAAGGCATCTTGAGTGTCATTGACACCATCTAGGTCGCGGATCATCATCTCCAGGATATCCAGTGCCTCCTCGTCTCCGTCTGCAGCGCGTTGATTCAAGCTGGCGATCTCCGCCACTTGGGCTTCGGTCCTAGCCCACGCGTTCAAACGGTCGGAAAAGTTCACGTTGCGCCGGGTACTCATGGTCGTGCGCACAGTATCCGACTCACCCTGTGCGGTTTTCATATTCTGTAGCCGTTGGATGAAGTTGGACTGATGCGTCGAGGTGTCAGGGCGAAGGGTCATGCCCACAGGGTCTGCAGGCAACGTGCTGGATGGGTCCGTGTCGGTTGGAATAGAGTTGGGGGTATGGACATTATCAGGGACCAATCTGGGGCCGGAGCTAGAGATGATGTTCGCTTTGCGACCCAGGATCTTGACACTATTGGCGGCGAGCAGCTCAAAGCTAGGACCCTGACACAGGGGCGGGTAGTCCGTGTCCGGCACTGCATCTGGGTGGGTAAATACTAGCTCTGTACCAATCTGGTCGGCCCATGAGCAGCTGAAGATTTGGTTCTGGTAGGAGACGATTGGGTTGCACGTGTGGAGGCCAAGGAGCTGGATTCGCTCGCCGGGCAACGTGGCTGCTTCGGTACTGTCGAGAGGTCCAAAGGCATCACCCTCGGGGGGGTCATTAGGGCCATCATAAGGTTCATGATCTACAACAGATATGTCGTGTGAATCGTCATTCCTTCTTCGAGGAGGGCGGATTGGGCCGTTGGCAGAGGTAAGATCTAGATTTAGATAAAAGCTCTGAGGGGGGTGTCAGTTGAGATCACAACGAAGCGCAGACAAAAGAAAGAAAAGGGTCATTACGCACCTCTGTCTCTGTATCATGATACTCGTATTCATATTCATCTGAGTCCATCTCCATTGAAGAATCCATAATGTGGGGGATTCAAGGGATTTTTTGCGATATGCAAGCTGTTTTGCGATAAGATAGCTCTGAGTCAGCAGCAGAATCTCGACACAGTGAAGCGGGGCAAAATTGAGGCGGTGAAAACATCGACACTTTTCTGAAACTCACCGTCTCTAGCCCGATCCAGATTAGTGGAGCTCAGGTCACTGTTCCACCTGAATTGATTTTAGCGGTGGCAAACTATTCGCTTTGTTGTTTGGTACTTTGTACAGCAATATTGAGACAAAATAAGAAAAACATCATTTCAACGATTATTAAATCAGAACATCTAGAATGCTGTAAGCCAAACACAAATGGTATAATTTGCAAGGATGGCGCAAGATCTATGATCTACATTGGCCCCTCAATTGAACCCTGTGTAAGCCAACCTCGTATATTTTAGACCCGTAATTTCAGCCTTATGCTTCCACCCCTCATTGACCGGCCAAACAGAACCGGAACCTTTTGGGATTACGAACGAAATACATTTAGTCATGTCGAGAACATCATGTGTTCGTAAGTATCCGAGTCTTCCGTTCGAAACTCCGGGAGCCATGCAGACCTGACCGGGACCTATGGCGATCGTGTTCCGGCTTGGGTCACCTAAGCGTTTCCGCACGTTCCCGGGTGCAGGCGCTGACTTGTTCGAGACTCCTGTGCTTATTTTGGCAAGGTTTTTTTCCAAAATCCCCAATTTTCCTTTTTTCCTTTATGCTCACGAGGGAAAAAAAAAAAGAGGGGCCGTTTTGCAGGAATCGGAAAGCCCGGTCAAACTAACATGGATTAAGAATTTATAGGCCTTCCCATCCTGCTGTGTTGCCTTTCCTTCGTTGCTTCCCGTCCCATAGATTCTCCGGCATGCCCATCAGCCTTATCGGTTCCCTGCATTGATTCCCTGTCGACCGGGATTCTTCCTGAGGACCTGTCCCTCCATGAGCATACTGCCAATCACCCAACACAGGCAATCTACCCCGATTGCCTTGAGCTGATGACTCGCAAGGCCCAGGTAACCATTGTGGCCTTGTCGACCCTGATCATCTATGTCTCCCTCAATAGTTTAGCCCGCACGATCAGACCAGCCTCATTTATTTGGTACGCCGAGGACCGGGAGGAGGCGAGCTGGATCGCAAGCTCGCGCTCCTGGTTCGACCGCAAGAGCTGTCGCTGGCTCAGTATCTGCGGCGCAGCCCATTTCCACACTGCCCATGTCCCGTTCGGTCAGCGTGAGTCAGTTGAGCGGTCGGAGACTGGCGATGCCGAACCCTGGCGGTCGTTCTGGCTGGGCGGGGCTAATCAAACAGAGTGGGATGCCGAGGAGCGGGCTAAGCGGGAGATCCCCGACTATGTTTTTGATTATGCCCCACTTGTTCACCTCTACTCCGGGGAGCAGTTTTGGCCTGGTGATATTGCGGAGCATCTGTACCACACCACGCCCATGCTCAATTACACGCCGGTCCAGGCCCAATGGGATCATCCCACCCTGGAGAACTTAGATCAACTCAATCAGTGGACCCCCCGACATGTTTACTTGACTAGCAATGATAATGTGCAGACCCGTCCGGCGTGGTTGGAAGGCGGCAAGAATATTCCTCAGTCCGCAAAAGGCGGGACGGAACAGTCGTGGGCCGATTGGGATGGTCGGGTTGATGGCCAGATTCCGAGTGACACGATGGAAGATCAGGCTAAATGGTTTGACCTGGGTCAAATTGAACGCGACGACGACGATACTCAAGAGTCGATGCAACGAGAGTCATCACAAGCACAAAAATACCTTCATCATGAGCTACGAAAACGGTATGGCGGCAAGATGATCGAAGAACCTCTCCCAAACGAAGTTGGGGGCCGCAGTGATGCTCCCGCAATCTTACTTGTGATGGATAAAGGCCATGGGGTCGTGGACGCGTTTTGGTTCTTCTTCTACAGTTTCAACTTGGGCAATACGGTTGTCAACGTGCGGTTCGGTAACCATGTCGGTGATTGGGAGCACTGTCTTGTGCGGTTCCACCATGGCCAGCCTAAGGCCTTGTTTTTCAGTGCCCACACAGCGGGCGAGGCTTATAGATATGAAGCAGTGGAGAAGATCGGGCAACGGGTAAATCAACCTCGAAATAGTCCTAAAACAAAACTTATACTAAATCTTCACAGCCTGTCCTCTATTCCGCCGAGGGAAGCCATGCAATGTACGCCACACCTGACGTGCACCCATACATTCTCCCCTGGGGTCTACTTCACGACGTCACGGACCGAGGTCCACTTTGGGACCCCTTACTCAATAAGCATGCATATACATATGACCACGCCAACGACACACTACGTGCATCTACCGCTACCCCCACATCTCCCACGGAATGGTTCAACTTCAGGGGTCACTGGGGCGATAAATTTTACCCGCTGGGCGATAGTCGCCAGTACCGATTCGCCGGACAATATCACTATGTGAACGGTCCCCTTGGGCCCCGATTCAAACACCTCAATCGGCGCAAGGTATGCCAGGGCTCAGATAAGGCAACCTGTGTCATCAAAGACTGGATTGGTGAACCAGGCCGAATTCCAAGATGGGGCTCCTCTGGACCCGGAGAGTGATCTCTCCCTCAATCTACTCGACCAATTCCTACGTATATCATGTTGTTTTCCTTTCGCGATTACCCTTTGCGCTGACTATATACCCCCCTTTTGTATTCATTGCTTTACCTGATTTCAACATTGAACGGAAAGTATAGATTCTGTTTGCACGATTCACGCTCCTTTTCGTTTACTTTGCTTTCGCAGAAGTCGCAGCCATGAACGGCATGATACCATGACTTTAACTGACTTAGCCTACCTTTTGGCACATTTGATTCTCTAGCTTGTGATCTACTTCATTTTTGAATTAAGTAATTGGCTTATGCGTGTTTTGCTCTCAAATTTTCTAGAATCTCAATGTTGGAATCGGAAAAACTTGCTTATACATACCTTGCAATAGACGAACAATCAGTCTCTACAAGTGTCTTTGGTTCTCTCAACTTAAACATTGGTTTAAACTTGCTAATTTACGTAACCTTCAGGGCTTGGGATTAGTACGTAATAGCTCAGCTCGAACAAATACGCATGATATAGTATAATATGCTTTATAAATACACATGTTCGCGCGGTTTCACGGAACATATGAGTATGCAGATCATTGACGCCAGGATATACAGTAAATATGACAAGAGTTTGGGTTAAGACGCAACCAAGCTTATATCTATCCTCTAATCTCCCAAAGACGGATACGGCCCTGTTCGTTTCCGACAGCCAATTGCTCGGAATTCGGCGAGATGGCCACCGAAGTGATACGGCCCAATGGAGTGTTAGAGGTGGGCCAGTTGCGGTACACTGTACAAGATGGGAGGTGGACTATGAAGGCAATTAGTAAAAGTTCCAAAGCAGGTGCGAGTAAGAAAATTCATACCAAGTCTGAGGGCATCACGCTTCCAGCGACTAGCCATAACCAGCATCTGGCCATCAGGAGCGAAGACTAAATGGCTGATAGGAGTGGTAAGCTGGTCCAACACACGCGCCGGAGTCGGGCTCCGAGGGATACCAGCCTGCGAAGGACCATCCTTCTCAGCCTGTGAGGCGTTCGCATATGCAGCAGCCCAGTCGCGGCGGTCATAGATGTTGGTCACACCGCTTGAACTGCCGACAGCAACCCAGCGGTCTCCACCGAGCTCGAGACGGCCAGAGCGACCACCCAGAGTGAGGACAGTAGTGCCGACAGCACCGGCATCGAGCCAGCGAGCTACGACGCGGCGTAGGCGACCATCCCACTCTGAAACCTCACCGTTCTTGCTGGCGACAGTCATTCCCTCGCCATCTGACCACCAGGCGAAATCTGCAACACCGCCGCGGCCGTCGACACGCACCTGCGCAATCCACTGGGCGGTGCTGGAATCGAGGATGTTGATCAGACCACCGCCCTTGCGAGATGTACCGACCAGACCGATGTAGCGGCCGCAAGGAGAGAGTTTGAAGCGCTCCATGGACTTTTGTTCTTCTTTTCGGTCTGCGGTTCCGTTGACTTTGTCCACTTTGCCGGTGTCCATGTTCCAAATGTGGAAGTATCGTCGTCGGCCAGAGGCGAAGATCTTGTTACCCGTGGGAGGGGCAAATGCAGATGTGTGGATTGGGGTGCGCTTGATGTGCAGGGAGGTCAGGAGGGGGTTGGGGGATGGTGCTGAGGGAGAAATGTGGTGCATGAAGAGAGTTGCGGCAGGGCCAGATGAAAGCAGGATCGGGTAGTGTGGGTGGAAGTTGAGCGAGTCAACGGAGGACTGGAGCAGATGTAATTGTTAGCTAGGACAATTCCTGTATAAACGCATAAAAAAGAACGTCTTACCGGCTGTGCCTTGCCAACATCCTTCAGACGTTGGATATCAAGAACTTCTTGTCGGAGCTTGCGCTTGCCGCCGGAACGCGCATTGTCTTCAACACGGGTAAGATCGGTGGCGTTTTGAAGCAGCTTAGCCAGCGGCTGCATAGATAATTGCTCATCCTCCTCATCAGAATCCATTTCCTCTCCGCTGGCATCAGAGTCCGAGTTTGCGTTGCGGCGCATAGCAGCAAGCTCTGGATTTGCCCACTCAGGAGTGGGGTGCATGCGCTGAAATTGTCTGCGCAGCCGGCGAGTGTATTCCTTGCCACTGATAACATCTTCGGACTCGACCACACGCAGTTTGCGGAGCTTGGCCTGGCTTGCAAGCGAGACGGCAAGGCGCTCATCGTCGCTGTCATACCATATCGCAGGAGCGGACTCCTCGTCTTCATCGTCGGATGGGGTCTCTGGTGAAGGAATGAGATCTGTATTTTCGGGTGCAACGCCTGAGTCGAGGAAAAAGAGCTGCCAACAACCAATTCGGTTAGCACCGTTTCGCAATTTAAAACTGAGGAAGGAACTCGAGAGGGCTGCATACATCTGCATCGGCCATGTCCTCAACATTCTCTTCATAGCCTTCCTCCCCCTCATCACCACTTCCACTCTCTTCATCACTGTGCAGAGTGAGCTGCATAGCATCCGCCCGCTCCTGCTGGTTCTTCAATGCGCCCATAAAACCCTCATCGTCACCGAAAAGCATGCGCTCCAGCTTCAGTTCAGCCTCATCCTTCTCAGGAAGTTCTTCCTCGTCGGAACTAGTTTCATCGTCCATTTCAATGTCGTCGACCGGTTGCAGGTTCATCGGAGGGAGTTCAGACGAAGCGGCCGTTCGCTTGGTCTTTTCCTTTAGCCGAGTTTGAGGCATAGTGGCGTCTCAGTATTCTGGAGTCGTAAAGAAACTGAGATCTCCTGTTCCGTCACAATTCCACACTGCGATCGGCAATCTGAAGCTTGCGGAGCGGGATGGGAATATTTTTCGCTTTGATTTTTGCAACGCCGGCAAAAATTGGCGGTGTGGGAGACGGTCAGTATAGTACTTGCCTTAGGCAACCAACATGGTTATCTAGGTCACGATGACGCCCTCACATGCTCTAGATGCTCTAGATCGCAAGAAATAAGCCATTATGGCAGTGGACAATTTATATATCTGGAGTAAGCCAATTTAAGCCAAAATTAATGGTATATCTAGCAAAGTATGATACCATTTCCCGAGATCTAGATCTGTGTTCAATGCGTAAATAGAAATGTACAGATCAAGCAACTTATTCGTATTTCAAGGAAGTATTCGTGTACACATAGAACGTTAACGCTGATAAAATCAAAAGACCAGTACCAGTAAAACAACTTAATCAAGGTAATTACCAGTGGTACACTTAAGCGGCCGACTTAGATTGTTCCTCATGTTCGCGACGACCGCCGCTAGAACTGGAGCTAGGTGGGTGGTAAGGTGGGAGTGATGAATGATCCTCGTTCGTAGTTACTTCTGATTCCTGGATGGAAATCTTGGTTTGTGGTACCGGAAGGGGAGATTTTTTCCCTGGGGAAGAATCATCCTCAGAATCGGATGAGTAGGCATCGTCGATACCAGCGAGAAGACCTTCCCGATGAAGGTCCTCATCCGCAACAGCGTCGCCGCGAGAAACATCATCGGCAAAGAAGTCATGAGGTATGGGTTTCTTGATAAATGTGTCGATGATGTAGTATTGGATGGCGTTCATGGTGACGGGGAAGAGAAGCATCACAAAGGTGATCTGCAGAGCAGTGTTTCCTTCTGTCCATCGCAAAGCCCAGTCCCCAACCTTAACAATAAAGGGGAACAGCTGTATCAAGAAGAATACGCATATTTTCATTATGAGCAGTCCCAGAAAGTATATGATGGATTGCTTGAACCACCATGATGCGCGAGGTGGGTGGCTATAGTTCCCAGACTGTATCGATTCTGGTGGGTTGGCGAGAGGGGTGTAGGATGCAATAAGGTTCAAAATTCGAAGCGCAACAATCAATATGGGAATGCCTAGAGTGGTCTGAAGGATATTTTAGCTTTTTTTTTTTTTTTTTTTTTAAGAAAAAATAAAGGGGTCACTCACATCAATCCCAAGATTCAATAGGTAGAAGGAACAAGGGTTCGGTTTGTAGTCCATCCGAATCTCCAGTTGACCCGCCGAAAACATGGACATGAGAAGATTTGCCAGATGAAGCATGAACGAGCCGAACACTTGCTTCGAAACGTCAAATGCCCACACCTTGATTGGCCTTTGGGGCCGTTCTCTCCATCGTTTAAAGACCAACGACAGTAGCGCCAGCGCCCCAAGGGCGGCCTGAACAACCAGAGAGAAAGGACCGAGAAGTTTGCATTCGCCACCTTCTCCATTCGGGTCTTCTCCCATCCCAGTCACGGTGGCGCCATGATAGTATAACATGTGTTGTTGCGGTGTTGGCGACGCTTGTGGAAATGAAGTGGCAGCGATGAGGGTGGTAGAGGCCTTGACAGCGATCGACATGGCGAGATCCGCGTCCATGGTTGCTATGCAAGGAGCAGATAGGTCTTTGATGCCTGATCGATTAAAGGCAACGAAATGTGACTTGTATGAGAATGCCTGTTGTGTGACGTTCAGGCGAGGAGCCACCGGGGCTTATTGGGCACCGAGGCAGCACGTTATACGCAAAGCATCGATTTGAATGGCAAGTATGTTACCCTTTACGTTACCATGTACAAGACCTGTCTGGTGAGAGGAGGCAGTGTAGAACGAGAGTCCAGAGGTGGAGATAAGGCGAGGTTTGTGGTTCAGCGTTGCAGCGAGCTGCCTGGAGGCGGTGTCCGCCCCCGCAACGGGATCGACACGGCTAGATCAGGCTTCGCCTCCTTGACGATGTATAAATACTTTGGGAAACAAAGGGTGACTACGGGTATAGGAAGCTATACAACTTCGTTGTTCGAAAGTTTCTGACTTACTATTGCCTTTGATATGTACCTAAGTGTGTACGGACTTTATTGGCCAAAGATTAGCGATGACGATGGGCGGACAGGGTCCCCTTGTCTGCATAAAGGTGGATCGTCTAGTAAACGCTTGGCCTTACCGCCCAGGACCCTGATTCCTATATCAGAAGGAGAACTGGAGCCATTTGAGTGATGGGTGTAATGTGCGATCGTCGATCACCCTTCACAAAAAGGGCATTTCGAGATGTAGTTTGCTGAGCAAAGTGGGGGGATTCGTATTGTGATCACCAGAAATAAGAATATGATAATAGAATGCACAAAGAAAAGAAAAGAATCTCTCGTTCGAACGGGGTCTTCTGAGAGCTCCCCGACCATGAACGAGGACCAAGAAATGATGCCCATCAAACCTCGTCACCCTCTGAAAGTCGAGGGTAGAAAATAAAGAAGAAATCCCAGGGAATAAACAAACGCCGGTAACCCCTCAACCAAGCCAAATTCGATAAGAATTGGAGTCGTTGTAACACCATGCGCAGCCAAATGCTTGCAGAGGGCATCATTAGAGCCGAATATCGTCACGTCATTCTATTCCATGCTGCTGTTTAAGTCGTTCCAAATTTTCCTGTCTCTCTGCGAGGTCCTCTTTCGAACGAAGCATCTTTTCCGGCTGGTGATACAATACTAAAGCATTTATTAGTCTCCAGTCTCCAGTCACCAGTCACTTCTTGACCAATCCAAGCTCGAGCGATTGTTTATAGACGTACCAACCAAATATCTGTTTTGGAAGTTGAAGCCATTGAGCTTATCGCATGCCTGTTTGGCGTCGTGTACGTCCTCGTAGACAACAAATGCCGTACCCTTGGAGTTGTTCGCGATACCCTGGCGAATTTGCCTACGAAGAGAAGAAAAAGTCAACCTCAAATTCGCCCATCAGGTAAAGCATCGAGGACTTACCGAATAGGCCCAAATTTGCCGAAAAGGTCAAAGAGTTGCTCTGCCGTTACGTTGTAGCTAAGGGGATTAAGTCAGCCATCCACTCTGGTCTGCAGATGATATTTTGTCGGAAGGTGATGAATCTGGGGGATCGGCGGGCTGCGGCGGGAGACAACGACACGTACTTGAGGTTCTTGACGAAGAGAATCCTACCAAAAATCATTCAAGTTAGCATTCAATATTCGACAGATGCAATTCCCGATGAGAGCATAAGACCTCGTCCGCACCGTGGCGGATGGGCATCGGAGATAGGGAGGGGCACGAGAAATCACGTACCGATTTGCTTCGGGAGCGAGCTTCCGGCTCATCCTCGGAGTGATTTAAGGAAGGTGATGAAGTTGAAGAATAAATGGGGAGTGAGATACCCAGGGTATCGAGGGCCGTGGCGGTGGTAGGAGGAGATCGCAAAGAGGAACAAGAACACGCAGAATGCACGAGAGAAGTTCTTGGCATCGCCGAATTTGGTTTAGCGACTACCGCCGTTTGACGGGATGAAGTAAGCGCTTTACCGTACCTGACAATATTACCAAATACGTTACCATCAATATTGCCTATCGCACATCACATGCACTCCCCACGTCTCGTATTGTATGGTAATACTGAGACAGCTCGGCGAACGACGCTCTCGTCGCAAGTAGAATTAAGTCGGGGATCTCAACAGAGGCTTTTCGACTTCTTCCTCCTTCGACACAATTGAATCGCACAACGTTATTCTCCCACAGAATAATATATCCTTCAATTTACTGGTATGGGGAGGACCGAATCCGTCATTACCTATCGTCTAGTCCGCAGATTGTTCCGCGTACATACCTTGCGAACTTACTCGGCCTACCACTCTCCCTCCTTCACGCCCTGACATCTTCCACCCTCCGACCACCACCCACACCTCCCCGGAAACGCTCCATCCATCCCCATATCCTCAGCTTGTCATCCAGTTCGCAGGAGCTCACTCCTGCCGACTGGATTGCGCTCGATTCGCTTTGCCTCTCTGCCCGCGGACTGCGGCGCGACTCTCGGCGCCTTTGTCCTCCCGCCGCTCGACTGAACCCCCTCAACTCGAGCGCATCCGCAACTCACCTCCCTCATCCGCCCTCCCGTCGTCTTCAATCGTCTCATCGAGCATCTCAGTCTATCTCGCGGTCCTCCGTGCGAATGCCCCCCTGCCAGGAATGACTTTCCTTCCTCCTGCGACGGCCTCTCGCTAGTCCGTGTGGTCAAACATCCCCGCTTTGCACCCACCTACCGCAAGCGCATCCTCTCGCACCGCCAACTCGGTCTCCTCCAATTACCTCTCCCAGTTACACTCTGAGGGAGCGAAAATGATGAGTGCTGCGTCCTTTTTAAACCCTCTGGGCGAGCGCCCTCCACAATACCGCACTCCGTCCCCTCCGCCGCGACGCGCTGTCGAACCTATTACACCCTCCACCACCGAATTTCTTGCCTCGTGGGCCGAGCGTAATGTCACTCGGGCCACAAGCCTTGACCGCGACCAGCGCCCATCAAATCATAGTCGGAATGCCGCTGCCGATGCCGTTTCCCATCATCGGTCGGGCCATGGCCGGTCAAATTCCACTATCGACACGCTTGCGACCATCGCCCTCGCAACAAGCCCGACTTTCGCACCCCTTTCATACCGGCCACCCTCCCCTAATTCTCGTTCCATCGCACCCCTACTCCCTACCGATAGTCACTCCGAACGCCCGGTCAAACGTCCCCGGTCAGAGAGAGACCCGTCACCGCATCACTCTCGGAGACTTCCGCAGGGCAACCCCCACTCCACCTTCATAGACAGCATGCAGATCGACGCAGAGCTTTTGCTCAACTTGGCCCGCTCAACCGACACCCAACCTGATAGCAAAAAACGGGTCAGCATTGACGAGACCTATCACAGCCACGGCGCTGGCTCAATACGAAACAATCGAGTTGGTTTTGTCGGAGATTCTGCTAGCCTAGAGGATGGGAAATTCCTGCACCAAGAGGACAGCGTCCCATCATCACGCATGAGATCTCGTTCTGATGGGTCTGCATTCCTCTCGCGTCCTGTGATTCGCGGTACACGTCCATCCACTAGCTCAGGGACATTGCCTCCGATTGTCTGGGAAGATGAGAATGATAATAGCCCTCCAGCAGACGTTTCTCGCTACGCTGGATATGGGGAACACCAATCTACCCAGGGCCGAGAATCTCTTCCTCACAAAACAGCTGATTCCACCCCAAAAGTTGAAGACGAGGGAGGTGATACAAATCAAGCAAGCTGCTCTGCGTGTCACCTGGTGCGGATCCCTGTGGAAACCGAGGAGCAAGATGAGGACACTTGGATTGGTTGTGACGGATGCAAACGCTGGTTTCACATCGTTTGTGCTGGGTTCAAGAACGACCGGGAGGTTCGCACCGTCGATAAATACATATGCCGTGCATGTCGATCAATCCATGGCCAAACAACCTTTGTGCGCAAATCCTCGCGTGCTCGTACAGCGATTGATTATGCTGGTCTGAACCAGGGAGTCGTCAAAGCGGCCACTGATTCTACCGAGCACCATTATTTGGAGCCTATTCGTCAAGGGAAGATCAAGTTCCAACCAGAGAGTTTCCCTCGCATGAAGCCAGAGCTGGTCACGGCAGAATACTTCGAGCGAGGTAATGGATGGAACGAACCTGTTGTGATTCCCGCCTGCTGGAATAGCCGTGACCCCATTCCTGAAGTTGATGCGGACCTAGAGGCTTTGGTACATGAAGCTGCAACACAGGAAATGTTTGATGACCTACTCGACGTTGTTTCTGAACAGGAAATCGACGTTGAAGAAAACCTTGAGTGTGGCCAAGATCAACTAGACATGGTGATCCCTCAAGGCCTCACTGTCCGGGCGGTGGCTGAGCTCTATGGCCCGGAGGAGAGGGTTGAAGTCATCGATGTCAAGTCCCAGCAAGGAGAAGACAAGAGGTGGAACATGCAGAAATGGGCAGACTACTATGAGAGCTCTGAACCAAACAAGCCTGTTCGAAATGTGATTAGCCTGGAGGTGTCACAAAGCAAGCTAGGCCGGCTTATAAAGCGGCCTAAGGTTGTACGCGATCTGGATCTTCAAGATGCCGTGTGGCCCGAAGAACTGAAGGCCATTGGCGACTATCCAAAGGTACAATTCTATTGCCTCATGTCTGTCGCCGACTGTTATACCGACTTCCATATCGATTTTGGTGGGTCTTCGGTGTACTATCATATCCTCAAGGGTAAGAAGACTTTCTTCTTTATACCTCCCAAGGATAAGCATCTCAAGAAGTACGAGGAGTGGTGCAATTCTCCCGCGCAAGATTCAATATTCCTCGGCAATCAGACCAAAGAGTGCTATCGCGTGGATCTGTCCGAGGGGGACACTATGCTTATTCCGTCTGGCTGGATCCATGCCGTATGGACTCCAGAGAACAGTTTAGTCATTGGTGGCAATTTTCTCACTCGATTGAATTACGGGATGCAGATCAAGATTCTAAATATCGAAAAAGAGACCAAGGTTCCCAAGAAGTTCAGATACCCTTTCTTCCAGAAGATTCAATGGTACACGGCATTGAAGTATCTGGAGGATGACCCGATTCCGCAGAATGTGCTGGAGGCCTTCGCTCAAGACGAAAACTTCCGGCTTCACCGGCACTACCCTATCTACTATGAGTTTGGAGAACGTTCCAACCAGGAGCCTCCTAGCTCCCCTTACTACAACGCCCGGTTCTATTCCCAAGCGGAGTTAGAGGGCCTGCCAGAGTTGACCAAGTACCTTCTGCGGACAGCTCTCATTGCAAGCTCTTACAACGTTGATGGAGTGACAGTGGAAGTACGCAATGCGGTCAGGCGCTCTATTCCGAAGGGAGTCGGAGATCCAGTGGATTTCATTCGCAGATTTGGTATCTGGGTCGCCTGGAAACGTGGCAACGAGAAAGCACCCCAGTGGACCCGTCCAGGGGTGATCGAAAGCAACCCCAAGGTATCTCTCACGGAAAAACGACCAGCTGGTCGGCCTAGTCGACGTTCTGAACGTAATGTGGACGGCCAGCGCACCTATGCTGAAAGACAAGCTGTTCAACGGCCGACAGAGGAGGCCACTACTCCCGTGCCTCCCGCGAGCAGTGGTGGTACCATCGCGCCATCTGAAAGCGCAACGCCAGCTCCGGTTGGTCCTGTTTCTGAATTCTCTACTCAGGAGCCAATGACTCCTAAGCCACGGTCTACGCCACGCGGCTCGGGGCTTGGACCGAAACGTGTCGCTTGCGATGCCTGTCGCAGACGACGCATCCGGTGCCGCCATAAGGATGAGCCAAATGAGTGGATGCAAGGTCGGCAAATGACAATGAATGGATTTGTCCCAGGATCTGGTCTTAGCACCCCATCTTCTCTCGCCCAAGATGCGGTTTCTGCACTGAACTCCTTGGCTGCCATTGCTTCCCAGGCGGGATTCCAAGGCAACAGCGTGGCTGGCTTGGAACACTTCGATGGCTCGGCCTTTCACTCGGCAATTATGGGTGCCTCGACTGCGGCTGTCAATAGACTAAATGACGCGAGCCCTGACGGTGCCAATGGTAGTAAAAAGGGACGAAGCAAAGCGTGCGATGACTGTCGGAAAAGCAAGGTATGTAACCCTATTCTACTATTCACCATGAGATTTGCAACTAACCCACGAAACAGCGTCGTTGCATTCATGATGATCGTGGGAACATTGACCCGATCAAAGCCCAAGAACGATCAAAACCTCGGGGCACTGCTTCCGCAAAGCGACCCCGTCCCAATGAAGATGACGCCATGGCTGCCGCGGCCAAGAAAGCTAAGCAGGAGAGCACGTCTCCAATTGCACACCCAGCATTCTTCAGTCAAAATGCAAGCGAGGGCATAATGGCACACGAGATGCCAGTCAAAACCTACGACGATGAATCCGTTGGCTTTGGCGCTATGGATCAGCTTCAAGACCAGCCTATCAAGGAGAGTGAACCGCACATCGGCCCAGCTTTATATGCATCTCCGCCTGCTTTCCATGTCGACTTGATCGAAGGAAAGGATATCACGTCTATGTCAGTTTCGTCGAAACCGACCGCCTCCTTAGTGTCTCCACCCACGTCGCTGGCCGATGAAATGGATGTGGTGCAGGATGGCGAGGCACTAGCATCCGTTGAGGGCGAAGCCCCCAATGCGCTTCACACCCCTAATTCCAGCTCCCGCCATTCGTCTCGCCAGCCTCGACTTGGTGACCAGCCCCGACATGGTGAGCGACCTGCGCCAGAAGCAACTGCGCATCGTGTGAGTAAGCCGGTCAGTATTCCAGCCTCGGCTCCTATCCGTCGAACAACCCCGGCGTTCGCGACCTCATCTAAAAAGCCTTCGTCGCGTCCGTCATCCTCCCACGCAAAGAAAAGCTCTCCGATGGTCGAGAGGCATTTTGAGCGCCATGCGCCTACCTCATTGTCTCCTCACCAATTGAAGCATACGAAGCATTTCATTGGTGAAGAGGATACGGATGCTGAGAGCCTACGTCTCATTCGAGAGCTTCAAGAAGAGGAATTTGGACTGCGAAGACGACGAGGCTAGGCACGAGGCCCTGGCCGTGGGAATTATTAGAGTACTCCTGACTGGCATGCGGAGAATGGCCATTTTTTTTTATTTCTTTTTAAGTTCTTGTCCTTTGCTTAACGCAAGGGATTATTCGGGATATCCTTTCAAGTGATCAGGTGTGGAGATTCGGCGTTAATGTTTTCTTTCCATTCATCCTCTTTCGGCGTTTTCTTTGTTATAGTTTCCCCTCGGAGCTAGGGTGAAGGAGTTTTGTGTCTTGAATTCTTTTGTGTGCATGGGGTTTCTCGATCTGGCCTTGGGTCTCCTTGCTCGTTCAAGTGATTACTTTTTCTTTTGTTCACTTATGATCCAAATATCTGGACGTTCCTTTCGTGTCTCGATTCCACTTATCTCATTTTTTGTCAATCGTCTCAACAGGACTGCAATCACTTTGCTGATAGGCTTTTGAACTTCTTTCTTTTGTCCTTTGGGTGGGTTTCTTCTTAGTAAACAAGGACTTTAAAGAATCGCGTTAGGGACATACACCTATATTTCGAAATAATTGTACGGTTGCTTTGTAAAGCTCGTGGCCAGAGACCGTAAACCGCTCAAAAGATTAAGCCTTTTGCTCAACGTACATAACTGATCTTATATTCATCCAGACCTGCTCGACGGTATTCCAGCTCGACTTCTGTCCCATGACTCGAAGTCATGGAGAGGTCTAAGTTTTCTTCCGAGGTTTGTGATTTTTCGATTTGGAAAATGATCAGCAAAAGCATATTGTAGATCGTCAATTGGCAGTAATATTGATATCTAAAGTTTTGAAGCCTTGTTAATCAAATGAGCATTTACTGGTGTCACAGCCTTTCCAGTTTGCTGGAACGAAACTATGTTCTCCATCCCCAGGCGCTCAAAACCAATGTGCGAGTCCAAAGAAGCACCAGCATTATGTGAGAGAATCTCCACATTCTTCATCTTAGCCAGTTCGGGGCTGACATGCGGCTCATTAAAGTGTACATCCAAGCCCGCGGCAGAGAGCTGGCCCCTCTTCAGGGCGTCAACGAGAGCCGCTTCGTCCAGGAGCTTCCCGCGGGCAATATTGACGAGACGAGATCCTTGCTTCATCTTTGCTAGCAGAGATGCATTTAATAGAGTCTCTCCACTGAAAGGAGTAGCCACGACTACACAATCTGACTCGGCGAGAAGGGTGTCCATAGAATTGTGGAAAGTGGCGTTGGAGACTTGCTCCAGCTGCCTTGGCATCTGGACAATATCGTAGTAAAGAATCTTCATATCGAGGGCTTTGTATGCCTTCTCTGCAGTTCGACGACCGATTTGGCCAAAACCGATGATACCGAGCGTGTGACCCTTGGGGTTATGAGAAACCATAGCAAGGTTGCGGTTGGCATCTACAAACTGTTCGGCATCGATAGCGCGAGCTGCCATCGCTGACCATGAGAATAGTCGGAAGGCAGAGATGATAAGCCAGATAGCTGCGTCAGCCACAGACTCGGTGCAGGCAGCGGCAGCATTGCAGTAGATCACACCTGTAAAGAACCAGATCAGTAAAGAACAGACAAGGCGTGATTATTTTAATTTCACTTCATACCCTTCTTGGCCAAAGCAACCGTATCCACCCAGTCAAAACCAGCACCAGCACTAGCATAGATCTTGCATGAATCCGGGAGTAACGAGATCAATTCCTCGTCCCAATTTCCCATCTCACCACCGGTGTTCCAGAAAGGTCGGTACATCGCAACAAAATCACCAAATTGTCGCTCCTTCAGTGCTCGGATGAACTCCGGTCGCGACATACTGTATGAGCGCTTGATCTCGAATTGGTCTTTGAATTTGGCATACTGGTCGTGGTTCCAGCGGATGTCGTCGCCCAGCTGGAGAACGATTGGTTTGCCCATTTTGAGGATGTATGGTTATGTATGCCGCTGGGGTTTGAGGAACCTCAAAACACAACAAAAGAATTTGCGGGGAAGAATATGAGGAGAAATTTTCCCCAGACAATTTGTCAATAAATATTCTTCTTGAATTCCAAGTTTGTCGTCTATCACGGCTATTGTAGCGATATACCGACTCGGGGTTTGTCGGCTATTGAGTGGACTCGGTTATTGGAATCCGACCCAACACCGACTTGTGGAGAGCTTAGAAGAAGATCAGAGGAGTCGGAATTGCGATTGCACTTTGGATGTCAGCGAAATAGGAAAAATAGAAAAAGAAAAAGGCATAAATATATCTTGCATGTTTGAACGTTGCAAGTCTGTTGCTGCCCGCGTAAGTTTTGGGAAGCTGGAGCTATATTCATGACAATGAGATCGTCAACAACGGGAGTTGCCATCCACCTTGACCTCTACAACTTTGTTCTCTTTAGTTGCAATGCGCCCACCTGCCCAATTGAACTGAGGAAAACTTAAACTTAGAATACCATTTATATTCAAGGATTCTTAGACATGAACAAACTATTTCCCCAATCTGATGGTTACCCAATGTGACGGCTGGTACAATCACTCAAAAGCATCTTTGGATCAATATGTCAGCCTAGGCAAATCAAATCATAGCCCAAAGTTGGCTAAGCTGTTGCTGCGGAAAAGATGAGCTTTAGCAGAACTTCTCAATCCAGCGATAAGGCTGATATAAGCGAAGAGTAATGGCGCGATAGGTGATAGTGCGGGGAAACAAGTCAACACCCATCAAAGGGGCCTAGTCAGGATGGCTTCTGATTCTGCGGCCACAACCCGTCGTGTGTGGTCAAAGTTAGAAGATGAGAAGCTCACGTCTCTCGTGGAGCATTTGGGTGATCAACGAGACAAGGAGGGCGGGAACTGGAATGAGATTTCAAGACACCTTCCGGGGCGATCCAATAAGGTCAGTCCAGTCCGTCTCCACGCACAAGAGTGGGACTAAGTGTAAGTAGGATTGTCGAAAACGTTGGTTCCACTCGCTAGATCCAGCTTTGCGGAAGGGTCGTTGGTCCAAAGAGGAGGACGAGCTGTTACTTGCGGCTTATAAGCGGTTGGGACCCGCTTGGAAGGATATCGGTAAGCCGATGAGTTAGGTCAAAGCCTATATGGTGCTGATATGGGATAGCTCTTCTTATTGAAGGTCGAAAGGATGACCAGTGTGCGAAAAGATACAATGATATTCTAAATCCATCAGTGAGAGATAGACTCAGAAATTGGTCACCCGAGGAAGATCAGTATTTAGCTGCGAAGGTCCAGGAGCTCGGACACAAATGGGCTGCAATTTCTTCGGGGCTTCCAGGTCGTCCTCCTCTGACTTGTCGAAATCGATGGAGGAGACTTTCAAAGGAGTTGTCAAGAATGCCCGATTCAACTTCCAACACAACTTCCAACACGACTTCCAACGAGCCTCATTCGATCGCCCCAGCAGCGATTTCGCCTAGAGCTACAAGATCCAAATCAATCAGCCACCTTACCAACATTTCATATCCAATGGCACCTGCTTTACTGACAAATGCCCAAAGCTTTGACGTGCCATCTGCCAGTCTATCGCTAGCTTTACCAGATACCACTCTACAAATGCCCATGTACGGTATGGATGACATGAGCATCCACAGCGCATCCGCATTTGGAGTGGACAGCATGAGCATACATAGCGCACAAACCTCCAATGGCCCGGGCCTAGAATTTCCAGAGTACTCATTATCCCATGGACATCGAGACCAATTTTGGGAATCCCCCTCAGAAGATCCATCCTTCGCCTTACCAGATCGCAACTATGAATCCGAACCAAACATGTTAACAGATTACTACAACCCCAGGGCAATGTCTCAGAGATTTCCTATGCATGGCCGCCGCTATCATCCATGGATCCCACCGTCAGGCAACAACCTGGATAACATTGCTTCTCTCGATCTCGCGAATACTCAGACTCAGCATCCTCCTTTCGGCATACCCGGTTCGATCATTCCAGAGCTGGATGAAGGGCCGGAGCCCGCGCTGGAACAAGCCGCCATTAATCAGGTGCTGTCTTCGCATCGGGAACCAGTTATTCCTGATGGTTCATTGTCGAGTACTGGTGGCTCGGGGCTTATGCAGCATCATCACCATTTTCACCATCATCATTATCACCATCATTATCATCATTAGCTTGAATCAATTGAACACACATGAATTAGCTCTGTTTTCTTCTTTACAGATATTTCATGGGTTTCTGCCATGGCTTTTTGGGCCGTCCCATTCCTGGAGTCTCTACAGCACTAAGCATCACTGGCAAAGATCTCACCCAGCTTGACTAGCTCGTCCCATCTCTGATCCTTTTGAATCTCAATCTTGCCTGCTGGAGTAGCAACCTTCATCTCATCAATATCATGTGTACAAAAAGCATACTGTGAATCATCATTGACAAATGCGACAAATGATTGAATCCACCCTTCCATCAGGCCTCTCTCCTCATCCGTCGGGCCATGGAGGATGGAAAAGCTGCAAGTCTATATTAGCACGTACCGTATTTGGTAAACAACAATCAAACACTTACTTCCAGAATGGTTTATCCATAGCATGAGATACACCAAAATCTCGTGGCGCAACTTTATCCGTGATAAAGGATAACCTGTATGCAACCCGGTACCGCCAGATATCCCGCAAGGGAATTCCATGGCTGTAGAGAGAGTTGATCAACCAGCGAGAAGGTGCTCGAACTTGACCATCTGCAATGATATTTCCATAGACTTTTTTCCATTCCTCTGCATTGGTAGTTGAAGGTAGGGTATATGACTTCAGGATGCGATCGGTAGTTCTAGGAGCATAGTAGTTTGATAGCTGCAAACGCAGAGAATCGATGTTGGGTTCGGGGCTGTTGTATGTCGCATAGAGTGTTTCCTCATTGAGGACTTCTCCAATTAGGATGCGAAGGCCTCGTTTTCGAAACTGTTCAGCAAATGCACCGCTCCGGTGGTATTCAGTGAATCCTGGGAAAATGAACAGTCCATCCGTCACAGGGCGGAAGGTATGATTCTTGAGATGCTTGATGGCTGCGACAAGGTCCTCATGACTGATCTCACGAAGCTTATCAACTTTCTGAGGCCCGGATAGATCACCGGGGACATTAAAGTAGTCACAGAGCTCCTCAAATTGAGGGTTGACATCTGCAAGCGCCTTGGGCTGTGCAGGAATAGCATTCGAGTACATATAGAATCGGTGAAAGAGCTGACGCTGTGATTCACCCTGAAATTCATGAAGCACTTGCGCATGCACGCCATATGCACCAGCACTGCGTCCTCCCAGGGTAATGTTGTTCACGTCGCCATTAAAAGCCGGGATATTCTCGTAAATCCATTCCATAGCCAGACGCTGGTCCCAAAGACCGAAATTTCCAGCACTTTCCCCATGACTATCCTCCAATAGCGCTTCACCAGCTAAGAAACCAAAGATGTTGAGACGGTAACCAATTCCAACCACAATGGCATTTAGTTTCCCGGTGGAGATCATCTCGGTGGGGTCCATACCCACTTCTTGGAGGGGTTCGCCCAACTGGAACCAGCCTCCATGCAGCCAAAGCACGACTGGCCATTTCTTGCCAGGATTCTCGGGATCTTCGACGGGGGTCCAAATGTTAAGCAGCAGACAGTCTTCGCTGTAATTATCTGGACCTATATCCTTCTCTGCCCCGCCTGCGAACGGTTCTTGGGGACAGACAGGGCGGAAGCTGGATCCGTCGAATGCTGTTCCATCTTGCTGGGAATAGCTGTACGTCGCTGGCAATGGACGAGGCTTCCGCCAGCGGTGTGCGCCGGTTGGAGGTAATGCGTAGGGGATGCCTGCATACCGTCGAGATTTGTTGTCGAATTGGATTCCCTGAATCTTTCCTTTAGGGCCCAGGTCAACCTCGTGAGAGGTCGGGTCATATGCCGAGAGTGTGTTACCCATTCTGATGTTCGTGGGGCGTGCGAAGGTTACTCAGAAGATAAACTTAAAGCTTAAAAACTTGTGTTCAGCTTTCCGAAGTGGATGGGGTATTGTAGAAGAGAATCAGATCTTAAAGTGTATGGGGTTGATAGCTGTTATCTCAATGACCTCGAGAGGTAGTTCCAAAGGTTAGACGTTACGAGCAAGAGAGGGGAAAGAGGGGATGTGAAGCTCTAGATCCCTGAGCCGCTGTTGATGGAGTAGTGGGTACCTACGCGGAAACTCTCCGAAGATAAGATCACAAAATAATGACAAGGCTAATCAGATAGTTCTCAAATTCATTATGAAGATGTTTCCTTCATAGGGATGCCATTCATGGATCTGACCCAATCAAGCGAATATAGGGAGATCTTGTGCAAATATATATTTCATGATCAATACTATAGTTGCCGTTACGCATTCAATTCACCTCCACCCGTGGACGGTCATGATTGTTGTATTCTGGCTCAAGGAACTGCTCTTTTCAATGGCTTCGTGATCACGACAAATCATCCCCGTCGTGACAAGGCTGTCCTACCACCTAGCGGATGGCATGTCAATATAAGGCTTGCATTGCAGTTTATTGAACTTCAGGAGGAAATTCGTGGTCTTGTTCATTATGGGTCTTCTGAAAATAATTGCGCTGCATGGGGTCGATATGATACACAGAAAGATGTTGTGGAAGTTGATTGAGGGGTTTAGCGTCTGTTAGAACCCTGAGTCTATTAGCTTAAGGGTTATTTTTAGGTTACTTGTGCACATTCCTCTGCTGTCACTGGAACTTAAGATATCATTATGGTTAATCAAGCTCCCACAGCTCATGCTGAATGGCATGCTTTCAAATCTTTGGGTTTGAACCACCTTACATATAAAAACCTCCAACAAGCCATACGGTTACAGCACATATCGAAATCTTTTGTTATCAATCTCCGTTTGATCCTGTATATCCATTTAGTCTTTTATCAGTCACAAATTCGTATGAGAACATACCAGCATGCCTGCCTCCACACCATCGTCCTCCGAGTCACCACTCTCAAGTGCGAGACGATCCCGACGCTTATTCTCAAAGTACATATACAAGTATAGCGCAACAATAGCGGTCAATTTGATCGTGTATCCAACAAGCATGCTAAAGATCAATCAGTATACAGCATCCCATAACAAGAACGAAAACCACTTACGCAATATAAGCACTATGATACCCCGGAGCTTCACTGGACTTAAAAGTTTGCGGCCCAATGATATTGCCAATGCAATACCCGGTGAACAACAAAGCACCGGTGACCTGCTTCTTCGTGTAGCCGGCAATATTTGAACTAACAATCGTCAAACTCATGCTAAATCCCAGTCCTTGGAAATAGCACAGCCAGAGCGCGACCAACCGGCCCCATTTATTGGAGTCCGATAGACCAACCAGGAGTGCAGATCCGATGATGCAGGTTAGATTGGCAACAATCATGCAGGCACTTCTGGAATGAAATCTTCCATGGTATTTTGTCGCAATGAAGCCACCGATAATCAGTGTGAGAAAATTGACCGCTCCGCCGGGAATCTGAAGGTACTGGGTTCCGAGTGTATCAAAGCCGAATGATTCGACAATTATTGATGTGAACTATATACTTTCTGATTAGCACATATCCGAAGCCATTGGTTTGCAGTTGAGTCTGGGAGGATGGATTATCATACACTAGTCAGTGCCGAGTTCGGCACCTGCGCACCTATAGCCATAACAAACAAAAGCCATGTCTTCGGGTCACGAGCCGCCTGCCACACTTGATCCCATTTGAACTGATGATTCTTGACACCTTGTCTGTTCCCCGCAATACGATCCAGGGCAATAGCCCGTTCACGCTCATTAAGGAATCTGGCTGTCGATGGGAGATCTGGGAGAAACCAGAATGCCAGGATACCGATGACGAGGGAAATTGCACCAAAAATAAGGAAGACATACATCCATCGAGGTAATCCGGTAGTTATGTGTCCAATGGCATAGCCAAGTAATCTACCAAAAAAAGGATTAGTTTCGTGTATCGTATAGGCTGTTGAGCTACTTACCCGCCAAACATGGTTGCAATTCCATTGGTACAATAATAGGCTTCCAGGCGTAAAGGCTGCTCACGCGATGTATACCACATGCTCATCAGTAGCACGAAGCCTGGATTCACGACTGCTTCGACCATGCCGAGGAGGAACCGATTGGATGCGATTCCGGCGAAGTTGTGACATGCTGGCGTTGTCATTAAGAGGCCGCCCCATACTGTCCTCTGGTTAGATTTCAGGGGCTTGATGACCACCAGCTCGGAATACATCGGGAATGGACTTCATACCTATTGTTGTGCTTGCTAAGAATTTTCCGACTGGTAGTTTCTGCATCGCTAGTCCGGCTGGGTATTGCGCAATAAGGTAGCCGAAGTAGAATATTGAGCCTGCTAGGTCGTCAGAAATCTTTATATCAAGCTTGGAAGTATGAAGATTTCATACTGAGCCATGAATAATCTGATCCGGTAAGTCCGGTTCCTGTCTTGAGGCCATACACTGAAGCGAAATTGATGCTGTTTTTATCAAGGTACTACACGATGGTCAGTCACAGGATGAAAGCAACAACGAAGAATATACCAACCTGTAGCAAGTAGATAAAGAATAGAATTGGGATCAAATGCAGATCTATTTTTCGCAAGACTCTTTTTTCCTCTTCTGGGGTATATTCTAGACCCCTATGTTGCAAGAAGAATTCATAGTTATCGTCGACATCAGAAGATACTATAGTCGATATAGCCGAGGTTGTTGCAGCCTCGATCTTAGCGTCAGACTCCGACATTATCGTAGACCAGAGATCAAAGAGTCAAATTATGTGTCGTTCTTTCCAGGAGGTCTTGCCAGAAGCCAACCCGGCAGATACGATTGGGGTTTTATAGTAAAACATCTGCTACGAACTACCGTGTGGAGACGGCAAAATACACGCCATATCCCCACACGAGAATGTCAGAGGAAAGGCGGGTTGGATAAAAGAGGGGACAAGGGCAATTTATCCAGCAAATGCATAAATGAGTGCTCTGATTTGACCAAAGCTCCCGTAAGGTTGACTAGGGCAGCGACGACGGTGATGGAGACTGTTTATGGAAGAACGTGAGCAGAACTGACCTATGATAGTTTGCGAGCTATTTTCTTTCTAATTGTCTTTGACACATTCTTCTCTTCCTTTTCAGGTTTTGGCTTGCCTTGGTCTCGCGCGATAGGTGGAGGTAATCACGACATCGCCGCGCCGATTGCGTATTGAAAGCCAATAGTTGAAAAAAATATCGTCCCTTCATTATAAATCGGACCATTCCTGAGTGACTTCAGGGACTAAGGCAGAATCTGGGCTATTTCGCCAAATTCTTGCATAGAAGTCAAAGGAGAAAAATAAGCTTAAAGTCGTTCCTTAGATCTCGGCTCCTAACCCAGCCAGGGATATCTTTATGTAGTCTGAAATCTTCTCCGAACAACCTTGAAAATCTAGTCTATTTTACTATGATATTACATGCAAGATTTTCATCTAGATCCTTTATTACAGGCGTTCTGAATGAAAACAGTAAGAAGTTCACGTATATTAAACCTGACCCGGAGTTATGCTAGGGTATTCGGCATGCCGAGCCGAGGTTCACCCGACCTGACAAGGATGTCTTTCCATGGGTCGAGATTTGAAGCGTAAGGAATTCTATTGATTGACGGTGGCAAATATAGCATTTAATATCAATCCAGCGACTCAATATATGAATAAGGTTCTGCATATCCCAGTTACATGCCATCAAGCTCCAGAACATCTGGAGGAATTCATTATTATCGTTCTTCAAGGATTTATTCTAAAGCAGAGTCTTCATATCGTCCATGTTGCGAATACCAGCCAAGTTGCCGGCCTTGACGCGCTTCAGAGTCAGGGCAGCAATCAGGGCAGCACCCACACCGGATCCATCCTCAGCGGCCATGATAGTAACCTTGTCCTTCTCGTTAGGAGCCCAATCAAGGATCTCACGCAGAGCCTGGGCACCGCGGGCCTTAAAGTGGGGGTATTTGGTGAAGACGGAGCCATCAGCACCGACGTGGCAGGAGTCGATGTTCTTCTTTGTACAGATGGCAGCAACGCCACAAGCAGACAAACGAGCAGCACGGGTACCGATCAGCTCGGCGAGACGACGGACCATTTCCAGCTCGGGCTGTGTGGGACGGATGCCAAGCTCGCGGTCAAAGAGGTCCACGGTCTCCGACAGATTCTCATAAGGGTCTTCCTCAATGGCGGCGAGGAACGAAGCGTCCAACAAGTATGGCTTGCGCAGCTTGGAGGTATCCTGGCCGTTGAAAATGAGGCCAGGGTCCGAATCAAGGATGTCTACGAGAGCCAGACGGAAGATCTCACCCAAGTAGAGACCGGCGGTCATCTTCTCGAATGCCTGCTGGCCAGGGCGGGGAGAGTCGCGGTCAATGATCTCGTCGTATTTGGTCAGGGGGAGCACCACACGCTCGTTATCAAAGGCACCATATTCGCAGTTGATAGCGATTGGCATATCAGCAGGAAGACCCATGTGCGCAATCTTAGGTACGGATCCAACGTTCTCCATGTATGCGGCGTTCACGCCAGTACCGAAGATGCAGCCAATCTTCATGTCGGGATCGGTGTAGGAAGAAGCAATAAGGGTACCGGTGGTGTCATTAATCAAGGCAGCAACTTTGATGGGCAGACCCTAAAATTGAGATCATTAGGTAGCTGATCAAGAGGGAAAAGGAATCAGACTAAGACATACCCGCTTCTTCAGGATAGTCTCCAGGGGAGGAACAACGTCTTCGCCCTCGACGCCATCGATATCGAATCCCTTGGTCCATCGCTGGAGGATACCGTGGTCAATGTACTCCTGGGTAGCCGGGTAGGAGAAGGTGAAACCCAGCGGGAGCTTAGCGAGGTTCTCATCTCCGTGGTGGACCTCGATGAACTGCTGCAAGCAATCGGCAATGTACTCCCACAGTTCCTCGGCAGTACCGGTCCGGAGCTCTTCCGGCATCTTGTATTTGGACTGGGTAATATCGAAGGCGCCCTTGGCATCGGTCAAGGTGATCTCGCAAACACGCAGGTTGGTGCCACCCATGTCGAGAGCCAGGAAAGTACCTTGTTCCTCACCGTCGGGGAAGCCCATAACCCAAGTGACGTTCATTGGCTATAGCATGCTGTTAGTTATTATTATTCGCGTGGTGGTGGGTTTACGGTGGATCTCACGATGTTGCCGCCCTCGACGGTTAGACCTATGTTGACATCACGGTAAGCTTAAATTGCGTGGGCAACCGAGGCGATCTGCGGGACCAGACTTACCCTTCTCAAGCTCCTTGACGAAATGGGCCACAATCTGCTTGAGCTTGGCCTGGTCCACAGTGAAGTATTCTTCAAAGTCTTTAATCTGCTTCAAGAGATTTTGCGGCAAATCGTGCATCGAACCTGGTGGGGGGAATGATTAGCATCACACGATCAAGCTCGCGATAAGGAACAGCAGCTCACCCTTGCGGGACGGCGGGTGCTTAGGACCGAGTCCGACCATGATGAATGTATAGGATGTTTTATTCTCACGAGGTAAATTGGGGGGAAAGAAAAGGAAAACAAGGGAGGGGAGGATGACGATATGAAAGACGTGGGGCAAAGATCGCCTTGCTTGATTTGGCTGCGGTAAGAAACGCTTGAAAGTCAATTCTGGAATATTATTAGCAGCGCTGGCGGCCCACGAATCAGAGGGGTTTTAATCAGTCAATTACCCACTTCTCTGTTACAAGAATTTCAGTAAATTTCCAGCTTTATTCTGAATTTGGTATCTATGATTCTAGTAAAGGACGACTGATCTCCGAAGCATCTCCAACTGAACTAGTGAATGCCGCAAGCGGTCAAGGTGCGAATCTAGTGAGATTTACGCGCCAAGTGCGGGAATACATGCGCCAGTCCATTCTCGGATGAGCTGCTTGAGCTGCTTGAATCGCTATAGTCCCCCAATCGTTCACGAACTCGCTGTTGGTATGCGTCCGTCCTGCCTAAGGTGCGGTCAATATCCTCCGTCAAGCGTTCAATCTCTGCCCG
This sequence comes from Penicillium pulvis, assembly GCF_028828015.1. Classification (NCBI taxonomy): domain Eukaryota; kingdom Fungi; phylum Ascomycota; class Eurotiomycetes; order Eurotiales; family Aspergillaceae; genus Penicillium; species Penicillium pulvis. The sequence goes on from NW_026643072.1 coordinate 1,032,725, forward strand.
GAGTCGTTCATCGCGGGTTTGCGGGGAAGCATTCTCCTCCTCCCTTGCTTCAGGGTCCGGATTGGTCTCCTGCCAGACGGCCTCTAGCTCCTCCTCCCACCCCAGAGCCCGGGCAAACTTTCGTACTCCAGCATCGATATCCCCCAGTACTAAAACATCATCCGGTCGCGATCCCAAACCACCCACACGTTGCATGTTAATAAGCACACGGGGTGTGCCTTCCCTGCACATTGATGGCAGGCTAGCAAAAGGTTGTACTGTCAAACTGGTTCCCATGACGATACATAGATCCGCCTCTTCAGGCAGCGAGCGGTTTTCGTGGAATACAGCAGGCAAAGCCTCCCCGAAAAACACAATATCAGGTTTGACGAGGCCATTGCATTCCAGACAGTGCGGTACCTCGGCTTTATCAACAATTTCATGCATCTTATCATCGGGGAAAGGCAGTTTGCAATCAATACAGCGCTGCGTAGCAAAGCTACCATGGGCTTCAACAATCTTATCACCAGGAAGACCAGCTTGGCGCTCGAGGCAGTCGATATTTTGCGTAAAATGTTTCAACAACATGCCCTTATTGTAAAGCAGTTTGACGAAAGAGTGCGCGATCGTGGGGCGATAGCGTCCTGGATATAACTCATGCGCCAGTGCATAGAATGGCTTCGGGTTCTGCCTGAAAAATCCAATATCAAACACATCTTCCGGCTCCTCCAGATCTAGAAAAGCCAGATTGGCATAGAGTCCTGTATCTGGAGACCGGAAATCAGGAATCCCCGCAGAGGTACTGATTCCAGCTCCCACCTTATCTTCTAGTTAGCATTATTGCAAGATGTGGGAAGTGTTGAGGACAAACCATTAAAACAACTTTTTGGACGTTGTAATCCTTCACATATTTGGCTACCGCGTCGATATTGCGTCCATCTAACACTGAAGGACGAGTGGAGTCATCCACAATAGACGACTCTTCGTTACCCATGATGCGGAACTGTCGATGCTGATAGCGGGGTCTGCGACGTCCGGTTGCGGGAGCTTGATCTTAAGTGCACTACCTAAGTGTGTGAAGAAGAGGAAGGGAAGCAAAGCACAAAAAATAACAAAGCAAAGACTTTAAGTGTTTGGTGCTTTGGTAAGACAGATGTGTGAGGAAGTAGTAATCGTGGGGATAGATGACGTTGCGTTGTAGCAAATCACAAAGAATGTCTTGGTCCCGGATTAAATAGTTGAGATTGCAGACAAGGCCACGGCTGAAACTGTAACTCTTGGATTTTGAGATTTCCTTATGAATTGATTGGCTTCTTTGAGGCTCAAACACTCAAGCTTCAAGTTTCTTTGAAAAAAAGTCCCACCCCACTCACCGCCCGCGGAGACACCTAGACAATCGCGTGGCATCAACATTGGATCCCGGAACCCCCAAGAACCAGCTTGTATGGTCTAACTATGGCCCTGTCTCAACTGGCCACAAATGGCCATGACGAATCTCCATCCCCTCCAGAACGACCAATTGCGACCGAAGATACGTCCCCACGAACCGATATCTTCAATGCCAGCTCCGTGGCCGAGATTAAGGCGGCTTTATCCCGCCTCCACACTCAAGAAGCCTCGGTAACCGCCCGTCTTGATGCGCTGGTGACCTCACAGAAAGACCTCTCCCGGGAACTCGGCCGGCTGGATCTGATGCGAGCCCACATTGGCACTCAATCTACTACCACCCGAGCCATTAGCCATGGAATGCTTTCCGAGGCAGCGGGCACTGCTGATCGGATTTCGCGTGCCGTGCGCCGACTAGACTTGGAGCAGGCTCGAGTAAAAGCTACACTGGGGGTGGTGGAGCAGGTTGCAGAGCTCAAGGCTTGCACACTGGGTGTTGCGGGCTCTATGGGCGCGTCTCAGGATTGGGAGACGGCGGCCAGCTACCTACACCGTGCTGCACAGATCCCACCAGCGGTGATCAACGGAGCGTTTGCTGCAGAGATGGTCCCGACAGCAGAGGTACCCGATGCGCCAAGTGTGACCTTGGACACAGCAGCGGAATCGCTATGCGGACTGTTCTTGCGGGAATTTGACAAGGCAGTCAAGGAAAACGACGGGGCGAAGATCACCCGATTCTTCAAGCTGTTCCCACTCATTGGTCGATCTGAGGTTGGACAGGATGTCTATGGTCGCTATGTCTGCCAGGGTGTGGCTGCAAGAGCGCGCGGCAATCTCAATGCGAGCACAGGGGCGCAGGCTAAGGACGGGTTCTTCTATGCCAATGCCTTGACCAAGCTGTTTGAACATATTGCACAAATCATCGACGGCCACGGCGGGCTAGTCGAACGCCACTATGGCCCCCGGAAAATGGGACGTGTAATTGAGCGGCTGCAGGTTGAAGCCGATGTACAGGGTGGCATTATTCTTGACACCTGGGGCGATGAGCGGCACGTTGATCGGAAGTTGATGGAAATCAAATCATATGCATTTACGTTCCTGGTGCAGAGCTTCCTGCCGGCACAGCGTCCAGGTCAGCCTCGTACACATTCTCCAGCACCAGGGGGTGCAAGAGCTTCTGAAGATGAGGGGGTTGACATGAAGGAAATTGATGAAATCCTCAACGAGATGGGTATTATGCTCGGTCGCTGGTCTTTATACTGTCGCTTCCTGGCAGACACATGTAACGTGAGTGATTTTACTTATATTCGATTTGCTACTATCGCTAACTTTATTACAGCCTCCCGCCGAAGGGGAGGATGATGAGAAAGTATTTGAGCTCCCTACCTTCTTGCAGGAGTCTTCTCTAGCACGCAAGGTCAACGATCGACTTGTGACTCCATTCAATGCCATGACCACCTTCTTCTTCCGCCGGTCTGTAGAGAAGGCATTCCAGCTGGATGAATCGCCATCGGGCCTGAATTTGAGTCTACAACGACCACTCCAAGCAGACCCTCCCCACATCACTTCTGCTGTGGATGACATCATGTATATTGTCAACAAGGTTTTACAACAGTCATTGGCCACATCCCAGGAAGCTGTGGTCACAAATGTGGTTCCCACGCTGTCTCGTGTGCTTGGATCCGACTTCATCGGCATGACCCAACGCAAGATGCGTGATGAATGTTACCCGCGCGCCCCTGTGCAGGGAGCCTCCCCTCCAGAGCAGATAATTATTGCATTTTTAGTGCAGATCAACAACCTTGACGTCGGAATCGACTATATTCGTCGCATTGTTCAAAACACCAGTGGCTTGAAGCAACCTCTTCCCGCCTACAAAGAAGGCAACCAAGAGCAACCACCACAGGTCACCGAACATCTCCTCTCGCTCTTCCCGTCTCCTGCATCCGCACTCAAGGTTGCAAACACGCTCTACTCTCTCGCGAGCTCATTCGAAAGTAAGGTCAACGATCTTCTCACCGATGGCATTCAAGTTGTCTTCAACAACGTCATCAAACACCGCCTCCGACCCATACTTGCCGATGCATTCCGCGACATCGAATACCATCCGTCAAGTGATGCCGACCAACCTATCGACAATCAGGATGATTTCAACGAGCACGATGGCAGCAGCAAAGAGCTTGTCCGTCCTCGCTTTGCGGCCGGCTGGTCAGAAATGCTTGTCCCGATAGCCCGTATCCTCACACAACAAGCATTTGACCGCCTCCTCACCGTAACCATCGCTTATTTCGCCCGTCTGTTAGAGAAACGTTTATGGTCTTATCAGGGCCGCGTGAACCCGCTCGGCGCAGGCCGTCTGGAGCGCGACATTGCTGGCCTTGTCAGTGCCGCCGTCGATGTCGGTTATGGATCCGGTACACCGAACCGCTACCGCCATCGCGAAGCGCTTTCGCGATGTGTACAGATGACATTGGTCATGAGCATGGACGAAGATGAGTGGGATGAAGTATTACAGGGTGGCGAGGCCGCAGAAGTGGTAGACAAGCTCACCCGTGAGGAGAGGGTGCGTGTTCGTGCGATGGTCAGGCGCAGATAGTATATTAGAATTACTTTGCCCTTGCATTTTAATTCCATGGGACTGTTATAGTGTAAATTCCTTCGTGTTTCTGTCATTCATTATCTTGTGTGGTTTACATGGAGATGAAGCATAATTCAATCCTGCGGGCCCCCTAGTTGGACATGGGCACCCAGGCACGTATTTAAAAATAAGAAACAAATACAAACAGAAATAGCGCTATTATTCCAAGGCCCATGGTCAAGGACCAGGATCACCATATTATGATATAAGGAACACCTGTATAATCTGCACTCATAAGATACATTACTCATTCATGGATAGTCTCACTGCCACCAATTACAGCTCTCTCATTCGAGCTCCCCTCGGAAATTTCAGACCCATGGTGCTGCCCATATCCATCGAAGGTTTCATGAAATTGTGACATCCGGCCCGTGACCACATTATCAATCGACCGGGTTGACAAACTACGGTGGTGGCTCGGTATCATGAACGAACCAATCTCCGACTCGGGAGTTTGAGGTAAGATAGGCGAAGGAGAGGATCCCCGTGCTATACTAGTCATTGAGGACCCCCTGGTGATATTGGTATTGGCAGCGGAAACGTTGAATGTTGTGGGAAGTTCGACGGGCGAAGAGTCTATAAGGAGTTCAGTTCAGTATTGTACCTTGCTCGAAATTGCGAATGGGAAACATACCTTGCATCTCGTGGACAGCACCTCCTCCTGATTCCACTGTTCCTGGAGATGCAGATGTGTCGATTGATTCCTGTATTGTGCCTACTCCTATAGATGTCTCCTGGCCTGTAGATGCAGATCTTGGGCCTGCTATAGGCGATGTTGGGCCACCGCCGTACATGGATGTAAGACGCTCCCGACCGTCGGTTTCATGGACTTCTTCTTGCCTTTCAAGCTGGCGTTTCTGGCGACGTCTGAGACAAAACCATGCGAGTAGTATTAGTCCAATGACGAGGAGGCCACAAAGCACGCCGATCACGGCTGCAGCCCAGGTCGGGAATTTTTTGTGATGTGTCGTTGTGCTGCTATCGGTGGAAGTCGTGTTGTAGGGCCAGTAGGTTGAGATGGTTTTGGTGTATTTCGTATTCAAGATACCTTCGAGCGAGGAATTGGTCCAAGAGGATGGAGCTGTGGTAGTTGCACCACCTGAAGAGCTATAAAATTGTAAGCTCTGGCGATCGTATGTCTTGTTGTTTCTATACTTACTCTCCACCTATTTGAGCTATCAAAAGGTCCGGCACTTTGTAGTCGCTCCACTGCGAGGGATCATAGGCATCCTGGAAGCTAAGGTTGTTTAGATTGAAGTTGACAATAACACCTCCCTCAAGACAATGTGTTGTATCAATGCGATAGCCTCCAATAGCGAGCATTTGGTTTGGGTAAACCGCGATACATCGATGTCCGTTCCGGCCGTGTGTGTTTGTCCCGTTGTACGCTTTGACCCATGTGAAAGAGGGTAAGGACAAGATATACACATCATCTGATGGATTTGCATTGACATTGAGGCCATTGTAGCCCCCGTAGATATAGATGTTGTGTGAGGAGTCGTCCTCTGCACTCGCAAGTACAGAACAAAATTCGGTCAACTGGGGTGGTGTATCGCCCGTCGTGTTCTGGAGGTACCAAGTCTTGGTATCGATATCGTAGACAGAAACCGTCTCCATGAATGTTGGGCTGATTTCTTCGCTGAGCGCCTTCTGCGTTGAGGTCAGGCTTTCAATTGTTCCAGCAGGCTCAACCACACCTCCGATGGCCACCAGGACTCCAGACTCGGACACTGGCACCCAAACAAGCTCGGCATTCGCACGACCTTGAATATAGCTCGGAAGCGTGTCATTTACCCATTTCTCAGACTCCATCACCGTCATGTTCACCGTAATCAATGTGTCTGCTGTGGTGTTGGCTTTGAGAGGTGGATATGAGATGGCGCCCCAGCCCGGAACATGCATTCCACTAAAATAGAAGCCCAGGTTCTCGCTAGGAGCTGATTCCCCAGCTCCATTAGTGATATATGTTGTCACATTGTCGGGAAGGTCATCGATCCAGAATCTGGGCTCCCAGTCTTGCTTGGTGATCCCATCATACTGGAAGGCTTCGTATCCAAGCACCGTATCTTCAGACGCGTCCTCGTCATTGGTGGTAGGAATGGCGGCGCCACTATAGATATTGCATAATTTATGTCAGTGTTCTAGTCTGCTGTGTGCATGCTATAACCTTTGAATGGTACCAACCCATAGAGGTAGAATTCGCCATCGTTGGCAAACATCACGCCATCAATGAAAGTTGGATCTATATTGCTCCCAGCACCAGCGATAGACATCAGGCTGAGAACATCTGAGAAATTGGAACTAGTATTGAAGGAGGACGAAAGATTGAAAGTATAGACGGAGCCATCAAAACTTCCTGTTGATGCTGTTAGCTTGTCTTATCAGACCGAGGCTCGAGGTCTCTCACCATCAGACTCGTCGCCTGTACAATTGTCCGAGTATATTCTGCAAACGTCAGCATGGGTTCAATACTTTTCTTTCCACATCCAGGACTTCTCATACTGCTTATACCAGAGATATCCTCCGTCTATGTAGACCGTATCACGAATAACGTTGGCTAAAGCTGTCAGTACAAAAGTCCAGGATGATTTCAGGAATTAATTGAACTCTTACCGCGCACCGATTGCCAGCTACACATGGAGTAGCCGATCTGTGTCTGATACACACTACATGATCCCACAGCGCGATCTATGATCGTCAGTAGCGTCAGCAATGTTCTTAAAAGATACATTTTTTTCCGCAACTCTTCGCGCCGTGCAGATTCTCGAGATCTTCAATGGGGCTGTTGAGACAAGGCGGAAATCGCTAGATCGCCAAGCTAATACTTTAGTCATAAGATGACTACCGGAAGCAAATGGGGATCAGGCGCATCAGCAATTCCGAAATTAAGCGATGCGGCTTTGTTTCCCTCTCTTTGATGCAACCAGTTCAAGATGAAAAAATCCCCCACCGCGTCCCAGGCCCCGTGCGCATCAAAGCGACCATTAACAAAGAAGCGTAGTTATGCACGGTCTTATAGCTGCATGGCGGAGTGAGCTGGTCTGATCCTTTCCCCAAATGCCCTAGCTATTGTTGTCTTTGCTTTGCTTTTTTTCTCGTTTGCTCGGCGAATTCACGGAAAACAGACCGCTACAGGGTAATGATCATTGAAAATACGAGTCCAGATGCAACGAGGCTGCTGATCTATTGAGGGGTTACATGAGCTAATCCCTGTAGGCGCGGCTGAATTGGCTAAGCTGCATCCACACCTGCGGGCCTTACATGCGTGTCTGCGGGCAAGGCTCTCGTCCCGTCTTTGTGCCCGAGCTCGGTTAGGTCGCTTTCTCTTTGTCTGCGGGGCATTGGCTGACCATGTCAACAGAAGCGGTGTCAAAGCCCCGAAAGGCCGCCTTCGACTTGGCTTGTTGAGCCTCTGTACTATGAAGTGGCTCGGGAACTAAGGAAACCGGGGACCGTGCGCATGTGCACTGAAGCTCTTTTTATTTCCTACCGTGCCTGATTCCTCTTCTTTGTGTATTTTCGAGCCTCAATTTGAGCTTGCAGACCATCTCAATTGCGATGAGGCCTTCGCTCTCTTGGTTGTCGCTCTTTGCGACAACTGCTTGCTCTTTGTCAACGGTAACGGAAAGCAATGCCGTTTCTGCGACCGTCCCAACTTTGGCCGCGGTCACCAAGATGATGGGGGCCAGAGAGGTAGATTGTGATGTGGACATAACAATCACAATTGGCGTTACCATCTATGTTGGTGAAGGCGAAGTAGCTACGTGCACTGTCACGGATACTACAACCCGCACTACAACCGATATTATCACCGATACGGTCACGGCTGCCAATTCAAATATTGTCACAGTTACAAGTACTGTGACAGAGACCGGTTCAGCTAGAGGAGTCACTGTAACAGACACTGTCACCGACACTTGCACCGTAACTGTTACTGGGAGTGCGGGAAGGGTCACTGTGATAGATACTATCACTGATACGGAGACAAAGACTATCACCGGGAGTGATATAACAGACTTTGTCACCAACACAGCTGTTGAAACTGTAACGTTGGTTTCAACAGACATTGAAACCCTCAAGGGCTCAACGGTCACTTTGTCGGGACAAGAAACCACAGTTACCCTAATCTCAACAGAAACGGATATTGAGACTTTCCAAGGCTCAACGGTCACTGTGTCGGGACCGGAAACGACAGTCACCCTAGTTTCAACAGAAACAGACATTGAGACTCTCCAAGGCTCAACGGTCACTGTGTCGGGACAGGGAACTACAGTTAGTCTAGTTTCAACAGATATTGAAACTCTAGGGGGTTCAACAGTCACCGTGTCGGGGCAAGAAACCACAGTCACTCTGGTTTCAACAGACATCGAGACTATCCGGGGTTCAACGGTCACATTGCTTTCTACAGACATTGAAACGCTCAAGGGCTCAACAATCACTGTCTCAGGACAAGAAACCACAGTCACGCTGGTTTCAACGGATATCGAAACTCTCGGGGGCTCAACGGTCACTGTATCGGGAGCAGAAACGACAGTCACCCTGACAGGCTCAAACCTACCAGGGACCACCCTGGTGGAGACTGAGACAGACACTGTTGTAGAGACTGATACCATCTCAGGCTCTGTTACAACCATTCCCGCGTCAACTATCACGACAACCTATACCGAGCCTGCTAGCACAGTGACCATCTCAGGAACTGTCAGCACTTTACCAGCATCGACTCGAACCGTGATAACCACCCTTACAGCTAGTACGGTAACTGTTAGTAACACAATCACTGCTACGGGTAAATACTCCACATCTTTATTATGATCTAAGGGACTAACATAGTACTAGGCCCAGGGACCACCGAGGTTGAAACAGATACTTTGGTGGAGACGGACACGATTTTGAGCTACATCACAACTACTATTCCAGCATCGACTATCACTACCACTACTACCGAGCTCCCCAGCACGATCACTATATCAGGAACTATCAGCATTCTACCAGCATCGACTCGAACCGTGACAACCACGCTTCCAGCAAGTACACTGACTATTAGTGATACAATCACTGCTACAGGTAAATACACCACGCCTTTATAACCATTCAATAGACTGATATATTATTAGGCCCAGGAACTACGGAGGTTGAGACAGATACGATTTTGAGCTACGTCACAACCACTATTTCCGCGTCAACTATCACGACAACCTATACCGAGCCTCCTAGCACGGTCACCATCTCAGGAACTGTCAGCACCGTACCGGCATCAACTCGGACCGTGGTGACCACTCTTCCAGCTAGTACGGTGACAATCGGTGCTACAATCACTGCTACAGGTGAACACTCCCCGTCTTTTTTTATTATTCAATAGACTGATATATTATTAGGTCCAGGGACTACAGAGGTGGAGACAGGTACGATTTTGAGCTACGTCACAACCACTATACCAGCATCAACTATCACGACAACTACTACCGAGTCCGCTAGCACAGTGACTATCTCAGGAACTGTCACCACTCTGCCGGCCTCAACTCGAACCGTGACAACCACGTTGCTAGCAAGTACACTGACTATTATTGACACAATCACAGCCTCAGGTAAATCATCTATTTTCTAATCATATCGCAGAGGCTGACGTGATCTTAGGTTCAGAAACCACCGTCTCGGTGGGAAGTACAGTGACGGATATCATTACCAGGCCTGGGACAACGCTCACAAAGAGCTACGGTAGCACCAGAACTGTTACTGTTACTGGACAAGACACAACTCAAACACAGACGCAAATCACCACCGTTAGTGTATGCTCCAGTCTCATCACCAACCCGACCTACACACCTACCACTCAGTTGCCAGATGATTATACCTGGGGTTGTGCACCGGGATACCTTTGTAGCCCCCCTCATACCGGTGACCGCGCGGGCTGCAATGTTGAAGCTGGTCTTCCCGCCGATACTTATATCTGTTCCCCCGACGACTGTATTGTGGCCCCGGTCCCGATTTTCAACGACGAATCTGGCTATAATATCTCCACCAACTACTATAACTTGGATCCAACGGACTTTGGCCTGACTTACAATATCTTCGAATGCGCTATAGAGTCTGAGTCTAGTGTTACCAGCAAGATCGACCTGCCCCCGCCTCGAGGCAGATTTGACAAGCTTATGGGATATTTCCTCGGCGGAATGACCAAGCGAGTGGACGTAAATGACATACCCAGTGCCTGCTATGGATATTGCAATGTCGTGGGAATTGACGGAGAGAGAACTGGAAGCACACCTTCTTTGTGTGACGCCGGTTCTGAATTCCTGGTTGACTTGGGTTATTGTGAGGATTGCATCAGCAGTCACGCGGGTGATTCTGCCTCCTCCATGATTTCATCTACACTGTTGCCTACATTTGCACAGTGGTTGAATTTCTGTTCTGATCAGACGACGTCGACCACCTCGACCACCGCAGCTGCGACTACCACCACCACTGAGGCAACTACTACTAGTGCACAGTCGACTGCAAGTAGCACTGTAGCCCCGACAACTGCCACTAGTAGCCAGCAGTCAACAGCAAGCACAATAACGACTATTCAGTCTACCAGCACCAGCACACCAACGACTTCGGTACAGACGACTAGTGCTTCAACAGAGTCAAGTCAGAGCGAGCAAACGAGCTCGGCACAGACAACACAATCAGCTGGACAAAGTACGGTCACTGTATCAGCCTCAACGGTGGTAGTGTCAGGTTCAACAGAGACACTATCCGCCACCCAAGGAACGACCTCGGAATCTGGCTCAACCTTAACAGTCCCTAGTTCAACATTGATCGTCTCCGGTTCGACAGTGATAGTACCCGGTTCAACAATAATTGAATCAGCCACTTCACCCTCCGGCTCAATAGTGACAAACCCCAGTTCCACAGAAATAATATCCGGCTCGACAGTGATAGTACCAGGTTCAACAATAACTGAATCAGTCACTTCATCCTCTGGCTCAATAGTGACAAGCCCCAGTTCCACAGAAATAATATCCGGTTCGACAGTTATCATCCCCGGCACTACATACACTGAATCTGGCTCCCCAGATACAGCCTCACAATCTAAGTCAACAGTCACCTTACCGAGCTCAACGTTGATCATCTCTGGTTCTACTGTGGTTGTCCCGGCCACCACGTACACAGAATCCGGCTCGAATTCCAATTCTATATCCGGTTCAACGGTCACGTTGCCCAGCTCAACAGCTATTATCTCCGGATCAACTACAATTGTCCCCGGGGCTACGGTCGTCGAGTCTGGAACGCAAATAATAGGTACCATTTCGAGTACAGGTTCGGTCGTCGGAAGCCGGACTAGTTCATCGATCTCTTCTACTTCAAGTGTTCACAACAGTGCCGCAATGCGGACTCGGGATGTTCCTCGAGTAGGTTTGCTGGGTCTCTTGTTCACGTTCACAATGTCACTCCTTTACGTGGTTTGATGTTTAAATCATGGGTGAATGTGTGCAATGCATGAAATGGATAATATTAATACGATGATAAGAGGGACTTGTTTGAAGGGAGAGTAATAATACATCATATTCTATCATCACAACAGACACTAGGCAGATACCACCACACCCATCAGGGATAGAGTTATCCAAAATAAATGTAAAACAAATGGTAATTTGACAGGAGTATGAGATATCAAAAAATAAGAACAGCAAAAATAGAACCGACGGCTGCTGGATTCGAACCAGCGCCTCCGAAGAGAATTGATAACACGAAGATTCGAGTCAATCGCCTTAGACCACTCGGCCAAACCGCCTGTTGATGATGACTAAAGATGAACATGATATGTAACCTCAGCTTGTGTATACCGAAAGAACCAAAAACTAATCACGACGGCTGCTGGATTTGAACCAGCGCCTCCGAAGAGAATTGATAACACAAAGGTTCGAGTCAATCGCCTTAGACCACTCGGCCAAACCGCCTAGATGTGATGACTAAGAAAATCAAAAAATGACGTAAAGCATGAACTATTTTCCGAAAATTGAAAGTCCAAAAAAAGAACCGACGGCTGCTGGATTCGAACCAGCGCCTCCGAAGAGAATTGATAACAAGAATATTCGAGTCAATCGCCTTAGACCACTCGGCCAAACCGCCTATTTGTGAATAACTCATGCAGATTTGACATTATAGCTAGCAAGCCGTAGCTTGGTACCTGGCTCTTTGTGTATACTCTATAATGTAGTCGGAGATCGCATTAGGGCTATTTGTACCGTTATTCGCAATCACTCAACCCCAACGATTGAGGTATTGAGGCATTGAGGCTTTTCTAAAGTTCAGGCGTTGCCATTGGAAATTTATGGATACTAGTAAATGTATATGTTTGAGATCACCCCTATACTCCAATGTTGGTACTTATCGCTGGAGGTACTAACCCATTGAACCATGGATGAGTATACTGGACAATGCTCAATGCGATAAGACTCACAAGAAAGAATGCAGGCAACTAGGTGATTTAACAACAAGCTTTCAGGGATAGAGGGAACGTTTTCAGCTTGATAATTGGTCCTTTTGCTTCAAAGTAAGCAATGGTTTGACTCGTCAATCATTCGCTGGATCTCACTCACCCTCTCTCTTGGGATGACAGAGGCCCTGTCAGGCTTTCTTGGCATATCTTTGTTTCTGTCTCTTCTTATGACTTGTATCTCTCTCCTTTGCATCTTCGCTTCCATTTGGTAAAACTTCGGTTCCTGTTTGTAAACCTCCATCTCCTCGCTGTCAACCTGTGTCATTTTCATTGATGATTGCGTCGCTGGCCGTAGAAATCCCTATATTGGTCCGCTTCCAAAGTATATCCATATGTTCCTGGTCTTGAGCCACACATCTCACTACGTTGAGCTCGTCTTAAATTTCCTTGATCTGGTATAAAATATTTATCTCATGGTGAATATCTTCAAAGCGATATTTATCACCTTGTCTGCTCAGTGTTGGCCACCAATTTCCCAATCAAGTCCAGGCCATTTCAATTATCTTGCCCTCTTTGGGGTTGTGATCATTCTTTTGATCCGTTGTCCATCGCTCGTCTGTCTTGCTTCGTTGCTTTACTCTTGTCAGATTTGGGTTGCTTTTCAGCCTTGCTGTTCCGTTGTGCCTGTAATCATTAAATTTGGATTATATCAGGTCAGATGAGAGTAATCACATGACGACCAAGCACAACAGATACCGTCATAACGAGTCCATAGCCAAAGTTGATCGACCGTCAGAAACTTAGTTGGCGCTACCTGGCTGGAGGTTTCGTTCTGTCCGACTCCGCTGAAGTGTCGTCTAGGCCAGTCGAGTGTTGTCTCTGTTTTCTTGTGTCGGTGAGGGACACATAATTGTATTGGTCAAACGTGAGTGACTCATGGGTAGCTTTCCGTATATCAAATGTTCTTATGTTTCGCATTTGACTATCATTGGGAACCAGTGAGCTCGTCTCATTGGCAGATTAACCACTTGCTTTATGGGAGTCATAGAAGGGGGTCACCCAGGGGGTTCTGAATTGCTGCTTTCCCGTCAATTATCCTCTCGCACTGATTGATCGCTCGGCCCCAGAATACATAGGCATAAACGGTCGAATCGCTAATGTATCTCCCCTTACATATTACTTCAAGAGACCATTATATGTATCGCCTTGAAGAGTGCACAACAACCTTCGAAGCATATCTATAAAGGTAAAGAATCAGATGAAGAATGATAAAAGGTCTGTAGTCTGACATCAAATTGTCTATAGTGCAGGTACCTATCCCCAAACATCGGCATAACCAGCTCCATTGCAGTGTCCAAATGGAAAGTAAAAGTTAAAAAAACAAGACCAAGCACAATATTTACAATCCTGTTCAATTCCCATGACAAAGTATAAAGGTGTAAATGATGACAGTACCGCTAAACCAAGGAAAACGCCAGGTCAGAAAGAAGCACAAATAGAAATTGCTTTTCCCAGTTGGTCTTTTTTCGAGTCATGAAGATCCATAACATGAGATGCTGTTCTTCTAGAAAAGGTTGTATAGGTGTTTTTGGGAGATTGATGAGACAAGAGGTGGAAGTCGAAGATATGGATGGAGGTGTCGAAGGTTGCCGAGATATAAGAACAGGATGATTATGTTGGAAAGAAACAGAAAGCCCCAGGCTTTGATGAAGAAAGGCAGAAACGCTCAGAGGGATATCGAACAAATGCGAAAAAGAAAAGGCTGGAAGAGATGCGGAGGTCGTGGAAGAGGCGATAGGCTGCATTTAGCTATCTTCTGTCTTCTCGTTGACAGGTCTCAGCTTAGCCGGCGGTTCAGTGGATGGCTGAATGTCGGATTCGTGGTGCTCGGCGGCTTGGCGGGGAGTGGGTGGCACCTTGATTTCCTGGATAGCCTCCACCTCACTGCCGCCCCGACTACTCTGGCTGATCTGGCCATTCGGGGGCTGGCCTTCAATCATCATATCGCTGTGCTCGCCAATACCGTAGCGTTCCGCAGCGGGAATATGGTGGCCATCTTCAAGCTGGTCCTTTTGCTGGGGAGTCCAAGCAAGGTAGTCACGGCGGACCTCGACGTAGTCGTATGCGAACTCGCCCAGCTGGTCGTCGTCCATACCGAGCAGCTCAGCCTCCTCGGAGGCGCGGAGGTTGAGACCAGGGATGGCGTTGATGGCGAGAGCGATCAGGGCGGACATGACGAACGAGTAGCTGGCGGTAGCGACAATGTAGGCGATTTGAATGTAAAGCTGCTTGTAATTGTGAATCACCCAGCCACCGACTCCGGTGCCAGTGTTGACACCGTCGAGACCGACGATCGAATCATCACCGAAGAAGGCATTGAAAATAAGACCGACAATACCAGCGATACCATGCTCAGCCAACACATCCATAGAGTCGTCGATGCGGATCCAGAACTTGATCTTAGTCGAGTAATTGCAAACAATGCCGGTCACGATGCCCAGAGCCACGCTAGCCCAGGGGGAGATGAAGCCAGATGCCGGAGTGGCAGCCACGAGTCCCGAGATGGTACCGGAACACCAGCCTACCATCGACCACTTACGAGCAAGGCGCCAATCGAGCAGGACCCAGGTGATGGCTCCGAACGCCGCAGTCAGGTTGGTGTTCCAGGAGGCCATAGTGGCACGAAGATTGGCACCAAAGGCCGAGCCTCCGTTGAATCCAAGCCAGCCGAACCAGAGAAAGACGGTACCGAGAAGGATAAGCGAGACGTTGTGAGGACGGAAGTTGAGCATCATGCGTTCTTGCCGACGACCGAGAACCATGGAGTAGGCCAGAGCAGTAAAACCGGATCCGATTTCCACGGGACCACCACCGGCGTAGTCCATCACACCGTACTTGTAAGCCCAACCGTTGACATTCCAGGCCCAGCAGGCCAATGGACAGTAAACAATGGTAGCCCAGACAAAAGTAAACACCATGGCGGGAAGAAGCCGACCGCGCTCAGCCACAGCTCCCATAACGATAGCAGCAGTCACTGCGCAGAATTGCATCTGGAAGGAATGTAAATAAGGGATTGACTCGGTTTTGACTGATATAAAATCGTACCTGATAGAAAGCATATAGAAGATCGGGAATAAGTGGAGAACCCGGACTCGGCGCCGCCAGGGTCTTCATTAAGCCGAAATTGCGCAGGTTGCCGATATAACCATTGGTCGCGGTCTGGGAGAAGGCAAGAGAGTAGCCCCAGAAGTACCATTGGAATGTGATGACAGACATGGAAGCCATACAGGCCCAGATCATACTCAGGGCAGACTTTCGGCGAGCCAAGCCCGAGTACAGGAAACCCAGACCAGGCACCATAACCATCACCATGGCAGAAGCCACGATGATGTAGGCCTGATCACCAGATTGAAACCATTTGTTCACGTTCTCGGTGCCTATAACGGAAACCAGTGTGAGGGACTGTGATCCAAAGAGTCCAAAAATTGGATTGGTTACATACGAGAGTTACCACCGAGAGCTTCATTGGTGGTTAACGAAGAGTAATCGGAGGGAGCACCAGTCCAGTTGTAAGACGCATAATCCGGGGAGTACGGATATTTCCCACTGAAGGTCGACATAATGTGAGGCTCGAACTCCGAAGAGCTCGTCGACTAGGAAATTAAGGTGAAGAGCGTGTCTAGTCGAGTGGTGTGGGTGTTGAAAGGGAGAAGGAAAATTCGATGCAAGTACCGCAAGCTAAAGAAATGGCGAAAAGCTGCAGGCACGAGGTTGTGGAGAGGAGAAAAGTCGCCACGGGGGAGAGGCGCGAGGAATATAAACGAATTCTGGAAACTGGAACCGTTGCGGAGTCCCAGAGCGATAAGTTGGATCGACGGGCCCACCAGGGCCTGAAATCGGAACAAGGCGTCGCGAGGCAATTGTGAGGTCCAGATAACTGGAAAAAGGCAAAAGACCCAATTTGAAGGGGCTAATTGATTAGTCCGAGGAGATTAAAGCAAAAACCCGGGGGAGGCGCGGTTAAGTGGAATAATGACAGAAGAAATGGGAAGGTAGTTGTGGTGAAAAATGATTATGACAACAGTAATGGGATAATCGGGATCATCCACTGCGCCCCAATCACCGATAACCTTTATATACTGCAGTACAGGGACCAAGTAAAAATGTAAATAAAATTGTAAAAAATATTCCAAGTTCAATAATTTGTTCAATTGTAGGGGGATTATACACACTAACAAAGAAAGAGAAAACAGAAGGAATTTTGGTCAATTCGCATCATCATGAAATCCTCCCGGTGCATGCTACCGGACCAGAAGAGGTCCAGTGGCGGGAATAACTTTTTTTCCCAGTTTGCTTTTTTCCTTGGTCCCAATCGAATTTTAGTTCTTGGCTCCAATGAAACAAAGTCCGCGCTCTACCCAATCGATCCCCGGTGGGAACCCTCATACCGGTTCGTCAGTGATGTATCTCCGGGGAAGTCATCCTGGGGTGAAAATTGGGGGAAAAGAATCCCAATCCTTCTTCCTGGTGCCTCTAGCTCTCTATATAGTATTTGAGTAAAGTATAGCTCCAAAAATGGCTGTATCGTCCCTTCCTCTTCAACCAGATAAGCTTATCAGAGGCTCATACATTCGGCGAACTCCAACGCAGTTCCGAAGAGATGCATGTACTCTTATCTCTAACATTCTCCATTCGCGGGCCAATCCACTATCCGTGGCGAACAATTGGACAGCCGAGTCGATGTTATCTGCGCTCTTATTGGATACAGATAAACACTTGCCACCGGCCGCTAAGTGGGTCACTCCGCTGCGCCAAGCCTCGACGCTTTCAGTCTAGTGCTGAGATATTGCTGTTCGTTACCATTGGCTCCTGATAAGCTCACGATTTGCCGCTCCGGCAGAACCCGACTCTCGGGATATGCAGGAAAGTCTGTCTTGCCCCGATCTTCGGGATCGCACCGAAGCGGTTGAACGTTTGAAATTTGAGCTATTGAAATCGGATTCAGGGATCGTGAATATTCAAGGTGTTGTGCTTGGAATTTGTATTCCGCTTAATGTAGTGTGATGAATAACTCACTGAATATTGCTTGCGTCCATTCATGGCACATGAAATGGTCATCGATCGGCCCGCGTGGGACCTTAAAAAAAGGGTCCGGACCTTATCAGCGCTATACTCCGATCCCGGTGACTACATTCAACTAGTCATATTCTAATCTTGGGTCCAAGACACTCAATGCTGAAGATGAAGCCCCCCTCGAAAGAAACATGCGACTATATGGTCCTTGCTTTGGTTTAAAAACAAATCAAAATCTTCTGGCTTTCATAGATAATTGAGCTTCTTGATAGACTCGGATCGTATATCGTTAATGCCAATACTAGTACATGGCATCAGAATGCCCTCCAGTTTAACAATTCTGCACTTTTGGTCTTATAAGACAAAAGAGGATACATTGCCCCGCTATGATCTCAAGCTGCATCATCTGATCACAACTAATATAGAGCCCGTCGTGGGTCAACGCATCCTGGGGCTAAGAGAACCTTTAGGCTCGACCCCCTCGACTAACGGGGAGTGTGATGACTTTCCTTATCAGTTTTCTGCCTTTTTGAGGTGGATACTACCGGTGCCGGGGTATCTGGGGTGCATGGGTCTAGATGTATGGATATATTTACTGGGAATGAGGCTCAGCGTGGGTTCAAGGCATCTCAAATACCCCTGCCACGTGCCAATCATTTTGTGTACAGCATAGCTCCATGCTACCTATTGATTGGTCTTCTTGTCTTTCGACTGTTCCATTGACAGTAAATAGCTATGTGACTTGTGCCTAGTAGCACAATGACTGGTGGACCTGTAGAGCAATTGGTCATGTACATCCCAGCAGATAATGCTTCTGGCAGACCACAAGGTACTTGGTATATTACATCCACATTGTTGCACTTGAGTACTTTTCCTGTCTCTGTTGAGTTCCGTTGATAATTTGTAATTGGATGTTTATCGAGAATCTACATCCATGGGTATGGCTAGGGTCCACGGGTTGTTGACACTTTTGAATATTGTGTTGAAGCCTTCAGCCCTGGAGGTATGCTAAATATATTTTGGAGCCGATATGCAATGAGAATCTGTAGCTCCAAGGTCAGTCATATTCCACGAACTGCCCAACCTGAGAAAGCCTTCACCAATCCTCTCCGATTTAGACCGAACTAATAACTAGAAATTGCCCACGGAGTTAAATGATGAAATCTACAGTAGCCAAACAAGTTGGAAAGTTGCCACCTGGTTGCCACCCCGATCGCGCAGTGGCGAGGCGGATTACATAGCAAGCACTCTTGGGAAAAAATCCGACAGCCGAGTCCCCACTCTTATAGCCAAGCTTGGCTCTCTTTTCAACAAGGCCGGCTGGCCCAATGGCAAGGCGCTTGACTACGAATCAAGAGATTGCAGGTTCGACCCCTGCGTCGGTCAAACTTTTTTGGTGACTTTTGTATCAATTTTTGATACACTAAAGCAAGAGGACAGACAGACAATATTTTTTGTCATCAGAACTTGGTCGCAAATTGAGTTAAAGTTTTTTTATCGCAAAAAACTGAGCTGATGATTCTCACCATTGGGCACTTTTATCTGTCATGCTGTGTTGAGATTGACCCAGCATGAAGGAGGGAAAAAGCATTACGAATTTGATAATAAGCTTATCTTGGTAAAGAACCACAGACATTACCTTGCTGCACTACACCGCATACGGAGAATACAGCCTTGGAGGCCAGGAAATACGATTTTGTAGGATCAAATCGGAACAAACATGAATATCATTAGATTTACAGGCCCGTCTGTCGAGGTATACGAGCCAACAACATGCGTCTCTCCCCAACTCTATTATGTATAGGGACTTCATCCCATCCAATTGTTACACACCCGTTCTGGGATTCCAACTCAAACACAGTGCAACAAACCACCCAAAAAACCAAGAGTCATATCAGACGTTGAGGCTATACCCGGCGCCGAGGCCACCCCGACGACGGAGCGCGTGATAATACTTACGGCCTTCATCGACCCAGAATACAGTGCTCGCCAGACAAACAAGCTTTACCAAGGATCCAAAACTGAGAGGCTCAGTTTGGAAGATGCGTTGCAGGAAGGGAAGGTAGATGACACAGGCTTGACCAGCCAATGAGCCGAGGACAGCATAGTTGAACATCTTGTTTCCGAATAGCTCGATTTCGCCTCGGAGCACAGATTTGCCTTCGCTGCGACAAGTAAGGGCGTTGAACATGTCGAAGAGAACAAAGCAGGTGAATGTCATGGTAGTGTCGTGGGCGGTGACCACGCCGGACCGGGTGCCAAGTGGCTGGCCGTCAGTCGCATCCCCCATTTCATGGATGTAGATGGAGAGAGTGCCCAGCATAATTACCATGGCAGAAGTAAGGACGCGCTGGATGAGGGGTTTTGTCAACACCCGCGCGGTCTTCGGTCGTGGAGGCCGGTTCATGATCATGGGATCAACAGGCTCGACACCAAGAGACTGGGCCGGTGGGCCATCCATCAGAATGTCTAAAATAACAGTTAGAGAGAGAAAACAGTAAGAAGCGGAGAAAGGGACACCCACTAATCCACAAGATCTGCATGGCATTCAATGGATTCTTGAAACCGAGGGTCGTGCTGAGCAATACGAGACTTAGCGCAGCTACACTGGTGCTGAGCTGGAAAGTAATGAAGTTTTGAATATTATAAAAGATTCCTTTGCCTTGTTCAATGGCTCGAAGGATAGTCGAAAAGTCATCATCCGTCAAAATCATGTCTGCTGCCTCTTTGGCAACGTCGGTGCCAAGTAGACCCATTGAAATGCCAATATCGGCCTTCTTCAGAGCAGGAGCGTCATTGACACCGTCGCCAGTCATGGCAACTACATCTCCACGGGACTGCAGTGCACGGACAATCTTCATCTTGTGGTCTGGACTGGTGCGGGCAAAAATAGATGTGTTGGAGATAGCCTGAGCGAGCTGCGCAGTTGTCATGTGGTCCAGTTCATCACCACGCATAACTGATCGTGATCCGGCAGATTCATTGATTGGCATTCCCAGTTTCTTTGCAATGGCCACGGCTGTTGTCTCAGCGTCACCTGTAATCATAATGACTCGAACTCCACCAGCCATTAGACGTCGGATAGACTTGTGCACATCCTTGCGAGGTGGATCGTTCATTCCAACCAAACCTGCAAACACCAGTCCGTTATACCGATCATCGTCGTCCTTCGGGCTACTGGACTTGGAAACAGGGGTGCTAGACCGGCTGCCAAATCCCTTCACACCCCGTGATTCGCCTCGTGCGGTACCGCTGGCGAAGGCAAGAACTCGAAGACCCTCTGATGCCATGGACTCTGCCGCATCTCGGATGATTTTGCGTCGAGGCTCGTCCAAAATGACCTCTCGGCCATCCTTGGTCAGATATGTATCCGAGCGGGCCAGAACTTGCTCAAGAGCGCCTTTGATATAAGCCACATTAGACCCCCCATTGGATTCCCCAGGAGCCCCGCTACCAATGATGACACCCATCCACTTTCGTTCGGAACTGAATGGGGTTTCAGACACACGAGCGCTTATCCGTTCACGGACATCATCTTCTCCTAGATTATCTAACAGATCCAGAATAGCGACATCGGTAGGCTGACCAACCCATCGACTCTTGACAGCACTCGAGTCCCGGTCAACGGTTGAGGACAAGACTGCCGCGGAAGAGGCGCTAGCTGGGGAGTTTGCGTGAGTGCGCGAGAGACGAGCATTGTTCGCAATGTTTCCAACCCTAAGGATAGTGCGTGCTGCTGGTCCAGGTGTAAGTGTTGAAGCACTGTCCCGCTGAACCTCGAATGCTTCATCGCAATCAAAATGCCACATCTTGGTAACAGTCATATGGTTCATCGTGAGAGTTCCAGTCTTATCACTGCAAACGACATTGACGGAGCCAAGAGTTTCCACACTGGGGAGTCTGCGCATGATAGCACCCCTCTTGGCCATGCGAAGGACACCCAAGGCAAGTGTAACGGTCACAATGATAGGCAAACCTTCTGGAATGGCCGCAACAGCAAGCGAGACGCCAATTGTAAACATTTCCAACAACTTGCGGCCCTGCAACAAGCCAATGACCACGATCAGACCGATCACTCCAAACGAAATATAACTTAATTCCTGACCCAACCGATCCATCGATAATTGTAACGGAGTCCGGGGACTTTCGATCTCTTGAAGAGAGGCTGAGATACTTCCAAACTCCGTCTTCGCACCGGTTGAGATCACAATCCCTTGACCGTATCCCGAGCGAACCAGAGTGCCCATGAACGCAATGTTATGCTGCTCATTAAGACGGACATCTGCACCGACAGCACCACTGGCCGGAGCATCGTAAAAAGGCGACCGAGGGGGGATTGACATTCTTCAGAGCTTGTACTGCACCACCGGGCGCGACGCGAAGGGCCGCGGTATACTTCACAACTGGCTCGTTCTCACCAGTCAAGTTCGATTCGTCAATCGTGAGATCCGTTGCGGCAGTGATCCGAATATCTGCAGGAATACGATCGCCAGTTGAGAAGAGAACCAAGTCTCCAGGCACTAGTTCACTTGCAGGGACGGTAGATGATGCTTTAATGGCGGCAGATGCGGCGCCCGGGCTCTTACTCCTGAGCTCTTCAGCTTCCTCTCGGGGCCCAGGCGATGACTGAGTAGCATTGTTGATAGCGGTACTGATTGGTGGGATATCACGAATAAGATGAGCGAAGTGTGGGACAAGGCGACTTAACGCCTCCAACGACTTTTCCGATCGATATTCCTGAATGAAGCCGACCGTGACCACAATTGTGACTGCCAAGGTAATACTGACAGCATCATCATAGTTACCCATGATGAATGAGACACCTGCAGAGGCCAGTAGAAGGAGAATTAGGGTTTCTTTGAATTGTTTGAGGAACCGCAGCCACAGGGGCTCAGGTTCTTCGTGTGGAAGCTCGTTGGGGCCATCGCGGGCAAGACGGATTTCTGCTTCAGCAGGCGTCAAGCCATGCAGGAGTGATGTATGTAAACGTTCAGCAGTCTCATGAGTTTCGAGCCATGAGTATGTGGAGGTTGAAGTCTATCGCAAGGAAGTCGAAAGTTAGCGGTGTGACGCCCCCGACCAACAGCCAACCGCAACAACTGCTGTTGCAATGGCATATTCTTTCTTTTCCACTTACCGATGACGGAGCATCGGGCCGTCCACCTAATGGGTTGGTGGAGGAGGGACGCGGTGAATCGGAGGTTTGTGCATTATGCAGCGGCAACGCGGGTGTCGCGGACCTTGACATCTCTCATGCTTTTGCCAAAGAGATTGGGAAATAAAGCCCGATGTAAATGAAAAGAAAACCGTTATATGTGTCGTTAACCACTGTTCATCCCGCCTAGATTGGAATTGTTGGGGGGCAGCGCAATCACGTTCGGGAGGAGATGCGATCTGGCAGCAGCTTCAAACGGGGGTGTTCCAGACTGGCGATGGAACCCGATGGGGACTTGGGGACCGCGTAAGATCGACAATTTCAAAGACCAATCACCCCCGGAGAACCCCAGGAGATCAAAAAGAAAAAGAGAAATAAGGGGACAAGAAAGCAAAAGAAACAAATCAGATCTCTAAAATTCGCATTGGAGACTCACACAAGCGTCGAAAGCGGTTGGAAACAGCCAAGTCCCATGATGATGCTTTACCTAGTTGGGACTAGACCGGTAAAGCCGGAGAAATAGTTGATCCGAATGCCTGCATCTGGTCTAGCGTCAAACGGATGATTGCAGCCAATCAGATCAAGCCCCAGCCCCCTCGATTCCTGCCTGATTATATCAGCATAACTTGCTCTTGCCCGAATTCCCACGCGCATCCCTCGTTCCTCTTGGTTTCTCAGCCAACTAGTCCCTCGCGCTCGGTGCAAACGACGTGACTTTTAACGCGACGTGCTCCTCAATCTGTATCTTTACCTGCCGTCCTTCCACAACATCCTTTTTTTGTGAAAACGCGATCTGTCATAAAGCCCGGGCTTGAGTATTTTGTTTTCCCGGCCTCTTCACGCGCGTCACTTCCTGCTACGCCTCACCCCGCGCCGGGCGGGTTTCATCTCTCCACATCGTTGGGATTCCCACTTGTCCTTGTACAGTGTTACTTAACGATAGATTGCCGCTATGTTCTATTCAGAGACTCTCCTATCCAAAACGGGCCCGCTGGCCCGCGTGTGGCTGTCCGCCAACATCGAGCGCAAACTGTCCAAGTCGCACATCCTTCAGTCTGACATTGAAAGCAGTGTCAATGCAATTGTTGATCAGGGCCAAGCGCCCATGGCCTTGCGACTGAGCGGTCAGCTGTTGCTTGGTGTTGTGCGTATTTACAGCCGTAAAGCGCGCTATCTTTTGGATGATTGTAATGAAGCCTTGATGAAGATCAAAATGGTATGTTCTCAGTTCAGCAGTCAAATATGTCGCGTTTGCTAAACGGAAATGGAACAGGCTTTCCGACTCACAAACAACAATGACTTGACAACAACAGTGGTGGCACCAGGTGGCATCACCCTGCCTGATGTGCTGACCGAATCTGATCTGTTCACCAACCTGGATACATCTCTTCTTTTCCCCCAGAACCTAGACCTGGAGCCTGCAGGCAAACAGCCTGGCTCATTGGACTTTGGTAGCCAACTACTTGGAGATAGCAGTTTCCGCCGATCCATGTCCCAGGAGCCTCTCCGTCTTGAAGACCCCTCGTTGGTTGACCTGGACTTTGGTGAGCCTTTCGGAAACGACACGACTATGGAAATTGGTCGAGATGCACCTGCACCTCGACCTATGGAAGAGGACCTTCACAGTGACTCTGGAAAGCTCATTGACAATGATGACCTGGCCCTCGACATTGGCGATGATGGTGCTCCGTTGGATAACATGGATATTGATAATGACGACCACATGAATGATATTATGGATGCCCCGATGGACTTTGGAGGCGAGGATGACTTTGGGGGTCAGACCCCGCGCGCCAATGGCGACCGATTCAACCGTGATACCGAAAGCCCTTTGTCTGACGCAGGATCCGTTCAAATGCATCAACTTGAAGAGGAATACAACCGTGACATCTCTGCCACACCCGAAGTTACTGCAGCTCAGCACGCCCAGCGTGCCAAGCGTCAGAAGGTCCAGAATCTCATTCCCGCAGACATACAACCGCATTTCTCTAATAGCCAGGTTAAGGAGCAGCAAGCCGATCGCTCTGCCATCCTAAAGCCCGCCTCTTTCCTGCCTCGTGACCCTGTTCTTCTCACACTTATGACCCGCCAACAGAACGGCGATTTCGTATCCAGCATCTTTGGCGAGGATCGTGGTCGTGGGTGGGCTCCTGAGCTGCGTGGGTTGTTGTCTCTAGACTCGGTGAAGAAGGCTGGCGAGCTGAAGAGAAAGCGTGACAGTGGTATCTCTGATATGGATGTGGCAGCTGCTGATGTTCCTGAGTTGGAACTCGGTGACGATGAAGCTATTGTTGCCCTTGACGAGGGCATTGGTCTCGATACAACTCTCAACCAGCGGTCTGAAATTGACTTCCCTGGAGATGAAGCCCAGGATCTGCACCTCAGTGAGGATGAAGGGATGGATGCGCCTCTGGATGAAATGGAAGACACCATTCGCCCCGTGGACAACGAGCCTGTATCTATTGGTACAAAGCATGCTGTTCACATTCTGCGCGAGCAGCTGGGTGACCACGCTTCTTCTCAGAAGAAGAATGTCTTGTTCCAAGATCTGCTTCCCGAGCAGCGCTCTAGTAAGGCCGACGCGACGAGAATGTTCTTCGAAGTCTTGGTATTAGCCACCAAGGATGCTGTCAAGGTCGACCAGTCCTCTAAGTCGATTGGTGCTCCTCTCAAAATCGGTGGCAAGCAGGCGCTGTGGGGCTCATGGGCCGAGGAGAACGCTGCTGGTGCTGCCAGCCAGCTGAGCCAGGTTCTGTAGAGGGTAAATCTTCCATACTGAAACCGAAGAAAAGTTTGGGATACCCTGGCGCTTTTATTTTTACATTCATGTACAGCTGAGTTACGGTCTATGGGTTGCTGGAAGATCCGATAATTATTTTGAAGATCGTATCCTTTTTGGATGCTTGTCTGGAGTTTGGGCTTGGGTTGGAGAACGGTGCTTGGGCGATTGCTGTTTGATGGTGTCTTTCCTGTTGGTTTCTTCTTCTGTTGAAGCGTTTCGCTGAACGGGTTTACCGTAGTGTTAGCAACATAGTTAATTGAACATACCATGTGCAACTTGATATCTAAGGCCTTCTGTAGAATACGGCTTGAGTATCTTATGAGAATATCGCAACTCAAGAGGTATTCATAGGACCTCGCAAACCACCAATCTCTATGCCTGCGTAGGTGTAGTTGTTGACCATGCAGATGTTGGGAGTACATTGACCGTGAAGCTACGCCGAAGGAAACCTTGGACGAACCCCATGCACAGGTCAATTGACCTCATTGATTATTAATTTGGAAATACCAACCCAGTTTTCTACCGAATGTTTACCGCAAGTCACTGCCTTGGCTGGGAGGTTGACGGCTACGAAGCAGCGAGAGGCTTACAGTAAGGGCTAGTTAGCTGGCACCTCGGATTGAAGATATCTCCAGTGCCTCAACAATATTCTTCATCTGAATGATTGGTAAGTCCAGAATTAACAATGGCGTAAAATAACATCTAGCGAGATGTTTCATGCAGAAGTAAATAAAAATGTGCTAGTAAGGCATATGAAGGGATTCTATAGATCGTCGTTCATGGTGTTTTGTGCGTCATCTCTATTAGCGAATCGGAGTTGCGTCGGAGAATAAGAATGGATGCAAGTTCATTGCTTTTTCTCTGTAGTCGACGTAAAAGAAACAAGCATGCCCGGGTGAAGTTCAGTCATGGGACATATGTAATTAGGACAATAGGACAATGGTCTTGTCCCTGATGCAACCTCGTTTGATCCGAGTTACCCCAAACTAAAATTGGGTTTGGTTAAGTTATGACCCGCACTAACCAAAAAATGGACTAAACACTGATGCAATCTGCGGCCCGCGCGGTCCTGATGCGATTAATCAGCTCGGCCTCTACGTAGACCGATTATTGAGGAAGCCTCAGTTCAATCAATTTAATCACAAGGACGTGACTCACCTTGTGCTGATCTGCCTTCCAATCGCTGGCACCCACTCGTGGCTGCCGATTACCCGTTCTTCTGTTCACTCCAATTCTCGTGCGGCGCACATTTGCCATTCCGTAATATCGCCGAAGCAGCAATTGGGACAACCATGGTCGGTGAACACACTTCTGGCAGTGAGAAAAGCGGCGAAGAACTTGATCGCATCAGATCCGAAACTCAAGATATAGGTTTCGCGCCGATCGCCCAGCTGAAGACCAATGAAGAGCCACATGATGCGGCGGCGGAAAAGCGGCTATCGAGGCGCTCCCGCTCCCGATCGCATTCCCTGGATCGAAGCTGGTCTTTGAATGATGGTGTGAGTATTGGCCGCGACGAATCTGAAGGTGAGGCCAATGAAGCGGGACAAGATGCAGATAGTGATCAGGGGTTTACTGTACGCTGGGAGGAGAATGACCCCATGAACCCGCGGAACATGAGCAAGGCGAGACGCTGGATGATCGTCATCATTGTTTCGACTGGTTCTCTTTGCGTGTGAGTACGCCTTGGATCACTTGGGGTTTAATAGTGTAGACTGACCCGTGCAGGACGTGCACATCCTCGATGTACACAACGACATATGATCAGTTGATGAAAGAGTTCAACTGCTCCCAGGAAGTGGCAACACTCGGACTGTCCTTCTTTATCTGGGGCCTTGGTTTGTTGTCTTATATCATAACATTTGGGGTTCATTGCTGATTGTTTTATCCCAGGAATCGGTCCGCTTTTTCTCAGTCCACTGTCCGAAGTGAGACCGACTTGTCCTATCAGTAAGCAAGAAAGCTAACGATGTCTAGTTCTATGGTCGAAGGAATATCTACATTACCTCATTCTCACTGTTTCTGATTTGGCTTATTCCATGTGCCGTGGCGAAGAATATCGAAACTATGCTGGTCTGCCGGTTTTTCAATGGCCTAGCAGGAAGCGCTTTTCTCAGTGTTGCCGGTGGCACGGTGGGCGACATGTTCAATCGACAGGAACTTGCATTTCCCATGATGCTTTACACTGCTAGTCCATTCATTGGGCCCGAGGTCGGACCTTTGTGAGTTCATCAATATGTCTGCTTGCAACATTATCTGACAGCGACACATAATAGGGTCGGTGGCTTCATTAACGAGTTCACCAACTGGTACGTGCCTAATTGAATTCTGTCAAACAGTCAACCTAATTTCACCGGCAGGCGTTGGACATTTTATGTGTTGTTGATCTGGACAGGCGTGCTGCTTGTTTCGATGATTTTCCTTGTACCGGAAACTTATCACCCAGTGTATGTCTCCAAGATTGCTCTTGACGAAGAAATCTACCCTCTGACCTTTGTTCTAGGCTTCTAAGACGCAAGGCTCAGAAACTTCGCAAAGAAACCGGAGACGACCGATACATCGCTCCGATTGAGAAGCTACATCGCTCTGTAGCGCAAACAGTCTTGCGATCTATGTATCGCCCCATTCTCCTTTTGGCACTAGAGCCGATGTGCTTGAGCCTTTGTATTTTTTCAGCCATCCTCCTAGGAATTCTTTACCTCTTTTTCGGCGCCTTTCAACTGATCTTCGAACATGTCTATGGGTTTCCGCTTTGGCAACGGGGTCTGTGCTTCTTGGGTCTCTTTGTGGGTATGGTTTTTGCGATCCTTTCAGATCCGCTCTGGCGCCGCAACTATGAGCGACTGGAACGGAACTTCCTGAAAAAGAAAGACCAGTCCGATGAATTTCTGCCAGAATGGCGACTTCCTCCAGGTGAGAGCCGCGACCTTGGAAACTTGACAAGTGCTAATATGGTTGTCTAGCAATTCTCGGTGGGCCTTTGGTCACCATCGGGCTTTTCATATTTGCCTGGACAATCTATCCTGACGTGCACTGGATCGCTCCTATCATCGGCAGTGCTGTGTTCGGAGCAGGGTAAGTTGACCTGCCATAATCTTGAGACAGTTCCAGGACTTGGAACATGGTGCTGACGGGCTGTGCTACTAGGGTTATCCTGGTCTACGCGGGCATCTTCACATTTCTGGTTGATGCCTATCCCACTTTTGCCGCCAGTGCTTTAGCAGCGAATAGCTTTATGCGCTCGAGCTTTGGAGGAATATTTCCCCTGTTTGGTATCCAGAGTAAGTTGACCTCCAATTTATTGAATTCATGCCCAGAGTTGAAGGCCTGTGCTCTACATGCGGCAATGCAAGACATGCATCGTGTGTCCAGCGCCGATCTCGACGTCCTTGTGAGACAGGCCAGTATCCATCTTGTGTCCCGTCAAAACAGCAATGATACTGTGAACTCTAGCTAACGGCTATACAGTGTATAACAATCTTGGGTATCACTGGGCGACTTCACTGCTGGCCTTTCTGACCCTTGTCATGCTTCCCTTTCCGTAAGTTTGATTTGTTACTCCTGTTTCCTTCAGCTTGGTTCCCTGCGCTATGGCCATCACACATTTGCTTTCCCTGTATCAAAAGCCCACGAAAAGTGAGTCTAGGGTTGGTTTGATATTCCAGCTGCATGCAGCCACGGATGTTGGCTAACCGAAGTCTCACCTCGCATGACCGTTGAAGGCTGTTACTGATGTCTATATAGGTACCTTTTCTTTCAATATGGAAGTCGTATTCGGAAGAAGAGTCGTTATGCCACCCAGCAAACGTGATATTATTCCCTGATGAGATCAGTTTATTGCTGCATGTACGGAGATGCTCTGAGCATACATGCCGTACATTATTTTAATTCAAGACGGTTTTGCTCCCAACTGCGCAGTCTGAAAGGGACGCCTGCATAATTCCCTTAGGTAGCGTTGCAGCTCAACGCTCTCCCCAACATCCCATGTCTACTTTGTGATCCTGTGACAACGAATTTTGCACTGGACATTGATCCCCTCACACTATAGGGATCCTATTCGGTTGGTCCTCAAAATCAAAGCCTAATAGTCCAGCTGCTGTCCTACCCACAGCTGGATTTACAATGGAGATAACATTAGAAAGCGTAGACGGCTTCCCTTGCGATGTGGGGACCCTACTCATCTTCCGGATTTAGAGGCAAAGTATTCCCTGAAATCAGTCATACCTCTGCATTCTTCATACGAGCAATTTTAGGATTCGCGCTAGTCCCAAATAGAAGATAGATGGTCGGGCCGCCTACCAGACCGCTTCCTGAGAAAGTATCCTATATTACAATACAAGGCTAGAACGGTATATAATGTAAATAACAGGAACCTGCCAAAGACTTGTCACCTCCGTGGCCCCCCTTTCGTTGCTCATCAGCCACTATTGCGTCTTTTCCTACTGCCAAAGACACACATGCTCGATCCAAATGACGTGTTTCCTAGATCCTTGCTGCACAGCCTCATCTCATTCGCGATATTGCAGGTAGCCTGTCCTTACTATACGTCTCGGATGGCCGATGAAGCGGAATGCAGCAGACTCACAATGATCAACATTCGCAGGCACTTACGGCAGTTTGGGAGCTTGAATAACTCAGAGATAATTTGTAAATGGTGGAAGCCCTTCCAATCCTTCGATCACTTACTCTAAATGCCCCGTCTCTTCCTTGATGAATAACTATCTTTCTTTAGCATGAAATCTGCAGCTTGGTCACAATTTTCAGCCTAAGAAGAGCTCTTGTCGTTAAAAAGTGGTCCTAGAAGACCCAAAGGCAGCGCGCAAGGAAGCAAAATGCCGACCTACGGGACTATTATCTACATAACCTGTCGGAATCTCAATATACTTGGTATATGTTGGTGGAACCTGATGTGATAGACGGGCTGTGTGAAGGCGGACAGATTGGGCGCCGCTTGGTAATCTCCACTACAAATGGAAGCAATCTATTGCGACCAGCAATATCAAATACTGCGTACGTATGCCAAGCATTGATTGTCTTTTTGCGTGTCTTCCGCCGCTCTACGAATACCACGGGATGTTTGAGGATACTCTAGCATTGCAGAAGATGGCCAGAATTGAATAAAGTCCTCGTAATGGAAAACGTTCCATATCAGCATTCAGACCGTCTTGCAGGCATGTATGCGGAAGCTGGTGTGAAATTGGTCTATCTGCCGCCCTATTCGCCTGACCTCGACCCAATGAGGTCAAGGATACAATGTGGATATTGCGCTATTTGATTCATCTCGGCATTGGGTGTCCAATGTAAGCTAGATACGAATGTAACACTTTTGAAAACCCGAAAATACAGAAAATATAGGATTCCTACCTTGACAAAACCTAGAATTTGACAGGTAGGAATAAAAGACGAGTTACAATAATGAAGCACCGTCGGTGATTATTGAACATGGGTTATGGGGTAGCCATTGGTACCACTGCACTGGAATGATATACGTCGAGCATTGCGATGGTAAATTGACTTTATATTTATAACATTCGCCACTCAATCGGATCCCACGGCTAAAGGCAGGGCGAGCTGCGGGGATTTGATAGACCATGGAAGTATCAAACTTACTAGGCTATCCCCCACTACTTCCGATAAGGTCCTTTTATCAACCACTTCGCTTCTTTTTGTAGGTAAGTTGGTGAAGCGTTTCTTCACTAGGCGCACATTCGACATTGTCTATAATTTTGAGCAGTAGCAATGCCCCGGGGGGTCTACGTCATATCTGGCTCCCTGTAGATCGGTTCGTAGACGATGATCCTGCCCAACCCTGGTTAGCCGCTAAATTATAAATGAGGGGGTAAGTGCCGCCTGTCATACAATGCTGAAATTATCGCCTCCTTAATCAATGCAGGTCAGTCCGCTAATTAAGTGCTTCCCGTCTATTGAAAACAGGCTTTACCTGTCAACACGGAATCCACTGTGCTATGGGCAGCAACGCAATGCTTAACCCTATCCCAATCCCGCGTTTGCCGTATCGGCAAAAGAGTTTGCCAGCGCGTCGCACCGCTCGTGCTTGCGACCAATGTCGGTTGCGCAAAACAAAATGCGACGGAGAAAGGCCGAGATGCACTCAGTGCGTAAGCACAGGAGTTGACGAATGCTATTATTCACAGACGAAGCAAGATAAGGAGCGGACACAGTTGGAGTCGGCAAACAGCGAAGTAGAACGTTATGAGGAATTACTTCGAGAAATATCTCACGAAGTCGATATATCTGTCGCGAGGAAAATTACGAAAGCTTTGGTTTGTTTGGATTGATGCCTAGGCATCCTTAAGCTAACTACCGTCTAGCGGCTTGCGCCCCGAGACCAGGAGACACAAGGAGAAGTAAGCAGTGCTTCTAATACATCTTCAACATCTTCCATCGGCTCCCTGAACGCTTTGGATACACTCGATGAAGACATCAACCGGAGTAAAGCGAGCATAGCTACGGGCTATCATGGAAAGAGTTCCGAAGTTGCTTGGATGCAAAGTCTGGCACTGAAAGCCGGAGTTGACCGAGGCAAGGAAGGAGCCTCCAAGGACATTCAGAATCAACTGCCACCGATCGATGATTCATTTGCCTCTATGGACTATCATATCGAATCTGCCAAATATCCCGGCAGCGATTTGGAAGACGAAAATCCATACACCCTACCAGCGAAAGCATTGGCCGAACGCTTATTAAGTCTATACATAGACAGTGTCCAACCGTCATTACCCGTCATTCGCCAGACACTCTTCCTAGACCAGTTCAATTCGTTATACTCCGGGAATTCGATACAACCTGGAAGAAAGTGGCTGGCCCTGCTGAACCTGATTTTCGCTATTAGTAGCAAATTGTGTCAGATGGCCGGCCAAGATACCCATAACAGGGAGAACAGATTTTTCGCCCGTGCACAAAAATTGATAATATCAGAAAGCCTAGTGGAGGACCATGAAGATCTACAGCAAGTGCAGGCGGAAACGCTCGCGGCATTCTTTTTATTGACTTCCTCACAAATCAACAGGTACGTTGTAGAAGCAGGCAATCCCTTCGACATGACTATCTGACCTTCTACAGGGCTTGGAAGATGATTGGCACGGCTACTCGTTCCGCCATTGCTTTAGGTCTACATCTCAGAGCTACGCATAATAAATTGAGCGCTTCAGCTCTGGAAGCCCGGCATAAGCTTTGGTGGTCGATTTTCATTCTGGAAAGCCTCCTCTCGGTTATGACTGGACGGGCGTCTGGCTTGGGAAACAGCTTCTGTTCTGCACCCCCGCCTCTTGTTGCAGGAGACGTGGAAATTTTTACTGATAACGCACCAGAAGTCCGTCTAGAACGGCCAACCGAGAACCCACCCATGAAGTGGACAATTAACCAGTCACACGAGCAGCTTGAGGCACAACGAGCGTCAATGAAATGCATGGATGCTAATGATGAGCTTTACTTCTTTTGTTTGACGGACATCGTCCTAATCTCGCACACTGCTTCGACGCGAGTGTATAGCACCGATGCTGTTAAGCAAGGATGGGATTCAATACAAAGCCGTCTTAATTTCTTCAATAAGACAATGGACGAGTGGAGCTCTAGTTTACCTGACAGCATCAATTTCAAGATAGTTGATGCTGGACAGAGTTTGTCTAAAGTCAATGCCTATAAGATCTCTCTCTCTCTGCATTACTACAGTTCTCGAATTATCCTCAACAGACCTTGTCTCGCCCGAGCGAGGACAGCTGGGGACGGCATCAGTAATTCTTATCGGTCTTGGGCAAAGGAAGAGAGCGCGATGACTTGCCTGCATTCGGCTCTAGCGATTCTCTCCATTTTTCCTGATCAGCCAGATTCGATTTGGGTCTGTCACGTCCTGTGGTGGAACGTTCTGCATTTTCTGGTACAAGCCACCACAATTCTGCTCATAAACCTTTCATTTGAAGACTTGGCGTCCAGAAAACTGGGTGGCCATGATACCACCAGTGGCTCAAGCGCTAGCCAATTGCCTGGTGCGTCGGATTCTGTCAATCACGAAGCTGTTCTTACCGCAGCCCGGAAAGCGCTGCAGTGGCTATACTGCCTTGGAAAAACAGAAGCCTCTGCACGCCGAGCTTTTGAAATCTGCAGCAACTGCATTCGTCGTATCGCGCCCACTGGCTTTGATCTTGACGAGTTTGCTCCCATGAACACCAGATCGAATGTGCAATATTCGGCAGTACCAACCGATCTTTCTCATCAGCAACGCCGATCTAAGGACAAAGTCTCGTATTCGCAATTCTTTGGGGCACCAGAGTTTGACTACGATCGTAGCGCCAGCGTTGGCGCTCAATTCCCTGAGCAAGGCACTACAGAAGACTTTGACCTCCCTATGCAGCCCTCCTTCGGCCTTTTTGGGGATGAAATCAACATGCCTGATTATATTCCAGACCCGCACGATACTCTTGAAGATGTGCTGCTTTCCATTGGCGGGGCTAGATAAAGAAGCTACTCAATATTGTTGCTCATTCTCTTACATATCTTCATAGCTAAGGCATTGTGGCTTATGCATTGTGACGAGGGCGATAATTGGGTATGAATGATTGGCGTAAAGCATTCCAACAATGTTTACTTCGTGATTGAACGGACAGGGAAGCGGAGAAGCTGACAGGTTCTCTGGAGTTTCATGTATTGTTACGGTACCTACTATAACGATGGCTCAATCATGATACAAACATCTCGAAAAAGGTTCTGCCTGAATTGTAAAGCGGTGAGTTAAACTGGATTAGCGGTCTTTGGACTAATTGGAATTGAGTAGTAGGAGTGTGACCGTATAGCTTGATTTTGAAAACTACTGTATATACTCTCGGCTTCGGCTCTTGATCCGGGCTTAGTCTTACTGTTTAGGTTTTGGTGCGATTAGATCAAAGCCAAGAAGGCCCACAATTCCCTTGTCCTGGGGTGGGTTTGGGCCAAAGTCCAATTCTCCGACATCCCTTCCCGCTCTAGGCCAGTTGCAAAGATCACGAGCATTCTGTGGACTTGAATTGAATTTCTAGTACTATTTTCCCTTTACGGCAATTGAACGAGATACCTTGGAACTTAGGAACCGAATTGGGGCCTAACTTAATCCCTCTAACCGAGGCACTCCCTAACACATAGCCTCGGGACAAAGCGGGATTTGTTCGAGGGAGAAATTCGGAACCCTAGGACAATACAAGGTTATAAGCGGGGGCATGAAGAGATTGAGGCTTTTTTTCCATTCTTTCAACCCCTTTTTCAAGTACAATAAGGTATTTCTTGATGTGTAGCAAGATAATTTTTCCACACGTGCACAACTGCCCCAGTCGTGGGGATGTACGATCTGCCGGTGCAGCCAATCCGGGTAAGAATTCACTAGTAAAAAAAATGGGAACTGATGTACCACTTTGCAAATGCCGCGCTCCAGTCGTTGACGCCTCAAACGTCAGCATGTGAATTAAAAAAGTGATGATACGCGGTGTACACAGATTTCATTTCAACCAGTACAATAGAATACAGAATGTGATGTTGCTATTAGTCGACTCGTAATTCTGACTTATACGAGAATCAAATCCCATATTCATTCGTTTGCAATTATGTAAAACAAGGGAAAAAACGGGCGTGTTACGAAACCTCGAACTATATCCACTTTGGTAGCCTTACGCGTTGAAGATGCATCTCCATAGAATGTTCATGTTGTTAGAGTATTATAAGAAGATGAATACAAAAAGAGTGATTTGAAAAAGATTGAAGAGGTATCCTAGTTCCTATACACGAGTCTTGGTTCTTGCAGCAATCGGTCCAGTTGAAGTCCTGCCTGTTGATGCTTAGACCTCAAAGTCACGGGAACATTCCGAAGTTAGTTACCATTCTCAGACCCTCCACCTTCTTCATCTTTTTTCCCCGCGCAGAAGCTGACAGGCTTTCGTTATCTTCTTGGATTTTTCCGACAGCTTTGAAGTTGTCTACCTTGAGACCTCTACTGCCTCGTGCGGACCGAATACATTCCCGCTTCCCCGCAGCCGACGAGTCTGCCGCTCATTCTCTCCACTCCCGAATTCATCTGCGTCCGAAACCGTTGCGGCATTTTTCTCTCCTCGTCGCGTGGACTCCTGAACAAGCTTACAATTACACGACCCTTCAATGTGTCAGATCTTTGCGGTCACGTCTTACTCCGAGTCGATTGTGCCTCGTTACACCCGTGACTCAACCCGATACCTGCCTTCCGTTCCCCCGCCAGAACTGGTCGCGCGCTCGCGACTATAGACGCCGAATACCGCCGCAAGCTCCAGTGACAACCTGGGTGGATAGTAGGGGCGCGACACACAGTGCTGTCAATTTGCGACCGTATATTTTTGCTCGGTCCAGAATTGCGCGAGCACGTGGATCCCCCCGGTCTCCATCTCTCCATTTGCCGAGACGATCCAAGTGCGCGGATGGTCCCGTCGCCACAGCATCGAGATCGTGCGATCGAAGAACGAAAGGCGCTGATATAGCTCTTCGGATAGCAGACCGGGCATAGTTTAAAGCCCTGGGAGCGCGTCTGTGTCACTCTTGTACTTCCCCGTGCTGGGGTATATGACGAAATGAACGTGCAAGCCAAGAACGGCACCCCGGTCCCCATGGACGGCGATCGCGATTCCGCCGACATCACTGAACATTCGGAGCCACTGGACTCCGGAAGAGAAAAGAGCAATGGCGATATGAAGGCGGAGAACCGCAAAGCTGCGAATGCTAAAGACCCATCGCGACCGCGACGGAAGAAGGCTCGCCGAGCTTGCTTTGCCTGTCAGCGAGCTCATTTGACGTGCGGTAAGCATGATGATCGACAGACACTTGCACGAAATAATTCCTTGGCTAACATCCCCGATTATCAGGCGATGAGCGACCATGTCAACGCTGTATTAAGCGGGGTCTACAAGATGCTTGTCATGACGGGGTCCGTAAAAAGGCCAAGTATCTTCATGATGCTCCGGACGGAGCACTGATGCCCGGAGTGCCCGGGAATTTCTATCCTACCAACACTCCCATGCGAAACAGCTTGCCCATGTCTAGGAATGGCACCAATTCGAGCACTTCGCAGCAGCCTCAGCCGCAGCAGCAGCAACCCCAGCAACCCCCGCAGCAGCAAGCGAACAACAACTTCTACCCCACGCCTCAGCCACAACCCCAGCCGCAGGGGTCCTATAACATGTACCAAGAAACAGCCATGAGTCAAAGTCCTTTTACCACCCAATCACCTGTTTCACCTACGTACAACCTAAAGACCAGTCAGAATGGTCGCAACCCCAGCTTATCGTCCACGGTGAACCAACAGCCTACCCCCAGCACCGCCCTCTCCGGGGACACCTCCCAACCGCCAAATCCGTTCGCGGGGCCATTTTTCGACCCCAGTGACCCCGCACTTTTCAACTTTGATTTGTCCAGCATGAATTTTGAAAACCGCTATGGTGCTCTTGAGTTTGGGATGTTAGGGCATATGGCGACCGGTGCCGGAGATTCGCCTACCGACTCGGGCACGCAGCGAGGGTCGATAGGCCGCAGCGGATCGGCGCAGTTCTCCACGCCAGCTCCTGGGTTCGGCGAAAGTCCAGGGAATCAACCATTCATGTTTGGTGATCCCCTGCTGAACGAGTGGTCAACTGGACAGGCCTCGGGCCAGCCGCATGTGAACGTCAGCGGCGTATATGGCCAGAATGGCATGCTCCCGGGACACATGAAAGCAGACGGACCACATGCCTTTGCTATTGAAAGCGGTCCCGCCAACTTCACCAGCCCCGGATCGGCGAGTAGTCCACATGTGGCTACCTCTGGTTTTGACGATGGATCCTTCAACACCGCCAAGTCCAACAGTCTTGCACCTAATGGACAACGACCGGTGATTACCACGCCTAGCTTAAAGCACCAACAATTACATGTCGGGCCCAAGCGACGTCATCGGAATCCTTCCTCAATATATGAAAGTGTTAAGGAACCATACGGTTACACGAGTGGTTTCCACAACCTCACTGCCTTTATCCAGCGTCGTTTCTCACCGCAGAAGACTGTGCGTATCGCTAAGTCTTTGGCATCTATTCGACCGTCTTTTATCGCTACCACCAAGACTCTCAATCGGGATGATTTGATTTTCATGGAAAAATGCTTCCAACGAACGCTTTGGGAATATGAGGACTTCATCAACGCCTGCGGCACACCAACAATTGTCTGTCGACGCACAGGAGAGATTGCCGCCGTGGGAAAAGAGTTTAGCATTCTGACGGGATGGAAGAAGGATGTATTGTTAGGCAAAGAGGCCAATCTCAATGTCAACACCGGTGGTACATCCCAACCGGCATCCGGCACTAGCTCACGGGGCAGCTTCACACCCCGAGGCTCGACCCTAGAGAACACCAACGGCCGGCCGCAACCAGTATTTCTGGCTGAACTTCTTGACGATGATAGTGTCGTGGAATTCTACGAAGATTTTGCACGTCTAGCATTTGGTGATTCTCGCGGTAGCGTAATGACCCGCTGCAAGCTCCTCAAGTACAAAACCAAGGAAGACATGGAGGTGGGACAGGACGACAATGGAAAATGGAACAACCACCTACGCAAAGGTGGCATTGCCGGCGAGGCTGGGATGAACCAGCTGGGCTTCAAGGACGGCAAGGTCGAGTGCGCGTACTGCTGGACAGTTAAGCGCGATGTGTTCGACATTCCGATGCTTATCGTGATGAATGTGAGTATCCCAAGATTTTTCACCAAGAGACTCTCTGAACTAATCATGCATATAGTTCTTGCCCTGCATTTGATTTCTTCCACTTTACCTGATTTGAATTTTCCCGTCCTTTCCTTGGGGATGATAGTTTGTCATTTTTCTTGTACTGCGCTTTCCGGCCGTTCTTGTTATTCTCTTCATACCCTCGACTAGGACGAACCTAGTCTTTTGTCTCTTTGATCTGGACTTCCGGTACATATTTTGGTTTCTTGTGGGACTGTATGATTCCCCCCCATTCTGTGTTTGTTCTTACTCGTACATACATATGGTGTTTCAGGCCCAGCGGTTCATGGCCCAGCATGAGCCGCTGGATGCTTCTTTTTGTGTTTCTGGCGCTCAAAAGGCTAAAAATGATATCTTGGGCTGGGATTGTGTTTTTACGAGATTAATGCCATTTATCCTTTGACTGTCAATGCGTTCATATATTTCAATGTAAGCAACCTTCTTTCCGTATAGATGTCGATCACTTGGATATCAGTTTAACTATAGTGGATTTGAGTTGCATATGCATTTGGTAGAGATGCCTCAGGTGTGGGATTTTGCTTATCGGTAGCCCCACCATCAATCCGCTCTTCCGCTTCCAATAGCTTCTATCTGACATTCCCTTGTCATTGTCGGTTCCTACTACACTTCACTAATACCTGGAAAGCTTCGTCACTCAACTATCTATTTGATTGATTGGTCAAATTCTTGTCATCGCAATTTCTACCAACTCCATTTACCAACTACGCTATCTGGAGTTACGCAGCCCCGCGCACCGACTCCACGTCGCACAATCTTGATCACCGCACTCGATCGCCAGAAAATCCTGTAGAGGATTTGATTTCTCCTCCAATTTGTTCACAATGAGACCCGATAAGCCCCGCGATCCTGTTGCTGGCCCTGATGCCGGCCCTGACGCCCCGTTCCCCATTCGACTGTCCGGGCCTGTGATCAAAGGCTTTGGCCGAGGTAGCAAAGATGTATGCCGAACCAAGCTTCCATTGCGTGGACTCCTTGCATTCAACCATGTAGAAGTGTACTAAGCTTTAGTCTGCAGCTTGGAATCCCAACCGCCAACATCCCCGCCGACGACTTATCCAAGACACACCCAGAACTGACAACAGGCGTCTACTACGGAGTCGTAGCACTTGACCCCAAGGACTTTGCACACGAACATGGATTAACTGGAGATACGGAGAAAGCCAGAGAGGCTATTGTGCAGCCGGCAGTTCTGAGCATTGGGTACAATCCTTACTATAAGAATACCGTGCGGTCGGTGGTAAGTAGCTCATTCGCCTTGACCCTTTCCCCATCGATAAAACTTCGGTTTTGAACATAGCTTACACTGTAACCCAGGAAATTCATATCTTACCCTCTCTCACCGAGCCATCTCCAACAGCCGTTCCGCAGCCCAAATTCAACCGTCTCCCCGATTTCTACAATACGCACCTCAACCTGCTCATTTTGGGATATATCCGGCCAGAATTCGATTACGTCTCGGTGGATGCACTGATCGAGGATATTCGTATCGACTGCGAAGTTGCGCGACAGAGTCTTATGCGGGATGCGTACAAGCGGTACCTCGTTGATGACGGGCACGCGTCGGAGAAGGCTGCCGAAGATCGGAAGTGGTTATCAAGCTTCCCCTTGAAAAGCAGCATATAGATGCCGGATTATTTGATAGAACTTATGAAATAGATGTGCCTATGTTAAGGATTCTCAAAGCTGTTGGTAATCATACAGGTGGGCATTCGGAGCAACTCTACCCGGACCTTATCGGTACTCG
This sequence comes from Penicillium pulvis, assembly GCF_028828015.1. Taxonomy (NCBI): domain Eukaryota; kingdom Fungi; phylum Ascomycota; class Eurotiomycetes; order Eurotiales; family Aspergillaceae; genus Penicillium; species Penicillium pulvis. The sequence continues at coordinate 1,072,682 of NW_026643072.1, forward strand.
TCGACGTCACAACCCTAAGCACTGACAACGCAATGTAATATGTACCCCTGGTCCCAAAGAATCTGATTTTCACCTTTTGACACACCAGGTAGTCCTCATAAGTTCGTTACATTCTAGATCAACTACCATAATGGTGAACATCTTTCAGCGCCTCACTAGACGAGCGACAGGCTCCAACACCGAGAGCGGAACAACCGGCGCAGGCCAAGATTCGAATATTTCATCTAACTCCCATGTCTTGCATAGAAAAGACAGTGCTGCTTCAGTGAAGCGCGCTCGTCGACATGACTATGAAGCAGAAGACCCAATACCACGGCTTCTAATCTTGATATCTGATTCACCGGAATTTGATCCGGAGATTATTCGGCAGTTTCGGGCTGAGGCCTTCGACGTGGAATATATGCCTTTTATGTGCACTGGCGATGCTGAGAAAGACCGCAAGGCACTGGAAAATAAAGTGCAAATGAGGGAAGATGACTTGGAGCATGGGGAGAGGTATGCTATAATTGGTAAGTTACACTTCAAATATCCAAGGCTAGAGACGTTGGAATGCAACCGCCCATTTATAGATGATAGAATAAACGTTGAGACCAATGATCTAACTATAAAAGTCCAAGCTAACTATAATAACAGCATATAATCGACCAGCATACTACCTCCTAGTATCCCACCATCTCATCTCAAGCAATACAAACCCTTTCCCACGACTATGTGCTCTAATAGCATACTACCCCCTTTCATCAACATACATTCATAAATCCAGCATGGATATTCAAAGCCTATGCGGTACTCCAGCTTGCTCAGAAACCGAATCAATATTCCAACCAGGCTCATCAGCAAACTTCCTGCCAATTCAAATCCATATGCCAGGCGAAATGGAAAGCAAATGCACATTCTGGCCCTGGATAACATTATCTTCTGAGGGAGATGTTACGTACAAAAAGCGACATCGGTGTCATGTATTTACGTACCCAGATTCACAAGCCGGGTTTGCGGAATACAGACATCAGATCCAGCGAGAGAAAGAAGATATACCAAGTGACGACGTCAGTTTGAATCTGTCCTGGAGCAGGGTACTAGGTTGTTTAACACGCGCATTTGGAGTTGGAAGTAACTGGCCTGTTGCTGGCATTGAGACGATCTGGGAAGAGTATTGGCAGCGACTACTTGCCGAGCTGGACCAGTCCAGAGCGCAAGGTAATATTGATACCTCGAGGTCTGCTATTGAGATTATGGGGGGACGGGGTGAGGATCAAGACGAAGAGGGGTTATCTGTGGAGTGCATTCCAACTAAAGCAGGAGGTGAATCTTGAAGTTCCTGTCATATTGATATATGCTTGTTCTATTGCTGATATGTTACTAGGCTCCGATTATCAGACCCTCCAGTCCTTTTTCAAAGATGTATTCATCCCCGCTGGACCCCCTAGTCAGCATATCCGTCTTCTGTCAAGAACAGTAGGCACGGATAAAATTGTGGACGAGGTCCGCTTTTCGTTTTGCCATACTGCTGAGGTACCTTGGCTGTTACCGGGTGTTCAGCCGACGGATCGCGATATCTCTGTGAACATCGTTGTTGTGGCTTGTTTTCGTGCGGATCGTATTGTGAGACAGAGTCTGTATTGGGATCAGGCAGATGTACTTGTACAGGCTGGGGTTTTGGATTCCGGACTTGTGCCGAAGATGGATGTGATAGGTTGATATGCTCTTTATCAACCTTGTAATAATATGGATGTAGATAAAGAGTGAGAAAAAAATATCAGATATTTACCCTTCCATGCATTGATTAGATGTTTTAATATCAACAAGCGCTATGTACCTATGCAAATGACGGATGCACCGAATCTTAAGGATATCATAATCCCAGGGAGCCCCGCAAGCCCACTAGTTCTTTACTTACACCCCCAGCATTTGCAAGGGTTCGCCGACTAGCCTCCTGTGCCACCGACAGGATATCCTCGATACGCATAGCGGAATCCTTCTTTGCCAAACCAGCCACCAAAACACCTAACAAGGTATCCCCGGCGCCGTTGACGCTAACAACATTCTCAGGGGATATTTTAGCAGCTGGTGGGAAAAGACGCATATACACTCCACCGAAGGAGACATCCGGAGATGCTGATGCGCGGGCAATGATATACGGCGCATAATCAGGGTCCGTAAGACGAGAATCACCAGGAGGCAAAAGCTGCGTCAAAAGTGCACCAGCCTCGCCCAGCTTTGTGACAATACAGGGGATAAATGGAAGGAGTTGGATTGATTGCTGGGGAAGACCTTCATCGACAAGGGCGGCTGAGGTGAGGTAGACTAGCCGTTCTCGGGATCCGCTCTGCGACATGCCCATGGCATCAATAACGCCCCACCAACCCGGAGAATCGAATACCAGGGCTTCACGGGCAGCTGTGTACATAGCAGCTAACTCGAGACGATTGGGACAGGCAAGGCTAATAGCGTGGTTGGGGACGGTTTGTGCAGGTCCGATGACCGGGCTGACGCCATCATGGGCAAAGAGGCGACGAGATTTAGCGGTAGAGACAGGCTCAAAAGCGACGCGAGCACCGTGACTTTTGGCAAGAGTAGTCCATTTAGCTAGGACCTCTGGGCGCCAATTCGCGTCGACAACGACCCACTTCGGTTTCGTTTTCTGAAGTAAAGGCTCCCAGAAGCCATCGAAGTCGAGCTGCTTCTCCGGTAGCTCTACGATGCCCATGTCGGCCATTGCAACGAGGAGATCTTTTTTGGCGTCGTTGATGGCAATGTACTGCGCCGTGCGAGTACCAGATGTTGGTGGAAGAACTTGAATACCTGCAGTGCTAAGACCTTCAGTCTCGAGTGATGCGAGTGCTGCTCGACCGCTGAGGTCGTCTGCTACAACGCTGCAGAAGAGTACATCACTCCCGACATAGCTGGCTGCGAGTGCGACATTATGGCCGACACCTCCGAGGCTCTGCCCGATGACAGCGGGGTTGGAAGTGTGTGGTACAGGCGTCACCTGGACGCTTTCATCACTGAATGGCGTGTAGTCACAGGACAGATCGATAGCAAGGGAGCCAGCAACCACAACATCTGCATTTTCTGCCTCAGAAAAGACCTCCTTAGGCTCCTTAGGAGATTCTGGGACGGGCTCAGGATTAGGCTGCGTGGGAGGATATTGATCTGACCGAGAAAAATTCGGGAATGCAGGCATGTGTCTATGTAGAAGCAAATGTCCGGACTTAGCGCTGATATGTATTTGTATCTAGAGCTTAACTCACTGAGCTGCGCCTCCGCGGTCAAGTTCCTCAAGTTTAGCTAGTTCCACGGCAACACGAGTCGCACGTTCGACATTGGATTCAATAAGAGCACGGTTAGCAATCACACTCTTCCCGCCGCTCAATTCTTTAATCTTCGCGAGAACAAATGGAGTGTTATCACTACCATGATAGCCCTCCACATCTGCAAGGCGAACAGCTTCTTCAATTATTGCATCCATCTCGGGCTTGGGAACAGAGGCCTCTAATGGAACGGGGTTGGCAAAGTGAATTCCAGAGGTGACGGGAAGCTTGGATTGCGCGTCTGTAAACTTTGTTAGTAGCCAAAGTCTCCAGCCATGACTAAAACTTACAAACTATCGCAGCAGCTTCAGCTTCATTCTGGATAACGCGTGGGCTGCGGAATCCGCTGTCCCGAGTGAAGAAAGCCGGGAAATCGACGGAGCCCTCACGTCCATCGGCAAAGGTACCCACACAGACACCCTCAGTCTCGAGATACTCAAGTGTGCGGGGAATATCCAAAAAGCTCTTACACCCAGAACTGATGACCGTTACTGGGGTCCGTCCCAGCTCAGTCAGGTCAGCTGTTTTAGGAAGAGATCAGTCAGTTGCTGCACAGTCCCCGTGCTTGCGGGGGATGTGTAACCTACCAGAAATGTCCATGGAATATTCACCGCCACGGTGAACACCACCTAGAGATTAATTAGACTGGGTATTCAGACAGAATTGCTAGGTCAAACTTACCTAGTCCGCCTGTTCCAAAGATCTTGATACCAGCAAGCTGGGATAGAATCATGGTGCCGGAGATTGTGGTACCACCATGAATTGGCTTTCCTGCAAGGCCCTGAAACGGGTTTAGTACGTTCCTATGCATGAGTTGCGGGATAACCAACCATGCCACAGATGTAGCCCAGGTCTCTCCTGGAGACCTTCAATGCAGTCTTCTTCTCGGCTGTAGAGGCAAGTTCCATGATTTCTTCTGCACTCATGCCAACACGGGCGATACCTCCGAGCACACCTATAGTTGCTGGAACTCCACCGTTGGCTCGAACGACAGACTCTAACAGCGATGCCAAAGCGATGTTGTCCGGATACGGGAAGCCTGGCGAAATTTAAGCTATCTGCTCACCGAACGGACTATGAATCTCCAAAACTAAGATGCAACAGCACTCACCATGAGTATAAATGGTCGTTTCTAACGCGACAACCGGCTTGCCCGTTGCAACAGCATCGCGAACCTCTTCTGATACCTTCAGAAATTTGCTCTGAGAAGAGCTAGGCAGGTCATGAAAATAGCGACTCCGAGGTGCCCTCATTCCCCTACAGCACCTTGACAAGACTGAAGCTCTCGAAGCAAACATTGCGGCGTACAGAGAGGAATGTAGAACGCCAAGTGATGGAAGTAAAAAGAGGAGAAGCTGTTATCACTGATAAGAAAGCGGAGTGCGCTCCCTGGCCGCTGCGCCCGCCGTATTGCGTATACAGATCGGGACACCTCATCAGCTTCGTCCAACCACCTCTCCACATCAACCTCGTCAATTTTGATACCCCATTTCAATTCGGAGACATTGTGTGCTCCGTGAAATACTCAGGATGAGGTTTTTCACCGCCACAGTGCTTGGGCTGCTTGTGCCCAGCCTGGCTGCCGCCTCGAGCTTTACAGCTCCAACTCAACTCGCTGTCCCGGCCGACTTCAAGCCCCCGCAGGTCTTCAAGAACGTGAATTTGGTTCGGAACACCAATTTGGAAAAAGGATACGTCCGGGAGACTATCAATGTTGTGGTAGAGAATGTCGACAAGCAGCCGCAGAGCGACTACTATATTCCCTTCCCTTCGGATGTTTTTGGCCGCGTTGGAGGCTTCGAAGTTCGGGATAAGAAGGCAACTGAGAATGGTCGCTTCGAGGTGGAGGTTACTGAGCCTGTTGTCTCTACGTAGGTTGCAACTGTGGATGCCAATGGCTTTCGAAGAAACAAATAAAACAATACTAATCAACATCTCAATACAATAGTGGTAACCAGTACTTCGTTGTTCATCTCGCTGAGCCTCTCGCCCCGAAAGCTCAGATCACCCTTGGAATCTCCTACTCCGTCCTTTCCGCGCTGAGCCCACGTCCTGCGACTATTGGACAAAGCGACAAGCAGTACCTTACCTACTCTTTCTCCGCCTACGTGCCTTCTGCCTACCAGACCGTCACCCAGAAGACCAAGCTCAAGTTCCCAAGCACTGACGTGCCCGACTACACCGAGACCTCTGGACTCAAGTCTGGTGCTGATCCGGAGCGCAAGGGCGCCACCTATACCTATGGACCATACGAGACGGCCAAGGTGGCTCCGGGCACTGAGCAGCCTATCACTGTGCGCTACCAGTTCACCAACCCTGTGATCAGTATTAGTCTGCTGGAGCGTGATCTGGAGGTCTCCCACTGGGGTGGCAACCTGGCTACTGAGGAGCGGTACTGGCTACGCAACAACGCCTCGCAGCTGACCAACCAGTTCTCGCGCGTTGAGTGGACCTTCGCTAGCTACCAGAAGGCGCCATCCTCTGCTGTCCGTGAAATTACCTACCCTCTGCAGCCCGGCTCTGTGGATCCGTACTTCATCGATGACATTGGTAACGTCTCGACTAGCCGCTACCGCCCCGGCAACGGCAAGACCGCCGCCAACCTGGAGTTGAAGCCTCGCTACCCGATCTTTGGCGGCTGGAACTACAGCTTCAAGGTGGGCTGGAACAACGACCTTTCTGGATTCTTGCGCAGGGCTACTGGTGTGGACTCCTATGTCCTCAAGGTTCCCTTCCTGCAGGGTCCCAAGATGTCCGAGGGTGTTCAGTATGAGCACGTTGTTCTCCGCGTTGTTCTCCCCGAGGGTGCCCACAACGTCCGTTTCGAGACTGTTGAGGGCGCCAATAGCAATGGCCTTCCTGGTATGAGCCAGGTTAATGCCAGCCTTTCCACTTTCAAGACTTACATGGACACTCTTGGCCGGACTACATTGACCCTGGAGGTTGATAGTCTGACCGACGAGGCGCGTGACGCGCAGCTGGTGGTAAGTTCTTTCTCCGTGAAATTTTTTGTGACATACTGACAACATTTAGGTGACCTATGACCACACCCTTATGGATGCCTTCCGCAAGCCTCTCACCATTTTCGGCGGTCTGCTTGCTTTCTTTGTTGCTATTTGGTTCCTTGGCAGCATCGATACCAGCATTAAGAAGCGTTAAATGCGCGTCTTGGAAGAAGCATGTTTCATATTGTCTTTTTATTGAACCTGTCCCAGTCTTTATATTCAAGTCCGAGGACTGAAGCACCAAATACAACATTAAGTTCTTTCTGAGCTGTTCAAATTTTCGAAAGATAGTAGAAGATTCAAGTTTTAGCTACTCTCGACATCCAATAAGCCAAGTCATTCCCAATATTGAGATCATCTCATCGTCTCATTATATATGAAAATCAAGGGAAAGGATTATAAGTCCCATTCCCAAAGCATGGCCCATCAATCTCATATCCGCTAACATTTTGCACCGGCACCCCATGCGCTCCAAATCGCAGAACATTGCTCCCATAAGTATACGGCATCCATCCCATAGCAGGCGGACCTTTCACGGGATCTTTCATAAATGCCAAAATATGATCCTGCATGACCTGACTCGTCTTAATCTCCCGAGCAGAGGGACCAGTAGTAGCATTGGTAACGTTGTAAAAGTAAGTCCCAAAGTTCATCATCAGGTCAGAAGAATGATAAGCCCCAAGCCAAGCATACGGATCCTCGTTCGACCAGTTTCCAGCATACTGATACCGGTATGTCGCAACGTTCGCGTTTGCACGCAGAATACTAGTATTGGCAGTAGGACAAACCCAATCCTTAAGCGTGCCCTCATTGACCGTAGGCTGATATGGCCCAACAGTGACATTGGCAGACGGCCATGTATCAAGCGTCGCATCATTGTTAGCTGCATCGGAGAAGATGGCCGGTCTGGGCGAGATCTTGCCTTCCGCAGCGCGGGCAGGATAATCCGAGAAAATGTAGAGATCATCTGCGATGGGCCCGAAGGTAAGGCTTGGTTCCCCGTCGTACTGGCCGACGAAGTTCTCAATCATGGTCATAGGGACTTGCTGCATGCATTCCAGCTCTGCGGTGGGATTGTGCGGGAAGTCACAACCAAGATGTTTAGCGACGAAAGTGAAGTTCGAGTGTGAATAGTCCTCTGACGGAAGGGCCTTCAGTGCTGTTCCAGACTGAGAGAAACTGCCTTGCACAATGGGGTTATCCCAGAATGCATAGTTGTGGTAATCTGTGCTTTGTGAGCCGGCGGATTGTCCCCACATTGTGATAGCTTCGGGGTCACCGCCGAAGGCGGCGATGTTCTCGTGAACCCATTCCAGAGCCATGCGTTGGTCGAGAATTGCGGGATTGGGGTTGTTGAGGCCGCCTGCGTTGGGGAAGCCGAAGATGTTGACGCGGTAGTTGATTGTTACAACGATATGCTCTTGGGTTCTGTGGACCCAAGATGCAGGGATCTGGCCGGCGATGTCGATTCCGCCGGTTTCAAAGCCACCGCCCGTCATGAAAAAGATGACGGGGAGCTTGGCTGTTGCTGAGACATTGTATGGTGTCCAGATGGCGAGACTCAGACAGTCCTCCGAGCTAGTCTGTAAGGTGAGACCGCTGGTATGGTTTTGGTTTCCATTTTCCACTAGTAGATAGGGAACGAAGAGATTCCAGAAGCTGGCATCGCTAGACACAAACTGGGGACACGATGGGGGAAAGCGTGTGGAGTAGTGGTGCTGGGTTGATGGTGGTAGCGGTTGAGGAGGTTGGAAACGTAATGAGCCTACTGGGGGCTGAGCGAAAGGGATGTTACGAAACTCTCGCACCCCGCTGAAATTGGCATTGCGAAGTCCAGTAAAGGCTCCTGTGACAGTACGAACTGTCAAAGAAGGATCCGTTGCTGCTTGAGCTGTAGCAGCCAGCAGTACAGCACTTGCAAGGTGGAACTTCATTATGTGCATAGATCAGCTGTCAATGAGAGATCAGCAATACCCGAATAGCTTCCGATAGTATTTTTATAAGTTTTTTGTCATGGTAATTCGCCGAATGGCACGATGGAATTGTCCGAATCCAAGTTTCCTTAGTGTAATTAGTGAAAAATGTGGGGAAACCATGGGGATAAAAGGGCTTAATATTTATCCCGCTTCCCGTAAAAGTGAAAACTGGGGCATATACTAAGCCAAAAAGAAGTTTCAGTTACGACGTATTCTGGTTACTGTAGCAATCGAAATGAAATTCGACATCATTATACATGCCGTCAGAATATTTAACAGTATAGCACTTGAAAAATTTGAAGGTGTCCAGAAGAGTCTTCACATCTCGTCAGGAACAAAAGAACTTAAGAACTTTACACTTGACTGCTAATCTCTCGGGGTTGCAACATAACATTCGTCGACCCATAAGGCATGCTGAACGATTCGTATGTCCAGTGACTACGCATGTTCTCCCGCTCGAGCCGCATGTCGTACCGAAGAAGTAGCGAGCACAACACAAACTTAATGACGAAAGATGCATGCACCCTCCCAGGGCAAGCTAGCGAGCCATAGCCCCACATAAGATTCTTTTCGGAGACATCGGCATATCCAGTAGTCCGGTCATTGGATCGGCCACGCACGAAGCGAAAGCCATCAAATATATCGGGGTTCGGGTAATTCCCGGGATCGTGCGATACGTCATAGTTGGAGACGCAGACAGTTGACCCTTTCGGGGCGAATGTCGAACCATCCGAGAAGGTGTAGTCGCCCATGGCCTTACGGCGGATATTTACTAACACAGGGCCAGTCAGCCATTAGGTATCGGTGGCTTAAAAGGAGGTTCGGCACATACGCTTATCCAAACAGTGAAATCTTGAGCTCTCTCGCATGAAGCTGTCCAACAGGGGGAGGTTTTGAAGGCTGTCAAAGTCCATGCCACTGCCGTTTGCGCGGAATTCCTCTCGGATTATATCTTGCCAGTCTGGATGTGTGCAAAGCTGATATATGAAAATATACAGATTCACCCATGGTTGATGTGATGCTGCGAGCCAAAGTCCCATAATTGCCTGGCAGACGGCGGCCGGGGTCCAGTAGCCGCGGTTATCTTTCGTTTCTTCGATCATGTTGTAGAGGATTGTCTATAAGATATGTGAGCCTATGCAAAACTAGAGATAGGGAGCTTCAACTAACATGTTCTACTTGTGAGGGGTGATCCCAGCTGTCCACTCCCTTCTCGATGATGGGGCACACCCGCTCTTCAACTTGTTTCATTGCTTGCCCGTTCCGAGTCACAATGGCGGATATAAATCTGTTAGTGTTAGCCTAATACATCAACATGTAATAGAAGTTGGACATACGGGTACGTAAACGATGGTGCAAGTTGAAACAGACTCATACAAGTCACAGTTTGCAAGGGATGTTGGTAGATAGCCTCAGCAAATATGGGCTCAGATGCTTAGCCGCATAGGTTAGTTGCCATACTAAACTGACATCCTAAACTCACATCAAAATGCCACTTACCGAGTTTTTCACCAAAGAAAGCTACCGCCATAAGACGGGAATTCACCAGCTTGCACGTATCTGCCAACCCAATTTTAATAGATCCTACAATATATCAGCACCTCAATAAAGAGATAACGGAGGCAAAATGCATGAGCCTACCGTTAGCCATGACTGGCTTCAGACTCAACTCACATCCAACAAAAATCTCCATTCTCTTGTGAAGATATGGAGAAACTTGACGGAGATGACCCTTGCCCCTGACACTAAGGATCAGCGAGAATAGTCGTGATCTATGGGCCGCAATCTCATTATGGTTGAAGTTGCTCAATGTGTTTTTAAATCCAAACATCTGCATACCATCAGTGAATGTCTGGTGGGCCAGGGAATTATCACTGAGGCGATACTCATCGTACATCGGCGTATACTGCACGTTGTGACAAGGCAGTATTTTCACTCAGTTCAATCATCTTCTTCCTCGTAGGCTCAATGATGATGGGCTGAGTTGCCCACGGATTGTAAAATTTGCCATTTGACTACAAGGTAAATAAGCTTAGTTGCTCAGTCGAAAAGATGAAATTGGAACTGACAAAATCTTCAAAGGTTTGCTTAATCTTGTAGACCGAGTGATTCTTGTATTTGATGCAGTCTGTCGTATCCTGAGATAAAGTCAGCGCTACGCCCCTTGCAGGTACAAAGGATTCAAAGGGTGGAGTAGAGACCTGAACAAGAAAGTATAGCTCCGCCAACACAAGTACAGTCAACCCCACGGCAAAGAGCCAAGGAGCTAGATGATCAGAATCCATGAATGACTTGTTGGTAAGAATGATTGAAGGAAGCAAGAGCGAACGTAGGCTGAGATATGATAAGTACAAGAGCTTCAACGTGGTAGCATTCCCGTCTCTTGATTAGATGACGTTATATGATCTCCGGTGACTCGATCAACGTTTCCAAAATTACCCTAGTAGATTTAGTCTACTAGGGTATTTATCTCGTTTGCACAACACCTTGGCATCCGGCCCTGAAGAGCGCGAGGGCTGGCCCCCAAATTCAGAATTCAGTAACCAATGAAGGCTTTACAATATCTATGATATACTGTAATCTAGCGGGTAGCCACGGCATGCGGCCGCCTGAAGAACAACAAGCAGCAGATTTCATCGCGTGAGATTGCCTGAAGGCTTGCTGCAGTGTTTGGCTATTTTATGCGGCCTATCAGGTTGATCCTCGCAGAACCATATGCGCTCTATCTTCTCCACCGCTGAGACAAGATGAGCGAAGCTTCAACCGGACAGTACGATCGGAATACACAAATAGACTTTAGAAGCTGTTTCATAACGGCGAGGCCGAAAGATGCGATAGCCGAGCGACTGATACCACTAAGAGCGACATCCTGCATTAACCAAGTAGGGCATCCATTGCGCTGATCCTTCAACTTGGTCCAATGATAATGTAAAAAAGTCCTAGAAAGCCTGGCGTACACATTCACAAGCGCCACAAAATCATGGGATACTTCCCAAGCGAGGGGTCCCTTATGAAGTATCTTATTCATATGCATGAGTCTCATCTCATTCTGCTTCCTAGTGGAGCATGGAGAGCTATGGGCTGCCTGATAACGAGCAGACGGGAATGATGGAGAGCTATGCTGAGCTTATTACTTCAGGGTTCTACTTAAGGCCATCCATGTCTTTGTACAGAACTTTGTGTTGAAAACACTTGAGTACAGACAATTGGTAATCTTGGTAATCCCCTCATGTAAACGGCCCCTTCGCCACGTAACGGAAAAAGGGGGAAAAAGAGTGACAACGCCATTCAAAATTTCTACTGAGATCAGCAGAGAAGCTCCAAGGTCACAGAGTATTCCTTGTTTACGGTTACAATGGCCCCGAAACCAAATTCAGATAAGGAGTCACCACTGACGTATTCTACAATGAGGTCACGGCCGATCATAATCCCGGTCTGGTTCGGTCCTTGCTGAAGATCAATAGGCGCGTTACCGAAAATTCTCGTTAAAGCCGAAATCAATGTCGAGTCTATGCGCTAGTGATGACTAGTGGAAAATGCGATCCCAGGGACATTGATGCAAGAATCACGATGATCGAGGTGCCAAATGATTGAGGTGCCAAGATTGGAATCAATCAAGACCATGCGAAGCTTTTTGGGATTTTGTGACATTCTGTTCCAGGCGGCAGCTCAATATAACCTCGAGATACAAAGATTTGAGCTTGGGATTAAAGTTCCCGCCACGATTTTCTTTCCCTGGCGCTGTGACAGGGTGTAAACCTTGCAACACATGCGCCAAGGCTGGTATGCTGTAAGCTTACACCTCTAGGTTCCAAGTTTTGTTTAGCCCCCAAATGTAGATTTCTGCACTAAGGGCAATAGTTATAACGCCGAAACTCTAATCATAGTCTCAGAGTAAAGGTAACTTTGCGCTTGTTAAGTCACATCATGCTTGTATCTATATTTAGGGACCATGTATTGAAGGATCTGCATTCCACATTCATCAGGAATAAGGGCGTGATAGTGTGATTGGTCAACATGCAATGTTTCCACTCACAAGGTTGTAGAGAGGGTGGGGGTGATGTCTCTCCTTACCTATTCGACACGCGGACAGCACGGGGTAGCCTAAATTGCAGGAGAGATCTGCAAGGGTTGAGTATATGTGATACTAGCATGGGCTAATTCAGGTGAGGTTGCAGCTGAAGGATTCTCTGTACAGTGCCTGGTACGGGAGCGTCGTTCCATGCGAAATACACGGATAAGCCGAGGGTTTCGTAATCGAGGGTACTAATCTGTAGAACGAGTACATTAGAGCTCATTGTTTTCAACTGAATAAGAAAAAAAAAACATTAAAGATAAATCAGTATGTTGTCATGAGATTTTCATTATATACATCCATATCTAAGTTGGATTGTTCTTCGTGTTGAGCGGTTGACTAGACCTGGTTCGCAGGATCTGATTTCCCGCGCTGTTCATAGCCCTGATTGAACGCATATTGCAGGCAAATTGCACCGTCACGGTCCACCTGGCTGGTTGGAGTAGCAGCTTGAATAAATGTCTGAACTGAGTTGAGATGGTTGTTGTCGTCCGTGCCGTCGTAGTGGCTCTTGGAGGAGCTAACATCCTTAAGGGGCCACTGGTCAGAGTCGACAGAATCACCCGCTGACTCGACCCGCTTTGCATTCATATTTTGAGATGACCGAGACTGAGATGATCGCGTGAACCGGGAGAACACCCGCGTCACCTTGCCGCCTTTATGTCGGAAGAATAGCGCCATCGATGGCATCGCGCTGGCCGTGACACCAACACACATTTCCACTAGACACATTATCAAAACAGGGGTAGTATAGTAGCTGTAGTCGGTATAATGCCAATCCAAGACCATTTTGAAATAGATACTCAGTGAGGAGGCGACACAAGCACTGTAGCATCGTTAGCATCCTATAGAAATGCAATGGGTGTTCACTTACAGTAAACCGGTAGCAAAGATTGCAAGCACCCCCAACTTTTTCTTGGTACTCAATCTCAGACCCAGGATCGGAAGAATAGGCAGAACAAGGATATAGACGTCAATGACGAGATTAATTGAAGCGATAGGCATGATCCAAGCCTCCATTTTGGCGTAGCGTGCGGAGGTCAAAGATTTTTGCCATGTTTCGCCGGGCGCTGGGCTTGTAAAGGATAGAGTCGCCACCAAGACAGCAGTGTAGAAGCCCCAGGTTACGAATAGCCCAATATAATTGGCATATCGCTGCCAGCGTACGGTGCGGAACATCTCAAGGTACATGAGGAAGAAGGATGACTTGGCGAATGGCCATACCAGTGCGGTTAACCAATTTGTGAAGAACCCCGAGATGATGAAGGAAGTACACATGGCATCGGCTGCTGTGAGATCATACATGTGAATACCGAATTTGCCTTTGGTAACAGCTACATAGCACAATAAGTTAGTCCATGGCCTGGAACAAAATCAGGAATTTATGAATTTGGAAGCAGTACCGATGACGCTGGCGATGTAGTATATTGTTGTACCAAATGTCGCAATTAATCGAGTCCCTGGAGGTATTAGCATGGTCACGCGGCTGTCAATGAACAAGGCAAGCATCTCACAATCATCCAAAGCCATCTTCTTCCGGATGTTGATCTTAGCATATAGACTGATGGTCATAGTCATATACAAGAGCACCATGCATATAGTCGTCACAATTATAAGAATGTAAGCATTTGATGGAGGATTGTCGAAATTCGCAGTGACGCCAGGTGGCGGCGTTGCCGCAGGCATACTAGCCAAGTCGGCTGCAGACATGGCGGTCCTGCAAAGTCGAAAAATAGGCCAGGTGGAAGTCTGAAGAACGGTGGGCAATCACCACGCGGCGCGCAGATATCTCATGGCTTCTATATAACCCCACCATAAACACGAGTTGGTTTCGGCAATTAGGTGGAAAGAGGGCAGAGAATGGGGGCCAAGTCTGGGGAGTGGATAGCTTGTGTTGATCCTGGGGGCCACGCGCTCTATCCGTGCAGGAATCTTATCCCTTCCATCCCTGCAGTCACCTTCCAAGTTGGTGTGGACAGTATTGGCGTTTCTGTATGTAACCCCACCAATGGTCTTGGACGCTCACTGCAGATCTGTAGGCCTGCATGACCATCGAAATTCAGCCCCCAAGAAGTGGGTCGCAAACCATCTTATTTGACAAGGGGAGATTTGAAGGATTACAGTACCACTGCACTGGATTGGAGCTTCAGTGTGGCAGATTAAGCAATTACGATAGGCTTGTCGCTCAAGTATAGTATAAAGGTGTTGGAACTCAGAGACGAAGGGAAACTGAAGATAACTAAATGAACAATTGCTTCTTCAATATCTCTGAAATAATCCATCTTACCACTTTCTAAATGGCGAATCTACCGCTCTTATGGGCACAAGTCCTGGATAGCATCTGTGACAGCACAACCTTGATTTTACTGTTAATTGGGGCTGGTCTCTTACTAACTTGGAGACTGTGGAGGTTTTCCGTTCTCCCCAGACTATATCCAAACGAACCCAAAGAAGCTCCATATTGGATTCCCTGTAAGTTTCTGAGTCTTGCTGCAGGCAAGCATTCGTTTTCAGACTGAGTCACAATCACTGACCTTGTTTGTGATACGCCAATAGTTCTAGGTCAGACAGTGCCTTGCCCCCTGCAACCTCGTACCACTGCATGAGTCTAATGTACCTCAGGTCATGCAATACCACTCGCACTTGACTTCAACGGATCGCTAGCCCGCATAATGTTGGTTACCTATTCTTGGAGATTTTGAGCCTTCAAAGACTTACAGCCACACAGTGAGCGATTCGGCGGCTCGAAGCGACCGTTCGCAATCGTTGCGGGCGGAGTCAAGATTTACATTATTACCGATCCTAAGCATGTAGCCGAGACTTACAGGAAAGAAGCCGTTCTCTCGAATGAGGCTATCGTCCGAAGCATACATGCTGGTGTGGGGATGAATCCAAAGGGAGTGGACAAGCTATTCACCGTGGATGAATCTGCTTCGTTTAATCAGCAGCAGCCCCGACCACTTCCACCGATCTGGATGATGGTGGATACTCTTCGCCATCATCTGGCGCCTGGAATTATGCTAGATGTGTTCCTTGACCAGAACACGCTGCCTCTGGTCCGTCGCGCATTTGATTTCGAACGCGAAGGCCCCCATCCAGCGCTTTTGGGCGAAAAGAACGGCCTGAAGGCTATCTCTCTCGAGGAGCTATGTATCGAGGCGCTAATTACCAATGTTCTTGAAGTATTTTATGGACCAGCGATCTGGAAACTCAAGCCTGATTTCGTGCATTGGTTCATGCTCTGGGAAAGAGTCAACTGGAAGCTTCTCTTCAATTTGCCCGGATTTTTGAGTCAGGATATGCTTGCAGCCAAGGCGGAGATGACTGATTTATTTGAAAAGTATTGTTCATTACCTCGTAGTGAGCGACCGGGCGCGGCCCCTTGGATGATTGCTCTAGAGGACAATATGCGAGAGTCGAATTTTACCACTGAGGAGCTCGCTCGAGTATTGACTCTTCAGACCTGGGCGTGAGTGAATTCTTTCCCAGGTAAGCATAATGCTGACGGCTTAATAGGATCGTGGGAAATATGTACAAGTCGGCATTCTGGCTGATCGCTCACCTAGTTTATACTCCCAGCGATCTCGAGATCGTACGCAATGAGATCTTACCAGCGATCAAAGGCGACCAAATTGATCATCACCATCTGACAAAAAATTGCCCAATCCTCGACTCTTTAATGTCGGAAGTCCTGCGCATCACGACGAGCACTCCCATCGTGCGAGATGTGATGGAGGATGTTTGCATCGGTGGAACCACACTTCGCAAAGGGAATAAGATGCTGGTAAGGCGTAAAAAACACACTGTATAGTATAAAGGCTAACGCTTGTTTCTCCAGATATCTTACCGTCAACTACATCTCAATCCTGAATCCTGGGGCCCTAACCCCGAAGCGGTCCAAGCAGATCGTTTTCAGCAAACCAAGAGCCTAAAATCCAGTCTCAGTTATCGTCCATTCGGTGGTGGAAGCACTCTTTGCCCCGGACGTTTTTACGCCCGAGGGGCCATCTACCCCGTCGTGGCATTGTTACTTAGCCGATACGACATCAGCATAGGAGATCTAGATCGGGAATTGGGGGCCACAGAGAATAAGCAACGAGACCCGAAGAATGCGTCGTTCCCCCGACCGGATTATTCCAAGCCTATTCCTGGCGTTGTATCTCCCGCCAAAGGCGAGGATATCAGGATGGTGCTCAGTCCTCGAAATATGGGGCAGTAATAATTGCGACTTTTGGGTTCCTGATTATGATTCGCAATAAACAAGTTTCTTATGGCCGAAATTGAATGGTCAGGTAGTGGTGTTTGACTTTTAGTTCGTTCTTAGCAGCCTTTGCGAACCAATGACCGCCACCTTAGTTAACCTAGCGTTTGCGTGAACCTGAAACGGATCCCCTCTCTTCTCGCCCCGGGAATTACAGGGGCATAGAAGTTTAAACCAATGTACTGGGTACTTGTGATAGCAAACATAAATATGGTAAGTGTGTAGGCAAGCCGGGTACCTGGTACATCTTTGCTTACTATCCTTCGTGATATCCACGTGGGGGACAAAATGAGATCATCACTATAGTAGTTAGCTTCTACTCCTTTCCATTACATCTGCAGTAAATAAGCTCCAGTGGCTGAGACTAATTAGGTACCAGCCTCGTAGGATGCAAAATGGACTTTATACTTTTTACAATCTAATATAAAGAGCCACCCTTGCTCAACAGAGCTGTCCATCTTCATTGTTGTTTGTTCACCATGATTCCCTGGAGATCTTTCATTGTTTTCATAGCTCTCTTCGCAAAGGCAGCCCAATCACACGCCAATGCAACATGGGTAGCCTGCGATACCCTCCACACAAAACTGCCGGGCGCAGTCTACTTCCCCGGGTCGACGGGCTACACCGACTCTTTAGCTTCGTATTTCAGCAGAGAAGAGCAAGAACTTGAGCCATCATGTGTGATAAAACCGACGAAGTCCAGTGAGGTATCGACGGCAATTCAAACGTTGCACTTATTTCTCAATTCCGGGGTCCAGTTTGCCGTGCGTGGTGGAGGACACACGCCATACGCCGGCGCAGCCAACATCGATAAAGGCGTAACACTGGACCTCAGTCTCATGAACCAAGTCAAGCTTAGTGCAGATCGCCAGACTGTTGAGCTTGGACCAGGGGGGAAATGGAGGAAAGTCTGGAAGGCACTTGATCCTTACAATGTGACTGTTACCGGAGGAAGAGACTCGGACGTTGGAATTGGGGGATATCTCCTTGGAGGTGGTCTGAGCTACCTGGGCCCAATCCTAGGGTGGGGTTGCGATAATATCCTTGAATACGAGATTGTCCTGGCTAGTGGCAAGATTGTCACTGTGGATGAGAGTTCCTATCCTGACCTGTTCCTGGCGCTGAAAGGCGGCGGGAATAATTTTGGAATTGTTACCAAGTATACCATGAGTACCTACCCTCTTGGGAAGTTCTGGGGAGGTTTCATTGCTTATGAGGCCGACCAATGGTCTACGCAGACATTGGCTTTCTCGAGGTTCATGGGTGCTAAGCCGTATGATCCTCATGCCGCCATGATTCAGAGTTATGGCTGGTCATCTACGTATGGAGGCTCGATTAGCAATGGTCTGGCGTATACCAAGCCGGTGGCGTATCCAGCTGCTTTCCAGGGTCTTGCAAACAATGCCACCTCTATTTCCAATGCCTTGCGCATTGATACTATGGAGTCATTCGCTGCAGAGACGGATAGCTACCAGTCATATAACCAACGGTAAGCAGCTTTTGCACAATGTTGAATAATCGGGGTACTACTGTATAATAGAAAGGATGCTAAATCTTCTGATGACAGACAAACCTGGTACACGACAACGTTTGCACACACCCCAGACATCTACTCAACCATTTACAAGATCTACAACGCATCTATCGCAGGAATTACCAGCGTTCCCGCAATGAACTGGTATCTAACTCTCCAACCATCTCCTGTTCTGAACCGCGTGAACAGTCTAGGATTGGATACGGGAGAGGAAAGACTCGGCATTGCCCTCATAACAGCCTACTACAATGATACTTCCGCCGATCAGCACGTCGATCTCGCAGCAAGGAAGTTGATTCTGAATATCGAGGCGGCTACCAAGGAAGCTGGGGCATACCGCCCTTATAAATATTATAATTACGCGGGAGCCGGACAGGCTGTGATCGATGGGTATGGGTATGAGAGCAAAGGTAATCTACAGGCCGTGAGCAAGAAGTATGACCCGCAGGGTCTTTTTCAGAAGGGCCTTCCGGGTGGCTTTAAGCTTTCTAATTGATTGGGTATCTTGGGTTCGAAAGTTGTTGTGACGAGGCAATATGAGTCTACGTGTCAGGGCTTTAAAATTATATAGATCGCTACTCACCTACGCAGGTATCTCATTTTTCAAATCAATCTCATAGTCCAGCGTCTGAAGAAGATATTTTGAGCATGAAAAAGTTCCCAATAGTCCTCAATGAGGCGTGCCACGCGTCCTTTTCAAGGTTGGGATCTTGAAGAAGGAACAGCTTACAAGTACTATTTTGGCCCCCACTAAGCACTCGAGTCGTCGTCTGCCTAAAACTAAATTTGGTATAGTGTTGCGCCACCTCCTTTGGCATCTTTTATCTATTTTCAAATTGACTGATTTTTGCCTTTTATCCCCCAGTCAATCTCATCAATTCAATTGATCTAGACATGATTGCCATCAAAGCACGCCGCAGCATGCCCAAAGTTCGAACAGGGTGTACCACCTGCAAGTGAGTCAGTTTCCTAGCACCCAGTCCCGTCACTAACCAAACCAGGATCCGCAAAGTGAAATGCGATGAGCAGCGTCCCAAATGTCACCGATGCGTTTCTACAGGACGAAGCTGTCCCGGATACCCTCAAGCTGCCCACTCTCAATCAAAAATCAAAATGTACAGCATTCCGTTCAAAGTCCCCGGGAGTCGTACAGATCGTGAACTACTTCATTATTACTGCTGCGAAGCAGCAGATTCCATTTCCCGATTCTCAGAGAATACACTATGGAAACACCTCATTCTACAGAGAAGTCAAGACCAGCCTGTAATACGCAGTTCTCTAGTTGCGCTTAGCTGTCTGTATCGCGACTACAGTTTTTCCGAGTCACCACGCCTTAAGGTGTCTGTCAAGCATATTCAGCTCATTACCAGATCACACTCTCAGCTCCGTGTGCATCTTGCCCGGGACGCTTCAGTTGAAGTTGCACTTATCTGCAGCCTTATATTCTATACATTCGAGTGTCTGATCGGCAATGTGCAACAAGCGTTATGGCATCTTGATCAAGGTCTAAATATGTTGCGACGTATTCAGCCTGATTACCCGTGTCTGACGAATGACCAGGAGTCTTATGTGCAATTGATGGCGATATTTTCCCAGCTTGACATTCACGCCAGTATATTCCTCGACAGGACGCCTGTTCTGAGACTTGCCTCGCCAAAAGAAGTTTCAGAGATGGTGCCTACGGTTGTAGAGGAAATTTCCGATCTACCTGAGCTGGAAAAGTCACTTGTCGTGCTTCAAAATTGGATTTTGTGGCATCTAACGGAATTTGTGGAATACAAGAACCTACCTCTAGCTCAAGTGCCATCCGTTGTTATTCAGGAAAGGCTGAACCTGGAGTCCCAACTCCAAAAGTTGGAAGAAAAAGTAGAGAAAATGACGACGAATGAACATTTCCAATCATTTGATTCCTCGCAACGCCAACGACTCATTCTACTACGAAGCCAAGCGCTTATTTTTCATGCGGTTCTCTTGGAAAACATCTCCTGTACCCTCGATGGCGCAAATACCCCTCTAAATGCCTCTTACAGATTCGATCTCGCGCTTACCCAAATATCAACACTTCTATCATCCAATGAATGTGATTCTGATTCTGGAAAGACATCGCCTCCCAAGCGGGGTTTCACCCTTTCTACAAACATTATCGCGATGCTATACTTGATCTGTTTAAAAACAAATGATCGCCGTATCCTGCGCAGGTCACTCTTCTTAATGCAGGGGTCTTCATCTACATCCCGTGATGGACTTTGGGACGCACGAACGGCTGTAGCTATTGTGAAGGCTTTGCTATCAGAAGACGATATACAAAGTGGAGTTCCGGAGATGGATTTCAAATTAGAGTACGTGGGCTCTGATATCGTGGATACGGAAGGTGGGTTAGAAGAAGCATTCAAGATGCTACAATTAGAAAATGTGGGCATTTGAGACTGACGCCAAACATGACCGCTCATGTTGCCTGAAATATCCACCTAACACAAGAGAGTGACCTTTATGTACATTTGGTATCTCCAGCTCATCTGAATTATTATCCAGTGGCTGTTTTATATAGACACATCAAGTCATCAACCAGCACGGCAGCAATCTATAGCGCCGAGCTAGTAATATTAATAGTTACATCCCTGATGGTACATCCCGACGTCTGGTATAGCTGATCATAAGACCCAGTCAAAACGGAGGAGATAAATTCCAAGGCGCTCGCATGGCCATTCACACCCTCCGCAGAGTGCCCGCCGATCGTGTTCCGCTCATACAGGATATTGACCCCAACGCCACAAAACCTCTCTACCAGAGCATCGGTATCGGCCACAGGGCTAACCTCATCTTTGATTGCCTTGTACACATAAAGCGGGGTTTGTGGCACACCGTGATATCCCATGTATCCGTCCCTATTCAGCGCGTGCTGCACAACAGGGGCGTTGAAGGTATCTTGGCCATCGACGAAGTAATCAAAAATATTCTGCTCAACAAAGGCGACGTCCGCCTCCGAGAGTGTCATTTTTGTTGCCGCGAGGAAAGTCGTGCGATTGTACTTTCCCTCCTTGTTCAATTTACTAACCAAATAATCGTAGGTAGCTGGGTATTGACTCGCAATACCAAGGACTGCTTCGGGAATGAGCCCCGCGCTAAAGGTGCCAGTAACAGTGTCCATCACATTAGTGATGTTAGGTGTGAGGCCGCCAAGGGCAGCACCGGAAATAGAGAGCTCCGGGGCGTATTGTACCTGTAACTCGGTGGCCCATTCGCTGGCAAGAGCACCACCAGAGTACCCCCATAAAGCGATGGAGGAGGACGAAGCCTTGAAGTTCAAGGTCGCATGGGAGTCAAGAATGCTCCGAATGGAGTCGAGTGTAGCGTGGCCGGATTGTACGCCCGCAGTGAAAGAGGCAAGAGGACCTTCATAATCGGGGACGTTGACATACCAACCCTCTTCAAGTGCGAGAGAGACATCTATAGGAGGAGAAGAGTACATCGCATAGCTGGGGCTGGCGTCAATGTCATGAGAGTCGTATGCGACTTGGTAAGAGAGCAAGGAAGAGTTTTTGCTGTGACGAGGAATTGAAGGGACGAATACGGTGGTCACGGCCCACGAAGGGCGATATTGGCTATTCGTAGTGCGGTAGACAATGTTGTATGCTGCGGAGGCATTGCTGACCAACTCTGTCAGATTTCCCGGGGCGTGACGTATGCGCAGAACGCTTCCGGGGATTTTAGTCTCATAGCCATGAGGGGCACTGTAGAAGGGATCTTCGCTAGGAGGAAGAACCACAGATGAGCTCGTAGACGGCCGTCCGGAGACGAATGGAAGAAGACTCCCAATAAGAGGAAGCAGGCGGACCGGGGAAAGCATAGCTGGCGTACAGTGCTCGGGAGACACCAGAAAGTTTTTGGGGGAAAAACGGGGAAAGCGCAGCTTATTATATGCTTATATTCTATTTTAATGCCGGCTGACGACTCCAAGATTTAGTGCATACCTAGTGGGAATTTACAAAGGCCTCAGCGCATGGGAGAAATACAGTAAGATCAATTCTCGTATCGAGTCAGCAAACAGGTGGAGAAGACACAAAGCTTCCAAGGTCCGGAAGATCCGGATCGGTCGGCTACTACAGCCTCGCCAGCAAGATTTATTCTTGGTAGGGCTTGTCTCGGCTCTATGATCGGGCCCCCAATGTCAGGTATCAACTCGGGGGAATCAGGTTTGGATGTGTGGTTTTCTTCTCGTGATTCTCTCAAGTTGGCGTATAGCCTACAAGAACATCTATGGATGTATCGATTGAATGATATTCTTCCCTCTCCTGGCCACAGTCGCGATTCGAAAGTTGCTATGGGAATAATTCCATATTTCCGAGGTCATTCGCTTAGAAGTCCGCATACGCATACCTATTTGAATGTTCATCTTCTATCTATATCCGGTTAGGGCATATCCGGATGAGCAACTATGGGTTCTTGCACAAAGTGGATATTGAAGATAGTGGATACCTATGACCTAACTTCTCCACCCACATCCATAATACTTCAAGGCGATACCCATTGATCATACAGTATTGTGGAGAAAGTGTGCTGCATAACAGTATTCGCGGGATTTAGCATTCGTGGAAAGGCTTTTGGAAACTAAGACA
The DNA here is from genome assembly GCF_028828015.1 of Penicillium pulvis. Lineage (NCBI taxonomy): Eukaryota > Fungi > Ascomycota > Eurotiomycetes > Eurotiales > Aspergillaceae > Penicillium > Penicillium pulvis. Next base: position 1,095,460 of record NW_026643072.1, read on the forward strand.
CAGTCTTTGCAAAGCGTCAATTACGTGGACCAAATCATTACTTTTACGAGTCGCAAGGCGAAAACAGGCGACGAAAGCCCAGCCACAATCTGTTAGCAAAAGAAAAGAGGCGGAAAAAGAAAGGAGGGGTAGTTGTGACGGGCCGTCCGATTGGACCGTGAAATTACAGAGGGGCCGCGATGGGTGATATATAGAGGGCTTGAATGGGGGCGAAAGCCTCATAGAGAAGAATAGGTCACAAAAGGCGAAGTGGTAGCCACGAAAGAAAAAGCCCCAGGTCCTCATTCTAAAAACAAGCTTTAAAAATCAAGCTAAGCCTGAAAGATGGGGTGGAAACTTAAAAAAGAAGGTAATATATAAAGTTCCTCGGCTTTTCATGCCATCTGCCAGATCGTTACCCCCAGGAACAAACCAATCACAATGTCGTATCGGCTATTGTGCTGCATCGAGGTACCAGAGGCCAGTGGGGCTGATGTAGTGTTCCCCGATACACTTTGCGTCGAGCTCAACTTCTTAGCGAACCGCATCTCGTTCTTTCCGAAATCAAAGACAGCAACAACGTTCTTCAAGAATGGAACACCAATGATATTCAAAGTAATATCACCCAGAGACACCTCTGAAGACGAAGCCAGACTGGACACACAAATTCCCTCAGAGGTCTGGTAGATAAGATCCGAGCCATCGTGGTAGAATGTCTGGTCACCAAGCGACAATCCAAATCTCGGCGCTTTAGCCGAGCAATCGACAAAATACAGTCCAGAATCAGAATCATAAGTTGCCGGGGGCGAGAAGAGAGCATTGATCGGATCGACAATCGCATCGGGGAGATAAGAAATATAATTACCGGAGTCGATGAATGCTTGAAACGAAGTTGAGTTTGTAGTCAGATTATCCAACGATGAGCCGTAAGTGATATTCTTGACGGTGGTTGACCAGTACGACCGAACACTTTTTCCGGATGTGAACCACAGTGGAATGTTATCTGTGATCTCCACGGGGACTGTCGAGAAGTGGGAACTGTGGTTGACGGGTGGAAGACCACCAAGCGTCAAATAACCTCCAAAGGATGTAGATTCATTCTGCGGTGTGTGTGCGAGCGCGAGGCTGAAGTATGGATCTATAAGACCTTGCTCATGCATCGTGTACAGCAACGGGTTGTACACCAGACGATCATGCCAGTATGTGCTGTTGGATGTCTGGTTCGCCGGGTGTGCGGACGTGAGAGACGGATAGGCCAGACCGAGTAGTCCACTATTCACGCCATCACCCATGGGGTTGGAATCATTCGAGATGCCGACTTTCTGTGCCTTGACACTTATGCCGCCCATTGACACTTGCTCGTAGGCCATGAGGCCGCTTGCAATACCTGCGCCGTATTGGACGCCGAAAATCTCATTGGAAACGTGGTGGTATGTTTTGGATTTATGGTAGGTCTTGTTCGCGTAGAGGCAGTCAAGTTCCGGTATGACGAGATTGTCGGTGCTGTTGACGCATTTATACCCAGTCTGCATCACGTAGGTATCACTACTGCCGGTGTCAACGAGGAGCATGAACGTTTGATTCCCTATTGTGACCGGAGCATCAAAAACAGTTCCATACTGCGTTGCTATGAGAGCAGATGTTGTGCTTGAAGTTCGACGAGTTGGTACATGGCTGGCACCGGCGAATGCCAGTGGGCCAGCAGCAATAGCGAGGAATTGGAGGAGTAGCATGGTAATTCACTGTCACTGAGGATTGTGTTGATACCATTAGGATTCTGTACTTATCCCGATACTTATACATGGCTGGTGGGTACCCAAAATTAGGCGGCGTTTATAGTAAAAAGTTGGTACCTTGATGGAACAGCTCGTATATTTTAGCGCATAATTTGGCGCTGTGTTAGCGTGCGTTTATCCGCTTATACGTAGATTTTCGGCCCCAGCGTTACGTGGCTCGGCTGTTCAAGTCGTACAAATTTTCACTGTAGGATCCATTTCCAGATCTCTCACTTGTCAATGGCTGAGGAAATAGGAAAGTATAGCAGGCATCCGCCAAAAGCCAATCATGAGATTAAAGAACTAAACTTCGAAGCATATTACCATGCAATACAAAGGTGGTGATCAATACAAGACAGTACTGGATCTACGGGTCTGGAGCTGAGTATGAGTCTATGCATGAGGAATAACCAAGGATAGCAAGAAGAGAAGGTGTGGCGTTCGAAAAGGAGGGGGGGGTGGTTTATAGTCGACTGCATCGCGCCTTCCTAAACCACAATGATCGTTCCTTCCCCATAGCGATGCCTGGCAGGTGCAGCCCCTGTATCGATTTCATATGACGCATACGCAAACGAATCCAATATTCCTTACACACCCAGTACCCCGTCATTAGATGTGTGATTTGATATGAAAAGCCGTATCTATTTGATATATTTGGCATGAAGATCGATCGGTGATGTATCTATCCATTCCTATGAATATAAAACAAATTCCAACCCCGTCTCCAATATAATGCTTGTCTCGCATCACCTGAAAAATCCCATCAATCATACCAGTAACCCGAACCCGAGTGATACCGGAACAGAAAAAAGAAGTTTTGGAAAAAGCCCAACGCCAAACACCCTGCAAATGATACGAAGGCCACCGAGATAACACATAACTGGAAAATGTTTATGTCTTTCTTTTTATTTATTCATCACTCCTCGAATTTTCGCTTAGTACCACCGTTCATTGGCGGCATCGCACCTGAACCCATACCCGCCTGTCGCTTTTTCCAAGCAGTCTTGATAACAGGTGCAAGACGAATAAGATCTTCTTCCGTGACGCGGTCTTCAATACTTTCTAAGACCTTTTCAACGGTCGAAATGTGATTGGCGTCATTCTTATCGTCGCGCAAACGGTGGAAGCGCCAACGGCCTTGCTCATCTTTGTAGCATTCAACGATGGCATCATCTAATGGAACACGCATGGCTTTCAGATCCTCCCATTCTGAGGGTGTGACGTACATCTCGGCGAAATGGCGGTACTCGCCCGCGTTTAGCATGGCGAAGAGGTGGAAGGTTGGGATAGCATCGTAATCAGGATAAGGTTCTGAGATGCCTTCTGCTTCGTCGTCTGTGTCTGGTTCGAGGATGGGAAACTCGAGACGTGTGCGAAAATCAATAGTGTTCTCGGCGGGAGGCTTCCATTTGAGGATGTGCTCATCTGTGCCGATGCGGTAGGGTGTGCTTCGACAAGTGAAAATCAGGCCGTCATTTCCGTGGATTTGTTTGACTGCCGGGATGATCTCACGGAACATCATCTCAATGCCGTAGCTGACCTGTGTGGACTTATCTTCGACGGCAAAAGCGCGGTGCTGTTTTTCCTCAGGGAATTTGCGGTACATCGCATTATATGGTTTCAGTACTTTTTCTTTGAAATATGCGAGTCGTTTGTCGAGTGTACGGTGCATTAGGCTCTGTCCGTCTAGCACAAGGCAATCGAAAACCAAGTACTTGAGCTGCTGGGTCCCGTCCTCGTATACATCGTTGACCAGCTCTCCGTCTACCAGTGTATCGACGTGGTAAGATTGAAAGGTATCATCGTTCGGCAGTGGGAAATGTAGGCCTGGAACGAAACGATAGTCGTTCTTGCGATCGATCAGGTAGTGAATCTCCGGAGACTCTGAGTCGGGATCACCGCGCGCAAAATACATCAGGCACCGGATCCCGTCTGTCTTCTCGCAAACATAGTAATCCTCTTTTTGAAGCTCCACCAGATGTTTCGCAGAAAAGCTGACAGGTTGTGCGCCGGGGAAATTGAGGTTCGTGCGTCCCAGAAGTTGGGCGACTTCGCGACGGAATTGGTCTGCTAGGTCGTGTTCGGCTTTGATGCCTATCACATCGAGGTCGGGAACGGAGTGACTCATGGCGAGCCTTTGGGTCAAGCAAGGGCGTAGAATGTGACCGATCGCTTACTTGCGACGTCTCTGCGGTAATTCCAGGGCTGTGACGAGGGGAGCTGAAGCCGAGTGGTGGGAGCACGAGGAAGCTCAATGCGACTGGGGGAGATAGGTGACCGGCACGCGCACCATACAGGAAATACGAGTTTGGAATTGATCAAGTGTGCCAAATGCGGCTAAAGCTCAAACAGGCATGAAAAGTAGGCTTGCATTGCGAATCGCGAGTATTGTCAAAGACATGATCGACGGAGCTGGACAGATGCATTTCGACACCTCAGGTTTCAATATCACATAATCAATCCATCAACCTCACGAACTATATGTTGATTGTATCGTGTGCGAACTACACAGACTACCAGGGTTCTTAATTAAGCTCAAACTGAGAATCAAACGTCCATTGAGGTCACTATTTGCGAATTTATCACGCCAGTAACCGGGGTATCATATCATCACCGAATCAAATATAGAACCAGCCTATTTCCACGCCAGAATTCATGGCCAGGAAACGAAAAGGAGGCAAATGACAAACAAAGCAGGGTATGCACAGTTCTCGCGCCCTCAAACGCCAGCACTGCATAGGGGAAACCGCAAAAGGCCGAGAAAAACAAAATGGGGGGTGAATGCCGGAGATAGTCGTTAAATCATTATTTGGTGCTCGCTGTTCAAGAGGCAACAGCAACAGGTGTTTTCCGTACACCTTGCACCGGGGTCTTTCTTGATCCATCCACAGAAATGGAGCCATCGCCAAGGTCAGCATTGGGGAGCATCGGGGATGAACTATCCATATCGGGGTCAAATGGTTGGAATATGCTTCCACCAAACAAGGGCTGGCTGTCATCAGTGGAGAAAAGACCACCGCCACGTCCACCAATTGCGTGTAGCATTTGTTCTTTAATGCGAACATATCGATATTTTGTGCGTGAGGTAATGAGGGTATGTTCGGCGAGGGGTTTGGGGTTGGAACGGGCAATAGCGGCCATGACAGTATCTCTCTCTTCGTCCGAATCAACCGGACCATTCGTATCAACTTCGTCTTGCAGCGGGGCATTGGCATCGATCGCAGCCTCTGTACAACAGAAATAAAAGAACATGTCAACCATCTGTATCATAATCTGAGTCCGAAGAGGGGGTGAGGAATCTCGGGTGGCATTTCTTGGAAGTATTCTTGGGGGATTTCTTGGGGGGTTTCGTTAAACAAGAAAGAGACGACATACTCTGCTGGCGAGCCTGATTCTTCTTCTGATATTGCTGAAGAAGCATATCATATGGAAGAGACCGGCCGGGAACGGCACGCTTGGCGCCCATCGAATGGCTCTTGCAAGTGAGCGAGCGAGCGCACTGGGCACCGTTGGGCAGGGTCACACCACACTGCTTCTCAACATCAACAGGACCCTTAGGCTTCGCGGTCTTAGCCTTGGGCTCATCCTTCTTTTTCTTCTTCTTGGGCTCCTTGCTATCGTCTTCGTCGGCCTTTCGCTTCTTGCCCTTCTTCGTGCCGTCATCGGCGGTGCCCTTGACCGCGCTCTTCTTTGCGCTCTTCTGTCCCTTCATTGCGTCTTCACCCACGTCGATCTTATCGCGGATATCATCGTCATCCTTACCATCACCTACCTTGGCCCTGTTCGCAGCATCACGGGCTTCCTTCTTCTTGCGCGCCTTCTCTTGCTTCGCCTTCAGACATCCACGAATATGTTCCGGAGCAGATGATTTCAAAATGGGGCGTTTGCAGTGCTTGCAAATGACAGTCTCAAGTAGATCCTCCTCGCGTGGTCTACCAGTCGGGAAAGAAGTGGCGAGCTTGTCGTCCAATTTGGGCAGAGGAGAAGTAGGCGAGGATTCAACGGGACCATCCTTTGCATCTGTAGCATTTTCCAGTTAGTTCTAAGGCCCGGAGTCATTAGGCTGCGATTGAATTGTACCGTCTGCCTTCTTCTTAGTCGAGGCCTTGGAGGTCTTCTTGACCTTCATCTTGCCGGGCTTTGTATCCTTCTCCGTAAACTTGTAGCCCGAGGCATCCACCAAGCTTCCTGAGGCTATTCTCGCAAATCGGAATTAGTCCATGGCACTTGAACCAATCTGCGACCGTCTTGTCTGAAATTTGAGGCGCAGCTATTCCTTTGTCACGCTCACAAAGCGGGTGCGCTTACCTCGACCGGACTCGCCGTTCGTCGCCATGATGAGCGCAGATATGGAGTGTTCCAGACACAGTAGTTCGCGCTATGATTGTTTCCGGTAGGTTTTTATTCGGTGAGGAGGATACTGTCAGGGGTTTTGTGTTCATATAGGACTCTTGAGATGGAAGGACGGGCTGGGGCTCCGCATTTGGATATCGTCACGTGAGGCCTCATTCACCATACTCCAGCCCAAGGGTCAGGGTCCAATGAAGTAATAAATTGGTACTTCCTTGCCGGAAAATGGGTCTGGCGAATTTAGATCTAGCATAGAACTGGGGTCTTACGTTGATTGATCGCGCGTTTGATAATTACCATATCGGCCACGGTTTTAGATCACACTATCGTACATGTCAAGCTGGTCCCCTCAAGGACTATTTTTTATGCCTTGCAAAGCAAAGACTGCTATTTGTTCCCCCAAACCCAAAGCTGTTTGTCAAAACTGCATTTATCTGCCTCGGTTGGGCATGTTTTGGCGCGTAGTTGCAGTCGAATCCATCGGCAAGACGATCTAAATTGATAGTAGGCGGCATAACATTCTCCCTAGGTCAGCATATAATCCAGTTGAACGGGTGTACTGATTAGACAAACTCACATCCTGGATTGCAAGAGTGCTGAAAACCGCTTCGATGGCGCCAGCGCCGCCGAGGAGGTGACCAACAGCGCCTTTTGTACTGCTGATGTTCACATCTTCCGCTTTCTGCTTGCCCTCTGGACCTAGAAGAAGAGACTTGATAGCTGCATTCTCAGCTGCGTCTCCAACAATCGTCGAGGTTGCATGGGCATTGACATAGTCGACTGCCGAGGGGGGCAACTGTGCCTGCTTGAGAGCCTTTTTCATGGCCATGAATGCACCTTCGCCATTTTCTTTTGGTGCTGTTATATGGTGTGCGTCACTAGAACAGCCATACCCTCTTAGCTCTGCATAGATATGTGCGCCTCGTGCACGGGCGTGTTCCAGTTCCTAAGCTGGTTTTAGCACACTGAATATATGGTCGAAATAGCCACAGAAGACATACCTCGAGGATGAGTACACCGGCACCTTCGCCGACGACAAACCCTTTTCGATCGGCATCAAATGGCCGTGATGCTTTCTCGGGATTATCGTTAAAATCGACGGCTAGACTTCGAGCCCGGGCAAAGCCGCCAATGGCAAGAGGGTGGATGCACGATTCGGCTCCTCCGGCAACCATTAAGTCAGCGTCACCGCATGCAATGAATCTCGCTGCATCGCCGATTGAATGAGCACCAGTAGTGCAAGCAGTGGTCGCTGCATGATTTGGGCCCTTGGGGCAGTTAGCAAAGCTCAAGCTGCATCTATTGACTCAGAATATACCATGAATCCATATTTCATTGAAATGTGCCCAGCCCCGAGGTTGATCAATAACTTTGGCACAAAGAGTGGATTCACTTTTTTGTATCCCTGAGATCAATTAGCTGAGAACTGTGTTCTATTTGCAGCAACATCGAACCTACGCCCTTTTCATAAGCCACAACAGTGTTATAGATCTCATCGAAGTTGCCAATTCCAGATCCAAGACAGACTCCCTAGGCAAAAGTCAATATCAGATCGCAATAGATGCCCAAATGCACCCCAGATAAATCCTACAGTTGCTTCTCTCTGTTCAAATTTGGTCGGCTTCCAACCCGCATCTTCAAGAGCCTCTTCCGTCGCAGCCATAGCATACTGGGCAAACATAGCCATTTTGCGCTCCTCCTACAATGCATCAGCAAATAAAACAAATCAGCATCAAACCAAAGAACTTCTGATTCCCATTTCAAGAAGATTCCTTTATCAAGAACAAACTTACACCCCGACTTAACCACTCCGATGCTGTCCACCCACCATCTTCCCGACTACCTTCGGGCACAACAGCAGCGATTTGACATGGCTGTTCTGCAAAGCGGTCATCCCGATGATTCACATTCACAATACCACAATGCCCATCCAGCAAGCGCTTCCACGTCTGCCGGACACCTAGACATAGATCGATTAGCTCATCCACCCAAAACTAACAGCAACGTGCCGATCACTATCTCAGGCATTCGAGATTGCATCCCGCTAGGTCAATTCGACTGTTTGCTGTAGCACCTATGCCGAATATGCGGTCCCAAGTCCGCCGGGCTAAGCGTTTGAGGTGCCGTCATTGGCTGTCAAGACCTTCCCCTTCCGGCGTGTGGAGACTTGCCGCCAGATTTTTATCTCATGCAAGTCCGGGGCAGCACAAGGGAACCTCTAGCACATTCTGGAGAGTATTGGCATAATATTGACTCGATTGACACTTTCAATTATTGCCTGGGATTTTTGGGCGTAGAGCAAGGGGAACACGGATAGCAAACATAACAAAATACACTTAACTTACCAACACCCAAAGGTGTCACGGCACCTAAACCCGTAACGACAACACGACGCATTGCATCCCGTATCTTAAAATCACAGAAAGTACTGCCGAAGAAGTTGATGGTCAAGAGGAAGTAGAAGTAAAGCCAAGAAGGGAAGGTCTGCACGACTCCGCGGTTCCACTGCCGATAATTGGCGGGCGGAGAGAGGCGGGGCGCTATCTGCTCGTCTTTCCTTCTTAGATAAAGCTCTCTGATTTAGGAAGCTGAGCGGAGAAGCGAGAAGAAAATAGGCGCTTCTATATATTCGGTTCTCCCGGCGAATCTTTCTTTCTTTTCTTTTCGTTCTCTAGCTACTTGGATTATTTTTCACAGCAATGCCTGCATTGAAATCCCTGTTGAGCGTGCTGGCGCTGGCCGGTACTGCGGTCTCGTGTGCCCACCACGGTGATACCGAGGTTGTGCCCGAGCACGAGCGCGAGGAATTGCTGAAGAAATGGGACCAGGAGGTATGCTCAGATAGAAGCACCTGATTAAATGCCAATGTCAATGTCTAATATACATATAGTGGTCCTTCTCCGGCATCGCCAGCTTCGCCCATCTCCGCCCAGTGAAGTGTCTAGTCGAGCCCTCGGAGCAATATGACATCGCAGTTATCGGCGCTCCCTTCGACACAGCTGTGAGTTACCGACCAGGTGCCCGGTTCGGTCCCCGTGCCATCCGCGCAGCAAGCGCCCGCCAGATGTCCGGTACGAGCTACAACACTCGTGCGGGTATCAACCCCTACCAGTCGTGGGCAAAGATCACCGACTGCGGCGATATCCCGATTACACCGTTCGACAACGGACTCGCCGAGCGCCAGATGTACGAAGCTTTCTTGGAGCTCGGATCGCGGAAGGTGGTAAACGAGGCCCCGAATGGCAAGGGCAACATTGGCTCTGGTCACCCCAAGCTGGTGACCCTGGGTGGCGATCACAGTATTGCCTTGCCGGCTCTGCGTGCTCTGCATAAGATCTACCAGAAGCCGATTACTGTGCTGCACTTTGATGCGCATCTCGATACATGGAATCCTGTGCGTTATAGTGCATACTGGCAGTCTGAGCAGACGCAGTTCAACCACGGAAGTTTCTTCCACAAGGCTAGCCGGGAGGGATTGATCTGCAACTCGACTTCTGCTCATGCGGGTTTGCGGACCAGATTGACTGGTGTTGATGATGGAGATTATACCAACCCCGGTCCTGAGCAGGGATTCATCCGTATTCATGCGGATGATATTGATGAGCTTGGTCCTATGGGTGTTGTGGAGACTATTATGCAGCGCACTGGTCTTGATCCAGAACAGCCCGTTTACCTGTCTGTTGACATTGATGTTTTGGACCCGTCGACTGCGCCTGGTACCGGTACTCCCGAGCCTGGCGGTTGGACCACCCGCGAGTTTATTCGTATCCTGCGTGGCTTGGAGAAGCTTAACCTGGTTGGTGCCGATATTGTTGAGGTCTCGCCCGCGTATGATAACAAGGGTGAGACTACCGCTCTGGCTGCGGCGCAAGTTGCATTTGAAATTATTACCAGCATGGTTAAGTCTGGTGTTAAGGAGGAAATCGGTGGTTGGTATGGACGCCCGGTCGTTGAGGGTTCCGAGGATCTCGAGGCCGAGTCTGAGGTTGGCAAGGATGAGCTGTAAATTGTCTCGCAGCATGTAGTATGAGAAACATGATCCGTATATAGACGACGAATGAATGCCCATGTCATGATGATGTCCAGATTTGCTTTCGTAATATATCCATTATCTCATTTCTAGGGTTTGGAATCAGTATTAACGATCTATAAGCCCATCTACGATCAACCATAACACAAAAGAACCATCATAGAACTTGTCAATTGGGTTGTCCACTGTCTGTGACGTTCTAAGGTTCGGGATGATTTTGCGCAGTTCAGAATCATGGGCGCGAAGCATAAGACCAGGCAGATGACAACAGAGAGGTACTCATATCTGGAAAAATTGGAACCGTGGAGAGGGGAAAACGGAGAAAAAAGACACGCATGCGGTTCGGATTTGGGGGGAGAAAAGTGCAGCAAGCTCAAATTCATATTTCCGAAGTGCAAGGTCGAGGGAAGAATTGAATAGAGGTAACAGGGATGAAAATTCATCGACCAGCCAAAAGACACGACGCCCTGACATCCAACGCCGATAGACGATGAAAAAAAAAAGTTGCAAGCGTGGGAGGGATCAAACGGGTAATCGGGAAAGTTGGGGAGTACACGAGTAAGGGAAAGGGAAGGTCGAAACTCGTAGTCGCTGTAGTTCGTGAAGGAGAGGAAGTTGGAAATGGAGGGCGAAGCTAAAATGGTGGAATCGAGATCCGCATGTTGACGGATGGTCGCCGGAGCCCAAGGGCAAGAGAAGTGAAGGAAGTATGGAGAGGACGATCGCGACCAGAGAGTGACCCTGATAAAGTCGAGCAAACGGAAGCCACGAGCTGGAAGCCATGAAGAGTCATTGAAGAAGAAACGCTTCAGATAGGAACGCTAGCCCATAACATTGATCCGATATTGCAGTGGATATCCCAGTGAAAGTCCCAGCCAGATAGCCCTCCCAAAATTTGAAAGGGAAAAAAAAAACAAAACAGATTCATTCCATCGTATCTGCGGTTTCTGTCGCAAATTAACGAGCTGATAACCCGATGTCACGCAGAAACCACCCTGTGAAGACTGTCCATTGTATTTGTTCACAGCAGGCGGCAACCCCTGGATTTCTTCTTGGGGGCCGGCTCAAGAGCAGCAACAATAGCCTACATGAGAAAGTTAGCTGTGAGCGATACAAAGGCAAGGATGAAAGGGCGGGAGAAAAATGGCTCATCCTTCTCGTCCTTCTCATCCTCAAAAGATCACAAATTTGTCCTACCTCATCAAAGACGTCCTTTAACTTGTACTGCGTCAGAGCAGAACACTCGACATATTTCACAGCACCAAGCTCCTTGGCCATCCGGTCACCATCCTCCTTACGAATGGGTTGCATCTTCTGGCGGGCAAGCTTCTCGCGCACGTTCGCATCGTCGCGCAAATCGGTCTGGGTACCAACGATAAGGCAGGGAACACCGGGGCAGTGGTGATGAACTTCAGGGAACCACTTTTCGCGGACGTTCTCAAACGAGGCGGGTGAAGTCACGGAGAAGCAGACAAGGAAAACGTCGGTCTGGGGGTAGGACAACGGGCGCAGACGATCGTAATCTTCCTGACCGGCGGTATCAAAGAGACCAAGGGTATAAGGTTCGTCACCGATCCTATTCCAAAGGTCGAAAAGTCAGGATTTCAGGAGTTCACTTTTTTTTTTTTTTTTTCCGCCGCTGTTCGCGCGTTCCTATATCGCCCACGGGGGCGGAGATCCACGAAAACTTACATCACCGTCACGGCGTAGTTGTCAAAGACAGTGGGAACATATTCCGAAGGGAACTTGTTGGTTGTGTACGAGATGAGCAGACAGGTCTTTCCGACTGCACCGTCCCCCACCACGACACACCTAGAGGTCGGGGTTAGTGTTGAAAAGAGGGGGCGCCTCGGCAAGGAGGGGGGATTTCGTACTTGATTGTAGCGACAACCATTTTTGTGAGCACCGGGGGCGAACCAAGGTGATGGTAATTAAGAAGGATGGAGATGGAGAGATGGGAGAATGAGGGGGAAGGAAAAGGCGGACTGTGGGAGACAAAAAGGGAGAGAAGCTGTGGTCTGGATTGAATGGGGCAACCCGCAGAGCAGATGGAGTCTAGACAAGTGCTAGTCTCGTGAGATACGCGGCCTGTACCATCTCTTTCAAGCTCTGGTTATATCTTTGACTTGGTAATTATTCTACAATTATCTCTTTATAACATTCACATTTATTGTATGTTCTGGGATTCGCTTCAATGCAAATTATCCCTATTAAAAATGAACCTTAGCTGATAGCTAATACCATTAATACGAACGGGTCGAGGGTCGCGCCAAGAAGCGGTATCAAAGAACGTCCTCGATGTGACGACCACCCGCTGTCGGCTAAGCGCTGTGGTCCACAAAATTGGACCATGACAACTTTGACATGTTCTTCGTTATATACCAAATAGCTTTGCAGGATACTTTGTAACTTTGTAGCACAAATTAGCTGGCCCCGGATTGCTCCTTTCGCGCAAGCAAACCGAAGAACAGGTTGAGTACAGAAGCAACACCGGCTTTAATTACCCACCCAGCTATAGCTCCGTTGACCACCCGTAGCTATTGCTAGTGTATCTATCCGGAGTAATTCTCCAAATCTAAAAATCTATATACTATTGATTCATATTCTCTATCCCAGAACTATCTCCCTTTTCGGATTTTCTAAATTCCCATAGAAATCAGAAACTCATGTTCGGTCCCCAGCGTATTTCTCCATACACAGTCCACCTCAGGCTCCCAAAAAGCCACCGCCTATATTTTGATTGCAGTACCGCTCTGAAACGACATGCCCCTTAAGGGGATCCCTAAACACGCTAACCTCATTTATGTTGTCCACACCGCCCCCTGTTATTTAGGTGATGAATTGGGACTTGTCCGGATCCTCGGCAAGCGCTAGTGAAATGAATCACCCAGCACACCGATAGATAGCCCGCTCTATCTTCAAAATTTCACGGGAAGGCTTCAAATTGAGTAGACTGTGGGTATATCGAATTATGATCCTAGGGATCGACATACATATGCACAAGGCACATTAGTATTGCATTTATGCTGCAGAGTGGCTCTTCCCCAGCAACCCTGAAATCAAAATCGAGATCAGCTCCAAGCTTCGTCTTGGCACGGGTCGGCCCTGTTATGCACCTGCCGGGGGTGAGATTGGGCTTGCAGCTTACCAGCAAGCTAAGAAAAAAAACCAATAGAATGCAAAAAAGTATCTGCGCGAGAAGGGAATCGAACCCCTGGCAAGGTCTTGGAAGGACCCTATGTTACCACTACACCACTCGCGCTTGTGATGATGTAATCTTCAAGTTTTGGCATCATGAATAGATGAAAGCATATACGGATACGGTTGACGGTTGCGTTGGTGTTTGTTGGTCCCAATAACAGCTCTATGTTTTTCAATAGGTGGTCCAATTGGGAGAAAGCTCTTCAAGTGGATATTTCCCAAATTCCACGGATCGTATAAGGGATTTGAATGTGGCACATGATCCGTGGTAACTTGCACATGCGTGAAAGGCGCATGTGTGGGCATCTTGGTAAGGGAAATGATATCTAATGTGCGGGATCGAAGATGTCATTTGGCAAACATTCAAAATCTATCAGACCAGAGATTCATTCTCGAATGCATGTGTCTACTTCTAATCAACGCCATGTGTAAATGAATCGAACCGTACACGTGACTCATGTCCAAATATGGATAATATGGTGTCCACAATCAATACCCAAAACGCCGGCTTGCTGAGTCTGCCCAATGCAGCGGAGCGAGGTCCATGGAAATAAGATAAAACATAACGATCAAAAATCCAGACCAGACAAGAACAGAACAAGAAAAAAAGAACAGGTCGTGTGATCGTCGCTTTCGTGAATATGGTTAGGCCTATGCACACATGGGGCATGGCCTTAGGTTCGTTTATGATGTTGATCATCGGTCTCGGGCTCTACTTCAACGGGCAGTGGAGTCTCAGCTCCATCATCGTGGCTGTCAGGGCTCATCTTTGACGAGTCAGTCACTCTTGCCTGTAGATATAACATCGGTATTGGCTGGAGTACTCACCTTGTCTAGCTTATAGTCTACCATAAGAAGACTCAGCGGGATCAACGGCAGAGTCACGATGATGGCGAGGGTTAACAAGCGGTTCATGGTTTCTTGATAGGCGCGGTTGATGGCAATGCGAGTGGGAGATCCCATGGGGTACTCCAGTGCCGTTGTCAGCTTGCCAAAGATCTCGCCGGCATGTGACTTGCTCTCTTCCGGCAAGTATTGCATGAGCTTCCGAGGAATTAGATGGGTCCAGATGGCTCCGGAGATGGCAGCACCGACGGCACCGCCCATTTCCATGGATGTGAGAAACATCGCGGTGGCTGCGGCGACTTCTTGGTGGCTTGCAGAAGCTTGGACGCCGAGTTGAACGGGCACATTGAGCAAGCCACCACCGCAGCCTACAAGAACTTGAGTGCCCAGAACTTGCAAGTGAGAGGCACCTTCTTGGCGACACATGAGCATCAATGCTAAACCAGTCATGTAGATAACGCAGCCAATGGTCACAAATATCCGGTATCGGCGGGTGTACTTGATAAGGAGTGACACGGTAAATGCAGCAATAGTTGAGGTAAATGCGAAAGTCTGGGTGACACGGCCAGCGGTGGCCACATCATAGTTCTGAACGACCTGGAGATAGGAGTAAAGGTATGGTTGAACAGAAAAGTAAAATGCCACTGGAAACGATTAGCGTCCTTGGTAGTCCTGCACACCAGACGTATGTGATACATCAAACTTACTGAAGTACCAAAATGCCAAGGCACAACCGGCAACGGCGGTTCGTTGCTTGAGTAGATGCAGAGAAAGCAGAGGTTTGGGTGCCAGCTTCTTAGATGATTCATACAATGGGGTAGCGATCAAGCAGAGGACACCGACTACCATCATGATAATGATACTCGGAGTCTTCCATCCATTCTTGGAACTGGCCGCTAGTGTCAAAGGTACCAAAAGCAAGGTGACCGCCGCGGATAACAGTGTCAGCCCACCCACGTCCAGGTCATACCAAGTTCGTCGAATAACGCTAAATATGCTTCTGTGGCGTCTAGCCTTTGTCGGTTTAATCAAATTCAGCCGCTGGGCTTTGCGCTGGTTCAAAAGCAGCGACAGGGCGAGCGGCAGGAAGGCAGCGGGCAGGATGATCGCCCACATCCCGTAGCCCCAGCGCCATGATGATGACTGAAGCACTGCTCCTGCGATGGTCGGCCCCAGCCAGACAGTGATTAGAAACGGGAACTCTGGGAGCAGAGCCAAAAAGGCACGGTTCAGAAGGTCACTGCTATCGGCGATAAACACCTGTTGGAGAATCTGTAGACCCGTGGAACCCGCGGAATAGAAGATCTGTGCGGATGCATAGGTTTGCACATTGGTCGACGCAGCCATCTGAATATAGCCCAGGATATATATGGTAATGCTGAGACAAAAGGCTTCAAAGCGGCCGAACACATCGGCAACTTTTGCCATAGGCGGTTTGATCACGGCTATAACAGTTAGCCATCCGTTCAAAGGTATCGAGTGAATAGATATGCATGATCCATACCATTGACTACATTCTGCACCACAAGAACGGTGGAGATTAACGAGTGCTTGCTAAAAGCGCTGGTAGCATATGCCGACAATGACATGACCGTCTGGCCCTCCAGGGACGTGCAGAAGGCCATGAGGAATATACTTTGTGCCAAGTCAGCAAGGTCACAGGGATTGGCTGCAAGCCACAAACGAACCTGACGTAGGCGATCATTAACGATCGGGTTGTCCAAGTCATATTTATCGCCTCGATTTTCCGCACACCTTCCTGTGCTTCGTCCAGGGTTGAGATATCACTCGAGTCGTCGTCGGTCTCATAGCCGTCCTGCAGCAACTGATCCCGCTCATAATCCATACTCGTATGGTTCTCCTCCCGCGGTATCGCACCGTAGGAAGGACCGTCGCGCGCGTCGAGAAGTGGCATGACCACCGTATTAAGGTTCCAAGTTAAAGATGACTCGGTCCATGTACAGGAAAATAATCAAAGCTGCGGAGACTGGAGGAAACCATACACAAAAAAGACGGCAATCTCGATAAGAGTCAAATAATAAGTAACCGCCGGCAGGGGCATTTAAAAGAGAGTTCATGCAACATAAGAAGCGACAGCGGGCGTATCACATAAAAGGGGATGGTAATCCTGCTTTGACTAAACACCGCTTGGGCAGCAGCTGATTTGGGGCCGACCTGAGCCAGTCAGATCCACCGCTGAGTGGAAAGAAGCAAACACGAAGGCACCAGCAAATCAGGTAGATCAAAAGATTAACCAGGGGAAAAAAAAAAGAAAAGAAAAATAAATGGAGCCAACCGTGTAGCACCGAATTCAAATTTAAATCAAATATGGGGCGAAGCGACTCGGCGCAAAGGAGCAGGCAAGCGCGGTAATCGATTATATGCCCATAGAAGGCTAGCAAGCCGCGAATCCACTTGGGTAAATCAGGACCAGGCAGCGGAAACCGTGAGGGTAGATCCGACTATGACTCTTTTTCTTCTCGTGAAGGAAAGAGGGGCCAACCTGTAAGGGGCAAGAGGTCAGCCGGAAAGACCAAAGCTCGTCTTCTTCGAGGAAGGCGGAATGGCACCGAGTCACGATCGGCGGTCGCACTTATGCACGCCGACGGGGTGTTGGTGCAGATGAGGACGATGAGAGGCGCGATCCAAGTTCAGCGCGCCCCAGCATTCCGGCAGCTTATGCACCTAGACAATTTGAGTCAAGGTGGTAATTCAATTAGGCAGCTGGAACGAATAAGAGAAATAATACCCAACCCGTACTGATGACGATGGAGGGGAAAAGCAGTGGAAACTTGGCGGAAAAGAGAAAAAAGAAAGTGGATCAAGGCACGTCAGGCACTAGGAGTCAAAGCGGGGGAAATAATCTCCATTCATCAGCAGCCGGAGGGCTCCTGAGGTGCCGAAAGGACAGAACGCATGAATCAGAGCCTCTTATCATCAAGATATGATCGATAAGATGCACCCAAGGCTGCTGGTTCGTCGGAAGGAACCGCTTTTTGGCGTTTTTGCATCCCTGGTCTGCAGCTGTGGGGCCTTGTATGCGTGAATTATAAGCAAAAGTCCCTTCAACCTGATCAATATGAGGACAACATAATCATCAATGTTGGATGAGTATGTATCCAAGAATCTAATAGTACATGGGGGCCGCACAGTCCACGGTCATGAGTCTCACTGTGTGACAACGGCACGTGGCATGTTTGCATTTTCTTACATCCGAGGCATCTACCCGTTTGTCCTACGTAGTGTATCATGACCTGGAGAGTCTGATCATCCTCAAAAATCTGGTCCACGTCAGTTGATCACCCGCAGTGGGGGATCAATGGATCCCGTACGCCCCGGCCATGATCGTCCGATGGCGATGGCGCCATCTGGCCCTGGCATGGCATTGGGGCCCGTGCTGTCAAAGCTGCCGCTGTCTAGGTTTCAGTCGGGAATTCAATCACCCTGACACAATTAGCCTGATAAAAAGGCCTAGGGAGCGACAAAACAACAAGATCCATGTATTCCATCTACAGATCTGCAGAGCGAGAGCCACATGCGGCAACTCTGGAACATACCCACCGGGACAGTTCTCCCAAAATCGGACTCTTGCAAATGCCTCCCTACAGTCCTGTAGTATTCACCAGTACTTATTTCTTATCCCCAACAGACTCGATAACCAGATGCCCAAAGTTGACAGTCAACTCTCCACCCTCCGTCGACGGCCGCGCCGCATATACCCCAATCCAAGTTTCCTGCACATCTGTCTCCTCAAAAACCCAGGTAACCTCTCGAATAGGCTGCTTCTGCACTCCCTCCACAAGATAAATCCACAAACTGCCATCCGCCTCCCGGACCAACTCCAATGTTGCAGATTTTCCTCCGGAGGGAATGGGGAGCAAGCTCCAATCCGCCCAACGGTCCTTCGCAACGACGCTCAAATGTGGCTTGTCATTGGTGAGCTCGATACCAGTCTTCACCCACTTTTGGGATCCATCCGCCTTGTTCAGGACGATGATGAGGCCACCCTGATCATATTTCTGTGTCCATTGCGCAGCGACAGCGACACGGGCGCGTTTGAAGGATTTGAGGGAGACGGATTGGTAGAGTATTGGAGCGTTGAATGCGTTGGTAGAGGGGGGTTTGGACCAGACGTCTGTGGCGGGATGAGCTGTCAAGCTGAATTCCGGGGGTGGGGCCTCGGCACCGGGAACGGCCTCGTTCGAATTGACGATGTGGAATCCCGTCATGGTGGTGGATCTGTAGATCTTGGCTTGAGTCAGATAGGTGAGATGTAGGTATTTGGGAAGTTGAGAGGCAAATCTGACTGTGATGACCGTAAGGATGTTTCGGGTTTGGGGTTGCCACCAATTTCCAAGGATCGCCTCAGCGCAACACTGTATAGACTTGGATACGAGACAACACAGTGGTATGTGAAATTGAATGGACTAAGAAGATCCTAAGCAGCAAATTCTCTGCAGGAGGGGTTTCGGAGGTACTGCGGACTGGAATGTACTAAGTAGCACATAATCTAGCTACTAGCTACGTCAGCGACCTTGAGAATGGACATCTTCCCGCTGAGGGGAAATTAACTTCCCGACATCTCCGAGCCAGTATTTTGAGGCTGAGCTTTATCACTTAGTAGCTCTTTTCGATCGGCTCAATTCATGAATCCGGATGATCTAGGCATCGGGTGCCCAGCGATCTACACAGCAGATCCAAAATCCGCCTCGTTTGACCATTCCAAGGCTTCCTTCAACCTCAGAAAGTTTTACCTCACAAGATTAGAGCATGCCCTTCGCACAGCCTGGAGCTTCATACATACTTGGCATTGGTCACTTAGAAATGTCCGTTCTTTTACCTAACTGAATGCACTGTACATGGTATTCAAAAACTGTAGAATCTGCCCCCAAAAAACCCCCAATTACATTCAGTAGGCCAGTTGATAGTCAAATGCTGATGTAAGAGAGAAAGTACAGCCTTTGGAAGGACCATCGATTATGCTAGAAATATATTAAATGTGTGACTGCATCTGTGGTTAGGTAGTATGCAGTATGTGATTTGGCTGAGACTTAATACTTGCTGGGCCCACAAGATATCACTCACGCGACGTGCACGCGCAATCCTATTACGCCCACGGAGTATGAAAATTCCATGTTTACTTCGATGAAAGAACTTACGACGAAAAGAACTTGCGACGAGACAGACTTGCGACGAAACGACTGGATTTCTTTACGGAACAGGCACGCCCGATTCTTCTACGCCCACGCAGTATAAGAAATTCGAATCTACACTTCCGACGAAAAATTCTAAAAGCCAGTAAAATCCCCCGCAAGCCCGAAGGTTCATAAAAGAGTTGATAGAAGGACCAGAAATTATCACTTGTCCGCTGAAGAGTCTCTGTAAAAGCACGCAAGCATCAAGCTAATTCCACGGAGTATAAAAACATGCGGTCACGAATATCTAAACACACTGAGCTCCATCCTCGGATTTCCCTTGAATGCCCATTCGAGTCCAATAATTTCTGTGACCAAGGTACTCGCAAGAGAGCATCGTGGAAGAAAATACACTCATGGAGACCACCAGAGTATGTGGATTTACCCTAGGTATTCCTGAGTCCGATATTGCAGAATAGACTGGGGCCTCGGTTGAGCCGTCAAATGACATAAAAGCTTAATTTTTGTTACTCAATTCAAATGTGAGGGGTTTCAAAAGATGTGAGGGGTTTCAAGAGGACCAATGCTTGTACATTTGCACATATATGCTGTCGTCAATCGATCACTTTCCCTGGGCTGTCGGGAATAGACCTAATGCATGAAGCTCCCGAGGCTTGAATCACGAAGGGCGTCCATGATAGTAAGCAAATGGCAGAGTAAAGAGCATACTTAGATCCTCCATGAGTCAGCTGCTGAGCGAGATGGGTTGTTTTGACCGCATAATGTCATGGTGAGAGAGTGTCTCCGCAAACTAAGCAAGGATTATTGCTCACTTCCCATTTGCGCCTCCTATATCGCCCATTCTTTTTTTTCTTCCGCCCTTTTCTCCCTCTCCCACCTCAACGCTCCTTCTTATTTCCACATCCCCACAGCTTGGTCTGAATCAACCTCTGATCGAGTATTTCTTTTTTTTTTAACGCGTTGATCATGGATCAGGCCATGGCCAAGATGATCCATGATCACAACATGGCCGAGTTCCTCTCTGACGTGCTGCACGTTTGGACCGTCCCGGCCCAGTCCAAGGTATGTTTAGCGCCAACTCATAGGTTGCATGGGCACCTTCTGCCATCCTCCCAAAGCATCTATCCTGTTGTGGAATCGTCATATGGAGCATTCCTGTTGAGAAGCCCTTCCTGTCGTGCAATTATCTTGTTGAGAAGCATCCCTCATTTTGCAATCATCAAGTCGAAATGCATCATATGTTGAGTAGCCATCATGTCTTGAAATTTTCTTGTTGAGAAACACCCTTCTTTGTGCAAACATCATGTCTTGCAATAATCATGTTGAGATGCATCATATGTCGAGTAGTCGTCATGCATTGCTGTGGAGAAGCCTTTCCTATCGTGCAATCCTGCTAGGAAGGAGCATCTTTCATCGTGAACTCATCATGTTGAGCTGTCTCAATCATGTCCTGGCGAGCTCTCCTCCACTTGAGTCATAACATGCGTCGTTACTTATGTCCTGCCGGGCCTTCTACTAGACTCCAGCTCAAATTACCTCCGCAGGTAACCATATGCTGACAATATTAACTCCTAGCGGGCTTACCAGAAGATTCTGGAGCCTACCAAATATCCCCCTCCGCAAGCCCCTGCCAATGCAGACATCGAGCCGGCCAAAGAAGCTACTGCCAACGGCGGCACAAAGTCCAAGGGCGAACTCTTCCCAAACAAGGTTCCATTCAAAGCCAGTGGAAATCTCGACGCACAGGCATTCCTGGAACACGCTGCCAGGCTCAGGGTGGCTAATCAGAAGACCCCTCCAAAGCCCGCTGTGCCAACCTCAAAGCGACGTATCATTTTCTCGAATCTCCCGTACTGGTGGAATGTCGAGCACGTGATGTGTCTGGTTCACGGGGGTCCTATCGACCAAATCATGGTCTACACCCATGAGGTGCATGTGGATTTCATTTTTGAAAAGGACTGCATCGCATATGGCGCTGCTTACCCCTGGGGCATCGACATGGATGATCAGACGATCGGGGTCAAGGTTGACTTTCCCATCGAGGAAGACCCAGCTCCGGTGACCCTGCACAAGGCTGGAATGTCTCGTGTCGTGAGAGTTAATTTTCACGAAGATAAGCCTGTGTCATGGCTTCTAGGCCTGGTCGACCGTGACAAGGTTGAACACATAGTATGCCACACCAGCCCAGACTTGGTAAGTGCCCATGAGCATCTTCTGCTTTCCGAATGAGAACGGAATGAACAACTGACTCCTTGTAGAACACCACGGTGTTTTACTTCCTGAGAAGCATCTCCTATGGTGCAAGAGTCTTTAAGTGGTTCGAGGACAATTGGCCCCTGTCTGTACCCAAGTTTGAAACGGATCCGTGAGTTGTTCCAGTGCTCTTCTAGGACATGGTGTATAGGCTAATCTACTTTGGATGGTTAGATGTCAGCTTGAGAAGGCGTTCCATTTTAACACTTACCCCCGATCCCCGATGCTTGAAGCCAAGCGACACAAGATCCCGTCTGAGCTTCTCCCGGAGGAGCCAGGGTACATGGAGTACATCGTGGAACAGGATAGCAGTGATCGGTACATCACGAATGGCATTGCCGCAGGGGTTCGTGCAGGCTTCGATGAAGCCATGTTAAACGAATCTGTTGAACGCCGGGCCATTCCCCGCCCGCAACAAGTCGCCGCCCAGCACGTCATCCAGGGTGACAGCAATGGAGGCAGCAATGGAAACAGCACTGGGAACGTGCCCCACCCAGTCTTTGAGGAGACTCATGATGTTGAGACTCGTGGTACAGAGGCTTTTGATGTTGTGAATGACGGTGACAGTGAGGGTACCAGGGAGAGCGACTGGAGTTCGGTTCCCTCCGTTCCTTTCTGAAAACCCCAAGTCCAGTCATTCTACCCCATGTCAACTTGTGAGGTGAAATGGATTGATATCATGTGGTGAAGAGGAAGGATCGTTGATATGGCATGGACAAGGGAGTAAGGGTTAACGTGACATGGAAAGGAGATAAAGTATCATCGATATGGCGTGCACAAGAGAGAAAGGACTATTGATATGAAGAGACTGGGCTGAAGCCCCACTATCTTTTTCATACGGTGGTTGTGAGCACCTGGGTGGGAGTCCAATGTTCTGTGTGTTCTTTCAAAGCGACACGATTTCTGGACTTTTTCACCATCTGAGCTACTTTGTTAGTCTCAGAGGTTCGTTTCAATTTTAACCATGATTTAGGTAGCATCTGAATACAGAAAACTTTACATTATGCTTTACTTTCAAGTAATAACCATAACAACCTCTCTGATCATGATACTCCACATGAGGTGAGTGTGTGGATAAAATGATAAGCCGACGCGCCACATTCCTCAAGAGGAAATCAAAACCCTCAGCACCAGCATGAGTTCCTCACGATCGTGCTAGTTTACCCGAGGCGATGGGCGGGAGCACAGACAACAATTCCGTACGAATCAGGATGACCCAATGGCCCCTCTTACTACATTTGGCACTAGTGCCGATTTTCAACGGACTCTTTGAACTTTTATACTGTGTTTATGAACCACGTAAATTTGTGAAGGAATTCTATTCTCGAGTATCTTGATTACATTCGGGATTCCGGGACAATTGTGGATGTGGGCGTTCCACAGTAAGCGCAATACGAGAAATAAGGGAACGAGGAAGGAGGAACGGGGGCATGGATCCACTCTGGAGTACTGACCTTGGTACAGTAATCTGCAGAATCGCGTACCTGGGATAGTAAGTAATAACGAGTGACTGACAACCGTAGGTGTTTCCAACGCACAACTTAATACCTGTTTATAGCAACAGGCTCGAGTAGCTTGTACTTGGGTACAGCGACCAAATCAACACAATCCTGCAGGAAACGCCAAAAGCCACCAAGCCAACAGACAGCGGGATTCGTAATGCAGTCCCCACGCACGGAGCCAAAATAGTAGCAACTTAGTGAAGGATCCCGAACGGCCCCCAAATCGTTGCATCGAGACACATGGCAATCCTTCGAGCTACTGCACTAATCCTGATGTTGCCGTAGTAAGCATTAGCTCGTTTCGCTAGATTGCAGCAAATCGCGGTGAGGCTGAGACACATCACCCTTCCGCCACTGCGTTCTTGACTGCTACTGTAGTAGTGCAGTGGAGAGGGATTTAGTGGCATGATCATGAGTTCGGTGGGCTCGGGTTAGCGGCAAATATTTGGAATAGAGGGGGTCGGGGCCGACAATGATAATTAATTACAAATTTCAAGGCGCGCTATCAGGCGTCCTAGTTGATGATCACATATACATCCCATTCAGAGTCGGCCACCTGCCGTCCATGAGGTTGTATCTAGGTAGGTACCTGTAGTTACTTGTAGGTACCTACACTCTTACATCCATGTACACGTGTTTGACATAACCTGGGATGAATATTACTTGCAGTACAATATGTAGCAGGCCTGAACATACCCCCAGTCCACGGGTATCGCTTGTCATGTACAAGGCTAGCACGGTCACATGGAGCTCTATATACCTCGTGGTAAGGAAGGAAAATGGAATGACTAGAAGGATTTAGATAGATCCTTTTGCGGGCTTTGGGGGCCGCGATCCACGTGGAGGATATTTGCTCTCTTCACATCCCGCCCGGCAATTCCGGTTGCAAAATAGAGCATCATGCATACATACCAAGGCTGTTGAGACAGGACTGTTATTGAGACCAGTTGGTATCAGTATGCCGTCTAGAGCGCCTGCTCGCAGCTTTTCATAGCTCACCATTCTCGCTAGGAACCCAATATAAACGAACAAAATTGGCAATTTCCCGACCCTTTTCGCATATCATAATCAAATCCAACACCAATTACGAGCCACCCATTCATCTCCGACCGAGATCCGTGAGTGCAATGCACAATCTCCCCCGTCAGCCCCAATCAGCCCCGCGGGCCCCGGGGGTCACACATCCAAGGGGTGACCCCTCAACGCCAAATAAGCGGGCAGATAACTATTCATAGCTTTGCAAACAATTCCTGACAAGAATCGTACCCCCTAAAGGATCACCCAAAACAGTTTCAAAGTACGAAGAGGAAGCATAACGGGACCCAGTTAGTTTCCGAAATCTCCGGTAATCGCTCTCGCACTCGCTCTCCAGCTTTAGTATCTTCAGTCGAGATAGACTCTAGACTCGTTCCTAAATTGAATCCTGCACGGTCATTTGATGGCCAATTCCACTTGAGCAATCCGTCCGGGGACCATCTTTTGCATTTAGGGGATGAAAGTAAATTGTTCATAGGGGTAAGTGACTGGCTAGGCCCTCCTAAGTGGATTCATTCGGCTCGGTGCGGTGGGCGGGATCTGCATTGTAAGGGGAAATCTAAAGATCAGCGCAAGTCCATCCTGTTAGTACTTGTGCACGGAGGATTGTGCTATACGCTATACATGATTGACATTGTCATTGCCTATTGGATTTTTAATATAATTTAATTTTTCCTGTTTGGTATAGATGCGGGCCCTTGATAATTGCTGATTAAGAGAGTGTATCGTATCGTTTCAATACCCGCACCGCTGCTGTTGGTAATACTGTTTTATTACCGTATGGTTACTTGACCTCTCTCGCAGGGCTGGCAAGGTTGGCAAGGCTGAGAGTTTGAGCTGGAATGTATTTTGCGGAATCTTGATACAGAAACAGTATGTGGTGGTGGTTTAAAGGGCTTGGCATTCTAAATCTGGTAATTGAGTTGCTGCTAGTGGGATTGACTTGTTGGAAGTATGGACTTTTGTCACTCTTGTCAAGAGAAAGGGGTTGTTAGGCTGAGTAGAAGATGAACGGGGCACTGAGAGAAGGAATAGCTCTTGATCATTGCTGATATGACATTTATGTCGATTTTTAAGTGTAGATGTCGATAAGAAGACATGAGATAGAAAGGCTAATAAAGCAGCCGTGTAAAAGCGAAAGACGAGATAGCCTCCAATTCCCAAGCGAACACAAAACAAAAGGCAAATAACCTCCCGAAACAAAACTCCCATGAGGTATCTTTGTGGAAACGCAAGACAACAGCCTCTCCCAAAAACGTGAAACAAAAAGCCTCTCCCAATCATTATATAAACAAAACTCCAAAAGCATCAAATTATATTATGCCGCCGCTGCCATCCGCTCTTGATGCGCCGCCGACAGTCGCGATGCTGTTTCGCGGTCACAGCGCATCCAGGGATACCAAACGCCCGCATACTCGATAACCCCAAAGCGCGGCGCACCGGATTCAGCACCCTCACGCAAGAACTCTCCATCGCGCATCCTCCGCTGCTCCCGTAGTGTAGGACACTGTTTCTCCTTAATGAAGCGATAGAATTTGCACTGGATACCCTGGAACCCGCGCCGCTGTCGACTGGGAAACTGGTGATTGAAGCTCTCGCGCACCTCCTTCCACTCTTGACCAAGATCCACGCGGTGATACCAGATGAAGTACATCTCCTCTTCCTCATACTTTGGTCTCGGAGGTCGTCGACGATCACTCCCGTTGGTGCTGGAGCTACTGGAGACGGAGTCGTAACGCTCGCGCTGGTGATACGGGTCTGGAGAGCTGTGCCCGGATCCAGGTCGTCCACCACTGCCGCCTGAAGGTCGGTACGACAGGAACATGTGGTGATGGTGCTGGGGATTGGTGCTACCGCTCGATGTGCTACTGACGTTTGTCGTGGCTGTTGAGGCTGCGCCAGGGCTTGTGTCGTGGTAGCCACCATATCGGCCATACCAGTATTGGTTGGGGCTTGGAGGGTAGCCTGAGGAAGTTGTGTAGCCAGCATTGTGTGACGAGGTGGATAGTGTTGCGTGTTGCGAGTATGGAGAGTCCGTTGTGCTGTACTCCATTTCGTCACTTGGGGGGTTTAGCAGAGAGTCGATTCTCATGCGACTTTGTCGCCTTGCTGGCAGGTGTGTACATTGCTCATCCATTTTGGGGGATGTTGGTGGTGTTGATTCAGGTAAAGACGGTAGAATGTAGAACGCAGAATGCGATAGACTGGGAGACAAATGCAGTGTGTCGATTTATAGATGATTTCGTTTTTTTTTCTTTCTGGTCCAAAAGCTGGGTAGTTGTGAAACCCGGATTGTCCCACCACAGGATGGAATTGATCAGACAAATCAAGTCTATATCAAGTTGTTCCCAGTCCCCAATGGGTCTCCCAGTATTGAGGTGGGTGGGGAGGGGAGAGGAAAGGGAAAAGATATTTCAGGGTGTGGAGGATCGAAGTATAAGATCTTTAAAAAAAAAATAAAAACCTTCAGGTTCAAGAAGGGAGCCAAGGTTTATAGATCGAAGGGCAGATCACCTGGAAAACACACGGGCTTAAATGAAAAGAAAATAAAATCCGAAAATAATAGTCCCAAGCTAAATGTGCTGTTGGGTGCAGCGTACCAATTACGCGGGTCGGGCTGGTCGTCGCTCCTTTGGCCCCCTCCCCCCTGTATAGTTGTACCGCGGATACACACAAGGCTCCTCTCGGGGCTAACAGGGGACCTACATTCGGTTCCACCCCCAGAGAAGTAAAAAAGAGGGTACTACTTCGGTGAACCGGACAGGGTGCTCCGTGTCCGGTACCTTTAGGATATGGTTCATTTCGCCACTGTATAAATTGATATCTCAAATTCCGTGAAGATGTTCTGGTGGCGATCTACGGCCTTACTCGGCCCTGTCAAGAAGTTATTTTCAATTCTATGGATCGGGTAATATTATCTTCAGGTCATCGGCTACTTTTTTTTCATAATTGTTTTTTTTTTAATTCCAGGTGGGTAGAGTTTCTTTGTCTCAAGAGACGCGGCACTTTCGTCCGTTGGTGGAACAGCTTTTTTAACGATGACACAATCTAGCACGGACGATCTTTTTTTTTCTTTTTTTTTTTTTTTTTTTCTGAAATGATTATTTGATCTCATTTCGGTCAATACGAAGTGGATGGGGGAATTTACGCGGGGGGAATCCACTATGCAAAATGCCAGACAAAAATACAGTATCTTAGCATTAGCCTTTTACACTCATCGCCCGCGCAAAAAAGAATGACAAATTGTGGGGACGCGCGTGTAATTGGTATACGTATGTATTCGGCAGTACCGATATCTCTTCAAGGAAATAGCTAGCTATACTCTATCCATGGATGAAGAGCATAAATTACAAATACCGATATTACTTGGAAAAACTTGGGCGAGAAGTGTAGCGACGCAATGGGGGGATCCATCAATGGTTGTGCAGAGACCGAGCAATAATTTGCAGGGATCAGATTGGGTAGGGAAACATGCGAGCCAATCCCATAGGCCTTGAGATGATAATCATGCAGAATCAGAAATACTGTAGCTGCGTACTCGCGTGCATTTTCTGTTTTGGTTACTAGACCTAATCCACTTTCATGTGAGCAACAGGAGTAGGTACTCTGTACAGAATAGACTGTAACGGAGAGTGCTCTAGTGTGGTGGGTAAGACGCTCTGACCCAGAACGTTGAAGACCCTTTTTTTTTTTTCCAGTCGCGGATATGCGGCGCGAATTGACTGACTCGCACGTTATATGGAAGAAGTCAAAAGAAAAAAAAACCAACAGTAACGCACGGCGTCTATTGGATCACCAAGAGTCACCTGTTGCGACGCCGCCGTGGCACTGGGCCCGCGGGACGAATCAGCATGAGCCTAGAAATGAGCTAATGCGGGCTCAATTTGGGCCTCAGATGCAGAGGGTGGGGATTTTGCGTCTGCCAACGCATCTGCATCTTTTTCACCGTTTTGTAAGTAATTTTACTGCGGCTTTTTCTTGTTTTCTATTTCTATTTTCTATTTTCTATTTTCTATTCTTCTTCCCCCTGTACATTGATTTTCTCGCTAGGGCTCGCAACTTAGTGGAAAAACAAAGAAACCAAAATTCAATAAAAATTCCCCCAGGTCTAACTTTTTCCGTGAAAAAAAAAAGAACTCACGCAATTAAACGGTCAAGATGTGATTTCAATATGTCCGAGATAAAGCGAACCATGGTTGAAGCTGTGTGCCACTTTGGCAAGTTGCGCGGGGACATGATGCGCATTATGGCCCCCCATCGGCAGCACCCGGGGCCAGGAATTTCCACTTTGAAATCCTACTGGCGAGGTCTCCCGCTCGGCTTTGGATGTGCAGGCGATCCAGCCGAGCTCCTCAACTCCCCACCCAACCCTTGAACGATGGAGAGTCGAGACTTCACAAGCTCCACTCTACCCCTCGGATCAACTTGAGCAGAACCAGACAGAATCAAAATCAGAGCCTCGAAACTGGGTAAAGTCTTTGTTCAGGAGAGTCAAGGCGTGCACATAGATGCGATGGGGGCCTGATCGTCCATTGCTGATCATCTGCAACGGCTTGGATTTTCTTCAGGTAAAGGGAAAGTGCACGGTGTCTAGCGTAGCGTATACGCAACAGACTAGGGATCGTTTCAGCTGTTGACAATACCACTAAGCAGGTGCAGTAACCGCGCAATCTCGTAGCTAAGAATACTACGAATCAAAATATCAACTGGACGCCTCTAGCTCAATAGCGGCAATGCCGCCCCATTTTTACTTCTCGCTCTCATTTCTCATGTCTCATTTCTCATCTATCCTGTTTTCTCGACAACAAGATCCCTGCCTGCATTTCTTTGTCCACCCCTTTTCCCCTCCTGCAGCCCCGTAACGCCTCGATGAGCGGGCTAGAGCTCCCGGTTCCGTGCAGATCAAGATCAACATGGCTCCTGCCCTGCGACCCCGCCCGGTTTCTTTGTCTCCAGGTCCACATTCGCTCCACTAGATCCAATCATTTTACACTAGAACGGCGTTAGTCGCGTAGCCGCAGCGACATTTAGTCACGTGTGGGGGGATACCCGCTCGGAGTGTCCGAATGAATCAAGTAAAGCATAAATTACCGTACAGATAAGGAAACAGCTTGGACTCTGATCTTCTCCGAACCATGGTTTGCATCGGCCGCCAGACTATTGTGGCCGAAATGAGCGTCACATTTCGCACGAGTCATGTCGTGCATGTCTGCGATTGTCAACGGCCATTTGACCAGGGTGGAACGTGGCTGGTCAGTGTAATGAAAATAAATAATCGTGTAATAGAGAAGAAAAAAAATGACACGTTCCACCAATCAGTAAAATCCTTTCCTCACTATTTTGTGATGGGCTGAGAGGATGTATCGAATTCCGGTCGATCCTGCTCTGTATACTTTCCCTTACATCGTGCTTGGAAGATATTCATTTCGATTACTTTGATTGAGACATCCTCATCAAATCAAATCAGGCTCGATCGCCGGGGCGCACGGCTTGATTTGGGATAATCGACCCTCTGCGCCCGATCAGCAAGCCCAGTCCATCCTATCCACAATATGGACGCCATCACCCCAGAACCCGCTAGCGATAGACGCCGTCTGCAACTCGGTACCATAGGATGATATGAAATCCACATCCCGCATCCTAGTTTCTGTGTTGCGCACGCAATCTGCCTAGCGGATACTACGTCGGCAACATGAGGCGAATTGAAACAACCCTGTGCCTTCGAACCGGAACTGCACAAGGCGACCAGTATGGAAACCAGTGCGAAAAGAAGACGAGGTCGACGATCCCTGCGGACTTTGGGGGGAAAAACAAGAACGGGAGACATAGCGAATGATGTGAGTCGTCATTGGAATCCACACCGCAGGACCCCTGCAAGATGAAAAGGCGCAGTGACTGCGCAACCGCGCAGATGGTGGAAGGGACGGCAGGACCGAATCCCGGTCTAAGAGACTAAGACAGGTAAGTGCACCACAACAGTAATAAAAAAACCAAGGCAAAAGAGGGAAAGGAGAAAAAAGAAAATTGGGGTTCATCCCCACACACTTGTCGTAGCGCGGACTAGATGGTGATAACCACGCAGGAGAGGAGAGGGGCCACGGTATGTCGTTTCAGGTTCAGGTTCGCGCGATTTTTTTTGATTAAGACGATTCGATACGGGCCACCGTTGTCCGATTCAACCCTGCATAGATCCTTGAAAGTTAGTTCATTGATGTTCGTACGCGTGGCATGTTGGTGTTGCGCCCGTGGCCTAGGGCTGGACATGGATTTCGGATATCTTATTCGTCGGAAGTGGGACACCCCGGCACCTATCTGGGGTTCAATGAGCCAACTGTTCGCGGCTTGGGCTTGGCCCTGGTGCCCATCATCTCTCAAGGGATAATTGAGACAATGGAATTGGATGCGAAGAGTAGCATGTAAGCTGCATGGTCGGAACTTATTGATCTACCTTTTTCCTGCTTACATCTGCGTGGTTCATCTTCCATCCTACCTATATATCCAGTCCCGCATTGATATCCAGCTTCGCTGTATTGTTACCTCGGTACGGCCGAAACCCTCTCGGCCCCGAACCAGCCAGGTTTTCAGCCTCACCAAGGCGTGCAGAACTCAAAACTGTTCGTTCGGTGGTTACGTATTGACTCCACTTGGTTTCGTCCCCACCTCTCGTACGGATCTTAACTAGCTCCAGAGAGGAATGCACGGCTGCGCTCCGACACCATGTGGCCCGGATCCCTCTCAATCCAGAAACTGGTGTCGTGCTCGATTACAGTTTACTCTGACATTGCTGACACTCGTGGAAGAAAAGTCTAAATGCTGAAGATTGAGAAGCTACCGTCAGCAGTGAGAAATAGCAGAATCATGTCATGCAGGAGTATAGGTACAAGGGGAAAAGACAGGGCATTGTTCTCAGCAAAAGGAAATCTCCAGAACGGAAAAGAAGAGACAAAAGTCCGAGTCTAGACAATGGCCAAACAAAGGAAATCACGTACTGCGTTAGCTCAGGGCAGCTAGCACCTGATTAACTTTGCATGATACTTCTTCTAGCCTAGATCTCGGGGGGAAGAAATGACATGAAGCCAGGAGTTGCACTAGGCCTCAGACTCCGGATTCCGGCACAAGTCAGGGAATCGATCGACGGCGCAAATCAGTCCGGAAAATGATAAGCGAGCAAGCAAATCAAAAATTGGACCCGGGTAATTAAGTGTGAAATTACATTTTCTAAATTAAATCTGGCCATTCTTCCATAGACCATTTCTCGTTTCTTACCTAGCTAGGCTAAGCGCACGGGTATATGTCTCAAATGATGAAAGCCAAAAGCAAAAAAAAACGGGTGTGATTTAATCCCGTATTCCTCCCCGCTGACCAATGATTACGATGGAATTCATGTTTTCAATACGGAGAAAAGGAGAAAATACGGCGTAATTATGGAGTAGAACGGAGAAAGGTCATAGCTTCCGAGAGCTTAAGGACCACTGTTCAGTAAACTCAGTAGGAGCCCTAATCCGGATATTGCCATTGGTTCTCTTCAGTATTTGATCTTCTTCACACGGAGTGGCTGGTAGTTCCCGGCCCACTTGTCTTGTGTACTGTGGGCTGTTTATGGCCGAAGGAAGGGTTTTACGTCATTTACAAGCAAAACACATGTGTTGAAGGTGAGGCCGACGCTTTACCTTAAGGTAACACAGGCGCCAACATACTTTCGGCATTTTAAATGACCCTATTTACTAGGTGCATTCACTAAACTAACTCAGCCCGAATTCCTTGGCTCCTAAGAGGCTGCGCTTCGACCACCGTTCTAGTAGGGCACTAAGGACACGTGGGTTTCGGGTGAGGGATTGCCTGATTGCAGAAGCTTGGATCACCTGGATTGCCGCGATCGTCGTATCCATCGTCATATTTTACTAGAGATTGGGATGAAGGAATGACAATGGACATTGAATCATATCTCCATTTAGGGTTTCTTTGACCCTTCCGTCCCTAGAGGATTTCGATCGACATGAAGACCGAAGGACAAGAGCAACGTCGGGGGGATCTTTCATAAGGGATTAGTGTTCCTACCTTTTGTCCCTTAGGTGTCAGATGAACCATGATCTACTGGAGAAGATGCGGCCGAGTCTCACGCCACCAATTTGTTGCCCCGCTAACAGTCACAGATGTTCCGCGCCTCAAGTGTGGGTCTAAGAAAGTTGTCTCTGATACGTAGACTGGGTCGGAAATATATTTGATTGGATTGGTATTACTGATAGACTGAAAAGGAGTTCAGAGCTCCTCTCATTAGGTCGGGATCGGTGTATGATTAACTTCGGGTGGAAGTTACTAGACACGAAAACATTCAAGTGCTGCCGTTGCGGGCTTCACGCCTCACACTAACCCGAATTGGAAGTGGTAAGGTGGCTTTCCATTCGCTGGTTCGTAAATTTTAGCCCCATGTTTAGGGACCGTGGATACACCCCAGAAATATATAATGGAGCCACCGGCCCCCGGTTTATTTCTGTAGATTCAAGATTTGCTGATCCACCAGTACATGTACACGGGAGTAATGTACTTTGCACGTAGCGGGGGCAATGATGTGATACGGCCTGATCTATGTTGCCGTGCAGGACTGTGACTATAATTATAAATCCATAAGCGAAGAAGTCATATCCCGTAAAATCCGAACCCGGTTTCGGTGAGACAGGGATCACGACCACTTGCCCAAGTCCCATGCGAATCAGAATTAGTCCACTAATCATAAGAATCCAGGTGGGTTGCAATACCTCATAGTCATGAGCGCAGGTGTACGCGCCGCGAAACCCGTGAAATGTTGGGAGATCAATGATGTCTCACGACCATGCGTGGCCAACCTCTTTCCACGAGCGGTCCAATCAACGTGTGATGGCCAGAGACTAATGCTTCACGTACAGCCATATCACACCGCGGACATGTCATCGGGACATTAGCGCGGAACTAAGGCAGCCTGTGTGTCGACAACATTCTACTTGGGGCAATTTCTACGTAGGGGTCTGTGTAAGTGCGTAGGTTGTGTTGCTTCGAAATTGATGTCACATCCTACACTTCTTCACGGGATTTTCCGTAATATTTCCGAAGATACTGAGGTCTCATTTCCCCATTCAGGTAATGGTCCAGATTTATTTATTGTTTTTGCGCGAGAGAAAAATCTACAAATGCGGGTATTGCAATCCTTCAAGATTAAGCGGTTTATGGTTCGCCGTCTAGACTCCACTGCTTCTCTCGCACCTCATACTTTGATGGGCACCGGTGATCTCCGTCTTCGGCCGTGAAAGGTTTTTTTTTATTACCATGGGTATTGTACTTTCCAGAGTCTGCACCCCTGACTACATGATCTTCAGGATATGATGTTCGAAACTTTGAACTTTGAGTTTCAAATAGTTTACACTGTGGATTCGGTAAATTCGGGCGACAGCCGAGTAATGATCCTCCGAGACCGTTGACGCCCGATTCGACAAGTAAGAGCGAGCACAACCCCATAAACTTTGTCCGTGAATAATCTTGAACCATGGAATCGTAATTGAAGTATTTGTAATTGTGTCAGATTTTTGCGGAACGGAGTACGAAGTATTATACACATTTTGTACACGGAACGCGCTACATAAAAAGTAGAGTACAATGTATGCACGGCGTGTTTCAATTTTGTTACAGCTACTGTCGTATCGGGACGACTAAACTGGCAGAGCCTCACAACCGAATCAATATGCACGTACTACCCCCACTATTCATTGAACGTTATCCTAGGTAGGAGTGAAAGCCGAGACTCGTCTGGATTATTGAAAAACTATCCACGGGGCTGTCCCACTCAACATTCCGAGGGCGCCCGGCAAACGCGGGCACTCTGCAACGGAGACGGGATTTTCTTCAGCGGACTCACCCGGTAGCTTTGTCGGCATCTCCCCCGAAACAGAATAACACTTTGACCTCGGGTCGCTACGAGTTGATAAAACGATAATGATCCGTGTGTTACCAAGTTACAAAACAACCTGTACCGGTCATGGTAATACCGTCTCATACCACGGTACAGGGCATCGGTGATCTTATGCAGCATCGCATCATACTAGTAGGGGCGTACACGCTACTGTAGGTCTATACGTAAGAAGTTCTATCTACTTAAGAAATCAAGACAATGAGATCAGTTGCCGCCAGATCGCGGGCTCAGTTCGCGTCACGGGATCGGCTGCATGATGCATGATGCAGAGCAAACTGTTTCAGTGCATGCAGGCTGCCTGATTCGTCATCTTGGTCGAGGCACTGCTGCCGGCTGAGAAGAGACTCCTTCCAAAATAGATCGTGCGAGGGTTTATCGTGCATATCTTTGGAGTGATTTCAAGCTATGATTACCACCTTCCCTTTCTCTGCCGTGTCCAGGGCCCTATTGGAAGAGAGTATATACTGTTGGCTTTTGGCGCTGTTGGTGTATGGCGTTCTATTAGTCCCTGGACTAGCAGTATGATCATCTCCCGACCTTCCCGCCATTATTCAGTCTTCCCGCTTTTAATCACGGACATGCCCCTCACCTGCCATATCTTCACTAAAAACCTTGGAATCTTCCAATCAGATTCATGAGGTTCAAGACTTCTTGACCACCGACAATACCCGATTCACCTCCATCAAACCCCGCATCCCTTCCACTCCACGTGGCTGTAGCTGTCCAAATCAGTATATCTCCGACCAGGCGTTTCATGAACACCGAAAACCTACCTAATAATGGCATCATCACCGCTCGCCCGGGGACCTCAAGCATCGGTCACTCGGAGAAAAGAGCCTAAAGTGGGGGCTCAAAGAAGGGTGTCTAGTGACCTAACAACATACAACAAGACATCCTTACTGGGTACCGACACTAGAACTAGGGTACCGAGAGACCATTAAGCAGCGCCAAACCCTGCAATGAACCCCTCCTCTGCCCTTTTTTACTGGATACATATTTACTGTTAATAACCTAGGATGGCTAGGGAAACAGTTAATAGGCTGCTCAGGTACGCAAAGTATACAAGCCACGGCGCGAACCTGTTTTCACTGCCAATAGAT
Organism: Penicillium pulvis; assembly: GCF_028828015.1. Lineage (NCBI taxonomy): Eukaryota > Fungi > Ascomycota > Eurotiomycetes > Eurotiales > Aspergillaceae > Penicillium > Penicillium pulvis. Next base: position 1,130,627 of record NW_026643072.1, read on the forward strand.
TCCAGACTCCGCCACCAACAGTAGACCAACATGTTCTGAGGAATGTGCTTGGTCTGGCGATCATTAGCTGGCGTCATTGTGTACATGGTATTGCTGTCACGTTCGCCACATGGGCGGTAGGGTGCGGGACTGGCGCTGATGGGCTGCCTTGTGAGGAATGGCGTTGACATAGTGGTACTAGGATTAAATTACCGTCGGGGTTTCTGACATGGTAAGGCTTTGATAATGTGGCATGACGAGAGGGTGTCCAGACCGGAGAATTAAGTGGTGAAATTGTGACCATTCAGGTCATGTTGTTTGCTTCTCTGCCTATACCCAATATAGAATATGTAGATATCTAGTTTGAGCTTGGCGTGGGTGGGGCCTTTGAATTGTTTATGTGCACTCATGAATGTATTCCAAATCTAGGTGATGAACCGGCATTAGTGCGTGAAGTCATCTATATTCTTGGCTCGTCGGATTTCCGGGTCTTTTAGAAGTCCGCCTTACCATGCCGCCCAGGTGGATGGTATTAGTCCAGAGTTGACTGCAGCTGGACATTTGAGGAGGGGTTTCTGACAACTCCACGTCCTCCATCTTTTGCTAATCCGATACGCGCAACTGTCATTCATTGTCAGCCACTTGTGAGAAAGCTACAAACCCCGGCATCAAAGTTCCAAAGTCAAATGAAGGTCTTACTACGACACTGCGCGCTGACTTCTATGGTCGTGGACAGTCTTTCCGCGACTGTATTTGATCCCAAGGCTTGCTGATTCCGATCAGAATTAAGCACATAAATAGCCACCAGTTGATTTGTACCTCGAGAGAACACAGATATAAATATCTCACTCAGGGTCAAAATGAGAGCGGACTGGTGCTTAATGGTCAAGAGCTTAAATCATTGGTTTTATCCAAGCTGGCCTGACACCTGGCCTGGTGGGCACTCTCAGGCAGAACAAATATATACAATCGCATATCCCTCCGAGATCGCGCCCCACCAGGATACTGGAGCTATCCGACCAGAGCCTTTCAGCATTTATTGGGCATATTCATGGATACCTACCCTCAAACAAGCTGTCCGGAGCCAGTTATACTCGATTCTCATGGCCACCCCATATAGCACATCCATGGATGGGCCACGACGGTAGCACCCTTGCTTGTCAAGTGGTGCTCTTGAAGTCTGGAAGAGTAGTATTGACTGGTCCTTATATTGAACTTTTGATTATGCTTGGAGTCCAAGGAGCCTTCTTCGGCGCTGGGGGTGAGCTGTAACCTTCATAATCTTCGTATCGTAGATCATTCTTCGAGTTGCGACAGCCCTGGAGTTTCATATCGGTAGATGATCTTCATCAAGCACTGGAGTGGATAGTGATGGATGTTTACCATGACTACCGGGTATATAGCAAGCTACTTTAGTACACAATCTTCATCGACTCATTCATTTCTCCGGCAACTTTCCACTAATTACACATTCACAGCCCAGTTGCCCACCCCTAAAGGTGGGGCAGAGCAAGAGATTGGGTATTTCCACGGGATCCTACCACCCGATGCAACCTGCCCACGGCAATCAAAAATAAAATGATCAAAAGGAAAGGGCAGAACAAAACAACAGAGATGGGGTAAATCCCGCCGTCTTGTGATATACCCTGAAAACAAATAACCGGCTCACCCTTGCCTCCCAACTCACAAAATCAGAATCAGGAGAACAGAAAAGAAAAGACTCATAGCCAGCTAGCAATACAAGGTGATAAGGAGAAAGACGTTGAAATTAAAGGGGGATAAAGGTCATTGGCGGTGAACAGAAGGAGATTTCGACAAAAGGGTGGAGCCAAAAACAGTATAAAAAAAGAAATGGTTCAAAGAGAAAGACAAAGATTGAAGTTGTGAAGGTATTAAGACCAATACAAGAATCGAAGCGGAAAGGGATAAGATGGCAACACAACCCAAAGAAACTATATATCAAAAAAGAAAAGAAGGGAAATGCAATTAAAGATGCCAAGGAAATTTGAGTCGAGGTATGCATCTCCATGGGGAAAAGGTGATTATTTGGCGCCAATTTCCTCTTCCGCCCAACCAGGCAGAGAGTTTTCATTTTGAATGGCTAGTCCGAACCCAGAGTGGTTCAGTCCACCCAGGCCAGATGAGAAGCTGGAGAAGCTGCCTTGGGGATGGTGTGTTGTGCCAGTGCGGATGTGACCAGGCTGTCCAGAGACAGGCCCGAAGGGCTCTTGAGAGAACGAGGGCAGACTCACAGCCCGAGAGTGCTGTGCCCGTGGGACACTTAGGCTGCTGGTACTGGCAGTCGCATGGTGGCCAGGACCAGAAGAGCCGTTACCCACACTCAGGTAGCCATTGGCAGAAGGTTTGTGTTGGTGTTGGTGTTGGTGTTGGTGTTGGTGTTGGTGCTGATGCTGGTGCAAAGGCGCATCGATGTTTCCATTCGAAAGGTCACCATTGCTGACCCCACTGTAGAGCGACTGTTGGGGACCCTGAGACTGACCTTGCAAGCCAGCCAAAGCCATGGGGTCGTTGAGACGGTTCTCCTGCTCCTGAGCATGCTGGGCTGACATCTGGTTGAGGTACATGGTGAGCGGGTTGTTTGAGCCCACATTCAGCACACCAGATGGGGAGGACACGTTCTGCAGAGGGTGGCGCTGTTGTCCATTCTGAGATCCAGTGGAGCCAGGTGCAGGGGACAGAGCAGGGCGAGTTGGACTAGACTGAGATCCAGACTGGCTGAGGTTCTGCTGGAACCCGTTCAGGGCCGGAGGAGATTGGGGTCCTTCCAAGCCAGAACCGTTACGGTTCTGTGAATTTTGGCCCTGGTTACCAGCCTGACGGGGTGGGTTGCCACAGCGGTCCTTGCCAAAGTTGATCTTGAAGCGCCTATATTCCTCTCGGTTGCGCATGCCCTCAATGGCCTTAATGGCGTTGGCGATGTTGGTGAAGTTCACAAATGCACAGCTCTTCTCGCGTAGGGTGTTGACCAACTCAATCTCTCCATACTCCATAAAGTCCTGGCGGAGGCGTTCCTCAGGCCAAGTCTCGTCTAGGTTGCCAATGTATACATTTCGGGATGCGCCACCGCTCACTGCCAGTGCGATTGCAGGTGGCAGCGGACCAGAGTGTTTACCCCAACCAATCTTCAGTCTTCGGTTGTGGATCATCAGACCCTGTAGGTTACTGAGGGCGTAGAAGGAGGCGGCCGAGGTAGGATCTATAAAGGTCACAAAGCAAATGTGCTTGTCAGGGATATAACGGATATGGTGCAAGAGACCTCCCCGGACTACATTGCAAATCTCCTCAATTGTAGTCTCCGGGTGAATGTTTCCAAGATAAATAGTTCGGTTTCCCAGGTTGCTGACGCCGCCCGCTGTGGTGGCTACCGCAGCTGCCGCAACGGACTGCTGGGCGAGCGCATTCGAGATTAAGTCCCGGTCTGCCGAGTTCAGCACATGCGCATAACCTGGTGCAATTCCCAGGAATTGTGCTGCATTTTGCTGCTGGGTCTTGGAGACATATGCACAGCGGTCCTTGCCGTAGAACACGCGCTTGGGGGCCTGCCATTGTGGCTCCTGGGGAAGTTGAGCTACCGCCTTCATGGCATGACTAATGGAGAGGAAGTGAACAAAGCCAATTGCCTTTTCCTTGACGATCTTGACGGTGTCAATGGGTCCAAATTTACCCAATTCCTCCCGCAAGTCATCTTCCACAGTCTCCTCCGGCAAGTTTCCAAGATAAACATTGCGGGACGCGCCAGACTGCTGAACTGCCAGCGCAACGGAGGTCGGAACCTGTGAAGGCTTGCCCCAGCCTACCTTGATATCATTTCCCTTGATGGCCAACTTCTTCAAGATGGCATCTGAGTGGAAATGGGTGGCGGAGCTGCTATCCAAGAAAGAGATGAACGCGCAGTTCTTATCGGGCAGAAGACGCACCGACTCAATCTGCCCGCTCCGCACGTGATTCAGGATTTCCTCGGCGCTTGTTTCAGCGGGGATATTTCCCAAATACACGGTACGACTGGTTCCCGAGATCATTCCCGGCGAGACTGACGACGCAGGACCTCCGAGGGCCGCACTACCAAGTCCGCCCAGGCCATTAATCGGCGACTGGGGGCTCAGCAGCTGTGGTGCGCCTAGCCCGTCCGACATCATCCCGCCGTACAGACCGTGGTTCTGCATACCCTGCATACCCTGCATACCCTGCATTCCTTGCATACCCTGCATCCCCTGAGTAGGGCTGCCCAGGTGGGAGTTCTGACCGTGTCCGTTGGCATTGGCTTGCGGGAAGCCACCGAAATTCGCAAATTGGGGGGACGCAAAGGCGGACGGGGTTCCAGGCTGGAAGGGACTGCCAACGAGCAACTGCGACGGCAGCAGGGGGGTGAAATTCATATCGAAGCCGGAGTTCATATCGGCGGGTTGGCCGGCGGCGGTATTTATAGCAGGGATATTGGCGCGACGCGAGCGGTTGGAGAAGCCTTGTGGATTCTGGTTGGAGTGATAGGCGCCGTGGGAGAAACCGGTGTCACCGTTCAAGTTGTATTTGGAAGGCGGGATCAGACGCGAACTGTTCGGGATGCTCGATGCATCCGAGGTTTGCATGGCGAGGCGAAAATCCACCTGTTACCCAGACGCGATAGGTCCTCAGGGGTTGAGGTGAAGTCCAAACCAAAAAGGTAATCCAAAGGAATATATCAGATTCCCATTCAGGGGGGTGCACCGAGGTTGGCGGTGGGTTAGGGAGTGGAAAGGGAAAAGAATAGAATAAAAAAAAGGTTCGGCGCGTAGAAAGGAAGCTTCTTTCTCCAGGCGACGTGTCTAGTACAATGTCAATTGGAATGTGCATCCATTTAGGGATCGGGGCCAAGGGGATAGGGACGAACCTGCGGCTAAACTTTTTTTTTAAAAAGGGAATGTCACACGGTATATACCTGAAAAGAAACAACCCTGCAGATGTGCGGAGCCGAGGAGAAAAAAGAAAGAAAAAGACTAGATCAAATGACAGTCATTAGCTGAAAAAGAATAAGTGGACAAGGTCCCAAACAGTACAAGACTGGAGGTAAAAGGGGGGGAGAGATGAGATCAGAGGAAAAAGGAGGAGTGGGGAAAGGAGATATTTACGTGTTGAACCGAAACCAAACCGAAAAGAAAGGAACGAAAAGGTAAGGATTAAGGTGAGTCCCAGCAAGGTATGAAAGGTTTAAAAGGGGGGAAAGGTAAATTGCCCGAAATCTATGGGGAAAAAAAAAGGAGAAACGAGACAAGAGAAAGCAAAGAAAGGGGGGCCATGTACCCGTCATTCTTTCCTATATCCCCACGAGATAGAATGTTGATCTATATTCATTGACCTGCGATTTACGTCCGGAGTACAGCATCATTGTTCCCCATGAGTTCTCGTGGCTTATAATGAGATTCATTCATGCTCCCCTGATATCACTGTTTACACCCCCAAACCAACGTTCCGTGGCTCCTGCAGAACTGGATCAGGCCCCACCAATCACCGTCCACTCGGTGCCCCTGGCATGCGAACTGGAATATTAAGACTAGACTGCTTTCGATAGATTCATCTGGCGTGACAGTGGAGGCAATTTCTTTATCGAATATGCAGGTATTCGACTCCATCTTTAACATGAATCATAGATGCAGATCAATTCTGACCAACCAGAGGATTTATGCTTATATCAACCCAATCCACAGCCTCAATCTCCGAATTAATTTGATCCATGGATCGGTCATCTGAAACCTCCCTAGTCATGATCATTTTGAGTTGATCCGATCAGGCTTAATGCTGAATTTTAAAGCAAAGCCCAAGCGGAAAAGAATTAAAAAATTGATGCCTGAGGCATCATGTGGGGAAATGGTATCGAAATTTACCCCTCCAACTTTCTCATCTCGAACAATACTCTGCATTTCCATATTAGTCGGCCTGGCGCCATTGCTTCCTCTCCTGTATATTGGTATTGGAACTGTCCAGTCTGGTAAGCATTCTTGATGTGTGCTTTATCTTGCATTGCATATCCCCTTATCTCCTGCGATGACTCACAAATGAACCATATTAATTTGTTCCGCGCAGACCCATCCTCCCTCCCCAAATCCTCTCCATAGACTCAATTGGTAGAGCGCATCCTTGATTTGCATTCTACTGTATCAATCGCAATCATGGCTCCCTCTATCTACATTGACGAGGACGTCGGCCTCGACGATTCCACCGCTACCGGTACCGAGACCGCTCCCTACAAGACCCTCGTGCATGCCATGGTCAACCACGAGCCCACCACCGAGGGCATCCAATACCTGACCCGCAAGTCCCAGACCGATGCCGCTGGTGAGGATGTGGACCCGGCTGCCAAGTTGGAGTGGAAGCCCGCCACCAAGTCCGCCATGAAGAAGGCTACCAACCTCTTTGAGCAGCGCAAGAAGAAGGCTGCCAAGGAGCACGAGCTGGCCATTCGGGAGAAGGCTGAGGCTGACAAGCGCCAGGCCGTTCTGGAGGAGGCCAAGAAGATCGTTATTAAGGAGGACGCTTCGCTGCCCAAGCCTGTGCGCATTCGCTTGGATAACGTTGACCCTGCGGTCGTGACCCTGCGCACTCCCGAGTCTGATGCTCCGGGTACTCGGGTCCGCGTTCTCGGTCGTGTTCACCGCATGCGCGCGCAGAAGGATTATGTCTTCATCACTCTGGTCGATGGCTACGGATACCTGCAGTGCATTTTGACTGGCGACATGGTCAAGACTTTCGACATCATGACCTTGACCCTGGAGACCTCCATGGCCATCCACGGTGAGATGCGTGCCGTTCCCCCCAAGCAACACGCCCCCAACGACCGTGAGTTGCACGCCGACTTCTTCACCATCATTGGTAAGGCCGCTGGTGACAAGGAGGCCATCACCAACCGTGTGGCCCATGACGCCGACCCCCAGACCCTGCTTGACAACCGCCACTTGGTGCTGCGCGGAGAGACCTCGTCCTCCGTGATGAAGGTTCGTGCCGCCGTTCTCCGTGCCTTCCGCAAGTCCTTCGAGGAGCACCGCATGCTGGAGGTCACTCCTCCGGCGATGGTCCAGACCCAGGTGGAGGGTGGCAGCACCCTGTTCGGCTTCGACTACTACGGCGAGAACGCCTACCTGACCCAGTCCTCCCAACTGTACCTGGAGACCTGTCTTCCCTCCCTGGGTGACGTCTTCTGCGTGTGCCCCTCCTTCCGTGCCGAGAAGTCCCTCACCCGTCGCCACTTGTCGGAATACACTCACATTGAGGCCGAGCTGGACTTCATCACCTTCACTGATCTGCTTGACCACCTCGAGGCCATGATTTGCCGTGTCATCGACCTGACCCTGGCCGAGCCCGAGACCGCCGCCTACATCAAGAAGCTCAACCCTGACTTCAAGGCCCCATCGCGCCCCTTCCGCCGCATGAAGTACTCCGACGCTATTGCCTGGTTGGTCGAGCACGAAATCCCCAACGAGGAGGGTGAGCCCCACAAGTTCGGTGATGACATTGCCGAGGCTGCTGAGCGTCGCATGACCGATATCATTAACGAGCCCATCTTCCTCACCCACTTCCCCGCCGAGATCAAGGCCTTCTACATGAAGAAGGATGCCGAGGACCGCCGCGTCACTGAGAGTGTTGACGTTCTCATGCCCGGTGTTGGTGAGATCGTCGGTGGAAGTATGAGAATGGACGACTGGAACGAGTTGATGAACGCCTACAAGCACGAGGGCATGGACCCCAAGCCTTACTACTGGTACACCGACCAGCGCAAGTAAGTTTTATCTATGACCTACTCTCTTTGCAATCCCTTACTAACATTAAATAGGTACGGTACCTCTCCCCACGGAGGTTACGGCCTCGGTCTGGAGCGTTTCCTGGCTTGGATGTGCGCTCGCTACACTGTCCGTGATTGCTCGTTGTACCCTCGCTTCACTAGCCGTTGCACCCCGTAAGCTGGTGAGCTTTTACGTATAGTTATGAAGATCTATGGATTGCATCAGATTTCAAATTTTGTTTAGGATATTAAAAGTGAGCTGGATCAACCAGATGAAGAATTTCTGCTAGAGCATTGCATTTAACGTTGTTTATATTCCTATATTCACCGAAACGTAATTTATTGGGTAAGCCGTTGATGATATCGTTTTGTCTAAGCCGTCCTTACGCCATGGAATAGTAGAGCTGTGCATATTCATATACCTGAGGGTTTCTAGGCTCTCTTTCTACTGTGCCTGGGATATTGGGCACGAACCTACGCACCACTTAGAATGCAACGTCTTTGGAAAAAGAAACCAGAGCCTTGTTAATTCTAAGGTATTTCTTGATGTCGTCAGTTTCCAAATAAACTACCTAATCAATCTATTACCCTCGCAGAGTTCTCTCTTCCACCTTCCCTGACATACATTTCGATTGAAGTCCAAGATAAAATCATATCCACTCACTCACACAATGTGACACAGCAGCACTAGCCTTCCAGATCCTTTCCCCATACCATGCCCTATCAGTAAGACAAAACAGAGAACAACATGATCCGACATTGACGCGCAAATTGCAATGAAACCCGCCCGGGTAGAACCACAGTCCAGCCGGCAGGGCATACTGATCGGGTTAAGCGGTCGAATCCCGGATACGTAGCTAGTGCTAGTGTAGATGAATGTCTCCGAAGAACGTCTGAATAAAAAGGTATCCATGATGACCGGGGACCAGGTGCTTGGGACTCAGATTCAGGCTGAGGCTGCATGGTACATGTGGGTATGATGTGGATTTAGACGTGTTGGAAACGTAATGTCGTTATCGTGTACGTGTGTAGGCTTAGGTTTCCTGGTGCGGCGTGGGATCTGTGACTGGGTTGAGTGTTAGTGGTGGCTCTGGGTCATTCGCCTGTGTTTGTTATTGCTACTATGTCTAATGTTAGAGCTGGTTGGGCCTGGCTGATGCAATTTCTGCTATGAGTGACCGGGACGAGAGCTAGCAAGGGGGCCTCGGCCTTGTTGTCGCTACTCCTGTGCTTGCTGCAACAGGTTAATGTTGTGAATTGTAGATGCCATCGTTGGCAATGAGATACGCAGTTGTGTTTCGATTCGATTCGATTGGGCCGGGCGCGGTAGATTTATGGCGGTGTAGTCTCTCTAGGGAGATGGATACGAGATGCGGATCGGAGAGCTTTGAGCTGGAGCTGGAGCTGGAGGGTTCGAGATAGCGGTGGCCGGTGTCATCTATTGAACAGATTGTCCGAGATACCAAACATAAAACACGTCCCTTCTAGCTCAAGAGAGTGAGTAGACCAAGGACAAAGTACCCAAAAGCATAGACAACACCCGTCGCCATCCCCTAGCCTCAGCCGCAGTGACGAATTATCGGATTTTCTTCAAGGATCAGTTGGAAATGATTTGTGTTTCGGGCTCCACCGCTTCTCCTTCACAGACGCGGCGCAGATTCAAGCTCAATCCACCTTCACAAAGAAGAAAAACATCATCAAGCTCCAGGCAAGTCGGGTCATCGCATAGCACTGCAGAAAAGAAAGGGCTGCAAAGCACCCAGCGAATGACTGGCCGCACAGAGGTCGGCAGGCATGCTCCACAGGCCGTGATGCCATTGCTCCAAATGCACGGAGATAAAATCCGTACCAGCCCACAGGAGCCATTCCGTTTGTCCGATTTAAGTTCGCGCCGCTGCCCAGTCGTCAAGGAGATTCAAGGCTATTTCAGCCTGGGGCTGGTCTAATCTCATCTGCCCTTTGTTCTTTTCCTGATGTTATGTTGTACCAGGGTAAGCAGTTGTTTCTTTCGGCTCCGTACACCTATGCGAAGAGTAATCCTGGATCGATGACAGGACAAGGGTACTGTAGGTAAGTTTCGTGTTCTTTGTTGCAAATGCCCTTGTCCTTGACCATACACACTCGGCTTTTCTGATGTGAATTTGATTGGATGCTGAGGCAGATGATGTCTCGGGTCTACATGTACTTGGCCACGGTTTGTGGGCAACATGCTCCTCATAGGTTGTTTCTCCTGTTGTTTCTCCTGTTGTTCGATGGCAAATGTGAACTCAAGCCTTTTTCTGGAGGGAGTTATCAACCCTAGATTCGTCATAGCGCGCACGCGCCATCCATGGATAAGTTAGTCACTCGCGAGGTTGATGATATCAGGGGCGAATGTTCCCCTCACGTCCCATCTTATTGACCGCACCTGACTTTGTCCTTGTGATTTGATCTTTGTCACCATCCGACCTTCAGGTTATACCAATTCATGGCTTGTTCGCCACGAGGCTCAAGTTTCCGCCTGGATAATACTGCGTCAATTTAACAATATAGGCACTCGTACTAGTACTGTTGCGACACCCATACTTTGGACTCTGCAATCTGCAATCCGAGTTTGAAATCTTGAGTACACGGAATCATTCAAGCAAAGCCAGTCGCGCATTTGCTAAAATAAATAAATCGACAAAGTCAACTGCTGTCGGTCCTCGCCACTGTTTAAAGTCGCTTTCTCATTGGACCCAATCATATCAATCCTAGCCAACAGCAGGAATATCATCATTCGTCAAAGTCTAAGATTCGATCTGTGGCACCATTAACGCGGCATGGCTTTCCACTCGCACGCATTTTCTCAATCCCACCAAGCCTCTCTCCAAAGGAACCTGAAGTAGGAAACTCGGGAAATTCGACAAGGATTAACTTTCATCAAGAACGACCATCACGAGTACCGTTAGTGTTCCCGTTCGCGAGGTCGGAGCCAGCGGAAAGCTGATCAATTTCATCGAGGATTTGGTCGTGCGTGGCGCCGGAGCGAATCGTGGAGATGATGCGGGCCACTGCCTCTTCGTCGCGGGTAGCGATAAAGCCCAACAGCCTGTTGACCAGGGAGCGATAGTGGGTTATTTCGTGGGGTTCTTGAGCTAGACTTGCGCTGGATATGCCGCTGGATGTGCCGCTGGATGTGCCGCTAGATGTGCCGCTGCTGCTCGGGACACTCAGGCTGGGCGATGTTTCAGCCTCAAGTTCACACAAACTGCGCCAACACCTTATGTGCATCTCCGGGGCCTTTCTGCTTCACACAAAGTGCGAGGCCATCGCCGAAAGGACAGAAAACGGATAGAAACAGAGGGCAACAGATGAAACTTCACACATACCTCGGAGTTCCTGCCGACGAAGCTTGCGGCGTTCGCTCGTCCCGTGCTGGGACTCCCTGGCTACCAGGTAGATCGTTCGTGGGGCGTCGCTCTGACATGTTGCGTCGAATGTCGTCAAAGTGATCTACGGGGAAAGGACCTGAGGGGCTCAGATTTGGAGCTGTCAAACGATGCTAGGATGCTGGACAAGATACCCCTCTCTATGGGTTGTCCTCGTGAGATCACAGACGTCTTCGGAAAGACAGTCAGTACGAGAGGAAACAGCACGTATAACAGAATGAGTAGAATAGAATCAAATGAATATGGAGAAGGGAGATATGAAAGGACTGGAGAAACGTAGAAATGAGATTCATTCAACGGGCGGGAAACGGGTAGAGGGCAGAACACGGTCGGCCATACAATTTGCGTGTACTTGTTTAAAGATCTCCACTCAGGTAAAGAGAACTGTTCTGTGCAGGAGACAACACGGAAATTGGAGAAAAACCGAGAATGACGATGCAGTCAAGGGAGAGTTCCAAGGAAAAGGCGGGACATGCCAAAAAGACGAAAACTCTCGATCCCGAGCTGATCGATAATCCCCGCCAGACCAGAAACCGATGCCCCATGGCCCAAATATGATGTGCAAGGACTTGGCCCGACAAGGCGTCTGTTCAATGGGAGCTTAGTGGGACCATTTCCCTGGGGTTGTGAATTTCTCCGGTGTCCCGAGCGCAAATAAAACCAATTTGACTGTATGGAGAGCCCGATCTATGTCTTGGTGATTCTTCACTAATCGTAAGCTGTTGTCGGTTCCGGAGAAAAGTACCGACCAATCGACTTTGGTCCCTACTTCTTCTCGGACCCACGCAGTATCGACAACCACTCGCCTGAAGAGCGTCAATTTCGTCTTTCTTTTGGCTTCACGATCCGTATGGTGTTCGATGTGCCATCCCTTTCGATTTGACGATCCTGATTATAGACGTGATTGGTTGGCATGTTGGTCCCGACACCCTCATTGGGCAATCTTGCGTGGATCGGGGGTCTTTTCGGACCAAAACAGATGGGACCGTCTTGCAATCGTACTGGATTCATGAAAGATCGATGGCCCTGCTCAATACTTGCCGCGGTACTCACTACATCCCAGGCATGAATTGATTCGTCATAATCACTCAGGGTAACAGTGGACTGCTGCGATCTGTTTAGTATTGACTTGATCTCCCAGGGACAGATCGCGAAGACAATCGACCCTAGAGACAACTCGCCACCGAGGACATATCACCAAAAACGACTGTGGAGGGTCGTGTTGAGGCTGTGGGCTTTATATCAGTAGATGAGCTTGCATGGAGAGATTGGCCAATGGATGCCGTGGCCGCTGTTGGCTAGCAAGGGTTCAACGAGAGTCGGTCACCGAGCATTTCTTGCCGGGCATCCATCGATAGCTCTTTCCGCCTGGCAACCCCATAAATTTCATTGACCTCACTTGACTGGGATATTGGTGAGTCTACCCCGAGTGGAGGAGAGTGAGATATTGCACTACCCTGAAAGACTTCAGGGATGCAATCAACAATGAAGTCTTTGATAAGTGAAGGGACGCTTGATCCGTTGATCTCGACTTGAATGCTGACTTGTTCCTTCCTCAGAAAGAAAACTAATCCGTCGAATCCGGCAGGCGCGTCTGCATCACCACTCTGAGCCCGGAATTGCGATCTTGAAATTCGAACTCCCTTGCGACGTGTATCCTCAAACCCATCCTTCCGTCCCTGCCCCCTTAATCTCATTTGGCATAATAATCTATGGGTTGACATCTGTTGTTTGCGAGAAATGCCCTCACAAGATTCGACGCTTTATCCTGCCCAGGCTTATGAATGTGACCAGAGAGTCCTTGTGAGATGCAGTCGAGTCATGTTATAACGAGGCATAGTGAGGCATAGTGAGGCACAACCGCCAATATGGCCAGGGCTTATATATGATTGATACTCCATGCCCATTTGATGAATCTCGTGTCATCAACACTGGAGCAACGTGGCACCTTGGATGCATCGGATGTCTTAGTGACAGGGAACGGCTGTGCCCTATGGCTTGATCCAGGAAGATGCCGACTCAACTGTTGCCGAAGCTCATAATAGGGATCATCATAGCCTGCAGTGGGACATGTGGGACTCCAGTCTGGCTTTGTTGCCATCTCGATGCCGGCACTGGTCCGGATGTGGTCATGGGGAGATTCAATCCTAATCTGTCCTAGATGTTGGCCATTCAGTATATGGCCTGGTAATGGCAAGCTGTTCATGCGTGCCTCGCCGATATCGATGCCCACAATTTGTGAATCGGTCAGAGGAAGTGTGGTATCGCGTTCCTCGCGGGTTCTGGCATGGATATGGGTACGATTTGCAGGATGGGGAGGTCCACGTGCCGGGGGCGAGAGATGGTCATCATTCTGCAGCTCGCAAGAAGCGACTTCGATCGAGGAACTGCACTTTTCTAAGACGGTTAATAATGTCAGCGACTTGTGGCTCTCCTCGATGGCGGAGATTTCATTCATGCAATTCGGTCGGCAAGCGTGTTTTCAGCCAGGGGTCTCCCAGTGTCCAGTTACGGCTCTATTCAGGACCAGGGGTTGCTGATGCATTCATTTTGAGAAGATCCCCTGGATTTTTCAACGTGCGCTGCGGCTATTTGTGTCAGTAACGGCCTCGATTCATGGCTAGGGGTTGTTAATGCAGCCGGGCGATGAGGTTCAAGAGCCTTGATCCCTCTGGATATCCAATGCTCCAGTTCCTCATCCTAAGCACATTGTGACGCTCATTTCCATCACTCAGATGCTCAGCAAAGGACCGGAATGACTCGATCCATACCTGAGTACCAACCGCTTCCTAATGAATGAAGAACGTTTACGACCCAGAGATAGGATTGCTGTATGCCTATCAAGGGCGAGAAGAGGATGGGGGAAAAACCCTAATATGGTCCCTCCTTGTGGCGGCAATTGGCCTCAGTCATGGAAAAAGGTTCCTGGCGAGTTTATTGGGGCCACGGCTCCACACTGGCGTTACCTCCGACCACAACAGGCGTCAGATTGACATGCTAGACCGAGCCGTGCGTGAGGAAGATGGGATTGTGTTGATGAAGTCCATATTATCCAGGCCGATGTAATGCTGTTACTTACTTGCTGGATAACCTGGAAGGACTCCTTGCTCGATAGGCGCTATTCTAAATGCCGTTGAGACTTCTGCTGGTTTGAGGGCAAGGTTCAGATGAGAATGAAGAAAGCAACAGGCCGAGGAAAAGGTATCCGGACTGCCGGAACCAACGAGTTCTCGTGGTTGAAACTGAACTCCGTTTCCGTTGCTGTGGCTTTGTGATGAATCGTCACTGTCTGAAAGGGACTTTGCGGATAGTGTCTTGTCTTGCTGTACGGCACCCGAGTTTGCTGTACTCTGCAGCTCCTACACCCCGAAAATCAGCTCCGTCAACTTGGTTCATACAATTTCCTGCAAATATGCAAAGGGGTTACCGACATTGAGCATTTGAGTCGAGGCAACACATTCAATTCATTGCATGTCATTCAACTTTACTTTTTGACTTTGGAGCTGACCAAGAACGCTAACGCTAAACGTACATGGGAACGAGTTCCCCCGATCAGCGATACTAATACCAAGGGCAGCTGATTTTATCAGCAGCACATCGCACACAATTGCTCAACAATGAAAACCAGAATTTGTGTATACATGTACATTCATCGACCGGCCTGAGACACAGTGAGCTGGTAAGAGGCTGTGATCAACCGGACATCGCCATCGGGCGTTCCGGCCTTCCCTAAATGGCATTCAAATGTGCTACCGGTGGCGTATCTTGAATATTGCAGCCTGCCAATATCTGAAAAATTATATGACGATACTCTCCAGCGTCTGGCTAGTTTAATGTCTCTATTTGTTTTCTATTATCCTGAGTTAAGCTTTGATCTGAGGCCTGAAGAAATGCCATGCGCCACAAGGAGCCGAGATTGTCCCGGCACTAACGCGAATCTGCTTAGTTAGTACCGTGGCACATGATGGAGTCAGCCACGGCTGCATAACATCTATCTATTGTTTGGTCATGATTACACTTCAATGATCTCGACAAAATTTTACTGGCATTGATCGTCTTGGCGTAGCCTATGATTATTTTGCTCAAATGTCCCTACAGTGATCTTTGGTTTCCTAGACCATGTGACCTGAAGCATGTCAGATCTCGAGAGTCATGTGAGCAGACTAATAGCAGATCACGTTCCTAGTATGACCTTAGAGCTTGTTGAAAACTTACTTCATTGAGTATCCATCTCTACCACCACCAGGAACTCGCGCTCCCTACAGGGCAAAACAGCGAATGAGCTGCCTCATTTAAATAACATCTTGAACCACGCATCGCCTTGACTAGGCACTTGATTCATGGAATGTGGGGATTCAAAGTATTTATCAATTCAGGACATGGTGAGACGGAGACATGGAGTTCATCAGTACCTACGAGTCCGAAATGTATGAAATCAAGTATCGAATTGATCAAGGACACGCGTTATTTCTAAATACCAGCTATACTGAGAAAAACATACAGAAAAAGCCTAATCCCGCGATCTAATTGGAGATGGATTTTTTAATGTACAAGCAAAGAGGGTACGCCTGGTGTCCGTGTACCTGTATACAAACTTGAAACCTACATTCCTCGCCGCGCAACCCAACTATGCACCTACGCGCAACCAAAACACACCCCTTGGAATAAAGGCATCATCACTTCAATATGTACTCGATTCATCCTCGCGTAGTTTCTCCTCCAATACGACTTTCGACACCACCGGCAATCGACCATCGGCAACGACAACCGACAACGACAGCTGCAGTATCAAGCAGCCCCGCTAAGCCTAACACAAGCCAATTCAGAATCCAAAGAAACCAGTAAAAAAGAGAATCAAAGTCATCAAGATGCGCTACTCCATCCTCACCCTGGCCGCCGTGCTAGCCCAAACCCAAGCCCAAACCGTCCCGATGCCTTTCGGGCTGGGCTCTGTCCCAGTCCCAGCGGGCGAGCAAAACAGCAACGTCGGCGGGATCAACGGCCAGGGATACTCATCTTCAATGGCCGCTCAGCAGTCAATGGCAAAGCCCTCATCCTCAATGATGCCCCAGCGTCCAGCACAGAGCCACGGTGTCAACCACTACTACATGACGCCTATGGCATCTTCCTCCGCAAGCCACTACATCAGCAGGCACATGTCGATGTACGCATCTACCTCTGCCTCGATGCCCTACTCTGCATCGGCAACCCCCTCCGCCCGTGCTGGTCGCGTCCACGGCCTAAACCATGCCGTCCACGCACCCCACCCGCACGAGGGCTTCGCCGCTCCAGCCGGTATCCCCAAAGCCGGTGACTCCGTAAGCTACAACGGAGCCACTACAAAGCACGGTGGCTACCACGGTGGAAACGGTAACGGATTCACCCAGACACACGGAGATGATTCAAGCAGCGATGGAACTCCCCCGTTGATGATGAGTCCTCAGCGTGGAACTGGAAGTGCTACTCCTACTACGCCTGAGTTCGAGCATGTTCCGGCCAACGTCGATGAGAATATCGCTCCTATCCCTAACTCTGCGCCTGGTGGCCAGAACATTGCGCCAATTGGTAACCCCATGGCTCCTGGTTCCAATGTCGCGCCTGTTCTTCCTCAGAAGTCGCACGGTGTTGATGAGGGAAATGGGTTCTGTCTGGGACAGTGCTATGAGACTCCTGCTCAGGCTAAGTGTGCCAAGCCATACGTAAGTGTGATAACTCGGGCTGGGATGGATGTTCTGAATTGGTGAAGCTAACCGAGGTTATCTAGTCTTCGCCTGTTTACAATGATGGGGCAGGTTGCTACACATGCTGTATTACTTCGCCTGACTTTTAAGCTTGTTAGACCGAGCTTAGGTTTACCTGCCTTGATTTGGGGTTTGGATTTCAGTTGGAGAGTCAAATGGTATCTATGCTAGTTGATGACGTACTTTGTATTCAAGTTGCCCCCGAGATTTTTTTTTTTCACTCATGCCAGTTTTGGTTATCTTGGTTGGATGGTAACAATCTCTCCCATCCGGTGTTCCAGGTCTACCCCAGTTCGGGGCGTTTCCTGGTTTTAGTAAGGTGGCGGGGGTGATTTGCTGTATTTCTTTTGGATATGTTGTTTTACACTTGGTTGAACTTGAGTGTTGTTTTTACTCCGATATCTGTTTCCTTTCTGGGGACGTTGGTTTCCATTTCAATTCTACAATCTTATTCTTATCTTTGAATGTTCCGATGTTTATCTCATCCCCATGGGGTAACCACTGAGTAAATATTGTGTTTCATCGGAACCAATTGCCAAAATGGTTCCTTCCCGTTTAGGAGTAGCTCGGATGTATACACCCTAGCTGTGGCGATATAGTACGTAGACACAATATTTAGCCTATCAAGCACGTCAATAGATTCCGATCGTAATGTAACTCAGTTTACCAAGAGCAGAATATTCAGAATCCGAATTGAATGTATAGTTGTTGCAGTCATTATAATCTATTTGCTACTAGCCAAATCAAAGATCAAGTTCCATCTAGCAAATCCATAAAAATTATCTCCTCACGCTCAGAGGGATACATCAAGTAAATAAGGCTAAAACAGAAACCGATAGCCGGTTTCATCCAAGAAAGGAATTTTCGTATATCCATCAAGCCGAACGAACACGCGCGGACCCGCCGCCACGCACCATCGAAATCGGCGCCGTCTTCTGGGCACGCTCATGCGCATCCTCCCAGACATCGGTACTATCAACAACCTCAACGGGAACATCATCGTGACCCATGTGCGGGACAACGAGATCAACACCCTTGCTCTTGTGAGCAGCAGTCATACTTCCGAAGTACGGGTTGTGACGCGGAGGCAAGGGGCGCTGAGCCGGTCCAGACGCAACCTCGTACATACTTCCGAGTTCATCGGAGGCCGTGCTGCTGAAAGAGCTGGCGACGGTGGACGGGGTGTGCGTAAGCGATGGCACGTGGGCTCCGGTTGCTCCGGCCCCGCCGACTAGAGCGGGGAGGCTGGCGCTGCTGCGGGCAGCACGACGGGCTAAGAGGGGCTCGTTGCCACCGTGGAACTTGGAGAGATAGTTCCAGGCATCGGAAGATGCCAGGGAGGTGGATGACCGGGTAGACAGTAATACTGGCTTCCATTCGGTGGGGTCAAGATCTGACTTGCCATCGTGCATGTAGTCGGGTATCCTGATGCCCGGGATAGGGCGAGTAGGCGTCATTGGAGCAACGATAGTGCGTGGGGAGAGAGGGGGAGAGTGAGGAGGAGTTGTGGTGATTGAGGACATGTTGGTCATTGAGGGCATTGAGGCGGAGAGAGGTTTGCAAGAGTCTTTGCGGCGACAGCTGGATGAGAATTAGTTTGATGTTTTCGAGTATATTATTAAAATAGTGTGTTATAGGAGGCGCAATGGCAAAGTGTAAGATGGGTGGACAATGACCTATAAATAGGACACAATAGGAGAACTGAAACATGGCACGTACCTTTCACTGCAGTAGAGGATAGAGTTGTTTGGGACGGTGATTTGGTTCTCGCACATGGCACTGTGGATGGGTTAGCCTTCCATTTAAAAAAAAATTCAAAATTCTATACAACAGTCCGATGACGGCAATTGGCATGCAAGGACAAGAAACCCCTGCAGGGGCCACTGATAACGAGTCTTTTGCAAACCCAATTTTTGAAAGAAAACAATCAAAACTTACCAGAAGTTGAGGAAACTGGCCGCCATGTCGAATTCGTCGTCGTCCTTTGCTCCCCGAGAATGTCCCGAGCCAGCACCCAACTTGGAGATGGAGACGTTGACTGTTGATGTGCCTCTCCGGTGTAAACCTGGACGAGAGGACTTGGACTTGGTATGGGGAACAGAAGGAGAACGACGGTGAGAAGTTGACTGAGTCATATGGATGGCGGTGAAGCCGAATGGCTTCTTTTCAAATGCCTCACTATCTTATCTTGTGTACCTTGCGCCCTGGACTGGAAGTGGAGTCCGGATATGAAAGGGGAGCACGAGTGAGGGATTATCTTGTTGACCGCTCAGGAATTTCGGATTGATGCAGGATGATTTTTATTTTCCTTGATTTGGGGAATTTTGCACTTTTTCTTTTTTCTCTCTTTGGGATTCGGCAAATATGTATGTTCTCTAGGAAACACAAGAGGGGGCTGATAAGGCTGGTCAGTCTGTGTCACTTTTTCTGGCGAGAATTGACCGGGGGAGACGATTATCATCCGGTGAGTGGGGTAAAGATAAGGGCTGCAGCCAACGAGAGAGGTGGAAATGACATACCGATCGAAAGTTTATGGATGGTGCGATAGGATGCTGATAGGGGGCAAACTAAAAACCACTTAATATGAAAGAGGGTTTATCAAGGTTATGTTGGAGAAATGAAATGGGGAAAAGACCTTGGGGACCTCGAGTATAAATATCCGGAGAGCAAGAACGTGCTCGCGTTCTAGACTTCGGATGATCTGCCCTGGTTCCCCCCCACTTTCTCTCCTCCAAGGTTCACTTGGTACACGCAATGTGTCCAGACTTGGATGACTCAGTCTCCGCAAACAGTGGTGTCATAGCTTTTTTTTTTCTCTTTATTCAATTTCTATTTGTTCCTATATTTAACCCAGTGGAACTCCATAGACACACACATTGATTCTTTTTCTTCTCATTCTAGGGCTTCCTAAGCAATCTAGAATATCGAGTACGAAAGAAGTACCCATACAATCTTTGTGTACGCACGAGCTTCAGATCCAGTCTAGAACCTCTAGTAGCGCCCGTGCCCTATCGATACGCAGTTCTGCAGCCCAGTTTCCCGGTTTGTGTGCTGAGCCTGCATAGGGCAGGGAGCCAATCTCCGGAGGGGTCGGATCTGGCGTGATCGAGGGGTTATCACGTAGCTAGATACACTTTCCACACAGGAACACCTCATACCAAATATCAATAGACAAATTCCCACACACCATCATGCCATAAATTCAATCTACAATGCTCTAGTAGAATCACATTCCATCCAAATGACGACGACTATGGCGTGCCAGACTCGGAAGCACCTTTGTACGAAAATAGATCGGCGTTCTCGAACCCCCAGAACAATTCTTTCTCCACTCTCACTGTGACACACCCTTGACACGTCGAGTCCGTGCTTGGATGCTTGGCAGGGTGCGTGTTGCTTGGCCACCATATCCACATGATAAGAATTCTAGACTCGGGAGCCCTGTCAATCAGATTCTGCAGAGAAGCGTGTACAAACCCTTCAGGTAGTCTGGATCATGCTAATTGTCGATCTTACGTTGATCTGTTTCGGGTCGCTGGATCTGTCTGGGGCTGCGGAGTCATTATGGAGAAGACTCCGTAGTGTTGCCTAAACTTGCCTGAGATCTAAGACGTCAAAACAAACCAAACTCTCGAAACAGGGTGGAACCTAGAGGGTCAATTAAAAATCAAGGTGTGGAAAAACATACGTTGCGTCACCGTACGTTTCCATGTACAGTAGCTATAGTGTGTACGCAACTCAAAATTCTGTTGTGGAGTGGAAATTTTTCTATGAGTCGTGTGTCACGTCAGATCTAGTTTTCAGAGTTTTCTTTGTATACGGAATTGTTTTGACTCCCGTTGTCTTCCGTTGCCGCCCAGGGGGGAACCTTTTCCCTCGAGACCACTTTACCTAATGGGTCTGGGAGCTTCAAGAATTCCCTTGGTCAGCGATGGAGTCCTCCATCGAATTGACCAGTTAAGGGGTTTCCAGAGACAAAGTTTTCAAACCACCATAAGTCTATGATTCAATGTGGAGTAGAATGATGTTGACAATTGAGCTTGTTTCGGTAGCGTGTTTGGATTACATTGGATTGGGTATCTATACAGTATGACGTATCGTACAACTTTTCATTTTCACTCACTCTCGCCGACTCAGATCCACGGCTTCACCGATCTATATCCATCGGCTCGGCGGAAGTAGTAGTGGTCTTTGCTGGTTCCGCCTTGTCCACGGACTCGGCCGGTGTTTGCTCCTTGTCATGGTCGTCCGCGCCCTTCTCCTTCCCTAAGAATCGGGCTGGCACACCGCGGGCAGCGGTTTCTGCTGGTCCTACGAAACAACCTAGCATGGCACTCCAGATGTACCCTTTGGATATAAGATTTCGGATTTGCCCATATGCGAAAGAATTGGCATAAGGGAGAGAGGTTTCGGGATCCCGATAGCGAGATGGTAATGACGTGATGACACACAAAGAGGATGAGATTTCTGGAAAAATAATTAGTTAGGCCAATTACCTTCAAAATCGGAGAGACACGTACTGGCTAATCGCGCAGGCCGCCTGGCATTGAAATAAATGCTGTATTTCTTGCTGTGCGCGGTCTTGTCATCAAAATTCTCGAGGATCGTCAAGTTGCGCCCCGTGTACTCGATGATTGGTGGCGGCAACGGGGCCTCAGGTTGGGCTGGTGTTTCATTAATTGCAGGCGGTTGGACACCTTCTAAAGCAGGGACACCAGGGCCTTCGAGTGCATTAATCTCGGGTGGCGCGGGCAGGGCTGCTGCATTAGCCGGGGCTTGAGGGGCTTGAGGGGTCTGCGTCTGAGGGGCCAATGGTGTGGTCACAGACGTGGCCGCTTGGGTATCCTGCCCCGCCAAGGGTCCTGATACACTGGAAGTTTTGGTCTGGGCTACTTCTGAAGCCGTTGGTGTGTCTGTGCTTATAGAGGGAGGGTTGGCATGGGTGTTGGTTGGCTCGCCCGCCTTGGGCTCTGGCTTATCTATATCCATGGCATCCGCATCATTCGTAGACGGCAACTTTGCCGGCTCATCAGATGATGAGATCTGGGAAGTGGTACCAGGGTCACGTCGAGTCACGATCTCCACGACAGGCAAGGGGTATCCTTGGGAGGATTTCCGCGGAGGTTCTGATGGTGTGTTGGCATCCCCCAGTTTCTGCTCCGGTTCTGGTTCTTTATCGACACCTTTCTCTTCCTTTTCTTGATCGACGGCGGGGGCTGCTATTGAAACTGTTGACTGTTTGGGAGAGATTTGCTCCGGGGCTTTGTCGTCTGGTTTGTCGGGCTGGTTGACAGATTCGGAGGCTGTGGTGGCTTCGGGGGCTGTTGGAGCTAACGTCCCGTCAGGCTGAGATGGTGTGTTGGTAGTTTCAGCAGGCGCAAGAGTAGGAGCTATAGGAGCAGATGAGGCATCGATAGGAGGCACAGTCCCTGGAGCGATGCTAATGCCCTGGGTTTCCGCAGGTTTCTCTGCCTTCTCTGCCTTCTCTGCCTTCTCTGCCTTCTCCTCCTTTTCCGTCTTTTTCTTCTTGGGCACCTCTTTGTCCTTGATCTTGATATCCGCTTGGCCCACTCGTGTGAGATTTCCATTTACCCACGTAGCCAATCCACTCCAGTAAGACATGACCGGTCCATCCAGGCGGCGGTTCTGAAGGGCCTCGATCTTCGCCCGTCGTTCGTCTGCCTTTCTTTTTTCTGCTTGTTCCCATCGGTTCAAACTCTTGCTGTTGGTTCGCTCAATCCGTTCAGCTACCGCCAAATGATCCTCTTGTGTCATCTGTTTTGGCTTAAGGTGGGCCTTGCGTTTCTCTGCCTCCTTCATGGTCGCAATTATACGGACTCTCTTCTCCTGGCTGTCTTTGAGACGAGCATGCGTCATTTCCTTATTGACCATTGTCTGTCGTCGCGACGACGATCGTGTCGGACCATCTTCCACGGTCGGGAGCCACGAGATCCGCTCAGACTTCTTCTTGGGGCGGGGAGGTGCTGGGATTGTAGTTGTAGCGGTGGGATCGATCTTGACGCGCTTTCGTAGGGTTTGGAAGCGGAGGTCGTTTTGTGTGCGGCGCTTCTTGCGTTCTGTCTTTTGTAGTTCCTTCTCGCCTTCGTAGTCGTTGTTCGCATTGGGGCCCTGGTCATCCTCGTCGTCTGATGAGGAGTCCAGCCCCATTTCATCTTCTTCAGCCCCATCCTCCATGGCAAATTCATTATCATCTTCCACCTCCTCAAAGAGTAATGTCAGGTCATCGTCTTCGGCGGCGGCGGCATCGATGAGGGCAGACATGTGCCGACCAGCAGTGCTTCGCTTTGCGCGTCCTAATACCAGAGACTCTGGCAGCACTTCTGCTTCCTCCTCCTCCGAGGACTGCATTGTCGAGTCCGGGTCAGTTTCCAGGATGTCGGCCATGATGAGGTGGTAATGGGTCGAAGATTATGATGTATGGACCGAATCGTGCGGTCGACACGGGAGATTCAATTTAAGACGCGACCGGGAGATTCCTCCGCGGCGCTAAATGAAGATCAAGTGTGGCGTGTGGCTGTATCGGTGCCTGGTTATACAGGCAACGAGATCAAAGTGTGCACGTGTCCAACTGTACAGGAACTGTAGCAGATTGACTAGCAGCTACATCAGTACATTGGCGAGTAGGTTTAGAGGGTTAAGACCGAACTCCTCCCAGGGACTAAACCATCTTCTACTGACACTTAAAACTCTTCCGGTTGGTCACCACTCTATCGGGTTCGGTGCCTGCACATCTCTCCCGGTCGTTCCGTATCGGTGCTAAACCCGACTTCTTGCTTAAAGCTTGGCAGGCTCAGGAGTCTTCTACATTGCTTTGTATAATCTGCACGACATGGAGGTTTAACCTAGCATTGATCACACAGCCAGTGATCCAATGATGACCAATCCGTCCCAAGCGCCCGAGATCTAGGACACGTACCTGACCCATCCCTTGCGGCGCACCACTTAGAACCAATCTTTCAACTTGTTTCGGACCTGCACCATATAACCCAAGTCCCCTTGCATGACCAATTGCATCACTCCGTTCCATCACAGTAAATCTCCATGAATCTGGGTGTCTTCACATTTGAGACTGGAGAGACATGACGCAGCGAAATGCGGGGCTTTGGGTGGTTCCCACTGGTCTTCACCATGGCATGCCATATGTTGTACTCCGTAGAAAGGGAAAAACACCACTTTTATGACAGGGCGCTTTCTGATACTGATGACAAGGGGATCACCGAACGGGCCCCCATCGTTTCAGATGTGATGTACTCTGTAGTATTTCCCCCAGAGTTTATAATGGTTCCCCCGGCAGACACCTAAAAATTTGGGTCTCCAGAAATGACATCGATGGGGCTGTGTTCCATTGCCGATTTCCGGTATGATGTTGTGTACAGATTTAGATAGTAGAAAAACAAACCATGAACCGTAGAATATGATCATGGCTCATTAGATTGTTTACAATAGTGAACATTGAGGCTCATGCATCAGAGAACAATTGGATTGTGAGTCAAATAGGGCAGATGAAGCTGAAGGAGGACACACTCCACCAACCACAAACTCCCTCGAGCATCCGGATCTCCCCCAACATCTTCTCTTCCCTTCTTCCACCCTTCTCTCTCTTCTCACCTCCACCTTTCTTCCCTCTCTTTCTTTTATTACCTTTGTATTCTTCCCTCTGCATTGTATGCGATTTGTCTTCGGTAATTTCATCTCCCTTCCGTGATTTGCCTCCTGGAGCCGCGCAAACTAACGTGCTTCTCCAGCCACCTCGATCCCTTCCCCCGTTGATCATCCCGTCGGCTTTTAGTCCTCACTTGACGCTCATTTGTGTCTGGGCTACTTTTCCACCCCAATTTTATGCATCTCCCTTGGGCGCACTGGAGGTGATTGAACTGAGGATCTTGATTCCAACCGCTTGATTCCATCGTTTTTTTTTGGTCATCATTCACCCCACAGTGAACGTTGGCAGTCTGTTACCTGGACTTTTTTTTTTTCTCGGTCAGTGATCTCGTTCTGGTATGTCATATGGAACAGCATCGGCCCATCTCCACATCGGACAGTTCACCTTTCTACTAAGCTGAAAGTGCTTTGTCAACCCCTCCCCCGTTTCCGCGCCCCGATGATCCAAATATGTACACTTGGAGAAGCCTCAACTGACTTTCATATTTCTTCGGCACAGAGGTTTTTTTTCATCTCATAAACAACCTCATTGAGTCTCACCGACTTCTTCTCTTCAAAAACCCTTCTTTCCATTCCATATCCACCACATGGTGCAGGCGACGCACACGCGGTTATAAGCAGGAAACCCATATCCGAGTATTAACTCTGTCTGTCCCTTTCGGTATCTGTCTTGGGATAAATAGAGTGACAGGAGATAAAGCGATCAACTTACTGTGGGGCATTCAACACCATAATGTTACCGGTTTCGCGACCCGAAGGCCAGATGAGTTTCAACTACATTCCGACCTCCCAGCCCATGTCCGGGACCTCGACAGGACGCAGCTCACCTAGCGACTTGGCTGGATCCGGAACGGTGAAGGCACCCTTTGGCCCCCCCGGGTCCATTGGTGCTGCGAGACTGGGGGCTGGATCCCCCTCGGAGTTGGGGGGACGCTTGTACCCCAAGCGGTAGGCACTCCTCAACAACAGAATGATGGGGAATATTCGAGCTGACCAAATGTCTTTGCCCTCTAGAGCCCGTGAGATCCAAGCGCAAGAAGGCGTGTCTCCTAATATCTGGGGCCCTCCGACCAGTGGCCATTCCACCCCGCTTCGTGAGAACATCCCCGAATCACCCAGCCAGGATAGTTTCCCCGACCTGATTCCTACTTCCAATGTGTCCATGTCTGGCTCCGGCCGCAGGGCTCGAGCTGGGACAGTGCCTTCCCGATTCCCACCGATGGCGACTCTCAGTGAAATGGACCTTCAGCAGCCATTCATCTCGCAAACCTCCCGGCCCACACCATCTACCAGTCCATTCCGCCCCCCGGGTGTCTCTGGGATTGATACGGGCGCGCAAGTTGCCAGCTCGGGTGCACCCAACCCGGCCTTGTTGTCCCGTCTTCGAGCTGGCTCGATGCCGCAAAGGAGCGGTTTGCTTGGATCAGGCAATCCTTTCGGCTCGTCACTGTTCACTTCGGCGTGGGGAACTGGTCGCGATCGTGCTTCAACCTTGACTAGTATTCGATCTTCAGAAGACCCAACTTCACCCAGTCATTCTTCGTTCTCGCGGGATGGGCTCACGGACTCTGATAGAACTCTGGATTACCTTGGTCTTGCCGAGACTCCCCAGTCCGCACGGGCGTCTCTTGCACGGCCATCGATGGAAGCTCTCTTGCAGCAGCAGCAACAGCAGCAACAGCACGCGCCAGGATTGCCAGGACTTTTTGACATGGCAATGATGAAAAGCAACAACCGCTTCCGTTCTTATTCCGTTAATGCCAAAGAGAAGTATGCGGATGACGAAGACATGGAATATGAAAGTCGCTACTCCCAGCTTCCTTCGGGAACTCTCACGCCATCTGCCGCTGCGACAGCTGCTCAACTAGCCGCAACGCAGGCCCAAATCCACCAGCACAATCTGGCTGTCCAGGCTTTTGCTTCTCATGCTTCCGTTAGCCGGCCTCGAGCCCGGACTGCCGGCATTCTAGAGGCGCCCCCTACCCGATCATCCATTCGTAATTACCTCGCGACTCCCTCGCGTCTGGACAATTCATTCAATGCCGAGGATCTCATTGGGGAGAATGATTACGATGAGTTGTCTGAGTCTGTCCTAGGGTTACAACTAGGTGCAAACGCCGTTGCGATGGGTATGCGGGCAACGGGTGAGATGGCAGATGAGAACAACCAAGATGGACCTACTCGAGCGCTGTGGATTGGCAGTATTCCCGTGTCGACAACTGTCACTTCCCTTGAAGCCATCTTCGGTGTGTACGGAAAAATTGAGTCTACTCGTGTCTTGACTCACAAGAATTGTGGATTTGTCAACTTTGAGCGTCTGGAAAGTGCAGTACAGGCGAGGTCGGTTCTGAATGGCAAAGAGATCTTCCCAGGCGCAGGACCTGTCCGAATCGGTTATGCCAAGGTTCCTGGTGCTTCTGCGACAGGCACTCCTGGTGCAAATGGTATCCAGTCATCCCCAACCCCCGATTCCACTTTCAAGTCCAACCTCGCGTCCGGTGATGGCCTGGATCGGGCAGAGACTGGCTCAGTTCCCCAGATTCCCGCCCTCAATGATCTTCTTCCTGAGATGGTGGACATTGTCCAGGAGTTTGGGGCCAACGAGGATGACACACACAACATCACAAACATCATTCAAAGTGCTATCTCTTTCCAAAACTATGAGGACGAACTTCCTCCCGTCCTTGAGCCGAGCCAGACTCGGATGTTTGATGCTCCTCGTCTCCGTGACATTCGCAAGCGAATCGACGCTAATACTTGCTCCATTCAAGAGATTGAAGAAACTGCTGGCGCAATGCTTCCTGAAATTGCAGAGCTGGCTTCTGATTACCTGGGTAATACCGTCGTTCAAAAGCTCTTTGAGTTCTGCTCCGAGTCCACCAAAGAACAGATGCTTTCCCACATTGCGCCTCATCTTGCGGAAATCGGTGTCCACAAGAATGGAACTTGGGCTGCACAAAAAATCATTGATGTTGCCAAGACCCCTACCCAGATGAACATGATTGTTGACGCACTTCGTCCATACACTGTTCCACTCTTCCTTGATCAATACGGCAACTATGTGCTCCAATGCTGCTTGCGGTTTGGTGCTCCTTACAACAATTTTATCTTTGAGACTATGCTTAGTCGGATGTGGGAGGTTGCTCAGGGCCGATTCGGCGCCCGAGCCATGCGCGCTTGCTTGGAAAGCCACCTTGCAACAAAGGACCAGCAACGGACTCTTGCTGCAGCCATTGCACTTCACACAGTGCAGCTGGTGACCAATGCCAATGGGGCTCTTCTGCTCACTTGGTTCCTTGACACCTGCAACTTCCCCCGCCGTCGGACTGTTCTTGCTCCAAGACTTGTTCCTCATCTTGTACACCTTTGCACCCACAAGGTAGCCTACCTCACAGTTCTCAAGGTCATCAACCAGCGTAATGAGGCCGAGGCCAGAGACATCATTCTGAAGGCCTTGTTCTTCAGCCCTGGTGACGAAGTCTTGGAGAAGATTTTGAGTGACCAGACTTCCGGTGCGACCTTGATTTTCAAGGTTTTGACCACTCCGTTCTTTGAGGAGTCCATGCGTGCGGAAGTAGTTAAGAACGTTGCAAAGGTTTTGACAAAATTGAAGGCCTCTCCTAGCCAGGGATACAAACGCCTGATGGATGAAGTTGGCCTCTCCTCGCGTGGAACCGGCCGTGAACATCATCATGGACGGGAGCACGGCGCAAGCCACTCTTCTACCCCTGAGAAGCCCCAACAACGTCAATCCTCCCGACACGGAAGTGCCAACTACCCCTCCCAGCCTCCTATGGAAAGACAGTACAGTGGACAGTTCCCTGACTCCCGCCCTTTCCCTGCCGACCATAACAATGCCCCGCAACTTGATCCATACACCAGCAATGGCAACAACGGGTTCACGAACCCTTTGAACGGTCTTGGTGGTGGTGCTGGATTACCGGATCATGTGGCCCAGTTTTCTCAGCAGCAGTACCAAAACTACCTCCAAGGACGGGGAGTGTCTCCTAGTGGCTTTTACGGGACCAATGGAACCAACCTCGCGTACTCGCCGTCAGTGGAGCACTTGCGATCTATTCAAAACCCGCAGGCGTCGCCGTTGTCAGCAGGGCCCATCCCCATGGGCGGTCTGTCCAACTACCCTTCCCAACAGTACAGCCCTGTGATGCCTCCTGCTCAGGTCTACCCATACCCTCCGCAGTACTACCAGCAGCCGCAGTCTGTCCAGGGACAGTCTAGCGGAGGCCGACGTGGACGGGTGAGTTCTTTTTACGATGCCTAGGCAAACCCGCCATGACAGTGGCTAATACTTCATTTCAGCGTTGATTTTCGCATATGATTTTTTTAATCAAATCTTCCCTGCTTTCATCTACCTGTACAAATTCATTCCGTGTTTTATTTCTTTGGCCATCGTATCATGGAGATTAAGCGGGTTCTCTAGCTTTGTATTGTGAAGCCATGTTTCTCCCGCCTGATCGGACGCTGGATCGCCGGCAGGGCAGCAAGGATATGGCTGAGGAATTTGGGGCTTGGGATAAAAAGTGCCCGGTGTCTGGGAGGACCTGGTGTCTGGGAGACACATTCAAGTATCTTCATGGAGACGAGCATTTCTTCTTTTTTTTTTTCAAATGACATGTATCTTCTGATCTGATGATCCTTTTTCTGTATGATTTGGGCTAAACTGCAGATTGTTTGGTTTGCGCTGTTTCCAATGGAATTCTTCAGCTGCACTGAGAGTTGTATTCGTTGTAAAATGTAGAATATAGATCGCATGATCTGCCCATCCCGCCCGCATCGATGCTTAAATCCCTAACCCCGGCTATCCGCCATCTGAACCTAAACATACCTCTGCTGAAAATGGTCAATTCCCCATATAACCCCTCCATACTCTTTCATAACAATGAAAACACGGTCTTTCTCGTTGACATCCCAGAATCTATTGCCCAAGCACAAGAATTGTTGCAGGCCACGTCTACACCAGGTCAAGATGAATGCGTACCAACAGGGCAGACTTTTACCATATCAAATGAAGGGAATAGGAGGCACAAAATACAAAAGAGGTGTCCTATCTCTACCGTCGCTCTGAATATGCCGTACCCATCTTCCACGGAGCCAAAAACAGATTCTGCGCGCGCAAAAGTTCTGTCTAGAACATCGCTGTCCGAGCAGCGATATCATGGTAATTTTATCCAGCCACTTGTGGCGAACGCGTTAGATGATTTACGGGCCAGTTATTCGCCATCTGACTCGCAATGGTGTCTTCCCAGAGCTGTTCTTGATGAAACAGCGCGCGGAAAGGAAGCATCGGATATCTCTGATCCGCCTTCAAAGAAACGGAAACTAGAGCAACCACAGGGTGGGCATTGGTCCCTATCGAATCAGTCAGGAGAAATGGGGAATTCTTTATGGACCACTGCACCGCCTACGATCCTTTCATCGACTTCTCTCAACATATTCAGCTCTACATCAGAGCTTGAAGGTGTGGTGAAAAATCCATCCGCAGACGAGGCTGTATTATCAATCAGTGCTGTTGGACACGATGGGGTGCATTATCCTTCAGAATACATCATCCCGCCTCGATCTGCCTTTGTGCTTTGCAACCTACCGCTATCACAGCCAGAACCCCTGGAGACACCTATTCCCGGGTTACCTAGCAGTCAGCGTTTCAATCTGATGCTCTTTGACCCACCCTGGCCAAATCGCTCTGTTCGGCGAAGTAGAGGGTATCAAACTCATTCTTACAACGAAATGGATATCTTGAGTCAGCGACTTCAGGACATCTTACGTGTCCATTCCTACCGTTCACTTGATGATTTCTCAGAAAATTCAGCTACGAGTACAGACACAATTACGGCTCCAGAAGCTCAAGAACAGGTTTCCCAAGACGTTTTTGCAGCCATCTGGATCACCAACTCTGAAAAAGCTCGCAAAGTCGCCTATGAAGCTTTGCTAGCTTCTGGGTTCCGTATCCATGAGGAATGGATTTGGATCAAGATCACTGCTGATGGACAGGCGGTGTGTCCGTTGAATGGGGTTTGGCGAAAGCCATACGAAATTCTTGTCATAGGGCGGAAAGATCCGACTTCAGTAGTAGCAGACCTTGGCGATGCGACATCGCGGAGAAATGCAGATACTGCCGATCTGCTCGATGTTGACCCGAGTACAATTACCAGAAGAGTGATTGCAGCTGTCCCGGATCTCCATTCGCGAAAGCCGAATCTGAAACCTGCATTTGAGCGGATATTGTTTGATTTTACGTCCGAATCTACTCGCAAGACTTATTCAGCGCTTGAGGTGTTTGCTCGGAGTTTAACTTCCGAGTGGTGGGCATGTGGGAATGAGGTAGTGAAGTTCAATGCCCGAGACTGTTGGGTTGAGCATGATGATTCGACCTGACCGACAATTCATCCCTTCCTTTAGGTGAGATATCATCATCCTGCAGTGTTATCCAGCATGCGGTTAAGGGATCTTATCAGGTTTCAGAAACGCCTAAGCTAAGGCCTGAGCGCCGGCTACGGAGCCCAATCAAATGCCGACGGGCCAGGTGTGATTCAGACGCGGAAATTCTCCGGCAGCTTACAAAGGCATAATTGTTCAGCAAAAGTTGCGGTGACAGTAAAACTGCCGGCCGCTATTTAGAGGAATTTAGTAGGGAAAACGTACATAAAGTTCTAATCAGTGACCCACTTGGCGGGCAAGACGAGGCTACGACGTATATCGCCCCCTGGAAAATCCCGAGGGCTAATTTCTTAGAAGCTGTTCCTAGCTCGTAATCTCTTCACTTCCTTCACCTGTCGCCTTGAAGTGAGGTTGTAAACTGCGACATGGTTTCCCAATCCAATGACTATGCAGATCAGGAAAAAGGCCCCGAGGTCACACTGGCCGCTAACGAGCAATTGAGCCATGCGCAACGACCCAAATGCTTCAACTCAACCCTCCAGGAATGTCTCTTCGTTCTGACAGCCACCATGGCCATCGGCCAGCAGTCTTTTTTCCAAGGCTGCATTGTTGGCGTGACTGCATCAATCGGATCTGATCTGAATATGAATTCTGCTGAAATCACCTGGATCAATGCCGGCGCCTCGTATGTGCATTTTTTTTAACTATATACATCTCAATAACACCATCCCCTATGTTAATTGAAAGAAGAAAAAAACACATTTGCTCAAGTCTTTCTTCGCATCTTCTTCGCGCCAGAATTCGCTAACCAAGCTCCCTTCACAGTCTCAGCAGCGGTGCCTTCCTACTGACATTTGGCAAACTAGCCGATATGTTCGGCCGGAAAGTGCTTTTCATCATTGGCATGGGTGGTTTCACCATCTCCCTACTAATCGCCGGCTTCGCCACAAATGCTATCTACATGGACGTTTTCTCCGGTATCTTGGGTCTATTCGCAGCCGCCGTGGTTCCCCCGGCAGTTGGTACCCTAGGAGCCGTGTACGAGAAGCCATCGAAGCGCAAGAATCGCGCGTTCGCTTGCTTCAGTGCCGGAAATCCGCTTGGTTTTGTAGGTGGCATGATTATTTCAGGCGTTGCGTCAAATGAGTATAACTGGCGTGCCTCCTTTTGGGCTCTTGCTGTTGTTTATGCCATCTTTACAGCGTTGACTGTGTGGACGGTTCCTCCTGATGGATTTGCGAGGACGCCAATTAGCGTTGAGGCATTCAAGAAGTTTGATCTTCTCGGTACGGCCTTGGTGATTGTTGGGTTCGCGTTCTTCTCTAGCTCTCTTTCGTACGTTGGAACCTTCTCTTTTGGATACACCCTGAATACCGATGGAGCTTTTGCTAATACTTGGATAGACTTGCTGGAGATGCACCAGATGGCTGGAAAACAGGGTATGTTCTTGCCCTTTTCATCGTGGGTTTCTTCCTGCTTGTCGCCTTTCTGTGGTGGCAGTCGATCACAGCAACCCCCCTGATGCCACTATGGGTCTGGAAAGATCGCAACTTCGCCCTGGTATGTTATACCCCACAATATCAATAGAAAAATAAAATAAAAAAAAAGGAAAATCAACGCTAACTCTCTCCGCAGCTCATGGCAATCTTTTGCCTTGGCTTCATGGGCTTTTCTGCTGTCACTTTTTACCTGTCCCTCTATCTGCAAAATGTTAAACATCTCACCGCACTGGAGATCACTGCACGATTAATGCCTATGGTTGTCAGCGGTGTCACGGTGAATGTCGTATGTGGCCTGATCTTACACCGTGTTAGCAACAGCTTGTTGACAGGGATCGGTGCACTGGCATATACCGCCTCGTTCCTGATCTTGAGCTTCATGAAGGAAGATGCCATCTACTGGGAATACATATTCCCCGCTCTGATACTTGTGGTCGTTGGTGCAGACATTCAGTTCAACGTTACAAATGTATGTCTTCTACCGTCTCCATCACTTTTCACACCTTAATTTCTGGTGGCTAACGAATACGTCGTTCTAGATGTACGTCATGTCGTCACTCCCATCTGACCAGCAATCAATTGCCGGTGGAATTTTCAACACAGTCAGCAAACTATGCAACAACCTAGGCCTTGGCATCGCTACCTCCGTCGAAAGCGCGATGGCTAATCAGATGACTGCTTCTACGCCTGCTATCAGACCCTATCTGACTGCCTATTGGTTTGCTGCGGCAGCGGCTGGTGCTTCCCTTTTCATGGTGCCTTTCTTGACGTTGGGAACTCAGGGAGGTGATGCACCCACTGAGATGGGGGATGAGAGTGTGAATGAGCTAGCAGAGCAAAAAGCTATTACCGATGTTAGCTCTGCGCCTGTGGCTCCTGGAACGGAGATTCTCTCAGAGGCTCCAGCCTTGGAGGTTGGAGTAAAGCATAATTGAGGGGAATTTAGGTATGGGTGGTCAAGACCATCGGCCCTAGGAATTTTAGAGGATACAAACAAAAACCAATAGATAATGTGAATACCATTTGGAATACAGATACAGGGGCTCTAGAAGCTGGAATCAACTGTACATCTTTGACTGTCCCTCGAGCTCTCTCACGTCCAATTGCCTTCAAAAGCCAGCGGCCTAGTCCCATCAGCGAAACCACTCAGTCTATGTGAACAACACAAATAGCCCCCACACCACAAAAAAAGCCCAAAGGACTAGCAAAAATCTAAACACCTAATCAAAAACAGGCCCCAAACTAACAAGGCTAAATCTCAAATCCGGATTCCCGCCCTCGGCCTCCATCTTCAAAAACCTCCTAACACCCAATCCCAGCGCCGTCTCACTCAACGCATCCTCATCAGGCCCAAGTTTCCCCCTGGCCAAAGGTCCCTTCCTCCTCCCATCAAGCTCCCAAAGCGTATCCCCAACCTTTACAAACGCCACAAAATGCAAATCAACATTATCCTCCGCCTGCGGCGCAGCCGTATCCCCCAATTTCGCCGCATCCGCATGCGCACTCTCAAGCGCCTTACTCTCGTAAAGCAGATCCGCCCGACGAGCAGGCTCTAGATCCTGCGCCTGGGTAAGAAGCACATCGAGATCCGAGCCGGGGATAACGTGGGACCGGGGCTCGCCGTTTGAGACGGCATGTAGAAGGCCGATTAGCCCGCATGCGTTGCGAATTGTTTGTTTGAACCATGTTACAGGTTCCGAAGGGCCGTGGCCTGTGTATTCTGGTAGGGAGCTATCTTCCTTCCTGCGGGATTCTTCGTAAGTTGGGGAGACGGGGAAGACGAGGAGAAGGGCGTGGGAGGTGCGGGGGACGAAGGCTATGAGGTCTGGCTCGTCGATTGAGAATACGTCGGTGAAGCCTAGGGTTGGTGGGAGACCTAGTTGGTGGACTAGGTGGGACATAACTTCCGGGTTGTTTTCTTTGCTTGGTTAGCTGTGCTGTGTTGCTTGGTGCGGGGTTGTGGTATGTACCGAGGGGCACGAAGGCCTTTTGGGTGTTTGGAACATCGGGGTTGTCAGCCATGACTGAGGACAGGCTTGTCAGCTTTGAGGGATTTTTAGATTGGAGATGGGTAGGTTAGAGGGTGTGAAGAAAGAGATTGTGGTTGTTTGCGGGGTTTGGCTTATCGGAGTTCTCCACATTAGCTCATCTATAAAAAGTGGGATCATGTGAATTCTCGTTGTCTCCTACGTAGCTAAATCTAACAAGTAACATGGAGATCAATCGTGCAAGGCTTTTTTCATGGTCACAAAGAGTCTGGCTCGACAACCTTGAGAGGCTGTGAAGAGGAAATGAGGATATAACATCATCTAATGATCGAGTTGTGTATCAAACTAAACTTTGACGGCTTAGATATCAATCAAAGCAATTAAGAAGGTACTTTTGTTTAAATACTATTCACTTCGTTCACAATTTTCATGCTGGTTTCTCTATATCCACATGTTTTAGACTGGCTTAGTCAAGTCTACTATCTAAATCAATACCTATACTCCGTTGGTTTGATCTTATTGTTCGTCTGCATTTCTAAGTTCTAGTCACTCCCATAATTCGAATTTCGTATACTTTGGTTTCGAACCAATGAACGAAAGATGCGTAGCCACTATTCCTTATGACCTCTGTATCGGGTTCTTCGAGGAAAGTAGGACCGAAGGACAGAACTGACCAAAATGATTGTTATTGTTCCTGTCGCTAGATCCAACAGATCCAGACAAACTCCATGGGTATATCTACCACTCAAAATGATCCAACCCCACAATCGCTTGCACAAGAGTCAATCACTCTTTTCTCTATTTCGCAGCATCTACCGGAGTTACATGCATCTAAA
The DNA here is from genome assembly GCF_028828015.1 of Penicillium pulvis. Classification (NCBI taxonomy): domain Eukaryota; kingdom Fungi; phylum Ascomycota; class Eurotiomycetes; order Eurotiales; family Aspergillaceae; genus Penicillium; species Penicillium pulvis. The sequence continues at coordinate 1,165,933 of NW_026643072.1, forward strand.
ATTCAGGGTTAGAACGTTGAGTCCAAAGACCACAAGACATGGAATACACATACTGTCTCCGCAAACCGCACCCACTCTTCTATGCCCTTCACGAACGTGTCGTCCGCCGCAGGCAGGAACTCGTGCTGCCATAAAATCATCTCGTCAAATGTACCCTGTGTCTCGAGAACCTTGACCGGCTCCTCGGGCCCATTCTCGAGGATCTCCACGTCCTCGCCCGTATCTGCTTGCTGAGAAGGCAAAATCCGATCCGTGGGCATTGCGATGACTCCTGTTGTAAGAAAGTACCTGCTTAGCCAATGTACTTCACAGTAGTCCGAAATTGGCGATGTTCACACCTTGATATCCCTCTGGAACCGTAACGCGTCGTCCGCGGAGTTTTCGCCCTCGGAAGTATGCATTCTGTGTGTTGTCTGATGGTCGTAATGGGTCAGCCGATTTGTACATTTCTGAGGTCCAGCCGAAGGGGAGAGGGTTGGGGCGTTCTGGGCATACCTTTTGCGTCTGTGACGGGCGTCCAAAACCGATCGCAGGACGCAATTGGGCCATCATGATGAATTTGGCAAGGGAGGATATTCGGTGTAAGGTGAGGAGCAGAGGATTCTTCTTTCTCTTGTGTCTTCGGCCCAGGGGCTGCTTGGAAGGCGTACATGTCTGACATTGTTGTGAGTTGAGTTGGAGTGCGTGGGTTCCAGTGATGGCGTGGTTGATTTGGCGCAGAGGCTGCTATATTAGTCTCAAGTCTTGTATCAAAAGATAATTGCAGCAGATAGCTAAATATAAAGTATCAATAGCGCCTCTGTGGGGTTGGTGATCAATGTTGAGGCTGGGTTTGCGGAGGTGAATTTGAAGCGCGTCGCGTTTCCGCGTTAAGTGGAATTGGGCGGAGCGGGATCTACTCTATGCAGAACTAGATCTTCGAATACCAACTACTCCTTAAAATTGTACTGATCGATTTGTTGCTTATAGTCACATTTGAATAGATATTCGAATTCTTGAAATTGATGCAAATTTGGGGTATACAAAATTTCTCTACAATAAGTACAGTTCTTGCGATGCCTCATGCTAATAGTCTCAGCATTACCGCTTGCGAGTGGTCTTCTTCTTTTTCTTCTTCTTGTCTCCCTTATCCTTCCCTTCCACAGGAGTCCTAACGGGCCACTTCTTCAGATGTTCCCGTTCAAAGGACTCCTTCTCTCGTCGGTACAATGCCATAGTCGCCCGGGCATCTTCTACCGAAGAGTGCGCACCTTCCTGAATTTTCAGTCCAAGATAATGCTCCGCCAGTACCTTCAGTCGCGGGGAACCACCACCAGCAATCTTCCGGTACTCGAGGTGCTTGCTAGTGTCTCGAATATCGCGCTTGGGGTGACCAAGCAGCAAAGCGTCTAGGTCGTTGCTCACGGCATGGCCGACTAGGATCCGACCATCCATGATCTCGGCAACTTCCTTCTGTACTGCTTCTAGATTCCGTGCCTCCACCATGTGTTTCGGGGCAATGCCACTGACATGAGTTCGCCAATCGGTAACCATCTCTTTAGGTCGTACATATGAATCATAAATTTGCTCGCCATTGAAATTGACGATACTGACGCGCGCAAGGACGGAGTCGTGGTCGGGGTTGGGGCCTACGCCAACCATCTCGCAATCCATGGCGATGAATTTTCCGAGCTCGGCCCTGGAGTAGACAGTGTGAGTGACATTTCGGGTGAACCAGTTGAAGGAGTGCAAGGCAGTACTCACGTTTTTGAACGGCCCTCATTCACCTTGGTACTCCGAGCATCAGCCGCAGGCTGCGCGGAGAAACCAGCACTAGATTTTCTGCGTAGAGAAGGAACTGAGTCCCCACCATCTGCGCTTTTAGATGCGTCGCCCATCCTCTGTAGTCTATAGGCACTCGGCGCCCGGTCTGTCTGTTTTTTGTCGGTAAACTTGTGCTTCTTGACAGGACCAGACCCCGAATCACGGTCTGAGGCTTTGCGTTTTGTGCCTGTAGTGGTAGATTGGCTATCCTTCTTCAGTGTCGCCTGTAGCTTCTTCCAATTGCTGGAGAGGCCGCTCATATTCATTCCGACGGTGAAATTATTGTATCAGGGCTTGGGCATGGTGAGGGGGATTGGAGATGGCTGATTGCCGTCAACTTTTTTTTCTGGCAGAAAGGCTGATAGGAACACCGCCTTTATAATCCATTTAGAGCTAGACCGTAACAGGCACTTCAGATTAACATACTAGAATTCAGTCGTCCTCTTGTCAGATACGGCTTTGCGTTTTTTATCTTTGGAAATGTAAGAAAAGGCAAAGAATGGGAAATCATGATGCGTGGTTGGGGACCCAATGCTGTGTTTGTCCATCTACAGCCTATCGAAGTCCTAGTTTAAACTATGACATTGGAAACATGAAATCCTGAACGAAGCGGACCTGAATTTGAAACCCATTGATTGTGCAAACAAAATTTTATGTATGTCCAAACGCCAATGCACGCTTTTACCTAGGTATTAAGTAACAAGAACAACAGTTTAGTCGAAGCCGGGAACCTTGAAGTCTTTGGACATCCACTTCTCGGTGATCTTTCTCTTGGCCTTGCGAGCCTGTGTTATCGGCTTGCGAGATTCAAGCTTGCCTTGAACAATCAGTGTTCGGAACCGGTCATCCAACAAGTTTCCTTCCGGCTTCAGCAGTCGGAGGGAGTCCTGAAGCTCATCGGGAAGAACAAGCTCCAATGGCTTCTCCGGGGGTCTAATAATCATTAGCAATAGCTCATGCAGAGACTAGATAGAGTAATACGTACGCAAGCTTTCCTCCAAACGCCCTGCGGCGAAGCTGAGTATCATCACCCTCTTCGTCATCATCGGCATCAGAGTCGTTGGCCGTGCTAATTGCCCGCTGTCTGGCCTCTTCGGCGAGTAGCTCGACTTGCTCAGCCTGTTTCTCTAGCGCAGCCTTCTTAGCCTCCCACTTCGCCTGGCGCTCGGCCTCCTTTCGCCTGTTGATCTTGTTGCGCTGGGTCTTGGTCTTTCGCTCAGGTCGCTTCTTGTTCAGCCACTCGGGCTTCTCATATTCGCTCTCAAAGCCCTCCCAAGCGCTCTCATCATCAGACTTCACTTCGCCATCATCATCCTGTGCTGCTTCTTGCAGGAGCCTCTTTTCCTCTTCTTTCTTTTCCTCTTCAAGGCGCTTCTTCTCCGCCTCTACGGCAGCTGCACCTTGCTCTTCTAGTAGACGATCCCACTCTTCAAAGACAGGGTTGTAGCTGTGACCTCCTTTCGGTGTGCGAACTGATGGGATGCGCTTTCCATTGGCGGCAAGCGACACAGGTGCGTGCTTAATGGTCTCTGGTGCGACCTTTGTCTTTGGCTTCACCAAGAAATTGAAACGAGGGTCGTCTACAACGGCTGACGCACTTGGCTCGGCATCCTCTGCCCACGGGTCGTAGATATCACATCCGTTAATCTTGGTGGTAGGGGTTCCGTCCTGGGCCACCTGCTTCAAGCGTTGCAGTTCCTTGTTGCTGACCCAGTCCTTCTTGTGTTTCTTGGTCTTCGGCTCAATAACTCCATCGGTGACATTGGAATTTACACGCTTGCGACCGTCGAGGGCGGGAATGAGAGACCGTTGGGCGATAATCTCGTCCGCCTTGAGCGGCTTGTGCTTCTTAGAGATCTGTCTCCGCACATCTTCGTTTCCAGTGGTGTCGAGGATGAACAGTTCGTCAGATGGCTTCTCTGAAACAAGGCCACTATAAGGTATTAGCAAATGGTCACGGAGGAGGCCCAAGTTTAGGAAAAAGAGAATGATAAAAACATACCCTTTGATCTCTTCATCTTTCAACTGGCGCAGACCTTCCTGCACTTCAGTAACGTCGACATTCTTGCGCCAAGCCTTTTTGCCCTTACGGGAGGGCTGCTTGAACTGGTTCGGGGCCTCCACAGATTTGGACATGGTTGATGCTCTTATCGTCCGTTGAAAACCCGAGACTAAAAAAAAAGTGAAAAGCCCCAAAAAATCCGGATCTGCTGACTAAGGAGGGGCGGTCAATGCGGGCGGTGAAGGACCTCGACTCTTGGCATAACCCGTCTTTTCTGGCTGCACCTACTGCTGCGCGTCACCTCAAGCCCGGGGACTCTCGACCTTTCATCTCCCCGGAGATTGACATTCAACTGAACTAACTGGCGCTCGCTTCAACTGGAATTCCGGTCCCGATCGCGCATCATGCCTGTAGTCAAAGGAGGTGTCTGGTACGTACAACCATCGCGCTGCACTTCTATGATCGCTACTAACCGCATTGCAGGACCAATATCGAGGACGAAGTGCTTCGTGCAGCTGTATGTTCCTCTATTTAAACCCTTGAAATGATTGCGCAATGCTTACACGATTACAGGTCTCCAAATATGGTCTCAATCAATGGGCTCGAGTGTCCTCTCTCCTCGCTCGGAAAACGCCGAAGCAATGCAAAGCGCGCTGGATCGAATGGCTGGATCCTGGTATTCGCAAGGTCGAGTGGTCGCGAGAGGAGGATGAGAAGCTTCTGCATCTTGCCAAACTGATGCCCACACAATGGCGTACCATCGCCCCCATCGTCGGCCGCACCGCAACACAGTGTCTTGAACGATACCAAAAACTTCTAGACGAGGCTGAGGCCCGTGAAAACGATGATCTTGGTTTGGGCGGACCGGAGGGTGGAGAGGCTTCTGCTCCCAGCGCGGATGATGTTCGCCGCTTACGGTACGTTGATCTATTCTGCACACGATATGGCATTTATAGTAACAATTTCACAGCCCCGGTGAGCTGGACCCTGACCCAGAATCGAAGCCTGCGCGTCCCGACACAATCGATCTGGATGAAGATGAGAAAGAAATGCTCAGCGAGGCGCGAGCGCGTCTTGCTAACACACAGGGTAAAAAGGCCAAGCGAAAGGCCCGAGAACGTCAATTAGAAGAGTCCCGTCGACTCGCAGTGCTACAGAAGCGCCGTGAGCTCAAGAACGCCGGTATCAACGTTAAGGTTGTGACTCGAAAGCCTGGCCAGATGGACTACAATGCAGACATTCCATTTGAGAAGCCAGCTGCACCGGGATTCTACGATACTGCAGAGGAAGAGGTGCGAAATGAGCGCCAACGTGAAATGTTCGACCCTCGGAAGCAGCAGCTGGCCAACAAGCGAAAGGGCGATCAAGATGACGATGCCGAGCGCAAGAAACGGAAGAACGACAAAAACAGCAACGCGGCTGCATTTGCGGCTGCCGCACGTGCGGGCCAAATGCAAAAGATTCGGGAAGCAGAGCAAAGCAGCATGCGACGAGGACTGGTTCTGCCTGCCCCCCAAATCAGCGAAGGTGAGATGGAAGACATTATAAAGATGGGCATGGCCGGAGAAAAGGCAAGCAAAATGAGCTCAGACGAGGAAGCCACTCGGGGACTCATTGGAAAATATGGATCGATTGTTGGAGGCACTCCCATTCGTACTCCACGTGCTGCCCCTGAAGAGGACCGCATCGCAAACGAGATCAAAAACATTCGGGCTTTGACCGAAACACAATCCTCTCTGCTTGGTGGAGAAAACACCCCCCTCCACGAAGGCGGTTCCTCTACTGGCTTCGATGGCATCGCTCCGCGGAGGCAGGATATTGTCACACCCAACCCTATGGCCACCCCGTTCAGACAGGCCAACGGAATGGGCGCAACTCCTATGCACGGTGGAATTGGGCCTGGCGCTACCCCTCTCCGCACACCGCGCGATCATTTTTCTTTGAACGAAGAAGGCGCAGCTGGACAGCTTATTGGCAGCACACCGCGAGATATCAAGTTGCATGAAAATTTCACGCGCCAGCAGATCCGCAGCAAGCTATCTTTGCTCCCTAAACCCAAGGAGTCAGAGTGGGAATTGGAAGAGCTTCCATCTGAAACAGCTGAGCCCTCAGACTCTGTCGCATTCACTCAGGAAGATGCGGCTGAGCGGGACCGCAGAGAGCAGGAAGCCCGGGAGCTGGCCGCCCAGGCTGAATTCAAGCGCCAGTCACAGGTCTATCAGCGTGGCCTCCCTCGACCAGTCGTTCTTGACATTGATGCTTTAATGAAGCGTGCTTCTGAAGTCAACAATTCAATCGAGGGTCTGATTGCCCGAGAAGCTGCTGTACTGATTGCATATGATTCTCGGAAGCACCCGTTGCCTGGTGCCAAGGTTGAGGGCAAGGCACCTAAATTGGGACGTCCGGACGATATGTTCATGGATTCAGCGCGCGCAGCTATTGCGGCCGAAATGGCCTCGACTGAAGCCCAGCAACAGCAAGAGGTGTGGCAAGAGAAGTTTGACGATGTCTGGTCGTCAACTCGTGCCAATGCCCTTCCGGGCCTCGATGGCTACGCCGACGATGAAGAGCAAGATCAATTCCTTGAGGAACAACGCATGATCGCAGCGTTCGATAGCGTTCAAACATCTCTTCTCGCCACTGCCGAGCAGGGCAACAAACTCGAAGGAAAGCTTGCCAAGGTTCATGGCGGATACCAGAAACGAGCCAAGACACTCCGCGCCAAGATTCTTGAAGCCGGCACCGCTTTGCCCAAGGTCCAAGACGACTTGGACTCTTTCCGCACACTCCAGATCTCCGAAGAAGCAGCCATTTCTCGGCGCTTAGAGAAGCTACGGGAAGATGTGTCCTTTGTCATGCGTCGGGAGCGGGAGGCCCAGGAATTGTATAAGACACGGAAGGATGAGCTGGATGAGTTGGTTGCTGGTACCGCCACCGTGAATGGATGGCATTGAAATTATAGCGTATCGAGACCATTACTTTCTTTTTTTATCTTGCAATCATGACCCATTGCAAGCTTCATTTGTGTACCATTAGGAAGGTTAATTTGCTAGGATCATGCAAATTCATTCGGAGCTTTACATACCCAGTCTTTGGTGGACCCAGCAAATACAGTTGAGTAGCTCTAGTCATTCCATTAGATATCTCAATCTTCCAAGTTCATATTTATAACGACGTGATGTTATCAGTAAAGAGTTCAATGCTACGGGTAAGTTTTCTTTTCTAGTAAGTAAGACACGTACGTACATGTAGGCCCATGGAGAGCAATTGAGCAACATAAGGCCATCATAGGCCATCATTTTTAGTAAAAGTCATTGAAAGCTATTATGATCCCCCGACCCATGTATTGCGATGCTCACTTTCGTGGGCGTTTTCTTGACGAACCCCATAGTATACTCAAGAAAAACAGCTTGGATTTGGATGGCTCGATCTTGGACGGCCCGATCTTAAATGGCTCGGTTTTAGAAGGCTCGATCTTAGATGGCTCAGGCTCGGGTACCTCAGACTCGGATGATTCGGATTCGGATTGTTCATATTCGGATGTTTCAGACACGAATGGCTCGAACTTGGATGGTTTGGGCTTGGGTGGCTCTGACTTGGGAACTTCAAAGTCCGCATCATCAATCCTAGCCAGATGAGCAGGAATTGGGATCTCAAGTAATCCTTTGAGGTCATCGAACATTTGGTCCTTTTTCTCCGGAGAAAGATCAACCCCCCCAACTTTTCAAACAACATCCACATTCTATCATGCAGTGCCCAATGCCTCCATGGGGGAGTCAAATGGCGCTTCTGACAACATCCACAGCTCCGGCTGTAACACCCTACTCTAGATTCGCAGTCTTCAACAAGCACCGGCCGAAGATACCATAGAGGATCCTTTCTCACTGCATCATATGCCTGCCGTAAACGTGCAGTAGGCCAGCCAGGGATCCCCTCTTCTTTCTGGTAGAGGTTTTGCTTTTGAAGTAGGATTTCTTTTGCAAGGCCTTCGACTTCCTTTTCCAAGTCTTGCATCTTGGGTTTATCATCTTGGCTGGAATCCTGATGAGTGCTGAGTTTTGTCAGAATTGTTTCGTGCCGTTGAACGAGCCTCCGCAGAGTCATCTCAGCGACAATAACGTCCGATACGTAACAGTAATTATACGATCGCCCGTCATATTGGAGCATGTGCTGCTTTTCATCTCAGCTCTTGCAGGGTATAAAGCCTTCAGACTTCTTATCGATGCGGCGATACATTATTTAGACAACGTTGGTGAAGTATTGTTTAAGTCTGAAGAATGGCCCTTTAGAAGTTGAGTACCTGGGAGAAGGCTGGCTTGGTATATGAAGAAGGTTGCAAAATGCTACAATAAAATGTCAAAAATATTCCAACATTCAGCACATCATTGACAGGCATGTTATCCAAAGGAGTGGCGGAGCCCAAGCTTGGTATGGTCCGCATAGCATGAACATAAACCTAATCCCAATGAAGCCGCCGAAAGTGTTCGTCAAGGTTATCATTTCTATTAAATAATCTCTTGCATTCTTCAACTGGGCACTCAAAAGAGCCCGGAGAGATGTGCTGCGTCTCAAGGTGGCGCAACAGCACTGATTTCCGGGTGAATGGACCTGGCCTCTTGCAATTTTCCCACCTGCACTCGAAGAGTCCTTGTTTACCTCTAGAAGCCGTGTTAAGTATCAACTTGGATATAGAGATCGGAAGGTAGCATCTTACTGGCGTTTGAATTTGTGACAATAAGTATGTAGTATCTCTTTTTGAGCAGTGTCTTTAGAGGCACCTTGTTGCCCGCTGCTTTCTCCAGAAGCCGTGGGGTGCATAGGTGGCACATCGTATGAAGTGGTATTGACCCAGGAGCCGGTGAAGGAAAGATCATTCAGATTTTCCGAATTCGCAACGCGTCTGGGTATGTTGGAGGAAGCCCACATTAGATCATTGTTCATGGTGAGAGCGGGATTGGTCAATGTGCTACTGCCCTCCATAGAGTTGGAGAGAGTCGGGCTCATGGCTGAAATGCCTGGACCAGAAGACGAGGAAGAGTAGACAATAGACGGCATGGAACATAATGGATATCCATGGGCTAGATGCTCTCCGTAGTTTCTAGGTGTTCCAGAGGGAGAAAAGGAAGCAAAAGGCCATTCCATGATATCAACTAAGGACAATAATAAAAGTATGGACAACGAGAGGACTTGTGTAGTTCAAAAGTGATATTGGATGCTCTGATTATACTGGAATAAAACAGCAGTCATCCAGAGGGGAGGGTTTTTATATGAGAAATGAACTCCATGCTTCACATTCCAGTTCGTCATGAGCTGTATAAGTGAACAGCTACTAGAGAAGGGGCATGGGTTCGAGACTATCTACTATAAGGGGAACACTAGCCCGCCGATCGGTGTGATCTACAGCCTAGACTCGTTTCGAGCGCTGTACATTTTGACCGAGATGTAGGGCTAGATCTTTCATTCAACCAGTCATCTTGTGCAGAACCATCGAGTCCCGGTCTCATATCATTGGTTTCTCATTAAGGCGCAGCAAGCAAACCACTCCAAGGTAACCGGCGGCAAGCCCAAATCCGTCAGCACAAACGAGGATTGAACGGCTTTTTTCACCCAGTGCCAATATCTGATCCTGTCGTCAGGGGCTTACATTAGACTGATATCATTCCATTTTCATTTTCAGCGTCTTCGGCCCAGTGCAAAACTGCGTACAGCTTCGTTGCGATTTTGCATCACAGATGAACGCCCTACACCTGAAGTACTCCAGGTCCAGCTCCGGATACACGATCTTTTGATTTTTAGCTCCCAGGGCTGTCAGATTGCCTCTTTTTTCCTTGCATATTTACAAATGGTTTTTAAGAGATATGATTCTTTAGTTTTTGATTCGTGGGGATACACATACAACGACACATCGGGCTTGTGTTTCCTACATTTCTCTCCCTGACTTGAAAAAGCATCGTCCGCCTATTTCAAAAGCCCCATATGTAATGTGTTTACTTCTACAATCCACCATCTGAGGTCGAAGACATGTAGTGCACCCGAATGTCGCAACTTGCCATAGAAACAACTTTTTTTAGGATGTAATATTCTCCAACGTTGAGCAGAGTATTTGCACTTGGGATTTATCTTGTACTGCAATGATATTCCTACGAGGCTTTCAAGCGACAATTTACAGGTTGTCAGGAGATTGACTGTACGAGTAAGCCTTCCTGAAGGTATTTCATGGTCTGGGAAAATCATCCAATGGAAGGCAAAGCCGCATATACTGTGTACATGCACTAGAATTTGTTTTGGGTTTTGAGCCTTCGGGAATATCTAGAATTATCACCAAAGGGGTCTCGACTTTCCAGCCAACATCCACCGCCTGATATTTTTGTCCGCTTTCGGGTATGGAAAGGTGAAATCTGAGGTGCAAGGTTTCAGCCCCATCTGACTTTACCCAGAGATTTAAGGTCTTGATCATCTGTTGACACTTCATTTTATTCCAATCCCTACTACCCCTGGGCAGGAAGAAGAAGGGGGGAAGATAGACATGGCGTGTATGTTTTTGGGGTATATAAAATACGATCAAAAACAAAAAGCTATCCGGACACGCGGAATCGAACCGCGGACTTTCTGATAAACTATAAATCTATTACAGTCAGATGCGATAGCCAACTACACCATGTCCGGATTTATGAAAAGGGCAAGGGCGTGAGTCCTCCATGTCGTGCATTTAATCAAAATTATCGAGCTTAGTATGACAGAATCCCATTGAATCAGTTCTGGAGTTTTATGTTGGCTGGACATATAAGAGCTCTTCTCGCTATACTCATAAGAACTTTGATGATGAGGGGAAAGGCAATGCAGAAAGGGATAGGATAGTCAAGAGAAGATTTCATGTTGCGTGAAAATGGAACTCTTGAAAGGTACGGCTTAGGTCTTTTGTTTATGGAAGGTGGTAATTGACCACCACAATGTGATGGTTGAACACCTCCCTATCAACACTGAGTGTATCGCAGTAATTAATATTCAGACATAATGCTACTTTACTCAATACATACTGTATTCCAAGTATTGAAGAGCAAATGACCCGAATTAAAGCCAACATGTATAGTGACATTTCATTCGAGCTGGGATATACATCAATATTCCATTACAAGGTAAGAAGAGGCGGCCACTCAGCGTTACTCCTTAGTAGACCCAGTACGACGAGGGATTTTGATGATGTTGAAGTGTAAGAAAGGGGAGAAGAATGTGTTTGCTGCGTAGAGATAAGAGGGTGCAATGCGTTTAATGATGCAAACTAATTTATGGTATCTTAACAATTTACTGTGGTCGGGTGAGGTCCTTCTCCACTAGATCTCATCGTCATCCTCCCCTTCTTTGTCTTCCTCTTCTTCGCCAACTTCCTCGAGATTCTCTTCGTCATCGGTGGACACTTGAGCGGGTGCTTTTTGACCGGGAAGGGTCTGCATCGTCATGAAGGCACGCAGCCGGTAGTAGCGCTGTTGGGCTGAATTGCGGGATATGCCATATGCGGCTCCAACGGCATCAAAGTCAATCTAAAGATTTGGTATTAGGAGAATCAACAACGTTTATGAAAAGCTGGGAGACCAGGGAGCTTACTTCACCTGAGTGATTTGACAGGCAAATCCAAAGCAGAATCATCTTGTCATCCTTGACAGAAGCAGGGACCTTGGGACTCTTCTTCTTAGGGGGTATAGCCTTGGAAGAGGCGGCTTTAGAGCGTTGGCGGGCCATGATGAGGTACTTGCCGTTTGAGATTGTGTGGAAAGTGCGAGGTCGATAGTGAACGTAGCAAGCTGCAAGGTGTTCTAGGAAGGAGGAGAATGAAAGAAAGTTATGGACCTGAACTGTTAAAGTCAGCTGGTTGGTCATTTACCGAAGAATACACAGGAACGAAACTTTAGCAGAACTACCAGGTGGGAGCTAAGGAATTGAGTTCGGGTAGGTTCCAAGAAAGAAAGTTGTGAGTTGGAAGAAGAAAGCAAAAGAGAGACTGGTGAGGTAGTTACAGACTTATAGTATGGGACGAGATAATAGATAACTTGGGGCCCATGTGAAAAAAAGATAACTTGAAAATAATCTCAAGAGCCAAGGATTTCCAGAAAGGGTGAGCAAGAGAGATGGACAAGGAAGAAAGCAGCGAGAGAGGCTTTCTAGTCATTGCTCGACCCTGAAGTCATATCGGCGAATGCAATCCATCCCATAGTTCGGCCATGATATAGGAGCTGACACTTCTAGTCAATATAAAACATACAGATATATGACACAGTCTCAAAGTAGACAGCACTGATAAGTTGTAAATTCTAAGTTGTGGCTATGCCTTCCATACTAGATTACTCAGGGCGCCTGTGGACAAGTCGCCGGGGCTGCTGAAACTAAGTTCGCCTTGACAACCGATTGATCTGAAGTTTCAAAGCCCCTTGGATGTATAACATGGCCACATGGGCACTATTGTCCTGATCCAGTTCTCCCTGAACTCCAGATTGTGCCAACTTCCAACACTATAAAAATTACAATTCCCTGTCATCACCCGATGCGGCTCCCGCTTACTTAATCCCCATCATTGATCTGCCTCCTCGCCACGACCATCAACCTCAATCCATCGCGTATCGCATCAAATCCATCAAATCCATCATCCAGACTGAGCCCGCATCGGCATACAGTTTACCAAGATGGGCGTCCGGGACTCCCACGGCGAGGCGATGGGGACGCCCGATCCCGTCGAGAAGGGGTTCGCCACCCTCAACACCGTCAGGTAAGTCCTTTTGACCGCTTAATAAAAACAGATAATCGTTTTTCTGGCCGTGGACTCAATTTTTCTCGGTCGCATTTACTGACCAGTGGTACAGGATCGGTGTGAAGGCGATGGTGCAGAAGGTGAGTCGTGGCAGCGCAGAATCTGGTGGTATGTCACGTGATATGATATTGATCGCGACTACAGGATGGTGAACTTCGAAAAGCGGAAATCTTGTCTATTAGGCAACGCAAGGACGGTCCTTCATTCTAGTAAGTTAAATTACACATATGCTTGGGTTGGCCTTGCTAACGAGTATGGCAGTGTTCATTATGTTGATTTCAACAAGCGTCTTGACGGTATGTTGATACTAGAGGCGCCGAACGGGTGCTGTCAGCTGTCATTCGGAATATGAAATACTAATGAAATATCTCAAAGAATGGATTCATGCTTCTCGTATTGACCTCTCCCAGGAGGTTGAGTGGCCCCAGCCAGAGAAGTCGGAGAAGAAAAAGACCGGCGCTGCCAACAAGGCGGCACCCAGCAAAAATGTCCAAAAGCGGCCACGGGCTGATAGCCGTGAGGTATCAGGGACACCAGATGCTTTAGGTGGCAAGAACATAAATGTTGACAAGAGTCATCGGCCCTCAAAGGCTGGTGGCAAAGAGAACCTCGAGGTCCAGACACCTGGCGATGCATCCCTGTTTCCATCGGAGGCGGCTTCTGCCGCCGAGACACCCAAAGGGGACTCGGAGGATGTGGATATGACAGATGCGCAGGAGCTCAAGGAAGATGAGGTCAAGACAGCTTCTGGGGAGGTAATTTCCCGTGGAGAGGAGATTGAGCGACTTCGCACCAGCGGTAGTATGACACAGAACCCGACTGAGATTCACCGAGTGCGCAACCTGACCCGTCTTCAAATGGGCAAGTACGACATTGAGCCCTGGTACTTCTCGCCGTACCCAGATGCCTTCTCCGACGTAGACCTAGTCTACATTGACGAATTTTGTCTCAGCTACTTCGACAACCAGCGTGCTTTCGAGCGCCATCGCGCCAAGTGTACCCTCGTACACCCGCCTGGTAACGAGATCTATCGCGACGATAATATCTCTTTCTTTGAGGTCGACGGTCGTCGGCAACGCACCTGGTGTCGCAACCTATGTCTCCTTAGCAAACTTTTCCTCGATCACAAAACTCTCTACTACGACGTCGATCCCTTCATGTTCTACTGCATGTGCACTCGTGACGAAACCGGATGCCATCTCGTCGGCTACTTCTCTAAGGAAAAAGACTCCGCTGAAGGCTACAATCTGGCTTGTATCTTGACGCTCCCGCAATATCAGCGGCGTGGTTTCGGCCGGCTGTTGATCTCCTTCAGCTACGAGCTCAGCAAGCGTGAAAACAAGCTCGGTTCCCCCGAAAAGCCACTCAGTGATTTGGGTCTCCTCGGTTATCGTCAGTACTGGCGCGAGACACTTGTTGAACTCCTGATCGAGCCGGGCCGCGAGGCTATGAGTGAGAATGAGCTTGCAGTTCTTACCGCTATGACTGAGAAGGATGTGCACGAGACTTTAGTAGTCTTCAATATGCTTCGATACCATGTACGTTCTTCACCTCAATTTCCTTCAATATTCCATCTCGACAGTATTACCGTTCGTTTTGAGTGCTAACTTTCCTTTAGAAAGGAAATTGGGTCATCGTTCTCACAGACTACGCCGTTAGTGAACACAACAAGCGCTTGGAAAAAGAAAAAGTCAAGGGCGCTCGGAGAATCGATCCTGCTCGTCTGCAGTGGAAGCCCCCGGTGTTCACTGCCTCCAGTCGGACCTGGAACTGGTAAGGAGTGCAAACGTATTATCGGGGTTTGCGTTGCTTTGTCTCGATCTTGGTATTGATTGCCTTGGGACTAGGTGGTAGTAATGATGCATGACCAGGAGATGGGTTCTTTTCATGGTGTTCGGGGGGGGTTTAAGGTGGTGTTTTGGTTGGGATTGTCTTTTTCTCATGACGAGCTGGACTTCTCTTGGGTCTGGCAAGTGTACGTTTAGATTTCAAAATAAGATACTATCTAATCTTTATCAGCTCACGAAGCAGCCGCCAGGCTGAGTCCTTTGATCGATGCTTTTCTCACGACGTTCAACGACAACCGCAAAGTCAATGGCGTGGTTAGCTATTTCCCTTGTATACGAGTCAATTCCAACTTTTTTATCATGCTGGTTATTCTACGAAATAAACTGGAAATTGAACTTGACTTTAAAATAGTCGATTGTTAAGGCTGCATGGTACAAAACACAACCCAGCCCATGGGTAATCCGGTAGAATGGGAAAACAAGTGCGTGGGTGACAGTCGACGTAACATGTCGGGAGACATTGGAGGCAGATAAAATACACGAGAGAAGTTCCAGCATCAGCTCCCCAGGTTAAAAGACATTTCTCTGAGCAACGATAGTTGCTAGAAATTCAAGTCCCATAATGGGGTTTGCCCATGGAAATGGATACCTGTTTCCATCACCGAAAAAGGTAAAGAACACCGGCGCCCTCGAATCCTCGGTATCAATCACACTCCAGTTCACACAGCCAGATTCCGAGGTATGCAAAGGAAATTGGGAAACACAAAAGTACACACATGAAGAAAGCGGGATATTGTAGATGGGGGTGAGTCGGAGTGGGTGGAATATGGGAAGAATGAGCTGTGTTCCCACGCTGTAGTCGAATTTTCCCAACGCCAATGGGAATATCGAAGACATGGGGGATAATCAGCATGATTGGGATATGTGGTTGAAGCAATTGGGGGGAAGGTTAAGAAGAGCATTGAGCAGTGATTCCAGGCGTGATGCTCACAGTCATAGAAGCCGAAATAGTGAGAAGGCGCCTTCAACTCCTCTCCGCTGAATGAACCCCGAGAGACAAAATAGATGATGGCATCTTACTAAGAGCCAGTCTGATTTCGGGGACCCCATGATGCATTGCGCGACTGGTGACGAGGGGAGGAGGTTGGAGCATTGCTCTGCTGGGAAGAAGAGGATTTCTTGTTCCAGGTCGATCCCCCTGATGCATCGCGTGGCTTGGGGCCCTTGCGAGCGTTCTTCGGGTTAGACGAGTTGCGATGACGATTTTGACCAGGCTTTCGAGGCATGAGCACAGTCTGGCAGGTCTCTTGACCCGGGAACCGTATAGAGACTCGAGTATTTCCGTGCTGATCTCTTTCGCCACTTCCAAACCAGTACATGTCAATGCTTTGTACCTGCATCGGCTTCAGTTGCTTGAACCGCGTTCGAGAGGGTGGGGGAGGACCCGAGGCATGCCAGGCAGCGGGCGGAGCCATGTTGGGGACTCGAACACCGGGCTGCGAGCCTGGCTCGCGATCCTCAAAGATTGCTTCTGCTTCAGCCACCTGGCGGGCAGCAAGGTCTCCATCACCAGTCTGCACACTGACTTCAACTTCAACTTGGCTGGGAAGAGAAACGGACACTGCTGCAGCTGGCAGCTGGACATCAAGAGGCTCCTTCGTAGCAGAAGCAACAGCCAAAACGCTCTTCTTCTCCGGGGAAGTCTTCTTTCCAAAAAGACCGTTGAATTTCTCTTGCCAGGACATTGACGCCGAATTAGTTACTGGGGTAGGGCTAGCCTGCGGGGGTGCCGCAGCCATGGAGGCAAATGTCCGTGGTGGTGCGGGCAAAGTAGCCATGGCCTTGGGTGGCAACTTGACAACCGGCTTGGCAGGAGGGAAATTGACCAGGGGTCGACCAGGCCCGTTAGAATACACTGGGTGAGAATATTCCTCCGGGGGAGGAGGTGATGGGCTTCGCTGCGCCTCAACTTGCTCCGCTGGAATACGCTTGGGCTGCTCAGTTACATGGGGGAAGAAACGTGAGCTGCGGGCAGGCACATTGGTGAGGGGACGGGCGTGGCTATCCGCGAACGAGAGGCCATCTGCAGGGGTCTCGAGGCTGTTCAAGGGATTCGAGGGTGGCATAGCGGGTTTCGAGGTTTGGTTATTATGGACATCGACATGGCGCCTAGCACCGTCGTCCCCAACTCGGGCTCGCTTCCATGACTGAGCATGAGTGGCAGGCTCTACGACAGGCTCAACGACAGGTTCAAGAGGGGGCTCAACTGAGGGTTGAGCAGGTGCCTTAGAGCCATCCGTCGTAGCAGCTGTGACCGTGCGTCTAACTCCATCCTCACCAATCACAACTTTCCTCCATAGGTGGTTGATTGTCGAGGGTGGCTTGGCAGGCTGATCACGATTGGCGTGCTGTACTTCCTGTCGTCTCTTTTGGGTCTCCTTGAATTGCTGGCGAAATTTATCTCCGGCTTCTCCTTCACGTTCCTTAGCAAGGAGACTAAAGTTTTGCCATGCGTTCACGCGGTCAGCCTGCCACTGAGGGGTTTGAGAGCTAGGTGGACCGATCGGACCCGGGCGGCCGATGGGACTCAGTGGGTCGTAGGAGACATGTCTAGTCTCAGGCGATGGCAAAGAAGGAATCGGAGCTGCTGCTTCCTGAGGAGTGAAGGACGGACCAGAAGGCATGGTGGGTTGGTCAAGATTCAGCTGGTTGCGTAGGGGAAGCTCTCGGGAAGGAAAACCACCAAGGCCTGGGTCAAAGATACCGTTTCCAAGGGTACGGTCACTGCTCAAGGGTTTCCATAGGTTATTCACTGAAGGAGGGGTCGAGGTAAGGTTGGGGCCAGTCGACCAAGGAGCGTAGGAATTGGAAACGTTCAGATTCCCTCGCCGCTGGCCGTCTTGCTCATCAACTTTGGGATCTTGAGAGCGAGGCTCAGTGGGTGGATGATGGATGGAGGGAGGGGCAGTAGGAGGTTGTGAGGAATCGTGGTGGGGGGAAGTAGTAGCACGACGCAAGTGAGGTGAAGTTTTCTCGCCCTGCTTTTCAGCAGCACGTTCCCTTTCATTAGCTGCGACAAGTTTCTTCACTGAATCCGGATGGTGAACTTTCATCATCCCATACTGCTTAGGTTCCCCCGTAGGTTCCGGCACAGGGGGCTTGGGAGGTGAAGATATCACTGCAGTAGGAGACGTGTTTGACACTGGCGCCTGAGGCTTGCGGCTCTCGATGCTATCCTTGCGTTTCTTATCTGGGGGAGGTCCCAATGCTGCAAGCTTCTGACGAATTCTCTCTTCCCTAGCTTGCTTTTCCTGCTCCTCTTGTTCTAGTCGGCGCTGTCTAGCCTCCAATCGCTTCTCCTTCATAATACGCTCTTGTAGAACAAGGGGATCTTCCTGCGGCACTTCCGGTGCTACAACCGGAGCTGGCTGTTTCTCCACTGGTGAAGATTCGCTACCCATACTCACTGATGGCGGTGCGGGCAATTCTGCTTCGGTATGCTGACGATTTGGAGAAGGTTCACGGACGAGCCCGTGCTCACGACCCGATAGCGCTGGGTCAACCATGCCATTTGCATGAGAGCCTCTCCGAGCATCATTGTATCGTGGGGGGGGCGCATCTCGACCGAAGGACAAACGACGACCAAAGCTTCCACTTCCACCACTCACATTAGACGATGTGCGACGACGGTTCCAACCCATACCTTCCTGGTGACTTGATCGATGTGTCTGGAATGCCGCCGATGGTTCCGCAGGCCCACCATGTTCGCCATGGCTAGGCCGCTGGAGCACTGCAGGGGGCCGAGGGCCCTGATCCTGCCGCCAAGAAGGTCTTCTATTATCTGCCACAGGCTCATATCGACCAGATCGAGAGTTGTACAGTTCTCGAGGGGCCCCCGAAGTCGTTTCTCGCCAAGTGCGATTGAAATCATCGGCTGCAATTTCCTGGGGAGGAAATCCGGCATGGTGACCATCTTCTCGGTGGGGATAATTGGCGAGGCCGCGGGGCTGCGACGCTGGAGGGGGCGGTTGCAAAGGCGGGTTGACTGGAGATACTCTTTCCACAGGAGGCAGCGCTGCCCAAGGGGACTTAGCCGGCAGAGGTGCAGGACTCGTCGAGCCCGACGCCATTCGGTCATTCGTTCCTCTAGATGAAATGCTTGCGGCCTTGGCCTGCCGCTCAGCGCTAGCTCCGAGCCGAAGTACCGTTGGATTTGGTCCCACAGAGGTGGTTGGCTTCGGCGCAGCTATTCTCGGGGCCTCTTGCGCTACTGTATGCTCCGGCGGCGGCGCTTCCTTGGGCACTGGGGCGCTTTCCTCTGACGGCGGCGGATGATCGGTATGGGTAAGTGTGACTTTTGTTCCGTCTGTCCATTCAATTGTCTCGGGCGCCCAGTCATCTTCATCATCATCGATATCCGCCCATTTCGATTCAGTCCCACCAGAATCCTCTTGGATTCTGGATGTCATATGAATACCATATTGTTGTTTCAATTCTTCGTCCGTCAAGTGCTTTTGTGGCGGCGGCTGAACAGCTATATTGACCATAGTCAGTATTTTCGTGATCATTCATTCGGAACACATGATCATACGTCGGTTCTTATTCCAGACTTGATTGGGGTCTGGGCCCGACCCGCCTGGCTTCGCACCACCTGCTCCAGTCTTGGAGATCGAATCGCGCATACCGCTGGTAGTCTTCGCAACTAAGCGTGGGCGTGAACTAGGCTGTGGTGTTCCGAGGGGAGTAGTGGAGGCAGATGGAACTAGAATTCTTTGTTAGAGACAGGCCACAGCAGAGCCATATACAAAAATACCTTTTTCAGGCGCTTTGGGAGGGGCAGGGACCCCCGGCGCTTTTGGCACAGTGAACTTCGTGAAAGACATTGGCTTGAAAGTCGAAGGCTTCTTCACCGATCCTGTTCGCGTGTGATGTCTGCCATCTGTCCGACTGGTATCTGATTCCGAACCACCTTGAGAAGCCGTATCGTCTCCGCCGTCCGATGCCGACCCTAGTCCATTCAACTCAAGAGCTCTGGACGCAACTAGTCCAACACCTTGCTTTGAAGCATCCTGCAGCCAGTTCAGCTGATCATTCTCTTCTTTCCCGTCAACGGTACCCACCATCGAAGAGCTCCCGGTATCCTTGTCACCTCCAGTCCGCTTGCCTTGAGATTCAGGTGTATCTCTCGTCACGTCGTTGGATTGTTGTTCAGATATTATTTGGGTTTCAGAAGTGGGTGCGATATGTTTTGTCTCCCCCGCGTCCTCTCCAGCAGGAGTCTTGTCGGTTGTGCTCGCAGGAACGTCGGATGGCGAAGGCTCGCCGCCCGACAGGGTCTGATCTACCACATCGCGGCTACTCTGCTCTGCCATAACAATGCTCGAGTCTGCGGAAATCACAAAATGCAACATATGTCAGAACTGGGTACTTCTAAATTGAGATCCTAGTGGGATGGAATCATGCGACGCGAGAGGCAGCCGCGGATCAAGCTTGTATGTTAACGGGAAAGAGACAAGCCGTACCTATTGTCAGGTTTTAAGAATCGCCACGGTTGAACTGCTCGCTTGGCTGGTTGCACCCTGAACGATCGGGGATTCCACAACCAGAAGAGGGGAGTTGTGCGGGCCACCTCCCGGGGGGTAGTTGGAGATTCGGTGACGGGGGTGGGTTGTGTTGCGTCGCTGATCGGGCTGGCGCAAGTAGGAAAGGAGTCCACAACCCAGGAAATTAATTTCACAGGGATAGGAGGGAGGAAAACAAGGAGAAGGAGATGTGTCCGAGGGTGGATGATGAATACGAAGGTATTCAGGCTCGTTGAAGATGGGTCTCGGGTTTGAAGCTGAGAGTTGGCTGTTTTCGGTTAGCGCAGTCCCGGGACTGTTGTGAGAGGCCTCAGCCATGTTATGACTGGCGCCCACCTTGAATTATCTAACATGAATGCAAACTTGAAATGAGAGCCATTTGGTGGCGCTTAGATTGTTTTCATATCAAAGTCAAGAGTAGAATCCTCAGCGGCCGAAAAAGTGGCAGGGCAACTAGAAAATACGGAAGCATGGAGGCATCCCAACAGGCCACAATCTACTGCGAATCATAGCTAGTATACTCGGCGGCGTGTTTTTTTTTGGTAGCTACGACATTGCTGATCATACGATTTGAAAAGATGATAATGAAACAAAATGAGATTCAATCGAGTCTCTAACTCCTACACACTTTCTTGCTCTGGGGGAACAGAGGATGTATATACATCAATCCTCCTCCCATTCATTCAAAGGTAAAACAAGTTTAGTGGGGGTGGTTCTTGTGGTGGCCTGTAGATATTATCAGTACAATTGCCATTATCGCACGGCATTCAGGTAAGGATTTTCAGGAGTCACATACGGAGGTGGAAGTAGTACTCCATGCTGTAGCCCATGATCAGGATACCGGCAATGGCGTGGGCGAGGGCTATTCATGTCAGAAATCCATATCTCGTCCTTAACACCACATTGCAAATACTTACGAGCACCAGAGTTCTTGTTGAAGAAGCGGGCCTGGTAACGACCGAGGAGACCAGTGGCCTTGACCTGAGGAGCAGGACCACGGGGCAAACCGGCGTAGAAGTTCACCACGCGCTCCATGCGGGCGGCATCCTGGGCGGCACCGATAGCCTTGACAAATTTATTAGCGTTGACTCCGAGCAGAAATGACGTTGTATCTGATTGCTATTCGCACGAGAAAAGCCTTCGGGAAGGGTCGGGGGCGGGAGGGGTGCCAGGTTCGCTGGCTCACACGACAGAAGAGTTCGGGTTACTCACGTTGGGGGAGGCAATCTATCAAAGTATTAGTGTCATGAAGATAAATATAGCGGCTCTGAGCTATCAATTCAGGTGTGCGTACCTTGGGAGGGATCAGGGTCGAAAGACCACGGCGGGCGATGTAGCTCATCTTGTCTGGACTGTATATGGTCAGAAATTGGTCGCATTTAACGGCAGTAGTGTCGGTGGATTCGAAAAAGCCCAAAAAGGAAACTCACGGTAGTTCGCAGCGCAAGTGAACAAGGAACGACTGATGATGCAGGAGGAAGAGAACCTTTGGCCGGGAAGCGGGTGGTCGGATGAAGCCAAGCGCGCTAAACCATTTTGGGTGGAGCCGTGACCTGCACTCGGTCTGCGATTAACCTCACAATCACTGTGTCGACTCTCTCTCCACTCCCCACTCTCCCGCATTTACCATGTCGCTCTTCAGAATTGGAGGGGCTGCTGGCCTCCGAAGCACCCGTCTTCTTGTCCCTCTCAATGCCCGCTTCGCCTCGAATGTCGTCCAGGGTACTCCTGCCGTCAAGACCAACGCCTCAGAGGCTCCCACCACGACTCACAGTGGTAGCTCTCTGATCAACAAGGAGAACCCTTCCGAGGCTATGACCCGTCACCAGCCTGACTATGAGGCCACAATTGACCACGCAACTTCGTGCGCCACCCCCAGAATCGGTCTCTCCCACGAGTGCTCTCTCGCTAATCTTTTCTCGTCAATATAGACTATTCTCCCCGGTTCCCAAGCGCGTCATGGATGGAAGTGAGCCTGGTGACACTCTGCCCGCTGCTGTCCTCTCTGGCGCCCCGACCGACCTCCAGGCCCGCACTGTCAGGTACTAAGCCAACCCTTACAAGCCGCATGGCTTGAACAACCCATGCTAACTTGCTCATTAACAGAATCTTCCGTTCCGCAAAGCCGGCTACTCAATCTGGTACCTGGCACTCTCACCACTGGCGCATGGATTGGGATATTCTGCAGAAGGGTCACCGTTGGGAGAACCCTCTGATGGGATGGCAGTCATCTGCGGATAGCATGCAGGGTACCAACATCAAGTTCAAGTCGAAGGAGGATGCGATCGCCTTTGCCCAGAAGCAGGGCTATGAGTACTTCGTTCAGGAGCCTAATGAGCGCCGCGTCACCCCCAAGGCTTATGCGAACAACTTCGTTTTCGAGCCTAAGAAGCTCAAGCACATCAAGACCAAATGAGTGCTGTTTTTGGTATTATGTACATATAAATGCAGGTTTTCTTTCAGTCAATTTCCTATGCCACAAGATTTTGTTCAATCAATGCTGCTAAGCGGCTCGCAACTGCTGCTGCAAGCCTCTTATTCCGAGGTGTATAGGCTTTCTGATGGCTGTTTTGAGAGGCCCCACACACTCGAAGAATCTTGGGACTTGTCACTCCTTGTCTAAAATTCAATCTGGAACCTTGGAAACTGCCAAACGGATCGGGATTGGCCCGACAGGCTTATATCCCTATATATCCCAAAAATGAAAACTAACGGGGAGGAATTTTTTGGAGCTTCCTTGTGCTTTGTTGGCCATTGAATATCCAACAAAATAAGGTGCATTCATGAAACATCTTCATTTAGTACAATCAAGAATTCATAATTGTTTCCACTTCTATTGACTCCTAAGTTGTTAAGGAAGCATTCCACCATGAAGGCCCAGCCAACCACATGGTTCTGATTTCCGAGTCCATCAGGAGCTACCGCTTTACTCCACGTTTTACCCATTCTAGGCGCTGGAGTTCAGTCAATGATGCGCTCACTATCATAGTGGCCTATAATAAGAAAGTTGCCACGAAGATTTCCTTTGTATGCGGGGTTGATTGGTTGATGACGGCATCGTTCCATTATTACATAGTTATCTTGCAACGACGGCATATATAGTTAGGTACCGCCCCGCCTCTTCTCCTCTTCAAGATATATGTTTATCTAGAGAATCATTCATCGGAACTTACCAATTTAAATTCATTGAATTTAGTGTGGATTCCACAGGCATCATGGCTGACAGTGAGTGTATCCAAACATTGAGTATAAAGGTCCTGATACTGAAATTCCACAGAGCAAACCGGCCCTATCCATGAACACGAGAGTTTTTTCGACAGGATCCTTCATCGCCACAAGAACGAGGACAAGCACGAGCAAGAGCATGAGCATGAAGCTAAGGATCCCTCCAAGGATTCACAAAAGGAGGGTGAGATGGACAAGATAAACGACCACATGAAGAAGGATGATGCCAAGTTCAAGGACTACATGCACAAGGAAGGAGAGTTGGAAGCCGAGGGCGAGACCTATGATCATCTGATGTAGGTCGTTCCACATTTCAAGTGAAACGAATATGTCATGGATGGTGACTGTTCAAAGATTACTGTGATGGGGGGCGTAGGATATATATACATTCTTTAATGAAAGTTGTTGCTTTGATAGTTCGAAAAGAACTGATTGACCATATCAACTGGGTTCCACACGCACCTGGGCAGCTTATACAAAAACTCAAAGGTAGGGCGTCGTTAGCACTTAAGTCGCTGACTAGGAGAAAAAGACAGGCTTGTCGTGAACCCATAGGCTATAGCCCCGGAGGTCGGCGAGGATCCAGACATGAATTACTCACATGGCGTTTTTCAGTCCCCGGAGTATTTCTACAAGTACCTAGTGCCTATTTATTCCAATCTATCAATCCGTACCTGACTAGTCATTGGATAAAAAGTTTCCGGTGTCAACGGGAAAAGATAACCTTGGGTATATATAACTCTCGTCTTGGCAGTAAATGCGTTTCGAAAACCTTGGAACTATATACAGGTATTCAGAATTGACAATATGTAATGACTGGCCAATGGGATTAATTACGAGTCTACACATAACGAAAAATTCCCACAGAGCCAATCTGGGTAGGATTTAAACACCACGAAGAGGCCGTATACTAAGTGAAATTTGCGCGGATCAATCAAACCCGAATCGTCGCAGCCCCGCCACCCCACTCTAAAAATTAATCATGATAAGATCTCAAAGATTGTCCCTCCAACTTTTTCACCCACCACTTTTTAAATTATCTACTCCACACCATTATCACAATGGCACCTTCAGCAACTGACGTTGAGGGCATCGACGAGACCGTCTTGACCCTCCGCAAGGTCCTTGTCTCCGAATCTGAGCCCCTCGCTCGGCGGTTCCGCGCGCTGTTCTCTCTTAAGCACCTGGCTTGCCTGCAGCCTGCTACCGAAAAGACTCTTCCCGCTATCCAAGCGATCGCCGCCGCTTTCGCATCTCGGTCAGCCCTTCTTAAGCACGAGCTTGCATACTGCCTGGGTCAAACTCAGAACCGCGACTCCGTCTCGTACCTGCAACACGTTGTGAAAGATGTTGAGGAGGATGCGATGTGTCGCCACGAGGCTGCTGAGGCTCTCGGTGCTTTGGGATATCCCGACAGCTTGGACCTTCTGAAGAAGTTGCGGGATGATGAGAATGAATTGGAAATTATCCGCGAGACCTGTGATATTGCAGTTGACCGCATTCTGTGGGAGAACTCCGAGGAGAAGAAGGCAGAGAAACTCAAGGCTAGGTAAGATCGTTATGGCTGATACTACGTTCCATACGGCGTATATTTTCAAGGGTTGCTAATCTTGTTTCATTTCGCAGTGACTTCACCTCTATTGACCCTGCACCTCCCATGCCTATGCAAACAAACGAGCCCTCCATCCCCGATTTGGAGAAGACATTGCTGGATACAAAGCTTCCTCTCTTCCAAAGATACCGGGCTATGTTTGGCCTTCGTGACCTTGCTTCACCCCCAGATCTCCCCACAGCAGTCAGTGCCGTGAACGCGCTGGCCAAAGGTCTCAAGGACCCCTCTGCTCTTTTCCGTCATGAAGTCGCCTTCGTTTTCGGACAGCTCTGCCATCCCGCCTCCATTCCTTGCCTTACAGAATGCCTCGGCGATCTGCAAGAGGTTGGTATGGTGCGGCACGAGGCCGCCGAGGCGCTTGGTAGCTTGGGCGATGAGGAGGGTGTGGAGGACACCTTGAAGAAGTTCCTAAATGACCCCGAACAAGTGGTGCGGGATAGTGTGATTGTGGCGCTTGACATGGCAGAGTTTGAGAAGAGTGGCCAGGTTGAGTATGCGCTGGTGCCCGATGGAAATGCTACTGCAGTTCCTGCGGCATAAGGGAACTTGGGAAGGATGGAATAAAAAAAGTCGTCACGTCGTTATTTTGATACTCTTATCGCGCTCTGTTGTACAGCCAAAACATAGACCCTTTTCACGTTTGTACAGCCTCTCTTGCCCTCGCTTAGTTATTCTCAGTTTCCCTATGGAAGATTAGTACCTAGTAGCAAATTGCCGGCGGAGATTGAGTTGACATACTTGTGACCGCACACACACCGATAGAAAACAGTACTTCCTTCATCGGCACTGCGCAGCTGGACGGTGGTGTAGAACATCTCCTTTCTTCCGCACTTCACACATTGTTTCTCAGCAATGGCCTCAGTCTTTCGGTCATCAGCGGAAAGCTCTTGGACGGCAGAGCGCTTAGCTCTTAGGGCTGACGGGAATGCGGAGGGTTTGGATTCCGAGACGATGGTTTGCGGGATTGTGTCTATGAGAAAGTAAGAGATTAGATATTGGAATACAGGCATTCTTCAAAAAGTCCAATCGAACTACTTACCGTTGTTCCGAGCTCCGCAGACAGTGCAGTGCAGGATCGCATTGGCATCTCCGGTGGACTCGCGCAGCAGATTGCCGCAATCCGTGCAGAAAATCAAGGATCCAATGACGGACATTGTGAAATATGCAGCAAAACGGGCTCAAGGTGTAGCTGTGAAATCTGTCTCCAATATTGCAAAACCTAGGTCTGATCAAGATGCCGTGCGGTATGGACTTTTTTTTTCTAAAGTGCACGGACCACCGCGATACCCGCGCAGGCGGTCGCGGAAGGCAGTACAGGATGCTGGATGAAATGATGAACGAATGCATGATCATCGGGAGCTTCTCTCCGTCACCTCTGTGTCCGAACAACACCTTTGGAAACCTGCGAAGCATGTTGTAGATGTGCTTCCCATCTGCCATGACTCTGCCCCGAGCAGGTCTTCTCTCCCGTGACTAGCGCCCTCCTTTTCCGGGTCTCCGATAACCGCCCATCATGGAACAGAATGGGCCCGCCGTGCAGGTCATCGTTAATGGCTATCCCCAGTCGCAGCACGCTCATGCACCGAATATGTCACTGTCGAACCGATCTCGACCGCTGTCGGTCGATGAGGCGCTGCAGTACTCTTCCATGTCCAGCGCGCCTGTCTTTGGTCTTGGTTTGTTAACCTTATTACCCAACCTTCAGAACAATTGGCCCAGAGATTCAGGATCTGATCAAAGCAATTTGACTTGTAGATTGCATCATACGCCCTGATGTTGGCCGGCCATCAACCACTACCTCGATCAACCATGTCCTTCAAGCGGGCCGCAATACATTGAGTGAGCTGGACGCGGAGATCCAGTCCGGACAGGACGAGTCCAGTCGCTTGGAAACATCCCGTGAATACCTTCAGCAATTGTTGGATGGCGACCAGTTAACTGAATTGTAAGTGAAAACTCTCAGCTTAGTTCACTTTTTCTTTGACTAAAGGAAATCGTTCAGCAAATTCAAGCTCCCCACTGCCTTTAACCGCAGCCAAACCTCGCAATCGACTGTCCCCGATGGCCGTCCCTTTGGTCGCAATCAACTCGGTTCCTTTGCCAAAATGATGCTCGACTCTACAGATATAGCCTTTCGATGTGAGAGAAAGATGAGCACGAGGGATTGTTCTGGACAGTTCGCTGATCAAGTCGCAGATCCTGAAGTATCGTCTCCAACGACCGCCCTTAAAGTTACTCCCAAAATCAACTCCAGTACGCCAAAGGCCAGACCAAAAGCCACCGAAAAGGTCAAATCGGAGCCAAAAGAAGCCGTGAGGGACACCGCTGCCGCGTGGAATCAGCAGGCAGTTGCTTCGAACACGTCAATCTACACCTCAAACCAATTGAGTGCACCGACACAACCGTCTCAACCGCCTCAACCGATTCAACGCTCGTCCAGCCAATTATCTGTGGTTATACCAGTGAAACCATCGCCTTCAAAACCCACATTCTCTGAGCAGAACCTGGAAGTGAACCCGTTAAGGCCAAAGGTTGTTATAGACCCGGAGGGATCTATGAGTGCAATTCGCCTCAGAGACCAAAAGGCGGAGGCTGATGATGCCCTGCTGAAGCTGCAAGACCTTCTCCATGAGATACTTGAAGCAGAAGATGAGATTGAGCTTGAACAAGCAATTGCTCCATCTGCCGACAGACCGAATCCGATCTTCGTGAGCGCAAGATCGTTGGACGTGCATGGTGCGCTCTTGTCTACTGACGCACATAACCGTCTGCAAAAGGCCATCCGAAAAGTGGTTGGATTTGATCGTCTGCAGGACATTCCATCAGATTACCTCACTCGGATACAAAAGCTTTGTGAAAAACCCATCATTGCATCTCAAGCGCCAGATTTGAGACTCAATGACTCATCCAGTGAAACAGAGGTGCAGGAGTGGGTGGCAAAAATCGAGGATATCCAGAATGCATTGCTTGCAATTGGAACTCTCTTACAGACAATGTCGGGGCGTCGGACGGAGCGGGATCTCTGTCCAGAAGATCTTATTGAAGCTATCCCGACTGTTCTGAACCAGGTCTTTGACCATTGCATCATCCCTGCCGTGGAATGTCGCTCCGGTGGCAAAGATAGTGGATTGTTCGCATTCTTCTCGAGCCAGAAGCGTATCATTGCAAGCTTGATACACCAAGGCAAAAAAGCTCTGACCTTGTTCGCCGATTTCTTATCGCGCATCGATGTCTCTGAAGGGACCATCACTGCTGCTGAGTTCTTTGCGACCAAGCTGATATTTGTTGAAAATGCGCACAACGACAAGGACTCTGCGGTCGGGTTCCAAAAATATGAACCAGCCAGACGTGCCGTAATGGATGTGCTTGCAAAGATCTTTTCTAAATACCCGGACCAGCGACCCTTCATCCTGGATGAAATCTTGATCTCATTGGAGAAGCTTCCCTCCACACGTCAAAGTGCCAGACAATTTAAACTTGCAGACGGCAAGAATATACAGCTTCTTACTGCACTAGTGCTCCAGCTCGTGCAAACAACTGCCCTAGAAACACCTTCACGTTCCAAAGCCAAACGTCGATTTCAAGGCGATGACGATGATGAATTGATGGGTGACGGCGACGGTGTAAAGAAAGGTGGATGGGATGATGAAAATGATGACGACGAAGTAGACGAGTCTTTGGAGCGCCTAGCGACCAAAGTTAACCGACTATATGACAATGCAGTGCGCAGTGCGCAATACATTGTGAAGTTCATAGTCCAGCGAGCAATGACCTCCACCAAGAGCGGCGATCAGCCGTTCCGAAACATCCTTGACTTGTTCACTGAAGACTTAATCAACGTCCTCGGGTCGACCGATTGGCCCGCTGCTGAGCTGCTTCTTCGAATCATGGCATCACACATGGTCGGTATTGCAGACCTTGACAAGAGCCCAGCAACAGCAAAGAGCATGGCCCTGGAGCTTCTGGGGTGGATGGGATCCGCAATCTCCGATCTGATCGCTACTGCGCAACACATGCTGCCTGCCCTGGAGGACTCAGACAGCGATCTTACCGACCTCCTCAAGCACCAGTTCGAGGAGTCCTCCTCCAGAGCCTTGCATCCACGGGATCTAATCACCTCTCGAGGCCCATACAGGATGGCCCTGGAGTATCTGTCGCAGGACCGAAGTTCTGACAATTGGCAACTAACCAGTGCACGAGGTTACTATCTCGCGCAATGGGCAAAGACAGTCTGCATGCTCTATTATAATCCTGAAGACAAAGAGATGTTGGCACATGATGACCTGACGGATGAGCTACTGATTCTTCTGTCACGATCGTTCTCTGATCCACGTTGGCTGGAGACTCACAGGCAATTTGACACCATCTCCAATGCTCACGGGCGATTTGCGTACATTTTAACCGTTTTGAACTCAAGTTTTGGCAAGGCTTTTGACACCATTCTCAAAGTTTTGCTAAACTCTATTGCAAGCGAGCAGGCCAAAGTTCGCAGCCGAAGTTTGAAGAGTGTCATCTACATGCTCGAGAAAGACCCCAACCTGCTTGACAGAGATGCTTCTGTTATGCGAGTGATTCTTCGCTGCACCACCGATGCTTCACCTATGGTTCGAGATTCTGCGTTATCTCTTATCGCCAAATGTATTGGGCTCAAACCAAAGCTCGAAGAAGAAGGCTGTCGCTGTATTCTTGCGTGCGCAACTGACCAGACCGCTGGTGTTCGTAAACGGTGCATTGGGTTGCTGAAAGAACTTTACCACAAAACCTCTCGGCAGGATTTGAAGTTGGCCATCCTTGATAGCTTTCTTCAACGTACTGGTGATCTGGAGGAAAGCGTTGCAACCTTGGCTCGGCAGACCTTCGAGGAAATTTGGCTGGTTCCATTCCACGAATCCATTAATTCGACTTCTGATGCCCCAAAACTCAAAATGGCACTTGGAGAGCAAGTTGGGCTCATTGTTAGTCTCGTCCAGCGTAGCGAGACTGCCCTTGATTCACTGAGCACTTGTCTCAAGGCCGTTCTTTCGGAAAAGTCCAAGTCGGCAGATATGAATTTCAAAGTGTGCAAAACTATGGTTTCCATCATGTTCCAACGCCTCGTTGAGGATGCGGATGCGCTTGGCAAAGAATCTCAACAGGCACTCTTGCAAACGATAACCGTGTTCGCCAAGTCCAATGCAAAGTTGTTCAGCTCAGATCAGCTGGAGGCTTTGCACCCCTACATTGGCCACCTCGCAACCGCAGATGATCTTTTCATCTTCCGTTCCGTTGTGGTCATCTATCGCTGTGTCTTGCCCTACATGTCGACATCCCACAATACTCTTTTGAAGGAGGTACAGAATGACCTCTTTAAGAGTGTGGCCAAGTTGGCTCGCTCAGAGCTAAATGAGGTCATGGCATGTCTGTGGACCATCAATGGCGTTCTACAGAATACTGACAGACTGGTGAAGCTGACTGTGTCTGTACTCAAACCGTTGCAGCAATACAAGAGCGTCGATGTGGGATCGGCTACTAATGCTGCTATTCTGGCTCGAGCGAAGAGCTATATTCGAATTGCTGGTTGTGTTGGACGCCACTGTGATCTTGAAAAGTATGTCAATCATTTCAAGAACTCATTCCCTACGTGGAATGGCGGCGATGTGGCTGGTTTGATGGTCGATTCTATTCTTCCTTTCACCTATCACAATCAACCCTTGGAGCTGAGAGTTATGGCCCTTGAGAGTTTAGGTTCCATCTGCCAATCCTGGCCAGCACAGTTCGGTCGTGAGCCTACGCGCAAGACCTTTGCGCAGGTATTTAGGGAAGAGAGCCCGAGCTTGCACAATATCGTGCTTCGCTCATTTGCAGATTTCTTCGCCATTCACGAGGGGAAGTCCGAAAAGTCGGTTATGCCGACCTCAGATATGGGCTCTCAAGAGGACTCTACTCGACTTGGAGGATCGCTCAAGGCTAGCGATAACGATGGTGCCGCTGCCTTGATCGCCCAGCACTTCCTCAAAAACATGCTGAAGATAGCACAGTCAAGACAGGATACATATTCCCTCACCGCTATTGAACTCATTGCAAGCATCAACCGACAAGGATTGGTACACCCTAAAGAGTGCGCTGGTGTTCTTGTCTCTCTGGAGACATCGACGATACCTGCCATCGCCAAGATCGCATTTGACACCCACAAGATGCTCCATTCCCAGTATGAATCAATGTTCGAGCGAGAATACATGCGCGCCGTGCAGGAGGCCTTTTACTACCAAAAAAATGTTGTCGGTGACTCTACAGGTGCATATGCTCGGCCTTATGTCTCAAAGCTTGCTCCATTGTTCGAAATCGTCAAGATCAGCAATAGCCGGTACCAGAAGAAGTTTCTCTCTAACCTTTGTGGCAAGGTCAACTTTGAATTGAAGAAACTTAACTCCAATGGGGATCCACCAGAACATCTCTTACTGACAAGATTCATTGCTCAAAATCTTGCTCACTTCGATTATGGCCAGTTAGCTGAACTGGTACCCACTATTCTGGTCCTGGAACGCATCGTCTCGTCGACTGGCACTGTTGTTGCCCATGCCATCGAAACGGACATTTTTCCTAGTCCTATTGGTCCTCCTATGATCGAGACTCCAGGCGGCATGATGGAGATGGCTCCAGCCGTGCCAATGCTCTCCACCATACCCCAGCCCGTCAACCCTGCTGCCCTGCGATCGCTTGCTACCGCTGCTGCATCGCTTTCCATGCTGTGGGAAGCACGGACATTCTTACGCCGTCTTTATGGAGTTCCCTCCCATGGTAAAGACGGCAAACCCGTGACCAAGGAGCTCAATAAGACTGCCTCGAAGGTGCATGGGGTGACTGGTGACAAGCTCTGGGATGCCATTGCGAGAAACATGAATTCGCTGAATAGCGAGGACGACATGCTGAGAAAATGCCGAGAGTTCTCTACTTTGCTCGCCATCGACGAGGAATTCAAGGTAGATCGGGATGATGATGCTGAAGGAGATCCCGATGCTACGGGGGATGTTGATGACTTGGACGGTGTCGCTTCTGGGCCTCGTCCGATGAAACGAAAAAGCTCCGTCTCAAGTACGAGCGTTAGTAAGCGTCCCAAGAGCCGCAAAGGCTCTGTTGGGAAGAAACGATCCAGCATTGATCCCGATGATTGGGACTAGCGGATCGCCGAACGACGAATCGGTTCAAATCCCTTACTATTTAGACGACCATAT
The DNA here is from genome assembly GCF_028828015.1 of Penicillium pulvis. Taxonomy (NCBI): domain Eukaryota; kingdom Fungi; phylum Ascomycota; class Eurotiomycetes; order Eurotiales; family Aspergillaceae; genus Penicillium; species Penicillium pulvis. The sequence continues at coordinate 1,197,955 of NW_026643072.1, forward strand.
TTTCATTTGCATTTCAGGCGAGAGTGGCGTTGGTTATTTATTTTGTGATACCGATTTTCCACGGAGAATGGAGGTTTTTGTTGCTATCGTTTCATTTTATTTTGACCAAGACTGGGGAGGTCATGATACAGGCCATCTTTCTGCATGCGGGCGGCGCTTACCTAGGGGCCGGACGGTATCTCTTGACGCTTTGCTATTACCCCTACTTCATGAGTAAATAATAGAATCATATCTCACATATGTAGCCTTGATTATTTCCAAATCTGCAAATCTGGTTTATACCACACGTACAATGGGTGAAGCCAATTTGAGCTGCGCGTGCCGAATGCCGGCTTCACGTGACCGAGGAATGACGTCGGAGCGCAAGCTAAATCTGGGCTGGGTACGCCGGAATTCTGGCTGACTTGTTATCGAACCTTTTTACTTCCTTTAATTATCTTTGGGGTTTATTCTTTCGCTCTTTTCTCTTGATCATCTTGTAGCCTTGTCTGTTTCGCTTGCCCGCAAAACAGGTGATAATTAACCTGGCTCTCCTTGGCTACAGCTGATCTGCGCTGCCTGAGCTTCCCCCATCATGAGCGCGGCGTTGCTCCGGAGTCGTGCGGACGGCCCTGCGCTGCGGTCAATTGGGCTTTTATCGGCTCGATTGAATAGCACAAGAGGGCATCTTACCACTAAACTCCCTCTCACACGTTCATTGAATACCGTTCCTCGCCGCCCCCTACCACGACATGCTTTCGGTCCAACCTTGCAAGCGTCAATCGCGATTCGATTCAAGTCCGATAATGCAGCCGGAAAAGCTGTGCCTACCAGAAAATCTCGCATTATGAGAGTTATTGGCAAGACATTCTCATACTGCGGTATTGTCTTTGCTGGCGCAACAATCTGGGTTATTGGGTTCTTTATCTACGATGCCAGTACATATCGTGAAACCCCCAGTGCGGTGGATATCCCTGTATCGGAATTAGCGCTGAACCCCCGCCATGGAGGCCCAAAGAACCTGCCTATAGCTGATTTCCTTGTCGGAGATTATGACTCTGAGTCAATGGTCGAGCAGAAAGATAAGCCTCGGTTGGTGATTTTGGGCACTGGCTGGGGTAGCATTGCGTTGCTCAAAAGTCTGAACCCTGGCGACTACCATGTCACAGTCGTTTCCCCCCAAAACTACTTCCTGTTTACTCCCATGTTACCCTCTGCTACGGTGGGCACTTTGGGTCTCCGCTCGCTCGTGGAACCGGTTCGTCGCATTGTTGATCGTGTGAACGGTCATTTCTTGAAGGCCGAGGCTACAGATGTCGATTTTTCAGAGAAACTGGTGGAGGTCTCACAGGTCGACAAGGATGGAAAGGCAAGGAGCTTCTATCTGCCATACGACAAGCTCGTTGTTGGTGTTGGCTGCATCACAAACCCCCATGGTGTCAAGGGTCTGGAGAACTGCAACTTTTTAAAGACGATCGATGATGCCCGCCGGATTAAGAACCAGGTCCTGGACAACATGGAATTGGCTTGTTTGCCCACCACTTCTGATGAAGAACGCAGGCGTCTTCTGTCGTTTGTGGTGTGTGGTGGAGGCCCCACTGGAGTTGAGTTTGCCGCCGAGCTATTCGATCTGCTCAACGAAGATCTGCTGCATTCGTTCCCCAAAATTGTTCGGAATGAAATATCCGTACATATTATCCAGAGCCGTACTCATATTCTTAACACTTATGATGAGGCACTTTCGAAATACGCCGAGGTAAATTCCATCAATATTTGGAGGCCAAGTTTTTGGACATAAGACTAATATGATATATAGGGTCGCTTCGACCGTGACGGTGTCGAAGTTTTGACCGGTGCCCGAGTCAAGGAGGTCAGGAATGACCGGGTCCTTTTCAGCCAGATGGAAGACGGCAAGGAGATTATTAAGGAAATTCCTACCGCATTTTGTTTGTGGTCTACCGGAGTCGGTCAGTTCCACTAATGTTCCGTTTCTATCAAAGCACAATACTAATGCATATATCTAAGCTCGCGCGAAAATATGCGAAACTCTGTGTGCTAAACTTGACGGCCAGAACAACAAGCACGCCATCGAAACCGACTCCCATCTCCGTGTAATTGGTTCCCCCTTGGGCGACGTCTACGCCATCGGTGATTGCTCTACTGTTCAAAACAATGTTGCTGAGAACATCATCCGCTTCCTCCGCACCATTGCTTGGGAAAAGGGCCTTGACCCAGAGAAGGTCCATCTGACCTTCCACGAATGGCGTGATGTTGCCAACAGAGTGAAGAAGCGCTTCCCGCAAGCCTCAAGCCATCTTCGCCGTCTGGATAAACTCTTCGAGCAGTACGACGAAGACCATTCAGGAACCCTCGACTACGGCGAGCTCTCCGAGCTTCTCCACCAAATTGACACGAAACTCACCTCCCTCCCTGCAACTGCCCAGCGCGCTAACCAGCAGGGTGCCTACCTGGGCCGCAAGTTGACCAAGATCGCCTCTGCCCTTCCCGGTATGAAGGCCAACGAGATTGATTACGGTGACCTTGACGAGGCTGTTTACCGTGCTTTCAAGTACAAGCACCTTGGCAGTCTTGCGTACATCAGTAACGCTGCTATTTTCGATTTTGGTGGACTAAGCTTCAGCGGTGGTGTCGTCACTATGTATCTGTGGCGGAGTATTTACTTCGCTCAGAGTGTCAGCTTCCGTACCCGTTGCATGCTGGCGATGGACTGGGCTAAGCGTGCCCTCTTCGGAAGAGGTATGTTTCTATCTCAAAAACACATCTTTGCCTTTTCCAGATAACTAACCGTTTGTCTTCTTACTCTCTGTTTTAGATCTCATGAGCTTCTAAGAAGCTTTCAGCATCCTCAGGACTTGAATTCTACATACATACACCTCGACCTGGGTCCAATCTGGCCTATTTCTTTTAAAGTTTTGAACTATGACCAAAGAGCATTGATTTCTAGGTTTTACCGACAGCTTAGGAAATGGTTGAGCGTTCTGCTTTTTCATTAAGTCTTGCATTCCATTTCAAAGTCGACGGGTGGGGGCTCCGTTATCGGTGGCAATGCCTGGGAATCGCTCAATCTGTCTTTGCCCTTATTATTGAGCCTAGCCGTTGAAAATTCTTCCAGGAGTCCACTTGAAATTGAGTGTATGTATCTAAGGACCGGAATTGATATTGGAAGGCCCACGGGTATACATACAGATTGTTCAGGCATGCTTGGCTTTTACTTACAGAATCATTATTTGTCAAGAACTAGTAAAGGATTCAAGATCATATGAATAGAGCATGTATTGTATTTTTTTTTTATTGATCAGAAGGGCCTAATTCCCCAAACGCCATCGAAACAAGTCCATATTGGTACACCAAGGCGCCTCGCTAAAAGCTCAGAGAAAAGAAGACAGCGCCGGAATATTTCTAAAGGGGACAGCAGAATCACATGGCGATGGAAGAATCACCATTGTTGGCCATAATAGTATCAGCGGCACTGTTTTGGGAAGCGCTTGGGTCGTTACTGTTACTGTTGATGCTGTTGTTATCATGAGTATCGCTAACGAGGCCGATATCCAGCTTGTCAGGGATATCCTTCTTGGCAGCGCGGGCCTTCGTCTCTGCAAATGCACGGAGTTTCACCAGTCTGCGTAGACGGGCCTCTTTTTCAGCACCTTGATCATGAAGAATGGCCTCGTTAACACGCGTAGCGATATCTTTACGAAGGCTGGGGTCTAAAAGGGATGCGAGAGAGGGTGACAGATTGTCGCTGGGAAAGATCAAGAGCGCCAGAGTGCGCTCAAGGTCCTCGAGGAAGTCGGGTCGGGTTGTCGCACGTGGTGCTAGTTGCGAAGTCGCAAAATCCAAGGCCGGACTTATGTCACCATTCGGAGTTGATGTGCAGGCCCGGATTAGCTCAACCAGCTGCAGGCGCAGCAGAGCGAAGTGAAGAGGTGGCTCGCTATCAAGAATCTATTCAATCTTGTTAGTCATGGCCCAAGAATGACATGTATTGAAAAGATTTTGAATGTGATCAATGCTGTTGTTCATACTGAGGACTGAAGATGTTTGACTATCCGCAACTCCCCGAAGGGTGTTCTAGGAGTGGTGCATGAAACTGTTGATAATCATAACAGCAGGGGGAGGGGTGTGGTGTGATTGTGGTAAATGTGGCGTGAGAGACAGTATTCTTACCTGAGGGTTAAGGTCATTGATCTTCTCTATGGCCAACTGAATATTGCCTGAGTGAATTGCGGTCCGGATTTCCACCCTTTCCTGAATATATTCCAGATCTGGTTTCCGTTGGATATTGGCCTCGATTGCAAACTTCTTTGCAGCGGCGGGATACCCATTGGTGATGAGATAATCCATGACCAGGTAATTGATATCACTGAAGCTTGTCATTAGCCAATGTTTACCACGAAGCCAATTTGATCAAAAGATAATTGTGGTAGGTGATTCAGATTACAAGTCAACACATTCTCCTCATGTATTTTCGGAGAGATTCCCAACTTGGTTTTCAAGATGCATCATATCACAGCGTAGGGCCAAAGGGGAGAAATGGGGAACGCTGGAGAGGGGGAGGTGAACTCACGTCTTGGATGGCTTCACCTCGTCGACCTTCCGCTCGAACTGATGCCAGGTCGGCGTGGTCGTCGAGGGTGTGCGAGACATCTGTGCGGTGTTAAAAACTCAGCAACCAGGCTGTCAAGACAGCAGAACGCATACGAGATTAGCAGATGACATGACGCAAGCTGTGCCACATAAGAGCTTCGAAGCTATCCGTCAAGTTCTGAGGGCGACCCGAGAGACGACAGCCATGGAGTAAAGGCAGAACGCTGGAAGAGGGTGATGGAGGAAGAATTTTTCCAATGCCCATGTAGAGAGAAGAGAAAAAGAAACGGAGGAAGAAAGCAAAAAGCGGAAAGAAATAGTTGGTAGCTCCGCTTATGTAACCCACGAAGCGAAGGTCACGCGCTAAGCCCAATCGATCATTGAGTTGGAGATAAACCGAAAACGACATACACACTTCAGATCTTGAGTAGTACATGGTGGAGGACCTTAGAGATCATGCAATCCACCTCACCTTTCCATTCGCTTACTCCGGAGGTGAAGTACTCTCCGCCATGGCAGGACCTGAGCATCATCGGCATCGCAGGTAGCTCCGGGTCTGGCAAGACCTCGGTGGCCGCTGAGATCGTCAAGTCGCTAAACCTTCCCTGGGTCGTGATTTTAGTCATGGTATGAACCTCACCAACTATCTATAGAATGGCTTTTAGTCTGATTGACGTTTGTAATAGGACTCTTTCTACAAGACTTTGACTCCCGAGCAGCACCACAAAGCCCATCAAAATGAATATGATTTCGATTGTCCAGACTCAATTGATTTTGATCTTTTGGTCGAAACTCTCAAGGATTTAAAGAAAGGGTAAACACATCTAGTTATAAGAGTTTATAATTCACTTGCTTTGGTCTGACTGACGGAATGAATAGAAAGAAAAGCCACATCCCAGTCTATTCGTTCGCCGACCATCAGCGTCAGCCCCAGACCACCACTCTGTATTCGCCTCGAGTGTTGATCCTCGAGGGTATTCTGGCACTGCATGACCCTAGAATTGCTGAGCTTCTAGATGTCAAAGTAAGTTCGCTAGCTATTACTTATATATTACCCTTCCAGGGCGGTGTGATACTAATATCAAATGCAGATCTTCGTTGAGGCTGACATGGATGTCTGCTTGGGCCGTCGGAGTAGGTCAAATCTTCTCGTATCACCTTGCAACCATGACTTATCAAATATAAAGTACTTCGCGATGTCAAGGAAAGAGGTCGGGATATCGAAGGCATCGTTAAACAGTGGTTTACCTTTGTCAAGCCGTCCTACACCAAATTTGTTGCACCTCAACGGGGAGTCTCCGGTAAGTCCTCATACAACGTCTGCCTACAATATCTACTAGAGGCCTAACTTCATCAGACATCATCATTCCTCGCGGAATAGAGAACTTAACGGCTATTGGTAAGAATCCACGAGCTTCTAAAGGTTGTTTAAGCCCTTGATTCTGATTGTCTATAGACATGGTTGTTAAACACATCCAACGCAAGCTTCAAGAGAAGTCTGAAGCGCATACCGAGGAACTCCACAGGCTCGGGCTCATCGCTGCAAAAGTAGAACTGCCGCATAACGTTCATGTACTACCTGCAACCCCCCAGATTGTTGGAATGAACACTATCCTACAAAATCCCGAGACTGAGGAGGTTGATTTCGTTTTCTACTTCGATCGACTTGCCTCAATTCTGATTGAGCGGTACACTCCTTGCCCCTGGTCAACGATTCGATTCACCTGTGCTAACGGTCGCCGTATAGAGCCTTGGACATGACCCAATATGGCCCAATAAACGTGGAAACTCCACAGGGGAATAAATATATGGGTCTTAGTCCCCGAGGAGCTGTGTCCGCTGTTGCTATCTTACGTGGCGGTTCTTGCTTAGAAACCGCCCTGAAGCGAAGCATTCCCGACTGCATCACTGGCCGGGTTCTCATCCAGACTAACGAGTCTAGCCAGGAGCCTGAACTACATTACCTAAAGCTTCCACCACAGTTGGAGGAGCACAGCAGCATCCTGCTGTTAGACCCACAGATGTCTAGTGGAGGAGCTGCACTCATGGCTGTGCGTGTCTTGATTGACCATGGTGTCCAAGAAGAAAAGATCGTTTTCGTGACATGCGCAGCCGGAGAGACGGGCTTGAAGCGCCTCGCTGCGGTATTCCCTAAGATTAATATCATTGTTGGTCGGATTGAGGAGGATGGCGAGCCGCGGTGGATGGAGAAGCGCTACTTTGGATGTTGATCGTCCACATTTATCTGGGTGATAAAGTAAATAAACGCCCACTACACATATTGAAGTACACGAATACACCTGATTTATGAAAACATGAACAACTTCGCATTGAATTCCCAAATACCCCCCAGTGTTTTGGAGCTTATCGACTCTTGAACCATGTATAGACCCTTCTAGGATAAGTGCACGTGCTGTCTGACCGCCCCAAAACTCCGGCAGAAAAAAAGAAAATTGTCCGCAGTCCGCAGACGATCAGATCACCTTCCAACTTCTATTTTGCGATACATATTTCAAAAACCCCTCCTGTTTCCCTGTTCCCAGCCGTTTCCTCTGCATTTGAGCAGTCGGAGAGCATGATGGCAGGCCAAGACAAGAAAAAGTCTAAGAAGGCTGGCGGAGCCAAAGGCGAAGCCGGCAAGGTGATCAGTACGTTCACTAAACTATGCGCCGAACGGAATACACGAATGAGAGGATTAAAGTCTAATTCTGACCAACTCTACAGCCGATCCTCGATTTGCCAGCATTCAATCCGATCCTCGTTATCGTCTCCCCAGCAAGCGCCAGACTCATGTCAAACTTGACAAGCGTTTTGCGCATATGCTTGATGACAAGGATTTTTCTCGCAATGCCGCCGTTGATCGCTATGGACGCAAATTGGCTCGGGATGATACCAAGCAGCAATTGAAAAAATTCTACCGTTTGGACGAGGATGACGAGGATGACGACGAAGACGACGACGACAACGTCAGTGTCGACGACGATGACGAGGTTCAAAAAGAGCTGAAGCGGGTTGACGTCCCTGGCTACGATCCTGCCCGCGACGGTGGCTTCTCTTCTTCATCCTCCGAAGATGAGAGCTCCAGCGATGAAGATGATGAAGAAGAGGCGGAGGCCGAGAACGAAGATGACGAACTCGAATTCCCCGATAAACAGCGCGCTGATGTCCCTCTGGGAGAGGTCACAAAACGGATAGCCGTTGTTAACTTGGACTGGGATAATATTCGAGCGGAGGACCTCATGGCTGTCTTCTCGAGTTTCTTGCCGCCCGGTGGGCGTGTGCTAAAGGTCGATGTCTACCCCAGTGAGTTTGGAAGGGAGCGTATGGAGAGAGAAGAAGTGGAGGGCCCTCCGAAGGAGATTTTCGCGAAGAAGCAAGAAGCTGCGAGCGAGGATGAAGAGGAGCTTGACTCCGACGAAGAGGAGGAAGAAATTAAGAAGTCTCTGCTGAAGAGCGACGAGGGCGAGGAGTTCAACACAACACAACTGAGACGCTATCAGCTGGAACGGCTACGCTACTACTATGCTGTTCTCACATTCTCCTCCAAGGATAGTGCCAAGCATGTCTATGATCTCGTGGATGGTGCAGAGTACCTATCCAGCGCCAACTTCTTTGATCTACGTTTCGTTCCCGAGGACACCGATTTCGATGACGACAAGCCCCGAGATTCCTGCAATCGGATTCCCGATGGCTACAGACCGAACGAGTTTGTGACAGATGCCCTGCAGCACAGTAAAGTCAAGTTGACATGGGATGCGGACGACAATTCCCGAAAGGAAGTGCAAGCACGCGCATTTGGTGGTTCACGAAAGGACATTGAAGAGAATGACTTAAAAGCATACTTGGGAAGTGACAGCTCCGACAGCGAGGATGAGGAAGATGGCGGTGTAGAAGTGATGGACAACACTGCGGGTGAAGGTACAAGCGTTAAATTATCGAAGCGGGAAGCCGAGAGACAGCGCATGCGTGCTTTGCTGGGTCTGAGCGCAGAGCCTGTTCCTTCTTCTAAACCCAAGGGTCCTGTCGGTGAGATGGAAGTCACATTTACATCTGGTCTCGCAGGCGGTAAAGGAAAGGACACCATTTTCGAAAACGAGCCGGAAATCGAGGAGAGCACGATTGATAAATACGTGCGGAAGGAGCGCGAGCGCAAGAAGCGCCGAAAGGAGAAGCTCAAGTCTGGCAACCAAGGCGAACCCTCCGACGAAAACAAGGGGGCTGCCAGTGATCATGATGAGGTTGCTGCCGAGGCACCGCAAGAGGCGGAAGACCTTGGCTTCAACGATCCCTTCTTCGAAGATCCTGATGGCAAGGTCACTTCTGCATCTATTCGTAAGGAGGAAAGACGCAAGAAGCGTGAGGAACGTGCTGCTGAAGAGGCTGCTTCTGCTGCTCAGCGGGCTGAGCTTGAACTTCTAATGGTGGACGACAAAAAGGCGACAATCAAACACTTTGACATGACTGAGATCGAAAAGGCCGAGAAGCAAGCTCGGAGGAAGGGCAAGGGCAAGGGCAAGGGCAAGCCCAAGCAAGCAGTTGTTGAAGATGACTTCAATGTGGATACCCAGGATCCCCGGTTTGCTCGTGTATTTGAGAGCCATGAGTTTGCCATTGATCCGACCAATCCCCGATTCAAGGCTACTTCCGGCATGAAGGCCCTGCTCGATGAGGGCCGCAAGCGCCGGCACGCCCGTGATGACGGTGAAAACGAGGTAGTATCTACCAATGACCGCAAGAAGAAGCAGAAGAAGGATCCTAGCTCGGATCTGAAACTCCTGGTGGAAAAGGTCAAACGGCAATCGAAGGCATGATAGTTTCATTGATGTATTCCGAGAGAGAGTCCAACACTATATATGGATAACAAAAAAAACCTCATGATATCCATATTTTTCAATGCAGATTAGGCTCTAGGTGTTCCAAGGAAGATTTACGTAGGTCCGAATGTATGTCGAAACTGTACAGTATTTGTGCAAGTTATAAATCCGGGCATATATGTGGCTACCTAGGACAAAATGCGGTGTCTCATGTTCCTTTCGAGCTACCTAGGAGTTCACGCCCCCTTTCAATTCTACCGTAGGACCGACGATCAGAAGCTCTCACCGAGTCGAAAACCGCGTAACCTCGAACCAAAAATGCACGATGCGGTGTCACCTTGAGGCTGAGATCATGTGGCATGCCCGTTGTCCGCTCCTTCACCGCCTCTTTCGATTTGCGGCATCCACCCTTTCTCTAGTCCACCTCCCCACATACATTCTTTCTTCAAGAACTGCTCCTTGTCCCAATCCTTGGGGTTAATTGATTTTTGTCAGATATTACCCACCCAGCTCGCTTGTGGGGTGCCTTACCCGCCAATTCCTAATTGCCTCTTCAATCGCCCCACTCTGTCCTGCAACCCATCCCACTTAATTCTCCCCTCAATCACACGCTTTCTCCCCCCTCATACCATCTGTTGATGATGGTACCTGTTGAGTGGAATTAAGATATGGGTAGACGCAGTCTAGTTCTATCTAGCTGTCTGATACCCATCGTTACACAGCTTTTCTTGACCGGGCCGTCTTCGTTTCTCTGCATCTTCAAGGACAATTATCCCGGGCTTTCCCGTGGTACAACTTCAACATGTTGGGTCGACTTTTAAGCACGGCTGCTTCAAGTCTGAACCCAGCGTCTTTTAATCCACGAAACAATGGATCTCCTCTCGAATCAGTCACCGAGGAAGAACACACCTCCGGCCTTCTTTTCCCCGATGCCAGCCTGCTCCGCCGTTCCAATACCCACGCGTACCCACTCCAGACCACATTTCACTCCCCAAATGCTTCAACAGCTGGTGCATATGATGACCGTGGAGGAATGGAATTAGATGCTATTAAGGACTTTCGAGTGGTTATAGCCCAGAACGCACTGGGAGATCGTGATGCGTGTATTTTGCTAGACACTCGTGCATCGGACCCGTCACCTACGGGCCTCGGAATCGACTCGCACGGTCTTGATCAAGCCGGCACCAGACATACGCGAACTGTGTCAAGTCTCTCTCGCGGCTCTCGTCGGAACTACCTTACCCAGTCCTCAGTCGTTGAATCTAGCCCCCTTTCCTCGGCAGCAGATGCACGGAGGCCAACACCTGCGGGCTCTGGTGCTTTCTCAAGAGCTCGAGGACGCAGCTCGACTCTTGCACAAACCGGAACACAACATGACTACGGCACATCACGGCATTCAACCGACACCAATGATACTGGTCTCCTCAATTGCATATTCGGTAGTAGCGCATTCAGCTATCGTGGATCCTCCACAAAAATGCACATCATCTCTGCTGATGATGACCCACCAACAGGGACAAGTATGTCGCCTGCAGCGCGCAGCCCACTTGCTCGGGCCTATACTACTGGAAGTTCGGCAGATTTTGGGCCAGCTAAAGGACCGGACAAGCCACCCTCCAAAGTTACCGTTCTCGTAACTAGGATGTTTAGCGTCAACCTCCCAGAGGGAGCCGAGGCTTCTGCTGAGCGGCAGGATTATGCCAGTGCCCTTTATCAAGAGTCTCTGCCTGAAATGGGGTTTCCATTCCCAGACATCTCAAAGCGGAAGAAGATAAAGGAGAAGAAAACGCCAATGTATGCTGTCGCGATAATTATTCAAATTCCTTTACTAGCACGGAATGCCCCACGGCCTGTGTCGCGATTCAGTACTCTCGGTCCTGATTCTCCTCGGCCAGGGATGTCCAGCTCTTTGGATTCTGACTATCGCTGGCCTGGGTTTCTATTTGACGATAGTTTGTCATCCGCATCTCCTCCTGCAAGCTTGGATGAGCGGTTGGACCTGTTGGTCGACCATTGGGATGTCATTACTAGAACTTTGTCCCACCTAGAGCGACTCGCACGGAACGAGATTCTCTTTCTACTGAGAAAGGTTGATTCGTTGTCAGGACCACACCCAAAGCCTGACAAACCACCCAATATGCAACGGACTAACCAGACGATTGTCCATTTGCCTGCCAACATCTTGTCTGTGAACTCCAAACTCAAGGAAGAGGCTATTCGCAGTAGCCGTCGTATCAGCATGGCCCTTCAGACTCCATACGTTGTCACCGGCCAAAGTCGCTGGGGCGTGTGGCGGGAAGAAGGTCGTTCCATTGTTCGAGGCCTTGGCGACAAGGAGAGTAATTTCTTCTTCCTAGTTCTGCTCACGGCATTCCTGGGCAATCACACGGAGTGGCTCAATGCCCTCGGTCCAGAGTGGTACCGTCGTCGGCACAACCAGCAGCAAAAGGCTCAACAGGATATTGATCCCGTTCTGACTCACCGAACTGTGGTTGTTTGTCCGGACAAAATGACCGCTCGCCGTCTCATCTTCTTGCTCTCGGCTTTCCTCCCATCCAAGCAGCGTATAGAGCCACTGCCCTCCCCACTACGACCTGGCACATCCGCGTCCATGCGCGCTGTTTCCCAGAGTCCGCCCACAGTACCGGTGCTTCGACAAGAATCCTTGAGAAGAGCAATTGAACGCCGTGCTCGTGCGCAGCGGATGTGTCAAGGCGATATTAGCCACCACCGGCGCTCAGTAAGCGTTTCATCTCAAGACACGGCCCAGCGGTCATCTGATGGAATCGACCAACCCTCTGCAGCCGAGTTCACGTCAGCCCGCAGAGGATCCGATGCTCGCTCAATCAAAACGCTAAGTGCTACCATCCAGGCGAAGGACCCACGGGCAAAGGCTGCCAGCGGAGCAACAACCTCCATGATCACCCAGAAGAGCACGGTTCCTGTTCCACACTTCACATCACAACAAAGTCGCGCTAGTCAAGGAAGTTCTGACAGTGCCACGAATACCAATGAGAGCTTGGCATCGGAGACTTTACTGAAGAATTTGCGAAGAAGTGACAGCTCGAACTTGGGTTCTAATGGCAGTGTTCCATCTGCTGAAGGCCGTTGGGGCGGTTTGTTCTCTGGACTATGGAGCTCACGGCAAGAGTCTTCGACCAAGGCCGGTGATATTTATTCCCCGGCTGATGCGCGCAAGCGATCAGTCTCTACAATAGCTGGCCCACCCATGCGGGCTCAACCCACCTTGAGCCAAATGGTCAAAGAGGCCACAGAGGACATACCTGAGCATCGTCCTGAAACTGCGCCCACCAGTGGGAACATTTCGATCCCTGCTGCTACCACCCATGGTGCTGAGGACGATTCCCCAGAACCATCATCACTTACGAGCCAAGCCCGTGAATCACCCTTGAAGTTGTCCGTTCGGGCGGAAGAAGGGATTGTAGATGTTGATCTCCCGCTTCCTGGATTCCTGTCGCTCTCCTCTTCGGGTGATTCCACCATTGCCTCACCCAAGAAAACAAGGACCTCAATTACCAGTTTTGATGCCATTGCATCCACACACAGTAGCGGCTCTGGATTTCACAATGCTGGAAAAGACAGTGATGGGCCTAGTACGCACGTCGCTGGATGGTTGAAATCGTTCCATGAAGATTTCTCCCTGCAAGCGGTCCGCCCGTACGCTACTCTGGAAGCAGACATTAAACGCGCGATGCAGGCTGAGCCCTCGCCATATATCCCCTCAACTCCTGATGCAGAAGGATCAGAGCGATGGGTGGACGTTGCAACGACCTTGATCGCGGACACTCGATCTTCCTCTATCAAGCGTCTACGATTGAGACGCAAGATTGTCGTGGGCCACCACTATGGGCCAAGTCATACTCCCCCTTCTCCAGCTGTTGGACACACCCGCAACTCCACAGCCTCGTCAACATCATTTTCTGGCTTCTTCTCGGGGTATGCCAAGTCCCCAGAAGTCACCGTTCTCGAAGGACACGACCCTCAATACGTGGAGGAACGATTTATTGAAGAGCCTGTCATGGACCTTGATGGTATTCTTGTTGATGCCGTCGAGCGAGTTCTCGGTCAAAGCGGCTACTCGTCGCTTGCTCACTCCCGGGCGCCATCCCCAACACGTGCTCGCAGAGCCGAGGACAAAGGTCAGACAACCCCTCGTGGTGAAGATCCTCCAGTCGAAGTTCCCCGTACGGAGTGTCGCAAGATGGTCCTTGGTGCTCTTGAAGAGGTTGTCCGTGTCGTCACCGCTGAGCACTGCCGTGACGACGTAGACGGTGAGTTGGGGCTAGCCGACCGAGAACGGAGGAGAGCCATGGCAGGTGCCGATAACACTCTACGAGAGGGCATTCGGAAATGGCTCCTTGATGTCGAGGAAGCCTGGTAATTTGTTTGACGCTGGACTGTACACGTTCCGAGCCTTCGCAAACCCTAGCATACGTTGCATTGTTTCCATTGCCAAAGTCATCAAGTCATCTGCGCTAGGTCACCGCAGGACTGATGGTGTTACCTCTGATTCTCCTTTATTTGCATACATATGTCTCTTATTCTGACCATGATACCCATTATTTGTCAAGGCCTTGCAGCTATTGCTAGGCCCATCATTCCATTCAATATTACCAAAGAATATTTTGATTTCAAATTGCTATTGAACTGAAGAATTATCTATGAAAGTATTTTGCCTGGCATAGTAAACTACTCCTTGATAGTTACAACTTCAATGGCATGCCCCTCACACTGAACCGTCTGCCCATCCTGAGCAGGCGAGAGCTGGATTGTTTTCAGGATCTTGTCCGTTTGACTCGGATCCACAATTTCCAGAGTTGTTTTCGCATCCAAGCGGCCGTTCACCAACACTTGGATCCCGGATAGTGCATCATTTTCCGGCGCCTTGAGTGTGGGATTGATCAAGGTTACCGAACCTGGACGAACAAGAATGGGCAGAGTATCAAAGTCATGAGTCTCGGTGTACCATCGGCCTGCCTCATAAGACTTGTCATGATCAAACCACGACACCCACTTCCCTTCAGTGCCCTCAACCTGCGGGACATAGAAGGTCACCTCGCCCTCCTCCGTGAAAACAGGCGCAACCAGCAAATTAGAGCCGAACATATACTGCGTATCAACAGCATACGTATTCAGATCCTCGGGGAACTCCAAGAAGAGTGGCCTCATCAGCGGTGTCCCGTCTTGGTGTCCCCTCAATGCCTCCTGCAGGATATACGGCGTAAGAAGGATCTTCCGCTTCACGCAATCCCGGAGCACAGCAGAACAATCCTCGCCATAGATCCAAGGGACTCGGAACGACGACGATCCATGGAGCCGGGAATGAGATGATAAAAGTCCGAATTGTACCCATCGCTTATACAGCGCTGGTGGTGGGGTTCCTTCGAATCCTCCGATATCCGATGCCCAGAAGATGTATCCACAAAGCATGAGACTGAGACCTCCACGAAGAGACTCCGCCATCGCTTCGAATGTGCTCTCGCAATCTCCGCCCCAGTGTACGGGGTATTTCTGGCCACCTGGAGCGGTACTGCGGGCAAACAGGAGACCTTGATTGTGGCCTACGCCTGCTTCAAGCGTTTCGTACACGATGCGGTTGTAGAGGAGAGCATAGTAGTTGTGCATCCTCTCAGGGTCTGAGTTATCATGGTACTTGACTCCCTTTGAGGGGATTCGTTCCGCGAAATCAGTCTTGAAACTGTCCACGCCCATCTCCATGAGACGCTCTAGCTGACTAGAGTACCAGCGACATGCGGCCGGGTTGGTAAAGTCCACGACGGCCATTCCGGCTTGCCACATATCCCATTGCCAGACGGAACCATTATCGCGCTAGATATTTTAGTATCGCCATGGAAAGTGCAGGCAAGAGTAAAAATCCACATACCTTGATGAAGTAGCCATTCTTCTTCCCCTCCTCAAACAATGGTGACGCCTGTGCAACATACGGATTAATCCACACACTAATGCGCAAACCACGCTCCTTGAGCCGTTTCATATATCCCCTAGCATCAGGAAACATCTCCGTATCAAAATCGAAATCACACCACTGGTAAGACTTCATCCAGAAACAGTCAAAATGAAAGACACCAAGCGGGATATCGCGATCCCGGAACCCATCCAAGAACCCAGTCACAGTCTGCTCATCATAATTTGTTGTGAAGCTAGTCGTCAACCACAGATTGTAACTCCAAGATGGCACAAGTTCCGGCCGCCCTGTCAGCCCGGTATAACGCCTCAACACATCCTTAGGCGTCTCACCGTACACAACGAAATACTCAATCTCCTCACCAGGAACAGAGATATTAACTCTTGTCGTGCGCTCAGATTGAACTTCTAAGCTAACCTTTCCAGGGTGGTTGATGAAGATACCATATCCCTTCGAGGACATATAGAATGGAATATTTTTGTAGGCCAGCTCGGATGAAGTACCGCCATCCTCATTCCAGATATCGACAGTCTGTCCGTTCTTTGCAAGTGGTCCGAATCGCTCACCCAATCCGTAGATCTTCTCACCCACACCTACATCGAGACCCATGAGCATGTACCCCTGTTTTTCAGCGTAGATACCATCATCGGTGCGGTATTTATCACTACGAGCATCCCGGACATAGCCAATTGAGCGGCCCGAGTGACCGGTGAGTTTCTTGTTGGATGGAGAGCGGAAGACGAGATCTAATTCGTTGGCTGCGGTGTTGATATCGAGTTGCAAAGGCCCGCTGCCGTAGTTGAGGGAGTTGGTGGTTTCGTCATGATTGATGCTTGTGTGTCCGTTGGACTGGCTAATCTCGTAATGAGGACCATTGTCGACTTGTCCGGCCCTGAATGAGAAGTTAGTAAATTGAACGAAAAGTGAATCCATGGATCGGTAGTGTAAATTCCAAGGTTTTGATTGGTGGAGAATCTACCAATGCACTAGTTTCACGGCGATAATACCCTCCTGTGGAGAGGTTACCTGAGCCGAGATTGTAGCTGTAGAATGTCAGTTATGGCGCTGGATTGGAATTCAATTATATGGACACATACGTGAATTCAAGGTATCACCGCGGTGTCTTTGGAATTTGTTCAGGAGTAGATTGACACCTTCTTGTTCGATCCGCAATCGCTCCACGTTGCTCATCCAATCAATCTGCACGCCCTCCTACAACACACCGGGTAATTTAGTTTCTCGTTCTAGATATTTGCAAGAGAAATTTACTTACTTGCAGGCACCACATGCCAGCCGTGAACTTCATCGTGTCAAGTATGCTGTTGCGACAAACGGTGGTGTTAGTATAGAAGTGGGACCAAGTAGATGCAACAGGAATATCTTCCGAATCCCCAGAGATTTGGATTGAAAGCAAAGAAGATAAAGACGTGGAAGCCCGATTGAAGAATATCAGAATACCAGAAAAGAGAAAAGAAAAATAAGAAAGAGGACGATTAAAGCCCAAAATCAAGCAGCTCTAAACCCGAACAGCCACATTCGACACGGACGACCGTCCGACAGGAGAAACAGTCCAGATCCACAGCTAGCTATGCATACAATGTCTTTGGTCTAATTTGCAGGAAACACGTCAGGCGGGGCAACGTCCCACAGCTTCTGGGGACCTATGATAACAGCTAAGAGCTCCATAATGTATAGCTAAGCCTAGTTTCAACTAGCGCAGCCACCCGACCAAGGTTGATCCGGGTGAATTGGCTGCTATTTGGCTAAATTGTATCTATCTGAGCGCATCACCTATCTTTCGGTTTCGGCATTCGGGTAATTTCCATGCGGGACAAGTGACTTGTCGGGCCACCTCGTGCTCAAAGGAGGTCCTACCTAGGTTGACAATTTAAGTAAAGCAAGGATGGCGTGATGCAGCATCAAATGTTTCCGAGGTTATTGATCATACATAGTATCTCAGGACATATTAGGTACAGGATAATCAGAAGCGTGATACAGTAGTGGGATAAAACAGCCATTTTTAAAGCAGTGGTCGGAGGCTACCGCTTCGTGGACTGCTTTTGTAGCTCATGCTCTCGCCTCGAGCCCTGGTTCGGGACAACTCAGGCGACTTCAATCCGTCCCGTGTCTCGCGAGACTCCCCAACCACTCTAGAGGGCAAACCAGGTGGAGGCGAAATGTGGTGGCTGACGACACTGGCGGGAAGCTCAAGTGATGGGATAGAGGTATCCATGAGATGAGCAGTGGCAGGCTCGACCTTGGTTGAGGCTGGACGAATGTGAGACTCGCTGTAGAACTGCTCAAGCGCGGCTGCATCTTTGCAGAAATCAGCTAGGCTGTTGAGAATATGCTCTGGCGCACGATACAAATTTGCCGAGTCGATACTGGGTGCAGCTGTCGAAGGCAGAGGACTTCCAATGTCGTGCAAAGGACGGATCAATGGAGACAGGCGTGGAGAGAGGCGGTCGAGAGAATCGTGATTTGGTGCACGGCCACGATAATCTGATCGGCCATGATCATAGCGACCTGCGTCTCTGCTCGCTACGCCACGAGTACTGACCAGTCGGTTTGCGAGAAGTAGGAAGTCTCCTTCATCCGTGATCTGAGCAAGGAGACTACCATTGCGGTGGATATACTGTGGGTATTTGTAGTCGGGCTTGCCCCAAGAAAATGAGACTTCGACATCGGCCGGGAATGCGGTGCATGCTTCAAAATCCAAGACAAAGTCGAACTTGCGTAATATACACTTTTGGTAATAGAGGCGGTCCGGTGGTCCTGGCTGTGCAAAAGACGCGTTGTTGAACACTGTGTGGACCGGTCCTTTGGGCGGTGGAACCTTCAGTGTGACCCGGTAAGGCTTTCGGAAAGGCTGTTTCTTATCAATGGCGCAGGCTTCAGCTATGGGTACCTGAACCAGCTTCAGACCAAATTTCTCCGCAGTGGAGGCCCACGAATGCACGGTGTCTTCGATCAACTTTGGTGTAGTACTCATCCAGCTAAGCTCAATGTGGAAGCAGTTCTCAGGATTGTGCAGCCGGTCGTAGTGAAGATCGATCACCTCGGGGCGATTTGACCGCTTGCGAGTGTCTACATCATACTTCAAGGTCTTAGACAACATGATTGCAACCTTGTTCTTGGTTTTTGACGGGGTACTCGGCGTTGTTGGTATGCGCTCATCAATGCTGTCAGAGCGAGCGCGAAGGCTGGAAGGAGAATCCTTCCCAACTGCCGGCGTTGAGGGCATTGACTTGTCTGCTCGAAGTTGAGGAAACCAGCTACCTCGAGATTCAGGGCGAGTGATACGATGCTCGGCGCAAATTTGATAGAAATAGTTGCCGTCTCGGAAGTTGTGTCGTTTCTCGACGTGTTGGAATAGCCCGTGTTTCATCAGCTCATTGCCAAAATCAACTGCTTCCTCGCGAGTCTCGATATCTCGGAAATTTTGTATCAACCAAGTTGTGAGCTCGATACCAATAAAACAATTGTAGTGTAGCCTCCAATGCCATCGTCGATCCATCATCCGCACACCCTTCTCGCCTTGAATCATCTGCGAAAGTTGCAATATGAGGTCGCCAGACCTCTCAAGCAAATCAGCCTCAGGTAAAAGCTGGGTGGGCGGATTGTCAAGCCCAGGGTCAGTGAGGAGTACACGATCAAGTTCAGCTGCGACAACCTCGGATGGGTTTCGTGTTTGATACATAATGTTGAGCGGATTCTGATCTCTCTTTTTGTTGCCAGACTCATATCGCTTTTCCTCTGGAGAGACATATTTGTTTCGTTGCCAGATATGAGTTAGCTGGCTGATGCCGAGCAAATGGATCTCTTCTTCATTATCCTCATTGAAGGATTGTAGATGTCGCCGAGAGTGGGGATGCAATTGCATCGGAATCAACACATATCGGACCCGCCAGAAATGCAGCTGCTGGGCCGGGCTGTGAATATAATCTCGGTGGCCAGCCAGATAATTATCAGCAAGATTCCAATTGTACTCTTCAGCAGTAGGGTCCAGCTTGATGTCTTTGATCTCATACTCTTGGCTCAGAATAGTTCTCATGGCTGGCTGATACAGCGTGAAATTGGTTCGTTTAGGTGACAAAAGAGCCGCCGCTGTGTGATGTGTGAAGCGAGTCACCTCAATTTCTCCTCCGTCTACAGTGATGAGTCGATGAATTGCGTTGCCTTTAGAGAGGAAAACAATAACTCCATCTCGCTCAAGTCCTCGGGTGTCAAATACGTTTAGCGACTCAAGGGCCGGTTGTGCCGAGACTTCTGCCACATTTCGGCCCACAACAATCTGAAAGCCGTGAGACAATCGAAGTGAGATCATTTCTCGTAGGAGGAATCCTCGAGTCTTTGGTGCCTCGATACCATCTGTGTCGTCATTCGCGAAAACGCGGTATGGCGTCTGCAGATAATCCGAGGTAAGTTCACTTGAAGTTGGGAATTCTTCTGTAGTCAGAGGAAGCACTGCAGGTGATTTTAAGCTCTTCCATTTGACTACTGCAACGTGAGGAGGACGAGGATATGCATGTTGCCAACGACCAAACCAGCTGGTCTTGCGCAATACATCTTTCGGCGTATTGCAAGGGTTAACCGATCGAACCCAGGGCGAGAGAGCCTTGCCTGGCGAGTTTCTTGAAGTATCACGTGAATTGTGGTTGAGAGAGATCTCAACTTTATTGTCGTTAGGCCGACCTGGCCCCTCGTCCCGGTTGACGAAACGAGTTTCTGTTGCAGACGTTGAAAGTGAGCCATGGGCTCTTCCAGGTTCCAATCGCTCTGGGCTATCTGATGGTTTCTTCATTGGTGTCTTAATAGAGATTGGTTTAGAAGGAGTCAATCGGTTGTACTGTGAAAGTCTCGGGGGTGTAGATGGCGGGGATGCTCCGTCTGTGACTGTCGCCGTTGATGTAGTTTCCGATGGACTCAAGGAGATGATACTTTTAGTGTCGGAAAAGGTACCTCCAGAGGACCTTTGATTGGACATCGGAAGTGCGCTTGCGTGCTCTACATGGACTCCAGTGCTTGCCTGAGCCCGTGGAGGAGTAGAAATTAAGCCCCGAAGCGCAAAGCTGATTGTTCGAGAAATTCGCGAGGCGGGTGGTGCGGGCTTGGTTTTCAGCGCCGACTTTTTGGGTGACGTGCTCTTTGAAGAAACTGTGCTCTTTTGAGAAAGACTAGATCCGTCGATCCTTCGGGGACCAGCCCGCGGTGCTTGGCCGCCCTCGGCCGTGCTAGTTTCATGCTCTCGTAGATGCAGGACAGATCGTGCCGACATCCGTTCATGCGCACCAGTGCCCTGGACCTCCGGCTCACTCAGACGCTTGTTTCTAGGTCTCGGCGTGTCCTTTCTTTTGGTAGTCGCGGCGAAGATATTATCATCGTACTGATCCATCCAAGCCATGATAGACTTTCGAGATTTTCGCTGTTCTCTGGTATGGATTTCACTCTGATCTGTCACATTTTCAAGAAACGGTTCTGGTCGTAGGCTATCACTGAATTGCGCTTTGAGGGAAGAAGTGTTGGCGAATCGTGTTCTTGGAGGCGCACGAATTGCTGAGCTTGATCCTAGTAACGTGCGGGGTTTTACGATATCACGCCCTTCAAGAAGGTAGGGGATGGAGATATTGGATTGTTCGCTCTCCATGACGCCCATCATTTGAATCTCATACATACGTACGCGTGGAGTAAACGCTTTGTGTGGCCGGGTGACGGTGTGCGGGATAGGAGCATTGGGATCGTTTTTCAAGATGCGCCGAGCTTCTCGATAGGTTTCCGGATTCCAGTATGATATATCCAGCCAGTGGGGGATGCCATAGCTCCAATCTCTAGATCTAGGCAGACCTCGCTCCCGCATCCTGGTGGCGGAGAGATAAGATCCAGGGGAGAGGTAAGAAGATCTACTGACAAGACTGGATATCGAATGGTGGACTTCAGGCGACAACTTTGGCGTTTCGATCGGACTTTCGAGGGAACTAGACGCTCGCTCTACCGGCTCTCGATATTTGAAGAGAGGCACTGAGTGAAGAGGCATTGGACTCAGGCAGACCAGATCGATGGCTATTCCACGATTCGTCAAAGCTTCTGTGGTAGAGGCTAAAGACTCGTATGATACTTCGAAAACACCACTCCCCGGGGTAATTACGATGATAGATGTTCCCGTATGAACCATATCTCGGTCGATATGCATATAGGCCAGGTGAGCAGAGGCAAGATGAATGGCCTCAAGAATGTTGCCTCGCAAGGCGGTGCTGGGGCGTCCGGCAATTGTCGCGGTATGTGGCTTGGAAGGGATCTTGATGCCGCTTCCAGTGGCAGCATCCAGGTCGTCCGTTTTCAAAATCGACACATCTCTCAAGAAGGTTCTAAAATTCTTCTTGAGCTCATCCAAGATAGTGGTCCAATGACCGCTAGCCATATCGTTCACGACGACACGATAAAAGTCTCGAGTTGGAACATTATTCGGACCTGAAGCACCTGCTAAGCCAGGATTGAGTTGAGATATGCTCGGATGTGCAGAAACATCGTATT
Organism: Penicillium pulvis; assembly: GCF_028828015.1. Taxonomy (NCBI): domain Eukaryota; kingdom Fungi; phylum Ascomycota; class Eurotiomycetes; order Eurotiales; family Aspergillaceae; genus Penicillium; species Penicillium pulvis. The sequence continues at coordinate 1,219,834 of NW_026643072.1, forward strand.
CTACTCGTGTGAAGAGTACAATGGTGACCAAATGTTTCGCATCAGAGTTAGCCCATCGCTTGAACAGCTCTGGTAAAAACCCATTGATCACGCGACTGAAGAGAATATCCCCAGATCCTTCTGAGTCAAAATCCCACATTTCCCTGGACATTTGAATAAACAAGACATACTTTGCTGACTCGCTGCGAAAGACAGGAATTGTATGAGGCGCGAAGTACCCTGAAAGAACCTTTTTCTCTCGAATGAAAATGTTCTTTACAGTCGCCTTGATGCTGCCCATGAACATGATTTTCTGGCCTTTGTAGACAATCTTATTAACGAGCTCGGACATGACCAATCGCCACATATCAGACCGCACCATATACTGGTCACGGAAAGAGATGTCAACGTGAGACGCGGCGCAGTGTTCGCGGTCGACAATCGAGAGCGTAACCTGGGTTCTGTTCTTGAAACCGAAGATATTGGCTACGCTGCTGGTGACCGATATCTCTAGCTTGGGATGTCGCATCTTTACATCTTGCGGCAAGGGCTTCACCACAAATAAGCATCGGCTTTGCAATGGGGTTTTGAACTTGGAGGTGCCGTCGGTCTGGGAGCTCAGGTTTATGTCTGCATGGCTTTCGCGGGCCATCTTCACGCCCACGTCAGGCTTCAAAGCAGAGTGTACTGCATCCCCAGAAGCTCGAACGGGTAGAATCTCGACCACATCCCCGACCTGGATTCCACTTTCTCCGAACGCTAACGGATTCAACAATATCTCCTCCCTCGAAAACATTTCGTCGTGGACCCAGAGGGTGCATTGGTGGCGGGCCAAGCTGGCGGATAGCCGAACGGTTCGTTCATCTGGCGTGGGGTCATGATCGCGATACGATGTCTCGGTATGGATGGTCGAAAGGGTCTCCAAGCTGGCGGCGCTCACCTGCCTAAGGTGGGACCGCCGCATGGGCCCGCGCAAAGACATGGTTTTAATTTCAGCTTCCTTGCATCGCAAAGAAATTGACAGCTTCTCCGGAGCTTAGCATCGGCCGGAATTTGACTTGGGGAATCATGCGGATCCAGCTCGCGCGATAAGATCCCCGGCCAGCTCACGTGGTGTGGAGCTGATGCCTCAGGCGGCGATTTATAAATTAGGTGACCAATGCAAAGGGGACCAAAAGGTGATTTCAATACTTCAACCATTTTTGGCTTTGATAAAGACAAAGATCAATTACAAGCCCAGCTTTTGTTTACTAAGCTAGAAGACCCGAGAATCCAGGCTGTCTATTTGTTTGTAGTCCTGGATAATACAGCTTAGAGGGATATATGTCACTAAGAAACGTGACATTGTGCTTGTGCACGGCGTGTGTTAATATGGCTCATCAAATTATGACCATGGACTCCGTCTCTTTGAGAAAAGACACAGTTTTCCCAGCCACAAACCGGACAATGTACACAGAACCTCCAAATACAACCTCTGCCACGGTATCTGTAGAAAGCTCGACTTCCAGGTTCCCATCCTCTGTCCACTTCAACTTGATCTTCGCGATTGGAGTAACAAAAGTGCCCTCTCCTGTTGTAAGCAGGTCCATCTGTGGCTCGATGCGGAGACGTTTGAAACCCGGCGTGGCCGGCTTGATACCATACAACTGGGTAACGATTTCGTTGACTGGACAGGCACTCCACCCATGGCAGTCACTGCGGGGATTCTCCTCAAACTCAGCCCATGTCGTCAAGTCATCCGCAAGCATACGTCTCCATGGATCCAGAAGGGCGGGGAACATCTTGTTGTAAAGACCGACCTTTTCCACAGCCCGGAACACGTAAAACTGTAGAGCACTGGAGCATTGCATCAATGAGGAATTGTACATTGTGCGAACCATTAACTCTCGAGCTGCTGTTCCCGTAATGGTTTCAGAAAGAACAGCAAACACTTGACTGTGTTGGCTGTATTCCTTTGTTGATGGACCATCCAGGTAAAGAGCATCATCAAAGCAATGCTTGTTCACAGCATTCCGGAGGGCCTGTGCTCGAGTGGAATACTCGGCAGCGGTATCCGTTCTCCCCATGAAATCACATAGATCAGCGGCCTGCATCAGGGCAACAATGTACAAAAGACTGTTGAACGTCGCCGCGCCATTTCTCGTGTACGATCGAGGCATGCATGACTCGAAAATCTTCCCTGGGACCGACCATTGAGATACCCAATCGATGAAGGGCCACGTATCTTCTTCGAATCGACCAATCAGCCCGAGATCATTGATTCTCTCGTCGAAGTGGTTGAGAATTCCGTCGATGGTGCTCAAGTACCGCCGCACTACCTTCTTGTCCGCGAAGTATCTCATGTGATCCCATACCATTGCAACCCAGTATAGTGAAAACTGAGGGATTTGCTTACTCTTGAAACCGGCCGGGAACTGTGCCTTGATCAATCCATCAGGAGTCTGACTGGCGTGAAACTCTTCCAAAGTTTTCCTGGCAAGTCGATCATCTGATGATACTTGATAGGTGAAAAGCATCTGTAGTCGGGAATCAGATGCAAACTGATTTTGCTCGTAGAAAGGACAATCCTCGTATGTCTCATGTCGGCAGTTCTGGAGAGTACGTAGACTGACATCCCAGATCTTATTCAATTCTGGTCCAGCCTGGATTTCAGTGGAGATATCCAATGGGTAGGAAGTCTCGCGAAGAGTGAATCCCTTAAGCGTGAGGGGCTGCGATGAAGCTTTGATATGCAATTGAACATATCGGAACGCTCGAAACCAGAATGGTTCGAAAATCTGCTCCGCTTGGCCGTCGGCCACTGTATATATATCTTTCACTCCATACAGCCGGCCTTTGGAGTCCGATCTGAGCAGTTTGGTTCTCGGCATGGGAAAAGGAGCGATTTCGACCCCGAGATCTTTCTCGTAGCATTCAGAATATAGGAATGTGATGATTGATCCCAATCCCCCACCACATTGAAAGTTGACAAATGCTGTGGTTAGCGATGCGCATTCAATGTCCACGCTGACAGTCTCTCCAGTCGGTACAATCAGATCTCCTTCTCCTTTGATGAAGCTATTCCACTGCGCATTTGTGATAGAACCTTCGCATTTCACCACTCCATCGAATCTCCCAGGAATCTCTGGGAGCTCTGGAATAGGACGTGGCTCCAGTTTCCACGGACGTTGAATTGGAAGCATTTTTACAGGGCGGAATTGAAGAATGGCGGACTCCCAGGTAGTATCATCGAATGCTGCTTGCTTCCAACCAGAGAGCTTTGGGGCTTCTGTTACTCTCTCGTTGTTTGACATAAAGGGTGGACCCAAAAGGTAGTTCCACTCGGAGTGAGGAATAATCTTGCGGCTTGTTTCTTGTAAGCACTTCCATGAAGGATCTGAAGAGATCGATAGTCCCTGCTAACATGTCAGTGACCTGTGAATATATGTTGACCGCTACTCTTGGGGCTTTTGGTACTCACCTCAATCTCAGCATGCACCATTAAACCGGGCAATTCGGTGCTGATAATGGACGACGATCCAGTATTGACACACGAGTAACGCAAGACACGCGCACTGATGACATTGTCTCCCTCTGTGAGATAAGGTAAAATGTCGATTGTCTCATAGTACCAACGTTCCGGATAGCTCTTGCAAGGGCCAAAGCTGACACGCTGGCCATTTACAAAAAGTCGATATCGACTATCTGCAGAAACATGAACGGGAAATTCACGAAGCCCGTACGGCTGAGTCCATTGGAAGCTTTTGCGGAAAAGGAAATACCGACCGGGCTGGCTCTCGTCCTCACTATGGGTCGGCAGCCAGATCCATGGTGGGGTTTGTGTCCAAGCAGGGGCCATTTTGTAATCAAAGATCACCACAAATCAAAAAAAAGATATGATTTCGATGAACTCATGTAGCTCATATAGGGAATCCGGGGTCGAAAGTCTAGTCTCGGACATTCCGATCGGCACATCTTACCCCGACAAAAGTCACTTGACAGGCACCTGCTACCCACCTACATAGTCTCACATGATTACCCCACATTTTCACATCTTCCTCTACATTATTTCGTGGACACTGTCCACTGTCCACTTTCCCACATGTCTGTTTCAACGCCAGAGGCATCGCCTCGCTTTCGATGCGAATTTTGCCCAAAGGAGTTTTCTCGGCGAGAAAACGTTTATCGTCATGCTCGGATCCGTCAGTGTCTGATCCACAAACTACTACTGTGTGTATGCTTATTAGATTGCAACGTAGACAAACAAAAAAAGCTGCATCGCTGTCCCGTGTGTGGCAAGGAATTCACCAGAAGTGACGCGCGCCAGCGCCATGAGGCAATTCACAAGACGCAGCAGTCACCAAGCGTGACTGTGACGCCGCAGAGGCGTACCGAATCACCAAAAGACCTTGCGGTGTTCTCACCGCAGCCTTCCGATGCGTTACATGAAGCTCCCTCGGTTAAAACGCATAACGATGATGGTTCAGCCAGTCTGGGTTCTCTGAATGTTAGCTCGCTTGCAGAAAATGATGTGCAACATGAGACTGGCAATAGCTGGAGTCCTATGAATTCATTAAACATTGGCATACAATCGACCCACATTCTCACGGCTCAGGCTCCGACTGAGCACGCTCGTCATTGGGCAAATCAATCCGTGGAGAACACATTCGATGATGATCTGCTTCGGTGGATACGGGAACCATGTCTATTCGAGGATTTTCGCTTTGATGAAGACATTATGGCAGTGCTGCTGGATACTGGGTCAATGCCGCCCTTCAATGCCGCCCCAATCCTGGCCATGGATCTAGATTACGATCAAATGGCAATTGATCACAGTAATCAAAATCTCGACGTCTCTATTGATGGGGGTGGAATAATGAGTCGACCAGCATCCCCTCCAAATGAAGCGTCTGAAGAAGACAAATGGCCATACAAATGGGACCCTGCATCTCAAGCGATTACTGCCGCTAAGCCTATTGAATTGCCCGGAAACCACCCCTTGAGACGTGATCATGAAATTCGTTTCGATATCTCCCACCAACGGTACCAAAAGGTGACCGCATTTCTTTTGGAGCCAGCAAGAAGGGGGTTCAACTTTCACTCACTTCATTTTCCAGACCTGGAGACCACGAATATCTTCATCAGATTGTTTTTCACGCGTTTTGAATACCAGATGCCTGTCATACATCGTCCATCTTTACAATCATGTGATGACTTACCTGATCCTCTTCTTGCTGCAATGATTGCTATAGGAGCTATATACAGCCGCGAACGGCACACCTGCCGCTTCTCAATCGTGCTCGTTGACATGGCAAGGTTAAGCTCACAAATTGCCCTTGAAATGAACAACAAGCTTATGAGAGATCCCAAGTTTGTCTATGCCTTGACATTAATCTGCTATGCCGGCCTGTGGTGTGGCAACAAACGGCTTTTCGAGCTATCGGAAAGTCTGAGGGCTGCAGTGGTTACATATTGCCGGCAGATACGTGACAGTGAATTCATTCTGGCAAGAGAAGATCTCAAGAGATTTGGCAATAGCATGGAGGGCCGATGGCAGGCCTGGATCCTGAAGGAGTCCAGAAAGAGGCTATTGTGGATTATCTACAGCTTCGACTGTATGTTTCCATGTTTGTTGTACCTGCCACCTTCAATTAGCGTGGCAGAGTTTATGGCTGTTGAGTGTCCCTGTGACGAGGAATTCTGGCATGCCGCAACGGCCAATCGTTGGAGGTCTTTACTTGGCTCTGCATCCGTTCCACCGGCAAGAACATTCGCTTCTGTCGTGAGCCCCTTTATGGGACCTTTGGACCTGGGAACCGCTCCATATAACACGTCTTCAGATGGAACTCCCGGACAAACCTCCTTTGCCTCTTCAATAGGTCTCAACTCCTGGACTCGACATCTTGTTCTCACTACAATTCTGATATATATATACGATCTATCACTGCAGATTTCAATGATTTCTCAGGCAAGCCTTGATACGGAGATATGGCAGATATCTAGTGAATCGGAAGCGCATACTCTTACAGCTTCGACTTCTTCTATCACCATCGAACCTGAAATTAAACCGCATTATGCCTATCTGATGACGAGGTTTCTATCAGGTCGTCATTCAGAATCTGCCTTGTCACCTCCGGAACAAGAGGTGTGCATGTCACTTGCGAAGCGCAAATATGTTCTATTAAGTAAGCTTTATGTACAGAATTGGGTTATGATCAAAATCTAATCGTTTATCAGAAATGCTCGTCGCTTGGGAGCAAACCTACGCATTTATACCGGCCCCCGATGTGGCTGCATATGAAACATCAAGGCATTTCCATAAGAGTGCTCGAGCACATCTTCGCCTTGCCCATCTCACTGTCCACGTCCCGATTCTGGATCTGCAAAATGCACTAGGAAAGTCAGGCACACCGGAGATCTCTCCTGCAATAAATATGATGCACAGCATACTTACAAACCACCCTGAGAATGTTGGATCTATACTCACACACAGCCTGGAAGTCATCCGAGATCTGCGGGTGCAGCAGACTTTGTCCATTGGTGAATCGAAGTCACGAATGATAGAGCCCCCTGAGATCATCACCTGCTTCCTCAGCGAGGTCTTCGTTTGGGTAGTTGTGATCTGTGCAGATTCAACACAGACTGGATTTTTGAGAGACAAATTGGAAGAGTTTGGGGCTTCAGATGGATTCTTTGCTGTTGTAAAGGAGGCTTTGGCTTGTGATTCGGACCAACGATCACACAAGGATAACATTTCTCAACCCAACTTGATCATGTTTGCCGCTGCAGATGTGATTAGCAAGATGACGCCATGGAACGCGTCGCTCAACTTAGCTTTGCTCTTATGTCATCGGGGGAAGGCCTGTACGACTCGCAAGGATCAAGGCCATGCTTAATTATAGCCATCCTGTTAGCCTTTGCTATTACGCAATGAGTTGAATTAATAATCCATATTATAAGATCCAAACGCGAAGTTCGGATTTGATCAACAGCCCTAGTTGACGACTACTCTATGTATGGTATCTATCTGTAGGGCCCCACATGTCACGATGCTTTCCACGATTCTTTAGTCACGGCCAAATTACGGAACACTTGAGTCATGACTCATTCCGTTGGCTGCTCGTGTATACAGGTGGAAAAGAAAAATTATCCTTGCCATCTAAGGGTTGTTGGGAATCGAGTAAACACCATGTACGTACGCTTTGGAGCAACTGCAAATTCCTTTACATATGGTATCTATCGGAGATCTAACATTAGATTGTCGATTGCTAATTGTTCAAGCATCATCCGGCGCTGTGATGGCCAACTTGTGAGTTGCGAACTTTCTGGCAGGCACCTTTGCCTCGTAGAGGTTATCAATATCCTCCGTTGACAATCCAGTAGTATCTGGAACTATGGTCCATACACCCCAGATAAGCAACACCGTAGCACCGGCAAAGACCAGCCCTGTACGAGCACCCAGGTTTCCTGAGTCAACATTGTACATATAAGGCACCACAAATGTGACGAGCCAAGTTGTGAATGTCTGAGACATGATACCAAGTGACATGGACTTGGCGCGCAGCCGGTAACTGGAAATTTCGGCTGCAATTGACCAACCGGGACTTTGCATGAGACAGGCCTGTAAGGATATGAGGACATTCCTATCATTGTATTAGCATGGAGTCTCCAGATAAGCTTGATAGATGCAAATCATACATAAAGATTGCAATAGCCCACTTGGGTCCCGTTCCATTGGCCCAATAAAGAGCCCCAACAATCAAGTTGAAGACGAAGTTAACAATGCATCCCGAGAGCAATGTGTTCCTGCGCCGCACATTTTTTAGGACTATACCGCTGCCGACGATGAGTATAATAGCCAGTGCGAAGCCGCCAATGGAAATATCGAAAACGTGAACTGTGGGCAGGCCGACGGAGATGAGAAAGTAGATCGACTGCGTGAGGAAGGGACCACCACCGAGATTGACAATTCCGAAAAGGAACATCATCGTCAATGTTCTCTTGAGATCTACTCCTTGGAAGCATTCAATGTAGCTTGACTGGTTCTCCTCGCGCTGAGAATTTTCCTCCTCGATAGTCTTCACCAGATGGTTGTAGCGCTCCTCGCGGTCTGCATCGTCACGATAGAGCCACCTGTACAGCTTCTTTGCACCCTCCTCGCGCTGTTTAATAATACAGTAGACGGGAGACCTAAGAATAGTTAGCGAGGATCTTTCAATAAAAGATATCGAAAACCTACTCTGGTGCGATCGCAAACGCAATTGTGACAAGTCCACCCACACCAAATTGAATAGCGAACACTGTACGGAACGCTTTTTCGGTCATGTCGGTGACAAAAACTCGAATGATACCCATTGCCACGGCTTGCATGATAAGAATGAACACCACGAATCCTTGTTGAACAGCAGGGACAAGCCTTGGAGGAACGACCTCCGAGGCATATGTCATACCGGTGGACATAGCCATGCCAATGCCCAGTCCCCCGACAATCTTGCCACCAAGTAGCGAGCTCCGTGTGAGAGCAGTATATTGTACTGCAGCACCCGCCAAGCCAATGATACCTGCAATAACCCCTGTCCACTTACGGCCTATGCGGTCAGCCAGGAAGCCCGTGCCGGTAGCCGAGAGTGCCTGAGCGAGGGAGGACATGGATGTCCATAATGCAGTCCACAACGATGGTAGGTATAGCCCGGATGCATCTTGATCTCCGAAGTAAAGCATAAATGCCGGCATAGAGATCGAAGCGCCGTTCACAATCTGGTCGTAGCCGAACATCGTGCCGGCGCTAAAGGAAAGACTGCCTGAACATGAGGTTAGCCAAGGGGCATGTAAAATAGATGTATCAAATCTTACATATCAACAGTGCTCTCCAATGGGTCTTAATGGTACCTATCAAACCCAATCCCTGATCTGCTTTGAGGAATCCAGCCTCCTCCCACTCAAGGTGAGCAGTGGATGACTTGAGATAGTCGGTCATGTTGAATCTCAAGGACTAATTTACTGAATAAGTGAATAGTCCTAGTACTTGATACAATGGTAATCATGCCATCTTAAATGGATTGAAGGCCGGAGTATCCAACAAGAAAATCTGGGGAAATTCCGGGGTCTACGACTGCTGTCCCCACAGACGGCTAAGTGGACAGTGGACAGTGGACAGTCGGATATGCCGAAGTGGGGTTCTCCTTTGGTGTCATGGACAGGCGCCCAATTAGAAGTTCGGGACAAGGCTCCTCCTTCGTTGCTCTTGGCATAAGTGTAGATCAAAGTTTTCGAATCTCTAATCCACTCGCTTTCGTTGGAGCAGAAGGTTTTCTGTTGGTGGGCGATTCTCATTGGGGCACCGCTAGCCTGCCAGATCACAAGAATAAGGTGATTTATTTACAAAGAATTTCGACTTTGAGAACAGGATATTGACAGCTGTTCCATTCCATAGCATGACGATGGCCCTAACGGCGTTCGTAAGGATTCCATTTATGCGTCTGCGAAACGCACATGTTTTCCCTGCGCAGCTTGTGTAGGGTCAACGTTCCACATCTAGCTAGCCCTCTTATGGGGCAGGTTATTGGTCAAGATAACAAAGCTAAGAATGTTGGTCCTCTTCTTGGACCCACAGTGAATTCATACCGGTCGCCGTTAGGTATGCAGGCATTGTTTCGATTTTGGCGGACGCCTATGTTGATTCTGGCAGCGATTCGAAGTTGAAGCTTGCTCCAGAGACCCGACCCTTTCCGGATATGGTTGACGCCTTTTGTGAATGGGGTTCAGTATCAGGGATTTTCGGCTTGCCCTAAGCATTCCGTCCGGGACGAATGTGAAACGAATCGTAAAACTCCAAACACGATCGTTGAGCAATTAAAGTCTCCGAGGGTTCTATGCTTATGCCTTTCAATTGCTGTTGAAGAAGTCAATGTCACTCTGTCCTCTACAGGATGAGCTGATATGCGTGGTTGCTGATGCAGCACCATATTAGTTCTGGTAAATCAGACTGGCTGACCTATTGACATCCATGGATTGAAGAGATCGATGCCAGCCTTCAATGCTGGTACGCAAGCCAGGTAATGGGTAATGCGCTGGCGGATCCCATCTGTGGTGATTCAAATTCATCTGGCAAGCTCCCTGTCACAATTACTCGGTGCATCAGAGACTACTGTTCCTTTGGCAACTTCCCAACGGATCATGGAACGAAAATTCGACATGAAGAAGGACTAGAAATGGGATATCGTGTTCACAACAAGCCTGCTTCAGTGCTTTCGTTTGGATTTGGTCCCTCATACCCCAAAACCAAGTTGACTGGGCTATCTACTTCTGAACTATCTAGTAGCTCGTCCGTTGACTGATCTTTGCTACAATGGTAACCAACATTGATTGTTGCTGGAAGATGCGGTGCAGATCTACATTGATGGCGTCCTGGAGACATTCGGTGGAGTAAGGTTGGATCCAGGAGAGAGCAAGGAAGTTGACCGTCTATTTAGACAACCTTGGAAGTTTGTGTTCGGTGAGTGGGGAATCAATTGATAACTCATGGGTAGTCAAGGCTGAGGATATGTCATTGAGCTATGACAAGATGCCATTACTGTGATCTGTTCTGCCACTCATAAAGTCGACAAAACATTCCTTTGGGCTGAGCTTTGATTGATATTTTGATTAGGGGAGGATTAGAACGCTGTCAAAGAATATTGATAATTGAAACCCCCAAAATCATTTCAACACCTCACTTGCCATATCTAGCGAAGCCCGGTAAATCGCATCAATATCTGCCTCTCTCGACGACGAGACTTGTTCTGCGCTGCACTTTACTACACATAATACAGATGGCCAAGCTACCGTCGTCCTGATTCACGGCGTGTTGGTTTCTGACCTCCCCTGGGATCTGGTCATTCCATATCCCCTCAGCTCGTATCACCTCTTGGGCCCAGATCTTCCGGGACACGGATAATCCCGAGTGATTGGCCCATCTTCAGTAGATCCCTTGGCACGGCTCATCACTGACCTAATCCGCACTTACGCATTCAATGGCTCGGCTCACATCATCAGCCACAGTTTAGGGGCGCAGATCGCCATCCGCCAAGGCTCCACAGACCTAGATGTGGTCAACTCCGTCTTCATCCCAGGCTTTGAGATCTTCTCCAAAACAGCACCCCTTATGCACCCTACGCAGCCTGGACAATGACTCTTGTGGAAAAACCGAACCTCCTGTCTCTGATTCGCTGAGCGACGAATGGTGCAGATATGCCTTGCACTGAACAGCATGTATTTCTGTAGAGATAAATTGATACAAATTTCAGCCTCGGCAAGTCAAAGATGAAAATCATAGAAATGAATATGGCTCATGAAAGGACTGGGGTTTGGGATTTGTTCATTGAAATGGCTATCCGCCGGTGCATTCGGTTTTATCCAAACCTGCTGGGTATCAAAAGATCCAGGTATCTAACTTTCTAGATCTGATATCAGATTTTGCGAACTTAGATTTGACCTTAAGTGGCTATTTAGAAATAGCTCTTGTCCTATCTAGAGACTCCGGTAGATTGTCCACAATGCTCTGACTCGATATGCGACATGCCCCCTGGTGATTGTTCAAAGATGACACTGGTGTTCATGGAGTCCATCGACCTATGAAAGGCTGTAAGCTGCGGTGTGCTTAATTGACCGCAACTGCTCCCGACCCCTGAAAAAATAAGTCAGCCATTTCATCCTAGGCCCTTATCTTAGGCCAGAAGTGGAGTAACACCAGACTTCTCGGAGTGTAGGTTGGTTGCTCTTTCCCCGCGCTCACGGAAGTATTTTCCGATGTCATTGGCTGGCTTAACGCAGGCTCTTTCACGCTCGACACGATTTTGCCACCTCCCAAGTACACTACACCAAATGATGCATTCTTTTCAGGAGCCTCAAATTAGGTTCCTTGGAGACTGCAGAACATCTCCCCAGCGAAAGGAAAGCAATTGATGTGCTCAGTCGCTCCAGTCAGCTATGCCAAAATTATTGCCCCTTCTAGCCGGTCGGCATGATGACGACATTGTGAGCCTCATGCTGACATGAGTATGGCTAGATCAACAAACACGTCGGAATATTGACCTTTATGGAAACCCGCTGGCAGTGGGAGCATCTGTCAGAGTCTAGTACTGGCCATTAGCAAGAAGATTGTTCGAGAATAATAGGGGTATGATGCTGTCTCTTGGACACAGAGACCTACCGCGTGGCAATTCATCATGTACTACCCTTAACTGCTTTTGGCGGCTTCAACATAACTCAGATCTGAAAATGATCACCCAGAGGTCCAACCGGTATCAGCGTTCAGTGTCTTGCCTTTCCGATGGGTTCACTGGTGAGCCTCTGTCTGCGAAATCTTCCAGTTGATGAGACAGCATTTCGAGAACACCACATCCCCACCCTGCCTCCATCTGAAATCGGCAGCTTCAACGCTGATTCATATAGTCAATACAAGGCGCAGCTGGCATTGGTCTCGAAATCCCGAGTGACACTTCTCGTCTGAAGAACGCATCCGAGCGTTTACGACATGGGACCCGACTCAGCAATATTTGATCAGGAGGGCGGTTTTGATAAAAAAGTATGGCGTATCGACGAGTCCAGACTGGTGTAATGGACTTATCGCAAATTGTGCAAGCTCCGATCCTCAAGCCCACTGCCCTCCAAGAATCGACCTGAATATTTTCACCTAGAGAGCCCAATCACTTGTCGCATCTGCTCTCCAGCATACATTGCAAAAACTTGTCTTGGAAGTGCAAGTTAGTTTCAGTGCTTATGAGAGGCAGTGTGGTGTCCTGATTTGTGTCGATGCAGAATGGGGGCATCGCGATGATAATATGGGCCCGTCCCACGATCTTGGTGACCAAAACCATACCGCACTGCTTCCCCCAGTATTCTTCATTTCATTGTGGAGTCGCTGATGAAACGGGCGAGAAGAATCGATTGTATGCCCTGGGGACCGGTCGGCTTCGTGTCGGCTTCGCGTTTGGTCGATAGGCTTTCAGCTTTCTTTGTGTGCGTCAATTTTTCCAGGCTCGTTTTGTTGAGGGCTCGCAAAGGGGCATCGTGAATGATGATTTCTTAGATTCGAAGGGAGTAAGTATAATTTGCCTGCACCTTGGTGCAGGCTGCTTCACTTACCGAAGGGTCTCATCTGAGCGTCGGCTACTATCTTTCGTCTACCATCGCGTGTGCTGCTGAGGTTTCTTTAATATCCATCTATGGCAAACACAGTCTGAATGGATAAAAGGATTCCACGCCTGCTGCTGGATGTCGCCATTGTTTCCAATGTGCCCGGGGACAGATTGCTTGACCCAGGCCCTCCATCACCAGCCTGTAGTGTCTGGAAATTTGCAATCAAACAGGTTCTGAGGATACACGCTGGCTCTAGCGCCTGAGCTTGCAAATTGTCCAGCTTCATGGTAGGTCTCGTCTTTCAAGGGCTCGTTTGTCGATAGGCAGGAATCTGGAGGTATCCCCTAAGGGAGCTGGATCTGTCTTGCTAGCGATCGAAGAACATGCAGGGAAATTGGAGGACAGTTCGCAAATGAAAGAAGAAAACCATTGAAAGCGATGCTTGAGATCATAACGCGAGGCTGTGGTAAAGAGACGGTCTACCATGTTTCGTTGGGTGGGTTGCAAGGGCAAGGAACGGCTTAGCTTGCAACGGCCGATTCGGATGTCTTTACCGATCCCAAGGGGTCATACGGACTGACCTCGGTCTTTGATTAGAATCAATACCGCTTACGGTCGTCTTTACACATGCTCATTATCGAGGGTTTGTTTATACTAAGAACGGTCCAACCATTCACCACGCGCTTTGCACGATCAGTAACGGCAAGCACCGGTATATCGCTGCACTGTCGCCAATGAGGGTTTGGGAACAAGAGTGCCTGACCAAGTTCCATGGTCTAGATCGTGCAAGGTGACGGCATTCCTCTTACCACCCTTACAAGAACGATACGCATCCAGTCTCCAGTCCGCTGCTCGGGTGCTGCCGAACACACCTGATACATACGTTCCTTGCCAAGTACAGCAATAATGTGATGCTGCACTACAGTGTGCTTATTAGAACAATGGGCTGACCGAGGATCCACCCATCATCTGAATTTTCGTTTCAAATAAGCGGGACTTTGATTTTACAAGGAAGAGCACGTCAAATGGCTTCAAAAGCTCACGCTTGTTGCTTTTTTGACTCTGCTGCCAAGTTTACCCAGTCGGGCGATTCTCATTGGTGGTAACTGTCAGATACGGTTCAGTGGCGAATCCACGCGGCTCCCAGCTCCGGCATACCAGAGCTCAGCATTTCGCGGGTCGAACCCACTTCGGATTTTGCCGTACGTTTCTGGCTACTTTGTGTGTTATTTTTCCCCATGCATATCCAAATCGGGGCCCAAGGTGGAAATTAGGCGCGAGAAGAACAGATTCGATCTGAATCTTAGCCCCTTAAGTAGGGCTAATTTTCTCAAACTCGTTAGCTTGAAGAGGGCGCTCTTTTATCCACCTCGCGCTTGACCTTCATCGGTAACACACGCATGCGATGGACCGATTCCCCCGCCTGCCGAAGTCTGACCAGCATTCGGATACCCCAGGCAATGAGGCGTCGTCGTTCACTTATGACTGGGTCGTACCTGGGTTTCCTCAGCCGCTTCCCGTTGAGTTTTCGGCCAATACAGAGCTGATCTCTCCCCGCGAAGACCTGGTGGGCTCGAACTCGGGGGAATTGTCCATAAATGCAAAGGTTCAAATCCCTCGCTCCGCACAAGCTGCAACCTGGACTAGTACCGGCCGAACTAGTCGAGCTTGCGAAAATTGTCGCGAGCAGAAGGCTAAATGCAGTGGTCATCACCCCACCTGCAACCGCTGCGAGGATTCTGGGATCCGATGTTCTTATAGCGATCGAAAAAAAGGATAAGATTATGAAGTGTGTTGACGAATCATAGTTGTGACATACTGTCTCTAATTGAAGGGCTGTAGGGAAATTGATGATTTAAAGACCCAAATTCAGACTTATGAAGCCATTATTCGTGAGGTGTACCCGAGGTTAGACTCGTTGTCAGCCCAATATGTTGATCAGACCCTCGGAGATCAATTAGTCAGAGTGAGTCCACACTGACTATCCACCCCCTTCGGACCTCCCTGTTTCCTCCCTATGAGAACTCACGTCCCCAACCATGGTCACTGTAGTTATCGAGCTCTTCGGTATTCCGCTCCGAGCCTCCAGCTGGCATCGGCCACCCATCGGCCATCATCGATCATACTGAAGAGGATTTCAATCGCGATGAAAACCAGGCAATGGGATATGTGGGAGAACACTCAGAGATGACATGGCTTTATAGACTCAAGCGCGACCTCGACCAGGAAACCTCAACACCCATCAAAGAAACCCACAATAAATCTTCCAAGTCATCCCTGAACTACTTTCAAGAAGATATGGAGCCTTTCCCCTTGGAGATTGTCGACGAATCGGAGACACCACCTCAACCCATTGCTGACAAGCTCGTCGAAATTTATCTCCGGGTAGTTCATGCTGCATTCCCCATCATTGGGAAGGGAGTTTTTTTGAGTCAATACAGGTCATTTTACTCGAACCCGAACTCACGCCCTGGCAAGCGATGGAAGGCGGTGCTGAACTTGGTATTTGCTATCGCAGCAAAACACTCAACTTTAGTCAATAGTCCGCCACAGGAAGATATTGGTGACCACATGGTGTATTTTTCCCGGGCATGGCGACTGAGCCTGGGTGACATTGCTTTGCTGGACCATCCGAACCTTCAACAGGTTCAAGTGGAGGGTCTGACAGCTTTTTATCTCCTTGCCAATGGGAAAGTCAACAGGTAAGTTACATCCCGCCCGCAACATTGTACATATTTTTTTATTGTACCTTCGCTAAATCGCGTTCTTTTGCCTCTAGGTCATGGCGAATGATTGGCATCGCGATTCGATCAGCGGTGGCTATGGGCTTGAACCTTCGTAGCGAGAGTTTTAATATTGCCCATTTCTCGAAAGAGACTCGATACCGTGTGTGGTGGGCGCTGTTCATGTTGGACACATTGGTGTGTGTGATGGTCGGTCGCCCCCCTAGCTATGGCAATGATTTCTGTACAACGCCGCGGCCCATACCCTTTCGTGAGGAAGATTTTGGAGACAAGGAGGTCAAACAACTTATAACCGACTTTTCCATGCGACAAAATCTATTGAGTTCGCTCCTCTCACATGGCAATTCACCTGGAGCAAGCGAAAGCCCTGTGGACAATATAATGTCACCGAATTTTGGATCCGAGAAAGGGAAACAAAGTGCCCAGGCTAGCCCAACCAAGGCTGATTCCCTCGCTCCCAATATCTCACTATATTTTTTATATGCGGTGGACCTTGCGTTTCTCATGAGGGAGGCCATTGAGACCCTCTACGCCCCTGGAGCGACGCGACGATCGTGGGGGAGATGGAAAATGCAATTTCGTCCTTCAACAAAACCGCCGATAACTGGCTCTCTCGTCTGCCAATAGAGTTCCATTTCGCCCAACTTAATTTAAATCACCCTTTTGCTCGCCAACGTGCCAGTCTCGCATTCCGCTTTTACACCACCAAAGTCGTCATCTCACAACCTTGTCTCCGCCGTCTCGCCCACCAGCCTCCTGGGTCAACGTTTCCAGGTCCTGTATGTGATGCTATGGCAAATATATGTGTGGAAGCGGCTCGAAAAATGCTCTCTACCCTCCCTGAAAGGACAGACGCATCGTTGCTGTTTGAGATCTCGCCGTGGTGGTGTGTCCTGCATTACGTCATGCAGTCAATCACCATCATCCTGGTCGAACTTTTTATGCGTACCGAGTCGGGCACAATTGAAGCTGCGGCCCTTCTAGATGACATTCGAAAAGCGGTTCACTGGTTACGCGAAATGGCTACGCGGGATCCATCTTCTCAGCGAGCCTGGTCTGTCTGTGTGGATATTCTCTCACAGCGCGGCCTCGACTTGCATTTGGTAGTCAGTTGATCTGCACTCTAGATTCCACAAAGTCTCTTCGTCTCCACATACCTGGCATATCCGACATCAACGTGGGCATCTCGGCATCTCGGCATCTCAACCTTAAAATTTTTGCTTCGCCTGTAATCTTGAGAGACTTTGTCCTTGCATTACTGTGCCATGCTTTGTCGCCTGGTTGTTTTTGTCCAGCGTACAGCCGATAATCTGTTTTGTCGTGAGCATTCTCCTTTTAGTCTGCTAATTAAGTACCAGGGCCCGTGGGCCTTATCCAATAGACACACCTCTATTGGAACCGTCTGCGGCTACCATCCGATAAAGCTGTTTCTTCAGTAATTCCAGCCTCCATTCCTGCACCAGGGCTTCTACTTTGTGTTCAGCAAATACCCAATCACTAATAATCAAGCCGCTAATCATCAAGCCACTAACAATCTTCTATAAGCTAGTAATGCTGATCATGTCGAGGAAAATAACTTAAAACACCCCTGGAACTTCAGTCCCTAAATTTAGGTTCGCAAGGTAAATTGCCACTCAAGGTCACAGACCCTGATAGACAGCGATATCCAGATTCGAGCACATTAAGACCAGATTTGCAGCTCTCATGCCCTCGTGGATAGCTAGAATGATGGTACTACGTATTTACTTAAGTAGGTACCTTGATACTCATTCATCCTCATTGCATCTGAAAAGAAGTAAGGGTGACACAGCAAGAATGAAATTGCATTGATCGTTTCGCAGTCTGCTCACACTAGCTTCTGCTCAGCCTTATTGACTGGAAACTTCCTCCAAACATAAGTAAATAACAAAGCAGAATATTTGCAAATCACTAAATCCAACTCGCGACCTTCACAGACAAAAATGTCTTAAGCGCTTGAGGAGAACCCGTGAATGTTCAAGCAAACGACCAACCTCCAGTATAATCCGCAAAGAAGTTATCCGGATCATACTTCTTCTTGATAGCCTGCAACTTCTTGAAAGTCGAAAAAGTTTGCAACGGGTTTTGATCCTTGTTTGCATCATTGATAAATAGAGGCAATCCCTCATCATTGCCCGTCTCCTTGATCATGTCCCGGTAACTAGCCTGCGCAGCATTATACTTGGCTTCAGTCATTCCAGACGGCGTTGTAATGAGATAATTCAACCAAAAGTACGGTCCATCAGGCATTTGCATCGCATTTCCACCCTGAGCCTTACTAGCATCCGTAAGACTCTTCGGAATGGGCTGGAAATCGATTGAAAGAAGCTCGTAGCTCCCCTTGTTGTCTTCAGCCCAGGTCCGCCACTTATCGAGCGCATTTTCATACGAATTGTTTTCTGGACGATGAACGCCGACGCGGAACATGTTCGCACCACGGGAAATCTCCGTCGACATCGGGACAGGCATATTGACGACTTCGTTGTAACTCTTGATACCTGTCGTATCAATCAAAGCCTTGATATCAGTAAAATTCTTGAACGCGTCACCCGGATTCGGCCCATCATAAACAAGGAACATGAGAATTGCCTCATCGAGATTAAGATTCAAATCCGGTAACGGCAGTTTCTCATAAGTACCGATAATCGCGGCCTTGGGGTCGGTATTATATTGAATGAAGTTCCCAATCGCCTCAATAACTGAGTCCCGTTGATCGGCAACGTAGATCAAGTTGCCAGCCCAGAATTCGCCAATCGGTCGGCTCTGAACTGTGTACTTTGTCACAACGCCGTAGGCATTTCCGCCTCCACCGCGCGATGCAAAGAAGAGATCCGGGTTCTCCTTGTCCGATGCCTTCACGATTTGGCCGTCAGGTAGCACGATCTCGAGTTCACGGAAGGAATCGCAAGCAAGTCCGTATTGCGGGGATAGGTAGCTCATTCCACCGCCTAGGGCGAGACCTGTTCCTACACCTGCTAGACGGGCGCCGACGACAGTGCGATTCCATTGAGCGAAGTACTCGTATACATCGCCGAAGACGCCGCCTGGCTCGTAGGTTGCCAGGGTAGTCTCCGGGTCGTAAGATTTGGCGGTCATGCTGCTCAGATCTAGCAAGACACCCGCCTGGACGGAGGAGAAGAATGTGTTGGGATTGTGGCCGCCGGCTTTGATTGCGAAGCGGCTTCCTGCGGCGCGAATGGCTTTGAGAGAGACTGAGACATCTTGCGCCGAACTGGGGAAGACAATGCAGGATGGTTTGTACTCGTCCTGGATTGTGTTCCAGTATTCGAGGCTGTTGGTATAGTTCGAGCTCAGTTGGTTAGCGTTGACTTTGGCCGAGCCTAGTTCTGTTGCTATTTTTGTGCATGCTGCTGGTCCTGCTGCGGTTGCGGCGACTGGTATGGTGAGGCCAGCTAGCAAGGGTATTATATAAGGCAACATCGTGATAAAGGTAAATGGCGCTGGTCGCTGAATTGAGGGATGGAAAAGGGTGAGTTAGGAGGTTTAAATAAGTTTTACTATCCACACTGCTCATACTCACTTCATATGGGTTTTTAACATGCCCGTTTTTAAGTACTTAAAATCCTCGGCATGAGTGCACAATAGGCATGCATATACGTTAATAATACGACAACTCTAAGTTCGGTTCCTGAACGGGTTCGAAGTATGACGATCGCAATCTTGAAGAGGCTATTGAGCCTGGCCATGTACAAACTCAGTAGCCTGAATAATTAGATTGTGTTGCAGATTTTTGCAGATCATCTGATGTGTTTTTCAATGGACTTTAATTTGTCCGCTACATAAATATGGCAACACATGGACAAGGCAACAGCGCCTCGAAAATGGGATTGTATATTTCGTGGTCGGGCATTGTATTCCAAACTTAGATAATTGCAAGTTAGCTCGGCGATCGACATTATGCAGGGCCGGCATTCCATGTCCTGTTGCGGGGAATTGTCCAGATGCAGTTAGGGTTCGGGGTTCATCAACCGTTTGGGCCTGCTCGGGTAGGCCCCGCCCGGACTTTCGCATGTGGTTTTATGTCGGAAATATGGGTCTGAGATACACATCCAGCGCAGATCTTATCTACCACACACCAGCCATTTAAGGGTCTTTGGATATATCACAGACCTTGATGACTATAGAAGGTAGAGCAAATTTTTGGGAAGTGGTTTCATGTCTGGAAGTGGACTTGGATTCATTTACACTAGCCCAATTATTGAGCTGGGTGCACGTTGCATTTTTGCGAAAATTGGAGGCATCTATGGTTGACATTAAATGCCTCGTAAAGGACATATCCAATATTCAACAATTAGAAGAGATTGATCGAAACTCATGAATAAGTGATCTGGCTTACGGAAGATCACTGCCTGTGTTTACATTCAGAATGACAGTCAGCTGAACCTTATTTTGGCGGAATTCCTCAGCCTTAAGGACCAAGATCGTATAAACCTCAATTTCGCACAGATAATCTGATCGAGCCCAGGGCTGAGATAAACAGCTGACTAGACAAACCCACTCGGTAGTTTAGTTTAATCGTCAGCACATGTGCATGTGGATACGAGGCGCCCTATGACAGGAGCTGATATTTGCCGTAAGCAGATGAATACGAGCCACCAATATGGCCCCAAACTCTACAAATTATTTCTTGTCCCACTCCCCCCTCTACATCTCCTCATCCCATAACCCGTCATTACATCCTGAAATCATTTATGAGATGATGTCAAAAAAGGAATTTTACACCAAAATCACCCCCCTCCCCCCAAATATACCCCGCCAACTAGCCCTAGACATCCTGCACAGCCACAGCGAAATAATCACTCTCAATCCCCTAGTCCTCTCGCACAACCCAATCAAAGCCCCGCGCAATGCCTCAGCAGATGAATACTACTCAACATGGTACGAGATATTTCAACGCGTACAATACCTTCCTGGCTTTGGAAAGATGGGCTCGGGGAAAATAAGCTTCAAGGGCTGTTTCGAGAATCATCCCTGGGGTGTGAAAGCACATACATACCCTCCAATGGGGATTGACTTGCTCAGCAACTTCCGCGTCGAGGGAACTCAGCTCAACGAAGTGGACGGACCAGATTCAAAATCCAGGCCAGATCTCGAACAACGCATTCCAGGCGCACCGGCAAACGGGCTCTACCTCCTCGAGGAAGTCGAAATAAAATGCAACATCACACTAATGGCGTTTGTGAAAAGCCAGCTGAAAGCAGCGTCGAAGGTTCTGGTTGATCGCCTGATTAAAAAGGCCGAGCTTCTCGATGCAGGTGTTTTGCAGGCAATGTTCGAGGATGGGACATTGAGGACTTTCAACCCGGCTGACCGGACGCAGTATCCTATGCAGCCTCCGATGTCGCCTACTTTGCCTCATTCGCCGACTGGGTCTTCGAGGTGGGGGGGTTCTATTTCTTCTTCTGGACACACGAATTCGATTGCGCCATCGTATGGGACGGAGTATAGGAGGAGTCTTAATGAGGCTGTGGAATTACCAGATACTTCAGCGGTTAATCGGGGTTTGCCTTTCACGCGATTTGATAAGGGATTTCCAACTGAGTTGCCAGCTATGGAGGAGGTTCAGAGAGATTACAAGTGAGGGTTTGAAATTCATGAAATAAAACTCTATTAGCGGGATAAAGCCTGAATACCTGTACAATCTACACCCGATACCACGGTAGTCTCTCTTTGATAGGGGCAAATGATGGGAGGCCGAGGCGAGAAATCAGCCTCCAGGGCTTGGAAGAACAACAAATATAAAATTTTAGAGATTTTATATAACGTGTTTAATGCATAATGTAATAATACCATAACATTCTGACAGCCTCTGCATTTACATCATGATATGGGGAAAACCTAGATAGAGCCTAGGTTTAAAACCCGCATCGAGGCAGGAATCTGCTTCAGAAGAACCTAAACGATCCCCTTTGCATATGTGTCGAGATAATTTGCATATCTTGTAACTATTTCAAAAGATTAATAGAGATCAACATAATCTATACCGGGAGAGATCTTACACAGTTTCTTGCCCTTGTTCATATTCAGTTGCATGCCCAATGGCAGGTCCTTAATTAAATCAAGTTAGCTCCTGGACACGTTCCGACCACCCAAATCAAGCCCTACCTGCGTCTTTATGTTTTCGATATTTTCCAGAATTCTTGTCGCACCGTTCGAAAACTCTGTCCAGAAAGCAGACACTAGATTAATATGCATTGAAAATTCTACAATTTCGGGGCTCGTGCCGTCAGACAACTTTTCCTGGTTGCTCTCTGCTCGCGATGAGGTCGTTTAATGAACCTTGGAGGCGGCTTTCCTCGTCCTCGTTCCTCAGGAGATCTTTATGTTTTGCTGTAAGGAACATGTTAGTCTGTAATTCAATATACTTGCTTCCCGACAAAGTGGCAGTTGGGTATACTTGCCACGATATGCTGCAGCAAGGCCAATAAGTGTACCCAATGATCCAACCGCCAGGGCGCCGCCAATCTGTTATACGAAAATTAGCAATGTCGCGTCTTGTTATAGTGATCTGAGTGTTAATACAAGAAAACATACCCAAAGCGCTAGTCCGCCAGTCGCCAAGCCTACCATCAGGATAATCGCTCCGAAAGCCATCCCAGTAGCCATCCCGACCATAGAGATTTCGATATTTTTAAGTATTGTCTTTAGTCTCGCAATCTCAGCCCTCACATTGACAAGGTCATCTTTGATTTTCACAATCTTATCTTTCGTAAATAGATCGTAGTCGACGAAGACAGTTTCCAGATCTAGAGTCAAATTTTTGAACGTCTCAACCGTTATGTCTGATTCAGACTTGTACTTATCCCACCTCTAGTGTCATTAGATCATGGATGTTTTAGCATCTTTGCATCTGGTCTGGATCTTACACTTTTCCAGCTCTCGATGACGACCCTTTTTTTCTCGATAGGTTTGGTATCATCTTTCACTAGCGGGAGAATAACATTCTCAAAATCTACATAACACGTCATCGTATCAATGTGACTATCTGTAAGATGATATTATTCTCAAAGTATTATGAAGGTAGTATTCAATTACTTAAGTTGCCCTTTACGAGAACAAGCAATTGTTTAATACCATACCATACCATACCATTTCAGCAGCTGGTTTCAGAGGGGACCACTGTTATGGTACAAGGGCACAGCAACTCAGCACAGCCAAAAGAGGGGCTACTGTCAGTATACCTCGAAATGGGGCGGATCCAGATCGAACTTTTAGATCCTAACCCCGATCCGCTGGATCTGTGGATCAAAATTTTCGATCTAGATACGCACCGCGGTTCTACGTAGGGCGAATTATGATCAATTCATTTCGATCCTGATCTGCATCAAATCGTCAAGGCTTTCCATTTTTTGCTTAAAAAACCGATGACTTATCTAAAGAACATACTGTAAAATACACTTGTTCCGGTCAATGTATTCACAGCTATTCAGATGTAATGATTTCTAGGTTGAAGTTCTACTTTTGAACCAGTAGGTAAACTTTTCTATCTCATGGAATTTGAATAATACTAATCCTAACAGCATTTCCGACCTTAGTTGTTAGAGGTCTATGGAAGCCAAATTGAGGTCTGATAGTCATGCTAGAAAAATATATTTCCACCAAAATACCTGCCGTACTACTTCCTCCCAGGAATTTTTGGGACTATATCAAAGTGAACCCCTCTGAAATGATCATATCCTTGTGATTGGTTAATTGGTAAACTAGGGTGTTTTGGTTCGATTTTTATCTTTATTTTTGTTTTCAATTAGTGTTTCCTGTTGGAAAACTCATTTCTCTGGCCTGAGAGTGTTATCTCGAAAGTATTATAAGCTGTCTCCATCTATAAATAGTCTTCAATAAGCTAAATGACTTAAGTAGCGTAATTATAGGATATGATGTCAAAAATGCAAGTTTTTAATATTGGAAACAATACATTTCCCTAAGGTTAATGAAAATAACATACAATTTTTATATTTGAATTTTGATGTTACTAGTAAGATTTTAGCTTCCCAGTTATATTTTATCAATTAAGTATTATTTTCACCTCAATTATAAAGAATATTATTTTGGTCAAACATAGCTGATTTTGCCTAGATTATGTTTATCTTATTTATTGCCCAATTAGGTACCCAGCAATAGCTCTAATTTAAGGGAGGTAACCCAGAGCCCAGTGCTGGTTTAAGAATTTTGCCGTAGACACAGACCTAGCCAAGGTTGGGTCTGAGTTGGGTCCTGGTCCTGCGGAAGTCTATTTATAAAGCTATATTTGGTCATACTACCTACTTTTTGACCTAATTTTGAAATTAATTTTTCATAAAGATATAGTATTTGTAGTTAATACATAGTACTGTTCATCTTTGTGTGAATTCTAATACTGATGAACCATAAAGCACTTTGAAAAAAAACTTGTTAAGTTATAGTAGTCCCGATATCTAGGCTATGGTGAGCTAAATATAAATTGTTACCAATACGTGTTAAGAGAGTTCAGCGACGGAAAGAGCTTGATTAATCTAGAAAAGTCTGCTTTACGGGTCTGAATATGACAGAGTTGAAAAGAGATAGAAAGAAGGGTTTGGTAGAGGTTGCTCCCGTAGATTTCGATCTAGCCAAATCTATAGGCGGGCTTCCAGGGATAGATAAGCAGAAATCTAGAACTTCTGATCATAAACCTAATGAATCAGTATGCGAGTCTAATGCAACCACTTGGGCTCGCCGACTGGAACACCGATATCCCTGGTTAAAAATCCTGTCCGCAAACGGTAAGACTGTGGCCGATCCATAGAAATATATCTTCTTAATCAACCACCAGGGATGTGGAATTCTTCTATATAAATGCTCATGTTTCGTCAAATGAAAATTACCGTAGCTCGAGCTTAGCTGACGGGAACTCCGAGCTTCTTCCTAGTCAGGACTAGTTCCCGGTCTAAGAGTTTAGGTAACCTTGGATCAGGTTATTACGGGAACTACGTCCATTGATCACATTACCCTACACCAGACCCTCACCCTAAAATGTATATATCACACCTAGCAAGTCATACATAGGTATCACTAATGTTCCTCATCCAGGCATCTCTCCCTTAGTTCCAGTCTGAAAGACCATATTTTCGTAACCTTCTGGCCATACAAAATTCGATCTTGCGATCTAAGATCTTTTACTGACGGCATGAATAATATAGATGTACAGCAAATGGTATCAAGAAAAAGACTGTTCTTCTAGCCTCACGTCCCACTTATATCGGTTTGGTACGGTCACTTAACCTGGCCCATCGGAATTAGGTTTCCACAGTCATGCACCTTGGTACCTTTCTTGGAACTGCCACCTTGTGAATGGGACTTTGACTCAATTAGGTAGGCTTTCGTCGATTTTATTTATTAGCTAACGGGTTGACGTGATCGCATCCAGGCAAGGTCGAAATATGTAGAATTGGCGTACACTTCCTCTTGCCGGTTGTTGAGTTAAAATAGTGACTCGGGGTTAAGAAAGAAAGGCCAACAAAAAAAGTCTAGAATGTGAGATTATCTTGAATGGCACTTTTACGCGACAATAGTGATGACGTTGAGAGCTTGAGAGACTGACCAGCACAGAGTGAAGCCCTTCGGTTCAGATTTTTTAAAGTGTTCCACACTTCTAGGTTACAACAGAGGCAAACCATGAACTGCATGTGTTTCTTTGGCAGTAGCTAGACGTTCTCGGAAAGTCATGGATGAAGGCAAGGCAAGTAGTAAGTGTCATTCTTGCCATTTCCCTCCACGAAAAAACGTCATGACTTATACTTCTTGCCTTAAATCTATCCTGTGTTACCTATTTAAGGTGACCTAGTTGCTGTTGGCGAAGGGTAGCTAATAACCCACTGCCAGTCAGTAAATCTCAACACTATTTAAAATGCGACTTATGAAGGGTTTAATCCCTTTGGTACTATGTTTGGCGCCTCTTTTGGTCGCCGATATATATGATGGGGGTTGTCTTCCTCAAAAAGAAGAACCAAAAATATTACGAATTGGAAATGGTGGAGCTGGACAAACTGGTTTGATAAAGAGTATGTGCTTGTGTTTCATATACGATATACTTGTTTCAACGCTAAACAAAAAGCCATAGAACTCGCAGATAAATTTATTACGAACCGGACAAATGACTGTCATTAAAATCCATTCAAAGTCGAGTGGGTCAAAAGTGACACAACCGAAACTATTAAAAAGCTTCAACATGGAGATGTGGATATTGGTATCACCTACAGCACAGCTGCAGAGAAACTTGCCATTAAGAGTGGTATTGCGCACGGCTGTAACCAAACTTTAGCTTGCGAAAAATGTCGAAACAGTGATAAGAACTTCGTTGAGGACAAAGAGTTTTGTGGCACAGAAGGAAATTGTGACTGCTGCGACAATAGCCATGATTTTCCTTGTTACATATTTCGAGATCACTTTTATTTGGTTGGCCCACACAAAGACCTCCCAGACAGCATCAACCCGGAAGATGACATTCTCTCAATGTTTTCCAAAATTTATTCAGCTGCAGAGAATGAAAGCACGGATGTGCGATTTCTCAGTCGTTATGATAAATCTGCTACAAATATCAAAGAGTCGGAGCTCTGGATCAACATTGGACAGGTGAGTCTTTCCCTCGAATAAATTCTGTCAATCTACTAAAAGAATTATTGGAAATATTTAGGTGCCATGGGCAATAGACTACTCAAGGTGGTATCATCAATACCTAGCGTACCCCCTTCAAGCTCTAAAGATAGCGATACGTCTTGGGGAGTTCACGATTACCGACCGAGGAACATATCTTACCCTTATTGGTCAACAGAAACCTCTGAAAGGTCAGACAAAGGTTTACAAGACCGGTGAAAGTGAAGTAAAGCTTCTTAGCCCTGGTCATCTATTGGTTGGGAGAAAAGCCCGAGACAAAGATCTTGCACGAGACTTTGTTAAGTGGGTGATGAGCGAAAGTGGCCAAGCAGTTATCGCTAACTTCCACCATAAGGACGACAAGGCGTGTCTATATAAGCCTTATCCATCGAAGAATGAAGTACAGCCTTCAGATTGCGAGTTCGTTCCTTTAGAAGGTCTTGAGGGAAAGATGGAACTTTGAATAGGCTTCTAGTCAAGCGAATGCTTTTCGAACTGGGTATGGTGGGTGATAGTTAAAGAAATTTTTATGTAAAGATTTGAAAGGGGCCAAGATGCAGAATGAAACTGTTTAATAGGTATAAAAAATTGTTGGTAATATGTTGCCTACGAAAAAGAAACTTAGCTTCTAGAAAGCTAGAGTAAGGTAAAGAAAGGATGTTGACTAAGCGAGGTCAAAGTCGTCACATAAAAGCAAGTCATAGAATAGATAAAGACTAATCCTTAAGGGGGTGATTCATTCCTTAAGTGCATTGAAACCTTCATGAAGGAGTAAATGCCCGAAAAAGCGTATCATGCAGGTGTTTTCCGGGACGGAATCGGGCCCGTTTGGGCTTTATGCCGACCTGCCTTGTTATTATGCCCTAAAATCCAAGCTAGGCCGTAACAGTAAGACATATATTGTTTCGTGGCGGATACCAAGTTTGCTTCCTAGACCACTGGTAGCCTATTTATATGACTTGAACTATAACTAAGCCATGATTAATACCCAACTTAAGTATACTATAGACCTGATTAGGAATTAAAAGAAGTTGTTTCACTTCACGTGGTACGATTTATCTTTGTAAATTCATATCAAAAATAGACGAAACAGTAACGAACAAACAAAAGCAGCTCGCTTACCTTTACTTCCACATAGTTCATAGAGACACCCACTCATAAGAGCCATTCAGTAGTATCTAACACTAGTCGCGTTCAGAGTCGTTGTCATCGGCCGAAGTTTCCAAAGCATCATCCTTATCGTAAGAAGCCCCACACCTTTGCTCTTTTTTCTTGTTGTTCTTGTTAGTGACAGTAGTAATACCAAGTGTTTTCCTGATGGCCTCAGCCCCCTTGATAGCAAAGCACATTGCAGTCAAGGTAGGATTTGAAGCATTAGGACCGGGGACAACATTTAGTCCACCAACGTAAAGGTTGGTTGTATCCCAGATTCTAGAGCTCTCGTTACAGCAAGACTCTTCTTTCATTTCCGTCTCCGTAGCGCCACTCCGCTGCTTTGCCGCCACAGTGGTGCCGCAGACATGGAGTGCAAGACCTGGAGCAAGAAATTGTGGCTCAGACCCGGGGAGATAGCCGCCGAGACTGCCGGCAACAGCTTCCATATCTTCCATCATCCTGTGTGAGACAATCCTGTCTGCCTTGGAAAGCTTGACGTCGAAAGTAGGCTGCGGCATTCCGTATGCGTCGGTCACATCATCCGCGAACCAAAGACGGTTTCGTTTTTGGGACTGCATCAGCCCAAAGTAGCGGAGATCGACGATGGTGCGCTTGTCAATCGCAGGTGGCACGGCGCCGTATGAAAAGGCGTCACGGTGAATTTGAGTATGCCAGGGTTTGGATGGAAGGAAAGGTAGGCTGACTTGTGGGTCGAGGTCGTCGTAGGGAATTCCAAGAATATCCTCTGGGTGCTTCTTGCGGTGGTCGTCACATTCTTCGCTCTCCCAGTTACGAGTTTGAAGCTCCCTGACAAGGTTGTCCTTTAGAACGATTTGCGAGAAGCACATAGGCTGTTCAGTCAGGTTGTAACCCTGGCAGATGACTTTAGCGTTGAAACGATGCGAATTTGAGATGAGACTGCATACCAAGTGAGGGAGTCGGAGGTGCGAAGGCACCGAGACATTGATCTTGTCTTCAGGCATAAAGCCGGACTTGTAAAGTAGCTGCGGTGTCAAAATGGGACCTCCACAAACGATAAAATGTTTGGCATTGATGATCTTTCTATCCTTGCCACCCGGTGCTGCAAGATCCACGACCTCGGCATACTTAATGGAAGCTTTTGCTCCATTACTTTTCCCTTTCACTTTTTCAACGTGGAGCCGTTTGCAAATGTGCTGATCTAGAATGACAAAAACTGGCCTCAGTATATCAGTATTGAGCTTAGCCAGATCTGCTAGCACAGTTGCAGCAGAGGACCATGTGATCAGGTTCTTTTTTTCGACCTTTTTCGCTGCCAGGGGTAGTGGCTTGACTTTGCGGTCTGGGAATGCGTTGCGCAAAGTTTCCAGGACTAGCCGTTGGCGGATTGAATTTTCAAGGACCGTCTCGCTCGTTCCGATCAGACCTTCGGCTTTGGTGTAGAGCTCATCCCAAGTTTTATCGTCATAAATCTTAGGGCGCTCCACGCTGGGATCTTGACGTGGGGTGGAACATGTCCAGCTAGGGAGATTGAGCCAAATTATTCTTCTGAAGGATGTGGGGCCCTACGTACTGGGTGGCCATGCCGCCGACTGTGCGAGACACTCCATTGGCATCCAAATTCTTGTATGGGTCCTGATGCTTGTTCTGACCGTTGAAGGTTTGCTCCACTCTGTACGAAAAGTCAATGGATGGTCTAATTAAAAGGGATTGTAGAGTGATACGATCTTACCTGGGAGACCAAGCTACTGGGGGAAGCGTGAGGTTCCGGTTTGTCTGAGTGGGGACGGAGGACGTGTGGAGGCTCCCCTAGGTAGATCATTAATACCGTCGCGCTGCGATCAAAAAGCCGGGAGTGAAGAATTCCTACGTGAATAACACTGCGAGAAATTAATCAGCAGTTCAATGATACATATGAGTCCTTGTGATTACTTACTGGACGAATGCGTCGATGTCCTTCTGAAAGCTGACAGCGTTCTTCTTATGATCGCCTGGAATTTTAGACTCCCTTCGAATTCATTAGATAACTCGCCAATAATCCAACGAAGAGACTGAACTCACTGAGCACCAGACTCCAGCATGATTATGCGGGGTAGATCGCCATTAGAAGTGACGCTTTCGTTATAAGGCTGCAGAATTTGCCTGGCATAGGTCGCACCAAGAGGGCCAGAGCCAATGACTGCCGCATATTAGAGCCTGGAAAACATCTCAAGAAGGAAATCCTACTCAAAACGTCACACTCAAGAGTATACATCTGGAGAATTGTGTTTTATGAAGCAGTGTCCAATATTTGATTAGGTGAATTGACGTCGTAGCTTCCACGAGTAGCTCGAAGTGTTTATATACCATTTAAAACGATGGCTGTATGGGCACGTCTACCCATTATTATCAGCATCATTCTCAGTATCATCATCAGCAACATCATCAGCAACATCATCAGTATCATCATCAGCGTCATCATCAGCGTCCTCATCAGCGTCATCATCAGCGTCCTCATCATCACCATCTAGATATTGCTATTTAGTTGCAGCGCTATTGTGCAGAGAATCATTGATATTGAATTCAAGTGTCTGACGTCGATGACTTCGACCACCTGAAGATTCCTGATTGTTGAGAGAATTATGATGTATGTAATAGCTCGCTCCACATCAATGGGGTCAAGACTGTCAACATGGTAGATGAATAAGAGCAAGGATGGGGCTAGCGACAGGCATCATCAACTCGAAACCAAGAATTAGTTGACAGAAAGTCTAGACCAAGGGGTCGTGAAAACGAATACCACTCATGATTTGACGGTTTCGGATACGAGGGTCACAAAGTACAAGGAAGTTGTGAAGAGCGATAATCACCATTCCATGGGTCTTGGTTTGTGGCGATAAATACTGGGTATCATCAGATGAATGCACAAGGCAAGCACCACCGACTTTCCACCTCCCACTTATTAGGGGCCTTGATGGATAAGAAATGATAAATACTATTTCCCCACATCAGATTGCCTCTAGATGCTCACAGCTACCGCTGTTTAAGACCGTTTGGGAGTTGGATTAAACCCATTATTAGACTCATAATTCATGGGCAAATCTGCTTTCAAAAGAATGCATGCAATAAATTCAAAGATGGAGCCAAAATAGGGACGGAAGGCAAGCTGGTGTTACATTATTACCATGCAGCTACCACTGGAACATACCGTGGTCATTCCACGGCAGGAGCGGGCCGTAGCCAGGGAGGGTAGTACCGTGCCGAGGGCTTCGGAAGACCCACATAATTGACACCGTAAAACACGTTGATCTATCACCAGGGCTACACATGCTTTGACATCCGAATTAAGCGAGTAGTTGCATTGAGCCAATGAATCATCGATTGCGCGTGCAATAATTTGGAAGAACAAGGATCTCCAAAATAAACGCTCATGCTGTTTGAAGTTGATGCGTCATAGGCCGGACGCAGGACATTCGGGCGATGATACTGCGAGAAAATACCCTAAATGTGCAAATCGCTCATTATAAATGTCAAGCAGAATACCACACATTGGATCTAACAGTTTTCTTGAGTCAACAATATCATACATACCGGTTGTAAAGCACTTACAATATCTAACAAATATGGTTCAGACCCCAGAGTTCACGCCAGTTACCATCCAGGAGCGTTGCGATGGCTATTGGATCGATAAGTTTCACTTTCATGAAAACGACAAGGCTCCTGGACTAGTAGTGTACGTTTCCAGTGCTGTCGCGACTTGTTGCAAGCTGACGAAGTCTAAGGTCGGGGCTCAATTCGGGCAAGGTTGAGTATCTGGAAAATCCACTGAGAAAGGGTGGCAGCGTTGTCGCTGACAACGCTGCCAAATGGGTTCATGTGTGTCGATCTGCAGAAAACAATAATGCATCCAGCCTGGAGAGCGAGGGGCGCGAGAGTGAGTGAAAGCGACTATGTGAATATTCTTGAGACGATCCGAGTGGACGCTGACAACTGAAAATGGATGGTAGAAGTTTCTGCAGAGTCAGATACCGACGAGGATCCACGTAAGAGCTATGCAAAAATGGGAACGACGGACATTTCTGACCTACGAAAAAGCTTGGAAATGCTATCAAATCGCGCAACTTCCCACGCCAGTTCCTACGGCTTCCATGGACATCACAGGGAACGGCTATTCGGACGTTATCGTCGGCTATGAGTTCGGGAACACCATGATTGATTGTAATCCAACAGGAGGAAAACTAGTTTGGTTTGAAAATCCCGGTCCAGCAGGCCCTGACAAGCCATGGAAAGAGCACTTTATCGGACGGTGGCCGGCAATGCATCGACTTGCAACTGGGTACTTTACTCAGAGGTAATATATCAACCATATGCACTCGGAGACGCAATATTTTGCTAATTACTCTGAAGATCTTTCCCAGAGATCATCGCCGCCCCCGTCGTCCACGGTCAAAGGGATAAGGTGAGAAGACACTAAGTGATACACAAGGCTGTGATGAACTCTGTTGACAAAGAAAAAGTATACCCCAGCTCCAATTATCTGCTTTCAGGCACCAAGCAACCCTGGCTTAGATAATATGTAAGACTCTTGAAATTAACGAATATATAATTTGAGCTGACCTCGATTGTGAAGAACCGAATGGCGAAAGGACATTGTCGATGATGGCCATTTCAGAGTGGTGCATGAAATATATGCTAAGCAGTACGCTCCTCAACTAGTCACTTCCAATGGTTATAAGACTAACTCAGATCAGCTTTGATGGTCCATTCGGCCTGGACACATTAATTGTTGCCTCGATGGAAGGCGTTCACTGGCTTTACTATAGGGATGGGCACTGGGAGCGAGAGCACATTACTTCCGGTGAGGTACCCAAAATTGGACAACGCGTGGATACATTCTCGCCGGGTGCTGGAGACATGTGGGGCACTGGCAGTGCTGATGCTGGGAGGATTGGGGCTAATCCATTTGCCTACGTTGCCACAATCGACCCATTCCATGGTCCCAAGATCTGTGCTTATACACAAAACGAACGCGGGCAAAAAGGAAACTTGTGGAAACGACATGTTTTGGATGTTTACGGTACTCCAGCTCAGAAGCGACTGTGGGGAGATGGTCCGGGCCATCAGGTCATCTGTGCTGATATTGACGGTATTTGCTATCCCACAATCTAGCTCTGTAACGCTTTAAACTGACTAGAAAAGGGGATGGCGATGACGAGTTCCTTGTGTCATTGTTTGGGCCACTCGACCGGGATGATCAGAATAACCCGATCGGCGTAAGTCGTATTATTCACATGCTACCTTGACTCTTTCAACGCTAATGAATGCAATTTGCCAGCCCACGCTGCAATCAGGAGTGTCGCCGAACAAGGTACGTGAAGAGAAAACGTTCCTTCAACAGACAGAAATTATGATGCCTGGAGTACTGACGGCTGCAGGGGATCATCTGCTATAAAGCAATTGATCTGGAAAAGGGCATTTTTTCCAAGTGGCATATTGCAGAAAGATCTTCCGCTAGATGCACAATAGCGTAAGTCAATGTCCAGTTTATATTTCCCTCCTCCAGGTGTGTGTTAACCGCAAGGCATGTAGAGACTTCATGGGCAAAGGGAGAGCAGACCTCGCATCGGTCAGCTACAATGTGGAGCACTATTATCAAGAAGCGGAACCCAAAGTCACATTGTACAAGAACCAGTTACATTCTCCTTCCGTACCTCGGATAATTGGATCACTCTGGTCTGGTGAGGGCATGGTCTATCTTCCGCGACCTGAGACGATTACCACATTGGCATACAAGTGCCTCTTGGAGGTAGCCAATTTCGCTATCAGTGTTGAAGTCTATCCACCTGGGGCATCCATAGATGGATCAAAGGAGGATGGAATTAAGCCTTTATACGGGTCAGTGATTAAAAATGACCAAACTCAAGAGGTACCATTGGGTGGAGCGCCGTTTCCTAATAAACATCAACTCTCCGACCCCGAGGACAAGCGGAAGGGCATGAGCGCCGACAAAGAAAAGGGCGCAGTCATTCTACGTCTAGCTCCAGTTCAGAATCCTATAACACTGGGCCCTTGGAAAAAAGCCGTTGATGTTCCAGTGAAAAACACATTTGACATTTCTGAAGGAGGCATTAAATTCCCTGGTCTTAAATTTAACCAGGTACAGGATCTGTGGTGGGGTGCGCCATTTAAGGATGTCGACTTCTACAACATGACTGGTTTTCATTTTCGCTTCTTGGAAGATAAGCAAAACATTGCACACATGCAATTCTGGACAGCTGGTAAGGACTTGATCTTGATAGCAAGCGCATTCCTCACTAAAAGTTTTACCGACAGGCCCCAACGTTGATGCGCGATTGCATGACCATAGCGATAACGCTTTTAAGGAGCTTCATACCTGTTTATCTCAGGGTACGCCGAAGGGCTCTGATGATCAAATGGGGGGCATGTGGGCTCCAGATCCATGCACGACAAACTCGTATGCACTTGAGTCCTTCTATCCTCGGGGCTACAAACATTGTCCTCTGAAGCCACTGGAGGAGCATGGTCGAATCTGGCATGAGGATAAGAGCGGAAAAGCTGTGTATAGGAAGAACAATACCATTTCCTATCCTAAGCATGCTTGGCACGCTGGATCAGGCCTGGATGGATATATTGATGTCTGGATGGCTTTGGAGTTCGACGCCTGGTTGGACTTTTAGTGAATTAGTTGACTTTTCTTCTATTATTTTTTAAATTCCTCTTATAATTTTTGTTTTTAGTTATAATTGAATATAGTACCGAATGTGGTATCTTTCGCATGGAAAAAAATCGGTAATGCGCCCAATGGCGACTCTATACAAAAGGCCAATCGATGATGTAAGCTTGATAACGTACTTTTTAAAAAACTCGTCTGTTCGTAACTCATAATTGAATCCTCGTGACTAAAGCTCATGGCAAGTATACAAATTCTCCGCTTCATTCAAAAATGTATCCACGGGGTGCAGCAAACCAAGATCAATATCAGACTGCGCGAGGAAATCTTGCATGGTAGGCTCCAAGAATGCCATTTCGGTTGTGTACCCATTGACCGCATCCCTGGCAGGCAAGGCATAAATATCCGTACCATGACTCGATTGCCCTGCTAACATATCATTTTCGGTTGGCATTATCTGTGGTGCAGACGCGGTGGAAAGAGCACTCGTCAAGGTTGTTGACGATGCTGCCAGCATTGATGATATAGGCACCATATTTGGACTGTGATCCGGGGCTGGGACTGGAGCGGCAATACCATATGTACTGGTATTGGCATTGCCTTCTTGGCCTCCCTCAGTCCGTCGTAGCTCGCCAGAGACATTGGCTCGATACGTATCCAAACAAGCCTTCACCTGCTCCAAGTTGTGATAGAATTCAGCAGCAGCCAAATTACCATTTTCTGTCATCGACCGCAGCAGATCTAGGGCTGAGTCAAACCCGCTCATGTCATTTGGATTTCCGATGGGCACAAAGCTGGACATCGCTAAGATCAATGCCGAGGAAAAGAGATAGTGAGCGTGGAAGTACCCGAATGTTGGCATCGTACCGTTGATCCAGCGTGTGAGGATCATGGAATGTGAATGACGCGCTGCGTGGATGCACGCCTCGCTGAGAGTCAGAACAGGTTGAGAGACTGCTTCCCCGCCTGCGCTGGTAGATCCACCTTTGTGGAGAGTGATGAGAAGGTGAAGGAGGGTTGGCCGAGTAGAGAGAATGACGCATTGATTGAACGCCAAATGCAATGAGACAACGGGTTTCTTGCTAGAGTCTAGATCTTCCATATTCAGCCGCAGACTCTCAGGTAATGTATCCACCCAATTCTTCAATGACTTCAAGAGTTTCTGCACGCGCTGCAGGAATGTTTCCTGGTATTTGCGCCGGCTGTAGAGCTTTGTGATGGTTTCGCCAACAATCCGGGCGAGTTTGATGTTGGCAGTCATGTACTCGGTATCTGATAATTCTTCCTCATGTCTCCAGCGTGGAGAAACGGGCGTTGGCATGTCGACATGGATGTCTTCGTCGAGGATTTGCATGGGAAGACCCATTTTGGAGCCCCACATGCGATCAAAAATGTAGATTGTCCACCAGATTTCGATTCGGTGCTGTCGTTCCACGGGGTCGATGAACTGGGATTCGGAGATGTTGTGATTCAAACCGATCGTGAGACCCATTCGCATGGCGTTTCCAATTAGGACGTATGCAGAGTGACGACGGTTGAGATAGTGTGAAAAAAGCGACTGCACATGTTAATGATAGCCAGCAATCAAGGCACTGCAACTTACTAGCAGCAACAAAGTCTCCAGGTGAGTGATGCTTGTTCTCTCAGGAAGAATCTGAACCAAGCTCATGGCCTTCGCAAAATATGCTGTTCCCGGCACGCGAGAACCAGACGTAGGCTCTGCACGAATTGAATAAGCCTGTCCAAAAGCAAACAGAGCGAAGAACTTGCACTTGTTCGTCTTACAGTCAAACTCCCCGGCCTGGTATATCTCTTCTAGTTTATCAAGGGTAGCCTTGCGCATCATCAAATGATACAAATATCCAATTTGGTGGATGGCAATCCTAACCAGCAGCCTCGCATGATGTAGACTTGGCCACTGGACATCGGCCTCACTAGCAGCAGCAGCAGCGATAGCTGCTTCACGCGTCCATTGTGTACGCGCAATATGGGCTAGAGCATTGTCGCCAGTTAGAAAACGACGAAACCGTGTCGCAAAGGCCGAACACGCCGCTTCGCCGACGTATATCGGCGGTGAAGATGGGTCATAACGATGGAACCAGGCACGATCGCCTATTATGGGATTCTGGATACTCGTAGCATCTGGGGCTTCCACCGGGCGAGATAACGTTCTGTGCACATTGATAAGCATTGCCGACTCTGTGGGCTCGGACAAGAATGCGACCTACCGTTCCGCATGTGCAGGTTGAGCTTCGGTCGCACCCGCCGAGGTGACCGATTGCTCTTTCAAGCGCCGAATCTCCGCCTCGAGCTGGTCAAGATAGCTATAAAGGGGTATTCGTCAGCTCGACAAACAGGCTTCCGAGACACTAGTTCCGGGTAAAGACGATCATACTTCTCGCTCACTTTGACCTGGCGGTCGCGAGACGCATAGGCACATTCATCGGCAACGCCTACCGCACAACACTTTTTGCATGGCTGATCGCCAGAGCATTTAATCTTATGTGAATGGCATCGCTGACATCTGCTCAGCTTTTGATGAGTGGTATTCTTTCGCAGACAGCATGTTCAGCTTACGCGACAAATTTCCTCCTGTTTCGCCGAGCGTCGTCTTCGTCCTCGGGAGGAGACCGTTTCAACCTTACTCGTGCCATTTTGTCAGGCCCATTATCATTCTCGAGATTGGTTGAGGGATGGAGAGCGTTGGCTCGAGAGTATGTCGGTCATTCGAAGAACTGGCCGAGGCTTCGGAGACTTTGACCGAACCACGAACCAATCATATGAGTGTCCGGGTGGGGGCTGATAAGACGGTTGTACAGATTTTGGCAGGAATTATAGATTGAACACTACACATATCAGGTAGGGCACAATACTCGAAGTTTAAATTAGTAATATTGTCAATTAGATATTCAGGTACCTGCTTCCAAGGTCACCCGTTAGACTATACGGGAATGTGAAGGTGATTAGGGAGTTATAGAGTTGGCGCCTCTTTTACCTAGAATGAAATCCCAGTGCATATTCCAACCCGAATGAGGCATTGTCTTACATTTTGACTTGAATCAAAC
The DNA here is from genome assembly GCF_028828015.1 of Penicillium pulvis. Taxonomy (NCBI): domain Eukaryota; kingdom Fungi; phylum Ascomycota; class Eurotiomycetes; order Eurotiales; family Aspergillaceae; genus Penicillium; species Penicillium pulvis. The sequence goes on from NW_026643072.1 coordinate 1,257,171, forward strand.
GAGCGTGTTTTGTCTTCCAATACTTGAGAGGGCAATTTGTCTGGATAATAATCACCGTATGACACAATATGTGGTTAGTTAGGTGTTCAACTCCCAAGTATTCACAATCCCCAGGGCTGTTCAATCTATTAAGAATCTATCTCTATTATGCAACGCGTTCATGTCGTAAGAGTGGTACCAAAGGGCGTGTCATCAAGTCATTATGATCATCAGTCTAGAGGCTTGGCCTCAATGTTCAACTTTCTTTCCACCCATCGCTGTATATCGAGTCCCCATCTCGTGATTATCCAAACATTAAAACCGCCAATGATGGCGAAGAAGACACCTAGTAATATGTATTAGAAGATTGTCGGAATAGCACATTCCGCTCAACTCACAAATTGTAAATGTCCAACCAACTCCAATCGCATTGATCAAAGGATCAACAGCCGCAGTGGCACCCGCAGCAAAGATATACTGCACAGCATACTTGCCACTGATTACCTCAGAGCGGATGTGTGGCATGACCTCTAGAATCTAGTTAGAAAAGAATTCTCAACACTCTGAACTCGAAACTCACCAGCTGAGTATGTGTTCAACCCATTGAATGATCCCATGAGTCCAATGGCCGCAAAGAAAGCAGCAATAATAGGCACGGGCATACCACCCACCCCTTCTTCCAGAGTCCATGCATAGATTAAGGTTCCGATGGGTAGCACCAAGAACAGGGTGATGAGTCCACTGTTCAACCGGTCTTGAGGGAGACGGACCCCGCCACGCTTGACGATCCACTTCTTCACAGCACGGTCGGATAGTTTGCCGCCCATGACACTTCCAACCAGGAAGCCAATACCTGGCGAAAGGTAGAAGAGACCGCTCACTAATGGCGAAGTCAAGTTGAAGCGGGGGTTAAAGATAGTGCGTGCAGATGTGAGGATACCATATTGAAATGTTGCCAGCAGACCGCACGTGAGGTGCTGTTGTGTGTTAGGACGAATCAAGTGAAAGATATGATTGAACTTACAGAGAGGAAGACGTTTGGGTAAATGAATGGGCGGAAGATGCGCAGAGGGTTAAACATGCTCAACACGTATGACAGTTTTCGCGGCGGCTTGTTCTCTTTCTTTGCTTCCAGGTTTGGTACAAAAAGCAGAGATAGCACTAGACTGAGTGCAGTCATGGCGAATTGGAGCCAGTAGATGATGCGCCAGTGGGCGAATGTGACAATAATACCTCCAATACAAGGACCTGAAGGGTTATTAATATTTGTTGTGATGGTCGTCTAAGTTGTAAACGTACCAATTGCAGGACCGCTAACGGAACCCACCATCAGGAAGCCAACAGCTGTTCCCCTCACAACCTATACAGGTCAGTCATCAACATCCGCCCAAATAGCAGAAAGAAACGAACCGGCTCAAAGATATCCGCAATAATAGTCTGTCCCGCGACCATAAAATACGTTCCCGTAAAACCACTGAGCAGGCGCATAGCAATAAACATATTTAAATTAATAGATGCAGCCGTGCCCGCCGAGCAGGCACAGAGAACGAGAATAGCCGCATTGTAGGCATTCCTCCGCCCAAAAACATTAGTTAACGGACCCCAAATGAATGAGGAAAAGCCCATTGCGATGAGCACACCCGCATTAATAACATCGAGGATTTCGGACGTCGTGGAGAATTGCTCAGCAATTTCTGGTGTTGCAGGTAATAATGAGGTACTCGAAAATGTGACGGCAAGAGTCGTCCAACTGACGACAAATAGGATGAGACATTTGCGCCAAAATTGGATGGCGTAACCCGCTGGCGGTTGTGGCTTAAGGGGCTCCTCTGTATCCGACTCGTGCGGGGAATTCACTGGCGTGGGTTGTGATTCCAGATCGGTGGGTTTGACTTCCATTTTGAAGGTTAAAAAAACGAGGGATTAAGGTTTAACAGTGTCGCATGTCTATGTCTATTTCCTTTGGAAAGATAAAAGATGGGTATGATCGGTCAGTTTTGTACTCAGGGCATTTCGGCGTCTTGACCTGTCGCCGATATCGTGGGTCTTCAAAAGTCGTGAATTTTTTTCTTCGCTTTCGTCTCCGATGTGGAGTCCGCGATCGGCTTCGTTCGCCGAGTTGGAATGACCAGTTGACGAATGTGCCTGATTCCGGAACATTCAAGAACAATAATGTACACTAACCCTGCAGGCTCCACGTTTCAGGGTCAAGACCCTGTTCAGGATCCGTTCATCATTCAAGTTCATGAGGTTAATAACAAGGCTGATCTTCACCTATTGTAACCTTGGAACAGCCAAGCTTCGCAGCCAAGACTATACGGGTCCCTCCAATCTAGACCCATGAAAATTCTATACTTTAAACAGAAAAAGGAAAAAAAAAAAAAAATCTCATTTATATCAACACAGCAATCATTTTGAGATTGTTCTGACTTAACTGATTGCGCAATTATAGCTCCGAGCACGAAGGCTGACGCGTCTACCCCAGCTCGGCAAGAATTGAAGTGTGGACCGCCAAGACATCCAGCTCCAGCTCCTTGTTGGCACGCCTTAATTTTAAAAAAAGGAAAAAGGGAGACGGCCCAAACCCCTGCACGAGCTTTTCTCTCCGGATGAGGTCAATCTGCCCAGGAATTGCTCATCATGGATATCAAGGAACCAAAGAATATTGAAGCCCCTTCTGCCGCGGGTTCACCTCCAGATGGTCCCGATCACGAGGGCCACGTTGTTTTGATTCCCCGGCCCAGTACCCACCCCCGCGACCCCCTGGTATGTGCTGCAAGGCTTGAATGTGCGGATATATGAGGCTCTAATCGGAAGCTTAACAGAATTGGTCCCTGAGGCGGAAATACATCATCGCGGCTGTACTATGCTTGGCCTCCTTCTCCGGCGCGGTTGCGCCGCTGTCCGGGCAGCTCAACCTTGCAGACCAGGAGAAGCTTTATACTAAGACGAAGATCCAGGAGGCATATGCGGTATGTTCTCGCTTTTTCAATCCCACTTGTTTACCTACTTGTTTCCAGATCTATACTTCCATACGAATACGTCTAACTTGTCGCAGAATTCCGCCGCCTTGGCAGGCATGGCAGGTGGACCGTTCTTCTTCGCTCCCATCTCTCATGTGTTCGGCCGCAGCTCGGTCATCTTCTGGTGCATACTATGCACGCTCATTTGCCAAATCTGGGGAGCCGTCATGACCCACTCAGACGACTACATCCCATTTATCATGTCACGTCTTTTTGCCGGATTCTTCGGTGCTGTTCCTACAGTTCTTGGTCCGCGCATCGTGACTGACTTGTTCTTCCTGCATCAACGTGGCCGGGCATTCACGGCGCTGCACATGTCGTTCCTGTTCGGCACTATCGCCGGTCCGACGTTCTCTGGCTTTATCTCCGCCAACGCCTTCTTCCCTGTTGAGTTCTGGTGGACGGTTGGTCTTCTCGGATTCACTCTTATCTGCTGCTTCTGCTTCTTAGAAGAAACAGGCTTTGATAGAGTAAATTTCGAAAGAAACCCTGAGGTTCCCCAGAACCTAGTTGCGAATCGCTTCGCGACTTTCCTCTTCGGGCAGAGAGTCGTTCTTCCATCTACCTGGAGGGAAACCGTATGTCTCTCTTCCCCAATACCCCAGATGAGTCATGAACTAACCAGAATCAGGCCAAAATCGCTGCCGTGCCCTTCTTAATTGGCATCTGTCCCGTAACAATAATCATGGGCATCTTCACCCTCATCTCCTTCGGCTTTTACGTCGGTGTCAACGCCCTGACCCCTGTCTGGCTCCAAAAGCCTGCCGCAGAAGGTGGCTACGGCTTCACACTAAAACAAAACGCCGCATTCACCTTCTGTCACTGGATCGGTATTATCATTGTCCAGTTCTACGGCCACTGGCTCAATGACAAACTCCCACTCGCACTGGCCCGGCGCTTCAACAACGGTGTCTGGAAACCAGAATACCGCCTGCACGTCTTGTGGCTTCCAAGTCTGATCTTGAACCCGATCGGATTGGGCATTTTCGGTGCTGCGCTCCAGTATCATCTGCACTACATGGTGCTCGCGCTCGGTGTGTTTATTGTGACCATTGGCTCACTGGCTAGTGTGCCTGTTACTGTTAACTACGTTGTTGAGTGCTTCACGCACTACCCTGCTGAGGCAGGTATTGTTATTGGTGCTTATCGCATTGTTTACGGGCTTACTATTAGCTTTTACATTAATCCTTGGGTTGCGGCTGTGGATGTGGGCTGGGTTTATGGCATGATGGCTTTCTTTGCTGTCTTTTCGTTCTTCTTTGTTATGCTGCTTATGTGGAAGGGGCATGCTATTCGGGGGATTCAGTTTGCTAGTCTGGCTTCTAGTGAGGAGGGTGAGAAGTTGATGGAGGAGTACTAGACTGAGTGCATATGGATGGATATAGATGGGATTCGGCTAATGCGGGTTATCGGGGCTCAAAAAGAACATGCTAGATACATGCCTTGGATGGGTACTATCTTGCTGGATTATACTACTGCTAATACTTAAAATAATATGTGAGGTTTTTCGGGTGTCATTTACAAAATTTAATCATGCATTCCAAGTCAGTTTCTCTGGTGCAAGATCATTTGCCTCTTATTAGTCTGTACCACTGAGCATCAACCTCATTGTTGCACAAAAGTATCCGATCTATCCACGACTAAATTGTACACATTCGACCAAGTAGTCAGACCTGAAACTTTCCATATCAAACAAGCAATCTATACAATTAGTTTGGAGGTCAAATGGCTTATGCAGGCTTGGCTATGAGTCAATCAACATCGTTGTCGCTGGTGCATTATCCGCCGTCGGGTCGGAGCCGACCTGCGGGCCGCAACCATGCCTCCACATCGCTACCATTTTCAGATCTGGAAAGGGGTTTGTGACTCACTGTGCTGTAAAATTTGGTATTTGACACAAAGCGCTACATTCTGGTATAGCATTGAGTAAATTTAGTGAACAATGCAGGCTGACAATCCCTGATTGGGCCAGTATCATGAGTTCTTTCAAAGTGATCACAAGTGGGTCCACCGAGATATCTACATCGCCCTACCATTGACCAATGATCCCGTTCTGGTATAGTTCAATCCTTCAGTCTAGCCTCACTTTCTGGTTCAACCCTGACCCGCTTAATTGATCCATGACAAAGGTGACTCATAACGCGAAAGTCATGTCAATCGCACTGGTACTTAAAGCACAATCTTTACCTTCCTCTCTCCTTCCCCTCTACACCACTTATTCCACCTCACCCAACGACTCGATTATAAAGCTTGGTTGGAACTCACCAGAGTCGCCGCCAAAATGGAAGCAATCAAGCAAGTCTTTGCACGATGCAAAGATGAACAACGTGCAGCGTTGATCACGTATATGACCGCAGGTTTCCCCTCTGTCGAGGAAACCCCCTCGATCATGCTCGCCATGCAAGCTGGTGGTGCAGGTACATAAAACCCTCCAATCCCAAAGCTCATACCTCGGATCTAAGATCCGAGATCCGAGATCCGAAACCCTTATTAGATCTAGAAATAGATCTTTATAGCCTCGACTCGTGACTATGCTAACATAGAAATTGCCCAGACATCATCGAACTTGGAATCCCTTTCACAGACCCCCTCACAGATGGCACGACCATCCAAAACTCTAACGCTGTTGCCCTCCAAAATGGTGTTCGAATTCCAACCATGCTCTCAATGGTCCGCGAGGCACGTAGCCTCGGACTGACTACACCTGTCATGTTCATGGGCTACTATAACCCCGTACGCGCATACGGTGAAGAGAAGATCATTCGTGATTGTCGAGACGCAGGTGTCAATGGATTCATTATTGTTGATCTACCCCCCGAGGAAGCTTTGCGGTTTAGAGAATTGTGTCGACGAGATGGGTACGATTCTACTCCCCCTCTACCTTCCCATGCAACTTCCTATCTCTTTTTTATTTCTCTACCTTCTTCTCTGCCTTGCTCAACTCGAAGATTGAGAGCAACCACTAACAGAAATCGCATAACAGGCTATCTTATATTCCACTTGTCGCACCCGCAACACCAGACTCCCGTATGAAAATGCTTTGCGAGATAGCTGATTCATTTATCTACGTTGCTTCTCGAATGGGGGTGACCGGTGCCACCAAGTCCCTAGGCCAAGGTCTAGAGGGTCTTCTTGCACGAGTGCATAAATACACCAACAATAGAATCCCCGCCGTTGTGGGCTTCGGTATCAATACTCGGGAGCATTTTATCAATGTGGCCAATATCGCGGAGGGTGTTGTTATTGGGAGCAAGATTATTACTGTTGCGCGAGATGCCGAACCAGATACTGCAGCGGAGAAGGTGAAAGATTATTGTATGTATGTGAGTGGACGGAAGGAGGCGAGGAACATAGAAGTTCCTGCTTCTACTGCTACTCCTACTTCTGCTCCCAGCTCAGCGGGTGAGATGCATGCATCGACTCCGGCCGATACCCCAGAGACCAGCACAACCGACAACTACATGCGCTTCGGCCAATTTGGTGGCCAATACGTCCCAGAAGCCCTAATGGAATGCCTCACCGAGCTTGAAACAGGCTTCAAAAACGCCAAAGCCGATCCAGCCTTCTGGGCCGAGATCCGATCTTACGCCGCATACGCCAACCGCCCTTCCAGCCTCCACCTAGCGTCACGTTTAACCGCCCACGCAGGCGGTGCCCGTATCTGGCTAAAGCGTGAAGACCTCAACCACACAGGAAGTCATAAGATCAACAACGCACTCGGACAGATCATTCTCGCACGCCGACTAGGCAAAACAGCTATCATTGCGGAGACAGGCGCCGGTCAACACGGTGTTGCTACAGCGACTCTATGTGCACTCTTCGGAATGAAGTGTACCATCTTCATGGGTGCCGAAGACGTGCGCCGACAGGCCTTGAACGTTTTCCGGATCCGCTTACTCGGCGCGACTGTTATCCCTGTTCCTGGTGCTCATGAAGGCGAGAAGGGAACGTTGCGGGATGCTGTGAATGCGGCATTCAGGACTTGGGTTACTGATCTCAAGACAACGCATTTCGTTATCGGATCCGCCTTCGGTCCGTACCCGTACCCGACTATTGTACGGACAATGCAATCTGTTATTGGGGAGGAGACTCGGTCGCAGTTTATGGAGGAGATGGATGGGAAACTGCCTGATGCGCTGGTAGCTTGTGTGGGTGGTGGATCAAACGCCGCGGGAATGTTTTATCCATTCCTTAAAGATGAGGGTGTTGCTTTTGTTGGTGTCGAAGCCGGTGGGGACGGAGTTGATGCGGGCAGACATGCTGCTACTCTGGGACGGGGAAGTGTTGGTGTCCTCCATGGTGTCAGGACTTATGTGCTTCAGGATGATGATGGGCAGATTACCTCTACCCATTCTGTGTCTGCTGGTCTGGATTATCCTGGCGTTGGACCTGAGTTATCTGCATGGAAGGATACTGGTCGAGCGAGATTCATTGCCGCTACTGATGAGGACGCGCTTGATGCATTCCAGTTGCTTAGCCAGACCGAGGGAATTATTCCTGCATTGGAGAGTTCGCATGCTGTTGCAGGTGCGGTTCGGGTTGCCAAGGAGCTTGGACCTGACAAGGATATTGTTATTTGTCTGTCTGGAAGAGGTGATAAGGATGTGCAGACTGTGGCGGCTATGTTGCCTTCTTTGATGCCAGAGGGAGTGTAGGACAGGGCTGTTATATGATCTGGCCTTTTTTGGTTTCTTCGGATTTGTTTCTTCGGATTTCTGATGCGTCTCGTTTCTTTCATTTCTATTCATACCTAAGTAGCTACATTAATACTCTATTCAATTTAAAGGGGATTGTTGACTGAATGTCACGCACTGTCAGTTGAACACCACATTCCAGGATTAAGGGTACTTATTCGAAACGGCGCAGTATTCGACGTTTGGAGTTATATCATAATGTATATACCCACGTACTTGCTTCCTGATGCTAGGCTACGTAGATAAAGCATGTAGAAATATGTTCGGGAAAGAGATAATTCAGATAAGGTATGGTTGAGAACAAATGAACACCAGGTTGCTATTGGGCGAAAAAAAATTATATATGAACAGATTGCCGAACTAAGACGGATACAAGAAAAGGCGCCATTTTATGCGCGCGGATCAATGATACAATGGGCACCATATTCAAATCACATCGCAGGATAAAGAAAATAAAGCAAGTCATTTGAAATTTACAGCGCGATCATAAAGGCACCAGTGGCAAGAGCAACGAGGCCGTAAAGACCGGTCTGCCAAGCACCAATGAAGACAGCCTGGGGGGAGGTGGAAACACCAGCGGCACCGCTGGAGGTGGCACCAGAGCTAGAGCCAGAGCCAGTGGCAGTGGAGCCAGCGTTAAGGGAGCCACTAACGGTGCCAGTGCCGGCAGTACCGGCGGCCTTCAGCTGGGAGCTGCAGGCGCTGGCGGTAGTGGCAGACTTGGTGGTAGCGGCACCACTGAAACCACAGGCAGATGCGGACTTGTCGTTCTTCTTGTAGTACTGGTCCATGGCGAAGGCCAGACGCTGGTTGGCGGTGCATCCGCTGTAGGCACCGTAGACACCGCTGGTACCGTTACCAATGACACCGTCCATGACACCATCCTCACCACCAAGGTAGCTGAAGGTGCTGGACATCTTCTTGGAGGAGATGCCGTCAACGGGAACACAGGTCAGGGAGTCGTACATGCAAGAGCAGAGGGATGAGTCGATGGCGGGGGGCAGGTTGCTAGCGGCGAGCCACTCATCAGCCTGGACAGTGGGGCAGCTGCGACCAACAGTGGTGGAGACAGAGTAGTCGCTCATGGCGACACCGGTGGGGGTAGCCTTCTTCATCTGGGAGGACAGGTTCTCGAAGTCGGTCAAGGTGGAGACGACGGTTCCGGAGGTGGAAACCAGACCGTAGTCGTTGTCAGTCTCGTAGTACATGTAGACAATACCACCGCTCCAGACGTTCTCCATATCAGGGCCGTAGAGTACGGGGACGTCAGTGAAGGTACGAGGGCTAGGTTTGTTGCAGCCATACTCGGAGAAGAAAGCAGGGACCGGGTAGTCTTTGAACTCCTCGGTACGGGCCTGGTATCCGGAAGTCTTGTAGGAAGAGTCACCGCACCACTCGTAGATGTTGTAACCGAACATGTCAATGGAGTCAGAGGCATCATCGCAAACCAGGTAGTTAGCAATGTTCTCACGGACACTGGCGTCATCATCAGTGGCGTAACCAATGGCCAGAGAGGAGCGGTAGTTCTTCTGCTTGATGTAGGTCTTCATGTCACGAACGGCAGCCTTGACGTAGGCCATGGAGTTACTGTTGTTGACGCTGTTGGAGACCTCGTTTCCGGCGAAGAAACCAATGACATTGGGGTACTGAGCGAAAGCATCAACGACAGAGGAGTAACGATCGAAGATGTCGGCGTTCCACATGGGGTCGCTGGACTCAATGGACTCCGATGGGGAGGACAAATCGCTGATAACGTAGATACCGGCATCGGCAAGGGCGTTCATACACTCGTCGTGAGAGGAGTTGGGGTTGACGGCGTAAGTACGAACGACATTGGTGCGCAGCTGAGTAAGGTAGGGGATATCACGCTTGCAGCTTTCGACGTCGGCCAGCGGGTCAGTGTAGTCGGTGTCGGAGCTACCGCCATTGCGGGCGTTGTAGTCGGGTTGGTAGGCAACACCACGGATGTAGAACTCGGTACCGTTGTTGGAGTAGAAGAACTTCTTGCCCTTGATCTCAATGGAGGGCACAGTCGCCATGGCCGATCCCAAGAGGGACAGACCAGCGATGATGGAGTACTTCATCGTGGAGCGAGCGTCGGGATTGAAAAATAGAAAAACTCCAAAAGAATGACTGAGAGGACAGAGCCTTTCGTGGATGTAGTGGGATAAGAGAAGCGAATGGAATTGGGGAAAAGAAGAGGGGAGAGAAGAAGTTGAAAAGGGAGAGAAAAAGAAACAGAGAGTAGGGGTTGGGGGTCTGGGCTCGGGAAAGGGAAAGGGCACCGGATGGTCCGGGGTGTGTACCCTGAGAGCTTTAGGTACTTGCCCTTACGCTGGAAAGTCCCTACAATGATAGGTCACTTTTCCCTATGCAGGTACATACAGGACTGCCAAAGTAACGACGCATCATCAGTGGGCTGTGCCAGCTCCATTGATGTGCGGATGCCACTTCTAACTGAAATGATTGGCATGGATCCAGCCTCGCGAAAGATGTGAGACCGATTATATCGAGGGTTTCAGGGTCATTGGTCCCTGAGCTCCACTTCTCACTTCCACTAGGAGTTATTTGATTGTTTCGGTCCCTGATGGATCCACCCGAACGGACCCTGCACCAATGACCCTGCGTCGTTCTAGCGCACCCCTGAGACCTGCTCCTCCATTGTATTCGCTAGTAAGCCGCGTAAGACCCACACTCTGGTCATATTGGACCCTGGTTGGGCCGTCTCAGGGTCTTTCGAGGGTCCTGTTTCTTGGGGGCCCAGGGTTGCGAGTGGATTGGAAGACCCTGAGTGGCCAAAGGGTTTAGGCTCCACTTTCCGATACACAATCCTGCTTTATGCGGGAAATTATGGGATTGATAAATAAATAGAAACAGGCAAAGCACCCATGGAATCGACCAATTTCTGTGTCGGATAAATACATCCACCGTATGGATCCCGTATCAAAACAATGCATGGAAATACACTTTTTCTCTAGATCTTCCCCTGTCCATCCCCCTTTGGACCTGGAGTCGCAACACCAAAAAGCTTGTCCTTCGCTGCCAAGGCGATCTACTGCAGAGTAGGTGAATGTCGCGATGATGTCGAAAGGAATGCCAACATGGCTCTGATGTCGGAGCATTGTCTCATTCCACATTTTGTCTCAACCTTGGAATAGCCATGCCACGCCGTGCCACGAGATCCGACTTGAATATGTACCACCTTGCCATTGCCCCTAGCCAAAGCGTCTAATGTCCGTGCCCTCTCTGCCATCGCTTATCTCAACTAGCTTTCTGCCAAATTATGGAGACCATGGAGACGGAGACGTGACGGGTTGCATTCCAGAATTTCCCATGTGAATGACCAGGCAGAAACGTTCTGACATTGATCTGAGTTTACATTGTTTTTTACATTTATTTTTGGCGGGTACTACTTGAGCCAGTCAGAAATATTCTAAAAAGCGTGCCTTTTCTTAGGAAGTCGAGTGGGGCGTGGGTTGGCCCGCCTTGACGGGACGGCTCAAGTGTTTGTAGACAGCGTTGATTCAGGGCCCCGATTGCGTCACGGAGCAAAGGCATGATTCGACTTGGCTGGTCAAGAAAATGGCTGCCTTTTCCTCTTTGAATTTCCCCTGACTATCACTGTGGGTAATAAATGTGGGTCGCGCATATCAGTACATCATTATGGTGATCCCTCGCGTTCGCCGCCACAAACATGTCAGCTACGATCGACCATGCGTCTGCTCCATAACGTAGCACAATAGAGTATATCTGTGATACTCTCCCTAAATCTTTCGTTGAACTTTGGTTGGTTTTGTACGGTCGCACTCAATCCCGGAGTACGAAACTCCTTGGCTTTATACATGAATCATAAGACTGCCCGAGTGGAGATGGCCCTGAAAATGCAGAACACGGGAAATCAATTTGGGATTTGTAGGACACACTGTGATCTTCGATCCCTCTTCGTCTATTTCTCCTGAATATTGCGAGCTTGTGATCTACAAATGGAGCTCTAGCAGCGCCAATCCCCAATCCCCAAGGCTTAAAACTAACCTAGGAAGGAAGGGGCCGAGTTGTTTGTTTTCCGATCCATTTATACTTCAATCCGACACCAGTCTTTCATCCATATTTGAAACTATGTCCTTACCAATATTTGGCAAATTTTACCTACCAGTTGATTCCGATACTGATAAATCTCTCCTGAGGTCTACATTATGTGGGACTATACCTCCAAGAATAGATCGAACCAGTTTTTGGTTTTTGTTGATAACCCCTCAATGCAGCTCCCTATGAAGTTGTGATACCAAGTGCAATCAAAGTGCACCATTGGTCCACTATAGCATACTGGTAGTCTGTCATCGTTATCGTTGAATAGCACTAGAGTCTATTTTCGCTCCAACGTTTTGACATGGCCAGCTGACAGAATTCGTATTTCTGAGTCCTACAGGGCTGATGAAGTGACACTTCTTATGTCTACCTGTGCACCGTGGATCTCTCATCAATCAGGCCTTCCTTGATTGTGGTAGCCTATAAATGTTCCTTCGAAGAGGTGCAGGACCCTCTAGCTTGAAACTACTGCGCTATGGGTGTCAAAGTACATAAGTCTTCTGAGAAAATGGAGTCTCAAAAATGGTCTGCCATAAATGACGGAAGTTTGCTTTATCGGCAGCACATATCTACAGCTTCCATCATTGTGAGGAAACACGTTTAGCAATTGCTATTACAACAATATTACTCAAATCAATTTTTTTTTCTCGAAACATAGGAGCGCCCTTCCTCTCCCCAAAGCCTTCTCGGCAATATAGGTAGCGACAACAAACTCATTCTTCTCAACAACATTACAATATCGTAGTATCACCGTCAATTCAGCGACACCAGTCTCCGAGCCCGCATTCTTGCTACCGCATACGTCTTGCCCTGCCACTTAAACGAGTAAGTCTTGTTCAGTGCAATTTTCCTCCTTTTAAATTCAACTCACTGCATCAAGCTCTCATCTCCGGAGGCGCGGCGATCAGCACTGATCTTATAGCTCGATGCCCAGTTTTGGGAAGAGGTACGCGATGAGTTTTCATCATTAGGTAGAATGACTTTTGCTTTGTGACGGTTTGTTGAGATGTGCGAGCTGACTTTGTAGATTATGTCTTATGGGTCCTCCGACCGAGGAAATGACTACGTTGGGGTGCTGTACTTGGTGAAGGGGTGAGCTGCATCACCTTTATCATAGTCAAGGTCAAGTTCTTCATTTTTTATCTTGATGTTGTGTTCGTCAGCTAGGGAGATCTGGCGAGACACAGTATAACGACGATTCCCGCGATTGGCCGCCTGAAAGATATTCGAGCCAAGCTCTATAGACCCGGGGACTCGTTTGCAGGACGAAGCAAAATATTCCGCTACTCTCAAAATGGTGTGAATTTATGTGAGGTCATGGATAGAAGAACACGTACTCATTCAATTCTCGTTGGTCTATCATAAATCATTCCTTGTGCCTTGTACGGATAGTGCGTTCCTTTACGTACTGTGATCATCAGTGCATAGTTAGTCTGCACTGATTGTTGGTGTTTAGAATATGAGGTGTCATTTGTTGTAAAGTATCGTATTTTCTTGGGCAACCCTGAGTGCATGACAGAACAGGTCTGTCTGATTCAGTAAGCACCCGATTATGCTTCTATCTGTCCATATCCGCTGTTTTAATGAACAATGTCTCTCTACCACATCCTTCTTACCCTACCACGGTTCTAAAATGTCGCTACTGTTCCCCTGCTATTCAACAAATAAAGGGCCTTGTGGATTTGAAACAAAATTCTATCTCCGCCTAAAATTCCAATTTTCCGTCGAATCTAAGCTAGCACCTGAAAGTCTGCCTGGGCGCGATTAAAATAAGCATCAAGACGAGAAAGTTGGGCAGTCTGTTACTGAGATTAGGATGCCTTCCAGGCTGGAGATTGGCATTTGGCATGCTGTTATGTCAGTCCAGTTCCAAATTGAAATTTCAAAGTCGAATGTTTACCTTGGGACTTGGTGTTTCAAATAATTCTATATATATTTCCATGTTACCCTTAATCTTGGAAGACATATCCAGGGATCAATATCTGCACCCGGACTGATACACTTGGGCATATTTAAAGCACTCTCACAAGAAAGTACTGTATTTGCGGTAGGGTCCAAAATCAACATTTTGTCATTGAGGCCCGATCTTATAGGTCCATAAGCTGTACAGTAGAAAGCAGATCTCTAGCTGCGTAAGTGCTCCACACTAAATATAGTAAGCGCAGGCAGCAACATAATGCAGAAAACCCGCAAAGAAGATCGTAGAATAAATGTCTCCAGCGTCCGTCAATTAGCGCTTGTGCTTATTTCCACCTGAAGACCTCTGGAAATATCAATCCTGGGCCTTTCATCACGCTTTCATGCCCATCTTCAGGCTATCACATAAGCCTGCTCGGGCCCGCTGATCACTACGGGCGCCAACACACATAGGGGTTTCGATTCGTCGACTGCAGAGACGATGACCCGATCGCTCGAATTTTGGCGCCTGACATGATCTACAGTGTAAGGGCTCTGGGGGAATGTGGCTAGGGGGCTGTCCTGTACTGTACTGCCACTCCGGTATTTCCCGTCTGTGCGTCGTTCACAGCGGATCACCCCAGATGTCAAAGCCACCGACGTATCTTGTGTTGCGACTCGCAGCCTCATGCTGACAAGTCGTATCGCAGGCACATTGAAAAATATTTCACCCGGGCGATACTATATTCACCATGGATATAAGTACGGTCAATCCCCATCAGGTGCCTACGCATGCCAATGCGTTCCGAACAAAAAAGAACACGTGACTCTCATCGGACGCGACGTGGCTGTTTCTACAGAAATGGACAAGGGGGTTGTGGCGGTTGGCCTGGAATCGCTTCCTATTGCCGTGTTCTGATTGCTCGATGCGCCGCTTGGACCCACCCAATAGCGGGACAACAAATGAAGGGAAGTCTTGCAAACCCCTATGTCCAATCAGCGACCGAGGTATGGCGTGGCCGTGTGTAATGTGCCACAAATGTCAATTGCGAGCCATCAAATCCTGAAATCCATGCGGTGTGACCTAACCTGTCACTGAATATTGGGCCCAGAGATCATTACCGAATAATGATGTGATGGCTGCCAAGAGCCCAAGATATGGACAGGAAGCTTCAACCCGTGAAGCACTCTTGTATTTCTTGGTATTTAGGTTTTTGGTGGCTCTCCGCCAGCGCACTCTTTCCCTTGGCAGTCTGATACATGATTCCCAGGAGGACAACGCAATCTGGTATATATTAACGGGCTCATTAGACAAAACTTTGCAATTCAAATGATTTATTCTGAAACTCCATTGGCGTCGCAATAGTGACTATAGTGCCGAAGTGCCAAGCTTCAACTCCACCTGATTGCGATCGCCCCTGGGACACAGCCACACTGGATGGAAAATCCAAAGGAATCGCAACAGCATACAAACCCAATTTCCCAATTTCCCCCAGTTCTTTACCGACAGCCCCTTTGATTATCTCTTTTTTCTTTCTCGCACTTTTGGTGTGAATGTCGCTCTTTGTTTGATCCCATCCCTCCCTTGCTTCGCCCGCTCCACCCTTTGGATTGGTGTTTGGCGAATTCCCTACCTTTGAGAATCTCAATTGGAACCTGAATCCTTTGATTATCCCCATAATATCATCCTGTGGCTTCGAGACCCTCAGCCACCTTCAAGCTTCACTCCACCCAGTGAGCCTCGTATGCTATTTCCTCTTTGAAACAGACTTTCACACTTGTAAGTCTTATTCCGCGCGCTTACGCCAGCGGTGAGGCGATGCCAGTCTGACCAGGCTGTCGCTTTCTCTGATAAAACCTGATCCCTGCGCCTCGCCTTCCAGAGTTCTACTGGTTCCAAGGTTGGGCTATATCTGGCACAAACACAACGAAGCGAGAGTAAGGAACATTCATTGACACATCCTTCAGAAAGATCATATCAAAGCCCAATTAATATCCCAATCGATACCTCGCACTTTCATAATGCGTAAGTCTTCAAGCTTTTTGTCTTTTAATAACCAAATGTTGCTCGACCCAAGAAACTATCATACCTCACACTTTGGTTCATACTCATCAACACCCATACTAAGATGGCCTTAGATATCTATCGACGCGAGGCACGCAGAAATGCATGGTACGACGGGGAAGACGAAGAACCTTCCCGCAATCCATTCAAGAAGTTCCGCAGACGCCCACAACGGAGGCGCTCTATTCAACTAGAGGCTCAGACGCGCAGCGTGAACGATCTCTCCCTATCAGAAGACCAGCGCCGGAAGCAGGACTTTGAAACTGACGGTTTGACTGTGCCCAACTACGCCAATACATTTCCACCCGGAACAGCCAGCAGCGATCAATTCACGGCAGCTAGCGCTGAGCGCAACGAGCCGTCGATTGGTAGCCAGAACCCTATCAACGTTGCCTCGGAGCGGGGACTTGAACCGGAAACTGAAGAAGGAAATGGCAAGACTAGGCAGCGGAAAGGTGTCTTCGGTCGATTCAAGCGTGGGTCAACGGAGGAAGAATTGAAGGATGAGACGGAGGAAAGAAAGCCTCCTAAATTTACGGTTGCTTCGCAGTTGAGGGCGACTATCTTCAATTCTTGGATCAATGTTCTCTTCATTGCGGCGCCGGTTGGTATTGGGCTGTATGCTGCTGATGTGCAACCGGTTGCTATTTTCGTGGTTAACTTCATTGCTATCATTCCCTTGGCTGCTATGCTCAGTTTTGCAACCGAAGAGATTGCCTTGCGAACCGGTGAGACCATTGGTGGTCTTCTGAACGCTACATTTGGTAATGCCGTCGAGTTGATCGTCGCTATCATCGCGCTGGTGAAGAAGGAAGTCGTCATTGTCCAAACTTCTCTCATCGGCAGTATGTTGTCGAATTTGCTGCTCGTCATGGGCATGTGCTTCTTCTTCGGCGGTATCAATCGCATGGAGCAACACTTCAACGTCACCGTGGCCCAAACAGCCGCCAGTATCCTCGCCATCGCCGTTGCCGCTTTGATCATTCCTACCGCCTTCAGCTGGTCTGACGGTCAGTTTCTCCCTCAATTTGTCAGTGAATAATATCAACAGAAGCTAATATCTATCAAGATTCCACAGGTCACGCGGATAAAGTTGCACCTCTGTCTCGAGGCACCAGTATTCTCCTCCTCGTCGTTTACGCCTGCTACCTCTTCTTCCAACTTAAGTCTCATGTTGAGATCTACAACCGTCCCAGCCCGAAGGTCGAGAAACGTCGCCAAAAGGTCACTGAAGGCGACACTACCCGTAACCTTGCACAAATCGGCAAGATGAGCGCCGGCACGATGGGCGGTGAACACGCACAGCAAATGCAGGTGTTGGATCCAGATGATGAGCCCGATCAGCCTCAGTTGCATATCTGGGTTGCCGCGCTTACACTTGTGATCTCAACTGCCTTTGTTGGTGTCTGTGCCGAGTTCATGGTGAGTAAAGATGCATTTGCTTGCAAGGTTCCATCCAGCGATCTAGTATAAGCGTGTGACTAATACGATTATTCCCTAGGTCGACTCCATCAGTGCCTTGACTGCTACTGGTAGCATCGGCGAGACCTTCGTCGGTCTTATCCTCCTACCTATCGTCGGTAATGCAGCGGAACACGCCACAGCCGTCACAGTCGCCTGCAAGGATAAGATGGATCTCGCCATCGGTGTGGCCGTCGGATCCAGTATGCAGATTGCCCTGCTTGTGCTTCCGCTGGTCGTTGTCATTGGATGGTGCATGGGTGTTGATGACATGGTACGAATCCTGTGTCTGGATCCCAATATTAAGTTTACTTGACACTGACTTCCTGAAACAGACTCTCTCATTCGACAACTTCCAAGTCATCCTGCTCTTCGTTGCCGTTCTTCTGGTAAGTAACCCTTCTCCAAAGAAACTTTAAATCTCCCAGCTAATACTGTTTAAGGTCAACTACCTCATCGGTGATGGCAAGTCCCACTGGCTTGAGGGTGTCTTGCTCATGACTATGTATTTGCTTATTGCCCTTGCTGCTTGGTTCTATTAGCTTGGTAGCCACCAGGTGTATGGCTGCATGACTAGTAGTGGTAATCTATCTCTTGGTTTCTATTCCATTCTTTATGTATTATTTCATAACTACTTGACAACTTTTCAAAATATCTATGCGACTAAATTATAATACAATGCTTGATTCCGTAAACTATCGTAGGTCCCCGAAATGCCTTATAGCCCGGGTATTTGTTCAACATGGAATGGTTGAGTGTTGGATATGATCTCCCGTGAAACTGAGATCCTTTTCTGCACTGTAGATTTCGAGGCTTTCGAGTGCATATACTCCTCACATAGGTACAGCATATTATTGTAGGGTCTGAAAAGCAATTGAGTAAGCAACCTTGAAAAGAGACCCTCTTTACTTGCGGATTGAATACTTTTATGGGCCTCAGAAGGTTTTCTGCATAACCAACGGATTATTGGGGTAAGAATGGTGACTGTAAAGTCGATGGCGATCATCATACTCTACGGCTTGGCAATTCGAGCATGGGTCAGTAAGCCTCAAGCATTTAGGGCAACAAAGACATGCTCTGTCTATAAAGCATGGATGTAGAGTAGTCTAAGTTTGCATTCCTTGGTTCAGGTAAACACAAATGACACCGGAGCACTGGAGCCAAAACATTGACTAGCATAGGTCCATATATACTGGACCCCTAATTGAAGTTTCCACACTCAAATACGCCCCTTTGAGAAGGAAGATATCCACTGATTGGCAGTCATAAGCTGGTCAGCGATCGCGGGCCAAATCAGATTGACTGCTGCATCTTTCATCTCAATCGAAAATGCCGCAGTTGCGTCGGTACTGATTCAAAAGTTAGCAACCTCGTTACAATACCTTCACCATTCAACATCAGAAGTAGATTGAAACTCACATCAAAGTGACATGGAAGCCACTAGTCAATTAGGAATCAATATTAGTAAAGCGCCCAACATATAAATCGGGCAAGTGAAGAATACGCACAGTTCGCGAGCAGCACGCGCAGTAGACTCCACACATGTGTTGGTGGTTAAGCCTGCCAACACAACGTGAGTTATGTCATGCTGCCGAAGTTGATAGTCCAGGTCAGTGTTTGAAAAGGAACTAGTGTTATATGGATCAGTATCGCTATCTAAAAAGAGAAGGATTCGAAATATTGGTCTTCCAATAATTACCTGCTGTTCCAGTGTCGAGAGACAACTACATCGCCATTGCTAGGCTGAGGCTCTAATTCTTTCAGAATCTGGCCACCAAAATCTTCGGAGAATGTCACTTTCTCTTTGATTTGAACATGCAACTCATTCATGTGGTTCCAGCCTGAGTAAGTTCCATCCTTGGTGATCTGATGAAGACCATAGAAAATAGGAATGCGGGCTGCTCTTGCGCCGGCCACCAGCTCCTTCATATGTTCGAAAGAGTTGGACGACTCCAAGCTAGCCTTGACGAGAGGGTACAACTTTCCATCGGGATGGAGAAAGTCATTGAGCGGATCAATAAGAAGGACAGCAGTATGAGAGCTCATTGTTGCAAACGATTGAGTAAAACCTTGGAATGTTTGTGTAATGCAAGGCAAGTTAAACCAGAGCACCTAGTCTGCACTTTTATATCCTGTCCCTCATTATCTGATTTATAAACCTTCGGTGTTCGGTTTTTTGATTATTGCGAGTTGCAGTAAATTATTATTCAACAAAAAAGGAAGACTCCCTAGATTACGCATGAGTTGTGTAGAGGCGCTGTGACTTCCATTTTGGGACTAGCGCTGGCGGACGTCATGAGGTAACCGTGGATAACGCAGCTCACAATCATTCTACGAGATGTGTTATCTCTTGAGACTTACTTTGAACACATATTTGGCAGTCACTGAGCGCCATTGAAATAAGTGGCCCACGTTGGAGTCTCTCAGGCTGTCTGCTAGTGGCCAGGTCGCGCCATGCCGCTTTACCCCGGAGCTTCTCGAGGATGCGATGAATGCCGCCGACGCCGCAAGAAGGTAAGGATATTGTTCCATGTCTAGAGAAGCTCTGTAGCTATGCTGAATACAACAAGTGTGATCTGAACAAACCTGAATGTCTTCGGTGCAGCAAAGCTGGTATTAAATGTAACAGCCCGAAAGATTCACGGACATTCATCAATCGAAACGCTGCAAATCTGACCCAACAAAGCGATAAAAAAGCGCTAGTCCATGCATTACAAAATAGAAGAAAGTCGAGCTTAATCGCCGCTGGCGTTGAGAGCTCAAGTGGCTCGGATGATTCTCCATCCCGAAGAACTACTCCAGCTGCTGCTAAGCCAAGTCTACCCTCTGATATGAAATCCATTGATTTTCCTGGGCGCTTGACGCTCTTGGCACTTATTGAAGACTTTAAGCCTGGTTCCCAAGGGGGCATCTTCAGCGGCGATAGAATATCGCGAGCCGACCCCAATTATTCGAGCGCAGCTTTGTGCATTCGAGCTTTACTGCCGCTCACACGCTTGCGGAATGACTCGCTCGCTTTACCAATCTTCAGTCTCCTCACGACTTATATGGGGAACCTGAAAAACGACATAAAGCTAGCACAGCTCGCACAGTCATCGTATACGTCCGCCTTGAAAAAGGCTCGTCCACATATCCAGCAGGTCATAGAGAATGGCCAACGCGGTGCTCAACAAAAGGCCAACATTGAATTAATCTTGCTATTAGCTATAGCTTTTCTAGTATTTGAGGTGAGATTCAGGTCCCCAAATAGGAAAGAAGCGAAACTTCTTTTCCTAAACACTTTTTCTAGTTCGTGAACGAAAATGAGTACTCAGAAGTAGCCCTTTTGGCCCACATCCGCGGTGTGTTAAGCATCTTAGAGCTCTATGGGCCGCGCAATTGCTCTTCACCACAAATGCGACAAGCTTTTAGTGGATTTAGGGGGGTCTTTGTATGCCTCTAGTATCCGTCGCTTCTGCTTTCACTAACGATCCTACAGCTTTCTGTTAGACTTGACAGACATAATCCAACCTTCTTAGCCGATTCAGATTGGATTCGCCTCCCATTTCTGAATATTCGGAAGACCAAAAAGGAGCTTCTCCACGATATTGCGTTGCAAATACCACGGCTCTTCTACCAAACAAATCGATGGTTCTATGGGCTTGAACATTCTGCTCCCAACGACTCCAGCCGCGCAGACCTCTCAGAATCCCCGAGGGAAAACCCAGAAACCGCTCTCTCACTTTTAGATGACTATTGGGCGGTCTTTGATCAACTGGAAGAGTGGGAAAGCAACTGGAAAGCTTCTGAACAAGGTCCCCTGTACTGGCATTCTAATATCCCAATATCCAGCAAGTTGGTCGACATCGACCCAGTTTGCATACCCTCTTTCCCAACTGAAACATACCAAGTTCGCTTCCGAAATACCCAAAAGGCAGGACTTGCTATTGCCTTTTGGTCTTTTCGTCTGGAACTTCTTATGGGAATGATCAAACTCCAGCAAAAGTTATCTGGCACACAGGTTGACTCATTGGAAAAGAACCTGGCCATGGCAGAAGAAACTGCTTTTCTAATTCTGCAAACGGCACCATACCTTACAAGTTGTTTTGAGGGTACAGTAGCTTCAAAGGCACCGCTTCGAACTATAACGAGATATTTTGAGCTGAGAGCTCTGGAGGGAGACTTCAATCCACCGTCAGCTAGCATTTGAGCGCGGAAAGGCGATCTCGTGCCTATTGATACAATATGAATGCGAGTGAAAAGTGTGATATATAATTATGAGATAAAGATGATTGTGCCGTGGTCAAAAAGTACCTGGATAAGGATTGTGAGATAGTCATTTGTTACTTGCTCGACCTCGGGAGTGACATGCTGAATTTGACGTTCACTCGAATGGCTCCTTATTACTCAGCCAATGTACCTGGTCTATTGCATAAGTTGGATCTGTGAAGAAAATCCGAAAAGATGAGAAAGTGACAAGGTAGACACCTGAGGCAAGTGATAGGCACGAGACCATTCCCAAATTCCCCGTACTCAAACGTTGCTAAGACTAATTTAGTAGTCAATTTACCCGTACGGGGAGCCCAGCAACTAGCCCCGGGACGGCTTCTAGATGCAGGCTAATGTGTTTCCGTAACTTAGCCAAATTAAATTATCCCGGTTGCTACGGTGGAATTTGGTGCTTTGTCCACACGCCAAGCCATGCCTTGTCCACACACAAGCCTTACCCTGTCCACACAAGCCGTCCACGGAGTCCGATAGCCACAAAAAAAAAAAAAAGAAAATCCAAAAAATCACTACCCAGCAATAGCCGACCGTGGCGTAAGCACAAAGTCATTAAAACGTGGATAACATCACACATGACGAAGCCAGAAAATTTAATGGATAAACAATCAAGCCCGGTAGGCATGACATAACCATCGGGGCACTCGGAATCGGGATCCCACTGTGCCTGGATTTTTTTACCCGAACCCGATGTGGGGATTTGTGGGATGTAATCAAACGATCGGGATCTGAATCCTGATGACATACGTGGGGGTTAAGGACAATGACCTTGGCTAATGGTTGAATTTGGGACTGGCATTCAATAGCTATGTATTTACAGGCCCCTTTTGTTTGGCAGGGTTGTTGAGAGAAAGTCAAGCTACGCGGGCTGGCCTGGGCTGACGGTCGGAGTCGGCTCCGCGTCAGGATAGGATCCCGCAGAAGCCGATCGGTTATTTTCCGGATGTTCTTAGATTCGAGAAAACAACAAGTGAGATTTTTGAATTACGTTAATACCAGGGTCCACGTAGTTTCTGCATCCACCTGTAGCTCGATTCTGCACCTGCATTTTCAGCAGGGAAATCATCAAGAGGTTAGTTTTAAGTAAAGATCTCCCATCAAACAGGCTTCTCTTGCCATGACAGACCGATTCGGTAATCCGAGCGCGGGATTTTCCCTGCTGATTCTCATGGAGCCAGGGCCGCGGCCCCGGTCGAGGATCGGGTAAAGGGCAGAAGGATCATCAATTGGGTAAATCTCCAGAGGGGGCCACTTTTTTTTTTTTTTTTGCTGGTCAGCTGGAGGGTTTTATACTGGTTCATTGGGTCATGTTGGGGGTTTGGTTCTGACCCGGGTTTGGGTTACCCCCAAGCTTATGAGTGGGTGTACATGGCCCCAAGCCAAGACCAGAAAAAAAGCATAAGGGAATTTGGAAAATGAAAAGGGGAATGGGGAGCCGAGAAGTCGGGGAATGACCCGAGTTTTCATTTATAATTACAAGAGAACAATGTCATCGGAGTCAGATGTGGGGAAGATTTACAATGACAGTATGCAACATGGTTATGGTTGCAGAGACCGGGGAATGGGAAAGCAGCGCTTAAATTTCCCTTTTAAGCTTTGCTTTTTGTGTTTCTCCGCATCACTGAACCGGCCCTTTTGCGAGGAACAGAATATCCACCGGGGAAAAGTCAAATACAGGACCCACCGAGGGCTTGACACGAGGCAAAAGGAATATCCCGTCTCGGGATTGGCACATGATGGCTTTACGGTATTTCTGTTTTTCTCCACTGGTACGTAAAGAGACATCATTTAGACCCGAATGATTTCCCTAAAACAGCTAAAACAGCACATACCAGTGGGCCCCATCACTGTAAGGGAATTTCGGGCCATAGCCGGCCTTACGTAATATGAAATTAGGAAATGCGGGGTTGGCCGGGGTCGGTTCGCTCACGCTTCGGAGGCTGGGGACCAATCACAGCTGTGAGTCGGACGGGGCCGAGAATCGACGGGACTGCCGTGGGGGAAAAATAAAATGCTCGGTGTATGACTTTCCCGTTCATTCCTGACAGCAAGGGGGGCATTTTATTTTTATTTCATTTTTGTGGATTACGGGCTTGGGCTCTACTCCGTACATAATAATATTGTAAACAGGTTCTAAGTTTCTCGGATCACCCATGCAGCTCGGCATCGGGTTCTCTCGTTTGCTGCAGTTTGAACGAGGTCTAGGGTATGATCATCGCATTGCGGTGAGATTCCGTCCATATTGGTTGGACCGAAAGAATGAAAGACCGGGGGCCCGGGAAGCTGTGCCTAGGGGTGACACGATGACATGACGGAGCCCTCCGTCAATCAAGCGAAAATAGTAGGCCGATCCTAGCGAGGGACCAAGTACTGATGTAACTCTCGGAGTGTAGGAACGAGGATCAATCGTGGATCTTCTTGTCCCTGCGGGGAGCCCCGGTCGTGTGCTTGTCAAGTCTGGGGGGGGAAGAAAGTTACGATAATGTCTACCCGAGGGATCACAGATGGGAAGTCCGAACATGTTCCCCTCTTTTTTTCCTTTTTCTCTTTGCCTCCTCGGTATATCAATGAATCCGTGGCTCCGTGGCTTTTCCCCAGGCCATGTGGGAGTCTAAGCCCTAGAATCCCTCATGTGGAGTGCATTTGGGTCTAACCGTTCTCGCTGTACCCTCCGACTTTTGTCCATCATTTCCGTTAGCCAGATGTGGACTTCCCGACTCGGGGAAATGTACGCTGTCATCTTTTGTACGAGATCCAGCCATTTGCCGATCGGAAGACCAGGGTCCGTGTACCTTAAGGACGGGATGATCCTGGAGAAAGTGATGTCGTCCGATCTCTCATATTTTGGGTCTTTCCCCACCCATACCAGATTTCAATTTCCTCTTTGCTTCTAATAGTTCCCGTATGGAGCGGGAAGTGACCGTGGGATTGGTATTTGAGCCAGTTCCATCTAGACCTGGACCAACACGGTGTCACCCTCTGGAAATGTTCCACTGTCGGGAAGTTGGGTTGAGCAAAAGAGGATCATGAGATCCCAGCTCGGACCTCTCTCCAATACTACGTGGTTGAATTTCGGCCTCGGGTTTGTAAATTAAGCAATCGGTCTTCAGGTGAACATGGGGTAAGACTAGGAAATATGGGGTAATCTATACCGGTCGATGTAAAAAATACAGCCCCATTGAACTAAAAAGCTCGGCATCCGGAAAACCTGGGGGCTCCACTCTCCACGAATCAAGCCAGCGCGCGTCCTTGCATACCTTGGGCCTCCGCAATTTCAAATGCCCAGTTCCCCAGCGGCTCTCGGCTCCAAACCGTTTTGATTTATCCATACTCCGTTCCCTTCCGATCTTCTTTTCTCCAGTCGCATTCCCGGTCCCGGTGCCCCGTGGACTTTCTTTTCCCCCACACTCCGCCCATTCCCGTCTATCCCCCTTCGGGTTCTTCTCTCCTGGGGTTTCTTTCCTTGTCCACACCGTCATATAGGTACGTATGGGGAACATATTGTTGCGCAAATGATCTAGAATGCTAACATCGGTAATAGATCAGGTTCAATACACACTTGAACAGGGTCTAGATTCATACCTCCCCGTATTCATCGCTACCATCTCACTCGGACAGTGAACCCAAGCGAAACCACAAGCATTTAACAGCAATCCACAGTGATAAATGGGATTCCACTTTCCAGATTGAGCGTTTTAACTCCCGAAATCGTGCCCGCAGACGTGGGATCTGCCTAATTACAACCATGCGGTCCAGTATCGCTTGCGCTCGATGCCGGCGCAGTAAAATCAAGTGCGTCAATTCCGGCATCGATACCACCTGCCGCGCGTGCGAATCCTCCGGCCGAGACTGTGTCTACCCAACCCCCGCCATCGGCATAAGTGGAAATAAGCGAGATCTGGCCGCGCTCGTTGATGGGGAGGATCGCAATGGAGACTGGGGAGATGGACCGAAGCGGCCACGCCAGCGCAAAATCCCCGGAATCCCAGGGTCTTCACCAGGATCTAAAGCCGGTCTCGATGCCCTCGATGCCTCAATTCTTACCACGAAAGTATGGGAAGCCGTCTTCGATCTATTCCAGTCGCATTTTGCTACACACCTACCTTTCCTCCACCCAGCCACTTTCCTCGGGCAAATACGTCAACTGTCCACCCCAGCACCGCCAACCCCGATCCAGGTAGAGGGACAGGAAGCTGTGCGCAATGTCGCTTCCAAGGCCGATCCGTCCTCATCACTAATCCCGCTGGGAGTCCTCGCATTAACCGCTCGGTTCCACCCTCCTCTCGTCGCATTCCACTCCCCCGCGTCACCCGGACACTCATCGAACCCACTGGCAGCATCTGAATTCTACGCGACAGCTTTGCGAAGCCGGCTGGCCGGCCTTGATGGCGCAAGTCTGGCTGTGCCCGACCTGGCCCGAGTTCAGGCACTACTCATGCTAGCACTCCATGAATGGGGTATGTGCCGTGGTAAGAGCGCATGGGTATATGTTGGAATGGCGATCCGGCTTGCTCAGAGCATGGGCTTACCATTTGAGCTGGAGAATGAGTTTCCCTCGCGGGACTTTTCCCGCTCGTCCCCGGGCTTCAAGCCCGAGGCTGATCATTTCGGGCTTCTTCGTCGAGTGGAGCCAAAGGAACAGACATCGGATGATGTAATTGCACAAGAAACCAAGCGTCGGACCTTTTGGGCATGTTTCATTCTCGACCGATGCCTGAGCAGCGGCAAGTATCGTCCGCGCATGATCAACATTCAGGATCTCGGAATTCAACTTCCGAGTGATAATGCCTTTGCTTTCGGAGAGCGGGTTCGGACAGCCCGGTTAAATGAGCCGACTGTGCGTCGCCCACAAAGTTTCGGGGCCCAGGGTGTGCAGATCCCGAGTATTCGGCAGAGTTTAGGGTTGGGTGATGATAAAATCCCCCCTACGAACGGTACCCCTGATGGCAAAGCTTGGTCGCCAATCTCACGGCGCAAGGACTCGACTGAGGATGACGTCGATCGATGGGAGGTTGGTGCTGAGGAGTCGGTCCTGAGTAGGGTGATTCGCATAATTCGCATTTGGGGAAGCATCGCGAAATGGTCCTGTGCGGGTGGCCGAAGAACGGAACAGTACCCCCCATGGCATCCCGAGTCGCGCTTCGCAACGCTGCGGATGCAGTTGAACGAGTTCCAGGACAGCCTCTCCCGCAATCTCCAATACTCGGTCCGAAATACCGATACCCACATTATGTACAAGACCACGCTGGCCTCTTATACTGTCATGCATGTCGTCTACTTCTTGTCGGTCATCGTTCTACACCGTGCTTATATTCCATTCTTGCCCCTCCGTTGCAATGAGCCCATTGGCCCCTTGGACGAGCCCTTGCTGCCTTCCGATAAAGCCAGTGGCCCACCCGAGGCTTTCTGGCGGGACAGTGCCCGCGAGTTGTCCAAGGCGGCTCGTGAGATGATCGACCTGGTTGCAACCTGTCAAGGCCGCGGGGCTCTCGTTGAGAATCCCCTTGTTGGCTTCGCGATCTACAATGCCGCCTTCATTGGTGTGTACAGCTCTCATTTCCCCCACATGGATCCCGACGGTCTCCTCGCTGCTAGACCTCCGCCGGCCAGTCATGATAGCCAATTGCCCGGTGCAGTGCAGTCCCGCAAGGCCCTGGATATCCTACGGGAGATGCGGCCACGTCTCAAGATGGCTAGTGGATGGTTCCGTACTCTGAACCGTCTTCACAGCTACTTCTCCAAGGTTAAGCGAGACTTCCGCCGGTACTCTCGCAACCGCCTTGATAGTATGTCGGATGTGTCTGATCATGGGGGTGTGAACGGCGCTCGACCAATTCGGGATGGTGGCCTTGGCGGTGGCTTGGAGGAATTCAAGCTTCTGGAGAAGCTGTTCCTGGACTTTGGTTCCATTGAGGATCAGCTGCAGGATTCAATGGATGAAGATGGTGTTGCAATGGCCATGGGTGGAGAGTTGATGCCCGACCGCATGACAAATCTCAGTGACGCCGGCAGCAATGCTGTTAAGAGTGAACTTGGGGATCCCATTGAACAGCAACTGGATGGTGCCGGTGGTCGTCGCGAATCCTGGGTGCCCGTCAATAGTCCTGGCTTGCCTTTACCTAGCCACGATGGAGACCGCCGCCCCAGTCTTCCTTTGCCTAACAACCGCCCCATGCCATCGCAATCCCCTTATTCTTTACCATCTTTACAACAGCACCACCCAGATGGACCTATGTACACCTCCCCTCCCAGCCTTCCATCCTTGGTAGCCACTACGCAATCTCCCTCGCAATATCTCACTGCAACAACCAATCGGCTGCAGCCCATCAACTCTTGGCTCCCTACTCGCCAGAACGCACCCCCTCCATACTCACAGTCGCTGCCACCCATCAATGCTACTGCTCCACACGTACCCGTCCTCCCACCGCCGGGATCAGGTGTTCAACTGGCCCCGTCACCACCCTTGACCTCGACCGAGGGGCCTGACACCAGTCTCATGTCAACCAGTCTTGGCGGTGATGATGTCATGGCCTTCCTGGACGGAGGGGACTGGGCACAATTGTCTATGATCCAACCCTCAGAAGTCGGCATTCCCACCGGATGGCTCAGCGCCGTGTGGACTACCTTCAGCCGATAGGTGCTAGCGAAGCGTTGACGCTCTTCTCTGTACTATTATTCATTTACGACTCTCTCTTGTCCGTTACGTTACGTCTTACGTACTGTACGACTATCTACATCCTGATCGCAGGCGACTTGAAAAAAAAGGGAAGGAATCTTGGGCTTGTTTTTTTGTTTGAGGTGTTTGATGAACGCGTGATCCGATCCGGGCTGGCTTTATCTGGACATAATGGGTTCAGGCCCGACGGAACTCTCAATCATGATACCCAACCCCAGACCTTGCTACTGCTAGGTTCTTTCTCTCCATTTCTTTGATTTGAATTACCCCCGGCGCAGGAGGTTCCGTCAAAGGTTTCATTCTTGCCTATCTCTTTCCTCGGTACTTTACTCCCTTCGTCTTTTCTTTCAGCTTCTTCTATCTCTCTGTGCCATTTTATGTTCTGTGTTCTAGCGAGCGTTTGTCGGGTAGGCAGGGCATTATTGGTCTGCCCTTGTTTTTTTGCCTGTCTTGTTTTCCTTGTTTCCATTCAGCCCTTGCTTGGGACGTGATTATGATGAGCTATGGCGTTATGCTGGGCTGAGCCTGCGTTGAATCTGTTATTGTCAGTGTTGCTGCAATAAGCTTTAGGTATGCTTATGCTTAGGGATTCTTTTTGACTTGATTCGTTGAAACAATGATTTGCCAGAAGGCTTTCTTACGTTTCACTATTTCTATCTTACTCCGTCACTTGATGCTTAGATGCCATAGTAATGGATTATATGTCCAGGTCCAAGTAGTAATAAGCGGGTCTATACCTTGAAATCAGAAAGCGAACCAATGACGAAATACAGAGTAAACATACACATATAATACATCTAAGCCAAACCCTCCTGTATGCCTCTCACATAGTCCATCCGCATCCTATACACCCCATCACCCCCATTCAAAACTTTCTTCTCTTCTAACAATTCTATAAGATCAAGCACATAATCCTGACAATTCCACCCCCGAATATCATTGAGAACAGCAGCTTCACTTGCGATCTTTTGAATATCGTTTGCTTTTGTAACGTCCACGTTGCAAATATAGACCAACTCAAGTAAGTCGGGCGATTTTCGTATATCTTTGGTTTCATGTTCATATCGGAAATGGCCATCCGATCCTTTGACTTGGAGAACAGTTTTGTTGTTCTGGGTTTCTTCATCGATGAAGAGACTCCATTGTTTAAAGACGCCGTCACCCTTACTTATGGCAAGAAAGAGCGGGATAGAAGACATTGGAGAATGTGGATGCTGCAGGTATTCCAGGGTTAGATTCATAGATAAGATACATCTTGACACTGGACGACATACAATGGTGTGGGGTGTTGCCAGTGACCGTGAATCGTATGTGAACATTTGAACGGATCAAGGCTTGAGGAAATCAATCAGTGTTTATGAACTAGATCATGAAGACTGAATATCCAGACGGCGATCATTGTCCTACTATTTATGTGCCCTATGGACTCAATGCCCCCGCAGCCCTGCTCGAAAATAAATTGGCGCCGAACCAAGTACAATGGTGATTATTCTGATGGGGTTTACTCCACGCATGCGCAATGACAGCGAGACGCGCAAGATGAAACATTCACACTTAATGGCGCTAAAGTGTGAATCTTGCAGGTTTGCACATCCTAAGCGCTGGGAGTGGGTCAATGTGATGTCTGATAGTATCCCGCCAAAGCTGGCTAATCTACGGTACTGTAGCCGAGCGGGTTCGTCAGGCAGCAACTGCTGATCGTTGCCTTGTATCAGAGGTAGTTCATGCCCAACAATACTCCCTCCTAATGCTTCCTGTAGATCGCTTTTATTTTTATGTTTTATTCCTTTTTCAGCTAATGGCAGAAGGTGACTCTCATTATGTCCTCCTTTTTGGCTCGGTGGGTCTAGTGGGGAAGTTCTGACGCAGTTGCAGTAAAGGCATGCACGTGCACAATCTGTACTAATGCACTAGCCGATCTCTGCCTACCGAGGTCTTGGAGTGATGGAAATAGAACGTCTTAAAGTAAGACTTGTCAGGGATCTAGTTCGAGAAAATCATATAAAAATACGAGCGACAAATCCCTGAAATATGAAAATCATGCTGGTTTTGCCCGTGTTGCAATATTGAATCCTAACCAGTTAATGATCTATGGTGGGGGTTCGCATGACTCCGCACAGTCTGTTGTGTGGCTGAACAATACCAATAGAATGGCAGAATGTTACGTAGATACCTGAACTATTGACGAGGCATTAGTTGTATCTTTGGCCCCAGAACTGTGCATGTTTCACCTGCCCAGGTGGGAGATCTGGTAAAAATGATACTTGATACCTGAATTATCATACTCATTTGTTTTTATATCTTAAATTTGGTTCTAGTTCAATTGAATTAAGATTTCAGCAAATGCTGGTCTGTCACGCCTTAGCTTTGAGTACATAGAATACGACCGAATTTACAGAAAATGTATCTTCGTAGAGCGGTGGGCAAGGCTAATTTCAGCTGCCCCGCCACTCCACCTACGTGAGGCTGAGCTCCAAAACATCGTGAAATATAACGTAAACTCTTAACTTGTCTGATTGAGAGGCATATTCCTCAGCCTCAGCCTCCAATCCGCCGAATTACTTAAACAGCCTCGCAACCTAAGGATACCATCCAACTTTTGTTTATCCATGGAGGATACTCTTGTTGAAATCGTGCATCGCCACGAGCTGCCTTCGCTACAAGATGAAGATCTTGTCCGACTACTTCACGCGCAATTTGGCCCAGAAATCGTCCACTTGACCCGTGTCCCACATGCCATGGAGAAAGATGAAGGTGAAACCCCTTCTCTTGGCAACCTTACCAAAGATATCGAAACCGCGCTCAGTCCATCGAGATTATTATTCGAAACCGACTTTGATGAAGTGAATCGCTCAATCACCAATGTTCGCGCTTTGAAATGGGTGCTTGCGAACGACTATGGCTCCTTTGTGAACTATCAACCTCCCCCTATCAGGTTATCCCAAAAGACCTTCCAAGAACTGAGGCGCCTATCGGACTCCTTCCTGAAAGATGCCGACTTGCTCCTCGCAATGATCGTGGCGCTTGTTATCGGTGACATGGGAAAAGACCCACATCTTGTTGCCGAGATCGCGGCGCGTATGGGTACACAAGTCGGAATCACAGACTACGAAAACCACGATCAATTACTCGCCGATGCTGTCGCGTGCGGGATCTTAGATAGAGCCCTCGGTCAGCTATCTAAAACCCGGCGTGAGGAGGTGGTCCTTGGAGTGCAGATTGGAGCGACATTAAATATTCCCCAACTAATGCAAGGCGAAAATATCCCTGGCAGCCTACAGCCTATCCTCAAGTTCCGTGGTCGTCCCGAGGCATTCTATCTCAAGTATTTCGAGACTATCTTCGATGTGTCTGGCGCCGGCGCTCATCGTGATAGTCGTGGGGCGAATCGGATGATCGAGCCAGTCTGTCAATCTTTTCTACAGGCCTGGCCTATTCTACAGAGTGTAATCACCGAATCTACCTCGCTATGCGAGGCGTATGATCAAGTGTTACTGAATCGTGGGCAATTGGTCTTTAAGCAGGGCTTTCCTGAATTATCTACCGCCGATCGCTCGGAACGGGCCTTACTTCGGCTTTTCGCCATAGGCCGTGTAGCCGACCGGTCAGTGGCTGAGCAGTTCCAGCAAGCGTTCGAAGGCTTACCAGAGCAAACTCGTCATGGTCTTGTTGATGGAATGAACGTTAATGGAATTGATGATGGCGAGGCTGTGCTTCTGTATTATTTGCCGGCCTTATTCGCGGAGACAACCCGTGCTATGCGTGATGCATCTGCAGAGGAGCAGATCGTCGCATTACAGTGTTTAATGTGCTTCATGGCTCGAACATACGGGGGTTCGCGATCGGTACCTGGTCAGGAGGGATCTATTCGGGAGCGTGATGTCTCGCCTGCTATTCATATCGTGTGTGATCCGTCTTTTCGCCATAACCCACATATTCTGGATGAATTTACCTTACCAGATAATTGATAGTGGGAATCTCTAGGCAGCTCTAGGCATATGAAGTGAGATATTTACGATACGCTTTTTATTTGACTATCTCTTATGCTACTAGTCATAATGAATGAGAGACAATGTGGCGGACATTCCCCTATTGCAATGATTAACAGTTATAATATGACTTATGAGCCACTGCCCAGGTGGTCGGATCCATGGATATATGATCAATGTGAATCAATCTAAGAAAACTTTCGTACAAGCCACTGCCAAGCTGCTAAATCCAAAAAAAAATCTATAGCGATGTTGGAAAACCGACAAAACAATTGTCTCTGCGGGTGAGGTTGTTCGGCGTTCTTTGTTTCCCATAAGGGTAATAAAGATATCCGAACTCCGTGTCCAAGTCACATGCTTCGCCTGTACCATTGGATATAAAGAGTGACTTTCCATGCCTAATAAGTACCTAAATCACATATAGCGACTTGCCCAGAATCACCATGGCATTCAAAATATCCCGCGTGCAACGGCTCAGCGCCGTCATCGGAATTTCGCTGTGTTTCTTCATAGCCGAGATCTCTAGTATGTTTACCTCAAAGAAAACGAAATCCTTCAAAGACAGCTGGGGATTTGATCTGATGCGATTTCAAAGTTGGCTTTTACACTCACTCACTCGCCTTGGTTGCCGATGCCTTCCACTATGTACGTTAAGCTTAGCTGAGACCGCGACCCAAACTAATAATTTTAGTTAAACGATATCGTGGGATTCGTCATAGCTCTAGCTGCCGCAATAGTGAGTACTATTTCTCGAACATTGATGTAGAAAACACTCTGACATAAAATCAGGTTGCTGAAAAGAAGACTCCTCCGAAAGCGCTCACATTTGGCTGGCAACGGATCCAGCTTCTAGGTGCCTTTTTCAATGGTGTGCTATTGTTTGGATTGGGACTCAGTGTGTTTTTGCAATCTATTGAGCGATTCGTCTCAGTACAGCGTGAGTAATCTATTTCTCGGCTGCGCTTGATTAAGAGCTGACATATTTGGCAGGCGTCGAGGAACCTAAGCTCGTCCTTATCATGGGTTGTGTTGGATTTGGACTGAATGTCATTAGCATATTATTCTTACATGGTGAGCCTCTGAAGAACATTGAACCATGAAATCCAGTATTAAGTCTTTTCTGCAGATCACGACCACGACCACGGAGATGGAAATGGACACGACCACAGCCACGGTGAAAGTAGTGATAGCCCAGAGAACCCAATGTCCATTGGTCTCGTGGATGAAAAGGTATATTTCAAACCTCTTCTCCTACACGATTCTGTTCAGTTGGGCTTACCGTTCTCAGCATGTGCACCACAAGCACCACACAAATAAACCTTCATCTCACAAAAACCGAGACCTAGCCATGATGGGCGTCTTGATCCATGTACTCGGCGACTGTGCGAACAACATCGGTGTTGTCATCGCAGCAGCGGTGATCTGGTTTGCTAGCTACGGTGGAAGGTTTTATGCCGATCCCGCCGTGAGCATGGGCATTGCGATAATGATCTTCATTTCTTCCATTCCACTCAGTATGTATACCTTTCCCAACAGCTACACATGCTACTGGACCTGTCTGACTTTAGACAAGTAAAACAATCCGGTCTCATTCTTCTTCAAAGTGCACCACAAGGCGTCGATTATGATGACGTGAAACATGATCTTGAAAAGGTATGAGTTTGCTCTTTCAATATTCTATTCTATATCTGGTGCAAACAAGCTAACAAGTATAGATCCCCGGTATCCTCGCCATTCACGAACTCCATATCTGGCGCTTAAACCAGAAAAAGTCCCTTGCATCTGCACACGTTGTGTTGGATGACGATATCATGCCTGATTTCGAAAGCCTGGCTAGGACTATCAGGGAATGTTTCCATGAATATGGGATTCATTCTATTACTCTGCAACCGGAGGCATATACCCGACAGGAAGGTCCTAGTCCAGCCGTTGCTGAAAGCTGTACTGGGATCGATGTAAAGAAAAATGCCCAAGGGAGGAAGCAAAGGACGAGTCTTGAGAGTACCTTGAATCGCTGTACATCTGGTTGCGGAAGCTTTTGTCTTGAGCTTACATGTTGCCGTTGAGTGCTTCCAAAGAACATTGGATGGTGAAAGCTTCTTGCTTTCAGGATATAAGATTTAAATTCTTTCTTTTCTTTTGACTTCCTTGTGCCTTGTTTTACAGTTGATGTGTTTCCTGATTTTACACTTCAGACCCACATTCGGAGATCGTGATTTCCTAATTGAGCAAAGGAGTCCCGTAATCTCGGTGATGGGTCACGGTCATCAAATCCCCTTGTCGATACGAGATGTAGAAGCCATTGATATCCTTTAAATACACTCACACAATCAAATGAGATGGAAGATTGCAGTGCGCATATAAGATGTAACCTATATCAATGGGTCCATCAACGGCCATAGGTTGCCCGCCTCATTCAAATATGTTGGATCCAGATACATGCCCCAATCAAATGAAAGGTCCTGAAGTCCAGGATTAGTGCCACATAATTATCTTTTGTGGTGGGGGAGAACTCACAAATAAGTCCGGATCGGAAGTCCCTGTAGGCATGGTAGGAGCTATATTCGTGCTCTGTTCTAACGATGAGGCATTGATTTCTGTGCTTTGAGACTCGACTTCCACTTCAGGAACCTCTTTATTCTGCACATAGTAACAATAGTGAGTCTATGTACTGATCAGAGTCAGGAAATTTTACTTACCATGAACGGATTTCCTGGGTAACCAAGCCAATTTTCTTCAGAATGTTGACAGTCTGCCCGACCTTCGCCTTCGAGTAGCAATTCTTGACAGCGTCTAGCCGCACGAGGGCAGGCATTCTCCAATGTCAGATTGTTCATCACTCCACAATTCACATGCAAAGTATGAGTTCCCGAATGAAGTTCGCTTTGAGCTGAGGTATAGACCATGTTTAGTAGCATGAATGCTTTGCACGCCTGTTTCTCTGTCCGAACTTTGTGTTCGAAGTACTTTATTGCGCTTTCAACTGTACGTAGTAGGAGATCGCGCTTTTCGCTGACCTGATCTGTCTGGTCCAGAGCACCAGGAAGAAGTGGTAGTGTGCTGTCTCTGACTTGTAGACGCAGCTCGAAGCAAAGTGTCGCGGCTGCATGGAATATCTCGCTTCGGAACATACCTCCTCGCAGACGGAGAATATGGGGATATACTGGACGTGCTTCAGATTCAGGAGCGAGTTTGAGAGGTGACAGGAGAGATAAACAAGCTTTTACGCATATCTCTCGTGAGTATCTGTACATCTCATTGCGGCTTTCGGTGAGACTGAGAACGAAAGGTCGGTGTAGAGCGAGAAGATATCGGTAGACAAGAAAGAGGTATAGCGATTGTTGGAATTTGGAAGGCGCACCTTGGCCTAGACTTTGTCCGGCCATGGCAAGTCGCGTTTGTGACAGATGGGTCGTGATGACTTGACTGAGATCCAAAATTTCTTGATAATTTGATGACAGGCGAATCTGGTTGACAATCTTGACAATCCTCAGCCGAGTATCTAAAGTTTGCGCTAAGGATACCTGGAAGGACGTTCTTGTCAATACTGTGCTCAGCTTAGATGCAGGGATCGCAGTTGAATTGAAAGAAAAATCTTCGTCATCCAGATTCGATGGCGGCGCACAATCATAGTCATCTAGAGATATCCCCGCAGTGACACCTGTATCAAGAGCAGCTTGAAGGTCCAGCTCAACAATAGTCGCCCAAAGCCGCCGGCGGATTTCAGCATAGAACGGTGAGACGCCTTTGAAGTTTATTGGGTCCCGATGGAGCCCTATCATCATAGCTTCTCGTACAAGAGACCCAGCAGCAAGCCAAGCAAGATCTCCCTCACAGGCGGTAGCTTGTCGTGCGACTAGTAGTAGACTCATAACCTGAATAAAGTCCAAATCTAGCTTCGCATACGTTGTCACTGTTTTGACCCAGGACCCGACGGCCTGTATCCAACTCTTCGCTGACTGGTTTGATGCCTGGGGAGTCTGTTCCTCGGCTGTGATTCCAGCATCGGCGGCGCATGCCATCAAACTGAGTAACTTGGCCGCGAATACGTCCCTGGTCCAAAAATTTGGGGATGAATTGCCCCTTGAGTTCCAAAATTCTTCATACTCTGCTAGAAATTGAGGGACATGCAGAATGCGAAATGTCGTTTCGAAGGTAGAAAAGTACAAATTGACAAGCTTGTCTGTCACTCGGCGATCTGGGA
This sequence comes from Penicillium pulvis, assembly GCF_028828015.1. Classification (NCBI taxonomy): domain Eukaryota; kingdom Fungi; phylum Ascomycota; class Eurotiomycetes; order Eurotiales; family Aspergillaceae; genus Penicillium; species Penicillium pulvis. Next base: position 1,293,507 of record NW_026643072.1, read on the forward strand.
CCAGAGTTTCAAGTCTGGGTGGTTGCAGATTTGGTTGTGGCTGTGTTTGATATGTCGCTTCCAGTCGTCTTTGTGTCGTGCGTTTCATGCCCAGATGATCTGATCCATGTTCAACCGGCCCTTTCTTTACATGGTGGTACTTCTGTAAATGGGCCTTCAGATCAGGAAACTGCGAGGTCGTTAGCAGCTTGTGGCCAGCTGTGGAATCATTGAGCTTGCCATGTCCATTGTCAATGCCCAATGGCTTCGTCCAAAGTATCTGGTCCTTGTCCCGGAGCCATGGAAGCAAGATTGAGTCAGTGAATCAACAGTGCCCATCCGACTTGAGGCAGGAAGATCATGATTGCATGTGGGGGTTGGTGCGGGGCGAGCATCGGTTGGGATGATCAGAGTCTCATCCACTGGAGCCACAAATGATGACAAAGGAATGTCTGCATTTCTCTGCACTAAATTCGCGACAGGAGAAGTCGCATTCTCAGCTTTGGCAGTCTTGGGCGAATAATCACACTCTTCAGCCACATTACGGCGGGTGCATTGGCTGCAGGGGTCGAGACGGTCGCATTTCACCTTGCGTTGCCGGCATGGGATGCATGAGAGGACTGTCCTGCTCTTGCGTTGAGCAGAGCTGTCACGCTGCCGGTTGACGCGCATGAAGCTTTGCTTCGAATTCCGGAGTTCGTGCAACGCATCCATGGCGAAATGTTGAACGGAACTTGACTTGTCAAAACAATTGCGCCAGTGTCATTTAAGCTATCTCTTCGATCATCGTAACTTGGGATCTCAGTAACTAGTTGAGCCATTCAGTATTGGCCAGTGGTAGTCCAAAATGGCGTTGTCAACCTATATTGGACGCGTATCCTAGTGTTACCGCCTTCGTATCCGCGCTGGGAGCAGTTTGTATGGATGAATTTATATAATCTTATTCCAATTCTAGGGGCTTCAAGACCCAATTTCAGATATATATGCGTCTACAGGGCTGACCTCGGTTTGGAAGAAGGCACCAATTAGCCTACACGCAATGTTCTCAACCTTCGTTCCAGCCCTGGAAGGTCCAATTGCTCGAGTTTACACAACATGTAACTGAACAGCTACCAATATCGAATTTAGTCAAGAAGGACATTTGACTAGGTTAGGTTTTCCCAGTGCAAAGACTTTCCAAGCTTAAAGGTTGTACCAAGCTCAGCTACATATCACCAACATGATAGTGACACAGTGACTCGAGAGGCTTGTATCAAACAACATTGGAACAACAACCAAAGAAGCAGTAGAAATCCTACCTACAAAGACCAATAAACATTCCATCGCTCATTTAGCCGTGAACTGAATGTACTAAAAATGCAGGGACAGTCTCCGATTCCGCAGTCAAATGCCGATCACCATAACCCCTCCTTACCTCCTCAACGGCTTCACCGCAGTTACTCCGATATTCCCAGCTTTGAGGGGTAGGTAGTATACATTGCAGTACAACCTAACCCCACTGCCCAGGCACATCAAACACGCCACTCGAAAATCAGCACAAACCAATTTCTTCACCGTAGCCAGTTCCTGCTAGTACAATAGTCCGGAGAAGTGCACTTTATCCCCCTTGGCTCCCCAACCCCCTCCCGGACTCCACAATATCTCCACAACAATGCAGAAAACTGCCCAAAATCGTGTCGATCCATTCCGCTGTGCAGAGTCAGGGACTCGGCACTCGTCATTCCGATGCATGGAAAAATATCCTACGGGAATGGGTTGATCTCGGAGCGCGTGGCGCGTTGTTTGGTAGTCCAGTCCACTTATACTACCCCATTCCCATCTTCCCTAGTTTTTTTCATCTTGGCCTTTTCTACAAATTCAAAGGGTACTCTTAAGTCATAGGTGAATTCACGTTTCTACGCGATTCATCATGCGGTTCCTTGCACCAGCAACTGGGGCAATCCTGACCCTCCTGACAACAACATCCGCCTCATCAATTCCCCAATTCCAACCTCAGGTGCCACAGCCAAAACACACCCATAAGCACGCGAACGAGTCGCGGTTGTGGGCTACACACTACAATGGCAATGTTTATACACTCACGCTCTCCGGCTCTAATCTTTCGATTGCCGATACGCAGAAGACTTGTGGTGCTATGCCGAGTTGGTTAACGTTTGATTCGGAGAGCAAAATCCTCTACTGCTCGGATGAGAATGGAACTTCTGATCCTAGCACGCATGGATCCTTGACTGCGTACCATGTTGATGGGCCTGGTGGAAAGTTGGCGCAGATCGCGAAGACAAAGACCGTTGGAGGTGGGGTTAACAGTGTTATTTTTGAGGCGGGGAAGAAGGACAAGTATATTGCTATTGCGCATTAGTAAGTTCCTCCTTTTTTGTACCCAAGGTGTGGTTTCTGGTTGGTGAGATTTTTCGCGTGGTTGTGTTGGAATGGCTATCCATATCTATCTTGGATATAGACTGTACCTTCACGCGCTGATGCCGAACAACATAACCAACCCGGAATCTACCAACATTTGAGATGTATATGAAGAACAAGACTAACGTCCCAAAAGTGAAGGCTCCGCCATCTCAACCTTCGCTCTGCCCCTAAAATCCAACTCGGAAGCCAAACAAACCCTCCCCTTCAAAATGACGCACAAAGGCGCAGTGGCCCAACAAGACTCCCCTCACCCACACGAAGTCTTCCTGGACCCAACAGGTTCCTTCCTCGTATCCCCCGATCTAGGCGCAGACCTTGTCCGAATTTACAGCATCGACGCCACAACCGGGCACCTGGGTCTCTGTCCGCCCGTAAACGTGACTTTTGGCTCAGGACCGCGACACGGCGTATTCTGGACAGACGCGACGACCAAGAACGCAGATACCAAGACTGGGGCACCGACGCACATGCGTCAGGTCGCAGCTGTCGGAAAGACGATGATGTACCTTGTCAATGAGATTGGGGGTACAATGATGAGTTATGATGTTTCGTATGCGCGATCTGGATGTTTGGATTTGCAGAAGACGCAGACGCTTGTCCCTTACCCTGGCGGGAAGATGCCCAAGGGCGCGACGCCCGCGGAGATCCGGATGGTTGGGGAGAAATTTTATGTTTCCATTCGCAGTGATCAGGGTTTCAAGCCGGATGATTCAATTGTCACGCTTGATCGTCTTGGAAATGGTACTGTGGTCATGAAGGGGAAGACCGATTCGTATGGAAAGGTGCCTCGGACTGTGGTGATTAATAAGAAGGGTGATCTGGTTGCCATTGGGGATCAGAGCACGTCAACAGTTGCTATTGTTCAGCGGGACCACAAAACTGGACATCTGGGGAAGAAGGTTGCTGTACTGCAGGTTGGTGAGCCTGGGAAGGTTGGAACTGCAGAGGGATTGAGCAGCGTTATTTGGGAGGATTAGACGGTCTCCCAAGTATTGCAATTGTCATTGCGATTGAAGGTCGATGTATTTTGAATTGAATTTTGGACAGAAATGTAAATTCGAGACTTGAGTGAGACGATCTCCATCCCTTATTTTAAGGGAGGCATGATGTCTCCTCATCTCTTTCTATCACGATAATGATCATTTGCAGAACAAGATTGCATCATATAGGCATTAAATCAGAAATCCAGAACCTGCGTAATCATTCAAATGAGAAGAGAAAACCACACATAAACACGAACACACCAAACCCCTGAGATGCCACTCAACCAAACCAAGCCAAATGAAAGGAAGGACCACCTGCGTAAAAGAACCAGCTTCTGCATGATGTTCAAGGAACCTGCCGAAAATAAAAGATATGAATGGAGCGACACAATGCCGAGTCTGATGATCTTGGTCTTGTCATATCGTCGAATGAAGGATCATGAAATATAAGTTGAATAATGAACGGAAGAACGACCATGTATAAAGCGTTAGTCATAATAAGCATAAAGCCATGAGCTCATCAAGTTGATGGATCACTTGAAGTCTAGCTGGAAAGCTCTCCACCTCCCTCCGACTGTCCGGCAGCGAGGACAACCTCTGACACTCGGATAGCTTGTCGGCGCTGGTGGAAGGTTGTTCATGTGACCATTTCCTGGGCTGCGGAAGGAAGTAGGCGGACTGGCGACAAACATGCCAACGCATTCACGACAAACGCCACAGATGCACTCTGTACAGGCAAAGCATTCATTCAAAGCCCACGGTCGTTTACACTGGGCACAGTAGATTTGAATGTCCTTATTACGGAAAGAGGCCGGGGTGGGGTTCGAGAACCTATGATGCTGGCGTTGAGAAATGGGCGGGATAAGATTAAGAACCGGACTGGTATCCGAATTAACAGAATGAGCCATTCCGGATGATGACGAAGCGAAGTTCTTTCCAGATGCTGTCGACATTGAGTCAAGAGATGATTCAATCGAAGGGAACGGTTCCAAATCACTGTCGCGACCGCGGCTCTCGAATGGTGGCGGGGTAAGTGACTTGTGTAGAGGCGAAGCAGCATAGGGTGGTGGGAAGGCTCTGTGCGACCCAAGAGGCGGAAGTCCTCCAGTTTGGAAAGCTGGGGGTAGTGAAGACCGGTTCTTAGGGCCAGATGGCGCCGATGTGACGTTGGCGAGCAGCGGGGCAATAGTCGGAGATCGACCAGCCTGAGGGTGTCAGGAAGAACATCAAGTCGCAGTGAGGAAACTCCAACTTACCTCAGAGTACCGTTCATCATCAGCTTCCGTAGCCGACGTCGCCGCTTCAATCAGATCTTCCCAGCGCTTGCCTTGCGCCCATGCCGCCGTTTGAGGTTCCGCCGATAACGCCTTACGGTCGCCCAGGCTCGGTCGGCGACCAAACTCTTTTGATTTTGAGCGATCATGCTTAGGTTTCCGGGCCGATTGCGAGATTGATGATTTGCGCGGGCGAGAGAGCTTGTCTTTGCGCTGGATGGGGGGTAAGGTGGATGAGCGACCGGGAGGCGAATGATTCAGAATAGAAGGAAGAAGACCCCGCGGGCGCGCCGAGAATGGAGGCAGAGATTCTTGTTTGAAATGGTCGCGCAGCGACGGTAGTTCAATAGACGAGCGCATGGGACCTTGAGTGATATCGGTGTCGGAGTGGGTGTCCTAGAAATTGCGGGGAGACGGATCAGCGACCGGGATCGCGCGGGGCAGTAAAAAAAAAAAAAAAGGCAAAGACCATGCAAGCTCGTACCATGTCTGTGTCCCAGTCGGAAGCTAGGCGATGGTGGTGCAATTGTGCCAACGCAACAGCCGCGGTGGCCGCAGCAGGGTGGGGTTCGTCGAGAGCTCGCGGCGTGGCCGGGGAGCTGGCGTCAGCGACGTAGATGTCCCTATCCGCCACATCTGTAGGTAGCCGTCAGTCATCCGGAGCTCCACAGACAAACGGATACCAACTAACCATGTCGACGTCGTGGTGGAGCAGGATCTGGTGGTGAAAGATGCGCCCTTTGCTCTGGTGGGGTGTTGACCATCAAAAGGAAGCTCTCTTCGGTAGCCGGGAGCTTCGGGATGTAGTGATTCGGATGCGCACGTCGGATGTGCTCCTGCATGGAGCGATAGCGCTTTTCCTGTTGGAACCAAATGATTAGACACCTCCGATACAGGTCTATCAGACTGATTTATAGATATTTCCAGCTTATGCATAGCAAGATTTTGGATCTTTGTCGTCCTAGAAAGGTTGCCGCATTGTGGACGAGCGGACGATAACAGGTGGGGCTGGAAAGGAGGGGGAAAAGACTCACTCCCAAGCATCGCTTGCGACAATTGGAACCGTCGTTATTCTTCAAAGGACAAACGACTTCATTGTTGGCATCGGTGACCGAGAAAGAGCTGGTCAACGAGCTTCGGGGAGGCATGGTGCATATATGGGGCGAAAGGACCCTCTGCCTCTCACACTTGGGAGGAAAGTAAAAGGGAAAGAAGAGAAGGGAAACAAAAAGTACAAGGGGAGAATGAGTTACACTTCGAAAAAGGGCTGAAGAATCGCCAGGATTGGCTTGTTCTCTTTCTTCTTTATGGGAGAGGAAAGAAAAGGGAAAGAGGAAAGTGTACAAGTACATTGAGGGACTCGATCCGCCATCCTCGTAGTGCGGTGCTTCCCTGTAGCCGTGGGTATTTACCGTAATTAACGTATTCTATTCCCCGCTTGATTTTCATTATGATCTCTATGATTACTCAGTAACTGTGAATTCTTTCCAACTTTCTAACTATATTCAAGAAGGATGACCCTTGATATTTGAGTCTTGTACTCTGTTTATAAGAAAAGAGGGGGTGCATGCATGACATGGGTTGTTCAAGCTTGTAGATTCGAGAGATAAGTGTATGGTCACTTTGTTCTTTAATTACAGCGCCCGACAAACTATTCGGAAAGCTCGGTGCCACGCCGTAGCGTTGGAAAATTTCGAAAATTTCGATTTTGGAATTCTGGACCTTCTTCCTCTTACTCATATTTAAGAACACCTTGCTTCATAAGTCCCGTAAATATCCCGGAATCATGGCATAAAGCTTCGCGTAGAATGTTGGGGGTAGTTGCGATAGGCGCTATCAGTGGCCCCTCCGAAGCTCTCCCCAGCTGGAGCTTGAGATTCCAGAAGCTCTGCGTTGGAAAGGAGGGGAGCTCCGGGTGGCAAATACCTGCACTTTAGCGCCACGGTACCGTAAATTACAACCCAGATAACGCAAGTCATCTAGGAAAAAAAATGGAATAAAATGAAACAAAGCAAGAAAGAAATTAATTCCTGATCTATAGATCCGAAGCTACAATAAAGAAGATATTGCCATTCTAGATTGGACCTGCATACCGAGGCTGTTTAGCATCTAGGCAGCTGTGTACCTTGCCTCCGCGTCCATTTCCCAACTTATGTTCCTCCCCTTCCAGAAAAAAGAACAATCTCCCAAATTGGAAAGAAGGACTGAATGAACGATGACTTGTACCCTCATCTCCAACAAGCTCACTTGTTACCACTCCTTCGACTCCAGCTCCAACTCTAAATGGGTCACGGCGTAAGACTCCCGTATTACACCGAACAGCCCGGTACGCTGTATAACCGCTCCCCAGCGGGGGCACATGCCGATGTAGAGCATGCCAAAGCAACCTGATTGGTTTGAATCCGCGCACGGTGGAGTCCAGCTGTGCCTATTACCTGTCCAGCCATTGGTCACCGGACTCGGGCGGCAAGGGCGCCATCCCGGATCTGGATGGCTGTGCAGGAGGGGGATCAGCTCCCAACTGAAAAACTCTGCTTTTTGTTCGCCTGCCGTTTCCAATCGGCTCCGATGGAGATGCTTCTGCGATACATTTGTGGATATCTATAGGTCCCAGGTCCCCTTTCTCAGGTATTTTTGTACGGTAGACCTGTGTATCACACAGCTATACTTCGTACAGAGCTGTCCCCGACCTGGGCCCCCCAGCTTAGGTGTCGAAGTGGACTTTGTCCCGAAGCGGCGGAGCGGAGACCGGTGGAGCTGTGTCGTGTGTCGTGTGTCGAGCTAGAAACAAGAAACACGTTACGTTTACCGTTACGGAGCTCGAGCTCCAACCGTTTCTAGCTTTACAGCCGATGATCTCCTGCAGTTCATGGAGCTACCTTGGAGCGGCATAGCTGTATGTACAATAATGCTATTTCAATCTATTCTTATACATCTATCCCCAATGGCAGTATGTACTGTATGTACTGCAGCGGTACACACAAGTAACCATCCTATGTACAGTAAAAACCAACCCAATTCCTTGCAGGTTCAACATACCAGCTGCGTGTCAGCGGTCATCCATCAAGGCAACCAGCCCTTTTCCTGTTGTCGCCACTGCTCAGGGGCGCAGCCATCAATCCCAGTCCCGCTTATTGATGCCTGCTCCGCCGTTCAATGCTCGAGCTCAGCCCTTGCTGTCGTTCCTGTTGCCTGTAGATAAAATGACCTAGGAACCTACTCAAAAAGCTTCATCGCATTCGTCATGCATGCCATCAAACTCAATCCCGTCGTCACTGAAACACCATGTTTCACGTTCCACAACGTACCGGTGAATAACACGGGATCTAACAGACCCAGATCCCGACAATGCCGACCACTCATTCAAGTGGAGGCGTAAGCATCCCATTTGGCGCAACAAGACTCCCCAAACCCAAGCCCAGTCCAGAAGATTTCCGCACAACATCTGAGTTATCTTCACCTGCAAAGAAAAGCAAAACAACCTCTGCAGCACGCTTTGCATCGTCGTTATCCTCTGCACCAGGAACAAGCGAGCGTTCAATCTGCTCAATGTATCGTTGAACTAACTCGGTAGGCCAATTCCCGCGTCGCCCGAACTCAATGCATAGTGCGCGGTTTGACCAAACGTCGAATTCAAAGTGGCCCTGATATGTCAGGATGCGACCCGGATAGTACAGGCCTTGGACATCACATGCAGCGCTGTGGCCTATATTCATCCAACCTGGGGGAAGCGGAACATCGCCTTGTCCGGAGACCAAGGCTGCGGCTTTTGCGGCAGGCGTGGGAACGACAATGTCCCCGTGAATTAACTGGATGCGAAATGGGAACAGGGGTGAGGTGTGTTGTGCCAGGAATGGGAAGTGTGCTGTGAATGATTGTTCTAGAGTGATAGGCTGGATACCAAGCTCAAACCCGAGGGCGGAGTGCTCGACGTGGAACGTTGGGTGAACGCCAGCTTCGGCTCCATTCTTCTCGTGCGAGCCTGATAGCAGAGCCTGGGCGATGATTTGATGACCGAAACAGGAACCGAACATCCTGATCAGTGGGAAATCGCTGTGCACGATCTGGATGAATGATTCGAGTTCCCGGATCCATGGGTCAAGATCATATGCGGAGCTTGCAGATCCAGTAATCAGGATTGCGTCGATAGGGCTGAATGGGCCACCGGCTTTAGAGTCTGCTGGAGACCGGGGGGTAGATCGCAGGCATTCCAGAGGTGGGAGTGAGCCTCCCACGGCGTCAAAGGCCGTTATATGCACAGCTAGCGGCCCATTTTGGAGTTGCAGTTCTGTATTTGCGTTGACGCGCTTTGCGGCGGACTGGAGCAGGGTTCGAAATTGCGAGCTGTAAAGACCGCGCTGGGCGTATACAGTCTGGCAGGGAACATCCGTATCTAGAACGGCGATATGGATTCGGTGTGCCATGGGCTAAATGCAGTAGTAGTATGCGGATTGGACTGTGTTATTGGTCTGGGGTTCGGTGATATTTTTGATTGAATACAGGATAGGTTTATGGGGGGACAGGATGTATCAATTTTATTGATGACTCAATTAATTGTTGAATTAACAGTTCATGGAAAATGCATTAGTGATAGGGCGGGGTCGGATCGGCATGCCTGATAAGGGTTTTTGTGAGTAATCTGGTAGAGAAGAGGCTCCCGAAGAGGAAGCCAAGTCCCTGTGTCGAATGAGAATGGCTAATGAGAAAAACCGTTACAGTGCTTTCGAAAATTCATGGTTTCCGCTCCAGTCACGAGCATTGTTTCTCGGTTCCTAGCCTTACTTGCGTGCATCTTGTCTTTTGCAGTATGATTGTTTAGCGCAAATCAGTCATTATGAAATATTTCCAATCTTCACGAAATGTTCTCGACGGGCTGGGAATTCTGGTGATGTGGCTTTCAGTAAATCGAGCGTCCTCTATTGCTAATTTCCCTCCACTGGTTTCATCTTCAACGCTACTTTTCACTGTGCTGCTACTACGAGGAAGTAAAATTGTTGTACTAAATACCGAAAGGATCGATGATTTATTGTTTCCTGGAAATTCACTGACCTCCGCTGCATAACAGATCCACGATGTCTAAGCTCCGAGCTCTACGGTTTGCTATGTTGCACATGAAAGGATCTCAACGACTAAAGTCAAAGCCTTTGCATTCACATAAAGATGTAGGGAAACCTAGGACATAGGACAAAACCTACATCAAGGCCGCACGGAAAAGTCACCCTGAGGTCCTTGGTCCAACGGACATATTAGATCGGTCTCCCCTATCAACAGCCACACATTAGCCCTAGTCTGTCATCGTTCTTCGAACGAATGACTTACAATCTTTTAATTGCCATGTTTTAGCCCTAGCCAGTCATCGCTTTTCTAGGGGGAAGCATCACTTACAAGCTTTTAATCGCTATACGTTAGCCCTAGCCAGTCATCGTACTTCTAGGGGGGAAGCATCACTTACAAGCTTATAATCACTATTCGTTAGCCCTAGCCAGTCATCGTTCTTCGAGGGGGGATACTTCACTTACTTTCTATAAATTGCCATATGTTAGTCCTAGCCAGTCATCGTACTTCCAGGGGGAAGCATCACTTACCATCTTAAAATCGCTATACGTTAGCCCTAGCCGGTCATCGTTCTTCGAGGGGGGGGAGCATCACTCACAACCTTTCAATCGCTATACGTTAGCCCTAGCCAGTCATGGTTTTTAAGGGGGGGGGAAGCATCACTTACACTCTATGAATTGCCATACATTAGCCCTAGCCAGTCATCGTTCTTCAAAGGGATCACTTACATACTACCAATTGCCATGTATTAGCCCTAGCCAGTCATCGTTTTCTAGGGGGAAGCATCACTCACAAGCTTATAATCGCTATACGTTAGCCCTAGCCAGTCACCGTTCTTCGAGGGGGGGAGCATCACTCACAGCCTTTCAATCGCTATACGTTAGTCCTAGCCAGTCATCGTTTTTCAGGGGGGAAAGCATCACTTACATTCTATGAATTGCCATTCATTAGCCCCAGCCAGTTATCGCTCTTCGAGAGGGGATACTTCACTTACTTTCTATCAATTGCCATATATTAGCCCTAGCCAGTCATCGTACTTCCAGGGGGGAAGCATCACTTACAAGCTTTTAATCGCTATACGTTAGCCCTAGCCAGTCATCGTACTTCTAGGGGGAAGCATCACTTACAAGCTTATAATCACTATTCGTTAGCCCTAGCCAGTCATCGTTCTTCGAGGGGGATACTTCACTTACTTCCTATCAATTGCCATATATTAGCCCTAGCCAGTCATCGTACTTCCAGGGGCAAAGCATCACTTACAAGCTTATAATCGCTATACGTTAGCCCTAGCCAGTCATCGCTTTTCAGGGGGGAAAGCATCACTTACCCTCTGTGCATTGCCATACATTAGCCCTAGCCAGTTATGTTTCTTCGAGGGGGAGTACCATTACTTACAGGCTATCAATTACCATATATTAGCCCTAGCAAGTTATCGTCCTTCGAAGAGTAGAATCATCACTTACATCCTATCAGTTACCATGTATTAGCCCTAGTTAGTCATCGTCCTTCGAAGAGTCGAATCATCACTTACATCCTATCAATCACCATACGTTAGCTTCTAGCTTTCGGGGAGAGGGGTATGGTGGGTGTCAACCTACCTGGCGCCTATTTAGTTCTTGGGACGGCCGCTCATCGACCGGGAGCGCCATCGCACTAGCGAGGAATGCGGCGAGAAAGTAAATGAATTGCATGTTCGTTGGAGTTTGAAATAGGGGTTCGAAGTTTTACGCGGATTTAGCAAAGTAACATACTACAAGGAAGCTAAGACAGTCTTATATATTTGAATATGTCAGCAGCAATATTAGTCTCTACGTATGTTACATCAATGGAATATGTGGTGCTCCCCAAAAAGTCCTGATTTGTGGCTGCAAAGCTATCAGAAAGTGCATAATTGAAGACCGATCTTTCAGCCCCGGCTACTGTGCAATGCAGGGGGGTTCTTATCTTGGATCATACTTTGAAGATCGGAAGATCTACATGTCTCTCTTAGCGAGATCGTGCGACAAGTCAAAATCACAGCACTGATCGCCATCTTCTAGACCCCTTACAGTAAAATGTTGACTATCAATCTTTCATATCTTAGATGCAGGGGCTTCTAATCATTAGATCGTATGTCGATCAAAGTAGGAACATCTACATAACTCCCTGAGTGAAATTGTGTGACAAGTCAAGTGATACGTAGCACTGATCGCCAGCGCTCAAATGAACTATCGATACAAAATTGGCTCCATTTAGATTACTTTTTACTCGGAAAGTGTAGCTACCTTAAGAAGACCCTTGGGTGGTGGAATATCCTAGTGGCCTATCTACGTCTGCCACATCGTGTCCTCAGATGCTGGCTTGAGGCCCACAATTTGCGACTGGCTGACATTATCCACATCCAAACTTCTTCATGGCGATTGTTCGCGCTATCGTATCTAGCCATAGACCGTATGGTACTCGACTTAGGAATTGCAAGCGATCGGAACCTAGGACTCCACTTTCGTGAGCCACCCGGCAGCGCACGAGCCAAATGTTGTGCCAGTCATCTCGGTATTCCAGTAAACACATTTATTCGCATAAATCAAAAGGTAAGTGGATTTTTCAAATCCAATTCCAAATGGAATGAGAATTTCGAGTACGGGCCGAGGAAATTGCGGAAACTGCCTTAGAATTTCAGGGTAGAAGTGGTGGCAATGGCGACTGGTACCTGTCTTGCTGACTGCAGATTCCAAGGTTACTATAGGGATATTTACTCGATATTTTGGAAGGGAGCATTCATCTGACATTTAAGTATAGATTATCGTCTACAGTTCAATTCACGTTTGTTAAAGTATACTGTACTGTGTTTCGTACGTAGACGCAGAACAGTGTTTGTTGAGGCTCAGCTGCATATAAGCATCTGCACAGACGCAAATACTAACCTTGGAAGTCTTACAGTTTATCCTTATTTGATGGAAGCGACTCAAGATTAGCCTCTGATCTCTGGTGATGTTTAGATTTGCGAAAGTACTGCAATAAGTTTATATCCAGAAAATCGATCAATCTCGTGCGTATTACCTGCTTATTTTAAAGAACACTAATAAAAGGAGTTCCCTAATTGCTTTGTAAGTATACATTATACACCGAGGTCCACGGCACCGGCAATCAAACTTCCGAACCTGACTCTGAAATCACCGACTGATCTCCTTGGTTACCTCTAGAGTGACTTCTCCTCTCGCACGAGGGAGAATGGGTGCCATTCTTTAAGCTCTTTCCGCGAAATCCAGATCGTGACGACTATTCTCCAAACCATCGGCTCGTCGGCGATCACGACTTGATCGTGATGATCGCGCGGATGATCCTGGAGATATGGAGAGGTACATCTATCGGCCGAGTGATGTCGCAGACATGTGTATGGATATTTCCCCGACTTTCAGATGTTAGGGGTGGAGGTGCCGACCGCGGTCCCCATCTTTAATTCAACGTCGAACCTCTTCAACAAATCACTGATTAAATCAGTCTTTCCCATAAGTCAATTCAGTCACAATGCAGCTATCAACGTTCAAATCTTCAAGCGTATTGAATCGAGATGTCAATCTTGAAGACCTGCCGAAATCCGCCGCGATCTACGGCCATCACAACATACACCTCCGCATATTGCGCCATCGCCCACCAATTCCCCAATCAGCCCCGTGCACCAAAAATTGTTTTATGTAGTAACAAACTTTCAAGATTGGCTCAGACACTTAAGTCTTTGGGACGTTGGTTTCATTACCTATTCGCAATCTCATGGGTGGACCGCAAGCCTCGCACGCCATATTGCCCACTAGATTCATCAGCACAGGACAAGGTTGGAGAGCATAACGCCATTCGTGAACATATGCAGGTCTCGGCCGGTAGACATAAATCATAAATAGAGCTCAGCAACCCTGTCGTGTCATTTATTATATCTATTGTGATCAAGCGATTTCCTTGAGTTTCCTCTACTTCCGAAAAGCATCATCCATCATGGCTCCCGCTGCCACCGCATCTGCGCCCACCGCGCCGCACAATCTCGTCAAGGAAGCTCCCCTCCATATCTTTCCAGATGGACTGAGAACAACCGGTCAGCACGATCCTCTTTACGAGCATATCCTACCATTCGAGAAGTTCCCTAAGCAGATCACCGGTCCTACCGTGTGGAATCCAGAGGAATATCGCTCGAAGCCAGAGAAATGGACACATCAGTTTACCGCAGACCAAATTGAAGAGCTGAGCAATGCGGCCGATGCTTTCCTCGCATCCAAAACCCCGCTCACTGGTATTACCAAGGTCCGTGCTACGCCTAGAATCGTATACATGCATACAATTAACCACCACCCCAGAACAACTTCCGCGTGCCAGTCCTAGCTCCATACCTAGAGAAACTCCGTCTCGACCTCATTGACGGAAAGGGATTCATCCTTTTCAAGGGCTTCCCCGTCCAGCTATGGGGTAACCACAAGTCGGCTGTCGCCTACATGGGTCTGGGTACTTACCTCGGCTATTTCGTGAGCCAGAACAGTCGCGGCCATGTACTTGGCCACGTCAAGGATCTCGGCGAGGACTCCACTCAGATCGACAAGGTCCGCATCTACCGTACAAATGCTCGGTAAGCTGCGCTGCGTTACACAGACATAATCAGGCGCTAATGTATACTTCAGCCAATTCTTCCATGCCGATGACTCCGATATCGTCGGCCTACTGTGCATCACCAAGGCAATGGAAGGCGGCGAATCAGACCTCGTCTCCTCGCACAATGTCTACAACACACTCGCCGTTGAGCGCCCCGACGTCCTAAAGACTCTTACCGAGCCAATCTGGTATTTCGACCGAAAGGGCGAGACAAGCAAAGGCGAGAAAGAGTTCATCCGGACTAGCGTCGTGTACCTTGAGCGCGGCGAGAACGGCCGTGTATACACCAAGTAAGAGCCAAATCACCATTGCTACATGAAACATACTAACATTGTTCTTTCAGATGGGACCCTTACTACGTCCGCTCGTTGACCCGCTTCTCCGATGCGGGCATCATTCCCCCACTCAGCGATGCCCAGCTCGACGCTATCCAGGTCCTCGAGGATACCTGTAACAGACTTTCTTTGCACATGATTTTGGATGTCGGCGACATCCAGTTCCTGGCCAACTCGCATATCTTGCATGCTCGTACTTCTTACACGGATTTTGCCCCTCCTGCGCCTCGTCGTCACCTCATGCGGTTGTGGCTTGCGACACCTGAGAGTGAGGGCGGGTGGAAGTTGCCGTTCTGGGACTCTAATGAGAAGAAGAGAGGTGGTATTCAGGTTGATGACCAGGCCCCTGTTGCGCCTCTTGATGCGGAGTAAACATTGGATGCTCAAGTGTTTGTTTGAAACTTGGCGTCTCTTGCTTAGGCACGGGTGATCTTATGTGTGATGATAATTATTTGTAGATATCTGAATTTTGGAATGATACCTTTATGTCTCTTATTTTGTCCACTTCCTTTTGCCTAATGTGGTATCGGTTTGACACGGGTGATATTTGAAACGATAGTTCATTATTCATGGGTATAAGAAAACCACCAGCAACGCCAGACCAAATGCTAGACTGCTCCTGTCCTAATGCAAAAGCTTGTAACTACCACCACTCACAATCTCCAGTTTCCCCTTTGACACCATCCCAGCCAAGAACTCACGTAGCTCCTCATGGCTAAAGGGGAATCCTCCAGGAACCACAATCGATAACATCATCACAATACGCTGGAGAGGCATAGAGCCTTGGTTGGTAAGCATTCCAACAATGAATTGCCAGTACAGGTTCATCTTCTCCATAGCGGCCGCCTCAGCTGTTTCTTTAGCGGCGGCGGCGGCCGCAGCTTCTGCAGCGGCAGCAGCATTTTCTGCGTCACCAGATTGACCGTCGTCTCCGGCCACCGAGCCAGTCTCACCTCCCGCACCGTGTCCCTCGTCCGTGGGAAGGTATTCGAGGACTCGGAAGCTGTCGCGATGGACTTCTGTGAGGATACGCTTGCTAACCCAGAATAGACAAGCGCTGCGGACAAGAGGAGCAGCCATCTCTAATGTTTCGGCGAGTTCAGCTGCGGTTCTTGTAACGGGCTCGTCGGACTCGTCTTGGAAGGCATAGATGACTGTGGCTTGCCAGGTTGTGACTTCATCCGCGAATGAACGATCGCCCAACTCTAATTCAACGGTTACTTGACCGAGGCCGTTACGCCATGTCAGCTTGCGAGACTGTTTGAGAGCCTCAAAGCCCTCGGAATATTTCTCTTGTAGGGAGAGAATCTCTTGGGGGACTTTGAATTCCTGATCTTGGATCTCAGGCCAGAAGAAGCGGGACAAGATCTTGGTATGAAGCTCTGGGATATCCCGTCTTGGAAGTCGTTTTGAAGTCATGCGCGAGGGAGGTTTGTTAAATCCTTGGTCGTTACGTACGACGACATCGACACGACGAGAGTCAGAAATATCGCGAAGCATGACCTCGCACGCCTGTAGAGCCGAGTCGCCGAAGCGCACTTTGAGAAGTTCGAGAACCGATATCTCTTGATCGTAATCCTCGCGTTTCTGTAAAAGACGATCGCCCAAAAGAGTTTGCAATTCTTTGACGAAGGTTTCTTTCGAGTCGAATAGGCTAACAAGACTGTCAATGACATCTGAGCTTTTGGCCTTTCGATAATCGGGTGCGGCATCAACTGGATCGGGCATCCAGTTCATGTCATTCCAATCAAGCTCGCTATCGGTTTGGTTCATGGAGAGCTGGTGCGCTCTGGTCAACTCCGTCGCCAGCTCTGCTAGGGTATCGCCCGATGACAGTGACGATGCCTCGGTGGCTGCAGTGGCGGATGGCTCTGCCAGTAGGCCACTGACAATCACTCTCACAGTATCTTCACGTTCCCTTAAATACCGTCGAATGGGTCGAGCGATTCGATCAAGGAGCACACCTTTCGGGTCCAACAGGTGGAAAGCTCGAATGATCGAGATGTACAGCTGAAGAATCTGAACCGTGGAGGCGCCAGGGTGTAAAAGGCGCTGATTAAGGGTGGCAATGAATGACTGTGTGACATGTGCTCTTGCGTTGGGATGCGTCGTAAAGTGACGTAGATCCTCAATGGCACCAGAGCTGACAGGCCATTCCACAATCACATCGAAAAGCTCACTAGTCCGAAGAGCACCCAATCGGGCAATGGCGATCTCCTGCCACTTTTCCACGTCCCTAAAGCTGACTTCCAGCTCGCCCGCCGACGGTTTACCAACGGGAGGCATGCGAATAAGAGCCAACGCTTGTACTGCAAGCCGAGCGAAGATGTTTTCGACCCAGTGTTTCAAATGTTGGGCAACTGACGTCGGCCTCTCCCACCGACCATTGTAAGCCGCGCCAGTGTATGCTGCGCGCACGAACTCGGTCAACATTGTATTCATTACACTTGCAAACACTTTCTGGGCCCTATCACCACCTAGTCCCACCTGTTGAAGGCCATTCAAGAAGGCTAAAAGCTGATCGCGAGCCTGAGTCACGGACTGGGGCTCTCCCTCGGTCATTATATGTGCACGAGTGTCTGAGTCGCTTTGTTTCCAGTCCTCATATGAGACCGAGTACTGTCGATCTACCTCCATATCATCATGACTGGCATTCTCTGGGCTTGAATCCTCGACCAGCGTATCAATGCCTAGGATAACAAGCGCATCTCGTGATAAGTCGCTAGCCAGAAGGGTTGAGATGTCTTCCCAAGGCAAGGAGTATGTAACGACTGCATGGAGGATTGCTTGCATTCCAATTAAAACGCGCCCTTGGTGGGGTTTTCCCATGAGCGGCATCACATAGTGCACGATCGGTGCAAAGTAGATTCGGCGGGCCAACTGCAAACAGTCCACAATGGTCCTTAACAGGCCCTCCTTCTCAGAACTGCCGAGAAGCTATTTCCCAGTTAGCATTGCAAAAGACCATACGATAGCAAGCATGGTCATACTTTAAAGAGCCCGGTCCGCAGGTTTTTGAGGAAATGCCTCTGTATCTCATCGCGGTACCAATCAAACAGATTCTTTTGAGTCGATTGTCGATGTTGCGCCGCAGCAGTCAAGTACGCCAATGCCTCCCCAGTCTCCTTTGAAGGAGGACTGAGCCGATTCCATTCCTTTAAAAGTTCGCTTCCATCGGTGTTTCTGAAATCGTAAATGGGCGCAAACCCTCGGTCCGGTACACACAGAAAGGCCTTCGCGGCAGCCCAGGCTTGGTCCGATGTTTGTCGGTCTGACGCGTTATTCGACGGCTGGTAAACCGATCCAAAGGACTCGTTTTGAACCGTTGAGGTGGAATGAAAGGAGGCGATCGGGGTCTGCTCGTCGGAGCTGCATGCGAGTGGTGGCCGAGCTTCGAGTGACGCGGGTGAGAAGACGGAGCCAAATACGCGTCGGCATCCCGCACTGAGGGGATTTGTGGATGACATGGTGTTCATGGTAACTTCAGCATTGTGAGGTGTAAGATCTAGAGTTAAACCAGACCAGGCCGAGATGGCAAGCTGTTTTGTTGAATGGGAGTTTGGGACGCCATAATGGCCGTCGCGTGATCACGTGAGCCTCATTCTTTGACAAGATGTTTCAAGCTACGTTCTTTAACTTTCAACTCAGTATCATAAAGCTTGGAAGGCATGTATTGTTTCGGATGCTATAAAGCAAACTTGATCTGCAAGCTTTATTTACTCTAAATCGCTGGATGTGGATGCTAAAGAGCGTGAGGTTGGCTCATGACCTGATGTGGAGGAACAATAACGCCAAAACACAACAAACACTGTGCGACAACTTAAATCGGGTGCAACGCTGAACTTATGACAGGGGGTATCGTGTCACCTCGGACATCAAAGTCCGTAGAGGATAAACAAAACATAAATAAAAAGGGCCTCATCCGAGGACCGCATCGAAACCAGATTGTAGATCATTCCAAGATCCCAACAGATACGACATCATCCGATCATTCGTCTAGTTTTCCTCCACCTTCTCCCACTCGCTATCGGTGCTGCCGTATCCAGAGCTGTCGCCGCCTGCACTGACACGCTTCTTGGGATCCTCGTCGGTCGGCTGGAGTCTCGCTGACGCAGCCCTGCCGGTTGCGACGGCGGTGGGCTTCTGGCCAGACAGGGATTCGGTCTCTGTCTCACTGTCGGCGCTGTCCACGGAATCCTTCTTCCTATCGGACCCAGTTGTCTCTGCCTCGGCCTGTGCTTTCTTCTCGGCTTCCTGTGCTCGCTGCACGGCGCTGACTTCCTGCGCGAACCAGTTGATGGAGTACCACAGCCCGGCGCTCAGGAAGGAAAGGACGACGAAGTGGATGCTATGGGTGGCTAGGAGGAGGACGAAGAAGACGAACTGGAGTGCTGCAAAGGTGACGTTGGTTGCGATCAACAGTGTCGGTGTGGGGCCCGGCGTGAAGACGCTCGACCACAGCTCTTCCACGAACGAAGCCATGGTGGTATAATGTTTAGAGGCGCGTGGTGTAATGTAGTGACGTCGTTGCGGAAACTGGAATCCGTAAATGAGGCGGGAACTGAAGAAGTTCGGGCTGCGTGTTCCGAGGTTGAGAATAAGCAGAATGATCCACCCGAAAGGCGGAAAGGAAGAGGGGCAAGATGGAACAATATTAAAATCGGGTCGTTCATATCACTACCCCATGGGGGTCTCTAATCCACTCAGCGCAGATGCTCAGTTATATACATCTTTGTCATATTCGATCATATGCGAATATTCGTCAGCCGCTTTGTCGTGGGATTCCATCATACTTCTGTGCGGGCCAAGGCTACGTGACCGGATATTCGTATAGCCCTTCTGACCTGCAGGGGAATTTTAAGCAAGAACCTTACAAGGATTGGATTGGTCTGGGCAAGAAAGAGTTTCGGCGTGAGGCCGAGATTAGACAAGGATTCGAAGCTGCCGGAAACATCCACCCATTCACTCCCTGATATTCCATGACCGTAACAAAGTACTCTAGAATCTTCTAAATAGTTGTCTATGAATCATGGAACCTTTCCAAGTATCGTGGACCACACGCGGGATATAGTCAATGAAAAGAAGTGTAACCTAATGAACAGGGAATTCCCGGTTCCTTCAACCGACCCGCAATGCCCATCCAACCACAAGCCAAGTTTTTGACTTTATCCAATAGCCGCTCCTTAACTCGAATCGGTCTCACGCGATTAGCACCGCAAGCTACCCCACGCTTAAATCTAGTCGCTGATCAACCCCGTATTTCCCCCATATGGTTCTAGCACCGTTGGCCCAACCATTGACCCGCTCATTGCCGTCATCGCGCACCAAAACCCCCGACATGGGGCCCCGCAAACCAGCTTCGGCCTTTGGCTTACCCGTCCAATCATGAAACAGCCTTTTAGAGGTCTGGAAAATGAGGGGGTGGTACCTGATAGGAGGACCAGCGTAACCAGAATTTTGTATAAATATGTGCGGGAGAGTCCTTCTTGGCTCATTCCAGTAGCATTCCAGAGCCAGTGGCATTCACTCTTCTCAAAAAGGTCATCCAGAGGCCAATCCCTCTTCCCTTACTTATAGTTCCCATCTCAAGAAATGACAGACAAGCCGGAACTCTCCAAGACCTTCTCTCCTGATGGTGGTACTATCGAGGGCTTCTCTCACCATGCAGAGGACATCACAGCGGAGCGGGAACCATATGGCCCCCCCGGTCTGCGGGGACTGGCGAGTAACCCATTCGTGTTGATGTGTGCAGCATGCTCAACACTAGGTGGTTTGATTTTCGGTTATGATCAAGGTGTCGTGTCTGTCATCTTGGTGATGGATCAATTCCTAGAAGAATTTCCGCAAGTCGCAGGCTCGGGTGCGGGATTCTGGAAGGGTCTACTGACTGCCATGATTGAATTGGGTGCACTGCTTGGCGCATTAAATCAGGGTTGGATCGCTGATATGATCTCACGACGCTACTCGATCTTGGTTGCCGTTGCGATTTTCACCGTTGGATCCATCTTGCAGACCGCTGCCGTGGAATATTCCATGCTGGTTGTGGCTCGCTTGATTGGTGGTGTGGGCATTGGCATGCTGTCCATGGTTGCACCATTGTATATCTCCGAGATTAGTACGTGATTTCCCCGCTGATGATTGGTCTTCTTAGACTTGAGGAATAGTGAGAGAACTAACATTTTTTCCCTTTACCAGGTCCCCCGGAATGTCGTGGAACACTGCTCGTTCTTGAAGAATGGTGTATTGTTCTCGGTATCGTTATCGCGTACTGGATCACATATGGTACCCGGTATATGGCGGGAGAATGGGCGTGGCGTCTCCCTTTTCTGTTGCAGATGGTTCCCGGATTTATTCTTGTCGGCGGTGTGATGTTGCTCCCATTCTCGCCCCGATGGCTTGCCTCCAAGGGTCGCAACGAAGAAGCCTTACAGAGTCTATGCAAACTGCGCAATCTTCCTGCCACAGACCGTCGCATTCGCCAGGAACTCATGGATATCCAAGCGGAAGTGCAATTCCACCAGGAAATGAACGCTGAGAAGCATCCCAATTTGCAGAGTGGAAGTACCAAGGATTCTTTTCTCCTGGAGCTTGCTTCTTGGGCCGATTGCTTTAAGAAAGGTTGCTGGCGACGAACCCACGTCGGTGTCATGATTTGCTTTTTCCAACAGGTAAATTGCCGTTCTCCTCCAGAATCTGAATTGCAATGCTAATATATATATAGTTTGTGGGCATCAATGCTCTCATCTACTACTCTCCCACCCTATTCGGCACCATGGGCCTGGACACAAGTATGCAACTTGTCATGTCTGGTGTTCTTAACGTCCTGCAGCTGGTCGGTGTGACGACCAGTATCTTCACAATGGACACCATCGGTCGCCGTAAGCTGTTGATGATGGGATCCGTCCTCATGGCCATCGCGATGATCATCATCGCAGTCCTGGTCGGTCTCTACAGTTCTGACTGGCCATCACACCAAGCTCAAGGATGGGTTAGTGCGGCCTTCTTACTATTCTACATGGTTGCATTCGGCGCCTCCTGGGGTCCAATTCCCTGGGCAATCCCATCCGAAATTTTCCCCTCCTCTCTTCGTGCAAAGGGTGTCGCCCTAGCCACCTGCTCCAATTGGCTGAACAACTTCATTATCGGCCTTATCACTCCCCCGCTGGTTGAAGACACCGGCTACGGCACTTATGTTTTCTTCGGCGTCTTCTGTTTGCTTTCGGGTGTTTGGACTTACTACTTCGTGCCCGAGACAAAGGGCCGTACACTTGAACAGATGGACCATGTCTTCAAAGATAACTCGAGTGAGTATGAGAAGGCCCGCCGAACTGCTATTGAAGCAGAGCTCTTGGAGCGAGAGGTGCTTAGCCCTCATCATGGAGCTGTTTAACTTTGTTGGTGTTTAGATTTTAGCATTTTAGGATTTGCGGGATAGCGAAGCAATTTGTATATGATCATTAGGTAGCATGGAAAGGGGAATATGACTCATGAATATATAATCTACCTCGAAGCAGTTGTCTTACGTAGACATTCATTCCAAGGTTGCTTGTTTTTTATCTTACCTTGAACAATATTAGGCGACACCCGAGCCGAGTTCCGTGCGAAAGTCGGATCGCGATGCGAGAACCTAAAGCCCATTGCACCATCTTAGTGCCCGATTTGACAATATAGTCTGGGGTAAACAATGCGGAGAAGAAAGGTATAAAAGTAACAAGTCAAGCATTCGTCCAAATGGATATAATCGCATTGAAAAAAAAACGGATCTGTCGTATTTCAAATCTGTAACTCTTCAACATGCGTTTCTCTCAGGCAATTTGGGCTGTATACATTCCAGCCGTTGCTGCCATCGCCACGAGCCAAAACATCAAGATACATGCCCCTTCAAGTGTACCCGCAGATACTTCTCAGCCAGTGGCGCACGACTTTGCCTCCATTTCAATACCTATCCATTTTTTTGCAGAATATGCCGGTATGTTCAGCTTACATTCTCAAATGAACTCACCCTGACTTATTCTAGGCAACAAAAGCAGCCCTAACATATTCTCCCGTGATATAATCGAGCTTCTACATCAGAAGACAGGCGCATATCCCCACATTCGTGTTGGCGGTACATCAGCGTGAGCAGTTTCCAGTCACAAAGCAGGGTACCAATCTCTAACAGCCACCATAGCGACCGAGCCATCTACAATGCCTCACAGATGGAGTCCATCATTCTATCCTCTGAATACTCCAATGGAATTCCACTGGAAGTCTACGTTGGTCCAACGTTTTTCGAAGGATTTGAGAGTTTCCCCGGTGTTCCCTGGACTTTCCAAGTTAATCTCGCAAATAACAAGAGCGACGCCTTGGAAAATGCCCTCTCAGAGGCACGAGTTGCTTTGAGACATATTAAGGAGAACTTGGTGGCGTTTGAAGTTGGGAATGAGCCTGACTTGTATCCTGGTGCCGTGCGGCCGTTAAATTACTCCACGGCAGACTATGTCCGGGAATGGACAGGGTTTGCTGATGCAATCTCTGAGGAGGTTTTGCGTGGGAACTCTTATGGCTTAGATTATTGGAAGCTTTTTCAGGCTTTGACCTTTGTGGATAAGGGTGATGGGTTTTCTACGTGAGTTTCAAAATTCTAAGGCTGATTTGTGCGTATCACTAATCCAATACAGGGCCAAGGCGTTCCAGGATGGGATTGATAAGTCTGGCCATGTCAAGACTGTTTCTCTACACCAGTATGCCTTGTCAAACTACGAATCAATTTTCACACGTGCGCCTACTGAATGGCTATAGATACGCAGCTGGAAACCAGGCATGGGTCCGACTACAAAGTAAGTTCATATCCAAACCAGAAAGAAGTAGTATCTCATTTAGTCAGACTCCTTCATGAACCACACCGCTATCACTGGGAACCTAAGTCAATATATCCCCGATATGAAAGCAACACATGACGCCGATCCAAGTATCACATTCCTGCTAGGCGAGACAAACAGCGACTACGTGAACCTAGACATGGCGCAAGTGGAAGGAGTTTTTGGTAGCTCACTCTGGCTGCTCGATTACCTACTCTATGGCATGAGCTTGGTAAGCCAGACCCCCCTTCATCAAATACAACAGAGTAAGGAGAGCTAATCAATCTGCAGAGTATCAGCCGCTTCAATCTTATCCAAGGAACAACTTTCGGATACACAGCCTGGGTCCCAGTGGAATACAACGGACAAACTCCCGGAGTTAGACCACCACTTTACGGTCAGCTCGTGGCTGCAGACGTAATTGGTCGTCACGACAACGTGCAAGTCAAATCATTGGATCTCGGTCTGTGGGATTTGTCCGCATATGCTGTGTATGAGTCGGGTGTGTTGTCTCGGTATGTCGTTATTAATCTAAATGAGTGGAACACTACAACAAGCTATACGCGTCCCACTCGAAAGGTTTCTCTCAGTGTGCCACGGGGTGTGCACTCGGGTGAAATTATGAGGTTGTCTGGGCCAGGGGCTGGTTCTGATACTGGTATTACCTGGGGTGGATATAGTTGGAACTATACTACTGATGGACGGCTTGGGCAGTTCGGTGAGCAGCAATCTTGGTCTGTTTATCCGAGGAGTGGGTATATGAATCTGGATATACCTTCGACTGAGGCTATTGTGGTTGAGTTGCGGAGGTAAATTATGATTGTTTCAAAGTCATCTCAATTGAGACATGAACATATTGGCTTATGGAATGGAAGCAAATGAATGACGGCACTAGCCGCAGAGAGAACCTTGCATTACTGTAATTCTTCTTCTTCCACAAACGTTGAATAGAACCTTTTGCTTCATCAAATTGTAACACTAGTCTCGCCCCGGCAATCTGACCACAAGAGTTACTGATACAACGGGTTCCCTGGGTAGGAACTCAGCAGGGCTCAGAACACGTCCTTAACCAAAAGAGGCATTTCTAGGCTCCCACGCCAGCGCAAGACAGAGTGGAGGCTTTTACCATATCAAGACTGTGGGGCGCCGCCTATACCAATCTTGTCTTAACAGCATATTGTCGGAGTGTTCTATTGGCCACGCTTCCGAGACTATGTCTTCGTTGCTCTGGAGATGCTAATCCGAACTGCTGGGCTGAGTTAAAGGTCGGGCAGAAATGGTCACCTACTTTTAACCGGTTGCGGAGTCTCTCAAGGTGAAGCTTGCTTTGAGACAGGAAAGTATACCATGTCTGATTTGCATAAATGGTCAATTTATAGATCTTTCTTGCAGGCTACGAGTGCAGGTCTATCTTCATGTTGACATCCGCTCTACTCGGCAAGGCAATAATCGGAAGATATTTGGTGCATAGGTAAATATTGCAAGACATTAGAGATGGCGCTATACATAATAATCGATCTCCACTTGCGACCGCAGATAACAAATTGGAAAATCCACACCAAAATTGAAGCTGCAATTGAAATCTCATGAAGGCTCCAGCCTATAAAAACGTAGTCTGAAGTTCCATCTCATGTTGTTGACCAGGTCAAACATGTAAAATCAGACACAAACCAGCGATCCATCTTAACTTCCCAGGTGCTGTTCCCAGCCACTCATTCCAGACGTTCCTAGCAAAAAAACAGAGATCCACAATTGGTATCCGATCTCGCCGAGACCTAGTCGAAAACAAAATAAAACCAACAAGCTCCAAAAAATCAGAGCTTCTTCACCGCTATTCCCCCCTGAACGAATGTTCAAAGCTCGTGTCTCTCCGGTCCCACTTCGGAAAATCCCGTCTCCTCAGCTAGCAGCTCCAACCTCGTGCCATCGAGACCCAGCTCGGGAAGCCGAGGAGGAGAGTCACTCCGTGACCCGACACCGCTGTTCTGCGTGTCCAAGTCATCCATTTTGCCCTCCTTTCTTTTCGAGCGTAGGGATCGGAACCAGCCTACAAAGCTGAAGCCCGATCCTCCATCTGGGCCTTGAGACCACTCATCGTTCCGGCTTTGGGTCCTTTGGAAGGAGGATCTCATTTTGGAGCCTCGTTTCTGTGATCGCGTGCTCGAGTCTGAGGTCGGGTTTCTTTGGAAATCGGGCGCCGGTGTTGCCTCGATTGTCGAGGATGTAGTAGTTCGAGAATGAGGCATTTTGCCGTCAATCTACTCAGTTTCGCTCAGATCCGGTTCGTTCGTTCGGTTCAAAATTGTTTGTTTTGGTCAAATTCGGGTATATAGAGGTTCATTGGTGTCGGTCTCCATTCTGGTTGAGAGATGGAATCCCTACAAATTTGCGAGGTGGGGAGAGCGGGCGTGGCAAGTTATGGGGCTAGGCGAGGTGATCACCGTGATGATTACTGGCTGCGTCACTGCAAGTTGATCTATCATGCAAGGAGGACCCGTCACAATTCATCTGGGGTGGCTTTCGTCTCCGCTTTTTCACTAGTGAACCTTCCGCCCGCTACCACTCTAGTTTTGGGGGCATGCATTTCCACTAGTTGTGTTTTCTTCTAATAAGGAGCTCCTAGCTCTCCCTAGAAATAAGTAAGGCTTGGTATGAAAGTTTTTTTTTTTAAAAACTCTAGGGTCCTCTAGTGATGCAATGCTGACATGGTGAATCGGCCTAGCTTCGATCGCATCTTAAGCTGCATGCGATGGAAATTCTGAAAGTCAAAATAAGACTTCTATCGCAAGCAATTTATTCCAGATCTACTAGCTAGCTTAGCTTGATTGACTTGCTCACCGGATTTTCTTGGCGGATAGCAAATCGCCGTTTAGGGATGCTTATGCGAGCTGGTTGCAGCATGTATTTAATTGAGGAAATCGTGCATTTCCAACGCGAGGGTGCCACTTGTATTACTTCTTCTGTGCATTTATCCCAAGATATTTGGGCGACGGGGATAGACGGATTCCGACTTAGCCCAATTATTCCTTCTCTTGAATGCGACTTGGCAAATAATAAACGGGCCATACCGGAATATGAGCTGAAACAATCATATAATTATGAATGCTTATATTTATCAAAAACACTCTCGAACTTTTCAAGGCTATCCTGAAATAATGTTGTCACCTTCACCTACTTAGGTACCTTGAAGATGTGGTTGTCGAGAAACGTTCTGCCTCTATCTTTGTCTATCTGCTGTTGAGCCAATGGATTCTATCAAGCTATTTCTAGATGACTATTGCAATTCAACAAGCAACGCATATAACATACCTCAAAGGATCATGGGCTTACTTATTTAGTTTCGTCATGAAGGCTAGCCATCTGGCCTCGAAGGAGTAAGTCAATCTGTATTTCAAAGCTCGTCTACGAGAGTACTATGAATAGTTGAATCGAGCCAACACTGAACTTGATCCTGAAGTCCACTGTCAGACCTTTCGGATTTTTGATCATCAACTTCATCACCCCCATATTCACTCTCTTCGTCGGCCCATGTGGGTTTGATCCATTCATCATGGTAGATCTCTTCAGGCGGTAGACCCTCCCCGTTGACAAAAAAAAATGGAATATCTGCCTTGAAGCTGTTTCTGAAGCCTCTTGAGCAACATCAAACTCTTTTTCTTCAAAAAACATGGGCGCTTCTATGTCAAACGTAGCACATAGGCTCTTGGGATTGGATGGAGGAAGGTCTCTTGAAAAACCGTAGTCCTTGATAAAAACGCCATCCTCAAGCTCCCAGCTCCAGTGATCATATTGGTATTCATGTCGACTGCATGCAAGGTGTGACCTAACCCGAAGCGCACAATGTTTGATTGGAGATATCCCACAGGGTGCCCACGGCCCGCCGAGTGGTCTAATGTCGAAGTGCAAGTCATCATTTTCGATTGTCGGGAGGTGGAGCAAGCGCCAGGTATCTTGCCTCTGTATGTATTCAGGGGTTTGACAAGTGTAAGGACCCGAGCCAGTAATGTCCATGAAGCTTTGCAGGGAGCCAGTCCAGGCAAAGCCATTTGGATGCATGGGAGAGTGTCCCCCTTTGACATTTCGGAGAATCCATGGACCTAAGCCGCCGATCGCAGCTCCAAGCCAAAGAGCACTTATACTTGGACGACGGATTGCGCACATTAAAGCAAGAATTTCCTGGTCCTCTGCTGACTCTCCAGCGAGGACTTCCTTTAGAGCCGGATGAAGCCATGGGCTAACCATATTGCAAGGAACCCCGGGTTCCCAAAAGGACCCACAGAAAGTCGCCATCATCAATTCCGGGTCACAGCTCAAAGTCATGTAATAAGGTAGGTCTTCGAAAAGATTCAGCCACATTTGCGGCAAACTCCCAATAGGAGAGGTTGACTTCTTCCCATATGATGCTCTCGGGAGTGGTAGGCGAGGAGTCAGGGCATAATATCGATACAACGGAAATGTTAAAGCAGTTGCTAGCGCAATAGGAAATTGGCTGCCTAGCTCATGTAAAAGCGCAAACTCAGCAAGCGCTTCAAAGGCTCGTTTTGAAGATAGAGGCGAGGTAGGTGAACTTGGCGTAAGTGTCGAATACGTGATGGAAAAGGACGTTTCACATATGCGTTCAACGCACCACCGAGCGAGAGACTCTTCAGGCTTTCCAGTCACAAAGGCTTCCCAGCCTTCGCCTGGAGCAAGTATCGCGGACCACCAGCGAGCGACATCTTCGCCCACTTCTCCAATGTCAACAAGATGCGAACTTGAGTTTTCCAAGAAAGTATAGCTATTGCATTCCGTCTTGGTCTCTGTGTATCGCATGTAAGCATCCTCTCCCCTCAGTTCCAGGAGGCGTGCAGAAAGGACATAGCACCATCCAAGAGTGAGGATTCCCAAATAATTGGGACCAGTGCTTTTCTCCTCCGTGGTCCCATTCCACGAGCTAAATACCTCTCCGTCGAGTTTCAATTGCAGAGAGCGACTAACGCCGAGTTGTAACCTGGCCCACCTTGACACTTCTCTTACGAGTCCATCGCAGTTCGCACCTGACACTTTCCAGGTAGAAGAGGCGTCTACCCAGCGATCGAACTTAGAACAAGTCCTGGACGCGCAGCCGAGGACCTCCTTGGGCCGTGCCAGGGATTTTGGGACTCTGTGCAGTGCATGGCGCGGGTCTATGTCATCTGAAGCCAGCCCGTGATCTCGTTGGGCATAGGCCAGTGATGCCAGATGAAACCAGTACTTTCGACTCCTCACCAGCGCTTCACCAAGTTCATCTTTTGTAGGCTGAGCGGCGTCCTTCTTAACTATCTGATATCAAGATGTTAGCATGTACCTGTTCGCAAGAGTTAGTGAGTACCAACTGAGGTAAGGTCTGGAGGATGGAGGCAATCAGCATAGTTCTCCATTGCTTATGAAGATGCTCGAAGTCAAAGTGAAGGGGAGTCTTGGATCACAAAATCATTGGGTTGTGGATAGAGGAGAGAAGCTTGGGGAACAAGGGAATGGCCGTTGTGCTGCGTCACTGCCTAATGAGCTTCGGACGTGTGAAGTCCCCCTGTCCATTCATATGCCGCCTCAGTTTTACTATTCTTGCCTTCGCAAATCTACAAATGATTTTTTCTGAATGTTTCATGGTTGAAGTCCACCAGGCGCACCCAGACAAATCATTAGTACTGACGCACGTAGAATTGATTACAATCGAACTATGCATTGAGCTCTAGTTAAGGGGATATCATGGTCATTGAATGACCGATGCATTGATTGATCGAAGTTCAAACTGTCATAATATCCTTAGATTAAATGAATTCGAAACTAGATTCGGAGAACCCGAAATATAACCTCGGGACCCCGCAACCTGCCATAGTAGTAGCGGAACAAGCCAATAGAAATGAATCAAAATAAGCACAATCGATTCAACTCGGATAATTATCCATCAAAAGAATAAGAACATAAAGCCAAGCTATATAGGAACTAGTACCCTCACTTTCTAGTTCAACTCCACAGACTCGCCGAGCTAAAATTGGAAAATTTAATAACCCTTGGAAGTCTGTGCTAATATCAATCAGCCGAAGATCAGCTGCCTCATACTTCAATATGGCGCCTACTGCTACCGTTCTTCTAAATGAAGACCGCACCAACGCAGCATCAGGTGCCCTCGGCCTAGCCAAAGATGGGCGAAAGCTCAAAATCCGCTCATACCCTAAATTCGACACCCTTCTCGAAGAAAGACTTTACCGAAAACAGCACCTCGCTGCAGCTTTTCGCGTCTTTGCCGATCGAGGGTTTGACGAGGGTGTCGCAGGACATATCTCCGTCCGAGACCCCATCTTGACAGATCACTTTTGTATGACCTGACCCCACTCAGAAAGGAATGCTAAAAACAAGCGATAGCTCATACTAACAATACGCTCCAGGGCTGAACCCATTATCCATGCATTTTGCTCTAATCAAAGTCTCAGACTTGATTCTGGTGAACGAAGACGGGGAAGTTGTCGAGGGAGACGAACCTATCAACGGAGCTGCCTTTGCTATCCACTCAGAAATACATAAGGCTCGACCGGAGGTCAATGCTGCGTGTCACGCGCACTCTGTTCATGGGAAGGCATTCAGTGCTTTTGGTCGGGAGCTGGATATGATTACGCAGGATTCATTGCGCTTTTATAAAAGCCATGCTGTTTACGCGGAGTTTGGGGGCGTGGTTCTGGATCGGGAGGAGGGAAGAAGAATTACAGCGGCGCTTGGGAATGGGAAGGCTGTTATTTTGCAGAACCATGGGTTGCTTACTGTGAGTTATACCTTGAGTTCTCGCCTTTCTGGACAAGTGCTGATGTTCATTGCTAGGTTGGTGGAAGTATTGATGAGGCGGCGTTCTGGTTTATCAGTCTGGATAAAACATGTCATGCGCAGCTTCTTGTTGATGCAGCTGAGCTAGGTAGTGGTCACAAGAGGAAGATCATCAATGAAGAGGAGGCGGAGTTTACGTCGAAGCAAGTTGGAGGACCGGAGAAAGGATGGTTGGCATTCCAGCCTTACTATGATGAGATTGTCGCGAAAACAAATGGTGGGTTTTTACTGTGATGATAATGCCCCACAATGGTATTACGAGCCGGTGCAAATAAACAAAGAGTTGGCTCTTGAATATTGCACAGAGTAAGCCAATAGGTTGATAATGTCATTCATGCGAACTTATGATCATGTGGTATCTTAAAAGAAGTAGCAACCTTAAAACGCATGCTCAACGCCAAATCAAAGCCTGCCCCAAACGCCTGGAAATAGAAACAGGTAAACATGGAAGAAATGTAGCAAGAACGAGAAAGGAAGCAGACATGTCAGGTCGAATCGAGAACGCCATCAAATCACACCATGACGTGCCTTGAAAATGGATATTTTATCATCGTAGAAGAGAATTTCCTGTAGCTTGAAATGAACGCGACTAGCGCCATTCTCCTCCAGCTCGCTATCAGATTCGTCAGAAAAGTCAGAAAGAAGCTCATGATTGTCTGGTATATCCTGATCGTCGTCACTGGTATCCATTGTTTCGTCGTCAAAAGCGGCGAGGCCATCATTGCCAGAGTGGAAGTTGGAATTCACAGATTGGGTGCCATCCGAATCCGTAGAGCTGTTCGGGCCATTCTTTTCAAGAATCTGGTAGCATTTTGATTGCAAACCAATGTAGGTGATTTTCAGATCGGGGCGGATGCTAACGATATCGAGAACTTGTAAGGCGAGCTCTTTCAGATCGCGGTGAACGGAGTGGCTAATACGAGGCAAGTACAATGCGCGTAGCTGAGGCATTTTTGGTAACCTCTGCAGGAAATAGTGCTGGAATAATCAAAATTAGCCTGGAGCTCTCCGACTCATCACAGAAATATCCTCCTTACCCAATCGCGATAGTGCATGGCCATCCCCAACTCTCTCAGCTGGGGCATTCGTCCACTAGTGACAAAAGACACCATTTCCTGGTTAAACATCCACTTGTGCCAACGTGTGCTCAGACTGTCGACGTTTCCATTTCGCTCGGAGGCATCAACAAGAATCTTCCGGAGACTCAAACGATGCTTCCGAAGTATGTGGCGGTAGATAGCTTCGATATTGACGTTTGATTCAAAGTTTGGAGCTTCGTGCAAGTAAACGCTTTCCAAAGTATTCGGAGCGAGGGCATCTTTGATGAAAAGCATCAGGTATGGGGTGACGGTATCTGTTCGCAGATGCTTAATATTGAGCGAGTAGTCGTACCGACTCAGGCTTGATCGACGTCTTTCCCCTTTCTGTGGTCGTTTCTGCGGCGGCTGAGGTGGCGCATACTTTCGGCGAAGAGCCCTCCATAGATTCTCATGTTCCTCGCAACGCATCAAAGTGAGAGTGGTGAGGCGAGTCCAGTCAAGCTGAGGTAGAAGATGCGGTATGGAGAGAGGGACTCGTTCCAATTCCAGGACCTCAAGGTTCAGCTTTTCATCACTGGTGTGTGGTGGACCATAGATGGGACCGCTTGCCTTAGGAGCAAGGTTCTTCGAGCCTGGTGGCGATGATGCTGTGCTATCATTGGCATGGATAGAAGGTTGCTGATCGATGGACGATGGGGAACTAGACCCCTGCCGAGCAATATAATCCTCACTCTTAACGTCGTTTTCCGTGGACGCGTCTAACTGCAGCAGGTCGCAAGTCGAGGGCAGCAAAGATGTTACCGGTTGAGGCAAAGAGTCACGCTTGGATAGAATGCTGAGAACCCCACCAGCCTTTGGCCAACTTAGATTGTAGTCAGTGACTGGGTCGGTATCCTTGGCACAAACCACCCAGGGAGACAGGTGGGCCTTCAATGCAACGCCGATCCGTAACTCGACCAGACGATGACGAGAGCGTTCAATGAGAACAGCAAGCTCCTCAACATAAGCCGTCTCATCTATATCGAGGACGGCTACACTCTTGAGCGGTGGTAGCACTGATAGCGAGGGGTGTTCGACGTGCTTGTACTTCTGGAGCAGACGGCTGTTACCGCTCAGCGCTGCTGACACGCGTTGAATATTCTCAGAGTTATCATGCCACCGCACCCAAATGCGTTCCAATCGACACTTATCATGGTGTCCGTCGGCCAAGGAGGCAAGGGCAAGCCATATTTCTCGAACCACTCCTGTCGGCATATCCCATATGAATGCCTCAAGATTGATCATCCGCGCCACAGCCAAGGCGACCAGTGTTCCCAGCATCTTCCCAACCTCTCGATTCACTGAGTACTCTTGGACCCAGCTGAGGGGGCCATTTCCGATGGAAAAGGTGCGGGTGTATTGTGCATAATGATTCCCTCGTCGAGCTACAGATCGCCCGATACTGGTGCCTGCCTGGTGTGTCCGATGATGTGGTTTATCGCATCCGCAATGGGAGCAGTCATCTGAAGGTCGATCGAACCTTGCCAACGGCGCATGGTGAAAGACGTCTTCTCCCATTACCAAAGTCGACAGCCCGTACGACAAGGCATCCACCCCCGAATAGTCATCGCCTGAAGAATTCAAGGATTCAGGCCAGACGATGTCAAACCGGGAATACATGTGTGGCACTGCCAAGCCATGAAGTGTTGAGCATGTCAAGGCGAGGGAGGTAAGATCATTTGTCTGGGTGACCTGTTAATACAACTGTTAGTTTGCGCCCGTCAGAAAACGAGAGAATACGCGTCATACCTCTTTGATTATATCCTTCAGCACATCCAGAGGCAATTCCAGAAGCTGCATCGGGCTCTTAGCTGTTGGCTTGAAGCTTGACGCGGTGTAGACCGAGGCTGCAGTGCCAGGTGTGGACGTCCGAGTCGCGCTCTGGTCCGAGCTTTCGCATGAATTCGCTTCCAAAGTCAGTTTCGGAAACAAGGAGAGGTGGCGCTTGACTAAAGCTTCCGGATCCACGGAGGTAGTGCTTTGGCTCGAAACGAAGTCTTCTTCGTCGGATGATAAGGCCCCGTCGGAGCGTGGCCGATCAGCCCCATCGGAGCTGGTATCCGCCATCAGGAGAATGTTCCAGTGATAACAGGTTCGAGTGGTATGGCGGGGTGGAAAGTCATATCCTGATACTAATGGAGGAAGAGCTCCGGACTTGAGCGACAGCTAGCGCATCGGTCAACTGTCGTGTCGGCGCGAGAGAGAAGGAAGGGGTCTGGGGAAGCGATAAGCTAGTGAGTTAGTTGACGGATCGCTCCGCTGCGGATCATCAGAAGGGGTTTAGGTAAGCGCCACAAGTTTCAACACGAACTATACAAACACGTATACGGGGCATCTTGCAAATCAAAGGGAATATTCATGGCATTCATGATTTTATAAATTGAAGTGGACTCTATAATTGCAGCAACAGATCGCGGGTAGCAATTTTTTTTTTGAAAAGGGTGAGCAGCAATGCTCTCATCGGACTACGCTCCATGTCCCTCAGTAATCATCACCACCCAATCTCTCCAGATTGATAGCCGCACTAACGCATGCCAGGTGACTGAATGCTTGAGGCGTGTTGCCCATCTGCTCGCCTGAAATAGCCACTTCTTCTGAGAACATTCCCAAGTGGTTCGCATATGACAGGATATTGTCAAAGTGGGAGAGCGCCAGCTTCCAGATGTTGGGAATCGGAACATCGTATTTGGCAGCCTATACATCAAAGGGTCAATGAGGGGTTATTTGATGTAGTAACACGAAGGATGACACTAACTCGGGCCATGGCCTCAACAAGCCAGAAGGTAACCATAATAAAAGCACCCTCGCCTCCACCCACACCTGTGAAACACGAGCATCAGTAATAGTCAAACGTCTGCGGTGGAAAGTACATACCGTCATTAGCCTTCTCATGGTCGTATCGGAACACCATCTTGGCACTGGAGAGACCCTCCTTCTCTGGGTTCAGCAGAATCCTTTTCAAGGTGTTGATGAAACGTGGATCGTTCGGCGCCACGAAGAAGACCAAGGGAGCAATCAAAATGGACGCATCAAGAACGTCCGGGCTTTCGTAGCTCTGACAGAAGTGTTGACGTTCATTATTGAATCCTCGGGTCATAATCTCATCGTAAAGCTCGTCGCGAACCTGAATCCAATTGAAACGATCCGGACATGGCAGACTAGATCGTTTTTCTGCAAGACGTATGCCACGGTCCAGTGCCACCCACATCATAACCTTAGAGTAGATGAAGTTCTGAATCTGACCACGAGATTCCCAAATTGACATATCCTTCTGACCTCGCACACTAACCACATAGTTTACCATGCGTCGAATAGAAGACCACTGATCGTAAGTAATGGGATTCCCGTGCTTGTTGTATAGATAGATGCTATCCAGGAGCTCGCCGTAAATGTCCAATTGAGTGTGGAAAACAGCCGCGTTGCCAATGCGAACCGGCTTGCTTCCCCTGTACCCATCGAGATGTTCTAGCTCCACTTCGGGAATGTCGTACTCGCCTCTGATAGTGAACATGAGCGGAAGGAAAGGTCGTTTGCTCCCCGGCTCAATATCCTGAGCCGCATGTGGGAAGATTCGTTCGAAGATAAAGTTTACGTAGGATTCCGCCTCGCGGCTGTATCCCATCTTCAAAAAGACGTACAGGGTAAAAGCTGTGTCTCGCACCCAGGAATAGCGATAATCCCAATTACGAGAGCCGCCCACATTTTCTGGGA
This sequence comes from Penicillium pulvis, assembly GCF_028828015.1. Classification (NCBI taxonomy): domain Eukaryota; kingdom Fungi; phylum Ascomycota; class Eurotiomycetes; order Eurotiales; family Aspergillaceae; genus Penicillium; species Penicillium pulvis. The sequence goes on from NW_026643072.1 coordinate 1,328,635, forward strand.
GCGAAAAGGTGGGCGCAGCGACAATCGCGCCCGTGGGCTTGTAGGTGAGGAGCTTCAAAATCAACAAACTGCGCTCCACGGTCTCTCGGTAGTGGCCACGAAAGGCACACTTGCGAGTCCATTCTGTCCAGTAGTCTGACGTTTCTTCTTCCATCCTGCCCAGGTACGCAGCCATCATGGCGGAACTGGGCACCGCTTTCTCGGGGCTATGCAGAACAAAGTGCAAAGTCTGCCCCTCAGACAAATGGACCCAGGCCACCAGCCCACGGCCCTGCAAGCCTGGTCGCTCTTCCAAAGTCATTTTAGCCTTTGGGTATCCGAGTTTTTCTGGCTCCCGACAGTCCGCAAAGATTTCGAGTTGCAACCGCTCCGTCAGACTCTCAAAATGAAGCGTCTGCAATCGATGCTTGTACATGTCGTTCTCTAGTTTTGCGCGGGTGTTGTGCGAATCTCGGGCATAGTTGAAAGCAGGAAAGAGCTCTATTTGCAGCTCCATTGATCCACGACCGCATTCCAGTCTTCTGATCACGCCCGAATGCTGCAATCCCGACTTGAAGCGGTTGGTTCCGGGGTCGTTGCATGGACAGTATCCTCCCAAGAGTCGGCCTGACTGAGCGTTTCTCTTGGGCGTGACTGGGAAAAAGTCCAGCATAGTCACAACGCCATCCTCATTGGTCCATCGGGTTTCCAATAGGTTCGAATACGGCAGATACCGTTGCTTGCTATGGGCATCGATCACCGTCTTGTGTGGCTCAATGGACCAGAATCCCCCTTTCTTTTCATCCAGGAGACGACAAAAGACCGAAGGGGAATCAAACACCGGCCAACACATGTAATCCAAGCTGCCACCCTTGCTCACCAAAGCACAGGTGTGCATATCGCCAATCAGACCATAGTCCTCAATGGCATTATACGTGTACTCTGCCATTATGATGGTGGTGATACAGCACTGGAATGATGTCTCAAGAAAAAGTAATATTCAAAAGTACTGATACCAATGTCATGCAAGACTGGATGCAGAAGTGGGAGAAATTGGCCCAGAAGGCTTCTACCCGACCATGGAGATAATATATGATCGCACATACTGGCCGGATGTTCTAGGAAGCAACGACATGATGATGATAATGGCTCCCAATTGAGGTCATGCCTATTTATGTAGAATGGCTCTGCCAATAAGGGTCGATCAATGGGTTCCTGAGCTCGGAGGGATACACATCATCATTATGGAAGAACTAAAAGCTCTCTCAAGCGGGGGTTTGGACGATCAATGCCGTGATCTCCTTGGGAGGTGATCGGCCCCCAACTCCCGGAGTTGATGATCAAAAACCCCCATTCGCTCTTTCAAAGCATCTTCACGCTTGGGAGCTCGGGCAGCAGCTTTCTCATTGGGCCCTGTCAACATAAAGTTGAATATCGATCTGATCCTAGTGAGATCGCCCTAGGAGATGGAAGTCGGAGGTCGTAACCCGCCAATGGCACGCGAGCAGGCCTGACCTGCATTTCCTTGGTGTGCATTTCCCCTTGGACCCCGGATCGACCGGACTGTGGAGCTGGGCCAAGGTGGAGTTGTGGCGACCAGTAATAGCGCGAGGTTGAAATGAAGTGGGAAGAGGAGAAAGAAAAACACCCGGCGAAAAGGGTGCGATCCATCACCGCCAATCTCGATTGTTTCTTCAGCAACTTTCTTTTTTTCGACACCGTGACCGCTTTTACCAACACCTCATTCCTTTACTTTTTTTTCCCCAACCTTCCAACATAACTCTCCGACATTCGCTAAATCCACTGGGAGATATCCACCCCTGTCCTCAATCCTGATTCGAGGCTCCCCCCACGTCAATAAAGGGTCGTGTGAACTCTCCCGGTCGCACCCTCATGGGGCTCACAGCTTTCCTCTTCCCCATCCCCTCCCGCTTTTAAACCCAAAATTCAATATGGGGTTACCAGCCTCGAATCACCACCGACGGCGAAGCTCGATGCTCACAGGGGCGACTCGACCGGGCCAGCCGGGCTCTTCGGACCGGAGGGATGACAGTCTCCGGCCAGGAGACGACAGATACAAATGGGATGAACAAGAGCCGTTGACGGCTGAGGATACCGATACGTCGGATGTCTCGGCAGCGGCGATGGATACACGCGAGATAGACATTAGTTCAGATGATGATCACTACGATGAGGAGACTGGTCTTACAGCACATCAGAAACGTCAGCGACGTCGACGGCGCAGGCAACGCCGCAAGCTGGATGCTCGCATCGCCGACACCAAATCCACCAATGGCATCTTCCAGCTTGGTCTGGCTGATCGCAATGTTGTCAAGAAACTCATGGCTAACGCAGGTCTAATTCTTATGTGGTATTTCTTCTCGTTATCCATTTCCATCGTGAGTTGATCCCAAAGTCCTTATCTCCCAAACTCAATGAAGCTTACTCTTTCTCTATCATAGTATAACAAATGGATGTTCTCTGAGAGCGACGTCGTCTTTCCGTATCCCCTTTTCACCACCAGCTTGCACATGGCTGTCCAATTCACACTCGCCAGTCTTTTACTATACTTGTTCCCCTCCTTGCGCCCGAGTCATCCCCCGGAGTCTGCCACAAATTCACCCGTCGAGGACCTCAAAAGGGAGCCGGTACTCACCAAATTGTTTTACTTCACGCGCCTCGTTCCTTGCGGGGCAGCGACCTCCCTTGACGTCGGTCTAGGCAACATGTCGCTGAAGTTCATCTCCCTCACCTTCCTCACAATGTGCAAGTCATCTGCACTCGCCTTCGTTCTTCTTTTTGCTTTCCTTTTCCGCCTTGAGTCTCCCTCGGTGAAACTGATCGTAGTCATTGCCGCAATGACAATCGGTGTTGTTATGATGGTTGCCGGCGAGACAGCATTCAATGCGCTCGGTTTCACACTCGTTATTGCTTCCGCGTTCTTTTCCGGTTTCCGATGGGGTCTTACACAGATTCTCCTACTTCGTCATCCGGCAACCTCAAACCCTTTCTCTACTCTTTTCCTTCTCACGCCCGTGATGTTTCTTTCTCTTATCTTCATTGCCCTCACTGTGGAGGGTCCCAACGAGATCCACCAAGGATTCCTCAAACTTGCTGAACAACATGGAACGGCAGTTGGAGCCGGTCTGCTAGTATTCCCGGGGATTCTGGCATTCTGTATGATTTCATCTGAATTCGCTCTACTCAAACGCTCTTCGGTGGTTACTCTGAGCATCTGCGGTATCTTCAAGGAAGTAGTGACCATCAGTGCTGCGGGGATCATTTTCCATGACAAATTAACTCCCGTCAACGTTACTGGCCTTGTTGTTACAATTGGCAGCATCGCATGCTACAACTATATGAAGATCTCCCGGATGCGCAGCGAAGCACAGGAAAGCTGGAGTCGTGAGGGTAGCCCAGACTCTGACACCGAGGATACGGAACTCAGTGGAGCAGAGAACAGTGATTACCACCGCGTCGCGGACCCCGAGCCGGGTCTTATCAGTGCTGTCCCCGCAGATCATTTCAACGACGACATGCATGCTTCACTGGCAGGCGATCAGCGGCGTTCTTTCCGTGTCCGTGCTAGCGGTGCTATGCAAGGGCTCACGATTTCCACGTCCACGATCCCTGAGAATGACGGCCCGGGGTCGCCCATCAAATCCGCCCCTCCAACCATAACCTCCATGTCCGAGGCATTCCCCGCACATCTCCAGGAGTCTGATCGGGAGGCATCCCCAGGCGTTCACTCTACTTCGTCCATCTCGCCGGTGCGGCAGCACACTCCTATGAATCACTAGCCTTTTTCAACCTTCATTCTTGATACTTATTTTTCTAAACCTGATCTATTTATACGCCATCTTGGAATGGGTGCTTTTTGTATTGTGACTTGCCCGGTCCTGTCTTGTTTCAGTTCCTCGTGGGGTTTTACCTTCGGGGCTTACGAATTGGTCATCCAACACTCGGGTCTTTTGTTTACCAATATTTGATGTAAGCGATGCCTTTGGTTTTATGGAGCAATGAGCACTTAGGTTGGTCTGAAGATGGATTTTTTATCCTTGCATGGCGATTTTTAGGTTCATGACAGAGCGGCCCATTGACTATACCACAATTCAATTTCTTTTCTCTTGAGGACCTATGGTCCTCCTATTCATTTGAAAAAAGGCCTACTATATACTACGTACATACAGTTTGTACATGCGGTATTTCAAGAACACAACAGACAATCAAGAATCAGGTCAGGATGAGAACTCCGAGTCACTAGATAATATTTGTAAACTTTGTCTTGCCGATCAGATCATCTTGGACAGCTGGTCAAGATGGACATATCCGGTAGCGAGACCTGTCTTCTGATATCCTCGACTTCCTTGGTAGCATTGTTGACTATTTCCCGCCCTTCATCATATCCACCAAACTCTTTTGACCCTTCGCTTTTTCCTTGGCTTCTTTTTTCTTCTCCGTCTCAACTTTCCTATCATGCTGCTCCTGTTGTTTCTCACGCGTCTCTCGCCCCTGCTCAGAAAGTTTCGCTTCAAGAGCTTTGAATTCTTCCCCTTCTGGATCCATTCCAATCAATGACTCCAGTAATTTGATCTCCCGAGCCCAAACGCCAGGATCTTGAACAGTTGGTGCCGACGCACCAGTAAGTCGCTTGGCCTTCTTGCCCTTTTTCTTTGTGCCAGACTCACTCTCACTTCCCTCATCCGCAACTTCCCCTTCAGTGCGGTCAATGGGCGTTTCCAAAACCATGGGTAGCCCTTCAAACCGTGGCTCATTCATCACATTGTGGAAAGCCCGGAGACCCAGGAATCCGGTTCCGATATTAGCATGCAAATCACGCTTGCTGCCGAATGGTGCCTTGGAGTCGTTCAGATGCAGCGCTTTCAGAAATTGGATACCGATAAGCTTTTCGAACTCGTCGAGGAATGCCTTGAAGCCTTTTGGCGAGGCGAGATCGTACCCGGCTGCAAAGCTGTGGCAAGTGTCAATGCAGATGCCGATGCGGGAGTGGTGTTCTTTCGGGATCAGGGCGAGGAGGTCCTTGAATTCGGAAAGTGCGCCGCCGATTGTGTTCCCATGGCCGCACATTGTTTCCAGAACTGGGATTACAGTTGAAGTTTCGCTGATGGCTTTGGTTAAAGTGCTTGCTAAGCGAGAGAGGGCGTCTGGGAGGGGAGTTTGGTTGGTGCTTCCCGGACTGGTCAGGTGTAAGTATAATTACGTTTGTGATTCGGTGGTCAACGTAATGGGCCTACTGGAAGTTGTAAAGCTTGATACCAAGCGCTTCGCACCGGCGAAGGTCGTCCAGGAAGGAGTCATAGGCCTGCTTGGCTTTAGCCTTGTCGCCCTGGGCAAGGTTCACTAGATACGACCCATGCGGGAGAACGTGCCTGATAATGTTAAAACATATAGTCAATTTGGAATTCTTGGATTACTTACTTGGCTGCGTCATATCCCTTCTCTTCGCATAGCTTGCGGAACTGATCACGATGCTCGTCCAAAAGGGCCGGGTTGTCCCATTTCCGCTGAGATTTCAGAAACAGCGCGAATGCATTACCTCTGCAGCATCAATTAGTCCATGCTCGAAGCTATCGGTTTCACTGGATACTTGCCCAATGTGTTCGCTATTGTGAATCGAGTTGAAGACGCCCTTTGCAGCACTGACATGTGCACCAACAAACATCTTCAACCCCTGTGTACGTGGCGCAAGAGGCATAGCTTCGAGCTCTTTTTGCTCTTTGGTCTTCTTTCCTCTCTTAGCGGGAGTAGGCTTAGCCTTCTGGGTGCTGGCTGTAGCGTCGCCTTCGGCTTTGACCTCAGTTGGCTCTTTACAAACAATCGTGACATCAGAAACAGCTTTTGCTTCGGGACTTTCGACCTTCTTTGAGGATGAAGGGGCCCGAGACTTTTTCGGTTGTTTAGACTTTGCAAGTGTCACCTTTAAGTCGTTCTCCTCCTCGGATTCGTCTGAAGAAGACTGTTCCTTGAGGTTGATGGTTGATCTTTGCCGCTTCGATCTTCTCACTGGAGAAGCATCCGCAGTTCTGTTGCTGAGGTTTCTCTTGTGGCCCTTGATTTCGGAGGCTGCTTGAGGCTCATCGTCTTCATGAAACTCACACATAATGCACTGGTTGCTTGAAAGGATGAGGATGGTTGTCCTCGGGTTGAAGTATTGGTTCCAGAAACCTAATGCGTCCTGATTCTGATTGGATGTGCCGACCCAGAGGATGTCCAAATAATGCCAAGCCTTGCTGGACACTAATTGATTTGATGCAAATTGCTGAAACCAGTCCTTAACAATGTGTTATTCAGTCAAAGCACACTTCTTTGCAACAAAAACTCGTCTAACAAGATAATAATGATTTTAATTGAATCGGATCTGTCAGACAGTAAGGAGATGGACGTAGAATCGTATCACGTGTGTGTCACCACAGCAACAGTCATGTGATGTTTATCGATAACCAAATTCGCAACAAAAGCACAAGTCCCCTCTTTGACCTCAACTCGACAGCACACACACCAAATCCTTGTCGATACCTCCAAGAGGTTTCCGGCGAAGATCTCGGCAGGATGACGACCTCCTCCGACTTGATCGATTTCGACATTATCGAGGCCCAGAAGGAAAACGTCCAATCATTACCAGGTGGGAGATCAGCACGAGAGCTCGCCCGGATTTTCTCAGGCGGGAGCAATACCAGCGACAAATACGCATCGCCAACACCAAACGACACAAGGACACTGAATGATGCCATTCGTCAAGAATACGAAAGCGAATTGCAAGTGATTGCGGAATCAGACGATCCCCTCGATGTTTACGACCGCTATGTTAAATGGACCCTGAACGCGTACCCCTCCGCCCAAGCAACCCCCGAGTCCGGTCTGCTTCCACTACTCGAACGCGCCACAAAATCTTTCCTCTCATCAGCGGACTACAAGAATGACCCACGATATCTGCGATTGTGGCTACACTACATTAGATTGTTCTCTGATGCACCAAGAGAGACATTCGCATTCCTCTCCCGTCATCATATCGGTGAAGGATTGGCGCTTTTCTATGAAGAATTTGCTGCTTGGTTGGAAGGTGCGGGGCGTTGGAACCAGGCCGACGAAGTTTACAGGCTAGGTGTGGACCGGGAGGCTCGGCCAGTTGAGCGATTGTTGCGAAAATACAGCGAATTCCAGCAACGATATGAGATGCAGCCACAGGATGCTGGGCCGTCATCACCAGCTCTGCCGAAAGTCCGACCTGCGCTGGCTGCGAAAATGGACCCCTTTGCACCAGCGGATGGTCCTACGGACCCTCAGGCGGCACGCCCCTCCCCTTCAGCCGCCAGTGCGCCAAAAACGAAGTCTGGAAAGCCAAAGATGGCTATTTTCTCGGACGCCGGTGTAGCAAGTGATAGTCCACCAGCCACGAGTGGAAGGACAAAGGGATGGGAGAATATTGGATCAATGGAGGAGCGCAAGAAGGAAAACAGAGTGGAGGCAAAGCCGTGGGCCGGGGAGACTTTGAAGGCAGGGAAGAAGGCAGCGCCTACACAAAAGATGGCTATTTTCCGGGACGAGGTGAGTTGCAATTGTCAAGTTGCTTATCCCTTTTCAGACCTCCATATATTTACGATCGCAGGACTAATTACTGGCTTGAACCCATGTGCTTCGATTATATGTAGTCAAATCCAAATCAACATCAAGAAACTCAAGAAAAGAGTGCTCCCAAGCACGTTCCGGAACACCATGTAAGGGAAGCGGTAAATCCACGAACAGGTCGTCGAGAGCGTGTTTTTGTCGACTTGGAGGCAGTGTATCCTGACCGCCAGAACCCTGCCCATGAGATTAGCTTCGAGGAGCTTCGAGCTATGCAACGGGGATGGATGAGCAAAAATTGGCGGGCTCAGAAAGAGCCCCTTCAACAGATATCCGGAAACGCCGGAGGCTTTGAATCTCCAGTCTCAAAGCTCAAGGCAACCAATCCTAATGAGGATCTATCAGAGCCTGATCTCAGAGCGGGATTTGATGACCAAGACCAGGAGCAGAATGCATCTTCCGAGGGAAAACCTGGGAAGGCACGACGTTTCAAGGTCAAAGGAGAAACCCAGACCCAGACCATAAAAATGAAATTCGACTCGCCCACCAACTCCAAGGTTCGACGGAAGAGTACCAGGGAGCCGACGATGACTATGCATACCCGCGCCGCAACCGATGAGATTTACGACCTGTTCAACCAACCCTTGAAAGCGGAAGCAGAGGAGGATGTAGAGGACAGCGTATTCGGCAGCGACTATGAAGACGATGACCTCATTAGCAACGCGGATAGCACAGTTACTGGACACATGTCAGCTGCCTCGAGCGACTTTGGCAACGAGGAAACGCAAACCTTCCACAAGTCGTACGATGATACTGAATACGCAGACACCACAAGAGCCGAGAGCATCGGCGATGGTGATTGGACCGAGTTTAGTGTCAGCAAGGATATTCCTGCACATGACACTGGTGATATCACATCACAATCAGTCTACAGTGAAGGAGTAGCGGATGAGTCCAACCTAGGAACCCCGGAAAGAGATCATTTCGTTCCCCGAATGCCCGACGACTATGCTCCGCCATTTGGTACGTATAGGGACCCTGCCATTATGGCGCAGAATCGTCTGCCTTTCATGACGCCCATCGTGGAACGGACCGAATGTTCGATACCCTCGCAGACAGTTGCTCGAGAGGCATTGTACAGCGCCAAAACGCCTTCGAAGCCACGATCCCCAGCCGGCATGCCGCAGATGGGTGATCTACTTCTCTCTAGCCCAGTAGGAGCGCCAACACCATACCATGGAGACCACACCTTTACATCTGCAGCTGATGTCCCATTCAGCCCGACTGTTTTCAAAGCACTTGCCCCGAAGTCCCGTCGGCGAGGCGAGGCTGTGATCAAGGAAGCTCAGTGCAATCCAACTGACAAGGGTATACGAAACACCATTCTAAACTCTTTGGAGCCGCCTCTTGCGGCCTACGCCGGATATCATGGCCACGTCAAGGATAGTAACTACGCCTCTATGATCCAAAAGTTTGTCAAGACACATATCAGACGCTCTAAGGGTGTTAATGAGGACTTCGATACCCCTATACTGGAGTTTCCCGGGGCAGAGCGAAGCTACATTGTCCGACGTGAGCTTGGTGCCGGTGCTTATGCTCCCGTTTACCTAGCAGAGAGCGTAGACAGCCTTGACTCCTACGATTCTGACTCAGATAACGAGAACCTAACTTCTGGCAGTCGTTCGAAGACAGCCAGCCCTTATCAAACTCCTCGGTATTCATTCGAGGCTATCAAGGTTGAGAATGGACCGTCCAGTGCCTGGGAATTTTATATGATTCGGACTGCGCATGACCGGTTGCAGCACTCTGCTGATCACTCTCGGGCTGCAGAAAGCATCGTGCGGGCGCATGAACTGCACGTGCACCAGCGCGAAAGTTTCCTTGTGGAGGACTATCGAGGCCAAGGCACACTGCTTGATTTGGTCAATATACTTCGCAATGATCCCATTACCTCCAACCACCACAGTGAGGGTGGACTGGAGGAATCTCTCGCCATGTTTTTTACTGTTGAGCTCTTGCGCACCGTTGAAGGACTCCACGCGCACGGAATTCTCCACGGTGACATCAAAGCTGACAACTGCCTCGTTCGTCTCGACGACTCCAACACTGAAAGTTCTTCGGCCATCGCGATGTCCCTTCTTGACTTGAACGAGAAGCCCTCCGAGGAGCGTGATAGCGTATACTACTCACCAAGTGGGCACTATGGTTGGCGAAGCAAGGGCTTGGATCTCATTGACTTTGGCCGCAGTATTGACATGCACGCATTCCAACCTTCCGTGCAGTTTATTGCGGACTGGAAGGTTGGGACGCACGAGTGTAATGAGATTCGTGAGGCGCGCCCTTGGACCCATCAAATCGACCTTTATGGCATCGCTGGTACGATTCACGTCTTGCTCTTTGGCAAGCATATCGAGTCCATGCCTGCCCGCACCAGTACTGGTGACGCCTCTGCCACTCACACCTACCGTATTCGCGAGTCATTAAAGCGATACTGGGACCGTGAATTGTGGGCTGAGGTGTTTGATCTACTTCTTAACCCTGGTGCTGAGCGGTGGGCGCGTATGGAACGTGAAGGCGGCAATGATGCCACTTCATCGCCTATTCTGCCTGCACTCCAGTCTATGCGCCATGTGCGTCGCAACATGGAAGACTGGCTCGTTGCAAATGCGGAAAAGAAGGGACTTGCCCTGCAGCTCCGCAAGATCGAGGCGTTATTAGCTGAGCGGAAGAAGAAGCTTGAACGATCTTGATCACCCCCTTGTTACCTTTTTATTCCTTTTGTTTTTGTTTGTCTCCCAACCACCTGTTTACAATTATACCCCTACTAGTATGTTTTTTGAATGCGCCTGGTCCGTGGTGTGTGTGAGATTTATTACCTGTTCATATTTTGTCAGGGTATCTTAATTTGTTTCGTATCAATTGTCACAGAATTGAGATTAATTGACTTTGATATTCTTCTATTTGCGGATCCTGATCCCTGTACACTGTCGTGCTCCATGGCTCCTGATGTAGGTACCCTAGAGCCGCGTTCTTTGTCTCAGTCTCGTACAAGGTTCCACGACTCGGCTAGGTCGAGGCATCTGGGCCACGGGCCATGGCAGGTGGATCGTGCGACTGACCCGTTCCCAGTGGGTCATGACGATTAGCGTTGTTGGACCTGAATTGTGTCCCGAAGGAACCTTGGAAGCTCTCGATATAGGACTAGCGTGTATGGTATTGTGTTCCGTGGCTGTAATCTTGGTAATAAAACATCGCGACGCGACGCGTCAGTGGAGAAACGCGTGCCTCGTGCCTTTTTCTTCCCCAATGAGGTTATATTGAAAGATGTTCCGGCCCCACGCTCAGTGTCCACGGGCACTCTACACCGCACAATGAGATGAAGATTTTTTTTTGGGAAAATTCCCCCATTTGCCTTGTGGGCTTGTGGGCTTGTTCCTGGTTTCGAAACTATTTATGGATGAAAACATCTGATACTCCCTGGAAAACAACGCCGTTTTCGAGGGCTGGGAAGTCAGGAGGCACAGCAAAAGCATAGGAAGATTCTGCAATGGACATCACCAGATTACCACGCAGCGTGCCCGTTCTCCGGCAGATCCTGTAGCCCTTGCAGATGGTTCACGGGACTTGGGCTCACGAACTGAAGGAGTACTCCGTATGTACTCCGTTGTGGGAGAAAGTGGACTCTCGGATAAGCACGATCGACTGTACATTTATCATTAAATGGGTTAGCTTGGAGATTTTAGTCCAATTGGAGGACCACTACACTCCCAGCCCCCCATTTCCTTCTATACACAATACTGATCAGTGTATGTACGATTCAAAAAATTACCCTGACTCGAGTACGCAGCGTGCATCAAGTAAGGTCCAACCTGCAGCCTCCGGATGGGAAAGACTCGAGAAAATCTAAACAAATATGCCCCCCAACGACATTCCGTAGAGTCATGAAGTCTGTTCTTTTTTTTTCTCTCTGAGATTACAGGTTTTTTTAGTCGCGAGTAGCGCAAGATTGTAGAATTTCGCGGTGGGCCTGCAGGTCAAGGTCTAAGTACAGAGTACCTGAGTTAGGTATTGATTCACGCCTATACGCCAAAGTACAGGGTACTCGATCCCCCCCCCGGCGCCTCACTCCAGCGCCCAACCACAACTCCTCTCCCTCACTCGCTCTCTCTTCTCCTCTTCACCTCTTGACCACCCACCCCTTCCCTACTGTTTCCTTTCCCCAAATTTGCCTGCGATTTGAATCGCAGCTGCGCTTGCTTTTGTTCTCCCGGCGTTTCAGGGGATGACGAAATACTTCATTTCCTAAACTCGTGGGGATGGAGCCGCAGTGATCTGGTGATCCCGATTTCCAGTTGGCGCATTCCGCAACATCACACACCCCGACACTCTCGATTTCCTTTGAACCGCCTTTCAGTCTTCGCCTTCGCTCAACCTTTTTCCTTTTTCTCATTTTCCTCACGATTCACGATAACATTTACCACGACTTACGCGCGCTTCTTCAACCCGAAGCCCGCGAACTTCCAAGCTGCAACTTGATCTCTCCCTTCTAGAACGCGTCGAAGACTCCCCTCCTCCTACATTCCTGAATTGAACCCCACAATATTCGCGAGCTGCACCACGAGTCATCGATCATCATGTCTCAACGTCAGCTCTCGCGGACGTTGCCGAAGAACTTCACTTTCCCATCTCTGAGCGCGGATGAACCCAAGACCCCCGAACGCCCATCGACCCACATCGACGTTCCGCCTCCACCGCGTCATTCTTTCTCCAGTTGCCGTCTCCCTCGCGTTCGAGTCCGCTCCGGTACTGATGTCTGCGCGCGTATGGACCTGGATCTTTTTCGGTTCCAGGGTCTCCACGATCTTCCCCTGCCCTCGATCGAAGTGGGTCAGTCAAACGCGCCGCTCGAGTTGTCCCCTGCGGCGCAACCCGGAAATGATGAACGCTACCTAGCTCCACCGCGCCAGAGAATGGTCTTCAAGACCCCTCCCGCTCAGATTCGGGGGACTTCATTTGAGTCAGGCGACGAGGCACAGGCGTGGCCCTCATGGGACCAGACTCCTATGCCACACAACTTTGAACGCCCGGGCTCAGCATGTTCAGATATGTCCGATTCATCTGTCGAGTCCATCGAAACTTTTGCATCGCGTGCATCTGTAGGAGGAAGCTGTTCCAGTGTTGAAAGTGATATCTTTGACTCTTACTTCCCTCTCGAATTTACCAAGGAGACTCAGATGTCGTCTCCCAGTTTGCCCAAGAAAAAAGTCCAGCGAACGCAGGTCAAAGAAAAAATCTTCTCTCGTGAGATGGACAATCATCTGTGGAACACTTATCAGATGTATCTGCAAGACCCTACCATGACTCCATTCAAGATGACCCCAGGCAGCATTCCACCCTTGGGAGTTACCTCACGCGTGGCACGGAGAGCGAGAAAGACCTGGGAGAACAAGAAGCTCCGCATGGGTCAGTCCCTGTTCCTCAAGGCCTCAGACCGCAGCGGCAGCTCGACCCCGAAGGCTATTGATGACAGCAAAACACCATGGCCCAAGTCTGATTCGAAGACACGTCACCGCCTGAAGATGCTGTGTCGCCGCAAGTTCTCAATCATGCCTCATTATCAGCGCATGATGCAGTCTTGCAGCCCAGAGCCTGCACCAGATATGGGTAATGGCGCCTACCAACCTGATAATTCTACTGCCTACGGCACCCGCGACCTCGGTGTCTCTCTTGTCACCTCGTACGACCCGACTCCGTTGACTCAACTTGCCGAAGCACCTGTTCCTGAATCGAAGACCGAGTGGTTCAACAACCCTGTGCAAAACAATGTTGAAACTCATGTCGTCCAGCCCTCTAACAATCATCTCAATGTCGAACACTGCAATATCCCGCGCCTAGGATCGCCGTTTGTGTACAGTACATGGGGCCCTGGAAACTCGGGCTCTGCAGTTGAAAGTGTGCCTATCTCTGCTCGACGCGAGACCATGCCCGCTCCGACTCGGGCTCGGCGTAACACTCACTTTGACATGACTCCTCGGGAGCAAGATGATGTGTTCTCCCCCAAGGCGCGTATTGACCGAGACCCCTCCGACGAAGAAGTCCATCAACGTCTGAACACTTACCTCCGAGATAACAAAGTCCAAGACATTGGTCATGGTCGGGTCCGCATCCGCAGCCGCGGTGCTACAACTGGTGCTGCCGACCGTTCTCGGGATGTCAGCCAGCTCTTCTCACCCCCTTCATCCCTCAATTCTTCCCAGATTGAGCCCGAAGAAAATACTCCCATCACCAAGCCTCCTGTCAACCCATTGTTGAATCTTGGTGGTGAGCATATCAAACGCCTGGGCTCACCTTTCAAGGTGGAAGGTCAGTTCAAGCGACGTACGACCCCTGGACGATTCATTAGGCACGCGCCTTCGCTGTCCGATCCATTCTCGAGCGGTGGTATTTCGACTTATCCCAGCTCTATGAATCCTTCTCCCATGCAGGGACTGGACAAGCCTCAAGGACCTCCTCCCCCTCTACAAAATCCCTTTGAGGAAGGCCTTTCGGATGCTGAGCGAATTCGCCGGCAAATCCTGAGCATGCCTTTCATGCGCAATTAAATGCGCATTTCCGCTGTCCAATTTTGCAATTTCCGTTCCCATTGTGGCGTCGATTCCTTTGCGAGATCTTTTCACTTTGCATGATGACCTGAACGAGATGAAAGGGGGTTACGTGCCGCCCCCTCTTTGCAGCCTTTTTACTATTATGACAGCCACGGCCTTTGATGATTGTAACGATATTTGAGCTGGAGTCTCGGAACTTTTCTGTTTGACTTCGCCAATCCCTGAAATTTGCAACACATGATCCCGACTCCGAAGAGAAAATTGTGATGGGCCCTTTCCTCCTGGTACGGTAGTTGATTCGTCTCCACCGCGTTGATGCCATTCTCAACAACGTTTTGGTATTTCCGCCGAGATGAATACTCGGTGAAATATCTGGACACCTGTGTCTGTTTTCTTCGACACTCTTTGTTTCCACTAGTGCAGCGGAGACTCTCGACTCCTACCAGGACATACATTCATTATCACCCTTACACTCATTGCATCTTGGAAGTGAAGAAGGCTCACCGCTAGAACCGCCTTACCTTCCATGATAGCAAGTTCACTCCCTATCGCTATGCGACAAATTTATTTCCTTTTCCTGTCAGATTGCTCGATCCACTAGACGTGGTTTCGGCAATGAAAAACAACAAAACCAAAAACATTTGAAAATTGGACCCGAAAACCCGAACACTTTACATTCAAACACTACTCGCTACGGCGCGATTCATTCTCTACATATTTCTTTTCTTTTTACCTGTCTTGTCCAGTCGTCACCTTGTCTTATGGATGTCTCATGTCCCACATACCTGAACCAAGGCCACTGACAAGACTTGAACTCCTCCTCTCCATTTTCTCTTCGGCTTACCCTCGCCCATCACCGATGGGCTCAAAAATGATTTTCCAAACCAATGTTACGCCTCCCAAAAGAAGAATGTGCACGACGATACATATGCAACCCACATAGACGAACCGAAATGAAACGACGCACATGAAATGCAGTTGGCCAACGACATTGCGAGACGCAAGCGAGGCGTTTGGTTCTCTTCTTCTGTCTTTGCCAGCGTACCTTTTTTCCAATTTTTCTGCTTTATCACATTATCATTCTTCTCCATTTGATTTGATTTCATTCCATTCCTCTCGATAATACGATCTGTTCTGATTTGTACTGTTCTTTGCTTTGCATATTCCGATCGATTCGATCCGCTTTCATCGACTGTGATACCGCTCGTGATTCCCAGGCTTGTTAATGATGTGTCCGAGATGGAATGGGGAATCTTTGCGAGTTTGCTTATGGCTGCCTTCCTTTTCGATTTCGAGACCAGAACTTTACTACAGATTTGAACACTCCAGTGCCGGTGTCTTTTGTTTCTTGCGCATTTTGCTTTTGCAATTGCGCTCTGGGCGTCATCGGCGAGTGTTATTTAGCTTCCTTTCTTTTGATGATCGATCTGTATTAGGATCGATCGAAAAATCAACTTATTATTCTTCAAACTTCTTTCCGTATTGCTCTGTTCAGTTTCTTATTCATGACTTGTGATTTGCCTACTATTCTAAGGCGACCTATCTAGGTTGGGGGCATTACTTGGCTCTGTTGTCACCTTCAAATGTCACAATTAGCGTATGATTGTATTACGGTCTTTCTTTCACGTTGGCCATCCTTGGTTACAGTGCTTTATAACTGTGCTTAAAACTTCATCGCCGAGACTTGTCCTCGTAGTTATAAGGTTGACCCCAATACTTCCATAGAGACCATAACTCTCATAAGTATGAATGTTTTCAGCTGTCTGGTATGAGGTCTTCTCACTTGATAGCCTTAATTCCTTCGCCGCCTTTGTAGATGGAATGTTTTTTTGATCCAGGCCTTCTCTGGTGCACCATTCAGGGAGGCATACAATGAGTCCCGAGACAAGCAGTGTTACTATGTCATTCGCTTTCCTCCGCCATCAATGTCTTTGGTGCGCCTTGTTCGTTGCAGGGATCTCCTTGGTTCTCTATTGGCACCATCCACCCATGACTGAACCTCGCCATCGCCACATCCTAGATTCTCCTGTCTCAAAAAGCCTTGACCGAATTATCAACGGTATTACTATTCATGGAGGTATGGTCCTGGACTCACATTTATTCACTATGCTCGGTAGAACAGCGGACTTCGTTATTTTCTGGCTAACAGAAATTTCTTGCTTAGCCTGCTTGCTATGTCGGATTACTATTGCTAGATACCATTTACCAATACGAGCTGGCCAACTGCTTTATTGGCTAGCTCTTGCCTTGTTGTACCATCAACGATCTCATCCATCTATTCGGCCATGCCTCAGTGATTTGTTTACTGACCATGTGTTTCTCTCGCCAGTGCCTGAGACTTTCTATCCACCTCTATTTCCATCTGGATTGATCTGCATCTATCCGAGACTCGGTATATCTGGTAAATGAAAACACCATCTCGTATGGCAATACCCACGTCATGAAACGACTTCCCGATAAGGTGGGGAATGGCCCCGAAACACCTTCCAGATGAGGCTGGACGTCTCGCCTAACAGTCATTCTGAACCTGGCAATACGAATCCACTTCGATCTTTCTGGACAGCGTTGGCTCAACTCCTACTGGATCTCGGAATAGCGGGTACGTAGTCATTCAAGTGGATCTGTGCAATCTATCGTTGGAAAAAATCCGGTTCCAGATCGTCAATCTTCGGGTCCCCGGGACAGACCTTGACATAAACCCAATGCCGACCATTATTCGCATGCGCATTCATATGCTGAGCTATAGCATTGAATTATAGATCACCAGACTTGAAAATGGGGTTTTAAGGCCTGCATCGGGTCTTGCCAGCTGTCTATACGGGATACGTGCGGGGTGATCGGCACTAGCCATTGGGGCTTGGTCTTACTCACACCGACATTGTAGTAAATTGTCTCGTAAATAGGCAATCACAATCTGACGCTGAGGGCTTACATAGATCTCTGTCTCGAAATTGAGTCCAGATCGGTCCCGAACGTAGCTTGTAGAACCTATTGATTAGCTGAGTCTCATCAAGAACTGATGTAATCCTGCAGGCGACCAACGAATAGGAAGCCAGGATAGAAATAGAACCGCCCACATTGTCACAGTAAGGTAAAGCTTATTCAGCGATTTCGGCAGGGAAACTATCAGTAAGGGAAGATGCCAGTGTACACATGACGTTCCATTTACCGGGGGCCCCGAACCCCCGCTCCTAGTCACTGTTGTGCTTACAATGTATTCTTTTGTCCCGTGAACACATCATGTGCCAGAATATCAAAGAAGGCATTGTAGCACCAGAAACGGGCGCAGTGTGTGAGACATGCCTAAGATTCAAAGTACTTACAGTCCTGTAGTCAGATCATGGCATGTTGGCTACGTAGAGCCCCGCATTCTACCCAATCATAACATCACCGCCAAGCTGGACCCTTAGGAGGCGAATATCTATGTTTCACCGCGCCTTCCAGTGAAGTACTTAAAGCGTTGTTTTTCCTGGTATTCTGACTTTGTTATCCATCTACACACATCTACACAAGTCTAGCTTTATCAATACACCACACCCTCCACTACACACTCGAAGTCGTCTCTCTTCCAACAAAATGCATTTCACCACTCTTGTTGCCTCTGTTACTGCTCTCGCGATGAGCGTCTCTGCTGTTCCCTCTCCGGCTACTCCGGCAAATACTCGCTATGTTCAACTTCGCCTTTATGGTGAACCTGGATGCTCAGCACAGAATCTTGGGGAACTCGGTGTTTACGGCGACTATGTGAATAGCTGTCAAAGCTTTGGTGATAATGAGGTTGAGTCTGTGAGCTTTGAGTATGCTATCAATAACTGCACTGGTATGTTTCTTCACCCTGTTACTGGCTTTTATCATAATGCTGATTCAAAACAGTGTCTGTTTACACTGGTGATTCTTGCGATGCTGGTGGACAGGCTGTTGCGCTGAACACCTGTCTAAGTGGAGACGAAGAGTTCCACAGCTACGAGGTTTTTTGCAGTTCTCTTTGAGGGATCATACAAAGCTGAGGCATTTCCCCCTTAATTTGCATCGTGATTGACTTTGGAGGATTGGAAGACATTGATGTTAATATGGGTTACGATCATGTGTCATACGAATTGAGAATACATAATAGAATGCATATGAAATTACGAGCGTTATTCTGTGCCGGCAGAGTCCAACAAATATCGATACATTAAGTTTCAAGGTTGTAACCTTTCGCCTGATTTAGAACCCAGTGATATAACGATGCTCAGTCGTCTCCTCCAAGACCTCCAACATCATCCCAACCTCAATAGCACCCTCATTCCTCGGTGCACTCAGCATTCCGAAACAAGGCTTGTACTTAATTCCTTCATCGACCCGGCGGTACGAGACAAGAGTATCCCACGGTTGCTTTTTATGCTTATTCGCTGATTCAGGATCCACATTCGGGACCTGACATCTCGCGCAACGCGCCACGATATCAAGAACCAGGGGGGCCTGCGTTACCTTCTTGTCGGAATTAGGGCCATTTCCAGCTCTGATCCGAACCAGTTTCCAGGAATCTTCGCTCCACGCTGTTTCTCCCCGGACAACGATATTCGGTCGGAACCGTTCGACGGTAATGGGATCCACGCCCTTGAGAGTGAGACGCGTGTTCAATTCAGCGAGAGAGGCCTCTGATGCGATGAGGATGGGGAAGACATCGGGGAAGCCGGTTGTCTGTACACGGCCCAGTAGTTTGGGCGCGCCGTTGCCTTTCAGAACGCGGGGTGTTGGGCCTTTATAAACTAGTGCAACTGGGCGGCCCATGAATGCTGAGAAGGGAGCATTGATCTCGTCATTGTAGATATAGCCATCTGTGTCATTGTCCCAGATTTTGACGGGGGCAATGGTAGTGTGTTTCTGTAGCCATTCTTGGGTGGGGTGGGCTGGAATGCGGATTGTTTTGGTAGTATCAGAAGCTGTATCAGGTTGATGCGTCGATGCTGGAGTTGATGAAGCTGAACTTGGAATTGTCACGACTAAATTCTCGCCATCTGCGCTGAGCCCTGTGCCGATGCGGGTCATGTTTGGGATTTGGCGGATGGTCAGGAATTCGTTTGTTGAGGCGTCGACGAGCATCCAGCGCCGGTCGAGATCAAGGCCGTGCTCTTTGAGGGTAGTTTGATGCACCTCAAAGCCCCGACAGGACTTGATTGGATACATACGCAGCGATATAATCTCACTGGATTGCTTGGGACGCCTACTCCAGAGGCGTAGGTGCGGCAGCAAACTTGCTGACGGTGATGACTTATGGGTCCATCTCTTCAGCTGGGGAAAGAGTAGAACTGGAAGTAAAAGTACGAGTCCTAGGATAAGGACAGATGTTGCAGGTATTGTCTCCATCATAATATTCATGGTTAAATTCTTGACCTAAACACAAGGTCGAGTCTTAAATGCTGTGAAGACTCATAGTTAAAGATAGGGTTCTAGTTCTGTCGGAATTGATAAGCCCTTTTCTGCCGCGTTGTGCCGCCTGCGATTTCAGCTCAATATGACGACATGTTCATATCCCAAGAGCGTGAGGTTGATTGAGTGACCAGCTCAAGGAAGCCACACATGGGCCAATCCCGAAAATCTTCGTGGTCTTATATATTTCAGCTCAAGTTCCATAAATCTATCTTACCATCTCTGAGTGTGGGTGTTAGATGTTCATGGTTCCCCATATTGTCTAATAGACTTTGGTCAGCATTTCCTTCTAGGGACATGCTTGATGGCATGTGAAAGTAAGAGCGTGCGGCCTTGGATATTGGAGTCACCGATTAAGTATTGTCTTTTCATATCGGTATAAGAAGACAAAAAGAAAAAAGGGTTGAAGACTCGGTGTGATGGGGCAAGGGGGAGTAGTAATGCCAAGTCATCGAACCCTTGCTCGTGCATGCAATAGCCACATCTCGGGGGTCCGAGTGTCCATTGTCTTCCAAGCTTTACCAGTAGCTCTGGTTTCGGTGATTTCTCATGCTTCTAATTTGTGATGAGAAGTGTTTTTGTTCTGAGCTATGACTACGTCAATATATGTCTTCTCTCTAAGAAATGGAAATTCATTTGATCCAGGTGCATGAGCATATATGATGTTGAATATCATTACATTAAACTCGAGGATATATCAATAACAAGAAAAGCCAGATATAAACACCATGCGTGAAAATGCGAATACCTAGGTAAGTAACAGCAGGTATGCAGTCCTTCTCATGCACAATGCTTCTCATCGATCCAACAAGTCACCATAGCCTTAATCAAAGCCAAGGTAATTTCTCGCCCACGCTCGACGTCAGCATCCTCCGCTGCACCGGGGACATGCAAAAACAAGACATTGCGGTCTTGGCCCTGCTGCGTAGCCAGGGCCATGCTAGTATAGAAAATAAAGTCACAGAGATAATGACCAGCATCATGGGAAATCCGGAGATCCAGACCCGCCGACGCATTGGCCTTCCACGTCTCTAAGAAGTGACCTTCTGGTGGGTAGGGGCCACTCTTGGGTCCCTTGTGGGACCGTTGGTCTTTCTGTTCTTTAGTGGCAACGAACGCCTTCCCTGGACAGAGTATCGGTGGAAGTCCTAGCTCCTTCCACCTCTTCTCTCCGTCCTCATAGCCTGAGCGGCCATCGATATCAGTGATATTGTAGTCATCCCGGTGGGCCAAATGCTCCACCGAGTAATACAATCTTGGCGAGGCGATACCTATATGAATCACTAGGTCTGGTCGACGGCCCTGATTGGCTGTTGCGAAATCGTTTAAGATTACGGGTAAAGATTCACGAACAGACGAATAGGCAACAGGGATCGGGTCCGGGTGGACATGCAGAATGATACGGCGGTCCGTGGGGCCTGGGCCTGGGAAGGTAAAAGAGCCAGGAAGCGATTTGGCGATCAGGGAGGAAGCATTGACAAGGTTGGTTTTGAAGGGCTAGTTACACAGTGAGGTCTTAGATCGGACTCGGAAACGCTTTGGATCCGGGCGCAGATCACTTACGCCAAAGCCCGTTATCAGTACGGAGATGTCGGGTGCGGTTGCAAGCGAAGGTTCAGTGGAGTGGTTAGATGCGGGGCCATAGTCACCCATGATGAGAAGTCAGAAGTTTCAGGGTCAGAGTTATATAAAAGAGGCAAATGAAGTTGGAGAGATCAGAGGAAAGTGAAATGCGGGGGTTGATTATGTATACATTCTTGCCATCTCTCACCGCTGATTGGCCTCTTCTATTGCTCCTTAACTTCATAATTCATTACTATACCGATAATACACTATATGGTTACAGCTTGTCCTCATGTTCCACAGGCGTGAAAACTTTTCGATTCTAATTCATCCATGTTGATTGGCCTCGAGTCATCCAAGCACGGATCCAAACTTGACGCGACGTATCCTCCAACTACCCTTTCGGGCAAGGATCGGTTCTCGTTTTCGTATTTCCTTACCCTCGACTAAAAAGCAATCATGATGCTGCCTCTCGGAGTGGTCAAGCCCCTGAGCTCTGCAAAACTCTAAGCTTTCCCCTGACTCTCGGCCCAAGCCATATCCGAGTGACTGGGGTAGGACTCCACTTCGGAATGTTTGGGTGGAACCTGAGCATTCTACAAATGACTCCGTCTAACTGGCGGAGCCTCGAAGAAGGTTTGCCTTGGTTTGTTTTATAAACTCTTCAGGCCCAGAAGTTGCAGGTTTTTGACCGGCATCATTGCTTTTTTCATCCCCCCCCCTACCCTCATCGAAGCTATGGCGCTTGTGACCGAGTTATTGAGCACTCCTTATATTGTTCAGAGTATCTGTATTGCGCTCCTGGTGGTGTTTATTTCCAGTGTATGGGATGATGTCTCTGATGAGATTCCCTATGCTCGATTTCCTCTGGTTGGGAAAAGCTGGTGGGATCTTTCCAACAAGAAGGCCAAGTCTAGATTCAGTCAATCAGCGCGGGCTTTGATTGCGGAGGGCTTTACCAAGGTAGGAAGATTCTCGTGCTCCGAATCCAGAATGCTGATCAAGAGAAGGGCCGCGATATATTCCAGGTCATGGCTCCAACCAGGCCATTGATTGTCTTGCATCCAAAGTATATCGATGAAATCAAGAGTCATCCCCACCTAGACTTTGATGGTGCTACTCAAAAAGTAAGAGTAGCCTTCACAACTCTGGAGTCTTGAAGACTAATAAAAATTCAGCACTTCTTCTCGGGTCGTATCGCCGGCTTCGAACCCTTCCATGCGAATGGAGCATCTAGGGTCCTCTTGGATTCGGTGCGAATCAAGCTAACTCAAGCCCTTGGTATGTGAGTCCAACCCCTAGCGAGGACTGCTCTAATCGGCTTACAGGTGGCCTGACAATACCGCTCTCCAAAGAGACTGCTGTGACTGTGAAAGACGCTTTTCCCCCATCGGATGGTATGGCATGATGCGAAAGTACTACTAGACGTTCAGTGCTGACTACGTTTTCCAATCCAGGATGGAAGCCGTACAACTTTTCCCGCAAAGTGCCTTATATGGTAGCCCGTATCTCCACATTGGCTTTCCTCGGTCAGAAAGCCTGCCGCAATGAGGACTGGATCAACGTCGCCGTTCATTACACGATCGACTCCTTCAACGGGGCCCGCGAGCTACGGCTGTGGCCGTCCATCTTACGACCGGTAGTGCACTACTTCCTACCATCCATCCAAAAGGTTCGCTACCATCTTGGTGTAGCCCGGGCCATTGTGAAACAAGAGATTGAGGAGCGCAACATGATCCGCGATAGCGGATTGCCACCGGATGATCCACCTCAGGCCCAGGTCGATGCCCTCGACTGGTTTGAGGAACTATCTAAGGCATACAACATGCCTTTTGATATGACACGTGGGCAAGTTGCGCTGTCCTTGGCTGCTATCCATACGACCTCGAATCTTCTCACAAACATCATGTACGACCTCGCAGCGTACCCGGAATACCTCCTGCCTCTCCGCGACGAGATTATTGCCGTCATCGCTGAGGATGGTGAGCTCAAGAAGACTAGTTTGTTGAAACTGAAGTTGATGGACAGTGTGATGAAGGAGTCGCAGCGCACACACCCAATTAGTATGAGTAAGTCGTGTATATTTCAATTACTCAGAATTCAGTTAACGTAATACCTTGCAGCGTCCCTAAATCGCCTGGCCCTGAAAGCAGTCCCTCTATCAGACGGTACAATCATCCCTAAAGGTGCCATGATTGCTGTCTCCGCCCACATCAACCAAGACGAAACCATCTATCCGAGCCCCGAGAAATATGACGGCTACCGCTTTCTCAAGAAGCGCCAAGAACCAGGTCACGAGCACAAGCACCAATTCGTGACAACTACCCGTGAAAGCTATGGCTTCGGTCACGGTATCCACGCTTGTCCGGGCCGCTTTTTTGCGGCTAACGAGTCCAAGATCTTGCTAATTCATTTATTGCTTAAGTATGACTGGAAATTGAAAGATGAAAGCGGGCGGCCGAAGAGCTTTGAGATGGGCAGCGAGATTGTTACTGATCCGACTGTCGAGTTGCTTGTCCGATCTAGGGACCCCGGCCTTGATCTTTCTGCCCTTGGAGAGGTATCTGCATAGCATTTCGGTACTCTTTATATTTCGAGACTTGCTTCCAAGGCTTTTTTGCATTTCTTGCTAGTTTGATCTTTGCGAAGCAGCAATTGTATAGCCTCGAGACTCTGGTATCTCATTCGGTCGTCTGAACTGAAACAATGGTCTTAGTAGATCATTCTATTCTAGGGTATCAATTTCAACAAGCCTTGATGATCATGACTCCTTCTCCTGGAATACATGCAAAATTGATTTAATGGATAATGGCCAGGTCTCGAGTGTCGTAGTATAAAGTTTCCAATGTCGATCATGCCCAGAACGTATCCGTATTCGTCGTATTTGCCTTGCCCTACTGTAGCTCTAGTCAAACTAGTGGACCCACTGCCCCTCATATACAGCATCCCCATCCCGACGACCATGCACTGGCTAGCACCTTTTATCCCCAAGAAAGGTGGGTTCGCGTACACATATTTAGCAACAATGGCGATCTTTCGTTTGTTAAATCTAGAATATCACTACGCACACCAGAATTCCGGCCGTGCTTGAGCAGTAAACAACAATTGACAAGTCAGTTACTGTCTTTAGGCGAGGTAGCTAATGCCTTTTTACCTTCTGTGGCTAGATGTTGTGTTTTGTTTGAATAATTAATTGACTTTGTCCTTATCCATCACTCTTCAGTTTACAAGGCTTTTATCGGTAACATATCGGTGAATATCTCCCATTGTTTCTAACTTGCAGTTGCTCTTCGCGTTGCAGGCTCCACTGCGAGGTAGATTCAGAGGTGCCAACGCAGCCCGCAAGTTCCTATTTTAGGTTCAAATGGTAACGACTACTCATTCTGGACCGGAGGTCCCCCTGGAAAATGGAGGCTCCAGATTCCATACATGACAAGGTTGTGACAGTGGCCCTCCTAAATACAGAAAGGCAATATTCATGCATTTCAGGCTATCATGTATTACCACAAGTGTTCTAAAATTTACGCTCCCTTCAAGGACAAAATTTCACATGTTTTGTATCAATGCCTGCTGGCATTATCTGCTCTACCTATTAGCGTTGTATGGGTTAAACGGAAGTACAGTTTCCTCTAGTCAAACGTACACTACCTACTCGACCTGAAGTCTACTTCCATATCTTCTACTCGACAAAATATCGAATCCATCAGCTAGTCGTGTGGTCACAAACCAAATTAAAGCCTCAAAAAAGCGATTCAGCTGAGATATATATTCGGTCACGTAGGTATTGTATGCATTGTATTTCAACATTTACGTATGGCCAGGACCCGGAGATGTATGCAGAGCGCACCTTACGGATAGGGCTTACTTCCATGTTGTTTTACATAGAGGAGGTCGACTCAATTTTACCCTTCAGGTTATGTACCTGCCAAACACTGTCAATATGAATCAAAGGTGCTAAAAGATTTCCTTCGAGTCCAAGTGAATGGACAGTTAGATCAAAGCAACTTTCGTCTTTCGATGCTGCGCAATTATTGAAATGGGTGATCTTCCCTAGTGGTATCTACATTTATGCCTCAAAGGCATTGGAGGACATTCAATGTCAAGCTGGACGGGTTGATCATAGGCTGTAAAGTGTGTGACATCGGGTGCACAATGCTGCAAACGTAAGTTTCCACGTTCGGCAACCTGGCGAGATTGATAGCCCATTTTCCTAAGCTCTATTTTCTAAACTAAATATGTCAAGGCACTGGAAGATGGGTTGGGCACTGCAGTCGAGACTGAACATATTCTCGAGACCACGGCTTGTCGGCAGGCTTAGCAAGAAGCTCGATGACATGTACGATTATCAAGATGAGCAAAAGTGCTTGTCTGTTTGTTTAGGTGCGAGGGAAAGCTTAAATTCCCCTCGTGGGAATTTCTGCCAGCCGATGCGGCATTTCATGTTGGAATATTCAATAGTCATATCATTTTATGCCCATATTTTAGGCACCAAATCTACAATTAACTCCATATAGTTCCCAAGCAGACATAAATTTTAATCAGACGAGAGACTCAGTTCTTGAGCTGCTTGCTCGCCGAAACACACCAGTTGTTCCATTCCGTGAAGAACGAAGGCTGAACATGGCACTTAGTGCTGCAAAGCTGAGCCTTACGTGTCTCGCCATACACATCGACAACGCCAGCAATATCAGCCTTGTCATGCGCAACGAGGACCTTCACAACAAGCAAACTAGCCTGGCTAGCGGCAGCGGCGTGGGTCTGAGGTCCACTGTGTGCTGCCTCCTTGTGGATAGACCGCAGCAGTTCCCAAACAGGCTCAGTGTCACCATCGATCTTTGGGACGGCAGATCCCTTGCATAGCTTGGTGTACTCACGGAGCACGCTGTTGGCCTTGCTGGCGATCTGCTTCACGGAAGAGCGGCGCGAGAGACGGAGGAGAGGGAGGAGGAGATCCAGAGCCAGGACGCGAGAGTGGCACTTCTTGACGAAGATCTCGATGAGATCGAGAACACGGTTCTTGAAGTTCACCATGTTCTCGCGTGCGCCCTTCTTATCTTTTTGCTGGGATGTGACTTGGCGGCGAGCGCGGAAGACATTGGCCAGTTGCTCGTCGACGGCGTCCATTTCGTCATCATTCATGTCGGCATCAGAGTCAGAGTCGGATGCGTTTCCGTCTTTGTCTGCGAGATGGGTACCAAGTGCGGCGGCAAGCTTGGCTTCAAAGTCGGCGACTTCAGCGGCATCTTCCTCGTCGACATCTGAGGGTTCTTCATCGTCTGACTCGGAGTCAGAGTCATCGCCTGCCTCTACAACTTCGACGTCGCTGTCGACATCCATCTTGTCTTCGTCTCCCTCTGAAATTTCTTCGACATCGTCATCCTCTGACTCCTCCTCACCTTCGTCTTGGTCTTCAAACATTTCCTGCTGTCCGGCAAGACTCTCCTTTGCCTCAAGGATGGAAATCAACGACTCCAGGCCGTTCTCGGAAATCTGATCAGCAAAGGCACCGAAGACCTGCTCACTCATGCGACGGAAAAGCTGTGACTGCTTTGAAGCAAAGCTGAGGAGGATCTCAACAAGGGCATCTGACGCGTCGGAGGCGTCCTCCGAGTCCTCGTCATCCATGATCTTGGAATAGCAAAACTCGAGCTCGTCGAGCATCGACACGGCATCAGGGTCACCATTGTAGACTTGCAAGACTGTCATGGAGTAGAGGAGCTTGAAGGCGGAAATTCCGGATGTGTCACCCTTCTGTTCCTTGGTAGAGAGCTTCTTCAATGACTTGAAAGCAGTCTTCACTGACTCCTGAATCTTATCATCGATGTTAATGATGAATTTGCCATATTCTTCGGACTTGGCGGCATCACGAATTTGCTTCACGACTGCGTAAGGAATTGTCGAGGCATATGTCTGCGATGTAAGGAGACTGTTCAATGAAGAATTGATACGGTTGCGCAGCATCTCCTGAGTAGCCTGGGAGAGCGCAGGTTGGGGAGCGGAGGAGGCGTTGCTGGTGTTCGGGAAGTATGCAAAGCGCACAAGAATGGACAGAATCTGCTCGAGAGTGGACTGGAAGTCATCTTCAGAGTCGTCACTGTTGCCAGTGGCAGCTTTGCCGCGCACCACTGAGAGGAGGAGACCAGCGATGAATTGGCGGTTTGAAGCCGCAAGCTTCTCGTCGCTTGCTTCAGGGCGGTTGAGGAGCTTTTCGAACAGGGGAATGATATCCTCCAAGGCCTCGCGGTTGGCATCTGCCACGATCTTCTCGATGGTCTTTGTCTTGGTGGCCTGGTCAAAATTGACTGTGCCACTGCTACCCATGAGACCACAAACAGCTGCAGATGCAAACCCGGGCTCCTTTGACACGCGGGTTTGAATTGCCTTAGCGGCCTTGACGGCCATGCGGTGCAAGTAGCGATCCTCAACGGCAAGTTGATTTGTCAAGCAGCGAACCAAGTTCTTGGTGAAAATGTGAGATGCCTGCTCAGGCGAACCCTCGTTGAGAACCTTGGTGAACAGGAGGAAGCCCCAGTACTTGCGTTCATCGGATGAAGCAGAGGCGAACAAGCCATTGTCCACAACTTCGGTCCAGAAATCACTGAATGACAAGCGAGAGGATTTCGATTTTGACTTGTCGCTCTCGCCAGTTCGGGAAATGACGGCATCCCAGGCAAAGTGAAGCTTGGAGTTCCAGACACCAGAGTTTTTGGCTTTGCTCTCGCCCTGAGCTTCCTCCGCAGAAGACTCTTTCATGATCTTCGACAGACTATTGCGCTCCTTTGTGTCCAGCGGGTCATCGTGCTTCCAAACCTTGCTGGGATAGTTGACCTTGGGGAACATGTCTTTGGCAGCCAGCCAGACCGCAACACCCTCGGGCGATCGAGCCACCTCGTGAGTGCACAGGCCTTCCAAAATAGCCTCAACGAACTTGGCATCCATATAGCGAGCAGACAGGTCGTACACACAGCGGTAGAGAATCCAACCGCATTCCTCTCGAATCCATGGCTTGGTCTGGGCAAGGTCGAAGATCAGGATGAGGACCTTGGTCCAGTACTCGAAGGGAATGCCGGGTTGAAAAAGAACAGTAGATTTAATAATCGCCTCGGCACCGAATAGACGTCCAAAATGGTGGTCGCGTTGTTCCTGCATTGGTGATCTCCATTAGCACCAAGCTAATCATAATATGAGGATTGCTCTGAGGCTAACTCACCTGTCCTGTCTCGCCACCACTTGCGTGGGTTTGCACTTGCCAAAGTTGAAGGGCATCCGACAGTTTAAATTCCGCAGAGTCGCGCGGAGTAGAATAGACCTGAGTGAGGACCTCGGTCAACGCAATGGAGAATCCAATTCGAGCTGCTTTGCGACTACTGCAAAGACCGCGGAAGAGTCTCTGCAGCACCTTCTTAATCTGTTCATCGGTAGGGTTCTGGTCGGGTGTGAATTGCGATACAAGGCTTTGGGCAGCCTTCAGCCGGATCTCGTCTTTCTCGCTGGCCAGATCTTCATAGATCTCCACGAGCTTCACGTCGATGTTGTAGCCTTCGCGACGACGCTTCTTCGGGCCGCCGAAGTGTGGCGGCATTGTTGCGGGATTGATTGATTTCAAGAATGTTTTGCGGTGGTAATCAAGGTCGCAGCTCTCGGGATGGAGCTATTCGCGAGGTTGGATCAAGTGAACATTGCTCGCCGCGGCGCAGAAAATTCGGGGAGGCTGTTGCCCCTTGTGGACTAGCGCGATGCGATAAGCTGATAAGGCTATAATTTGTACAGAGATGAAATTTAGTATAATTTTGAGTTGGAAAAAGCGTCTTTACATGCTAAAATGATAACAGCTGTAGTCATTAGTATCTAAGTATGAGCAATTGGTGAAAAGTGTGGTGTTGCTTAGGTAGTTGTCTCCCACTTGGGCAAGTAGCCCTTCACCTGCAATTCTATGGAACGCTGCGGGACTTAGTGTTGCAAAAATATATAGTGACCACACCCCGCAACTTTATTATTCGCACAATAATTTTTAGGACGAGGCAACACTGGGACATCAATAATCAAAAGCTATTATCAAAATAGCACAATTAAGTAGCCAAATGACTGGAGTCAATTCAATCTAACGCTCAACAATCATTCAATCCACACCATAGAGCCATTCCGATATCTGACAGTGGAACGTGCCAGGCCAGTGCGACAAGTTAGAGACCCATGAACGAGACGGCTCAGTCAGACTGCAGATAGATAGTTTGAACATCTCTTATTAAGAAAGACATGAATTGGTTTGCAGTTGATCACCACTGGCTCCCCTAACACGAAACCTACTGTAGTCAGGGCTGTAGCTGTGAGAACAATAAAACTCGAACAAGGCTAGCTGAAAGATTGATGGGTCTTACAAGACAGCAATGGTGGCCCGTTCGATGTTTCGAGTACGAAAAATTGATCCATGGATGCTCTGAACACGGTTTCCCGGACAGCGACGATTTTCCATCAGTTCCCCACAGCGTACCAATCTCGCAAACTCCACGTAGCACAAAAATCAAAATTAACAAACTTTTTCGATACAATAGTCGTTTCCGAGTTTGCTACCCAAATGCTTTGCAATCGGCCGATTCCTTCGACCCCAAAATCCGTTGTCAGGGTAGCTACATTGGCTATCGTTTTGGCGTGGAGCACGAATGGTCCAGACGCCCGATATTAAGGGGGAAACGGTACGATGTTTGCATGGCCCCCAATAATATGATCTGTTGCCCACTCAGCGGAGTCGTAAACGTACTTTTAAACGCAAAAGGCAACGATGGATCCATGCATTCATTGCATTGGAACTTTGTTGGGTATCCGGAGTACTCCCGTAAGTATGCAGTGAAGTCGATATATATTGTGAAGTGTAGAAATCCACCGACGAAACCCCAGCAACGGGTTTATATATCTCTGCTTCGCTCAGGGGGAAAAAGTGTTAAAGAAGCAAACAATGTAAAGCAATTGCAAATCATTGAGAAAATAACCTTATACTGCAGCGCCGTGGCACAAGACACGTAGAGTGTGACACGACGGTCCGCGGTTCGCCATGCGTTTCCGCGCGGATGACAGGTACCGGAGATGATACATCTCACCCGCTGCACTGAACGCCGCGTGGATGGCACTATGGACTAGGCTTTGGCAGCGGCAGACCAAAATGAGGCATTGAGAGTGAAGATCAGCATTGCTTTTTGGTGCTACGTTCGATAGAGTACGGAGTTCATAGGCCCAAAATAAGGTGATGATGGATCAATTTCAACACGTCAGTTGTGACGCTATACGATGTTTAATAGTGATGCGATTAGTGAGAATTGTGGATTTTGTGGTCTGTCTGATCTGTCTGCAAACCGGGGAAATGTTTCCTTAAACTGTTAGTTGTCTAAAATCTGACCTCAGAGTGAGGCGCCGGTCGCTACTAGGCTAGGTCTCCCGTGCCACGATCGGGGCTGTGCGCTACCGGTGGAGTGCGACCAGCGCTGGATAGGGTGTAGGGTAGTCGTTAGACTGGCGATAGCACCACGATCAGGGGTAAATTAGTATGGGAAAGTGACAGGCACGAAGGCCAGGTGGGTTAGGTCGCATGGGTGGTGGCAGCCGGGACATTCAATAGCGCCGCAGATCGGGGACGCCGCGCTGGAGAATTTATTGACAAATCCCCGGGGCAAGTCTGGAGCCTGAGGTGATGACATGCTTGACAATTGGATGTATTAGTATTTCGAGTAACGAAGAATACCAAAATAGAATACAGGGATTATCACGATGAGAGATCAAAATAATGGAAATCAAGATCTGGATCTCGAATTTGTTGTTCTGATGTCAGTGATTGGTGATAGTCACGGGATGCCGCATGCGGTTCGCGTTCAAGGTTTCCTTTTTGTTTACTTTTTAACGCGAGATGGGCACAACATCTGACATCATGATAAGGCAGATTGAGGGGAAAATGAAAGGCCCAGACACTTGGGATGTTCCACGATGTGACGACCCCGCAGCTGCGACAGGGCACATCGGCTGGAGACTCGACACGACTGGCCCATTTCACATGGCGCTGTGACGCAGATGACGGGTCACATCATCGTGGATTTCCCCCGAACCCCACCTGGGCTTGGAATACTGCAGCCGTGGCGCAGCCCTGCAAGATACAGACCGGACTGACCGACAGGATACCCCGGTTCAAAGTTCCCAAGAGACGAGATAGGGAATAGTCAGCTTACCTGGTGCAGCCACTTTTCTCGTATGATTGGAGCACTCTCATGCGCGGGTGCATTAGGCGAGGCTATCATTGCAACTTGATGGTCAATTCGCGACGCGTCTGGAAAGTCAATTTTTTCAAAACAAACGTACACTCCAATCAACAACGCACGTCATGATGGGTGTTCAACAGGATAGAGCACAAGTAAATGGTCTAGATCCGGATGATAAAGTCTGAAATGAGAATGAAGCCGAAATGATGCGAGTGTGACGTAGGCACACGGACCAATATGGGGTCCTGTAGCTTGAGGCAGTTGAAATCTTCCCGACGCTACTCCGAGAACCCGAGGGCGTGCGAGGCCACACCGCATTGTTATAGTGGCTGCCACGGGGTGTATGTATCAGACAATGGGACAGAGCAATTGCAGGTTGATGGATCAACCGTCATGCAGGCTCATGTGGCTCGACCCAAAGAGCTCACGTATCAGAAGCAACCCGGTGTTTCACGAAAGAGGGGTCATTGAGTTCCCAGAATAGCAAGTCGTGGGGTGCAGGATTTGGCTCAATGCATCAAACCCACTCTGACTGGACGAATGTAGCCGACTCCATCGACTAGCAGTTTCAGCACGACGAAGAGCCGCTTTGCAGCGTGGTGGCAAATTAAATTGATCAATTGGACCTGCTGATTTGCTTTTAGCGTGTCCCACACGTCTGATATCCTGCATCGGTTATCCGGAGACTACCATGAGACCCAGAAATGGAGTCGGTTTGCCGCCAAATGTGATCAATTGTGCCTCAGCACCAGTCGATCGGCTCATTATTGACGCTGAAAAAAGATTAGCGGGCAATTTATTAGCAACAAGCGCCGGTGACGTGATCTCATCAATCGGCCCCCAGTGTTTTGCGGTAATTCCGATAGTGTTATGGAGCTTGTAGTTCTGTATTCGTCAGCCCCACGGTCGGAGCCGACGATTTCTGATATCGTTGCGGAAAATCCATTTTTCGGGGTTTGAAGAGCGACCAGACATTCAGCAGGACGGGATAAAGGTTCCTAAAACCAATGGCCCAAGTATAGCAATTAATACCAGAAACATCCTACGAAGGGGCTCAAGGGATGCGCGACATTGAAAGATCTCCTCGCGGATCCTTGATCAACTGGAATGCAAGTAAGGGCAGCGTCATGGACTATGGGATTATGATTGAATTCCATGGACTTGAGATAACCTTCCATTCCTTGCTCAACCATATCTGTCCAGCAGGTGCAGAAAGTAGAGAAACTGGGGCATGATGGTGGGGTAGCTAGCTTGCTCCGATCGCGTTCTTCCGCCCAACGGGGTAATGATCATGCAGGGACGAACTCTTTTGCTCGATGATGCGCCATCACTGAAATCACACCAATCACCACCTCGGTTAGGATCTCCGATCCCAGGCACACATGCTCTGGGGATCATTTCCCTCTTCCCTTTTCGTCTGAACCTTTCATCTCCTCATCTTAATCTCTTATCGGCCCTAAACCCTCCTTAGTGTCCTCACTTCGGGAATGATCGTCCCCAAGTTACAACGCGCCATTCATGAGGTTCAGGGAATCAGCTGGATGTTCCTATTTGGTCATGCCGAATGGAGTCCGAGCTCTCACGAGTGCCCTTTGAAAGATCTGAGCTGGGTAATGTAGAATGACATCAGAGACAAGGCCATTCAAGCCGTTTCTCGATCCTTTATTGCATTGAATCCATTGCATTGGGTATCCAGTTCATGCTTGTCCTTGCATGGGCGATCCTGGGATCACTTGCATCAAGCCCTCGTTTGGCGTTTGTAGTGAAGCTCTATTTTCCGAACCAGTGGAAAGCGCTAAATTGAATTAGTGGAGCCCTGATTCCTTAGGCTCGATCTCGCTCCGTTTTTCAGCTCAGGTTTGCAACGGCACACACGGGATGTTTTATGAGACGAAAGAAAAACTCTTTTCCACTCCATAGTGGAGACCGAAGACCCATGGAAGACGCACCGAAACTATCCATTTGTGAGGTATAAGCCCCGATGGTACCTGAAAATTTTTCTATACAGGGTGGGCACCAGAGGAAATAACCCTAAAACCGTTTTTCAATTCATGGAACCGAGTTTGTCCCCTCGCCTTAGTATATTGATTTACAGAGTTCCAGGGTTTTCCCCAGGTTCTTGTAGGCCAGGGGGAAGGGATCTGAGTCCGCAGTCAGAGCTGAGCCTAATAGGTAGCTAATAGCCCGAGACACATGGTGCCAAGAGGTTTTGGGTCATTTTGGGATTTTCCCCTGGTAACCGTGCCCAGAAAGGAATGAAGGCGGACACAGACAGTAAGGTCTCTGATAGGCGCTGGGTTGCTGAGCAGCCAGTAGTCCGGACGATGGGCGGCAAGGGAGCCCGGGCAACCAGACTGGGGCCAAACTTCCCCCTGGAGGGAAAGCATGGGAAAACAGCTGCACATCCATACTCGATTCAGCCTGCAGGTCGGAGGCAGATTTTACATTGCATACCAATAAAATTAAATCAAATAAATGAATGTTTAAAAAAATGACTATTCTATAGTTAATTTGGGGAAGCAGCACGACCAAGTCCCCACTTTTTCCTTTCCAATCACCGACTTGCACACAACCGGGTTACCGCCGCATTATTACGTATGGGGAGCCGGTATAATACATCGTTCACTGTACCGTACACTATCTGGAGATCCTCCCCACTTGCGTTGCCATTGCAACAGACCCATCCCTTCAGCTTCACGAGTTTCTTTCTTGAAGTCGCTTTGTTCCACCTTTTCTCTACTCTTCTCTCTTCATTTCTTACGACATTCCAATCCGACAACCCCTCCGACCGTCCCCCGGTACCTTTAGTGGCCTTCGTATCCCTCCGACGGGCTTCTAGTTCATAGTTGCTTCACCCAGTTAGATACATCTCACTCTGCATCGCCCCCTCAGCCCACGAGCTGTCCGCCCCTCTCCAATTGCAGCTTCCGCCCCCCCGATCTCCGCACTTTTCGGCCATGATTCTTTAAGTTCTCCACGCTAGCTTACGATCAGATCTTCGGCCGCCGGTGGATTTTGGGCTTGGGATCTGGGATTTTCTCTTCTGGTTCGCTGGGAATACGATATCGGTGGTGCTCGGTTCGGAAATTCTCCGATAGGTTTGCGATTGATACTGTCATCGCAAAGGACGATATACTGGGAAAGGAAAAGGAAAAGAAAGACGGCAATTAAAGTTGGCGTGTCTTTCGACATTTGAGGATCGTGTGTAGCAGGTTGGACTTTGGCCCAGTTACGTCCGGTTGTCGTCAAAATGGAACATTCGTCTCCGTTGGCCGCTATGCAGCCTTCACCTGCTCTCTTTGGGCGGTGCTTCAGATCTGAGGCTCCTACTTCGTACCCATTGTCAGGGTTTGGCAGTAACCCATTCAACTTCAAAGACATCTCAATGAAGAAGTCTGGTGCCGATTACTTCAATATGGGTCCTCTGCAGGGTTCTTCGCCCGCTGCCAGTTTGGCAGCTGACCTGTCCCAAAACTTTCACATTGATCAAAGGTTCGTTGGTTCCATGGATCGTTCGTTTACATGCGGGAAGAGCATCAAAGAAGACTGACTCTATATTTAGTCCGCAGTTGGTAACGCCCCGGCGGTCTTTGTTCTCGACCAATGCGTTGGGTATGGCCAATCGACGTGGTATGCAATCTTCAGTTCGGATGGATCTATAAAGTGGGAGTTGCTAAGACAGTGGAACAGATAATGTGTTGACTACGCCTCCCTTGCCCTCGTCGCCCGGTATCGATCCTATGGAAATGAGCCCGCTGCCGCACAAGGCGGCTTTCATCATGACCACCGAGTTCGAGGTCCACTCGCCTTCCCCATTGAATACTCCCATGGACTCTCCTATTACGTCGGCTGCTCCCAGCCCTTTGCAGGCCTCGCCTATGGAAGCTCCGACGTATGCTGCACCTGAGTAAGTTGTGGCAGTATACTTTGGCCGACGGTCAGTGCTAATAACTAATATAGAAGACGTCGCCCTCCCTTCCTTCGGCCTAGCCTGGCTAAAAGCAAAGCCGCTTCTTTCCAGCTTGGGATGAACCGATCTAGTCAGGAAACCAAAGCACCTGCATTCCGGTTTAGCACCCAGGGAGCCAAGACGTCTTTGAGCACTTCGACCTCGCTGGAGGATATGTTCGGTGACTCACCTCCCCAAGAAAGATCTGTCTCTCGTAACAGCTCTTCGAGCAACCTGGCTTTGCCCCGGCTTCGCCCATCATTCACCCACTCTCGCAGCAGTGGTTCGCCCGCTCCAAACTCTATTCGCAAACCCTCTCACCCCTTGATGCGCCCTCGCAAGCAATGTCGTCGGTCATTGAGCATGTTTGAGAACCCAGCGGATGTTATTGCCGATAAAGAGGCTAAGGTATCAACAAATGCACCCCTACAGTCCCTCCAGTCCATCAGTGACATAGAAGCCGCTCCTCAGCCCCAGCTTCCTCACTTCACACCTGAGGATCGGGCGGACGGCCTGCCTCGCATCGCCAAAAACACCCTCTTGGAACTTCTCGATGGCAAATTCCGTGGCCAATTCGACAATGTAATGATTGTCGATTGTCGCTTCGAATACGAGTATGATGGTGGCCACATTGATGGCGCCGTTAATTTCAATGATAAAGATCGCCTTGCTGGTGAGCTTTTTAATTCGCCCAAGTCCCGAACCGCTTTGATCCTTCATTGCGAGTATTCTGCCCACCGTGCGCCTATCATGGCCAAGTACATTCGTCACCATGACCGTGCCGTCAATGTTGACTCTTATCCCCATCTTACCTACCCGGATATGTACATCTTGGAAGGTGGATACAGCGCTTTCTATGCTGAGCACAGCGCCCTTTGCTACCCTCAAAACTACGTTGAGATGAACGCGAAGGAGCATGAGTTCGCGTGTGAGCGTGGCCTTGGCAAGGTCAAGCAGCGTTCTAAATTGAACCGCGCTCAGACTTTCGCCTTTGGCCAGCACTCCCCTCAGATGGAGGATAGCCCGACTGGTCGCTGCCGCTTCGATGAAGAGCGCACCAATCGACTGATGAGCTCTCCATTCTCCATGGCTGACAGTCCCGTCCCAAATCGTACTCCTGGACGTCGGATGCTGTCCTACTAAACAATTTCTCGTTTATTTGCTTTACGGCGCCCAACGGATACCATTGTTTATTGTTTCTCGGAGCGAGGTGTTTCCTTCGTGGCATTTTGCTTTTTTTCCTTCTTCCCTGGTGGCCACAAAAAGTTTTTGAACCACTTTTCATTTTCAGCATCGGCATAGCGCAATGCTCGACTCTGGCAGCCCTGGTTTGCGATACCGATTTTGAAGCTGCGCAGAGCGCACATCCCTTGACTTCGCCTTCTACCCGTCTTCGACAGCTTCCCCTTTGAATCTTCTCCAGCATCGCCACGATATCCTGCTGGTGATATCGTCCTTTCCTTTTTTCCGGCTCACTCTTGACATTCAGAGTCCTGCACGATTCAGCGATTTCCTTTTTCTACCATTTTCCTTGCTGTCACCGATATGATATCAGGACATCTGATCTTTCTCACCGCATGGTTGAGACACGCCACTTTTACCCATGAGCACTACCGACGACGCCTGGGCAACCCAATTTGATGACCCACCCTCAGGCGATGAAACCCTGAGACAACTTTTTCCTATGTCCTGTCTTACGACCAATCGAACCGACTTGAATTGCTTACGAAGCCCAAAGGGCCATGTCTTTCCGTCGGGACCTTTCCTTATGCTCTCTGATCGTCCACAGACGCTTCATCCAACTCGCCACTACTTTGGCATTTCCTTCTCTCCATCTAATCTCTTTTCACGAATACTGCCCTTTAATGCACTTTTCACCCTTCTTTGTACAGTTTTCAAACCAATCTCCTGGAACAGACCTCCATTCCCTTGAATTGCATATTCATTGCGATGCGACTTATTTTTGAGCGCTTTTTTGCATGCATTGCATTGTACCTTTGCCCCTTCTGCTAATATCGTCCCCCCCTTCCCCTTTGCCTGTCCATCTGTATTGGGGTTGTTTTGTGGGGGAATCCTGGGGTTTCATGTGCATTCATGAGTGGCTGTGAGCCAGCTGTACATATACGAATATGCCTGGCAGTGTTACAGGAAGGAACCTTTCCGAAGGTTGAATCCTGGTGGGATTTAATGGGTTAATTGTGGCCAAACGCCTTGAGGAGGCTGTTGAATATGTTGTCCCCTTTGTGAGAAATGAAACCATTCAAACAATGCTTCTCTTTCCTTGTAAAATTCCAGACTCCTAGTCTCCGCATACTTTAACGAGGTTGTCAAATTTGCGTGATCGGCAAACGGTGGAGGAGGCGGGTGCATGGTTAATGACGATTGGCGGTTTCAAGTATGCGGAGTTTCTGATAGGCAGATTATTGCGGGCCATGTTAACCCTTACTCCATTCCCCTCTCCGTGTTTCAAGAGTCTTTTCCCTCTTAACTTCAACTTCATCTTCAATC
This sequence comes from Penicillium pulvis, assembly GCF_028828015.1. NCBI lineage: Eukaryota > Fungi > Ascomycota > Eurotiomycetes > Eurotiales > Aspergillaceae > Penicillium > Penicillium pulvis. The sequence continues at coordinate 1,366,476 of NW_026643072.1, forward strand.
GCAAGACTGTCACTCGTTTTAAGTCTTGGGGGCCGGCACTTCAAAGTCTTTCATTTCCTGGGACTGTCAGCTTAGATCCCAGTTGCATACGAAACCTGTTGCCTGGGTCGCTCTTTTTAGCCCGCAACCCTCGAAGTCGTCGTCATCCCCCGGACCCTTTCCCCTTCCATTCGCCATTTTCGAATCCCTAACACAATTCCGTGAATACGTCTCCAGTCACTAGTTCCGACTGTGCGCGCCCCGCCTCGGATTTGCTTGGCAGTTGATTCAGGGTCTCAATTGCGCTCTATCGGATTTACTTGTTGCTGAGCTGGACTGCATCACGAACACAGCCGTCTTACCTGGCCTGATTATTACTTGAATTCTCGCTTACGCGCGTCGCATGGAAAAGACTTGGCGCTTTACAGTCAACTTGAATCTCCGAATGTGTTCACGCTGATTGCGGTGTATACATTATGCCTTCGCTTAAGATGGGCGCGGCCCATATGGCACTCTTTGCGCGCGACCTTGCCTCGACTGAAGCGACATTCACAAGTTGGGACAAGTGTATGGCCAAATCATACTGCAAGTAGGTCAATCAGAAGCAAGACACAGGCCGAGTGAGGAGTATGGTGACCATGTACTGATCTTTTCGCGATTTAGATGGCCTGTCATTGTTGCGATCATCGTCGTTTCAGTTATTCTCATTGCGGTCATAGGTTGCATCGTTAACTGTATTTGCTGTGGTTACCGATGCTGCACCGCCTGTTGCGGTTGTTGCTGTCCTTCTGGACGCCGCAGGAACAAGCAACCCAAATATTACGATGACCCCCCATTGGTTCCCCCAGGCCCGACTCCTTCATACAATCAGTCCCCGGGATACAACCCAGCTCCCGCGTACAATCAGCAGCCCACAACCCCAGCACCACCATTGTACCGTGGCGCCGTGCAGACTGCCACCTTTGACACGGCCAAATCACCTGCAGTTAATATCAACGAAGATGCGCTCCCTGAAATGCCCACATGGGCAAATGCTGTCGATAAGCACGTCGAGGACACAGATCCCCACGAGGACGTGGAAATGGAGGCATTGAACCCCGCGGATCGCAAGCATGGCGCTGGTACGCCATTGCATGTCAACACGTTCGCAGACTACCCACCGGATCGGGGTACTGGCACGAGCACACCTGCTAGTGCTGCTGGATACCGAGGATTTAACCCGACTGATCCCTACGCTCGCCGCTCGCCAGCCCCTGCTGCTCTAGCGGCCACCCAGGATCCCTATGGCCGACGTTCGCCTGGCGTGACTTCCCCCGCAGCAGCAGCAGCTATCGACCCGTACAATCGGCGCTCTCCTGGCCCCGCCGCTGCTATGGATCCATACGGACGTCGATCGCCCGGTCCCGCAGCCGCATTTGCTGCTGCTCAAGATCCCTATGCTCGCCGCTCCCCAGGACCCAATGCCGCTTATGCCCCCGCCCAGGATCCCTATGGCCCTCGCTCGCCTGGTCTGACCTCTCCTGTCGGTGCCGTAAGCCCATACAACAGCCAACCATATGACCAGCACCAGGGCTACGATCAACACCAGCCTTATGACCACGTTCAGCCATACGACGACTACAGCCCCGTCGGCGCAAACCAAATGGCCAACCCTACCGGTGGCTATGCTGCCCATGGCCTCACATCCCCCTCCCCCAGTAGCAGCCTACAACCCACACACACACTATGGTTCCGCTCAAATGCAAACCCAGGACACGTTTCACAACAATGCTGGCTTCACCCGCCAGCCGTCCTTCGGCTCAAGCCAGTACCCACCCACATATACTTCCCAGCCTCCATACCGCGGTGTGTCACCCGCTCAGCCCGCGTCCCCACCGCCTTCTTTCCCTGCGCCTTCGCCGCATGACTACCAGAGCCATGACTACAGCGCCCAGCCCATTGGCCAGGCCGTTAGTCCGACACAGGAAGCGAGGAATCGCCCTCCGACTTTATTGATGAGTGGACGGCAACCCGCAACGAACTTCTGATTTGATGGCTGGACCGGTACATACTAAAAGTATGATGCTTTCGTTTTTTCGTTTTTCCGTATTATCTTCTTGAAAAAATTTTGTGTTTTCGGTTCGTTTTCACCTCTCTGCTTGAGGCAGACAGGTTCATGAGGGAGTGTCTCCTTTTCATTTTGATACCATCTCTTACTTTTTGTCATGTCCTCTGATCTCAAACGATTATTCATGTCGTACTTGGGGTTTTGTTTACAAGATGGATATCTTGTGCGTATATGATTCATCTATGTCTCAGTTTTTATGAGGCATTTTTTCTTTGTTACCCTGGATATTAGGTACAGCATTTCGCCAATGCATGGGATTTTTAGACACCTTGCCTTTCTGTGCACATACATGTTTGATTATGTAGTATTATGTGAGTATACACGCCGTCATTTCAAGGTTTGCTCCGCTTTGTGGTCAGTAATTTAGGTTTAAATGGCGTCGGGTTGAGAAGTTCAAATCGGCCTTGGGTTAGATGGCCGGAGTTTCATATATGCTCAGACTATTGGGTATTACTCTAGGGCAAAGTCATACTTCTTGAACGCCTCCTTGAATGCCGCGGTATCGGCTTCTTCTTCCTCAACGGTCTGGGTCGCATCCCTCCAGTTCATCCGCTTATCCAGCTCCAGTAGCTTGGCCATTACACGACGACCGAATTGAAGATCAAACCGGAAATCCTGCGATAGCTCCAGCATTAGCATCTTTTCCTCACCCGCCGCTGTGTCAGCCTCTGCAGACCCATCTGTATCCACAGAGTTCCAGATCCACAGCCGGAAAAAGTCACCTGCTTCTTCAGCGCCCTTTGATTCTGACACTGGGATGGTAGAAAACCGGGGGTATTTGAGGTTCTCGGCTTCGACCTTGAATGCGGCGTCGACTAGTCCGTCACGGATTAGGTCGATTGGCACAGGAAGGAATTGCCAGTGTGTGTGAATTCCATTCGTACGACTGACTTCCCACGTTACGGCACCGAGCTTGCCACCTGAGCGATCTGTGACCATTTTGTGCAAGGCAGTGCGGTAACGCTGCATCTCATTGTAGGTAGACGCACGGGATTCCGGGTCTTGGATTGAATTTAGTGTTGGGGAGTGCGAAAATGGAATAATGAGCATGTGGCCCGGGAAGCCAAGAGAAGAGAAGAAATCGTTTGGTGGGAGGGGACCCTTGGCTGTTGTGAGATAGCTTTCGTCGCCGATAGAAGTGATGAGATGTGTGGCGATGTTGGGGTTGGAGAGACAGAAGAAGCATTGGTCAGGGCCTGGGGGTGGAGCACGCTCTCTCTGACGCTTGTATGGACGATGGCCTTCACCTTCTGTTGGTGCAAAGCGTTGGAATGATTCCCGTTGAGTAGGAAGTCCCTTGCGCTTAGATTGAGGAGCGGAAAGAGGAGATGCAGTTGCACCGACCGGAACTGTGTACGATGGTGCAGCCTGTGGGTCTAATGAGAAAGCATACATCGACTTCTGCTTCGATTGGAAGGAAGCCATGGAGATGAAACGCGTCAATGGCTTAACATCAGGGCTGTCTTCTGTCGGCAAGTGGAAGAATGGCTCTCGTTCATAGAAGAATGGGTCGGATGCGGAAAAGTGGTAGCGAGGTTTTAGAGTGGCACAGACGTCGGCCACACACTGTACTTCAGCTGGAAAGACGCTCTGGTCTTCTGGAAGGGGTGCTTTCGACCCGACTCGAATTCCCTTGGGCCATTGGTTGGTAATAAGGATATCGGCGCTATGGGTGCCGAAAAGGGCACGGGCATCAGATTCGGCATAAGTTGATTGGAATTTGCCACTAGCATTGCTCTCAGGCTTGTGTGAATCTGCACTTGCTAGCTTGCCACCAAGAGCAGCAATACGAATTCCTTCCGAAGTTTTCAGGGTGCCTCGCTTGCCAAGGAAGTACAGATTCGGGCACACTTCATCATTGGCTTCGATCTTTTCCACTATCCGAGTTGGAAGCGGTAAATCGCCAACTGTGAAATATGTTGGGAGGGGTACATTTATGCTCCCCTGGAGTAAAGCAGAGATCTCATCCAGCTCACTCTCTGCTGAGCAGTCGCCGAAGAGATTTCCGACGATAATTGCAAAGGCGAAATTTTGTTTGACCTGCAATTTGGCTAGCTTTGTGAACACTGCTTTTAACTGGCAGTTTACACCTCCGAGAACAATGCTATTTGTCTGGTCAATACTTATCCAATGACTGGATTAAAGCTCACTTACATCTTCGAAGCCATGTTCCGATAATGGTATGATTTGCCTTCTGCAGAGGCGTGGAAGAGGAGGGGAAATCACTCCAGATTTGCACCAAAATTAAAGCCGTTTAATGGTAGGCTCTTGGTGTAAGTTGCTATTGAGGTCGCTTTGTTAAAGTTGAATGGGAAAATGCAACGAGGATCGCGGCGCATTTCTTGAAGGAGCTTGGACCAGCTCGTGACAACGCTAGTCCATGTTTGGTTGGGTGGAACTCCATATCGGATAAATGAAGCCCCGGGAGCCGATCAACTTTTTTTGTATTGAGCATGCGGGCAGAGAAAAGTTCCCCGAATATCTTTCTCGTTTACCTTGCTGCTTTTTGACACCGTCAAGATGGTGGTGCCAGGTTCACGAGACAAGCATATAAAGCGAACACAAAATGGCACCAAAACCACAAAGAACCACCGATGGGAGCCCTTCTCTCAGCGCATCGCAAAGCTCAAAATCGACCCGATCCACCGCGTGCGCCGTGCCAGCTTCGGCGAAGATGAAGACGAAACTACTTCATATTTTCGGTCTGCCCTCGACCATTGGGTGGATATGAACCTCTCGGAAAACTTTTCAACCTTTTATCGCCGCATTAATCCCCTCTCCGAGAGCCTCGCCCAGATCGTGTACCATGAAGAGAAGATTATGGGACTATTGGTGGAATTCATTGAGAAGAATGATGAACACTCCATGGAGCCGCTACTGAGCTTGCTCGCTCAGTTTGCCAGAGACTTGGGGGTTCGATTTGAGAAATACTTCGCGACTTCCGTGACCTTGGTTGCATCTGTTGCTGCAAAACACGCCGACGTCGAAGTTGTTGAGTGGGCTTTCACCTGTTTGGCATGGATCTTCAAATTTCTGTCCCGTCTTTTAGTGCCGGACTTGCGACAGCTACTGAGCATCATGACACCATATCTGGGCAAGGAGCGCCAAAAGCCTTTTGTGGCTCGATTCGCCGCCGAGTCCATGTCTTTCCTGATTCGTAAAGCAGGTCTCGTCTACTACAAGAATAAAGCGCCACTCGAGAACGCCCTCTCTTACCTCTACGACGATATATCTAAGACCGCCGAAGATGGGAAAGATGTCGAAAAATACAAGGAGGGATTGATGGTCATGTTCTCCGATGCCATCAAGGGTGTGAATAATGGCCTTCATTCCAATGGAATGGATGTTCTTCGTTGCGCGTTAGACCAGATGCCTCCAGCTGATAAGAACTGTAATTCTCCGGCAGAGATTGTGTATGGAGTGGTGACAAACCTCATCCACCACACTACACCAGAGACCTTCGGGCCCATTCTCGACACTGTCCGAGAATTTATTGAGTCTCGCTCACAAGGCTCTGAGAACCCCAATATCCCGGAGTGCTGTCATTTAATGCTTATCTGCGTGGCAACTCGCAAGGGAGTTCGAGTCCGAGACTGGAAGTCTGTGCACCAGACTCTGGTATCACTCCTACAACAAGTGTCGAAGAACTCGGAGAAATATTCGAAAGCAACCCTTGAACTTCTAACAACTGTCGCATACGCTCTTCAGGTCTCGCCAATGGATGAAATGCTTAGGTTCGTGCGCCCACTTATGGATCTGGTATCCACAGGACCCCTCTCGAAATACTTCTTGTTCTTTTGCACCACCTTCTCAGAATGGGGATCAGAACGCTTCCAAAGTATATTACTTCCCCATTTCCAGAAGTTCATCACTACTTCCTGGCAGGAGCGAGAGTGGGAAACATGCTTGACGCTACTTCGATTGAACCAAGCTGGTTGTATTACACCGGAGGTCTCAAAGCCTGGCTACATCTCATGTCCAGATGCTTTGAAATCCCGTATATTTGCCTCCTTGGTGTACCCTTCGACTGATGGATTTGGGTTGAACGCCTTTGTGAAACTTTCAAAGGCTATCTCGATGTTCTCCGACTCTGCTGCTCGTTCTGAAATCGTGAAGAAATTGCATGGAAACCTGAAGTCTGCTTTCAGTGATGCCTCCAAAACAGCAAATGAAACAGATGGATCGTTATTCTATCTTGGTCAGGGATTCAAGACATACGTTGAATTGGCTACTCAGTCTGGAGAGCTTGACTTGACTCTCTGGGAATCCATCTTGACAGTCTCGACCAAATTCTCTCGACTGTCTCTATTCCTGGAGGGTGTACTTGAATTCATTTCTTCTGCTCCAAGCACGGCAGATTTGGAAAACTCCGCAGTTGACGGATTTGCCAACAGTTTAATCCTCAACTTAGCAAGCCCCACGGCCAGACTAAGACTAGTATCTTTGCAAATTTTGCGCGAGCTGGTTACTCGCATCAATAAGGATGATCCATCACCAGTTTCATTGGCCATCGAGATTGAAGAGAGTCCCCTTACTTTGCAGAGTGCCCGAACCCTTTCAATGCACGTCCGCAAGTTGGCGATCCTATACCCTCAGATCGCTTCTCGCAAGTGGATGGCTACTCTGATTCCATACTTTTGTTTCGGTCTGTTTTCAAAAAAGCTGACTCCTCTCTGGGAAGACTCTGCTGCCGCTTTGAAAACCATCAGTGAGCACCCCGAGGGTGAGAAAATTGTTTCAGATTTGTCCATTCAGTGGCTGCAGGAGCGGGACTCTGGCGCTAAGGAGGGAGATGTGGAAGAGGAGCCGGAGGAGAACCACCTTGCAGGTCACTTCGTGTGTTTCAACGTTGCAAAGGTGGAGAGTGTTCTTGCCGCCAACTTGAAGACCGTGGAGGACCCAACTGCAATCTTAACTCAACAGTTCGAGAAGGACCACAAAAAGGCGGATATCATTCCTGCTTGGCCTCGCAGCCATGCGCTGCTTGTTTTGAATGCTGTCCCCAACATCGCGGAAAAGCGCTCACGGCAAATTGTGCCTCTGTTTTTGACCTGGGCATCGCGCGATGACCAAGACGACCTTCCCGCTAGTACTGATCCTGACACTCAGTCTGAGAACGCTCCAATTCGCTGGGGTTTCAAGGACCGACTTTCCATGCTCGGTCTGTTTGGGCAATTCCTGAACCCTATTGTCCTCTTCAGAGCTACCGAGGTCCACGATGCTGTCCTGGGTCTTTTGTGTCACGGTAACTCAGAGATCCAAAAAGCTGCTCTCAAGGTGCTTTTCACCTGGAAGAACTCGCACGTCCTGCCATACCAGGAGAATCTGCTCAACATCTTGGACGAAACCAGATTCAAAGATGAGCTTCAAGTCTTCGTGCGTGTTGGTGGCGATGACAGTTTGATTGAGCAAGAGCACCGCCCGACCCTGCTCCCTGTTCTTCTTCGCTTACTGTATGGTCGAATGATCTCCAAAGCCGGTGCAAGCGCGACCCAAGCTGGTCAGGCTGGCAGACGTAAGGCTATCCTGCGTGCCCTTTCGCATCTCTCCGAAGAGGAGTTCGGACTGTTCATGCACCTCTCTTTCGGTCCCCTTGCGGAAGTTCAAGTTGTCCAGGACGGCAAAACAAACGACAAGGCATTCTCCGAGGAGCTTACTAGCCCGAGAAGACAGCTTGGTTTACTCAAGATGATTGAAACGGTCTTTGACACCCTTCAGAGTCGCATGGCTCCCTACTCTGTGCAAACCATGAACGTTATCATTCATTGCTTGGTGCGAGCTTGCAGGGCTCTTCAAGACGAGAGCAGCGTTGATGAGCGTCTCCGGGGTGTTTACCAGAACATTCGTCAAGAAGCTATTCGCTGTCTAAATTTGGTCTTTTCCGTCACATCAGACAGTGATTGGACCCCATATGTCAGAGTTATTTTCGATGAGGTGATCAACAGCAGACTCGACCAATTCCCTATCGAGACAGCCCAGGGTGTATCTGGTCTGCTTCGTCTGTTCCACACCTGGGCTTCTTCGCCGAGATCCGCCGGGTATCTTGTGCAGCACAACAAAGACGTGCTGAACAAGGTCATTGACTGTCTCAGCGTCGAATCGGCCCGTGACGAAGTCAAGATCTTCGTTTTGGATGAAGTCCTTGTACCATTGGTTCGCTTGGCTAGCGGCAAGAAGCTTGAGGAAGACGAAGAAATGCCTGACATCCCTGCTGAGCAAATTCGTTCCGAGGTTCTTTCGCCCTACCTGGAGCATGCCCTTTCTCATCTTGGCCGTCTTCTGAAGAGAGGCCCATCGAAGCCTGTGCTGTACTCAGGTGTAACCGCCTTGTCTTTGACCGCGCCTTGCGTTGAGTCATCTGGTGAAACTTCGAGCCTTATCAGTATCGCAACATACTTGCTTCGCCAACCCCCAGACCGTGTCAACCCCAAGACCAAGTCTGGTCTTCTGAAGATTCTGGAGCACTTCCTGCCTCTTTACGATCCCAAGGAAGATGTGGCCCTTTCTGAGCAGGTCTTCGAAGCCGCCTCTTCCTTGTTCGATTACTTCAAGGATGACACGAACCGCGAAGTGCTATCAAGAGTTTTCATGGCTCTTGCTGCTCACGATGAGAACATGCAAGAAGTAGCTGCCCTGTGCGCTGACCTAAACTCTCGCTCAATGAAGAGACTTGAGCCCGATTATGAGCGTCGTCTGCAAGCTTTCAGAAAAATCAGTGACGATCTCTCCCAGACCTTGACCGCTAAGCAATGGAGACCCATTCTGTATAATATGCTCTTCTATGTCCGAAATGAAGATGAGCTAGCTATTCGGTCCAGTGCTGCTTTTGGCCTGAAGAGATTTGTTGACAAGGCTGCCGCTGAGACTGACGTGGAGGACTTTGAGGCTCTTGTGAATGGCGTCCTGATTCCCTCGCTGCAGTATGGTCTTCGCCAGAAGTCCGAACTGATCCGCTCTGAGGTCGTCTCTGTCCTGGGTTACTTTGTCAAGCTGAACCCTACCCGACCTTCTGTGCAGGATATGAATGCGCTCCTGGTCGGCGATGACGAGGAGGCATCTTTCTTCAACAACATTCTTCACATCCAGCAGCACCGTCGTCTGCGCGCTCTCCGTCGCTTGGCCAGTGAAGCCAGCAAAGGAAACCTCAAGTCCGAAAATCTAAGCAAGATCTTCTTGCCTCTGATTGAACACTTCGCTTTCGAGGAGGCTTCCGATGAGAATGGTCACAATTTGATTGCTGAAGCTGTCGCCACCATTGGCTCTCTGGCGGAATGGCTTGACTGGGCGCAGTTCCGTGCTAACTTCCGGAGATATCGTGGATACATGCAGAGTAAGCCGGAGATGGAGAAGAACATCCTCAGACTTATGGGTCGGATGTCGGATGCTCTGTCTGTTGCAATGGGTCAGAAGAAGGGACCAGAAGAGCAGACCAATGGCGATACCGATGCCAACGTCGATGTCGATGCGATGGAGGTTTCAGAGCTACCCAAGTGCACGCTTGCCAAAACTTCGCCTTCTCTTGCTCAAGTCTCGAAAGAATTGATCGCCAACTTCATTCCATTCTTGACCGATTTCCTTCACCACAAGAACCAGGCGGAAATGAGTTTGCGTCTGCCCGCTGCCATCACTACAATCAAGCTCCTCAAGATTCTTCCTGAGCAGGATATGGCTATTCGTCTCCCTCCTGTTCTTCTGGATGTTTGCAGCACTCTAAAGAGTAAGGCGCAGGATTCCAGAGATACTGCCCGGAAAACACTGAACGAGATTGCGCTGTTGCTGGGTCCTTCTTACTTCAACTATATCCTGAAGGAATTGCGGAACACTCTCTTGCGAGGTTACCAGCTCCACGTCCTGTCTTTCACCGTTCACTCGATGCTCGTGTTCACCACGGATGAGTTCAAACAAGGTGACTTGGACTATTGCTTAAACGAGCTTGTCGCAATTGTCATGGACGATATTTTTGGTACCGTCGGCCAGGAGAAAGAAGCCGAGGACTACGTCAGCAAGATGACGGAAGTAAAGAGCAGCAAGAGTTACGATTCGATGGAACTTCTTGCTAAGAATGCAACTATTCGTAATCTTTCAAATCTCGTTCGACCTCTCCAAGCACTTCTGCGTGAGAAGCTCAACTCCAACATCGTCAGGAAAATTGACGAGTTGATGCGCAGAATTGGTATTGGTCTTATCAGAAATCCCGATGCCGAAAGTCGTGATCTGTTGATGTTCTGTTACGAGGTCATCAAGGAATCCTACCAGGAAAATGTCACTCCCAGCAAAGAGGCTACCGCCAGGTCTTATACTGAAGAGCGGTTCTTGGTTAGACTGCAAGGAGCCAAGCGCGGTGAAAAGCGTGGCACTACTTCTTCTCACAAGCACAAGCTGACAAGATTCTCCCTCGATATTCTCCGTGCTGTTCTCAACAAGTTTAGCTCCCTTTTAACGGCGACAAACCTAGCTGGATTCTTGCCCATCATCGGTGATGCCATGGTTCAATCCCACGAGGAGGTGAAGATTGCCGCTCTTCGACTTCTGTCTACCATCATCAAGCTTCCGCTGCCAGAGCTTGACCAGAACTCGAACGTTTATCTCACGGAAGCTGTGAAGTTGATCAAGGAGTCTCCAAGCACCAACTCTGAGGGGTCGCAAGCGTCATTGAAGTTGATTTCTGCCATGATCCGTGAGCGGAAGAGCACTAAGCTCCGTGATGGACACCTTGCCTACTTGCTCAAGCGCTTGACAGCTGATATTGAAGAGCCTGATCGTCAAGGTATCACATTCAATTTCATCCGTGCCGTCATGTCCCGCAAGTTTGTTGTGCCGGAGATGTATGAGCTCGTGGATCAGATTGCAAGCATGATGGTCACGAATCAAACTCGCTCCGCACGAGACCTCGCTCGTGGTGTCTACGTCCACTTCCTGATTGAATATCCGCAAGCCAAGAACCGGTGGACCAAGCAGCTTGGCTTCCTTGCTAAGAATTTGGACTACAAGCACCAGGAAGGACGTCAGTCCGTCTTGGAAGCAATTCACCTGTTGCTCTCGAAGACTGGCCCGGAGATGGCGCAAGATATCATTAGCACTTTCTTCCTGCCAATCGTCCTCGCCATGGCCAATGATGAGTCACCTGAATGCCGCGAGATGGCTGGCGCATTGCTAGCACAGTTCTACAGTCGTGCCGATCGGGAACAGATGAAGACTATCCTGACACCTTTGCATGCATGGTTGGACCAAACCGAAAATATGGCATTGGGTAGCATTGGACTGCAAGCTATGCGAATCTTCTTTGAGTCTGAGGATACAGAGAAGGACAAGGAGGCTCGTTTCGTTGTTGGCATTCTTCCTGACTTGATGCAACCAATCCTCGAGGATCACGAAAACGGAAACTGGGAAACCCTTTACTTCGCGCTGCAGCTGTTCACCAAGCTCTGCAAGACCGTCCCCTCGCTTGCATTGGGCCCACAATGTGCCTCCATCTGGGCAGCTATCCAAGAATCGTTGTTCTTCCCTCACGCCTGGGTCAAGACTTGTGCTACCAACCTTGTTGGTATGTGGATGGCTGATCTGGCCAAGACGCACGCCACCGAAGGGTACAGTGCCATTCCTCTCGTAGGAAGCTCTGGTCTTGCTCTGGACAAGGAGGCAATGATCAAGCTTCTTCGTGCCAGTCTACGCTGCCTTCGCACCCCAGGTGTCATGGAGGAGCTAGCGATGCAGAGCGTCCGCAACCTCGTTTTCCTTGGTCGTTGCGTCTCACAGAATGGTTTGGAGCTGCATAAGGCTGGAGCCGAGGATGTCGAGTCCGATGATGAAGATGAAGATGCCGATAGTGAAGCCGAGGGCGAGGCTGAGACCGAGAAAGAGACCAAGGACGCACCCGTCCGATCAGCCATTGGATACCTCTTCAAGCAAATTTCTTCTCTCCTGCGCCGCGAGGTCATTTCAACCCGGCCAGAAGCTCTTATTCCCAAGACCGCTACCATCGCTCTCCTCGCTGCACTTGTCCGTCATGTAGAGGCCGATCAAATCGAGCCCTCTATCTCTGTCATCCTCCTGCCGCTGCAGCATATGACTGATCCCTCCATCCCGGCACCGCGATCTCGCGACGAGACCTTCCAAAACACATATAAGAGCCTCGTCGCTAATTGCCACGAGGTTTTGGATTCTCTCCAGAAGAAGCTGGGGGCATCGGAGTTCATCACGTACATGGCCAAGGTGCAAGAGAACATCAGACAGCGTCGTGAAGGGCGACGTGTCAAGCGCCGCATTGAGGCTGTCCAAGAACCGGAGCGATATGAGAAGGATAAGAGGAGGAGAAATGACCGGAAGAAGGAGAAGAGAAAGGAGAAGGGTCTGGAGCACCGGGGTAAGAGACGTGGTTGGTAGTTGGCTACATTGTGGTATCATATTTGACGATTGTTTTATGTGGCATAAAAAAGCAGGCGTTTTGGATGTATTAGATGGTTTTGTATATACCTGGAATTTGATTTTGTACAAGCTATCTGCATACTTGTCTGCATAAAATGAGTAGGCACCTGGCGTAGATATTTGACTCTTCCACATTCCTGTACGTGTATTGTGTAGGTAGTTTCCCACGGATATACAAGATCAATTCTATTATACATGATTATTTTACATCGACATGTCTCGCAGGCAGACAACCCTTTCTAAACTCATCTATACACTTTCTCTCCATGCCTGGGACCCGCCATGCTGAGAGTGGAGAACATCATATAATATACATTTTTACCAAACCCCCCCCAAAATGCAAGCGCAATGACCTATAATCTTTGGATCACCCATGTGAAACCCTCTAATCAGATTTAGCCTCGCCACCGCTGCCCTTCTTATCCCCGTTCTTACTGCCTTCGGACTTCAGGGTAGTTCCATCATCCCAGAATTCCAAATTGCCGTCCATCTTCCCATGTTTGATGGACTCTCCCTTGTCCTGCAAGATGCTTTCCAATGTCGTTTTCTCGTCATAAAAGATCCCCAAATGATCACTCATCACATGCCGGTTCTTACAAGACGGGCACTGAATCAACACAGTGCCACGGTGGTAGCCTTGTTTCGACATGCGGTGTGTGGACCGATCACCACATGGCTTGCAGGTGAAGGTGATTTGATAGGCTTCTTCCTTGCTGCGACGCTCTTCGTTTCTGCGCTCGCGCTCGGCGTCAGTCTCTGGTTGGCTGGCGTCGGCGGTAAGAGGGTTGGCTGTGGAGTTGTGGCGGACGGCCGATGGAATAATGAAGCGTGTGTGACCAAGGATCGAAGCTCGGGAGAGAGGTTGGGGCCGTGTAAGCTGTGTCGAGATATAACGGCTTGAGGAAGTGGTTTGGGTTGAAAATGCGCGCAATGCGCGGAGACTCTGTGGGAGGAATGGGCGCATGTTGATTGTTTGTTCTGGATTTGTATTGAGATGGTTTGATTAGAGCGCCTTGTTGTTCCTTGGCTTTTTGAAGGAGTGCGGGATAGCTTAAGATTGGAATGGTATGTGAATAAGATCCGCAGTGAAACCTCGGCGGCACGGATTAACTATAAACCGATGCCTCCTCCGCGGAGAGAGAAGCAAGCATGACAAAAGTGACGTGGATGAAACCCAATATTCTTATGAATTCTCCCAATTTCATCTCGAGCTGAGCGCGTCTTCAATCATGGCGACAATGCGGGCGAGACACAAAATTCGAGCTCCCCGTCGGGTACGTGATGAACCCCTCACTGAGTCACAATTCATGTCTGTAACGGGCAAGCACTGTAGCTAACCACACGATAGGGGCTCGCATCTTCCCAAACCGATGACTACGATGCCGTCTGGTCCGTCCTTTCGGCCTCCCTCACAGAAATACACACCAAGAATGCCTCGACTCTTTCGTTTGAAGAGCTTTATCGGAGTGCATATCGGATCGTCCTGATGCAGCGGGGTCAGGATTTGTATACACATGTGAAGGAACATGAACAAGGCTGGCTACGTGGCACAGTTCAAAAAATTGTCACGGACTCTATCTCAACAACATTGGTATGCGCTCAGACTCAGAATGCCTCTGAGTTGCTAGATCAGTCGAATGAGCGGCGGGCTGCGGGGGAGAAGTTTTTGGCCGTATTGAAAGAGGCTTGGGAAGATCATCAGCTCTGCATGTCCATGATCACCGATGTAATGATGTACATGGTGAGTTTCAAGCATGCTATCTAAGTGATAAATTGATCAGTCGCTAATTTATTCACAGGATCGGATCATCGCTTTGGATCATGACAAGCCATCCATCTACGTTGTCTCTATGGCATTATTCCGAGACCACGTCCTGAACACCAAAGTCCGGCCGGATAGTGATATGACTGTTATGGATGTACTGAATTCGACAGTTCTTTTTATGGTTCAGCTAGAGCGAGCGGGGCACATGATTGAACGACCGCTGGTCCGACACTGCACCCAGATGTTGGAAGGACTTTATGAAACAGTGAAAGAAGAAGAAACCTCTAAGCTCTACCTTACAATTTTTGAACCTGCTTTCTTGGAAGCAAGTACAGACTTCTACAAGGCCGAAGGACGTCGGCTTCTGGAAATTGGAGACGCGGCAGTGTTCTGCCGAATTGTCACTCAGCGAATCGAGGAGGAACATGAGCGGGCTCGTACTACACTTTCCATGCTGACAGAAACGAAAATTCTTGCATTGCTAGACAATGAGCTCATTCTCAAAAACATCGATGAAGTCGTCCAGCTGGAAGGCACTGGTGTCCGACATATGCTTGATCACAACCAAATGGAAGCATTACATCGAATTTACATATTGAATGCGCGAGTGGATAAGAAGAAGGAAGCCTTAAGCAAATCCGTCAATAAACGAGTGGTGGAGCTCGGCAGTGAAATCAACGCGGCGTCTATTGTTTCCCCAGCTGGAGCCACAGCTCCACCCGAAAAAGATGCAGAGAAAAGCAAGAAGGGCAAGGAGAAGGAACGACCGGCGAATCAGCAAACAGTCTTGGCTATCCAATGGGTTGATAGCATCCTGGCTCTCAAGCGACAGTTCGATAATGTCTGGATAAACGCGTTCATGCGTGACCAAGGCCTTCAAAGCTCCATCATGGCCAGCTTCTCCGACTTCATCAACATGAACCCCCGGAGCTCTGAGTATCTTTCGCTTTTCTTTGATGAGAACCTTAAGAAGGGTATCAAGGGAAAGACAGAAAGTGAGGTGGATGCCTTATTGGACAATGGTATCACCATGCTACGCTACATCAAAGATAAGGATCTGTTCGAGACCTATTATAAGAAGCATCTTTCACGCCGTCTACTCATGAAACGCTCCGCTAGCATGGATGCTGAGCGCCAGATGATCTCAAAGATGAAGTTAGAAGTCGGCAATCAATTCACCCAACGCATTGAGGCCATGTTCAAGGATATGACTGTATCTGAGGATTTGACAGCGAGCTACAAGGATCATGTCGCCAAGAGCGCCGATCCTGATCATAAGCCTGTGGATCTGGAGATCAATGTGCTCACTAGCACGATGTGGCCCATGGAAATCATGTCCAACTCAAAAGAAGGGATATTGCCAGCCACCTGCGTTTTCCCCCGAGAAATTGAAGCTCTCAAACAAAGCTTCGAAAGGTTCTACCTCGACAAGCACAGCGGCCGCAGGCTTACCTGGCAGGCCTCCATGGGCACAGCCGATGTACGAGCGTCTTTCCGTCGCAGCAACGGCAAGATCCAGCGCTACGAGCTTAATGTGTCAACATACGCACTAGTCATCTTGGTACTGTTCAATGATGTCCCAGATGGAGAGTCTCTCACATTTGAAGAAATTCAATCACGTACCCAAATCCCGCATCACGACCTCGTCCGCAATCTACAATCCTTGGCTGTTGCGACCAAGACCCGTGTCCTGCTGAAATCCCCCATGAGCAAGGATGTCCAAACCACCGATCGCTTCTGTTTCAACAATGACTTCCAGAGCCAATTTGTCAAGGTTCGCATCGGTGTTGTCAGTGGTGGAGCTAATAAGGTCGAGAACACGGATCAGCGGAAGGAGACCGAGAAGAAGATGGCTGAAGAGCGCTATGGCACCATCGAGTCTGCGATTGTGCGCATCATGAAGTGGGTTACCCTCAACATCTTTCCAGCGCTATTCATCTAACATGCTTTTTTTAACCTTCTAGGCAACGCAAGACCCTAACCCATACCCAGCTTGTATCCGAGGTTCTCTCTCAAATTTCTTCACGCTTTGTTCCGGAGGTCAGCATGATCAAGAAGCGCATTGAAAGTCTTATTGATCGCGAGTACCTGGATCGTGTTTCTGAGGACCCGCCTACATACGACTATGTCGCGTAAGGCCGGGACCAAGAAGGGTTATTACGAATTTCTTCAATCGTCCGCTCGTCTTATTCTCAAGACTTTGCATCTAGGTTTCCCTAGCATGGTATGCGGGCATTTTCGGCTCTTTTCAGCATTCTTTTTCTTTTGCCTTTTCATCTGGGCTTAGCGATCGGCGTCTTAGGAGGTTGAGTGATTTCACCTAGAGGCGGGAACTGGATAGCATGGGGTTTCATGGTTCATGAAGTGATGAGGGATGGAAGAGGTTCAATATGGGGCAACCTTGGAAGCAGACTATGTTCTTGCTCGAATAGCTCTAAGTCTGCATAATACAAGAATCATATTTGAACCATTCCATTTACCACATGAGCCACTCCAATTATCCTAATGTAATATAACCTTGGGATCTATAACATATACTACAGTATAGATATTTATGGGTTGTTAAAATCTGTCTGCGACTCAATGCAATGTATATATGCTCCGATCCTGGATATATTGACCAAGCAAAAGCAAAATTCAAACGCCAAAAATGCCAGACTCCAGTACCATCCCAAACATAGATCAATAGAACGTGAGCAAAGACCATAGATCCGAGTTAGACCAAGTCTAATCCCGAGATAAAAGAGATCAAAGCAACTCGACCTCCCCTTTCATCCAAGCATTCCTAACACCCTCCCAAAGCACGACCCAAACATCACCCATCCGCATAACAACACCTAAATCCTCACCTCCATCAACGCCCTCCACAACAACAGGAACCTCATGCTTCAGACACCGCACAAAAACCACCTCCTTCATATCAGGCCCTTGCACCATACTAGTTCCACCAGCATTGTCATCCAACCGCCTCAGTTGCGGTGGGAAGGCGCCCATAAACGAGCCGCCATAATGGCCTGCCAAAAGCGTTTGATGCGCGTGCACGAAGGCGCATTCTTGCGCCGAGAGTGGGGCGTAGTCTGTTACTTGTGAGATATCTGGGACTGAGTCTTCCGGTGACAGAGTTTGTGAGGGCGGCGGTTGGGACTGGGATTGCGATTGCGAAGGTGTTTGAGAGAGAGGATTTTTTGACCGGCTGGCTAGTTTGACAAGGTAGTGCATGCTGTGTTTTGTAAGTTTTGATAGGCGTTGGCGGAGGAGACTGCGGATGATGTATTGAGTGCGGGCGAGGTCTGTTTGCAAAATTGAGAGGCGCAGATTTAGATTTGGGTTGTGAGTGTGTTGTTTTGTGGAGAGGTCTGTGTCTGCGGAGGAAGCGGCGAGGTCCTCAATTGTCTCGATCTATACAGCAGACATATTAGCTTCTCTTCTCTCCAATTAGAAATTTGCAAGGTAAGATTGGTATGAAAATGGTAGTTGTGATTCAATTGCAAAGCTAGGTCTCGATTGGACTTGATTCTTACCTGCCACCGCACTCTATCCATCATCCGCTCCATTAGCGGTGCGGGCCATGGCAGGACCTCCGAGACGGCGCGCTCGGCGACCCAGAATCGGGTGAGAAGTTGGTGGTCTATGGCCGTTGACTCTGTACTGGCGCCAGCGCCGCGGTCAACAGATGCGAGAATGTCGTCGATATCCATGGTTGTTCTGAGAAGTGGGATGCGTGACGCGAAAAACGCGGGAGATGATCGGTGGAGTGGAGTCGAATGTGCCTGGGGCATCCGCGCATTAGTAGGTGGATCATGACTACAGAGTATACGGACTAGTTGAATCCATGGTCCCTGACTACTTGTGACTGCTACTGATTACCTTTAAATCCACTTTCTAAATAGAATTTAGATGTCATTAATATTCGAGATAGTGTTCGCAAAGCAGATACAAAGAAATCTTAAGGATTACTTCGGCTTATAAATGCAAGTTCAAGATAATCATGCTCGATGCAATCCTCGCGGATTGATGCGAGAGAAACATTAAAGGACAAGAAACAGTTCCATGCGAGTCTTTCACACAACCAAATCTTGAACGCGGTAATAGATAGAGACCCAGGATAATCCATCAAACCCAGAAATATAACGCCGATGTTTTCAGTTCATATCGATCAACACAGTCGTAGGATCGCCTTAATTTGGTCTGTCACCTGCCCCCACCGACTTTTCGGTCGGGAGGTATATGAAGGCAGGAGTACAAAACCAAGTTCGACATATTCATCACTCATGACTTGGCCGGGGGCGGACCCATTGGGGGTTCATATTCTCGAGCCCCGGAAGCGTGATACGAATTTTGGGGCGCTTGCAACTCGATGCCACTTTGCTGTTGGTTTGGGTGCGGTGCCTGGGCACCGAAGTAGCCGTAGTTCTGCGGGTTGGCAGAATACTGGGGAGGTGGCTGGTAGTACGGATCGTTATTGTTGTAGTATGGCTGCTGGTATGTAGGCTGGTTGGGCGGTGGTGGTCCAGGTGGCGGTGCCATCCATGCTGTACCGCTCAAGGGCTGTCGGCCGTGAGAACGGCGACGACGAGCGTTGAAGCAACTATTCGGAGGACACGGTTAGTCGTCTGGTTCGATCGCAGGATTGTCTGCTAGATTCTGGAAATATTTCCAGTGAGATATAGAAAGACTTACGCGAAAGCGAAGAAGACAAGGAAGGCAATGGCTACGATGACGGCAAAAGCGACCCAGCGACCCCAGCGGTCCCAGGAGGAGTTATTGCAATCATCATCGAACCCGCTGCTATTGACAAGTCAGAACAGAAGCCCACTAGTTTGATTATCAGACTTACCAATAAGTGTATCGAGGTGTCAAAGAAGGCATGGTTGCGTGTATGGAAGATTGGAGAAATGAGCAGGCAACGGAAAGAAATAGTAGGAAGTGGCTGAGGCGCGAATCATGGGGCTGGGGGCAAATGTGGGTCCGTTTGGCTTTAGGCTGCAAGTTTATGATTCATCATGTTAGCTAATCAATACATTTCAACACTATTGATTTTTTCCTTCCTGGTTTGACCTCGACCTGATTCATTTAACCTCCAACTTGATTTTATTATTCAAATCTCTATTCAATCAGATATTTCGAGTTACGGGTGTACGTATTCACATACGTATCAGCACCACTTCGTCGCAATCCGGATATACAATTGTGGTGGCCAATCATATCATAGTGGGGCGCAGTCCTGAGGAAAAGGATATCTCGGCACTTCTACTATTCTTATGCATTGAGGTCTTACGACATCTATATCGCCGTACACCGTGTATCCCCGTCGGTATAGGGTACTTCAGGCTGTTGCCCATAATCTCATCTGGAAGCGCCGGTTTTGTCAGCCACGAATTGAACTCAAAATCGGGGCTGTTCAGGTCTCGGCGCTAAGATTGATTGGATTTGGTAAGACGAAGCCTGTTTCACGTGTTATCTCATTTTCTGGGCGTCTTGAGCAGGACTACGCATATTAACCGGAAAATTACTCCGTCATCTTGGACCCACCATAGCTCTACATGAGTTTATAAAATTTTGGTACAGTATATACAGTAGTCGTCTGATTTGTCCTCTGTATGATGTAAATCCTTTTGACATGTGTCCCTTGGCGGGGGCGCTGGTCACGGCTTTCGGGTCTGCATGGCCAACGCATCGCTTGGTCCGTGTGCGCTTCACCTTATTTATGCCGACGACCCCCATGATTTTTTTTTCTGCTTAAGAAACACTCAATTTATCGTGTCACTACGTCATATCGGCCCACCAGTGGATGAAGGCAAAATTATGCGAACTCGAGCAATCCAGTCTACTGCAAAGAAATGTCATTAACATATTAACATGCGATCATCAATTTTGATCGAGTGGCAGCCGCTTTGTGATCCCCAATTGCATGCACCCAGGAACATATACCAAACAGGAAAAGAACTATGGATCATTGACGTCGTTACATCCGAGGCTGTGAGCCAAAACGCTAGTCTACTAGACATCACAAACAGAAAGACACGCTCAGGAAACGAAAGAGTAATCCAAATCAGATGAACCAAATGAGACAAATGGAAAAGATCATACTGTGTCATGTTGAAACTAACCCTCCAGTCATCGGCTGGCTCGTGCAATCAGCCAGTGCAGTACCGCGTCGAGGTTGGTTTCTTCCTTGGCGCTGATCCCATAGCAGCTCACCTCACGATGCGTGATGGACTTGAGGTCCATCGCATCGATTAGTTCATCCACCGATAGCTTGACGGGCAGATCGGACTTGTTGCCCAGCACGAGGAGTGGGATCCCATCTAACGTGGGCTTTGTCATCAAATCATGCAGCTCCTCCGTGGCTACCGGCAAAGCATCTTTGTCCGCTGCATCCACAATATATCTACAGCAGATCAGCATCATGTATGACCTTTCGTTCTTTGCTGTTCTTTGTTTTGGCTTACACGATCGCGTTAACTCCTCGGCAGTATCGCTCCCACATCGGGCGAAATCGAGGCTGACCACCCAAATCCCAACTTGCCGCCGTTAGCGATCAACCTACACGTCTTCGATATAATACATACCATTTCAAGGTCACATGGCCCTTTTGGACTCGTTTGGTATTGAAGCCGATCGTCGGAATGGAGCTGAGAATCCGGTTAGCCGGTGACGTCGTCTACTTCCCGTTCCTTGCACCACTTACTCGATAGTGAATTCCCCGCCCTACCACATGATCAGTATATGAATGCAACACCGAAAATACAGAGAATAGAAAAAAACGAAGAAGGGAACGAGAGATTAGGAGCTTACCGCCAATACACGAAGCAAGGAGGATTTGCCTGCATTTTGCAGACCGATCATAGTAACATCCATCTCGGTGGCCCTGCAGGGAAGATCCGGGTTAGAAAAGGCGCTTTCTCATCTGCGGGGACGGGCCGGGGGGGGCTGGATGGTGTTCCCGAGAACCAAGAAACGCCTCAACGGTCCACTTACCAGAACATCCTTAAGAGCCAGTCATAGATGGTGCGAAAGATGCCGGCCATGTTGAGCGGTTGGTGTGGGTGGGGTGGAAAGGGAAAAAACGGATTCAAGAAAAGTCGGGACTGCCAATAATACAAGGAAAACGCTGTTTTGTAAATGAAACCTGTGAAGAGCCTCTCCTTTTTGCCGGATTAGAGGTCTGAGCCTAGATTTGTGGAGAGGCAGGTTCCAGGGGGGTAAAAGAGAGAGAAAGAGAAGAGAGCGCGGTGTGTGCTGAAATCCTAAGGCTGAGAATGGGCTTGGGACCAGCCACTATCAACGAAAATCAAAATCAAAATCAAAATGAAAAGGAAAGGGAAAAGCAAAGATGGGATCCCTGAGCGCTTCTTTCCCGGCGGTTTTAAGTATACCGAAATGGAATGTACTGGCGCCAATGCGAGATCTACGGGCACACATGACTGCCGTTGGAGAGGGGCGCTTAGGCTCCATTCGCGGCCTGACGTAGCGCAGTTACTGTGTAGAAGCAGAATACGGAGGAAGCATCGTGATATTACTAATGAAATATGCATCTATAGATAAAAAACCGGTATAGTCGACAAGGATAAAATACTTGAACCATGGATGTCATTACCAGATACATGTATTTAGTAGTTCCTGCAATATAGAAGCTACGAGGAGTTCGTGTGTAATTTGACACCTCAGGCACCAGCAGCATGCACCTCTATCACACGTGATGATAACAGGCTCCACCTCGAAAAATTTCCCCAAGCAGAATCATCTCCAATTGTTCCTCAAAGCTGCCAATTACCGGCTCTCATCGCTTTGCTGGTATTTCTGGCTGAGCTAGCAGGGGCCTTATTTTGGTCGCCCCTTTCTGTATACAATACCCAGAGCAATATCCTCCCGTGACTGGGTTACGACCACAAAGGAAAAAAAACGAAAATCCCGAAAATCCCGTGAGCTTCATCATGGCTCCCTCTGCTACCAACACCAATTGGTCGGTGCAGTATGACACCCTCCGCCGGGAGAATCTCTTCCGGAACCCGCCGAAGGATCACACTGCCTTTCCGTCGCTGGCGGAGTCAATTCGGCCACACGTCGACTCTTTCAATGCCTTGTTCGAGGACAGCAAGATCCTGGCGGCAGGATTGAAAGACATCGGTATCAAGACCTTCCTTGACGGAGAACCCGAAACCCCCGAGCAGAAGAAGGTTCGTATGGCTGAGGGCCTTCGCGCACCGAAGCGCAACCGCCTGAATGTTCGTGTGAAGGAAGTTTTCCTCGACAAGCCTCAACTGCCGCCCACCAACAAGTACAGCACCACGAATCGCGAAATTTACCCCTCCGAGTGCCGTGAGCGACATGCGACTTACCGTGCCAAGCTCCGTGCTCGTCTGGAGTTCCAGGTGAACAATGGCGACTGGATGGAGTCGATGCGCGAGCTGGGCAATGTCCCCGTTATGGTGCGCACCAACCGCTGCCACCTCCAGAATGCCACCCCCGAAGAACTGGTGCGCCACAAGGAGGAATCGGAAGAGCTGGGTGGTTACTTCATTGTGAACGGTAACGAGAAGCTTATTCGTATGCTGATCGTTGGAAAGCGGAATTACCCCATGTCCATCATTCGTGGTTCGTTTGTCAAGCGTGGCCACACTTACACCAAGTTTGGTGTGCAGATCCGTTCCGTCCGTCCCGATCAGACATCCCAAACCAATGTGCTGCACTACCTCTCCGATGGTAACGTTACCTTCCGTTTCTCGTGGCGCAAGAACGAGTTCCTTGTCCCCGTTATGATGATCCTCAAGGCCCTGGTCGAGACCAACGATCGTGAGATTTTCGAGGCCCTTGTCGGTGCCGCCAACTCCAAGGGAATGAAGAACACTTTCGTCACAGACCGTGTTGAGCTCTTGTTGCGAACCTACCAGGCCTATGGCAAGCACAGCAAATCTGACTGCCGTGCCCACCTGGGCAAGTGTTTCCGTCCTGTCATGGGTGTCTCTCAAGATGTGCCTGACGAGGAGGTTGGAACCGAGTTCTTGCGCCGCATTGTCCTGCCTCATTTGGGCAACTACAACGTTACCGAAACTCAGGATTACGACAAGTTCAAGATGATCATTTTCATGATCCGCAAATTGTACTCCCTGGTCGCTGGTGACTCTGCTCCCGACAACCCTGATGCAGTCTCTAACCAGGAGGTCCTGCTTGGTGGTTTCTTGTACGGCATGATCCTCAAGGAGCGTATTGAGGAGTGGCTTCGATCACTTGGACCTATCGCCCGAGACTGGTCAATTCGCAACAGCAATGCCAAGTTCACTGATACTGCATTCGAGCGCGACTTCCTGTCCAAGATCGTGAGAAGGTCTAACGAGAACATCGGTCAGGCTCTCGAGTACTTCCTGTCCACCGGTAACCTCGTCAGTCCTACTGGTCTCGATTTGCAACAGACTTCCGGTTACACCGTCATGGCCGAGAAGATTAACTTCTACCGGTTTATCAGTCATTTCCGAATGATTCATCGTGGTAGTTTCTTCGCGCAATTGAAGACCACTACCGTGCGTAAGCTGCTGCCAGAGAGTTGGGGTTTCTTGTGTCCTGTTCACACTCCTGATGGATCGCCTTGTGGTCTGTTGAATCACTTGGCGCACAAGTGTCTGATCGCCACAGACAACCTTGATGTTTCCAGCTTGCCTCGCACTCTTGTTCAGCTTGGTGTTAAGGGTGAATCTTCTGTGGCCACCGAGGACAGTGTGACCGTTCAGCTGGACGGTAGAATCATTGGATTCTGCTCTCCCGAGCAGGCTCGCAAGATCCACGATACTCTCCGTTACTGGAAGGTGTCTGGCAAGAACAATGTCCCACTTGGCCTGGAGATTGGTTACATTCCCAATTCTAACGGTGGACAGTACCCCGGTATCTACATGTTCTCCCAGTCCGCAAGAATGTACCGACCAGTCAAGTACCTGGCTCTGGACAAGACAGATTTCGTCGGACCCTTCGAGCAGCCGTACATGGAGATTGCCTGTCTGGAATCTGACCTGATCGCTGGTCTTTCTACTCACATCGAGTTCACCCCGACCAACATCCTCTCGATTGTGGCCAACATGACACCCTTCTCCGATTACAACCAGTCTCCTCGTAACATGTACCAGTGTCAGATGAGCAAGCAGACCATGGGTACTCCTGGTACCTCTATCGCCCACCGTACCGACAACAAGCTGTACCGCTTGCAGACTGGTCAGACCCCTGTCGTTCGAACCCCCTTATACAATGCTTACGGCCTGGACAATTTCCCCAACGGAATGAACGCCATTGTTGCTATTATTTCCTACACCGGTTACGACATGGACGACGCCATGATTATCAACAAGTCCTCCCACGAGCGTGGCTTTGGTCACGGTACCATCTACAAGACTAAGGTCCACAGCCTGGCTGAGAAGGACCGCCGCAAGTCCCGTCGCGAGGTGAAGAAGCTTTTCGGCTTCGCTCCCGGTGACGAGGTTAAAGCCGAGGTGCGCAACTTCATCGACGATGACGGTCTGCCCCATGTCGGTATTCGCGTGCAGGAGGGAGACAAGATCGCCGCATTCCACGATGTGCGCTACGATGCCGCGTCCGACTCCTACGTGAACGTTGACGGTATCACCCATTTCCTCAAGTATAAGGATGCCGAGGCTGGCTACATCGAGAGTATCCGCATCATGGGTAACGAGAACGGTGCCGAGCCCATGCAGTCGATCAGTGTCAAGTACCGCATTCCCCGTAAACCCATTATTGGTGACAAGTTCTCCTCTCGTCACGGACAGAAGGGTGTTTGTTCGCAGTTGTGGCCCGCTGGCGATATGCCATTCTCCGAGAGCGGCATGCAGCCCGATCTGATCATCAACCCTCACGCTTTCCCCTCTCGTAAGTTCATCGCAACATCTACAGATTGAATGACGCTGACCACTACAGGTATGACCATTGCCCAGATGATTGAATCTATGGCTGGTAAAGCCGGTGCCCTGCACGGTCACCCGCAAGACTGCACTCCGTTCCAGTTCTCCGAAGAGAACACTGCCACCGACTACTTCGGTCACCAGCTCAAGAAGGCCGGATACAACTACTACGGTAACGAGCCCCTGTACTCCGGTATCACTGGTCGCGAGTTCGCCGCCGATATCTACATGGGTGTCGTCTACTACCAGCGTCTGCGTCACATGGTGAACGACAAGTTCCAAGTGCGTACCACTGGTCCCGTCAACGCCTTGACCGGACAGCCCGTGAAGGGTCGTGCCAAGGGTGGTGGTATCCGTGTCGGAGAGATGGAGCGTGATTCTTTGATTGCGCACGGAGCGGCATTCTTGCTCCAGGATCGTCTGATGAACTGTTCCGATTCCCAGCTCACCTGGATCTGTCGCTGCTGTGGCTCGTTCATTTCGACTCAGGTTGCTGTTTCGGGCTCCGGCTCATCTCGGTCTCGCAACACTATCAACCCCGGTGCTCTCGCTGCTGCTGCCAAGGCTGCTCCTAACCAGCAGGCTCCCGGTGGCGCGTCGTCCGCTGGCGGTGCGCTGGGTGGTGTTAATGGTATTGTGCGCTGTCGTCGCTGCGCTCGCCAGGCCACTTTCACGGATTCGCGTGCTGAGGCTTGGGAGGATGGTGATGGTTTGCGTTATGTTGGTGGTGACGACGTGACTATTGTCGCTGTCCCTGGTGTGCTCCGTTTCCTGGATGTCGAGTTGGCGGCCATGGGTATTCGGATGAAGTTCAAGGTGGACAACTAAAAACGTGCAATTATATACTTCGGTATACCGCGGGTGTTTTAAAATTTGTGATTTTATCATGTCATAGATGGAGCGTTGGTTATTTTTTCTTTTTCATGTTAATATTCGATGTTCTATACGCAATGGACGAACTGGTTTCAATGTCTCTACCGTATATCTACCCGTAGGTATCGCACAAGTTTTTAATTAAGACATTAAATGGAATATCCTTATCACAGAGGCCTAAGCACCACCAAGCAAGTACCTACATAGAAGTAAGCACCCGTGGACCAAACAAGCCCATCCCCACTCCAACCGAGTGTGAGTTTCATCCCACTATTAGCCACGCCAAGCAAAATTTTTCATTCAGGAACACCACGACCGAATTTTCTTTTATAGTTTCAACCGTCAAAGTAAACCCCATAAATGTTTCTGCCAAGCCGACCATCGTAATCAGACATGCGACGACAAATGCCGATCGTTGCTTGTCTTCCGCCCACACCAACTCCAGAGTAGTTTAGCGTACGAGATATACGAAATGATAACGGGACAAAACGACTCCACTCCGCCCCCCTGAACCCGACTTGGCGATGGCTACGAGGACTTTTTTTACGAGATGGTGCAATTTATGACAGCTATGAGTTATAAGATCTAGTTCTTATTTTCTTAGTTCCTTAGTTTTATAGATCATATAAAAGTAGTAGATTCTATTGAGGTCAGTCTGATATTCTCAAAATCCGTTATCAATCCTCGGTTCCGTTCCCCCCGTACTCGCGTGGCCACGCTAATGAACGCGTACGCAAGCTCATATGTTCCGCCGCTATTTTTTTTTCTCCATACAGTTATTTATGGTTAGACCTGGTCAAGGAGCAGGATGATTGGTCCAGAGCTTGACTGGTTGCGCATACGTTTCGTAGTGCCTCGTGCTCCTTCTCTTTCTTTCCTCCGCTACTTTATAATAATGTTGTTTGAAGTCTCCTAGATCTCAAGCCGCCTGTCTGGACAATTTGTGGCCGGCGGCTGTGCATAATAAAATCGCTCTTTACTATACCCCTTTTGCTTGCATTATAACGCCTTTATCGCATTTACACCATGGTTCGATTTTCAAGCATCGCGTGGGCATTTACCGCGTTAGTTGGCGCCAACGCAGATTTCGTCTCGACAGACTATGAAGGATATAACGATGGAGATTTGGGACATCGACCACATCTGGATTTCCATTCTAGCGACGAATATGCACCAGTGTTACAAGCCAATGTGTGGAATCAGAGTGCTATTTCGGACACCGGCTCACATATCTTTATTAAACATGATGGGAATGCCTCGTCACCACTTTCATCGCCGCTTATTATTGACGCCAATGATCTATCCGCCGTGTACATGAACCGCTCTTTCGAAAACGTGTTCGGCACTCGCGTCCAGGAGAATCGAGGAAAGAAGTACCTTACGTTCTGGGAGGGGCAGAAGGGAGATGGAATTGGAGATGGGTATGGACTTGCGTTTGATGAGACATATCGACTTGTCTATAAGATCTCGGCGCAGAACATTCAGGTGCATAGCGACTTGCATGAGTTTGCGTTTACGGGGAATGGGACGGCGCTTGTTACCGGCGTGGATAAGGTCACGAAGCGGAGTGGTGATTTTGATCCGAGTTGGAAAACTCCTAGTCGTTTTGAGGTTTTGGATGCTATCTTCCAGGAGATTGATCTTGAGACGAATGAGGTGATTTTTGAATGGCGTGCGCTTAAACATGTTAACCCTATGGAATCATATGAGCCGCGAGGTTTTCGTGGATGGGATGCGTACCATTTGAACAGCATTCAAAAGGTGAGTGTATGCGCAGCAGCTCATAGATGATGACTCTAACATCTTCCAGACCGAAGCAGGGAACTATCTCATCTCAATGCGCCATACACACTCTATCTTGCTTATTGACGGCAAGACTGGGGACATCATCTGGACACTGGGTGGTCGACAAAACAATTATACCGAAATACCACCTGACAATGAAATGGAAGACGCTGAGCCAATTCTCAGCATGGCTTGGCAACATCATGCACGCTATGTACCTGGTACGAACGAGATGGAGATGACTCTATTCGACAACCATGTCGAAGAAACGACGCACGGCACCTGCGATACGGAGTGCTCGCGCGGCTTGCATATCGCTATTGACGATAGCGCATCGCCACCGACTGTCAAGCTTCTTCACGAATATCGGCATCCATCGCAGCTTCAGGCGCAAAGCCAAGGAAGTGTGCAGGTTCTCTCGCATGCTCCCGGAGACAAAGACATCGGCAATGTGTTTATCGGATGGGGTAGATGTCCTACATTCACGGAACATAGTGCCACAGGCGAGACGGTGATGGATGTACAGTTCTCGCCGTGGCATAGCAAGGATATCCCCGATGCATTGGATAATTACCGTGCGTATAAAATGGACTGGGTTGCCACGCCGTATTGGGATCCGTCTATTGCGCCGCGCATGAGTCCCAAGGGCGAACTTATTGTCTACGTTAGCTGGAACGGAGCGACAGAGGTAGCAGAGTGGGTAGTGAGAGGTGTTGAGACGGGACGATCATTGAGCTCAAAAGGCGATGTGGTGACGAGATCCGTGCGCACTGGCTTTGAGACCAAGTTGATGATTATCGAAGAGAAGAAAAGTTGGCGATACATCTGGGCTGAGGCTTTGGATGCCGATGGCAATATTCTTCGATCGAGTCAGATTGTGGATTTGGAGGGTGCCGCGCTGCCTATTGCCGTTGATGCTTTTGACGAGTTCAACTCCACGTTTGCCGGTTTCCTCGCTGCGGAAAAGGCTTTGAAATTGAAGATGAAGCATCATGGTGGATTTTCCAAGACGGCAATCGCTTTGCTTGCTACTGGGCTGAGCGTTGCTGGTGTGTCTATCATCGCGACCGCTGGCTTCTGGTGGTACAGAAGCAGAGACTACAACCGCTTGGAAGCTGAAGACTTTGCTCTGGAGTCGGACAAGTTTGCGCTGGACTCTGATGATGGGTACAGTGATGCCGGTATCGATCCATTTGACCAGATTGATGAAGAGCAAGCCAGGCAAGCTGTTGACTATCGGCTATCAAGAGACGAAGAAAGCCAAGCTCTTGTCTCCAACGCAGAGGACAGAGGGCAATAGATTACCCTCGTATTTTGTATATAATGAATTGAGCAACGTACCTTATGACCCCAACTTTGGAAGAAATCGTTTTATCTTAAAAGTACAGTGCCGAGGACTGGATCAATTGAAGATCAACCCGTTGTCAGGTATTGAATTATACTACCATCTCAAAGGTAAAAAAAAGTATTCTCTACCTAAGGCTGTTGGAGTGGATCCAATTGTATAGATCATATTTCATGAGACGATCAATTAAGAAACCATGATTCTAGCATCAGAATAATACATTCAACCAATCCTATACCACTTACAACGCCGATGTGACATTTGAGAACTCGCCGTTGTCTAGCTTCGTCTTCCAGAAGATAGGGTTCATATCATCGAAGCCATGGTGCACCCATCCTTCCTCCTTAACGTGGTAGAGGT
Source organism: Penicillium pulvis (assembly GCF_028828015.1). Taxonomy (NCBI): domain Eukaryota; kingdom Fungi; phylum Ascomycota; class Eurotiomycetes; order Eurotiales; family Aspergillaceae; genus Penicillium; species Penicillium pulvis. The sequence continues at coordinate 1,396,019 of NW_026643072.1, forward strand.
TAATGAAACCACCAGAGTAAGCATCACGGTGCATAGCAGCCAAGATAGCACGACGGCCCAGAGCGAGCGCCTCCTCCTCGCTCATTTCATACTTGTAGTTGGCGTCCAGAACACCGTAGGCGAATGTCTGACCGGATCCAACACAGAACAGGTTGCCTGGCAGTCGGGTGCCGTCTGAGTCGATGTAGTACAAAGCGGGTCCTTCTTGGGGGGTCACCTGCAAATAACATAGGTTAGATCGACTGCACAAACACAGCAGACAACAGAGATGATTGGATACGTACACCGGCAAGCATGGTTCCCATACTCAGGCCATAGCCCTTGTAAGCATAAGTCAAGTTGGCGAGGATCTTCGATGCAGCTGCGACAGTAATACGACGCTTGTGTCGGATTTCTATTCTCATTAGCATCATAATTCTCTTCCACTGCCACTGATGAACGTACCATGCAGAGTACACTGCTGACTCAAATACCGCAACCAATATTGGCAATCCTACAGAATCGTCAGAAACCCGTTCACAGATCTGTCCCATCCATCATTAGACTCACCGCCGCACCACCGGCCATAGTACCCAACAAACCAGGTGTAGGCTCATTAGTTGGCTTGTCCTCGCCACGGCTCAACCGCGACACGGGAATAACCTTCTTCACTGTCTGACTAGCAATCCAATTTCCGGCTGTCGCTCGCGAATCGGTGCACACAATCTAAATTCCACCAAATATTATCAGTACCGATAAACCAAAACTACCACAGGATGGCCAAGCCGATCGGGATGAAACGTACGATACCGCCCTGGAATCGGAAAGCCAGCGTTGTTGTTCCGTGAGCGAGCTTGATAGGGCAGCTGGGGTTGGCGAGGTCATCGGTCATAGCACGGAGGAAGGAGGCGTGCTAAACAGAGCGAAACACATGATTAGCTCAGGTCCTTCTGTTGATGAGATTCTTTTGCTGGAGCTCCAGTTGAGGCATTGCTGGCTGACGGGCTCGGCCTGGACGAATGAACGAGCCAGAGAGTCCCCGGTACCGGGGAACCGTCCAAGCTCGAGGGCTTTAAATGACAGTGTTCCAAAACTCACGTTGTCGACAGGAGGAAGAGCGAACTTGAGGGAGAGCGGAGGGACGCTCTCGGTGAGGTCCTGTTGCTCTTGCTCTGAGTAAAACTCATTCTGGTGCTGCGGGCGCGAGTACTGGGCGACGAGCTTGTCCATGATGTGCTAATAAGGGTGAAAAAAAGAGAATATGGAGGTGGGGTGGAGATGAATGGAGGACGAGCTGAAGAGGTGATGATGGGGCAGCTCCGGGCTGGAGCTTGGATTCCGCGTCACTCGGGCGCCTATGGTCACGTGCAACCATACATAATGAGATCAAAGTGGAATCAAAGATGCATCACAATTGATTATTATTGGGGGGGATTTGGGATTTAAAGATGTTAGGCTAATGTTTATAATCCTACTAAGTATAGAAATTTGGAGAAGATGACTCGAGAATGATCATATCGTGGATTACACATGATAAACTTATGCGATCGCTCCGTAGTACAGCTACAGACTCTGAATACCAGAGCACTTTTTGTCATAACGCATATATCATTTCAATTCAAAGTACGTATATTCGAATACCCCATTGAAATGCGCCTACTTACACAGATCAATACTCAATTACCTCGACCCAATCTGATCGCAGTCAACGATACAAGTGTACATGAATCATGGCTATAGAAGCAATTTCCACAAGCAGAAAGCAGTCCAGGTCTTCACATTCACAATACTTAAGAAGCCAGCACAGCAGGCTCCTCCAGCTCCTTCGAGGACGAGATATCCTCAGGGGGGCCGGTAGTATCAACACCACCGTTGGTCAATACTGACTCGGCGTCATCCTGCACGTGGTCGGCGTGTCCATTGGCCTGTACATCAGCAGAAGAAGTAATGGGCTCAACGGTAGAGTGCCATGCGCGAAGGTCAGCCTCCGCATCCTCGAGAACTGCGCGTGCTTCGAACTCATTGTCGTAAGCCCGACGAGAGTCACCGGGGACAACGGGGCTGTCATCGATGAAGTTAAGCAAGCGGCGGGTATGGCGAGCAAGAATGATCTGTTTCTCAGCACGCTCAATGACAGCGGCAGTGTGGATGTCAAAGGCTTCCTTAAGCTTTGTTCGGGTCTGTCATAGCAATTAGCAATTGATTTTCATCACAACCTTGACCGGATAGGTGCCCATCAAAAAAGCATAAAAAGCATAATAGTCCAGTCTTCTCAGCACATACCGTATTCGACAACTGCGCCTCAGCGACCAAGCTCTGTGCCTCGGCCCTAACAAGCTCATGCTCCAGTGTAACAATCCGCGGGCTGTTCGGATCCTTATACTTCAGCTTCGCAATTTCATCCGTAACCTTCTGTCGCTGGTCCCGGCTTGGCTGAACAGAAGCCTCCATATTGCGAATATGCTTCAGAACACCCCGGTAATCCTCCAGGTTCTGCGCAAAGACATCCTCCTGCTCGCCCATCTCTGCAAGCATGACGCCTAGCTTGTCCGAGATATCGGAGATGGCATCGTCCTCGGTAGACTCGCCCCACTCTGAGAGCTGAGCAGCGATAGAACCACGCTCGCGACCGGCAGCTTCATGGGCACCGATTGCGCTGTTCTCCGATTTGATTAGTTTGGATAAACGCTTGCTTAGCTCGGGCTGTTGGAGGCCGCGGAATGTTGCGATGCTGAAGCGGTGACGGTTGCTCGCTGGCTCGCGGTCGCGGCGAGAACGGATGGAGATTGTGCGGTTCCTTTGGAATGTCAGTAATGTAGAAGATATTGAAAAGGACTATTAGAATACATTTTGTATGAAAATGATGCTCTTTGTAAAAGTAGTGTTCAGTGGTGTACAAAATGTTAACCTCAGTAAGCAGTAAGTACTAGGTTAACAGGTTCTTAACAGGAGCGAAAGGCCTGGCACAAGTTATATGCAGGAGAGCGCCTTCCCATAGATGACGATGCGCCCAACTTAATCCACCGTAGCTTGCTGTTCCGGTGCACCAGGAAGTCCAGTCCCGGTGGCTGTCTGACGTCATGACGGGAGGTGCGGATGGTGAGCTCATGCACTATTCCGATTGCAGTTCAGTGCGTGACCTAGGTATTCGAGAGATAGCTCGATATGAGTGGAGGAACTCCCGATTTGAGTTGTGCATCGTAATTGGGAGATCTAATGCTACTGAATCGTGATCGTCAGTTCTCCACAGCGTGTCGTTGTGGAGTTGAAGTCAAATTTGCATTTTTTGATGTTGGATCTAGGGTTCTATTCCGTAAAGTAATTGGACCAAATTTAGTATTGAATGAGGCTCAATACTCTATTGCTCTCCTTTATTGATCTTACAATACAAGGTCATATTTTAATCATAAAAAATAATAATTGACAAGCTCGTCAGTAAAAATCTGTCTGTGTTAATGTACACAGAAATAACATGAGCTGTGTATCAGATACAGATATCCATCCCCATAAAACACCATAAAGCAGAGCACAGGGCCTGTAGTGTGCTAGAACGCAGAAAAAACAGATCCATGAGCGCCTTTCGACAAGCAAGAAAAAATCAAGGCAGATCCGACTAAGACATCTCATCGGCATCTGGGTGGTGGGAATGTTCATTATCAGAAGCGTGGAATGCGTCACCGAATGCCGAATTATCGAGATCAGGGAGGTCAAGATCATCATGCTGTTCGGAGTAGGCGGCCAGCGCATCACCTGCACTGTCGATGTTGGTGAAATCAAAAGCCGCACCTTCCAGACTCGTGTCTCCACCAGCCCCATCCTTATTCTCGTTGTTCACCATCACCCACCCCGCATTTTCACCATTGGCACCGCCGAGATGATCGCCAAGGTCCATGTCCACATCACCAGGGATATCAGTGCCAGGCACGGGTGGGGCAGAAGCTCCATTCCCTGGGCTGCCAAACTGGTTCAGAAGGTTGTCGGCATGATCCAAAACCATGTCATTAGCAAAGGAATCAGGTTCATCCTTGTGTTCAGGCTCGATCTTCTCCAGCAGACCACCCTTCTCTACACATGAAACCTTAGGCTCGGGCATGATCTGCTTCTTAAAGGCGGTTTCAACATCGCGGACCACGTCGTCCACTCTGTATTTGGCCTTCTCTTCAACATATTCCATTGGTGGGGCTTCATCATCCTCTGAGGGAATGATAATTCGGCCCTCCAGTCTCCACGTCTCAGAACCCGTTGCGGTAGGGTCGGCAGCCGCCTCTCTGAGGCGCAATTCAGCGTCCTTGAAGAGCGAGCTGCGCTTGAATTGCTCCATTCGGCGAGCGTGTTGCTTCTTGAGGTCCTCAATTTCAGCATTGACTTCATTCACCTTCGCAGTGACCTTTTTCGCAAACTCTTCGGCCTTGGCTGGTCCTAGCTTGGACGCTTCTGGGACATCACTGTCTTGGCCTTCTCCACCTTCGGGCGCATCAAAGAACCCCTGAGTCAAGGACTCCAGCTCCCCCTTGCGACCCAAGCCAAGTGAGACCGGAGTGATCTGTGACATGGTGTAAGGCGATGCGAAAATATCTTCCATCCACTCGTGGTGCAGCGTATAGCGCATCTTGCTGATATCTCGCGGGGCGAGCTGGTCAATCATATCACCACTTGACACGTCCTCATCCTCGAGCGCAAAATCAGAGGTGGCAGATGCCATCGCGGTTGAGGAGGCACGATGCGGGCGTTGAACTTTGTTTGTTTGGTGAACGGCGGCGGCCGCTGGGTGGCCCTGAGGTGGGTAGAAGCCAGGTCGAGCCTGGGCGGCAGCGTTTGTGTAGGCGGCTTGAGGTTGAGTGAGGCCTTGCGCGGAAATATGCTGAGGGAAAGGAATTGTGGGCCAGTTGTTGCGGTCGTGGAGCATGAATTCTTTGCGACTAATTTGGCCTTGGGTTTGTAGGAAACGGCGTTGGCTCATCATACTCTGAATTTGTGGGGTGACTGGAATACGGGCCGCGGGGACATGTTCGTTTGGAGGTGCTCGTGAATAGTGGACAATCCACAATGATGGGTCAGGCTGAGGACCGTTCGGGATTTTTGAGGAAACAAGACGATAGCGCTTTCGGGTGTGGGACGCCACGCTCTCGTGCGGAGGGTGGTAACCGCAGCGGTGCACGAACATCTCAACCGTCTGGTTCCAATATTAGTCTTGACTCTTCTTCCTATATTGGCAATACATGGGATCGCATACGTAGCCTCGGGATTCAAAACTAAAGGCCTGCTCTTGATCGGCCCATACATAACCGTCGCTCGCAAAGTTATTTCCCAGATGCGCCATAGGCTGCCAAGTAAGCATCACAGTGCCATCAGTTGGACCGTCTAGAAGGGTCCAATGCACAGGTTTCTGCTGGAATAACCGGGGTGCGCTGGCTAAGTATTCCACCGCGGTCTCAGCGGGCATCATGTGCATCTTCGGGAACGGATGGTGGGATACTAGGTGCATATGAGGCAGCTAATTACAGCGATTGTGTTAGCATTTTGTTAAATATAGTAAAGGGTAGTTGATGCTTCAACATCTTTAACAACATGCTTGTGTTGAACGAAACTTGGGGGATCTTACCAGCTGCCCCGGTATGCGGCTCGCCGGGTCATCCATATTGACTAAGCCCACTGGCGGGATATTATCAATTCGAATAATTGCACAAGAGTGTTATAAGGACGGTAGGGGTCAATGGGGATTGAAGCGAAACGAAGGCGGGACGTGGTCAGGGCGGATGGAGCTCCTGTGCAACGCGACGCGGGAGATTTTCGATGCGGTCCGGCCGAGCAGAACGACCTAATATGTAATCACGTAAGGCGCTAAGGCATCAATATATTTGTATTGAGCGAAATTAAACTCGTATTCTCGCATCACACCTATTTACTTGACCTCGACTATCCCATCGACTCAACAGTACGAACAAAAATACCTAGAGGCTCATGTTAATATGGCTTTAAGCTATTGAGACCGTTCCAAAGACCTCTAAAGCCAAGGTTCTCGACAACTACCTACTCAGTGATATCCGAAAGCAGCATAAGGGACGGTGCTGCTCTAAGTGAAGATATGGTTGATAAATTTATTGCTCAGGGTGCCCATTAGAGAACTTGTTTGATGACGCTCTCATATATAACAGTAAGTGTTCCTTTTTTTGCTATAAGAATGGAGAAAATTAAGGAGAGTTGAAGCTGTATCTCCGTAGTTTCCGAATATAGAGGGTTTCCGATCTGGAAAGTCCTCGAGGCTTGCACTACATAATGTCATTCAGAGGATCAATAGTAACACACAGATTCTCTAAACGCGTAGAAGGAATGATGATTTCGTGCAATTTACCCAAATCAAACGCTTTAATTTAGGCTAAGCCTTAGGAAGCCACAAAAGGTAAGATATAGTCCACCTTGCCTAGAGGCACGCCTTCCATGCGCAAGATACTATAGGCAGTAGTTACATGAAAAAAGATGTTAGCCTGCATAATGCACGCGTATGCAATTCCAGACAGGGCTTGCATATTCCCTCCCAGAGGCGTGGGCTCGATAGCCTCACAGTGTTCAAGGATAAAGTCTTTGTCAACCGCATCAAGGGCCTGGAGCGCCTTGTCAATGCGAGCGTACATTTCCGCATATGTGTAGACAACATCTTGATTCGTCTCTCCTGTAGGGAATGATTCAGCTGTGAGCTTAGCCAGAGCTAGCGATGTTTGCGTGGTTGCCGCGAACACTTGATAGCTAAGTGATTTCATGTCATCGTGCAGTCGACAAGATGGAAGGCTGGAGGCGTTGGGCTGTTCCTCAGCTTTGTGGAGAATATGTGAAAGTGAGGTTAGAGTGCGCTTTGTTTGGAGAACAAAGCCCTCATAAAGCGTGTACACCATTCTGGTAATCGGATTTGGGTCGATGAGTCTGTACTGAATATGTGATTAAGACTGTTTTTACCCCTGGACAGGGGTGGCTGGTCGTTTATGTAGCTTATGCTCAATCTTCAGAGCGTGGGTCAGCAGCGCCTTCAATGTTAGGCAGCACGTTAGTGATCATGTCAGCACTAGCGGCTGAGGCAGGATCAACCTGGGCCACGGGCCTCCAGCGATCGAGGTCGAGCGCCGCCCCCACGACTGTGCGAGAATATAAATCCACGATGAGGTAATACGAGACGATCAGGCGGGTGGCCTGAAAGGGGCCTAGCACAATCAGGGTTAACTTCTGGGAATGATATCGCAAGATTGCGGAGGTAAAATGATTTTGAAAAGTACTGTGATGTTTTAACGAACCCTTGAAAGAGTGATCTATCAATTTTCGTCACATGATATGTATGCAGGTGAATTCGCACCCTTTACTACGGCTATTCAAGTCACCCCTTCATCCTGTATTTTGTAATTGCACATGAAGAGGATGCTGCGGATTGAATTTCTCTTTATGGAGCTTGTTCTGAAACCTTTTTGCGGGGACCCCAACTTTCTCCATCCTTCTCCACCAGCATCCTCGGTTTCGTACAGAATTCCCCACAGCACTGCCAGCCGCGGTCATATACGGGGAAATACAAATTAGTCACTTTCGACTAAGTCAGGCGGCCTGAAGCAATAGATGTCACGTCAACTCTTCATTGAAGCAAAAGCAAGCTTCGCCAAAGCGGCTCCACTTTCTAATGATTGGTGGTTTCTCCGCACAACCCCAATTCGATTGGTTTTCTCCACTGTATCCGCACTTGGACATGGTGGTTCGGGCTTTCTTTGTGGAGTTGCAGTACCAATCATTGGCTGGCCACAGCTAAAGCCAGCCGAGTCGTGGCTTGATAAATTACGACTTGGGTGTCGATCAGTCAACTTCGCTCCCCACCTTATAAAGTATGGGGGCTCCCCAGAGTTCGCACAAGTGCCGCGTTTTCCTGCTTCTCGAACCCCGCCGCAATGGGTCTCTTTGGCAAGCGTGAGCTCCCTGAAGATGAGATTCAGCGAGTGCCTCAGGATCAGGATGTCGAGAAGACCCTGCCGGCACAGCTGGAGGTCGCACCAGTCCAGCCCCCCGCCAAACTTACCCCAAGAGCTATTGACCCAGAGTTGGAGCGTCGGGTCGTGAGGAAATTGGATATGCGCGTTCCGACGCTCATGGGATTTTTCTGTATGGACTGTCGATCAAAAAATCAAGACTATTTACTAATTATGCGATATCTTAGACCTTCTCGCTTTCCTCGATCGAAGTAATATTGGGTTCGTCGCGCTTCAGATTTTCGTGGACAAGACCTAACAAAACTAGAAATGCAAAAATCGCCGGAATGACCGAAGACCTCGACCTCACGGGTAACCGATATGCATGGCTTCTAACGATTTTCTACATCTCCTACACAGTCTTCGAATTCCAGGCTTTGATGTGGAAGCTTGTTAAGCCGCACCAATGGGCAGCCTTTGTCGTGTTCTCCTGGTATGCGCCCACACCCACGTGGGAATGATCCCCGAAGTGGCAAGATACTTATATTGCATAATGCGTACAGGGGTTTGGTGGCAAGCTGCCAGGCAGCAACCCAGAATTGGCAGGGTATGATGGCACTCCGTTTTCTGATGGGCGCTTTCGAAGCTGGGTTTGGACCCGGTGTACCCTATCTGCTCTCGTTCTTTTATCGTCGCCATGAACTGGGCCTACGATGTGGCCTGTTCTTGTCCGCTGCCCCGCTGGCGAATACCTTCGCTGGTGCTCTTGCCTATGGAATCACATCTGGCCATGCTACACTGGCTAATTGGCGGGTCTTATTTTTGGTGGAGGGTGTACCTGTCTGCGCAGCTGCGATTTTGGCTTGGTTCTTCGTCCCGGATTCCCCATCTACTGCGAAGTTCCTTACAGAGGAAGAGAAAGAGGTTGCTCGTGCGCGTGGTCTGCAGCAGGCCGGTGATGCCGACCGGGAAGGCAAGGTGCAATGGAGAGAGTTGGCCATGACATTATTGGATGCGAAGGCCTGGTTGACTGCTGTATGTGGACCATCCCGTCCAAAAATTACCAAATCGCTAATTTCGATCCATTGCGTATTTAGTTCATGTACTTCAGCTGCAACGTCAGCTTTTCATCACTCCCCGTCTTCTTACCAACCATCCTCGAGGAAATGGGCTATTCAAAAATCAACGCACAGGGCCTCACTGCACCCCCATTCTTTGCCTCTTTTATTGTTACGATCATCACTCCGTGGGTGGCGGATCGGATCCAACAGCGTGGACTAATGATCGCGGCGCTATCACTGATCGGCGGTGTGGGGTACATCCTCTGCGCCACCTGCACAACAGTGGGTGTGCGATACTTTGGCGTGTTTCTGGCCGCCTGTGGAGTATTCCCAGCGATCGCAAATATTTTGCCGTGGGTTCTGAGTAAGTTACATAATTCTCCTATTTGCTGAATGCATCTCTAACCTGTGCTCCACGTGCCAGATAATCAAGGCTCCGATACCCGCCGTGGTGGCGGTATTGTCCTACTCAATGTTATTGGCCAGTGCGGTCCTTTCTTGGGTACTAATGTATTCCCGGACAGTGAAGCACCGCGATATGTTAAGGGTATGTCTATTTGTGCTGCCTTTATGGTCTTTACTACTTTCCTTGCCTTGGTTCTGCGATGCTTGTTGGTGTGGGAGAATAAGCGCCTTGATAAGAAATACGGACCGAGGATTGAGGTAGATGAGACCAAGGGCGAGGTTGCTGTTGCGGAAGATAATTACGGTGCTAGTTTCCGATATATTCTGTGATGTTATCAACTGTACACCTCAGGACTCGAGAGGACACCTGAGAAGGCTAAATCCCTCGAAATTGAACTTGATCCAGACGTACTTACATTTAATACCTATATCTTCTAAGAATCATTCTTACCATTACCTTTATAAATGTATACAGTATTTAGAACAAATAGTACGGAGTCCGGACTTTACATTGACTTAGATCGTTCACGGTGGGTTTTCTATTCACTATCTTAAACAGCACAGGTGGCATTATGCAAGCAAATACATGTATCATTTTTTGCCTTTTTTAAGTCGCGTTAATCATGACCCATCTCCTAGATACCTCTTCCCTTTCCTGGACCGTAGACTCTCGCATTTCTTCGAGACCCTGAGCAATACGGCCCATCACAATCATGCATTTTTGATGCCTACCAAGTGAGTCATTGACCTCTCTGAGAACGCCGCTCAGGGGATATCCTACTAGGCCCCATAGCCCTGCTTGAGATTAGCTCGTGAAATAATAAGCCCACTGAAACGCTGCTTTCGCGTTCAACATACCCGCTGTCGGCTTAAGAATAACCCCGCCCATTCCTTTCCCGACGCCCTTGAGGAGTCCCTTGGTACCTTCGTGCTTTAAGCCATCCCGCGGATGTGTTCCTAGCCCTTTAATACCATGGTAAAATCCGTCTCTGAGCTCCTGTGTAGATGTCAGAACTTTAACCCTAGAACGACACTGGGATGGCTGTTACTACCTTTCCCGCTGCCTTGAACCCGCTTCGAAGACCCACCACTTGGGGGACGTCGTTGACTGTCGAATCGTGATATAATTTGGGTGCGTTGTGAAAACCTCTGGCCATGCTCACTGACAGATTTGTCGGGAGCCATATGACTAGCTTCAGCATCTTCTTCGACGCTTTACTTCCATGGAATGCAGCTTCGTGTAAAACAGAGAACTTGGGTGGTTTTGAGGGCGTCATCGAGCTGCTCATTGTTTTGGCCTTTTCGAGCTGGAGATTCCTATTGCGCTCTATAGTTCGAACCCGAGCGATCTCGGTGTCGTGGGCTTCGGCTTCATTGTCCTCAGCAGCAGAATCTTCCTGTGTACTCTCATCTTCTCGGATTTCTCGACGCTCTTGTTCGCCATTGTCGGTCTGCAATTGCCTATCCTCATTTTCAGTATGTATTTCCTCGTTTCCAGTAGTATCCTCTGTGGATAGATGATCCGGCGAAGACAGTGCTGCCTGACATGCTGCGCGGCGATTAAAACGTTCGTGAGGATGGCGTATTGCGTGAGCAGCAGAAGAAACATCACTGAGCATCTCTCGTGGTGCATCTACAAGCCCCGTCACGAAGCCGGTAATAGCTCCAAAAAGCACTTGAGCAGTAGCGGTAATTGGGTCGGTAGGGTTAAGAAGTGTATCGTATTCGGTTGGACGGTGACTAGAAGCATGTCAGCGAGGGACTCTCATAATTTCAGTCACTTGCTACAGCACGAGAAGACTTACAGCACGAGCATGTCTGGACTGACCTTCCCGGATTTCACTAGAACCGTGGCTGCAAAGGCACTCAAATTAATCTTCGTATGTTTGAGATGCCAAGCTGCCGGCTGATTTGGGATTATAGAACATCTTAGAGATTCAGGGTCAAGATGTCGGTAAAAGCTGTTCACCCCGTGGCGCACTCCAGACTCTTCCCGCATTCTCGTCGCAATGGACTGCACTCTGTCTAGGGTACTTGACTCTAGCGCTTTCTGAATTGCTTCGGAGAGATTCTGCTCGTTCAAACGTTTATATGGTATCGGTGCTGGCCCGGCTCCAGCCCGCGCAACAATATCTCCCCAGAATTGCTGGTCCCCAAAAAAAGGCACAATTATCGTCGGCACACCTAGCGCGAGGCCTGCCGCTGTAGTGCCAGCACCACCATGATGGATCACACATGAAACCTGCCGAAATAGCCAATCGTGAGGGCAGCTTCCAATTATGAGAATATTGTCTGGCACTTCATCTGCTCCCAGATTTCCCCAACCCTTTGAGATAAGAGCCCGCTGTTTAGTTTTTCGGACTGCTTCAAATATGATATTCGTCAATTTGAGAGGATTGGCAACTACAATGGAGCCAAAACCAATGTATATCGGTTTTGGTCCAGCGTTTAAAAATGTAGTTATTTCGTCCGGTGGTACGTAATTGGTCTCAGACGGGAGGAAGCTAAAGCCGCATACATCGATGTTGTCAGGCCAGTCAGGGGGCTTTGGCAGTAATGAAGGAGACCTGTATTGGAAGTTAGGATAGCCTTACTAATTCTCAATATTTAACTAACCATAAATACGTATGTGGTACTTGTAGTCGGTGTAGAATACTCCGGGCGGTCACTGTATCGAGAGGTTGCAGAGCTAAGGTGTTTTTGCGAAGCGTATTTAGAATATCACCCAGCCCTTCCCATACCATCATATCCATAATGCTATAAGACATGAAATTTGCGATGGTCGGCTTGCAATTCTGTGGATGGAGATTCGCTAGTGGGTGAGGGAAAGATTGGGTTGGGGACCAGGGCATTCTGTTATTTGCAAGGTAATTAGTATATAAAAGGGAACTAGAGATTAGTATATAGTAGGGTCAGCTCACGTGAATATAATATGTAGAGGGATACCTAGTCGTTGTGCACAGTGAATATGAGCTAGGCTAGGCGGGTTGGCTATAATAGCATCTGCTACAAACGGTCGTTGTCGGTAATCCACTGCATCATTCCATAGATCTTCTTTGATTTGGTGAAGGTCAGTCCCGTCACCCTTTAGAAAGCAGGATCTCCAACATCCATTAAATATTTCCTTCATCTCACGCCGGCGCTTTTGGATATCTCCGCTCCGTATTGCTTTGAATCCCGGTAGAAGGCCTGGGTTTTTTACCATCAAAGCCATTAGCTGCTCTGGGTCTCCTCCAATATTGAAAAACTCTAGGCCGCTGTCGAGAACGAATTGTCGAAAAGCTAAATGAGTGGCCAGTCTGACTCGATGGCCTTGTGCTTTGAGTTCTTTTCCTAGTGCAACAAATGGTTGAATGTCGCCTTGGGAACCAATCACTTGGATGACGAGATTCAAGTGCAGCGGAAAATGCAAATTTTTCGACAAGGACAATTGTGGACTGACGCCGTGTTCGGCCACCATGTCAGAAAACATACTATCCCGGCGTTGGATGTGATCCAATATCCCTGTGAGATGTGGTTTATGCTGCTTGACATGGATGTCTACCCGGCCGTCACCTATGATAAGAAGTCATCAACGTTAGAGCAAGATGATTGAGTCAATATCGATGGGATATTATTTACTTAGGATACGAGCGCCAGTGCTCAGCCCTTCTTGAAAATACTGCACTTCATCGTGGTCATCTGGTGCTCTCTTAGTACTGTCACTTGGCCAATCATCCGAGCGATCGGTATTCATTAGCTCGGATGACCTTCCGGCAATATTCAGCACTAAAGCAGCCATGATCAACAGGAGTGTAGCACATAGAATGTCAGTAGGAAAGGCGAAGCTGGAGATTGGCAAAAGTGATGGTCATGAATGAGCGCCTGGAGCTCAATATGTGGCGAGTTCTTCTCTTACTTTCTGTTAATCCCGACATGATCTTTACTGGCACCATCCGGCTTTGAAATGCCTGACAAAACGATTTTCGAAGAGAATTGATTCGTGTTTTGATTGTAGTGGATGACGTCAGTGGACTCACGGCCCAGGGTCGGTGGTTCCCTAGCTGGATGTGTAAAGATCCCCGGAAAGGTCTAGATCGCACAAACTACATCACGCGCATTGCCCGTTCTTGGTGTTAAGCAAAACATTACTCAAGATTGATTGGCCTCGGCTAATAATAAGGGGTGTGTGGTGTATCCGTCGGGTTTGATAATGGTCTTTAATAAGAGGCGAATGCTCTCCGGTGGTGATAAAATGCCGGGCAGCTGCTGCGCCGATAGGGTCGTCGAGACCCTTGCATTCATATTATCAACTGGTATTGTAAATAGGTTCTCGCTCAGCCACCTCGTTTTTTAAAGGCAAACCCTTAAGCCAAAATGCACGCGACAGGCTCGTATATCACCAAGTTTGCTGCGAACGAGCGTTTCTCTTTTCACTACCTAGTGTACTTGAGTAGTGATGTAGGATTACTAAAAAGAAATAATCTATATAAGCGTATGCGTGTAGAGATAAGCAATTCGGGCCAACTTTTCTTCTATAGGCCTCCCTTAGGTCTCTCTTCTTCTCTTAAACTGCCCCTGCTGGACGAACTCAGTTAGAGAGTGGCAAATAGTTCGCAGGTAGGTGTTCATCGCTTTAATCGTTCCCTTCTTTACTTGTTACTTATATGGTTGCCATTCACTGTTCTAAAAGCACAGTAAGTATGTAGATGAAAATATCTCCCAGGTGGTAAAAAACAATACTCCTATCTAGACAATTCTATCAACATTCTCAGATACGGTGGATTTCAAAAAGGCCCGGAAGTGCTCAATGATTGCCTTCTGGTCAACCTTCTCTGACCGACTCTCTGTGATGTCAATTCTGAACATCTCGTTGACAATTTCACTATCTCGCACTTGCATAATATCCTTTAGCTCACGGAACCAGGACATCCGTCTTTCGTACCAGCCCTCTTTTGTAATACTTTCCATTCTAGTCTTGCTACGGAAGTATTCGTGCTGCAACCAAAAAGCATATTCGGCCATCGATGTTGACAAGCTAAGTGGTGAGTAAGCTTCAGGAAGCCCAACTGTAATACTCCGGACGAAGCGATCATTTTTATAATCTACTTCACAGGCCTGTTATCAAAGTCAGTTTATTTTACTATCCTTGTTTGATGAAATATTCTCACTCACTTCATTCTGGACTCCTTCTTTTGGGATTCCGGCACGGTTTTCCCTTGCTTCTTTAATCATCTTCTGGTGCTTCTCTTTCAGGAGATTCATCCACTGGGACCTGACCTCTTTGAAACTCTGCTGCATCCACGGCTGCATATCTTTTTCCAGCATATCGAAAAGCTCCGCCTCATCATCTAGGATTTCTCTGGCATCTTCTTTTGAAGGTCTTGCTGTTCCAAACAAGCCCCAGTCCCTGGTGTTAACACCTTTTCCTCCATGGCAGCAAAGGTGTGCGATATCAACGATGTCGGCTTGTGTCCTGCGAACAAAAGACAAAAGTATACTTTTTGACGCTTCTTGACCTTCAAATTCTTCAACAATCGAGAGCCACTCAAAAGCCCACATAATCCCAGGAGCTCCGCAAAAGATTCTTGAATCGAGCCGAAGATTGAATGCAGATGATGTATGGCAGCCGTTACCGTCAGAAACACATGCGCATTCGCAATTGTCAGAAAGAAAGATATCAGCCCCTCGAGCCAGGCACAGTTTGATTGAGTCAATGGTATCCCAAACAAGCCAGTTAAAGTCGCTCAGTGCCGAGATGAGATGAACAAGACAAGTGCGTCCGTCATTGTAAGGGTAATTTACATTGCTTCCATTCTCAAGGCAAAATTGGATCAACTCGGGATTCGGTAATTGTGCAATTGAATGTATTGCCAGCTTTCGATCGCTGTTTTCTTGGTTGAAATTCTTTAAGCCACGACAAAGGAGAGCATGTGCCTCTCTCCGGTTCTTGACTAGGTGTAGTAGATTATTGTGGCGTGTGCCTGAGTGTTCAATGTCGAATGTGAAGTTTACATCGTCACAAAGGCCAATCAATTTTTCGAAATGTGCCGTTCTGTCTAATTCATCGACCAAACAGTCCCTGGATATCAGTGCCATTATAGCATCGATAACAAAATAATGAAAGCACCTCTCTGTATAACACGATCGTATCGTATCAAGCGATTCGAATATGAGCTGCCAATGGCCACGAACGGATGCATATGATATGAAGTCCCGCTTATAACGTGTTTCCGCTTTAAAAGTGTCTGCGCCTTGTCGAATAAGCATCTGGACAACCTGGCTGTTTCCCATACCAGCTGCGTACATCAGGGGAGTGATCCCATATTTGTCAGCTGTGTTCATGTCGTGCCCCGCGTCTAAAAGCATGCGAGTAATCTCCATATTAACACTCGCAAGGTGTAATAGTGTTTGACCTAGGAAGTTCTGATCTTCCTTTAGCTTGTTTGAGCAAGTGCTGAGCCGACTGACAGTCTCAATCGACTGGAGTATAACCGCATCATGAAGTGCCGTGGCACCCGCAAACCCTTGCCATTCGTTAACAATTGCCAACAATTTGAGATATAACCAAACTCACCAGGGCTACTATCCGCAATCATGGCAAGATACTCAATGAAGAATGGGTCTGGTGTAATTTCCTCCGCTATCCAATTTGGTGACAATGGCTGAGGCCATCTCTGAAACAACGGCGAAGCTATATTGCTAGGATCAAATCCGTAATCTAGAATCATTTCGAGTAAATCAAGATGACGTCCCTCTCCTATCCAAGCGGCACATTCAATGAGAAACCTAATTAAAGTCAGAATTAGTCGCATTTGTAATCAATGAGTATGTTGATAGAAACCTTTGATCCTGATTCTCGAATGTCATGTCACATTCACGGACAAAGAAATCCAGAAGAGAGAATTGTGTTTCTTGAAGCCCCCAAGGCCCATGAGCTAGAAGTCCCTATTTTGACCCCAGCTTAGCATATACTTGGCAGCTCCTCGCTTTCAAATAGATGACTTGCCTGTATATAGCCCTTTCCGTCTGGGTTCACATCGTTCTTGAGGCTACTATCCGATTCATACAGTTTGCGAAAACTCTCCTTGGCCTCCGATAGCGTTATGACATGATTCTGACATTTCCAGATTATAACAAAGCCGGGGGATGTATAGTTGACCACTCTTTCTATACTGAGAGCCGGTTGAATGGTATACTTGCCACTGCCCGATACGTACGTTAATCCTATGACCAGTGCATATTGAATTCGAAATCGGTTCAGGGCAATACGTAGCCTCCAAGATGAGCTTCTCTTAGTGCAATTTGTGTTGTCGCATCTTGCAAATAAAGCTGAGAACGGCGTGTACTCGAACCCCCAGTAATGCCCTACAACCCTTTCGTTCAGATGGCGTGAGCAATGGCATTGTTGGAGACTGCATGGTGATCGATAGACATCGGAAGCTTTTTTAGCTATGAGCGCTGTTGGTATTTGATCTTGCAAGTACCGGTTTTGTATAGAGGAACTATTCCAGAAGGTCGATTTGCTCGAAGTGGGTGTAGGTATACTGTCTCCGGGTGGACCTCCTAAAGTCGCTGTTGGAGGCTGGACAGAGTAAAGTGAAAGCGCCCTGTACGATCAATGAAAATCCAACCAACGATTCGGGTCAATGTCAATATCTCGGAACTCACAAATTCAGTACTTTAATCATAAAGTCAAGCTTGTATTTAATTTCTTTGACCTCCCGGCGAATATCTCGTGAAAATCGTTGCATCACTAATTTTAGTCCACTACTTTTGGCAGATGATATGCAAGAAGCTCTTTTCAAAAGATCGGTTAGAGAAAGGTCGATGCTCCTGTAGGTAGTTTGACATGTCACGACCACTTGGTAGACTGCTGGATGCCCCTCCAAAGACTGAGTGAATTGTAGAATTAAATGAAAGGTCTCCAGGTTACCGATCAATGATTCGATCAAAATTGGAGCTTCGGTTCGGTTGTACCTGTAAGCAGTTTTCAAAGCGTCGATCTTTTCAACTACTTGAGTTACAAAAGCAGCAATGCCAAAAATGGCAGAAGCGTTTCCAAGAATCTCTGCCATATTGCACGTTCTGAAAATTCGCGTGGCGAGGATTTGCAGAACCAAATAGTATGACCAAAGAGAAAATGGTAAACAAGGCAGTTCCCAAATACTTGGGAGAGCTTTACACAGCAGCGTTTGGCGCGTAATTCAGCTACACAGCTTCATACTTCAGTCAGTAAGGTACAAATAAATTCAGAAACAATTTGAGCCGATAATTACAAGGTCCAATGACAGGGGACCAACACATCATGCATGCAAAGTGACGACAAATCATGGCGGCTTCTGTGATGTGGGGCCCGAGCTGCCTTCACCAGCATAGTTCTAATAACCCATTGCTGCGCCCACAAATATTGAAAGCAAAAGCGTCATTCATAGGAGATACCCTCTTGGATTTTCATCGTCTTTGGTCCCTTGAAGGTCAGTAAATGGTATGACAAACAAGTAGTGCTGAAGTGACGAGAGTCTGAGGCTTGGGCCCTGTTGCTTGAGCTAAATGTTGACTAGCCACTGGTGCTTATCCATAAGAAATGAGAAAGGAACCGGGACTAGTACATCGGGACACCTTTGCATCATTTTCGTCTCACCATTGATTCAGCGAGTGGTTGATCGCCGGTCATCTGCACAAAGCCACATGCAGAGAAAGTCAGCCTCACCAAAATCTCCTTAGATTATTGATAGAACATCATTCAGAGTAGGGGACATCAGTCAGCAGTGATCGTTTATATTTTCATCTGCAGGATGATTAGCGTAGGCGCATACCCGGCCATTGTGGAGCGAGAATGGTAGAAGCGGCTCAGACGGGTGCGTAGAGATGTAACCACGCGGCGAGGTATGAAACGACGCTAAGCCAGATGAGTCATGATACACCTAATATGGTAGTTTGCTGTACCTATCCGATATGGTGTCATCCAGGGGAACAGCGGAAACACTACGGTTGTGCGTGGAGTTGCGAGAGATAATCGTGGTGTTTCCGTATAGTCAATTTTATAAATCCAATCAGGACTAGCGCTGTTATCAAGCACCAGGGGCTAAACGATACGTGATAACCCATGGTGCGTAGTGAAAAGGCCACGATGTGCGTGGTACTTGATGTGAAAATCGTGGCATTGGCAAAATCATGGCCTTTCCAGAACCACCCACGACGCTAGTCCCCATCAAGGGCGCTAATCCTCACCAAGCATCTTAATTATATCTGACCTTATTTTTAGTTCCAAAGGCATTCCGACCACAGTTTTAGTGAAGAGGGGCAAACATATATTAGAATAGGGTCCTCGCTTGTAAAGCTAGATCATGTCCGAGTCAGATTCCACCAATTTGAAATGCCGCCTAAAAGAAAGATCGAAGACCTCAAGGCTTTCCTCACCACACCTGGTCCTGAGCCTAAATATCAGAAGAAAAACAAGCCGCCGACCAACGAAAAAGTTCGGTGTATTGGCAGGAACTTTGACAAATTTATGCAAGAGCTTGACCTTGAACCACCGCGGAATGTCTGGCTCGAAGAAAAATTTACCATGAGGCTGGTTGAGACCTTTCTCCGCTGGTACCTCAATAGGCACGATGTTGGGCGCCAGTCAGCCCTTGTAACTACCTCGAGATTCTTCATAATGTTTTATAAGATGGAGACAAAGAAAGGATACCCTTTGGAGGTAGAGGAAGGTCTACCTGGACTCCTAGACATATTAACAGAGGACTACGACCTGAAATTAGCATCAGAAAATCAACCCTCATTTGGCATCGATGATTTACTATACATAGCCTATCATCTACTTGCTTAGTGCCCAATCACCTTTCTAACTATGCGAAGTATCTTTTAATTAAATACCCTTCGAAAAATGATGGCTTGCATAACTGCCCGGCCTGGAACCTTGATCGAATCTTCTGGGTATATCGATCGCAACGACGCTTTATAATGGAAAGATATTGAGCTTTTTATGGTAAAGCACCCAAAGAGTACTATATCCCAAGTGCTTCTTATGAGGGTGAGGCATAGATTAAACAAAGGAAAAAGGAATGAAGGAACGCCGTCCATATTCACCTACACAGAAAGGAATGATAACTTAGGGCTCTGCGTCATCCAAGATATACTTATATATGCATTCTTAGACAACGCATTCGCCAGCGAATATATTAAGTGCCCCCGAGATATTTAGCGCCTGACCATTATACTAGAACATCGCCTTAGTACTCCGATTCATTTTAAAAAGAGTATAAAAGAAATTCCAATCCTACGAGGGAGTCGAAATAAGGGCGGTTATTTTATTATAGATCCCCAAAGTGCTCTCCAATACTCCCAGGCCAGAGCCTAGGAGATAAATTACAGTATTTCAGCCGGGTTCGAGAATAAAGGAACTCTTTATAAATACCGTAAAGGAGTAGCTACAAAAATAAGGGAGCTCGATGAGCACACTCAGAACAAGATCATGGGCCATACCTAAGGGCAAACATTTACCCACTATATCTCAAATCTAGTGACGGATAATACTCAATCTTTGTTTATAGAGACGCCAACTAGAAACTCCCTACTTAGCCTTTCGACTTATATAAGTATAACACGGGACCCTTTAGCACCACAAGAACTTACGACCACGCAAAAAGAGGCGGTTGAATCAGACGATTTGATTCAGACTTGCTTATCTGACCGCGAAAGGCTTCGGAGCGATGTCATATCGCAGTACGGGCAATTAAAGCATGCGGAAACATCTGGTGACAAACGATTTCATGACTTGCAAAGACTAGGAAACAAGATCAAAGCACGACGAAGAAGACTATGCCGTAAAGCTTTAGTGGCTGTTCGCCGCGAGTTCTTTGAGCAAGTCGGGAATCGGATCATTGAAAGCAACGTTGCAGGGAAACCAATCGATTATACGCCTAATACCAGCGGAGCACAGCCAGAGAGACTAGCTCTGGCTGCTCTGGAATTTCAGAATCGGGATGTTAATGAGATTGATGATGATCAATTGATAGAGGACCGAATCCTATCCCTAGAATTACGGTTGGAGCTTAATAAACTCCGTGTGCCTAGTGGCCTGCAAGCACATATTCGATCCCAGGAGAAAAGAAAGCGAAGCGAAGAAGACACGGAACAGAAGGGCAAGCGGAAAAAGAATAGAGGAGATCAGTCCTTACAATGCCCTGTCTGTGCGGGAGACCCCACTGCTACCCGGTCGGTTCAAATGTTCAGGTACTCTCGAAAAGATTCACTCCAACGGCATTTCAAGAAGATCCATGAGCCAAAGATGTCATTCGGTACCAGTGGGCATATATGCGACATGCCGAGTTGTGATGTAATATCGGCTTCGCTTCCTCGCTATAAGTCACATCTCTGGAAATGTCATATTACCGAGGTATAAGAATGCAAGACTCGCCAGGGCATTCGATCCGAGTGTTACACATGAAAAGTAGATGATGATGCCATAAACAATAAATATGATATATTACTGGCCGGATGGTGGGTGTAGTTGGTTATCACGTATCGTTAACACCGACAAGGTCCTGGGATCGAACCCCAGTCTGGTCACATCTTTTTTTTGCATCTTCTTCTTGGCACCAAAAGATTATCATGTTTTGTGAAATTCAGCAGCGTCATAACTAATATACTAGTTCCTAGTTAAAGGCGCAGGCGGTGGAGTGGCCTAACTGATTTTCCTAGAACGTTAAAACCTTGATCCGGCCGCGAAGCGGCTTGGAAGGATAGCACTACGCTAGTCCGGCAATTCCAAACTCATCAGCTGCCGCAGTTCTTCGGCGGCAACCCCGGTTGCTTATGTGATGTCCCGCTGCATTTCCCGTTTTCCCGCCAAGATGGTATCACCTCAACTAACTGGATATTCCAAATATCGGTCTGGAGCCAAAGATCCCGGCGGAGCGTGGATTGCGAGCGGGGCAGAAAAAGTATAATACACTCTTGGTGCTATACCTATTCTAGTTAGGCGATACTCTACTTAGTTCCAAACTACAATGTAGCCTGAGAAAAGGAAATCAGGCCGGTTGGGAGGAAGCTGATTTCGCTACTGGACTGTAAAGTGCGTCCCGAAACTGGTGCAACTGCCTACACCCTTCGTAAGATTTTCTGGCCCCACTGCCAAAATATACTACACCAACCTTGGGATAGCATCGGAATATCAATATTCATGGGGCAGTCTCAATACCATATTGTACTTCTATTGAAATACGGTTCCTTGTCTCGTAGATGTATCAGCGATCTAAGGAAACTAGAATTTTCCACGGTATTGCAAACAAGTCAAACACTTGAGCTGGTGAGTGTCTCGTGGATCTGGGGACCGTGTCACTCTCCTCTGCCACTCCTATGTCTAAGTGACGATCTGGGGAGGTTACTCGTCACCACACCTTGTAAATAGTGACTTGCATTATTTCCTTACTGTACCTGTAGACTACTTATGAATCTGCTTATTACAATACTTAGCCCGTCAGCACCCTACTCAGTCACACACACTAGCTATTTCTGGAGCATAGTAGAACTTTATGGAACAGTACACATATAAGATAGAACAATATTATGTGGGTTTGGTTTGTCTCCCAGGCCCTTCTTTTGTAAAGAGATTATATTAGAAAACAGAGGTAGGAAGAGAAACGGAAAAGATTCATATCTGCTGCACATTAAATCCTAAAAAGGAAACGCTTCCTGAAGCATGTCCCAGAGCAAGTAGGCTGCCGTTCACCGCTGAGCATATAGGCCTAGACTCGGGTGGTAGCCAGAGGATGTTTTGGCCGTTTACTTCCACCCACTGCTCGTAGATTGTGATTTTCGGACTCGTGTAAGGTACTATAGACATGGTGTCGGAACCATATTGAAAATGAACGCGGCCTGAATTGGTTCTTATATAAGAACCGTCCTGAGAAAATTCGATTTCAGAGACTCGTTTATCACGAGTAAACATCCGCTTCAGCGCACCCAAAGCCGGGTCCCAGAGCCGTACAGTATTATCACCAGAGCCGGACGCCAACAGCCGACAGTCGGGCGAGAAGGCCACTGACAGAACCGAGGACGAATGGCCCTCAAGCCTTTGCTTCAGCGCACCCGACGCCGGGTCCCAGAGCCGTATAGTTCTATCACTAGAGCCGGACGCCAACAGCCGACCGTCGGGCGAGAAGGCCACTGACTGAACCGAAGACGAATGGCCCTTAAGGATATGCTTCGGTACACCCAACGCTGGGTCCCAGAGCCGTATAGTGCTATCATCAGAGCCGGACGCCAATAGCCGACCGTCGGGCGAGAAGGCTACTGACTGAACTGACCACGAATGGCCCTCGAGCGTCTGCTTTAGCGAATCTAACGCTGGATCCCAGAGCCGCACAGTTTTATCATCAGATCCAGATGCTAGTAGCCGGCCGTCAGGCGAGAAGGCCACTGACCGAACCGAAGACGAATGGCCCTCGGGCGTCTGCTTTAGCGAATCTACCGCCGGATCCCAGAGCCGCACAGTTTTATCATCAGAGCCAGATGCTAGTAGCCGGCCGTTGGGCGAGAAAGCTACTGACTGAACTGACCATAAATGGCCCTTAAGCGTCTGCTTCAGTATACCTGATGCTAGGTCCCAGAGCCGTATAGTTTTATCATTAGAGCCAGACGCTAATAGCCGACCGTCGGGCGAGAAGGCCACTGACTGAACTGACCATAAATGGCCCTCAAGCCTTTGCTTTAGCGCACCCGACGCCGGGTCCCAGAGCCGTATAGTTTTATCACTAGAGCCAGACGCCAACAGCCGACCGTCGGGCGAGAAGGCCACTAACTGAACCGAAGACGAATGGCCCTTAAGGATATGCTTTGGTACACCCGACGCCGGGTCCCAGAGCCATATAGTTTTATCATCAGAGCCGGACGCTAATAGCCGACCATCGGGCGAGAAGGCCACTGACAGAACTGAGGACGAATTGCCCTTAAGCGTTTGCTTCAGCGCACCTAACGCTAGGTCCCAGAGCCGTATAGTTTTATCATCAGAGCCGGACGCCAACAGCCGGCCGTCGGGCGAGAAGGCCACTGACTGAACCGAAGACGAATGGCCCTTAAGGATATGCTTCGGTACACCCGACGCCAGGTCCCAGAGCCGTATAGTGCTATCATGAGAGCCGGACGCTAACAGCCGGCCGTCGGGCGAGAACGCTACAGACTGAAATGACCACGAATGGCGCCTAAACGTCTGCTTCAGCGTTTCCGACACCGGGTCCCAGAACAGTGTAAACTTATTATAAGAGCCGGTCGCTAGCAGCGTCTGCTTCAGCTCACCCGACACTGGGTCCCAGAGCCGTACAGTGCTATCATCAGAGCCGGACGCCAACAGCTGGCCGTCGGGCGAGAAGGCCACTGACTGAACCGAAGACGAATGGCCCTCAAGCGTCTGAATTTCTGCCCTCCACTCCTCGTTAACCCGTGCTAACTGGTATAACCAAGGAGGAAGCTCTTTCTCAAACGCTCGACGAATTATTGCTGTTTTGGGTGCAAAAACCAATCCCGCGCAATAGAGCTGAAGGGGCGCCTCATTGGCTATCTGATGGTTTTTAAGAACAAAGCGCTTTGCATCACGTAGAAATTCGGACATTGTGGAGTGTTGATTGCCCTATCTCTATTAGTATAGATCATATATGACTGTTAACAGAGATTACCTGTATAGCCGACTGGAGGAGATTAATAATCCCTACCACTTCTGATAGAAGACCTAACAGGCTCATTGCTTCCACCCAGTGTAGGAAATGCTTCTGGAGGAACGAAAGTGCGCTAGCTATGATGTCACTAAACTCCATACACTGAGCCGTATGATGTGCCCAGTATCGACAGGAGTATCGTAATTCGGCGGGGAAATAGCCATCGATGGTCTGGCGATCGATCTCAGCACGTATAATGCCTTCACCTCGGAGATTGCAGATATTTTTCTTCAGCTTAGTTTGCATATTATTCAGACAACAAATCGCGATCTCTTGATGTGTATGTTTCTCGTCGACGAAAAATTTGCTCTCAGTTTGAAGTAGAAAATCCCGAAAAGATAAATGAAAAACTCTAACCGGTAGGTCTTCATCAGTTGGTAGGCTGATGACAGATCGGAATGAATCCAAAAAGTTGGTGATGAGTCGCGACTGGAGCTTAAGCAACCTTGAGAGTGCATTCACAGAAAGTGGAACCGCAAGAAGTATGATTAGGCCAATAATCTGTCGGAAATACTGTAAAATCTGAGCTTCGTCATCTTCTTGTCCTTCTAACAGCCGCACAAGAACCGGTAGGTATGTCTTATCCATTTTCGTCGCATACTTGGCTTGATCCTTAAGAAGATCGGTGAGACATACTACAGGGTCGAAGTTGACCTCCACAAATCGACAAACGGTCGCTGCTGAAATGAATAATGGAGCTGACATCTCAACCAACGCTCGAATTTCATCTTCTTCAGGCCAGCTTACAGGGACATTCTTCTCATTACGAATCTTTTTGAATCGCTCCTTGAGGAATAAGGAAATATCGCGTAATGTCACCCTCTCCGAGATCTCATGGAGGGCAGCATGTTGATGATTTGTAATTTTTGAAAACTCTAGGCGAATCGGCAATTCAGGTCGGCTTGTCAAAAATATTCGTAATCGGATAGAGGTTAACTCCTGCACTCGTGGCAGCAGTTGGAGTATAACCCTTATATCATCGTCGCTTTCGCATTCGTCCAGAGCATCTATTATTAAGACCACCACTGGGATTTGCGAACTCACTTGCTCTAATCCTAGTATTGGATGGAAGAGTAGTGTCTCGAACTGTTCCCCGAGAGATTTCGCCTCAATATCAGGATTGATGGACAATGCCTTCGTAAGGCTTGTTATCAGATCCGGAATCATTGTCGCTAGTTGCTTAGAAAGTGTCGGGAAAAATCTGGCTGCATTCCCTCGATCCCCCTCGCCTCTCTTGAAAAAGAAGCTAGCAACTGCTAGTTGCTCAGATTTAAAAGACTTCGCGATTGTCCTAGAAATGGTCGACTTCCCTGTCCCAGCCATACCATTCAACCAAAAGATGCACTTTCCGTAGGGTGACATAGCCCAGTCTGTAATATCGCGGAGAAGATCGATTCTTGTGCCCTGAAGGCATGTATCTTCATGTTGATCCGTATACGAATCTAACTCGGCCCCACGCGCAATTGGGAGCTTGTCAAGAAGATCTTTTCCGGTTATCAGATCGCCTATACAAAACTGACTGAAGATAGTACCTACCCGCAGGAAGATTATTTATCGTGCCATAATTTTTCCCCACCTGAAACCCAGAATTTGAATGGCCAAACGATATTGGAAAATCCATACTCATAGCGAAATGGAACGAAGAATGTTGCGCTCGATGCAGTTCGAAACTGCGGGGTATTATTCTTTCTGCCATTCCTTTTAGCCCCCACTGGTGCCTGGGCTGTATCTGGATGAGGCATTTTTCCTATTGATCCATGTCACCGAATAGACATGCATTTGAGAAGAATTCCCCTTATTATTGGTCGGGGACACCAGTCAGGTCGCGAACGCGCTTTGGCACTGATCTGTAACTTTTGACCGTATTTTGAAGCGCCATGCTAGATTGAAACGCAAACGTGGTCAAAGCCACGACACCAGAGGCCAGACCAATGGGCTCTGCCATTGTAAGCTAGTCGATAATGTGCCGGTAGTGCTAGTAACTTGGAGTTCGGTGATCAGAAGAAGATAAGGATAAGGCCCCATTAGAATCGCAACAATGGGGATTTCTAACTTTTATGCAATGAGATTAGGTATACCTCGCAAGAGCAAGGGCTTACGGTGGGGTCAGCGGCTAAATATCACGGCCTGCTGCGATTCTCACCGTTTTCCCCTCAGACCTTCCATCGAACACACGCGAGCCAACTTTAGCCAATGGAGTTGTCACGTTAAGCGCCGACCTTACCGCTTCCAAACGCTTGCAGGTTAATATGCATGTTAGTCACACCAATAGTGCTTCTGGCTTGGTAAAGAGAATGTTGGTTTCCCACATATTTAGCCAGCAATCCAAGCCCTGTTGTAGCGTCCCTGAGCGTAGGGGCCGGCCCCTCTTTTCCTGACACTCTCTCTCTCCCTTCTTTTATTCCTCAGGCTAATATACCCAGCGCTTCTGGGGAAAATAGCCAGCTCAGACAAGAGTTGTCTCGGCGCTTCCATTTCTTGGCGCTATTGTATGTCCAGTTAATACCAGCACCCTTCAACCGCGTTCTATCCTGCGACTCTCTATCAGGAGTCCAAGTTTGCGGAATTGGGAAAAAGGTTCCACCATTGCTTGTGAAAGGATTGGGGCCTCAATCACCAATAGCGCGCGCGTGGAGAGGATCAAAGATTGGTTAGAGGCTTGCTCCAAGTTTGCGAATCTGTTTCATATGATCCAATGACGTTAGCTGAGAGTGTCAATACGGGTCTCATCTGAACGGCATCATGCCCAATTGGTGATAATAGCCTATCTTCGGGTCCCTTTACCTCATCCTCTATACCAACAAATTATAATGGCGATCAAGGGTTACGTTGATTAGGCGGATTTAGTGGCGAGAGGCTAAGCCTACACAAATCTTTTAAATTATCATCAGGGAAACGATTATGGACCGACAGCTTCGCGCTATCTCCTAGGAGGGCATTACGTAGTTAGGGGCTGGCTATTCGTGCCGTATTGTTTGCGGACTTAGTATTCGCTAGCTTGCGGCTAGGACAGTCGATCGGTCAGATAAGCGATGTTAACTCGGTCATAGTGTAAATAAAGCAAGCTATTACCCAGCTGTAATAAGGCCCCATTAAACCGTTCTTTATATCCTACGGTTTACAGACCCGTTTCACGTGGGCGACTACATAGAGAGAGCGGAAGGCACGTCGATGACAGGATTTGCGGATAACCGACGGATAGTCACGTGTGACTTCAAATTCGGGGGCCAGCGTCAGAGCCTTAGACAAAGCACCTGATGAGGAACAAGGTAAGCCCAAGAAAGGAGGGGAAAGTCGCGAAGACGAGATAACCAGTCACATGAGGGAAAGGAGATGGCGTAGCTCAGGAGCTCGGTGATCCGGATCAATCGCGAAAACGCCTCACCTGCAAAGTGAAGGGGGGAGGACGAAAAAGGAAAATGTAAAGTCTTGGGGCGTAAGGGGAAGACAGGGTGACTATATACCACCACGCACGGCGAGGTATAAGTACACATGGCGCTTAACCAAAAAGGTTCATGAAAAGCCTAACCTGGTAATTCGCTGTCCCCTTCCGATATGGTGTAGTGGCTAACATCGTCGTCTCTCACACGACAGCCGGGGGTTCGATTCCCCCTATCGGAGTTTCTTTTTGTTTTTTCTAGGACATCTACCATGTATGTCTCTTATCCTTTTTGGTCATAGTTAAACCAGACCGTCTTTCACTGCTGACCGATACGGGACGCGCCCGTGTTGGCTAGCATATGACGGCTATAGATAGTATTAAAGGTATCAGATGAGGGAGAACGCACGGGTACTGAATAACTATTTCAAGCTTCCTATGAAATGATCCGTAAATTTATTAAGATTTGTTTATGCAGTGGTAATTCAAAGAAAATGCTTCCCTGCTTTCCTGAAGCAGAATGGCATTATGTTTAGGAGTCATACGTGACCTTGGACAACTTACAGTCAGCGGGTAATATCTTGGCCTGATGTACCAGGAAGTCAGACCATGCGAAGACTATACACTTGTCATACCCATTAGCAAGTAGGCCTAAGGTAAGTCCAAAAGGTAATTGACTTGACGGTAGCAATCATCTGGGCATTTGCGATCTCGGCGTACTTTATTTCTACTAATCCTAAGCTAGATATTCCGGGATGTTTTCCATTGGTCTCGTGCTTCCCAGGGTCTACAAAGCTGTTGCATTTCCGTTTGTCACAACGGCTACAACCGGGGCCAAACGAAACATGTCCAATGAGAATTTGAAGATTGAAAAGAGGTATATAGCCGTGATAGGTGCTGGCAGGGGAAGACCGGAGCTCTATAATTCGAGGCATTCGGACCAGAGTCTCCCGATCTCCACTTAATTGCGTCTAGAAGGAAGTTTGATTATCGTGAAAGGTTATTTAGTATTTCCAAATTTTCAGTGCAACTCAAAGCTCAAAGTGAAAATAGCAACTGTCTCTCAGTTCCTTCATTTCGACTGATTTATTGCCTTGTAAAGTAAGCTTTAATGACTATTGTTCTTGATCGACAAAAGCTATGATAGTGTATGAACATTATAATAAAGCTCTGAAGCCCAGATCAAAAACGTCATAATGCGATCAAGATCAGCATACCCCTCCCGAAGTCGCAGCTCACCGGCCACTAAAATCGCCAAAGAACGGATAGAATCGGAGAATATGACAACATCGTTGTTTCAAGCAGTTGGTGGGATGGCGGGGTGAATCACATATAAAGTTCGCTGCCCCTCACCTTTTCTTGCTCGTTCTTCTTCTTTTTTCATCAACTGAATCGATTCCGCCAATTCAAAGCAATTGAACAAGACCAACTCAGTAACTATGAGACCTAAATCATGGTCCGCCCGAGCTAACCCTTAGTGCAGATCTTTTCCAGTACATACTGCCCCACAATCTCGTGGGAAGCCATGGCTCCGCTTTGGCTGTGCATATTGTCCCTTAGGGATCAAGGTATCTCAGGTAACTTCTGGGCGTTGTGCCGGTGTTCGTTCCTATGTCGTTGGCATTTCTTCTCAACTCGCCCAAGATAAACTATCTACGAGCAGATGAGAAGCAATGGCAATGGCGTGGGTTCGTTCTGAGAATATACGGTCAAAACTTGATCTGGATAATACCAGCGAAAGGATCATGCCTTCCCCTTCTTTCCCCTTTTTGTATAGAAAACTAACAAAGGCCCCAAGTCATCCCGACTTGATCCCTAACCCACAATGTCTCCCCCCGCTGCTATCTTTGAGCCTACTGTCGCCCCTGTTGGCATCAAGGGCAAGGTTGTCGTCCCTGAGACGACTACTACCACCCTGACCGGCGAGGGACAGACACAGCTTCTAGACCAGTTCGGCGGCAAGTGGGATGAGTTCAAGTTCGCCCCTATCCGCGAGAGTCAGGTCTCTCGTGCCATGACTCGTCGCTACTTCCAGGATCTGGACAACTACGCCGAGAGCGATGTTGTCATCGTTGGCGCGGGTTCCTGTGGTTTGAGCTCCGCTTATGTGCTCGCCAAGGCCCGTCCGGACCTGAAGATTGCTATCGTTGAGGCCTCCGTGTCTCCTGGTGAGCCAGCCTCTCGACGATGAGATCAGCATTGAATACTTTACTAACCCAGTACTAGGTGGTGGTGCCTGGCTCGGTGGCCAGCTCTTCTCCGCCATGGTCCTCCGTCGTCCTGCCGATGCTTTCCTCACTGAGCTCGGTGTCCCCTTCGAGGAGGAGCCCAACAACCCGAACTTCGTGGTCGTCAAGCACGCCGCCCTGTTTACCTCGACCCTTCTGTCCCGCGTTCTGGCTTTCCCGAACGTGAAGCTCTTCAACGCCACCTGTGTTGAGGACCTGATTACCCGCCCCGATGGCACTGACAAGATCCGTCTGGCCGGTGTGGTCGTCAACTGGACCCTGGTCACCCTTCACCACGATGACCACTCCTGCATGGACCCTAACACCATCAACGCTCCTATCATCATCAGTACCACTGGTCACGACGGCCCATTCGGTGCCTTCTGTGCTAAGCGTCTTGTCTCCATGAACTCCATCGACAAGCTCGGTGGTATGCGTGGTCTCGACATGAACCTTGCTGAGGATGCCATTGTTAAGAACACCCGTGAGGTCACCAAGGGTCTTATTATCGGTGGTATGGAGCTGTCGGAAATCGATGGTTTCAACCGCATGGGCCCGACTTTCGGTGCCATGGCCATGTCTGGTGTTAAGGCTGCCGAGGAGGCGCTGCGTGTCTTCGACGACCGTAAGCGCGAGTGTGCTGAGTAAATTCGGCATCTCCGGTATATGTTCCTGGTGGAGGTTTAGCTATGCTACTGGGTAGCTTTGCTTGCAGTCGTTTTGATAATGCGCTCCACACTCGTTTTATGTGATAATGCAATGATACTTGTTTCCAACGATCAAATTTTTATCGATTTTTATCGAGTGTGAGAATCTCTTTTAGAATGTAGATCGTATGTAGTAGGTATTATGTATTATATTTAGTCAATAAGATCAGCATACCATATGTTACAAAGTGTGTTGTCGTAAATCAATAGATATTATGTGCACCAGTGTTCCACCTCAAGAAGCAAAATATCATATTTTGTTCCGTCCCTCGGCAGCCAACACCAAATCCTTTGCCGTCTGGACCTCCCACTCGAATTCTTTCAGAGCACGAAGCTCGCTTGAGACAAAAAGTCCACCAATTAGGCCATCCAGAATACCAGCTCCAAAGTTCAATGTGCTGACCAGGATTAGGATGAAGCCGATATAGGTGCGATTACCCACCCACCATACGCCGACCATGCAACCAATAGAGACCACAATCGAAAGAATGAAATGCGCGAGACGCCAGCGGCGCTGTGACCGTTCTCGCTGCACATAAGTGTGGATCATATCGATGATGTGGTCATAGGTATCTGGGGAGAGGGCGGCATTGGGGGAGACTTGTTTGGAGGTTGTTGTGTGGAGAGAAGGAGTGCTCGGCGAGTGAGGTAGGTCTACTTGGGCTTGAGTTTGAGCTTTTGATTTGATAGAAGCAACATCGGAAGATCGAGTAATGACCGCCTCGACGGCAAAATGGTCACTTAGAGAGCAGCGGAGGGTGGGGTGGCGTTCAGTCATGCTGACCTTCGCCGATTCAACGGACCAGCGAGGGGCAGGGAACTCGGGGGCATATCCTCCATCGCCAACAAAGATGTAGTCTAGACGCTTTGCGCGTGGGTCGGCTTCATCCTTGTCAATGGTGATCTCTTCGCCCTTGTCAAGTCGCTTCTGTAGAGCTTTGGACCAGCGCCAGGTATTGAAAGCCCCGTCACATGTAGCACCATTCTCAAGCAGATTGAACTCCGCAGATGGAATTGGTCGTTTTCGAGCTTGCTCAACAGGATTGATTGCTGCGCCGAGGGACGAGTCGGGGTGCAGTTCGCGCCAAACGTCACGGACGGGGCTCTGGGCGCTAATCAACCGGTGGGCGAAGGAAGAAGGCAGCATGTTAAAGTCGCCCAGTCCGATTACCAGGTGCCCTCGCTCTGCAGCACCACGCATGAGCTTGGAGGTCTCCCATGCTTGCGCCGTGCGATGACACAGGTACGAGTCATTGGGTTCTCGCTCATAGGGGGCGTGCAGATGCGTGCAGAATACCTCAGCGACGTCGGCTGCACCTGGTCCAAAGCGCACCCTGGCACAAGCCACACCTTTACCCACAAACCAATCGCCACGAAAGAAGGCTGTTGGCCGTCCGTTGAGCGGGTATGCGTACATGCTGCTCTCCTCAATTGGCCACTTGGACAGAATCGCCAAGCCCGCTCCGAATATGCCTCCGAAATAGAACTTTCCATATGGTAGGATGTGCCGGGTTTGGTCTCGGATGCTCTCGTAGTCTTGTTGTGTCCAGCATTCCTGCAGTCCGACTATCTCGGGGGGCGGACTGGCTTGAGCCAGCTGTCGACCGATCTCTGAAAGACGTTCATGGCGGTAGGTGGCAAGGTACTTGAGACCCCAGCAATTTAGGGTCAGTAACCGAATGCGGGTAGGTGGCTCACTCGGAATAATTGAGGAAGCCATTTTTTTAATTGACAACACTGGCCTTTTGGTGCTGATGAAGATAGCTTAAAGTGGAGTGTCGATCGGTGATGTAAATCAAAGACTCACCTCACCGCCTTCGAAACGCGCCTTTCAATTTCCGCGGCTTGTCGCATCCCAACCGCGTTTGTGACGTTTGCCAATGTCCTAAATTGGGCTCAATTTACATGGACCATTCGCACTCCTCCAGATCTCGTCGGCGGGAGACCCGTGTGTCTCCCGTCGAATCATCATCAGATGAATTGGCAGCAGCTTCAGATCATGAACAAGCTGATCGCCGACGAACAAGCTGGGGCGTGCATAAGAATTTCACCCCGCAGCGTCCAAATCACGACCGTCACCCGAGGGAATCGGACAGTCCAGATGAATTGGCTGTCGATGCTGACGAATACTGGCGCACTTCACGCAACCGTCGCAGCCCCTCACCCATCAACCGCCCCGCCGATTTGAGCAGCGGTGGTGAACACCTTTCAGAAGATCGATTGAGCACCGCAGACGATAATAACACTCCCATTCGCGACAACATGGCAGACCGCGACTCCACCCCTATTCCTCCTGTTCCGGCTCTGCCTCCTAAACCTGATCATCTTAATTACCGCGAAAAGTTCGTCCTTCAAGGTCATCTGCGAGGAGTGTCTGCTGTTCAATTCTCCCCAGACTGTTCCATGATCGCAAGTGCTGGTAGGTTATGACGATGTTCGATTCCGAGGAAGTCATTGACCTGTGTTTATTGTAGGTGCCGACGCAGCCATCAAAGTTTGGGATACACTAACTGGAAGACTCATTTACACCTTTGAGGGTCACCTGGCGGGCATTTCCACCCTTGCCTGGAGCCCTGATGGTCAATGGATCGCATCTGGGTCCGATGATAAGACAATTCGGTTTTGGAACGTGAATACCGTATGAGACACACCCAACTTATCGCAATCTTCAACGCTGACTTGTTACTACAGGGCAGGGCTCACACCAAGACCTTCGTCGGCCATCACAACTACGTTTATCAAATCGCATTCGCACCCAAGGGCAACATTCTCGTGAGCGGTTCATATGATGAAGCTGTCTTCATGTGGGATGTGCGCCGAGCACGCGTCATGAGATCTCTCCCTGCCCACTCTGATCCCGTCGCCGGCATTGATGTCGTCCACGACGGTACACTTATTGTCTCCTGCGCACTTGACGGTCTTGTTCGTATCTGGGATACACACAGTGGCCAGTGTCTCCGAACCCTGGTGTTTGAGGACCAGCCACCTGCCACGTGCGTCAAATTCTCGCCAAATGGCAAGTACGTTCTTGCGTGGACTCTAGATGGCTGCGTGCGTCTGTGGAACTACGTTGAGAGCCGCGTCGTGAAGACATTCCAGGGTCATGTCAACGAGAAGCACAGTCTGTCTGGTTGTTTTGGTCTGTACGGTCCCCCGGATCTCCGGTACACCCCGCCGTTGTGCTTTGTCGTGAGCGGCAGCGAAGACGGTGCCATTCTGTGCTGGGATCTAGTCAGCAAGAAAGTTCTCCAGCGCATTGAGGGACACACCGATGCTGTCCTTTGCGTTCACTCTGGCGAATTGAAGGGCAAGCGTCTTCTCGTCAGCTGTGGACTGGACAAGACAGTCCGGGTGTGGGAGGAACTGCCTGGAGATGAAAAAACCAACGGAGTCGCTGATAGTGCCTCTGTGAACACGGATCTGCCAAACGGAGTTATTGCCAGTGATGAGGATGGCGATAACGAGATGACTGATCTTCCGGACCCCTCCACTGCGACCACCCCTGCAGAGGACGTGATGATGACATGATCGAAATTCTTGTTCTCGTATTTGACTTTCCATTGCATTGTGGCTTGCATGAGCGGTTGGATTTTGTTTTAGGATTGAGGAAATACCCGGTGTCTGGAGTAGGGAAAATATGGCATGCATACGTGCATACGCCTCGCAGAATCTTTGATAAGTTAACGCTATGCATAAAATGGAGTACTTGGCCATTACTGATTGAAACAAATATACTTTAAATATTTACCTCTCTGGAACACCTGCAGTAATTGTATGAAAATACCTGAGAATTCGCACACTCGTCTAGATTATCCCTGGATGCACCTTTTATGAAAACTTAGGTTGAGAAGCCGAAAACATCAACACACGCCCCACCACCCTTGTCTTGACCTGCTTATAATCTTTACACAGCGCGTCATGAATCTCCCTTTCACCGTCACCCCAATTACTAAAGATTCCCCGCCAGTTATAAATACACATCAAAACCCAGCCAAAGAAATTATGCGATACATCTTTCCCAAGAACTGTCGTCCCATAGATCGTACCATTCTCAGCAAGAAACGGCTTAAGATTCGTAAAAAGCACCATCTTCCGCTCCAATGGGCCGGGCAGACAATGAATCAGAAAAAAAGTCGAAATAGAATCATACACAGCCTTCAACGGAAGCGGCTGCAGGACATCTGCCTGAACAGTCTGTGTATCGGGTCTACCAAGGCGTCTTTTGGTATAGTGAAGAGAATTGGGATTCAAATCCATCAGAGTCATTCGGGTTTTCTCCGGAATACTGGCGTGTGCAGGATAGTAGCCCGTCCCGATGCCGATATCTAGATGTCGGTGACCCATGAACTTTCTGAAGAAGGGTAGTTGGATGTTTGTTGTACCGCAGCACCAGGCGAATGAGTTGCAGATAGCTAGGACCCAGAGGTCGTAGAATGATAAGATGAGAGGGCTATACACGGCTGCGCCGGCGGCGCTGGTGGGTGCTGAGTTGGTATGCATCTTCGTGTTGTAGTGAAGTTTAGATGGCAAAAAAAGCGATGTAAGACCGATATACTTCATCGTTATATATGTGCCTTTAGAATGGCCCCCTTGTTAGTATGATGGGGGCCAAGTCCTTTTTTACCAGATACAGTAATCGCATGATTCAACTATTTGAGGCCATAGCAACAGAACATATGGGAGGGCGATTACACAGTACAAGTTGAAACGGCGGAGAATTACTTTATAGACTACGCTGTATCCTCGGGTAGCCTAAGCACAGTAAAGTATAGGAGGACCTTGATCTCGTATATAGCAAAGCCGCAGTAGGCCTAGCCCCCACTAAGATCTATGGAAGGGCAAAGTCCGAGCTCCGGGGCTCTTAATTCAAGCAAAGATTCAAGTCCAAAGATATCTCTCAACGCGGAACTACTTACCTCAACTCTAAATACCTCTGTAGAAATTTCGTCACAATTACTCCGTTTGGTTGGCTGGACCCGCTATTCCCAAGGCACTCCCGTCGGGTAGCCATCCAAAAGATAACAAGTGTTGTGGGTCACACGATTCTCTTCGGGACCTTGATGGTTGATGCAAAAACGTAATAAAAACCAGCATGCTACTAAGCTTGGGCACATGTCGCCAAAAAGCGACTGCCGACATGTCTAAAATAAGCATAAGATAGCCTCCACATCAATCTAGAATGCTCGACATCGAGCACATGATTGATCTATTGGGGGCAAGCTTGTCTGCGGCCCCACTGAAAACTCAATTTGCGCACCTTGGCTTCCTAATTGGGTTTAATGCTGGAGCTGCATACAATCCCATGATATCTCGCAATTTTTTCGCATTGTGGGTTGATTGTTCTGGCGATGAGCATTAAGTCTCTGCTTGTTCTCGATTTTCTGATCGTCAACAATCAATTCAATCAGTCCACCATGGCGTCCTTGGGTTTGCAGCTGGTCTGTCCTTCTGAGCATGACATTTACTTTAATCTCAATGGAGATGGTTATTCAGAGCCCCTCGTTGGCGCCGTGGTGCTTCAGCGCCATGCTATCAATTCCGATTTTACTCAACTGCAAGTACATCTCATGCAGACTGTGCTAGGAGAGAGCAATCTTCCTGCTATCAACCCTGAGAAGAACTTCCTGAAGCGAATCCGCACTCCGCTTGGAAAGGTCCCACGACCAGAGACTTCAGCTACCAAGTCATCCTCCATTATTGAACAAGTGACTCTTCCTGCATTGTCGATTGTTCAACTTGAAGCCTCATCCAGTGGACGGGATGCCATCCCGGTTCCATTTTCCGTGCCCATTCCTGTTAATACGCCCGGAACGACACGTACATCTGTGGGGAAAATCTCATACACCCTTATCGTCACTATGACCACATCACAAAGTGAAACAATTATTATCGACAAAACAATTAATATTACACGCCAACTTATTCCAGATCGGCATTGCATTCAGCATGTACGGTCATTCAGCAAGTCACCCGCCATCACCAACATTGCTTTGTCCCAGACCATAGCAACGGACGCAAAGTCCGGAATTTCCGTCTCCGCCAAATTGAATCTACGGAGAGGATTGAAAGCACGCGAGTCCGAATTTAGATGTGCTGCCATTCGAGGAATCCACTGGCGTGTGGAGGAAGTGACCAGATTGATCGATCAATCCCAGAACAACTTTCAAGATGCCCCGGAGGAGTTCCTCTGCATACGTGAATCCATCCGTGAAATCTGTAGCGGGAAACAAAAGGGTTATTGGGCTACACGCGACAATCCATTGTCGAAGCAGCCGAAATCAGAAGATCAAGATTCAGCCGTTGACATTACGATTGATATCTCCATCCCTAAGAATGCAAAGCTCGCTCCTATGATTGACGGGTCTTGCTATGCTTCCGCTACGACTGATTCCATCCCAATGCCACTTGAGCTCCAGGGCCGGTGTCCTGCGAGCCATGAGAGCCTGGCGATCTTGATCGAGCACCGACTCAAGCTTGAATTCGTTACTGGAGAAGACACTTTCGATGTCCGTTCTAAGAATTTGGTTGATCGTAAGCCTTTGAGGCCTACACTGTCTGCACACTTTCCTCTTCTTGTTGGGGAGACATTTAAGTGTGATTTTGAGGCTATCGCGTTTAGCAACCCACCGAGGTATGAGGAAATTCCGTTGTCGCCTCCGGAATATACGCAATTTGTGTGAGAGGGTTCCTCTCTAATGACTTATGATACCATGATAATTAATAATACTACTTATCTTCACGAATTTACGCTTTTGGTATTTAATTTGTCACATGCCGGATACCACATAAAATAATTTTATTCAATTTATGACATTAACAGGTGTGTCATGAGTTGTGTCATACACGCCATGTATGACAGGGCTGTTCATAGTATCGGCGAGGTTCCACTCGCATTGCTCATATGCCAAGAGATCTTGATTACGGTGAGGAAGGGAGGGAGGTATTAAAAAAATAATTATAGACTTTATTTACCCTGCTGAAAAGCAAATATGGATGGCAAAAAAGTATCAAGACAAACAAGGTAATGAAATGGGGCGAGCCGGGATTGAACCGGCGACCTCACGATGACAATGTCAGACTGTAGTGAACTTCAGTCGTGCGCTCTCCCAACTGAGCTATCACCCCAGATTATATAATAGAGCCTCACACTTTGCAATATGTACGGCAAATAGAGTCCGCGGTTGGATTCGACTATAATCTTTGGCTGCTCATCTTTAACTGGTGCAGAGAGTACATGTAAATAGTAACTAACTAACAATTTCTTTGGGCCGGTCTGTGTACGCGAAGCCCACAGGTCTCAGCTTGGGAACATTCAATGTTGTCTTGTTAATTCCAATCGTCCATTCCAAGGTTGTTCACGCACCGAGTACGATGGATCGAGTATGTATATATATACGGTAGCAGGGAACGACTTCTGTTCAATTCCAGGCTTTCTTCAAAGGTTATCTACATCCCACGTACCAGCTCAATATTTCCTACTAGCCCTGGAGATGGACATCCATAATTGTAGATGTACATCCAGAGATAGGTCAATGCCAGGGCCCCGAGATCAATTAATAGGTATTCTTATACATCTTGTACGCTATGCTAACTGATACTAAAAATATTGCAACCTCGCAGAATCACTCTGGGGTAATAAACTCCCAACTCGACAATCCACTACCGGCCTCACAAATTGGTAGTACCCAATCGCCCGTCGGCATGTTATCCGAAAATCCACTTTTTAGTGTTGTAGGGGGTGTCTGGGTCAATTCGGCTTCGGTAGAAGTAGCCTTGCGTGCTGTTGGCTCTGTGCCCTCGATGGTGATCGCGGTACCCTTCATTGCGAACCTGAACTTAGTCAAGAACATGGACTAGAATATATGTCATGTCAGGTAATCAACCAAAGCAGAGAACATCACCGATCGCCTAGATAATGGGGCTCCTTACGTGGTTAGCTTTATCCACCTCGGTCGGCTGAAATTTCCTGTATAGAAAGCGTATCAGCCACAACGACCACACCAATCGTGCCATAGCTGACGACGACAACACTGATAAAAGGCTAAAAAGTCAAAAGGAGGCCTTGGGAAATTTGATCTCACATTTGCCCATCATGTAGGATGCCTCGATAAGCCATCGTCAAAAGTGGTGGATTCCTAGTCCCTTTTGACAGTCCGATCCAGTAGTCTATTAACATCCAAGTCTCCTGTTTATTCTGCACAATGATGCTCATGGCGCGCACGAGGTAGGCTGTCTTTGTCCTTTGATACTCGTCGCCCATCATGCATTTTAAGAAGGTCTTCACAGCCATTGTGCTTCGCTTTCGGAGATCCCCGACAGTATCATCGGTCGGGGCCAGCAAGAAGACGCGAATCGGGCGCTCCAAAAGACGAATGGGGAGATCTGAAAGTGGTATGTGGCTGACAGGGGTGTCATGAATTGCCGGCTCGGGCTGGATCGCTGCCTCGCGGCCGGGATCCGTGCCCGCAATGTTTAGGCGCAGTTTGGCTTCGATCGCCATTTCTAATCGCTGAAGCGACTGGCCCCCTTGGCCACCTTTGCGCCTGGCATCGCGCTCGAGCTGGCTCGTCGCGAGCAATTCGTTTGATTTGCGGGTCACAGCGTTGATCGGTTGCTGAATAACTGTGAGATTGCTCAGTTAAGACTAAGCTCGGCAGCGAGAAAATAGTAGACAGCGAAAGAAGGAAAATAGCAGGACTTACATATCTGTGCTTTCCAGGGGATTCTGTCTGTCTCTGAACGTATTCTTTCAACAATAAAAGATGAAGCTTTCGCCTTCTCGAAGGATCTGGAGAGATATTAATTTCACAAGCAAAGCCTCGGTGCACACAGGAGACTCACAAGCCCCCATTCTTTTGAGAGACAATGTAAATCGCGAGAGGAATAGATTCAGAAGCAGAGCCAGCTGGAATTTTGCCAGTACAGGCATCAACAATCACCCGGCTCCCGAAGATATCCCCAGTGACTGGCAAATGAACATGGGTGCATTCACAATTCAACTTTTGTGGCTTCGTCTGGTCAAAGAAAGCTTTTACAACTGTGTGGATGCTGGCTCGAAGCTTGCTCTCAGAGCCTTTTTGTATGTCAGGCTGGAATTGTAGAATGATCCGAACGGGAGGTTCCATCTTGCAGTCCTCGAGGGCTGACATTTCGATAAATGCCTTGTCCAGGGGCACACAATACAAGGAAGAGCAGCGATAGAAGCAAAAAGGTGGACCTTGGTGTAATCGTTGCAGATGGAAGAGGGGCCAGGCGCGTATCCCAGCTGTTTATTTGTTAGTATTTAGTCACTCAGTCGTGAAAGACTGTCAGCCGGGCCGATCCGCTTGCATACAGCGATGCTTGATATTTTCTTTAATTTGAGACTTACACCACGCAATTCCAAGTGAACATGTACACTTCAGCTTGTGCGTAATGAAATGCTAAAGCAGGGGAACACGCGACTCCTTCCGGCCTTTGTGTACCTACTAGATTCCCGTGCACTTGCATATAC
Organism: Penicillium pulvis; assembly: GCF_028828015.1. Taxonomy (NCBI): domain Eukaryota; kingdom Fungi; phylum Ascomycota; class Eurotiomycetes; order Eurotiales; family Aspergillaceae; genus Penicillium; species Penicillium pulvis. Next base: position 1,435,907 of record NW_026643072.1, read on the forward strand.
TCAAGACTTGACCCCACAATGATTCCTAAGGTGCTTACCATTATTGAGCACAAGACAGCCAATGAAAAGTTGACTCGAAATTTGCGAATGAGAAATGACGAATTCACATGATTATGGAGACGCTATCTCGATGGCGGTGGCATGCTGCTGCCAAACCCAGAAATAAAATATTTTTAATTGGAAGATTGGCTGAAACCTGGATTTATTGTCAGCCCAAGCTGGCAAACAATGAATTCCCTAGCATACACTGAATATTTTATCTCTGGAATCATTTTGGTCACTTGCGCCTTCATTCATTAGTGCGGGAAGCGGGAATCCTTCGGGCCGGCGCGCAACCCGTACTATCATGCTTTATCGATAAGATCAGGTATTGGGCATATTGTCTGTGGTACATTTGAATGTCTTTGTAGATAGGTAATTCCATCTAATATTTCACGTTCATGATCATCTCGCAGTCTTTCTCCAGGGCTGCCTCCCGCTCGGCAAAGTAGACTGCCTATCGCAATCACGCTGGCGCTTAGAAGTAGGGGCCAAAAGTATGCCATTGGCCCAGACCTCAGCAAATGATCCGCTGAGTGGAGGCATTCTAAAATAGCGTGAATAGATGAAACTCCTTGAGTTCCCCGCGGAATTTATTCAACTCCCCGCCCCGATCCTTTCTGTCAATTCAAAATGGCAACATGTTATGATTTACACCTGGGCGCAATCAACATCAACTACTCTGACTTACCATGTGAAGACGTGAGCCAAGTCGGCCACAACGTGACATGTTGTGTACGAGGCTCTGTTTGTATGAGCAATGGCATCTGCCAGAATGCCGACAAGAATGGGTATTACAGCGCAGACTGTACTGATCCAACACTGCAGGATCCTAAATGTCAAAATCGCTGTGGTCGGTATCTGTCCTCTGAAAATAAATTCGGTTGAGTCCATGGAAGCCTGGAGCTAACTTTTGTTTCGTTTGAACAGGAGGTCTCGCTGGCTCACAAATTACGTATAACAAAACGAGCGGTCTTTGGGCCTGCTGCTCTTACAATGGTGGAAAATCCAACTGTTCTGAACCGACTGATCAGCTTTTCCCTGCACCTGGCCCATCCAGTCTTAAAAGCCTTCAATATCTCCCCACAGCCGGATCCGCTACATATTCTACCTTGGCGACATCAACATCTACCTCAAGCAGCACTGCGCTATCTTCTTGTTCATCCTCATCCTCGAACATCGGCTCCGGAGCCGCCGCTGGAATCGGCGTGGGTGCTGGCGTGGGAGTGATTGTTATCGCTACCGCAGTTGCATTTTTGATTTCCAAACGGAGGCGGAATACACAGACAGATGATATACAGCGAGATGTTGTGTTTCCAGCTAGTAGCAAGTCAGACCCAAGGAACAAGCTGCGCGAGTTAGATGATAAACCGTTGGTGCGTGAGCTACATGGCGAAGGCTCCCTGCCTGAATTACCCTCCAACCATTAAGGGACTAAGATTGGTGCATTAAACATTACTGCTGGGGCAATTTGATATAACACTTGTGGGTCATCTTCAATTAATTTATGGAGGGTCTATGCTGTTGAGCGTTCGTGCAATCTATGTAGACTAACTTTTAAAGCTAAAATGAGATACCCGCCATGATGATTTAAAAAGGCTTTGTAACTCTGAATCCCAGCAAAAATTTGAAAATTCGATGGAATGACGAGACTGTTTGTCAGTTCAGCAACTCCACATGAATGTCGTATGGTCTCTTTGTCTCATGAGTTTCAGAACCAACATGAAGGCCTCGGATTTTGGATATAGTTTCCGGTCGCAGAAGCTTTCACCCCAGCCTTCTTGTACGTCAGCCAAGCACTGAGCGCATATTACCTAATGATACATATTGACTCCACACCTGCTATGAACCTTCCTTCAAGGGGAGTTTCAAAAGTCACGCTGAAGATGAGTTGGATGACTTTCCAGTCTGCTACGATACTTCCTTATTATAAATTTTGGCTACAATTGGGAGAAGAGCTTGATAATACTTGCACTGTTGAAGAGAACGAAGACTATAATTAAGATTCCCTCAAGCTGGACTTAAGGCTGAAGCCTCTGATGCACAGGAGGAGGAACAAAGCGGCTATGATTTGCAGAAAGAAATAATTATTCGTAAAGAATTAATTTAGACCACCACATGCGTTTAGTCATTCACGCACCCACATCATTGATACAACAGCTTTTGTTTCAGATGGTCTCAACACAGGGACAGTGACTGTTGTGTGTGTGACGAGTGTGGACGGGCAATTCGATAGTCTGGCCAAGAGCTGAAGCATACGTCGGATTTCGTAGACGTCTCCAATTCTATGCTCAACGAACTTCCTTGTTGGGTAAAAGCGCAATTTGACCAATCCTATGAATGGGGTGAGCCCTTGGGACCTCCATATTATGTCCAGGGCATTCAGAGGGGTTAAAGGAATATTTCACGGACGAACCAAAGAATAAAATTAGAGCAAAAGTCAATAGCATGAAACAAACAATAGATTTGGAAGTAGTGAGCCGGATCTCAGACGAGATGACGTTATCTACAAAATCAAGCCCTGCTTGGCCCCGAGACCGAGACCGAGACCGAGGATGCGCGAAGCAGAAAATAGTTTTGGTCCACTATTCCGAAGTGCTTTCAGATTAAATGGATTTTTGAAGAGTAGACTGGTCTCCTTTCATATTGACATGTCAAGAAAGCCCGTTCACAGCGTGTTTCAGCGGGCCATCAATTAGGACAATGATATGTAATTGAAACAAAAACCGAGATACGCAGATAAAAATATAAGGAAGTGAACGTAAGGAACATATGACATGAATCATTGGGAAGGTTGCGCACAAGAGAATTGATTTCGACCACCTACAGGCGCCATGTCCCGATGAATGCGACTTTTCTTAGCACACAGTGATAAACAGACCCAAACTGGAAAGGTATTAGCATGTGGTAAACGATATAAAAACCCCACTATTCAGACGATGTAACTTACGGAGAAGGGTTGAAATCTTGGAAGAATGTCAGATCAGTACTGCCAGCATTCGATATCTCAAAAGCAATAGCTTTGCCGGCGGGGCACGAGAAACTCTCGATGGCATATGAGTGGCCAGGTGAGACGGTGAATTCACCCAAGTCATTGGAGACAGAAGGAGCGTTATTGAAAGTAGTGGACTTAGTAGCAGTCTCGGAGAGTTGAGCGATGTCAATTTTGCCGTCACCACTGAAGGTAAAGTCTGAGGTCTCGAGGTCGGCCTTGTTGGGGAACAGGAAGACCAGGCTACAGGTCTTACCAGAGTCAGATTGTGGGATATCGAAGTTGAAGATACTTGAAATGCTCGAGGTCACTTCGCCGTTGAATGAGGTACCGGAGGCTTTGTTGGGAGACTGAGAGTCAATCGGGACGATCAAGTGAGGGAACTCAAAGTTGCCTGATGACAGGGTGGTGCTGCAAGTTGTACTAGCTGACGAGGTCCCTGAGGTAGTTGACGTCCCTGACGCCGTGGAGGTCGCTGAGGTCGCTGAGGCCGTCGAGGTCCCTGAACCAGAGTTCGAGCCGGAACACGAGTCGGCCTTCAACTCGATGACCGAACAGTGACTGAGAGCAGAACTTTCCATGGTATAGATATTCATGCCGCCATTCTGGCCAGTCTCACAGGAGAAAAACTGAGTGTTTCCGTTAAACTCCAACAGGCCAGATGAACTGATAGAAAATCCTGAGGTGGGAGTGGCACCAGTATCACACTGAAGCTGAGTCGTAGGCGCTAAAGGCTTGTTTAATATATTTCTTTCATCAATCACATGCATCACTTACGAGTTAAGATACAGCCACGGCCACTGCCATCGGTAATGGAACCATCGGAACTGATACAGAACTCGGCAGGAGACAGGCTGCTATCACCGATACGGTTTTGTCCGTCGCTCAACTGGCCGACATCACCGGAGGCACCACCAGAGGCAGTGAGATGGAAGCAGCAGGTCTGACTGCGGCCAAGAAGGGCATGAGCATTGGCAACAAATGTTGCCAAGGTGATGAATCCTTTCATTTTCACAAGAATAGAGGGTACTTAAAGGCAATTCGAGCTGTCGAGAATTATTGTAAATTCAAAAAAGAAGCTTGAAATAAAATCAAAACAGGCAGTGGGAACCTGGTAGACTTTTATGCTCGGAGGGGTTGGTGACATATTTCTCTTTCGCAGGGCAGAAATTTAGGACAATTCAGGGATCTAGCAGACGTCATGACTTCAAGCTCGAATCATTCTATACCCCTCAATTTCATCAATGCGGCTATACGCGACGATCTAAACTGTAATAGTGCAATGGGCAGTGAGGGTTGAGTGGCGACCTTGTTTACCACGGCTCAGAGTGGAAGTGTGGTTAACTAGGACAAGAGGTGTGACCCCGGATTGACAGGATTATTTGACAAACAACCATGGTTTTCGGGTGGCTTGTTTATTTGTGATCTTGATTCTTGTCGACTCCGGGGGCTACAGTGAGTCGAGACCCCAGGATTGCCAGTTCAACGGAAGGGCCTGTGTCTGTCAAAGCTCAGTGGATGAGATCATCAATCTCTCCCATAGACAGGATCATAAATTTATGACCGCGTTTTGAATGAGCCTTTCAGTGTGTAATGTGGGAGCATTTTCATTATTTTCAAGGACTGGGAACATGCCACTTTCTGTACTTGTCATCGAAATTCACAAAAGTAGGAAATTTGGACCAGATACTGTGATGCCGGAAGTCAATGAGTAAATCATCATTGGTTGGCTAGAACATAGCCATTGAAAGCTGTTCTATTTTTGTTCGCTCGGTACGAACCACCAAACTGCCAGTAGAGTAGAACCGAGGTTTCCTTTGCTATGGAACTTTCGCATATACAGGCCCAGTTTACAGTACCGACAACGATGTATCTTGAGCGAATAAACATTCATTATACTAATTCGATTATTTGTTCCGTTTCACCTTTTAGCCTAGGTTTTGCCACAAATGGGATTTTTTTTGTTAGCTGTAATCTTGGCCAGAGGCAGGTACCACGGAAACATGGAAGGCGGAGTAGGTGTGAACGAGAGAGAGAGCGAGATCTCTGGACAGAAATCTGGGGCGGAGACCTGACCAACAAGGCAAGTAATCCCCCAACAATGTTGTTTTGCCACAGCGTCTGCATAACATGGGGCTTTCTGTCTTGGCTTACTGCAGAGGATGACAATTCCGGTTTTTCTTCTATTTACAACTGGCTATGAATCGACAGGAAAATTTGGGGTATCCACAACTTGGTGCCCATGAACTTCAGGGCCGTGCGAGCGCAACTTGGTGGATCGAGTCCAGGGTGTGAACCACGGACGTGCTGCGCTGGCTGGAATTTGTGAATTTTATAATAAATTGAACCAGGCCTACAAGATACTACCTTTGGCTAGTTTTTCATTTGACCTCCGTTTCGCTAACAAGTCCGTACCACTCAGTAATGCTCAGTAAAGTCTTTTCGTTATTGAGAAGTACTTACACGATGCTAAACGAATACGAGAGTAAACCGGGGTTTACCGTGGATATAAGTAGCCCGCCACATTCGTCGCAAAACAGAGTGTGTATACTCACCAATCAAAGCCAGCCTCGCAACAGTGTAATGATTAGGTATAAGCTCATCATTATATTCTGACTTGGACTAGCGGCTGTGCTTCTGCATCTTTGTTATTAGCACCTTGGGCATAGTGCTTTCATACGTCGACACCACAGTGGTTTGCGCTCTCTTGGTCTCAATTGAGGTTAAAGGGTAGAGGAGCTACACGTTGGGCGAGTTTTAACATGGAGGCTACAGGATGCGTATCAATAGGATGCGTATCAATAGGATCGCTTCTTGTGTCTCGTGCTTACAGGCCCCTGCCGGCCAACCTCAATACCCATGATTTCCCCTCTAAAGCCACTCAGTGGAACCGCAGTGGTTTTGGGGAACAGTATTCAACACACTTTCCCCTGCGCCTACCGTGAAAGGTTCTTAGAGTTCAATGAGAAGTTAAATGTACTTGTTGTGGCATTTTGCTACCCATGCAGACAATAAAATATCCACGCGCCCGAAAATATATTACAGACACAGAGAAACCTGTCATTCATAAGTTGTTTTAACCCTTTCTCTCGTATTCTGTCCAGATTTGACGTTCCCTACGACTTGGTAAGGTCGCTCCCTTCTTGGCCTTAGACATGTAGTATTTACATACTCGGCCTAGGGTATCTATCATCTTCCAGGGACAGAATTCTCACCTTGTTCTCAATTCTATCACTCAAGTGCCCAAGCTTCTCATCCACAGCACTTGGCAAATACATAACAATAAACAGACAGGCAAGTAAAAACCACTAGTGGTAATTTCAATTATCTGCGAACTAATACCATAACTCATGATTCCTCGTAATAGTGTATCCCCCACCGATCACTCGAACACCAAATGTCATTATCATGACGGAATTTCGTTGTTAGTGTATGTAGATCCATTATTTGCAATGCGACAATCGGGTAAAACTCTTGCAGAACGGTCTCCACGGCCACATTAAGATGCCCCTTGAATTCAGCGCCGGCCACATCCTCACCACCTAGGCCTGGCAAATGTGGAAGACGCGGGGCACTCGCTCCCTGGGATACCGAAACAACAAAAGGAATCCTTTGGCGCTCACAGCGCGGCACAGATGAAGGAATTGATGAGGATAGAACAGACTCCATAGAGGCTGGTGTTACCATCAGACAAGCGGAAGTGGCGAGTCCCTGTGGTAAGGCCATTTCATTGAAGCGCCTTCGGATGATATATCAGTCCAGTGTAGATGAATATCGAGAATAAGAATCCAAAGAGACATACCTGGCCACATCCGCTACATCTGCCCCCTCTAATTCGGGCTGTTCCACCCACTGAAACTCCAATAGATCAATCGCTCGGTCCACCCTAGGCAACGAGCCCCGATGCAGGGCCAAACCCTCCTCGATCACCGCATCCCACCGTCTTCGAAATTCCGCCCACTGCGTCTCATACTCACCCCCATAGGGAGTCGTACGAAACACCACAAATCCCCATTTCCCCCAGTCCTTAGTCTCTGCGCTTCGAAAGACAGAATTTAGGGTCTGGACAAAAGGTGCGAGGAGCTCCCGCTCTTGCTGCTTGGTTTCCTCTGACTTAGCGGCCTCAACTCGGGCCCGGTAGCGGCGACTCATTTCCTGCAATATTTCGCGGAAACCATCTTCACCGTGAGTGGCTTTCAGACCGTCGAAGAGAGTGGTGCGTTGAGTTTCTGAGAGAGCCATAAGGTCTTCTCCGCTGGCGTTGAGGAGCCGGCCATGCGTCCAGCCTTCTGGGTAGAAAGACATGATTGTACTGAGGTTAGACTTTTGTTAGGGCGAGGTGGGATATATTCATGCTGGCCAGGTGGGAAGACTACTGCGGTTGTTTAGCACGATAACGTGATTCACTACCGAGCCGCCCACTCCAAAACACCATAGTAAATATGATATTTGACGACTCAATATTCTAACATCCGTTGATTAGCTTGATTAAAATTTCAGGCATGACTATAGACTGCAAGGGGCTTTTGGTCGAATTTTCATCACAGAAAGTCAGAAAATAGTACTGTTGAATGTTGAGCAAACCGTGCCCTTGTAGCCATAGGTGCAGATGTTTCATAACCAATCAACATAACCTCCAGATCACGTGCATTTGCTAATCCTTGATCGACACCAGAAGCGTCATACCTTCTCCACAACCATAAATAATATCTCATTGGGCAACAAAGCTAACATTTGAGAAGATTCGGCACACTCTCTGATCACCATTGTAGAAGAGAAATATTTCCTCTTAATTTCATCTCACCTGGAATTGTCCCCCATGGAAGACATTCCTGATGTTGTTCGCAAAATCGGTCGATAGCAGGACTTCAATGTATACTACCACGTGTGCTAGAGTCGCCGCGCTCTAAAGACCTAATCACGGTGTCGGCGATAGAAATTTAGGTATTGAAGTGTCACAAGCACAGGTGGAATATAATTTCTAGTAACAGAGCCTGCAATTTTCATTGCTATTACCAGGTATCCGAGCTCAAGTCCAACCTAGTAACGAAGAAGTGGTTGGTTTAGCGATGATTAACGTGCGCACTTGACGAAAGTCAAACTTCTATGAGCAAAATCAATATAAGGCTAGCGATAAACTTCTCTGGAGTTTGGATGAGCCCACAAATCAGCCAATGCTTTTGATGCTGTTTAGATATCGTTGCCACTAACGCTGCACAAATCAGATTCCCGTCGTGCCAATCGGGAAGCGATCCTCTTAATTAAGAGTATTACACAGGCCTCTGGCTGTTGGAGACGGCAATCTGCAAGGGAATCGTTTTCCCACGTTTTGTAGATGGCGGGTTGCCGCGGACAGGAACGGATACTCGGAAAGTCCAGCGACCGAAGCCGAAGCGCATGCTCCACTCGTGATAGAGTGAGGCACCCATACCGAAGTTCATTTTTGCGATCGCCAATAGGTCTGGTGAGGCATTTTCTGGGCGTATTGATGTGTCACGGCTATCCAATGCCCACTGGGCCTCCCCAAAAGTGCGAAACCGTGCTGTCGGGGTTAAGCATTTGTTATTGCCGTTTCCGCCGGATTCGTGGATCCATTATCCATTTATCCATTTATCAACTCATATCTGGTAGCGTTCGTCGTGCTTCCATTCTTTATTTCATTACTCAATTACTAAGAGTCGCTGACAAATTCAAAGCACCTGTTTGTCAATTATTCACTACTTTAACATCACATAGACACACCTTATTTTGACTCCTCCAAGATCAGCCAAACTAAGCAAGCCGTTACGCCCGGAACATACGAAATGGCGTCACCAATCCGCAAATATGTCAACAAGTTAAGCGGCCAAAACGTCCTCATTCTTGGAGGCACCTCCGGAATTGGTTTCTGCGTGGCAGAGGCGGCGCTTGAAAATGGCGCCAACGTCATCATCTCTAGCTCAAATCCCGCCAAACTAGAGCGAGCGACTGCGAGACTTCGGGAAGCCTACACTGATCTCATGTCCACACAACGTGTTTCTGGATATTTTTGTGACCTAGCCAATACGAATAACTTGGAAGAGAACGTACGCCGTCTCCTAGATGAAGCGACCGCGGCCGAGGAAGGAAATCTCAAATTGAATCACGTCGTTTTCACTGCGGGGGATGCACTTGCAATTGTCCCCTTGGAAAATACCTCTACCGAAGCCATCCAAGCATCCGGCGTTGTGCGGTTCGTCGCACCACAAATCCTGGCCAAACTGCTACCAAAATACATGGAACCTTCCCCCGCCAACTCGTTCACTTTGACTGGAGGGTCTGTTGCACACCGCCCTACTTCCGGGTGGTCTGTCGTGTCCGGCTACGCATCGGGAGCTGAAGGACTTGCGCGTGGACTGGCACTGGAATTGAAGCCCTTGCGAGTTAACATGGTGATGCCAGGTCTGGTACACACCGAGTTGTTTTCTGGATTCCCAGATGAAGCCATTCAAGCGCTTTTGAAACACTCACGGGAAAAGAACTTGACGGGGACTGTTGGTCGCCCAGAGGATCTTGCAGAGAGCTATATTTATCTCATGAAGGATCAGTATATCACTGGCTCTATTGTGGCATCGAATGGAGGTGCATTGCTGGTGTAAATATCCTCGATGTCAATGCCCAGGCCCATACGACACGATTCCGCAAGTAGCATATTTACTCAAAGTACCAATCCGACCCTCTACAGAAGGAATGCCGATACATATTTGGGGCATCGAATTGGACCGATACTTATATTTTTCATTGTTTACGTCAAGGCGGAAGCAATCAACTGTCCGAGCCGAGTAGCCTTAATTGTAAGTAACGCAAGTCTAGAGTTAGAATGGCGCAACGGAAGTTCGGCGTTTTAAATTGCCGAAATGAGGGGTCGTGCCTGTTAAATTCGGCTGCACACAGATGTGCGTAAGGAATAATTCGTATGACTCTGATCCACTCTTTTAATATAGTTCGCATTTGGGCGATCATAATGACGTCATAATTTATGCTGGTACTATTCACAATCAGAGCTCTATCATACGATAGGTAATGAGATAGATGATGATTAGTCTGTGGAGTCAATTATCAAAATTCAGTAGTCGCTGCCAGGTGATGCATGGTATATTCATTGACTTCGTCTTCGATGGAGTTAATCTTCTGCATTCGGCTCCACCGGAGAGGTCGGCAAAATCAAGAAACACGTTAGAAAGTGCATATTACGCAGACCACCGAAACGATCATCATGCCTCGGATTTATTGTTCAACTTGCGAATCTAACGGTTTTAGGATTGCCGGACTTTGCATAAGTCATTTGTGTTAGGTCAGGTGATCATAGCTACGATATTCCTCCCCTAGGGCAGCTTGTTTTCTTTCTTCCTCATACCACAATTTCATACCACATATCTTCTGTACACTTCAATTGTGCGTCCGTAAGCTTTGCATTGTTTTCCAAAATACCGTTGGCCAGGATACATAAGAGACCAAGTGCACAACCCATTGATATTGACAGTACAAAGTGAGTCCTAGGCCATGACTATCCTGTCCTTCCAATCTTAACTAATAAGTAGATCAAAATATGGCGAACAAATTGAATGTCAGTGTGATATCTGCGATTCACGGAATCATCACCGGTGATAAGGCCCTTGTGCTGGTGTCAGGCGTTAAGAGCAATCGGCCAACACTCAAACTCAATGATAGCGACGAAAGCAATAATTTGCAACCTGTACCTGAAGACACGTCAAAGTGGAAAGGTGTGCTGACAAGGTTCACTGTTGGATTTAATAAGCTCCTTGCAACGGACAGTGGTGTTCAAGCCACTGTCGTTATCCGAGGCTTTCCTATCCAAGGTCCAGTTTTCAGTGGGCCTCATATCCAGCCATGGATGAGCACCACCGAGCAGAATGACCTAGGACCTGCCGTTGACGATCACTGCAACGCTCCTACAATTACCAAGTACTACTACATGGATGCGCAAGCCTCTCGATTCTTGCCGTACGACCAAAGCTGCCCCCCGAATCCGGATCAGTTGGCCTACGCTACGACGGACGCAGGGGTTACGGTTCCTTATATTGTCCGGCATGAAAAAGGGACTGCAAATAGAGGAGTATGGGAACTCACCACATTGTATGACCCACAGAAGCCATGGACTGCTATTCATCCACAGAAGGCATGGAACCGGAAGCTTTACATTGTCGCATTTGGAGGTTGGAACCAACATTACAGCCAGTCGGTCCTTCAGACGGAATTGACTCCGGGGATGAAGTACACGGTATTCCTAGACATGGCACTCCGACGAGGATTTATGGTCGCTCGCTCGACACAAATGCAATCAGCAACAAACTCCGATTCTGTCCGAGCTGCTGAATCTATTCTAATGCTTAAACAGCATGTCATGGTGCATTACGGAGAGATCATATATACCCTTGCCTCGGGGCCATCGGGAGCTTCCATCATGCAACAGATGATTGCCAATCAGTACCCCGGTTTGTTCCAAGGAATCATGCCTCTATCCAGCGTCCATTCTAGTTGGTATATTCCTGGGATCTGTATCGAATCCATGCTTCTGGAGCACTACTGGAGCGAATCATCGCCCGATTTATGGTCAGATTCTAAGGCGCGCCTTGCGGTCGATGGGCATGTGGACCATGATATCAGGAACTTTTGGAATACTGTCTTTGGTTCTGAGAAGACTGGTGGTGTGGATCCGACTCAAGGGACAGGACTGGAGTCGGATGAAACATATAACCCTCGAAGTAATCCAGCCGGCGCACGAGGCACTCTTCAAGACTATCAGGTGAACTACCTTGGCAGACGCTCGCGTTCAGAATGGACCCCCATGGAAGCAGAAATCAACAGAGGATTCGCTAGCCTTCCTTGGGACAATGAAGGAATACAGTATGGCCTGAATGCGCTTCTCAACCACCAGATCAGCGTGGAGCAGTTCTTGGATCTGAACCAGAAAGTGGGTGGAGTTGATATTGATGGCAAATATATCTCTTCTCGAACTGTGGCTAGCCCAGAAGCAATCGAACGTCTCCATCGATGTGGACTGATCAACGACTTTAGGCACTTAGCTGAAGTCGCGATCTTGGATCTACGTTGTCAGGAGAGAGAAGATCCTATCAGAAGCCACACTCAGTTTCATACCTGGGTTTCGAGATTGGGCCTCACTCGGGCTCAAGGCCATGCTGAAAACCAGGCTGTATGGATTTGTCCGGGTTTCAAAACCGTTCAAGGCCCTCCTGAAGCTGCCTTTTTGTTCATGGACAGTTGGCTGTTCGCTGCTCACAAAGACACCGCGGGTCTTCCTTTGGCGGAAAAAATCAGAAAAAATCGGCCCTCTGACCTCAAAGATGGACTTTGGAGTCCAGATGGAAATCCAATCAGTGATGTGGAATATATGAACCGCACTTATCCATATTACGGAGACCCCAGAACTGTGGCTGCTTGCAACAACCTGGGGGCTATGCTCGTGGCAAAGCCACAGCTTAAGCCGATTAATCTAGAGGATTATCCAGGGGTAAATTTCTCTGACAAGCAGTTTCAGCAATTGAAGCGTATCTTTCCTAACGGGGTGGCTGATTGGGAAAAACCCGGTGTTGGAGAAACCCAAAGCATACCATGGCTTTCTTACGAATCAGGTCCTGGGGGACTTCCAATGATGTCTGTTGACAAGCCCTAGTGTCATTCCTTACCAGGGCCACGGGGATATACATACTACCTCCTCGTTACAAGTCTCTATAAGCCTCCCAATGACTTTCACCCGCTTTGTTTTCTTCACACATGTATTGACAGGTAAGATGCATGACTCAAACAATTTTGGACATGGTGGTAGACTATCCTAAATGAATGGCAGTGAGACGGGGTGCTTATCACCAGGATTATGACTTAAAGGCGTTCAGCCATAATCCGGCAGATGGTAGCGTCGCGGCATGAATTAAATTATTGCGCTCCTTGATAATAATCATCTTCGTCCAAACCATCAGATTTCATCGAATCCAGCCCATTCAAAGATTATCCTATCGCGTATACGTTTTTTTTTTCGCATATACTCACTGACTCTGATGATATCCTGTCATAGTCAGCGACATAAAGAAGGCGTAGTTGACTAAACTTGGAAAGCAAAGGATCGTGGTGGGGACTGGGCTTCTCAATATGATTGGTGCGTCCTTACGAACGAACCAATGGCAGCCATTGCTAAAGTCTATGAAGACCCACTCTCGTATGGACTCGGATGATCACAAAGATTTTAAAATGTCAACAGAAAATGAGACTTAAGTCAATGATCCCCCTACAACGTCCAAACAATCGCATCGTTTTATTTTTAATAGACAGACTCTCTACCTTCACCATGAAGAAATGTCAAGGTACAGTGGTCAACGGTTCTGGTGAAAAATACAGAATAGCTCACAATGAATAGCCCTGACGACTCCCGACACAATGTGGAACTTTTGTCCCTCGATTGCCGCTGCATACCTGTTTATCGTTCTATTTGGAATAACGACAATCTCTCACATCGTGCAGGCGGTCCTGCACCGTAAATTCTACTGCTGGGTGATCGTCATGTCCGGCACCATTCAGACGCTGACCTATATCTTTCGCGTGCTGAGCATCCTCAACCCTGCCAGCTATGCAGACTATGCTGCGTGGTTTGTGTTGATTCTTATCGCACCGTTGTGGACCAACGCATTTGTCTATATGGTTATGGGTCGAATGGTGTGGAACTTCACTGATGACGCGCGCATCCTGCGTATGCGGCCGTGGCAGTTTGGATTCATCTTCGTCATGCTTGATATAATGTAGGATCCCCATGCTTTATCTGGAGTTACCTGTTAACATCGAAACAGTGCCTTCATTGTCCAGGTTTACGGAGCAGCACAGGCTGCCGGCAACAATGTCTCGTATAGCGCGGAAATGTCAGGCCTGCACATCTACATGGCCGGTGTGGGTGTGCAGCAGTTCTTCGTTTTGGTATTCGTCGTCTACGCAATTTCCTTCCATATCAAAATCCTTCGGCAGCGTCGCTCGGATGCGCGAAAGGCCTCGATCCTCCTCTATGTGCTTTACTCATGTCTCGCCTTGATCACAGTAAGTAAAAACTCTGAGTATTATGGAATCTTACACTAACAGAAAAGATGCGAATTATTTTCCGCTTATGTGAATACTCTCAGGGTCTCGATAGCAAAATTCCCCTTCATGAGGCTTACCAATATTGCCTCGACTCGCTACCCATGCTGCTGGCGCTTGTGATGCTTAACATTGTAAACCCGGGTCGCATTATGCCAGGTACAGAAAGTGAAGTTCCAAGTCGCAAGGAGCGCAAGAAGATGAGTATAGATACCAAAGCCAGACCATTGGGAGATGAGATGGTATGTCTTGTAGAGGACTCGAGGTCATAACTGTTCCAAGTTTGCTAATTACTATGAACAGGTGTTACAAAGTCATGTTATCGTGTAGTTCAACGCAATATTTAAATCGAGATTATAAACAGTACTGAGAGTGGAATAGATTAAATGCAAACTACATCTCTAGGGTCACGTGGCAGGCATCTAAATACATCTCTTGCAGCACTAATACCTGGGCGTTGAAACAAATTTGCCAAGGAAAATCCCCAAGTATATACTATCATGGAAAAGCACTGTTGATTTTATATCAAACCCTTGATTTGGTATTCGAATTCAACTTTACGACTCGTTAGCTTCAAAACATTTAGGCATCAGGATATCCATGGATCGCTGACAAAGTCCAGCCCCCACGCGATCAAAGTGCTCCACCACGCTGCTTTGTGTCATTCACCACCTCCCAGGATCAGCACTCGTGTCAGCCATGCCCCGTGTTACTCCGGAGAACCGACAACGGGCGTACCGGCCTAAAACAAGCACCGGCTGTATAACCTGCAGGTCCGTCCTCCACATGCTGACAAGACCTCTTGCTGATCTAAATTAGAAGTGAGGAGACCGGCTTACATGGAGATCTTCAATGTTACTCACCAAGTCGCATAGAACGACGCGTTAAGTGCGGCGAGGAACGGCCCGCTTGTATACGATGCACGGCAACTGGTCGCATTTGCGATGGCTACGGGGTACCAGCCACTCCAGTCTCTTCTGGAGAGTCGACCTCGCAATCAAATGTATTCAAAAGAGCACTTATAGCTCGGCCGCTTAACACCCCGTCGTATGACATATTTACCAGTGAGGAGAGGCGGTCATTTGAGTTCTTCCTGCTGAACACAGCCCCGCAGCTGGCTGGCGACTTTGAGTGCGCCTTCTGGGAGCGTCTGCTGCTTCAGACTGTGCATCACGAATCGGCCATTCGCCATGTCACAGTTGCTCTGGGCTCGCTACATGAGCACTTCCAACGCGATGCAGGCGCTCCTTTTAGTTCTCGCGTACTAGCCACCGACAACACCTTCGCCCTACGCCAGTATCTCCGCGCTATACGCTGCCTAATGCCTTCACCCGGCGCATCTCAATCTATCGACGTATGTTTGATATCATGTGTTTTATTCGCTTGCTTTGAGGTGCGTGCGTGTGTCAGATTGTTTTTGGAGCTATGTGTTCTAGCTGGAACTTAGTCTTTACGCGGTCACTACGGTTCAGCCATCACGCATATCACCAGCGGACTGAAGATTCTTGGTGAACTTCGGAATAAGAATTGGAGTCGCTCTGCGGCTTTTAATTTAGGTCGCACCCCGTATGTCTCTGTGGACATACTGTGCGGGCTTTTCACACGTCTCCAGGCCCAGGCTAGTGTTGTATGCACTTCCCTTCTAAGCGAACCCTCACTCACCACTGGAACAATTTCTAAATCCACCTTTTTACAGACCGTCAATGGAATTCCAGCAGCGGGTTTCGACCTCTGGCCTGATTTGGTCATCGACTTTTCCAAACCCGTCGTATTCCATTCACTGGCCGACGCACGCGAGATGCTCGAGATTTATACTTACTACTACCGACAGCACATCACACAGCTACGGAATCTAAGCACACAGGCGAGATCCAACCATGTCACCCCAGCATCCACAGTTCTTCGCGATACTTCGCTCTCCCTTCTAGCACAATGGACCGCCGGTCTGGACGAATTCTTGCACAAGCACGGTGCCTCCTTCACAGCCCGTGAACGGCGTGGCGCTGCTGTTCTCCAGCTGCGCAAACTCGAATGCTTTGTCATGCTAGACTCACTCCGCCCAGAGGATGAGCTGGACCCCAGCGAAAAGATTTGGTTGGACAGGTACTGTTCTTCGTTCGAGCAGATGGTGGCTCTAGGCGACTCGATCGTCGAGCTCTCCTCCTCCCTGCCTTCCTCGTCGCCGAAATCCTTTTCGCTCGATCTGGGCATTATCTCGGCCATGTTCAACGTCGCCTCACAGTGCCGCGACCCACACATCCGGCGGCGTGCTATACGCGTGCTCCGAACTGCTGCTGTTCAGGAAGGGGTATGGAACAGTCATTTTGTAGCCAAGATCGCAGAAAAATGGATCGAGATCGAAGAGGAAGGGCTAGGAGCTGTGACAAGCTGCGGCGATGTGCCCGCCTCAGCCCGACTATTACACTTCCTTCCCGTGTTTGATGTCGATCAGCCCAGTGCCTTGGTCTATTTCAGTCATTCTTCTACCTTGGATTCGATGACCGTACGCAGAGAAGTCATTCAATGGTAAAAGCCACTTTATTTCATTCTTCGCAAATCGTAACATTTATAACTGAGAGGAGACTCGAACGATCCTAGTGGATTAAATTCATTCAAAACACGAATCGAACAAATAATTATTGAGTTGAAATTGATAAAGGCCATTCAAATGACCAACTAAGCCAAAATTGCTACCAGCATGACCATGGCTGTACCGATCATCTTCAGCAAAGAGTACTGAAGGTTCCCGGATGCAGCGCCAGTGTAGACAGCGTACGCCGCACTGCTCGTGCTTGAAGCACCACCTGCATTCACTGCACCGCTCTGGCTACCCTGTTGTCCCACGTGTGCCGAGGCAGAAGGAGTAGGAATGCCGCCAATGCCGGAGCCATACACGGGCTTGACCATGGAGGAGGTAATAGTGGGTTGAGCAACGTTGGTCTGCGTCATCACAACAGTTCTGACGTATTGAGTGCAAGAATTGCTGTTGCCGCATGACTCGACAGTGTAGAGAGTGGTGTATACTGCAGCCGCGCCAGAGCCAGAGCCAGAGCCAGAGCCAGAGCCAGAGCCAGAGCCAGAGCCAGAGCCAGAGCCAGAGCCAGAGCCAGAGCCAGAACCAGAGCCAGAGCCAGATTCAGAGCCAGACTGACCCCCAGTTGCACCAGAAGATTGAGATGAAGCGCCGGCGGTAGCCTCAGGAACGGCCGTGATTGTTTCGGTAGCTTGAGAACCCACAACGCCAGCCTGGGTGACTGTGACGTCCTCGGAGGGAGACGTAGCCTGTGCGGACGCAGCAATTGCAGTAGTTCCGACAGCCACGGTCTCGGTGGTCAAGTAGGTTGTCTTGGAGCGCAGGGGACAGTTGGTCACGGAGGCTGGACAAGCAGTGACAGTCGCGATTCTGGTGGTCCAAATAGTGGAAATAGTCGACTCGGAGCCCCCATTTCCATTGTCCTGGGCACCAGCGCCTTCACCTGTGGATCCAGAAACAGACGGGGTCTGGGTAGCACCCGCAGCCTCGGTGATGGGGCAGATTGTGGTAGAAACCGCAACAGTCTCGGTGGTAATGGAGGTTGTCTTTGATCGCGCAGGGCAGTCAGTAACGGAAGATGGACAGGCGGTGATAGTAGCAGTGCGGGTGCTGAAGATGGTGGAAGTGGTATACCCAAGCTCCTCAGACTTGGTAGGAGCTTCGCCACCCGAAATTGAAGGAGATGTGGTCTGAGTAGCATCGGCGACTGGGCAGACGGTTGTGGTCACCGCAATGGTCTCGGTTGTCAGATATGTCGTCTTGGAGCGCGCAGGGCAGTTGGTCACAGAGGATGGACAGGCAGTGATGGTGGCAGTGCGGGTGCTGAAGACGGTGGAAGTGGTAAACTCAGGTCCCTCAGGCTTCACAGATGCTTGTCCACCTGCAGGGAAAGTTGTAGTCTGAGTAGCATCAGCCACTGGGCAAACTGTCGTCGAAACTACCACAGTCTCGGTGGTCACAAAAGTAGTCTTGGAAGATGGCGGGCAGTTCGGGGTCGCCGACGGACAGGCTGTGATGGTAGCGGTACGAGTGGAGACAATGGTGGAAGTAGTCGACTGAGCCGCGGGACCAGTAGAAGCAGAGCCAGTAGGGATAGGACCATTGGGAGCAGGGCCAGTGGGAGCAGGGCCAGTGGAAGCAGAGCCTTCAGGAACAGAACCTTCAGGGGCGGAGCCTGTAGGAGCAGAGCCTGTAGGTGAAACTGTAGTATCCGGGAGGGGGCTACCTGACTGGTCAGGTGCTCCTCCAGATGGCTGAGGCTTGCCAGAGGCAGCGGGTCCTGGCACAGAAGTCACGGCTGTTGTTTGGTAGAGAGGTGTTGAGGTAGGAGCCGACGACGATGAGATAGCAATGGGCGTGGAAGATGAGCACTGAGTGCGGTGTGGCCGCGAAAGCGGAGTATAAGTCCAATGTTGTTTATGGTGATGATGATGATGATGATGATGCACCGAGTGGGTAGGCACTGGTCTTGAATAAGGTGTAGAAATGCTAATCGCCGGCGAAGACGATGACACTACGATAGCAGATGATGCTGGTGTTGTCTTGGAAGAGGGAACTGATGATGAACGAGCGCTGCAGGGCTTGCGACTGGGCAATTCCCTGGAAATATAAGTCCAATGATTATGGTTGTGGTGGTGGTGAATTGCCTGAGGAGTGGGAGTCGTAGTTGGCTGGACAGTCACAACTGGTTCAGCAGTCGTGGTCGGAGTAATAGTATCCGCCAAAGCATAGCTTTGCATAGCCAATGCGGCGAGGACCCATCCTCGAATCAGCAAGTTGCCCATGTTAAAAGAGTGACTAGGGATGAAACAGCAGAAAAGACAAAAAAGAATGACTGATGAGAAACGTGAATCCAAGAGCGGGACTCCTGTATATAGATCGCTAAGGGTTCAACGTAAACGTGCACACGGACAACGCCGACAAAGTGGAACTTAAGATTATTTCAAATCGACAAGAAAGATCCCATTTCCCTGCTTATTTTTCCTGTTTTGATCGACTATTGACGCCCGATGGGGTGGCTCGGGGATTTCCTAGTGGATCCGTGGGTCAAGGCCAAAATAGCCGGCGAAGTAGTTTCCCCTAACAACAACCCAGAAGTATTTAGAGCTAGCATAGATATCCAGGATATCCTCAAATCCACACACATCTTTATTTACTCTGTGAACGAAAGAAAATGTCGATTCTTCGCTCTACCGTTGGGGCCTTGCTGGCCTCTGGCAACGTCCTCCAGTCTTCTAGCGTGCCTGTCAGCAGTCAAGCTCATGTCCACACGGCTGTCTGCAGTACAAGTCTTGGATTGACTTCAGTCGCTTCCGTACCTACAACCACTATTACTCAGCGCATCCATGACCCGTCGCCCGTCGTGGTCTTTAGCACAATTCATGACACCGTTACCGTGACTCCAACGGAGTCAACCCTGACGGCGACGGACTATGAAACCACCACTGTCACTTCTACCGCAAGCACTGTCACAGATGTGTTCTCAACAACTTCGACTGAGTATGATACTACAACTTTGACTGTCACCCCTGATGACATCACCTCAACTATTTTTGTGACCGCGCCGATCACAGTCACCACCACCTCAACCATTGCAGCCTCTGATGCTTTAACTCCTATCGTGGACACTCTGACCACCACTACCGCCATCGCTTTGAAGCGATCCTTCGAACCCTCCCTGGACAGTGACTGCTCCCCCATCCTGGATGATTACAGGTACGCCCAAGAGGTTGTCTGCCATGAGAAGATCATCCTCAAGACCACGACAATCTCAACTGTGACCGAGGCTCCCGCCACTGCCACCGCTGCTGCTGCTTCTACCACCGTGACAGAGACCAGTACCATCACCACTAGCTCCGTGGTCGTTCCCGATGATGTCTCCACCACACTCAGCTACAGCACTACTTCCACCATTACCGAAACTTCCACCGCAGATGCTGTGACGGATACTGTGACCTCTACTACGACCGTAACGGCTGCCGTTAGCACGACCTCCGCCTACGCTGCATGCGCTACCAACAATATCGCTGGCGCTCCTCTTTCCTCGGACTATGGCGGCTTGGCAGGAGAGTACATCTACTCGTTGTCCTGGGGTACCGTTCCCGGTTACAGCTTGTCCGTGACTGCCTCAACCTCCGCTGAAGCTTGCTGTATCAGCTGCCAGGAAAATTCGGCTTGTGCTTTCACTTTCTATTACGAATTTTCCACCACCGCATACTGCTACATGATCAAGACAACCACCTGCTCCTCGTCTTCTACCTATGGCTATGCTTCTGTGGGCTCCAGTGAATTGACATATTCTTTCCAGGCGTCCAATGGAAACTGTGGCCAGTTGAGAAAAGCTTCCTGATAGGGTGCATAGTTCAGTTTGTGTTGGTATGAATTGAATTTGAATTCGGCGGGGTATCCTCCCTCACGCCGATCTATGTATAGATTTCTTCAAGTTCTTCTTTTATCTAGATAGCGTCTATGTCAGCTTTAATCTATATATGATTATCCAGAATGTGAATCTCAGAACCGGGCAGTTTAATGGAATGCAACCTGCCCCATGGGTCCACTTCTTTTTTAGGTCTAGTGACATCTGCGCTCCTCGACAATTCAAGCTGTTTTAGGCTCAGGGGCTACCAAAGGTCGGAGAAATAACTGCTCCGCCGAGATGTGGCTGAACTTCGGGTCCGATTTAGCTCGATCTAGGCTTCGAACTGTAAATCGATCTGACATTCGCAAAGCCAGAGGGGAAATTATTCCCGAGCACCCACACACTACTCAACTTTCAGGTAAGCCACAAGCCCCTTTGTCTGTGCTCATTTAGGCTAGTCTATCGAGATGCCTATCTCGAAAGGAACCAATTTGAATCTAAACTTTGATCCCCTTTCCACAAACGTCAGCGCCGGCTGAAAAAAACACTTTGGTACCTGACCACCGTGCCTGACTAGTAAAGCTGTCAGCAGCCGCAGACCCACTTGGCATGCGGCACGTAGATCCGGCCAATCGGAGGCTTTTGTCGGTTCTAGAAGCTGGCGCTGGTATGCACCCGCAAAAATTGCCCATAAAGATAGCTCATCGGCTAAATCGCCAGAAATCGCCAGAAACATGGACGAAGATGAGCGAAGGCTAAAAGAGCCACACGCACTTTCATCGCCGCATACGCAGTACGATAGCTCCCCTGAGCTACCAGTGATTCGGATGTAATAGACCTAAGCTAAACATAGATTGAGGAAAAACACAACCAAAAAAAAATGGCGTGAGTCACTAGTAGCCAGTACCCTGTAGTGGTGAGGTGACCTCCTTTTGCTTCTTCCCTCTCTCTACTCTCTCTCTTTATTTCTGGATGTCAATGAGAAGACTAAACTATAAGTTTGAAGGGTTGCAGGACTGGCCCTGTAAAGTTCTGCTCGGCGCCAACTTAATCTGTCCATGAATAAATCGGTAAACACGGAGAAAAAGGGAAAAACAAAAACATACAACAGTCAGGATTCGCATGTGGTCACCCACCATACTACTAACTAACCGGCGTGTGGCTTAAGTACGGCTGAGCGGACGGGAAGCCCTGTTTTCCACACCCTATGGTCGTATGTACTAGAATAAACATAGAAATGGATCATGTAGTCAGGACATAGAGGCCGCTTGAATTACACAGACATGAAAAACTCATGAACCCTATGAAGCAACTGCTAGTACTACAGGAGTCCAAGCTCAAGTTTTCGATCGATAGCCTACTAGAATGTCTACTTGTATCTTCTGGATCTTCATCAAACTAACTCAATTCCCACTCTCGGTACACTTTTAAAGGTCGCTTCCATAAGTGAACAAAACATATGAAGTATATATTACCATCAGATTGGAACGCCGCCATATACAAAAGCCGTGTCGAACAGCTTATCGCGAGCGTGTATGATATACATCCCTCTCATGACTTTCTAAGCCCATTCCACACCACGTTATCAGCGTCACAAACGTCTAGATCTTGGCACCGGCCTTTCTGCGGAGTTCTTTCTCTTGATCCCGAATGAAGCGCCGAAGAATCTTACCACTCGGGCTCTTGGGGATATCATCCACAAACCTAATGCCACCTTTGAGCCACTTGTGACGAGCCTTATTGTCCTGCACAAATTTACTAATGACCCGGATGGCTGCTTCGTCGTCTGAACTGGCGAACGGAGACTTCACAATGATTGCCTTGGGAACTTCGCCTGCGGTGTCATCGGGAATCCCAACAACTGCGCAATCCGCCACGTCTGGATGAGCAAGGAGATGGGCTTCGAGCTCTGCAGGAGCCACTTGCAAACCCTGTCGGGGGTTAGTCAGTTACGCTCCCCGACTAGCAGCAGGGAGCTAGGGACATGACATACCTTGACCTTGATCAGCTCCTTGATCCGATCGACAATGAAAATATGCTCGGTACCACTGGGACTGATGCGGACGATCGCTTCATCTCCCGTGCGCATCCATCCATTTTGGAATGTTTCTTTGGTCGCTTTTTCGTTGCTCAGATAGCCCAAGGCTACGCTTGGACTCCGCACTAGAAGCTCGCCGGGTGTATCATAGGTAATGATTTCCTGGCCATCCGGGGACATGATGCGCGCCTCGACCCCGGGAAACAAAGACCCAGAAGAGCCGAGCCAGATGTCATGAGGATGGCTCGAAGAAACCACGCAGGCAGTTTCCGTCAACCCTACGGATAGAAATGTGAGTGGTGACTGATCATGTAGACTGTAGAAGGATTTGGCTCACCATAGGCCAGTCGGATAGAGACATCGGGATATATTTTCAGGAAGTCGTTCGCTAGCTCCAAAGCCAAAGGAGCCGCGCCAGAGAAAATAGACTTGACAGAACTCAGATCGTACTCAGAGCATAGTTTTTGATTTCGCATCATGTTGATAATGACCGGAGGAACCTGGTTTTAATCAATGAGGATTCTGTTCCTGTTTAGAGAGGCGAACTCACAAGGAAGAGGGAAGTGATCTTGAAACGGTGTATGGAGGCTAGATAAGAATTCATGTCGAACTTGGGAAGTACCACAGTCTGGTCACCACGATAAGTTCCGGAGTGACAGACAACCACCAGGCTGTAAATATGGCTCTGTGGGAGAAGGCACTGCCCAATTTCAGTGTACAAGCCGTTTGCTGGTTGGGGTTGGGCGTCACGATAGTCCTGCTCGAAAGTGGTGGTTTGCAGAATATTAGCTATGACATTGCGATGGGAGATCATCACTCCTTTCTGTGTAAAAAGGTCATCGTGAGTGGTGTGTCATTCTCTAGTCATCATTCATTCGAGATCGGAACTTACCGGCAAACCAGATGTTCCACTCGAATAGCACAAAAATGCGGTCCGGCGAGCTGCCTCTCCTAGACCCCATTGGACAGGCTCAGCTGGTGGCAGTGACTTTCCAGCTTGGGCAATCTGAGAAAGAGATTTAAGCTCTGACGGTGGTTTTGTACCCCCGAGGATTTGTTGCGGCACATCAATCAAGTAAATTCGATCCTTCGAGAAGCCAGCCTTGGCCGCTGCATCCAAGGCGATCGGCAACAAGGGAACACAAGTGAACAAGACCTTTGCCTTGCAGTCTAGCAGCTGGTGCTTCAACTCATTCGCTGAATATGATGAACTAGCTGGCGCCACAACACCCTCGAGCTGGTGAATAGCCCAGATTAACATCATGGTGTCAATCTATCACAAGAAAGATTCAGCTTCGAATTGAGCGTGAAAGCTTCACAAATAGAATGAGGCATACAGTGTTCAAGCTGAAAACAACAACTGTCTTATCCCATTCTGATCCAGAGCTTGGGACCCAGCCCAGCTCTTTACTCAGGCCACGAGTGATAAAGTCGACTCGGTCGACCATCTCTTGCGATGAGTATGTCTTGCCGGTCAGACCACAGGTGTAAGGGTCCCGGGACTGGTCATGCGGAACCCGTCCATATTTCTCGTTGAGCATGAACTCACTGATTGGGATGTTGTCGGGAATGGACCCTAAATGTTTTCGAGGTAGAAATACCATCCTGACAAGCGCTTCAGCCTTCGCAAGAGCTCACCGTTAATCTCGTTTGTCTTGATCTGAGAAGAATCAAAGTAGGGGTGATGGAAACTCTATGAAATCGCGTGGTTCCAAGATAGAGAAGAAGGGGAAGAGGGGAGAAGTCCACGGATGCTCCCGAGAGACGGCAATTCACAGATTATACTATGTAGCACGTAGCAGGCCTGGAGTGAAGGGTACCTTAATATTTTCTGGGACTCTGGGATATG
The DNA here is from genome assembly GCF_028828015.1 of Penicillium pulvis. Lineage (NCBI taxonomy): Eukaryota > Fungi > Ascomycota > Eurotiomycetes > Eurotiales > Aspergillaceae > Penicillium > Penicillium pulvis. Next base: position 1,460,335 of record NW_026643072.1, read on the forward strand.
TGGAGTTACAGCCTGTTCATTGCCGCGAGCTTATAGTTCCGGAGCGGGGTACGGTCTAGGGTTCCGGGGAGCATGAGCTTTCTGGTACGCGAAGATCCAAGTATATTTTCTTTTCATTAGGATCATGAACCAGTACAATAATGTAGTCAGCTCGGGTGAAACTTCGGCTTTCCTGAAAAGGTCAGCCGAAAATCGGCATTAGTGATTATGAAAGCATTGGCATTAACTCCTCCCACTTGAATCGACTGCTGATAGCCGAAATATCCACTTTTGGAGAATAAACAGTCAGGAGCATCCTTTTTTTCGCCGCAGATAATGATTGGCTTGCGCATATTTCCTAACTTCATTCCATGACGGTTCCCGGAGGAGCTTCTCTTGCGGAAATGCCTCTCGCACACTCGATAGAATGCATGAACCTAGAATGGACGAGCTAGCAAAGTCCTCCCTAGGCAATCAGTGAGTATACTCGGGCTGTCGCCTCCGGCAAGTACAATTATCTACCCAAGGTGAAAACGGCACCTCGGGCCGCAAAGACACCACTTGTCACACATCCCACCACTATACTTGGTACTAAAGATTTGGCAATCACAGCTGGGCACTGTCAGAAAAGGAAGAAAAGGAAAGACAAGAAGCACACGCAGTAGTAACTTTGGAGCAGAACCTTGTTTGTATAAGTCATACCCAATCGTGAGATATTGCCCTCCGCCAGTCATTTAATCCCATACTGTTCATTGGGGCCACTAAATCCTACTTCATGGAGTGCTTGATAGTGCGGTTCATGGATGGTCCAGAGTAGCAGATTGTGTCTTGTCGATTGTCTATCGAGCATGCCTATGCTTACCGGAGTCATAGGTCTATGACAATACTCCGCTTGCATGAGACCTCGGTCTTTCACGTTCATTATGAAGTCTTTACTGCACCCGGGCAAAGATGTCTTGAAGTCCCGATCTTTAGACGATTAGAAACAAAAAAGCAAAAACATACAACAGTCAGGATTCGCATGTGGTCACCCACCATACTACTAACTAACCGGCGTGTGGCTTAAGTACGGCTGAGCGGACGGGAAGCCCTGTTCTCCACACCCTATGGTCGTATGTATTAAATAAGCTAATGGCAAGGACTATATCCTTCAATTGCGCTGGTTATCCAAGTAGTTCAGCAAACGTGTGAGCACCGCATGCCGCGCCCAAGGGTGAGGAAGGTGAGTGCGCAATAGATAGGGCTAAACTGTGGTGAAAATCTGTACATGAGAATCGATTGACGCGTTCATCCAGCGGATAGCACAGGATCGCGAATGGGGCTTAGAACACACCAAATTGAACTCGTTACGAAAGTGGCACGCCATCTCGTCGATTGGGAGATAATCAATCTCCACACTCAGCTCTGTGTCTCGTAAATTTACTCCGTAGGCATTCTTGATTTGAGACAAGTCGATCTCTTTCTGAAAGAAGTACTCCCAAACTCCTTCCATCTCCACAATTCCAAAGCCACCAAATTTACTACATATGGCGGAGTTCAGCTCTATCTCCATTGAATACAACGACCATGTATTATATCATTTCACGAGTGGATACAGTGGGGTACGTTGACTGCCACCATATTTTGCCAGCCAGATCTCTTGAAACGTAACATGTATCATGGTCGGTAACTATCATATGCGAACTAGACGCGTACTTAATATGCTCAATGGAACGTGTTTCTTGTGTTTGGGTCATCTATGATAGTGCTTAAGAGCGGTCAACTAAACAAGGTGGGCGATAGGAAAAGGCGGTCGAGGGGTCAAACTTTATGCACGCCACTGTAGATCTCGAAAAGCTAGGTTATTATGTGTAGGTAGTGATCGGCATATGCTTTGTATTTGCGTAGGTCATGGACAAGCCTGGAATAATGGCAGCGTATTGTATTGTAACTTACAAGTTTGTACCGGGATTTCGGGATTCATCTTGCGATCGCTCCACTTCCAAGATTTTCAATTGTACCAGGAACATCACCCTTGGCAATGATCTACGATCCAGTTACCACAAAAAATTGGCCTCAGAACCTCATTCACTTTTTCAGGTCCTCTCACGTAAACCCCTCGCTGGACTCCAACGGATAGTCGACGACCATGAAAATGAAGTATATTTTTCTTTTGCTCAGTGCTCTTGTTTACTATGCGAATATCGAGTTCGTGCGCAACAGTGGCATCCGCGTTCTCATTCGAGATGCTATTATATCCAAGAGTCTTCCTGGCTCCAGCTATGCTTTGAAAACAGTATTCACTGGAATTGCGCGAGTTGATCGTGAACTCATGATCCTTACTTCGTTTTTCTATCCTGCGGTAGATGGGCAAAATGCGACGCTGCTGCTGCATACAGTAGGGTTTTCCGGATCATTCGGGTCAGCATGGGCTCTTGTGACTATGGAAGCTTGGAGAAGTGGAAATCGGTGGAAAATAATTACTGTGTAAGTTTATTGTCCCTGTACGGCCTTTTCTCCCCACGTTCTTCACAACCACTGTTCCATTAGACGAAGAAAGAAAAGGGATTGGTCGCTATTGATGATACAGAAACTAACGAATGTAGTCCTATGATATTTGGCGTCATGGCACAGCTCAAGACCTTCGCCCTGTGGGGTCCCCTGTATTGTGGTCTTCATCTAGCGACCTCCATCACCGCCACACAACCCACCGTACAGAACATTCGGATTCCACGCATCATCCGACTGGCTATTCCAATTGCCTATGCAATTGGCTATGTGATTCCTTCAATTCTAATGGTCCTACCCGCACCAAATGTGATCAGTACGGACCAGAAGCAGATTTTCATTGCTGTTTGGCAGGCATGGGCGATATCTGTTGGGACCATGACTACACTGGCCTTCTATCTTCTGGGCCCATGGATTCGAGATGATATTTCCACCGACCATCGCGGTGTCTACGCTTTTGCCTTCGTGTATGCCGCCGTAGCGCATCTTATCTCGTGGACTATTTCCTTAGCAACTGTTGTGGCACCGGCACTATTTCACGATCGGTACGTGCAGGCTTTGCACCCGTCGAAGGTTTTCCTTTTGCCTTCGCCTTGGAACTCCGCGGTTTTCCCAGTCGAGGATGTCAGTGTCGCAGCGCATCATTTCCTGAGGTGGGATTGTCTGATTGGGTCGGCTTGTATGCAGATCTGGGCGGTAACTCTATATGTGAGGGCATGTAAGATTGGTGGTGAACCAGTCAATTGGAGTGTTTTCGGGGCCAAGATTGTTTTGTTGACCATTTTGGCAGGGCCTATTGGGTCAGCAGTGGCATTGATGTGGGAGAGAGATAATCTCGTCTGCTACGGTAGAACGGGCGTTATGGGCCAGGAAAGTGGCCCCAAGAAGATCCAGTAGAAGCCGTAATAGGCACCATAAATTAAATTGAACAGGTTAAAGACCATGACCAGACCGCATTAGATGTAGTGCATCTATGTCCTTATAACAAGTCTCGCGTCCTTGTACCGCCCATTGAGTGCATCCTGAGACAAACGATCTTCCTGACGATGAGAATCTGTATGGTACCGTAGGACTTGAAGAATCACACGTATACTCTCTGTCTCGACAGGAACCCAATGCCCGGTCCTAGGTAGGCTGATCACTTCACTTCCCGGCGCCAAGTATCTATGGACGTTATCAAGGCAGATTTCCGGCATCAGAACGTGGTCCCTGATACCCCAGATTACAGTTGCTGGAACCTGTAGTCTTGACTGATTGGTTTCGGCACCAGGTGGGCTAGCTGTGTGTGGTTGGTTCCTGATTTCTCGCATCGACTCCAGGATCTCTTTTGATTTCAACCAAGTGCCGCGTAGAACGCCATTGCGATAAAGTCCTGTCATCTGCCAGAGAAGAGCTGCAGGTGACCTTGCGCGCTGTTTGACCGTGCTGCCATAACTTTCGGAATGGACCGTCGTCTTCGTCTCGGCATCACACTCAGTTGGACCCAGGGAAGCAGCCATTGCTTGAACAAAGTCAAAATCGAAGTTTCGGTTGTTTGCCATTCGAACAAGCCCTCGAAGAACGGCCATTTCGTTCCAAGCACCGATAAAATGGCCTACAATCTTCTCTGACAGATCAAAAGTGAAGATATATGCCAATTGCCATATCTGGCACACCAGCAATCCAGATACTTGAAACGATCTCCAGAGCCTAAGCTGGGATAGATGCCCGCGGAGCATTTCAACATGCCGAGTAAAGTTTTCAATGGCCAAATCGGTCTATGAATCAAATTAGTGACAGCCTATCGATAGCCTGGACCCATATATACTGACAAAAAGTCCGTTCATTAGCACAAAGTGATCAGCAACACTAGGGGCCTCCGTAGCAAGACGGATCGCCAGATTGCATCCCCAGTCGTGAGCAACAAGAAGGGTTTTCAGCCTTTTGGCGTGGAAAATTCCCTGGATGCTAATGCAAAATTCACAAAGGGTTTCGAGAACGCTTGTATCGTACGTGTCGAAGCTATCACTGCCCCCATAGCCTGGCAGATCCACGCAGATCATAATGCTGTTTTTGGGCATTGTTTTGTGTGAGACAATGTGCCTCCACATCACACAGCTGTCGGGAAATCCATGAAAAAAGATGATCAGGCTCTTGGGTTCGGCGACCGCATGCTGGTTATGAATATAATGCAGCTTTCGTCCATTTCGTAGCTTCATGAATGCATGGTCAAACCCAGGTATTGGCTGCTTGGAGAGGTCCCAGAAGCTTTGTCGTGCTATTACTACGGTTAGCAAAGGTCTCAACAACTCTGTTAGGGATCTCAACCTGTAGCTAGGTGGTCCTTTTGCTGTCTGTTCAGAGGCTTTCCACCATGAATGAGGCCGTTGATGATACAACGAATGAGTCCTAGCGTCGCCAGTGTGTAGAACACAGTCTGTCCGAGCAGGTGAGTAGCATAGTTGGCCATTCTAATCAATCGCTTAGCGGTCACGATAATACCAATTGTTTGGGGTGATGCTACCCGCATGAGTCAGGAATAGGACTGCAGATTTCTTTCTCCCACGTGATTCTAGCATGAAGAAAAGTGATGTCACTGGATAGAAAATAGCCTTCGATCGATCGGCGTTAGATTTCTAGTCTAATGAAATATAATGAATGGTATCGTGTTCGGTGAAAAGCAATGCTATCATACGCTAAAATCATATCTAAGCGTCGCAAAACTCAAAAATCTAACATTCCGCACCAAACGTCATAACATTAACAATATTCCCAGTAAAAATTACGAAACATTGTCAGAGCCATATCCCGAGTCTATAGATTTATCGAATTCCATCTTGCCCTTCATCGACACAACAGCACCATGCTTGCTCTGTAATGTGGCACCGCAATTTTCTTGCCATGGTCGTCCTCCAGAAGCATCGCAGATGTATGGAAAATGCTGAATCAACCGCACTGTGGCATATCGCACCGTTTCAAGTGCAATTTGTCGCCCAGGGCATGCGCGTTTCCCAATACTGAAAGGGAGGTAATTTTCAGACTGTTTGGACCAGCTCTCAGAGGATTTATCATCGTCGGAAGACAACCATCTCTCCGGCACAAATTCTTCAGCATCGTCTCCGAAGATATCCTTTCGTCGATAAAGGGGATAATGCGGAAGGGATATTTCCGAGCCAGCTGGAACGACTATGGGGGATAAGCCATCCGGGCCTCCGCCCCTAGGGAGGACGGTATCCTGAAGAGCGACGCGATTGTTGAAAGGTACCGTCGGGTAGAGTCGCAAAACCTCTTTCACGCAAGCATTCATGTATTCCAATTTACTATTGAGGTGAGAAGCTGTTGGTATAGTGCCATTCGGGAGCTGGGACGTGATTTCGGCGCGTAGGTTGTCAAGTACGCGTGGATGGCGAGATAGAAGAAGGAAAAGATGCGTTAATGTTTCGGCCGTAGTGCCTTCTGCCGCCATGAACATCTGTCTTATTTGGATATGGGCCGTATCGAAGCCATGGGCGCCAAACTGATCATAGAATAGCCCTGATACCGTCTTATCGTGAGCGATGTGCTGCGTCGCAGGATGGTTTTTCAATGTGAACGCAGCATTCGAATTATCAAATATGAAGTCGTAGACGAGCTTGATAGCTTTCTCTGTTGACGAGGACTGAAGCAACTTTGCCATAGGACCGAAAACCATCACTTCCTGAGTGTGCTCGAACGCCTTACAGATGGCGGCATTGATTCGCCGGGAGAGTGATTGCTGCTGAGCATCCAGCATTTTGACCGCATCTTGACCCCAGAAGATCGAGGTGGCGTTGTACAGAGTCAAGTCATGAAAAAGCGGTTGTAGGTCAACGGGTGAGCCATCACTGGGAATTTGAGACACCAGGCTTTGGATGTGAGGTTCGAGACTGACATGGGACGCTGAGAACCCAGGCTTACTCATACGTCGCAAGAACTTCCACTCGTTTCCCTCCGAAGTGAATATGCCGTGGTCGAGTGTTGTCCCCAAGACCGAGCTTCTCGTTCTCCCCAGCCCATATAATTGGGAATCGGTCACAAGGATGGTTTTGATATTTTCGATATCGATCGTAGACACGCTCGTTCGCCCCATGCTCGTACATGCCCATGTATGTCCACACGAATCAAATCGCTCCTTTAACATCTCCAGGTATGAGTTGCTGCGAAAATTGCAGTATTCCTCGAATGAAACGTCAGTTCCGAGGATTTTATCCTTTTGAGGCAGAGATGGAGGAGCTTGGCATCCATGTTGTTGAGCTAGCCTCCTGCGGTGGCGGATGGCGGCAATTGATCGTGAGACTTGCCATGTCCCAGCGCTAATACCGAGGACCAAAACAACAAGAAGGCTGAGATACATTGAGAAAGCCCGATGAAGTTCATCTGCTGCTGTCTGTTGAATATGAGAATCGATCGACGAGGGAAGAATTTCCGAGTGAATGTGATGATTGACCTTGACCCACTAGGGTACCGGCCTCATGGGTTGATATATGGTAATTTTCCGACCACAGTAAGCTTGGAGATCTGCATAGCTTGTGTATCTCACATGGAAGGTTCCAATTGCCTAGGCGTGTGATCTTACTGGTATCTACTATGTGGGCCCAATCTTAGATCCACATAGATACTCATCATGGTGAACAGGTTTCAATACCATGTAAGGTGGCGCAAGTCAAATTTGAGGCCCCTCCTTCCCCCTAGGAAATTGATGAGTGCGTATCAGGGTAACATGACACCACGATTCGTAACAGTAAATACCTACAATTTCAGCGAGAGATCGCTGTGGTTCGTCTTGGCAATCCTGATTAAATTGGGGATTCGTGTGCTCACAAATCATATTTGGTGAACGAGTCAAAAATTTAAAGTGGGATTTTAGCTGCACGCTTAGTCTATAGCTCCGGTGGTAACCCGGAGATTTTCTCTGAGCTAAATTGACAATCCTCATTTCTGGCGCACCCCTGAATATCCATTTCTTGGTTCGTTGTTTGTTTGTTTTTTGTTCCAAATTTCTTTTTCTTTTCACTGTACAATACAATTTTGATCACTGCAGAACTGACTGAGGATGATCATTCAGCTGACGGTCGATTAAGTTCGACTAGTATGACCTTCAGATTGTTTGCCCCCTAATAAGAGCCTTAGAAGAGCTCACGCTTCCTTGATCAGATCGATCTTGATCCACTATTTTCTCCCTTATCAAGGTTGAGAGGTCCAATGGCGTGATAAGTGGGTCAGCCACATTGTCGATCTTGTACCCAAAAGCCCTTCGTGGGGCTTGTAATCGTCCCACGAGCCTGGTCACAGTCTTAGCCTACGCCATTTTCATTTCTATTTAGTATTTTGACCTTATCGTACTCCGAACTCTGTGTGCGCGATTGTAGCGGAAAATTCATTAGAAGAAATTCAAACACAAAATCGCGTCATTGATACGGGGTATCCAGCCTTTCGATGACACGCTTTCACGACTGGAAAAAAATGGCCATTCCATGTTTGGAGATTCAGACTCTACGGAGGTGAACGAGGTGGATATATCTTGCTTGGGGGATCAAATCGTAGACAAACATCCAGGGGCCCCCAAAATAGGATGTATCATAGGACCCTCTGGACCGAAGTCTGAGTCTCCGATCGCCCCGAAGTCTCGCCATTAGACTCATCCAGCCACTGACTCGGCTTCTAAATCAGCTACTGAATAAGCCACTACAGCTTGGACAAGATTTTTTTGGCCCACGGACCCATAGGCGTCGCTTTGAGCGCGTCCTTCCACTCATCTGGAAAAACCGCCTTCTCCCTGGCAGAAAGCCCATCCCATCCAGCAGCAATTCGCCTCTCGTTGTCCCTCCACCTCTCCACTTCTTGTGCGATCCACAAAGCCATCGCGTCAGCAGTCTCGGTAATTTTTTGCAAGGGTACATCGTGCCCCGCGTTTTCTACCGTAATGTGCTTTACCCGATCATATTCCATACCACCACTTCCTCCCCACCGTGTACCTGTCCGCTTTGCCCCTCTAAGCAACGTTCCTGACTTCTCCATGGTGCCCTTGGACCCTCCAATATAGAGAACACTTGGTCTCAGATGTGGCAGCATTCTCCACGCTAAAATGGACTCATATCGATAGAATTGATACCCCTTGGGCAATTTACCCAGGATGTCCGGGAAGAACAGAGGATCATGGGGCGGGGGACGCTCATCGTCCTCACCTGTTTGAGGCAAACCAAGCTCTTGGTGCCGATCAAGATTGGGCCGCGTGTACATGAGAACTTCCTGGTGTTTAGTCGTCGACAAAGTCACTGCGGTACCCGAGGTTCCATTTTCTGTCTCCGGGTAGAGAAGAGTTGGAAGATCACGATAACCGTATTGAACCCAGCGACTAAAGACGCGCGGGTCCCAGTGAGGAAAGACCTTGCGAGCCTTCTCCGCAGCCACTTGACGTGATGGCCAGACATCCTTTTTACTTAGAGCCAACAAGACGAGAAGCGGGGAGTCGTTCTTGTCCATATTGGGGGCGAAAAATGGCTCGATGATGATGAGACCAGTAAAAAGGCGCGGATGCAACATGGACAGGAATATTCTGTAAATGTTAGTTACGAATCAACACTTGTGTACTATTCGCGTGGATCTAGTCTCACAATTGTGTAGTCCCAAGGCTATGCCCGACACCCATTATGGGCTGCGGCATCTCTTTGCGAAAGTGGTTGATCATGAGCAGCATGTCACGGCTATGATCCATCCAGCCGGCTGTTTCATGAGCATACGAAGTCAGTGGCTGGCTTCTCCCGCAAGACATTGCGTAGGTAGACTCACGATCATTTCCTAGGTATTTCTCGTTATAGATCCCACTGGCCCCTTTATTGGCAGCATCGGCGAACCAGATGGCGCGGACCCCAATTTTGTCGCGCTTGCATCTGGCTAGTATTTCCTCCCATAATGGTTCATATAGCTCCTTTGTAAATAGGTTTAGCCTATAGACACGATGAATCTTGTCAAAACTGGTGCTTCCATACCTTGGGTATTCCAGCCCCGTGGAATCCAACAAGTGTCACGTCCCCAGGTTGGGGATCGAGATTATCAACTGGGGTATATTTCTTGACAATCAGCTTTAGTGGAGCGTCTTGAGTCGTCGTAGCTCGAGGATATTCGCGTATATATTGGGTATCGACGGTGTGCTCCGTCACAATGAAAGGCGATGAAGACATATTACATGGAATAAAAGAGCTGTCTTTCTTTCAGATTAGCCTTGCTAGTATGATTCCCGATGAATAAAGATCGTATGCTTTTGAGAGAGATTGGGGGTTGTCTCGTAAAGTCACTAGACAGCCGAGTTTACACCGGGAAACAATCGCAAGAATAAAGGAGAATTGAAAGTTGAGGCGTTCGAAGTGGAGACATGAGATCATATATGTTCCATGAAGACTCGGGAGGGTGAAGGGCTTTTGTTCTCCAGTCCCACTCTGTTCGACGATAATGGTAATACGCGTACAATACACTGTCGTAATATACAAAGTAACTGTAGTCGTAAATCCGTAACCTGACATCGAATATGGAATGATCGACATCCCTTTCTCACTTAGCCAGCCATCGACTGAGTGCCCAGTGTCGAGTCTTGAAAGTGGGACAGTGGGGCCCAAATACCCTAATACTTGGTCTAGTCATCCAAGGTCCTAGGACTATTGACGAAGAGACAAGATCGACAATCTGATTGTTGCGAACCAAAATCACCTGAGCGGAGGCTTGATTGGTTGATAATCATGTAATCAGGATCTCGATGTATTTTCATTCGTTAGATCTGAGACATCAAGATCCACACATAGTCGATCAATGCCAGATCGCGCACTTTGTTTCCTTTCGTCAAAAAGGTTGATCGGGCTAGTCCTGATCGGGACACTTTACGCCATCCCGATGACATAAGTGGGCGAGTCACCTCTTCACTAGTCTTAAAAATGGGTTTCTCACCAAGTGGGTTCGAGTGCTTCAGAAATTGACCAACTAGTAGTTCGCTCTATAAACCAACCATACTCAATACTTTGACGTTCCCCTATCCCTTCTCACGCCCTTAGGTTCGTGTAGGACGAACTTGCTACTGTTCTTGCTACTGTTGTGCCTTAGTACTCACCATTTCAGGAGACGAGGAATTGGACGAAGAGAAAGGAATAGGTCTTCTTTAGAAAGATTGGCATTATTCTCGTCAACTTTGTATTGGAATGCTCTGATGCAAAGCCCCATTATGATACACCTAATTTCAAAATCAGTTACTGGCTAGTATCTCAGATTTGACACGGTGTGAACTTGATTTCAATTCTGCTATAAGTCCTACTCACTGGGTGACGAATTCAATCTGCCACTATACTAGCTGAACCCGCACGTCAGTTCAAAGTAGTGGCGACGTTATTTAATTTGAAAAACAATATATCAAATCTTGTCCTTACTGTACCCTACGACCACGAGTCGGGACCGAAATATCCCTTAACAGGTAGGTCGGTAATAAAAGCCTGCTGGCCAATACCGCCGTCAATTGTCGCGTCAAGCACGTTGTTACCCCACCAGCTGATCGATTCTGGATGATACTGTACGGCGAAGAAAATAATAATGCCGGAGAATGCGACACCGCCAGTGAGAGCCGCCGCGAGGACATAGTTGTACTTTTCCCACCATGGAGTCTGGTACCTCTTTATGTAGAACATAAAAGTAGCAGAAATGTAGAGACCACCCATGAAGTAAGTAAGGTTGACGGGGGCCCACCACAAGAATCCATTGAAGATGAGTGATGGATGGACGTGCTTGAGCCACGAGATTGGTGTGAAAACCAACGCATTGATCGGCTTGAAAATACCGTCAGGCAATTTAGACCTGCACGCGTCCCGGAAATACGATCCAAATCGTTTCGCGACCCACCACACAATCGCAAGGAGGAATCCCAGCAGAAAAGTATATTTCATAGTTGGGTAGAATTGGTTGAAGATTCTCGTCGGACCTATAGCACCCTGAAGTGATATTAGCTTCATGATCTGGCCTCTGAGGAATACAAGCAATATCTTACCCAGATGACCGATGATGAATAGTAAATTTCTGAGCCATCTTCACAGTTGAATTCAGAAGGCTGGTCCGAAGTACAAATGCCCGGAATATCGTTATCGGCGAATTGCACAACCCCATAGGCGACAAGGGCCGTGATGATGGCGCTCGTTACTTGACCACGGTACATGGCTCGAGGAGGCACTTTGGCATAGAAACCCATCTTCTGATCAGAAATGTAATTATCCGCTTGGCCGTTGATGTTGTATCCAAAGGCTTTCACGAACATCAGTGCCTCTGGATGTCCAGGCAGAGCATATCCAACGATAAGCTCTGTAACGACGTTCAGCCCTTCTGTTGTACCTGAGATTGCGTAGAGGTACGACATCGGGATCAGGAAGACCAAATTGAGACCAATTACAAAAAAGATAGTCCAGATAGGAGCCCCAAGCTGAGGCCAGCTAGTTAAAATGATGATGGCAAAGATGAAAGCGATCAAAGCGATAATCAAGAACCACCAGTCAGGGACTTCAGGATAATTGCGCATCAGCTTGGTGAATGGGTCATCAAAACCGTCATAAATCGAGCTGCCCTCATTCAAACTTTTGTGCAAATGTCGACTTGCCTTACGCACATTGCCCTTGACAAGAGATTTAGTTGCATTCTTGAGACCGATGACGAGGCTCCTAGTGGATGAGATAGCAGCCCCCGTCATGGACTTGTAAGCTCTGAGAAGTGGTCGCCAGGAGTCCAGGACTATGAAGACCATCGTAAGTGGGTAGAAAGCAAAGAATGCGCCATACACCAGGAGATTTCCCGCGCTGTAGAAAGCAGGAGAGTATGCCTGGTAGGCCTCTTCATTGAGAGCTCCGGTTTTGCTATTGATCACCCTTGTAACATTATAAGAGTTACCAGTGTTGTCGAAAATATCAGACGAGTTTGGAGGGAGATACGCTGTCCAGTTGGTGTTGGACCAGTACAATGCGATGATGATGAAACCACCCAAAAGTGTGCCCAGAAACTGCTGGGTGTATGCAAAGAACGGATAGGTGAGCGGGTATGAATACACGGCTATGACATTCCAGTCAAATGACGAGATAGGATTGAACCCGAGGCCGTTAATGGAGCCCGTTATCATGTTTAAGTTGAAGTTGTTTGGTGCGATCCAGGTCATCCATCCGAAGTAGCTCAGAGCTTGGAAAATATAGTCTGGGAACCAGAAGTAGACGAACATGCTGCAAAAGACCAAGAAGAAGAATTTATACCGTGAGATACTCCACCCGCTGATGAATTCCTTCTTCTCAGGGACCAGTAGCGCTCTGTTCAGGGCCAAAGTGGGCAGGATGTTGGGCCACAAAGCTTCGATTGGGTAAACCACAAAGCGACGAAGCAGTCCAGAAAACCCAAGTCCCATGAGCTGGGTTGACAGCAAGAGTAGAATTTCGTATCCCGGGGTAAGCCAAGTGTCCTTGTAGTAGACGGTCTGGGTCTGAATATTCCAGAAGCAATAGGCAGAAGTCAAACCAACGTCGATGATGATTGTGGAAAGCACCTGTTCCTTGTACGTCCAGGGACCAGGATTGAGAGAAACTCTTTTGCCACCCAACATGAATCCCCAGTCTGGGAGAACCTTTGCAAGGAATAGACCACATGGATATAGCAGGATTTGCGCCACAGAAGATCCTAGAGTGATGATAGGATAGCGCGAATTGAAAAGAGAATTGGTGAATTGAGCAATAACGGCCCACATGTAGCCAAGCAAGTGAGCACGGATGGTCTCGCAAGGAATGTTCGGATCATCCGTGGGCGTAGAAACGGCTCGCACCTCTGGGTATGGCGAGTAGAAGTGATTCAACGCAGTCTCAGTCTTCAGCTGCAGCTCCCATTCCTCGGGATCTTGCCCCTCAGAAGGTCCCTCAATCAGGCGGGAAAGCTTCTCTCGCAAGGCATTACCGAAATTGTAGTCATACTCATGGTCCTTGAGAAGATTTTCGATGATAGTCTTGCACTCATCAATGGTCAGAGTGTTGATCTTGTCCATCACGTACTCGATATCTTCAATCGGTGCCATTTCATCACCACTGGCCACAAGTTTCTCGGCTAGATCGTGCACTTTTTCATCGAAATTGTGCACAGTGACCGGCATGACGTTTTTCTCATAGACGATTTGCTCTGGTGAGCCATCGTCCATTTTGTCAACAGAGGACATGGTGTTGCCTTCTCAGCTGGGGCAAAGTATGGTCTGGCGGAGGATGAAGGTAATGGCTAATTTGCTCCCAATATTTGCAATGATGCAAAAATGATTTACTTCTGACTCAAGGGAAAGCAGAGGCCGCACGAAAAGAAATTAGGGTAAGGCAGGCTACGCAAATGCAGTATATATAGGCAATTTATAGACCATGTTGCAGGAGCTTCGGTGGGTTACTACGTATATCTGGATTATAATTACAGATTGTACCATTCTCTTAGAGTATGAAAGCATGATAAGGGGATTTATCAGTAGCCTATCAAGGGGCTTTTCTCTCCCAGAATCATCGCGCCACGAAAACTATCTGAGCGTTTACCATCCGAAGGCTAGCTTCCCTGATAACCAAGTGCGTGTCGCCTTAGCTGGCTTGAAGTCAAGCTAGTGTGCAGGCGCTATTGTTAAAGCCAAAAATTGATGAGCACCTTCTGAGAATTTTTAGCAAGTCTCATCTGATAACTTCCCAAGTTGAGTGGACTCCCGGGTAGTAATGTGGTGGCAGTCAAAGAGGTAGATGTAAGTTGGGCCGTATCAAATGATAACGATATTTTTCTAAGCCACGAGCCTAGTACAAGTCAAAGGCCAAAGCGGAGCTAAGGTGCACGTACGTGCATATTTACAAGATCCCACTTTACGGTCCTGATCATGCAATCAGTTGGATTGTTTATCCAAGCCTGAATATTCATATGACGTATTTCACTGCCGAAAAGGCCACCCAAAACAACAGAGGATTTGATAAATTACAACTTGATCTTTCAACACCCATGAATTCTCTAGAATCCTCCTGATAGATATATATTCTTTACACTATTCTAAGTGTACCCCTGTATTTTTATTATTTTTGTTAGGTTTATAGGTGGTTATGTCCAAGACATATATTTCAAGCATTAATGAGTGTATATATCGGTAACATTAGGACCTTTTTCTTTTTTTTTTCAAACCAAGCTTCATACTCCAGCTATATTCATTCTAAAGAAATATCGTTGAGAACTGATACGCTTGATATACGTGGTTGTTGGTTAAAAGTCTTATTTCCTAAGTAGTTTGGGGTAGCCCCTCTCGGTAATTAAATCCGCTACTCCCCCCGTCGATTCTCCGCCATGCCGGCACTTGCAGCCTCCTTGGGGTACGCGTCGTACGTTTATGGACCTGCAAAGAGCATAGTAAACGTCCAATCAGCCAGATTTAGCTTATCAAGCCTAAGGCTTCATACAGACCTCCAGTCGGATCTCCGCCAGTGCATTGCTGAGGGGAAGCCCGAAATGGACCATTGATTGTGGAAACTACTGGTCAATTTTAGGCTACGTATTTTCTAGGAGTTCAATCCAGTGGGCAATCGGATCACGGAATAGATAAGCTACTCGATCGAAATACTTGATATTGCAATTTCACCCGGCATTTATCCGACCTCGACTCGCTTCATACACTACCAAGGCTATGCAGGAAGGGCTCAGGACTTAGCCCTCGTCATCTTTTTAGTTTAAGATAAGCCCAAATCACGACTGATAAGGGTAGAAAGGGGGGAAGATAACACATGGTGTGCAGGGCGTTCGGGTCAAAAAGATAGCTCAAGGGTACGGACTGAAGAGGTTTGCTTGACGTATCAATAAACGAGGTGAGCAAAAACATACAACAGTTAGGATTCGCATGTGGTCACCCACCATACTACTAACTAACCGGCGTGTGGCTTAAGTACGGCTGAGCGGACGGGAAGCCCTGTTCTCCACACCCTATGGTCGTATGTACCTATTTAAAGTTAAACAAGCTTATATATCTCACCAAATTAATGGGGTCCTTAGGAGATAACAGCCATCTACATGCAGCAATAGGCAGACCTTTGATCGACACAGAAAACCCTGTGTTTCATGTTTCTTTATGTGGTCACGAAAGCTCATTCTAAACAAATCTTTAACAAGGAATCAAGTGCTTATTTGAAGATAGATAAGAAATGGTCTACTATTTCAATCGAAATATGGTTTCCGGCGGTAAGGCTACTATCTATATGCGGACATAGCGCTCCTAATATAAGAAGTGGCACGACAACACCACTAATCATAATGATTGCGATTATGGCGATAGCAAAATCGTGATTCGCCTTACTAAGGATATAAATTTAGACTAGACTATTAGATTAGCGCCTCCCCCTCTGACTTCGTTCTTCTCTCCAATAATCACCCATAATATAAGATCATCTCTACCGATCTCGCTCCCTTAGTTCTATTACTATGATCACCATCCGGGCCACGGGCTTTGATGATCTTGTTTGATAGATGAGAAGAGGCATTGGGTGGAAAAATAGTCTTCTTTTCTATATCCTGCTACCTATAGTGGTCATTAGTACCAATTATTTGGATTAAATCTTTATACATACATGGTTGCTCGCGTTTCTAGTACCTCTAGTAGCACACTTTAAATGTCTGTTTGGATGATTGAGGTTACATCCTTCAAGCTCACCTTGGCTGTGAGCCTCGGGACCTATGAGGGTAAAATCTACGGTAGAAGGTACTGAGTTTGGAATCATTCAAAAACGCAGATTAAATCTTTTTGATTTCTGTGACGGAAGTTTGAGGAAGTGACTCAACGACATGGCTCAACGACACAGCTAGAGATTCTGTATATGAGCAAGTGTAGGACCGACTCAACCTTCGTAATGGGGAAAGCTTGTATGACTTTTGGACTTGGGTTATCTCACACGCTGAGGACTTGTCCTGTCTTCTCTTCTTTCATTTAGAGTGTTTTAACGAACCTATATGCTCTGACCATACATACCTCAAGGTAGGTAATTGTGAGGTCCCAGTAACCCGAAGATGTGAATCTTCGCTCAACCAAGTTCAGGTACTTGTGAGTCAAAGGGGCCAGCGCATTGAATTATAACGAAAATAACATCATGGTACTTATGGAAGAGGTTAAGTGGGGATGGCAAGTTCTCAAGTGGGTCAAGTAAAGTGATCTTCAGGAAGAATCGACACACTGCCGCTGGCGTACGTAATTTCGGCCCCCGTGGCCCCATGATCAGCGTTAAGTTAGAAGCTCGCACTTTACGCAATACATATTCCGATCAATGCATTCACCTGCATCATCAGTGGCCCCAACCCCACAACTCTCTTGCCGCGATCCCTCTTTTCCACTTCGCCATTCATTTTTGACTGATACATCCAAGCGCAGACTTGAGTGGCCTCTGTGAGACACTTTCATTCAAACAACATGGATGCGAAACTTCATGGTCCGCCCTCGCCAGTCTCCTTGCTAGATGGTTACATAACTGAGCAAGAGACTGTCCTGTGGGTACGAACTTTTGACCGCCATCTTCAGAATACTACGATCGCCACAGATGATGGTGAGAAGGTCTTCTACGTTGAAGGTCCAGGGGCGTACCAGTCAATGAGCCTCCGACGACCTCTTAAGAATGCCTCAGGAAATCGTGTCTTCGACTTGCGACGCTATCCATCAGATCCCAGGATGCGATGGTTCGTACAAGACCCAGTTGGCAATAAACTCGCCGAGTTAGGCCATGAGAGGTTTTTCACCTCCAAACACACTGCTATTGATGCCAAAATCCTCAGCACTGGGACGGATGTTGAGATGCGACCACGCGATGCGACAGGTTCAACAAATTACGTCAATATAGGCAATGTCACTATTGCGGAAATCACACTTCACACAAATAATACCACGAAGCGCTTCGTCCGGGATCGAGATCTATCAGTGTTTCGAGTTCGAGTGGCTAAGGGGGCAGATATGAGCTTAGTGAGTTTAAAAAAAAATTAGATTATAGTAGCTCTGGCTAACAATGGAAAAAGATCGTTCTCATGACATTGGTCCGGGCAGAAATGGCGCACGTGTGGCGGAAATAAGCCCTACCCCGAGAAACTCTGGATGTCAGTCTTGACAGGTACGCCAAGTGCTTATGCGGCGCCTTAAAAGATAGGATAGACCTGAGGGCGGCTAAGATGTCAAAAGTCTCTCATTTCCAGCTGTTGTACACAGTTTGGGGCCTAGGAAGAATGAAATTTATTATGAAGGACGATACCCGCATCATTTAAGTCCAAACCCAACCAGCTTCCCTGATATCAGCCTCACGGTCGCGAAAGGAGCTGGTTACCACAACCGATCTAAGAATTAGGAGAGAAGCCGCACGAGATTATGGTAGAAACGCTCCTCTTAGCCCTACTCGCTCTTTGCGCTCATGGAGATAGCACCGAAAGTCGTTACCACGATCCCAATGATGCAGGCCCCAAGGATAAGCATATTTCGGATAGCTCTTTCGTTATGGGCTTTCATGGTATGGGAGATTCGTTCTGCCCAAGCTCTGGGCGGATTGCCATCAGGGAAATCTTGCTGCGGAATGCTTTTGCCCAAGAATTTGCAGAGTGGCTCCCAGCCATCCTCCACAGACCACTCAAGCAGCCTGTCTTCAGATAAGCCTAATCCCTTCACTAGAGCAACATGTTGCTTGTAGACCCATTTGCCGTTTGAATGGAAACTACCGCGAAAGAAGCGGGGCATCATCGTACGACACATCGTTTGTCGAACCCAGAACAGCTCAGCACTAAACCAACTTTTGAACCAGTCCCAGTCGATTGGGTTTTTGTCAAAATAGCCCATTGTTTGTTGCATGCTAGAAAACCAGCTGTCAAGGTCTCGACGAGTGTTGAGAATGACTTTGGCATTTGGATACGCCGCAATGAGTTCGGGCGCGAACTCTGCAGCCATAAGATCGCTAACGCCGACGCAGTCACTCAAAACAGTGTCAAAGTCCTCAGCGGACAGTTTGTATTTCTGACCAATGGTGGATTCTGTGTTGTATTTCTTCTGCAGAAGGCGATAAATACCCTCTAGAGACGAAGGAGGAAGAATGGTGTCAAATCCATGGTGGGTATGCTCGAATCCTAGTATGTGTAGTGCCTGGCGTAGTGATTCTGTTCCAGACCTAGATATCCCCACAGCCAGAACCTGCATATGCTCCTTGCGTTTGCCCAATGCTGGAGGAGGGAGACCGTAGAGGTAATGAATGACTGGGTCAGGGATGAGGATCATCTTCGCGGGCGAGAGGGGCTGATCAAATAGATAAATTGTACTATAGGTAGTTGTCTAAATAACTAGAATGCTGACCAGTGTAGACGGAAGCCTTATAAGACGAGAAGGTATCTAGAGTGGATGGATGATCTTGGTAGTAGGCCTCGCCAAGCCCCCCGCCTACCGCCAAGACCAAGCCACGGAAACCTAACCTAACTAGTTATGGGTTAGGTCTCAGTCAGCATACCCGCTAACGTAATGCACTGCCGAGTAGGTCATACGGCCGGGTCACCCCAACAGGCGTTTTTTCGATGTGACAAGGTAAAGTGGTCAGGTACCTCCTCTAGTTTATCTGTCCGACTGCATTAACCCTTTCAGAGCATAAAGTCTATACGAAGAATAAGTCACATACTCGCGGCTTCTATCTGTAAGAACGATTTGTATTTTCTTCAATTAACTTCCTGCTGCTCTGAAATGACTTGGATAGATTATTAATCGTGCACGCCGAACATCCGAACCCCGTAATTGTTGACTTTATGAGCATCTGCTCTGATCTGTGTTTAATTTACCTTGTTCCTCCCCCAACGATTCTACACAGAAATGTGGAGGGTCTTATATACGGGTAACACCCTGAGTTCAACTGGGCCTCCTTCTTTGGCAAGGAGATCATGCAATGCTTGTCAAGGTCAGAAAAGAAAATGCGACAGACTGCTCCCACAATGCACTAGGTGTCGAAGGTAAAGCAACAATCTAACATACAAAAAAAAGGAGAGTGCTCCCCAGTTATCAAGTATGAGGCCATTGTGTGGCGGTGCGGATTGCGCAGTTTACTCAGTTTTATGCTATGTTGAAGACGAGATGGGGTATACTAAGGTAAGCTAGAGGTGCAGCAGCGAAGTATTTATGGCTGCCGAGTCTCCCAGGCCATACAGACCGTCAAGGTACATAATAGACGATTTGCAATCAAGCCCACGTGCCTTCATTCAAAACCTTTGTTGATACAAGCCCGCTAAATGCACACAATTAACGTCATATTCGATAAGCTTTATCTCGGGGATTTTCCTGCCACCGTGACTTCCCAAAGGGGCCTTATATGCAGGCGTTCCGCACAAAGGTTAGCGGAGGCTAGCGGAAGCTAGCGGCCCCACACACACTTCATTTGGTGTGTGCGGTCTGATTGTAGACGACCATAGCGCGGTGAACCAGTAAAGCCTGCGCAAAGATGGCCGTGTTCCGCTAGCGTCCGCGCTAGGAGGCTATCTTTTCAATATAGACTAGTAGTCAACGTTCTAGACTTCGAATTTAACATTAACCGCCAGCCTATCTCTAGGGTCTACGTCTGCGAAACCATCCTCTCCCCCGCAAAAGAGTTGTGGTTCTTGAATAGCGATTGAGGGGATGAGAAGATGAAGTACACTATATTCGGGCTGCCATTGTAATCGGCAGCTGGAACAAAAATTGGGATAGGGTCCTTCTGCAGAAAACTTGGCCGTCATTGTAAGGTCAGGTCCCAAGTCATTACTTTGATCTTTAGTAAACGATCTAAATCGAGCTACTCTATGTCAAACCACCCGCCTTTTTCCCAATCCCTGGCCTCGGCAGGGCCTTCGCGAGCCTTTACGTCATATATGCCTGCCAGGATTGTGTTTAGTCTTGCAAAGTTGATCGGTTTCATGACCCAGCCATCGAATCCCGTGTCAATGTAAGCCTTCTCGTCCCTCTCAACAAGAGAAGCCGACACTGCAAAAATTGGAATCCTTTTGGGCGAAGTAGAGGTATCTGCGACCGAAGACTTTGAGCTGTTGGATTCGGCCTCACGAATCTCTTTTGTGGCAGTCATTCCGTCAACGATGGGCATCTGTGAGGCTCAGTCAGTCAAAACCATGGGGGTTCACATCCAGCTTGAACGAACCTGAATGTCCATCAAGATCACATCGGGAATTTCGCTGCCTGACAAGAATGCATTCACGCATGCTTGTCCATTACTAGTCAATTGAACTGTGTGGCCAATTTTACTTAATCGCTTTTGCAGAATCTTGCTATTGACCGGATTGTCCTCTGCAACGAGAACATTCAAACTCATGTTGCTGGAAGACGAAGCTGATGCATGTGCTTGGGAAGGGGTGGGGCTCTCCTGAGAGTGTTCCTTGACTTGTTGTTGCTCGGGACTTGGCTGAGAGATATGTGATTGCTGGAATTCGTCATGTCCAGGTCCTAAGGGTAGGCGTAGGGGTATATTTTGCTTTTGATCAATACCGTCCTCGCTATGAGGTAGGGCGTTCTGAGATGGCAAAGACTCGTGTTGATCAGGTTGATCCTTCCCAGGTACACAGTCGACACTAGTGGGATTGGTGTCGGCGCCCTGTTGTGTGGCTTCGTTTTGATTTTTATCATCATCAACCACCAAAATGAATTCCCCGTCCAGAATTGAAGGTGATTTTGGCATATCGAGATAATTGGTTCCTGTCAGGTTCTGCGAGGACTGCGAGGGCGGTTCTCCGGGGATTTGGAATTGGAGTATAATCTTGAGCCGACTGCCTTTACCCTCTTCAGACTTCACAATGAGCTGACCATGCATCGTGTGCACGATACGAGCGGTCAATGCAAGACCAATACCCAGAACGCTTTGCCTCTGACCACCTGCATTCTTTGTGCTATTCAGTTTATCTCCAACCCAATGCTCATCTGCATAAACCTCTTCAAGCTCCTGAAAGAGCTGTTCGAGTCTAGCTTTCGACATTCCTGCACCTGTGTCGACAACTGACAGTTCAAGCGACGCGTGATCGTCTTGAACACTAGAAAGCGAAGCCTCAACGCTCACGCCACCTTTAGTTGTATTTTCGACGGCATTCGAGATGAGATTAACAAAGATTTGGCGCAAGCGACGCTGATCTCCTAATACTGCCCCTGGGAGTCCGGTGCGCATATTAAACGTGTAGGAAATGCCCTTCCGCTTGGCTTCCCCAGCCAGCATATCAAAAGCATCTTGTAGCGTGGGTGCTAAGTCGAACGCCTCGTTCTTGATAAGCTGTTGTCCGCTTTCAGTAGCAAGGTCAAGAAGGTCATTGACAATGTAGACAAGAGATTTGGAAGCCGAGTAGGATCGGATCAAGCTTTCACGTGTTTCCTCGTCTAAAGTGCTTTCCATGGCAATCTCCAAATAGTTGATGACTGCGTTTAACGGGGTGCGAACCTCATGAGCCGAATTGGCTAACAGTAGACGAGTAAGCTGAGAGTTCTGCTTGAGAACTTCTTTCTGCCGCCAGACTCGAATGAACTTCCCGTATACAGATCCAAGGACACCGGCCATCGAAACGTCAAATGCAGACCAATGTTTTGACTCGCTCAGGGTTATCTCGCGCCATTCTTTGAAGCTTTGGCGTGGTGTTAAAGGTCCGATGCCACCGTCTGCAGGTTTGTGCGGATTTCCAGCCCAGGTGATCGTTGTTAGTTCACCGACGCGGAAGAAAACGATGAAGTCGGCCCCGTCAGGAGCCATCGGAATACACAATAAGCCCGATATTCGTTTAAAACCCGGACGGAAACTAAAATCTGGATAATCTTTTCCAATATCATGCGACGCAAGGACCGATGTCACCTTTCTTAGACGAATATATTGAAACAGAGCGAGAGCTTCTTGTGAATTCGACTCCCTACCAAAAAGCTTGGCTTCGTTTCCAATGGAAAGTACACCATAATCGGCTTGAAAGAGGCGTAACAAGTCATCCGAGGATCCGACGATGTACTTTGATGGATCTGCTTCTTTCGGAACGGAGTTCATCATCACACGCGCCTGGATATCGGAGGCATCGGTGATGCGTTCAATGTTTCGAGCCACAGTGTCGCCGACCAAACGGCACAGTTTCCGTATCGGAAAAGAAACGCGCATGCCATCATCGCCGTATGAATGGCAAGATATCAGACCCCAAAGGTTGTCATAAGCGTTAATGCTAATCGACATCGATGAGCGCACTTCCATGTTCGCGAGGTATTTGGCGTGGATTGGTGACATCGCTCGAAGATAGGCATGGCTCATATCAAGCGGGGTTTCTAGATCCTCCAAGGTTCGACAGACTAGTCGCGCAGTGATGTGGTCTCGATTGTATAATAACCGGACTTTGTTGACCTTGTAGAGCTCTCGAGCCTGAGCTGGGATGTCCGAAGCAGGAAAATGAAGGCCTCGATACAAGTCCACGGTCACATTAGGGTCCATCAATTCAGCAACTACCCGACCATTCGATTTGTGATCAAATTGGTAAACCAGGACTCGGTGGAATCCAACTAATTCCTTGACTAGTCCCGCAGTGACTTGGAGTAGTGTGTCTTGGTCCGTCACTTGTGCAAGCTGGGCCTGGATCTGAGATAGTGTGCCGAAGACTTGCATTGCAGCAGCTTCACCCTTCTTCCGTCGTGCATCACGTATGGAGCGCACCGAACTACTTGCACTGGTCGTGCTTTTGAAATATTGTTCTTCAGTGGGGGGCGGGTTGGTTTGTAAAGTATTCGTGGGAGTTTCCGGGAGTTTTTGATCCTCAATACCTAAGGGGTTGAGCTGGTCGTCCTCCAGTTCAAGCTCGCAAATGATGATATCCTTGTTTTCTTGGCTAACATGTGTCGCGCACCAAAACCGAGTGAAACCGCCGGATGTTCCTCGTATTGCCAGGAGAAAAACCTCAGGGCCATCGATAATTAAGTCATATGAATCGTCTCGAACGTAGTCAAGATGTTCCAAAAAAGTAGCCAGTTGCTCTTCTTTCAATATATCAGTGAAACTTTCCAAGTCAAACAGATCTTGTGGCGAAAACCCCATAATTTGTTTTGAGTTTTCACTCACGGCACGCACAACAAACTGATTAGGAGATTCCTCTCTCAGTGCGATCATCACTCCGAAGCTTTGTATTGCACCTGGTGTCCGGATCGGCTCATCCTCGCAACGTTTGAGAGACTGTTTGCTATCCCCAAGTATCACCGTGTGCCCATCTTCCGAAAATGCGTGTTCGAATCGGGAGGTCATGTAGGTATGATTCTCTTGAGGTGCAGTCTCTCTAGGTGCAGTTTCTAGAGAGCCCAATGCATATTCTGTGTGTTCGAGATCTCCTGTAGCGGGCGTGTTTGAAGAAACTTCATCGTTGACAGAGACACTGCTATGCGAGACCGGCGGGATAAGATTGTTCGAATAAGGAATCCTAGCCTGAGGCATTGTATCTATCGGAGATTTCGGCGGCTCTACTGAGTGGCTCGAGGAATCCTCCACATCCTCTTCCGCTGGCGATGGGGACGCATTGACTGGGTTCATGGAAACAAGTGATCGAATTGGATAAATTCGGTCGGAGCCGCTGAGGGCTGTGCTGGACACGCGGCCATCATTCTGGCTCGTAGATCCGTTCCGGTCGCTGTTGGAAAGCGTCTGATTCGAAGTATTTAAGCTCGTTTGTGAGGTTTGCGAGTTTTCAGGGCCGCATCCATAGAAGTTTTGCGAGCTCATGTTCGTAGACGAGTTGGGATGTCAAGAAAAAAAAATCAAGGACAGATCCGACGGCGGGGTTGTCTTCGGGACAAAACCTTTCAGAACGTCCACTGTATTTCATCGTCGTTGGATTAAATATGTGTTTTGCTATCAAGTTAGTCACATGAGGCTATTCGAGGTCAAGTTTTCGAGCACTCGGGTGCAACAGAGCAGTAAATAGTAATGATAATCTACCGCAGTGCACGTTGCTTTTCTTAAATGTGCCGAGCGAATGGGCTTTGCTCCACCCTATCGGACGCGATGACGTAACCCACATCAGAAAATTGCCAGGGAATTTCACCTCCAGACTTGGAACTAACGTATCTTACACTTTCTCTCCGATTCGCAACTTTGGCCATAGAAAATGTGCAGCTTATTTATATCACTTGTTAAGATACCAAACTCAAACGTCAGTAGTAAAGCATCCTTCCAGAAATATTACCATTACTCTATTTAACATACTTAATAATCTCCTACATTTTTAATAGAATCGAATCATATAGTAAATAAAAGCTATAGGTTACCTAAAAATGTCAAAGTTTGGCTTATAAGACGTAGTCTTTACGAGCTAATATAAGTACATAGACGTTCAACTAGTAGTGATCCTAAGCGATCATCGCGCGATCTAGGGTAATTTTAGCCAAAATCTTGAGCACTTATATTTCTTACCTAGTGTCGCGCAACCGAAAACCGGCAATCATCCGTTGCCCTACTAGGCTAGGCTAATCGATGTACTAAAGTGCTTCTTCAGCATATGGCTTAAGTATAGCTAAGCGGACGGGAAGCCCTATTCTCCAGAATTCCCACCCTCTGGTGCTATATGCTTGTAGTCATTTTATAGCGAAATATATCTGTAGGGAAGTAAAAGGCCAAATAAGAAGATAGTAGAGAAGATACGAATTGAATATTAAATAGTACTAAAATTGGTATGGATTTAGAGTCCAAGGCAATATGGTTCATATTAATTGCAAAACCGATTCTTCATTCAGGAAGGAAAGAATCTAAAAGATAGACATTCTCCTTCTCCCTTGATATACAGAGATTCAATGCTCAGAGAACTGCTCATTATGAGCTCACATCTCGCGAATCACTTTGTCATGGACTTGCTCTAGACGAGTTCAGAGCTCACTCTTGATCTAGACGCTGAATCAGAAGTGATTCAGCACCGTTTCGGGATATGTTATTATTCATACCTTAGAAAATTGGGAATCGCCTTTCTTTCTTTCATGTGATAAAAAGGCGAGAGCCGCTGTAGCGTCGCGTGGCCGGACTGGGAGCGAGTGAGAAAACATCCTCCGTCATGTTCTGGCCTCGAGGCTCGAATGTAGTAGATTTCACCTTAAAAAGAGATGACTTGACTTTATCTTTATGTTGCATTATAATCTTCCAGTGTTATACTTTCCAGTAGAGTAGTAAATAGAAGTACTTACTCGAGTGCGCCTAGTAGAGGTTCACTTTCCCTATCTGCTACAGCCATCTTCACCGACCCCCAATTCCTCACCAAACAGAGCAACGATATCTGCACTAGGGCAAACACCGCATTATTCACCGCTGCCCACCCCACCATCTGATACCAGCTCACGAACGTCAAGAACCCATACGCGATTACATCCCTAAATGACAGATCCAGGAACCTCACTCGCATCGTCCACGAAATCGCCATCACACTGAAAATGACGCCCTGGGCTAGGAGCCCTAGGAGACTGAGGGATTTCAAGTCCCCTATGGGCAGGGCACGAATAGCTCGCGCTTGGCAAGGGAGTGCAGCGAGAGCCAGGATCGTGACGATAGGATTCATGAACATCGCGTGGTAGCCGCTGAAGAGAGCCTCGCCCCCATTGCGCCATTCCGGGGGGCCAAAGAAATCATGATCGATAGCATCAATAAAAAGTGGTATAATAGAAATGAGGGCGAAGAGCATATAGACCGTCAGCAGCACAAATTTATACATGGTGCGATTATCGGATGGGAACCATAGACATAGGAGAAAGCTATTCTTGTTAGGATTTTACTGGGAAAACTTTGGTACAAGAGGGGTTAGAGAAAATTTACAGGAGGAAATGTAGGGCCCAAACTAGGGTGAGCTGGGCTAGGTTTAGCCAGTCACCGGTCGTTACAGGGGTTTCGACGAAGAGATCCGTCCCGCCTTTGTGATTCACTAGGATGAAGAAACCTATTGTGAATTGCTCGGTCGCACTGATGAGGTTCAGCAGCAGGTAGCTGAGCGAGATGCCCTGGCAGTTCCCGTGAACCCAGATGCGGTGCAGCTGGGGCAAGTAGGAAGCCCCGCTGAGCAAGATGAGAATTCTAAATAGGAGTGAGCCTCTTGCCTTGAATAGTATTCTAGTAACGCACATTCTCAGCCAGTCCGGGACGGATTTTGCCATCTTTTGCAAGATTGGATAAGGGTAAAATGGGATTTTCAAAAATGCGGGGAAATGAAGAAAGCTACTGTCAGTCGATTCATTGGTCGATTTATCGGGCCGGGCTTCTTATCCTTATACCCTCAAAGACAGGCGAATCGCTGTAATTGATATCCACCCTGGCTAAATAAGCCCCACTCAGTACTTAACCTAGCCAGAAGACGGACAGGACCTCAACAATAGTATAGATAACCATCTGGTTCTTGCGCCTGACGCCAGTTGGCGGTCTCCCCGCCGGGCTGTACGACTAGGGTCTTTTGACCACTTAGCGTTCCTGGTGTCATGTAGGCCCACGCCTTTGGGAATCACTATGTAATGCCACCTAGACAGCCAGGAGCGGATGATGTGAACAACGACTCCTACTCAGGAAAACCTTTTGTGGGCTACAATACATTTGTCTAGCTGAGTCTCGCGCTAGATGTCGCTACATACTATTCAACGCACTTAAGCCACACGTCGGTCACTTATTATTTTTATTGGTAAATATACGCCAATCCTGACTGTTGTATGTAAAGGCTGTACTAATTTTAGCGGCCATAATAGCAGAGTGCAACGCCGAACGTTAGGTTTCAAAAAACTATAGAACACCAATCATAGAGCCTGATTAGAGCCGTGTTACTAGCAGCCAAGATCAGGAATCATTGCCAAGTAACATAGACATTCCGCACTAAGCCACAAAACGTGCTAAAGAAGGTCTTGATAATCAACAAGTGCAGGATGGATGTAAAAAAACCGCTTTCTGTCGCATCAATGCAAGAACGTGGCAGAGTATCCTTTGCCAAGGGAGCCTTGACCCTATCTAGCTACGCAGCCTCCAAAGGAAGTCGAGTCGCTCTTTGTGAGTAGCCAGTCGAATTTTATTGTGATTAGGTAGCTAATCGAAGCAAAAAAAAGATATACATACAACAGTCAGGATTCGCATGTGGTCACCCACCATACTACTAACTAACCGGCGTGTGGCTTAAGTACGGCTGAGCGGACGGGAAGCCCTGTTCTCCACACCCTATGGTCGTATGTACCAGGATGAGTATGGAAATGAAATATATAGTCTTAAATATATGGAATGTGCTAGCATACTGTAAAGCGCGAGTGACGGTGCAGATCATCGCCGGCCGTATAATTAGCGCTTCGTAGTTATCAAACAACCAGTTGTGCTAAAATATGGGAAGCAAGAAGTGAGGCATGAGACTGCCTTCTAAAATCTCCTACCAATCAATTATCATAGAGCAGGTGATTAGGTAGGATATTTAAGATACATATAATGTGAGACCCGCAACCCAATTTCAGATCTTGGCCATGGATGCAAAGTTGAGAAATGCTGCACAAGTTCGCGACGACTTTACAAAGCCGCAGAGGAACACGCTAGAGCTTTACTACGTAGAAGGATACTTTTTCAAATTCCAGAAACTCTTTTTCGGCAATGTCTTCCGGTATTTCCTCGCCGCGGAAGATTGCTATGCAGAGCTTGAGTGTGATCTCATACCCACTTCCAGCATACCCGATCATGTTGTAACCATAGACCATATTCGCAAGGGAATCTAATATATGCGCTTCGAAGGAAGTCTGTTGGTCGGGCGTGAGCTGGGTTTGAAGGATGGCACATAGTTGGTTTCCGAGTATAATGATCTCAGCGAAGGTGGTCTCAGGGTCGAATCCGTTTGTGACAATTCTTTAGTCGTAAACATCATCCATCGCAACGTTTAAATGAGCCTGAACGCCGTGTACACTGGTAGTGACAAATCTGCGGTCTTCTCGAAGCTTCGACTTCACCTACTGGGATAGATTTTTGAAGGAGAAAATTCGTACTCTGACTACTTGGTTCGAGAAGGCATTTTGGTTTCCAATAAATTGAAGCAGGGTGATTTGGCTCGGATTGAGAGAAGTTAGAGGGTGGAAGTATATCTGCAGACCATCCACCATATTGACGTTCCGAAGCACGCTTAGTACCTTCAAGGTAACCCAAAGAGGACCACCAGCCAAGGGTAGGCGCGAATTCGAAAACCGGGAGCAGTGATAATAGCAAGTACATTACCAGGTACCTACTTGCTCATTAAGATGTACTTGCAGGTCATAAGTAGGGGCTGATTCACTTGGAGTTGAGTGTCAATTAAATTGAACCCGAGATAACTTAGGCTAAAGTCTTGCTTCACCAGTGTTGCGATATATTTTGACTTGCTAATATAATTCAAGTCATATGAGATGTCATTCAATACCCGAGAAACCTGGTATAATTATACTCAAATTATAATCACTGCTTTACACCATTGTGGGCAGGGAGGTGTCTACCCTGTGAAGTTCTAAAGACACTTTCTTATCAGTATGAAAGGTTTAGATATTGGAGATAAAGTACAGCACAGGCGCCTTCTGTCATGTTGTTTACGTAGGCTGCGCTGGCAGGCCCATCGTGTTCGTCATACTTCAAGACCGAGGCCAACGGACAGGCCCCGAGCAATGGGCAGCCCCATAATGCCTAATACATTACGAGTTACGTGAACTGATTCCCTAATAAATCCCAGAAGTGCGCGCCAAGAATAAGGTTGCCACTAATCTACAACATGCGACCGACCTAGTCCGAAAGAAGATTACCACGATCGTAGAGAAAATTTAGTTCCCCGCCAAGCAGCCTAACAATTTAAGGAACCATGAACTGTTCTCTTTTGAGGAGAGTGGTTACCCTATGAACGTTCATACCCAGGCCACCATGAACGCCATCGGTCATTTTCGCTACGGTTTCCAAGTCGCCGAGACCAATGAATCCATGCCCATGTACCTATAGGACCTGCAGGACCCAAATATCCACACCGATTACAATACAAACCTTTCTTACAAAAAATCTCAAAGTTGCGACCGGGTGGGAAGGAATATCCAGAAGAAAGTAGCAGCGGGAAAGCGAATTTCCATGCCTCTGCGGCCCTTTGTGATCGCCGTATGGAGTACAGTCGGAGTACAACGGAGATGATCAGGTACACTGAGTAGTGACCCCCACCACCGTAGGGTTAAAGAGCCCTAAGCCCAGGCCCAGCGAATGGGAATAGATGGGGCACCGTTTGCCGGCGTCGCAGTGCGGTGAGGCTTATTCCACCTGCGGGGAGGGACGCGAAAGCAAAGACCAGGGGAAATGCTGGTGTTTCAGGTGATGGGGCTTATAGGCTTCGTCAGAAGCAAGGAGAGTTGACGCTAAAGGGGTTCTAGAAGCAAGGTTCTGGGCATGAAACATGGCGATCGGGGGCTATCGGGCAGGATCGAGCGGGGTTGGCCGGCATTGTTCCGACGCGTTCATTTCGGCAGTTTTGCGATGTGTCAGATTTTGAGCAATGAAGGAGAACATAGGATATTGGCATTGTGTGTCTAAGTCTCTAACGTACAAAAATTGAGTCTCACCACAGACAGGGGTATAATTTCCAGTTTCTTTTGTTTTTTTCTGTGTAGTTTCATTTCCATAAGCCCATGTGGCACGGGTGTCCTATCAGGGCGGTTGCCCTGACGTCGATCCATGGATGGCGTAGTCAGCGCCACCGGATCTCCAATCCTGTCGAGTGCCTACGCAACCTTGTCCACGGTACATCAAATCACGTCTCCACTTTTCTTTGCTTCCCACAAATGGAGCTAATCAAACATGTGAGCTGTCCTTTGGCAGAATTCTCCAATTCCGAGCTCTCCATTGCCCTCATTGAGCTCATCTTGACGTGTTTAATATATCACCGGCGCTAGCATACTTCGCCATAGACGCAGAGAAAGGACCACCCCGAAATTCAATACAGTCAACGCAGCCCGCGACTGATTGTCTGGGCATGTCAACAGGAGCCCCGTGTCACCGGTCCAGCCCTTTGTGGAGCAGTAATAGATCTTCCTTGTGGAGCGGATACATAACCCGATTAAGGAGGAGAAGACAATTGAAAAGAATTAAACGACACTAGGCTCCACTTTAGGTGAATGTGAATTGTAAGAGCAATGCTCAAGGTAATCCACAGGCCAATCACATCTTCTCTAGTGACTGTCAGTCGGGTCTCCGTTCCCCATGTCCAGTCATACACTTTCCCTGGTTTCTCTGTGCGATGTGGTCTCTGGTAACCTATAGAGAAGGATCACAAGAAAAATGATCTAAAACAGACCCAGAAAAGGTCCTTTCAATCCAATCATGAAGCTTTTCTTTTGTCCCGCCACTCCACTCCAGCAAAAAGTAAATAAGCAGAGACGGGCCTGGTCCCAGTGAAGTACCGTGCGTGGTTTGACGCACATTTGACGCGCCGGTGATTTAACCTCTCGCATCCCCCTTCGTTTCGTCCTCTTCCCTTCCTTTTGCAGTGCATCTCATTCATTCCTTCGGGTCTTTTTCCAGTCCCTTTTTGCCATCTAGTTACCTGTGCCGTGCACGGTCTAGAGCGCCCTTCCTTTCTCTATCCACTCCTTTCAATTCGAGAACAGGTTTCTCCATTTATTCGGTCTCATCCACTCCTTCGGTGACCAAAACAAATCAGCACTCAAAATGGTTTCCTTCACCAGCATTCTCACTGCAGGCCTGTTGGCCACCACTGCCCTCGCTGTGCCCCACAACATGCACATGCACCGGGATCTGCACAAGATGCAGAAGCGCACCTCCACCAAGCGTGGAGCTGCTTACAACGACGTTTCTACCGTCACCACTCTCGCCGAGACCGGCACTATCAGCTGGGCCTACAACTGGGTTTTCACCACTGACACCGGTCTCCCCTCTGGCGTCGAATACGTCCCCATGCTTTGGGGCACCAGCTTCTTCAGTGGCTGGCTCTCGGCCATCGAGACCATCCTGTCCAGCGGAAGTGACTACATCATGGGTTTCAACGAGCCGGACATGGCCTCCCAGGCTGACATGACCCCCTCCGAGGCTGCTGGTTACTACATGCAGTACATCACCCCGTTCTCCGGATCCGCCAAGCTGATCTCCCCCGCCGTGACCTCTTCGTCTACCGATGGTCAGGGTCTGAGCTGGTTCGAGGAGTTCATGACCGACTGCTCCTCTTGCAACATTACCGGCCTGGCTGTTCACTGGTACGGTGACTCGATTGACGACCTCAAGACTTTCGTCGAGGACGCCGTCAGCACTGCCACCAACTACGGCTTGGAGGAGGTGTGGGTCACTGAGTTTGCCCTGAACGCTGATGTTTCTGGTGTTGTCGATCAGTCCACCACTGCGGAATTCGTAACCGAGGCTGTTGCTTGGCTGGATGCGCAGTCTGGCGTTACTCGCTACTCGTACTTCATGTGTGCTGACAACTACCTGCTCACCGATGGTGCGCTGAACTCCGTGGGCTCTGCTTACACCTCGAGTTCCGTTTAAGGGCGTTATATGCTGTATGATGGGGTGGGGATGAGGGGATGAGGGGATGTTGAACGAACACAGAATGGGAGTTATCGGCGTCATTATCGGACGGGACTACGGTCTCGACTTCTTTCGGCGCAAAGGATGGGTCTCATCTGGGTTCTTTGTTCTTTTTTTGTTTTTTTTTTCTCTCAACCTTGTTGTCCTGATTTTCATGTGAATATCATAGAGAAAAGAAGCAAATATGAGATGAAAAGAAATATCAGTGAAAAAGACCTCTAATCTTAGTACCAAGGCAGTGAACCTTCTAAAGAGAAGCCCGAGATATATATTGAGGAGTGGAGATCGTATTCGTCCCACAACAGTATGAACTTTTGAAGTATTCAGAAACTTTACTCCCCGAACCAAGCTACTAGGTTACCTTGAATTAGACATGGACCAATTTTTTTTATTTTTATTTTTTTAACATAATATCGCACTCCAAACCTGAGTTACGTGCAAGCAAAAGGCTTGATTGTCCAGGCCGTTTTAAACCAGACTTTGACTACATGTACTATTTCCATACTCTCCCAAATACATACGACCATAGGGTGTGGAGAACAGGGCTTCCCGTCCGCTCAGCCGTACTTAAGCCACACGCCGGTTAGTTAGTAGTATGGTGGGTGACCACATGCGAATCCTAACTGTTGTATGTTTTTGTTTTTGTTCTTTGCTTGGCCTGGAATAGTGCCATTGCAGCCTTACTCTTCAGTTCATTCGGGCCCCTTTACCTAAGCGCTCGGAAGCCCTCTATTCTTCACTTGAATGCCCTGAACAACCCTCAATCATGAACGTATGCATCTCGCTAATATTGCGGTTTCTCTTGCTCTCTTCTTAGCGCCTTTTACCACCTGATTGGCTACCGCTGAAGAAACAGATACGTTGTGGCTATCGCCACTCTGATCTAGTCTTCTTGATGTCTTTATTACGGCGCAATCAGTATACTGACAGCGAATATAATACGCGAAGGAACGTAAGGAACATATAAATCACTACTTCTACGGTTTGAATGGTGAATGGATCAACTAGATCGTCGATTGCCCTGCTGATAGTAATCAATATATGGGAAAGGGTGTGACCCGTAGCGGACCCATCATATCAATCTTAGGTAAATAAAGTGAACTAGCACCTGCTGTTTGGAATAACACACTCTCCAATACCAATCGAATTTTCATAATGAAGGCTTCTATTCTTCTTCTTGCCGCCTCCGCTGGCGTTGTCCTGGCCCAGCCTGCTTCCCTCGCCGAGCGTGGCTACTCTACAGGTGTCTGCCCTACCTATGGCAACCCTTTCGAGCCTACTGCTGCGTGCTGTTACTATACGAATCGGCCTGACACAGGCTATTCTGCTGTTGTCTGCTTAAAGGGTAAGATACCCCCAGCCGCCATGAATATACTCAATAGGGACCAATTCTTGCTGACTTACATCGAATAAATAGCTACCAGTACAAATACTACCGCCGACTTTACAGAGAACTGCCGCCAAACCAATCCTACTGCCCGACCCCGGTGCTGCCCCAAGGCTGCGGTTGCCAAGGATGCGAGCGACATGGACCATAAAGATTTGCTCTGCCAAGACCCTAAGGTTGTTAACTAGAGCTTTTGATTCATAGCTCCCGCGAAAATGGCTGTATGTACAATAAATGCAATGGAATATTTAGTAATTTAATACAAAGTCTTTTCCTACACCCTCTTTTTTATGTAGTAATCCATGAAAAAGGCCAACTTGTACAGGAACTCTATGGGGACCTCCCTTCGCTTTTGCTTCTCGTACGCCTAGAAATATTGGAGAGTTGGAAAAATTGTGTAAACATCTAGGGGTACCACTCCTATTCGCGTAGCGAGACGAAGAGGACCTCTGAGTCAAAGGTGTCCCACGGGGATCGGCTAGTTCGACGAATATGTAATAAATACCTTAATATCACTTTATTTGACCAATTTGGGAACTTGCCATCCCATGTAACGAATCATGATGTCAACCTATCCTAGTTCAACGCGCTGGCGATGTGGTTGACTATTTGATTCCAATGACGGAAGACCTGCATCTCTGTGTTACTAGGACCTTAAAATTACTACCCTTGGGCCGCGGGGGGGGGGGGGGTATTAATAGCCAGGGCATATAGATCCCCCAGAAGCCCTTGGGAACACTGAATCGATATAGGGTTCATGTGAATCTTTATTTTCATCTTCATAGATTAGGAATACAAAACATCGACGGCATAGTCGCCTTAGGTATCAGGATGCATCTCACTCCACTCAGCATAGCTAAGACTCTGATTCAAAGCCAGAGAGGGGTCCAACACAAAGTCATCTGAGATACCTTCAGTGATGCTGCCATCCCAGCAGTGCTCCTGGAAGCATTTCTCACAAGCTTGAGGCCTCTTAATATCCATACGTTGTAAGCTCCGATCGATTGCTGCACACCCGAGACAATCCACCCAGGATTTGCTGAGAGTTCCATTCCCCTGAGTCAGCAGGTTGAAGCTGTTCTCCAAGATACCGTCAAACTCCGTGTATGACATATTGCCAGTTGCCCAGGAGTAGTTGCTGTACCAGCTATAGGGTGAATTAGCAAAATAAGCGACAATTGGAGAGGTAGCATCGCGAGTTGTTGTGAGGTTCGTGTCGCAGCCGAATAAAACAGGCTTCAATGTGTAGTTCCGTGCTAGCATCTCTGAGACCGGTGGCACTTCTGGGAAGGGCAGACCATTTTCCTTAGCACGGTTGTAAGTATCCCAGATGTTGGTGCCGTTGTTCCAGCTGTATGGGGCAGAGTCGGCGTCGTCATCCCAGGCCATGCTAGGTGATGGTAAGTTATAAAGAATTCATAGAGGGGAGGACGGTTGTAATGGCTTACATGAAGTCAACCTTTCGCTCAGGTTGAATAAAAGGCCAGAATGGTACTGATTGCCCCACTTCGGAGCCGTCGGCAAAGGTGATGTTCTCCTCACTGTTGAAAGGATTGGGGATTGAAGGGTTGCTGATTTGTGCTAGCGTGTAACCATAAGCCTCCTTGAAATAGTTGTTCAGATAGGACAGCGACGAAATTCCGGTCAAAAAGCTATCGGAATCTCGTTTTTCAAGATCATGACGTTTTGAAAATTGCCCAAGGGTCCCGTTCGTAGTCGCTCCTAACCACCAGCTGTTCCATGCACTCGCTGCGGAGCCCATCACGAAACTTGAAACCTTAATTAGCTTTGGGTAAATCCGGTAAATCACTCGTAGTTCATGTCACGAACCTAGCTTGATCGAGATTTCTCACGCATTTCTCAGCGGTGTTGTTTTCATTGGGAACCGTGCCAATATATTCCATGGGCACAAATCCAAAGTCCCAGGACCCAAACTCGAAGGGATTCCATTCAAACTGTTTAAAGTCAACCACTTCGAAAAGAATACCACGATACTGACGTCACTTACCCATGGGGAAGTTGGGGAAGGAGAGTAAAGGCCATCTAGGACCTCTGAACTCTTGTTAATGCTGCTGCAGATAAGCATTGGCATTGGCCCAGAGAAATTCTTAAAGCCCGGCTGTTCAGCAATAGACGACCACGTGCGATTGACTCCAGGGACAAATTGATAAGCAAAGCCGCGACCGAGAAAGTCGGCAGTAGACACATTGAACCCAACTTCAACCTTTTCGGCTATCGTTTCGAGATATGCAGTGACGGGGGCAGCGTACTCCGTGAAGTTGGCCGCGTCGAACCGATTAATATCTACATGCCACTCCTTGACATGTTCGTAAATTGGGGCATAATCACTGAATGCCGTGGAGGCAGTAGGCCAAGATCCACCGGAAAGTCCCGCCATATAAGTCAAGCTTTGAAAAAGACCGCCAACCTTGGCCTCTTTGGAACCTGGAGTCCGCTCATCAATGGCTTGGAGGCCACCAATGCCGGTGTATGCTGAGCGCCAGCCACCACCGCTGGTGGCCCAGGCAATCACTGGCACATTGTAGTCAGGATCCTCATGAATTCTTTGCGCATACTCTATCAAATTGAAATCTGACAGATTCAATCGACCTAAATAGGCACTGAGTGAATCGGCAACGATTGCTTTACGACCGTGAACCCATTCAGACTCGGCTTGAGATATTTGGCGAGGCTGACGAACAAGCTGTATGTCTGGGGGGCAGTCAACGTAGTACGGTGCGTAACTCTTTGCATGATTGCTGCTGCTAAGCGGAGCATCACTAGCTGTCGCTGCGACAACAGTGAGGGAAGCTGGTATTGATTAGCACTTATCATGTAAGACCAGAGCTTCAGTCTCACCTGCAAGGGCGATAGGAAATATCATTGTGTGATTTTCAGTTGTTGGAAATCATTCAACTGTCAAAGATTTGACGGGTATTTATACACAGCAAGCCTTGATGCATATAACCTGGCCTGCTGCCTGGGAAATGCAGACGAATACTACATTCCTTAATTGGGGTCTATTCGCGCATTCTACGTCAATACTATTACTCCAGGATCCACCCGAGGCTGAGCAAAATGATGCGCTCGTAATCTGAGATCATCGTATGACTCTATGGTAAGCTTCGAAGTGATTTTCGGTCGCTTGGCGCATTAGAGTTGGGTCCTCGGATCACTCGCCTTATTCGGGAAATCATCGTCGGTCAAGGTCAGCGAACCTTGAAGGCAATACGGAACAGGTACAGCAATGTCACAACGCAAATTCAAAATATTCATTCGATATCATTTGATAGCCTTTTCTCTCAATTTGGAAATGGGTTTGCCTACTTTCGGGGTTCTTTGTTGTCAAATCCGTACTAAGAGAGCAAGAATATTTGTCAAATTCTTTTCAATGATTCTTAGCCTTCAGCCCAGCGTGCTGCGAGGGGCCAAACCCAAATTAAGATCGAAATAACCAAGGACCGGTTCGAAAGTCTTGTTCTGAAGAGCATGCCCAAAAAGGTTAGCAGTTCGCACAAGCGGTGGGCGTTCCCAGTGGCAGTAATGGCCGACCGATCCGGTGGCCAAATCAGGCTTAGTGTGCCTATTTGGAGTGTTTGCTTGTTTCATCGCCAACGAATCTATAGGACTCTTCCATGCCCGTGTTCATCTCCAAGTCCATAGCTCTGTGCTCATTACTAAGGAGGTAAACCTTACTGAGATTTTGGCAACCATGCTAACTTAAAGCGATTCCTGAGCAGGAGCTTCATCAAAGATGTGAGAAAAGCCTTTTGTTCTGCGCTGTACACATTGTGAATTCGAGGTATTATTATGCTATAGGAACAGAACATTTGCCCATAGATGATCTTTGATATGAAGATTGTCGAGAACTAAGTCTTGGGTAACTACAGGTAGGCAGTCTCTACCATTCGTCAGAGCCATGTTCAATCGATGCTTTATAACCGGTGCTTGGATTAAATTTTAGGCAGGCACTGCGATACCTCTTAGTCTGTTAGCAAATTCTTTATCATCTCTCAGAAGACCGCCAAGCAAAATTGATAATCAAAATAACACCACCTCTTTCCCTAGGTGCGAAAAATACACATCCCACGGCAAGGAGGTTTCAGAAGCCCAGAAATTAAGCAAGTATTCCCGAGCTCGTGTATAATTGCCCATTCCAAAGCATTGCATATTGTTCATCCGATTTTGGATGTATTGGCGTTCGCTAATGATCTCAGTTTCGCAACCGGCGGTGAATATTGGCCACAAGATTAAAATGTTTGCCGGGGAGAAGGACCCTATCCGTCGAATGGAGTCGATGATACTCATGACATCCTCCCTGACCTTGACGTGGTTCCGCGAAAGGTTCTGAACTCGGCGGTGGAGGTATAGCAAAGCGGAGTGGACAAAAGCAAGGTGGGTATAGTGAAGCTCTATAGCCAGATCTCCCATGCTGTCTAGCTTTGCTTCCGAGACAGTCGCACCAATGAGACGAGAGATCTTGGCCTCAAGTATCTCTAATTCTGAAGTCATTGACAATTGCTCCTGGCACTTCGCTAGCTGTGGCAACTGTGCAAGAAATGGCGCCAACTCTAAGGAATAGCCACAAATATCATCGATCTCATCAACGGATTGATTTGAGACTTGGGTCAAAAACTCACTTTGGACCGTGCGAAGTCCCGAAAACCCCGCCAGAACATCCATAGTTATGCACCACTTCACCAAACATTGGGCGTAAGGATCGATGCGGGAATTTTCCTTCTGGTGCTCCATAAATGCAGTAAGTAATCGAATGACACCATCAAGATGGACATTCCATATTTCCATATTTCCGTTGCAGACATCATTCGTGCACAGTGTCATTGCCGTAGTAACAGTTTCCGGTCGCAGCATCTCATTGTCATCTGCGAGAGCGGAACGTAAATTGGAGATGGCTAGATTGGTATATTTCAGACCGGCTACCATTGACCTTTGGTGCGTTTCTTTGGGGATGAGACGGCTGTGGTGACTGCAGGCTGCTGCCAGCAGTGCATAAAGAAGATGGGGTTTTTCTAGAGCGCCAGTGATCATTCTTTCGAGGAACATTGGTGGAGCCGCTGGGAACAATCTGGTAGCAGTCTCGGTTCGGAAAAGGTGCATAAAAAATCGAGATTCTGTGGTTGACAAGTATGGCGACAAATACATGAGCGGCTGCTGGATCACATTCCCGGCAGTTGTTATTGCATCCTGCAAAGGGACAATAGATCCATCCACGGATATGTGAGCATTGTCTTGGGAATATTGGGCAATGTTATGATTTCCGGGGCTGTTCTTGTCTGGTCTCTGGCTGATTATACCCAGTTTGTATATGCACCCTTTCGGATATCGTGTGCAACGTGAACATATGGGCTTACCCAAGTCGCACTTGAGATCAGGTTAGTAACATTCCTTGTCCATTAGGGATAGAAGGAAATTACTTTGACTTTTTTTCTGCGACATTCTGTACAGCCATCTCGTCTCCTTTGTAACCTATCGCCGCTAGACATTGATTGGTACCATTGGAAGAATGTGCGTTAAGACGGTGATCACGCGACCATAAGCATACAGGAAATGAACAGTCATCAAGCGTTAATCGTTAATCTTCAGCCATCGGGGTTAATTCCGCGAAGAGGGTCTTTATCGAGCCGGTGATCGTGGATTTTTAAAAAACCAATAAGCTCAACTTTCAGGTTACATAATATTTGCCGCATATTGAACTAAGTAATTAACGCTTGAAAAACGACCATCGGCTATATGACTAAGCTGAAGATTCAT
This sequence comes from Penicillium pulvis, assembly GCF_028828015.1. Lineage (NCBI taxonomy): Eukaryota > Fungi > Ascomycota > Eurotiomycetes > Eurotiales > Aspergillaceae > Penicillium > Penicillium pulvis. The sequence goes on from NW_026643072.1 coordinate 1,499,503, forward strand.
TCTCGATTACATCTCACGTCAGACTCATTCACCAGCCCAATGATGATGTCTGATCAGTCTTGGACCTATCCACAGACCCTTGGCATGCGGACTTCAGTCTATGTGAGTCATGGTGGCAGCTGTTCCGTACCCTCTCTTCTATGAATTGCCGTCTTTGATTCGTCAGATCGGTTATCTATCCCAAAAGGGCCTAGAGCCATGGGAATAGACATAATCTCTAATCTATGGACGTGCAGACGAAAAATTATAAAGAAACCTGTTTCTTCCACCGTAGTTTTCCTCTTGTGTTCGTATATTGGATGTCACCGAGACCGCCTTCTCAGGGGACACGGTAAGATGATAACTACGGCGACATCAACCACAGAGGCGAGATCAAACGACATATCGCTGGCGCTCATACCCGGCCCGATATCTGTGGGTCCAGACCATGACAACGATGGGACTCGTAACAGTGAGAGCATTGCATATGAATATCCTGAGGGTGGACTCGCAGCATGGATCGTGGTGGCTGGGTCCTGTATGATGCTGATGTGTACATTTGGTATGATGAGCACGGTAGGAGTTCTCCAGTCCCACTGGGAGACGCACCAGCTCCAGGGATACTCATCGAGTACAATTGGATGGATATCATCGGTCTTTGTGTTCCTCAATCTGTCACTCAGTGTTCAAGTTGGTCCACTGTTTGATCGTTATGGTCCAAGGTGGATGATGCTTATCGGTTCCGTGCTTTACGCTCTGTCCATCTTCATGTTAGGATCTTGTGAAAAGTACTATCAGTTCCTATTGTGTCTAGGGATGTTGGGTGGAGTGAGTAGCGCGTTAGTCTCCACACCGTGCATGGTTGTTCTTTCGCATTGGTTTCATCGACGCCGAGGGACTGCCACTGGCATCGCAATGGCTGGCTCGAGTCTTGGTGGAGTAGCCTTCCCTATGATTTTGAGACCGGCTCTGAAGCAGCTTGGCTGGGCATGGGCACTTAGACTTTTGGGATTCATTTTCGTGGTCTTCCTCGCTATTGGCAATATCTGCATCCGGAGCAGATTGCCGATCAAAACAGGAAAAGGAAATATTAATCTGCGATGCTTTACAGACTCCCGACTGATATGGGCCACTGTTGGAGCATTTTGTATGTTTTGAATGCCCCATCTCTAATTTTCACCCAATGAGTCAATTAAACTTACGCCATAAAGTCAGTGAAATCGTTCTCTTCGCCTCGCTGAGCATGATACCCTCTTATGCAATAGCCCAGGGCTTTGATTCGCAGACAGGTTTCTATTTACTGGCTGTATTCAATGCGTAGGTAATCCCATTTCCATCGAATATTTATATTCTTCATAAGACTGATAAGAAGCTCAGTGGTTCGGGATTCGGGCGGTGGCTTTCAGGAACTGCGTCTGATCACCTTGGACGTTTCAACACGATCTCAGTCATGATGGCAGTGACCACAATGCTCATTTTCATTTTGTGGTATCCATTTGGCCATCATATTGGCGTACTATACCCCTTTGTCGGTCTACTGGGATTTGGGACCGGAAGCATTCTCAGCCTGACCCCTGTATGCATCGGCCAAATCTGTACAACAGAAGAATTCGGGCAGTGGTATGGAACATGTTACTTATTCGCAAGTTTTGGGTGGGTTTAGTTTCCAAACTGATATCATGACCTTGCATGCTAACTCTCTGGACAAGGACTCTGATTGGAATACCCATAGGTGGACAGTTGCTCCAGGTGGCCGGTCCAACTCGCTTGGTAGCATGTATTGGTGGGTTACTTGGGATTTCCTTCATGAGCTTTGTTGTTGCCCGCTGGGCATGTCTAGGCTATGACTGGAAGTGGCAAGTAAAAGTATAAGTGAGCTATACTCCAGCGGCGTCTACTTCTCTTCGGATGTAACAAACAAAGGTAGAAGAATGCAATGATTGAACATACTTCAGAAAAAAATAGACAAAAAAAACAAGAACTGAGGCCAGGTTCTCATTTCTTCATGTCACCAGCAAAAGACGTGAATTATTGTCCATCTTGATGTTTCAAGCCTAGATCGCTTGACTGAACATATTGCGAAGCTAATCTCGTCCCTCGTATCCCAGCAGCTTCTTCAAAACAAGACTCAGTCGAACAACTCCACTTATTAAGCTCTCCTCTTCAACGCAGGAAAAGCACAGCCTTATCATATCCTCGAATTTATTACAACTAATATTCCCCTCTGGAAGGCTAAATGAGGGCCCAAATCCGAAAATGACGTTTTCCTCTCTTTCTGCGCAGTCGGCCACCTTCATTGCCGTCAGCGGTGAAGGAAGTTTGAGCCAAAAGAAGATTCCACCTGCTGTGGGACTAGGTTTTGAAACAGTGTTGAAAGAAACGCCTAGGGAAAGAAGGTGTTCCTCTATAGCCGAAAGCATTGTGAAGTAACGGCGTCTGTATGCTAAAAGCGTTGAGGCCATGTGATTCTTCAAGGAGTCGCCAATCATTAGCTCGTTGATGAAAGTCGACATGAGATGTGATGGCGCTCCACCGGAGCGAGTTGATCCACTGTGGCTTTATTAGCATGGAAGAGTGGGGTTATTTGTCCCTGTGCGGTGGAGAAAACAAAATCAGATAAGGGAAATTCGCGTCTCACCTCTGAGAAAGGCCATGGATGAATTTTTCAGTACCCTCTGTCCATCCAACACGACAGCCTGGGCCGACAATCTTGCTAAAGCTGCCGTTGCTGACAGCATTTCCGAAGTCATCCTGTGGTCCTCCGTTCAAGGTTTTCTCAAGGTCGACGATTCGTGGCAAGATAGCCGTGATTGGTTCAGATCGCACTTGGGTTCCCGGATCCGAACTCCAATGTAAAAAGTCATACACATCATCACTGATAATTAGAGCATCGTACTTCCGAGCCAAAAGAAGTAGAGATTCTCGTCGGGAGCGAGACATGATGCTTCCGGACGGATTGGCGAATGTTGGAACACAGTAGATAACATGAGAATATAGCTTTCGATATGCACATGAGGCTTTAATTGGCTGCACACATCCTTGGATGGGTACAGAAGCCTTGAATTCTTTCAGTTCTGCTGCTAGTGCCTGTTCTAGACAGGCAATATCAACACCCTCCGCGTCCTCGGGAATACCATGCAACTTGCCGTCAAATCCAGCGTCTTTGAAGATTCGAAAAGCGAGAAAGTAGGCTGGTTCAATGATCCAGATTTTTCGTGTCTTGATTGGATCGGTGAAAACCTGCAAGATACTGGCCAAATTTTGACTGGCGCCGCCGGTAATGCAGATCCGATCTGCACTTATCGGTTGAACAGACTCGTAAAATCCAGTCAACCACTTGGCAATATTCACTCGGAAGGGAAAGTGACCTTCATCAGGGCCATAGATCATTCCCGGCTGCCATACTGATGGGTTCGAAAGTACCGAGTTTGCTGCCTCTTTCAAACGGTCGGCTGGCAAAAGACTTGTGGCGGGGACCCCGCTGGCAAAATTTATCAAAGATTTCGAAGGCATCACTGGTCTAAACAGGGGGAATAGGATCTTTGGGCAGGTGGATACCCTTAAATAGCCGTACGCCGACTGGAAGTATGATGAAGGGCTTAGCGGGGTCGACCCGATTAGGAGATGTATGCGATTCGACCAATCAGCGTCTTGGGCCTCGTCTTATCAACTAAATCACAATTTTAGAACCACCCCGTTTCCTAGTCTTTTTTCCCGAAAAATCTTTTCACCGATCTCTGCCTTTGCAACCCCTTGGCAATTTATCTCCAACATGGTCAAAATCGACGAATTCGCCGTTGAGCGGGTAAGGCTTTCCTACTAAAATCGCTTTCTTCCATGCTAACAGATGTGGTAGTGGATGGATGACTATGAAAACGATGCTAAGTTCAATTTGGCAGAGACATGCTGCGCGTCAATCTCCCTGACCGATCTGCTTGCTCTCTCGGGGAACTCAGATCAGAAGGATAAGGTCTTAGATTATTCGAAGAAGCAGGTCTATGGAGCAATCCGGGGATCGACAGCTCTACGCACCAATATTGCGCGGCTGTACTATAGCGACTCGTCGACTCAACTACCCACAGATCAAGTTCTGATCACGAACGGGGCAATTCAGGCGAACTTCTTGGCTCTCTATACGAGTGTTGGCCCAGGGGACCACGTTATCTGTCATTATCCAACATATCAGCAGCTATACTCAGTTCCAAAGTCGTTTGGAGCCGAGGTCAGCCTATGGAGGTCCAGAGAAAATGAAGGGTGGCGACTGGACCTTGATGAGTTAAGATCTTTGATTCGTCCAAACACGAAGTACATCGTTATCAAGTAAGGGAAACTCCAATTATCATTAGATTGAATAGACACTGACGGCCATTAGCAATCCCCAAAATCCTACTGGAGCGGTCTTGACTCGCGCAAACCTGCAAGGCATTGTGGATATCGCACGAGAACATGGAATCATCCTCCACAGTGATGAGGTATATCGGCCTCTATTTCATTCTTTGGACGCAGACAGCCAAGATCCACCATCTGTACTCTCATTTGGATACGAGAAGGCCATTGTCACTGGTTCTATGTCCAAGGCTTTCAGTCTGGCTGGTATCAGACTTGGTTGGATCACGTCGTTGAGCCCTAAATTAATTGAAGCCTGTGCGTCTACCAGGGATTACACCGTGATCTCGGTAAGTCAGGTTGATGACCAAATTGCCACGTTTGCTCTCGATAGCCCGACTGTGCATAATCTTCTGGCACGCAATATCGATTTGGCTCGGCGAAATCTCGCCGCTCTGGACGGCTTTGTCAAGGAGTTCAAGTGGGCCTGCCAATGGACTCGCCCTCAAGCGGGCACGACCGCTTTTATCAAATTTTCTGACAAAGGTGGAAGGCCCGTTGATGAGGTGGAATTTTGCAAGCGTCTGCAGCAGAATACCGGAGTGATGTTCGTGCCTGGAAGCCAGTGCTTTGGAGGCGGAGTTGATTTCAAGGGCTTCGTTCGGGTGGGTTATGTCAATGAGCACCAAGCCATCATCGACGGTCTCAACGCCCTTCGAGTTTTCATGGATGATGGCTATTCCGAGTTGCCCTTGGCATAGAACCAGTATCATACGCCCCTTTCCGAGTGTTTGCAAATAGAGCATTGCTTGAAAACATTGACAATAACCAAAAACCAACACACATACAACAATTCGCGTGAGCCCAGCGGCATCTCTAGTCATGTACTGAATCATATACTTTGATGACTATTATTTGTTGATAGTGTAATCGTTCTTTGGCAGCTAAATGTCCTATTTTCAATTGTTCTATATTATTCTTTCTGAGCTCGGCAAAACATAGCTCAGTTAAATGTACGATGTCATACTCTGTATGCGAGAGAAAGTGGAAGCAATATAATATGGTACGTGTTGTAATATTGGGTAGCGACGAGGAGAAGAAGAAGATCTACGAGAGGTGAAGCCTAAGTGGTGGGATGGAAGGCACTAGTCCCAAAGGGGACATTAACACCCTCCATGCCTGACATACCAGTCACAGGCACCTCTCCTCGAAAGTTACGTACATGTAAAGAAGCTCGGAAAATAAGTGCGAAAAACCGAGTACACAAAAGGGCGGTCCAGGCCGTCATGAAGTTACTAGAATAGGCAAGAACGAGCCATAAAAATGAGGCAAAAGGGGTATTAAAGGGGTATCATGGTAGCGCTGTAGAACGCTGCAAAAACAGTGAAAAATCTAGGAAATAGTTAGATGGGTGTAGAAGTGTAGAAATAGAGATTAAATCAAGCTAACTAAGTAAGTTGACTAAGCTATGAAGCTCGTTAAACCTGCTAGCTTGATAAAGCGACGGAATGAGGTAGTTAGCAGCGGCTTAGTAAGGCCGTCTATAGGCATATTCTCCGTTGGTATGTATGTGAAGCGGTAGTTACTAGCTTTAACCTGAGCTCGCTGAAAGTGGAACTTGATATCTACGTGCTTAGAGCGTGCATGATTCTCTGGATTGGAGGTAAGCGCTATAGCACCTTGATTATTAGCGAAGATATTGACTGGCTTGCTGAATAAGCGAAGATTAGATATGCTAGAGAGCTCTGTGAGCTCTGTGAGAAGTAAAATAAGCCATATAAGCTCTTATATAGTATGACTTTGACCTATATATTCCGCCTTTGTGGATGATAAAGTAACGGACGTCTACTTCTTTAACTGCTAGTTGATAGTAGCGCTAGCGAGCTTAAAGAGATATCCTAAGGTAGAAAGGCGGGTCTTAGTATATGGACCTGCCTAGTTAGAGTCTATAAAACTATGTAGAAAAGCGGCGTGTTCTGATAGTAGCGAGGTAGGTGAGTAGGATATAACTAGGTCCTTAGACCTAGAGAGATATCTCTATATTTTCTATATCGCTATATTATACTATGGACCTGGATTCTAAGTGTATCTCGCGAGCTTAGTTACTATATAAGCTATATTAATATATGTGTTAATGAGTAGCTAGATAAGGTAACCTATACGCTCTTGGAAAGCTCTGATCTTAAGTAGTGTAGCTTGTAATTTATGCTTGGTTAATATAACCTTATTATTATATGGCTTAGTATATAACTTAATTATATTATATCTAAAGTAGTGGAGGTAAGCTTTAATATATATACGCTAACTTAGGTGGATTCTCCTATTAGAACCACGTAGAATCTATACGCCTAGGAATTCTATGGCTGGACCTTTGTCTATGATATTAAAGTGACGTAGTAGTATGGTTTTAAAGGCCTTGATAGTAGCTTCTAATAGAGATAATACTAGTATATTGTCCATGTATATGAGTAGAAAGACGTTATTCTTGATGAATAAGTAGTGGTCTAATATGGCCTATATAAAGCCTTTAGCGAGTAGAACGTCTTATATAAGGTTGAACCACTCTCTTGGTGATTGCTTAAGGCTATATAGAGTCTTCTATAGTAGACCACATATATCTAGGTGATTAATATTAAAGGGCTTAGGAAGCTCTATATAGAGGGCCTCCTTAAGCTTAGCGTGTAGAAAAGCAGCTATGATATCCACGTGGTGGAGATACCACTAGCGGTGAGCTATAATAGCGACGAAGACCTTAAATGTTATGGACTTAGTAATAGAGGCATAGATATCTCTAAATTTAGTGATTCTCTACCTAAAACCTTTAACCATAAGGCGTGCCTTATATGTGCTATCTAACTTGATCTTAAACACCTATTTTATAGGTAAAAGCTTTATATATACCTTTTTATGCACCATACGCTATATGCCGTTGCGGATATGGTTCTAAAACTCTCTATGTGCGGTAGCCCTCTATTTTTCCTGCTCTAGATAGCTTATAGCTTCTTTCTAGATAGAAGGTTCAAAACCGCGTCCTAATATAGTGGTTATAGTGGTAAAAAGTATAGGAAGATGCTCTATAGTAGTAAGTATATATACTAGATCTATATTAAGAGGCGCTAATAGCATATATGTATATATAGTAGTTAGGTAAGCTTAGAATTCTGAGTTAAGCGGACGATTTAGAGGTCTCCGAGCTCTACCTAAGTGATGTGGTGGCACGATCTTATTGAGTAGTATATTCTCGTTAACTATATCCTCTATTGATCTAATATCCTAAGCGTTATCATAAGCGACCGCCTTACCACTACTTTATGCCTCTATAGTAGTATCCCCTATATTACCCTAGAACTCCCGGTTACTGTCTATAAGCTATTTTAGTAGCGTAAAGAAGGGGTTGATTAGTGGAACCAGTTCTAGCGTGATAGCCGGGCCCCTCAGGGGCAGGAATAGAGGAGGTATAGGGCGTGAGTTCTCGACGAACTTAAGTGGTACGTATCGCTCGGGGGTAGGTATATCAATAATGGTGTCCTATAAGCTATCTTAGTGAGAAGTATAAGGTATTATATCGCTTAACTATAGGATATTATAGAGAGTATTCTCATTAAAAATCATATATCGTGAGCGGACGAGAGATCTAGTCTCCACGTTATATAGCGAGTAATTTCCACGCTTGTTATAACTAAGCAGACGTGCTTCGTGTATATAAGAGTATAGCTTAGTGGGGTGGAGAGACTTATTAAGCAGATACTAATACTAGTAGCCAAGCGCTTGAAGCGTGGAAATATTAGGTTTTCGGCTAAATAAAGCTTTATATAGTATACGCTCGATCTTACTATACTAGAGACGGTTATAGGTGTAGTTTATACCCTAAATAACCTTACCCTAAAGATGCTTAGGTAACTAGTGCTCTATCATAACCGCTATAAGCGGCTCCACGAGCCACTAGTTCTTAATCTCTATTATGCCATTAAGCTATAGGGTATATAGAGGTATGGGATCCTATATAATACCCCGCTTAGCTAGATATTTTACTAGTAGCGTGTGTTCTAGAGCGTTATCTCTACACACGCGACGCACTATTATATTAAGCTATATATAGAGAAAGGCTTTAACTTACTTATAGCACTTAAGAACCTTATCTCATAACGTTAGTAGATATAGCTAGGTAAAGCGAGAAGCGTCATCTATAATAGTCAGGAAGTAGCGTTAATAACATATACTTCTAATAGATATAGGGCCCTAGACGTCTATATATAGCAGCTCGCTAGGGATAGATTTAACACGCTTATTCTTCCCAAATAGAAGCGTATATCCCTTACCTTTAATATAGGGCACATAGTGGTCTAGTATAGTAGTTCTAGGCTTTAGAGTGATGCCATTAGCGTATTTAACTATGTTTTTAACTTAACGTTCACCTACGTGCACTATTCTATAGTGAGCGAGCTCGAGAGGGATAGGTATCGCTCTATCTATTAGTTTTATAGTGCTATGATATACGCCTATAGACAGGGAGAGAGATAGGGGGTCCTCTATGGTCATATATAATAAGATAGCATTCAAGGAACCAACATTTAACCAGAAATAGGCGCTATTAAGTTATACATATCCTATAGGTTCTAGCGAACCCTTAAGCGCTAGAATAGCGTGTGGGATATTAAATTACATAGTAATTCCCTAACTCAGCAAGCTAGAGATAGAGATTAGAGACGCTATAAGAGCGGGGGCATAGTATACCTTATATAAGATGATAGAACCCATAACAGACCTATCTTTAGTAGCTAGATCTAGCATAATATCTCCGTATCCTTCCGCCTAGAACACGTCACCCATAGCTATCTATATAGGCATACGCTAGTGCGTGTAATTAATATACAAAGATCGGTATAGCGTCATATATACTATGGTGCCCGAGTCTAGTATCCACCTAAGCGGATTTTCAGCTACGTTAGTAGCAGCTAACTACTCTTAAGGTATGACTATAGCGTTCGTCTACTAATATCTAGTAGTTAAATTAGAGGTTACTAGCGTAGTAGGGGTCTCCTCGGCGGTGGAGGTTATAACAATAGTAGTAGTAGCAGCTCGCTGCTTTATAGCAGTTACTTTCTTAACGTCTTTTAGTAGCTTATACTATAAAGAGTAGTAATCACTAAATTTACTATAGTAGGGGCACTAGACCACTTAACAGTCTACCTCTAGAATATTATCCTTTTTAGCGTTAGAAGTTATATGATCTAACCCTCCACAACCACGGCCTTTATCTCTACGTACTTAGTGACTACCTCTAGCGCCTCGTAGAGTTCCATAACCGCGTGAAGCTATATCGGACGTGGTAGAAGTAGTGGATATAGTAGTAGCGGCGGTATAGTTAAGTTTAAAGAGATTAGAGCTATAGAAGGCTCGGAGACGCGAGTATACGTCATCTATAGTGGTTAAATCAATCTCTATATATATTAGCGACTCGATAAAGTAAGTACCGTTAGGATTAGCTAAAACTACCACTAAGAATAGTTAAAAAACGATCTCTAGTGACACGCGCTTAGAGGACGACTTATAAAGACTCTAAGCCGCTTAGAATTTACTTAGAAACGTTATACCAGACTCTCCCTTACTAAAGCTAACTTTTAACTACTTATTAAATAAGTAACACTTTACACAGAAATCACTTATAGCGTACTACTTTTATAGAGAGTCGAAGACCTTACGGAAACCCTTAACGCCACGGACATACTATTTAGCGGAGTTTAAGAGCGACTTTATAAGATAGGTAGAACTAATACGCAAGAGTATATAGTAATCGAGGATATGCTCTAAAATCTCTACCTTATATTATGTAATCTCTTCTAGCGTGACCTTATTATATAGGGTACCGTACGCTAGGTAGACTACTATATAGAGTTATTTATTAGTCATGTTTTTGCTTAGAGGGCATAAGCGGCCATCTAGCACGTATAGGAGACGCTTATTAACGGCGTTAAGCCCATTTTTAAGGCCTATATACCACTAATCCTAGTCCGCTTCCTTTAAAAGCTTAATCTTACACCAAGTATTAAAGAGAGACGAGTCTAAGCGTGAGTTACGCTTATTAGATGCGAAAGAAGATATCTTAACTAGAAGAGCGGTCTATATATATAGAGACGGTGGCGGAGACGGGGATGGCGGAGGGGATGCTAACTATAGGGATGGAGTCTATATTAGAGTAGGCTTGTATGCTAATAGGTTAACGCCCTTAGCGAGGTAATATTGTTTAGCTATATCGTTAGCTACGTGGTATAGGGACGCACTAGGCAGCTATTTATATAGCTACTACGCTTATAGGGTCAGCTTAGCGGAGAGTCAACCTAGTCAATCTACGAGCTCGTCGTCTAACGACTCAGGATCCTTATATAAACCATTAAAGTCCTTCTTATAAGGGGACCAACGCGGCGCGCTTATTAAGCGTGTATATAAGCCGGGGTTACCGAGCTTACGCGAGGGGAGGAAGAGTAGGCGAGCTCAACTAGGTATAGATCTACTTGATCCACACGTGTGAAAACTATCGATATCGAAGGCAGCAAGCGCTTATACTACGTTAACTAGAGGGATCGACGAGTTATAGATTTATCGGTAGAATCCAACGGAAAAGACGAATAACGTGCACAGAAAGAGGAAATATCAGGTTGACCCGACACATAGATGCACGTGAAATTCGACTTAGAGGGGTAACTAGGTGCAACGTAGTTACGGGTGGGGTGCTATGGGGAAGCAGCTGCAGAGCGTGTAAACAAGACTCGTGCAGCAAGCTTCAGCGACAGCGAGGTCAGAATAGAAGCAACAAGTTACTCGGTGGGAGTGCTCGTAAGCTCCGGGCTCATAACCTATGCGAGAGAAAGTGGAAGCAATACAATATGGTACGTGTTGTAATATTGGGTAGCGACGAGGAGAAGAAGAAGATCTACGAGAGGTGAAGCCTAAGTGGTGGGATAGAAGGCACTAGTCCCAAAGGGGACATCAACACTCTGCTTCACGACCCTGTGCTTCTAAGGAGAGATATCTAGGAGCATAATGCTCCAATAGCATCATGACTTTACTAGGCTCTATCAGAAGACAGAGCAGGGTAAACTTAGTGACCCACTTTGTTTGCCTCTTAGTGATATAGTAATTTCGTTGCCTTGAAGCTGCGGTTGCCATAACGCCGTGTATTCTAGCCCTCTGTGGGGTATTTCAACCTGCCCCATAATATTCGATTTTTCTTTAATCAATCAACCTTCTAGTCTGAGATTAGTTCCGCATGACCCTTTCCTCTACCCTATCCGCCGATAGAGGTTACTTTTCCATATTGCCATAGCTTGGTCTGATAATATGGGACGAGACGGTAATTCATAGGGCGCCACTATACCACGTCTATACATGAAATCTAATTTTGCCACAAAATTGTCTCAGACAAGGTCACTCGGCCGGATACCCGGCCTCTTTCATCGCAGAAGAAAATGAGAAATCCAAGCAACAAAAGAGAATTCTAATCATGGTCCGTCCAACTGGTCCAAAAGTGGGCACTCCTATGTAGAGAAATAACGCATATATAAAGCACAGCCCCCGTTGCTAAACCTACCTTTCATATTTAGTACTGAGCTATTGAGTCTCCGTATTTCCTTAAACTATAGCGATGTGTGGTGCAGGAGCAATTGCGCCACCCGGCCTAACGGGCTGCACTGGCTGGGAGACTGTATCTGCGCGGGCCCAGGAGGAACGCAGCAGTCGAGCTACATTTGGTTCTACAACGCCTACACATCTTACGCGAACGTTTTACATTCCCCGACACGATGAGACCACATCGAATATTTCCATCTTCGATATCAGCTCTCAATATACAGAAACTGTTGGGCGCCAAAAGATAGGGTCAGCGTCATATATTGTGTCTTTGGCCACGATGCCAAAACCGCAAGAAAACGGCACTGGGCTTATGGCCGCGTATGATGGTACATGTATGTACAAAGTGAGCTTTAGGAACACGGTGGGCGGCAGTGATGTGGCAATCTTGAAATCGATATCCGTGGCCTCGCAGTCAAGTTCAGCTACCCAGCCACCAACAGAGGCATTCATGTATGTTCATCACTTCCTATCACTCCAGGTTGATACAGCCGGCTAATTACGTCACATTAATACTCTTGAGTCTACTGAAGATAGTGCTGCTATAATTATCATGAGCAACCACGACGGAAATGCAGCTACAGCGGGAAAAGAGACCACAGTGTCTATATCATACCCAATATCGCCAACAAGATTCCAGAGAACGCTTTATGTGCATCCTTATTTTGCGTTCCAAAGTCCCGAAGATATAAGTATATCTTTTGAATGGCAAATGCACCCACTCTCACATGGACGGTTACGGTATACTCTTGCTCGTATCTCGCGGGCGCGACCGGTCGATGAGTCAGCAAAACCTGTCACCCCCTCGGACGATGATATTCTTGCTATCTACCACGATATCGGGAAAGGAATCTCTCTTCCACTATCACAAAACGAGGGCGTTCTTCTCATATCATCTGTTGTGGGCCCAGAACTTGAGAATATCGTCGTGCTAAGTGCCTTGGGAATGCTTTGGCAGCTACGTCGGTTGATCAAGATCGGGAAAGGTGGTGGAATATTGAGCAAGATTTCGAAGAACAGACCATTCGACTTACTAAAGTGATTTTCTTAAGGGACATGAATGGGCGAGCTTAGCATCGGGAAGATGATCAGAGGGACAGGGTCCTACTACCAGCCTTATGTCTACTACCCACGTTATAATGGACTGGTTTTGTGGCAGTTATCGAAATCCACAGGAGACAATGTTAAGACATGGGAGTGGTAAGTTGGCGCTAGGACAGGGGCTATACCAAGTAACTCACTTTCTTTTGTGTTTTGTACAGTAATTCAGGTTAGGATTGCGGTTATTTTAACACCGTGTATCTTTGCCATCTATGGGGTATTTCAACCTGCCCCATAATATTCGTTTTTTCTCTAATCAATCAACTTTTAGTCCGAGATTGGTTCCGAAGTCAAAGAGTAAAGGGCCATAATGGAGCAAAAGCTACCATTCCTAACAATCAAATTCTGCATTTCCTTCGATAGTCAAAGCCAGGCTTGCAACGAGATCGTCCTGGAAATTCTTCTTTGGTGGCATATTTTAAGCGGTTGAAACTTCATGGTAGACCGATTAAATGGCCCTGGGCTGTTTATATACTCTTTGGACTTTGAGTGTACTAAGATACAGAATAAGAATTCTCTGGATGTGTATATGTGTATATTGCAGGACATGGTGTGTCACGTCATGGAACATTAAGAGGGTGTCAGCATGTGGTGCTGCCCGACTAGAGGAGACAGAAAGGAAGGAAAGACGGAACATTGTGTTGGGGATTGGTTCGGAGGAAAAGGAAGACCTAGAGAGACAGGTGCTGGGATATCTACGGAGTCTGGTTACTTGAACTTTGATAAATGGTTACTTAAGCCTTAGATACCAGCTAAACTACTAAATTATAAAAGGCCCTGTTGGACTGAGATATCAGATGAATTATAGTGCAAATATCCCCAAAAATCTTGTTACTTTCCTGCCAAGTCTTCTTTCACTTTTCTCCTAGGTTTTTTGCTCCTTATCCAGGACTTATCAATATAGCAGGATATGGAGCCTTAAAATTTTGAAACAGAGGATGAGTAGGTTTCCCATGCCGAGTCAAATTCTGGTTTTACCTATTTATAAACCTGCTCATGCCCAGGTGTACCTACACACGTATATTCTCACACATGGAGCTCCTCGATACAGACAATTTTAGCGCTACTTCTGTCTGAAGAATATGAAACCAAAAAATATAAAAAAAAGTCCTACGCGGAGGGAAAGCGAGAGATAGAAGTCTAGAAGAGAAGTGAATAATAAGTGTATACTTGCCTATATGATTTCTTGCAAAGCGGCGACCAAAAGGACTAGGGAACCATTATAATGGGGAGATCATGACTCGAAGCATTTTATGTTTAGGCGTTCTATTGGCGTGATGAGGATTTCCATTCAGGCAGATTCATAGGCACCAAAGTTTGCGAATCGCCTACTAGTTTCGTAAATGAACGTTAACAATGATTGGTCTCTTGACATTTTTAGATTCAAGATTGGCGTTTCCTTTCCAAAGGGTGAATTTGGTGTCATAGCGGAAGATACCGCCATGTAAGCCCCCTAGTCAGTCTAGTCAGGTGACATTTCTTTATCTGAACAAGCCTCCTAATTAGAATATTAGATCCTCATCTATCTTGCACACATATTATTCTTCGTAACAGAGTACTCAATACCAGTCAGGGGCGTTTGGCGTTGGGGTAATTCATTAAGCTTAGCCTATAATAGGCGAGATGGCGCCATAAACCGCTTTTAGCAGATCATCGAAGATCATCGAATCTGTAGGCGTCGGTTTCATATCTAGTACTGATTCAGCTCTTAGTTGAAGTAGTTTGGCAACGTGATTTCTGTCAGATAGGGCTTAGGGCTCATGTAACGTATGGTGCGGGGGTCGGCCGAAAGTATACGCAATGGAGCGCGGCGATTAGAGAGGAGGCTCGAGCGTTTTTACTATAACACTCCGTTGACTCGCACTTGCCCACCAAAGTTCAGCTTATCATTTCTCCTCAAGACATATTTCGTTCCCGTTCCATTTAACGACCTGCTCCCTTCACTTTTCGGTCCTTTTTCTGCAACCGTTCCACGTCGTTTGTAATAGTCCTACGCCAGCAACCATGCCCCCCAAGCCTGGCCGCTTTGATTCCTTTTTCCGTCCATGGGGTCTGATATGGTTATCTATTTGCCGTGTGTCTTGGTAATCCCCGCCCCAAAATCTCACAAATTTACTAATCATACCTCCCTCACAGTACACTGGGAAGCTTTGAAACAAGCGATTCGTCGAGACGGCCTCGCAGCACTTGGCCGCCCGCGACAGATTCGGGATGCCGCTTCGGCAAAGTTGCTCAATCTAACCTGTAAGCTACATTACTCGCTTGATATTCCTTGAGTTATCTTGTGTGGATAATAGACTGACCATCACCCGCAGCTGGCAATTTCATCGCCTACGAAGACACAACCATTGTTCCCTTGCTCGTACGAGCCGCTAGCGGCATTGTTCTTGAATTGGGCCCTGGGCCAGGCAATCAGATTCATCGTTTTGATACCTCTATTATCAAACATATCTATGGTGTCGAACCTAACCCCCACTTTGAAGACGCCATAAATGCCAAGTTAGAGAAGCATAATCTACGAGAGAAGTATAGTTTTATGGCTTGTGGCGTTGAGGATAGCGATGTTCTGAGAGAAGAAGGAATCATGGAGGGGAGTTTGGATTCCGTTTTGTGCATCCAGGTGCTGTGTGCAGTAAAGGATCCAAAGAACGTGATGAAGGAAGTGTGGAAACTGCTCAAACCTGGGGGCAAGTTCATATTCTGGGAGCACGGATCGAGTAGAAACCGTTTAACGAATGTAGCGCAAGGTATGTCTGTCTCCACCAACCATTCCCCTTTCTGAGCGATCTCTAGGCCTTCGCTTTTAGTCCGAGAAGCCGGCCAGATGTGCAGACTGGCTAACATGAAGAAACCTTAGTTTGTTGGAATCCTACCTGGAGCAAATTTGTCGGATGCAATTTGACTCGGAATGTCTTGGGAGATATTCTGGACAGTGGAGAGTGGGAAAATCCACATGAGATCGAAGAGCCTGATGAACCTTTCAGTTTGTTGCCTAGGATTCAGGGTGTTCTGGTTAAGAAGAAGGCTTAATTTAACACCTTGGTCGGATATCAGATCGCACAACAGCCACCCACGCCTGAACCATGGCCGCACATACACACTACATCAGACATGTTCTGTCATGTTTTTTTGCTCTACATAATATATCTCAATGACATGATCACATACGACCATAGGGTGTGGAGAACAGGGCTTCCCGTCCGCTCAGCCGTACTTAAGCCACACGCCGGTTAGTTAGTAGTATGGTGGGTGACCACATGCGAATCCTGACTGTTGTATGTTTTTTGTTTTTGATTTTTACTCTATCTTTTCGTTCACGGAATGTTATGGATGGAAATTTGGTGATTAGGCGGGAAAAAGTCACAACGGGATGGGAATCGTTACTTGGGAGGCCATCACCGATCGGGCCATCAACTATCTTTCTTGATCACTATCGTCTAGCCAGTACTCAATACTTTATATATCTGACGGTCACATCCCGAACCTCGATCGCAATCTGCGATTTTGACTCTTCTATCCTTGCCGGAACCGTCGAGAACTGCAATTTACTCACTTGCCCCCCTCATTCATGGTGTACATATCTTGGCTTTGCGGCGATTAAACGCATTAAGATGGCTTTCAACGAAAATGATTTTAAAAGCCCATATAAGATCAGCAGATACATAATGAATTTTGGATCTCAAGTATAGAGCCCGGCGGCAAAGCGAAGCCCCAGTAGTTGGAGGGTTGGACGCCCCTGCCATTTTCTTGGTGGAGCTAATTCGTGACAAAGAGTGAATATCGAGTAAGAAAGCTACGATTCCAGCACGAGACACTTCTGACTCGCATGGTCTTGGTGGCTTTTCGATGGGAGCCGGCAGTCAAACCCCCAAATAGGCTTAAGCCTAACTTGCAAAGGAGCTCACTAGTTGAACCCCACATCATTTCCATATCTGATATGGCGCCGTAATTGTAATTCAGAAAAAATGCTATCATAAACATCGAAGGACATCGCATCACCTTCGCTTATTCCACCTCAACATACGAGATTAAGCTACATTAGAGTCATGTATTAAGTGAGCTTCGTGGGTATCACTCTTTGATCATCTTCACATTCCAGCGTAGTCTACAGAGCAACGTGAGCAAATTGGTACTTGGATGTGTACTCAATAATTTGACTTTCTGGAATACATATACTACGCTATCCCTAATGTGGCTAGCGGTGGTGTTCTTCTAGCAAGCTCCCTTTTTAATGAACGGCCTCTAATTCTTCACCCTGATCGGCCGAAAGACGAAGAACATCGAAGCCTTAGAAGATCAAGCTAAAGGAGGGCCTTTTCGCGTAATGTATACCGATTGCCAAAGTGGCGACGGCCTTTTCCCTGGCTGCATCTAGCGAGCAACACCGTATCGACTGCCGCGTCGATGATTTTTCAAGCGCTGAAGCCACCTGAAGAGTGATGAACCTAATCAATCCATCACCGCGGAGATGATTTCTCGTCCCAATGCGACACTTGATGAAGCCATTGCTTGCAAGGAGGAGCTGGCAGGCCTACTGGGGCGGGTAAATGGGGTGATTGCAGCACTTCCAGCCACATATATCCTTGGCGGTTGGAGTAAAGGCCGAAATGGGTTGTCAATTATCTTTGGCAATAGAATCGATCCTTGAAATCGACGTGAAGTGAATGAAACCAATTGCTCTATGTCTTGATAGCCACGTACACGTGTCGCTTCTATAAGTGAGAAACAAGTGAATTTTTTCCCTTTCCTCTAGACTCGTTCTTCTTCCCCCCCCCCCCCCCACGACGTTTTCCCTTTCCTCGCAACCACCGTTCTCCAACAAGCCTGTCTTTCTTCCGTTCTCTCGACAATATCTCTTCAACCATTTCCCCACTCTTATCTCCCCCCGATCATCTCAGAACCATCGATTTGGTCGCACTACCTCTCAATCAGTCAGACATGGCGTAAGTCAAACTTTTCTCTTACATACTCAACATCAGATACTGACGTGAGCAGGAACTCAAATCGATCTGGCACCGGTGTGCCCCAGCTGTAATAGCACTCACTATATCATGAATGAGCTTGAGTACTGATTTAAATAGTAACCGCCGTTGGGAGGCTTCTGCTGAGATTGGCACGTCAGAGACTCTCCCTCCGCTGGCTCACGATACGGTCTTGACCCCGGCCGGACCTTGGGCAACAGTGATCAAACGCTACCAGTTCTCAGTCGCCGTCCAAGGGGAACGATTCAAGACTCCGCTACTTGAGCAGTTGGCTCAAAGACCTTCTCGATACGAACCGATCTTGAGATCTCACTACGCCGGGAATTGGACACCGATCGGCTTCATGCAAGAGATCAATGTCAGCAAGGCACGGGTGGAGGCCGTGAGCATTCAAGTTGTTGGTTTTTTGCAAGAGGTACCATGTGCTTGTTGCAAATCCAACTGGGGGGTCTTCGCCCATTGCATCCGCGATACCACTGGGAAATGTGGTAATTGCCACTGGCGCCAGAGAGCCTGCTCTCTTGATGCGGAGACACAGACGCAGACCACACCCAAGAAAATCAAGCGGAAAACGCTCACTCAGGAGCAACTTCAGAATGCCAAGCTTGAGATGCTGACCCTCATCGATTTACAAGGAGAACTGAATGAGCGGGCTCGACAGCTCGAGGCATCTATGAAGACAATCACGGAACGAGTCATAAGTGTGCAGGACCAGAAGCTCAGAACCAACATTGCCATTCGTGCACAGAATTCTGATGAGATCGCCGAAAGATTTGTTGCTCAAGACGTCGATCTCGCGAATTGGGAACAAGCGCTAAGGGATTTAATGCAAGAACATTCAGTGGAAAGTGCCTTGAATTCAGAAGCCCGGGAACGGTGGGCAGCCTTGGTTCGCAATTTCATCTGAATGTTCAATGATCTGTTCTGTTCAAAGTCTTTCAAAAACACCTTCCACATGAAGCACCCTCCTATTCAAGTAAATGTGAGTGCTTAGTGGTTGCGCTTTAATGGATTCGATTACAGCTTCAGTGAGCTTTTCAGTGTGTAATGCTTATAATGATGTCCCCGAGGCCTGGGAGTGGTATCTCTGCGCTCGTGCATGATCCAGGAATTATCCCGTTCTTAAGACTCCTAGTCCTGGGCCATCAGGCAGCCTAGATACAAATCACACGTTCCAATCAGCCATGCATCTCTTTTTATACTTGGGTGCATGGCAAGTGCTCCATAGCAGAGCACGTTCGATGTAGTACGTTGGTCAGACCCCTAATTTATACAGAGTGCGATTAAAGTATTGTTAAATGAGCATGAGAATGAAAGCATACAAGGCTACAATAGTGAATAATTTTTATTTCTGCCGGTCAAAGATGCATGAATAAGAGTCCGTGCAAATAAAGCAGGTAATATGTCAAGGTATGTGCCCCAGATACGGCCCAGATCACCCTTGCCACCTAGGCATCGACATGATCTACTAGATGCTTGGTTTAAGCCGAGGAGCGAGTATTATTCCGGTACCATCCACTGCGACCAGAATGTATGTTCCTCTTGGAATTGGGGTGCCTCAATCATTCTTCCCGACCTTGGATTTAAAGCAGGAGATGGTTTCACTCCTGCTTTTTTTTTTATGTCAGAGTCAGAGCCGCTTTCGCCACCAATGCTCTCCTTATCGGTGATGCCTTCTAGATCCTGATGTGTTCTTCATATAAGCTATCACAAGTACTGCCGGTTGACAGCTGACTGCTCCTGAGTTACACTGAAGCCGTATCGGAGTGGTGATTTAAGCTTCATATCCCGGGCAAATCCCGCTACTAGTAGTACATAATCTTGGACTGACCTTTTCGAGTCGAAGCTGTGAGATGTGAGATCTTCACTTGATATGAGGCATGCGGAGAGGCAGAAATCGTAATATATGACGTCCTTTGATGTGAGTGAGGATGGTTGTGGTATTTTGCGAGACTGGATATAGAAAGTAGATGCTCAATGTGTAGCTGACTGGTTCCAAGGTTTATATGTGTTTTCCAAATGTTCCAAGGTTTCTGGCTATACGCTATAGGGCACATATGCATATTGTCACTATGTTCCGGCTGGCAGGCTCATAGCTATATAGTAGTATAGTACGCTTCATCTGAGTACCAAGAACATTGAGAAGGGGAGAGAAGCAGAATGGCCCATACCGCTCCCTATATCAGCTTAATTCATAGCAAGCCCTAGCTGATATATGGTATGTTCACGGCCCAGGTTCCCATGTATGCGTCAGAGGGCTGGTAAGCCAGAGTTCTGAACATCTCCACTAGGAGATACAGCCTTGCCACAACATATGCAAGTGTAGATAAGCAATGCACCAAGTTTGTCAGAAGAACAAGCAAGAAAAGGGTCTTTACAGTGCGAGAGTGACCTTTGTTTATGGCCTTAATTTCGAAAAAGAGTAAGGCCATGCTCAGATAGTTCAAGAAGACGAAGCAAGGTGGGAAGCCACTGCAATAGATGGATGCCGCTCTCCAGAGAACCCGTTCAATCTGAGTGGGAAAAGTGAGGTTCCACGCGGCGAGATGAACGGTCCCAAATACGATGCCGACAATAACGAGACCCCAGTGGCTGGAGAGGCTGTTTGGTACAATCCAACCTAGGTTCCTCTCTCGCTCTTGCTGATCTGGGTGGCTGAGAGGATCATCTTCCTTTACCTCTTTTTTCAGCAGCGCATGTACTTCCTCGCCGTCGTCGTGAACCTGCAAGATGGTGACGGGAATTTGCACTCCTTTCGTCTTATCCCAGCTGAATACGTACATAAATACAGCACATATGGCAAATGCGACAGTCGCGAGCTCCAGCTGGGTCACTGATAGGTCCTCCGCAGCACGGCCAATGACCTGTATGCACAGCCAGAGAATTTGGGCCACGGTGATGGCTCGCATCAACCCATCCGCTTTAGATCGATCTTGGATTTCCTGCTGCGTGATACGAGGAAGATGGGTTAGGACTCCTTTCTGACGGAGGGTCAAGATGTCATATGGTTGTAAGAAGTAGGGATTTGGTTTTTCTGTTGTCTGGCCATGGGTTCCGCGGCCTTTTTCGGTGTCAATATCCTGGTTAGCCTGACCCCGAACCTTCTCCTTTCCAGTTTGGGCGGGAAAGGGTGGCGGGTCTTGGACAGACGGAAGTCCACCTTCGTCATGCTGGGGTGGAGATGGTGACGGATTCTGACTGATCCCACCAACATCACCCTCGCTGGCGGTTGCCTCAGTCTGGACTGATCGATCACAGGATTGCGGCCTTCGATTCTCGATATGCGTCCTCATCACAAACGCACCCATCCGGGCAAAGTGGTAGTGACTCGCTGTCCATTGGACTTTATCCTCCTCGGCATACTTCTGACAGTCCCTCACATATTTTCTTGCTTCCAAATAGTCACCGAGGTATTTCATGAGAAGCCATTCCGGTGCAACGATAGTAGTAAAGAACCACCCGACCAAGCCCGCATACTTCGTCATAGTCCATTTCCACCAGCCCCTACGTCCTGTGCTGTAATGCTCACGCTGCCAAGGAGCATTGGGATTCTGCACTGTCCAGGTACAGGCGATGATAGTAAAAACACACGACCAGGCAATATTTAGAGTGCCGCGGATATCCGGTGAAGAGACATAATTGACTTGAGCTGAGTTCGAGGGGAGGGTACAATTTGTCTTGAAGGAGGTGAATGCCTCGGTCAAGATTGGCAGACAGAGGAGGATAGCCAGTGTCAGCATTATGACCTATGGGACATGCAAAGGTAAAGGTGTCATGACTAATGACCACAGGAGAGGCAAGACGGACGTCTATTTAAGGGCCCCGCTGCAATGCCGATCAAAGAGAGTATGAAGTGCAGCGACTTTACTTACGTATGCCCGGTTTCAGCTGAAAAGCAATAGTTCATGCTTTAGGTCGGATCTGGAAGATCTCTAGTTAGTATGTCTGGAAACCGCTAACTTCTTAAAGTTAGCCTTGCATATGTATGGAGCGTATTTGACATGTACACTGTACTTTTGTACTTACATCCACTGGGATTGTTTGCCTGTGGTATGAAATTTGCGCTAAAAAAGGAAACGAAAGGAACGTAGCAGAGGCCATCTTCTGTTGTTTCTTCCCGGGAAGGACCCAACAAAGGCTAAAAACAGTTGAAATTGACTAAGTCTGTAATGAGCGAAGAGATAGGATCAAAAAGCACCCGCCGGTGAACTATGAATTTCAGATATAAACTTTAACCTTCGAAGCATTGTAATTTCTGAGAAGTTTGTGATTAGGTATAGGGCCTAAACCCGGAGATGGTCGAATTGAAATTTGTATTTCCTACATCAATGTGGGTCATTTTCGATTTGCCTCGATGACTTCGGAGCTCGGAGTGGTCAAGGTCTTTCTGACTCCGTAAATATGTATCGTGGCGTTCTGCTGGCCCACTGTGGACATGCCAGCCCATTTATGGTCCATTGACACGTCAGTCCTTCATCAAGTCAAGTGTAGTTTCAGCCTAACTTTTGTGATAAGAAGTATGATCAGCCCTGCAGCTGGCACGTCGTTCCCGAGTTCCATGAATCGCAATCTCGATCGCAACGAACATGGAGCCGTTCCCAGCGGCCGCCCGATCAAACATGCAGCCCTTTGCAACTGTTCCACGTATAAAATAAAAGCCATCACATCTGCTGTAAATACTGTAGTATTTGGAATTCACCCTAGTCAAGTAGCGATGTGCAGATGCCAAGAGACAAAAGTTCCAGAGCCTGCAGCCATACCCAATGATAAGGCTCTATAGTCTATTTAGGCGGTATGTGCGGTCAACGTGCAGAGCCGAAGGATTCTCACCCGGTCTCACCCAGTGTTCTCACCCTATTTATTGCGCACTCACCTTTCTCACCCTCGGTCGCGTGACGCTAAAGCGGCTGTCACCCCTACCGAACTACTAGCTGCATGTAAGCCACACGCCGGTTAGTTCGTAGTATGGTGAGTGGCCACATGCGAATCCTGACTCTTGTATGTTTTTGTTGTGAAGTTTTTTTTTGATTCGTCGCGGAAGATCCCTTGCCGCCCAACCACTCGGCCAATTCAGGCCATTCACCTGAATGCCCTTGACACCACTATTTTGTAACTGAATATCCTATAAGCCCCTGAAGTGCTGATGTGTCCTTCGATTCCCCACCAACGACATCAATGACAACATCGAACGTACCTTGATGCTTCTCTAGTATGCTACACACGACCACTTCATCTGCCTTCAGACCTAGCTGGGGCTCACAATTGTGGGAACTCGAGCTGCTTGCGGCGACTACCGTTACGCCCGCACCGAAGCCATCTGCACGGGATATAGGCTGAGGGCTCCGCCTGCTCCGGTGATCAGCACGCGGTGGTCTTTCATCTATGCTGACCGCGCGCCGAGCTGGTCCCCAGTGGGCCGGGGAAGGTAAGCATGCTCGAATCGGGCCTCAAACGCTGTCAAAGCACGGAGTGGCATGGCTGCAGCCTCGGCGAAGGTCAAGGCAGTCAGCTTCAGCGCGACTCATTTTCTTTGACAAGCGTGTGTTCATTCTTTTCACCTTGAGAATCAATAATTATGGAGAAATAGTTGGTTTCAAATCAACAGTAAAGAATGATCAATTTTAGATACTTCATATACTAACACAACAAGTTGAACAAGATATTCAAGCCGCTTTACGGAGCCAAAGTCGCATAAATCGTTGTATAAGTAGAGGTTGTATAGACACACAAGGTCTCACACTCTGCCTGTGCCCTCTCAAAGACTTGCTCTTCACACTTCTTCTCAGTCGAGGGTAGCTTGGGACAAGATGCCATACCAAAATCTTCGATTTCTTCAACGCATTTGTAATAACTGCCACCCTCGCACAAGTCACTCAGCGCAGAGGTAGTGACTACCTCAGTGACGGTGATAGTGGGTTGAACTTCAATAGTCGACGAGCCAGCACACTCAGTTAGCTTGTAACCTGCGATATTTAGGAAGGACTCGGACTCGCAAGCAACGACAACGCCATACAGATCAGTGAATGTGTACGGGTAGGGGTTGCTATTGGCGGTTGTCGCGGCAGCCTTGGTTGTCGATGTTGGGAGGGCTGTGTAGCCACAGAGATCGGATCCCGAGAGTGTAGGGAGGAGACCCTCGTAGCCAGGGCATTCGCAGTAGGTATCAGTGCTGCCAGAATCGGGATCTTGATAGATGTAGCAACCCAGAGTGCTGCTGCTGCCGCTGCCGCTGCTGGTAGTTGTGGCTGTTGCCGTAACGGCAGTACCGGTGGCCTTGGTGGTAGCTGTGGCTTCGTTGGAGGCTGGTGCAGTGCCGAAAAAGCTTGCCATAAAGGCGGATTGAGAGCTAGCCAATGCCTCCAGAGCAGTGAGTGCGTCGGTGGTTGTTGGGAACGCGTCTTCTGCGATTTCGGTTGCTAGGGCTGGCGCATCGCCATAGGTACCCGTTTCAGTGCTGGTGGAAGTTGTGGTGCCATCGTCGTTGTCACTACTGCTGCTGCCGCTGCCACTGCCGCCTCCCCCGCTTGAGGTGCCGTCGTAATCAGGGGGGCACAGAGGACAACCTCGAATGCAGAAAAGACCGCCTATTGATAGTTTTTGCAATCAGTTCTCATTTATTCTCAATCAAGGAAAGAACAATAAAGTAGTAGTGGAGGGCTGATGAGACTTACAACTGGTTCCACATTTCTTCAACAGACTCGGGACACATGTCGGTCCTGAAGTATCACCAGAGCTCGTAGATGAAGACCGATGAGTCGTTTTTGTGTTGAGGATTGGATCAGTTGTAGAACCGGTGGTTGTCGGGTAAGGATGAGGAGTGATGGTTGTGGTTGTAGGCGCAAGAATGGTCCCATTTACCACGGACGTGGTCCCACCAAAGGTACCTATCCAGGATGCAGTGGCATAAGTGATATTGCCGGAGGAAAATGTGTATCCAGGAACAGTGCTAGTAGTCCCCCCAATGACAGTTGTTGTGCCCCCGACAGTACTGTGTAGCGTTAGTGTCTGTCACGGTAGACATGGTTGTATTTTATTGCACTTACGGGGTCAAAACAAGAGGGAAAGGTGTGGGAAGCACTGAGCTCGTCTGGTAGAGAACAGTCTGACCAGCTGAAGGAACTTGATCCCATACTGGAATGGCATCGGTTGTAACTGCAGATGAGGATTAGCGCCGGGCTCCAGGCTGCAGTATGGAAATTTAGGCCTTACGAGGGGCGATAGACAGGATGGTTGGCACCGAGATGTGAGAGTACGAATGGTACTCTACGGTTGAACTATCCGCAAATGTCAATGTGGAGGTAGCAGTTGAGCGGTAGGTGATGTGTGTTGCCCATGCAGGAAAAGAGATAGTCGTCGCGCTGCTTAGTGGCATAGGAGGCCAGATAAGCGTGCAGCCTGCTTCTGCTGTCACCACCGGACTGTCTTCGCTCCACACACTCGGATCAATGGAGATTTCGCAAGCTGTAGTACTCGACGAGTTTGATCCAGTGGTGTCATTATCGGTTTGTAGGTCAATTGCCCAATCGGCCGATCCTAGGAAATTGATGCTGGCATATAGCTCTTTTCGGGTGGCTTTGATGTCATCGTCCATCCATGCAGCCCACTGAGTCTCATCCCAAACCATGATGTTTGAGTTGGAAACATCATCGATGAACATGTAAACGTCTTCATCTGCAATCACCGAAGCGAGCTCAGCATTTGAGATATAGCCAGCAGTTTCTGTGCATGCGCCTGGAGTGGCGCCAGAGTCGGGACCGACAAACGTGCAATCAGCGGTATAGCATCCTGCCTCTGTCATTTCGAAGGAGCGAGCGTAACTGGCGACACCGACTGTAATCATATTGGATGGAACACCAGCCTTGGTGATCATCGACAGTGAGTTAAGCGTCTCCGTAAGGTTGACATGCGATCGTAAACAACTGCCATCAGGACATCCGGCATCACTATATGTGCTATTCCAATCCCATTGGCCATGCATATCATAGGTCATGAGCACGATGTAGTCTACTACTGCACTGATAGCCTCGATAGGGAAAGCCTTAAGATACCAGAATGACGATGGAGCAGTTGTGCTAATCGTCTTATCTGGGGCCTGCTCTGCCATCGCAGCGTTCAGCTCCAACAGGAAGAGGAAGAAATCAGTAGCAGATTCTGTGGTATCTGCAGGGATCCCCGCGATATCCGGCTCTCCTGGGTACTCCCAGTCCCAATCGACACCATCCAAGTCGTACTCATCTAGGAAGGCAATGGTATTTGACACCAAAGTTTCACGATTAGCATCACTGGCGACGGCCTCACGGAAGATATCATAAGTGCTAGCATCCGTTGAAAAGTCCCATCCACCAACAGTAATGATACGCTTAACATCACTCAAGGCAACGAACTCACTCATCTGCTCTTCAATCGTCGAAATGTTAAACGAGTAATCGCTATTCAACGTAGCAAATGACATATGGATATGAGTGTATGAACTAAGGTCCATATCTGTGATCCAGGTACGCATGCAGGGGCGGGATAGATCAAAGCCCTCAAAGTAGCCGATATTGAAAGTTTCAGCTGGTGCATCACTTTGAATGATATCCGTTCCACAGTTGGAAATACAACCGTTAGTACCATTGGCCGCCGTTCCAGGGGCTCCAGTGGTAGAGTTGGTTGCGGTGCAGAAATCTGAAGTAGTTCCACACTGTCCCCAGATATCGCAACAGGCGTTCAGTGGGCAAGGGTTCAATGTAGAGAGGTCGGTACCATGAGGTGCTGTAGCAGTACCATTAACTTGGGGACCGCAAACTGCATTTGATATAACGGCAGGCATAGGGGGCCATCCGGAGCTTAGACATATGTTTTCTCCAGCAAGAAGGTCATCGCAACCCATCCAGCCCCAAGTGTCGTTGTTGTAGGTCTCAATCTCGGTAGAAGTGAGATCATACGCAGCGGCAAGAGAATCGCAGGTATCGCCGGTTTGAACGAGGTAGCTATAACAGTTGTCGTCGGAATCAGGCTGAGGAGAGTAGTCTGGCAAGGTACCAGAGGAACAACAGACATACTGACCAGCTGCGAGATTGCTGCAGAGGGTTGAGCTGGGGTTATATGTCGTGAAATCTGCAGCGCTTATCCCGCACTCGGCTGCGAGAGTGGTGCAGGTATCTCCAGACACAACCTGGATGGTGGTACAATTGGTATCTCGCTTCTGCAACTGGCTGTCACGCATCCGAAGTCTTTGCAGAGAGACTGCGGTCGAATTGTGACGACCTTGAGCCGCAACAGAGTAATTGATGTCGGTCCAAGCCTTCTTCTGTCCCAATGACGCTACACAGCCACTATCGCGCCAGCTCTGAACAGCCGTTTGTGTCTCATCAAGATCTCCTGTCGTGCTGATATATACACCCATTGTGTATCGTGAACTTTGGTTGCTGCAGAGCTGAGCCGCTAGGACTTCTGGCATGCCGTCATCTAAGACATACTGCATAAGCTCTTTAAGAATGGGAGCAAGTAGGCTTTGCCCGTGCAAGCCAGAGCCCATGTAGAGACCAACTGTCACGCCCTCTGAAAAGGCAAAGTTGATGGTCTCATTGCATGGTGCAGGGTTGACAAGCTCGTACGCGTACAGCTGCTCTAGTGCAGCAACCACATCATATGAGTTGCCATTGTTGCCAGTTGAATCCCATGTTAGCTGTAGCGGGGATGTGACGTTGGAGGTGATGTTGGATGGGGAGCAGGAGCCGGAAGTAGTCCACGTATTATATGTGTCCAATTCAGCCACACATGCGCGCACACTAATATGGCCAGTTGACTTGTCAATCGGAGTATAAAGGGCAAAATCAAGAAACATAGGCTCATCACACTGACTTAGTCGGTCTAGCTGTGTATAAACCGGCCAAGCACTGGAATTCAAGCCGAGGTCTGAACAACTGCCAGGACAATTCTGATGGAGAGTGTGCCATGTTGGGGAAAGAGTAAAATTCCCCGCAAGAGCTGCGGCTTTTAGACTCTCCAGATCTGGTGTACTCTGTGACTGAGCCGCTGAACGAGTACTGATGGGATATTTGCTTAGGAACGAGTCTATCGCCTCTTGAGCGCTGGTCGTATCAGCCATAGCTTCATTCACGAGGGAGCCCAGGACAACAAGGGCCCCAGCCACCGTGTTGAGCTGCATGGTAAAGAATCGAGAAAAAATAAATATTGAAAAATGAATGAGAGTCTTCTGCAGGGAGAAAGAAGTGAAAAATATGCAAAGCAGAAAAGAATGAAGAGGCACAAGGTGAATTGATTTTCACTCAAGGCCAAGGCCTTTCTAGTCGGCCAGGTGAAGACACAAGAGAGTGAAAGGAAAGTTGTTTTGAGGGGAAAGCAAGAGAATAATCTCGGTTTATCTATGAAGGAAAGCCAATGCGCCTGGTCTATCTCATGTTACCGGTCCATCAGATGTAGCGACAGAGCATTGCAGGGCTAATACCAACTGATACCAACTGATGCCGAACTATCAAGTTTTGTGGATCATCTACTTGACACCCCACGCCACTCATTCGGGACTGCTTCTTGCCCTGGATTAGTGCTGATTGAGGGATAATACTTCCTGCGCTAAGTCAGCCAAAAGGTCTCTAGTGCTTGGGGGCCACTCTCCATGCAATTTCCCCTGGTGGCCCCACTTTCAAGCAAATCGTTAGTGCTTAGGTAAGTCCACCTGTGCTAACCTATTGGAGGTTACAGACGGCTGTACCTTACATACATCCGAAGGGTCTAACTCATTAGCCATGCAGCCCGCTTGACTCTGCCAATGAGGCTAATCTCTACCGTGAGTTACTGTGGGAGGAAATCGGTCATATATCGGTCCCGTTCGTCAATTTGTCTCGTGCCTGGAAACTGCCATTCTTTTGTCAATTGTTCGTCTCTGCTTTGGGATCTAATTCACTCCATCAATAACCATGTTTCCACGCGGACTGCTCCCATTATTCCTTTTACTAAGCCTGGGTACTGTCCAGACTGCAGCTGTTTCAATAAGTTCCTTGTTCAATGTCCTGTCTGGCGGTGGAGCGTGCAGTGACGACTACGTTACTCTGATGAACAGCTATCTTAGCGATGTGCAGGAACTGTCAACAGCCTTTGCCAATGCCATTACACATGCAAGCGACCTTCCTGATACGGAAGAAGGTTGGGTTGCGCGAGGACTTTTTTGGAGTTGGTTTGGCATCCAAATCGATGTGGACGGAGTTGTAACATCAGAAACAGAGGCTCAGTGGGAGGTGGTCAAGGGTATGACAACTTTAAACAAAGTCCTGTATGGTTACACGAAGCTCGATCTAACACTTTTCAACCGTCTTAGACATCAGCTCAAAGATGACAACCTTTTTAGACGGATCTGGGATGACCGCCCCTCAAACACCTCCTGAGATTCTCTGCGATGGCAACGGCTTCGCTAAATACTCATGGGAAGCTTCCATTCTTAAATGGGATTCCGAGACCAGTTCATACTACACATACGAGATCGACGATGAGGAGCCTGAACTTTCGGAGATTTACGATTATAATCCTGATCTCGTACCTTATCTGCAAGAAGACAACCACAACTATTACCTTGTCAAAGCCGGCGCATCCGATGACAATATCTGCGAGAAAGACTCGGGCAACAAATTGTACGGCCAAGCTTTCTCTGGCCAACAGGAGACCACAAAGACCTACCTAGCTAGTCCAGTGCACATGCCTGCCATTTCACCCTTGATCCTCATGTGTCCGGCTACCTTGGCTCAGACGAGCTTAGCTGATATCATCACCGCTAGCGCTGATTATGACCTGGGAGTCACTCAGATTTCATCTCTCACTAGTCGTGCGCGTGGTCCGACTACTCTTTTCCACGAATTGATTCATCTGATCTCTTACTGGACTGAGACTGACAGTGGAGACTTTTCTTTCAACCAAGACGAGTATGTCACTGATTATACTTGTAAGTTTTCTGACATCCGTATTAACAACTTTTTGTATTCTTCCTGACACAAAACTCGGTTTAGATGACGTGGATCAATGCCTTTGGATGGCCTTCGGACAGGTCAATGTTGAGGTCCCGCAGGAAGATGGATCGACGGTTGAGAGAACGTTCACCTCATCCGACACGGTTCGCAATGCTGAATCATATACATTTTTTGCTTTGGCATTTTGGTATTATATTGAAACAGGTGAAACATTCTATACAGGTCTTCTGTCGACTTGGGATGCACCATTCAATGGAGGAGACGCTGCTGGATCTGATGTTGGGTCAGATACTGGTTCTGCCAAAAGATCAGCTAAGCCCCACCACTATGGCCAATGGCTGGGGCACTCCCACTCAAAGCGTTACTAGGGTAGGTCGAGTTGAGAATCCACCGACTTGGGCATGAGGAGGATTTCATGGGGCCACTGGCCTCAACATTAACGCTTCGGCTTTCCCTTTCTGTGTAAAAGGGCTAGGTGATTTTGAAGTAAATAGGCCTAGAATATGAAAAGAAGTATACTAAATTGAAATTTACAGTAACATAATAATGACTGGGCCTGGATACGAGTAGCTAGAGTTTACCGCATGGTCGTGTCTCATAATATCCAGCAATATTTTACTGTCTAAACTGAAGCAAAGCTGTAAGCGAAGTGTATCTAATGCGACTCGGCGTTTACGGGGGCAGGATCCGCTACAAGGGGGCGAAAGCCAGGACCTAACAAGGAACTGCTCCTGTGGCGCTCTGGACAAGACTAGCAAATTATCAATCGTAGGGTTAGCCAAATCATCAGCTATTCACGAGTAAATTCAAGTACCGCAAACCTGAAGGATCTGTTAGGCACCTGATTGTGGACCTCATCTAGTCTTCAATATCCGAGTTTCGCCTCCTAGCACAGACTGTACGACTGTTCCGTAATGAAAACTACGAGAATTTTCCTCACAAAATCAGGTTTGACTACACCAAACGTTCTTGGAAAATTAGATTTCGGGCTTCTCCCGTCTTCGGCTCAGCTATCCATTCTAAGCCTCCACCATCTATCTATTGAATGATTTTTAAAGTATCATCGAGTAATCTAAAAAACATCAAACAAGAAAAAAACTCAGCTTTTACGCGGAGCCAACTTATTAGCATGTAATGAGAATGCTAGACGTTGAAAGAAGTCACATTTACGAAGGTGTTCACCTTCCCGATCGGGAAACCTGTACGAGATATCTACACTAGCCGATGTCCGAAATAGCACCATCCACCATCGAATTATTCTTATCTTGATGCGGACTTCCGGACGGACGTTACCGATATAAATCTTCTGTACGGAAATCTACATATATTTGAACAATTATAGCCTTCGGCCGAAACACTTGAAGTACCCGTGGACTGCATGTCCTTTTGGCTTTCCAAGATACAGTGCTAAACCACGCATTAAGTCGCCAATGGACGAATTTCGGTCTGGTATTCTACTAAGACATGTCGGAAGATCGTATCTGCATACTACGGATATGAAGCAATCAATAACTTGCAATGTATCCCAGGAACATTTGTTCACGCACGATGAACATACATTGAGCCTCCTGCGGATAATGTATTTCCCACTATTGAGTAATACCACCGCACACTAAGACAACCACGAACGATTACTAGTCCCCTCGGGTCAGGCGGGTCAGGGTATCTGGCATCAGGGTAAGCGAACGCTAGTGTCAGTGCTTGGCGTCTCTTAGCTCTCGGGCCTAAACATCTAATCTATCACGTGCTCTGGAATAAGCAGGGCGTTGAATTTTATTTTACAATTCCCGACTGTACGGAAAAATTTGCCAGCATTGTTCCCACTTAGTCAAAGGGGCCAAAAAGCTGTGGGGCCGGGAAAAACGCAAGAGCACCTTTTCTGAGGAATACGACCACGATCATGAAAAGACAAGGTTATGGGCCGAGGAATATCAATGCTTAACGGCCCTCCGCATTTTCACGCCATCGATCTTTGACTCAACGATCAGCGTCCATGAGTTCCTTTTACAATGAGCGAGTACGGAGATCAGCGACTTGAAAAGAATCACAAACGGTGGCAATAGCCATATGAACTTAAATTCGAAGCATCTGACATGCCCATTTTCTTTTGCCGATACTACTTGCAGGAGACTGAGAATTGGCCCAACGCCCTAATTTGGATTAGGGGCAAGCGGCCGCCACAAAAAGTGTTTAAAATTGCCAATTGGAATTTTCGGGAATTGAAGAGTTCTACGGAATAGCTCAACTTCAAACTTGTTATTATGACTCCACCGACACTAGTAACTGATGTCAGCACTAATAGCCCCAAAAGCTGCCAGTATAACCGAACTCTGTATATAGGGGCGATAACCAAGGAGCCCAAAAAAATGCAAGTTTGCTTTGAGTCTGCTTCCATTGTCTTATCTGTCTTGCGTGATGACTTTGACGCGCCTTCTTGCAGCGGTTCTAGCCGCTGGTCAAATTGTTTCAGCTTATCTTGTTGCTCCCGCTGGAACACCGTTCCCTGGGGCATCATCCGAGTGTAGTGCTTGGGTGTACGGTACTGCTAGCCTTACCTGCACGGAACTTGAGTTAGAATATGATATCACACTTACGCAGTTTGCTACATGGGCAAGTCAAGCCTTGACATTTTTGAATGGTTCAGACTCTGACATAAACCTGTTGATAGAATCCTGATCTATTCGAGATATCAGCGACATGCGCAATCATATCAGGGTATTACTACTGTGTTCAGATCAATTTTGAAAACACCGTGACTACAACTTCATCTTCTTCCGTCTCCACCGCCGCTACGTTCGTCACAAGCACAGCTACCACTGTCACAGGGAGAACCTCGACGGTATGGGGAGATGGTCTCTCTACTCCATCGCCAATTCAAACGGGCATGACAAACATTTGTTATGAGTACCATCTTGTTGTGTCTGAGGATACCTGTGCATTGATTGCCTCGGAGGCCGGAATCTCTCTGAGCGACTTCGAATCCTGGAACCCGGCTGTTGGCACCAACTGCACTGATCTTGACATTGGAGATTACGTTTGCATTCGAGTTTTAGGATATGGGTATTCAAGCGCCACTCCCACGAGCTCGAGCTTGAGATTAGTGGTGACTACTACACCCACGAGCACCGGAACCGGAGTTTCTACTCCCTCTCCTATCCAGACAGGCATGGTGTCCACCTGCGACTTATTTCACTTGGTTGTGTCAGGAGATACCTGCGCTGTCATTGCTAAGAATGAAGATATCTCTTTGACCGATTTCTATTCATGGAACCCAGCGGTTGGCAGTTCTTGTGCCTATCTAGACCTAGGAGATTATGTCTGTGTTGGTGTTATTGGCAGTACTGCTACTACAACGACTACTGCCACTGCGACTACAACGACCAGTGGGATTACAACTCCTTCGCCTGTCCAAACAGGCATGGTTTCTGACTGCGACGCTTTTTACTATGTGGTTGATGGCGACGGTTGTTCCGGCATTGCGACAGCGGAGGGTGTCTCAGTTGCTGATCTTGAACTGTGGAACCCGGCAATTGGCGCTGACTGCACCGATCTCTGGCTTGACACTTATATTTGCGTCGGTATTTCATAGATTGTCTTATTTTCGCTCTCCAGGACTATCAGGCGAAGAGGTATTGATCGCCACCCAAGAGATATCCGTTCCAAATTTGAACTATTTGTGTTTTTGCAAAATATTCGTCCAAAAAAAAGCCTATAAAAGTAACGCTAATTGCGCTTTTCCATTTGAAATCCCCCGGGTTGAAAGACTAATTACGGTCCCAAAAATCTCGAATTCCGGTCTAGCTGGGCCAGTGGGTGGATGTTTGTGGTTAAACAAGTATAGCAATACAGGCTTTGGAATCACTTGAAAACTTTGTCTACCGTCACGTTTTGCATTCTGGGTACAAGCTCAAGCATGCATTTATTTTGATATCTAGAATCAGGAATATTTTATTATATAAAAATAAGGTTAATAATACTCACATGAATGAACTGCACCCTCTATGATGACTTACTGCTATGCATCAGAGCCTTCAGGCTTCTCACACCCAGCAAGTTTCAGTCCAGCCTTGTTCAAAAGAATTTCCCACTCATTTTTGGTACGTTCCGCCACCGAGAAAGCAGTCATCATAGTCACATCACCGACCATAGCCATCTATGGGATATTAGGAAGAAATTGCTGATAGGAAATGCTGATAGGAAATATATAAGCAATAGTGATAGGGTAGCTTTATATATATGTTAGGAGTAGAAAGTGTTGTTATTATTAGATAGATATCTAATACTAAGTTACATGCTCCTCTTATATATATATATCGGAGATCGGCTTTACGTATTACCGACATGTATTAACTTAGTCATCAGACTTCTTCTACACTCCCCTTTAAGTATGTTAGTAGCCGTTTTCGAAGATATACTCCCCTGGATATGACTCCCCCCAGCCTTGAAAAAGGCTAACCTTCCACGGGTTTTGACTAAGAGTTTCGCAAACCCATAGCATGATGGAACTTCACGAAGGTGTCCTTAGGAAGGGCTTTTATAAGGCCGTTAGCTACTTACTCGTGTGTAGGTATAAAACGTAGGTTAATCTCGCTAGTTACCTGGCGTTCTCGAATAAAATAGTGTTGGATAGCAATATGCTTTATTCGAGCGTGGAATTGGGGGTTTCGTGTAAGGGTAATGGCGCCTTGATTATCACTAAATATGATAGTCGCTTATGGTTCGGTAGATCTAGTTTGCCGGAGTTTAGTAAGTAAAGATCTTAGCTAGATAGCTTCTTTTGCCGCTTATGTTTCTCCTATATATTCAGCTTCATAAGTTAAGAGTAGGCTTTGGCAAATAGGGCCCCATTCTAAAATTCCAGAACCCACCCTAACCCCAAAAATCCATGCCCCCATTAGGGGCCCTATGGGGCCCTAATGGGGGCGTGTTTTTAAACGAGGTTAGCGTAGATGCCTGATTTGGCCTGATTTGGCCTGATTTTCGCCTGACTTTGCCTGATATCTACCTAGTTTTGTATATTTTTTGCCAAGACTTTTTTTTAATTATAGTCCGTTCTAGTCTATATATATATAGTAACCACTATTTCTAGAACCTTCTACCCTAACTATTATAATTATATATAATATAGCTTAATATAAGCTTATTATACTATATTACCCTAGATTACCCTATATTTAGGGTGGCTAGGTATAATATAGGGTAGTAATTTTTAAAGTGGTTGATTTTTTATGCTAATGGGGGAGATATATATATATAGAACGTATAGCTTCACTACCTTACTAACTATATATCTAGGTCTTCGCCCTAACCACCCTTTATATATATAATTTAAATAAAGAACAAGCTATATTATAAGGTAATAACCTTATATATAAGCTTAAAAGCTCTATTTTAATTAGTTTTAGTAAGAGTTCTATAGAAATATATATTAATTAAACTAGTGTTCCTAATTATATAGCGCGTGGGTAAGACCACTATAGTAGTAACTAATCAGCACTATAAAACTAGACCTATATATAATATCTAACTAATTGGGTTCTAGAAGGTAATATCTTTAAAAATCCTTTTATTCTAGCTCTCTCTTAGCTCTATATACCTAGTATATTAGAATTAGGGTTTCTAAACCCTCTTTAGAGCGATCTAATTACTCCTTCTAAGTTAATATTAATATTCTACCCTACCTAGAGTACCCTACCTACTCTAGATACCCTATCTAATAGAATTCTATAGTTTTCTATACCTAAAGTAGGAAATTATACTATATAGTCCTAATTAAACTATACTAGCTTCCTAAAATAGTAGAAAACCACCCTAAATAGGTTAAAGAATATTAAACTACCTCTAAACTAGGTAAAAAATGGAACTTCTAAGGTTTAGTCCTATATTAAGTAGGTTATAGAAGTTTAGACTAGACTACTAAAAGTACGCTATATAGTATATAATATACTACTTAACTACCCTAATTAGAGTAATAGTAGAAGTTCTATTAATAGGACCTTTATTATTTATCGCTATATTAAGAAATTCTATAAGTCTAGGGTTATTAACCCTAGCTAGAGTTTAATTAAGAGTAGCTTTATCTTTACTATAGTAAGCCCGCTACCCTACTACCCTACTACCCTACTACCTTATATTATATATATAATATATATATATTATATATATTATATATACTAACCCTAGCTAGGAAATTTAGTTAAAGTAGTATATTACCTATTAAGTATGGTTTAAGCTACTTATAAACTTCTTTACTATCTACTACCTACCTTTTAATATCTTAAATAGTTAATAATTTAAGGCCTTTATAGAAGGAATAGCCTAGCTTACTTTAGTCCTATCTATCCCTTCCCCTTAAATCTTATCTTATTACCTAAGAGATAAAAGCTTAAATTAATAAATAACCACTTTAAGCACGCTTCTAGAAGGTTCTAAGCTCTTAATTACCCTAGATTACTAGATATCTCTATACTTCTAATCTTATCTAGCTATTATAGGCTATTTTCTAGACCTAGACTAGTACTATAGGGAGGTCCTACTAGGGTTTAAACCCCTATATAGTATCTATTTAGGTAAGTAGTAGAATCTTAAAGTAGATTAGGGTAGGATTAGGGGTAGATTAGGGGGAACTAATTAAGATATGATTAATATAGAATATATATATATTAATATAGAGATCTATATCGATTGTATCCTAATTAAATCCCCCTAATCTACTTCTAATCCGCCCCTAATCTACTTTAAGATTCTACCTCCCTCTTTTTAGCTTCTTTATACTAAAATTTCTATATCTAGGCGCTAACCTTACTAGTATAGTGATTCTAATACTAGAGAAGTATAAAATATTAGACTAGATTATAGCTATTACTATAGATAACGCTTTAAATAATAAGACTTTAGTCTTATCTCTTTAAGACTTTTTATAAGAAGCTTATCTAGCGACCTTAATTACTTAAGTCCTTTATATAGTATATATAATCTAGCTATCCTTAAAGTAGCTATATAGGATAATTAGGGTTAACCCTAAAAATAATAATATAGAGCTAGTTTAGTCTAAAGATCTCTAAAAGTATAGGGAAATTAGCTAAATAACTAATATAGTTTATACGCTCTAGAAAGTCTAGAATCTAGCGGTCTATATTAATGTAAGCCTATAAAGATAGGATGATTTTTAGGTAGAATAGATAAAAGATAGGATAAAAGACCTACTTTATCCTATCTAGGATATTTAGACTTAATAGAACTTAACCTTTCTAATATTAGAAAGAGCTATTTAGATTAGACTAGCTCTAGATAGCTATTATAAGCTATTCTAGGGTAAAATATATATAAGATTAGATAAATAGCGTTAAATTACCTATCTTTTATATATTATAAAGCCTTTCTTTATCTTTACTACTATATTATATAAGATAAAGGATATCACTATATATAGTGTGTTTAATATCTATAATACTTTATTCTAGCATATTAAGTCTTCTATTACTAAGCTTTAGTAAAAGAAGGTATATTTAACCTATATAAGCTTATATATAGGTTATATAAGCTTATATAACCCTATATAACCCTATATAACCCTATACTAACTATATAACTCTAGCTTTTATAGAAATAAGATATGCTTTTAGCTCTATAAGTAGCTAAATCTAAACTTTAAGAGTATTACTCTTAGACTATAGACCCAGCCCTAGGTAATATATATATATATAGAATGATCCTTACCCTATAGTATAAGCTTTAATTCTTTTAATCTAAAGAGTAGGAAGATAAGATAATTAATTATACTAAGGTCTATAGATCAAGCTTATAGGATCTAATTAGATCTTATTAATAAGATAACCTAATCTTAAGTCCCTAAGCCTAGAGATATATAGCTATAGAGCTAGTGGTCTAGTCTATAATACCTCTAAAAGCTAGTATATTACCTATATAAGTAGATAAGCTAGGAGATTACCTTTAAGCTAGTACATTAAGTCTATATCTATATATCTATATATATAGACTCTATATCTATAGCCTAGCCTAACCACCCTTTACTAACCTAACTAGGGCTAATTAATAAGGAACCCTATATCTTCTAGTAGAATAATTAGACTAAATACCCTACCCTAGCTTAGATAGCTTAAGATCTCTTCTCTATTCTAGTAACTAGTGCTAGTATAGAGCGCCTATTTAATATAGCATATAATATATACCACTACTAGTGTGGTAGGCTAAGTACTTCTACTATAAAAGACCTTATAGTATATAATCGCACTATAAAGTTTAATATAGATATAGAAGAGCTAACTTAGCTAGTCTAAAATCTTAAGATCAAAGAGGAGGCGGGATTAAAGGACTTAGAGACTTAAGTATTACTTAAGGATATTAGTAATATCAAGGATCTAGATCTAGATAGCTTAGGTAAGGAAGAGTAGCTAGCCCTAATTTAGTAGTCTAAGAGACTAAGGGAGGTTTTATCTAAAGATTCTTTAGATAAAAGGTTAGATAATAGAGAATTGCCTTTAATTAGGGTTTCTAGAAGGGCTAGAGCTACTAGGTAAACACGGGATAAAGTAGAATAGGCGTATTATTAATTAATAAGATTAATTATGCGTGCTTTGATTAATTATACGTGCTTTTCTTAATTATATAGGTACTAGGGTGTTAGGGTGGCTTATAGGCCTTGCTTTTGTATATAAAAATCATAAAAAAAATTGAAAAAATAAGGTAGAACCATAGGGTTTATACCTTTAAAAGCTAACTTTATATTATCTATATATAATATATAAGGTATTTAAAGTAGTATTTTACCCCTCTAAAACTAATATTTCTATATATTTTATGAAAAATACACATAATTTAGACCCATAAAAATAGGGGCAAATAGGGCCCCATTAATGGGCCTGGCCCTATTTTAAAGGTAAATAGGGGCCCTATTTCAACCCCACCCTACCCCAACCCTAACCCTAACCCTAAGTGCTGAAGCCTAGTTAAGAGCGCAATAGTTGGTTATCGTTTCGAAGACTAGCTAATAGCTACGCTTCTAAGGTTAAAGAGGTAACCCGAAGTAGAGCGGCGTATATTATAGTCTCCTCCCTAGTTAGCGTCTATATAACTAGTAAGCTAATATAGGGGGCTAGTAAAGGCAAGGAAGAAATTAGAGGTTCCGCGAAGGTATTATAGTATACGTTTGGCCATAGAGAAGTATAGTAGACTAGGATTTATAAGAAATCTTAAGAGGATTAAGACTAAAAAAGCGATATCTAGCCTAGAACCTATGATAAGATATAGGAGGGAGCTAACGAGTGACTAGTACTATACTAGGTCGATAGAGGTGTATTTATAGTCTTTAGGTATCTTAATAAGGTAGGCCTTAGAGTCTATAGGAGTAGCTACGGGTTTATAGTCCATTATTCTAAAGTCAAATAATAGTTTATTGATATAGGCCCGTTAGTTAAGATATAGGGTCCTCGCTAACCGATTTTAAGTAATTTCTATACTAAGGTAGTAGCTATATAGTCTAAGGTCTTCTATATGAAATTTCCGGTTTAGTGCTTATTTCGTTTCGGTAATAGACGTTTTATTTAGGCCAATTAGTAGTAGATCATCTATATAGATAATAATAAATAGGTCATCTTTTATATATATACTAAAGTCTATAATAATAGATTTAAAACCCAGGAGGTTAAGGTAATCTATAAGAGTAGTATACCAAATTCGCGGAGCTTATTTTAGGCCATAGAGAGCCTTCTTAAGTTTATATATAAGTGGAGAGATCTTTTAATTAGTTTTAAAATCGTAGGGAACTTTAACCTAGACTTCTATATTAATTAGGCTATAGAGAAAGGTGGTTTTTATATCTATTTATTTAATTTCTAGGTCGTGAGCCGTAGTAATAGCGAATAGTGCTTTATAGCTTATAGGCTTTACTATAGAAGTAAAGGTCTCTCTATAGTTAACGCCCTCGATTTATTTAAAACTATAGATAACCTATTATGCTTTATAATAGAGAGTCTTACTACTTAGTCCTTTCTTTTCCTTAAATATCTATTTCCCCTATAGAATATAAGTATCTAGTAGAGGTATTACGAGGGACTAGGTACTATTCTCCATAAGGGAATTATACTCGTCCTTTATACTAGCGTGCTATTAGGGCTAAAAGAGGCTTTATTTTACTTCTTTTAGGGATTTTGGTTCTTAGGGAGAAATAGTAGTAGCGGATACTACGATAATATAGGAGGCTATAAGTATATATTAACGTGGGAGAAGTCCTTTTATTAACTAAGAGGAGACTTGAATTAGTGTATTAAAGGCTAGCGGAGGTAGCGTGTGGCCTCTTATAGTCTAAGGTATATATTATACCTAGGGAATTATAGTTATTAAGGCTTATTCGACTTCGTTATCTATTAAAGATATAGTATTATCGCTTTTAGAGGCTAAGCTAGTGGTATAGGATATATTATAAGGTATATATAGGCTACTTAAGGTATGTTCGTCTAAGAGGTTTATAGGCTTCCTTACGAATTTATATGGTTCTAAGGAGTCTAAGGAATCTAATAAAGAGCCTATGATTATAGATTCTTAGTTATTATCTAAAGAGGACTCAATATTGCTTAAGCTACTATCGCTAATAGATATAACTTCTCTTAGGGCGATGATTAGGTTAATGCTTATAACTAGAAGTTGGCTTAGTTAAGGTTCTTTAACTCGGGTTATCTTTATCTATGTAACTTTATCTTCTACTTCGTGCTATCTTTTATAGAGGTGTCGTTTAAGGATAACCATATTATAGATATGCACGAAATGACTATTTAGAAGAATTCCTTTATATAGTTTGTCTATATTATTGTTAAATCCTATAAGAATTCCCTATTTCGTTTTTAGTCCATTAAGCTTCTTCACGTCGTAGTCTAGTATATATACCTTTAACTAAAGGGCTCTAATATATAAGACATTAGGTTTATATCTATGCTAAGCTTTAAAAGGTGTGCTAGAGAGGCTTTTCTATAGTCTTCGATCCTATAGGTAGATCACTATATAGTAGAGTTTTAGCTAGTACTTCTTAGTATCCTTTCCTATATCACGGATTATTAACTAAACTTAATTTAGTATAGAGCTAATTAGAGATTCTATATAACTATTTTATTAATATTGATTCGTTCTAGTGATTTCGAAAGTTATACCTATATACTTTACGAAGGCTCGTATTTTATTACTTAGGTTTTCCCTAGCTTAGTCACATCACTAGCGCTTATAAGGTCTTTCGGGAGTTAAGTAAGTGCGGATAATAAATTTAATAAATTTTATAAAGTCTACCTTAGTTATAAAGGTCGAGCACTAGGCTTTTTTAGTAAGGTTATCTATAATAAATCCTACGTATTCGCTTCTATTAAAAGAGGGAACTAATATCCTACTAGAGACGTTAAAATATAGGAATTCTATTAGCTATTTACCTAGTATTAAGTGCCTAGTATATAGCCTTACTTTTATTCGGCCTTTAACGCATGATTTATAAAAATAGGCGTCTATGTTTTGGTTATCTATTCTAGTGACTATTTTCTATATAGCTTAGAGATTCGCTTCTCCTAAGTAACCTATTCGTTAATACTAGAGGAGAGACTAATCGCTATTAAGTATGAAGGCGGGGAAGGCGGAGATTAGTTATTATATATAAAGATTAAGCATATATACTCTAAGGTTCTTTATCGCGGTGATGATTATTAATATATCTTTAAATATAATCTTTCCTTTATTAGTATTTATAAATTTAACGTTGCCCCCCTTTATTAAGAGTTACGATATAGAAATAAGGGTTATATTAATATAGGGCGAGTAGATAGTATTAGATAATAAGAGCTTTATATACTTACCTTTATAGGTATATAGTAATTTAATTATTCCTATTCCTTTTAATTAAATAGGGGTCTAGCTAATCCTATTAATAGGCGGGCCTTTAATAGGGGTGAAGTCTATAAATAGATCTCGTCTTAAAGTCATATATTATCTATAGCTAGAGTCTAGAATGACTTATTAGCGAAGTAGAGATTTAGTAGTATTAAGGTTAAAGGGGCTTAAGATAGCTATCCTAGCTATAATATCTATATATAAGTCGCTTTTAGCTATTTTCCGTTTCTTATTACCGTCTCTTTTTGGCTTTAGAGATAGGTTTTTCACGTGATAAGTAGCGGAGTTATAGTAGGGCTTAGCGTAATAGTTATACTATTTGATTCTAACTACCGCTTCGTCTCCTTTAACCGAAACTACCTTTAGAATACTTTTAGGTAGTCCTAGTAAGGGGTTAGTTAGAGTATAGGCTAGTGGCATAGTTTATACGATAAACGCGTTTATAGGTACCGCTATTTATTAAGGATTAAGAATAGCTTAGTATTCTTCTATAGCGATCATAATATTATCGATATTAGTAAGAGAGATTATAGGAGTAACTTTAGACGGGATGATTATCTTATTTATAAAGTAGTTGAGTTAGAAAGAGGTAAATTTTAGGCCTACTATAGTAAGGAAGGCTAGAATAGTAATCTAATCTTTAAGTACGAGGCCTAGT
The DNA here is from genome assembly GCF_028828015.1 of Penicillium pulvis. Lineage (NCBI taxonomy): Eukaryota > Fungi > Ascomycota > Eurotiomycetes > Eurotiales > Aspergillaceae > Penicillium > Penicillium pulvis. The sequence continues at coordinate 1,542,021 of NW_026643072.1, forward strand.
CTTTAATACACGTCTTAAGTTTCTTAGATTTGTTTTTAGAGTTATTCGATTCTTCCTCTAACTTATAAAGAACTTAGACTTCGCTAGATAATATAGAGTGCGGCTAGTAGACTTAGTTTAAGAGTCCTCTCTACTAGATCGAGTATCTCTTAAACCTTCTTATAGGCTATAAGATATATCCTATAGGTAGGAGATATTTTATCCCGTACTTCGGTATATATAATCCTCTATATCTTTTCCTATATCTCCTTCTTTATCTTATCTATTAGTATACTTAGGTAACTAACTATTCTATTATCTTATATTTCTAATAGAAGATCTCTATATCCGCCTTTTATTAGGGTAATAATCATATCCTTATTCTATCTATACTAGTCGTTCTTATTAGTTAGGATAGGAATATCTTCTACCTTAATCTTCTTTACTTTAAATATCTTAGGTCTCGTGGTAGGGAATTACTTTAAGATCCTAGTTAAATAGATCATAAGGAAGGCTAGTAGGTAGGCTTAGAATAGAGATAGTAGATAAATTAATAGAGTCTTCGCTTAGAGCGCGAGTGTCTAGTATAAAAGAGGGATTAACTTATTCTAACTAGTCTTTAGAATTAAATTATTAAGGGTAAGATAAGATAGAGATTTCGCGATAGAATAAGGCGGTAAGATAAGGATATTTATCTTTATCTAGCCAACGGAAGATAGTAGCCTTTCTTAGTGGTCTAGAACGTAGATTATAGCGTTTTATTAAAGGAGAAATTAAGTTATCCCGGAAATGATAGGCTGATTTAAGGGATTTATTCCCCTGGTTTTTAGTTCTAGCCCCTAAATGATTTCCGTATCTTCGGGATTGCCTTAAGCTAGATCCCGTCTTCCCTATCTAGGAGTAGGGGCTATCTAAGGAAGTCCGGGGTTAAGAGGAGGCTAGGAATCGGAATTACTAAGCTAAGGAGACCGTGCCGTCTAATTATAAATATAGAGTTACTATTAATCTTAGGCGGGAATAGGTAGAATCTATAGATAGTTTTTATTATACTAGGAATAAATCCCTATCCGTTCCTAAAGAGGTTACTATTCCTATACTAGATCGGGAGCGAGCGGAGACTATAGAATAGAGCTATCGTTCTATAGGATGCGTGCTAACTAGATTAGATAGCGAATTCACCGGTTCTAGTCCTAACTAGGATGTTATTTGACCTATTCGATCTAGGGAAAACAGCCTGTCCGGCTCTAAAGATAGACTCGTTATGTTTACGCGCCACTTTAGTATATTATTGCGCTATTTAAGAATAATAGCAATGTGATCTATCTATCCTTAAGATATGAGATCCATGGTGATTAGTAGATGATCTATTATGCTTCCTGTTTAAGGAGTTTAAATCATGATAATGACTTATTATCTCTCCCTTTTGGTTTTTCGGGGTGAAATACATCCCCCTTTATTGGTGAACCTCAATTTTAAGAGAGACAGTCTTAGTGGTTTTTTTTTTTTTTTTTTTTTTCAAAAGCTGCGCTATTGAAGCAAACTTTTCTTAGCTAGTTAAGCTTGTTGAAGTGCTGCTAGTTAGTTTGCTAGGATTGTTCGTCACACCGCTATTTCTTAGTGTGATTTGGAATTAGTAGCTTAGTAGATAGGAATAGAAGATTGATTTGATTTATCAACTTATCTTCTATTATGGCTAAGCAATCCGGGCTCATAACCTACTGATAGGAAATGCTGATAGGAAATATATAAGCAATAGTGATAGGGTAGCTTTATATATATATTAGGAGTAGAAAGTATTGTTATTGTTAGATAGATATCTAATACTAAGTTACATGCTCCTCTAATATATATATATCGGAGATCGGCTTTACGTATTACCGACATGTATTAACTTAGTCATCAGACTTCTTCTGCAGAAATCCACCCAGCTCTTCTCGTTCCAACGGTAGGGCGATGCTATGACTGTATCGAAGGCATTTCGATGAGAAGGCTTCGAGGCCATGTAATCGAGACATACAGGTTTGGACCCCAGTACAAAGTTGAATGGGCAGTCCTCATGATAATATGGGGGTTTCCATGAGGATTATACATGAAAGGGATGATTATTCTCAGGTGTACTTGATTTACCGCGTATTTGTTATTCGTGGGGAGAATCTTGGTATGAGTGTCTATCTCAACCCAGAACAGCTAAGGCAGGATGATGGACTGGTTTTACCGGCGAGACTTGGTCGGTCGTTCCTCGCTAATGGGACTAGCCTCTCGGAGAATACATTTTCATCCCCTTTTCACCCCTTTTCAGTATGGGCTTACGAGCGTGCACATTGATCTAGAATATGCGTAAGGAAGAAGAGCAACAGGGTCATCCCAGTGACCGAGACCATGCTATCATATGACTCTGACGGAATCCTGAGTAAAATTGGTCCGTCCGTGCAGTGCTTGCACAATGCCGTGCTCCGGAGCCTTGCGGCGTCCACGTGAAAAGGTGCGCTTGGCGCATGATTAATTAGCTAATCAAAACACTGGCGAAACTATTATCCTCGGCACTCAAAGTCCGGCCGAATTGTCGCCGAGCGATCTTCTGATACCTGGCACCTGAAATAAGGCATCAAACTGCCAATGTTGTGGCGCAGTGATTTCTGACATGCATTGGACGTGGTCACTGTCTCAGTGGCTATTCATTCGCCCAAGGATTCGGCTTCAAAATGCTGGAAATGATAAAGCTGTCTAATGTGCCTGGGAGTGTGGCTTTACGACCTGATTAAGTACGGATTTCATTTGCGTACAAAAGGGATCCCTAGATTTCTCATGGAAGCAGTGATACGAAAGTCCTTTGAGGCTCTGCACGGGATATGGTGGGTTCCTGAATAGGGCTAATAAAATTTGCGATCAACGGACCAACGCGAGCCCACCATCAGTCGGGGCTCTCTTTTCCTTTCCAGGGACCATGGCCAAGTCGCTTGGAAGGTTTAGTAGCCTCTTTACCCTTCACAGTTTCGTCTCTCAACGTGATCGGGCGCCCTCGTATTGGACAACAGGACTCTTGGCAAGCATGGACATCTTGGCAGACCCTGCATGAGCTCGTATAAGTCGATCACAGCCTCCGATAGGTGATTGTCACACTTGGCGCTTCCCCTTATAGATGGATTGTGAGTGCACCGGCACCACTGCTTCGTGTAGATTTTGGCCCCGCATATGTCTTGCTCCAGCCAAGAATGAAAAAAATGACTGAGGCTATTGTAGGCGAAAAGCGCCGCGTTAATAAATACCAACTTGTATCCCTAGGAGAGACTTTCTCTTCTTTCATGCGAATTTTTCAGCTCTTTTTCCTGTTCAATTCCCAAAGCTTCTACCTATATTGCCATCCGTACATATCCCCTCTTCACAAATTAATTATGCGTTTCCTCCCTGTTGCCCTGCTAGGCCTGGCCTCCGTCGCTATCGCAGACTTGAGCAGCTGGAGTGACGTTGTGGGCGACGTACCTCAGTGCATTCAGACGTGTCTGAATGAGTTCTATTCCGACTCTGGTCTCGAATCCGCCTGCGGAAGCGCCGACACAGCCAGCGTGAAATGTCTCTGCGGTGTCAAAGATTCTGCTTCTGACATTCAAGATGAGGGTAATCAGCTGAGCTCATGTATTCAAACTGGCTGCACGTCCGCTGAGCTGAATGACAACCGCACCGAGCTTCAGGACTTTGAAACCCGATACTCAGAACTGATGAATCAATGCACTAACGAGGGTAAGCTTGAGCCACATCAAACCTTTGCCTCCCTTTATCCAATCCCTCTTTAGAGTCGGGGTCTCATTTTTTATTTACACAGATTCTACCACTTCTTCCAGCACGAACGGAGCCAGCTCCGTAGTCCCCGGTTTCCAGACAATGATTGCCTCTGGGGTCGTTCTTCTGATTGGTACACTTCTTTGAGATCTTGGAAGAATTCATGATTTGCCCGCCTTCTGGCTTTGAGTAATAAGGCGTCACGGCTTTCCTATCTCTGCTCGCTTTTTTTCTTTCTTTCTTAATTTGTTATATACCTCGAGGACTTTGCTTGTCTTTTGTTTATATATGCGGATATACAATGCAACCATTTCAGATAATTCGGTTTTCTCTGCTTCTTGCTTCCTGTTTTCTGTCAGGTGCTATGTGGAAAGACACCATGATTATGATATTGGAAATTGCAATATGGAGCTTTATCTTATACTTCGGCTATCGCAATATCCATTGCCCAGAAGTCTGGGATATATCAAAAGCTTGCCGATATATCCTTAGAATATTTTGCATCACAAAAGCCCTTTCTTGGAAGGCGTATTCTTTTAGGAGCCCACACGGTCTATGACCTCAGGCAAGTCTCATATGGTCACGACTTAGAGAAAGCGCGAGGCAGATATCATAGGGGGTAATTCAGTCTACCTGATAAAGAAGTCAGAATTTACATAGCTGGTAAGATACCCAGAAAGCAGACTAGCAAGAAAAAGTAGCCGCGAGATCATATCCAAAATATAGAGACCGGTGAAATCGACGCCTAAAATGATCAGTCTTCGGTGCCAGGAATGGCATTAGTACCTCGTCACGCTCGTTATCAACTCTACAGTGATGGCAGAGCCATCGTCAACATTGAGATAGCCGTATGCAGTCCTCATCGGAGCAACAGCCATGATCGTGGATGACCAATTCGGCAGCCTGTTTCTTACATATATCATCCAGGTCGTGGGTCGCCAGCGAATCGCCGGCAGGCTCATGGAGTACAAAGCGACTGGCTCGGTGCATATGTGTTGGTCAGATCGACACCCTATTACTTGGCGCCCCTGCGGATCAGGCTATAGGGCCCGAGCACCAGTCACGCTGGGTGGGGGCCGCCCGGGCTGAGAACTCCGAGTTTCCCATCCGGCGGAGTCCGAGCCATTAGTCACTTAGGGGTTCATCCCTAGAGAGTTGACATGGTTTTCGTTTGCCCGTTAGATTCATCTAAAGAGTCCAAATAACTACCGCAGGATATTGCATGCGGTAAGAAAAGAAGACATGGAAAGAAGAAAGCTGCCCGTGCTTAGACGCTCGCGATCATAAACCTGTGTTTGGAAATTATGATGGTCGCAGGCCTCTCCTCGTTTTCCGCAGATCATCGCAGCATCAAGGCCCAATTCCCGCCTAATATTCCGGATCGATTGGGTGGCGGGGATGCCATAGGAACAGGGCAGTGTTCGTTTCTCCACCGCATTTCTGGTTCAGAATTAACTCGCTGACCGGCAGATCATCGGGAACTGGACGCGGGTAGAATACCATGATGTAAAGAGGATCTGCGCAGGGCACTGGCTAGAAAGCTTTTCGCGGGGCCGAAATCAGGTCGTTTCCAAATAAAGCTTTTCATTTCAGCAGGATTGAGCCTCGCCTGACGGTACTCGCATCATTTTGATGGGGGCCGAATATATGGTAGGTCTCGATTGGATGTTCACTAGACAAGGGGACATTGGCAATTGACCAGCTGCTCACGCGAGCGCGTATAAAGAGAACCCGCCCTGTCTCCACCATTATGATCCACCAGAATCTTCTTATTCGCATACATATTTACTTATTTGAGACTGCTTTTCTCCGCGCTCTACATTATTTACTTCCATCGCCACCTCAGCACTATGTACTTCAGTTTTTCTCAAACCTGGAGGGTAGGTTCTAGTTGAAAGCACACCAGGAGCAAGTTCATCAACCAGCAAGTCTTGTCAGATTTGGAGGCCATTTTCTCAATTCTTCACAACACCAGGAAGAGGATGTACCAGAATGAAATACAAATAACGGGAATTGTATGATGTAAGTCTCTACATCTTTACTTGGGCTGCGGGAAAGTCGTTTCGGTGTTCTTTGGAAGGAGGCGGAATTGATTGGTGTCTGGTTTCCATGATCCTAACATCTTGCCATCCCAGTAAGACTTGGCCCATCAACAATGCTTTGCGGGGGTCGGCTATCCTTTCAAGCTGGCAAATCATAAAACATCGAGAGAAACATGATACCTGTTGTACATGCGCTGGCTTTCAAATATTGATGATATAATTGAATTGGACTGGATTCTGTCATACCGATCGGCTACAATAGCCTTTTCAAACTCCTCAAGACAAGCCATACTTGAACTATGTAATATCCACTAATTTCTAAATCTCACTTCAATAAATCGAAGTGGCAAGTACAGCAGAGGTGACAACACAAGAGCAATTTCGAACCCAAGATCCCCTGTCTTCTCAGCGAGGGGTCCTGTATACCAGATCTGGCTCATACACGGGACAATCAAGCCAAAGGAAAGCGCAATAGCCGCTATTGCAGCTACTCCAGTCGGAAGCTTGCTTGATTTATCGCAGTCCTCTGCCGTGTATAAGTTGCAGTCAGCGTTGCGGAAGACAAAATGCTCAGTCGCGACAACGCCAACAAAGGCCGCAGACCAATATGCAATGACATAGAGGAAATTCTCCAGGCTATCAAAGAAGGAGTTGGCTGCATAGATAGAAACCGGGATCGCGACCGCCGTATAGACGATGGTAAATAATAATCGCGGAACGCGTGCCATAATGGGAATGACAAGCTGAAAGTTCAACGAGATGGAATACATCGCGGCTGCTAGATTCCCTAAGAGGGAGAATGCGAGTAGAACAGATACAAATTTGCCAAATCCCCCAGCGGGATGAAGCATTGCCTCTAAAACCCCCCCGGCGCTGTAGTCCGCGTTCCCGGCCGACCAAGATGAAATACTTGGCACAACTGCACCGATTGCTGCACCGAGAACCATCAACGGCACTGAAGGAACAAGAAGCCCGGCATAGATGTATGCAAAGATTCGGTATGAAGATACACTCGGGTCACAATACACTGCGAAATCAGATGCCATTGCCTATCCCAGGTTAGTTTCGGGGGGGAAGGCCTTAGAGAGGACAAGGATCACCAACCGCCCAAGGAATGAGGAACCCAGCAATAACACCCCCGAATGAGATGATCGTCGCAACTGCCGGCGGCTCCGTCGTGGTTTCTGTCGAAAGATGATGGCCGCCGACTCCAGTCGCAATCACGATCGCGAGCAGGGCAAAGATCCACGAATACCGCTCGAACTGATGCAAAAATCTGTATCCGCCAAAAGATATTATCATTCCACACAGGGCTATAATTACAATTCCTGCGGTCGCATTGATGCTACCACCTGAGACTGCAGCTAAAGTCAGGCCCCCGAGTACACAGTCAATTATTCCAAAGCCGGCGATGGTGCAGAGGTTCAGCACGACAATTATAGAAACAAGATAGTACCTGTATCAATTCCGGGGTTGTCAGTCGATCCAAAGTCGTTAAGGACAAGTTGAGCTGGGGAAAAAATTACCCGAAAGTGAATCGGGCCTGCAGCATTTGCCGAAGTCCAGTTTTGGCACCGAATGTGCCTAAAAAGGCGGGTGGGATTGTGCATAGTAGACTGAAGAATAGTATGACAAGGGATGAATCTCGAAGACTGAGACCATATGAGAGCGTTCCCACCATTCCCGTCACGATTCTTATCAATATTAGAGAGTGAAATTGAATCTGGTAAAAGAATGCATAGACCCACGGAAGGAGATTTGTACTCATAGTGAACCACACGAAGAAGACATTAATGTATCGTTTGTCAACTCGCTCTTCCAGAGGCACTTGAGCAATGCCTCGTAGCTCAACACCCCAATATGCGATTTTGGATAGCCATGCCCTTGGGGAGTGATCGGATTGCAGCTCGGCTGTGCCAACATCACTGTAGGTTGCCGTCGCTGGCGGCTTTTCCGTAGATTTGTCCATGGCAGATGTCAAACCCCAGAATTATTTCCAAGGATGGATAGACGGGGTAAATGCAGCATATGTGGGGAATCCCATTTTGAAATAGTCTGTATTTCATTTGCCTCGAGTGGCTGGCTAGCTTGAGATAGACGTTGATAGGGATGCGATAAGAGCTGCTTGGGCGGGAAGGTTGCCTGCCGGAAAGATTGGAAGGTCTGGGAGCGATAACCTTTGCTCTGGTCTAGGATTGCCAACATCCCCGGCGAACTGTCAACATCGCTTTCAAAGTTTACCTTCAGTGATATATGTAGTTCCCACTTGGGCCTTCATCGGGAGCACTTAGGTGGATTGTATGTTCTGGCAAGAGAAAGCGCCGCCGGCTCCGCTTTCATGATTAGATGAGTTCTTCGAATTTTCGAACCAGTATTTGGATGTGTGTGTATTATTTTACCAATAACCTCAAGTCTGTGATTACTTGTCCTACAATAACTAAGTAAATGAGAAAAGTGGCCAGGAATAATCCCGAGTCCCCAGCTTATTGGCGATGCTCCACATCCAGAATAGGGCGACCAGCAGCTTCTAGATGTGCGTTAATTTCTTCCAAATGATCCATGAATCCGCCCTTAAAATCATCCCAAAATTCGACCGGTTGGTGTTGCAGTTTCCCGCTGCGCTCGAGTGCGTAATCTGTCAAGGAGACATGAGATGAGATATGCATCATGAATGCCATGGCCCCTTCGCCAACCCGCTGAGGCAGCAAGTCTATACTGGTCGCTTCCTTCCATCGCTCGTAGGATTCACCATGTGGCATATAGCTTGGTTCGTAAGTGAGGGCCCCCGGGGCTTAAGGAGGTAGCAGAGCCCGGCCATGTTCCATAAGTCATGCCCATGATCTCTGTCGCGACATTTCGATGATAATATGGCGGTCGGAAGGTATTGCGCGTGACACTCCATTTCGGAGTGAAAACTAAAAGTTCGGACAAGGGCACTCCTGATCGCTTCGATTTAGCTGTGAGCACACAGTAGATGGAAGGATCGCTCTGGTCCCGGTCGACGGTACCGATGTTGATAAAGTTTTCCATGGCGTATTTATATGGAGCGTAATTTCCATGCCACGCGATCACATCGAAAGGGGTATGGTCTTGTTCGTAGACAAACATGTTTCCCATCAACTTCACAACAATTTCCCATTTAGACTGATTGATGTCGAAACTGGCTGTAGGGGTCTCGAAATCACGAGGCAGGGCCATGCCATTAGATCCGACCGGTCCCAACTCCGGAAGCTCATAGTGGCTACCAAAGATCTCCTGGATGTATCCTCGGGCAGTGCCGTCCGGTAGGGTAACTGTGAATCGCATACCGGCTTGGATCACAACTAGCTCACCAGAGCGTACCATCATGCGTCCGAACTCTGTTTGGATATCCAACCGTCCCTCTTGGGGGACGATTAATAGATCACCGTCGTTATTGCAAAATGCTTTGTTGGTCATTGACGAATTGGCGGTATAGATATGCACGGCTAGACCTTCCTTTGATGCAGGATCGCCGTGGCCACTAATAGTTTTCCATCCTTGAATGAAGTCGATGGAGTTTGATGATTCGGGAAAACTAAATGCATCCCATGCCATATCCTGCGGGGTAAAAGTGACCTTCTCATTGCTGGGTGAGAAGTTGGCTTCGATATCCGGGTTTCTCGGTAGTGATTTCAGTTTTTTGTGAACCACAGACGGTCGGATCCGATAGAACCACGCATGGAGCAGAGATGCTCGCAAGGATACAAAGGGCGTGCCATTGAGCTGTTCTGATACGAGATCGTATTTGCATCTTTGGGGGGTATTGCAAGCTCTTGGCAATGTACCAGGGATTGCTTCCGATGCGAACCGGTTTCCGAAGCCCACTTGATACAAATAGGGATCCTCCTTTGTTGGCGTGGATGAGAACGAGGCAGTCGCAGATGCGCCACGAGCAGGCATATTGATACGTATTGATACGTGGGTGACGAACACCAGAGAAATGAAAGCGAAGGTGACTTCCCTAAGTCCATGGGGGAGGAGTTTAACCTTTTAGAAAGGACCGGCTCCCCACTTTTAACCGCAACTTTGACCCCGATCTTCTTATCTCAGCATCGACCCTACTGTCCGCAGCAGGCGACCGGCAGATGACCGGCAGGCAGACTGATTTTCTTACTGCGTTTGTCGATAAGGTCGACCTGTCTTATTCTCTCTCTCTCTTGCCGACTCCAAGGTCCACGAAGGCAGTAGGCACGGCTTAGCTGGATACGCTCCAATCATCAGAGCTCCATTATCCCGAGCATTCCCAACCTTTAAAAGGCACCTGAAATTCGTATGCACCGATTGTCCTGGTATCATTCTACCAGACATTCGAAATGGACTATGCTATATTCCCACCCCGAGTGTTTATTGGCCTTGCCCTCCTGGTCGTCACGGTGGGGGTGCTGTACGGGAAACACGTCAATAAATTAAGGAAGCGTCTCCCTTTCCCCCCCGGGCCCCCGGGGAGTTCAATTTGGGGTCATCTACAAGTCATCCCCAAAGATCACCCTGAACACCAATTTGTGAAGTGGGGAAACCAATACAACTCCGACATACTATATTTCAATGTTCTCGGTCGCCCCATGGTTGTAATCAACAGTGTTGATGCAGCCCATGATCTACTGGATAAGAAAGGCGCGAACTATGCCGATCGCCCTCGCTTCGTTCTTTTCGAAGTAATGGGATGGGGTGTCACCCTCACTTTTCTTCGGTGGTCGCCTCGGTTCAAGCTCCATCGGAAGCTCCTTCAGCAGTCATTCACCCAAACGGCATGCAAGCCATATCGACCTATCCAGCAGGAGGAAGCCCGTCGGGCTGTCAAAGCCATTTTGCACAAACCACAAAACTGGGAATTGCTACTGCGGCAGTTTTCTACTGCTGTTGTATTACGTATTGGATTCGGGATTGATATCCAGGAAGAAAATGATCCCTACGTCCAAATGGCAATTGATGTCGAAGAAGCCACTGGCAAAGGTGGTGTCCCGGGCGCGTCGATCGTCGATTTCTTCCCTATCTTCCGCTACCTACCAAATATTTTCGAGAGGCTCTTTACAGTTTTCCAGCCCTTGGTCCATGCCCGCCGCTCAAAGCCTACTATTCAGCGGCTACATGATATACCTTGGGATGCAATGGAGTCATCTATTCGGTCTGGCGTAGCGACTCAACCATCTTTTATGCGAAGCCACTTTGGTCAATATCTTTCAAATGAGAAACTTGGCAAAACTAACGACGTCACTATTGCCGATCTGAAAGGTGCCGCTGGGGCTATTTCGATCGCCGGTGGCAATACGACATGGTCGACCGTGATCGTGTGTGTTCTTAACCTTATGATACACCCGGAAATTCAAGTAAAGGTACAAGATGAGATTGACAGAGTGGTTGGGCTAGATAAGAATGGAGATATTGTTCGATTACCCAATTTTGAGGATCGAAAACAGCTGAAATACCTTGAAAACGTCATCCAAGAGGCAACACGTTGGGCCCCTCTATCTCCACTTGGTGTGCCCCATGCTTCGCTTGCCGACGATACTTACCATGGTTACTTTATTCCAGCTGGATCAGTGGTATTTGCCAATGCCTGGGCTATGTCGCGGGACGAGCGCTTCTACTCATCGCCGGATGATTTCAACCCAGACCGATATCTTGCTCATGTGGAAGGTGGAAATGAGGAACCTCTCCCTGAAGGACCCTTTGGATTTGGAAGAAGAGTTTGCCCTGGGCAGCATCTGGCTCTCGCCGGGGTGTATATTGTTGTCGCGACTTTGCTGGCAACTATGGATCTAACCTGCCCAATTGATGAAAGTGGTAAAAGGATCAAGCCGCGAGTGACGTTCTCAAATGGACTGAGTGGTGTCCCCGACAGTTTTCCATGTGTCATTACTCCGCGATCAGAAAGAGCCAAGGAGCTACTGTTTACGTGCTAAATATACCAGAGAATTTCATGCTATGCGCTTGCTTACTCGAGGAAAATGTCACAAGCTAATTTCTCCCTAATGCATCATATCAAATGGGTCACGAAATAATGCTTTCGGTCTTTTGTAATACTAGTTTTTCTTTTCAATAATTTGATTGTTCAAGCCTGAAATCTCAATTTTCAATAGGTAGAGCAAATCCACCGCGAACCTGTTGGCGCAGTCTTGAAGATGTTTAGCGCCTTATCTCAAGACACCTACGAACGCGATGTTGTCAGTTGATGAGCAGGAATGAACGAAGTCCCGATGAAGGCTCTGACCATTCATGGATAGAAGAGAATGCGTTGACCCTTCATAAACTTCAACATCCACTTGATTGTTCCTGCCAGTTGTCTCCCAGGCCCTCTTCAATTGTTCCGCGAAATTCCCGAGTGCCTGCTGTTTTTGTGAGTGCCGACTCCGTAGATGGCCAGGGCCGCTTTGTTTTTCAAGCTGATCCATCTGATGATTTTCGATCATCAAGCATCACATATTGAAAGTAGCTCTCGTGGAAGTTGGTATATTCCGGGTCTAGCAATGGACGAACCGTTGGGTGAGTTGGCTGGTAAGCTGTAGCTGATTGCTCTGAAGCCATGAGTAATGGTAGTTTCCGGCAAGAAAATGTGAAACTTGATCAAATCTGAAAAAACCTCCTGCAAACCAAATATTTGAAATCTCAGAACGAGAATTTGTGTTGGGAACTATCTGATGGGCAACTCCGGCAGGCAAAATCCTTATCAACCAGGATCCAAGGTTTCCCCGCTTTAAGCTGGATATCTGTCAACCAGTATACATCTGGACTGTCTCCTTACGTCTGATTCCCTTCTTTTTCATTTCCATACTTCAAGACATGTAAGCCATGTCGTCTGATCTCCAACACGCGTTGTCAACCTCATACGCTCGTTCCGGCTTCTCAAACCGCATGGGATGGGGTAAAAGACCAGCATTGCTTATCATCGATGTCTGCAAGGCCTATTGGACTGAGGGGTCGCCTCTTTCGCTTTTGGGGAACCCAGCTGCAGAATTGGCGCCGGACTCAATGAGACAATTGCTATCAGCTGCGAGAGAAGGGGACGTTCCTGTAATTTGGAGTGAGGTGAAATATTCAAGAGCAGACATGAGCGATGCGGGGTTGTTCTGGCTGAAGGCCAAGCCTCTAGATGTCTGGTTGAAAGGCGACAACAGAGGGCTTGCTGATTATATGGATGGCCTTGAACCGGCTTTAGACGACACTGTTATTGTGAAAAAGTACGCGAGCGCGTTTTTTGGTACAACTTTGGCTACTGAGCTTCAGGTATGTTCCAATATCAACAGATATCATTACCGTGAATGTTTGAGATTCACTATTTCTCAGACCCTCAATGTTGATACACTTGTTATCTGCGGAGTGAGTACATCGGGTTGCGTGAGGGCAACCACGCTCGATGCAATGCAGCACGGCTTCAGACCTATGGTACGCAGATCATCTATCGACGAGATTCTTTTCCCGAATAAATATGAGACCTAACATTTTATAAGGTTGTAGGTTCTGCTTGTGGAGATCGTACAGCCGAAATTCAAAATGCGAATTTATTCGACCTCGATGCAAAATACGCAGACGTCGTATCAGAAAATGAGGCCATGGAAAATCTTCGAAAGAATTGGTAATTGCTTATAGTATGCGCTGCGATGATATTCAGCTATTATGTTGACTACATCCAAGCAATTTCTACCACAGAGGTCATATTTCTTTACTCTTTCCTAGTCTGGAGGCTCTTGTGCCTGTAGAGTCAAGCACTCGCATCCATTTAAAAGCTGCAAAGGTTATGCGAAGAACTATGTTATGGTTCCTTGATTATGCTAGAGTTACAAAGTCGAGATTAATAGAGCCCACAAATATGTCGCTCCAAGGATAAGCTTCGAATTCAATTAGCATCTCGTCCGTCGGGAACGGATCATTCAGCCGAGGCAAAACTCTTGGTGAGAACTGCTGTATCTCACTCCCAGATGTAAATAATCCATCAAGTGGGGAGCCTCCAGCTAGATCAGTTATTTTAGTTCCAGTGACCCGGTCGGGGCCCCTTGCACTAGCTCTGCAGAGAGCTCTGTTCCAACGCCGAGCAAGGGGCCAGGCATGCTGCAACTCCCCCAGCCCCGCCAAAGATTTCCGGAGAATATCTTCAGCCCTAGGTGCAATAGTTGGACAGATTTCTGGTTGTTGATTTAGATGGTTTGCCAAAGAGCCACATACGTAGACGCAAAAGACGATCAGGGCTGGGAAGCCTTGGTCAGAGGACCGAAAGTCAAAGAATGCGTCAATTTGTTCGTGGAGGATTATCATGTTCTCAAATAATTCTGTTTTAACAGAGCTCAGGTTGCAGGGTTCATGTTCATTTTGCAAATATTGATCGCCTGTCTCGGAATTTGATCCGTCGTGGAGATATCTTCGGCGTAAAACAATATTACTCAATCTCAACACCATCACAGCCGATAGATATGCCAGGTCTAGTCCTTTCGATTTGAAACCTCGGAGATTCCAGACTGACCAACAATGATGTGCCGGGGTGTTTCTTTCGAATTCATCTAGCGCCGTCGATAGCCTTGCATATTCCTCTCTGCTCAATTGCACTTCTTCGGTGGGAAGTTCTTGCCCTGTATCAGTGCCAACAACTCTCGCTATCTGGCCCCACATATTATGTGTCTGTAAAAGAGTCGCGAACAAAGATCGCGTCACCGAATGAGCAAGTGATGGATCTTCAAGAGCTGGCAGTGTTCCAGCCAGGGGTACTCGGGGGTTGATTAAGTTCCCAAATGCAAACTCGTGCTCTGTACAGGGTAGAAGAGCGGATATATCACTATAGGAGATTGACACAGGGGAACTAAGACCTGAGAGTAGATTATTGTAGCTCTCAAGCATCCAGAATGTTCGCCTTCCAGCCTCCGCGTTTACAAATTGCTCAGCCGTCGCATAATCGGGCAAACGGTAGGTCTCTTCCCGGTGTAATCGTAGGATTCCGGCCATAGTCACTGCAATGCCCATGTGCATCGAGCTCCGATGTTTGTCGCCTTTACCCCATTCTGCAATACTCAAAAGAAAAAATCCTTGCGTCGCGTCTAGTGTTGGAACATACATCTGCTCGGGCACTAGCGCAGCCGCCCGACTGAGAAACAAGTCGGTCGCACTCAAGCCATCCCCATATCGGGTGACTAGACAAGGAGTGAATCGAGCTGAGATGGTCAAAATGCTAAACAGTAGAAATCTGCTGACCGAATCAGGGTCTTTCCGTAGCCGCTCGAATAACAGCGTTTTTGGTAAAAAGCCGAGCTGGAAGAAGGACGTTGTGAATATATACACTCCTTCAATCAGTTCTTCGAAGGGCGGTAGAATTTCTCTAGCGTCTGGAATGAGAGTAGTTGAATAGTCTCCCGTTTCTCTCGTTGTCGGTGCCGGTAACGGTGCCGGGGATTCACTTGTCTGGAAAGTCCCGTCCAGCTCAGACGACGCAGGGACGGTTGTGACTGGGCCACTTCTTTGACGACCAATAGAGGTGCGAGCTCTCGGGCGGCGGAAATCGCGATCTTTGTCCGGCTGGCCTCGTTGAAGAAACATACAGTCCTTCCCACTCTGCCGACACGACTGACAGGGTGCCCGGCCATCACTCACGCACTTGGTCCGGAGTCGGCGACATTCTCGGCAGGCTTTCGAGTGTCGAGTGAATTTTCTGATTGGAACCTCCGAGGTCTGCTCCATTGCGGCTTGCATGATCTGGTTCTAGATGATCAAACACCTCATAAACTTGCCGGTGAAAAGCTGCCGCTATCGAGAGTCTGCCGGAGCCACGATATATAGCTGATCTCTTATCTCTCCATGGGCTTACCCGCATCTTATTCTCCCTGATAAGGGCATATTCCGGCAATTCTTCAGATGTTTCGGCAATATTACCTGTCCCGAGGCCTTCGTGTTCAGCTCTATGGCATATGTCGCGTCGCGAATTGAGGGCGAAATTCCTCAGTTTCCAACATTGGATTTTCAGCCCGCCCGATCGGCCATTTGTTGGACCACCTCGTCACGGTGCTACGGATCTCAGGCGATGGCCATCTATAGGTGAGCGAGTTTATCATCACCTATGACGGAATACCAACACACTCAGTCTCCATCATGGAATTTGCTCACGAGCTTGTGGTACATGAGACACAGTACTTTGCTGATAACTTCAATGCACGGGCAGCGCTCGCCGAGCCTATACTAGATAGGCAAATCGAAGAGGCATGATCCTGTCCTTATCTTAAGCCAAATCATCCACATTTGAGAAAAATGATTGTGGACAAATCTTCTTTTCGTAGTGGTGATTACACTAGCGTGTCTGATCACTGAATTCTCCAACCTTGTGCCTAAGTCAGCATACGGGCTGAAGTATAGCCAATGACAACGAGTATTGCTAACATGAAGGGGCCTCGTGAAGAATATTCGGGTGGGTGAGTATCTCCCCGCGTTGCCCTGAATAAGCCTGAATAGAGCGGCGAGCCGCCCCACGCCCGAATCGTGGGCGCTAGGCGACTACCACCATACATATGCTGTTGTATGTTTTTTATTCTTTCTATTTCTTGCTCTCAATGTCAGTGTTGGTGAAATACTGTTGCTTTATGTCGTGAAGCACCTCCCGAGTCTTAGCCTTGGGAGTGTGCATATGGAACAGCCTACTGGTGACAATTGATTGTTTTTCTCGCACGGTGTGATTTTCGCCTTGCCAACATTGACCTTGTATTAGTACTCTTAACAATCCTCGTAAATCCTATTACGCAGGCTTCGAAGGTTCTCCACCTTAGCGTTGATATCATCAATCCATGCGCGTATATAACGGGCAATGAATGGATTATCGCAATTCTGCACTGCAGTTTCAAAGTCTCTCCGGTACTGATTCTTATCGAAAATGTCCACCCACCTTGGCTCCAGTATTCTCATCTCATCAATGAAGATATCGCGCAGTAGAGTATTCTCGTACTGCTCTAGGTGCTCCCAATAGAGATCGGAAGGTTCTCCGTTTCCTTCAGCGCAGTATCTCGTGATATCGGGCTCTAAACGTCGGGGCGTTCCTTCCAAGAATGCAGGGTAATCACAGGCCCTCCATAAAGGAAGTGCTGAAACGCACTCCCAGTCTAGTATACCGGTTACGTCTCCGCTATCACTAACGAGGATGTTATGCCGGGAGAGGTCGTCATGGAATATCATTGAAGGCTCCGAAGGATCGCAATCGGGTGGAAAGATAAGAGGAATTAGAGATTTGAGATCCTCGATTATTTGTAGTGTCCTTGTTGCATCTTCGGCCTCGTCTTCATCCTCGCTGTCGCGATCGCTGGCTGGTAGCTTATCTAAAGTCAAATGACAATCGTTCTCATTGAGTGAAAGGCGAGATATGATCCAGTCATTGCTTGATCGAAATGAACCTCGATTGATATCCTGAAGAACATGGGACCCCCAGAAAAAATGCATAGACACAATTCGGCCTATATAAGGCGGGGCTTCGTATGAGCCTTCCTTTTCAAAGATTTCATCATTTAAGGCAAGGTCGGATGATGGTGTATAGATATTTCCGATTCCTCGTGTCTGATTTCGAAAGAGGAAAGCGGACTGTACTGCAAGCTCTCGAACCAACTTTTCTTTTGCTAGGAATGAAAGAGATTTCCAGACATCACCCAAGGGCTTCCCAGGTAATTTAGTCATAAGTATCCATTCGAGTCCTATCTGGTTATCTCGGGAGGTTTGATAACTGATAACTTTGGGAACTGGGATCTTTGTGGTGCGAGATATCCAATCCATTGTTGACACTTCACTCATGGCTTTGTGATATGGGTCGACTGGTAATGAGACCCGCATGATGAGCATCTCATCGTCTATTTTGATGTCATAGGTCTTGTTCAAGGCGCCCTGGGCAAGGAATGTCACTTCGACCGCTCTTGATGGCCGGAGCGCCTGTATTGTCTGTTTGATAGGTCCAGTGTCGGGTTCAAGAGTCCATCGAGGCTCAAGGCCCAAAAGTCTCTCACTCCATGCAAGGCCTTCAAAATTTGACTCTACCGATTTCATATCTGGTAGGTCGAGGGCGGGTGGTGAGGGACTTCGCAGGGATGTTCGTGGTGGCTTTCACCGCAGGTTAGCGGGGCCGGGTCGGAATAACTACTATATCATGAACGCCCGGTGCCCACCGAAACACAATGTCGGTTGCATGGTTCTTTTGTCCTTCATGTTCTTTTATTCGGAAAGAATCGCTCAATTACCTCTACTTTCAAGATACTCCATCCTTGTATTTCAAGGAAATCGGGGTGGATCAGCATGGCACAATGAATTCCGATACAAAATATCGTCAAATAAAGAGTCTGAAGGAAAAATAAAATAAAATAAAATCTCCCGTCCTCGAGCGTTTCCATTCATAGCGATACCCCATCCTTTCCTTGTAAACGAGTAGCCCAATCGTGAAGAGTCTGACGATCTTGGTAAGTCATCGTTTTTGATGTGTTCCCCTCGAGCAATTTGCCTTCTGTAATCAATCGTGATAGCTTTTGACCAAGACCCAACCTATTATCCAGATCGCAGCCGTCAAAAACAGCCAAGCAATATCGGGGGTACGATGCCTTAAGTGAGCGTGCGGGAGTCTTGAGAATAATCCCACCGTGTGAAAACTTCCTTTTGCCCCCGCGCAACGCTCGTATGCTTTTGTTCGAGCATCCATTGACAATTGACATTTTGCGTAGCTTTCTGGATTTTTGCAGTGCGAGAAACAAAGGATGTCCGGGTTTCAAATCTTCCAGGTTATTCCAGAGGTTAGACACATATTCATCGATGTGCGAGTGCTGGCGCCATTCACATTCATAGGATGTAAAATCAGTCGTCAGAACGAGATCCTTTTGAAATGCATGCAAAGTGAGACGTGAATTGTTGACTGCTGCCCTGAGAAAGTCTTGTCCTGATCCTGTTGCCAGAGATGATACATTCTCATGTACTTTCGAGATATCTGGGCGACAGGAAGTATCAGGATATTCTTTTCCACTTAACCGCTCCAGAATCCCAATTACACCAAATGTTGCAGTAACGCATGAAATCTCTCGCACAATATGATAGTCGCTTGGCGGAAAGTATGATTGGAATGAGATGTGCGCGAATATTCTGTCGTCACCATGAAGCATCGGGTATTTGTTGCTTGTGCCCGTCCACGACATTTCCAATTGAGAGATAAACCTTTGTGTGAGCAGGGGTGG
Organism: Penicillium pulvis; assembly: GCF_028828015.1. Lineage (NCBI taxonomy): Eukaryota > Fungi > Ascomycota > Eurotiomycetes > Eurotiales > Aspergillaceae > Penicillium > Penicillium pulvis. The sequence continues at coordinate 1,561,003 of NW_026643072.1, forward strand.
ACGCATTAGACTGAAGGAGTCGAGTAGATTGGCGGCATTCAATCTGACATCTTGACCCCCTGAGCCAGGTAATTTCAGGAGTTCCGTTAACTCACTGTTCGACTCTGGCAATTTCAGGTGGCGAAATTTGAAACAAATCTCGTTGGTGTCTCGTATGACGGTGTTGATGCTTGGAGGGACTGGGATAGTATCTTGGTCATTTTCTGGGGCAGAGACAATGCTTGGTACAGTAGTTCGCTCGACTGAAAGTAGCCGAATGATGTCTCTGTGGAGAGTATTCCAGGCCCAATCACATATTAGGTCAACAATCAGGCATATCTGCAGCGCACAGTCATCTCTCAGAATGCATCCATGCCAGAGATCTATGATTTGCTGCTCTGACGTTAGTATTTGATATTGCATGTTTTTGAACCTCTTACTGTTTTGCCTCCATCGGCCACACAAGCATAGACTCTCCATTCTTCGCCAATGAATGATAAGAACCAGACTAATGCTGTGTCTGGTGCTTCTTTACCCGCTTGGCGAAGACTCTTTTGAACATCAACAAGAATTTTGATGGGAAGGGCGGTTTGGCTCTCAACCGAACTAAAGCATGAGTTATTCTCAGCTTTAGCTTCCAGGACGAGGAATGGAAACAGTATATTCCTAGCATCTTTTCCGGGGCTAGAATTAAGGCCTGGATGTCTTTTAAGGGCAACTTCCAGAGATGGAGACTTTCGAAACCCAATAACACGATCTGGACGTCGAACTCCCATTCCAGGAACTGATCGGTCAGTATATGCTGCATTCCGCTTATCCGCAAAAGGCTGCTATTGAAGAGAATAACATCAGGTTAGTCCCTACACTTAAACAAATGATGGTTGTGTGATCCTACCCTATCCCCATGTAGACTATCTCCAATGCAGTTGCAAAGAGCGAAGTTTGGTTGTGTTTCTTGCACTTCCAAACGGGGCTCAAATGGCCATCGTAGCAGTTTGCACTTTTGACTGTACTAATCAGCCATGATCTAGAACCCAGAGATTTGATGATCATCGGCTTACCACTCCACTGCGTTCGAAAACGTGGTCAAAAGATGTCTTTCTGTCTTGTCCCTCCAGGTCTCTTCATTTGTTTCTTCAACTCGACACTGCTTTGCGGCAGAAACAAGACAATCGGCCTTGACTATAGTTCTCGCTTTTTGCAAGCTACGTGGATGAATTGATTGAAATTGTTCCACGTAGTTGTTGTACCTGACGTCTTCAATCTTCCGGATAGCAGAAAATATAGCCGAATGACATTGAGGCCATTTAGTTGGGTTGATTGGCCCCTCAAAATTAATCTGGTTGTCGAAAAGCATTCGACGTTTTCGTTCTTTTTCTTCCTCCGGAGAGTGTCCTCTTTTTTTGGACTGGGCCATGACGATGTCGATTTGATATAATAGAGGCAATGATACACAGCAAGTAATTTGAGCTAAGTGGGCTTGTGATATGGACTCAAACCTGGGGGGTTTTTTGCATATTAAATAGACGAATGAATGCTATCTTTGGGGGCTTCTGTACTAATAATGGCCTATTGCATAGCCGCCCATGATCGTTTCAATGCAGCTCCTGCAACATCTGCACCTTGAGCGGGTAAGTGATGGTCATGAACAGGTGTTGGTCTTTACTATGCATGTTGCAGAGCCAATACTGCTAGTAACTCGTTATATTTAGTTAAACAGGCTAGAAATACTGTATGAACAACATGATACCTTGAGCGCTTAGCTATCATAGGCTGTCATTTCACCATGGTAGAGCACCCCTTGTTTCGAATGTGACCGGGGTCGATCAGGGAAAATCATGTTTTGACAAATCGATTCGTTCATAGACGTTGTCATAGATCCGAAAGTGGTGTTCCCTAAATCCATCCAGGAGAGACTTGGATCGGACTAAACAGGCCCGCAATTCGCCTGCCAACATCGGCATACTTACCATTTATGGGTCCCCATCCTTCCTGCAATCACCATTGGTTTGTAAGCAACGCACTACTTGCTGTAAACAAAATCAATGCTAGACCTTCAAGTACTCGTAAGCGGTACATAACGTCTATAATACAGAAAGGGACATTTGCAGTAATCAACAAAAGTGGTAACATTTCTCACCGTATGTGACCAAGTTATGCAGCCTGGCATCTTGACCTCAACTATCTAACAACATAAAGCCATTTGATTTCACTTCAACAATTCCAATACTCCAATAATCTGAGATAATAGAGAATAAACAAATTAAGCCAATCAAATGTTCAAATAAAAGATCAACAATTACTCATCCCACGATCACCAACAAACCTAAAGTGGAAGGCGGTAACCCCAAGGAAAGCCGATGATGTATTGCTCTCCACCCGCAAACAGCTCCAACTTGATCAACTACAAACCACCGCATAAACCCTCACAAAGCCACCCAATATGCTCTCCCGCAGCGCACCCCGTCTACTCCGACTAACTAGTCGCACCAACCCCCCTCAAAACCCCGCAATCCCTACCCGCTCTCGCTCTAGCCCGCAGCTCCCGTCCTTTCCACATCTCTGCTCCCAGAGCTAAGGGTATCCAGCCCGACTCCGAGAACCCTCGTGCTCCGAACCCTCAGTCTGCGTCTGTGGCTGGTGCCGGACTGCACGTTAATGAGCCTTCACCTTTGACCCCGGAGGAGTATCATGATTACTCGGAACATTATTTCAATGTGTTGATTGCGGAGTTGGAGAAGTCGCAGGAGGAGGGGTCGGATGTTGAAGCCGAGTATAGTGTGAGTCCTTTTCCAGTTATTTTTTGCCTTGCATCGATGGTTCTTGTAGTCCCCTAGCTGGACCAGAGTTTTTTCTTTTGTTCTACTTGTACTGGTACTGATGATTTGCTTGCAGGCTGGCGTCCTCAACATCACCATCCCTGCTATAGGAACTTATGTCCTCAACAAACAACCCCCCAACCGACAGATTTGGCTCAGCTCACCCATCTCCGGCCCTAAACGGTATGACTGGGTCCTTGAGGGTGACCGCATGCATGAGAAGCAGGATACTCGCGAGTTTGCGCATGGACAGTGGATCTACCTGCGTGATGGTAGTAACCTGACAGAGCTGTTGAACGGGGAGATGTCGCTGTCTTTGCCGAAGGATATTTATGGTGTGCTGCTTGAAGATTAGATCTGTGGCGTTTTACCTCACTGAAGGTCATATTATAGTATCGGGGTCTTGGGACATATTGTAGTTCTATGTGTTATAAGTGTTAAATGAATTCAGAACTTTCGATCATGCATTAGATGGGTTGAAATGGGGATTTGAATTAGATCATGCTCTGCTCTAGTTCATGGTATTGGCTATTGACATCAATTTAATGTATTGCATGATCTGATCAGCAAGCTGGCATTAAGGATGTTTCGATGTAGAGCGAGAATCCCCATGGGGTCCCTCGAAGCGGGAGCTGATTGGCATGTTCTTTGCCGGCAGATGGGACCATCTTCGGAAATGGCTCGAGTACCCGACAACCAAAAGTCAGCGCTAGTGCGCGGCGGGGGTAGATTATGTTCTGTCCCAGCGCCCTCCAAAGATTCGCCGGGCTCGTTTTATGATTTGCACGACGCGGGCACACGATGGCATAACAAGTCGAGCCTCAACCCAGCAGGCATACTGCTGTAAGAACTCGAGTGCGGCCAACTCCTGCCGGTGGAATAGCAAGTACGCTTCGGCTTCGCCTTGCGCAAAATATAGCGCAGATATAATTTCTCTTTTCATTCAAGAGGTTCTCACGCCTGCACAGCAACTCCATCAGTCTGCTGGTTATCCGGCTTAGGTAGATCAGCCTAAATAAGCGTTGTTAGCACAACTGATCAAATGGGAACAATTCACGAGTCGCATATGCGTAAAGATCGTATACATACCAGGTCAAAGATAACCCGGATCATCAAACTGCAACTCGGGCACACACCGATATCCTCTCCGTCGCGAAGATCGTCGATGGCGATCTCGAAGCGGTCGCCGCATGGACAGGGATAGTGGTAGATCTGCATCGCGGGGTCGAAGGTCATATCTTCGATTTCGATCTCATCGTAGATGGAGAGTGAGTCGTCGGCCATTTTCAAGGATTTGAGGGTTGGATTTTGGTTTGGGTATGTTGGAGGAATTAATTATTGGTCTCGGTGGCGGACAAAATTTTGGCGGGGTGGTCATGTGATGGAGGCATATCAATCTATGAGGGTTTTGATTGGTTGTTAGCAGGTCTATACTGTGCCTGGAATGATAGAAACTTTAATTATTATCTGTGCATTAGATGACCGATCTGCAAATTCATAATACATGGATCAGAAACACTAGCTGAGGGTATCAGAAGATCCGGTCTACTGCATGAAGCATCTACTCTCCCAACCTAGCAATCTCCATTTTCACCCCCTCAACCTCCTTAGCAAGCACCCCATATCTTCGCGCAGTTTCCGTGAAGGTGCTACTCCGATCAATACTACCAGACTCGGAAGCCGCTCCCTCAACATTCCCATAACGGCTCAATTCCTCGATAGCTATCTCTCTCCGCTCATCAAGCCGTGCCCTCGTCTCACGAAGATGCTGCTGGTAACGACCAAGTGCAAATGATGTCTCGGGTGTGTATAGTGTAGCAGCTATTTCAAGCTTGGTAACCCTGTTTGTATAAAGATTAGCAATTATCTTATTATGTCGATTGCAGCACGTTATTGCACGTAAAAAAGTGCTTGGAAGAGCACAGGGGATATTATACTCACTCTAATTTGCCTTCCACCCCCTGCGCCACAACGGCCAGATGCTCTGCTCGAGCCTTCGTCGCCCGCGCCAGGGCTCCATGCTTTACCCGCTCTAGAAGAATGACTGTCCGCTCCATCACTTGTGCCTGTACGGACAGAACCTCTGCAGCCGTCGCGGCCATCTGACGCCGCGCTGAGGGCAGATCGGAGAGCTGGATGCTGCGGAGTGCACGGACCCGTTCCCGGAGGACTGTGGACAGAGGTGGAACAGGAGCCATTGAGGTTCTGACACGGCGATCTCGGGCGCGCGCTCGGGAATAGTGGTTCGAAGAGGAGCGGGATAGGGCGGGAATGGTCCGTGTCCGTGATGGTTTGGGTTCTAGCTCGGGTTCAACGACTACAGAATCATCGGTGGTAATTGCCGCTATTGTGCGAAGATCGCTGATTGCGCTTGACAGAATGTGAGAGAATTGGAGGATAAAGGATGGTATATGTGAGTAGAAGGTCTCGAAGTCGTGGGAGAGGAGGGAGAGCGCGTCGTCTTTTCCCTGTCCCTGCTTCACATCTTGGGGCTCTTGGGCGGGAGTATCGGGCTCAATTGCGGCGCGAGGGGTATCGAGGTATATGGATATTATGGCAAGGTTATCATGGCACTAGTACCAGCGAAGTATGGGTTTAGTTATACCATCAGAAGTAGAATGCGTACGTGAACACAATGGGCAAGTGGCGGGGGTTACGCACCTCATCACGAAGATCGCTGTCGGACGCGAACGCTAGCTGCCTGAGCGTGCGCTCTTTGATTCTCTTCTTGGCACGTTTTATTTGACATTGCTTCAGGTCCTGTTGAGAGGAATGATTAGGTCTCGGCTCTTATGCGGTGTTAAGTGCATGTTTCCACGAGTCGTAACTAACCTCCACAACAGCCTCTCGAGCGGGGTCTGTGCTAGCACGAGTTGAGCCATCTGGATTCAAAAAATTGTTGATGAGATTCTCATATAGTCTTTTGAACTTGGGGTTATGTTCCAGAATGGAGGGGTCGCAAGGGGGGATCATGGTGGAATGGGAGAAAGGAAAGATTCACCGCCAAATGGAATATCAACAACGCAACAAAGTACGTACTACTATCAACTGCGATGGCATCTGACTAAATATGCATTGCAGTAAGTTTGACCCAATCGCTCTACAATGAAAATTCATGCATTAAAAATGATATTTTTGATTAACGATTTTGGCATTCCACGTTTCTTTCGTTATCGTACAGAGAAGCTCTCACTAGCTTCGGCTTGATCAGCTTTTTCCCATCCTCATGTCGAGAAGCAAATATCCTCCCTATCGTGCAAAGGGATTCGATAGAATGTACACTCGGGTATTGGTAGGTGAAAGGAAGAACGGTTCAAGCAAACCCAATCCCATAGATCCGGGGCAAAGAAGGTTTCAAGATTGAAGCCCAGCGGAGTCGAGGCTGTGGGTGCCGGATCCAGGGATATTCGAAAAGATAAAGAAAAAATAGAAAAAAGGAAAAAGAAAAAGTATGTACAATGGGGTTTTCTCACTGGAATGGGGACACCAGAGGAACGAGGGAGCTGCATGGAAAAAATTGTAGCAACTGCAAACCCCTGAAAATTGCTTCGGGCCAGAAAGATTTTGGCAGGAATCAGAAGGGGGAAGAAAAAAAAAACAGATTAACGCTCGGAACGCAAGTCAAAGCAAGATATCCCTTGCACCTAAGAGACAGCAACGATGGGTGCACGGAGTTTTTACTCCTCCTCGCTCTCCTCCGAATCCTCGTCCGACTCATCTTCGCTGGACTCGTTGTTCTCAACCGAGGGAACAGGAGCACCTCCATCGAACCGGGAGAGATTGCTCTGAAGGGTATTGATCCGAGCCTCTTGCTCATTGCTGCTCATGGGCTTGTTCTTCTTCGGCTTGGGGGCCGCGTAACCGGCAACTGGGGCAATGTCCTCGTCATCCATGATGTGGGGTACGTTCTTCTTCACGAAATCAAGAAGCAATAAAAGGACGTTGTTTGGCAGCTCATCAATGTCGAGCTCGATCTCGGCTTCTTGGGTACCCTGAATGAATACATGTTAGCGACTGGGTGTCGGGGTGATCTAAGAGGGAAGAAATAGTTTGTGACTTACCTTAAGAGCAGGGACGTTACTCTGGATAATCCCGAGCGCCTCGTGCATCTTCTTGTCAGGAAGGCTACTGATGCCGTTGGAGATGATCTGCTTTTCGTGATAGGTCACAAAGCGCGTCTTATCCTTGTAGCCCTTGCTGCTGATCTTCTTGTCCTTCTTGCCGATAGTACTGCTGCTCTTCTTGATCTCCTTCTTGCCCGACTTAGACTTCCCAAGCTTCTTGGCAGGGGGAGTCTTTTTCTTTTTCTGGGTGATCATCTCCACCTGACGGGACATCTCTGCGATCTGCTTCTGCAGTAGGCTGAGTTTCTCATTATCCTCGTTGTCGCTCTCCTCCACGTCTTCGTCGCTTTCCTCCTCCTCGGAATCGGCTTCTTGCTCATGGTGAGGCTCGTGCTTCTCGAGGTACGCCGGCAATTCTTTCCACTTCTTATCGAAAACCTCCGACAGGCTCTCACCGGCCACGTAGGTCGGATCGCCCTTGAGGTTGAACCGCCAACAATTTTTGAACATCAAGCGGATATCTTGTTCGAACTCCTTGGCGTTTTCGTATTGGCCAGTCTTGAGCTTAGACTGGATGGTCATCAAGTCCATCGGCTTCTTGATCACGTTATGGTATGTTGGAATGTTGAGAGCAACAGGGTCCACGGGGTAGTAGAAAGCAATCGCAATGAGTTGATACTTGGGCTTGTGGAGCTCATCGAGAACTTCCTGGCAGAACCGCAACTCCCACTGGTACTTCTTCTTCTTGGGCTTGGTAGAATACGGCAGGTCCCGCTTAGGAGGGTGGATGGACCGCTTGGGTCGACCATCAGGGTTGAACGAGTCGCGACGAATAGTGGGTAAGCCTTCGGGACCCAGCGCGAAAGTGGTGGTGGCGCTCTGGGGTGAGGCTGCCTTGGCGGGCTGGCTGGGAAGGGAGGTACGTGGCTCTCGTCGCGCAGCTGAAGTCTTCTCCGAGCTCTTCTTAGGCTTCTTTTCCTCCACCTCATCGGGTCTGGGAAGGTTGACCATCTGCTTATCCAAAGTGATTTTGAGCTTCTGGCCCTCTTGAGTGACCAGGTGGTCGGGGCCATTGAAGCGCAAAGAGTTATCGACCATCAAAGCAAAGTCATCCTCAAATGCCTTCGGGGAAGAGTACACGTTGGCCTTAAGCTTCCTCTCGATGGTACCCAGATCCATGGGTTTGGTGATAACATGGTGATAGTTCGGAATATTCAGCTTGATTGGATCCACGGGTTCACGGTAGAAACGCGAGTCATGCATACGCTTCAAGCTTGAGATGCACTTTGTGAGGAACTTATGTTGCAACTTAGTGACGCCAGACTGGGAAGAGCGAGAAGTCTCAGTAGTAGGCTTGGGACCTTCCGGGAGCTTGGCGGCAGGTGTTCCATTCTCGCCAGCCACCTTGGTACGCTTGGCCGCAGGTTCCTCTACAGGATCTTCCGAGCGTTCACGAGAGGCTTTGAATGGGGACATGGGCGCACTGGATGTATCCTTCATCTCATAATCGGTTTGGATAGGTGGCAGGGACGGTGTCGCGCTCTCAGTGGTAGGATGATGGGGTAATTCGGTCTTCAAAGGTTGTGGTGCAGGTGCATCTGACGGGCCATCAATCTGCATTTCAATATCATTGGCTCCGTCGAATGAAGCTGCTAGGGGTCCGCCAGCGGGGGTAGGGGCAGGTTCCTTGGGAGTCGCCTTATCCTCGGAGTTCACGGCTGGGGTCACTGCCTCGGATGGCTTCTGGTCGGCCATAGTGGGCTCAGTAGGAGTCTGTTGAGCAGACGCAGGAGCAGCTGGGGCGTCGGAAGCAGGCGCAGGAGATTTGGGGGGAGATGCAGCACTTCCCGTGCCGTTTGTTGTAGATGCAGCCGGGGGGTGACCATTACCATTGACTACGGGGGTGTTGTTTGCAGTCGGGGTATCCGTACCGGCCATCTTGACATCTGTGGTCGCACTAGAGATACCGCGATCAGGTCAGCCCACATTGCCCGGTAGGCAACCAAGGACATGCATAGCCAGCACTCACCTGGTAGGCGCAACATCAGGCGCAGTCACTCCGGTAGGAGATGGAGGAAGCTGGGGCTTCTCCTCCTTAAGAACAGGAGGAGCCTCGGGTGGCGGGGTCGCCATGAAGACTAGTGCCAGAAGAGCGAGATACAAGCTCTATGGTGATGTCACAGACACAGGGTTCTTGGGGATTGACGCGTTCGCGAATTTCTCGAAAAGACTGGATACACACTTCCGCGCACAATCACACGCAGGTTGTGAGAGATGGCGCGGAGACGGGGGGCGTAAACACGCGACGGGAAAAGCGCAGAGTGATAAGGAGAGAGTCGGGGGATAAGAGAAGTGGAGAATGCGATCGGAGGTGAGGAATTTATACCGCCAAGAAAGTGGTGAGGTAATCACGTGGGCGGTGTAGGAACACCGAAGTAAGTGGAAACCCGATGAACCACGATTGCGTGAGTAAAGAATTGAGAAAGAGGAAAGTGGATCACAGAAAGGAAAATCAAATAATAATCAAGCAAAAGATTAATTCCCAAAAAGAAAGAGGAAATTGAAGAAAAGTGGTGGGGATGGGGAGCCTTAATAAAAAGGGTCACGCGTCGACGCGAATATGGAGCGCGTTTTTTTAATGTTTAGAGAGACCAGGTAACCAAGGATACGGGCGGTCAACAGCAGAGTTAGTCCAGGACGGAAGCAGAACATCGAGCGGATGGGGATGCCAGAATCCTTAAGTACAGACGGCCGCCTTGCTCTCTCCTCCTGTGAGTTCCACCAGCCACGCTAGGCCGGATTCAACTGGGTCCACCCCTTTTCCATTGGCGCTGGCTTGATGCGGCCCCTGGATGCTTTATGCTGATTGGGTGATTTTGAGTATGGTACTGAAAATTTTTCATTTCATCATCGACTCCGTGAATGGGTACGACCTGAAAAAGATAAGAATAGAAAGAAACTCATACTAGTGTGAACCTATTGTCATCAGTTTAAGAGGGTTGCCCTGCGACTGATGTTCTATTATGATTCTTTTTCCATGCGAGGGATACTCCTGTTCATACCAGAGAGGGTTTCATGCCTGGTGTTGCCAACCCTAGGGTTATGCCTGAAAGCAGTTTAGCGCAGTGACGAGGTGACTTCCAGACGTCATTCACGTGACCTGTCTTGGCGTGGCTGAGTACTAAATACCAGGAGCATACACCGTAAATCATACAGGATATATACTCCGTGTCTTCCGAGGTTCTTTTGTCTGTTGTTCTTTATGTACATGTACTGTGTATATTTTTGACTCGAAGAGTGGAAACCCCCTAGCTGTCATAAACCCCCTTGGTCCATTCACTAAAGGAACTTTGAGATCAATTAAATAAAAAGTGGTCTGCGGCTGACTGTGCAGCCAATCGGCGAGGCTGCGCCTGGGCCCTTACAGATTAGGCAGAGTCGGTCACATGTGGCCCATACAGGTGACAAAGTATAGAAGTAAACAGTAGAAATGTATAAGGAGATCGGCAGATAAAATGGAATGAGATATATTTATGACTCACTTCAAGGACATGCGAGTACTAACTGCAACCTTGGGGCACTTGATCACCAGGGCTGTCAACAAACAGAGCTTATTCAGCAAATATTTGAATAAATGAACTTTTACACTCAAGTGCTTTTTCATGCTTTTCCAGGGTTCTTCCAGATGTAATTAGCTTTAAGGAACCCGTATTTTACTGCGTTTGTCAGTCCATGCCTGTATACTGGTAAATCTCAAACACAGCCATGTAGGTTGCCAAATTGGTTTCATACATGGCTAATGATAGCAGGTTAGATCGATAGAGTATTGGACCGTCTGAGTAGTTGTACGGAGTAGGATCTCGTCTTTCGAGTATGTGTTTTACAATTTTGAAGAAAAATTCTCATGGACCCCTGCAACTAGATATATATGGATTCCTGCGTGCTTTAAGACTCGAGAACTAGGACAAATTACTTACTCCCCAAAGTAAACATCAATTGACCAAATCACGCTTCTGGATGGAGTTACATACCAGATCAATAAACCACTTACCTGCATATCATAATGCCGATTGTGCTCTCCAATCAGTCACCTTCAAAGTTGGAACCTCGACCACAACTTAAAAAGACCTCCCGTGCTGATTAGATAACGACCTCACCCACACTAAACCCCATAAGGACTAGCGCCTTTACCGGGAGTCTACAGAACATTTTTTTCCTTCCCGCATCGACTACGAGAACACCAGAGTACCAGAGCCCCCAGCCCTCGTTCCCCAGGGTTTGTGAAAAAAGTTTTCTCGGGTATCTCCTTGTCTTCTAGGGAATTTCATATCTCAGAGCCGATCAACCTCCAGAAAATAGGAAAACCAGATCGCCGAACGAAGGCCAAGAAAAAAAAACCTCCAACAAAATGGGCAAGAAGACATCTCGCCAGACCACCAAGGTCGGCTCAGCCGCATCGCCAGCTACTGGTCTCTCCCAATCCGCCAAGTCGTCGATTCTACGAGCTGCATTTTCGCCGTCCGAGTACCAATTGGCCCTGTTCGCCTCGGTTATCCAAGGCCTCGATGCGCAGCATCTCCGCATCCACGACACCAACACAGGTCGACTACAATGTGAGCATGCGCTGGGACCGAAGGAGACAATCACGTCGCTGGACTGGGGATACTACGGTGGCCAGGGCAAGAGCCGCGACCAGTCGAAGAAGAAGCGCAAGCGCGGATCTGATGTGAACGGCGTTGATGGACTCGACCAGGGTGATGTTGTCGTTGCGTTTGGAACCAGCAACTCCGAAATCCGCATGTTTTCTCCTTCTGAGGATAAGGTTGTCGGAACCTTGACTGGCGCGCACGAGAAGGGTATCAAGGACTTCAAATTTACCGCTGGGCGGCCAGCTGAGGAGGCGTGGAGTATTGGTGGTGATAACAAGCTTGTACAGTGGGATTTGCGCACTGGAAAGAGCGTACGGTATGTTAATGTCTGAATCTAGACTGCCAGCCGTGGAGACATGCTTAAGCTAACATTGGCTTTTTTTTTTTTACCTTACAGAACCATTCATCTGCCTGCATCGTCTGTCTTTTCTGCTCTCTCCCGTCCCGTTCCTTCCAACGTGCCTGTCATTTGTGCCTCCCAGACTCCCTTCTTAATAGATGTGGAGAACTTCGACGAGGAGCCTGTCAAGTTCCCCGCCATGCGCAACCCGATTCACAGCGTTATTTCCTCGTCCACCGAGTCGGCCGGCTCTGGCGCATTCCTCGCATCTGACGGCGACCGCTTCATTAATGTTTTCGACGCCTCAACTCAGAAGTTGGTCCGAAACCTTGTCGCCGAGCAGGATGTGTCCTCGGTGTCTCTGCATGATGGCACCCCTGAGAAGCAAATTCTTGCTGCTATTACCGAGGATGGCACAATTGAGCTGTTCACAAAGCCGTTTGCGCAAACCACGCAATCTGGCACTGCTAAGGCCAACCGCAAACAAATGACGCAAAAGGCGAATGCCTCTCTCAAGATCGTGCGATCCGAGTCTTCAAATGCGTGTGTCCCCGTGGTATCAACCTTGTTCCACGGCCACGAGATTATCGTCGCTTACGCCGAGGGTGGTGTGATTCCTGTATTCGAGCGTGTCAAGCTCATCGATGAGACTACTGACGAGCTCGCATTCACCGGAGTCAAGGCAGTTACAAAGACAAAGACCAGCTCCACAATCGCATCCGTGTCAACAAATGGGGTGAAGAATGCCGGTGAGACCCGGGTGGACGAGACCAACGCCAACGTACAGTCCGGCATGATCGTCGACGACGACGTCGACATGAACGATATCGAAGACGCTGCTTCCATCTCCGGTGATGAGGACTCTGACGTTGAAGACACCGTCAAGCCCACAGAGAAGAAGACCAAGTCCTCTAAGCAGGCCCCTGCCGATGACGATGTTGAGATGGATAACGCAGAGTCAGAAGATGAGGAGGAAGAGGAGGCAGGCGTTGAGCCTTCTTTCGGTGAGCTCCTGCGCGCCAACGGAGGCCACGAGGTCGACGTCGAAGCCGAGCTTGACGATGACCTTAACTTGGGAACTCTTGTCCCCGGCAAGCCTACCGCTGCCGTTCAACAGATCCCCACCGGTGTCTCCTTAGCCACCGTGCTTACACAGTCCCTTAAGACAAACGACAACGCCATGCTTGAGTCTTGCTTCCACACCTCCGATATCACTATTATTCGCACCACAATCCAGCGTCTGGAGTCTTCCCTTGCTGCTACTTTGCTTCAGAAGCTCGCCGAGCGCCTCTCATCCCGCCCCGGTCGCTACGGTCACCTTCTCGCATGGGTCCAATGGGTCTGTGTCGCTCACGGTGGTGCCCTAGCCGGCCACCCCGACCTCCTGAAGCGCATCTCCACCCTGTACAAGGTCATGGACCAGCGCTCTTCCAGCCTCTCATCCCTTCTTTTGCTTAAGGGCAAACTCGACATGCTCGAGGCACAGCTTGATCTGCGCCGCGACATCCACAGCGGTGGCGACGGCATGGACAGCGAAGATGAGGATAACGTTATCTACGTTGAGGGACATGAGGACGATTCAGACAGCGAAGCCGAAGGCCAAACCAAGCCGCGGACAAAGTCTATTCGCGAGCAGGCCTTCGACGAGGACGAGTCTATGATTAACGGCATCCTGGATGAGGATGAGGATGAGGAGGATGACGACAGTGAGGAGGACGACGAGGACGAGGCTGAGGATATTTTGGACATTGAGGCCGAAGAGTCAGCTGGCTCTTCCGATGCCGAGGAGTCTTTGGAAGAGAATGAGGATGAGGATTCTGACGAGGTGAGCGAGGGCTCAATCGCAGACTTCATCGCTGATAGTGAGGATGAGGGGTCTGATATGGAGCAACCTGCGCCTAAGAAGAGCAAGGCCGGCAAGAAGGTCAAACTTGGGAAGAAATAAATTAACATCTAGCATTATGGGCTGTTGATAGACGATGGATGTGATGTAGTTCTGTATGAATCTGGGTGGAAAGATAAGATGGCTTTCTGGTTTCTATTTGTTCATTATTGTTTCCGGCTTAAAAGAATTTTATATTGGATGCATTATCTGCATTTTATTGTTATTATCCATGGATTGCAAGATTTCATTTCTATGTATTGGTCACTCAGGGGCAGTAGGAACAAGCAATTCTAGCACACTCAACCTAATTTGGAGCATAAACAAGTATCTATGATGCTATACACAAAATTAATCCAAAAGTTCAGCCCCTCCACAAGCCCCCGAATGCAAAACAGTATGTCTAGGAATCCCCACCTCGCCCAACGGAATCTCCAACACAATAGTCAACTCATTGGAAGGATACTTAGTAAAATGTCCAAGGCTACTGACATCAGCAGTATCCAGCGCCAGGATCGCGCCGTTCTTTCCACCTTGGACCAAGGCGCTGCTTGTGGAGTTGGGAAGGGTGATATTTGCTAGACCGGACATGAAAATAACCCATCTTTAAAGGGACATAGTTAGCTCGGAAGTACCTAGGAAACTGAAGTTGACATGCTCAATTGTATGAGTGAAGTGGTGTTTTGCTTTGTTGGGTGGGTATACTCTTCCCCAACGCCCTAAACACCACAAACCACAAACATGAGTAATAACAACAACTATGAATTGAAAATCGACACAATGATATACTTACTGCTTTAATGGCGCATTATGTCTCCCACCGTCGAATTTCGCGGGGATTATTGTATACGTGGAATTACCCGCATTCTTTCCACCAAGGGGGCCTAGGTTCAGACTCTTAGAGCCAGATGTACCAGCCTCAGAAGAGGTCGTGAAGCCTGGCTCTAGTGCCCAGCATTCGAGTGTCGAGGCATTGTTTTTTGCGCCCAGGACCGTGACATTTAATGTGCTTGCAGTGGCAAGCGTGGAGGTGAGGATGGGGAGGATGGTTGCGAGACGCATATTGCTGCTTTCTGAGCAAGAGGTGGTTGGTGTACAAGAGATGGATCTAGAGAAAGTGAAATTTGAGATTGAGGTAATGAAGAGTTTCCTAATTTTTGTGGATCTCCGATCTGTTGGCTACATTGCCTGGGTAGCTGAAAATTAGTGAGGAGTGATCAACAAAGATCGACATTCTATTCGCGCTAATGGATTAATCGGATGTACAAAGAGCCACCAAAAACTGTGGTGTGACGCAACAGCACGATAAAAAAAAAGTAACCCTCAAAAGCTTGACATTGTGACTGCTTCACGATCATAATAATATAATGATAAGAATAGCAGACAAGCTGCCCTAGCGAATGACCTCACTGCCGGACTTCTCGATGCCTTCCATACCCTCGAGGATATCACTTCCTCCCAGTATTCCATAAGCGGAGCTGATACTCTTGCGTCGGCCAGTCCATACCTCATGAAATTTGACGGTCTGGTCGCTTGAGGCCACAATGATGCATCCTTCTTCCATTGTTCGCATACACCACATTCCACCTTCTTTCTCTTTCGGGCGGATCGCGCGTGGCCCTCGCCTGCTTTCGCGTGCCTCATTCGACTGCGCGAGAGGCTGGGCGATGCTGGGAGGTGGGGGCGAAGTTGCGTAGAGAAGATCGGAGTCTTCCAGAAGGGCACGCAGAGGGCGAGGCGGTCTGCCCGGATAGCTGACAGCATACAATGCTCGTCCACAATCGTAGTTCACGTCTTGATCATCGCCATCCCAGCTTGCTCCATGGGGTCCCCAGGGAATAACGGCGACCTGTGCACAGCTGGGCCAGGCAAAGACGGCAATCCGGAATGGATGCTCGGGTGACGAATAGCCAAATGTCGCTGCAATTTCGCGTCTGGTTTGGCTCCAGATCAGACTGGTGACTTGCGCAAACACATTTATCGTTGCTAGACAGACCCCAGTCCTGGTGTGGAAGAAGTGAATAGCGCGATCATTGGTACCTCCTCCCGTTGCAAGCAGTGATGGTTGCCACGGTGCGAATGCTATTGCCTTGACTGCTGCGCCATGAACGAGGCAGTGTTTCTGACGGTTGGGTGGAACTAGCACGGTTTTCGTGCCACCGGAAATGAGACATCCTAATGAACACAAAAGTGGAGCTGCTGTGGTCGATCTCAATGAAGACTGGCCCCTTGATGGTAGAAGATGGCTGACAATTCGTCGCTTGCTGGCCATACGCCTTGGGTTCGTGACAGAAGTCAGAGGTGGAAGCCCGTGGATGCTTGAATTCCCTGGCGGACCTGAAGATGCAGTGGAAAAGGCTGAATTGTCGACTTTTGGGGGTGGGAGAATCTCATGTAAGTCGAACAGCATGCATACGTTGTCATTGCCCCCAGAAGCAAAAAATTGATCATCAGGAGACCAAGCCAAGCCGCATACCTGCTGGCCATGGGCGGAAATTTTGGCCAGGAGCGTCATACAACCAGTCCAACTCCATTGACTGTGGATCTCAGGCCATTCGACTGAGTATAACCAAATGTTGCCTATCTCGTCACCAACAACAAGAAATTCTGCATCTACTTCCATGTTTTGCAACCCCTCGGATAGTCTTCGTGAAGTCCGTGGCTTGAAAGAAACGCACGATATGGCCTTCGGGTGGCTGATTTCAAAGCGAACCTTGTCCTCTGAGACGCTCCAAAGAGATAGCTGACCTGATTGGCGACCAACTGCAAGAATACTTCGCCCGCCATTCTCCGATGAGAAAGACAGTGATGTCACATAGTTTGACGGGTGATGATCACCAAATGGCGGGCGGTCCACAATGTAACCTTCAGACCAGAGGTAAACACACTGTGCCAGGCCCACAGCCAAGACACCTGATGTGAAAGAATACGCCAATGTGGAACAGTAGAAGTCGTCTCGCATATATGGAGCATCCAGGATTCGAAAAGGCTTGGGAGGAACAGCCTCTCTTTGAGGTGGAACCATTGGCCCTATTTGAAGCCTAGTCAGTAGATGCCGCAAGAATAACTGCAAGCACCATGGTATAGCCCTACAATCAGTCTTCAAATGTCAATAGATCCGAGGTCCTTTTACTCAAGAAAAGGAAAAGAAAAAAAACGGCTGCTCAGGAGCGAACCCAGACTCGGGCCCTTGGAAAGATAGGGGAGTGGCTATAAACACACAAGAACTTACAATGCTCCCTATTGCCCTTCTTCCAGGTACTGTCATTCCACACAAACGGCGCGAATCGCTCATAGTCCGGCGATGTAGGACCGGGAGGTCTTTCCACGTGTGTTCTACAAGTACCAACAAGTCTGGTAGTGGGGTCAATATCCAATGCAAGTGCGATTCTTGATTCATGTTTGTTCTGTTCTTCAGCCTTGGTGCTTTTGGGCAGAAATTTCGCCACAAAATTCGGAGCAGTGGTGCGTCTGCCCAAGAGACTTGGTGCACCATTGGTTGCTGGGACGGAGGTACCAAGCATCGCTGATGTTCCACCTACCCCCAGATCCCCCCAAAGCTGACTTGTCTGAGGAAGTCATTTGGGCGATTGGGACTCATAAATGTTAAGTTGGAGACTAAACGAGGCCGGTGAAGTGGGCTTTGCCGAGACCGGGTTAGCCTTGGACTTTGGGCTGGTGACCGTCGAGTTTGCGAGGTCGGCAAAAAAGGATCCTCCCCGGGAAGACGACATCTTAAAAGGCGCTCTCGAGGTGACAATTGCTGGGGATGCTTGTTCACCCGATATGGCGTAGATGGAGATTCGTAGAAGTCGCGTTTGGGGATGAACCGATCAGGAGATATCGGACTAGGATATGCAGCTCGTGCTGCTACTCTATTCAATGGCCTCCTGTACCTACTACGGCCTCGCTCTGGGCCTCGCTCCGGGGATACCGCATTTGCCGATAAGTTTTCCTGAAAGCCTGGGGTGGCTTGAATGGGCCTTGTGTTTGATATGAGCAATGAGTCCTGAGAGCCGGTGGGTGATTTAAGAAATGGAAAATTGATATTTGTAAGTTGAGGTCGTCTGACTGAGCCGGTGTCCTGAGAGGACTCGGAATGAGACCTGGATATGATTGGCATGTTATAGCTGCCTGCGGAAGAGGCATCCTCGAAGGAGTGACATTGCGAATCTATCATTGTCTGGGATTAACGTAGCAAGTAAACAGCTACCATTGAAATGAGCGTGTAGCACAAATCCTCATCCAGGGCAACATGGTTGTCAACGTAGCATGTTGACGAAGAAAGTTGAGTGTGCCAGTTACCATTCCACCTTCCAAGGCAGGAGATCCACGTGATCACCGCGGACAACAGCCGCAGTGGCACTTCTCCGCGCTTCCCCATTTCTCCATTTTAGAAAAATCAATAATTATTATTCCATCAACATGGCAAGCGTGAGTTAGAAAATTCGTCTTCAGGGTTCGAGGCTGACGGTCTTGGCAGCATGGCGTTCGGCGATTTAAGCCCGTGGAGAAGACTCCCGAAGAACGACAACAGGAGCTGCAGAAGATAGATGACTACAAATCTCTAGAACAAGAGGTCTCGGAAAAGGTGGGCCACTGTTGAAGAGCATTCAGATGAGGTTGTATCATTCTAATCCGGACCAGATGGCCGCGCAAGATTACACCGCCGACACATTGAAGAAGATCTCCGAGCTTTTGAACCGGAATCCAGAGTACTACACTATCTGGAACCACCGGCGGCAGGTCATGAGGCATCAGTTCTCAGAAGCTGGAGATAGCACTGATGAGACCACGACCCAGCCAGCTCTCCAGCTTATCAAGAACGACTTAATGTTTCTCATCCCACTTCTGCGCAGCTTTCCCAAATGCTACTGGATTTGGAACTATCGACTTTGGCTTCTCGACGAGGCTCGGCGGCTCCTCGCATTGCCCGAAGCTCGGCAACTCTGGCAAGAGGAATTTTTTCTGGTCGGAAAGATGTTGACTTTGGACAGTCGCAATTTTCATGGATGGGGATACCGTCGCTTGGTCGTGGAGACCTTGAAACGGCTCGGAACCCCGGAGGAGGCAATGGGTATGACCCAAAAAGAGTTCGAGTATGCAAAGAAGATGATTGGTGCCAATCTCTCAAACTTTTCCGCTTGGCATTACCGCACCAAGCTGATCCAGCGATTGTTGGACGAACAACGCGCGACTGATGACGAACGAAAGACGATGCTGGACGAAGGTCAGTACCACAGAGCTGCCCTCTAAATGTTTCGTTCGTTCCTGACACTACTACAGAGTTATCTCTCATCCACCAAGCCTTGATTGATCCTTATGACCAGTCGGTGTGGTTCTATCACCAGAACTTGCTGTCTGTATTTGACCCGGACACTGCAGACCGGACCATGGCTCCAAACCTGACCTCGACTGAACGACTTGCTTACCTCCGCCAGGAGATTGAAAACATCCAAGAGATTATTGATGGGGCTGAAGATTGCAAGTATATCTACCAGGCCCTGATTGAGTGTACAGTGCTGGTATCCAAGGTGGCAGGCAGCTTATCGTCAGAGGACCGAGACCGAATTTTGAGCTGGCTCTCAGAATTGAAGCAGCTGGATCCACTACGACAACGCCGATGGCTGGATTTTGAGCAAACCCTGTAAATAACCTTGAGAAGAATTTACGATGGAATATTTCTATCTGAACCTCAACAATGCCACTTAGAAGAAGGCAAACGGACCAAGCCTGTATCCCAAAGCATATTGTATTTGCTGTAGATGAGGTTAAGAATCACCTTGTTGATATACATGAAGCAATCTTGGAATTCGGTAATTTGGTACTTGGGATACGTTAGGCGAAGCGAAGAATGATACGTCAGTTTCTGAATAGCTTCACAATACATGGCGCATCTGCTCTCCCTTCAGCCTAATCTTTGACACGTCGCACACGCAGAACAAAGGCTCTCAAATACAGAAGGAAAGTATAAAAATTGATTTTTTCACCTAGCTGAGTTGCACATAGGAAGGACTGTCTGAGTCACTGATGGAGCCTTAGAAGTCCTAGCTAAACGTATAAAGGCTTTGAAAGTACAAGTCTAGTACAAACGACAGATATCTGTAAACAAGCTTTCTTGTTGATTGGTGTTGTTTTGAGCGCGTGACACTGTCCACGTACTCCAGATCTATGCTCCACAACTGGTCGAACATAGCTGAGTGGAACAGCAGAATACCGATATAGTAAGCGGAAAAGTCGGTCAATCCGTCAAGAATCCTGCATTCTGCATATCTGCAAGCACCAGGTACAATCTCTCCATTCCAACGTTCCGATCGACAGGTCGCCCCATACTGTATTCTGGACCCGCTTCGACCAATCACCGCCCGTGCCTGGTCCCTCGAATTACCATCACTACGAAACTGACATCCCCAAATTCCTTCCACGCTGGCTCATTCTTCTTTCCTCCCATTTTTCTCCTAATGACCCCTGAGGCTTCCTGCTTCCTGGGTCTTGCGCTTATATTTTGATTGTATGTTCTCGTGAGTCGAGCTCGAGATGTCGCCCCGGAACAGCCATGACTACGAAGGGGTAAGTTGTGTGATGTCCCCTCGTTTCAGATTCTATACACGGTGTCCATGTGCTGATTTGCTCCCAGGAGTCGTTCGACGATGCCCCCGAATCTATCGACAACCTCCATGTGACCATTCCGAAGTCCTCGTCAGCCCGGTCGTTGACTGATAGCCCGCCCGTGGGGGTGGGTGCGTCACCAGAAATTACAGAGAAGCCACTCTTTCCTTCTGAATCGCAGGTCGAGCAGAAGGAGGAGGACTACGGAAGTGAACAGACTACACCCAAAAAGAAAAACAAGAAGAAAAACAAGAAAAAGGGGAAACAGCAAGAAGAAGGAGAGGCTACCGCGGATGAGCAGGCCGAGGAGCTGCAGGAGCAGGAGCTTGGAGACGATGTGAAGCTTGAAACCGTCGATGTGGAAAAAGACGACAAGCCAGACCAGGAGATCGAGGTCGAAGATATGGAAGAAATTACTGGCTTGGATGGGACAGCCGAAGAGGAGGCGCCTGGTCGGAACGTCACCCCAAAGTCACCCCTACTCACGTCTCACCGTTTATCGTCGGCCTCGTCCCTTGACGAGGTTGCTCTCACGACCAGCAAAGATGAGGAGCCTTTCAATGTTTCAATCCCCGAAATTAAGTCGGCACTACCTCCCGTGCCCCCCAAAGACGATGTCTCCCCGCCCAGCTCTGGTCTGAAGGGTCTCTCTGGAAGCCTACCGTCCGTGCCATGGGCGCCTCCTCCCGTCAACAAGAATCCTCTCCCACCCCCTCCCCCACCTTTACCTCGCAAATCCAGTGGCCCCTTCGCATGGTTCTCTCGGAGCTCGGTCGGAGCCAAAGAGGTCAAGTCTCCGCCCCAAGCTGGATCTAGGCGTAACACTTCCACTTCGGTATCAACCCTCGCCAGCAACTTGGACCTAGTGGCGGATGGAGATGCGTCAAGTGTCAATTCGAAGAGGCCACGACGCAATAGCTTGAAGGACCAATTTAAGCAACTGCGTATGCGGGAGGATACTACCTGGGCTGAGCACGAGGAAGCCGGTGCACGATCGGGCCCCCCTAGCATCAGCCATCCTGGAATGAGCCCCCCAATCATCCCGGAAGAGAACGAGACTGGCATTTTGTACCCGCCTACAACTGCCTCTGCAGCAACTTCTCCCGGAACTGAAAGCCCATCAACAATCAATTCCAGCCTTGCCCCTGGTACGGTTTCCGGGTTCGCGAAGTCAGCAGACGATGCGTCGGCACCTGTGGACTGGGAACTTTGGCAATCACTTGTGAACAATGGGCCTCAGGCGCTGGTGAACTCGGAAGAGTTGAATTCCGCTATCAAGAGGGGTATTCCACAAACTATTCGAGGTGTTATCTGGCAGATTTTGGCGGATTGCCACGCTGGTGACTTGGAGGATATCTACCGGGACTTGGTGGCGCGTGGAACAGACAAGGAGCGTCGGCCATCGAATGGCCAGATAAATGGGATTATCGAGGAATCGAACACATCCTCACGCTCGTCAATTCGGTCTGACCACTCGGGATCCGCCACACAGTCCACCAGTATCAGCCCCTCCCAGGAGATTGATACTGAGAAGTTGGCTAAGGAACAGCTGGCTAGCGAAACTGCTCGTGCCAAGAGGGCCAAGGATGAGGCGATTGCGCTGCAGAAGCTAGAAAAGTGTATTCGCCGGGATCTGGGTTCGCGCACTAGTTATTCGAAATACTTTGTCTCGCAGGGGAGCCAGGAGAGTCTCTATGGCTTGTGCAAAGCCTATGCCCTGTATGATGAGGCTGTGGGCTATGCTCAAGGTATGAACTTCATTGTCATGCCTCTGCTGTTTAACATGGATGAGGTCGAGGCTTTCGAGCTTCTCGTGAAGCTCATGAATAAATATGGACTTCGCGAAATGTTCATTGCGGACATGCCCGGTCTGCACCGCAGTCTCTACCAGTTTGAGCGACTCTTGGAAGACCTGGAGCCGGCCCTTTACTGTCACCTTCGACGTCGTGGCGTACCCCCGCAATTATATGCTACCCAGTGGTTCTTGACATTGTTTGCCTATCGATTCCCGCTGCAGCTGGTCCTTCGTATCTATGACCTGATCTTTGAGGAGGGACTGGAGCGCACTATCCTCAAGTTTGCTATTGCCATCATGAGACGTAATGCCGAGACACTTCTGGGCATGAAAGATATGAGCACGCTCACTACTTTCTTGAAGGAGCGTCTGTTCGACGCATATATCGACAAGCAGCCATCGGCATCGTCTATCCTGGAGTCTGGGTTTTTCGGAAGCTCTGGAGCCGCCGACAAGGAAATCTACCGCGCCGATATCCTAGTCCAGGATGCCTGTGACGTCCCCCTCACCCAGGATATGATCAAGTCTTACACTGTGGAGTGGGAGGAGAAGACTCGAACTGAGAAGGAGCGCGAGGCCGAGCTGGAGCACTTGCGGCACACGGTGGCCACGCAGGCTGCCCGAGTGCGCTTGCTTGAGGAGCGTGCTGAGGCCTCCGACAAGGAGCATGTGCAGCTTGCATCCGAACTGGTTCACGCCAAGGTGGAGAACGAGGAACTGCGCGACTTGACGGATGCCCTGAAGCTGCAAGTCAGCGAGCTGAAGATCGTGGTCGACAAGCAGCCAGGCGAGGTAGAGGAGAAACTTCGCATGGAAATGGAGCGCATCATGAAACGGAACATCGAAGTGCAGAACGAGAACCGGGCAATGGAGGACTCCATGGCCGAGATGGAGAAGGAGCTAGTTTCCACGAAGATGAAGTGGGCCGAGGTGCGCGAAGTCTTATTATTGAACACCATTGTCCAGAGCTAACCACACCCACTTACAGATGTCCGAGAACCACGAGACCCTCCGCCAGAAATGGAGTGACCTCCGCCGGGCCCTCGACTAATATCCTACACCCACCCACCTTCCATTCACCCTGTATATTTCTCCAGCGTTGATGGCGAGTCAATCTGTGATTACTTCGCAACACGCTCATGGGCCGGATATCTGCTGTCCTCTTCATTAGCCGTTCAACCCCACGATTCTCCCAATCTTTTACGACTCTGTACTCTTCCAGCCGTTGTTCTAGCATGCCAGTAGAAGGCATAGGTGTTTTCGTTTTCCTATTTCCTTTTGTTTTATTACTTTTCTTCGGCTCTTTGGACTGCAAACTTTGACTCAGGAAGCATACTAGATGTATGCAGTGTACATCCGGAATGAATCATGTTTTTTTAGTCCTGTTCGGAATAGAGAATCTATGTACAATCCCATCATATCTTTCCCCCCACCATACAGCTCAGCTGTTTAAAGAACGTTCTCGTAGAAAGTAGTCATCACATCCTCCTTGATCGGCCCCACAAGAGCCTTGAGTGCCTTGTGAGCCTCGCACTCGGTGTCGTAGTACTTCATATCATCCATTGAGGCGAAAGTAGTCTTGACGGAGATGTTGAAGCCGCGGTTGCGAGGATCGGGAAGGGACTTGCCAACGGCGGCGGAGACGATGTAAGGCTTTCCGTCCTATATTGGAAGTTCAATGTCAGTTTGTAGTTCTTGAATATAAGGTATCCTCAAGATCAATGCCAAGGGAACGTGTGTCCAAATGGACAGTGGGATGTAGGAGAACCGGCAGTCAATTGAACCGAAGAGGTTCAGCTGCACAATTGAGAAAGGTAACACGGTGAAGCAATAAGACACATACCTTAGTAGCGGTCTTAGAAAGAATCTTGTACTGCTCCAGCAGACGGTCCTGGTCAGCCTCGTTGGGGATCTTGAAGAGGGTGATGCGCTCGATGGGTGCCATAATTGCGGATGAGGATGCAAATGTTCGGTAGAAGCTGGGACTGGTAGATATGTTGCAGAGTAAAGGTTGAAGTGGTAGTAATGGTAATCTGTGAGCTAGGCGGGGCATCGAGGGGCACTTTATATTAGCATGAAATGTAATACGGCGTTCGGGTTCAGATGTTCGGTACCTGCGGGGTTTCTTGGTGACGTTCCGACGGGTCGGGATCGTTCGGCGATTGTATACTAGATTGAATGTAGCTTTCCAGGTGCTTGTCTATAAGAGTTTTCCAATGTATTCTGTTATTTGCTATGAGATTACTCGATCATTGTTGTTTTCCTTAAGCCAATTGGTAATTGTAGTTGTGATCGTGTTTCGTTCAGAGTTGGGGAGTGCGGAATACTTCCAGCATGGTGGGTGGACTAATTCCGCCCGGTTACTGCAGGATTAATTCACGGATATAGAGACATTACATTGTACAATTCATGGACAAGTAAGCCCAAGAATATTCAATTGGATTACCTGAAGTGAATAGGTCCTATGGATCTAATCGTGGCGAAGCAAAAGAAATATAGCTCAGAAGTGGCTTGCATTAGGCCGATCTTAGGAGATGCAGCTCTTACTATAACCAAAATAATAATATATAGCAGTGTTTAATTCATTTCGTCATTTTATCATTCACCTTTCACGGTTTTTGAATGGACCTCACTCGCTGACATTGGGTTCAATCCCATAGCTGAGAATCAATTTTCCATAGCCCCTCCCCCACGAAGAGACAGTTGACCTTGTTGCCGCGGTCCAATCCCAGGTCATTGCCAGGTTATAACAGACGAATACAAGTAGTATTGGTCTATGGATATGGAAATGGACCAGGAAGCTCAGAGGGAAGCTTCACCATGATCGCTGTGCCCAAGCTTCCTCTGAAACCACCCAGAAAGCCGAAGCCACACATGTGGTGAAAGTGGACGCCGTCGGGCAACAGACCGATGTGGATGGCATCTTGTGAGCAGATAACCCTCCAGAAATACCCTGACGAGTATTCCAACTAGCGGAACCGATCAAATATTATTCACAGGTTCCGGTCGATTCTTGAAGAAGATCTTATACCGAATTATCTCCACAACCTCCAAATCTTCAATCTCTGTGGAAGAAGAAGCTCGCTTCTGTACTAATGCAATCGGCTTGAGCAGTTTCTTCACTTCCCCAGTCATGCGCTGGTACCGGCCCACATACAGGTATGCGCGCTTCATCCACTTGGTATCATCGGGATTCAGAGCAGAGTAATCCGGGAACATGAGTTTGCCGATCGGGGTTTCGTAGGATGCACCATTTGGCGATTGAGGTGTCGGTGTAGTGTCGTATTCATCTTGATCTGTTGAGGGGAGATTGATTGTGGCTTGGAGCTCGAGCAGCGCGAGGCCTGACGGGGTTTGTAGAAGTTGAGGAAGGGGATTGGTGATTGGAAAGGAAGTGGTTTCTGTTTTTGGGGGCGATGAGGGTTTAGAATGAAGGCGTATTGAAGGCATGGTGGGTTATGACGATGGTTTGTGGTGTGGTGGTTGGTTTGGTGAGGTTGACGCGACGCGGGTCGCGTTTGACCCCACAGGCCTCAATCATACCGTAGACGGAAGCAGATTCTGTAGTAGTAAAAAGGCACGAAATCAAGAACCTAGTATATCAATGTTTAATTAAAATTATACATTCGTGTTCTGGAAAAAAGTGTGCAGGTTCTGCAAATTGATTGGAAGAAAGGCTAATAGATAAAGCTAGGCTGAGGTATCATTGGCATAATGTTGCATGCATACATTTGTTCGTTTGAGGTCGTTGTAGTCCACCTGAATGGTAATTGGTTTCTTTGACGGCCCGTGGGACTCTTTTTAATTTGATCCGAGCAAATGCAGATGGAAACTCATGCCAGGTAAGTTGGGCTGCTTCTGTAAAGCGCCTGCTACTGTAGGCTCGACCACATGGCCGGCATACAGACCAACCAAAAAGCCGGCGCCTTGTCAGGATCAGACGATCTCTCGTGTGGTGGCTCCCAGTAAGCACTCCGTGTGTGGCTTGGGTGTATATCCCAGAGATAAAGCTCCATTCCAGAGTTAGCTCTAAACTCCTGATTGAAACCCAGGCTGTTTACCTTGGGCATAAGGCATGAATAGCTTGGATGTTTGTATCCAATCCAGGACTTTGATCTCATCAAGCTCCCGGCATGCTCTTCTGATAACAAGTATCCTCCAGATTCTGCAGGCCTTTGATGCTTTGCTCCGCCACGTCACGGGCAGATCCAGGACCGGCAAATTTCCCATAACGAAGATCACTCATATCTCCCACCGTCGTTTTGAGTTCAGCTACCAAGCCAGCAGCTTCGCCATCAATATCAACGATCTCTCGCTCAATATGGGTGCAGGCATTCTCCATTTCAGCGAGAAGGCTCTCCACTGAATGGTAATCTTGGGGATTGGGGGCAGTTTGCCCAAACAAATGAAGATCCATGTTCACTTCCCGTTGCTCATCTTCATTGGTTGCTTCCACACCCGTTGTGAGACTGGCCTTGTGGAGCTCTGCTTTTTGGCGGTCGCCTTGGCGGATCTCAGTGTCGATATTTTCATTTACCTGATCCATGTCATGCTCCCGAATCTGCTGCAACTCTCGGTACAAAGCCCGGATATGCGGGTGATTTCTCAGACGCTTAGGAAACAGCTCTGTGAATTTCTGCAGGGACAGTACTGTTGGCAGCGGAGCTGGAGTAAGCAGAAAGTTACTCAGGATGGACTCTTCGGAGGGTGCCATGGTGGAGATCTAAGGTTGGTGCCCCCAACGCGTTCAGATATCTTTGGATGACAATAGAACACGTAGTAATCACGGTATTAAGACTGGCAATTTGTTGTGTCGCCAAAAGTCGCGTGTTGATGTCTGGTTTCAGGTTTTGTCACGTAAAGTAGTTGGGCCAGTAGATTGCGAAATGTCTTGAAACCGCAATTTGTGGTTTAATCCCAGTGCTCTGGATCTCCAGGCATGAACGTGGCAATCTTTTAGTAGTAGCAGGTGTAGGTTGTGGACGGTGAATTCCACTCCCGCGTGGACCCAGTGTCTTTCTCCAAGGGGCGAGTTCCGCTTTTCACACCTCGCGATTCTTACCCGCAACAATACAACCCATCCAGTAATCCCGGATTCCAGTGTTTGAACCAGAAATTTGAAGATACTAGCATAAGGGGAGCAAATCCTTCGACATATAATCAAAGTCTGGGCTTCACATTCCTTGTGGACAGGCTGTCGTCGCTCATTATCAAGAAATTGGATAATCCGTGAAACTGGAACGGCGTGAGCCTGCAGACATTCTGTCTTGTGGTCGAGTCGAGGGACACTGAAGCTCAGCCGCTTGTATACCTCAGATCGAGAAGTGTCAACTGCGGTTCAGCTTAGTCGGCGCGGCGACGACGACGACTAAGCGACGGCGACCTTTGGAAGACTTCCCCTCCCTTCCACTTCCTCTTCCCTTCACGATCCCACAATTCCCTGGGCTCTCCATATATTCCAACCCTTCTCCCTTTTCGTCATTTTCTTGCCAGAATGGCTCCAACCAATTATGCCAAGGACGAGAAGGTCCTTTGCTTCCATCACGACATTTTATACGAGGCCAAGATCCTCGATGTGCGGCACAAGGATGCCTCGGATAAGAAGAGCCCGTTCGAGTACCTGGTGCACTATAAGGGCTGGAAGAACACGTAAGTCCCTCATGAATATCTGTCTTTCTTTTTTTATCAGCATGTCGCCCTGTCCATGTGTTGGAGAGTCTGTGTCCCTTGCGCTGCCTGCAATCTCTGCCTGGGGTCCAATACTGAACCACACAAAGGAAGAATAGGCGGTATGCTTGAGTATTTTCCGTTTGGGAACCTCGTTATTAACAAGTAGTCTGCAGCTGGGACGATTGGGTCCTTGAAGACCGGCTGCGCAAGTGGAGCGATGAGAACCGTGAGCTTGCTGCCAACATACGCCGTGAGGCTGAAGCTTCCCTTCGGGCGAAGAACGTGAAGCCTGGGAGCACGACAAAGAAGCGGGCCATGTCGGAGCGCAGTTCTGTGCGAGACAGCGAGGAGCGTGGTGTCTCTGTCTCTGGTCGGGGTGGCAACAAGCGTGTCCGAGAAAATGATATTGAAAGAGTGAGTCGCCATTTCTTACCTCCGCTTAGTCGTCGTGGCTGTTGTTATTATACGCTTTACTTCACTCTTCCCAATCCACCTTCTCCCTCTCCCCTGTCTGTTCTCTTCACTACCCTCCTGTCACATTCTGAAACGCGACAACATGTTCAATCCTTTCATTGTCGTGCGTTCGAGAGCCCCGTTGCCTATTGGCTTCACTATGCTACTTGCTACGATTCGATACTCCCTGGGTTACGCCGGGGTCCTGCCAGACTCTGCGTATGAGACTGCCACGGAGGAAAATCTGAAGGTGCTGCTGAATGCCATCCGAGGAAACTCTTTTTTTCCAGATCAGACTCAGGATGCCGCCGCCCAAGATGCCTTGGGACAGACCTCTGAAAATCTCTGGGAGCCAGTTCAACGCAATGGAATGATCATGCCCCGATGGAGCCACAATCTGACACTGAACCAGGAAGAGACATTCCAGGCTCGCCCCTCCATCCGAATTGTGATGCCCGACAATATAAAATCACTGATTGTCGATGACTGGGAGCGCGTCACCAAGAACGGTTCCGTTGTTCAGCTGCCTCACGCCAAGTCTGTCTACCAAATCCTTCAGGATTGGCGCGCCGAGGAGCTTCCCAAACGCCACCACGTCGACGTCAGCGTCATGGATGAAGTTATCGCCGGCCTGTCCGAGTACTTCGAGGTCGTCATTGATAAACTCCTCCTTTACCGCTACGAGCGCCACCAGTACCGAGTCCTGAAGAAGAAATACTTCAACAACAAGGACAAGACTCCCCTGCATGTCTACGGTGCTGAGCACCTTATCCGACTGATGAGTATGTTCCTCTCCTCCCTGTTAAGAACACCCACTAACATCATTAAGGCCTTCTCCCGGAGCTCTTGGCGCAAACAAACATGGAATACAAGAGTACGGGCCGTTCACATGAGGAGCTTTCAAAATTCTCTATCTGGCTCAGCCGTAATTCGGAGAAATACTTCCTCACCAAGTATGTACCTGCGAATGAAATCGATGAGGAGGACTGATTCAGCAGTACTTCATCATGTGTCATTATTACTTTTCATCTGTTGTCATCATACCTTTTAGTGTTTCTGAATGACCCGGGGCGTCAATCTGTCAAAGTTACCAATTAATCGTTGCAACAAACCCTTTCTCCTACTTGCACACCCCTAGACCTAGGTTTCCGATCATGATCACTCTTGATCAACCGTAAGGCGTCGAAGTAATCTTTTACTAGGTAGTAGCGATGCCCCCGTCGAGCACGGATTTTAGTCAGCATACATCAATGAATGACTATAAGAGTAGGATAAAATTGAGAAAAAAAAGGTTTAGATAACTTGGAATGACAATAGATTATCTACTAGGTAGCATCCCGACTGGTTATGTTTCTGTTATCTTTCCCTGTTGCCATGAGGAAACTTTAAAATTCTCCGTCTGGCTCACATTCAGAGAAGTACTTTCTAACCCAGTATGTTCCCGCCACCGAGACCGACGAGGAAGTGTGATCAAAAGTTTTCCCGGCCTGGTGTTGCAGTCAATATCTCTAGTCTAGAGTTGATGTATGTAAAACTCCATTAATGCTAGAATGTGCCAATGGATTTCTACTGGATATCTCAGAAAATAGAAAAGGGCCAAAAACCAGTAGACCAGGCTGTAAAAGTAGGCTATACATAGTGCTCCATCCCGTCCGTTCCCGGTAAACTCTTCCACATCCACATATGCAACTGTATAACATTCCTACAAGGCCAACCCCTCAATCGCCCGCTTTTTACCAAACAGGATGAAAAGGAAAGTCCAAGCCCAGCCTATGCAACCAGCTGCCTCGCATCATCAACAGCAACTCTTGCCGCTTTCTTCAATTCAGTCTTCCAGTCTGTCTCTCTCCACTTCGACCAGGCACTCAATCCCTCAGGCGGCTGGATACTCAGTGTCTCATAACCTTGTTTGATGATTCGGTGAACTTCTCGTGGGCTGAGATTCTTCTTCTTAATGGAAGGCAAAGTTACAGGTGTAGGCTCGCCTTCTGGGTTGGGACTGGCAGCTGTAACTGAAGGTGTCGTCGGATCAGATCCATCGGATTGGAAGAGAAGCGTGTAGAAGTGCGTTGAAACGCTTAGAAGAGTATCCATGGCTGCGGCGTGAAGATCGTTCTTCTGCAGGGTTGCTGCATCTGGCAGCGGGGTAGCCGAGGATGATCCTGGGGTTCCTGTTGTACTTGAGCGGGTAAGGGCGTATACGTTCTTGAATTTGGAGATAACGGGGCCGGTTTCGACAAGCTTGTAAAAGAGGTCGTCGTAAGAAGCTGGGTCGGGAAGGAAGGTATCGCCGCCAGAGACGCAGAAGGCCAGGAGATCGACGAGGGAGCTGATTAAAGTGTGAATCTTGGGGTTGGTGTTTAGATCAGAGGCATATGTGGTTAGGAAGCGCATGAGGGAGAGAAGAGTGCGCCAGAGCTCGGACCAGTGGTAATTTAGTCGGATTTTGTTCATTGAGAGGTATGTGAGGAGGCGCAATGTGATGGCAATGGTGTGGCTAGAGACAATTAGTATATGTCTGATATATAGAACATCAGGTACGCACCTGTAGATGTTGACGTCCAACCGCCGCCGAAGGTTATGCGTGATTGTGTCGATCATTACATCGAAGATGACAGTGGCCAGCACCCGGTCTCCACCAACAACAGGGAGATATGGCTGTTTCTGACGACAGATCCGGACTTTGCGTTTCCCATCTTCGCTGCATATGTGCTTGCAGAGTGTTGGGTCTTCAACGAGTATACGCAGGGTGAACATGCTCAGCTCAGCATAGTGTGCTACCCGCGGGGATCGATAGGCGTGTTGTAAAAGGTATGATGACAGAGAAAGGAGACTAGAAAATGGAGATTCCTCGTTCTTTTCGGGAATATGGTGGACCATATGGTAACCAAATAGTTTGTTCGAGTTCGCAAAGTCATATGTGGCCATCAGGATGGCGGCTTCTTGGGCGGGTCTGGCATAATATTAGTATCTGAACTAATGGGTTAGTCGAGCAAGGGCCTTACAGAGCAGCAAACATGGCCTTCGCCTCCTCCGCACTGGGTGGGTTTGCCTTATCCCGCGCACCAGGCGCAAGAGCCCGAAGTCCGAAGAAGATCAAAGTGTTTGTCAAGGACCAGCCTTCAGGTATATCGTCCTGCACGGCAATGTAGCCGTTGCGCAGGCCACCACAGGCGAGGCCAACACCTTTGACGATTTGCTGGATGCTTGACTCGTTGACAAAATCGTCGAGTCTAAGCTGATAGAGATTTTGGAATTCGAATTTGTTGTAGTTCGCCAAGAGCCCCAGAAGGAGGAATGGATCGAACACTTGCATGGGGGTATCAGAGTCATGAACATACTATTCTCGTTAGATCCAAATGAAGTTTAGAATAATAGATCGTCCATACCTTCATCAGAGATGGGAACAGATCCCGATGTGTGAAATAGGAGACGATGCTGGTCTTGTATGCCCCGCTCGTCATAGCAATGGCGACTCGGATTGCCCTGCGTCGCAACTCCACTGTAATTCAAGATTAGTATGCGTAATACACAGTGCCACGAATACTCACAGCTGGACCCATTACGAATGATTCCGTCCAAAACAGAGACAAACTCCGAGATGACACGGTCAACCTCGTCAAGACCGGCGAGAACATTGATCACATCTGAGCTAGGATTGGTGTATTTTTTGCTCAAAATGCTGGTCAAAAAGGTGGCCAAGGTCTGGATGTTATCAGTCATTGATAGCTATCAATCACAATGGCGGGGCACTCACATCTAGTGCATAAGAGTCCGTTGGCGCGACCCCGGCTGCAGCCTCACGAATCGCCCGGGCAAAGAGATGTTGAGTTTGCGTCTAATCAAAATCAGTTCTTCGAACATGTGGAATAGCACGGTGGCTCAAAAAGCTGACCTGCAGGCCCAATGTCTCGTCGGGGCTCAACTTGTCAAGCAGAGCATGCAGCTGGCGTCCATCTGGTGGCAGCAGAAAGAACTCTCGCCAGAATCCCTCAGAGTGTTCTGCATCCTCAGTGGCCTGGGGATAGTCAGTCTATGCGGCTCTATCAAATTGGGGAAGCCAGGGTCTGGCAACGTGGGGGCATACTTTGAAGAGCGCCTCGTAGAGCTGGACGATCTTTGGTTGGAAAATTTCCGGTCTCGTCTGCTGCGTAAGGGGCGAGGCCTCCATAATGTTTCAGATGATCTGCAGACCACCGAAGTATTAAATATTATGTATGGAGGGGAGTGATGCTTCAAATGTTCATCTCAAGTGGCCAGGACACCAGCCACTTTGTCAGCGGATCCAGCCACATGTCCTTTCATTTTGATTTGGGATGTTGCAGGTACAAGGGTATTGGATGCTTTTAAATAGGGTTTTCAATTTCAATAAGACTATATGTATGGAGGGCTCTTATAGTACTGATCAAGGGCTTATTTACTATCTATTGACTATTTCCCCCTCAATATGGGCTGGACGCGCTCTCTATGGAGGCGGCGCTGCTCCGGAAACCGGGCCACAACTTACATTTACCGCGGGATAAGAGATGACTCAGCTGCCGATAAACGCTTGATTATCTAATCAATCCAAGGTATGATGAAATCAAAAGTGAATGAAATCAGATTGAAGCAGAGTCCAATAGGAGTAATAGAATCTCCCTGGGTCCTCACTACCAAGGTATCCATCTGACAGATTGCATTAGTTTACTACCTTAGTCTGTGCTTTTCAATCAAGAGTGGCGCCACCGTGTGTAGAAACACATCGATGCTGATTGGCTGAAGGCGGATCATGCAACCAGACTTACTTAATCGCCCGAGAGGTCACCGGGGAACTGGATTAAACAACTCTTCTCCCCTTGTCACTTTTGAATTCAGCACCACATCTACCACCGAATTCGACAGTCTTATGTGTTCATAGCCAATTTTCGTCGAGGCTCCGTTCAACCTTACATTTTCCCCTCGACCATCACTTCCATCACCATGCAGCGCCCTGTGACATCATCCGCCACACTTCTCCGATGGGCAAAGCCCTCGGCTACACTATGCTCCCCCGCCGTGCGGTGCTTCTCATCATACGGAAATGCCTACCAATCCTCCAAGCGTGACATGCAAACTGCAACCGCCTACCGTCCACACTCTCTCCCTACATCTTTTCCGCTTCCCCGGAGCAACGGAGGTTCAGACTCCCTGCTCTCCGCCGATTTCCCTCTTCCTGCAGAGAACCCACAGACCTCGCCAGCACAAACAAAACCAACATCCTCCAGTACTGCTCGGGAAAACGATGCTCAAACTCCCAAACCTGCCTCGTCCACAACTGCCACTAAGACCGGAAAGCCTCGTCGGCCGTTGCGGGCAAGAAAGGCAGCCATGAAGCTGTCTACTCTAGCCACTGAGCAACTACGCAAGCTCATGGATCAGCCTGAGCCCAAGTTTATCCGGGTTGGAGTGAAGAACCGGGGCTGCTCGGGTCTCGCTTACCATCTTGAGTACGTGGAGAAGCCGGCCAAGTTCGACGAAGTGGTGGAGCAGGACGGCGTGAAGGTTTTGATCGACAGCAAGGCCCTGTTCAGCATTATTGGCAGCGAAATGGACTGGCAAGAAGATAAGCTGAGCAGAAAATTTGTCTTCCGCAACCCCAACATTAGTAAGTCTTCCCTTGAAAAGCATATATGAAGAGTTGCCCTGGAATCTTGTTCTAACCGGTAACAGAGGAACAATGTGGATGCGGTGAATCCTTCATGGTTTAAGCGCTCTTTCGACATGTCTTCTTTGGGTTTTCGGCGTCTTCCTTCGGTGCATCGGACGGTGTTTTATTTTCTATCATGTAACGATCTTTGGGAACTGTGACCGCTTTGTTCGGTCAAGTACATACGCTTGATATCCAGTCGATGCAGTTTTCTCTATGTTCAATCTTTTTACCGGTATCTTACACTCTGGGTTCAGGAGAAGGCCAAGGGTGGATCTGATACCATGAGCCCATTATAGCTTACTGCAAAGGCTAT
This sequence comes from Penicillium pulvis, assembly GCF_028828015.1. Lineage (NCBI taxonomy): Eukaryota > Fungi > Ascomycota > Eurotiomycetes > Eurotiales > Aspergillaceae > Penicillium > Penicillium pulvis. The sequence goes on from NW_026643072.1 coordinate 1,595,244, forward strand.
AGAGCTCGCTGGATTTTTCATTCCATTGCTATGCAAACATATCTGTGGAAAATTTCAAATCCAAATGTTACATTATCTGTATAGACTAGTCTAATGGACAATTCTCTAGCAACATCTGCCACCAGTAAATTATTAGATTTCAAGAATGACTCGAGGTTGTTTTCTACTGATTTCAATCAATTAGTTTAATCAATGTCTATAATTATGTGCAGAGATCTAATCTTTTGATGCTGATAACCTTAAATACAACAATGTTAACGCCGATAGTTATGTCACATGATGGTATTATGGGGCGGAACAATGCAACAGACCACAACTACCCCAACATCTTAAACTATACACCACTCCTCAAAGCTAAACATAATTCTTGACCCCAATAAAAAGCGAAACCCGAAAAGAATGGGGTCAAATGCTTTCCTCTCCCCGTATACCAGTGACTCCGTCTCCGATCTCCTCATAACCGTCCGCTTCTCCGCTTCAATCCCCGATCTCCCACTCGACGTCTCAGCACCAGAGACCACAACTGGCGCAGGACTCAAACAACTAATTCGCGCAAAGCTCCCACTCACCCTCTCATCCCATCGATTACGTCTGATCTACGCAGGTCGAGGTCTAGAAGATACAGCCGCCCTAACAACCTCTCTCAAGCTCCCGCCTTCCCCATCTAGAACTCCGCGGCCGGCCACAGAAGATGAAGACGACGGAACAAGTCTAGAGAAAGCGCACAATGCTTCAGACTCTAAGTCAAGAGATAAGGGCAAACAACCCGTTCGCGATCAACGCCCAAGAATATATATCCACTGCTCCATAGGCGATATCGCGCTTTCGGATGCGGACCTAGCTGCCGAGGCTGAAATAGCTACGACACTGCTACAAAGCCAGAAAGAAGATGAAAATGTCTCTTCGTTGCTCTCTACTATATCTGCAATTCCGCATCGTAGCGGCTCCTCGGTCTTTCCGTCTCAATCTTCGGCCGCGCCTGAAACAACCACTACACCTGCACCCCGCGGTTTTGATCGTCTCCTAGCGGCTGGCTTTACCGCTGCGGAAGTGACGGCTCTTCGGTCACAGTTTTTGGCTGTGCAGTCTGTTTCTCGGACGCCGGATACTATGCCCAGTGGTGAAGAGCTTCGTGATCTAGAAGATCGGTGGATGGACGAGGGCTCAACTGCTGCGGGGATGATGGGTGGGGGTGAAGGTGCGGGCACTGGCGACGATGATGGGGGGTTGGGCTCTGGATCGAGGAGTGCTATGGATGATATGCTTTGGGGTGCGGTTATGGGCTTCTTTTGGCCTATTGGCTGTGCGATGTGGTTGCGAAGGGAGGAGGGTGTTTGGTCTTGGAGAAAGGGGGTTGCGGTTTTCGTCGGGGTTCTTGTTAATGCAGCTTTTGGGGCCATGAGGATTATGAATTAGGCATTTCGGAGCTTGTCCTTGGAATTGCGTTTTAGGTTGTTGTTGTGCTTTCAGGCGTTTTGCGATTGTTTGCGATACCCTTATGCTGTTTTGATTATTCTGCTCTGATCGAACTGCATGTGATGGATCTTCGAATAGTAGATCCGAGATTTGTACAGTCAGTTATGATATCAAGTTGACTAGAAAGTGACATAATCTCCATGAAATCAGTGCTCGATTACGACCGCAGGTTTCTATAGACCAAAGCTCTAGAGCTGGTCAAGCCCGGCAATGCTAGCATACATGTCCAAAAAGAAAAGGTACAAGAGAAAGAGCAAAACGCCCGAATTCCGCAACGCTAATGGAACTTCCCGTAAATAACAGCGACAATCAAGAGAACAAGCAGCGTAATGATAGCAATTGTGATCATCCGATTCGTAGCCATCCTGTCAGATAGTCAGTATCAACCCGGGACCGAGAAAAACACAGGAACAGGAGGACAGTACCTACGAGCCATACCCCTCAAAGTCTTAATACTGGTATCAACATATCCCTCACTTTGGTGCAGGTTGTCTCTGGTATGCTGAATCGTTTGTCTCTGCTCATAGAGATTGGCCAGCACATCACGTCCCACATCCTCCGTCTCCAACGCCGTCCGCTGGCTCTGCTGCAGCCGCGCGGAGCTGCGCTCCAGTCGCTCCGTACCAGAGAGGAGTTGCTGTCGCTGCTCCAGGTGTTCATCTTGAGGCTCGTCGGTGTACCGGTCACCAAAGAGGGCTTTGCGATCATCTGAAAGGGACTTGAGCTTGCGCTTGACCTCGTCGATGTCTGATGAGTAGTTGCGGAAGCGGATGTTGACCTTTGAGCGAGCTTCGGAGGGGATATTTTGCTTTTCCATGCGCATTTGATCCAACTATGATTACCCGGTGGTTAGTTCACATGTATATCGTAGATCTCCAGGCATTCGGGATCGGCTTGTTTGGGAGCATCAAAGGACAAGGAAAGAGACCGGTTTGACGGCTCTGGGGCGTGGCTCACCAATTCCTTTGCCTCGTCTAGCACTTGCTCTGCGGAGCGGATTGCGGACTTGCGTTGCTCACCGCTGGCTTCGGAGATTTGGTCCAGCTTCTGGTTTAGATCGGCTTGTAGCAGCTTGAGCTCGTTCTCGTAGCTGGCGAACATCTCTGAGCCGGCGTCCGTGTCCAGAGGGTTCGACATGGTGAGCGTTGTGTGTTGTGAAGTGCGTTGAATCGGAGGAAGAAGTGAGAGAGAAAAAGATACCTGCTGCGACTGGCTCCGGGGTGGTCGTTTCGTATGATCAGGCCGCAGGGTCCACCTTTATCAATGATGGTTATATTGGTCGTGGCTTGGTCAAGTCTTTCCGGGAACTGTGCGTCGGTATCACCTTGCAATGTTGATGCTCGCTAGAAACAATTCGGTAATTCAATATTTCACGGCGTTTCAAGCTGGGAGAATAGACAGTGAGTACAACGTACGGGGTACATGGGTGGAGGCTGGAGACTACAGATGGCGATAAGCTGCACGTGATTATCGCCGAGGCCGGGGTTACATCTACGGATCCTTGATCATAGTCGACGTTTTCACAGGCAGCTTCTAATAAAATATAAATGACAATGGTGGGCTCTTGAAGCCATCAAACGCCCACTATCTTATCAATTTTGAAGATACAAGGGAGAAATTTGCGCATCCTGCATGTGCACGTTCTCGGCGATCAACTACCTTAACCGTTGGTACCTGACAGACTGGAGACGTTTTGTCTGACTTGCTACGCATAAATCTCCGTAAGCAAATAGTGTAGCATCAATAGCATTAACATAAAGAATATCAGGCCTTAATAGCACATTTCGCCTTTTCAATAAACAAAATAATACCCCATGGTATACATAGAAACTCCATCACTTTCCCTCTATTGCAGGAACATGCTGCTATCCTGAGCGACAATCTGTGCACTGCGCTTCGCATCCAAGAAGAGGTCTTCGCACTCGGCAACGTCTGTCGCCTCAATACCAGCAGGGTGTCCGTTGACGCGGGCCAGGATGCTTGCTGGGGTCAGCAGCTGCAAAGCATACCGCAAGCTGACCTTGCTGCCGTGCTCGGCGACTTTGTCCAAAGCGGGCTCGGTGATGCTGAGACCCTCGGTCTTGGCGCGGAGTCGGATAATCGTCTTGATCTCGTCGGGGTTGTAAGGGGTAGTGGGAATGATAAGGAGACGGGCCAGCAGGTCTGGTGGGATGCCGTGGGCGGCGCTAATGTCGTCGGTGCCCCGGATGACGGTGTGACCGCGGTTGGAAGCAAGGATGACAATGGGAGAGATGGAGGATTCGAGGGCACGGTTCAGATATGTGAAGCACTCAATATCGAGCATGTGAACCTCGTCAATGAAGAGAACACCAGGAACAAGCTCGGCCACTCCCTGGTCGATATAGCGGTTGACAACCTTGTTGATCTCCTGGCGCAACTTATCGGTAATTTCAGTCTTCTTGGGCTTCATCAGCTGGCCCATCATGCTCATCACATCCTGTCCACCTTGTGGCCGGGCGTTGGCCATATCCAGATCATGCAGAGTGACGTCTTGCACAATTTCCTTCTTCTTGTGAACCTCACCCTTTGGGACAGGCACGTACTCCTCCGCCTCGAGATCAAACTCGGTCGCGTAGGCATCGGACCGTCCAACACGTTTGCATGCACCAGTGTTGGCCTCGATGTAGATGACGTCTCCAACGGTGACACGCTCCTTTTGGATAGCTTCGTAGATGCTAGGGTCCAGACGAAGCTTCTTGCTGCCCTTAGCAGACTTAAGTCCGATGATCAAATGGCTGATGGTACGTCCATAGCCGCCCAGCGGGTTCTCAGTCTCCTCCGGAGTCAATTCTGTCACTTCACCCTCGTACACCTCCTTGGTTTCCCGAACTCGCAGGCCTATTTTCGAATTAGTGTTGCGCTAGAAAGTCTTCATTGCAAGCCGTATCGCGTACCAATTGCTCGTCGGAAGTTCTCCATCAAAGCTTCTGTCTTCTTGACCTCTGCAGAGTAGATTTCACTACCAACGATCGGGCAAAAGGGGACCTTAGTTCCCAGCTCCTGTGATACAGCAAGAGCGAGCGCTGTCTTTCCGGTACCGGGTCCACCAGCGAGCAACACAGCTCGGCCAGCCATCTTCTTGGCCTTGATGAGGTCGACGATCACACCGCAAGCCTATTGGAAAGCAATGTACTGTCAGTCACGATCTGCTTTGTATATCGAATTCATCTCATCAACTCAATGGAGTTCCAACTAACCTCTCGGGCAGCAGCTTGACCGACAAATCCATCACCAGATGTTTCTGAGGTACCATCGGCGCGCAGGCCTAGACCCTTGATGTGCGTGTGCGTGGCAGTCCTGTTCTCGCGCGAGTTGCCCTTGACTTCACTAATTTGGACCATGTTGGGCAAATGCGGCTTCTGGAGCCTGTGGAGAAGGAAAAGGGGGGATAGGGAAGAGGAAATGGAGATTTAAAACAAGAGATATAAAATCAAACAAAGAAGCTAAGCAGTGATGCGATGAGCCGTCCTTTTCGCAGGTCCAATGCTCTTCCCGAAATTCGCGAGCAAGGGATCTGCGCCAGTCACGGAGCCGCGCTGAAGGCGGTCAGTGTCCCCCAAATTCTTCCCAACTCCAGCTTTCCCTGCCACGGGATATTGAAGTCCACAAATTAACGGGTTCATCTCTCAGAATTTGTCCAAATCTCCCCAATGGCAGGTGTCCAGACCAGAGCCACCATGGTCGGCCACTTCTCCCTCGCATCGGCCTTCCGCAACCTCTCTTTATCGGCCCCGAAGCGCTCGTTCTCCACGACATTCGCACCGCAAACCACTAAGACTCTCCCCGAACACATCCCACCCTACCCCTTCGGACCCCGACAATGGTACAAGCAAGCCGATACCGGTCTCTATGGCGGTGCCATGATCCGCTTCGGTAACAAAATCTCCAAGGGTCGCAACGAGGGCAAGACACGACGAAACTGGAAGCCCAACGTTCGCCGCAAGAAGATTCCCAGTGAGGCACTTGGCGAGGATCTCTTCATTAAGGTCACCCGCCGTGCCCTTCGAACAATTATTAAGGAGGGCGGTCTCGACAACTACCTCCTCAGCGACAAACCCGCCCGTATCCAGGAGCTCGGCATGTTCGGGTGGGAATTGCGGTGGAAGGTTATGCAGACCCCGGCTATCCAGGAGCGATTCCGGGAAGAGCGCAAGAGACTTGGTGTCCCGGAGCCCAAGTCATTCGAGGAGTGGATGAAGAGCAAGGAGGAGGAGATCAACGCCAAGATCGAGGAACGACTCAACATCAAGCAGGTCACAAAGCCCCATAATAAGGGCAAGGCCGACCCTCAGAGGCTTGCCCAGCTTTCCCAGGCTGAATCTACGGAATAAGTCAGCTGATTCAGCTGGATAACTGGAGGTGATTGTGATGTTAGAATTGATGCCTCTTGCTGGGGGCTGGCGCCTCCATTGTACCATTATCGCGACGAACTGGACCCTCGAGCACCACTACCTTTGTCTTTTTACCAACCACCTGTGTCTTCGATATTACCTGGAGAAATTTGGTGATCTCTTCGCATGAGTGCGATTCGGCGTGCATATTAAAACTTGAACTTCTGTGTATTTATACTCCAATATCATCCGTTTTCATCGTTCTAGTCTCTTTACATTGGATCGGTCTGGCTATCGTATGCTCTAAGTATGTCTTGCATTTTGTTGTGACTTTGAGCCAGACATCCCTCGAAGGCCCTGGGAAAGCATGGTATCCACAGATATAGAGAAGCAGGTACTCGGTAGGCGTAAGTGTTCAATCCTGACTGGGTTCATACTCGATATATATCCAGTTGTTCTGCTCAGTATACAACAACTGAAACAATTCCCAAATAAACAACCAGGCAAACTCTACGTAAAGAGACCCCGATGGTCCCTAATGCTGTCCATGAGTCTGATAATTATCCCTTAGTTCATTATTCCTGAAAGATAGGTATGAAGCACCTAATAGCTAGGGTCATGATTCAGTGCAAGGGATCCGCAGGATGTATTGTAATAATATCCGAGTTCCGACATCCGAGATGAACCAATACGAAAAGCAATCAACCTGAAACCCAAATCTCGTTTATCTCTGCAATCGACGAACTAACTAAAAACGGCCAAAGTTGATTGGTGAAGCTGCAAGGCCGTTGGTATGCGCACCAAAGAAGACCCGCCGCATTCGGACTCGTCATTGGAACTAGGGAACACCCAATCTTGGTCCTGCGTCTCCCTTGCAACTCATTTCCCTCAGTGATCCAATTTCTTCTCTTCAGTTTTGAAACATCGCGCGGATCTTGGAATCTCCCATGCCATGGTTTGATCTCCCGCAACTACTCCTCCGAATCGCTGCGTCCTCATCCAGCTCCCCAGCGCGGGGGATAACACGCTCGCCATGCAATTCGCATTGCCTCCGCGAAAGAACCAACACACTCTCCCCGGTGCCCGTTCCTCTCGATTACCGTTATATCGCAGGAAACAGCTAAAAACATTCGCTGTTTTCGCGTTCGCTGTGTTCTCGATCTTCTATCTCCTTACGCACCTCTATTCGAGCTCGTCTTCCGCGGCGCCGGCTGGTACAGCAGGTGTGGTCATTGTGACATTGTTGGATCGCGAACATTTCAGTGAGAGCTACATCAACAAGATTATTGCCAATCGCGAGGATTATGCGAAGCGTCATGGTATGTTATTCTATGGACTGGGTTGCTATACCAAGTATAGCTACTAGCTGGCTAGCTGGCGATTTAGTCTTCTAGCACAAACGAGCTCTACTAACATGGCATTGTGCTCTCAATCAGGCTACACAAACTTCTTCACATCCGTCTCCGATTATGAGGAAGCAGTCGGCGATCAACCCAAAAGCTGGGCGCTTGTTCCAGCCGTCCGCCACGCAATGGCTACCTATCCCAGCGCCGCATACTTTTTCCACCTCAACCAGAACGCCCTTATTATGAACCCGACTAAATCCCTCAAATCACATCTCCTGGAACGAAGCAAGCTTGAATCGATAATCTTGAAGGATGTTCCCATTGTCCCGCCGGATAGTATTATCAAGACATTCTCGCATCTGAAGGAGAAAGATATTGACTTCATCACTACGCAAGATGGCGAAGATTTGAGTCCCAGTAGCTTCGTGCTTAAGAATGGGGACTTTGCGCGCTTTTTCTTGGATTTGTGGTTTGATCCACTGTTTCGCAATTATAACTTTGCGAAGGCGGAGGTTCATGGATTGGTAAGATCTGCTTGATCGAATTGAAATGTTGAGCTTATGGCTGACTTGCGTGTCTTTTTAGGACCATATTATGCAATGGCATCCGACTGTGCTAGCTCGGACGGCTATTGTTCCCCAGCGTGTTTTGAATGCGTACAGCAAGGATTCGAACGGTGCTGGTCCCGATGGCACCTATAATGACGGTGACTTTATTATTCGATTCCCGGGATGTGATAACGTTCAGGCCAAGGAGTGTGTTGAGATGGAATCCTATTACATGCTGTGGCAGAGGAAGATAAAGAGTGGCTAACTTCTCAACCAATCTGCTTTCTCTATTCTTCTTGGGTGTTTTCTTTGCACCCCTTGCTTTTGGATTTGCTTTATGATCATACTGTCTCTCTGTCTGATCTAATCGGTGTTTTTTTTTTTTTTGGCGCAATAGATGAGTGTTGCACATACAGCGGGGTACTTTTGCTTCAATCGTCATGGCATGCATAAGGTCATAGGAAAGGAAACATGATCATTATTTTCTTTTATGTTCACTAATAGAATACATGCCTCATAAATAATACCCTAAATAATAGGACGTAATATTGAGCCAAGGCTCGCTCACAGCTTTGGCCTGGCTAGGGTGTGGCTATCGAGAGCAGTCAGTATTGAGCATTCGACGTGAAAATCCATCCGTAATGGAGTAAAGTAATGCCATTGAGAGCCAAATTTATCAGAGACGCGATTGCTCGCAAATGGGTTGTAGTCAAGCAGCGGGGTCTTAAGCCGCCTCCTAAACACGGACCAATTTTTCTCATCATGAAAAAGCGGAGTGATTCGAACCAGATAAAGCCAAAGACGATCAATGGAAGTCACTTACTCAACGTGTGGTTGTGAGGGTCCGGCGTGTCGAGTTGAGATAGCCCGAACCGAGTCAGATCGCACCGAGGTACGTCCTAAGATATAATAAAGAATAATCCCACTAGAAGTGGAAATCCAAAGCTTCGACTGCTGCTTTCATTTAGCAGATAAAAGCAAGGAGAACAGTCTTCTTCTTCTTGTACTTGTCTCCGAAATCCTTGCGGTAGCGCTTCTCCTTCTTCCACGCCCAGCTGTACATCTGCACACCACCAACAAGAGTGAAGATGAGCACACTCAAGTTCAGCTGGCTGACCAGGAAAACACCCAACCAGGCAATGATCTCAAACATGTAGTTAGGGCAGGTAACGAGGTTGAACCCAAATCCAGAGGGAATACCACGCTCAGTGGTACCGGGCCGACGCAGGTCCCGAAGCACATAGTGGGCATTCAGATTTGCCAACTCAGCGAACACGAAGATGGCAAGGCCAGCGTATACAAGAGCCGGATTATAGTCTGGGCTGGCGGCGGCGGCATCGGGACGGAAAACCCAGTAGGCAATGTTGAAGCCGGCAAGGGCCCAGTAATGGGCACTGTTCTTGAAAATGTTGCGGGCGGGCATGGTAGCATTGCTGAAGCGGTGCACAAAGATAGTCTCATACTCGCGCTTCAGGAAGTGGATGGTGAGAAGGGCGCAGACGAGGAGCTGCACGTACGAAGGAGCCGGAATAGTGTCATAGTTGAAGTACAGGAGGGGACGGAGAGGGAAGAGGAAGAGAGCTGGGATGAGGAGGGGACCGAGGTATTCAATGATGAAGACGGTACGCCATGCGATCTGGGGACCTATTGATTGTGAGATTTTAGCTTAAGTTCAACTTTTTTTTATGTTTGTGAGCGGTCGCATACCCAGATCCTTGACATGGATCACGCTAGAGTTGCGCAGGCCAGTGTCGTCAATGGAGACGTCTTTCGCGTTGGCAACGGCAGAGCGGTCACTGCCCTTAGTGATACGAAGACGGTGTGCAGATACACCGCAAACCTGCCCAATCATGTCGTGGAGGTCATAACCGGAGGCATCGAGGGAAATGGTGAGCTCCTTAGGGAGCATGCGGATGGGTTTACCTGAATAGCAATGTTAATTGATTAGATTCAATGTTGAGATTAGTGAAATTTCGGAATAGAATGGATAACATACCCCGCGGCTCAACGGTGAGTGTGATCTTAGGAGCCATTGTGATTGATGGCAAGCTCAATCAGTTTGGAGGTTGCAGGGGAAATTGTTGAGCATTCACGTCGATCAATAGTGGATGGGGGCGCACGTGATATCGACACCTTAAGGCAATACCGAGGTAACTAAGTGCAGCAAAGTATACACAAGCACGAGGATTATCTCAACAGATCGTCAAGATCGTCGAGTAAACATTCAATCCCATAGATATTCAGGCTCAGCTTGGACTTTGAGATTTTACATGGTGCCAAGGACCGTCCTTGCAAGCTGTCCCTGATTTCTTCGAATTTTAACAGCTAGTATCCCCATTGACGTCAAATATGAGATCGAGTCCATTATGGACGAATATCTGTTCACCAGGGTATTCCATCTGCAAATCTTAGAGGTGTCGGGATGTCTTCAGTGTCCTTTCTGAAATGAAGGCATGATCGGATTAAAGCCATTCCCTGCTTTCCACGTGGGCCAAGTTCAAAATGGATATGACAGCCTTCAGCAAAAGTTTAACTTTCTACTGATGATACCCCACAAAACCGCTTTTATGCCACGTTTTTCGTGACTTTTCAGTCTTGCCGAGGCGTGGTGATTTCTGTTCCAAGATTGCAATTCTAGGCCATCTGATTTTAGTGTCTTATTTGGGGGCGCAGTCTTGCTACAACGGTTAACCCGGCCGAACCCGTCACCAATCAACAATGGCATAATTATTAGGCCACCCCTGACTAGGCCACCAATACAGCGCTAACTTATGAACTAGCGGAGTCATTGATAGGCTGTGTCAGTCGTTTGCCTTGCAGGGATGAGGGGTTATGCTATGATAAGAGAATACTGTACAAGCCGAGCCTTTTCAACGGATTTTGGCCCCACCAAGTGCAGATCGCCACTGGTGTAAGCTGAACAGTCCACGCGCCAATTATGACTGGGCGAATTCACCATACACCCGGGTGAGCCAGGACCCCCTGCATAAACGGCATCTCATAGCTGACGCCCCCAGACAAATGATCTTTCTGACCCAGCATAACACAACATGTCAGATAAAACGAAATAGAATTTGCTGCAATGTGAATCCTTCCTCTCACATGAAATTCCGATTCATGGACGAATGAAAAGCTATCTAGTCTATTTCACCGGGGTGGGGCGTCTTCGGCTCTCGTTGCCCATGCATTGTACCCACACCCAGCTGGCGCCTTAGGGTTGTGGCGCATAGGCTGACGGACCAACACGAACACCGGAAAGGCTGTGTGGATAATGGAGCTAGAACGGGCTGGAGGCTACTTAGCTGTACTTGAGTCGTTTAACAGACGGAATACTCCGCAGCTGGAAACTTTTATAATCGTCCCATTACCCTCCGGTACGTTCCCATGACATTTGCTTTGCCTTTTCTTTTTACAAGCCTTATACTTGGTACCTACTGAGTACTCGTCATCTGATAGCCGAAACTGCTCAATAGCTGGCCAACACAGCCATAAAGTTCTTCAGGCTACTCTTTCTACCATATTGGTATGTCTTTATTTATAAATTTGATGACTCCAGGTGACCCATTCCATGAACAAATGGGCGTTCTTTTCGAATGAGCTGAGAAGGATTTCCGTGCTGGAATTTGCTTTCATGAAATACCATAATTTTGATGCTCAATGCTAATATTTGGACATAATAGCAGGGTATAGCCTGTGATTTGCTCTCCCCTGTCTTCGTGTTTACTGTGTATACATACATTCAAGCCCGCCATGGCCGATCGATCCAATAATTCTGCTAACGGCATCGGAAATGAAATTTCCAACGTCGAGAAAGTCATTGCCGCATCTTTAAGGCCCTTGCCCACTGAAACCGGTGATGGGACCTATGTCAAAACGCCTACCACAACTGGGTTGACCAAGGATCTGGGCCATTTCAATTCGAAGGATGTGAAGGCGGTCATCGAGATTGCAAAAGATGCGGTAACTGGGGATCCTTGGAATGATCGGGAGTACATCATGGAGCGAGTGGTCCAGGTACGTACATCCTGATATTCCAAAAATCCAAATGCTGACATTTCAATAGCTCGCAGCTGGTTTGCCTTCGACTTCTAAGAACGCTACGGAATTAACCAACGTATTCTTGAGTACCCTATGGAAGGATTTGCAGCACCCGCCAATCTCGTAAGTGATATTGTTATTACGGCGTCGAGACGCCATGCTTCGGGAAAAACACATACTGATAATGACAGGTATCTTGGCCGTGACGCTTCTTATCGGAAAGCGGATGGATCAGGAAACGTATGACTACTCCCTCTCAAACAAATGATGTATATTCGCTAACGAATAATTAGAACCCATTCTGGCCGAACATTGGCGCTGCGGGCACTCCCTATGCGCGATCAGTTCGACCGACAATTGTGCAGCCAGTTGACCGACCAGATCCAGAAACCCTTTTTGATACTCTCTTGGCCCGGAAGGACTTCAAAGAGCACCCGAATAAGATTTCGAGTGTACTGTTTTATTTTGCATCTATTATCATTCATGGTACGCATGTCTTGAATCACTCGTTGTGATTTCAAATCCAAAGCTGGACAGGACTAACAGTCACTAGACCTGTTTCAAACAGACCCCAAAACTGGCACGTCATCATTGACATCGTCTTATCTTGATCTGGGCCCTCTCTATGGTAATAACCAGGATGAGCAGGATGCCGTGAGAACCTTCAAGGATGGCAAGCTCAAGCCGGATACATTTTCCGCCAAGCGTATCCTTGGGTTCCCTCCTGGTGTGGGTGTTTTGCTTATCATGTTCAATCGATTCCACAATCATGTGGCAGATAACCTGGCAATCATAAACGAGGGTGGTCGCTTCAAAAAACCAGATGAGTCTAACAAACAAGCCTACGCAACATGGGACAATGATCTATTCCAGACTGCGCGTTTGGTCACCTGTGGTCTCTATATCAACATTGTTCTAAAGGACTACGTCCGAACAATCCTTAACTTGAACCGGACTGATAGTTCTTGGAGTTTGGATCCCCGAGCGGAGATCAAGAGTGGTCTACTCGGTGACGCTCCAGCTCAGGCTACTGGAAACCAGGTCTCGGCGGAGTTCAATCTTGTCTACCGATGGCACTCTTGCATTTCTGCTCGTGATGAGAAGTGGTCAGAGGATATGTACAAGGAGATCTTTAAAGGCCAAGATGCGAAAGCTCTGAGCCTTCCGCAGTTCATTCAAGGCCTTTATCGCTGGGAGGCAATGCTCCCCGAAAATCCCGAGGACCGTCCCTTTGCCAACCTTCACAGGAAGGCAGATGGTCTCTACGATGATGATGACTTGGTCAAGATTTTCCAAGAGGGTGTCGAGGATGTCGCTGGTGCTTTTGGAGCATCGAATGTGCCAACGATCTTCAAATCCATTGAGGTCCTCGGCATGAAGCAGTCACGGGCATGGAACTTGGCCACATTGAATGAGTTCCGAGACTACTTCAACCTGGCTCCATACAAGACATTCGAGGAGATCAACTCTGACCCGGAAATTGTTGATCAGCTCCGCCATTTCTACGATCATCCTGATTTGGTGGAACTCTACCCCGGTCTCATCGTGGAAGATGCGAAAGAACCTATGGTTCCAGGTAGTGGCCTGTGCACCAATTACACCACTTCCAGGGCAATCCTTTCGGATGCCGTTGCTCTGGTTCGTGGTGATCGATTCTATACCGTTGACTACACTCCTAAGCATCTGACAAATTGGGCCTACAACGAGATCAATTATGATGCCAATGTGGACAACGGCCAGGTCTTCTACAAACTGGCCTTGCGGGCATTCCCTAATCACTTCCTTGGAAACTCAGTTTACGCCCATTTCCCAATGGTAATTCCCAGCGAGAACGAAAAGATCTTCAAAAGCCTTGGAAAGGGTCATATGTACAGCTACAGTGCGCCTAGCTACACTCCAATCCCCACAATGATCAATTCCCACGCCGCTTGCAAGGCCGTTCTCGAGGACCAGGAAAACTTCAAAGTGACCTATGGTAAGAAGCTGGAGTTCATCTTGCATCGCGATGGCCACCCATATGGCCGTGATTTCATGTTGTCGGGCGATAGCCCTGCAAACGCAGCATCCCGCAAGATGGTTGGCGGTGCTCTATACCGGGACAAATGGGAATCTGAAGTGCGGAAGTTCTACGAGGAGATCACCATTCAGCTGCTGCAGCGGAACTCGTACAAAGTGGGTAGTGCAAACCAAGTGGACATCAGTCGCGATGTGTCCAATCTCGCGCATATCCATTTTTCTGCGAATGTGTTTTCTTTGTCGCTCAAGACGGAGTCTAACCCCCGTGGCGTATTCACCGAGACCGAGCTGTTTCAGATTTTGACTGTGGTCTTCACATGCATATTTTACGATGTGGATGTCGCCAAGTCTTTCCAGCTTGAGCAGGCGTCTCGCACGGTTGCACAGCAGCTTGGTGAGCTGATCATGGCTAATGTTGAAGTTGTCGATAAGGCTGGATTCGTCGCTAGTCTTGTGAGTCGGATTCATCGTCATGATGTGCTCAGTGACTATGGTATCCATATGATTCAGCATCTACTCCATAGCGGGCTGCCCGCGAAAGATGTTGTGTGGACGCATATTATTCCATCGGCAAGCTCAATGGTTGCCAACCAGGCACAGCTATTCATTCAGTGCTTAGACTTTTATCTCGAGAAAGAGAATGCTGTCCACCTCGCAGAGATCCAACGGCTGTCCAAGGAGAACACTCCGGAGTCTGATGAGCTTCTTCTACGATAGTAAGTTTACCGCAATTATTGGGCTCGGTTGTTGTTCAGACCTCATGTTAACTTGGAATAGCTTTATGGAAAGCGCACGAATCCGATCGACCGTCGCCTTGCCTCGGGAAGTCGTGAAGCCCACCGTCATCGAAGACAATGGTGAGAACTTGACATTGAAGACAGGCCAGCAGATCTACTGCAATCTGGTAAGCCCCAATTGGATCAGCAAGGACTGAACCCATTTTAACTAATGCGAACCATAGGTGGCCGCAAGTCACGATGCTGATGCATTCCCTGATCCCGAGACAGTCCGCTTGGATCGCGACCTGAGCCAGTACATCCACTTTGGTTTCGGCCCACATCAATGCCTTGGGCTTGGGGTGTGCCAGACTGCTCTTCCTACCATGCTTCGGGTTGTCGGGCAGTTAAGTAACCTTCGACGTGCTCCTGGTCCACAGGGACAGTTGAAGAAAATCCCAGGTATCGGCGGCATCACGATGTATATGGATGCGGAGCAGGGTGCATACTCGCCCTTCCCATCGACGATGAAAGTGCAGTGGGATGGAGAGCTACCCACTGCTCGGAAAGTGTGAAATATTACCAAATCCCCTTTTGTATGTTTATGTATAACTTCTCTTGAATGAATCTCGGAATTAGGCATCGGGTAGCATCGCATTCGTTCGTACTTAGTTGTTTTGAGAATCCGCGCAGGCATCCGCTGGTTTGTAGTCGAGAGTCTGACCTTGCAATACTGATGTAATCTCTGTCAAGTTTAAATTCGAAAATGCTTTAAACAATGAAGTAATTGCAAACCAAAAGAACTTTGTAGTAAATAGAAGAAGGTAGAAATCATGGAATCAAATGATGCCTTGTAGCCTGACCGCCTCAGCGGGGGAACCGCCCAAGTTCCAGCTTTAACTGCCGGCAGGACACAGCTCACCTTTCATGATTCTTTTCCTTCTCCCCCCATTTTCTCTTGCATCTTTCCCCTCTTCCTTCAACCCATCCTTCTTAATCTTCCTTTCCTCATTTCGATCTTTCGTTGTCGTCAATACCTTCAGGGTCAAACGTCCTGCACCGTTTTCCCTGCTTGATTAGACTTCTTTCACCGAACCCGCGCGCCAATATCTCACCACTTTCTTTCTATTCGACCTTATCGACTAGACAAGCTTCATTTGGACGGAATACCCATTTCCATTCATATCGCCTTGTCACTGATAATTCCGTGATACGATTCCGTACGGACTTGTCGACACAGAAAGACTCAAATTAGGCGAAGCAGGTAGAAGAGGACCAAAAACGTCATAAGGCACCCTCGCGCTTGCTCCGCGACCCGGTCTCACGACCAACCCCCCGCCAACTCCACCCTCTAGGAGACTCTTCTCCTGGGATCTTTCAATTCCCTCATGGTTGGCTGCCTGCTCTAATCGCCAACATGGGCAAAATCAAGAAGGTTGCCAGTCAAAAGCACGAGGCTACAATTGTGAGTCTCTATCGGTCATGGACCCATGAGGGTTTTTTTTCCCTCTGGCTAATTTTTTTTTCTTTGCTACTCTAGTCGCCTTTTCTCGCTGAATTCATTGCCAATGTCACAAGCCTTCCCGTCCCGGAGCTTCCTTCCCATCTAAGCACATTTCCTAAGCTATGGCCGTTCCCTCGAGGCGACCTTTATCACTGGATCAATGTCTTAGACCGCTTCGATGAAATCTTGGCCACCGTCATCGATAAATACTTCCTGAACACCGGCCCACAGACACAGAGCTTCCGGAGGACCGTTTTAGAAGAGTCATACGCAGCTGATGCGAGCAAGTCACCAGCAGAAGGCATCGATGCCAAGTTGAATTCTTTAGGGTATGGACCCGAGGGTGACCGCGAGCTGGTAGAAGCGATTCTGGACTTCTCCCGTATGCTGCTGGAGAAATGTGGAAATCGCAGTCTATACAGCAGCAGTGAGCGTTTGGGAGATCTCTTGAACACCACCTCTCTGTCCCTCCTTCAATCTACTCTACGACTGGCCCTCTGCTTGGCTCAAAGATACCATTCGCGCCAGCGTGGATCCCACCAGCAGACCATGCTGGCAGCTCACTACAATATCGATCTAGACAAATTGCTCAAGATCTCCTCACCTTTTCCCCGCCCGTTTGTTACCGGTAAAACCCCGTTCTCTGCACCCCCGGCTGTGTCAGCCAAGGGCAAAGAAAAGGCGGGCGCGACAAAGCTCAACGCCAACGAACTGGTCTCACTCGTGCGTGACAATGACGGCTGGGAAGAATGGGGCCATGTTAGGGTCCTCTACTACCCGTCAGGTGCCACTGAGCAAACTAGAACAACTTCGGAGTTTGGCCAGGGTGAGCCTGGTGCCCATGCCCCAACCACGCCTACTCCGCTTCGTCGGAGCGCCACCCATCCTACTCCACGTTTGAGCCGTACAATCAGCGGAGAAGACTCTCCTGCGCTAAACGTAAGCACAGGCGGTAAGGCAGAAGAAGCATCCCGAGCTGGAAAGATATTGGACCTTCCATACTCGAAGATCTCATCTGGTAAGACGGAGGATCTTCTGGCCAATAATCTGCCACATCTACCTCTTGAATCGAAGTATGAGCTGCTTCACAAGGTTCGTGTTGCCCAAGCTTTGTCTGGGTCTCGTGAAACCCGCGAGCAGATTCTTGCAATCCGGATTCTCGCCATGACCAACCTAGCCTATGTTCACCCGGAGTCATCATTCCAGCAGAAGGTTCTTCAACATGACTTGGAACAGTCAAAACGCCTTCAGCTGACCTTCCAGCTGGCCGAGTTGGTGCATCTCGGCGCGAGCGGCGATCTTGAGGTCTCAAGGCATCTACAAACGCTGGCAATTCATGCCTTGGATGCATTGGCGAAGCAAAAGTCTCGTGCTGTGGACGTTTGCTCCGCTTTGAGTGTCAATGTCAACCATGGTGTTCTGATGTTCCTGACCCGCAAGGTAGTCAACGAGCTGAGTACTGAAGATGGCGATACTGACAACACCTATAATGACGAATGGCGCGATGCATTACTTGCACTTTTGCGCACACTTCCCAGTTCAAGTGCACGGACACCCGAGACTCTCGTTGCCGCTGGTCTTATTCCAATGTTCGTTGATATCCTCAATCTTCGAACTGAAAAGGCTCGCCGAGTCTACTCTCGAGTCATGGAGTTCCTTGATACCTTCGTTCACGCTGTCCGTGATGCCCTAAGCACATTGACTACGGCCAAGGGTTTCGATGCGATTTCCGCTCTGATCGACCACGAGACCAAAACCGCTTTTGAGAAGGTTTCCAGTGGAGACGGGTTTCCCCCTCAATACAAGAATCCTTCGATAGATTACCAAATACCCTACTTCCAACAGCAAACTTTACGGTGGATGTTTCGCTTTGTCAATCACATCATGCAACACAATGGTGGAGGATTTGATCGTGTCCTGCGGAATTTGATTGACTCCCCTCAGCTTCTTACCTCATTGCGACTTGTCTTTGAAAACGCACGAATCTTTGGTTCGCATGTATGGAGCAATGGTGTCAACATCCTGAGTAGCTTTATTCACAACGAGCCTACCAGTTATGCTGTCATCGCCGAAGCTGGTCTTAGTAAGAGTCTTCTTGCTGCTGTCATGGGGCGTGAGCTCAAGGCCCAGGAAAAGCCCCCTGCCATCGAATCCGAGGACGTCAGTAATGAGACCGAGCCCTCGGCCCCAGTACCCACTACTGAATCTGTCTCCACTGCTGAAAGCAAGAAAGAAGACCGTGAATACCTTATGGCCCGGCAGCCTGGTACGGAACTTGCCTCGGGAATCATTGCTGCCGCTGATGCTCTTGCGTGCATCCCTTCGGCCTTCGGAGCCATTTGCCTGAACGCCTCTGGTCTTGACCTTTTTCAATCCTCTGATGCCCTAGAAAGTTTCTTCGAGATTTTCGAGCAGCCGGAGCATGTCAAGTGCCTCAAAGATGATCCAAACCTGGTCCGCTCGCTAGGTACCGCATTTGACGAACTCGTGCGACACCACCCGGCTCTGAAGACTTCCATTATGTCTGCCGTCATTGTTATGGCGGCCCGTGTTAACCTCCTTGCTAAATCCAAGGCATGGAAGTCAGGACTGGGTGCCAAGCTATGGACGGAAGATCCAGATGACAACGCCAAAGCCATCCTATCCGGACCTGTTGCTGACTTGTTCCGTGACATCGGTGTTGCTGTTGATGCCTCCATGGAAGACCCAGCGACTATCGGTGTTCCTCAGCTGAATGCCCATACCCTTCCCAACGGCTGCAAGCTGCTTGTTGGTGACGTGAGCCAGCTACTCCCATCTGCACACAGTGAATTTGAGCCAAAGGACCAAGACGAGCATGGCCTTACTGTTGCAGACTACCTGTTCCCTGCCATCCGGTTCCTCGGTGCATTCTTTGAAAACCAGCCAAATTGCGCATCTTTCATCCAGGCTGGTGGAGCGGAATTTGTTCTGGATTACGCAACACTTCAGAGCTTGCCATATGGCTTCCATGGCACCGACCCTAACCAGGAACTGACGGTACTCGTGCACATGATTGCTGAAACCAAACCGCACATTGTTATTCCATCTCTTGTTGAGCGGGCGCAGTCAGCAGTGAACACCCTGTCGGCCTTTTGGGCCGCGCCCAAAGAGTCGGGATTCTTCACGTCGTTCACCAGACCGCTCGACTCCAAGGCACCTGCACCCGAGGCAACAGAAGCTCTCTCTCATGGAACCTTCTTTGTAAAGAACCTGAATGCCGTCCTCGTTCTTACCGACCTGCTCCGTGAGATTTTCGCAATGCCGCTTTACCAGACTCGACCTGCTCAACAGGTGTCTCCTTTCACCCAAGTCAATCTCGCTGACCGTTACTGCAACCTTATTTCTTCCCTTGGTGATCTTTTCTCAGCATGTGTATGGGAGGCGATCGTTAATGAGAAGAATAACCCGGATCTTTGGACACAAGGCAAACAGCAACCCCCAGGAAAGCCCGCGGTCCCCGGACCAGGGGCTTCTCAGGACTCATCGGCAGACTCTGCTACTGCGACTCAGGGAGAAGGCCTCGGTGCCTCCGAAGGCTCAAACACCTCGGTTGCACCGGAGCCTGAAGGTGTTGCCAAGAAAGTTGACGAAGAAAGCTCCGCTTTCAAGAATGTTCAGATCCTTCGGTATCTCTTGGGTGCTCTGCCAATTACAATTACAGGCTTTATGCACAATCTTGGTCTTGGTCTTGTCAGCAAAAGGCGTGGAGACTCTTTTCAAAAAGCAAAGCAGAGTGCCAACATGGTGGCCGAGGCCATCGCTGACACTGTTCTACGTGCACTCCAACTCGATGCTCCTAACTCAGGCGCAAGCTCTAAATACCGCTTTCCCTATCTTATTGTCATCCTCTCCCAGTTCTCACACCTCTTGTACGAAGCTGGTGGTGATCGGCCAACGCCTAACTACCTGACTCTTGTCCTTGTCGCTTTCAAGCGGAACAACGGGCTCAAGGTGCTGAAGGAGATGTGCGAAACCTTCATGCGTGAGGTTAACGTCCTCAAGCCCTTGGATCGCGGTGCTGAGACCGAGAAGGAAGTTGCTGATCAACTTACCGCTGCTTACGGGGGAATCAAAATCATCCTTGCGGTTTTCACAGAACTCGCGAGCGGCAAGAGTATCGTTGAGTCTAGCCAGACACAAGCGCTGACGACCAACCATGATCGGGAGCGTGGTCGTCCGGATTACTTCCAACCTGGTCAATTCCAGGTAGATCTCCGCATGGAAATCCTGCCCATGGCTCAAGAGATGTGGAACTCAGAATTTGCCACCCAGTCTCAAAGCCTGATCGTCAAATTCTTAGTCGACATTCTTCGCTCATCACTGGATGGAGAGTATGAGTCGGGTGCTGCTTTGAAAGCCGACCCGCCACCTATCTTGACTGAAGTCCCACGCAAGCCATTCGTTGTCAACAAAGACCGTGCGGCAGCGCTGAAAGAGAAGGGCTTCGAGGATGAAGAGCTGAACCAGGAGGCTCTTTACCGCTGCAACAACGTTTTGGGTCCCGCTGAAGAATACTGCAAAGCGCAAAAATGGCTTCGAGCTCCCCCTAGGCTGCCTCCTCGAGCCACTGACATTCAAACTGGATCTTCTGAAGTCGCCTCAGGCGGAGATGGCCCTGAAGATGTCATTCCGGGTGACCCTAACTTCGACCCTGCTTTCTTGGAGAGCTCGGCCCTTGCATTGCTTCTGGCCCAGGCCTCGCGCCACTCCGTGGATGACCATACTCGCTCGAACACAGATGATACAGAAGGTATTGATACAAGCATACCCGAGAGCTTTGCTCGGGCGATTGGTGCTGTGTTCCAGAATGGTGAAGTTGTGAGCCGCGATGAGCCTGGCGACTCATCCCACCAAGAACGTGCCTCATCTGCTCAAGGGCAATCAGAGCCTGCTAGCCAACCACAAGAGCCAGTCCGTCGGCGCCAACTGCTTACTGTCGAGGATCTAGATGCCGAAAGAGAGAAAGTTCGATATAATCTGATTGAACGCTGCCTTGATATTCTCAATGTCCACCATGATGTATCATTCGAGCTTGCGGATCTGATCTCTTCTGCTATCAAGAAGCATAGCGAGCCCGAAAGCTTCCGTCGAGATGTTGGGGAAACTCTCGTCCAGTCACTCGTTTCCTTGCAAATGGAGAACTTTGAGACGGCCGGAAAGAAAGTTGCAGCCTACGCCCACATCCTTGCTCTGGTTCTTCAGGATCGAGACATGTACAATGCAACTATCGAGGAGCTCAAGGATTGTTTCTCTACATTCCTTGGCTTTATCAAACTGCCTACTCCCGAGAAACCTGCCAACGAAACTTTCCCTTGGATCGGCCATGTATTGCTCATTCTAGAAAAGCTGTTGTCCGACGATTGCCAGCCCCCTCAAATAACCTGGAATCCACCAAATCCCGACAATCCTGTCTCTGATGACGAGCCTGCTCGCCTTCAGGAACCCCTAGTGTCCCTTGAGGAGAAGACTCAGCTTTTTGAGGCCTTGGTTGAAATCCTGCCCCGGGTGGGCAAGGACGACACCCTAGCACTCTCTATCTGTCGTATTCTGGTCATTGTCACTCGGGAACGCAGCATTGCTGCGCGATTTGGAGAGAAGCGCAACTTGCAGCGTCTCTTTGTCATGGTTAAGCAGCTAGCCAGTGCCACAAATGATAAGCTCCAAAGCTCGTTTCTGTTGATCTTGCGTCACATCGTCGAGGACGAAGCTACGATTCGGCAAATCATGCGCAGTGAGATTGTCGCTAATTTCGAGAACAAATCATCTCGCCAAATTGACACTACTGGCTACGTGCGACAGTTGTATCATCTCGTTTTGAGGGCGCCTGAGATCTTCGTGGAAGTGACAAACGAGAAGCTGAGACTGACCAAATATGAGTTTTCCCAGCGGCCCCAACTTCTTGGCCTGAAGGCCGACAAAGATCGCACTGCTCGTCTACGTCAAGAGCAGAGCGGTGGGGAGAGTAGCAAGAATGAGGATAGCAAGGTTGAGACCTCTGCTCCAGATGACAAGGAGAAGGACAAAAACCAAGGCAAGGGCGCCGAGCTTAAAGCGCCTGTGGTCGAGAACCCAGATGGTGTTATCCACTACCTCTTATCAGAGCTGCTATCCTACAAGGACGTCGATGATAAGGAAATAATCCCAACTGAAACATCTGAGCGGACATCTACCGACCAGCCTGAAGCCCAACCGCCGACAGACGTTGACATGTCCATGGATGAGCCTACCCCCTCCGTGTCGAGCAGTGCCGATGCGCAGCCTAGTCGCACACCTGCGAAGAAGGGTGAGAAGCAACCATTCAACGCTGAAGATCATCAAATTTACATTTACCGATGCTTCCTGCTTCAATGTCTCACCGAGCTTCTGTCATCCTACAACCGCACCAAAGTCGAGTTCATCAATTTCTCTCGCAAGGCTGATCCCCTTGCCTCCACACCTTCCAAGCCACGCTCGGGCATTCTCAACTACTTGCTAAATGCACTGGTTCCCCTTGGAACTATGGAGCATGATGATTCATTGGCGTTCAAGAAACGGAGCATGACCTCGACATGGACTATGCAGGTCCTGGTTGCTCTATGCACCAAGACCGGTGAAAATAGTGGCCCTGTTAGACGCCGTAACGAACCAAAGCCAATTGAGGAAGATGAGCCGGACCTTGCTTTCGTTCGCAGGTTCGTGCTCGAGCATGCACTTCGATCCTACAAGGATGCCAGTGCCTCAACTGAGCCCTTGGATGCCAAATACTCGAAGCTTATGTGCCTTGCCGACCTTTTCGACAAAATGCTCACCGGTTATTCCTACTCCCAGGATGCGGGCTTCCCATCTTCTAACAAACAACTCGCGAAGACAATGTTTGAGAAACACTTCATCCCTGCATTGACTGCTTCTGTCGCAGATATTGACCTCAATTTCCCATCATCGAAACGCGTTATTAAGTATATCCTGCGCCCGTTGAACAAATTGACACAAACCGCGGTGATCCTCAGTGAGGGTAATGAAATTTCTAACCTGGGTGAGGCCGAGGATGACGAGATTTCGTCTGCAACTTCAGTTTCTGACATGGAGGATGACCGGGAAGAGACGCCCGACCTTTTCCGCCACTCTACGCTTGGTATGCTGGAGCCTCGCCATGACGAGGAAGAATCTAGCACCGAGGAATCAGAAGGCGAGGATGATGAAATGTATGACGACGAGTACGATGATGATATGTACGACGATGAGGAAATCATCGAGGATGATGGTGAGGTTGTCAGCGATGAAGACGAGGATGTCGAAGGTAGAGGTCCCATTGAAGGTCTCTCGGGTGATGCCGTCGAAGTCATTATTGATGATGAAGACGACGATGACGATGAGGACGACGATGAAGACGACGACCATTCTGACATGGACGATGATGACATGTTTGCCGGCGAGATCACTGGCGATCATGACAACGAGAGTCTCGGAGAAGACCAAGAAGACGAATGGGAGAGTGAAGAAATGACAGAAGACGAAGAAGAAGCCGAGATGATGAACCAGTTCGAAGAGGAAATGGCTGACATCCGTCAAACCAACCAACCGCACTCAACTAACCGTATTAATGATCTCTTCCGTGCTCTCAATGACGCTGCTTCCGGTGGTGTTGAAGACATGCACGGCGATGGCCTAGGAGGAGATATCCACGATGAGATTCTTGATGAGCTGGATGATGGAGGTCAGTTGCAACTTCAACCCCTTTCGCTGCGCCTGGTCAGTTTACTGATCTCACGACTAGAAGAAGATGAGGATATGGATGAAATTGACGATGAGATGGATGACTACGATGACTATGAGATGGACCAGGGCTCCGAGGGAGATATGGAAGGTAAAAATGCCCTACGACTTGCTAATACTGGATGAATTTTTACTGACATCTCCTTTTCCAGATGACGATCTACTCGAGCCTTGGGGTTGGGAAGGCGATGAACCCCCACCGCCCCGACCGCACGGGCATCACCATCGCTTCCGTGGTGGTGCACCACCCGCCTGGGCTACTGTTACTGAAATCATGCCTGGACGTCATGGTGGACTTGTGCCGCTCCAGCCTTATCCCCGTGTCCATCGGACCCTGCCTACGGCCCGCGGCAACGATGATGGTACCAATCCTCTTCTGATGCGCAATGACGGTGGTGCCACCGATCCTTCTGCTCCGCGTCTCGGATTTACGGCAGAACCGCTTCCTCCTGACTGGAGTCAACTTGAAGGTGGTGGACGAATGCTTGCCATGGAAAGCCCCGTTAGCTTTATGAACGCTATCATGCAGGCTATTGGTGGACAAGCTACACCTGGCTTTGGTGTCGTCACTCGCCCAGACGGTATTCATGTTCATGTCGACCGTCGGGCGATCTTGCCCAATCGTATTCAAGACATGTTCGGTTCCCTCACACGTCATCACAATCCCGCCGCGCGCAGCCGTGACGACCCCCTCAATGCCGTCAAGTTTTCTTTGTCGCCAACAAGGAACCGGTGGCAGGAAGAAGCTCGTCTCCTGTTCAGCAGCACCTACGTGGAGAAAACGCAGCGTGTTATCAATTCTCTGATGAAGGTTTTGGTTCCTCCCGCTATCGAGGAAGGAAAGCAAAACCAGAAGATCGAGGAGGAAAAGCAGAAGATTGTTCGTGAGAAACTGGCTCAGAAAGAGAAGTTGGAACGAGAAATCAGAGAAGAGGAGGAGCGCGTGAACAAGCTCGAAGAAGAACATAATGCAAGGCTACAGGCCGAAAGAGAACAACAAGAAGCCGAGCGACAGGCCGCTGGTGTTGATGAGCCTATGGAAGATGTTCAGCAGACTGATGCTACAGCTGAACCTACTGCCAGCTCGTCCGCTCAACCTGAGCCCGAGCCTGCTCAACGAGTCCACACAATTATTCGGGGTCGTCAGCTTGATATAACGGGCTTGGAAATCGATCCTGAATACTTAGAGGCTCTGCCAGAAGAGCTTCGAGAAGAGGTGATCATGCAACAGCTTGCCGACCAGCGATCTCAAGCCGCTGCCGCTGGCGAAGAGCCAACCGAAATTAATCAGGAATTCCTGGAAGCTTTGCCTGCCGAGATTCGAGACGAATTGTTGCAACAGGAAGCCGCTGATCGACGTCGTCGTGAGCGGGAAGCTGCTCGTCGACAACAGCCCCCAGCTGGTACTACTGCGCCTCGAGCTGAGGATATGGACGCCGCTAGTTTCCTTGCAACTTTAGACCCCTCTTTGCGTCAAGCTGTCCTCGCTGATCAACCCGAGGATGTACTTGCTACATTAGGCCCCGAGTACCTAACGGAGGCACGAGCCCTTGGCGGCCGCCGCATTGCCCAATTCGGTGACCTTGTTGGAATGGAACATCGCCCGAGACACGAGCCTGCTGAAGAACAAGAACCTAAGAAACCCCAGAGACGCCAAATTGTCCAGATGCTCGACAAAGCTGGTGTTGCCACTATTTTGCGGTTGCTGTTCATGCCTCTTCAGGGCAACACACGCATTCAGTTCAACGATATCGTCCATAATGTCTGCGAGAACCGCCAGAACCGTGGGGAGCTTATCAGTCTTATTCTTTCTGTCTTGCAAGACGGTAGTGTTGATTCTTCCGCCATCGAGCGCAGCTTTTCTCACCTATCGCTCCGCGCCAAGACTCCTGGCTCGCAGAAGACTCCTCAGTCTGGCAAGCGTCAACTTTCCCTCCAGACCTCTGGCATGAGCAGTGATGTGACTCCGCTCATGGTCGTACAACAATGCCTGGCAACACTGTCCTACCTGTCTCAGTTTAATGCTCATGTTCCTTGGTTCTTCTTGACTGAGCATGATTCGGCTTCCCAGCTTAAGCTGAAGGCATTCCGCAAGGGCAAGGGCAAAGAGAACCGAGCTAACAAATTCGCTCTGAACTCTCTCCTTTCGCTTCTTGACAGGAAGTTGATCATGGACAATCCTAACTGCATGGAGCAGCTGTCTGCTCTACTCAGCAGCATCACTCAACCGCTCACCGTTCTCCTCCGCCGTGAAAAGGAAAAGCCCGAAGAAGAGAAGGAAAAGAAGCCCGAAGAAGCTTCAGCTGGACAGGTGACGGATCAACCAACCCAGGCCGCTGAACCTGGCACGGACACTACCATGACAGACGCCCCACTGCCTACCGTTGAGACGGCTGAGGGACAAGATACTGAAGGCACCGCAGAGGATAAAGACGATACTAAGAAGGCCGAAGGCACTGACAAGCCTGCCGAAGAAGAGAAGCGCAAGCGGAAGAGCATTGAGCCCCCTGTCGTTCCTGATCACAACTTCCGCCTAGTCGTTCACATCCTTGCAGCTCGTGAATGCAATGGAAAAACATTCCGTGATACCCTCTCCACTATCAACAACCTTTCTGCCATCCCCGGTGCTCGGGATGTGATTGGCAATGAGCTCGTCGGCCAAGCACAAGCCCTCAGCGATACAATTCTTGCAGATCTTGAAGAGCTGCTTCCTTACATCCATCAATCTGAGACTGGCACGGACATGCAAGGCTTAGCCTTGGCTAAATTCTCCCCGCCCAGCTCTGACCAGGCGAAGTTGCTTCGTATCCTCACCGCACTCGACTATCTCTTTGACCCAACTCGTGTTGACAAGTCGAAGGGAAGCGAGCCCGAATCCGCACCCAAAGAAGATGTTCTCAAGAGACTGTATGAGAGTGCCACTTTCGGTCCTCTCTGGACGAAGCTCAGTGACTGCTTGACTGTCATTCGCCAGAAGGAGAACATGCTGAACGTAGCTACCATTCTTTTGCCTTTGATCGAGGCCTTGATGGTTGTCTGCAAGAACACCACTCTCAAGGACCAGCCAATTTCTCGGGGTAGCCGCGAGTTATCAGTCAACAGTGCCTCGGCTGATGCTGGTCTTAGCATGGAGAACCTCTTCTTCAAGTTTACTGAGGAACACCGCAAGATTCTCAACGAGCTCGTTCGCCAGAATCCTCGCTTGATGAGTGGCACATTTTCCCTGCTGGTGAAGAACCCTAAGGTGCTTGAGTTTGATAACAAGCGCAATTACTTCACTCGTCGCATGCACACGCGTGGTGCCGCCGAGCCTCGCCACACTCACCCTCCTCTCCAGCTCTCTGTGCGCCGAGACCAAGTCTTCCTTGACTCGTTCAAGTCTCTTTACTTTAAGAGTGCTGATGAGCTCAAGCACGGCAAATTGAACGTCCGCTTCCATGGTGAAGAGGGTGTCGATGCTGGCGGTGTCACTCGAGAATGGTTTTCAGTCCTTGCCCGTGGCATGTTCAATCCCAACTACGCTCTGTTCATTCCTGTTGCCGCCGATCGGACTACTTTCCACCCCAACCGTCTGAGTGGTGTCAACTCCGAACACTTGATGTTCTTCAAGTTCATTGGCCGGATCATTGGCAAGGCTCTCTACGAGGGTCGTGTTTTGGACTGTCACTTCTCTCGTGCTGTTTACAAGAATATCCTTGGGCGTTCTGTGTCCATCAAAGATATGGAGACACTTGACCTCGACTACTACAAGTCCTTGCTCTGGATGCTGGAGAATGATATCACCGACATCATCACTGAGAGCTTTTCCATCGAAACCGATGCCTTTGGTGAGAAGGAGACGATCGACCTGATTCCCGATGGTCGCAACATCCCAGTCACCCAAGAGAACAAGGAGGAGTACATCCAGCGCGTGGTTGAGTACC
Organism: Penicillium pulvis; assembly: GCF_028828015.1. Classification (NCBI taxonomy): domain Eukaryota; kingdom Fungi; phylum Ascomycota; class Eurotiomycetes; order Eurotiales; family Aspergillaceae; genus Penicillium; species Penicillium pulvis. The sequence goes on from NW_026643072.1 coordinate 1,622,936, forward strand.
GTCTGGTGGAGTCTGTCCGAGAGCAGCTTGACAATTTCCTCAAAGGTACAGTTTCATATATGCTTCTTTTTTCTTTTCCTACTTAACGATACTAATATTGTCGACAGGCTTCCATGAAATCATTCCTCCTGATCTCATTTCCATTTTCAACGAGCAGGAATTGGAGCTGCTGATCTCCGGTCTGCCCGAGATTGAGGTCGATGAGTGGAAGAACAACACTGAATACCACAACTACTCTGCCTCGTCACCACAGATCCAGTGGTTCTGGCGAGCCGTTCGCTCATTTGACAAGGAGGAGCGTGCCAAGCTGTTGCAATTCGTCACTGGTACCTCCAAGGTACCTCTCAACGGTTTCAAGGAACTGGAAGGTATGAACGGAGTGAGCAAGTTCAACATCCACCGTGATTATGGCAACAAGACTCGCTTGCCCAGCTCGCACACATGTTTCAACCGTAAGCTTTTCCATCTCTCTCCCTATTGATCTATCTGCTAATAATACCTCCAGAGCTGGATCTCCCTGAATACGAAAGTTATGAAGACCTCCGTCAACGGCTTTATACCGCGATGACAGCTGGTAGCGAGTACTTTGGATTCGCATAGATAGCCTTATTTCTATTATCCTTTCCTGTTCGTGTGCTTTTTTTCCGGCCCAAGCATTCAATGGCGTTTTCCCGGGAATGTTCGTGGGGAAGTGGAGGAAGATGGGGAAAAACTCCAGGGAACCTTCGGGTATCAGGTGATGTGCAGGTCAGCTGATTCCAAAGGCCCTTTTCAACACTTGTATTTAGATTGCTGCTTTTCTTACGGGAAATATCCATATTGTGTTTTTTTAGTTATCTTTTTTCTATACGTAAGGCTGGATATAGATCCGAATGACGGATGACGGATGACGATGCAAAGGCGGTGAGTAGTCACGGGATACGAAAAAAATGCGGGGCCTAAAATGGCAGGTGCGGGATTCAATTTTTTGCAGCTTTACAAGCTTACGGTTCTTTTTCTTTTCTTTCTTCTTGGGAGACTAAGAACTTCACTTCTCTTTCACCATCATGGCGACCAACTCCATCAAGTTGCTGACTGGCAACAGTCACCCGGAGCTTGCCCAGCTCGTGGCGGATCGGTAAGGATCTTTGCGTTCTGCAAAAGCAATTTTTAGCGGCGAAGACTAATTCAAGGATGACCACAGCCTCGGTAGCGAGTTGACCAAGATTATGGTTCTGCAGTACTCTAACCAGGAGACCAGCGTCACAATCGGTGAAAGTGTTCGGGACGAAGATGGTACGCTGACCCCGCCGCGGTGTCTCGGATAAGAAATATAGAATGAAGGGAAGGAAGCCATGGATGTCCGTTGCTGATCTTCGTTTTGTTCTCGCGCAGTCTTCATTCTGCAGTCAACACGGCCCAACGATATCAACGACGGCCTCATGGAACTCTTGATCATGATCAATGCTTGCAAGACTGCTTCTGCCCGCCGCATCACTGCTGTCATTCCCAACTTCCCTTATGCTCGCCAGGACAAGAAGGATAAGAGCCGTGCTCCTATTACTGCCAAGCTCATGGCCAATATGCTGCAAACTGCCGGCTGCAACCATGTTATCACCATGGATCTGCATGCCAGCCAGATCCAGGGTTTCTTCAACGTTCCCGTCGACAACTTGTATGCTGAGCCCAGCATGCTCAAGTGGATTCGCGAGAACCTTGATGTGAGCAACTGCGTTATTGTCAGCCCCGATGCCGGTGGTGCCAAGCGGTAAGAAATCAACCTAAAACCTTCATAAACTATGATGTCAAGTCTAATCACTTCCTTTCCTTAGTGCGACTGCCATTGCTGACCGCCTCGATCTGCAATTCGCCCTCATTCACAAGGAGCGTGCCCGTCCCAACGAGGTCTCCCGCATGGTTCTTGTCGGTAACGTCCAGGACAAGGTCGCCATCATCGTCGACGACATGGCCGATACCTGTGGCACCCTCGTCAAGGCCGCCGACACTATCCTCCAGCACGGTGCCAAGGAAGTCAACGCCATTGTCGTCCACGGTATTCTCTCCGGCAAGGCCATCGAGAACCTGAATGGTAGCCGTCTGAACCGCCTGGTTGTGACCAACACTGTCCCCCATGCCGAGAAGAAGGAAGCTTGCGATAAGATCGAGACGATTGATATCAGCCCCACGCTGGCCGAGGCTTGCCGTCGTACCCATAACGGAGAGTCCGTTAGCTTCCTCTTCTCGCACGCTGTCGCATAATTGCCTTTTTTTCCCCCGAAAATCAAATCCAATATCCCAATGTCAACCAATTTGACTTGACTACCCAGGGGACCTGTGTGTATTTTGGCAAGGTTTCCATGCGATGCGATGCAGAGGGTGTGGTGGGAAAAACAAAAATACGATTCTTATGACCATTGTTTGACAATTCCGAGGATACAAGTTTCCAGGATGCTTTTCGTTTGCCGTTCTTACTTTTTTCCCCTTTTATCTGAGGATAGTCTACAGTCGAGTAGCTTTTCTTCGCTGGTGAACCCGGGGCTTTTTTTTTTTTTCCAATTGCATTGTGCATGTCTCGAATATTCTTTGTATCTTTAGATCATGATTAGAAGCCTATATGGCCTTTGATACTGGACCCTTTCCCTTTTTTTCTGCAAGGTGTTGATGGATTATGTACGGGTTTACAGCACTACTGTAAGATCAGGAGTATGTTTGTATAATATGCAGGGAGTCGTTGTCTTTATGATTTAGTTCAAGACAACAAAATCAAGGCCATCATAACAAGTCAACTGTAACAATCCACCACATGTCCTGTCTACAAATCACGTAGTCACGTATTTGCTCCCTTCAAAACACGTCCTCTGATCACGTCTCTTTTCACGTCTCTCTTCCCCATGAGGCTACTCTCATCATTCACTGCGTCTCCCAGACTATTAATACTCCCAACTTTTTCTTCTTCCTCTTCCTCTCCCTCTCCTCTTCACCTTTCCCTGTAACTTTTTCTTCTTCTCCTCCTTCTCTACTTTCCTTTCTTCACAACCTTCCTCTGGTCCTTGGCTGCTTCTTCCTCTTCTTCTTCTTCTTCTTCTTCTTCTTCTTTTGCTCTGTTGACTTCGTTCCGTTGGCTCCTCTGTTCCGTCTGCTTTTCTATTCTGTGGGCTCCTGTCCTGTTGGCTCTTGTCCTGTTGGCACAAGCATGATGATATCTCAATCACTGTCAATAGTAATGACCCCTAGTCATTGGTCCTCGGCAGTCCTTCAGTCTGATTGTGTCTCTCTGTTCTGTTGGTTCTATTGGGTTGGCTTTTTCTGTTGGCTCTATTCTCTTGGCTCCTCTGTTCCGTTCGCACAAGATGATGACGTTTCGATCACTACCACTAGTTGACACTTAGGTAGTCTGTAGTCCTCGGTGTGACACTCGGTCTGATTGTGCATTACAACACGTCTTGTATCCTAATTCACAGCTGCGCTTTCTTCCTTCTGCCTCCATCGACACACCGCACCTTGCTAGATTCAATGTAAGCTTGAAATCATTTGGTTCTTCCATGCCATGTTGTTCCTTGAACCTGTATATGTATTGAACTGCCTGGGATACATTCCTTGATTCATGTATTGAAGACTGTACTTGATACTTTTCCTGTTCAAAGGTTGTTGTGCCAATATTTGTAGCTATTCTGATCTGCATATGTATAGGGATATACATAGGTAAACAAATATTTCCAGATACTTGAGCATTCGCACATTTATCTTGGAAAAATAGAATTGGACTCAGCATCTGCCCGTTTGTGGTGGATAGAGGTCTAAACTACCCAATTGGTTTTCTTATAACATGGAAGGTTGTTTCTGTGCCTTTCATCAGTGACACTCGGTAAGCCTGTTCTCTACTGCATTACAACCTAACAAGTTCCTACATCGTGGATCATTTGTTGAAGTGTTATTGTGCAACATTGGAGTACAATGGATACTGGGCTGGGGTGACGTTCCCGAGCAGCAATATATAAATCAGAATGGCGGGGTAGTGGATAGTTAGGGCTGAACTTTACGTCTTCTTTGGACATGGTGATATAGTATTAATGATCCATGGACCGTAATCAATGATTTATTACTAAAATCTCAAGTTCCAAGGTAAGCAGATTTGAATAACTGGATAAACCCTCTGGTTCAGATTGAAATGTGTATGCGGGAGAGGTTTTGCAATCTAGGGCTGCACTTAGGGTAACCGGCGGTGAGGGGCAACTCGCTATTTTGAACAAACAGGCAGATGACTCGAGCTGGGCCTTGGGATATTGCCTGTAAGATCTTCAGTTACCAGCCTGGAGACACTTGGTACGTTTAAAATGCTTTGAATACCTGGACTCTGCAGCATTTGTAAACAGGGCTTAGATGGAACGTGGGGAGGTCGCACATTACGAGGCTTACAACTACACGCAATCACGATGAAACAAAAACATTGAAATTGGCATGCACTCCATTCAAAAAAGGGTAGTCAAAAGATAGGTTCAGCACAGATGCATCGCCCCGAGGCCCGAATCACAGTAGCATCCCGGGGTAGGGTGATCAAACCATTCGCCTTATACGCTAAAACCTGATCCCCCATACTTTTTTAAGCCCTTTTTCGTATCAGACATATCCGCGTTGCTGGGAGTGATCTTCTTTTTTTTTGTGAATCCCTCAATCATCCCAGTAACGTGAAGCTCCCCTCGATTAAACATCCCCACGGAAATGAATTACTACACCGTAGTGTAGATTTACTTCCGCATAGACGAAGCTCTCCGCTTGCGGAGCTCGTCACGCTTGGCCTTCTCCTCGTGGACACGGTTGGCAAGGAGCTTGGCGTAGTCGTTGCTGGAAGGAGGTTAGTGAAATGTTCAGTCAAATATATCCGGGAGAGATTATCTCCATGAGGGAACTTACGCAGCCTCGCGGCCGGCCTCAGCAGCACGGCGCTTGATGGCAATGCGGTGACGCTTGCGCTGCAGACGCTGGGGAGTAACCAGACGCTGAATCTTGGGGGCCTTGGTGTAGTCCTGCTTGCCCTCCTTGGTGACGGTGCGGCGGATGACGAACTTGCGGACGTCGTCCTTCTTGTCAAGACCGAAGAAGCTGCGGATCTTGGTGGCACGCTTGGGACCCAGGCGCTTGGGGACGACGGTGTCGGTCAGGCCGGGGAGCTCCTGCTCACCCTGCTTGAGGATGGAGAGGGCAAGGACGGAGAGGTCAAGACCGGTGATGGCTAAGTATCATGTTAATGGGTGATTCCGAATTTGTCGAGGGGAAGAAAAGAATCTTCACGTACCACCACGGACGGACTTGCGCTTGCGCTCACCAGTGCGGCGGGGGCGGTAGCAGCTGTGGCCATCGGCGAGGAGCAGACGGGTACGGGTGGGGAGGAGAACTGTAGAGAATCGATAAGTATGCTGGAAATTTTGTGTGCGGTCTTCCTGGTCGAATATTCAGGAAGGGGTCAGTGTAGACGTACCACCCTGCTTCATGGGGAAACCTGTACATTCAAGTTAGCAATCATGGTCCCATTCATGTATTGAATCGTATTCCCAATAGCATCCCCAGAGTCGTGAGAGGAGTTGTCGTACCTTGCTTGTCGTTACCACCGGTGATCTTGAACAGGTAACCCTTGAACTCATCGCCGAGGGAGTCACCGACAACCTAATCGAAAAGAAACCCATCAGCCCAATCGTTCTTATTATTCGCGTTGTGTGTAATATTATTTTTTTTTGTATCGGGGTCGTGGTGGTGTGGATTTGTGTGGATTGAAGATTAAGGATCGGGGATTGCTGACTTCGGTGCCCATGCGCTTCTCCATGAAGGGGCGCAGCTTGCGCTCGTCGTCGACCTCGACGATCTTCTGCGACCCATTGGCCGGGTAGGAAATGTTGAGCTTCATCTTGACGGGGGTTGCGCGGTCAAGACGGTAGCGCGGAGTTGTCGACAGGTGAGGTTGAAGGGTTCGGTCGTGTGGATTTTGCGAGTTCCAAAGGTTTGGTGTAGCGAGTGTGTGTGTGTCTGACTCAGCCGACGCTAGCCTCTTTAGGTCTTGGAACAGTCAGCGTCGCTAAGGCTGTCACGTGAGAGCGCTTCGTCATGCTTGACGCCTGAGGCAGGATATGACACCTGAATTATAAGGTCACAGGATTGGCAGATTGTGCACCTTCTTTACGAACTATAGACCATGGACAGCATTGTCTAGGATTTCTTTCATCCGAAATCTATTACAGGCAAGATCTTTACAAGGAGTATTCCCTTTGGCGTTTGCCTAGTATTATCGACTATTTTCAATCTTCAAACGACCCAAATCACTTAATCTCTGCAGTCTTGACAGTTCGCCCAAATTCGCGGCATAAAGCCTACGTTGCACCAGGCTGTCTTTGCTGGTCTATAGGATTATATTACATATGGGGCGATCAGCGGTGGGTGGATGATGCGCATATTCAAGTATACAGAGTACGTGGAGCTTAAAAGAGAAGAGGCAGCATATTTTGCGTTTTAATTCGCTCAGAATCCTTTAACATGAAGCCAAATAGCTCATCAAAGACTAAAATAACGTCTTTTATATCCACAGGAGTTGTGCACTGCCTTGATGGGACGACTTGGCATTCGTACGTCTCGTACAGCATACCGGTTCAAGGGGGCTCAACCCCGACCGCGCCATTGCACCAAGCAGCCGTTGGCGCGTAAGGATTCGTCATCTGCAATATCCCGTCTATTCAAGACGGCGCTTCATAGTAAAGGGTCAGTGTGTCAAAAAAGTATAATAATGAATAAGATCATTAGATAATGCGACTGAAATAAAGGTAAATCGAATACGATCTCCACTTCGTATGCGGCGGCGGAAATCGAGAGAGCCGAAACAAGCTTTGGGTTTGGCTGCAGTACGACGCCGCACGCGATACGTTTCCACGTTGGACTCCCCGCCCTGGCCGCGTGGCCTGGTCAGATCGTCGCAACAATAAGCTTGAGATTTCATTCCTTGCAATCTTATATTAAATCAAGAGGCGTTCAGGGTTTCCTTTCAATTTAAAATACTCGTTTCCTATCCGTGGATTTCCAAGGGCCCCGCTACTTTTTGCCGGTTCTCCCGGTGGAGAAGACTTCCTCCGATTACAATCTTATCTCCCCTTTTCTTCTTTTCTCAACGCTCTCGAGAGCGAAGTGACGAATCTGCGATAATTACATACCTTCACCTGTCTTCACAACTGACAGTAGGGAGAGACAGCACGATAGTGGCGACTCCCGTTCCGATCGCAACGGGTTTCCGGGACCGGAGGAACTAAGGAGTTCAGGGTCATTGGAGATTTCTGGCCTCTACGGGTTGTACATTATTCCGATATCATTCTACGCCTCTAATCGAGGTATATATCCGTTCGTGCGCCTGGTGCGCTCTTTATCAGTATGATGCGCTTGTTTAACCGATTCTACGCCCTTTGCGCCATCGCCGTCTGCACAATCCTCTACTCGGCATGGTTCCTAACCTCTCGCAATTTTGGTGATATTGTTCCGCTCGCGACGAGCAAGTTTGAGACCGCGGCGGACTTTGATCGACGATTGGTCGTGTTTGGAGACTCATGGAGCGACAATGAGACAGAGGAGCCACAAGGGAAGGTCTGGACTGATTGGCTTTGTGAGAAAGTGAGTTACCTAGCATCCACTCGACAGGCGGGTTGTCAATGTCTTGTTTTGGTTTTGGTTCTGGTTCTGGCCTTGGTCTTGGGCTTAGTCGGGTCTGAGTCCGGGGAAGCTTGTACCCGACACCTTGTGTTTTATCATCCTCAATATGTCTTGAATTTGTGCACTGACGATGATTTCACAATAGTTCTCGTGTCACCAGGAGAACCTCGCCGAGACAGCCAAGTCCGTACTTAGGGGCAAATACGCCGGCTCCGTAGTCGACAACACCGAACTAGACGTACTGGGCCGCCTGTCTCAGACAAGGCTCAGCGATTTCAAGTCTCAGCTCCAGCACTGGCTCGACGCCGAACAGAAAAGCATCCAAGGCCTGACCGCGGACGAGATCAAGTCCCGCCAAGACCGCACCATTTTCGTTGTTTCCTTCGGTATCTGGGACATTTGGTCCCTCGTCGCCAAGGACTATGACACCGCCACCGCCTCCATCGAGCGTCGCGTCCAGACCGTGATGGATCAGCTGAACCTTCTCTCCGAGCGTTGGGGCTCCGATCAATTGAAGGTGATTCTGACTCAGTCCATCGACGTGACTTTCTTACCGGCATTCCCGTCCGCATTCACCTCACAGGGCGACGAGTACAAGAACGCCGTTAAGATGCTGGGCCACTGGAACCAGAAACTACGAGAGGCGGCGAAGCCCTGGGAGAAGGGTACGATTTACTTGTTTGATACGAATGCCTTCTTGTTAGATTGTATTCGCGACTGGCAGCTCTTTGCGGCAGGCATCAAGGCGGAAAGTGGACTGGGCACGAACGAGGATCCCGGGTGGGAAAACGTCGCCGACGCCTGCGTCGAATCACCGGGTTCGTTCCAGGTCATGATGTCAAAGGGCAAGGATAGGAAACAGTGTGAACACCCAGACAAGTATCTGTTCTGGTAAGTGCCCTTGGATTTCCATTCTTTTCGAGGACGGCAAAGATCGACACCTTTCACGACTTTTTCACTGACCGGGATACAGGAACGAAATGAGTCTGGGTCCATCTGCCCACCGACTAATGGCGACGGAAGTGTACCAAGGGATTGATGGAGTTCTCTTGAACCAAGAGTCTAAGAAACGCCGCCACACCCGGGGCTTTGCAGCTTAGACATTGTGTAAAAACTATCAAAAGTATATAGATGACGAATGAGCATATCTCCCGAAACATAAGAGTCGGTACCCGATGTCATACTTATCAAACGTGCCTGATGCGGCGAACAAATCGGGGAGGCACGGTAGTAGCCGATACGTGTGAACCTGGGCCCACTTGACTAAAATGATTTGACATAAGGACGTCAGAAAGGGAAAAGAAAATTCTTGTATAAGGTAGTATTGTTCCTCGACAGTTGCACGGAGTGTGGGGAGCGATCGGCAATGAGATCATATCGGAGCGGTGACATGCTGATCTGCATCTACCCGATGTCTTATTGAATTTTTAAATTCTATAATATTTTTCTGTTTCCTTTGGGGGGAAATGATTTGGAAGAATAATAATTCTTGTTTGCGCGAATGGAAAAAAGAAGACGATGTTTGCTGCTTTTCTCTTTGTTCGATTTATCGGGGAACCAAAGATCCAGCCGCGACCAATCAACGCGCGCTTCAATGCAGGATCCGCTGCGAGTCGCCGCATCCGGAGACAAAGAAAACAATGATCTCGTTTGCTGTTACTTTGCCAACTTAAATGGATTAAACTCATGTTCCTTGGGTTCGGGATTCAATGGTTCAGGTTCCTGTTGTAACTAGGCAAATCCCTAGCATCCTCAACCATGGATGAGATTGTAGTTCCAAGGTCATCGTTTCGTACTTTTTTGTCCAGTTCCCCTGTCAGATTTCCGATCTATACTTTCTTTTTTCTGGTCTAGAATTTCGCTCTTGCTCGGTTGGCGCGGCCTGATTGTCAACGAGATTCATCTGGGATCTATTGTCAAAGGACAAGCCACTTGGCAGGGATCGCGAGCCGAATGGCCCTAAGACAACAAAGAAACCGCAAAAATAGGTCCACAGTCTTTGTCTTTCCCATCTGGATTGCTGATATACACTTGAGATCATTCCCCCGGATTGTCGCTTTTTCATTTGGTCTTCTCTTTCAACTTCTCTTTCAATTATTCTCCCACGAACCACATCTCCTCCCCTTGCACTTTTGTTCTCTACTCTTTACAGCCCTTGCTCTTTCGTGGGGGGTTATTCCTCTTGTTAGGGATCCGCGGGCTTTCATCCCGCCATTTCGTTGAATCACACCCAAACATTGATCTTATTTCTTTGTGGCTTTCGAAGCCGATTTCCTTGTTTTGGTTGTTTGTGGCGGCTATTGCCCCTCTCGACAAACTTATAGATAAATGTCTTGGGACCGAGTGCTCCCCGCTCCAGCTGGTCTGCACTATGACATTCCCCAAGTCAGACCTAGCGACCTTCTCGACCACAAGATTATGAGTGACCTTCCCAAGTCCCACGGACCTTTGGTGTGCCGCCAGGACTCGTTCAAGTATGCCGACCAACGGCCAAACGATGTACAACAAGCCCATCAGCAAATGGCAGTCTTGAACAAAGGGGATATTCCCCTTCAGGGTGATCAGATGACGCCTATATCGAATGGACATTCTAACGTTAATCTCGTGGTGAGACCATCTGGTGCTATGACCTCCAAGGAAATCTCCCGCTCGTCTTCCTCTTCTGGCAGTGCGAGTCCGGTGAGGTCTGCTAAGGAAAGAGATACTTTCTGTCTCTGCCAGCCGGATCCCAAAGTTCCCCGGCCCCGTAATGGTGAGTTAATGCAACCCGCACAGTTAAATGAGCATGGCAAGTGCTTTTTACTTTGATTTAAGAGGTTGAAGCAAAAGCTAGACCAGCAGTCAGCGTTGAGAGAATCGGATGGCTAATACGTGATTCAAAGCTTTTATTTTGTATCGACAGCACTATCAGGCGACCGTGGTAGCTCATAATCCGGGCATGGCAAATCCAGATATCTCCAAAATCATCGGAGTGCAGTGGAGGAATCTTTCAGAAGAAGAGAAGTCAAAGTGGAGGACTTTGGCGGAGGTAAGTTTGACTGGGTCATCTCTGTATTGAACATAACTGATTCTCAGTAGGAAGAGAAAATCCGTCACAACCAGCAATACCCTGGCTATCGCTACCAGCCCCGACGAAGTGGTCGGGATGGCGGTGGTCGCGGCCCTGGCACGGGTATCAGTAACAATACAACGGGTGGCACGCACTGCACTCGCTGTGGTGGTCGCTTTATGCATCCACCATCACCAATGACCCCATTCACCCCCACGACTGCTACGGCAGAGTACCGACCATCAGGTCTCTCAGCACCTGGCACACACAAAACCGTCATGACAGCTAGAAGCTCGCACGGCCGGGATAGAGACGAGCCCAAGCTGATCAAAATTGACGCATTGGATTCCCGCTCTCGTTCTCGCCAGGGAGAAGAGATCGGTGGGAGGTCACCAGACAACAAACGCCGTCGTGTTTCCCATATTCCCCAAATCCCCCCCAAGCCGGGCATGATCGCCCGTCGAGACATGAGTCCCGAGTCTCCATACTCGGCAGCTCCGTATAGTGCTCGTCCCGACATGCAACCTCGCAACATGCTTCCGATGCTTCATCCACAACGCCAATATAGCAGCGTACAGGGCCAGTCACACCCAGACCCGAGTTTAAAGCTACCACCGCTGCAGACCGGCACACCTGTCATGACTCCCATTACGCCAAGTTTCTCCACAGAACCCAGCGTGGAGGCCACCGTGATGACAATCCCTTTTCTCAACAAGATCAAAGTCCTCGCAAAAATCTCGCCGCCTTTGGTCCCCTCATTCCGGGAATCCAGCCCCCAAATTCGAGGCCCCGTCATCGCAGTCGATGGCCACGATCCCGAACTGGTCCAAGTCGCCGTGGAATACCTCCACCGTATCCTAAGGAGGGAACCGAAATACCACGTCCGTGTTTTCGATGGACCGGACATCAAGCCACAACGCGACCCCAACTCAGAAGGCGGTCCAATGGGTGACGCAACCGTCGACTACCTGGACACCATCTCAGCATGGCATCGTATCTCCGATGAAGTGGTCAGCTTCGTCAAGTCCATCTCAACAGCCATGTCCGTTGGTTCCCGCTCCAGCCCAGAAGAGGAAACCAACAAGTTGAACCTGTCGCCTAAATCTCTCATCCCAAAGACTGCGAACATGCAGATCCATTCACCTGCACAATCGAGTGAGAATGGCTCCGATGCTAGTGTCTCCCCAAGTGTACCCGGTAGTCCGTGTAATATTCCTATTGCGCTCGTACCGCGGTATCAGATTACGACTGCGGATACATTCGCCTGCTCTATCCCTATCCATGATTCATACGCTCCCTTAGATCATTGGCAGTGGATGGCGTCGCTCTGGCGCGCCTGTGTTGGTCCTGACATCACCGTTTATATCCGGGAGTGTAGTCGCGAGGAGCTGGAGCGCGCGGGTGGCAATGCCGTTGAAGTACGGTTGCAGGATGCGCGGACCATCGTGCTGAGAAAGGTTGTTGGATCGTCGCGGGAATTGGAAGAAAAGGCGTTGAAGCGCGTTGGGTTTGAGATTGAGGATTTCTTGACACAGTGATCCCATCCATTTTAGATTTGATGGTGGCTGCGAATACGATAGATTGTGTATTGAGTACACTGATAACGAAAATATTAATCTGAATCTGGAATAGTCTTATTGTACTCCGCAAATGTAGTCCTTCCTAACTTGACATACCCTGCATGACACGATAACCTGATTGCGCCCGCATTGCATCCAATCCCTTCTCTCGGTACTCTCCTTCATTCGCCTTCTTCCCAAGATTACGTCCCACATGTTGGGAAATTGCGACACCAATCAAGATTCCCGATTTCCAAGTGTGCCAGGTGGGCCGACTAATGCGCGGGACAATCAAACATTGCGTGACAGTTCATGAGGATCCGTTCCGAGTGGGTCCCATAAAGGCGGTGAAAGTTCTGCCCGTATGATCTATCAGCTTTGATCTAATAACTCTCCTTTGCAGCCAACTCGTCAGCATGCTGCCCTGGGACCCAGAGGCCAGTGGCCTGGGTGGTGCATGGATGCTGCAGTCAGTATGGGAACCGAACAGAGAGGCAACCCAGACTAGACCGCGAAAGACTGTGCAGGCCCCAAAGGCCCCGGATATTCCTGATATTTCCGCCACCACCGCTGCATCAGCTGAACTAGTGCCTGCAGACACGGCTCATCAAAATGGGCATTCCCAGGAAAATCCCAGTATTTGGCTTCCCGTGGGCGCATTAAGTAAAGATGTTCTTCAAGACAAAATCTTGGGACCAAGTTTCCTATTGTTGCGTCAATCTGGTTGGCTTCGAGACAATGACATCAAAGATTCTACTAATCTCGAGATATGGATCAATACGGATATGACGAGCCGACGTCACTCCCAACGATCAATCTCGAAATTGCGAAATGCCGTCAAACAAATCATGGCCAAGATTGACTGTTCTCCTGAAGCATGGACAGGGCAGCGCGACGCTAAGACACCAGATGCCGACATTTCGAATGGCGCCGAAGATGAATCCCTTTGGTATATTTTCAATACCCTTGAAAATCCAAATCCTAACGTGGAAATTATGAAAGATCCTTGGGCTCAAGGGGCTATGGAGGACTTGTTGTCTGCAGACGATTTTGTGGCGTACGGCCTTAAAACCCCGCTGTATCCGTATCAGCGTCGGTCTGCAGCTGCTATGGTTCAGCGGGAGGCGCAACCGGCACAGATGCTTGATCCACGGTTGCAGCCTTGTCAGACTCCTACGGGCGTGGAGTATTACTATGACAAGGAGGATGGAATTATTGTTCGTGAAAAATCGATGTATTCCGAGGCTTGTGGAGGTAAGCTACTCACCCAACTGTTGATTCTGTCAAGGTATTAATCTCGGAATAGGCATTCTTGCAGAGACTATGGGTTGTGGGAAAACACTTATCTGTCTTGCTGTTATCTGTGCTACCCGTGGACATGTTCCTATGATTCCGATCCAGTATCTAACCCCAGCGGATAAGCCGGATCCCAGACCAGTCAGAGAAAAAGTGGGATCTCTCATGGATATGGCTGCTGCTGCTGTCGGCCGCCATTCTCAACCTTGGAAAAACTTTTTTATTGAAAAACGAAGACAAGGCGCGTATCATTACAAGTGTATAAAGGCGTGTGAACGTGAGTGTGGTTTCTATGAAATTCCGCCACATCAGACTCGATACCAAGGCCGGAATAGCATGTCTTATCAAAGACCACCATCAAAGCGCATCCGCATTTGCTCCGGTACCATTATTGTCGCCCCAAACAACCTGGTGGATCATTGGGAGAATCAAATCAAGACTCACACCGAATGTCTTAAAATCTTGATCCTGAGATCGGGGTCCGATAAAACACCTTCTGCTGACCAACTCATGAAATATGACGTTGTTTTGTTCTCTAAGACTCGTTTCGAGCGAGAAGCGGGGGAGGCTACACACAATCGGCGCAACAGCTATGTCCAGATTGAGTCGCCTCTTACGGAGCTTCATTGGCTACGAATGATTGTTGATGAAGGTCATAATGTCGCAGGAAGTGGCTCGAAAACGAACATGATTCATCTTATCAACCAACTCCACTTTGAGCGTCGCTGGGTGATTTCCGGTACGCCATCTACTGGACTTTATGGAGTTGAGGTCAGTCTCGCTTCGCTCGAGGCCAAGACGAGTGACACGGAGTCATCCGAAAAGATTACTGCTGCTGCACTGAAGACTCGAAAGAAGACCGGAAATGCGATTGATAATGAGATGAAGGACCTAGACAGGATCAGACGGATTGTGATTGAATTCCTGGATTTGAAACCTTGGTCGAACTCGCGGGCAGATGACCCTGCTGATTGGACCAAGTACATCAAGCCTCTTGGAGAAGATGGCAAGCGACGGAAAACACCGGCGATACGTGCAACGCTTCAAGGACTAGTGCTGCGACATCGACTGGACGTGGTCAGTCAAGAGATTACTCTCCCGAAGCTTTACAATAAGGTCGTTTATCTCCGGCCGACATATTATGACCGCTTGTCCATCAATTTATTCCTCTTTAGCCTCGCTGTCAATTCAATCACTTCTGAGCGCCAAGGTCCAGATTACATGTTCGACCCGAGCAACCGCAAGAGCCTGAACCAAACCATCAACAACTTGCGTCAGGCTGGATTCTGGTGGGTGGGCTTTGACAAAGACTTGCCGAAAACAGTTGAAGTTGCGCTTGAATACCTTGAAAAAAAGCGGGAGAGCATGACGGTCGCAGACATCAACCAACTGAACAAGGGTGTGGAGATTGCTCGCGGGGCCCTACAATCTAGTAGGTGGCGTGAACTTCAAAGCCTCCATGAGCTTGGTGTCTTTGTGGCGGAGTTCCCCGAAGATAATCGAGACCATTGGGCACTCGACCCTCAAATAGAGGATGGTCCGCTTCTTATGGGCATTACCCAGGCTCGCTTTGCGCAGAAATATGTTACGAAGCAACTCAGACAGATTGACCCCACACAGGGTCTGTCGGGTCATGGTATCACTGTGCGCCAAGATCTCCGGCGGAGCCATCAACGTACCTCGACAAAGGGTGCCCCGGAGTCCGCTCATACGCCTGCAATCCCTTCCAAAGCCAGACCTAGTCCTAGTTCGACCAACAAATCGCCCAAAAAGACCTTCAATCGCAACATTTTCTGCACACTCCCAGCGCACTCACCTCTCAATAAAACCTCATTTGTCGGCACGGCATCCGCCAAACTCACCTATCTCCTTGACCAAGTTCTACTGCATCAAGAGGCGGAGAAGATTATCATCTTCTACGACAACATAAACTCCGCCTTCTGGATCGCCGAAGGCCTCGAGCTCATTGGTATAGATTTCCGTATCTACGCTAGTACCCTCAGCCCCAAGCTTCGCACGGAATATTTGACACTGTTCCGCGAATCAAATAACGTCCGAGTGCTCCTCATGGATCTCCGCCAAGCCTCGCACGGTCTTCATATCGCCCAAGCTTCACGCGTGTACATAGTCAACCCCATCTGGCAACCCAACGTCGAAAGTCAAGCGATCAAACGTGCTCACCGCATCGGTCAAAATAGAACCGTGTACGTTGAGACGCTTGTTCTACAAGACACACTCGAAGACAGGATGTTGAGACGAAGGAAGGAGATGTCTGAAGCAGAGATGCAACACGCCGAGAAGAGCTTGTTGGATGACACTGCCATGAGTGATATTATCCAGAACGAACCTTTCCTGGATATGCCTGGAGAAGATTCTTCCGGCGCGGCATACTTAGATCGTCCGACGGGCTTCTTTGATCGTCATCGTTTGCCTATCCCAGATAATGAGGTCGCAGAAGAAGGAGGTTCCAGGAAGCGTTCTCACACAGCCATCGCGACAGAGTCTGATGCTGATTCTGATGCGACCACTTGGCCGGAGAATAGAGCATTCCCGACTCTCAAGCCTAAGAGATCGCGTATTGGTTTTGCGCAAAGTGTGCAAATGCTGGGAAATGATGTTGAGGGTGACAGCGACTCTCTATCTCCGCGCCCTCTTTTCCCTGATACGTCTCCTCCGGACAATGACGGCAATTTTGAGAACGCGCGAGTGTCTCTCTTTGGGCCTTGAGACCTTATACCTTCCTTTTTCTCTTTACTTTTCTTTCGTTCAGCTTGGTGTTGGTGGATTCTTTTACATGTACAATATCGCCCTTTGGGCTAAACATAAAAACCTAGCTTCTGTTGCCCTTACTCAAAATGACAGCTAACTGTACATCTACCAACCTTGGAAGCTACCTGTATCTTTCCAGCGTTATATGCACAAAACCAAGCCAAACTATTACATATCAGGATCAGGATTATTGCCCCAGTTCCGCGTCGTGATCCCACGAACCTCACCCTCATCCCCAGTAGGCTCCAGCGCCAGCACGGTAATACTGTTTCCAGTCTCACGAAGATAAACACCAGGAAGATACAGTGTCTGTTGAGGCCCAATAACCCAGTACCGACCTAGGTTCATACCATTCACCCAAACAACGCCTTTCGTCCACCCTGGTAGCTCGAGGAATGTATCACCCATTGTATCAACGTCAAAGGATCCCGTATAGAAGATCGGACCCGATGTTGTCGTCACCTGGGGCGCTGTAGCTGCGGCAGCCGGAGGGGTTGTCAGAGGAAGAGGATACAACTCCCAGTTTGAGAGAACCATCCCATCAACAGTAACATTTCCTACAATTCCCTTCCGCTGATCCACAATCTTGGAACCAAAGTTCACGCGACCCATATTCTCAATCAGCAGATCGAGAACATCGTGCTTCTTCAACGCGACAGAAACGGTATTCGGTACTTCGTACGTGCTATCGATTACACCGACACGCTTCCCGTTCACGTAAACGAGGACCCGGTCTCGAGGTTGGTCGCCCGTCTTCACGACCCCGCTTATAGCAGAGGTAGCAGTGTGTCGGTATAAAATAAACCCAGTGGACTGGTCAACGGCTTCCATATTGACAGGCGTCGTCTTCCGAATCGGGTCCGGGAGTGCATCGAACATGCTCACGGCCGGTTCGAGTTTGATGGATGGGATAGTGATCAATGGACTTTCGGGTACCAGATCAGGAATGCTATCATTGCCAACATATGCACCGATCATCTCCCGGATTGCGTGATAGATCTCATTCGTCCGTCCACTCTCATCGAGCGGTGCACCATAGTCATAACTCGTGGTTATGGGCTCCAGCGCATCCCCCCAATCAGCACCATTCTGGAATCCCCAGTTCGTGCCACCATGAAACATGTAGATACTGAACGAACTATCGTTCTTCAAAATCCAAACCAAGTCGGAAGTCACCTGCTTAATAGCAGCGGTGTTTCCAACATCCGTCTCGTGCGTGTAGTTACTCGCCCACTGATCCAGCCAAGTAACATAGTACTCCCCATCAAGCTGAGGACCCAAGCTACTCGGATCAGTCACATATTCATTCCTCGCCGCGAATCCTGTCTGCGGACTCCCGTCCGTTTCGGCCAGTGCACCGGG
This sequence comes from Penicillium pulvis, assembly GCF_028828015.1. Classification (NCBI taxonomy): domain Eukaryota; kingdom Fungi; phylum Ascomycota; class Eurotiomycetes; order Eurotiales; family Aspergillaceae; genus Penicillium; species Penicillium pulvis. Next base: position 1,640,630 of record NW_026643072.1, read on the forward strand.
TATCTGGCCACCCATAAGCATCGACTCTTCCCCGCCATCATTGGTATATAGCGGGATACCGTAGGCTTCCCTCATCATATCCCGTAAAGAAGAGATATAAACATGATCATCACCGTAAGAGCCATACTCATTCTCAACCTGGGCCATAAGTATAGGACCTCCATTTGTGACCATTAAATCCTTCAATTCTGCGCCCAGATGATCGATGTAGAATTTCGCGGCTTCAAGGTATTCTTTGTTACTTGTTCGAACGACCATACCGGGTACTTCACTCAACCAAGCAGGGAACCCGCCCCATTCATGCTCGCCGCAGATATAGGGCCCAGAGCGCAAGACGATGTTCAGTCCTTGTTCTTGGGCGATCTTGAAATAGCGTGCGATGTCGTTGTTGCCGCTTGTTTCCCAGGCGCCTTCTTCAGGCACTAGTTGGTCCCAGTAGACGTATGAGAAAATGGTGTTTAGGCCCATTGCGCGTGCTTTGGCTAGTCGGTCGGTCCAAAGCTCGTGGGGGATGCGTTGGGGGTCCATTTGGCCGCCGATTATCTGGAATGGTTTACCATGTAGGAGGAATGTTTGTTTATTCCATGTGAAGGGTTTGATGGCCTGGGCTACAGACAGGAGGCCCAGGGCTATGAGAAAGGGTTTGAGTATCATGTTGGCTTTTGTCTGTTGATTGGATTGAAAAAGACGTCGTCTGAGGAAATGGAATTCCACTTTCTTATATTTGATTAAATCAGAGACTTGAATTTGCTCGGACCCATTCGCTAACACCCAATTGCAACAAAAGATGTAGATCCTCCGAGTTTCAAGCGTACTTTGTAGATCGCTGTGTCGTGGTTGGCTCCTGAATGCTCCGAATGCCAACCCCGCACGCGTTGGAGACAATTGTTCAATGTTACTGTGACATGAGTGCGTGGGGGACTGATATTGAGGTGATGAATTATTTGAAGCTCGTGGGTCAACTGTGACTAGGATCCATACAGCCCACGTAATCGCGTAACGACTACTTTAGATGATGTTTAGTGAGGGCATTCGGCTTAGTTTGTGGCGATTAATAGGATGGCTCCCTTAATTTCAGGGCATGGAAGTTATATTGTTCAAATTTAGTGACCCATAACAATTGTCTCCACTTTCGCGTCGTGTTTATGGTCTCTCTGCCACTGCTTCGAATACCGGACTCCAAAGCCCTTACTAAAGACTTCCCGCACAGCTTCCAGTGGCATACCTTTGCACTCGGGGTAGAAGAAAACAACAAATATCCAACCAAAGAAGCAGATAGCGGCATAGAATCCAAATGTACCACTCGGCGTCCAGCTTTTCATCATAGAGAGGTATGTCGAAGAGATAATGATGTTACAGCCCCAGCAGGTAACAGTGTTCTATCGTATGTCAGTATTGAAAGACGTTTTGATGGGAAAAGAGCAAACATACCAGCATGGTACCCACGGCTCGAACCTCCAGTGGAATCAATTCCATACCAATCCAGGCGATGGTGGCGACACCCGATGAAAAACATGCAACGTAGCATATAATGGCGACGAGGACAAGATCACCCGGCCAACCGACCTGTGAAGTTTCTACTTCCAAAGTCTGGAGATTCACGGGGATATACATAAACGCAACAACAGCTACGATCATACATATTGACATTCCAAGCACAGTGACCGTTAGAATGATTCGGCGACCAAATCGATCAACAAGGACAAGGTTCACGAATGAGAAGACGAAATTTGTACCAGAAACGGTGATTCCGACTGCAGTAGAGTTGCTAAATCCGACCATCGAGAATAAGGACGCGGCATAATACATCAAGGTGTTGAAGCCGCCGAGCTGACTGATCGCCATGACAACACAAGCCGTTACGACCGCGCGGGCAGTTGCCGGAGTGTTGAAGACCCTTTTCAGCGTAGTCCAAAGAGAATCTTCCGACATTCCATTGGAGGTCTCTTGAAGAGAAAGCTCAATGGACGTGATTTTTGCTTGACGTTGTCCCTCAGTAGACGTAGGGTAGATGCGTGTGAGGACTGCATGTGCTTCATCAACTTTGCCATGAGAGACAAGCTGGCGAGGCGATTCTGGGCAGATAACTAATAGCCCTGCGAGTAGGATAGCTGGGACTGCCCCAATTCCTACAGTAGCTCTCCACCCCTCACCATTTACCCCAGCGAAACCGGCACCAATCGCACTGGCGACTAGTTGACCAAACGTCACGCTCATGTTGTTAAATGCCACCATGCGGCCACGGTATTGCGCAGGAGCCAGCTCTCCAACTATGACGATGAAGTACGTTAGCAGGAGCCTTCGCGAGAGCGTTCCATGAGTGGAAGAAGACTTACTGTAAAGAGGAACAATCATGGCGGCACCTCCTACCCCAAGACCGACGACGAATCTCCCTGTGGCAAATTGGCCGACAGAGAATGCACATGTCTGAAGCACTGAGCCGATCACAAACAACAGACAAGCACCCCAGATTGGCCAGCGACGACCGAATCGATCGGCGGTTAGGCCTGCCCCTATCGCTCCTACCAAGGCACCACCACTAGTCAAAGAGGTCACCATTTCTTGTTCATTTGTGCTCAATACATGGCCGAGGGATGTGTCGATGGTGACCAGGACAGAAGAAATGTATCCCGTGTCGTAACCTGGCGAGATCAATGTATGTTCTCCCATGAAGCTTCGTAAAGAAAGGAGAGGACATACCAAATAAGAATCCGCCAATGGAGACGACGATTGAGAACAACCAGGCTGCTTTAGAGGCGGCTGTTGATTCAATACTGCTGAGCTCTGTCTGGATATTGATGTTATCGACTTTGATGTTCTCAATCTCTTCAACATCATCGTCACCCTTGTAATGGTCATCCGGATGATTCGGTTTCTTAGCGGTATCCATATTCAACTGAGATTGGTCTGGAATGATTGAATTTAATACATCAACTCGGGGAGTTCCATGGCGCCTTTTAAGCTGAATTTATGAGATACCCACTTTACCTGCTTTCCCCGTGGGGTAGCGAAAACCAGTACATCATCAATCCGGGGAAAAGTAGCCTTTTGAGGCCATTCCAGAATACGAGACGTAGGGTGCATGATTGTAGAAGGGTGATTGGTCATGATGGCTAGTGCCAAGCTTGATCTCCGGGGTAAGTTTCCTCAGCGAGATGGAACTCGAGGTTTATCCCCGCATTCTCCACATATTGCGCCTGGTATGTGCAGATTAGCAGAGATCCTGCCCAGAGGGAAATATTCCCCGTGGAATATTTACCTTGGCCAATAAAATCGAATGGACCTAACCTTGATAGGTCATCAGCTTGGAGTGCTCATTCTTGGTTGATAAATTAGTTCCCAGAAATCTGACCGTAATCATGTCCATGTCATCTTCGGAATGATTTACCTTCTTATGCTAGATAGGAAGTTCACTTTACAATATAAATTTTATCATTCGTATAAGCTGATTGTCAAACTTAGAATGACAAGGACATCACGAACAGCAGAGTCGGAAGCGTGTCAATGGACAAAATACTCGGCTATATTTGCAACTTATCGGTCTTTCGCAGGGAAAGTATCAAAGACAGGCTTACCAAGACTAGCTAAACTATTGACTCGGAGCTGAGAACACTCGAATTTAAAGTGAGCGGGCGCTAGAGACTGAAAGACGTTGGAGATATGGGAATGCCCAATGATGGCCCACATTCGTGAGATATTGGGGGCGAGAGATCATAATAAGCAGGCCCATATCATACTAGTAAACCTACCCGCGAGTACCGCTAGACCAGGTTTGTTATTTTCCTGCCCCTTATGTATTGGTAGGTGATCATGCCTCTACATGTTAGACTTTGGGATCGTGGGCCAAATTACTACATAGTGGGGCGCTTTTCCATGTCATTCGATCTGTCAATCTAATGGGTGACCACGTGGGTATGGTCCAACACAGCGCTGAGTATAACGTGCATCAGGTAGTGTAATGGAGTCTAGAAATGTTGTGCTGATTAAGTTTGTGATTCACATGTAGTTATAAACGGTGACGTTTGAATAGGACAGCGACCCGACCTAGTCATGTGACGTATCATGTGGCCTCAATCATCTGGGCCCTTTGACTACCAAAAAACAATGTGAGATATATAGAGGACTATTTCCACTCCAATTTCTAGTTGTATTCAAAAGGAGTATATATATTATTTGTGTATTGGTTTCGATATAAGCAGATATCAGGTGGGGAGGAGAAGGCGGTGTAGGACCAGACCAAAGGACGCTTCTATGCCGTCACCTATACGAGCTATATTGATTCGAAGATTTGAGAACGTGTCTGGGCCTTCTGCCCCACTGTATCTAAGCTCTTATCTGGGCCTCTGTAGTCTTGAAACCTCCTCCTTCAACCTATCTCTTTGTCTATATACCCCGGCTACCAAATTTGACAGGGATTGAACCATGAATGTGATTCGTTCGTAACTCAGCTGCAGCCCGCTATATCTGCATCTCTCTCTTTCCATCACCCTCAGCTAGGACTCCTTTTTTCTCTTCAACACCACTTCCCCCCAAAGCTTTTCAGGACCCTCGTTTCCAACGCTTCGCCAATTTTGCTCACCATGTACGAATGTGCGACCTGTACCGATACCTTCTATTATGGGGACGATTGCGATGAGCATATGGATGACTACGGTCATTGGATCGAGTGCGACAGTTGCAACAGCCGTTTTCGCAGTCAGATATCCTGCCACCAACATATGAATGCACTGGGCCATCATGCTCCACAATTTGAATGTGAAACTTGCACCGGCCAATTCTTCAGTCGGAACGCAGTCAACAATCACATGAATTCCATGGACCATTGGGCAACCTATTGTGTTCCCTGCGGTCGCGAGTTCAAGAACAGCAACAACCTACGCATGGTGACTTTCCTTTCTATTGCTGTTTTCGAGAAAAATAACACTAATAAGGATGAAAAGCACCGGAATTCGCGTACTCACCGTGGCACTGGATTCAATTGCCCCTTCTGCCAAACTGCATTTGTGACAGCCAGTGGCGCCTCCCACCACGTTGAGACTGGGTCTTGCCCCAACGCTCCCAATCTGAACCGCGAGTCTCTTCTCAAAATCGTTCAGGCTTCTGACCACCAAGGCTTGATCACCAACAAGCAGATCGGTTGGCAGGTTGAAGAGCATATGGAGTACATCGTGACCGACCGCGCTCACAACGGCTACAATTGGGAATGCTACATCTGCCATCGCGAGTTCAATACATCCAAAGCTTTGAACCAGCATATCAACTCGCCAGTTCATAAGCAAAAGGCTTACCACTGTCCTAATGGCAACTGTCCAAAGGAGTTTATCTCGCTGGCTGGGCTGTTCTCACACCTCGAAAGTGAGTCTTGTGCGTTTATGCGATTCGAGCGTGTACAACAGGTGCAAGTGTCAGTGAATGATGCGATCAGAAACCGCAGGCAGATTGCCTTTTGAGATATTTCAATGGTTTCAGCTATTAGCAGTCTGGTCTGGCGCAGTATGTTGGGTTATCTTACCATGTATGCCACCTTCAACAGACACTAACTCTAGAAATATCATTGTGCTCTTAAAGCTAAGTTCATGTGACTTACACCCCGCCTCGGTCTTTATGGAATATGTTCCTACATGTAGTCTGGCACTTGATCAAAGACATCGAAATTTTTGTATGGAAAGATTGTCCACGCGATTTCCAAGACATCCTGAGCTAAATTTACGTCAAAGTCCCACATTGAAATCTGTAATGGTCCAAGCGTCAAGATCTAGATTGTCACATGCCCTAAACCTAAATCGGCAACCCTAGGAACCCCAACTGATAAGCCCCGATAAGCCCCTCACCAAATCAACCTCCTTCTTGTCAGCGACTCAATTTCCCAAGTCCAATCAAGCCATCCAGACAAAATGGCAGACTCGCAAGCAAGGGAACAGACCAACACACTGGTAGTGGGGATTTCCGGCCCCTCCTCCAGCGGGAAAACCACCCTCGCCCGCCTCCTGCAGCGGATCTTCTGCGGGGTGGATATGCAGCCGAGCTCAGGAACAGGCAGCACGGAAAATAAATTGAATACATTCATTATTCATGAAGATGACTTCTATTACCCCGATGACCAGTATGTGGCCCCTATCTAGCCACCATCCAAACGTCCAGACCAACGAGCTAATCTTCATCCACGTAGAATCCCCTACACAACCACGAAATCCGGCGAAAGAATCCAAGACTGGGATACAGCCGATGCAATCGACACCAGTTTCCTCGCCCAGGCACTAGCCTATGTCCGTCAACACGGAAAACTACCACCAAGGCTGCAGAGCAAAGAAGACCAAAACGACAAGACCGATTCCGGCGTCGAGGACGGATTAGTACAAGACTTAAGAAGGCTTGTCGGTGAACGACTTGGGTCTGGCACCGGCACCGAGTCCCAAAAACCAAAAACCATTGCTTTCATGGAAGGATTCCTTCTATATTCCGCGCCCGATGCCAACAAAGACAAAAGTCCACTTCGCGTCGTCCAAGACCAGATTCACCTACCGCTTTTCTTGCCAGCTTCGTATACGAATGTGAAGACTCGTCGTGAAGCTCGGAGTGGGTATGTTACTATTGGACCTGTGCCAGATGCACCGGAGCCTGAAACGAAATCGAGCCTAGGATCCAAGGGCGAACCCATAGACCTCGAAGCGGAAGATGATCGTCCGCCTCAAAATTTCTGGGTCGATCCGCCTGGGTACGTGGATGATATTGTTTGGCCGCGGTATGTGGAGGATCATGCGTGGTTGCTTATTGCTGATGAAGGTGTGGAGGGTGGTTTGGTGGAGAGGGTTGGGGAAGGGGTGGATGTTAGGGCTGATGCTGGTGTGAGGGTTGCGCCGGGGCGGGGGAATTTAGGCATGGATGTTGTTTTGAAGTGGGCTGTTGAGGAGGTTCTGGGATTCTATGCTGGGTTGTAATTGATCTAGAGGTGACTTGCTAAAGCATTGATTCATTTATGAGATAACGTCGTCAATTTTGATAACTTGGTCTGTATTACAATACAACTAGTGGTACACTTTTGTTACGCCAGCATACTCAGTAAGGTCCTCGCCAACCGAGCAGATAATCGACTTGATCTCGGAGAGGAACAGTGGTGGGAGAGACAGGAACATTTGGAACAACAGGAGCTGGAACAGGGGCTTCACCAGTCACGGGGATGGTCATGGCAACGGCCGTATCAGGACTGTCCCCGATGGGAATTACCTCAACCGAGTCTGCTGCAACAACTAAAGGCCCATCTAAAGGCCCATCAAAAAAGCCCTCATCGTAGAGACGGTACGTGGTTCGACTCACAAAACACACAATACAGATTATAAGGATGAAACAGGCCACACTCCAGGATCCTTTAGTACTGTTGGACTTGGGTTCAGGGTCAGGGGCACGGGCTGTAAATGCGTCAGGCTTGGGAGCGGGCGAGACGTTTACGACTTCATAAGTGCCGTTTGCCTCTGCCACCGTGTAACGATCTTCCAGATCCTCAACAAACCCATCGGTATCCACAGTGCCTCGAATACGGGGCATCCAGATGGGACTGTTCCGTGGCAGTCGGACTTTCCAAGTAATGGCAAACATGCTCAGATTGGAAGGCGAGCAGATAATTTGAACTTCTGCGATACCAATGCGAGCGTCAGGCGATGAGTTCAGGTTGATTGTCTGAAATCCCTCGTGGGATTCAAGAAGATGAGCAGAGAATTCAGTATCAGGTCCGCCATACACATAGAGAGTTAAGCCACATTTTTCGGCCCAAAAGTCACGCTGAATAAGATGGATGGTGCATACCACATGGTATTCAACAACCCATGTCTGTGGATCTTGATCATCTTCGTCGGGAAAGTCAGCACGAATACTCTGTGTCACTTTGAAGTCCTTGAGGAAGCCATAAAATCGTCCATCGCAAGGCCGCACCGGAACAACTAGCTTTTCAAATACTGGAAATTGGCCCATCATGCAGCTTTCGACAAGGCTGTGTCGCTTCAAATGGGTGGTACGGAACTCTATTCCTTGACTGGGAGGGGTCCAGAAATAAAGGTAGCCGGTGCAATTATTCCGCAGTCGAGGTAATCCCGGAATAATAAAGTTTAGCCATCCCCGGGGTGTTCCCTTCTCCATAGGCATGATAAATGAAATAGTCGCTTTGTAAACGGCGGGTTTGGTATCGCGAGGACAAAAGATGCGGAATACACCGTTCTCATGGTTAAGTTGAGGGGCCGACAAGTCGAGAAATGAACCATATGGCGAGAGGGGCGAGCGCGGAGTTTGAACAGAATAAAGTGGCTCAACAGGGCCATTCGGGTAATCGTCAACTACCCCGTATGAATCTAGAATGTTATGGATGTCGCACGGAGTCCCGCACGATACCACGTTGGAAAGCGTATCTGATCGAGACTTAGTTCCATCCTTGCCTCCAGAGACATATGCAGCTGCAGGGAGACTCGAGTCATTACCCTCGTTGATTGCCTTCCCAATCGAATTTTTGACTGCGTTGTCGAACACATTGTCGACTATGGCCGCCAAAGGACTGGACAGCATGAATCCATCATCTCCATAGATCTTCGGTGTACTCATATTCGTATTCGCGGTTGAATTAACATTCACATTCTCATCAGACTTCCTCATGGCCGCAAATTTCTCTCGCAACAAATACCCAGATCCAGACTCAGATCCAGATCCCGAGTTCAACACCGGAACCCTCCCAGGCGCACTCGCCTGATGGGAATGAGAGAACAGACCGACAGGACGCGGTATAAGACTGCGCCGATTCATTTTAGACTCATTCGACAAGGTGCCAGACAGATGAAAAGACAGGCTACCATTATTCCTGATATTCTTGATACCACCAATCGGCCGTTCAGAATCAGAGATAGAGTCAGGTAGCGAGGCAGTCTTGGCACTTCTCTTCCGAGAATGAAGGATATTTCCGAGAGGGTGATTTTCCTGGGGATCCTTGTGGACATTGTTCACGATAGTGGCGCCGTGAAAGTCATCGTTTGGAGTGTCAAGTAGGACAGTACCTTGCTCCGATGAGTTCTCCGGACGAATCGAAGAGTTTTCTGCGTCCGTGCTCACAATTGGGCTTTCGGGTGTCCGGGAGTCTCGTTCCACCGATTCGCGGTCATTGAGCTGAGCGAGGGTTGCTTTCGGCGGGGCGAGTTGGAGGGAGGAATCTACGACGAATTCTCTTGGTAAACGGGTGTTCAGGACGGGCTTGTCGAGGAAGGGTCTGCAATGGATCTGATGTTATAGTTAGTGGTACATTCCCCAGTACTTAAGCAGTAGCTGCGGTTAGGGCTGAGATCTCACCTCCACAACAAGCTTGACTTCCACATGATCTGCAGGATCACCGGACCAGTCTGCAAAGATATCCAGGTCGCTAAAAGGACTTTCGGAGGAATCCATGATGGCGGGGTTTGGTAAGGAGGGGGAAGTAAAGAAAGTTCAGAAAAGAGGTAAACAAGTCACAAGTGAAGAAGAGGAAGGAGCGATGTAAAAGTGCAAGCAAGTTGCATGAACCACGGATTAAAAAGAAACAGTAATGGACTGCTAACAGGGTCCAATATGTACATGAAGAAATAAGAATGAAACAGACTTTTTCTTTTTCCTTTCGAAAACAAGAAGAAGAAAACGGAGTAGAAAAAACAATCCAAGACAGAAGACCTCCCTCCACCCATTTCTACCCACCAATTGCGCCTGTAAACTGTAAACAAAAAGACCCAAAGCCACCCAGAGACATAACCATAAGCGTGATATCTAACACCCCCAGTCTATCCAGACAGACAGGAAATTTTTAATTGAAACAATAAGAAGAGCCAAGGAGGACCGTCGAGGTCGAAACGACCAGGCTCACAACGTTTATCAAACGAGCGAATAGAAGGGAAAAGCTGGAATCCCAATCACTGAGGGGTTCCATTCGGAGATCCGGAGGGGTCAAAGGCAGTGCCGTATCGGTCACCTTCAGGAGCCATCTGAGATGGCAAAATTGGGGTAGCCGATGGAGAAGGCGGGTCGAAGTAGTTTCGAGGGGTGCCAGTCCCATTGGTGCCTGCCGGATAACTGCGATTGCGCTGTAACGGAGGTAGAATAGTAGAACCGGTCGAGTATGTAGCCCGAGGGTATCCCTGGGCCATCATCGCTCCAGTCGAATCCGGGGTCTGTGTCGCGTGCGAAAACAAAAGAAAATCCTTAGCAGGGTCCTCCCAAAATCCAAACTCACTGGTTCGCAGAGGGGTGCCGTACAGGAGTACCAGGTTGGTTCATCGCCATCAGCTGTCCCACGGCGGCTTGCTGGCTAGATCGAGCTTGGCCGGATGGGTCTGGCATCTGGGACATGGGACCTGACGGTGGGAGACCGTAAGACATCTGTACAAAACCAAATGTTAGTTAAGAGAGGCTTTGCCATTCAGCCCATCGTTTCTGTGGGGAAACACGAACCCCATAATCTGGTACCACCTGGCCCGTCGAGTACTGCATTGCAGGATTCTGGTAGGCGTTGGGCTGTCCGTACATGGCCGCTGGTTGAGCGTAAGTCTCCATTGGACGAGCCATGCGGGTATCCGTCTCCGGGTAGAGACTCTGTCGACCGTAGTCGATAGAAGTTCGCGTCCGTTTGACCGGTGCTCCATAGTAGGCATACTCCCGACTGGTCGCTGGATACCCGCCAAAGCCCGCCGCCGCAGGAGGAATTTGAACTGCCTGGCGATCCGGAGACCGAGGAGGAAGTGCTTGCGGAAACTCATCCGGTCGAGGACGTTTCCTTCGCTGGTTGTCAGAAATTGAGATCTTGAACCTCTTGAATTGGTCACTCACATCATAGTCCGTGGCTCCTTGCGAATGCGCAGCTTGACTCCTTGATCGGCAAAAGACCGAGAGAGAAACGTGGACTCCATCATGCCTGGGAAGCTCTTGGGGGGTGAAACTACCTCAATTTAGCACAATCGAAAGCAATTGCTCCTACTCTCGGATCAAACTCACCTGTGAAACGTTCTGAAATAATGGTCTTGAGGTAGGTGACTTGATCTCTGGATTTCGAGCTCGTTAGTACTCCGCCCGAGTTCCCGCGATCGCGCACGCGACTCACCTTCGCATCTCAAACAGGGTGAATTTCAATCGAAATTCGCCCTCAATCTTCACCGAAAGATCTCCAAAGACGAAGAATCCTCCATCTACAAAGCTGGTCAGCTCCAAGGTCAATGCGTTACCCCACAATCGGGCGGGCCCTTACCACTGTTATCCACGTCCTTCAGCCGGTGAAGAGACGAGACCAGAGTTCCTGCTAACGCCGTCGACGGAGCGACCGGCACTGGACGATCATCTGAAGCATCGTACAAGCTGCAGCACATAAAATAGTAGGGACTTTGCAGATAGTGTCTGGTTGCGGGTGGGGTTAGCAGGCTCGCTTTTCTCTCCGCCTCAACCGAGGGGTCTCAAAAAAAAAAAGAGGGCTTACTCACTGTGCTAGATAAGATCCCTCCTCACGCACCCGGAGCTGGACGATCGGAGGTGGATCGATAGGCTTGCGCTCCTTCTCCTTGCCCCCAGCCACGCGCGCCCGGTCGGGCTGCTGGCGTATGGTCAGGTCAAAGTCAGAACTGGTGTTGGTCAACATAGTCAGTGGGAAAAGCCTTAGACCGGAGGAAAGTGTAGCACGCAGAGAGAGAGCAAAAGAGTAATAGAACAATAGATTGGATGAATTGCAAAGTGACAAAGAAGAGCTTAAAGGTCTACGAACCTCTGGGCTTCGCGCGAAAGAGAGGCGTCGGAGAACGTCGATGCACTCATCAAGACGACGGGTGGAACCAGGACCCGGGTATAGCGCACAGAGGGTCAAGAGTTTTGGTCAGTGAACCACGCACGGGCGGTTTTTGGGTAAGGTGTACACTGCGTTTCCGAGGAACACACACAGTAAAGACAGGAAGAAGTGGAAGTGGAAGAAAGAAAAGAATGGGTCCTTTAGAAACCACAGAACGAGTCACGATGTCGTTGGAATTTGGGGTGTGGGAGAGAAGAACAAGCTGTAGTGGGGGGAGTGAGGACTTGGAACGGTGCGGGATTCACGGTAAGAGCGACGATTTCCCATGGATCGAGTTTAGTAGTGGCCTGTCGGGACTGAAACCGGTGATGATGACGTTTTAGGGTCCGGGATTTAGGGTAGTGTTTTTTCTGCTCTTTTGTTGCTCTGGATTACCTTAGAAGTGGTATCTCTAAAGTTGCAGTTGCGTCTCTCTGTTCTCTCCGACCGGATTCAGAGGCAAATTTCAATTGGGTATTGAAATGCGTCCCAACAGCCAATCAAGCTGCAAAAAGCCACTTTCTGAGGTTCCGCACGGACGGAAAAAAAATTCAGTTGGAATTTGATCCAATCAAATCCATGCGATTTTTCCGATTATTCTTTTTTTTTGGGCTCTTTCGCTTTTCCTCTTTCAGTGGTTCTTTTTTCGGCCGGCACTGTATAGCTGAAGTGTGGAGTCAAGGTTTGGGTTTTTTGCGCCCTTTTTTGCAACTGACCGTTACGCCGTAAAAATCAAGTTAAACCCGAGACGGTTAAGAGCAACGGAAAAAGTGGAAAGCGAATTGGGGATCAGCTGGAGAGTAACCACGGTTGGGGCTAAACGATGCCTGGTGACGATCACACAGGAACAATGATGCGCACATCCAGTAGCTCGGGAGTTGAGGAAAGAAAGAACGTGAGGGAAAAAAAACCCACAGATCTAGTTGCCGTTTTTCTTTCTTTCGTTGCTGGTGGCGAAGGTTGGAGCCTGATTTGTCCTGGGGAAATCCTTTTTGCTTCTAAGTGGTTCCTTTTTTTTCGAGCTAGAACCCACTTGTAAAACGTAACGGCTCGATGGCGCCGGCTATGCAGGTGATCAGGACCCGGCTTGCGTCGTGGACCACAGGAATTCAGTCTAAACGCCAAAGTGGACTCGGTCCCTGGTCCGGCGTCTAAGCATTCCAGTCACGGTGGGTTCCCGGATATGCATCCAAGCCCGCATGGCCCTGGTCTGGTCAAAACAGGAATCGTTGATCTCCGTATCACGCAAAGATCGGGATTCTCGTCTCCACCCAAATCTGAACTAGTTAACCTTTTGAGGCGTTAGCGAAGGTTTAAACAAAAGTAGAGTTTCGATAGCTCAAAGAGAAATATTGCCCCCCCCCAGGTCATGCACTCTGGCCGCCTGACTTCTTATGTCATCCAGATTCTGGGTCCTTCCCGGAGAGCTTCCAGCTCCCCAGGGGCGATCCAGATCCACAACAAACAACAATTCACACTTCACAGTTCTCGTACCTATTGTCTGCTAATATCGTGCAGCTGATTGTGGTCTCTGATTCCTCTGTCATGAGATTTTGCGCCCAATGTGATACCTTGGAAGCTTGCTGCCGATCTCCTCCCACGATTTCCCAACGCATGCAATTCAACTCGGTATCGTTTTTGGTTCTTCAGTGACCATTCGTGATGAGTACAGCGATCTGAAAGATGAAATAATGTCGTCAAGCTCGCGCAAAATCAAGCAATTGCGTATCGCAAAGAACGTGGCAGGCCGAACACGTTAGATCGACATCAGGCATCCCCTCGCATACTGGTTCATGATGGGATGGGGGAAAATAAGGAGTGAATCTCTCGATGGACGCGACCAACGACCAACGATGCGTGTCGAGAAATTTAAGTGAAAATAAAAAGGAAAGCACAAAAAGGCAAATAGAAAAGAGAAAAACAAAAAGATGAAAGGGGCAGACATGAACTCAGCTTTGGACGGTTGGGAAGTCGATGCGTCACATCCGGTCATGCAGGATTCGTGACCTGCACCCTACTCTATGGGGACTTTGTACCAACCAGTGGGGGCGCTGATGCCTCGGTGTTGGGTAGCCGGAGATCCCTTGATTAAGCCAAGAGCCTGACATTGTGCGCGAACATCGCCTGGACCGGGAATTGGTGCGATCGGGCATCTTGCAGCTGCCTCAAGACAAATCATCGTCACTTACCGCGAAGGTGGAGCCCTAATGGTTTGCAGATCAGTGCGTTCTTCAACCCGGCTTTACTCGGACTACAAGATGCTGTCTTTGCGCCACACCTGCCATTGCTTTATCCGCTGCGGCTGAGCATAGAAAGAGAGAGATTAGCACCTGGCCCATAGGCTTAGCCTGCGTCAACGGTGCATGGATTCCTGCAGCGCGTTGGGGAGAATGCAGACTTTTTTTCTTTTTCTTTTTTTCCCATCAGTGCGCCCGTGAGGGGTGCAGAACAACACCATTTTTGGCCCGGGTGTGGCTGTTGGGGTTGAGGGGCATGGCCAACGCACAGACTTGAACTGCATGTGCATATGGATATGACAAGCGGGCCACTTGTGAGAATCGAATGCATCTATCTCCGCAGATATGCCGGTAGCACAGCGATGATCTCATGCAAGGAGGGTCATCAGTCTTTGGGGACGATCAGATTTAGAAAAACCAGAGCATCCCCGTTCTCTTCAGCTAAGCGGGGCTTGAGGTCCACGGGATGACAAGCTGTGGAGACGGCCATTCAGGGAGAGGAGCAAGAAAACCGTGTGAAAAAAACCCTGCGAAAAAAAAAAAAAAAACACACACAAAACTAGGTGCACAAAACTAGTTTGGAAAAAGGAGAAGAAAAGAAGACGCAAAAAACACTGCAAGATGAGCATGTGCAGGAGGCTGAGGCTAGCCTCAGCTGAGATTTGATTCCACATCTGCGCCTATCCGAGTCCCGTTCCTCGATGGACACATGTCCCTGTCCAGGACGTGACTCGGCTGCATCCCGTGAATGCCATGTCCCGATCAAGAGGGGTAAAAAGGGAACGCGGGAAACAGACCGAATTTGAGACTCGGATGGATGTGGGATAGGTAAGGCATCAAGGACAAAGAAAAGAAAAAATTCGCACACAAGAGAAAGAGAAAAAAGCAGGTCAATCCCACAAAATGAAGAAAAGGCAGGTCAACTAAACAGTGACTAGACTACGTGGGGAATGAACAACTCAACCCTGCACGATGAAGTGGCCCGGAAATTTAATGGGGCCGGATTAACTTGACTGATCAATGAGGATCAGTAGCCTTATGAAGGGTGTCCCTTTTTATTAGGGATCCTCACTAATTACCCATAATTAAACGCTATATCTAGGGTCAAGTATAACCTTGGAAGTTAGTAGTCTGACAGCGGCAGCGACCCAAGAACCATGGCACTCTGGAACGCTACGCGATTATGCTTAAATGCCTTGTTCCGTGGTGTTATCCATGGAACACCGCCTAGCACCCGCCCCTGGTGCCGATCGTGTCGATCCTGCTTCAGTCTTCCCTACCTAAAGATAATTTAATCTGATTTATAATCTTAAAGGATTCGCATCCTGATTATATTCTGTTTTCTTCTTAGTAGATAAAAATAAGATATGATCGAGCCGGAAACGCGGGTCCCACAGGCCTCCGACGATAGCCCGTCAGGCTACGTACTCATCTTTAACTCGCACGTCATATTCTAGTTTCATTTAGAGGTTGATTACTCCCGGAAATTCCCCTTGATAGAACAGATCACATCGGGGAGCATATTCTTCATATCCCTTTCTTGGCCCCCGCTTGCCCCGCGTTGAGGGTTGGTGCGTAAATCCCCAGGGCTGTGTATGCACCGTGCCCAGTTGGGAAGATATTCGGGGGTTGAGCGCCAGAACTTTATGGATGAATTGAGTTTACTGGTGGCTCGAGCGATATCATATTTTGGACTCTGCTTACTAGAACTCTCAGGGCACGGTGCTATTACTAGATATTCTAATCAACTAATGGTTCGGACTTTGGCCGAAAGTGCATGTTTGACAGTAAGCCTAGTACGAACACGCACAAACGTACAAACGTTTGAATTGGGTTACTGTGAGAATTGAGATCGACATTGATCAGATCAGCTATGACTTGAGTTGGTATAGCTACATTACATGCTCCCCGCATGTGTTGAACTACTGTAAAATCAAAAGACATCGGGAAGATGAATTAATAAATGAAGACACCATATACCCAACTCCTAGCTCCGCAACCCACGCTCCTTGCTGGATAGAAAAGTACAAAGTGAGCTAATCCCTATGCTGCGCGGTACATCAAGTGCCCGTATATCCCGACATAAGTCTCTGCTGGACACAAGAAAAAAAAAGACAAATAGTCCGGTAGGTAAAGGGTACTATTAGAAATGGAAAATCAACGAAAAAAGGGAAGAAAAAGAAGAAAGAAAGAAACGCCTATTACTATATGCGTCAATAGCTCTTTGCGACCCAGGTCCCATGCCTGGCACTGTTCATGTCTCCATTACCATGTCGCCGTCCACCTCGTATTCCCCGTCCGCATCAGGGTCATCCTCGCCTTCTGCATCGATGTCAGGGCTCAAACCGTTCGTGACAGGAGCACTTTTCTTGGCGCTGCTTCGAACCGAACTAGGCTCGGGAACCACAACTTGGATTTTTTCGACCAAGGCCTTGCGGCTGACCGAAGTCGGGGTTTTATTATGGAGGTTGTCGGAATGCTTTCGCCTCGAGCGGTGGGAAGTTGCCGTCTCCGGTGATCGTGAGTTTGACTTCGGTTTCTTCTCTGGAGTCTTCGGAGCCTCGGGCTTGGGCTCAGGCTCAAGTGCAAGACCTGACTCGGGTCTAGATTCGGGACCAAAATTGGCCTCGGCTTCAGACTCATGATCGACGCCATTTGTTTCGATGGCTTCTTCGGGAGATTCGTCACCGTTGACTTGCTCGGCACTGTCATCGACCTCGGGTGATTCGTCGACTAGCTCGTCGATAACTGCGTCAACGACTGCCTCTTCTTCTATCGGTTCTTCCACTGCATCTTCAACGGGCTCTTCAATCGTGTCATCCGGCTCCCCATCAGCGTCCACATCTGCATCTGCATCGATACCATTTGGCTGGGAAGGGGTGTCCTCGACAGCCGGAGAACCAGTCAGCTTACTTCGCCCGCGACGGCTGACAGATGGTGTGACTGCCGGGAGCCCAGATGGCCTCCGTGGGGTGTTGCGACCACTCGTGCGCACCGTTGTTGGCGTCATAGATGCCCGACCGTTTCCAAGCCTACTGCCCATCGGGCGACCGGGTTTGCGACGACCGGCGGGAGGAATATGAACCGGGGGCCAGAGCTCGAACCGAGAAGGAGGAATGCCGGCGGCAGGTGGAGGAGCTGGAGTAGCCGGTTCATGGGGAGGATGCACTCCATTGGGTTGCCGAAGAGCGGTGGATGGTGGCCCAGCCGGTTCCCCAAGACCATCAGCATGACCATTCATGGCTGGTACCTCATCTCCATCATCCACATCTTTCATCTCGGCATCTTCATCTTCATCATCAAGATCCTCCCGAGGCGCAACAGCATGCATAGGGGCGCGATCAAACTGGGACTGATTATTGCGACCCATGACGTACGGAGTCCACAGCAATGCGTCAGGATTTAGTGTGACATAGCCCTTGCTTTCCCACTTCTGGATGACTTCTTCAAAGTACTTATTATCCAGGCGGAAAGCGTAAGTTTTTGTAATAGGGTCCCGAACTAAAGCTCGAAGGCCCTCAAGGGCGGACACAATATCATCTGCTGTCATTCCTGTCCGGTCGGAAAGATCTGCGATGCTAACGGGTGTCTTCAAGTCACGGAGTTGGTATGATAAAATCAGACGCCAGTAATTGCGATAGGAGACCAGACCCATATCGGATAAGGGCTTCTCGGGCGACCCATTTTTGCCCTCGATGCGTGTCAAAAGGTATGAGAAATCGATCAGGAGATTGCCGTAGCCTTTGCGTTGGTGAATAGGGAGGGTGAGAATGCATGAGACGTTGTTCGCGGAGCTTGGCCTCTTCTCCTTACTGAAATAACCCACAAAATGGCATCCAAGATCATCGTACTCGCTCATGACATAGAATAAGAATGGCTCAACATCGTAGTAAAGGGTCTTAGATCCGAGGAAGAGCTTGGCCAGAAGACACAAATTCTGGCAGTAGACTGGGTTCTTCCGGCCATCTACCTCGAAGATTGAAATCGAGCCATCACGATAGATTTCGTCACCGGGTGCGTGTTTGGCAGGGCATTTGAGCTTGTGCCGCCAAGCTACATAGTCCGAGTTCATATATTTGAGGCAAAACTCGCAAATGTAGAGCACACGGTTGCGACTGTACTCTTCTGGGTATGGGGCGGCATACCAGGTTTCAATCTCATAACCACCAAAGTTGATGTACTTGATCTTTGAGGGCGGACCGGACACCTTTGAGGTTGTAGTGACTTCGCCATTGAGCTCTGCTTCTCGAACTCTTCGCTGCCATTCTTCCTCGGCTTTCTGTCGGGCCGATTCAAATTTGTCACGGTCCAGCTGTGAGGGGAGCGTCTTCGATGTATCTGCGTCAACTTCGGATAAGATACCACCGTACGGCTTGGACTTGGAGTCATCGCTGTCACGGTCGTGGAAAGGTGTGAAATGGTTGTACGGGGCAGGAGGGATAGGGGCGAAATGGGCTTGAGGTTCATGATGTACGGGTGGAGGTTTTGGTGCTTTCTTCTTCTTGCGTTGTGGTTGACTTTGGGTGTTTAATATGCGGTTCACCCTCCCTTCATCCAATCGGAATGCTATGATGAGTTTGCCATATTGTTTGGTCACGACACGTGCGTGTTCTCGTTCAACTCCACGTGTCCGACGCGCTCGCAAAGGACGTGGCTGAGAGTCGTCCAGCATCTCCGCGTCCCCAGGGAGGTCGTTGGAATCTGAGTGATCTGTTTGGCGACGTCGCTTTCGAAGCACAGGGGTATGTTCCTCGGCTTCTGCTGATGATGCTTTTCGTTTTCGTAGTGCGCGGGAACTGTTCAACACCTCTTCACTGATTCCGGTGTCAAATATTGAGTGAAAATCAGATCCTTCTTTCCCCACATGCGCCGGGAGAAGCTCTTTAGGCAGGTGTGACTGCCCGGATTTCACTTGAGAGGGACTTTCCACCGGATCAGGTTCTAGTTTGTTTTGAACGCAGGAGGGGCATTTCCAATGATCTACCACCACAGTTAGTCACTTTCACGTCCACAAAGCATATGAAAAACGACTTACCCTCTGTATCATTACATGCTTCTTGTTCTCGCGCGCATTGTCGATGAGCTGTTCAAGTCAGCATGGGTCCAACAAAAAGGCTTCTGTCCATAGCATAAACATACAGTGATCGCCACAGACAGCGCAAGTCAGCCATTCTTCAAAATCTTCGCCTGGATCGTGCTCTTCATCCTGGCCACAGAAACTAATGGAAATATAATATTAGCATAACCAGATTCTTGGATCAACAAGTGCCTACTCACATGCAATCCGTGCGGCTGCGAATTTCAGCATCTCCGTCCTCGTGTCCATTGCTTTCGGCCTCCCAGTCCTCTGCTTCTGATTCAGACTCGCTAGATTCAGATGCCTCTCGGTCATTCTCATCCTCAAATGCGGGGTCACCCTCGCCCTCGGCATTTTCGGACTCTCCGTCGGCATCTTCATCATCCCCAGATGATTCATCTTCTGGCACCTTGACTGCCCCAACGGGTTCTGTCTCATCGTCGCCACCGTTTTGTTGACTCCTTACACGGGCGGCCGTGGCATCTGCCTCGCTGTCTCCATTGTCTCCATCCACCTCTCTGGAAAATGCGCGGTGTACGGCATCTTGAAGCTGTTGATCCATCCCATAAAGGTCGGTCTCCTCTTCTCCCTCCGCGTCGAGGTCGCTGTCAACCTGGTCAGCGGCGGGCAAGTCAGGTTGACCGGGATCCTCGTTCGCGGGCGGCACCGTCGCCGCCATGGTGAGTGTTACCGCAGCGGCCAGGTCGAAGGGTATGTCACCACAGGTAATGCGCGCCGAAGTGTCACGACTGTCTTTGTTCAAGGGCCAGCCGATTCAAGCTACAGACCCACCCCGCTCACGTTGGTGGCGAATCGGGGGTGCATCGGGAACCCAAACAAGTCCGGTAAAAGGCCTGGAATCAAAGCCAGCAGCTGTAGTATCAAAAATGCGCTTCTCTGCCGAGGCTGCTTTGTTGGGGTCGCAAAGTAGCTGGAAGAAGTCAAAGGTGTTAGTAAGGTGCCACTTCCCAAACACGTGTCGCGGAATGGAGGCGACTCACTTCCTGGGTAGATTCAGTTGCTATGCTTGTGATAGACGAATCCAAGACGCGTCGATAGGCAATCTAAGCGCTAGGAGACGATCTCTCTTGCAATCAAATGCGATGCGCTGCCCCTTGGCCCTTTGGAGTTGTCGTCGCAGGCGGGCTGAGTCAGGTGGCGCTAAACCACATCGGGCCGCGCAGACCTCCTCCCATTCACGATTCTAAAGTCACACCCTCCACACTCCCCTCGTTCACTCCACCATTTTCCTTTGTGGCCCTCGGACAGCCCATTGCCTGCTTATTATACTACTCTTGTCTTCTTGACTTGTCATCCGACCATCATAATCATGGGTGTTCCCTTCGAGGCTTTGCTCCCTTACGGGATTGTCATCACCGTGCGTATCATTCGTCAGTCCCTCCCGGAGCTAGAATTGACCACCACCACAGATGTTCGGTGTGACCGGTGCTGGTCTGTATGTTTCTAAGCGCTTCCTGAATGAAGGCAAGAAGCCCCGCTGGAACTCTGACCTCTGGGATCGGGTAAGTCAAGTCCTCAATGCGCGCGTCGGCTGCGGTCGGAACTCACAGAATGCGGCGGCTAACTCTTTTACAGCAAAGTAAGTCATAGACAATCGAACGGACCGCTACAGCCAATGCTTGGAGAACTGGCCGATGCTAACCAATCATTACGAACAGTGATGGAGCGGGACCTCCGCATTACCGGTACATTGAGAGGACAGTCCAGCAATCACATTGCGCCCAAGGGATTCGAGCTCAGCAACCCGTGGAAGGTATGGACAACTGATTTTTTGAAACATTGGTTTCGATTGCATACTGACACATCTCTACAGATCGAGAAGCGGATTTACTAGATTCCCTAAAATTGCAACGTCTTTTCCTTGTTATGCCTCCGCGCTTTTGTTTCTCGATCATACATATCCACCGCAGTTTTTCTAGAAAACGATGCTGTACCATACAATTGAAGCCCATTTCTTTCACCTTCGATAATACCTGCGGTCTATCTGAGCTCCGAAGTCAAACCCTGGATCCCTTGGATTTCGCTCTGGCGCAGAGACATACCAAAGTACTTGGCGAGCGCTTTGACTCGGCCTTCTTCATTGTGGAGGATCTGCAAGATCTCTGTCTGCCCGTGGACTCGTTTCTTCACTTCCTTACCAGACATGACGTATTGCCCGATAATCTGTTTCTCGCTTGGATCCATAATCATCCGCATGCAAACGAAGATCTGACCAAACCAGCTAGTACGTTTCTGACTGACGGAGAAATTGATCATTGCGAAATCTTGGGGTAGAAACTCCACGTCTGAAAAGCAGATGTTGGGCACCCAAACACTGGTAGGGTTGTATCTAGTCTGGTAGATCCAAACTTTCTGCTCTTTATCGATGAATTCGACTAGGCTATCTTTGATGAGTCGCATTTCTGAAGGCCCAATATGTGTAGCTGTTGCTCCTTCGCGGAGAGGTAGAGGTGCAGTTGCACAGTTATTACCAAATCCAACATCCACCTAGAAAGATCAGCCCCGATGACACATGTAATTGGATGCTAACGAAGCTCCGAGGCTGCTCACCATATATTTCTCTTCGTCAATGACCACAATCAAAATCATATGTCCACTAAACACCGCCGTTAGCAGATTATGTCGACACAGAGGCAAGAGTTTCATACTATGACATATACCGCCCATCATCCACCCCTGTCGCAGCAGCACGGCTCACTCGCCCACCAGTAGCGTATACATGGAACCCCAAAGATCGCAAGACAATGAAGAACAACCCCGAATTCTCCATACAGTACCCATCAAGCCTGCGCTCAACAATCTTTTCAAACAGGGCTTCCGGGTGCAAAGAAATGGTATGGTGCTGCGAATAGTGCAGTCCAGAATTGCCCCACGGAATGGCACAGAGGTGCCGCCTCATTAGATCGGATAATGTTGTGAGACCATCTGTTTTGACTTTCTCGCGCAATTCTTTCAACACGGTGTCATTCGTGTTGGGGTACCCTATGCGCTTGAAGTATGCTTCAAGCTGGGCCTCGGTATATGTTGGTGGGGACCCCATAATGGCGGGGTATCTGATCAAATTAGCAGTTGCACTGCTGAAGGGCGGGCTTGAAGAATAAAAGATGTAGCAATCAGAAGAATACAATGTGGGATTGAGAATAAAGGAGAAGATTATTGGCCATTTACCGAATTGATACATTACATTGATGTTGAGACGGAATTATTCCTTGATGACCAATTACGCGCCAAGCAAACGAATCAATCCACCGTGATAAGTTCCGAGGTTGTGGCAATTTATTTCGACTCCAGTTTATTTTAGCGTGTTCTATGAAACTGATATGGATATATAATTACAGAAAAAGCGGGAATATTGATTCAGTCCACCATTTTATCTGTTAAGCCAATCATGGAAGCCCCCGGCATCGGAATCCATCTCCAGCTTTCCCCCAAAGTCATACTTGTACACCGTAGCCGCGAGCTTGACTCCCAAATATCCAAAGTCAATCTTCTCGCAGATACAAATTAAGAGATGGTCCCGAGTTAAAAACGAGCTCCATGAAGTGTCATAGATCTTTCTTAGATTTTCATTTTTGATTGGCTACATATTCCAAAACAAAAGGTTGGAGGTATTTTTATTTTGATGTAAACTGTAGGTATGTGCTGACCTTATCTTACTACAGTCTCCTGAAGTGGAGGCCAGAATAGTAAAGGTAGAGCAGCTTCTCGAAACCATTTTGGTATCGATTTTACAGTACGACCGTGGTGTCGAAAGTTCTTATTTTAGACGAAACTACAACCAGGGCGCTAGCTCCAAACTCGAGCGCTTAAGAGAAATGAATCGGGATCTAAACACAGTCTAAGGATATCTTGATTGTATCCAACACTCCCAGTTTTTACATTTCAATTAGCACGTCAACAATAACGCAAGATACGAGATGCCTAAAGCGGAAAACAAGGCACGTTCGGGGAAGGAGATCTCCCAGGATGCGGCAAGGGCTATTATGGATGACATTCGTGTACTGAATGGGGGATTACCGGAGGAGGACTGGCAGAGAATGAGTGAGAAAGGAAAGAGATCTCACATGAACCTTCAACTACTAGCAGGAAACGGCATCATTCATGTGGCAAAGGATCTATACGATGCCGATGCTCGATTTATCTTTGAACTGATTCAGAACGCAGACGACAACAAGTACAGCGCAGCAGATCATCAAGGTCAACTGAGGTTCCTTCATTTCAAATTGCACCATGACAGGATAATGGTGGAATCGAATGAAGATGGTTTCAGCGAACAAGATATTCGAGCCATTTGCAGCATCCACCAGAGCACCAAACGCCAAGCAGGTGGTTACGTCGGTCACAAAGGAATTGGTTTTAAATTAGTCTTCAAGGTTGCGCATAAAGTACATATCCAATCGGGTCCTTTTTGTTGTTCATTGGAGCACAAAGAAGGAGAGTC
The DNA here is from genome assembly GCF_028828015.1 of Penicillium pulvis. Taxonomy (NCBI): domain Eukaryota; kingdom Fungi; phylum Ascomycota; class Eurotiomycetes; order Eurotiales; family Aspergillaceae; genus Penicillium; species Penicillium pulvis. The sequence continues at coordinate 1,664,212 of NW_026643072.1, forward strand.
TGGCCTGGGCATGGTTACCCCATCCAACGTGGCACGCGAAAACCTCCCCGAGACTGTCAAGACCCGCATGACTCTGTTACTGGCCAGCGCCGACGACTTTGACGCACGCGCTCGAGAATTGAAGTACGGCGATATTGAAGCAACTGCGCAGAGTGGTAATGGACTGGTTCATATTGAATCTGAAGGCGATTCTCAAAAAATATTATTCCTAGGGATCCCTTGGACCAGGAAAGGTGTTATCGCACTGAGCTTCCCAAAGTATTGTCAAGCCACCTTGGGATCCGCGATGAAAAAGCCCTGCAAACCTTTCGCACCGTCTTCACGACCAGCGAGAAAATCCTTGAAAGTATTCTCAATGATGACGGAATAATATCATTCTCTCACCCAGAAAGCCGAGAAGCAGAGTCACAGTCTTCAGACGGGACAGACTCTGATGCCATCTCCATTAGCTCTCATGTCTTGTCTAGAGAGGATTCAGGTGAAGGACCAACATTCAATTCACGAATTAGAGACTCAAGCCCAGTCAACCATGGAATTCGAAACATGACATCTGGGAGCACAAACTCTTATGTATTTTCACAGAATGTTCGATCAACACACAGGGCCCATCAGCTGCAGCGAGCCGTTCATCGTCACGTTATCTCATCTTCTCCAGGTCGCACTAACCCCGACCTCGGCACCATAATTGGCCAGGCCCAGTATGTTGAAGCGCTAACAAATGTTATCAACCAAGCACGGGGTGCAAACTTCCGCGGAACTCTACAAACTCCAGCACGCACCCACCGGAATAATCGGAATAGTGTGTCGGGATATGGCTTTAGCATTGAGTCACCCAATCGATTGGACCGTGACATTAAGGTTGGCGCTGCTGGTGAATTATATGTGGGTTGAGACTTCCCAATATTGTTACTTTACCTGGTCTAACAAGTCTATAGGTCTTCGAGCGTCTTTTACAACTCGATCTTCCAGGCTTCAGCCGATCAAATTGGAGAAGCACCATCCGCAAGAATGTTATTGTTCACCCAGACTACCAGAATCTCGCCCCCTGGAACGGATCTGAGACCGCCGATATAGTATATTACGACTCGGATTCGGTTCTGACATCTATTCTGATCAATGAGGGGCATCTCCCCGGGTCACCAAGGAATAATATCACACCAACCTACTACATAGAAGTCAAGACGACCACATCTGAATGTGAAACTCCGTTTTTCATGAGCAATAGTCAATACGTGCGGGTAAGTCAGAGGTAAACTTCGTTCAAGTGATTTCATAAGCTAATAAGGACAAACCCTGCAGATGCAATCATATGCATTAAGACTGGGGGCTGGGCCCACGGAAGACGACAGAGTCTATATGATCTTCAGAGTCTCCAAGGTCACGAGTCGCAATATAGGGATGAAACTATACTTCGATCCTGAGAAGCTACGACAAGAGAGGAGACTCATTTTCACAGCAGACACGTGGAGTGTCCGCCCTCCTGAATTCTGAATCCCATGCTCCTCAGATATGAATATATGATCGTGTGATGCATGCTTCAAGACAAATCTAAGAGAAAATTATAACCCTTGGAAGGCCCTTGTTCAGCTATTCAAGGACATATGGGCTCTCTAAATCAATGATATCTGGCTGCTCCAAATCTTTACTCACTTCGCGAGTTGGTGGCGTCGAGGAATTTTGAAACACCAAATAGCCTGTGCTTTACACCGCTCGCTGCTTTTCGCTCATCGTTCCTGTATCAAGCCCTGTGCAGCACACAACATGAGGTGTCTCATGGCAGAATATGTGGCAGAAAGTTGTATAATCAAGGGGGTGTTTCAAACTTGCTTGACACAAGTGTGAACTGGACAATGGCTTCCAGACCTTCTCCACGCCACAGCATTGTATGCCAAAAGCTATTCGCTTCGATCAAAAGCACGAGATAGTATCGGTATTCATTCTCTGTGCCGTCCGAGCCGGCTTGCAGATCCTGAAACCCTTTTGGCCATGGTCACATCGAAAAGCGGGGGATGGATCCCTAATGCAAGGTAACCCACAAAATTTCGCGAAACAAAGCTGTAGTACAATAATTACTCGAAGTTCATTCGTCCCCTTGAGGGCATGTCACTAACCACAAGTTGTGCTAAGCAATTGTGCAAGTAGAGTTGAGCATTACGGAGGTCAAACTGAAATCCATGTCGAGCTGGTGTTTAGACTTTCGTCATGTGTGACGCGCGCAGGACTAAATATAAATTGCATGTCCCGCCCTTAATTTTTAGTCCGCTTCTCTAACGATATTCATTGTGGCGTCATCAATGGGTGAAGCTGTAATTATGGAGACAACCCCAGCCATAATTATCTTTGCTGGTGGGGTAAGTCCAACATTCCTTGCTCCCCATCTGAATACTCTCTAAATGAGTCAATAAACACGCACAGATACTGGCCTATGCACTAGGGAGCGTGGTCTACAACCTATTCCTCAGCCCACTTTCAAAATTTTCAGGCCCAAAACTGGCAGCATGCACGTACATCCCAAGCCTCTATTGGACGTCAACAGGACAGAATCACATGAAGATGAAGGAGCTCCACGATAAATACGGAGATGTGGTCCGAGTCGGACCCAACGCTCTCGTATACCGCAGCCCTCAAGCCTGGAAAGATATTTATGGCCACCGAAAGCCAGGGGCAGGGTCATTCCTGAAAGACCCTAAGTTCTACGTGCGGGGTCCAACAGGACCTAACGTCCTCAACGCCGACGATGCAGATCACTCGAGAGAAAGAAGATTGCTATCGCACGCCTTTTCCGAAAAGGCACTCCGCGACCAAGAGACCCTCATTCAGTCTTACGTTGATCTCTTAGTGGAGCGGCTGAATGGACAGGTTGTAGCCGCGCGCGGCGCGATCGACATGTGTCGTTGGTACAACTACACCACATTCGACATAATCGGAGACCTTGCTTTTGGGGAACCATTTGATTGCCTGCAAGAGAGCAAGTATCACCCATGGGTGAAGATGGTTTTCTCAAGTGTGAAAGGTGGAGCACTACTACGTCCCCTTCAAATCTATCCCATTATAGCACCGATTGTGAGAATGCTGCTTCCAAAGCGGGTCATGAAAATGAGGAATGAACACTTCGCCATGAGTGCGGAGAAAGTCCACCGTCGACTGGAGGTTAAGACAGAGAGGCCGGATTTCATGACTTATATTCTGCGACACACTGATGATCGTGCAATGACTGGAAAGGAGATGGAAGCAAACGCGGCTCTGCTGATTCTTGCTGGAAGCGAGACCACTGCCACCTTGCTCGCGGGATTAAGCTACTATCTTGCCCAGAACCCGGCGACATATAAGAGACTTGTGGAGGAGATTCGGAGTACCTTCAAGTCCTATGATGATATTAACTTCTTGGGCGTGAGTCAGATGACGTACTTGAATGCCGCCCTAGAGGAGGCCCTGCGGGTCTACCCACCCGTTCCGGCGGTCATCCCGCGTGTCGTGCCAAAGGGGGGCTCGGTCATTGATGGGATGTTCGTTCCACAGGGGGTCAGTATTCCGACTATCTGAAAGCTCATGTATACTAAACCAATTAGGTGTCTGTCTCCGGAGCCCATTACTCGACCTACCATGCCGAATCCAACTTTGCTGAACCAGATTCTTTCATCCCAGAGCGATGGCTGGATGATCGAGAGAAGCGCTTCGAGTCGGACAACAGATCGTCTCTTGCTGCATTCTCACTCGGACCCCGTAACTGCATTGGAAGAAAGTAAGTGACATAAATATCAGACCTATGGCGTGTTGCTAACTATGCTGGATAGCCTCGCCTATGCCGAAATGCGGGTCATTGTGGCCAAGGTTTTCTGGAGCTTTGACATGACACTCGATGAGAGTTCAAAAGGGTGGAATGTCCAGAAATCATTCAACATCTGGGAGAAGAAGCCGCTAATGATGCATTTGACAAAAGTTCAGCATTAGCTGTTTCCATGGAAGGTAATTAGACTTCAACGCTATCTAATTGGTCGAGGGTTCACTATGTAGTTACCCGTTGGTGACAGAGAACGGGCCTCCTGTGCAGCCTGTCTGGATAGGGAGCCAGATGAGTGGCTGGCGTATGTTCCACAGCGGTTGAAACTATATTCTTTATCTAACTGGATCTTACTTGCGGAGAAATTGTACGTGAGAAGTCGTTTGGCTGCATTGCTTTCTATGCTTCTATACCTGCATCAAAATGCGAATTTTTCCTTAATTTCTTGAAAGCGAGGGAAACGAGCGAACTAGCCTATTAATCGTTGTCCCGTCATCCAGTGTCTCCACAGTCTCTTCTAATGTATAACCTCCCCTCCGAGGCAAAATCACCGTCCAGACATACCAATAAAGAACAGCAAAAATGATTCTGTAGATATCAGTATGGAAAATAGCATATGGGTAGGGATGCTCACATGCTGATGCCGACAATAGCGTATGTCGCATAGAAGAAGTGGACGTCTCCTTGATGGCCTGGAGGTGGAATAAAAGGTGCCACTAATAGTATAATACAGACTACAACTCGTACCCAAACAGCCGGAAGCCATGCCTTGAATGGTCGTGGGAGACTTGGCTCTTTGTATCGTAGTATCAATAGTCCAATGGTAACGGCGAGCGCCATGATATTACCGGGATACCCTTCCACATCAAGGATGAAGTTGTAGACGTCTTGTTGTGGTGGTAGCGCAATGACTAGTAGAGATGGCACATAGTGCACGATTAGGCCACCGAGTGGAGTGCCAAAGGGGCGCGAAGAGGATAGCAGCTTCTGCCACGGTAAGAAACCTTGTCGGGCAATCTCTTGATTGACTCGCGCCTGTGTTTCTGTTAAGAAATGTGCGGATTATGATCTGGGTATCACTTACCAAAGCAAATGTTACTACCATAACATTTCCTGCGGCTGAGATTGCGATCGCAAGCGGGAAGAGTGTGCTTCCGATGTTACCGAACAGCCGCTCAAACAAGAGTGCCCCGACTAGTTCTCCACTGTTCTTGATTTCCTCTAACGGAACGACCAGAAGATAAGACAGGTTGGCCAGCAAATAGAGGCCACCAGCCGTAAGCAAAGCTGAAGGGCACACTGTTTTGAGCGTCCTAACAGGGTCTTGCACCTCATTAAGCACATTGTTGATGTTGCTTAGTCCGGCATAAGAGTAAATGACCTTAAACAGCGCCGTCGATAGTAAGTTCCAGCTCCAATTTGAACCCTCCCATAACGTGTCCCACGAGACACCACTGAGTCGCCTAGCCCCAGGCGAAGTATTGATATCACCACCGAGAAATTGCAAGAGCAACACCCAAACCCCTGTTAAAGACATGGCGCCAATCAAGAATATCTTAACCCACCCAAGCGCATTCTGGATGATAATCCCGGTCTTGAAAAAGAAGCCATGAATTATTGTAATGGCAGTCAAAAGTCCAATCGCTAAAGCCTTGTATTGGAGATCAGTCGGCTCGATACTCAAGGCAAATAGCGTATACTTGGCGAAAACAATGCAGTTGCTCGCCGTAAAGCCCAAGACTACTGCATGTACCGCGACCACAGTCGACGCGAGAAATTTCGGCCGGCGATAAGCATACTCCAGGTATACTTTATCTCCTCCTGATCGGGGCAGCATACATCCATATTCCATTGACACTGACAAGCCACATGCTGATAGGATAGTTCCAACCAGCCACACTAGGAGTGTCAAGCCTACACTACCGGCGGATTTCACGATCGATCCAGGAGTGGCGAAGATGCCGCTCCCGATCACCCTTGAAACCACCAAGATGTAGGCACTGGTCCAGCTGATGTTCTTATCATAGGTCGTACCTGGAAGACTGTCTGGGAAAACGGGTATAACCGGGGAGATGAGTGGATCATGTTGACCGGGTTCTAATAATGGCTGCCTTTCACTATTGGACATGGTTAAGTCGCTTGTTCGCGGGCTCACGGCTTTGGTATGGCATTTGTCTTCAGCGCTAATTATTCTCGAGATCTGTGAAGAATGTGGGACTCTATGGGAGAATGGTAGGTTTTTAAAAGTGGTCAACAAAGCCGTAACACTGCTTGGAAATCACCGGATGTTTTGTCTGGCACGCCATTTTGACTGGGTGTTGTGTTTTTACCCTTGCGTGACGAGCTGACCATATTGGAAATGCCACTGCACACGACGATAACAAATGACGTGATTCGGGCCAATCAGAGGCGTAGGTATGTTGCATTTTAATGTGAGATGTGATATACGTTGATTGGGTCGCGACGTGTAAATGACTTTAATCAGCAATATATTGATTCAATCACATCAGCGAATCGACATCCGGCTAGGCTATGTTCAAAGCTGCAAGCATAGTGAGAGATATTGTCAGCGGTCGTGAGTGTCTTGGCTGGCCATGAACAAATAAGGCAGCGACGTCATGCGCAATTGGGTAAAGAGAGGACGGAAGTACATGACATATTACCAGATCTCGGCATCTTGATGGAAAACGCGAGAGAGACCGTGATCTAAGGTAGAGAGGAGAAGAGAGGAGGGGAGACGCTCTCATGCAATGGAAGCCATCGAGGATCATGTGACCTTCAAATGTTTGTCAAGTACATGAAGGTCATGTGATCGTCACGGGAGCGTCAAGCTTAGGATTTGCAACTGAGTCACTCATTCGGCTAAATGCTAAAAACCAACAAAAGAAAGCCTAATGGAAGTCCAATGAAAGCGGGATTAGATCACAAGAGGATTAAAGTTCTCTATGCGAGATTCACGCAGACCCCACCTACTATTCGGTCAAAGATCGGTCGAAGGTCGGTGACTCCACCCGGTTATAAAGGCTAACCCGGTCAAAACGGAGAATTTTCATTACTAACCCCAAATTAGCGTGCCAGGACCTTGGAGCATGCCTAAACATTCTATTTGATTCAAAATACAGGCCACAACAGACCAAAATATAAATCGAAAGTAACAGCTAAAAAAAAATAACATCTGGGTATAGAGGAGAATGGGCGTTTGTTATCGCCCGCATCTATGAAAATCAGATTCGCCAATATGTAGATCTTGAAGACAAGCCAAACAAGTTTAAGCTATCTAGAGAATTTTTCAAGCATATTGTCTTGTCATTTAAAGTAGAGAGATAGATCATGATGCCCAAGTGTGGATTCCCATTTAACCGGGCTTACCGTCGTAACCGGTAGTCTCCGAGCCTCGAACCATGGAAAATAATGGCTTGCCCCAATACAGACCTGCTGATTGGCTCTTCATTCAATTTGGGTCTGTATAGAGATCCATTCAAAACTCGGATCTACCCCAATCAAGCGAAAAAATCCAGATCTCAATATCCACACCTTATCGGGTGGAATTTCCTGAATCATGGCGAAAAACGTGCCAGTGGAGTCAGAGATAAAAATTTTAGCTTTCGACGTCCATCCGTTTGACATAATACTACATCCTTGGGAAAGTCAAGCCAAATGACAGAGGTCGGCCTGGACGCGGAGGAAAGCTTCGTCGAACGAACAGTGTCGGCATACGACAACCCAGGAATCCCATATGAGGTGGCATCGACCATTCCCGATAAGCGGCGATCAAAATGGAGAGAGATTATCATTGGCTTCAGTCCTTCGTATGTTCGAACATTCCTATGTAGCTTCGGCAGGTCTTGATGAATCTGACCCTTGTACAGGTGGTTTACAGCCTGCATGGGGACAGGCATCGTTGCTGTCCTCTTTTATTTCATCCCATTTAAAGCCAGATGGCTCCATTATCTATCTATAATCCTCTTTATACTTGACGCGATCCTTTTCTGCATCATCTCTTCTATCACCATTTTGCGCTATGCCCTTGAGCCAACGCTTTGGCGGGCTACCTTGACAGATCCTGCGATTGCCCCGTTCTTGGGTACTATACCCATCGCTTTTGTCATACTAATCGAACTTTGGGTATTCATATGTGTCCCTCTTTGGGGTGAATGGGCGAGTACACTTGCATGGGTGTGCTGGATAATCGATGCCATTTTTGCGGTCATTATAACAACTTCGCTCTCATTTCAGCTGTACGTTGTTCGTTGCCTCGTTTCAATGGTATTTACTAATCACCAGATCAGAATGTCAAAGTCCCACTTGGACTCACTAAAGATGGTCACGGCCGTACAGCTGCTTCCCATAGCATCTACTGTCATCGCCTCTGGCGTTGGAGCCGAAGTTGCAGGAGTACTTCCATCACATGGAAGAGCCCAGGCTACACTTGTAGCAAGCTTTGTGCTATGGGGGATGGCAATGCCATTATCTGGAATCATTCTCATCATCTATTACCAGAGACTGGCTGTTCATAAACTTCCATCTCGTGAAGTCATTGTCAGCTGTTTTCTACCACTCAGTCCGCTAGGCTTTGGCTCTTACAGGTACGTTCAAGCTGTCACTTGACTAGATTCAGCACTAACGGAAACATTATAGTATCATGTACATGGGCAAAGTAGCGCGATCTTTACTAGCTGATTCCGAACCAGCTATAGCTATAGCCGGGGAAGTTGCATTCATGTTCTGTATGCTAATCGGATTAATTATTTGGAGCTTCGGTTTGACGTGGTTTGCTTTTGCACTTGCTTCCATTTACCATAGCTGGCCCTTCCCGTTCAACATGGGCTGGTGGGGATTTACATTTCCGTTGGGCGTTTTTGCTGCAAGCACAATTGAGCTTGGGCTTGGAATGTCTTCATTGTTCTTTCGTGTCTTGGGAACGGTAAGTTGCAACTACATTGCCAACAGAGTGAATGTCGACTGATTTACGATCTATTAGGTATTTTCCGTCATCGTCATCGTCCTCTGGATTGTTGTCTCCCTAGGGACCTTGAGAGGGCTTTGGAAACGTTCTTTACTGGTTGCGCCTGTTATTCCTGTTATTCCGCGCGATGAGCCTATCCCATCGGATGGATTCTCTTCTGACTTTTGGTGAAATTATGCATTGGATAATACCCTCCGAAATCCATATCAACAGAGCAGAGTCGATATGTCTTTTGCCACTATATCAAGTCAGTAATCTTGACTAGCTATGTCTAATGAGAGTTGTTAATTGTACCCATGATTGCACCTTCCCAATATGCTCCTAATATATCATATAGGTATGAAAGTTGGTACATCCATAGATAGGCGCAAAGATAAGTAGAAAGGTAGAGACGTAAGAAAATGTAAGAGTGTATCAATAGAAGACGTCTGTCGGAGAGCCCAACCCCAAATATGTTGCCAATATATTGCCCAGGTGGGCGCAACTATAAAAATTGGGGCAGAATCAACAGCTGATTACAATTTTACTATGTTTGAAAACAATCTAGTTCAACCAAGAAGCCCCAAAGCAACTTCTTGGGTCACCGTTTTGCGGGCCCGGTGGATCCCATTGTGTTGGAGGGCGCATTTCCATATTCATATCAACCATTTCCAGCCTGTTAGAGATTCCATTTGGAACCAAGCCTTCTTCTAGAGGCTCCTCCATAGCATCTAAGTGCAGAGAATTCATGACTCGTCGAAGCATCGCCTTTTGGTGCTCCATAATCGCAAGATGAGTATCGAATGCCTCATACTGTCTTTGCACTTTACCCAGCATAATCCTTGCAATCGTATAATTGTGAGCTTGGATTATATCAAGTATGCAAGGTTGAATCACCTACCTGCTTACTAACTCTTGGGATTTTGCCTCCAGATTCGATCTGATCTGAAGAATGTCATCCAGATATTTCTGGATCTCCGTCTTTCGAGATAAAAAACGACCCTTTTCAAGGAAAAAGTCTCCACTTTGGATAATTTCCATCCATAGTGGGCCGAAATAATTTCTCGGATTCTTCATATATTATCTCGGCTTCATGAATTAAGATACTGGGAGCATCCCACACCCCTAGGGGCTTATCGTCGGCTTCGTACAGACTTTGCATCCACTTGATTGAGGATTTGAAGGACCGAAGTTCTCTTTCCATTTGTCTGCCGAAATGCTGAATATCCTGATCGGCATTTCCTAGAGCTCGCATCCGATATAGTACCGTGATGATGAGGGCGTAAGCGAATGTTAGTATCCCGATAAGGCTTCCTGTTATTGAGAGAGCGCTATCACCACAAGAAAGGACTGCCTCACAGGTTGAGTTCGAGGCCATGATAGTAGCTAGAGGATATGGAGCGACTCAAAGCGGGTATTTTGATGATCTAGGCAGTGAAGAGTTTCAGGAAAACGGATCTTCTACCCTGTCGACAAGACGCTAAGGGGAAGTCAAACGAAAAAAAAGATTGACTAGAAGGGGTGCAGCTCACTCTTCAGCCACTGTACTTCAGCCGCTGTATAGTGGCTAAGAGGAACGTACTTACGAGGACCCGATCATAATGCCCACTGACGAATGATAGACTAGTATCTACACATACCATCCCGTGGTCTTCCCACGCGGCGCCACACGGATTTGCCCGAGGCATCCAGGCCCCACCTACATTCTTCACATCATTCTACTATAATTTTCGCTATTCTTTATTTTGAGTGACCTGATGAATTATTGATTTTTTGATGGATTAAAGACGAATACCCCTGATACCTTTCTCAATGGTTCCAAACTAAAAGGGAGTGCGTGTCTCTAACTCAGCCCCTGAAAGTGGCTATGATTCCCGACGGGGAAATCGGTCATTTCTAGCGACGCGACTAGAACAATAGTAACCGAGTGCGATGAAGTTCAGCTGAGCCAGGCCAAACTGTCGCTAATCTTGTACCATAAATAACTCGCAGTTTCCCCCAAAACAAACAGTGTTTACTTCCCTTTAACCTTCCGAACCTCCACCATAATTCCTACACAATTTTAATAATACCTGAAAGAATGGATGACAGCCTCTTGCAAGATGGGGATACTGCCATTCCCAAGATACCAGGTCTAGCTCGCAAGCGGATCATCATCTGCTGCGATGGAAGTGGACAATCCGCCGTCTCAGGCGAAGAAAGCATCCCATCCAATATAACCCGACTCTGCCGCGCGATCGACCCAGTGGGCATCGACAAGAATGACAAGCGCCCCTGGCAACAAGTCGTCTGGTACGATTCCGGTGTTGGAACGAACTCAGCAGGCAAAGTCCCAGCTGGAAAGGACCTCGAAGGAAATGTCATCGAGGCTTACAACTTCTGTGTGCTGAACTGGAGCCCAGGCGACCAGATCATGTGTTTTGGCTTCTCGCGAGGTGCATACACTGCGCGTGCAATTGCTGGCTTAATCTCTGATCTGGGTATCTGCTCCCGCGCGGACCTGCAGCATTTCCCCGAAGTGTGGAAGCTTTACAAATTGAGCCATCCGGCTGTTACTGGCGATCGGTTTTATGGCAGTGATGCTTATTTCGATTATCATAACGGGAAACCAGCTGATCCTCAGCCGCTGGAGCGGATGGAAGCTAATGACAGTATTTCTTGGGAGTATCCCGGGCGCGGTCGGTGGGCTCCTGATGAGTCGAGATCGGTTGAGGTAGTTGGTGTGTTTGAGACTGTTGGTGCGCTTGGATTCCCCGAGCTGTTTGGGCAAGAGGTGCCGCAGTGGCTTAGCCGAACTGACAAGCCTGAGTGGCATAACGTTGGACTTTCTCCTAGTAAGACTTCTGTTCTTGGCTCTGAAGCATGCAATTAACAAACCATAGACATCAAAAACGCATTTCAAGCACTTGCTCTCGATGAGCACCGTGCCGCATTTACACCAACTCTCTTCTACATTCCGCCCGTCACGAAAGCGACCGAGCGGCAAATTAGGGAACAAGAAAAGAAGGCCGATACTGCGAAGGCCAAGTGGGGCAATGTTTTGACTACCTACCGTCCTCCTCTTAAGGAGATCCAAAGCGCGATCAAGCAAAAGAATGAAGCCGAACGGGAGTTGCTGAAGCTGATGGATAGCTTGAAAGATCGCACCAAGCTGCTGCAAGTCTGGTTCCCGGGCGTCCACATCAACGTCGGCGGTGGATCCGACCTGACACTGAAAAACCAGGGCAACATGGAAGAGATGTCGGATGTCGCCTTCTCCTGGATGCTAGATCAGATCAAAGAATTTGTCTCTCTCAACCCCCAAGCCTTGGAGGAGGATCAGAGGGCTCGCCACAAGCGACTTGTTGAAATAAATGACATTCTCGATGCTTACGAGGCCAAAATTGACAGACAGAAAAGAGAGTCCTGGACGCAGTGGGCTTTGCGAAGCGGCCAGTCTATCGCTTCTTCGATCCTTCATCCTTTCTCGGCAGGAGATGGGCCAGCCTACCTGAAGCACCGCACCTATACCTGGGGTTTGGGTGATCTACCAGACAGCTTTGGCCTTAAGTACTATATCAATGGATCTCGGCCACGAACACCGGGCCGTTATGCCATCGATAAGAATGGGACCAAGCTCGGTGAGACTTTTGAAGAGGTTCATCCTGTTGTCGGCTACCGGGTTCAGAAGACCAAGTATCGGCCCATACAGTTGGCTGGACTTGATTACCAGCGCCGGGGGAAGAAGGGTGGCGGCTACGAGTACTGGTTCAAGTATCCTGGCTCATCGAAGCATGAGGTTCTCGCTGAGTGGATGATGTCGGATGACATCAACTCATATGAGAGATCGGTGGTTCAAGGTGAAGATGCGCGTGATTATGCTGAAGCCCTGAGTGTTCAGAGAAGGTCATGAAATAACATTTTGGTCGTTTTAAACAGGCTTTGAGTCGGACAGATTGTCCAAGTCACTAATATTATAAATGTTGTTATGCCGATACTTTCATTCCTATCTTCGGGGTTGTTGTGTTTTCAATATTGAGAATGGATTTTGATCGAATGCATCCAAGTCATTGTCATCATTTGTTAGATTATCTCCTATACTTGAATCTGTAAGCGAGCTGCGTCGCTCCTCTTCATTCCTTCAAACACAAATATACCAGGGACGTTTTTCGTCAATCATGATCTTTACCGTCAGGATTAATTTATGAATGTCTCGTTCTCGCACTAACTAGCTAGCCTTACCCTTCAGGTACTTTTGAACTAGTATAGTATCAGCGACCGAAGCATTAGCTGGTATAGGGCCGAAGAAGAAAGATGAAGTAAATACCTTTGTATAGAGAGTTCCCGACGTACATGCACAGCGCCAGGGCATAGCAGACCGTCGCAAGCCAAACGAGGACTTTGGTTATTCCATCGAAGCTGCAATAAAAACCTTGCACCTCAGAGAAGATGATGCTTAGGAGTTCCTTTATCGAGCTTGTCCGTGCTATCATCTAATCAGTAGCTAAATTCATAGAGGCTGGAATAACTGTACTTTGCCATAGGAACTTCAGTAAAAAAGCGCATAACGATGTAGTATACATCGCTACGCCAGTCAAGTATACAATCTCTTGTCCTTGACTGAAACCCGAACGGAATTTCCGCGCGGACCAGACTGCGGGTGCACCCATGACCAGGCAGAACAAATAGGGGTGGTTGGTTTGATCCATCATGTTAAGCGCAATATCCGTGTTGAAGATACAAAACTTGTATATTGCTGATTTTCACAGCGAAGTCTGAAGGCCAAAGGAGTCAGAGTTGAAGTGGTGAATATGCTGGAAGTTTTACGCCGGAAAGATTCACAAATCCAGCAGGCAACATTCAATCTTCACTAGTGTAATACTGCTGTCTTTCAGTGGGTCTCTCACTATGATCCTGTCGCAGAACCCTATTGGTGGACCTCAGGGTTATCGCGTAAAACGCAATCGGACGTTATAGCTACCTGTGATCCCAATACGGAAGTGAAATGGGCCACGCAAGAAAAAATGACGCTAACGAAGGCGGGACGTCATGGATGTTCACGAGCGAATCGGGGCTTTTAGTTGCTGGATCCTAGATCCCAGAAGTCCATAAATTCATTTGAGAATCCGAAAGTAACTAGCAAAGATCAGGTAAAAGCAGTGGATCTTGTTTTGAAGGCCCATCGCCGAAGAAGGTTAAGTCTGGGTGGGCCTCAATACGTAGAGACTAATCGGAGCTCCTAGTCATGAGCTTCGCGCTAACTAAGCCTTCTATTGGCCGCTAAGGCGAGGTCGTTCCAAGAGCCCTGATCCTTTGCACTACGTTAATAGGCTTGAAAAAGGTCGAGACGGCTAGTCAGGTGTTTCAAGTCAAATAATGTAATTGAGCCTGAAGCCTAATGCTACCAGGGTGCATAATAATGTTTGTAGATATCACCTCAAAAGGCAGTAAGTTGAAGACGAACCCATGTCCGTGTATGTTCGTTATGTACAGTCCCAGTCTCCCATGTTCATTATCCAACAAATTGTGACGCTTAAAGATAATCCATTTCCATACCGTCGTTCAAATCAAAAATCAAATAACAGTTCGTAGTGCCCGCGAAAGAAAAGAAAAGCATTGGTCAATCATGAGTAACGGGTCTCATCACCATCACTGTCGCTCAAACTATCACGGCGACGGCTTCGTCGACCTTCACGGCGATCATCACGTCGGTATCCTTTGCTCAAGCCAGCAATCGGGTGGTGATAACTCTTAGTACCCGAGTCTTCAGTATCAACATTGGAATATTGGTACTCAGAGCGAGTGCCAGAAGACGAGAAATCCAGCGGCTCGGTGAAGTGACCAGGCATATTGCGAGCCTCCTTCTTCTTACGCGGGCTGCTAGTACGCGACGAAGGAGCAGATGGAACAGAAGGCACGGAAGAAGCGGCTGCACTGCGTTTTTCGCGACGACGGTTCTCCCGACGGGCCTCACGCTCATGATCTCGGTCCCGGTCCCGGCGACTAGCCGGATCACGCAATGGTTGTTCCTCGGTAGTTTGGCTAATCACATCTTCACTGCCAGCAGTGAACGAGAAACCAGAAGGATTACGCTTCTTCTGCTTAGTCTTAGATCGACGGGGCTTTTCATAAGCGTAGTCACGGACTTCGCTCATCTCGCTGCGGTTGTAGTGTGTAGGCGGTGCGGAAGAGTCATAGTCACTACCGTGGTAAGTGCCATCTGCCTCGCGGTTCATGCCGCCGATCTGTGCTGGCTTCTCCTCACGGTATGCGCGGACGTCTGCGTCTCCTGCGCCTTCCCAGTGGTCATCGCGGTTACGGCGGAGTATCTTCTCCTTGAAGTTGCGTTTGCGTCTCGGCTTCTCGTCTGTTGTCATGATTGTCGAGGCGGTTTGCGTGTATGTCTCGTCGGTGTAGGTGTATCCATCGTCGGTGTAGTCTTTGTCCACAATACTGCCGCCACCGAGCTTTGTACTCTTGGTCGCGTTACTGAGGGTGCGGCCGTCTGGGCCTTTACGACGCAGGACGGTAGACTTGTAGTCATCCCAGTCCGTCTTGCGCCAGTGGAAGCCACCG
This sequence comes from Penicillium pulvis, assembly GCF_028828015.1. Classification (NCBI taxonomy): domain Eukaryota; kingdom Fungi; phylum Ascomycota; class Eurotiomycetes; order Eurotiales; family Aspergillaceae; genus Penicillium; species Penicillium pulvis. Next base: position 1,679,493 of record NW_026643072.1, read on the forward strand.
TTCTTGGCCCAGAAGAAGAACCAAATGCCACCTAGCACAAATGCTGCGCCGATAATGGCGAATAGAGCCATGAGACCCTGCATTTTGATGCTGTGGGGGTCGATCGTGCCTTGGCCATACTTGACGGTGGAAGTGGAGGTGGAAGTAGAATCGGATCGAGAAACGAGGTTGTTGAGGCTGATGGAGGGTGATATTTCGGCAATGTTCTCTTCGATCATGCGAGCCTCCAGGGAGAGCTTGGTGTCTTCGTTATCGCGGTCTTCTAGTGAAACTCCAGGAATGTCCGGCAGCTCCATCGACATGCCGGGATCTTCAACTGGAACTGGAGCCATGGCGAAGTTGAGTGGTCGAGAGCACTCCGCTCAAGACAAGACTCTATGGAATGTTAGATCTGACACATTCTTGAGAGTAAGAGTTGAACACACCTTAATCGTTTAACCAGATCAAAACCAGAGAACGTAGTTGAAGGAATGTAGACAAAAGAATGTGGAATTCGGTCAACCTAATAGGCGTCAGCAGGATGGGAAATGGTAGAAGGGAAAATACAAGGCAGAAATATCCAACTGCGCTCTTGTGGCGAGTCTGGAATTGAGGAGGTTGGAGGAGGCTGGGGTTGTGTTTACCGTCTGGTTGGCCCGACAACGCACTGACATCACATCTCAGGCAAAACAGTGTAACATGTGACTACTTTACGATGTCTAGAAACATTATTATTACATTTTAAAGCCAGATTTTATCTGAGCATAAAATTTGATTCCTTTGGTTTTTTGCTGTAATTTTCTCTTTGATCAGCGTTCATGCCGCTAAATCTCAATGAGTGGGGATGGCTTGGGAGCGATGGTGACCCACACGGGCCGTACTAAAAAATGCATATCGAGTGTGGCTTCCACTTTAACCATGTCAAAGTTTCTTCTATGCATCTTCAACCTAAAAACATAGAACCAGGCATGTTTCTCAATAATTTGATTCCAGACCTGGGTGTGCTTTTTCTGGAATTTCAATAAGAAATGAGATCTTCCTTTTCCAGTCTGCATAGCCTCATCTGAAATCTGAATAGAATGCCTCGGTCGTCTCCACATCAGCCTGCTAAAGGACGGGACTCCACCACCGCGGGGCTTTGCCACGATTTATACACACATAAGAGTCGATCAACAGCTTCACCTGCACCTAAGATGGCGAAACAATGTTGACAGCGACAATGGCTCTGAATATCTACTACAACAAACCCTTCAACCTTTTCTCAACAGCCTCCATATAAACCCTCGTAACAACCCACCCATCTTTTCGTCCACAAGCATAAGCCAAATCCTTAGTCATAATCCCATCAACCTCAATAGCATCAATACAAGCCTTCTCCAACTTCTCTGCAAATGCGATAACCTCTGGCGTCCCATCCAGCTCCCCACGCTTCATCAAAGCTCTCGTCCAGGCAAAAATCGACGCAACAGGGTTTGTTGACGTCTCCTTCCCTTTGAGATGCTCTCGATAATGGCGTGTCACAGTTCCATGCGCCGCTTCAGTGAAAAAGGTTCGCCCATCGGGCGAGACGAGAATAGATGTCATGAGACCGAGTGAACCGAAGCCCTGTGCTACGATATCGGATTGGATATCACCGTCGTAGTCTTAGAAATCGTCGTTAGTAACTTTGTACTAGATTTGAAGGTGTTAGACCGGATGAAAACATACTTTTCAGCGCCATGACCATCCCCCCTTCACTCTTAATCATATAAGCCACCATATCATCAATAAGTCGATGCTCATAAGTGATCCCCGCCTCCTCAAAACTCGCCCGATACCCCTCATACAAATCCTCAAAAATCTCCACAAACAACCCATCATACGTCTTGAGCACAGTGTTCTTCGTGCTTAAAAATAGCGGCAACCTTTTCGACAACGCATACCGAAAACACGAATGCGCGAAATCCGTAATCGACGTTCTCGTGTTATACATCGTAAGTCCCACACCTCCATCATCATCGAAATCAGCCACCTCAACAGTCTCAGGCATCCCACCTTTCGGCGTAAAAACCATCTCAAGTTTACCGGGTCCATGCATAAGCCTTTCTTTCGCACGGGTATGATCCCCAAACGCATGTCGACCAATGATAATGGGTTTCTTCCATCCTTGCACGTAGCGTGGAATGCTCGGGATTATCACTGGTTCCCGGAAGATGGTCCCGCCTATGACGGCCCTCAGTGCGATATTGGGAGATGGCCAGGCGGCTTTTAGGTTGTATTCTTGAACGCGGGTTGGATCTACGCTTATTGTTGCGCATTTCACTCCGACGGAGTACTTTTTTATTGCTTGGCCTGCTTCGTGGACGACTGCGTTTTCTGTGGCGTCGCGGTTTGGGAGGCCTAGGTCGTAGTATTTTAGGTCGAGGGTGAGGTATGGGTGGATGAAGCGGGTTTTGATGTCTTGCCAGATTACGCGGGTTAGTTCGTCGCCGTCGAGTTCGACGAGGGGGTTTAGGACTTGGATTTTTGTAAACGGCATTTTTGCTTGTATTATATATAAGGTTGATTCTGGGAGCTCCCCATCTTAAATATTCCTATTCTCAGATCTGGAATTGTGAACTTGTACGGGGATCGAAGAGCCGTTCGGGACGGAGGCTTTTAGACCGGCGGGATCAGATATGGAGCATCATCATCCGTTACCCCGCAGAGTTATGGCTGCGTCCGCTTGATGCGGGTCAAATTCAATGTTTGATATAACTGCCCTTAATGTTGCACTAGCTTCTTTGACTGGGAAATATGCATACTTTGCAGTCTTTCGAAAAGGATGCGTATCGACCCGGTACTAGATTGCAAAGAACCTTGGAAGCTGCATTTACCCTTATCAGTCAACAAGGTTTTCAAGCTTCTCTATGATAGTTGTAACTCTAGGCTTACGGTGGAAGATGCAGTATTAGCAAATATGGGGTAACAGCTCCGACCTAACCTCGACCCAAAGCGACACCTCACAGAAACCAAGACTATGCATGGACAAGTTCTAGACCAGGCCAGCCCGGGGAGCTGCCTCCATCTCCGAAGGCCGCCACAAATACGATTAAAATTAACATACAGACGCAGGCACGGCAAGTCGTGAAACATGCCCATATCCGCAGCGTAAGTCCTAACGGCACCTCTACATACGGCAACCGACATCATTATCCTCATGCACTATAATACGAAAATTACTTGAACCAATGAAGTAAATCCTAGAATGGCCAAACGAAATAGAAGATGACCTGATGTTGAGACATGACAAGTAAACAAGGTAGGGGTATCATCTCTCTCCAACACAAGCTCACGCTCAAAACCAACCGGAGAAAGAGACAAGGCCCACAAAAAGAAATCATAACACATGAACATGACATGATGAGATGTACATAAGACGCTAGAAAGAGAAATAGGGGCTCATCATGATCAAACCAAAACCAAAACCAGAAAGGGCAAAGACATCGAACTTGTCATCGCAGGTCATCAGAATCGTACAATCATATCACACCGTAACGGGGGAGTCAGTCAGCAAAAAAAGAAAACCAAAACTTTTCCAATCAGAAAGTATCCCAATCAGAAAAGAACAACTTTTTCTTTCCTCGCCCGACGCACTCTTCCAACAACGCAAGAGATAGCAATTGCAAACATAATAAAAAACCAGAGAGTCCTCCCAGTTCGAGGCCGAGGTGGTAATAAAACCTGAAGCTTGCAAGAATAAGCTGCCCGTAAGCCTGAACACATTGCTAGAACACCATGATTTTTTTGTGAAAATCCCAACAAGATCCACCCAGAAGAAATGTAACCAAATATCCATATCCAAACTTTTGACAGACAGAAGAGAAAATCCTGTCAGCTATCGCTGCAGGCCAACCAAGAAAAGAAGAAGAAAGAATCAGAACCATCCAACCATGAATAAAATGAATACGGAAAAGAGAGCTGTACTAGTGGACAACATGCTATGCAACGAGACTTAGATCTGGTATCGGCGAGAGTAGGACCGGTTGGACCGGTGGCCAGTAGACTGGTGAACAGATCTCTCCGATCGTCGATCGTCGTTTCGGTCGCGAGCACGTCGTCCATCTTCCAGAACTCGGCGGGTGGAGCCGCCCGTATGCGTATTATCAGAGTAGGAGGACCCCTGAACGTATGCCTTTGGTCGACGGGTGGTGCCATCAGTAATATTAAACTGCATGGCTCCTTGGTCTCCCGTGCGAATGCTGATGGACTTGCCAGCGAGGCTTTCCTCAGCAAATGCGATAGTCATTCCGTTCATGTTAAGGGTCATGTTCTGAGCTTCTTTTTCAGTCTTGGTGGCACTGCCACGACTGCTGTTTGATCGGCTCTTTTGGCTGCCGTTGTCACTACCGAGGCCGTTTCCTACCTTGGACATAAGCGTCTCCTGGGACAGGGGCAATTGTGCGGTGGAACGGCCGGCAGTGACAGCCTGGTATCTTTCGGCTGCTCCAACACGATCTTCCATGGCGGGGCTCTCAGCGCGTTCATCGACGTCGTAGTACACGGACTCCGGACGTCTTCTCCCGCTGCTCGCCACTGCTATGCGAGCACCCCGGGGGTTGTCATGGTACGAATTGGATCGTCTGCTGCTGCGCAGGCTTTGGCTCTGGCTGCGTTCCGGTAGAGCAACCTCCCTCGACACCCGGCGGGTGGGGTAGTCGAGTTCAGGCAGAGCATCTCTCACATCGCCCATGTCCAGTGCTTTGGAGGAACGACGTTGAGAGGGAACGGCAGCGGCAGCAGTGTGAGATTTCCGAGCTTCAGGCCGCTTGGCTTGGTGAATTTGTGGCGCGTTTCTGCTTCTTGAGCCAGGTGGAGGTGGAGGTGGCGGTGGCATCTTCACCGCATCCTCGTCGAAATAATCCACACTTGGTTGGATTGTTCCACGACCACGTGGTTTGTCGCGTGGCTGACGAGCGTAGTATTGCTCTACATCTTCCTCGAAATCCGGAAAGACCTCAGGTTCGGTCGGTGGCGGAGGTGGAACTCCATACATTGAGTTACGACGCCGGGATGGCTCACGAGACTCGGATCGCTCACGCTGGTACGGGTAGTCCTGGGAATAGTATTCCTGTGGAAAGTTGCCTTGAGGGCCATAGTGTGGTGATGACGAGTAGGATCCCTGGTGCCAAGCGGACGATACTGGAGGGCCATGCTCATAGTGATGATATTGCTGCTGCGGCTGCGGCGGTGGTGCATATCCTCGAGACGGTGCTACTTGCCAACCCACGGCTCGATCTGAGTGATACACTGGGCCATAAGCGGAATGTGGGCGTCCTGAGCGGCTAGTATGGTATTCCTCCATGGGATATCCGACGGGCTGTTGTGGGATGTGGTAGTCCGGCATGGGAGGCCTCCCGTAGTAGGGTTGGTGGGGTGGGAACTCCATGGGTCGTGAATCGACGGGGGTGGAGGGGTGGTACTGAGTGTGATTCCCTTCGTAGAAGACGTCTGGCTGTCGAAGATATGAGTCTCGTCGGCGGGGCTTGGACGGCGACCGGGGCGCACGAGGCTGAATGTAGCCGGGGCCCGGATAGGCACCCATTTGCATCGTCTCGTCCGGCCGGGCAGCACGTTCCTTGTCCTTGCGGTCTCGTCGGGAGGATTTTCTGGTGAGATCGGTTTTGGGCGCGCCTTGCTTAAGAACGGGAGGGGGGCTCTTCCCGCCCGACGGCCCAGATTGGGTGCTGTTGACGGTGGCGGCGGTGCGACTAGAATAACCTGAGTCACTCGCGCCGTCGATCAGTGGCTCCGGGAATCTGTGATCCAACCTGGAAGAAACTTTTGCACCAGTATTAGCCACTTGTTGAGAGTCGGGTACGATTTCGTGCGTTCTCTCGTCCCAATCCTCGACAGTGGCTGCTCTAGGGTTGCCTGGCATGACTTGCTGCAGACTCGGAAGGCGGGAAGGGACGGTCCCTAGGTAAGAAACAGGTTGGTCCCGTTCTGGACTTGGGTTTGCTACCCACCAGCGCACACAGGCGGGGGGAGGGGGAAGAATGGGGCCGGAAGGGATCTCTTGGGTAGGGACTTACAGCAAGCCACCGCACCGGGATGAAAAAAAGGACGAGATGACTCAGTCCTACGTGTATACCCAGTCCCTATTTCGATATTTGTTTGGGTGTATGTGTGTGTGTTTCTTTTTTTTGGTGGCTTTTTTCCCCCGCGAGTGACGTCTCAGGTATTCCCACTGTATCGGTAGGGTACTTTTTTTTTTTTCGTAGCAACGTTATTTGCCCAACCCACACAATAAGGCCGTACTTTTTTTTCACGTCTCTCGAACCAGAAGGCGGACCTGCCGATCGCAGATGGCGATGGCAGGGCTTGACTGGTCGAACGAGTGGTGTCAGCGAGCAGACAAAGCGATGTGGTACTTTCCAGATCGCAGCGTCTCCATCGAAGGGGTAATCGGGTAGTCAGGCGAAAAAGAGTCGTTGGGTGTGTATTATGGGTCTGCCGACAAAGGACCCGAGATGGTTGGACAGAATCTGCAGACTTGCAGTTGGGCTCTTGAAGTAGCCTGACCGGATGTGGGGGATGGTGGAGTCCGATGGGCAGCGAGATTTGGGTAAAGGAACGGGTAGATTAAGATAAGAGGAACCAAGGAACCAAAACCAAAGAAATCAAGGGGGGGAGAGGAAGGGATTCAAGTATTTAGAAAGGAAAGAGAAAGAATAAAAGGGAAAAATAAACATATGGAAAAGGCAAATGTTGCACGAAGAGGCTCTCGGGTACCCAACAAGAAAAGAAAAAAAGACTAAAGTGGGGGGGGGGATGAGAAACAGTCATAAACAATCACTTAAGCTCGGGACCCGCTGGAAGGGAATCCCTGGTTCATTCTATTGACTTGTTTACTTAATACTTTACAATACTCTTCACTCCGTACTCATGGAACAATTTTTTTTCTTCTTTTCTTCTTCTGCTTTTCCTCTGCCTAACGCCCATGTCATTGCGGCCCAATGATCGCCTCCACTTTTTTAAAAGGGAATGCCCCTCTACGGAGTATACAGAATGAAAATATGATTCACAATACATTTCCCACGGGAAATTGAAATCGAAGAATTCAGATCCAAATTCAAAGTAAAACCCCTCTTTCTCCCTCCCACCATGATTATGTACCTGGTACACGGGAAAAGTCGGTGGGGGATGACATGCTGCAGGATAAAATCCATGGGAACCGAGAAATCGCCACTGATGGTGGATCCCACGAACGGGCACTAACACCTAACACACTGCATCTCATATTCTTGTATAAGTCCGGGTCTGTCCATGTGGCGGCCCATCTATGGTTCTCATGTGAGTCATTTTGAAGTCCCATCGACAAGTACCATCTACATTGTACGTGGTCTGCCTATTTCCTGGGTCAATGCCTAGGTAACTAAATTCTTGAACCCGAGTCGAGCCCCTCTCCTTGTCTAGATCGCTATGACATGCAGCACGTCCATCATTACCTTTCTTCGTCTTATCCTTGACCTCCTTGCGTCCTGGAGATCTGGGAACTGGTTCTAATCTTCTAACAAACCCAAACCCCGCACGTGGATATACCATTGATAAGATTGTAATTGGTGATACGAGGGAGAGAGAGGTCCATGCATGGATTTGTAGTCTCATTTGTATTGGCAGTCAAATCGACAGGGGCAGGATTGGAAACAACTCACCCCGAACCAAGGAACATCCATGCGGCTCGTGCGAAACTCTTCCATTGCAACCCGCAATCTTTTCCCAGTCAATCATTGTCGGCCACGATCGCATCGAGATCGTAGATTATGAATCGCGCCTTTGAAGCGGACAAGGGTCTGAGTTCCTTGTATTGTTTATCTTTCTCCGCTTTTGTTCGGTCTCGCTCATGGGGTTGACATCGTAATCATGATAGCCGCACATAAACTATGCAACATGTAGCAGGTTAAGTAATAAGCTTCATACGCATGTCATTTGACGGATTTATAATTATAACTATATTACTAATTACAGTTTCAATTATAGAGAAACAGTGGTCGTGACTTCTCGGAGGATTGGGACGGCACACCCCCTTGCTTCCTTTCTGCACGGTGGCATCAGGGTTATCCGGACACCTTCACCGCTCCTTTGACTGTCCAGCTCGGAACGTGCATGCCGATGAATAGATTAATCTATGAGGGGTTCACACTAAGAATCTGCATTGACTTTGAGGAGATGCTGCTCGCGCAATTGGAGATTTGTTGAGAATTTGGGCGGTGCATGTGGTACAGAGATAGTCGTTGGTCCGAGGGGAACGCTGGTGGTGCCTCGCGTTGTACAGCGTGTTCGCTTCGAGGTTTGGTCAATTCGTATCTCGGTCCTGCTGACACTGAAGATGGGCTGTTCTTGCACTCCGAAAGCTGTAGAAATACATAGTCTTGTTACAATCAAACTTTATCCAATCAAAAGAAAGTAGCCCTATGTACTGGTCCTCCTTGCCCCTGCCATGGGCAGCCTTAATTCTTACGCACTTGCAAAGCAATCCAGCCAAACAGTCTATATACAGCAATGATACCAATAAGAATGCCAACCCATTTTCCTGTGCGGCCAGTGGCATACCCATAAGTCTCCAAAACAGCACTCCCACGAATCTGGCACTGCGACGCCAAGTCCGTATCATACAGACACTGGCACCCATCACCGCACGAGTAAATCCTCTCGGAAAACTCATTCACCATCATTCCCTGAAACACATAAGCCTGATAAAGTTAGCGCTAACGATAATATCCTTCAATAGGTCGGCCTCTCACCTGATAGTCGATGTAGTGGAACACATATTTCCAGAAAGGATTGAGGATCGTCGGTGTTACCAAGAACCCGCCCACACTCATCCAGAGCCCATTTGCGAAAGCAACTAGCGCGAGAGCAATGACGAAATTTGGGAAGATCGCACTGACAAATACAACCAAGGACTCGGCGGCGAGAAGATCGAGGAACAGCCACATCACCCAGGTGAAGAAGGCCACGGCCGTGGGTTGGAAGTTGGAGAGCCAGTATGATATAATCGAGAAGAGGATTGCGATCAGGACTGGATCTTGTTAGCTGGATCACGGTTCATCGGCAGAAACACATACACAAGAAGGGTAGTCCGATGAGGAAGTTCGAGATCATGAATGGCGTTGCGCCATATAGTCCGTTGGCTCGTTCTTTGGCGAAATTTGCTCGGTCTTCGAGGAAGGCTGGGACATATGCCACAGCCATGAAAGACATGAAAGCCGATCCGAAGAACTACAATTGTCAGCACTTTGTTCACTTGATTGTCTGAAAACCATCCAGGGAACCTACGATTGCATTGATGAAAGGCTGGATATAATCCTGAGATGGATGTAAGCGTAACCACACCGTTCCCATCATGATCGCAAGACCTACTCCAGTTAGTCAATGTCTCTAATCAGGCAGCAGATATACGCACCAAGATACATCACAATACGGATTCCATAGGCAACCACATCCCGGTAACTCTTGATGAATGACCGATGGAGCAGTGTCATGATGATCTTGAAAACTCCCGCCCGAGCCAGATCATCCCCGCCAACTGCCAGGCCCTTCTCCTCCATATGAGACCTCTCAGATATCTTCTGAGTCACAGCCTGTATCTCAGAAGACTCCTTCCAAGCAGACTGAATCTGCTGTACTCGAACATCCGCATCATCAGTCAAAGCACTGAAGTCCGAGCTCACGATGTCAAGAAGGAACTCCGCCGGGTTGGTATTGCCCGGGATAGGATGGCCAATGTCTCGGAAGTAATCGCCGATATTCAAAACGGGACCGAAGAAACATGTGCGTCCGCCCGAAAGGAGAAGTAGCTTATCGAATAGCTGGAACGTTGTCGTCGAAGGCTGGTGGATACTAGCGATGATGATGATCTACATTGTTAGTAAAAAGTACAATGTAACGAAGGCTAACTCACATTGCTTTCCCTCGCCAGCTCCTTTACATATGAAATAACCTCGTAACTCGCAGTCGAGTCCAAGCCGCTGGTCGGTTCATCCAGAAACAAAATTTTAGGACAGGTGATCAGCTGGCTCGCCACGCTAACACGCCGCTTCTGACCACCACTAATCCCCTTCCTAATCGGAGTTCCAATCAGCGAGTCTGCCTGCTTCTGGATGCCAAACGCCTCGAGGAGAGTCCGAATTCGTTCCATCCGTTGGCGCTTTGACACCGAGCTTCCAAAGGTCAGTACAATCTAATAACCCAGAAGTCCAAGCACCCATACCTAGGCAACGACAAATCGGCCGCAAACTTCAACGTCTCACGCACAGTCATCGACCCGATCAACGCATCCTCCTGCTCAACATACGAAGTCATGCGACCAAACGCACTCGACTCAACCGTGGCTCCATTGACATAGGTCTCCCCAGTCACTTTCGCACCGGAAGTAGCAGGCCTCCGAGCCAGCACGTTCAGCAATGTTGTCTTTCCACACCCCGAAGGACCCATCAAAGCTACCAGCTCTCCTGTACACGAACCCAGAAAATTAGCATTGCCAATCAAAGCACAGCAATACACATACCCTGTCGCACATCACCACTAATATCATGAATCAGATCACGCGGTTGCTTCGTCTGGCGATCCTTTACAGTAACATTGAGTCCACTCCACGAGAACTGCGACACAGACCCATTCATCAAGAAGCCGCGGGCCTCATTGCGCTCCAGGTCTAGGTCCGGAGAGCCCGCATTGGAATCCGGAGCATCGCTATCCATGTCTGCTGTCCAGCGGCTCTTTTTGTTCAGTCGCGACCGATATTTGCACAGATCGCCAGGGTAGACAATAACAAGAACAGGATAAAAGTACCTGAATTCTTCCACATAGTTTACAGCCCCCAGGTCGGGCGGGGATTATATAGATTTTAGAATGATCTGGTGGAGCCCTTGCCCGCAGTCTGCGGGGACCAGTCCTTGCCAGGGCCGGGCTTAATAAAGCATGAGTACTAGTATTGGGAAAGGAATGTTTGAGTTTTTCTTGTTTTCAGCTGGTCCCCTCATGGTCGCCGATCGGGTTCGGTTGTAGTGTAGATGGGGCGTGGCGTCGGGGGCCGGCCCGCTTCAACATGGGACTATCATGGCTGATGTAAGCTATGTGGAGCCCGTGGTCGCCGTTTAGATTTGGAGATTGGCTTATTCAAGCCGTGCTTACTGATTTTGGGATCTAGATCTCGTATAAAGGTCAATGGCTCTTTCGTGAGAATTAAGGGCTTGTCAGAAGGAAATTATATAGTCGTGGTTGATGGGATACGCGCCTGACAGCTTGCGCTTGGGCCTCGGGGGCTTGAATAATCAGCTTATTTGCTTTTTATGATGGGCTGGCACAATCGCTTTGTTTCCCCGTCGGGCTTTGCCAAGACATGCCGTTAGTCGCTACAAATACAAACAGCCATTAGGAAGAAATGAATGTGAAAAACAGCCGTGAATTTTATTTTCCAGCTCTGAGCGCCGAATGCATCCGAATAAATATGAAATATAGAGCTAAGATGATCTTGAAAGACTAGGATTGGAAGAAGTAAGAGTTTACATCCTGCGGAATTTGTTAGCATGGAAGACGAGTTGGTCACATGAGTGGGGCAAACATACCGTTCAACAGGGTTGAGGCCGAGAACCCGCATACCGTTATGCAGGACCTGGCGAGCGGCGGCATAGAGAGCCATACGGGCCTTCTTAACCTCGGGCTCGCTACCAATAACCTTGAGAACATCGTAACTGGAACTCAGCATATGGGTCATGCGGAAGAGGTAAGCCAGAACAGTAATGGGCTCCAGGGTCTTGGAGGTGTTGATAAGAACATCGGGCCAAGATGCGAGCAGACGGATAAGGTCAATGGCATGGGGCTCAGTTAGGAGATCGAAGTTGGCCGACGGCAACTCATCCACGTTCAACTCGGACTTGCGGGTCATGGAGCAGAGACGAGCGTGGGCGTACTGCAGGTAAGGACCGGTGTCACCCTCGAAGGAGGTCATGGCCTCCAAGTTGAAGGTGTAGCCGTTGATACTAAAGGTTTTTGTCAGTAAGTTTAACAAAGGAATAAGACGATGAATTACTTACCGCTTGCCAGTCATATCCTGGACCATGACGGCGGTGATACCAAGAGTATCGGCGACCTTCTCGGGGTTCTCAACCTGCGCATACTTGACCTCGTTCTTCTTCATCACCTCGTGCATCTTATCACCAACATCCCGCAGGATGTCATCCAAGAACTTCACGGTACCCTTGCGGGTACTCATACCGTGGACCATACCGAAGTTGATGTGCTCGCAACGGTCAGAAAGGTCCTTACGACCCATCAGCTCGGTAACCTTGAACAGCTGAGCAAGGTGGAGATCCTGCTGGGCAGCGACAACATAGATCATCTTATCGAAGTGGTAGGCCTCGTCACGCTCAATGATGGCACCGATGTCACGGGTCAGGTAAAGGGGAGTACCATCCTTGCGAACAATAATGGCCTTTCCGAGCTTCTTGGCACCGTGCTTTGTGAAGTCGGCAATGATAGCACCCTCAGACTCCTCGGCCACGCCAGCCTGCTCCATGGCCTTGTAGGCCTTGGTCATGCTCTCGCTCTTAACCTGAGATTCACCGGAGTAGACATCGAAGTCAATGTTGAGACGGGCATAGGTCTGCTTGTACTTGGCGATACTCAAGTCACGGAAGCGGCGCCAGAGAGCCAATGCCTCAGGGTCACCATCCTCCATGCTCTTGAAGTAGCGACGAGCCTTCTCATCCTCACTGACCTCAACCAGCTTGGCAAGCTCAGCCTCTTGAGCGGAGACATCCTCGTTCTTCTCCTTCTTGGCCTTGATCTCCTCCTTGAGCTCCTTGATAGGCTTGTCATGCTCGGCGACAAGGCCGTTCACCTTAACGTAGACGTCAAACAGGTGGTTAATGGGGTCCTTCTGCAATGCCTCCTCGTTACCGAAGTACTTGAATCCATTGGCCAGCAGACCGTACTGCTTACCCCAGTCACCAAGGTAGTTCATCTTGATCACATCCCATCCCAGGACAGTGTGAAGGTTGGCAAGGAAACCACCAATGATGGTACTACGCAGGTGACCAGCGTGGAAAGGCTTTGCAATGTTGGGCGAAGAGAATTCAACAATGATCTTCTTCTGGCCCTTGGAGGGGTCCTTGGGGTCCTTCAGACCAGCGTTTCCGTTTGTACCATAGGCGGCCTTCTCATTGAGGACACGACCGAGAACAGTGTTTGCCAAAGGCTGGGGCTTGCAGAAGAACTGCAGGTGAGGACCACAAGCGGTGGGAGGGTGGACGAGATCAGATGCGGGGAATTTTGAGGCCAGCTCCTCGGCAAGCTCTTGGGGCTTCTTCTTGATACGGAGAGCAGCAACCTATTCGAGCAAAAAGTTTAGTATGGATCTCAGTAATCCTTGTTCCGATATAGATTCCATAAATTCACGTACCGGCAGGGCCAAATCACCCTTGTCGAGAGTGTTGGTCCACGCAAGACGGGTATAGATCAGCTCGGCATCGATGCCAGTGCCCTTGCTCAGCTCGGTCGCAATGTGCTCGCGGTAGATATCCATAGGGTTCAAAGAAGGGAAACATCCCGGGTAGTCGGATGTAGTAGTTGTAGATTGGAGGGTAAGAGCCTCAACGGAGGCGGGGAGGTCGGACGCCATTGTTGCGAAAGAGGACGTAAGTCGCGCAGGGAATTGCAATGCGCGAGCGGAAGGGGATATCAAAGTAAGGGTGGGAGGTAACCGCGATTGAAGGTAGGAACGAGGGAGGGAAAAAAGACCTGAGATTCGCCGAGCCCCGCTTAACAAACTGCGACCCATAAAGAGGGGGATTTCTCGGAGCGACACAGCAATTCTTTTCTGCTTAATTTTTTTTGCTGTGACTCAGTCTCGATGCCAGGGCGGTGAGTCACGTGTGATCTATCGCATCGCGGGGTACCCGGTGCCTGCAAAACTAGGTGAAAATACTTGTCTAGTCCATTGATCTGATAAGATAGTTCATTGAGCATACTGGTAGTTAGTAATGTCTGGCCATTATTTATCTCTGTTCGGCGTGCCACATGCCATATACTTCCCAGTAGATCTTGAGTGGGTCGTAGTTGAATCAACTAAGGCCATGGCCTGCTCTGAATAATCCTATAATCGAAACCATTGCCTATTTATAGAATATATATGATTAAGATGGCTTCCTTGGAGGTAGCATTTCGTATATAGGAAAGTCATAATCATTTCCCCGCATTGTATCTGGTTACTAAATGTTAAATGTATAGTGTTGGATCCACCAATCACCACGCGATGAGAGAGCATCTGACGTCACCAATAATTTGACCAATTTAGATGTGACCAAAAGCAAGATTAGAAAGCATTCATGTTTTTATTCTGTTGTGGTATGATCTATCATGTCCAAATAACCTCACATCCACAAACATGGGTTCTAGCCGCCGAGAAAAAGCCTTGACCAAATCCATTCAGGCGGGCTTGCTTCGCGACCCAGATAGATTTAAAAAGACAGCATGGGGTCGATTCATAGCATTCTTTACCGTGCGCCGAATCAAGCTCGTTCGATTCGAGAGCGAGCTGTTCAGGAAGCTACGACGAGAAGTCTGGTCATTCAACGAAGATGAGTACCAAGCAAGCTTTCGCACCTCCAGCGGCCAGAAAGCCCTGAAAGCTATAGGCGATTTAGGATACTCGGGTTCAGTGCGCAATTACCAGTCCTGAAAATAGGGTCAAAAGCTAACCTATGACAGTCATTTTTCAGTACTCTCGACGGATGCTTCGTCATAAAAAGCATCCCTCGACGATTTGAATACTCTTTTTTCGAAGCAGATCTGCTCGAGCCATATTACACATATATGGGGGAGAATCCCGACTCGACAATTGTATGGATTACCGACTACATAGTCGCTCCATATAAGACTCTAGGAACTATTTGCGGTTGCACGCCTGCACATCATATCGTCATGGAAAACATACTTTGCGGTCAAGCCGATGACCCCAATGGTCAGAAATGGGAGACATACGACCTTAAGCCAATCGACTATTTCTACCCTGAGCGTGATCTACTGCCTGAGTCACTCGTCAGCGAAGATACCTTGAGCAGACTTGCAGATACATTCAATGATAAAGTACATCTCTGGCGTAAAGACTATGTCACTTTCTGGGAATCTGTCAAAGCCGATACGAAGTTTTTACAAGACGCCAACGCTGTTGACTACTCTCTGTTTCTTGTGCGGGTCCCTGCATCTTCAAGTCCTGCTGTTTTAGGACGACAGAGCCCCTGGAGAGTCGGAATGCCGTCCGCTGATGGCAAATGGAAATATCGTGCGGTTCTATTGGACTTTTTCTGGGGTCGGCACAAACTTCAGGCTCAGGCAATGTCTGGGGTGGTACAGACTTTTAATGTTGTTGGCCGCCAAGGCCCTATGTCTATCACGACGACGGCAAGCGAGTATCGTCGGAATTTCCTCAAGATGATTGAAGAAATGATTGAAGTGCATTGAGACGTACCTCAAAGCGAAATTACCAAAGCACTAGCGCCCTGTCAATCAACGAGCGGATTTGATACCTAGGATTTCTCTGGGGATATTCGGACAACATTAGCTAGAATGTCTAATGTGAGAATTGTTGAGGGCTGGCAATGGTCTGAGCCTTGGAACCTTCACTCAACTGGAGTTTGATCTATGAATCGTAGCTCCCTAACGGAGGACTAATTTCCCGAACCCCGGGAGGTCTCTGGCTTCTCAGCTTTGCGATACGCAGTAGTAGTTCGTCAATAGAGCTCTCCAAAACATGAGACATTTGAAATGCAAGTTGTATCATAATATGAATCATCTGGTCTGTTCACTAACTCGAAAGGCTGCGGCTCTGCGGGGCTCCCACTGATAATCATAAACTCCCCAATTCAATCTCACATCTTGGCCGGCACACCTTCTCAATCCATCTCCATCAACATGAGCCCCAGTCAACCCGAAGCTTCATGTCTCTTCCACATAACGAAAAGGCAAAGAAAGAAGACAGGGAACAAACTGACACATAGGCACAGAAGGCTGCATCTAGGAAAACTGGTAACCAACGGGCAATTCCCAGGTGAAAGACATGGAGGCCTCGCATCTACCCAGCTCGAAGGCGGCATACTGCTTTGCAGTCTCGCAAACAACCATGGGACCGTGGCGATGATGATGGGCAACGAGTTGGAACATGTCGCGCCAGAAAAGCTGCGAAGGGCCCACTTCAATGTCGGAAAACCACTGGCGTGCAAGGAAAGTGGGATCATTTGCGAGGCGCATAGCATTGAACTCCCAAGCGTTGATAGGGACGGCGACCAAGACTGAGTTGTCTGGGACCTCGGTTGGCGAGACAGACTCAATGTCGTCAGATGAGACCATATTATCAGAGGACACCATGTTGCCAGCAGACTCTGGAGGAGATGTCATGGCCGAGTCCATGGACTCGATGTTGTCAGGGGTTGTTGGTCTTGGGGGAAACATCATCCCGACGATGGTGTACCCAGTTAGGAAGTGAGGCTCGGCCCCAGCTGAGGTGAAACTGAACACATTCGGGGAATCCATTGAGCAGGATTCTGATTGATGGGATCATATGAGGGAAGCGATTAGAACACGTAGACTGAGCAAAATAACCTCATCTAGAGAGATTCGGTGGGGAAAGGGGATGCTTACCTTGCGCAAATGGAATGAGTGTTTTTCGGGTTCGCGATGAAGTTAAGAGAAGACGCTCTATGAATTTGAAGATATGCGTTATACAATGTGAGAACATTTTAGGTGAAGCGGATGAGCACACTAGAACCGGCATGAAAGAATGTCAGAATCGATTCTGTTCATCTCAATGACGCCTTGGACTGAATGTAATTGTTCCTTGATATTGGGCTATTCCATAGCGGGCTTTAATCGTGAGAACATTTGTGCTCATGAGGCTGTTGAAATAAGCGTAAAATTAAGCGTAATTTAAAGACCGGTATACATCGCTATGATCCGCCAGCCCACTACATAATGTGCAAGCTCGGGAAATCAGCACCACGGGTTTCTTGAAACTACGAATCATTGCTTCAATTTACATTAATTCGGATTTTCCGCAAGTAAAGGGAATAAGTCTCCGTTTTGAAGTCGTTCTAACCAAGTATGACTCGACCGGCATTAGGGTCGTATACGTCACGTGCGAATGTTCTACTGGGATGTTAGGTGTGTTTTTGGTTGAAACTCTTGATGTTACTTCACTGTAAAATCGTACATATGTCCTCGCAAGTCGTCGTTAGTAAAAACCTGAGAACTCTCATGAACCCGAAGTCGAGGGCATCCTGGCTTTCGTGATTCTCGTGTGCTTCCAAGTGTTATTCCGATGTTGTTTCCGTCTCTTATGCCCCCATTCTTGCACATCAATATACCTACGTCTTTGCATAATTTGATTTTCCTTTTCCTGCAACTACCAGTCTGACCCTTTCAATGCAATAGATTCTTTGAGCATGGCGGCCTGCATGCATTTCTTTCAAGATTCATTCCTTGCTTTTAAATATATATCTAAAGCCTAGCCTCCAATTCGTCTAAACTGAGAGCACTGGGTACTTGGGCACACCAACTTCGAAAGCCGATCTCTGATGAATTCTCAAGCTTACGGATTTGCAGCACTGTTGAAATGGCGATTTTGATGTGTCCTCAATGGAGTCCATCCATTCTGAACCGAGACACGCTTCAGTATCTTTCCCTCTGCTATCGCATTGCAATCCAGCAAGACCCTCAGGGCGGATTCACTTTCCAACTCGCAAATCAACAATTCCGCCCAGCAATGCCACTGCATATCGCGCCAGAGCTGCCATTCCTCGATGTATCGATACAACAGCGTCGAAACTTGCAAGAACACATGCCTGTTTTGAAAGAGGTTCGCCTCCGACTGATCTTCTTTTGCCCTCCACGACGCTCTCTAACTCCACTCAAAAGGCAAGAGCGGTGAATACTCAGGGAAGGCCTTTGAACCAATCGAGAAGCCTGGATGCATTGGTATTCCGGGGTGGTGATGAGGAGTCAAATATGTGGCATAAAAGTTTGTCTGTGAGTCTCTGCTAGGGAATTTTGTTGGTTCAAGCAGAGTTAAGTTCCATGTCCACGTTCAAATGGATCGCATGGAGCATGACTTTGGCAATAATTTGAGCAATCCAGAGGATACCTGTAGGTGCAGGAATCGGCAGATTGATCCGGAAGCAATCCCGGTCACATTTCTCACTGGTTCAATTCAAGAGGTACTTGCCACTGGTTGATTCATGTGCGTAGGAGCAAGAATAGCGGGTATTCAATTTTATTGATAATCATATGTATCCACGGTTCATATCTTTTTTGCTCCTGTACGTTGTATACGTGACTGATACATGAATTCCAATAGGTCATTTACAAAGATGAGTCTCGGTTCTCCTACCAACATCACAGAGCCTCGTTTATAGTTCCATGGCTAGCGATTTTGTCATATTGTAAGTGAGCGGCGATCAGTACTCTATCTGGGCGAACGTGACGGCAATACATGGGTTTTGAGTATTACTGACATGAGCTTTAACAACATGACCTGGATCCATATACTATGCTTCAAGCCAAGAGAGGCCACATAAGCACCATCATATATACAAGGTGAACACTTGTCACCCCGGGTCGGTAGTCGAATGGATCCAGTAGGTTACAAGGAGCCCGGTGCCGATTCTCAATGCGTGTGCACGCGTTCAAACTTTTGGGTGTCCTGAGCTGCACTGCGTCCATATGTGCATCGAGATCCGCACCAGACTCTTCGGACATGTTGGAACTGTTCGGCCATCGACCGCGGAGGGAGGCTGGCCCACCGGTCCAAGGGTATCTACTACTCAGACTACAGGGTGGACTTCTGGGTACAAGGCCTGTTTCATGTTGGTTAATCTTTGTGGAGGACATATGGGGTGTTCAAAGCCGTTTATGAGTCCATCTTGGGGATTATGGTGGGTTCAAGCAAAGTTGAGGTCCACATCGACGTTGTAGATCGGCGAACTCGAATGGGGCAAAGACTGGAAATCCGGAAGATTCCTGTTCAAGAATCGGTGGATTACCTCGGAAACACTTCAGGTCACCGTTCTTACTAGTGCGATTTAATTGTTGCTGATTGTATCATGTACGGGCACGGTCTGCCACTTCAATACTAATGTACTCCATAGATACCACCCAAAGCTAAAATTCAAGTTTGGCTCAAACCGCGCAACAATACACACGTTTAAACAGCCTCGCCCATTTCTACACGTTTCAATGAAATCTCGTAGTTGAATTTTTGAATTCAAGTGGATTCCAGCAAGATCAGTTACTGTGCGGTAAGGGCATCCCGACAGCCAATTTAGCGGGCGATCGCTGCCTTTTAAGCGCTGAAAGTGGAGGCAGTGTGAAAGTGACTCGCACTGACTTTGATCTGATTCTTGTGTCCCTGGATGAGAATTCAATAGTTGCGGTTTAGTCTTTCAGTATGAATAATAGAAAATAAACATGTATTTCAGGTTTATTGCTATTGCCCGGTGAACTATTGAAGCCTTTGATGAAATTTGAGCATCTATGAAACCTTCGGAAAAGCAAACACGTTCCTGTAGCCAATCGGTCAATTTCAACACCAAAAAGCAAACAAAAGAATGAGAACGCGCAACCGAGTAGGGATACCTTGGACGGGGAAATAAATGCAAATCTATGAGAAACCCTAGCCATTCTTCCGATGCATAATTCAGGGGAACACAAATTCGCCGATGCATTGACCCCACACGTCCATGGGACGAGGTTGGCCAATCCATCTCCGAATACGGAATATCGCACGAAGAGCGACCTACCGGAAGAAGGAGGTGGATTGAATCCCTGCAAGCCTGGAAAGCCTGCATATTCAGCTTACAAAACCCGTCGCCGAGTGGAAACTAATATTGTGATGAATCACAAGAAGGATTTGGCCCACAGCTGCGGGTGGACCTCAGTTGGGCAGAAGCATCATCAAAATTTTTATCTATTTGACATCTGTCAATGGCTCTGGATTGTGGCTTGCGAAATTGGGTCGTTGAACTGGGTGGAGCCAATCGCGGCACACAACGGGGCGTGAATTCGATAGTTGCTCCACAGGATCGGCCGCCGCTTTACCAACCAAGCCTTCGGTTCCTGGAATGTCCCTCACGGCTCCACTTGAGTTATTTGGATTTACTTGGAATGGGATCGTGCGACTCGGGTCTCCATTCAACCCCGATCTACCGAAGACTTTAGGTATGCTTTATAAAGCCAGGCCCAAGCCACCGGATCATGCTCGAGCCCTCCCCCGGAAAATCGGTGTTGCTTTTTACATGCATTCCACGACACTCTTTTTATAATGTCTATCCAAGACAGATTCCCCGCCTATGGTGGCCGAGGGCCTAGCGACCTGCGGCTGGGTATTGCTTTGGGTGTCATTGCTACAATTTTTATGGTTATGCGTCTTTACGTGCGCTTAAGAGTCAACAAATTCGGGACAACAGCCTTGTCATTTTCACTCCTTGCTTGGGTATGTCTATCATCCAAGTACTGCGAGATGCATTCACTAACATAATCAGTTCTTCACAGCCCTGACCCAGGTTTTCGGCATCATATCAGTCCTTCATGGTCTCGGAAACCATATTACAGTCATTAATGAAGTTGGCGAATTGCACAACTTCCTATTATTCACATGGATCACGGTCTTCTTCTTCAATCTCGCCATTCCCACCGGAAAGGTGGCTGTCTCGGCTTTCTTAATTGAAATGAATGGGCCTAGCAGTAAGTTTCATCTCCGTAGAGAAGGAGATAAGTACTAATCTCCTCTAGATCCCAAAATCCGCCGCAGCCTCATCGCCGTTGCCGTCCTGAACATTGTTCTCAACATTCCTCAAGTTTTATTAGTCTGGTTC
Organism: Penicillium pulvis; assembly: GCF_028828015.1. NCBI lineage: Eukaryota > Fungi > Ascomycota > Eurotiomycetes > Eurotiales > Aspergillaceae > Penicillium > Penicillium pulvis. The sequence goes on from NW_026643072.1 coordinate 1,700,360, forward strand.
CAATGCAGTCCAGTCGACTCGCTATGGGATCCTCTAAGACAGGCAAACTGTGACCACAGAAAAAGTGTATACTACACCTACTTCGTCGGTGCAGTCGCCGCTCTATCCGACTTCTACCTTGCCGTCGTTCCCATCAACATGCTTATCCCACTGCGCATCGACCGAAAGCTAAAATGGGGTCTAAGTTTCCTCATGGGATGTGGTGTCTTCGCAGGCGTCGCCGCCATCGTCCGAACATGGGCTGCGAGTTTCATTCTCACCACGGATTCATCCTGTAAGAATCCATCCCTCCCATCTCATCTTTCCAGCATAGACTAACAGATCAGATGGCGTCGGCATCCTCTTCCGCTGGGGCGAAGTCGAAGAATGGATCGTCCTTATCACAATGTCCATCCCACCCGTCTGGCCCCTCTTCCGGCCCTTCACATCCAGATTCATCAAAACGAACAACTCCCGGAGCGGCCCGCAATACGCATATAAGGATAATCAAGCCTATGGCTCTGTTCCGCTGTACGGCTCAACAGCTGTCGCCAGTCCGATGTCGCCGAATTTCCCTCCGCCGTTGATTACTACTACTATCTCGGTTTCTTCTATGAAGGAGGAGGCTACGACTGTTGCTAGTTCGAGGGGCTCGGATGAGAGGGTTCCGCATAATATGATTTCGGATGGAAAGGGGGAACCTTGGGTTGAGTTGAAGGAAGTTGATTTGAAGAAACCTTAGGGTTCATTATACTTTCACTTATACTTTTTTTCTTGCGGGGTTGATTGCCTCGCCCCTTGTCACGACTCATGCTTTATACCATTATCATTCTTCAATATACATATTTATTCTATCATTGCGTACTTTATTCCATACCTTCGTGTTCCAAGGCTTAACCTTGATATATTTAAGTAGTTTGCTCTTGATTTTTCATTTGAGTGCTGGGGCACTGGTTCTCTCAACTTACGCTTGGGCCGCTCCAGTCTGTTGGCATTGGATACACTGCTGAGTCAAACAGGTAAAAACAGGTCTTTTACCGTGGTAGAAACTTACAATTGCATTTTAAGGATTCGCTCTAGAAAAATGTGCATGTTCAAGGGATTAATATTTCAGAAGCAACGGGAATAACCGAAATAAAACATGTCATAACTAGTCAGTTCATCACGTCTGTCGACGTCTATATTCAGATGCTTTCACATATACACCAGACCCACTTCTTCCCCACCAACATTCTAAGAGACACGTACTGATCCCAGAATCTATTACCCAGTTCAACCCTTTAAAAATTGAGCAAAAACCCCAAATGGGTACTTTTGATAAAACTCTCGGATGCGAGCGCTTAGAAGCAGAAGACCTGGTCCTCGAGCTTGCTCACAGGGCGAGCCTTGGTGAAACCCAGGGACTCGGTAGCCTTCTTCATGGCGCTGACCATGGGAGGAGGACCACAGAGAAGAATCTTGACATCGCTGGCGGGAGCAGGGAGACGCTCCTTGATCATGTCAGCGGTAACGAAGCCAACACCACCCATCCAGTTAGCAGGAGGGGTGTTCAGAACGTAGTAGACGTTGAAGTCTGGATCCTCGGCGTTCAGCTTGTCAAGCTTCTCCTTAAGCAGAATGTCCTCGGCGTTGACGTTGGCGAAGATCAGGTCAACCTTGGTACGATCGTTACCGCCGTTACGGGGACGGTTGCGGATAATAGCCTCAATAACCTGGAGCATGGGAGTGATACCGGTACCACCAGAGATCATACCAATGTGGCGACACATGTTGGGGGTGTAGACCATGGCGCCCTTGGGACCGCGGACCTTCATGGTCTGGCCGACCTTCAGCTCGGTCAGGTACTTGGAGATGTTACCCTGGGGGTAGGCCTTGACGAGCAAATCGAAGTAACCGGCCTCGTTGTCGGAGGAGATGGGGGTGTAGGAACGGACGACCTCCTTGGGCTGACCGGCAATGGTGGCGGCGAGGGAGATGTGCTGGCCGATAGGCAAACCCAGGATATCGGTGGGACGGGGGAGGGCAAAGCGGTAGATGGCGACATTGTGGGAGATGTTGTTGATCTCCTTGAGCTCGAAGTCTTGGAATTCGGTGGGGTTCAGGACCTTGCGCGGCTCTGTTGGAGAAAAGATAAATTAGCGGGTTGTTTCGGTAGCTGATCGTGCGATCAGGGGTTTGGGGGATCATACTGCTGCTACCACCCAGGAAGAAGGCGGCACTGGACAGAACACCGGCAATGGCGACGGCGTAGGTAATGTACTCGGGCTTGACCGCGTAGACACCTGCGACCAGCAGGGCCGAGGGTAGGAGGACCAGGAAGGCACTGTGTAAAGTTAGAAATTGCGATACTCAAGGGAGCAGGGAAGTTGAAGATTTCAATTAGATCCGTCAAATAGAATCAGTAACGTACCTCATCTTGACAATGGAGAATGAGAAGTTGGAGGAGGAGAAGTAGGTAAAAAAAGGGAAAAAGAGTTGTTGGTTCCGCCCAACGGAATTTCACTCCCTTTTTGTCAATGATTTCCCCGCGAATTTACTTCCTGGAGCACTATACACCCGCACAAGAGTAAAAGCCTCGGGCTGACTTCTATTACCGTGGAATTGAGTCAGAATGCCTGTCGCTGCGTTTAATCTCACGCCGCTGGATCACCAGCTTCTAGCCATGAGCGACGAAGAATTCGTCCCTCACGACTGGAACAATCTACAAGACATTATCGGTGAGTGCATCCCCTCATTCTCCAAGGATTCACCCCTCATGGAATATCAGCACGGAACGATCTCGGAGCTTTGAAGCGGAGGCCTTCCGATTTGCGCCGATACCTAGCCTGGAGCGCGGAAACTAAGGCGGAGTATGGCTCGATGATGAACTACATTTGTTTACAGCGATTGAAATGGCCGCTTCCATCTACTTTATCGGGGACTGTGCCTGCGCAAGATACACATGATCCAGCTGCAGTGAATGGCTCGGGTTCTTCGGGTTCTGGTGGAGTTCTTACCTTTAACAACCCGCTGCCATTTGCCGACCCCTCTGATTACCGAATTTTGCGCAATGACTGGCCTTACGGCATGGATGCCGGCATTTCGCATCTGGTTGTGTGGCTGCGCACGCCTATTCCGGTGGAGTCGGAGGAAGGCCATTTGACGAGTGAATCGCGGGCCCTGATCAATGATTTTGTGCAGCGTAGGTTTGTTAAACGTTTGGCCGAAGATAAGGCCGGACGGTTTAGCACTCCCGAGGCGCATGTGTTGTGGTTTAAGAACTGGGTTGGATTGCAGAGCGTACGTGCATTGGAGCATGTTCATATTCTGGTAAGAGATGTGCCAGAGGATATTCTAGAGGAGTGGTCAGGAGAGTCGAGATAGATCATAGATTATACATGTGCAGGAACCTGGCACTCATCTCAACTGGTGACGGCGATTCTATATTCTCATGTGAAGCCGGGGTTAAAGTTTGGGCAACATGTCAAGATCTGCGTTTAATAGACTAAAAAATTCATCTCATTCCGGTATCACGTACGCCAGCCACAAACCACCAAAACATAAAATTTACAACATATCCATAGAATCCCGGTCCTCATCAAGACTTCTGCTCCTCTACAAACTTCAAGGCCTCTTCCCGTGACACCACGTCAATGGTACTGGCCTTCTGTCGGAAACTAACACCATAGCACTTCTCGGCCACATGCAGCATCTCCGGTCGGAAAGTAGTGCAGATGAACTGTCCATTTGTAGAGTCCGAGATCGACTGCAGCATCTGTGCCACGGCCGTCCGGTATTGGGCATCCAGATTGGCGTCGATCTCATCGAATAGGTAGAATGGTGCCGGATCACAGGCCTGAATAGCAAAGACTAGGGCCAGAGCGCACAAACCTTTCCAATCGTTAGTGTATGCAAATAGAATAAATAGGGCAAAACTTACTCTTTTGTCCACCACTCAGCTGCTGGATGCGCTGCTGATCATCGTGCTTGCTATTGAAGCTCACACTGATACCCACACCAACGTAGTTCTCCACGCTCTGCCGGGCTGCCTCGTCGTCTGAGTCCACATCCTCCTCGGGTCGTGCATTGCGGTCGGTCTTGCGCTGAATAATAAGACGACCACGACCGGCGGGGACCAGCTTCTCAAACACGTTGGCGAATTCGCGGGAGACCTGCTTGAAGGTTCGCTCGATCGCTTCGTCTTTGCGCTGATCCAGAACGGAAATCAAATCGTCGATGGATTTCTGAGACGCGTCTAGCTCTTCCCGGCGATTTGTGAGCGTTTCTCGCTGCTTGGTAAAGCTGTTGTACTGCTCAAACGCTTTCTTGTTGACGTGCGAGTACTTCTTTAAAGCCTCGTTTGTCTTGTGCAACTTCTTAACCACAGCGTTCGAGTCGGTATTCTTGTACTTGGTGAAAGCTTCGTCAGGAAGGACACCCAAATCACGGATGTTCGCAGCAGATTCAGTAGCTTGCTTGGTGAGAGCTGCCTTCTTTTGCATGCTCTTTTCCATACGACGCTGGTATTTCTCGATAGAGCGAGCCAGGTCCTCCAACTCGCGTCGGGTCTCGACGTTGCGTTGTTCGAGTTCACCGACTCGGGTATTCGCCTCTTCAATAGACGTATCAACTTGCTGAAGCCGTACGTTTAGTTTCTCGAGCGCTTTAGTGAGGCGCTTCTGCTCGCGTTGGGTCTCCTTTAGATTGCCCTGCACCTCGTCATCTGCCAGGTCCATGTCCCGGTTCATAAGCTGATCGAGACGAGGATTAAGATTCTCTCGAAGCTCAACTTCCAGGACGGACTTGCGGGCTTCAAGCTCACTGCGCTTGCTGGAGAGCTCTTGGTAATGCCGACGCAGGTCCTGAGCGGTTCCACTCAGGCTCTCCAAGTGGGCTTCCTCCTCGTCGGTAAGGGACTTTTGGAAGGGCGAGTTCAGCTCAGTTTGGAAAGCATCAACTTGATCATTCAAAGCTGCAAGGTTAGCTTCGACATTACGAAGTGCACGGCGCTTAGCGTCCAATGTGTCATTCTTGTTTTGCAATAGATCACGTTTGCTGCGCAGCTCTTGCCGCATGGGACCACTGCTGTTCTGCACCTGGTGTCGCTGCTGCTCAAGCTTTTGTAGCTCACCAACGGCCCTGGTGATCAACTGATCCAGCTTCTCCAGCTCCTTGCGAATCTCTGTTCCACGGTTTCGCTTGACCTCGTATTCATCGCGCCACTTGCCAACATTCTTCACCGCTTCAAGTCGCGATTGACGGGAGTCATGGAAACCACCAGTCAGAGCACCACGCTTGTCAGATCGATCACCATCAGGAGTGATAGCATTGACGCCGTGGCTGCGGGCATATTGCGAAGCAACCTGCAGGTTAGGGCAAATAATGGTCTTTCCGAATACATGCTGGAAGGCCCGTTCGTAAGCGGGATCGAACTGGATTTTTTCGATCATAGGAATAGTATCGCTAGCACGAGGCAGATTCATGGGTTTGGAGCGCAGCCGATTCAAGGGCATGAAGGTTACACGGCCTGCTTTATCTTTCTGCAAAGCCTCCAAGACCTTAGTCGCGGTCTCGTCGGTATCAACGACATAGTGAAACAAACTTTGACCAGCTGTAACTTCCACGGCCGTCCGGTATCGATCGTTCACTTCAAAAAGCTCAGCCAAAGTGCCATACACACCATCAAGGTTTTGCTGGCGCTTGATCCTCCGCACGGCGGCAAGACCACGGCTGGTATTCTGATCCATCATATGCGAAAGACTGCGCTCGGCGCGGTCCATTTCTTGGGAGGCACTGGACAAAATAGAGTCCAACTTTGCTTCTTCTCGCCAAAGCTCCTTTCGCTGGTCCATCAATCGATCCCGCTCATCCTTGGCAGTTTGAACCTGCTCGTCCACAGAATGCATTGTATCTCCACGTCCATCAATCTGCTGGCGTAGCCGCTCGGTTTCTGGCTCGAGCGAGGCGATCTCTTTTTCTAGATCGTTGATGTCTTCTTTTGTCTGTGCCACAACACCTTCAACAGTAGTGATCGACCGATTACCCTCCCGGACCTCCATTTGAAGCCATTTGTCTCGCTCTGACTTATTCTTGAATCGCGAATTCCGGCCCTGCTTAGCGTACAGTCGTTGACGTGATGTCTCTGCCTCGGTCAGTTGAGCCTTGACAGTATCCTCCTGGTCCTTGGCGGCATTGAAATCGGGCAGAAGTGTCTGGAGCTCCGACTCGCGCTCTTGAATGGCCTTTTGAACGGCGTTGAAATCATTGTCATGACGTGACTTGAGAGCCTGCGCAGCAGCTTGGTTATCAGCAAGGGACTTAGCTTGCAGTTCAATCTGCGCCAATGCCTTGAAAGCTTGACGACGCTCATCCTCTAGCTGAGATTTGTCAACCTTCAAGAACTCCATCTGCTGACGGCACTCGGCGATTTCAGCATCGATCTGCGCCATAGCCTTTTCACCGTCAATAAACTGGTCACGATTGTTATCGGCATCTTCAACTCCATTCTGTCGCTGTTCCTCTAAGCTTTCAAGCACAGTCGCAATCTCATGCTGTTCACGAGAATAAATTGTATACTCGAGGCAACGGCGTTCTTTGTCTTTGTCTTGATAGTTTCGGAGCTCATCCTTTTCCTCCTCAAGTTCAGCCAGACGCTCATTAATGTAGTCCAATAGCTCATCAATCTTGGCCCGCTTGCTGTTGGTCTCGTGCATGATCTTAAGGGACTCCGCGCGACGGGCTTCATAGACCTGGGTACCTGCCACCTCTTTGAGTAGCACCAGGCGTTCCGAGTCTTTCATGTTTGTCAATGCGGTCACTCGTCCTTGAGGGACGATGTAGTATGGGTTAGACCGAGAGAAACCGGCGGATTCGAGGAGGTTCATCACATCGTTCTTGGTAGCGTTCTTCCGATCCAGTGTGTATTCATCCTTCTTAATACCGATCGTACGACGGAGTACCAGCTCTGGCTTGCCGGTAGGAAATCGATCGTCCGAGTTATCGAAGATAATCTCCACGTAGGCTGACATCACGGCTGAGCCAGATCCTTCCTGCACGGTGTCAGTCAATGCATATGGGTTGGTGATGGAGCAAAACGTACGTGAAGAAGAGCTTGTCGCTCCTCTCGACCGAGGTGGGTGTAGGCATCACTGAGAACGAAGCGAATGGCTGCAAAGAAATTACTTTTGCCGGAACCATTGCGGCCAACGATGACATTATGCTTGGGAGAAAAAGGCTCGATGACAGTTTGATCCTTGTAGCTAAAGCCAAATTGCAGTCAGTGGATGGCGCTTCAAGGTCTTGAAATGGATCATTGTTGTAATCATACCTCTTAAAGCCTTGGATGATAATCTGTTTGACATACATCTTGGGAGACGCGCGACGCGATGATCACTGGACACAGCGCATTACGCGCCTGGGCGCGAAAATAAAATAAGATAAGATAATTGACACTAGACGGAGCAACCCAATAGGTCTCGTAGTCAAAAATCGGCCTTGCGCTTGAGGTTGATAATTCGCGATGGGCAAGGAGACTACGCGAGGAACGAAATCGCGCGTCTTTGGGCGCGGGGGGTTCTGCCGGGCGGTGGGGCGGGCATCCACAGAAAAAAAGTAGTGGGCTACACTTTTTCTTCCAAGGTTCTCTTTTTCGCCCACAGAACAGTTGCCTTGAGAAAATGAGTTCTGTAGAGAATGCCGACCAGGCATCTGGCCCTGCCGATGGCCTGGCCCCAACTCACACGTATGTGCCCAATCAGGGCTATGTGAACCCCGAGACCACTGACTCCGCCGTGGCGGGGCAAGAGCCCACCGAAGAGGAGGAGTACAACGAGGATGACGAAGACTACGACGATATCTTTGATGAAGAAATGGACCAAGGAGACTTCCCGTCCTCGAACTCGAATGACCTGACCAAGGCCTACAACCGCCAACGAAAAATGAACACTCTCGTCGCCGATCCTAACGCTCCGAGATGGACTTACCCGAAGACGAATACCCAGAAGCCCACCGTCAACACACACGCATCTATTGATGACCAGGTCAAGTCTTTGACCCGCCATGCAGCCAAGATCAAGCTTGATGACCAACAGTCTGGCCTTTCTGCCAACCGCGACAAGGGAGGAGATAGAGCGGATCGTGCGACCTCGGAGCAAGTGTTAGATCCGCGCACTCGCATGCTCCTGTTGCAGATGATCAACCGTGGTTTAGTCTCAGAAATTCACGGTTGTTTGTCTACCGGAAAGGAAGCAAATGTGTATGGTGCGATTTCGCTTCCCGATGAAGAGAACGCGCCCCCGCAACATCGGGCTATCAAGGTGTACAAGACCAGTATCCTGGTCTTCAAGGATCGTGATAAGTATGTCACTGGTGAATTCCGTTTCCGCCAAGGCTACAGCAAGAGCAATAACCGGGCGATGGTAAAGCTGTGGGCCGAAAAGGAAATGCGAAACCTGCGGAGAATCTACTCTTCTGGCATTCCCTGCCCTGAGCCCATCTACCTCCGTCTGCATGTCTTGGCCATGGGCTTCATTGGTAACTCCAAGGGAGTCGCTGCACCCCGACTCAAGGATGTTGAGTTTGATATTCCTGAGCCTGATGTTCGCTGGAGAGCTTTGTACATGGAGTTGCTGGGTTACATGCGGGTGATGTACCAGGTCTGCAGGCTCGTGCACGCTGATCTGAGTGAGTATAATATTCTCTATCACAAGGATCGTCTGTACATCATTGACGTCAGTCAAAGTGTTGAGCATGACCACCCGCGCAGCTTGGAGTTCCTCCGAATGGATATTAAGAACGTTAGCGATTACTTCCGTCGCAAGGGTGTTCACACCTTGTCTGAGCGAACCCTCTTCGAGTTTATTCTCGCGCCTGAGGGCCCTAAGGATCCCACTTATGGCAATGAAGAAATGACCGAGGCCATTGAGAAGCTGTTCACTGCTCGCGATGAAGCCGGCGTCACTGAAGAGTCGGAAGAAGTCGACACCGCAGTCTTCCGTCAACAATATATTCCCCAAACTTTGGAGCAGGTTTACGACGTTGAGCGTGATGCCGAAAAGGTTCATGCCGGTACTGGTACGGACCTTGTCTACAAAGACCTTCTGGCAACCGGAAAGAAGCCAGCCGATGAAGAGGACGAGTCCGAGTCCGAGGGTAGCGGTGGCGTGTCAGTATCGGGCTCTGAATCGGACGACGAGGAGGAGGAAAAGGATCCCTTCGCTCCGAAGCCGCCTCGTGGTAAGCGCTTCGAAGACAAGGATGCCAAGCGTGAGCACAAGGCCAAGGTCAAGGAGGAGAAGCGTGACCAGCGTTCTAAGAAGATGCCTAAGCATTTGAAGAAGAAACTTGTCTCTACCTCTGCCCGTAAGAAGAAATGAGCGAGACGTTATGATGCTTACTCACATTTTGTTTGCATGGGTATGGGTTTATGCGGTTTCCTTTGGTCGCTTCTTTGTTGACAAATGTTTCTTGCCATGATTTGATGATATGACTGCATATAAGGATGGAGCATCTGGACATATGATACCTGTTTATAGACTCGATAGGATACAGGACAAAAAGACTACATCTAAGACGAGATTATGCTTATATTTTGTGTATATATCTGTTGTACAAGCATCCATTCTATGTCGGCCCCGGGGTAGCGATGCCCACCTGGGCAGGCCACTATGTTGCGTCTCAATATCATTGGACGCTGCGCAGGTGGTGTGTTTCAACATCTTACGTGCTGGCCAGGTGCTAGGTATCAACGCCATGTTACAGCACTTGACAAGACCCACGGCGAGATGAAACGTTATGGCATGTACACAGGTCAAATTTCAAGTTTATTGTATTAAAAAAAAAAAAAAGTAAACGTTGAATACAGTTCTTCCATGTCCTTGTTCCAAGATTTCTGCGGATCCAAGGTTAATGCCAATCCAAATAACGCCAAAAGTCGAACTCCGTTTCACTATACATTAATCGTCCCCACGGTCCATACCAACGATTTATTGTCCCAAATGGGAACCTCCCTTTACCGAGTGAACGTCTGGCCAGACATCCACTCCATCTAGCAACACCACACCCATGCCCGAAGCCAAATGAGTTTCCATGTGGCAATGCAACAAGAAAGCACCTGGGTTTTCGACATGATAACGAATTGCAATCCAGGCAGCGCCAGCCGGTGAAGTGGTAAAAGTATCTCTGTACACCGGAGTATCGAAGAAGCTTTGAGGCGAAGCACGGACAGCATCGTCGATAGAGTTCCAAGTGAAGTTTCCTTGGCTCGATCCAATCAAGAATGCTTTGTTCGAATGCTTATGAATCGGGTGAGGAGGTTGGAGTAAAGTCGGGGGTGGAATCACAAGCTGGAAAACGATATCCACCCATGTGTTATTCTTCGTCTCAATTTTGAGTGAGGAATCAAGGCCCGGGGATTTGGGATTGATAAGAGCTGGCTCCATGGAAGCAAGGTTCGCAGGAAGGAATGTAGTTCCATCCAATGTCCATTCCCAAGATGAATTAATGCGTCCGAGAGTCAGAAGGTGGAATTCATCGGCATAGGTAGCGGGTTGAATCTCTGGGTATGGAGGAAGACTGGTATCGTTGAGCACTATCACCGAAGATGTAGTGTTGATGCCACCGTAGTCGATGTACGGCACTGATTCGTGCTGGCTGTTCTCGCCCCCTTTGTAGGTGATTGTTGCAAAGCCGGAGATGACTTGGTTTCCATTGCCAGCTACGCGCATTTGGTAACTTGCGGGATCTTGGTCAAGCTTGACCATGACGGAATATCGTTGTCCGTTGTATAGTGGCATGCTATGAGCCAGTTGCGGCTCAATGTACCCCCCATCCACTTCATACACCCACATCGGGTGCTCGTCGATCGATACCCAAAGGGCTTTCAGGGCGGCAGCACTGATAAAGTTGAAGCTAGCCCATTGTGCGTCTGAGTCGACTTCAAAGACGGAGGGTGGGGCTTCGCTGGGTACACATCCGGAGTTGAGGCCCCCGGGCAATTTCTCGGGGTGGTGCGCCCAATCGCCTTGCAGGACGAGAAGATTTGGATCGCATCTAACAGTCGTTAGAAATATTCATGGACTAATAGTGGAAAGGTGGGAAATCACCCTTTATCAGTGAGCGTGGCATTAACCACTGCTCTAATCTGTGGTGGTTGCAAATTGGTCAGTTCTTCTGGGTCTTTGCAAATAACTGAGCCCTTGCCGTTGACCAGGATACTGTCAGAGCAACTGATCTGAAGTTAGCACAGTTATGTTGAGCCAGATATTTTTCTCCACTTACAAAATGTCATAGCCGGATTCCCTTTCGGCTTGCATATAGGCATCTGAAGTCAGATGGTCCCAGTCCGAGAGGGTCACGAGATACGGTTTATCTCTCGCGTTTTCCATTGCCTCAATATCGTCCGGGTCGTCCGAAATCATTGAAAATGGCGAGTCCCGGTCGGGAGAAGGCCTGCTTAGTCTTAGTAGAGTTCGTACATTGCATCAGAATCAAACCCACCGGATATATATCGCGCCATACAAGCCATCCATGATTCGTGACCTGTCGTGCGAATGATACCAGTATGTTCCATATTGTGTAGCGTTCCAGTTGTATGTGTAGCTTGCGCCAGGAAGAACACCCCACTGAGAGAGACCTGATACTCCATCAGACCATGGTGTATTCTTTTGCCTAAAGACGAAGGAGAGGTTAGCCTGATCGCGCGTGCTTGGAGAGAAGCCAACCATACTCAATGCCATGGAAATGAACAGATGTGTTGAACGGTAAATGGTTATTTATTTCGATCTTCTCACGTTAGTTTTTGAGACAAATATTTCCGAATTTTGAGTAGAAAACTGACAGACACTTCATCTCCTTCATCCATGATCAGCGACGGTCCGGGAAACTGATCATTGACGAAAATCATTTCCCGCTCAACTCCATTGGGAGACCCCCTTTTCCAGGTCAGATCTAAGGTGTAATGGACATGAGCGGCTTGAACAGAGGCGATGAGGTCCATCGCTGCCACGATAGGAGCGAGCCATGTTGTGCGCGCCATTGCACTAGAGTCGCAGAAACTAAAGTTTTGACGGTTGTGGTGATACAACTTCTGTGCAGCAGCGCGCTACTTCACGCGTTATATGATATCAGAAACAAATTGCTGCTTTCGTCTCATTCTCGTGGATTTGCCATCCAGCCACCTGCGACTCCTTGTTCACATTCCAGTCGGTCTAACAGGTCCGACTTCGTACATTCCAATGCGAAATGATTGGCTGGGAGGTTCGCCCGATAAAATAAAATGAACATGCCATGCTCAAATCAAACATTCATGTTTGCCGGATTGGTATAGTGGTGGACCTGGGCTGTTTTGAGCCATTGCTGGCAATCGTGACCAAGGCAGCGCTGGGGCTCTTGTTTTCCAAGGCTGTTAACTGGAGGTTAAGAGCGGGCTAGAGCTCCTTAGGGATCGAAAGGGAAAACAAACATTGGAAAAATGGGCAATTAATTCAATAGCTTCAATCGTGAGTTATTGTTAATGTTGTATATATATAAGGCATTGTAATTTCCAGATGATTACTTCAATATGCTAGACTTGTAAGAAAAGGATGATAATCCCATGTGGCCATCAGAGCTCTCTTTGGAAATCACATCAGTCCATCTTCTCTCCCCACTGTCCATGTGACCACCAAGGGTGCTTACATCCCAGGGGTACTAGGAGTATGCATCACTTACCGGCCCTGGGTGCAAGATGGGGAGGATGCTAACGGAAGATCAGACCAATTGGGCTTTCATCATATAGGCTGGTCCGTCAAAAAGGAAAACGCCCAGGGGTCATATAAAAGCAAGGGGTAGTGGTCAATCCGCACTCGGACACAAGGCTATCTAGCAAGGGGATGTTCCGACCGAACATGATAATATTGCCGAGGCATTGATGCGGTGCAATTGGGCCCTTGGTTGTGTGTTTCTTTGTCCCCTAGACGAATTCCCTAGTCCGAGCCTTTAAACGTGCATATGCGTGCTCCACCACCTCCTTTGGAAGATCTGGCACAACTTCCTCCTCTTCGCTACCGGCATGCGCAATTTTGGCCTCTGGGCCAGCTACAGCTTCTGCCGGTACTTCTCCCTGTGCCTCGGGAAGGGCTCCTTCCAGATTACCGCCTGGCAGTCTTAAAAACTCAACATGCATCGGCGCTTGCCCGACCCCTGGCCAGATATCGGACGGTAGAAAATCACCTTGCTCCACGCGAAATATCTGTCGAGCAGCGACATCCTCCTCGTACAAATGATTGAGCTTGTTCCTCGTGTCACGGAGAACCTTTTCCACACGGTGACGAACATGATTTCGGCGAGCCACCTCTAGAATTAGGTTGTCGTATGCATTCAGGAACCCATCGTATAAGGAGTGCAAGTCTGAAAGCTCCGTCAAGCCGGAGTTGAAGCGATCATTTTCTTCGCTCCACACCTGAATGAAGTTGTGGGCCTGGGAGATATACTGCGGCAACCGAGTGGAAGCAAGGGTAGAAAGGTGACGGTGGACCTGGAGGGTGGCATCTGAGATGCTGAGCAATGAATCGCGCTGCACACCCATTTGCTCAAAGATGGATTCCATTTCGTTGATACGGTCATGGATTTCTATCACCACATCTTCTGCCTCGGGCGCATCATTCAGCAAGACTTGCACCATTTCTTCGTACTCTTGATCGGTCATTGGGTCCAACGGAGCATTCAGGTTCGCGTTAATTTCTTCCCCAATATTTGGTAACCCTTCACTACTAGTTCCGCCAACTTCTGCAGGCATGTCACCAGTGATAGAGTGTGCAGCGGCACCGCCACCCTCTGTTTGCTTGACTGCTGTGACACAAAGATCAAAGTGGCTTACAAGAGATGAGAGTAGGCCTGCCATTTCTTGTGCTTGCATCTCCAAAGACCGGAGCATGCTCGGCATGGTGGATAGCGCTTGAAGATCCGGCTCCGACGCGCAGGAAGAAGATGATGACGCCGATGCACGCGATGAGGCCATTTTTGTGGTAGATCGATAATGACGAAGCGCTTTTCGGATGGCATGGAGCTCGTCATCAAACTCACGATTTGAGGTATCCAAATCAGCCCGCGCGGTATTAGTGCGGTCGATGGAGCTCTTGAGAGCAGCATGCAACTCCTCGACGCCTCGTTCGTCTACAAAATCGTGGAGTGATTTAGTTTGTTCCTCTGTGGGGCGAAATGAGGCATGGACAATAGTCTCCCGGAGGAGGTCCAGCGTGCTCCGAAGCCGAGCATCAGCAGCATCCAGGCTTGTCAGGGCCTCCGAGAATTCCTCTCGGCCACGATATGAGATTTCCTCTATCTCCGATCGAACATTGAAAAGTAACCGTATTTGGTTGTCGAGACCTCGCCGTAGGAAGCCCGTCCGGGAAGATACGACCACGCTGTCTTCCAGGGCGGACCGAGCCGCAGTGACAATCTCATTGGCACGCCAAACATGGCTGATAGATGAAAGAGACCGCTTAGCAGCTAGAAGGTGGGAAATCAGTGTGTCCAGTTGGGGCATGGCTTTGGGTTCAACGGATTCTGGTCCCCGGGCCGCGATCGATGCGGATGATGACTGAGATGATGCCATATTCGTGATTGATGGCTGTGGTTACCGAGATGATTTATAATGTAGATACCCGGATGAGCAGGCTCTGGTCGTCCTGCGCTACGTTGTAAGTTGAACCAACGGTCTATAACCATGGAGCTGCGATCCTTGAAAAACTCAGTGGTCGTCCTTTTAATGGCCATGGAGTATGATGGAGACGACGGAGGAGGGTGAAGAAGACATTATGTGTAGTAGATCTTCAACGGATGTGGGGTGCAAGGTTGCCCTAACTGGCTGCCGCTCTTCACTTTGGTGGAGCCTGTCAAGATAATCTGCTTACCTCATGCCATGAGGCCCTGGTCCAGACCGGTCAAGGTGGACGAGTGTTAAAAGGTTGCTTTGTACAATAGCTCACAGGTCCACAGCGTAGTGTTGACTCATGAATGTTGGGTCCACCCTGCAGATGACGCGATCAGGGGCAAATCAAGCTTCCCCGGGTGTTCGGGCGAGAAAAGGGGAGAAAAATGGCGGTCTGGGGCGATCACATCAACGAAAGAGTCAAAAATAACATTCGCGACTGATGTGATTGTTAGCGGAGATCGCGCCATCACGTGGGGCCATTGCCTGCACTATCTTGTACGCTAGCCTTATTAGTGCTAGCGTATATCAGATTTCATTATGCAATCTCTCACCGCCCGCCAATGTCGCCTTCCGTTCTTGCGTGATCGTCGACATTTCTCCCTCATCAGACTGATATATATACTTACGGCTCGAGCCGAGGACTTTGACTGTGCACTTTGCTGCGACAGGACTTCGTGCTCAACATATACCTGAGGCCTTCCCCCATACTTGAACTCGACGTCACCTTCCACCTCCTGTCGACCTCTACCTCACGGCAGTATCTTCCAGGGTACTCGTCACCCACCAATCCCCCATAGGCGCTGGACCCTCATGATTTCGGGACCTTGAGAGATCTGAACAATTGATTTCCGACCAGCCTGCTTTCTCCCACCTCTTGCCTACACACACCCGACCCTTCAAGCTGCGCGACAAGTCGCATGAACCAGTCGCCCACGTGATCACTATCTCTTTTGGCACCGTCACTCAAGGAGACCACACCTGATCACCGGCCGAATAAAAGGGTTGACCGGCGGAGAATCCTTTCGCGATGTCAGATCCACAAGATTGTGTGGCCTCTGATTCGAAAGCGAAGGATCTTGCGACTATGACCGACGCCAACCGCACCCCGCTTCGCGACAATGAGGCATCCGAGTCTTTGGCAGAACTGGCCAAGCTAAATGTTGCCCCGTTTCTCAACAAACATAATCCTCGCCAGTACGCACCGCTCCGATCGGAAGATGGTACCTCAGTACCGCGACCAGCCAACGCTGGCTACTGCTACCGCCATCAACCAGATTCCAAATGCAGGCGCCAGGCGGATGAGCACTCGATGCGCCAGCTGCAGCAGGTGCGTGCCAGTTACTGCCCTTGATATTGCATTCGTACTGACTGCCTCTCTAGGAACTGAATACTCTTCCCCAAGATGATCAGCAGGGTATAGCCCATGTCTGGTCCATGTTTTCTGCTGCTCCAGCAAAACAGCGCAAGCTGATGTTGCAAGGAATTCTGGCTCAGTGCTGTTTCCCACAACTTTCCTTCATCTCAGCCAGTGTCCGCGAACTCATTCGAATCGACTTTCTCTCCGCCCTTCCTCCTGAGCTTTCTTTCAAAATCCTTCGATACCTCGATACAGCCTCTCTTTGCCGCGCTGCCCAGGTCTCCCACCGCTGGAAGATGTTGGCGGATGATGATGTTGTGTGGCATCGGATGTGTGAACAGCACATTCGTCGTAAATGTAACAAATGTGGATGGGGGCTGCCTCTCCTAGATCGAAAGCGTCTGCGGGAATCGAAGCGTGAAATTGAACTGCGAGCATCCAACTGGGGCAACCAGGCGTCTACGGACCTTGTCCAGGGTGCTCCCAATGGAACTTGCTCTGTTGTCGAACTGCCCAACCCTGGCAGTAAACGCAAGCTTGATACGGAAGATCACGATCACAGTTGTGCTATGATCAAACGCCACTGTATTTCCCCAGCCTACCGCCCGGAGCCCGACGATGACTACTACAAGACCCGGTACCGTCCTTGGAAGGATGTCTATCGGGATCGATTTGTGGTTGGCATGAACTGGAAGCACCGACGTTGTTCAGTCAAGGTCTTCCGTGGTCACACAGACAGTGTTATGTGTCTTCAATTCGAAGATAACATCTTGATGACCGGGTCTTATGATGCTACTATCAAGATCTGGGACATGGAAACTGGCGAGGAGTTGCGTACTTTGCGCGGACACAGCGCAGGGATTCGCTGCCTCCAGTTTGACGACACCAAATTGATCACTGGCAGTCTGGACCGCAGTATTAGGGTGTGGAACTGGCGTACAGGAGAGTGCATTTCCAAATACAATGGCCACTCCGGAGCCGTCATCGCCCTCCACTTCGATTCTACTCTTTTGGCCTCCGCTGCCGTGGATCACACCGTGAAGATCTGGAATTTCAAGGATAAATCGACGTTCGTCCTACCCCACCCGGAGGGCGTCAATGGAGTGAAGATCGACACTGCCTCGCGCACCGTGTTGACTGCCTGTGACGATGGTGCGGCTCGCTTATGGGATCTCGACACCAAGACCTGCATTCGAGTCTTCCATAACCACATTGGTGCAGTTCAACAGGTCATCCCGTTGCCACGTGAGATCGAACTCGAGAACCATCTCCCTGACTGCGAGAATGATCATGTCAGCACTTCCTCCCAAAACGGTGATGCGCCAGTAAATATTCTTTCTCCGATCCTGGAGCACAAATCTTTGTCCTCGCAACCTTCCTCATTCGGACCATCATTTGATCAGGATAAGGATCGCCTTGAACCTCCGCGTTACATCATTACCAGTGGTGTTGACGCAACTATTCGGTTATGGGAAACCAATACTGGCAGATGCCTTCGAACATTCTTTGGGCACCTGGAAGGTATTTGGGCCCTTTCCGCGGACACTCTACGCATTGCCTCCGGTGGATTGGACCGCATGGTCAAAATCTGGGACCCTCGAATCCCCACTTGCCAAGACACTTTCGAAGGCCATTCTGCATCAGTTAACTGCATTGGACTCAGTGACAGTCGCTTCATTACCGGAGGCGACGATTACCAAGTACGCATGTACGACTTCCGCGCCTAAATCTTCTCGCCTCATCTGGTTCCACCAGACTTATATCTCTGCCCTTCGTCATCCAGGCGCAGTCAATCTCCTTTTGTTTTTCACACTACAGCGCATTTTATGGATGAACGGATACCCAGGTGCGCTTAATACGCGACACTATTATTGTACAAACTAGGCACCGCGCATCGGTGTCATTTTCGACTGATAGCATGGTTGGTTGCATTGCCGGCGTGCAAAGGATTTTCGTTTTCTTTATCTTACATATTAAGTTGGTCATGACTCCAGAATAATCTTGACTTATGTCGACATAATAATTTTCTATTGGGCACTTTCTTTTCCACTTCTTATTCGTAAGCCCGTATGCATCATAAAGCAGGATGCCAAGTCTCAACCTTTGTAGTGCAGTCCCGGTTCTACTGCTCAAGTGGTAAAAAGCAACATACTAGTCCCATCGGCGCCTACAAACAAATGAACTATATTCTTGGGGTATTTCAGGTACGCCATTTTGAATTTAATCCACGTCGCGTCCATAAATATTCTTTGCGGGTAGTGGGGCCAAGAACAAGTACCCAGACCTCATCCAAGCCTTAATCGAATGTTCGGGTACGACAATCTTATAAATTCCGTGACCATTGATGTTCGAGAAAAATGAACGCTGAGGAAAGCAGACTTATGTGAGAATATTAGATATTGTCAGTGTTGGCGTGTCCAAAAAAAATTGACTCGACAGTTGGAGCGTGATCTTGGTAGATTGTGGACTCAATATATGTTGCACGGCCCAGGGGCGTATAAATATGCACGTCAGACTTCCAATCAGAAATTTGAATCTATCTGATCTCCGAATGACTGCCCAGGTTAAAGGCGGGCAAAAGGCGTTGAGATCTTTGTCTGCAACATGCCCCAGGGCTGTTTCATGGAGACCTATACTTCTCTGAACGATAAGGTTCAATGACAGCATTTTTTCGTACTACTTATTGCTAACCTGCTGATGCTGAACTTATGGTAAGTGTAGCTTGCCTTCAGATTATCATGACTCAACCTTGGTGGTTCTGTTCTGCTTCAAATGGTCGAATATTGGAGCGTTAACAGGCACCAAAAGACTATTTCCTTTACGGACTAGTACGTTTATACTTTCTTCTAATGTCAAGCACTACATATCGCGAATGTATAATTTGCAGAATCCTGGTTACTCCCAAATATCAACAAGAATAAGGTTACGCAGAGTCAACTGCATACTTCTCCGCCGCCTGTCTAGACAAAAGAACTCAACTCAACTTAGCAGCTATCTATCCTC
The DNA here is from genome assembly GCF_028828015.1 of Penicillium pulvis. NCBI lineage: Eukaryota > Fungi > Ascomycota > Eurotiomycetes > Eurotiales > Aspergillaceae > Penicillium > Penicillium pulvis. Next base: position 1,719,370 of record NW_026643072.1, read on the forward strand.
CGCAGTACACTATAGATCAGATCAGTACTAACTAGGGTATCCAGAAAGTTGGTTGTGCTATCGCTTTTCAAGATTGGAATAAGAGTAAGGCAATAAAGTATGGGAAAATGGGCATAATTATCCTCGAGGTCGCTGCTTTGCTCTCCTTTCCTCTTTCCCTTCATTCTCTCACCATGCCCTTCTTACTTTCACTCTCAATACTTTGAATACAACCTTACTTTACTTCCCATAGATAGTCAACAAATATGATCATCATCTCTGCTCTCAAAAACGGACAGGCCTACTTCATTGGGTGACAACATCCCATGACCACTGAACACCTGGAGACCTGAAACTTCTGATTTAGCCTTGCCTTCGTACCATACCATTTCAGTTGCTTATTTGTTTGTTGCTAGAGGGGGTGAACCCATATGTGCCTGATGCTCGCGCGACAAAGGTTATGGCTGGTCTGGCAGCTCAGAAAGCTTGGGATGATTGAAGTCCCAGGACAGCATCTCGATTAGGATTGTATTCATTTCATACTGATACCATTTGTCTAATTCCTGTTACCATAATATGTTCTTGTGGCAGTATGTTAGTCTTTTATGTTGATAATCATATAATTCTTATAGTTACTAGTCGTTGAAATTATTCTTGGACTTTTATTCAAGGCAAAAGTGCCGTCAATCAACATCATCATTTGGCCTTTCGTCCTGCATGCAAAACCGTAGGCTTTTCATGTTCAAAATTCTGATCTTCCGCCCTTTCTACCACAGCCAAATACCTCTTGCTTTCTGTGTTCATGCCATCACCTCCCTTCATCATGCCTGTTGCCATGGCATACACCAGTGAACGGCTCCAGCAAGCCAGAGATTTGTTTCCCCCCAAGTCCAAGTCTGATGCCCCCTCTGCTGAGCTCATCAGACAAGCTCAAGGACCACGCTACAACTTACGCCCCCGTGATGCGAAAAGAAGTGTCGAGAGACACCCTGCCTGGATTGACAACGACGACTCGGATAAGGACTACACGCCGCCAAATGACTCCCGTGAATCCTCGCCCAAGTCTGATCACTAAGAACACAGTCGTTTGCTATGACAAGTCTTTTGAAACCGGTAAGTCAAGGCTAGCATTTGAAGGTCTTCATGTTGTGTACTGACATAGTCCAGTCAACCATGATCACCGCCTTCTTCTGACTGGGATGTTTTGTGAGAACTTGAGAAGATGGGAAAGTACCTGGAGGTTCAGAGGCTATACAGGACAGGATAGGATTATTCAATGATGATAACAAGGGCAAGGAAGTCACAGGGTTTTTGGTCATGAAAGGAGTCAGCGACTTGATGCATGCGTGAGAAGCTTCTTTAGTGAACCCCAGGTGATCAGAAATGGACGACTGTGACTTTAGTGATTAGTTATGCCCATTCAAGCAATGAAGTGAACTAATACCCCAGCTTGGAAGAAACCCTAAGGGTTGTTGACCGTTATGGTAAGGGTGTCATTCACTGTCTCCCACGATCACATTCACAGCTCACTCTGGAATATTAGAAAGACGTCAACTTCCACCCATTTCATTTTCTCTCTTCATACCACTCTCCATTTCCGAACCCCATTTTGTTATTTCTTGTTTGATTCCAAATCTTCAAATTCGTTACTGCTGTTGCTGTTGTTACTGTAAGGTCTCGGCCCGGAAAAAAAACCCGACTCGCGAGCTAATTTTCTGCCATCGCGACCTTCGAATTTTCCAGTACTTCGTTTTTTCGTCCCCACTCTGGTACGAAAAGAAGAAGGATCTGGGGTTCGAACCCTCGTGTACATCGTCTCTCCAGCATTTGCCTCTCTTTTTCCTTTTGTCCATTGCCTCGAGCTGCCGCAGCCTGCGCAGCTCTCCGCCACGACGTCTTCCACAAAGCGTCGCAAAGTTTCCCCGGAGCCTCTCAGTAACCCAGGAGAGGCACGACGTCACGGCAGATCCCAACCGTCTACATCCAACTTGCCACAGAGTTCTCGCTCCAACTCACGGAGCCAAAGCTCATCCTTGTCCCCTCGACGCTACGTTCCTGCCCATCTTCAACAAACCCGCAGTCCTCGATCTCAGTCTGGTGGCCGTTCGCCGACCCCCGCGACCGCCACCGCCGACCTTACCCTCTCCTCCGACCACTCCGATATGCAATCCGAGCCCCGTGACACCATCACCGCAAATGGCGATGGCCGTGAGCCCTCTCCTGGCGAGAAACGCCCTGCCTCGGAGATTGAAGACTCCGACCTCGAAGGCGGCGTGAGCACAGTCGGCAAGGGCGCCTCGAACCCGATCGATGACCAGGTGGCGCAGGTTTCTGAGCTGATAGCGAAGCCGCTGAAGGACGGTCAGAAGGGGTTCGTGATCTCTTATTCTTGGTTGCAAAAGGTCTTTGCTCGGAGTTCCACTCATGCCGACAAGGCGAGCAAGGAAGCCCTGGACAGCGAGCTGGGCCCGCTCGACAACACCGACATCGTCCTTGATATCGGCCCCAAAGATGACTTGAGGGATGAAGAAGGAGAGGTTTATGTTCCGATGCGACCGGGTTTACAATTCGGCGAAGATTACGAGATTGCCCCGCAGGAAGCTTGGGATCTTATCATGAAGTGGTACGGCATCGCTGATGGATCGCCTGTCATCACTCGCTTTGCTCACGAAACGAATCCCGATGGCCCGTCAAATATTATCTATGAACTCAATCCGCCCATCCTCACCGTTTTCAAAGTCTCCAACCCGGCTGCGGGCATGACCCCAAGGGTCTTGAAGGAGAAGAATCTCCCTCCAGCAAAAGTGCTGACAGGCCGCCAGACGAAGTTCATGAAGTGGTTGAAGCAGGCGAAGGAGCTGGCCGGGATTGACATCGCGACCAAAGTCCGTGTGTGGAAAATTGCTGGTGGCATCCCCAGCGCCAATGCCTCGACTGCCAACACCCCAGCACCCTCTCGCACTGCGTCGCCCGCACCCCCGGCAGGCCTTATCACAGCCACACACAAGAACCTTGTTGTCGACCTCAACACATTCCTATCCCTCCCTGACTCGAAACGGGAGCTAGTGGAAATCAAGGATCAAACGAACAACCCCAACTACAACGGCCGCACCATGACAGTCACCGTTGCCGGCCTTGGTACAACTGACACTGTTGTACTTGAGGAGGGGGTTGGCAAGGATGAGTGGGTGTCAGAAGTCTCTGCAAAGACTCTGAAGCGCCTCGGAATCCCCACTGAACAGCCGAAGAGAGAAGTGGCTTCACCTGCCGCTGCCGTTTTGTCCATCAAAAGCCCCGCGCCCAGTGGTCGATCGACTCCAGTCCAAGACTTGCCACATGGCAAAAAGCCGAAGGGTCACCAATTGGGTCGCACTGGTCTCACCAATTTGGGCAACACCTGCTACCTGAATGCCGCCACACAATGTATGCGCGCAGTGGAGGAGTTGAGTATTTACTTTTTGAAAAGCGGGCACCTACCTGATCTGAATGTCACCAACCCTCTGGGATACCACGGTGACCTCGCTAGGGCATATGCACACCTGATCACTCAGATGTACCGTGAGCCTGCGTCCAGCAATTTTTCCCCCACTCGCTTTCGCAACCAGGTTGGTCGCAACAATCCTATGATGGCTGGATGGGAACAGCATGACAGCCAAGAATTCCTTATGTTTGCCCTGGATGGGCTTTCTGAGGATCTCAACCGAGTTCTGAAGAAGCCTTACATCGAAAAGCCCGATTCCACGGATGAGATGGTGCACAATCGCAAGGCTTTAGAGAAATTCGCGAAGGAATCGTGGGACAACTACAAGGCTCGGAATGACTCCGTGATCACGGATTTGTTTGCTGGCATGTACAAATCCACTCTGGTTTGCCCCGAATGTGATAAAGTCAGCATCATGTTCGATCCGTTCAGCAGTTTCACTCTGCCCATCCCTGACCAGCGAAACATCATTTGCCGCGATGTGATCTTCCTGCCTATCAATTCTGCTCCAGTTCGGTTCACCGTTGAAGTCGACAACACTGGTACCGTCAAGAACTTCAATGACGCGGTCGCCAAGAGAACTGGCATTCCCGCTGAGAGACTGATCGGAGCTGAATTGAACAATGGCGGCTTCTGGCAAGTTTTTAACAAAGAGCTTTTGTCTTATCACGAGCTTCGTCTGAAGGCCGATGATGCAGTGACCTTTATGGAGTTGGACACTCCTGTTTCAGAGGATCGCATCCTTGTACCCGTGTTCCACCGCAAGAACCAGCCAATCAAGGGCAACAAGAACCGGCTCCGCCATGAGCAGTTTGCATGCCCTACCATTCTCTCATTTTCCCGAGAGGAGGCTCGAGACTTAGCCACAATCTACCGCAAGATCATGCGCCATGTATCCACCATGACCACTCGGGATATCTTGAACGAGCAGAGCCCGACCGGCCAGCAGTCACAACCAGCTCAGGATGAACAGGGCGCCGAAGATTCGGATACTGTGGTGATGAATGAAGATGATGCTGAGTCTGTGGATTCGAAAATCAAGACATCATCCGTCGAAGGAGATGACAGCATTGTTGACGTTTCGATGCAGGATGCCTCGCCCGCATCAAGTGCCTCCACCGAGAACACAGAATTCACCGATGATACCCCTGTTCACTCTCAAGCATCTTCCCTTTCGGAGCGTCTTTTGGGTCTTTTCGATGTCAAATACATGACGACTGATGAGCCCATTCCTCGGGGCCGTTCGATGGACTCTTACAAAGACTACCCATTGATCACTTCTCGCGTCACATCCGAAATATCTGAGCAAAACTCCGAGAGTAGCTTCAATGGCTTTGATGACGACAACAGCGACAACCGCAGCGTGTCCGACAAATCCGAAAACTCGGCCACTGGACTGCAGGATGAGCCGCTTATTCGTTCTGGCGAGGCTATCATCCTTGACTGGACTGATTCAGCTCGCCACGCTCTATTTGGCGGTAGCAACAACAAGCGGAACTCTAAGCAAGGAAAGCCCACCTTCAACGAGCCCGAATTTATCCACGATCCCCAAATTGCCCAGCGCCGTGCCAAGCGTGAGGCCAAGCGCCAGGAGGGAATTCAGCTGGAGGAGTGCCTGAACGAGTTCAGCAAGGAAGAGGTTCTTTCTCAGAATGATGCCTGGTACTGTCCTCGCTGCAAGGAGCACCGACAGGCCAGCAAGAAGTTCGAGCTGTGGTATGCTCCCGACATTCTTGTCATTCACCTTAAGCGCTTTATGCAACTCGGGTCTGCCAACCGGACCTCTCGATCGAAGCTCAGCACCTTGGTCCATTTCCCTATTGAGAACTTGGACTTGTCGAAGCATGTGACCGGGCCCACTGATGGCAAGACATTTGAGTATGATCTTTTCGGCGTTGACTGCCACTCTGGCACCATGTCTGGTGGACATTACTTCGCTTATGCCAAGAATTGGGTCACTGGTGACTGGTGTTCCTTTAATGGTTTGTTTATACCCACACCCTTTCATCTCATGTACTAATGAAGGTAACTTAGATACTTCGGCTACTGTCATCTCTAACCCCGAAGACACTGTCGTCTGTCCTGCAGCCTACCTCTTGTTCTACCGTCGCAAGTCTGCTGGTCCCCTGGGTAGCCCTGAGCTCCAGAATATCGTGAACGCCTACCGCAATGGTACCGCGAAACCCGCCGTCGAGGTCGAGATGGAGGAGCCACAACAGCAGGAGTCCGAGCCGGAGTCGGTGGAGGAAGCCGAGACCAACCCGATGAGCAGCGTCTTCAGCCAGCCTTCATGGTCATTTAACCGACCTGACGACTCTGCTGATAACGACCAAGACTTGTTCGGAGAAGACAATGATAGCAATGTCGCCGTCGAAGATGGCGACTCCGAGCCCGAAGATCGTCTTCAGGAGCTCGACAACGAAGGTTCCACTTTCGAGGATGTCCCCACCCTCCTTGGCGATGGCTCTGACGACGAGCTGCCTGTCGTTGAGCTTCGTGTTGGTGAGGACGAGAAGTAAAATGTTTCGTTACCCTAATCGAATCTGTCGATTCGTATCTGATATCATGTCCCAATGTTTCAATGTTCTCATGTCCCTTATGCACACATTACACGTTCCCCGACCCATTCATGTATGTTGTGTCATTTACCGGGTGAATAGGCGTTTATCACGGAAATACAAAAAAGGTGTGGATCGCAGCTGCAGGGGAAAGATTGCGCAGCGCAGTGAAGAAGAGAGAAGGAAAGAAGCAGGAAAGGAAGGTGCGCCTGGTTTCTCGGACGTTACGACTTAGAATCGTGTTCCGTAATACAAATCCTTCACACTGTCCATTCCAAACATCTTAGAAGTATTTCTGTCTTGATATTTATTTGCTCTCACCATGTCCCAGGAGCCCGGTTCCTCAAACCTCCCCCTTATAAACCGACCATTCAAACCGGATGATGATGTGCACTCAAAAGACGTCGCCATCACCTCAGATGACATGTCTTTCACCAACGAGAATCCTTTGTCCACCCGTCTCCGCCGCCAGAACACTGATATTTGCATCGCAGAAGCCGCGTCCGGCTTGCGCCCATCGTATACAGATGACCTAGAGTCTATCGCCATCACCTCCGATGACATGTCCATCCACAATGAGTACCCATTGGCATCCCGCACTCGACGTCAGAACAAAGCCGTTCCGATAGCACAAGCTGCTGCGGTCTTACGTCCTTCGAGGGCTGAAGAGCTGGATGAGTCGGTAGCTGTGACGTCGGATGAGGAAATGTCGATGACAGGACATCCGCATTCGTTGTCGAATCGGCTCCGAAGACACGATGAGCATCACCCCGTTGCTCCGGCTGCAGACCTGTTACCTGATCCACCAAGAGGAAGAAGACTGTTACGTGGACGTTCTCGCCGAGTGTCGCCGCACTCTCCAGTCCATCCGTCCCTTCCAAGTCCACCATGCCGTCCTGTTTTAGCCTTGCGTCCTGGCCTACCTTCACACCACGGCCCTGCTTTGATCCCAGGCCCTGCTGCACGCGGAGGCCCTGCCCGAGGTTCAGGTCCCGCCTCACGCTATGTTACAATCCCAACTGCTAGTACAAATATAATGGACGTTTCCCCCGTGGATTATGGATATGGCTATGGTGGACATGAACCAGGCAACTTCTTCCTCACGCAGGATGTAGACGAATCAGAGCCAGATGCCGATCCATCGATGCCCAGGCGCCAACGCTTTATGTATTTCAACACGTTTGCCAGGCAGGGGGATGTGGATATCGTGACTCGGCAGAATGCGATGTTGGCGGGATGGGAACAGTCCCTCGAGTTGTTTCCTGGCGTGGAGACCGATGAAGGTTCTGGTTCTGATGGCCATGGTGAACTTGAGACAACCGAGCCAATGGACGAGGATGAAACAGAGGTTTGAGGTCCATGGATGAAGTATACGTATATTGCTTTCTTATTGGCTTGTGTTGATGTGTACCTTTAGTCTCTTGTTTTCCTGTTTCTGCTTTCTTCTTTGTATTTTTGGTGTTTTTTGGCACCCGGGGATTAGATTATACATTATTAGACATTGAAGTGGAGACGTGACTATACGATATTATCCAGTCAGGATCATTGATCAGGATTTCATTGTGCCTTCAAAATATTACGTCAGGGACCCTGGAAAAACTTGTGATACCCCAATAGCATGGATGATACCCCGCTGTATTGGCAAAAAATGATTGTGATTCACTGTGATGAATAACAGATTTATTTCAAAAGAAGCAGGGGAAGAAGGAACATGTAAAGGGTATGTGTAGTCTGGGGAGAAGCAGTGAATTATGGGTCTAACCTCGGAATTGAAAAGGACGTGATTTGAAGACTTGCTATGATGGTTATCAATATCTCTTAGCGTTATGAACCGTGTTTTCTCTTTGTTCTGTCACCTCTGGAAAGGTTCGTTAAAAATCGATTCATACAGCTATTTAGAGATATAACATATATATACTACTTATTTACTTCAACGGGAATATAGCCCATGGTCCTCTCGACTCGAATTATCCAAGTAGAACACTAACACTGACCCTTGATCAAATCAGCTGCCCTCTCCGCAACAGCGTAAACAGTCGCTTGAATATTTCCGCTTGTTTCAAGAGGGAAGATACTGGCATCGACAACTCTCAAATTCTTTGTGCCGTATACCTTCAGATTAGAGTCAACAACACCGCCAAGCTCCTTCGGCAACATGGCACAAGAACCTGCGGGATGGAAACAAGTGTATAGACGCTCCTTCACGACCTCCTTCACGTGCTCCAGATCACTCAAATTCTTTGTGTTTTCTGGTTCGCGCATGCCAGGCTTAAGAAGGGCAGCAAAAGGTCCTGTTGTGGAGATTTGGTCCACATACTGCATCTGCCGAGCCATAAGCTCGATATCTAGTGGGTGGGAAAGAAGGTTCGGATCATAGACTGGCTTATCATCACTGCTTGCGGACGCGATATGGACCGATCCACGCGAGAAGGGGTGGTTGTGCAGCAGCATGATGGAGACATAGTTCTCGGGTAATTTCTTCTCCAGCACATCAGAGAGAGTAGTCTTGCCCGGGTTCATGTGAAGCTGTGAAGGAAGGAAAAGGAAATGTTGTGATGCGTCCTGGGGGTCAAGAATAATTTTGCGGAGGTGAGCATACTGCGCGCGCAGGTTGGCAGGAATATCGTCCTGATCAAGGTACTTAGAGAGGAGCTTCTCGGCTTCCTCTCTGGGGACGACACCTTTGCCATCCACGAGGGGAAGATAAGCCATGCTGATAGGCATACCAGCCAGCGGACCTGCGTGTGTCTGCTCATAGAGCTTGATCAATGACTCGACCACAGCGGGATCACGCATTATATCTCCCGAGATCTGGCCATCGGCAATCTCGAAGTTAATAGTCGTAAGGGCGTGGTCTTGAAGGTTCTCTCCAACGGCAGGGTTATCAATCACGACAGGGATGTTGTGCTTGCGAAGAAGTTCTGCGTTGCCGATACCAGACAGCTCGAGAACCTGAGGACTATTCAAACTGCCTCCGCAGACGATGACTTCTTTCTTAGCCTTGATCTGGAATTTACCCTTCCAAGTCTCGACATGCACACCCTTTGCGACTACCTCCCCATCTTCTTCGGCGAGGGCGATCTTCTGCACCATGGTCTCCGCCATGAGTGTCAGGTTTGGTCGTGCGGCCACTTCGGGGGAATAGTATGCCGCCGCGTAACCTCGTTTTCCCTTCTCAGCATCCACCGTCAGAGGGGATGTGAAAGCACCCAGCTTCCGACCCTCAATGGGGTCGGCATCCGTTTGCCAGCCCAGCTCAGCAAATGTCTCGTCCCAAGCCTTGTTGAACGGGCCAAATACGTCAGGCAGAGAGATAGGGATCGGTCCGCTGGTTCCTTGCTTCTCCACACTCATATACCGAGATGTACCCAGGAGCTCTGCGGTGGCCTCGCTTGGCGAGGAGTAGGTGTGGAATTTCCGAAGGTAGGGAGCCATGTTCTCTGCACCCCAACCAGCATTTCCCAATGCCTCCCAGGCCTGGAAATTCGATGCGGTGGGGTACATGACCACAGAGAAGTTCAAAGCGGAGGAGCCGCCAACGACGCGGCCGCGGGGTTGTCCAATTTGGCGGTTATTCGCATGAACCTTGCATTGTCAGCATTGATACGAGGTGTGGAGGCCATTGGCCCTACCTGCGGGACACTCATGTAGTCCCAGTCATAATCGGGGTTTCCATATAGCGTGGACAAAAGTCCAGGTGTGTCAATAAACGGATCGCCGATATGATTTGGGCCGGCTTCAATGACCAGGACCTTGACATCAGCATCTTCACTCAGCCGATTCGCCAGGACCAGACCACCAATGCCTGCACCAATGATGATGTAGTCGTATTCTTCATCCATTTTTGATCTGGGGGCGAGATTCAGGGGGGAGGGAAAAATGACACCGCTTATGAGGGGCACGGCACAAGGATGAAAAGCCCGGATACCCCCCGAAGACGTTTCGGCGATTCGCGTCCGTTGTACCCTCAACAAGACTAGTTCCTCCAGTAGTGGGTTGTTAGTGTGGGAACTAAGGCAAGGTGGAAGTGAGCCTATAGCCCGCACCAATAAGAAACATAGGATTCAGCCCTCAAATCCATCGGGCGAATCCTTCGGCCCGCTGTGTAACGGCCCGCCAACCAACCAAGCCTATTGCCTCCTGCCGATCGCTGCTTTTCCTGCCATTGTTTCTGACATGCCCCTGTCAAATTTTAGCTTCGGCAAGATTAAAAGATTTTCTCCTGCCGATATGACAGCTTTAATTTAAGTTATTGCACATCCCCGGCTTTTACTTCTATCTCCTCGGTGGGTACTTTTGGAGGGTCACTTCCTAGTACAGGGCTGGCACAATGCAGTATTACAATGTGTTCACCCACCCCATCGTCCGGGACCAGCTTATTGCCAACACTGTCTTGGTCGCCGGTGCCACCTTATTTGTGGTTTTGCGGTTTTACTCCCGACGTTTGAGACGAAGCAAGATCTGGTGGGATGATGTATTCTGTGTTGCGGCCATGCTACACACATATGGTATGCTTGCAATGCAATTCCACTACGCTCGCATCGGGATGCGGCATCATGTTGGGGTTCTTCCACTAGCGAATATCACCCTGATCGCTAAGATGCTGATGATCTATCAAATCGTTTATTATAACGCGATGGTCTTGGCGAAGTTCAGCTACCTGTTCTTCTACCTTCGCATCTTCGTTACGAGGGAGTTTCGTATCCTTACCTGGGTGTGTATGGGATGTGCAGCGGCATACTGGCTTGGTAGTGTGCTCCAAATTTTCCTGATTTGCACGCCTTTCAAGAAGAATTGGAGCGACGTGCCAGGTCACTGTGCCAGTCAAAATGTGGCTTTCTCAACCATCGGCGCGTTCAATCTTCTCACGGACGTGATGATCATGGCATTGCCCATCCGTTTTATCTGGAAGTTGCAAATGTCGATTGGAACAAAGATGGCCTTGTATGGAATCTTTGGTCTGGGTGCATTGTAAGTCTGACCATCCCCCCTTTCAACTCCCACGCACTAATATGATGGGTCACAGTATCTCATCTATCACAATCATCCGCATCCGTGTCCTCACGACCGTCGACTTCAATGACCTTCCCTACTCTATGATCTGGGCTGCATTCTGGAGTGTTACCGAGCCGGCTCTCGCTATTGGAAACTCGTGTGCACCTATGCTTCGACCTATCGTCAAGGCTGTGTTTCCGACTTTGTTTGCCAGTGCCAAAGCTGGATACTCTACGCAGCCAGCATCGGGTCCAAAGCCCATCTTGAGCAAGAATAACACGTTCGACCGGATACACGACGTGGATATCGAGTATCCACTCACGCAGATGGATCAAAGGTCAGATGGGGATGAGGGATCTTTGAATGACCGTTCGCATGATAGTCGCTCACAAGATGGGCCACGTCATTTCCCAAGAAGTGTGGTTGGAGACAGTAAAGCACATTCATAAAAGTCTAGATACCCCTGCATGTACATATAAATAATTTATCTCAGATACTGTTTGATATTGTCAGATTCCCATTCCTCCACTTCCTTCATTAGATCCCCATGGAAAATGCTTTTGTCGCTCAATGTATTGGGTCAGATTTCCATGAATTGAAATCAGATTGATAGCAAAGCATCGCGGCTGGTGCCTGTCGCAGGGATGTTCTTGTTTCTGAGACACGAGAAGGTCCACTCTGCATATGCCGGCAGTTACGGCTGGCAGCTGGGATAAATTAAATGCATGGATTCTCCCACGTTGTTGCTCCACTTGATTGGAGATACTTGTTGCACGGATCCCTGGTTTCCCTGTTCCAAGAAGGGTTTGTATCAAGTGCCTATGATCCGCCAAATGAAGTTGGTCCGTGAGAGACTGAATAAAAAATTGCGTTTGCACCCAGCGATGCTAGTGATACATGGCGTGCTAATTCTCCCGCCTTGTGATGCCAAATTTTTCATAGATTGGACAGTCAGAGCTCTTGCATATCTAGCAATACCAACAAGATCTTTATTGTCAAGCTTGACATCATTCTCACCGGAGGATTGGTCTCGGGACAAAGTCTTCGTAAGATGAGTTTAACGGGAAAACAAGTGGTATCTAGAGACTGCAACTTCGCTGCCAAATTTTTGATATCACGACCCCTGATTGAGCCGCTTCGTGATTGAGCTCCTTCAAATTGATCCGAAATTGAACCGCTTTATAATTGAACCGCTTTGTAATTGAGCCGCTTCATAATTGATCCGCTTCCAAGGTTCGGCTTTTCCACCGATTAACTCCTCCTTCCATCTCTTCAATCTAATGTCCGGCCTGCAATGCTTCATTTCCAAGGCCATCGTGTATTTGCTTGCCCGCGGAGAATCAACTCACATTTCCGCGCCATTACGTAAACTTGTCTCAAGTCCTGCAGTGGACGCCTCTAGGCCCACGCGGAGTGGGTCAATTGGGGGCCGACAACGTGGAAGCCCAGTCTCGGTCAGACTCCCTAATTCGTCATTCAATTTGTAATTCATGGCAATGTTTTGCGAAGCTAAGAATAGCATGACCGAGCACCGTAGACATGGTTATGTATCGATAGCGTTGTTAAATGCATAAACGGCTTGGCCAGCGTCCATTGGAGTATTTTGGCGTTCTAGCCGACGAGACGTGTAAGGAGGCGGACAATTTTTCTCGGTCCGGAAATTCATCTTTGAAGGTGAAAGGGTCAATTATATCAACTTGCTAGGTGAGATTTCGTGAATAAGGTCACAAATGGATTCGAATTCTCATGGTTCGGAAACCTCGGGGTTTTTGCGTGTGTACGGAGTAGGGAACCTTTTTAGGACATCTAAGACGACAAGATAAGGTTGACCTTGCCCCATATAGCTACCGTACATGCGATGTGGATACTGGAACTTAAAATTTATACGCACTAACTTGGCCGAGCTTTTTGAACTCGTATTCCCGTCGACCCAAGATTTCGTAATCTGACTGATGTTAAGACTGGTAACGCTATTCTAGTAGTCTATGGTGCCCTTTAATTGAACATCGCCAGATTAGTTGAGTACCCTCACTAACCGCGTTCAAAGTAGCGCAGTCATTGGCATACAGACAAAATGCCATCTCAAGTATTAAAGGACATCGCGTCACGCTTAATGCCCGTCAATATACGAGATAGCGATTCATTAGTCATGATTTAAAGAAGAAAAGGTAGCTTAGTGGGTATCACTCTTCAAATGACCTTCACATTCCAGCGTAGTCTACAGAGTAACATGAGCAAGTAGGTACTTGGGTATGTACTCAATACAATTACTCTCCAAATCTTGAATACTGTGACACTTTGAATTTAATTAGGGAGAGTGCTCATTCAGCTTTGTGGTGTTCAATTGAACCCTCCTATTCAATTCCGAACCCCTTTGCGCCATTCAAGGGACGCACAGTGTGAACAGTCTTTCGCTAGCGCTACCTTGAACTACAACCTCCATGGCCGTACCTACTTTCCTGCTTCTATGAACTATGAGAGTGACCCCGAGTGACTTCAACGCCGTAGATCTACAACAAAAAAATTCGATATGGGCGTTGAGCTAGTATCCAACTAATAAGTGTCGCGAGCGGATTATCAGACCACCACCATTCTGGCAAAGTATTGCTAAGAGATAGTTTTGGAGGTCACGGCCACACATGAGAACTTATTACCTATCGCTTAATGACCAAACACCTTCTCACATACTAAATATGTTAGTTCACAGGCCTAGTGGGCTTCCTCGTGCTTCTTGGCGAATTCTGTTTATATATATCTATGAAAGGCCTGGACAAGGAAACAAAGAAAATACGCATATGTATGTATGTCTTGGAAGTTGAGTATAAATCACAACAGTTGACATCCTTTAACTGAAGTAATTCAGTTCTACTAGTCTGATTTTCAGATATCCTCCAGGGCTTCCAAGGTTGTCATAACAAGCCTGGCATCTATCTTCCTGCCAGGCTACCTACTGTATAGACAACAAGGTTCAAACCCAATCAATGCTCAATGCGTATAGAGTACCAATATAAATATGCATAACTCTTCAATAAGACTTTCGTGTATGAATTTTCGATTCTAGACCAAGTCCCTCAACCCTCTATATGCAAGTCCAACCTTAGAATATATACAACGAAAAACATCAAAACGCCCCAGGTCTAAAAGGTAGAAAATTATATACCCTTAAACAAACAGTATTTGCTGAGAGCGAAACATGTAATCTCCCCAGTATGTATATCAGTCGATCTCGGATCGGACGATCAGTGCGCAAGCGCATGTAATGAGAGACAAGCCGAAAGTCTATATGAGATAAAGAGCGGCGGGATTGGCATTCCAAATGATTCGACGGCGAAGAAGGAAAGAGAGGCGAGATTGACCTCATCGGATTATGAATCGATTATGTGGCGGGTGGAGTTGAAGAATCAGGTAAAATGAGTGACGTTTGATTATGGCTGTGCAACGGGCCATCCGTTGACGTATTCTAGTGGGCTGAAGCCAAGGAGGGCATCCTGGAGCTATGTCAGATTTGCAATAGTGGAGTGGATGGGATTGGGCGTGGAAAGGGAAGGGAAGGGGAATGAAGGAGGATCGACATTGGCGGGTACTAATCGAGATCCACAAGCGTGCCGGGATGACTTACTGCAAATGCCACGCCAATTGTTTTATTTTCTGTGTCGGTGTTAGAATGGCAATGTGCGTGTGAATAAGGCCATTGTACTCACGGTAATGGTAGTAGAGAAAGTCGGTCCCGCCGTTTTGTAGGACCCCTTGGCCGCCCGGAGCATAGGTTTCGCCATTAGAGCCGTAGATGACGGTGCCGCCACCGTCAACCAGGTCCTTGCCGCTCTTGTCGACGAAAGGTCCACGGGGATTCTGGGACCGTCCGACGCGAATGCTATATCTATGAGAGGATTAGTATAGAATGAGCTAGAGTGGTGTGGAAAGACCTACTCTTTGCCGGCGGCAGGAAGATTGTTCGCATGCAAATTGCAGCAGTTTCCATGGCTGAACCAGAGATAATAATACCCATCGCGGTAGGAAATGAATGCTCCTTCAATGGCGTGGGGCCCAGTTGGGTCACCGCATAGTGAGTTGGCATTGCGGTTGGGGCTGCTTAGGGTGTTGGGCTCGTAGGCGAGATGACGAGCATCGGGCTGAGTCGTACTCTTAGGTGAGAGCATGTCTTTGCCAAGAGGAACTTGGTAGATACCAGTCCAGTAGCTTCCAAACGTAAGGTAAGCTTCACCATTGGGCAGGACCAGTGCACTAGGATCGATGGCGTTTGAGATAGTGTATGGCGACACATCAGATCCATTGCCCGTTCCAGTCTGAACAACAGCGCCATGGTCATGCCATTTGCCAGGTCCAGGGGAATTGGATGTTGCCACCCCGACAGCACTGTCACGGCAGCCAGCTTTGCTCACGCTGTAATAACAATAGTATACACCTTCAAATTCGATAACCGTCGGCGCCCAAGGAACAGCACGATCACCCTTGGGGATGACACTGTTGGCATCCAGCACACTGCCAACATGCTTCCATGGACCGGCCATGGAAGGCGCGGTATGGATATAGATATGTTCACCAACATTGTACAGATAGAACTCATCCCCAACCTTCAGAATAGTCGGATCATGAGTTTTCTGACCCGTCTGTCTGGGCGGAGGGAAATGGGAAACATCATCATCCTGAAAGCCACTATCCTGCCCAAGATCGCGAACCTGATTCTGGTTCAAGCCCAGACCAAGTGCAAGCGAGAAGAAACAAACCAAACCTACCAAAATCAACATCTTGATCCAACGTCGAGGAATTGATAGATGCCAAAGAGACCGCAAAGACCACCCCTGTTGGAAATTCTCGACCTCTCCAGGCGGCTTTGCCGGCCGTGATAAGTGGCCACTCCTGACGATCATCTTGCCCGCCATGGATCTAGGCACTCATCGTTTTCAGTCGCGACGCACGGCGTGCCACCTCGGTAGGGTGGATTTCGCGATGCGGGGACCTGTCCGAGGGGCTCGCCGTGAGGGATGCAACCCGGTCCACCCAATATCAGGTTCCACCTGTGGGTATGCACTGCAAGGCACGGAATGCGGAGAAACCTGGAAGCTCCGCAGGAGCTAAGTTTGAAGCAATTTGCTACTTAGGCCGATGAACACGGAAGGATATGTCGCTCAATTGATTTGTTAGCGCGGGATAGGCTACAGCGATCGCTGAATTAATTATGCATGATGTCTTTGTGCGGGTTGATTGCGTAGAAATTGAATTCTGTCTGACATTCAGGTTGTCTCATGGCTGGGTATAAACCGGTTGACACGCTGCAAGGGATTGGAAGGCATCAGTCTTTGTCTGAGGTCTGCGCTGATCGATGCCCTGTCTATCATCCACTTAGGAGATAACTGACCAACGGGAGTGGACCTTGGTGGCTCCACTTAAAGAATGTCAGGAAACGCCCTTGCCCATTCCCGTCCCAAGGACCCATGGTTCTTAGCCAGGGACTGCCGTGATAGACGACGAACACATTGAATTTTGACTTGGAAATAGGGAAGCCCTTCGATGGGTCCTAAGACATCGTTGCAATATTTGTGTTCGTGGTCAATATGGGGTTACAGGGTTGTAACAAATGAACCCGGGTAAGACAAAGGCGTTGTCGTTTACGGTCGCGTTAGGAAACCCCGAGGAAAAGGAGGCCAGGACTACAAGAGAAGGACAAGATAGAGCATATGTAAGCCACGGTTGGTGAATTTAATCGGGCAAAAACATGATCGCTAGTCTGGAAAAGGAGGATTATATCAAATGCTTTCCGCCAAACATGATAGAACCGAACACCATCGACGCCGGAAGGATTGGGAGTAGAACTCGAGGGTAGAAGTCTAACGCGCAACGATCTTGTTGACTTCATCGTTAGCTTCTGTCCAGGTCTCGAGGTTCTTGCGAGCCCAATCCAAGTGACAGCGCGCATATGCGACCTAAACGGAACGGTTAGCTGTCTGCAGGGAGTGGAGAAGAGAGGTGCATACCATGTAACGCCGAAGATCACCTTCTTTATCCTTCTGGAAACGTCGCAGATCCTGCATTACCCCTGCACTAGCGTCTTTCACATCCTTCTCTGATACCTCCAACGCTTGCTCCAGCTGTGGATATTGTTAGAACTCTATTGAGTACATTAACTTCGCCACTCTCGGCCCACATACCTGAATGAGACTCTCCTTGGTCTTTCCGATCTGATCCCGTCGAGTTCGCTCGGGATCTACGTCTGCAAAGCCGTGAATAGCGTGACTGATGCGACCAAAGATTTTGTTTGTGACAAATGACCCACTGGAGGTCTTGCGGTGTGCTGGGGGAGAAGAAGGCGATGGCTCTGGCTTCCTGCTTCCGGTCTGGGATGCGGAAGGTGATCCGAGCGATTCCCCGTGAGTAGGAGGAAACTCAGAATCAGGAGACGCATTCGCAACATTGTCGCCCTCACTGCTCACAGTAGAGGAAGTAGACAAGGAACGTTGCTTAGTGCGGGATTGAGAGTCTGTGCGGCTAAGATACTGTTCAATCCGCTTTGCCTCCAGCTCGCTACGCTCAAGGGAATCCAACAGAGTCTTCTTCTTCGCCAGCTCGTCGCGGGTCATATCTTCTTGTACTCGCTTCAAAACCCGGTATCGTAATACACTCCGCACCACGCTGGCAAATTGTGCGCTTTCCCGCATGGGCTCAGCAAAGCTTGCACTGAGTGCAGTAGACAATTCCTCAGTTGCAATGTAAGATGTGTCTGCCGCTTGGCCAATGCGCTCGATTGCGGCGGCTACGGTTGGAGACTGCTCAGAAAGGGAAAATCCATTATAACGAGCGCCAAGTTCCATCAGGTCGGCGGATAACGTTGATAGGTGGGACAGGGTTCGGCGGTTCACCCTCTCAATGTTTCCTTGCAGGAGTAGTTCCAGTTCACGGGTGGAAGCTTCGAAGTTCACAAAGTATGGATCCAACTCCTGTTCACTTAGTTTTCTTGTCTCTGGTGGGAAGCGTCCAAGAATTTCCGGACCCGGGATCGGCGGAGGGGGGCCTTCTGTGCTGTCTCTTGGAGATGTAGGGGACCCTGAAGCTCCCGACACTCCACCGGACTTAAGTTTCGCAGAAGACGACGGGACTGGGAGATAGCTGTGCGCTTGGCTTGGGTGTGCTGGATCAAGAGGAGGCGCCTTGAGGTTATTCTTCGGGACTGATGAGGCGGGGTGCGATTGTAAAACCTCGCTCTATCTCAAATCAGCACTGTCCGCCCAAGTAGATATCTGATACTTACCCAGCTGACGTTCGGGTCTAGAAAACGCCACCAGACTCCATCCTCCCGAACCTCCTTCATGCGGCGACATCGGTTTAGAAAGACGCCTAGCATACGTTTCCGCAGCTCAATAATGGCGGTGTCTTCTTTCGCTTTGGTAGGCTTGGCGGCATAGTCGGCCATGCTATGCTTTTCGGGGATGGGTGGCACAATAAGAGTGGGATGGAGATTCACGAGGGTCTGTCGTAGCGACGCAAACTCAGAGTATCGTCGGCGCACTTCCAGGTCCTAAATAGACGGTGTCAGCCTTCAGCCGCATATCCAGCTAGCAAAGCTTCAAAACCTACCGCGGTTCGGATAGTATAAACAATAAAGCTGCCTCCACCTTCGTGATTCTTGCCGGCATCGGTGATTAGGATGGGCATTTCGGGGTTTTCGTAGAGAATCTGCTCAATCCGGCTGTCGTAAACATTCTTCCGTGGGTATTGTTCGCTTGCTGCGCCATAGGCGGCTTCCTCGGGATCGCTGAGATCCTCAGGATGAGTGATATAGTCTGGGGGATCCAGGTTGGAATCTCGGCTGGAGGGCGGAGTCGAATCATGCTCGTAAATGGCTACCGAGGGTCAGAGACATGCTGTGAACCGGGGGAGAGGTGGGACTTACGAGGGGAGAGCGCAGCGGAATGCAACGAGTCTGAAAGATGAGCCTCATGCTGGTCAAATGCCCCATAGGGGTTATTGTCCTCATCGTCCCACATTCTGAATCTAGAGAGATCAAGCAAAACGAGCCTCTGCGGAGTGGTGGAGGTTGGGAAGCTGTGTGCCTGGGGATCTGCGGGGGCACAACGTCACCGACTACGGCTAATCATAGCGACCAGAGAGGAACAAGCATATGTACAGACCTGTTCATGCTGCATGTATCTCTGTATATCAGATGGAATTTGAATTTGGTCTCGCCATGAAGCGCTTGATCATTGCATTGGAATATCCATGAATTTGAAAATTCCGTTTTTGAGTTGGAATGCGCACTGTCACTAAACTTGCTTTCAAGTCCACCTAATCAGATAACCAGACCCAGATTTCAACTTTGGAGTACCAAAACAAAACGAACTGGGTAACTAAAGCAATTATCTGACCTAAGGCTATATGCTGTATATTAGATTTGTTGGGCTCACGTAGTTTGCCTAGGTGCCTTCTTTTGGAAGGTGGGTACCAAGCTAGATCGGAGATAAACTCAATCTTGATCCGTATCTTGTCTCGGACTTGATACTACAGCGGCCAGTATGGCGTGGACGTTTCAAAACTATAATGTAATCGATTCTAACCACTTTTCACAACCCATCTTTGTGCAAGCAATCAGGTCACTTGCGAAAGCACCCTCAACTCAGAACGTTCGCCTTTTAAACATGATAGGGAAGGTACAAAGGCGAGCATTGCTGAAGTTCTCTTTGTTCAGGAAAAGAAGACTGCAGATTGTGTATCTACCAGGAGAGCTGTTGGATATCATTTTTCTCGCCCCTTCCCCAAATCTGGCAGGACTGTTTAGCCCTCAGCTGCAAGAGATTCTACCAGCGGTTCAGGGATATCTTCAAAGAGCGCATGTTTCAACATCCAAAATCCAATGGGGATATTGATCGTTTGATATTTGTCGAGACCCGAAGTCATTTTCTCAGCATGCTCCAATCTCCAGAAGGATCATGGTCATCCTTCAGTTCTCGCCGTTGGATGTACTGTCAGGCATGCCTAAAGCTCCATCCACGGGATGAAATTGACCCGGAGGTCATCAATAGAATACGCTTTAGCCATCGTCTTCAATGTCTATGGCTGGGCATTATTGTACTTTGTTCCTGTCTACAACTTTCGTAAAAGAAGCTGCACAAAATTGCCTCTCACCTGAAAAAGGCAGAATTGGACAGTGACGGCATGCTAAGGCACATTCCAAATTGGCACAGATGTAAATTTTGATAGTCCATGCGGAAGAATGCCCTATCACCTTTCAATATCAGTTTCTCTTAATCGCAGAAACTTTATTATCTTCCACTATACCCATTTGATTTTTACCGACAACAGCTTACCGTACGAAGGGGAAAGGAAGATCAAGCTTTGTAAGCACCAGAGTGCTCTAAAGTTGATAAGAAATTGCAACAATCTACCTCAGTCTTCTTACTGTGGAATTTTCAGAATGACCTACTTGATATCGCGTTCCGATGACCTTCGCGCCCTACAGAGTCGAATCTAGGAGACAATGGATCTTGTGCGAGGAGCCATTGCCAAGATATGCTGGTACTATCGATTTTTATTGGGCAATCAATGACGATTGGGCACACGAAGAGCCTCTCTCAGCCTAAATTATTCAAGTTCATACTATTTCTAGTTACTTCAGACATTAGTGGTAGGCCTACTGGCCTATTTAGCTTGTCGAGAAGAGTACTGAGAAGCCTTCAAAGACGGGACTACTGAGCTGTGGGTAAGAGTTGCTAAAACCGATATTCGAAGAGAAAGTGATATTTAAAAATAAATTGCTGGCGAATTTGCAAATTCGCTAATATGAGGAGCTCTAGGTAGGCCTTGTTACCATTATGATTATATGATTAGTCAAAGCATACGAGACTTTGAAGCAAATAACCATGCGGATTATGTTAATGCAACAGAACTGGCTAGGAGTAAACATGTCTCCACTCTATCACTCTATTGACAATAGTGTCCACCTCTTCTTCAGACCCCGGGAACCGGTAAATTGTCGTTCAGCGATAGTTATCGATAAAACTTTTGCTAACAAACCAATTTCTGAGGCCACCATGTGCTTTCCTATGTTTTCCTATTGAAGGCCTTGGTCTTGTCTTCGAAGTTTCCTCTTTGCTAGCAAGTTGAGCATTCCACGTTGCACCAATGTCATTGTGTGAGCAGTGATCTTTGCTCTCAGGTTCCATATTAACCCTGCGATTGTCAATTCCTTTATCCCAATTCGCACTTTTGAATGATCTTCGCTTACCCAGGTGTCTGGGTCATTTCCCTGGTTATCCTTCTTGGTGTTTTCGTTGTTGTGATCACTCTTCTTGGAGTTGCCCCAGTCACTGTTCTTGGATTTTCTATTAATTGTGTGATCCTCATTTCCTCTTTGTTGGTGACTCACTTTCTTGCTTACTTGGGTCCATTTCGTGGAAACTGCCTTGCTGCCTTTTGAGGCGGCTTTTTTCGGGCTGTGGATTGAGCCCTTGGGCTGATTGTCATTGTTGCCATTACCCCAGCTGGAAGCCTTTTTGTGACTTCCGGCCTTTTCTTTATGATCACCTTCGTTGCCGTGACCCCAGTTTGATTCCTTTTTGTGACTTTCTGCTTTTTCGTCATGACGACTGGCATGGTGCTCTCCTTTCTGACCATGGGATACAGCTTCCCACCCGGATCCATTTGGATGAGTTTTGGAGGCCCATTTATGGATGGATTCCTTGGTTATAACGCCTTCTGGGGGTCTGAGAATATCGTTCCTGTTCCGGTATTCTAGTTCACTTTGCAAGCGGCGGTTGCTTCGATATTGATTCCTTCCCTCGCCGTTGTAATCGAAGGACATGGCTACCCGCCCTGGAGAGTAGCGAGTGACTCTCGGACGTTCGCCTGGCCGTGCCTCTTCGACAATCAGGTAATCTGGGTTACGGGGTCCCTCACGAGGTCGACTTCGAGTTCGTGCTCGTGACCACCCTCTGCTGGTGTATCGAGGAACTTGGAGGGGCGCTTGTTGTTCAATATCCCGTTGACCACGGTATCTTTGACGCCGAAGATCCCGGCCGACTCTCCTTTGCCCTGGTGCCATCGCTTTGCTAAACAGGACACCAACTTTAACATGGCGCGCGTACCAGCAGTAGCTCAGGAATCCAAGGAATATCACGACGAAAAAAACACAGATCAAAACTGTGACGAGGATGTTTCCCTTCATTGTAGACAATGGAATGAAGCACAGTTGTGAAGTTACCGTCGAATCACGCAAGAGGGTACAAACCAGGGTGTGGGGTTGATTTCAATGATGAACACTTGACTTGAAGTTTCTGGAGGGCGAAAAGGTTTTAGGAGAAAGAAAATGGAAATGCGGATCAAGAGGATGAGAAAGTCACAAGGTTGGTGATGAAATTCGTGGGAAAGTATTTTTAACCGTGAGGATATGAACTGATGCAACATTGAAAGACAAAAGGGTCGCAGAGATATTGATCTAGAAATATGGGCAAAAATTAAACGGTTCGAAATAATAAAAGTGCTTTTGTCTATACCGAATCTGATATTTAAACGTTGGACTTCACCCCAGACGTGATCCTTGAAAGCCAGTCATCATGCACCGAGGCACCTCGGCCAGCATCAAGCAGCTTTTGGAGCTGCTGCTTCAATGTACTAGGATTGACATCCAGATATTGTGGAGCTGTGAACCCATCAGATGCGAGTGCAGCGGAAATACTAATAATGCGGACGCCCAGAGTAAATGATTCGGGCTTCGAAACCCAACCAAGAAGTCCGTCCTGACCAGCTTCTTGACTGACACGCTTTGAGAGGTACTCCAGACCTTCAGATACCCAGTTCGAAAATTGGCGAACCAGAGTCTCAGGATAGGCGCCCTTGTGAAGATGAAGAAGTGCTTTGGACCATACGTCAATCTCTCTCACATCGTCAATAAAAAGATTCTGTTTCTCCTCCACAAACAAGACAGTGCTCTCTTGGCAATACTCAGCAACAAGATCTGCCACTGACACCAGCTGGGCTTGCTCATCAGAGCCGCTGATACGCTGATTTTGACCCGTGAGGTATCGGATGACTCGTCTGGCCAACTGTGGGGAATCGGAGTAGTGATCAGTAATGAATGTGGCAAGAAGCGAGCTGGCATTCAACGGTCCAAGAGCCACTGCAGTACGGGGCGAAACGGAAGAATACGACAGCACCCATGATGCAGTTGATGCAGCGATATCTCGAAGTTCTTCGTCGTCATCGTTCAGCATGTCATACAGAATCAAGTAGATGTCCAGTAGAGGACCGTCAACCCGAGGTGAGCTACCAGTCGGACGGAGGCCAAGCGAAAAGCTTTGGATAGACATCACAGCGGCATACCGGGTTGTGAATTCCTAGGTTACCATGTTAGACCATTTTATCTTCGAATGATTGAGCGTGACTTACGGTTTCTTCGCTGAGAGCTGAGCGCAATTTGATAGCCCAGCTATGGAGGGTGGACTTGAATGCAGACATGTTTTGATCTCCACTTGAAATGACTTCGATGGCGAGGAGGCAGCCTTGTAAGCGAAGTTCCGCATCGGTAGCCTGACGGTTCCATTCTTCAATGGCCAGATCAGGTCTGAAACTTTGCATCAGGTTATCACAAGGGAGTGCTAGATCTGGGATAGACTTCACTTGAGAGCTCAACAAGTGTTCGAGGATAGAGGCCAAGCTTGAGGCAGCGACTGTTTTCACGTCGGATGTGTAGTCACCAAAAATGACTGAGGCATAAAGATCAGCCAAAGGCTTGTGGTATATTTCTTTCTCCCCAAGTGTTTCTTGAAGTCTTTCAATGATCCAATTGGCAGCATCGGCATCGAAGGCCGCGACCCCATTGAAGAAAGATGAAATTGAACTCCAATCATGAGAAGCAAAAGAGTTCAATATCTTGCACCAGGTAAGAGCTCTCCTAAAAAGAGATGAAGCTCGAGTGCCACTATGCAAATTCCAACCTCTTTGCGAGGCGTCGAAGACGTCACTTAGTATTCCATTAAGATCATGTTCTTCGAACACACTGGTGATAAAGGACACGATGTGCTCTTCAACATCTGTCTTGACACCACGCTCCAAAGTGTCATTCAAAATCTCGACCAGTGCTGTGGCAACGAACGGAGACTTGGCCAATGGGAAGACTGTAGCCAAAACATGGCGAATAGTGGCCAGCAGTTCATCCAGCTGGGAGGTCCAAAACACGTCGGTACTGGCTGCAAAGCGGCGAAGTGAATACTGAATACAGAGCACTGTTCCATGAAGATAGTTCTCTGTAATCTCGCCCTTCAGAAGATCAACCAGATCGCATGAATCCTTGAGAATGTTGGTGCGAGTTAGCAATGATGCGTAGACACGAGCTGCATGCTCTCTGATAGCCCAAACGGGACTCTTGAAATGCTCAAGAACCAGCCCACGCAGCATGGTATCGTCATCATCAAATGTTGGAACTTTCTCTCCAATTAATTCCAGGGCAGGGAAAATGCGCTCAGTCACAATGTCGGTTCCCTCAACGGTGGTTCCTGCGATTGGTGCAAGAAGACTGGACAACAGTTCAAGCAATCCCGGGTATTTGGGGAAAGAGATTTTAGAACCAGGCTCAGAACCAGATATACCACCAAAACCAGCTCCTGTGCCGAGCACAAAGCGACACATCCGAACCAACAAAGCGCGGAACAGCATCAGTCCGGAGTTGCGAAGATTCCAACTGAAATCTGTTAGCTGACATAAATGACCATTGTTTCAAGAAAGGCACTTACATTGGGGAGCCAATTCTCTCAGCAGAAAGAGTGAGTGCTGGCATGATGAATGCCTCGGTATGGGGCCCAAGCTTGTTGTTGACGAAGATGTCCTTCAAGCAGTTCATTGCGTGAACTTGCGGCAGTCTCAAATACTGTTGATCCTTATCATAATCCACCGGAAGACGCGAAATCTCGTAGAGCTCATTAAATGCCTGCTTGAAGGATGGTGTTCCAGGGCTGGAGCAAAGAACGCCAGTTACCAAGGCAGGCAAGCCAGCGGATCGTCGAGTGAGCTTTGCAGCGGACTCAAAAATGGTGGATTTGGCTTCTTGATACCAAAGAACTGGGAGCTCCTGAATGGATGCATCCTTGGAGTCAGTGCATCGCTGACAGCAAGTGGCGAATGTCGTGGACACGGTAGAGAAAGCACCCCTGTGGCGAAGTTCAGCCAGCTGAGTGAAGCTGACCCGGCCTACATTCTCAAAGTCGGCTCGCTGAAGACCCTGATCGCCCGCCGGCCCATACGTTATGTTGGTCATAGTGGCATGTAACAAGAGACTCGATTCTCGCAAGGATCTCCAGGAGTAGGAGAGAATATCTTTTGGTCCGACTTCAAAGTCTTCCAGGGGCTGATCGGAATGGCCTTCTGGGGAATCAATGCAGAGTACAGGCTTCACCTCTTGCCAGACACTATCGCAGATCGAAACAATTCTGTCATGAATAGACTTCCAGGTAGAAGGGTTGGACTCCACCGAAATGTGAGAGTAAAAGTCGGGAACGAGAATGATGTAACGAAGCCCAGACATGTATCCGTGAAGGGGAGCCTGTTGCATAGCGGAGTTGAACAATCCCTTGGGAGAAGAAAGGCGTTCTTCAAGTCGACTCAGGATAGTGTCGACAACTGAGTATTTGGTTGCCCACCAATCATTGGTAGTCTCAGATGCAGCCTGCGACGGAGCCGCGGAGAAAAAGATATGGTACAGACGGGCAACTGTGTCCGCATGGTCTGCGCGGCTTGTCTTGCTTGCAAGGGATTCCGCTCTAGTAAGAGCATCCGTCAGGCGCATGCCCACTGGACTCGCACCATCCGAAAGACCCCCGATGAGAATATCGGAAGGAAACAGATTGATGATCAAGAGAGATGTTTGTCGAACTTCCTCGAACGGATCCAAAAGAAGATCTACCAGCAATCGGAGAAGACGAGAGTCAAATACTTCCAAGTGGATATTCCACCGGGTCTGGACTTCGGATTTAATAAGATTGGGGGTTGTTCGTCCGTCAAGGCCAGACTCTAGCAGTAGCTTTAGGGCCTTCAATGCGGTGATATGACGAGGGTAGGATGCGGTGACACAAAGATCACTCTGAATAAAGTCAACATAGTCGCCTAAAAACTTCTTCGTCTCAGAATCACTCTCTGGCGAAGTAGTAGGGCCATTGCCAACTTTCGTCTTTGGTGTTGCCGAAGCTCCCTCTTCCAGCAAGATGCCACTTTTCAAACGTATAATAAACTTTCGGGTAAGACTCATGATCTCTCCTCGACTAAAGGCGTCAGAGTCCGCATGCATAGATGGGAGGCCTCTTAGAATGGCACTGGTGGCAGCCTTCGTGAATGGCTTCGATGTTGAAAATGCTGTAATGAGTAGTGACAAGGCTGCCACTCGGATAGTCGGATCTCGGTGAAGCAAGAAATTTCCGATAACCTCACTCTTCAAGACCAAATTGTTAGAGCTGGCCTTTTTTGAGGAGTCATCTAGAATGGTTAGATGCTTTGAAATTCTAAAAAGAGTTCAAATTAAACTTACAGTCGTCATGCACCAAATTAACCTTCTTTCCCACCTGCAGAGAGACAAATAGAAGCATATATTCTGACTGTGATCCCTCAGTCATATCACCAGCAATCAGACTGCGCAAAGGGAGAGTTTCAACGAAAGGCAGGAAGCCAGCTGGGTCACTGTTGAAAATGGGTTCCATAATTTGGATCGAGAGGACTTCCACGGAGTCTAGGTTTTGCAGCAGCATATGTCTCGCAGGATGAATCCAAATTCCCGACATTTGCTTCTCGGGACTTTCTGCCTTTAGCTTTTGCAGGAAAGCAGCCAGGATATTACCTGATGTTCCAGCCATGCCACGGTTGTTAGTTTGGGTCAAGAGACCGAGCACAAGTATTCTTCCTGCCACTTCCTCCGATGGCTCGCTTGACATAATTGTGGGATCGGACACGCCGGGATAGATCGCATCTTGGTCCTTCTTAAAGAATGGGACCCATTGATCCCGAGATTTCACAAGCCAGCTTCTAACCAAGGGAATCAACTCAGAAGGAGAGATGGCACCCTTTCGGATAAACATCTCCAGGCAAACGAGAGAACCCTTTAACCGAGAGCGTGGTTCACCCAGAATGATGCATGGCAGAATTGACTGCAGAACGGCATTTTGTACCATGATTCTGGTTTCTCCCTTGTAGTGCTTGACCAAGATGGTTGTGAGAGAGGCCAATAGCTGCTTTAATGGCTTGGGCCTCACGTCCTCATATCTAGTCATGAAAACGTTAAAGACAGCGAGCCATACTTCTGGCGACAAAGCAAGTTGCTTGGTCTCTTTAATTGGAGATTTGGCAGCTGCATCCAGGAAGGCAGATGCCGCATTGCATGCAGCGGTTGTATGCAGGTGATCAAGAGACGGCGATGATAGTGTCTTGCTCAGCGACTGCCATACTCGATTTACTTGCCTTGCTGAAGTCAGTATTCATAGAAAACCATAGCAGTAAAATTGAAACAGCAACTCACTCCTGATCATCACACGTCAGGGTAAACTTGATCAATGGGCCCTTGGCGATATCTCTTAGTGTCTTTTCAGATAAAATTTCTATATTTTGTGCGATGGCCTCCATGCTTGCAGTGGAAGGGACCTGCACCCCTTGGGATGAGTGGCTGTCCATGGCCATCAAGAGAATCAATTCAACACGTTCTGAAGCCGTTTGAATTAATTTGAATGGATCACAAATTCCAAAAGATCGTGAAGATCCCCGCGGTGGCCTCAGGCACTAATTTTTATCAGTTTTATCGTGTGCTGCCATATTAGGGCTAGTGTCGGCGCCACTATATATCCGAGCCCCGAGAGCCGCCGATCACGGGACCGAAGTTTTTGCTGGCGCGAGAACAGTGGAGCTGCGTGATTCAAGGGAACGTCGACATCTCTTTCTTCATCTTGTATTTTAGTAATCTTATCGACCGACCTCCCCCCTTCATCATGGCTATCTGGGACTCCATCAGTGGTCGCAAGCAGGATCAGACTCCCACTTTCGACCCATCGACCGCGCAAGATGCGACTGCCTTCCTTTCCGAGATCGCCATTCCCGATCCCTCAGGACTTCATCCCCTGGCTGGCCTGAACCAGGACACCCTCGATTACCTCTCCCTCGAAGACACCGCCCTTGATGAAACTCCCGGTTCCCGCTCAGTTTTGCCCTCTCGCGGCTGGTCCGACGACCTCTGCTACGGTGCTGGCACCACATACCTGGCTGCGCTGACCATCGGAGGTGCATGGGGTTTGGCTGAGGGATTGAACAAGACACCATCTACCGCCCCTCCGAAGATTCGTCTGAACGGTGTCCTTAACTCGATTACCCGCCGTGGTCCGTTCCTCGGTAACTCCGCCGGCGTTGTCGCGATGGTTTACAACGGTTTCAACTCGGCAATCGGTTACGCGCGTGGTAAGCACGATGCGTCGAACAGTGTCGTCGCGGGTGCATTGAGTGGAATGCTGTTTAAGAGTACTCGCGGTTTGAAGCCTATGATGATCTCTGGCGGTATTGTCGCTTCCATTGCTGGCACTTGGACCGTACGTTTTCCCCGTCTCCCGATCTCAAGATGAATTCCGCTAACTCCCGACAGGTGGCACGCAAGGCCTTATTCTAAATCTAAAATTCCCGGGCAAATTGTCTTTTCCTCCCATGATCCTCTGGTGAACCGACCTCTCATACCCTTTACGGTCCCCAACGACACTGGCGGTGGTTTATAACCCCACACCTCCCGTCTCTCCACCTGCGATGTATTACAACGGCTTTTGTTTCTTTATTTTATTATTCCATTACGGATCTCTCTTCACTCCGGCGCTCAAAGCATCCATATTTCGCATTTCTGCGTGGGTTGGGAAACGGGGTGTGCAAATGGGTTTGTACTTTTACTGCTTCTGTCCGTGTACATAGACGAGTCTCCTCCATAATTTGGGACTTATCGACTCAGACAATCTCTCGATGTCTTGTCAGGTATCCTTAATACGCGAGCGACTTTCAATAGAGAAACTATTACGCATTTAGAACGGTCTCTCCAAACGAATAACATTGGTGAAAGAATTAACAAAGTGTGGGTAAGGAACTTGGATTCAATACCGCACCAAAGAAGAGAAGAGAAGAATCACAGCACCCCAACTATCACTCAAAAAGCCCCACATCTAGCAACACTATACGACTACCCTTGGAGGATGCACCATGGCCACTTCCTTGATCACTATCATGCTCAGTTGTCGGCTCAGAGAAAAAGACCAGCAGCGGATCCAGCCAGCAAAATACCAACAACGCCAATGGCAGACTTCGAGAGGGGACGAGAGGCAACAATTCCAGCAGAGGTCGAAGTCGAAGTCGAAGTCGAAGTAGCACCAGTCGAGGTGCCAGAGGCTGTCGAGTCTGCGCCAGTCGTGGTGGCACCGAGGGTCACGACTCCAGTGCCGGTAGCGGTAGCTGTGGCAGTGGCTGTAGCATTGGCATTGGTGTTGCACCAGAAATCGCCCGCCTCCGAACCCTTTTCCAGGCACTCGGCAAGAGTGCCAACAGTTTGTCCCTGCGCCAAGCAGTAGTAGTCGCAGTCATCGTACTCGACGACAGATGCCTCGCCACAGCAGCTGCTCATGACCGACGAGAAGTTGCTCTTCATCGGCATTGCGCATGCGGCATCATGCACCGGGATATCGTACAGCTTGGCATAGCAGCTGGAGGTGGCCGAGGCCGAGGTGGTGGTCGCGGTCGTGGTGGTTGACATGTTTGTTGTCTGAGAAACTTCAGGGAGAATTTTATCAAGATGAACGAGTGGATGAAGTGTAGGTACACTTTCTAAATTGGTTTCAGCTGAACGAGGTTGCTGGCTGTGAGACTCACAGAGCCAGCGTCTTATATATCATTCCCGTGCCCTGCTGGCTTATTTTTGGACAGAAACCGCCGATTATTCATTGCTTGGCAGTTTCCACTCATTCCACTTATTACTCCTCTACCACCAGCTATATCGGGGCTGGGGGTCTGTGAACCGGAAGCTGGGTCTTCTATTTGGTCCCTAGTTGCATATAGGCCCACTAAAGGCCGATTGCCTGGTCCATTGGGGACTGGTAAAGTGCCGATGCTGACGACTCTGTCTTAAGCTCAGGGCACTTAGAATGCTAACCGATGTGGATCTTCCTTCTGGCTTGATGAATAATTGTTCCCTGCTTTTTCATTCGATATTTCCATTGTGACATCCGGGATCTTGGCTTACCCACTTACTGGCTTCATACAAATTTCATTACGCGTCTTCATACTGTAATGTCACTTCGACAAACCCCTATTTTGAAGTAGGACCCTAGAGATATTGCCAACTGAATGCTCCGGTGGGCTAGCTACTGCTTTGCAAATAGAAAAGTTGCTTAAACAGTGATGGTGTGGGTAAATCTATAACAGTGACGTGGGGCCATATGCGAGCACGATATGCTTGGAACAACCATCGATTGCTATATTGAAATAGGACTGTCATCCAAGTAGTTACTTTGGAAAGGAAGGCTGGGCTCATGCTGCCCTCGTTGTATTAATTTCCAAGGCACAGCAGGGAATTAGATTTCTTTCCTGTCTCTAAGCAACCCAGCTCAGGAGCTTATACTACAAATTCTTCTCTCGCAAACAGTTACAGCTTGTAGCTTGACACTGCACCAAATTCCGTCGGGTCATTCCGAATTATCTTTATCCGGCCCCCTAGCAGGGCACAGAGCTAGCGAGAAGCATATAAGTGGATCGTGGCTTATGACTTGGGGCGATCACCCTTCTTATCGGAGTACCTAATTTAAGAATCGGCTTGCCGGCTCCGGCTCTGTTGGATGGGACATTGGGAGCTTGGTGAACCTTGGAAGAATAACCACCTTTCTGATTATGCTAAAGTCCTTTCAATTTGCCATTTCGAAATGCAATATATATTTACAGCCTCCTCAGAGAGATTAATGGGTTCAGTTCCGATGCAGGCGAGCAGATTTTGTCGAGGGCTTTTTTTGATGTGGACCCTGCCGGAGTAATGTATACCAGGCCACAGCCTGGTCTGACATGCCCAAAAATGATTTAATTAGGTACAAACTCCATGATCGCCAATTTATCACTGACGTTTGAGTTTGACCCTGAACTTTTCACTTTGGATATCGTAAATGATTATTTTCTAGGCCTGGCATGTAGATAAAGTTGTCGGAACTGTAAAATAGTAGCGCAGTATTCACGATTCAGAGAGTAGTGCATACCCAAGTACGTACTTGCTCACATTACTAGGTAGACTACGCTGGAATGTGAAGGTCATTTAAAGATGATCCCCACTAAGCTACCTTTTCTTACTTTATCATAACTAATCTCGTATATTGACGTGAATTAAGCGAGGTGATGCGATATTCTTTAATACTTGACATAACATTGTCTTCTGAATAACAATTCCTGCGCTACTTCAAGTGCAGTTGGAGAGGGTGTTCGACTAATTTTGTGATGTTCAATTATCGTGCTCTTTCTTGTAATAGAAACCAAGAGATCTTACCGCCGCCTGGGCTCGCCATCATCACAGCGGTACACTCAGCCCATCATCTCGATTCATATCTGCCGTTCCTTACCCAGGCCGCAGCCGATGAGAATACCGGGATTTACTCGATTGTTGAGAAAGGGATTTTAAGGACCGTCATATCCACCGAGTGATTCGGATCAAGAATCTCGAGTGGGCTGTCCTATATGGACCCAAATCTGAACAGAAGAGGAGAGCAAGAAAGAATATATTAAGGAAGGGGTAAATAAGGGAGTTATGATGGAAGAAAAAAGGTTCTAAGTGAAAAGAGCACGCTTTTCAGGTGCTTGTGGAAGTCCATGTGACATTAGGCCCGATATATTTCACAACAATATATAGACGTTGCACAAAATATGTATACGAATGGTGGAACGCCAGGATCACAGAGTGAAACAAATAGACCTGCTGCCTCGCTCAGGATGTTTTTGTCTGCTAAAGCGTCCCGATGCCTTCAGTTCGCTAGTTCACTGGCATGGTAGCGACTGACTTACTATTAGCTAGCGCCGTCTACCAAGACTGTCCTTGGGGTGCGACACAATATACGAGGCATCTATCATTGCCTGATTTTGATAGTCCGAAAAATAAGAGGCATTATCCATAAGTCTGTAGAATGTATGATTTTAGCATGACAGAGGGTATACAGGATACAATTTCTCGTTCTGGGTGGCAATCGCCAGACGTGCCATCAAAGGCGTAAAATTTGACTGCAACTGTGGAGGACGCAAACATCATGGAGGAACTTGCAAACCCAAATAAAATGCCTCATACAGAAGTAGGAAAAATAATGCCTTTTGATTTCGTGTCCAGGTACCAAAATCTTAAAAATCAATCCCATAAAGTAATTGCCGACGCGGGGGGCAAATACGAACAATTTGGATCATCCCGCTTCAACACCCCGATATTCTCCCTCGGCGAACTTCGTGGGAATGACCGAGGGATCACCAACCGTGAGGACCCCAAAATCCCGCACTAAAACTTTTACAGGATGTTGGACCTGTCGGGCCCGCAAAGTCAAATGCGACGACGAGAAGCCGCATTGCCGTCGCTGTCGCCGTAGCGGCTGGCAGTGTCAGGGGTATGGCATGCGTCTAGGATGGTCTCAAACTGCAGGCAGTCGATCCCATCGTCGTCAAGTATGCCCATCGACACTAGAATCCACGGTAGACTTGTCTTCTGCCGCTGTGACAGCTCTTTTGGCGGAGCTGGATGAATGCTCCGGCGACGGGAGTGCCCAGCAAC
The DNA here is from genome assembly GCF_028828015.1 of Penicillium pulvis. Taxonomy (NCBI): domain Eukaryota; kingdom Fungi; phylum Ascomycota; class Eurotiomycetes; order Eurotiales; family Aspergillaceae; genus Penicillium; species Penicillium pulvis. The sequence continues at coordinate 1,752,167 of NW_026643072.1, forward strand.
GGGGGCCTTTTTCGGTGTTCTCCGCCTCTAGCCCTGAACCCGACACCAAGCAGTTGGGTACACTCGATTCAAGAATTCCATCTTCGCCGGTAACCGAGAGTAGGGGTGAGCCAGCATTCGACCAATTTCCTGCAGATCCGCTTGATTCAAATACATCAACGGCTAGCCCCGGAGAAGTGAATCAACCTGTCTCCGTATCGGGCATCGAGGTCTCGCACATTACTGTCAAGTCGCCCCAACCTGAAACATCAGCTTTGCCGGTGCCGGTCGAGAATGTCGACCGAGCTTTTTATGACACAGCTCTTGTTCCTTCTGGAACTCGCAACACTATTATAGATCTTGGCTGTGACACCAGCAGATCCAAGGCCTCTTCCATGTCATGTACACTTCCTCCTATCACGTCAATTAATCCCTCACAGCTTCCAAGACCGGAAACTGAACTGATCCACCATTGGGTCGTCTTTCTGAGCGGGAACATGCTCCTCATTGATACCCCTGATAATCCCTGCCGGACACTGTTCATGCCATTGGCATTGAAAGCGCTTGAAGGTTCCCCAACAGAATCTAGTATTCACCTTTCTATCTACCACGCTATCTGTGCCTCATCGGCCTTTAGCTTGTTCCATTTGCGACGCGACCCTCGATATCAGTCCCTTGCAATGCATCATGACCAACTTGCGTTGCGGCATCTGAGGGAAAACCTCCAACGAGCAAAACGCCTTGATGAATCGATACTGGCTGCCATCCTGACTTGCATAACTGCCGAAGCAATGTCTGGACGACGAAGCCGATGGAGGGCACATGTGGCTGGTGGCCTTGGCCTTCTTGAAAATGAGATACACGACGGCTGGATACGAAGCCCAACGGCATCTCGTTTGCTTCAGAGTTACTTGTCCCTTTCATCGCTTTGCAGCTTGCCTATGTCCACACAGTTGATGTCGCTTCTTGATGGGCCATCCGAGCTGCGTCACTATCTTGAGCGGTCGCATGGTGTCACACCACTCTTGGTGCAATTACTGGCGCGAATTACGGCAATCGTCGATTCCAATACGTTGATCACTGCAGATGAATTGGATCGCTTAGAGTTACAGCTCTACCTCAACTTCCCTTGCCCTTCAAGGCCAGATCTCCCAGGATCCATTATCATTCAACATGCCCTGAACTCATTTTATTATGCCTCCATCATATATTTTCGACGAACACTACGGCATGCGGGTTTGGTTGAAGTCCAGGACATCGTTGAAAAGGCAGTACAAGAGTTGGAGGCAATTGAAACTTTGACTCTGGACAGGAAAGGCGGTTGTGCCTACAACTGGGCCAGTTTTGTGGTGGCAGCAGAATGCGAGAGACCGGATTTAAAAGCCAGGATGATGGCTTCCTTTGATCGCAAGAGTCGGCATGGAATTCAGAGTATCAACATCCTCAGTGAAATTGTGAAGACTCTATGGTATCGGCGAGAGCAGGCTGGGCCATATAGAGATATTCATTGGCAGGAGATTGCCAAAGAGGCTGATTTTGATATCATGCTTGTATAATGTATGACAAGGAAATTAATCTGAAGAAGAACGAACAATGTATAACTATTTGAAAAAGCTTTTTATACATGTGCGTAGTGTCTAAACAGTATAACCCCCATCAACCACCAGTGCTGCACCGCACATGTAACTGCTCATTGTGGATGATAGGAAAAGTAGCGCATCGGATATCTCCTCCACATGTGCCGGACGTCCAATGGGCGTCAATTCGAATTGAGGATTCATTGCACCGGATTTGATCTGTTCACCGATAATAGGGGTGTCAACGAATCCCGGGCAAATGGCATTGATGCGAACTCCTTCTCGGGCATACGCCTTGGCATCCTACAAAATCATTAGCAAGGCCTACGACGGTAGAGGCAAATAAACATACCATTTTTGTGACACCGACCACCGCTATTCTTGTCAGCATAATTTGAGTACTGGGTGCATCAAGACGTACCATGTTTGGCTGCCGTATAGTGCGGAATGCTAAAAGGACCCGGAGGACCGCCAACCCCAAACATCGACGAAACGTTGACAATAACCCCACGACCTTCGCGGACACCACGCGGTCTACAAGATGTCAGCCACTTGTGATCTTCGCTCATATGATGAAAACTTACTCTTGCTTCAACATCTGCCGGATAAGAGCCCTTTGACAAAGCCACACTCCGGTTTGGTTGACATCGATCACCTTCTGCCACTCAACCAGGGACATCAGATGGGTTGGGGTGGGTGTGCCACTAATACCAGCGCAGTTGATACCAATTTCTATACCACCAAATTGATCCACTACTTTGGTGATTACTGCTTCGACAGATGCTTCACCTGCGACATTGACTGCAAAAATCTCAACAGCGACAAGGGGGAATTGAGCCCGAATTTCATCACGGGTCGCTTCCAGAAGTGATGCATCCAAGTCGACCAGAGCCAATGCGCTGATGCCATTCTGCGCGAAGGCGATTGCAGTGCTCTTGCCGATACCTATCTTAGATCAATATTCATTCCTTCAATGCCAAGTTAGAATGCATACCGGATGCTCCACCAGTGATGAAAGCCGTTCCTTTGACCATGGGCGCCATACTTGCGATTCAATAAAAATAGGTTCGATTAACTAGAATCACAACGCTGCAGTGGAAGCTTTTAATGTCCGTCTGACGATATCATTACAGCCGTGCTTGGATGAATACTTGATCCGCTGCTGGCTACTTACCCCAGTCTCTGGATACGGAGACACGCCATTCCGACCCGAACCAGTGCTCAAGGCTTATTGGAAGGACCTCCCACATTAGGGGAATTATTATGGCGCTACACTGCGGAGAAGCCGTGGTGCCGATGTGGGGCGCAACACGAAACCTTCTCGCTGTGGGCTTCCTTTTCAGCCAGATCTATATCTGCACAATATCCATCTCGGTATTATCATCTTCATACTTAGCAGGCTCGGATATTAGGAAGCCGGGCCAATTCGAATAACCTTCCGACAGCCGAGAATGTCGATCTTTTTCACGATGTCTCTAGTTCCCAGTCCAAGACTGCAACCAGGGGCTCCTATTTAATCCTTAAGACCTGAAATTTGGATCCTTCGTTGCAATCTCAATTGCTCAGCGACCAAAAACTATGACACGAACAGATGGTGATATCGAGACTGACGCCATCGTTATCGGTGGTGGCTTTGGCGGCTGCAATTCGCTCTACAAGCTCCGCAATCTTGGCCTGTCCGTGAAATTGATCGAAGCCGGCGGTGCCTTTGGTGGCGTATGGCACTGGAACCGCTACCCTGGTGCCCGTGTCGACACGGAAATGCCATCTTATCAGTTCAATATTCCTGCAGTGTACAAAGGTTGGAACTGGTCGGAGCGCTTTCCAGGCGATGAAGAACTGCGACGCTACTTCAAGCACGTTGACTCAGTCTTGGGCTTGAGCCAAGATACTTTTTTCAATACCATCGTCACTAGTGTAAAGTATGACAACGCAAGTTGTCGTTGGAACATTTCTACAAACACAGGCCTCACGGCCTCTTGCAAGTATGTCATCGCCGCGACCGGGTCTTCCTACAAGAAGCACTTCCCTCGTTTCAATGGATTGGAAAAGTATGGCGGTCAACTGGTTCATGCCGCCGACTATCCCGAGAATCTCAATGTGAAGGGAAAGCGTGTTGGAGTTGTTGGAAATGGCGCTTCGGGTCTCCAAATCATCCAGACCCTTGCCAAAGCGGATTGTGAGCTCACAGCTTTCATTCGCACGCCTTGTTTTGCCATTCCCATGAAACAGCGATCTATTCAAACCGAGGATGCCGAAATGATGAAAGGTTATTACGACTGTCTCTTCGATCGATGCTACAGCTCTGCCGCTGGCTTCCCACATAACACCCGATTCCAGTCTGCGCATCAAGCAACACCAGAAGAGAGAAAGGAGCTCTTTGATGAACTTTGGGAGCGTGGCGGCTACAGCTTTCTGGTATCAAATTACTATGATTTCCTTCTCGATGAGAAGGCCAATGCTATCTTTTACGACTACTGGGTGCAAAGGACCCGTGCCCGCATGACAGATCTTACGAAAATGGATCTTGTCGCACCCTTGAAGCAGCAAATGCTAGTTGGAACCAAGCGACCAAGTCTAGAGCAGGACTACTACGAGATGATTGACCGACCCAATGTGACCTTGCATAATTTGAAACACTCGCCGATCGTCGACTTCGATCACACTGGCATGGTCACAGGCAACAGCGAAGAAACCCAGCACCACGATCTAGATATATTGATCTTTGCTACGGGCTACGATGCCGTCACAGGTAGTTTGCTGGACCTCGCGATCACGGACAAGAACCAGGTTCCTTTGTCTGAGAAATGGAAGAATGGTGTTTTGACCCACCTGGGACTGATGATCCCTGACGCGCCTAATTTTTTCATGGTGTATGGCCCCCAGGCTCCAACATCCTTGGCCAACGGGCCGCCTTTTATCGAGATGGAGGTTGACTGGATCTGCAAAACCATATCAAAGATGCAGGAGAGGAATGTTGGGTCCATTGAGCCAACTCAAAAGGCTGCCGAGGCGTGGCGAGAGCAAGTTGTTGCTGTCAGCAATCATACGTTGTATCCGAAGACGGACTCTTGGTACATGGGGGCCAACATTCCAGGGAAGCGGCGAGAACCACTTATTTATCTTGGTGGTATGCAAAGTTGGTGGAAGAGTTGCGCAAGTGCTTTAGAGACTTGGGAAGACTTCGACGTGGATGTTTGAAGCGAAAAGTCATTTTGTGACGAAAACGTTTACTCTGTTAGCTTGAATCCTTTCATCTCCCAGTAATCATACATTGAGCAATCACAGCCCAGGAAGCCAAATTTAGTAGCGTAATTTAATCAATTCCACGTGGGTTTCACATAGCTCAGACCCACATGGCTGTGAAGAATAGGCGTTCATCAACAAAAGAATTGCCACTTAGGCCCTCCTTTTCACCCATCATTATCGTAATACTCAGATTATCTCCTCAATAGGTATACGTTGTGGCAAAATTGTGTTACAATAAGAAATGTTGGGGTCTATTCTTGATAACACTTGTCGACATAACTTTGCAGGACTTGATATCTTATTCATCTAGACCCCAGCCGCCTGACATTGAAATCATATTTCTATTCCTTCTCCAACACACACTTGAAGCCGAAGTAGATGCCTTCAGCAACTTTCTCATCATCTGGGCTATCCTGAAGACACCTCCACCTCACCATGACTGAGGTTCAGCTTGGCCCGACAGGCTCAATGTCATTACGAGTCTCGGCCTCGATGATAGTATTGGTATTTATTGCGCTATGTCTACGAGGATGGGCTCGAAGCAAGGTCCACAAAGGCATTCTACTGGAGGATATGCTTATTCTGCTCGCCGCTGCAATGTTCTACGCTAACCAGGGAACATTCCTATACGGTAAGCGCCTACAATAATTTGGCCCCAATCGTCATCATGGCTAAACTTCCTATTCCATCTAGCCATATTAGGAAATGGATCCTCTGGTGGGTCGGATTTCACCTTAATGACGAAACACCAGATGAATAGATTTCTGAAGGTAAGCTTGAAACGTCGTATCGAGATGGCAACATCCTCACTAACGGGCAAACTAGTATCTTTTTGTCGAAGAGATTCTGTTCCTTCTCGGTATTACAGCAACGAAGTTCTCGATTCTAATCTTTTATCGCCATATTTTCTCCGTTCCTTCGTTTATGCGGATCAATTGGATCCTCATGGGCGTTTGCGCCTGTTGGTGCATTATTGCATTTTTTGTTATTATCTTCGAGTGCCATCCTGTTCGAGCAATGTGGAATTACGAAACACTACGCGATAAGGATATTTGCATTCCGGAGGGCACTATGATCGCTGGATTTGGTATCGCCGAGATACCCATTGACATTATGATCTTGGCGCATCCAATATTCATGGTACGTAACCTACAAATGCCTGTACTAAAACGAGCGAGTTTGATGGGTGTATTTCTGTTGGGTGGTTTGTGAGTTACCCCGACGAGGAGCGTGATAGTGACGGATCGCTGATCTATAACAGTGTTTGTGTCACCTGTGCCGTGCGGGTCTGGTTCAGTTGGCTTCCATCCACAGGCTATGACCGTAAGTGGCTATTTTTGTTGGGGCCGTGTATACGAGAGTGCTAATACGTTTCTGTTAGGTGATATTCCGGCATCATTAGACTGGACCACCGTTGAGCTGGCGTGTGCTATTGTTTGTGCATGTCTACCGACTTATGGGCCTTTGCTCCAAATACATAAGCGAATCGCGAATGTGAGGACCTCTTATGGAAAGATGCGTAACGGGGTAAGGAGGGAGTCAGAAACATCGTCGCTTGGGGATAGCGCGAAGCTGGTTCATTCTAGGGAGGAGATCTTTACTGAACATTCTCAAATAGAGGTATGAATAGCTCTGTCGTTTTTGCCACAATACATCTTAGAGGCAGTGATACATTTCTTGATATCAATTGATCAAAATTCCGTGGATGTTCTGCCGGGCGAGATTGGGGGCGGTAAATCTGTGATAGTAGCAAGGATCGACAAGCCCTAGCGAACATTTGGGGGCTAAAGTAGGCCCACAAAAGTTTCATCGTGGTCCGGAGTACGGAGTATTTATTCCTGAAAACGGTAGCTCGGTATCAATAACTACCATTTAAATCTTTAAATTATACATAAAAAGCACTTTCCACATTTCGCATCAATAAACCACATTCTGGACGACCTTAGATCATCGCATCACCACTCGTCAGAGATCCTGATGATTCCGCGTAAGGCCGCCTCCCTTACCAGCTCGAGGATTTCAATCGCGATAGCTGGATGTTCATCAATCCCTTTCAACTATTTCATCGCTATCTTGTTGGTGGTAGGTGCCAAATAATCATTCGGCTAAGTCAGAGCGCACCGCGGACCGTTCAGGCAGCGTGCTTGCCGAGGCGATATCTCAGGTAAGAGGAGATGACTGTTGACTTCATACTCTGAATAGTAGTCAGGATAGGAATTGTCGATAATGATCTTTTGATGTGTTTTGAAATGTAGAGTGCCAGATCCTCCAGATCGAACTCTACTGCAGACCACGCGAGGTCAATCCCAGCTGGGATTTTTGTCTGCAGATAGCTCTATACCAAAGTTGACTCCATCTAAGTATAGGCATTGCAGTAAGGCTTCGACGATTCGCAGTGCAGCAGTATCTGACCCCTTAAGGGTAGAGGCTTTCGCTCAGAGAGCGCGGAGATGACTTCGAGACTCGATAAGTATCTGGTGTAGACGGTAGATCTGCTTGCCCTTAGCCTTCTTGGAGCGAGACATGCTGTAACCGCGATTGAACGAGCTCTCGAGGGCGGAGTGCTTGAGACGATGCCGATGATCTCGTTCAAGGCGGGAGCGAGCCCCAGCCCGAGCCCGTGAGCTTAAAGTCAGTATGATGAAACCCATTCCCTCGTTAAGATCGAGATTAATCTCGGGAGCGCGCGATACCGGTCAAATATTTTCGCGGATCGCGATAATATGCGAGCCTAAGAGCAATGCTATTTGGATGCGAGAAGCGTTGCGAGGCAATGAATAGTCGCACGATGCGGGCGTTAAAGTACGAGAGGATCACGGTGCGACCACGATGATTCGGGCATCGCAAGACGTACCAGCCAGGGTACATCGGATGTACGGAGTAATATGGTCAGGTACACCAGTAGACCTTCATGACAATTCGGGCACAGTACTGGAGTTGAAGTAGCTAGTGCTTGAGTCTAACTCTGTATATTCCTGGAGTAGTCGTAGAGATTGACTTGTCATCATAGTGGCCCTTCACACAGCCCATGTCTTATGTTGCCGTCTTGACGTGTGATCCGTAGAGTCGACAATCCGGACTGCAGTCAAGGATGGCCGTAGTGATGAGACTAACGTCACCCGTCGTTGAATCTTTGTTGTGGACTGGAGACTGGCTGGACTGGAGACTGGCATTTGGCTTATTGCTGACTGGGTTGATAGATAGCGTAAGGCTAAAGGAATCACTGATAGACATTCTTGTGCTGGCAACTTGCATAGAAAGGCCTAGTCTTGCCATACGGCCTGGCGAGAATATGCTACTGTAGGCATCGTAGGCTGGCAGTGAAGATTGTTAAACTCCTCAATGATGACACACCTGGGCAGAGCAATTTCTGATTATCGTGGTGTAAAACACCAAGATCTGCAGGCCAAAGTTGATAGTAGTCGTATATATATAGCAGATAAGAGATATAAGCTTGGAATGTAAGAAGCATTGAACTCTCTAGTGGCAAATATGAAAGATAACTATGATAGCAAATGGATGTAATAGAGAAGAAGGAAGGAGGGGAGTAGCCGTTTTATATAGTACTTGGTGACTAACACTGGCTAAATAGTGACTAGCAAACAGTCAAGGGTGGTAAATCATCAGGTCTACATGGGCAGGTAGTCACATGCTACATCTACTCATTCAGCTCAGAGAATTCCATGCAGAATTCAGTGAACAATACACGTCAACTCCTCAAGGGGACACGAAGCTTTGGTATGCGAGTATATCAAAGAAGATAGATCAACAAGCCCTTAATTCACAGAAGAGCCAAAGCATTAGGTGGACTTCCAACAGCTCCTGGCACATTCAGTGGCGCTGATGTAAGAAGAAAGGTGTGTTTTCCAAGTGCCTTGCACTGCTCAGCAAGCGGTTTGAGATACCACAGTTCCCCAAGCGGAAGACCAAACAAACTCAGACACCACTGATGCAGGATGAGGTGTGTCAAGGGCTGTTCCAAACCATCGATCATAGGCGGCATAGCCTCAACGGCAATATTATCACTGGCCACAGCTGCAAAATGTTCATTCCAAAGCCACCGAGCCATTTCCTCGCTCCCATCTAGTCCACATGCCTGGTAACTAGACATTGCAGCTGCTTGCTCGTCGCCAGTCATGTTTTCTAATGCTTCTGTCACGCCGAAGCGGATGATAAGAATGTCGCCGGATCTGAATGTAACTCCTTGGTATGATGCGATGGCATTAATATCGGAGACTCCAATACGGAATGCGGAGAAGGGGCAGTATTCAACGCCGTGAGCCTCGGCGTAGGATTTGAAATCGATCAAGACGCCGCGTCCGGCAATGCAGCCACGGTCATGCCAGTCTGTTATGGTCAGGGACATATGGGTATTGCCATTCATAGCAAGTAAGACTCACGGTTCAACGTCGGAAGCTTTAGCCTTGAGGGGGATGGATTTTGCATGTCTTCGACCATTGGTTTGGCACCATTGTATGCTGTGCCAGTTGGGAGGTGTAAGAAGTGACCTGTTGATGAGTCAGATGTTTGTTTTTTTGCTAGGTCAGTCAGCTGTACAAAGGCTATCCCATTGACTGCTTCCCTGCGTGTTAAACTCAACCTAACGCGCATTAGTACATGGCATTGACAAAAAGTGGAATGGCGATACATACCTCGTCATCAAATCCATAATGCAAATTGGCCTCCTTATCTTCAAGCTTGAAGACCCTGTGCTCAAGACTTTTTCGAAAAAAGCCAGGAACTCTGATACTTCCAATAGGCCAACTAAGAAGGTTAGCAAAGTATCACAGCATCCACTTTCGCAAACAATAACTTACTTTAAGGAAACCGAAATCCCGTGGCGCACCTCTGCAGCTGCAGCTTTAACCACATCCAGCGTCAAGAGATTCAACGTCCCAAAAACATCTTTTTTGCCATCCTTGTCGAAAATTCCCCACGCACAACCCTGGGGCATCCCATGAACAGGCGGTAGATCATCGAAATCAGGCAACTGGAGAGGCATCGTGTATAGTCTCTTTTCTGGCGTACGAGTGTTTCACAGTAGCCAATCGTCTACGCAAGCCCTTTAATAATCACGTATGTTCTTATTGTTTCGCGATATACCGAGGCACATCGATAATAGTTTGATTCGATCGGGTAAGGTGGTTAGTATCCGGAACTAGCACATTTTGAGTATGTGGATCCCTGGGATCTCGCTGTCAGCTTCCTGAAGAAAATGTCTCCACTTCTGTTGTGGAGCCCTGGTTCCGCTGCATCTTCGGCAACGGAACACTGCTTGGTCCGTTGAGAGGGGAAATCAGACGGATGACGGATGAAATGTTCTAACGAAGTATTGTAAAGTAAAATGCAATGGGGCGGGTCGGGAATTCGGAAAAATAAATGGGTGTTTAAAACGACTGTATTGTGGAGGGAAAATGATGTGAGGTAAATATTGTTGAATGACTTGAATGACACGCTGTTGATTCCTGAAATTCGCTCTGTCAGGATGTCTTTACAGTATGACTCCGAGTTCCTTCAAGAAGCAGGCCCCATGCTGCAACAGCTGGCTCAGTTCAAGAAGCCTGCCCTTCATGATGTCGCAACCAGACGCGCAATGACCGCGTCCATGACCAGCGCTCTACCCCCAATTCCCAACGATATGGAACGAATTGTTTATCACATCCCTTCAGAAGATGGATACAAAGTCACTGTCTATCAATTCCGCCATCGATGCCAATCTCAAGCCGGTGGCGACCCCGCTATTCTACACACTCATGGAGGTGGCTACATCTCTCTGAGTGCAGAGCAGTGCTCTGTGCCACATATCAGATCTGTGTCGAGCACTGGAGTGCAGATCCTGACAGTCGACTATCGGCTGGCTCCTGAGCATCCATATCCAACACCACTCAAGGATTGCTGGGCAGTGCTCAAATGGCTGCATGCGAACGCAAGTCAACTATCAATTAATCCTGCCCGCATCGCCGTCATGGGAGAAAGTGCTGGAGGTGGATTGGCTGCTGCGTTAACACTGTTAGCCCGAGATGAAGCGCTGTCCCCACCTATCGCAAAGCAAATCCTCATTTATCCCATGATCGACGATCGGACCAACAGCAACCATGCTGGCCAGTTAGCATTTTGGAACGAGGTCGATAATAAGACCGGGTGGAGTGCGTATCTTGGACCTGACGAAGGAACAGAAGATATTTCTTTCTATGCTGCACCATCTCGTGTGGAGAGTGTGGAGGGTCTTCCGCCGCTGTATTTGGACTGTGGCCAACTAGATATTTTTGTGCACGAAGGATTGGATTATGTACAACGTTTCGTGGCGGCCAATATTCCCACGGAATGTCATCTGTATCCTGGTGTTCCTCATGGATTCGAGGCGATGGCTCCATCGATAAGCCTCACGAAGAAAGCAATTGCCAACCGAGAGGGAGCTATGGCTAGTTTTTAATTGTAGCAGATATCCTTTGAAGGGAGAAATGATTTCTAAGAGTTTCTTGGTTTAGGCGAAGCGTGCCGACGCGTAACTTGCTTGCTAGTTTGAAGTAGCCTATAGGAACAGGAACTGATGATCATGTGCCTCGGATTCGGCTAGAACAGTAGACCATTAGGAACGGGAAGCGGAGATGCCGCGTCCGTGTGGGCCTGCAACGTCTATAAAGAGTGGGATTTCCCACCCTGAGCAGTTTTGAACGCCAAGAGAAGTCAGTTGCCTTTGTTCATTCCCCCTTTTTGTCGCTTGCAATCTTCCACGATGACCTCTGTTCCACGACCCGAAACGAAGGCTGTCAAGGATGCTGTTGACAGTCGCGTTGCCATTGTTACTGGCGCAGCACGAGGCATTGGGTATGCCACTGCGTCTCTCCTTGCTCAGAACGGAGCCCGTGTAGTCCTAGTTGACTTGCGCGAAGATGACTTGAAGCAGGCGTGTGCAAGAATCGGTCTCCAATCAACCTACCGTGTATGCGACGTGGGTGACTGGGATCAGCAAGCCGCCCTCTTTGAACAAGTCAAATCTACTATCGGGCCAATTGACCTCCTTGTCTGCAACGCCGCCATCAACCCCGAAATCGCGCTTTTGCAGAACTCCAACCCAGTGCAGCATGCGGAAATGAATGGCCAGGTCAGGTATAACTACCTGGCCGACGAATCGAGGAAGAATGACGACTCCGCACTCCAACGCCCATCGACCCAGCTCTTTGACATCAACATGAATTCTGTTATTTTCGGGTTGAAACTCGGCATTCATTATATGAAACAGAATGGAGGAGGTCGCATTGTGGTGGTCGGATCAGCCGGCTCGTATGTGCCCATCCCTTCGCAGCCGCTCTACGCGGCTAGTAAGCACGCGGTACTGGGACTGGTCCGCAGCACAGCGCAGATCGAGGAGGTGGTGAAAGCCGGAATTTCGATTTCTTGGATCGCGCCCTGGTTGACTTTGACCTCCATGGTGGAGGGTCTCGAGGCAACAAAACAACCTAATACCCTGAAGAGCTCTCCGGACGATGTTGCGTGGGCGATTGTGGCTGCGGCTGCGGCGGAGAGCCCGAATGGCAAGGGTTATTGGGTGCAAGGAACCAACATTAGTGAGGTGGAGGGGGCATATTGGGAGGTTGCAGGCCGATTGATCAGTCCGGAGAATCGATTCTAGATCGCTGACGTGCATGCATGGTGCATGAAAAATGATATCAACTGCACCTCATTCGGGTATTTACTCCGAACATTCTTGTTTGCGATGCTAGGCTTGTTTTGCGCCTCTTATGTATTGAATTCGCGCCACCACGCGACCACCATATATCTAGTTCGTTCCCCTTTACAATATACCAGGTGCGTTTCAGAGATGATGATAATTGTCCTATTTAACTGGGTTTAAGCCCACCGTTCCCGCACAGGGCGCTTGGCCCCTGCGTCAGTAGTGGAGCCGATGCGGAAGCCACGATTCCTTGTTTGCTTCCCAGCCTCTTTTCCTAGCAGCTTGCAGAAAGATGAACCTCGCGGTTACTCTATCAGGGATTCCGAGCATCAAGACACGAGGTTGCCAAGGTAATACACTTTTGATCCTCAGAAACTGACTTTTGATGGGTATTTGAGTCATTAAGACTACATCAAATGATCCCGCCTTGGAAAGTATCTTTGTTTACTAGGGTTACCCTAGCTTACTAGGGAGTAACATAGCGATAAAAATGCGCACACACACTTCTACTGGACAAGATTGATATGAATCTTGGCATTCAACCAAGCCCAACAGTCTGTAGATAGCTAGATCAAGCTAAATATAGGCTGAGGGTTTACTGCACCAATCTAGTGCTTCCGAATGCGGGGGTCACTCATCATTATCGTCAGCTGACTCGCCCCCCGATTTTTTTCGTGATCGTCATCGATTCATCTCGGCTTTGGCCTTTGTTTTCTTTCCAAGATTGTTTTCTTTCCCGAACATCTCTTCATCTCTCGGTCCCAGTGCACGTCGAGCATCCCTTTACGGGGACGTTAGACCGTTAACTCGACGGGTCTTCTACCCACACGCTAAGGCCTTTTCGGGTGTGGAGGCTGAGACACGCGTACTTGCACGAACTTTTTATCTTGCCGCGATTGGAAATCCCCATTGCGGCCGTTTGCGACTTTCCATACTGAAGGAATCAATGGTGATCTCCGACTCCGGTCCGACCGAGAGGTCAGGGTTGGCTCTGAAATTCCAGGATAGCCATGTTCTTGCCGCAATCAACGATGGCGGGCGCCCACAAAGTCAACCAAGTGTGGAGGGCGACCATGATTCCTGGCGAGTAGATCCTGCAGCTTCCGTATTGATGCCGCCGTCGCCCCTACCTTCTCTGCAGATTCGCACCGATTTACCCAGTTCACGTCCTCTCAGCTCGCATCGTGACTGTGATACTTTTGCCTCACTGAGCGTCTCTTCTGGCAGCTTCCCGCAGCGTACTCCAAGCTTGCGCGCCCTCATAGCCCCGCCCATCTCTAGCGCAGGGTCCTTGTCTCCCGCGTCATTCATTTCTTCACCGCAGCTTAACGCGATGGGTGATATTACCCCACTACCTTCTCCTATCGGCGGGGCGTCACCTTGGCGCCGAGGCGAACACTCGCTGTCGCGCACGTCCTCCACAGCGTCGCGGAGTGGATCTAGCCTTCGATTAAGTGACTCGTCGCAAACATTGGCTCTCCCGCCCTCACGTTCGCACGGGAAGTCATATACTGGACTCAACGACCTAGGCGAAGAATCTCCAATTGCCAATCGAATTCGTTATGAAACGCCTTCCAAGCACGCTCGCAATCGCAGTCTCAGTGACTATGCGCCTCCCGGCCGCACCTCTCTCCCTCGCCCAATCGCCGTCTCGGGGACTGGTCCTAATTTCGCACCGTCATCCAGCACCGACTCAAAGTCGACGGGCCTACATCGCGAACAATACTTGGCGGTTCATCGGGGCATAGCATTGCCCTCTGTCCGTCCCCCGAGTCCACCCCGCAGCAGTGGGAGCGGCTACGGTGACAGTGACACGGAACATGTCATACCACACCCGCCCCCTCTTTCGTCTTCAGATGAAATCTACTCTGTTCGGTCGATCCGTACCCAGCAAGCGCGCATTTACCGGAAATTACGCGTCCTTGGCCAGGGTACATTCAGTCAAGTGAGCCTGGCAGCGCGCGTTGAACAACCAATACAGACACCCTTATCGCCGTCTGCTGATGGAACAGCCGATATGGGTCCGCCTGTATCTACTCAGAAGTTGGTGGCCGTCAAGGTTATTGAGCAGGGACCCGCTGGAGGAGCAGACCAGGAACGGTTGGAAGTCTCCCTCAAGCGAGAGGTGGAGATTTTGAAGTCCGTGAATCATCCGTCGTTGGTTCAACTGAAAGCATTTGGCAGTGACGACAAACGCGCACTTTTGGTTCTTGACTATTGCCCCGGTGGTGACCTCTTCGAATATGCGACCTCCGGGGCTCGGTCCTCATCACCAAGCCTCATCCGGCGCATCTTTGCAGAACTGGTCAGCGCGGTCCGCTATTTACATTCCAATTACATTGTGCACCGGGATATTAAATTAGAAAGTATGTGTATTTTGCTGGCCTGTTATCGATTATCTCTCGCTAACACTACCTGGCAGATGTCCTGTTAACCATGCCAATTCATGCTATGGAGGACGTCAAAGACTGGCGTACCTACGATCGCGCAGTCGTGACTCTCAGTGATCTAGGACTGTCACGACGTATTCCAGAACCTCCCGAAAGCCCGCTTCTCCAGACTCGTTGTGGTAGCGAGGACTATGCGGCCCCTGAAATTCTCATGGGTCAGTCGTACGATGGTCGTGCCACTGACGCCTGGGCTCTCGGGGTGTTATTGTATGCCATCATGGAGAACCGCCTGCCTTTTGACGTCCTTCCTGGTACTCGCGGTGATCCTGCCAAACTCCGCGCTCGTACGCCTCACCGTATCGCTCGCTGTGAGTGGAGTTGGTATCGGTATGCCGACGCGGACGAGGAATGGGACCCCGAAAAGGGTCGTGACCTGGAAGGCGCTCGGGATTGCGTGGAGGGTCTTCTGAAACGCAATACCCGTCGCAAGACACTTGATGAAATCGCCGCCATGCCATGGGTCCGGGATGCCATCGATGTTCCTGACGGATTGAAACGAGGCGACAGAGAAGTGCCGTAGAGCCGGCCTCGCATGCATTCTTTCCGCCTAATACTTGTTTTCTCGTGTTCTTTTTTTCCTCCTCTTCTTCACCTTCTTCTTCACTTTCTTCCTCACCTTCTTCTTTCGTCACACACATACATATTCATCATCATTTTCCACTACTAACTTCTTATTGTCGTGATACTGATTACCTTCGCTGCTTTTCAGATTCGGGATCTCCTTTACTTTTGTTTTTATTCCTCACTTCTTGGCTAGATGAGCTGCTATACCCATTTATACATTGTCATTGGAAGATATCTCCAATAGGCGCCCTTAACAAGAATCATTTGATACAAATTCCTCACGTTCAGCTATGGTAGAATAACGCAAAGGAACCCCTAAAGAAGTGGCGAGTCCTATGTTTGGGATGGCAAATTTAGATCGGATGCCGGCTCAATTGTCGGGTATGTGTTCGAGAACACATTATGGACTGTACTCGGCTTTAGGGCGTGTACGAATAGCATTTTTACATGTGAACTCACTAATATTTGGGCGAAATATGAAACAGGCCTCCGCTGTAAATCACGCGAAAGATGAATCTTGCGACGCGGCCTTCCAATTCGCAACTCTCCTTCTTGCAAACCAGCGTTTCCCAGGTAGTTCAACGCTATTTGGTGATTCAAGGCCCTTTTTCTCTCCCTCTGGCGCCTGTTTCTCAGCCGGAAAACTGTCGACCGGCCTCACCAACGGTACATCATCATGCGACAACAATGTATCAAAAGCTTCACGAAGTCGATCCGCCTGGAACGCGACAAGCAAAACGGCAGAAATGATGACGACTGTAAATGGGATAGAGACGGTCCAAAACAGCGCCTGAGAACTTCCCATGTTACGGATGTCTTCCGTGTTCATACCAAAGTAGCCTGTCACGAATGACAGCGGCATGAACACTACCGTCATGATGGTAAAGACCAGAATGGCCTTGCCTTGATCTTCTTGACGAACCTCTACCCCATTGCGTGTCTGAGTAGCTATTGATTCAAGCCTGTCCAGGAGAGCCTCTATCAAATCAAGGTCATCGTTGGTTCCGTCGATGAGCTTTTGAAGCCATCTACTCTCGATTTCGAACGAAGAGATTCGCGACTCAGTGGTGATTCGGAATGTATCTGGTCTCAAGACGTCACAGTAGTCCGTGAGAATCTGGTGTTGCTCCTTAGTGATCTTCTCGACCATCAGAAGCTCCTCTCGGACGATGTATATCTCCTGCATCAAACGCCTGTTGGGACGCTGGCCGGCTTTGAATTGCTAATGTTTCCAGGTATTATTAGTATGGTGGACTCATTGGAGTAAACTATATTCGAACTTGAACACTAACCAGAACTTGAATGTATTGCTCAAATGTCTCAACCAGGTTGACCGGATTTCCATGAGAATCTCTGGATCGGATGTCCCCCATGATGAGAGCAATCACCAAGCTGGGGCTCATAGCTTCATAGCTCACGACATCTGATTTCTCATTGGTGAAGGTCATAAGAATGATATCTTTGATGGCGGTTTCCAACGCAATTTCGGCCTCGTTCGCAAAAATTGCAACCGAAAATGAGACATGAGGCTCGAGGAAGGTTGAAGGCGGGTGAGGGTCAGATTCTGCATACTTTTTCCGAATCTGATATGAGGACTTCACAGCATGCGCACCTGTTACAACCATCATCACAAAGCTTTGAAAGGCATCAACCAGACTTGACGGGATTCTATACGTGTCGCGGTCCAGCTCTCCATTTTCTGAAACCCCATGCTGTATCTGGGATGCCATTTTCTCCAAGCTTGAGATATCATCCTTGAGCTCATCGAGTATTTTCTGTCCGTCTCGTCGGCAGATGAAGGTAAGGTATTGCTCACGATCCATGACCCATTGTGATCTGGCGCTGATAGCTGCTTTCTCTTCAGAGGAAACCCTGAAATGATGCTTGAAGAGATGATCCCACGCATCAGATTGCTTAGAGTATTCTCGGCACCTGTCACAATCATCACAGTGCGTGACATCTTTGATAAGTAGATCTAAATCTGCCTTATCCCGAAGGTCGGCGTATTGTTCATCTCTGACGTTGGCTATGTAGAAAGCTGTCGTCACCCGGGAGTGACGGCTTCCTTTAGTCAGTTTGAGCATCTGTGACTTGTCGCATATTTGTGGGATTATCTAAGTTTCGAATAATGAGCATTCGCAATTCAGGAGACTGATTTTCCTCCATACCGTGATCAGATCATGTATCGCTCCCCAAAACTTATCCCCTATAACACATGGGTATGCTAACGGGACGAAGAAGTTGAATAGCCGGCAAAGACTGCTCACTATCTCCTTCAAGTCTTGTTTCCACGGTGGTGCATCAGACACTCCTTTGGGCTTTCCTACATCATTCATCATCAAGAAAGATATTGGGATCCCCACACGTTCTATGATGGCCTTGTCCACCTGGAAAAATGACATTTCGGTTGTTTCTCTGTAAACCAGCTTGTTACCCTCCCTGACTGACTCTCGCAGTTCACCATCAATATGGGTAGAAACATGTTTGATAACTTCCTCGTGGGTATGTTGGGCTTCGGTTTCCTCGGGTAGTGTTTGCATGTTCTTGGCAGAGTCTGGATCAGGGCTCTCTATATTTGAACCTTTGACCTGGTGGCCTAGACTATCGCTCGGCTCAGATGACCTTCTTGTCACTGGCCAGGTAAAAACTGGCGGAAATCCTGTGTTGATGGTTGGTTTTCTCTCAACTGCCGACTTGTCGATGGATTTCAGTGATTCTCCATGCAGGGAGTCAAATGTCACACTTCTTTTGATCGGACGATGTTTGTCTCCTGAATCTTGTGTCTCCTGATTGCTATGTTGGTGGCTGCTCGGCTCCTTTGAGGGCGAAGTAGGTTCTACTTGAGGCGATGGGATGTAAAAATCTGGAGCAACTGATGTGATGTCGTTTGGCTTCTGTGCTGTGTTCTCGCGGTTAACGACGACGCCGGAGGAGAGTGGGTGCTTCTGTGATTTGGATCGCCGTTTTCCCCTATGTTCAGTGTATAAAGGTGAAGTCTCATCATAGCCTTCAGAGTAATCCGCTTTCATCTGCCGCTTCGGTGGATTAGGCGATATTGTCTTTACGTGAATCCGTATGATAGCTGATGCGCGAGAAGTTGTGACTTTAGGCCAGTCTTCGGCTTGTATGACTTTCATGTCTGTAGTTAGTATTTCGAAATCTTGTCGCGGTTCGTAAGGTTCTTTGAGTTTTTCGGGTGGGTAATGATCGTATTGAGTTTCATATCGGGATTCATATCGACGCTCGCGTCGACGTTCAGATCGATCCGCATATCTAGTCTCATAGCGAGATTCATATCGAGGCCCATATCGAAGTCCGTGTTGAGACTCTTTGTTTTTCGTACTTAGGCAATGTTCCATGATATTGTGCCTCATTGCCTTGTACAAGCTGTTACTCCAAGATGAATTGATAAATGGCAGGAAAATGGCTCACCAAGAAGGTTTTGCATAGCTCGATAGGGAAGAAGAATACGCGTTGAAGTGGATCAACAACACAGATCACTGAAGGGGTAGACGAACTCTGTGCTGGAGAGTCCATTATCTTTAAAGAAGAGCTCCCTTGATCTTGAAGATGTATCGGGGCACTGGTAATTATAAAGCCTGTTTTAATCAGTCTTTTCCCATATTCGTAAGGTTCAGCTATTATGAAGAACATGGACTTACGAAAATTTACAATCACAGCCCACACCTGAGGCACATGGACGACATGGTCTTCTGGAAACAGTCCGACTTTCCGAATCACTTGTTCCTGGTCTCGTTTTCTGGTCGACTCAAAGTTGTAGTAGTACTGCAAAAGAGTGCGAACTTTGTCCTTTGCACTGCGACGAGACTGACTTGCTGTCTCCATTTTCTGGATGGAAAAGTAAGGGAAGCGGAGGAGAATAGCACATTTCTCGGTAGTGACTCCGTCCATGATTGTTGAATCTAGACCAATGCAGCGCATCACATCATTAGGATGATTCAATCCCACCGCTTTTGGATATGATTTTTTCATGAGAGACACTACCAGCGCCCTATCTTCCGCTGCCAAATTTGGCACATTAGATGCAAATCGCTGTGTCTGAGATTAACTGTGATCATACGAGTAAGTGATGCTGTCAAACGTACCATGAAATCATCGAAACTTCTCATCTCAGAATTCATATGACTAGAGCGCTCTGCTTAGTTGGTCTTCACAAACACATCTTGGGATTGCACCTACATCCATGAGAACTGAGAAACAACATCAACTGTCGGCTCTGATCGATATAGAACTACTTTTCCATACCCCGGCATCTGAGAACTTGCAACGTCTATCCTCTGAGTCGCATACTTTCGGTGAGTTGGATCAGCTCTAAATTCGTCAACAGGCCGATTGACGCTGGGGTTCCTGAGATTCACATCAAAGCTTAGTGGATCTGGTAAAGCAATCATCTGTCTTCCAAACATTTCCTCTTCCTCTTCTTCTTCTTCTTCTTCTTCCTCGTCTTCCTCTTCCTCGCGATAGTATTGCGGACTCCGCGATCGACGCCGTCTGCTGGTTTCTGATTCCTCAATCCAGTCGTCTTCGGATCCGGGTGTATCTACCACGGTTCGAAAAGTCGCTGTTGGAGGAATATGTCTCTCTCCTCGAATACTTCGGGTATGACGAAAAAGGTCATTCTGGAAGTCTTCGGACACCCATCTTTTGATGATAAGGTATTCGGAATCTGTCTAAATAGTGAAAGCCACTTAGCGTACGCTTGAGACCCCCTTTGTTGTTTTCAATAGTACAATCAGACAATGAACTAACCTCATCCCATTCCCATGGCAGCTGGTAGGCATTTAAGGTATCTGGCAGCACATAACTGCGATGTATCTTGTAGGTAGTCAGATCGAGTTCATTGGCAGTTGCTGCTGAGGGAGGATTTCGGTACTCTTATCCATATCGGCCGTTGATCCTTTAGTCGGGCTTAGCTTTTTCTATCATAGATAATTCCAAGTGTGCCCATACCTTAGAGCTTGCGGTGTCTTCCTTCTGCTTGTGCTCTTGACTATCTCCCTCTTCGGTAGATTTCTCCCAATGCGGGGTACTTGGTGCTTCTTTGCTCGAGTTCCTCTCCGTACCTCGCTCTTCGGACATCTTTGGGCTTGGTTATAGATGTTTGAAGCGGATTTGTTATGATATATGTGCTTCCTTTCAATCGGAAATTTGATATCAATTTTCTGTAACGACTGAGTGCGAACGGGCTCCCAAATTTATGCTGACGGGTGGGGCTGAGAACGAGGCTGACTTCGTGTTCCGACATGGCAATTTCCCCGACAAAAGTACCACAATATCAAGAGTCGATAAACAACTTTTTGTTCGAGATTTGAAATTTACATGTAATAGTCTTTCACAGCGGACGGGACAGACCGCCAGCCAATTATTAATTGGGCGGCATATGCACAGCTTGCCCAGGTGAGTGATGGATTTGGTCACCTGGCTAGTGCCTCCAATTCACGTGTACCTGTATATTTACCTCCAACCTATCTAAAGATGCGTAGGTATCTGAGATTCTAGCCAGGGATTGGTCGAGGCTAACCGACTTTCACGCGATAATAGTTCAATGCGAAATTATACCATACCATTGGGGTTCTTTGTCTGGATATATAGCCATTGTAGCCATTTGGATATGTACGCTAAACAGATATATCTATGGATAGAAATCCGAAGTATATATCTAAGTAGGTATCTTATCAACCTTGGAAGGGCTAATAAGCTCGCTGTGGCTATTTCGAATGTGGTCTCATGATGTACGTGTATAAGAATTGGTTCATGTCATCGGTTAATGTTCAGGTTTGGTGACCACTGAGCCTTTCTCGCAGACCAACGTATGAGGGCCGGATCCAGCCTCCAGACCATCAAGAGTTATAGCGTTTCCACGATCGTATCCAGGATCCTCAAATAAAGCAGCTAATTCAATTTCAGTCTTGCCTTTGGTCTCGGGAAATGTAAAATATATAACGAGAGTCTATATGTATCATGCATCAGTCTTCATAGCTCGAGTCTTCAACTGGTGGAACTGCACTCACCCCGGCAATAAGCATGCCAAGATAAAAGACGTAATAGTAAAATCCAATCCGTTCCATTGCGATCGGATTCACGTATTGATTGATGGTTAAGGCTGCCTGCGATACAGCTACCTGAATACTCAGTCCTTTGGCACGAATCGAAAATGGCAGAATTTCTGTCGGGTAACAATACAGAAGCGGATTGTTTGCCAAGTTGAAGGCAGCATCGTAGAAAAACAGAAAGACGACAACAGCATACGAGGCCCCTTTGGATCCTCTCTTGGTGTACATGGCTGAAGATATAGTGAGCGGCACGTTGGCGAAAATCATGGCGATGAATGAGGTAAGCCAGAGAGTTCGTCGGCCTATTCTATCTGCCAGCAAAGCGCCTGCCAGTGAAGAAAACAAGTTCCATATCTGTAGACCACCATTAATACCAGTCTGCTGTGGTGTAGAGGTGATACCGATACTGGTCAAGATAGGACTGAAATAGTATGAGATCACACCCTGGCCATTCCAAAGCGTCAATAAGGCCACTGTAGCAACCAAAGCAATGCGCTTCCTATTCGCTGGCGAGCGGTAGAGACTCGACCAAGTGTTGTGACCACTGGAGGTGATACTCTTCTGAGTCTCTAGTGTTATTTCTATCTCTTTGATTTCTCGAATGATGAGTACGGAGTGCAAATCACCGTTGCTGTGATATTTTGCAAGCAGTGTCTTGGCCTCTTCCACTCTGCCATTTGCGCAAAGCCAGCGAGGAGACTCGGGCAGCCCAGCAAGAACGGAAATTATCACTAGGAGGGCTGGGATTCCCTGAATGAGGGACGGAATCCGCCATGACCAGCTGGTAGGCATATAACCAGTTCCAAAGGTTGTCCACGCGGCGATGATAGACCCGACATACCAAAGTACGTTGAACTATAAGAACCACATTAGAATTCAGTTGATAGTGGAAAGTCAAAAGCCCCGGACAAAGATTTAGTACCAAAGAGGATATTGTGCCGCGCATGGACGGACGAGCTAGTTCGAACAACAACGACGGACCAGCAACGCAGGTGAAACTGATTCCAAGACCAATCAAGAATCGACCACCGATAAACATATTTGAGTTTTGTGCCGCAGTCTGAATGGCTGTGCCGGTAAATGTCAGGCTTGCGCCAACCAGCATGCCTACTCTTCGTCCGAGATAGTCTGCAGTAGGCGAGGCTATGAAAGCACCCACAAACCCACCGACGAATACAATGGCAGTAATGAGCCCAATTTGTGAGACATTAGGGTAGCCCATGTCTAACAGTTAGATGCATGTCAGTTTCTTTGATCAAAGATGCTGTAAAAAACCACAGACCTTTGACCCAAGGCTTCATGGACTGAAAACTTCCGACCACACTTTCGTCATAGCCAGTGGTCATTTGCGATACAAGGATAGTAACCTGCCATGCTAGCAACTTGCATAAGCCAGTATCCTTCCACCATTTCTCAAACCGACAATCTTTGATTTGTTGCGTAGGGGCAGCCATAATGCAAAAGAAATTAATGTCAACCAGGCACAGTTAAGGAAGACACTACCAAGATCATGTAAAGTTTGTGAGGGGATTGACAAATTTATATCTCATTTTGGTGCGCATGTGCAAGAAGTCCATCTGTCTATCCTGACTGTTATTGGCAATCATAGAAAGCTCCAAAATTTTATCGATGCCGATAAGTGGTTCAAAGCAACTCGCCCGAAACTCGCGCGAGGTTGCTTATCTGCGGAGATTCTGCGGCCGATTCCGCCCCCAGGTCGGACTGCAGTATGTACCTGGAAAGTTATTTAAAGTAACTGGGCCTCTTTCAAAGGGTCAATTGTTAGTTTCTTGCAAGATAATCACTAGCTCAGTACCGCATAGCTTTTCTGCCACTATGCTTCATCCAACAAACCAAACCACACTGGATGACTCCAAGTTCTACGGAGACTGGCGAGATGAGTTGTTCCAAAATGGGTATGTTGTGATCAAGAACGCGATCCCAAAGGAAAGATGCAATCATTACATTGAGAAGATGTTCCAATGGCTGGAGAGCTTTCCATTGGGATTTGACAGGTATGACCGCTCAACATGGACCGACTGCCACCTACCTGAGCATATCAAGGGAGGAATGTATCACGGATACCGTGTTCAGCATGAGAGATTTATGTGGGAGGCGCGATCGTGAGTCATCAAACGATAAAACTTAGCCCTTGGCTCTAACAACCTTTTTGTAGAGAGGCAGGGGTCATTGATGCCTTTGAGAAACTCTGGGGAACAGACAAGCTTCTCGTATCATTTGATGGCATGAACTTTGTTCTTCCCTCTGGAAAGCCTTTGCCCCAGACTCAGCCGTGGCCGCATATTGACCAAAGTCCACTGAGAGAGGGAATGCAGTGCGTCCAGGGCATCTTGAACTTTGCCCCCAATGGCCCCGATGATGGTGGACTTCTTGCCATGAAGGGATCAACGAAGCTGATGCCCGAATTTTTCAAAACTCATCCAAAGACCATGAACAGACCAACATGGGGACCTAGCGACTGGTTTGGGTTTGAAGAGAATGAAGTAAAATGGTTCGAGGAGAGAGGATGTGAGGTCCAGAAAGTGAATGCCGATGCTGGTGATCTTATTCTCTGGGATTCTCGCACTATGCATTATAACTGCGTTCCGTCATCTCAGAACATACGTGCCGTTATTTGTGAGTACCCTTCCCAGGTTTACCTGCTTGATCTAACCCGCATCCTTAATAGATGCATGCTATACGCCAGCTTCGTTTGCGAAACCAGAGACTTTGCAGCAAAAAGGCAAATTATTCGATCAAAGAATTGGAACGGTACCTCTCTTGTATCCCTTGGCCATGAACACCGACTGATCGAAGGGATTTACAGACACATTGGCCCCATGACAATTTATTTACGGAAACTAGCTATGCGAAGCGTCCTGGAGAGGATAATGAAGAGGCGACGAAGCGCCTGTTTGAAGAACCTCTAGAGACGGATTTGATCTTGAAGCTGGCTGGAAAGGCGCCTTACTAGACCCGTTCAACAAAACTGGATTCTGCCATCCACAAAGCACGTAGTAGAACAAACTTCAATAAGCAGAGTCATCTTCGGTGGTTCTCATCAACCTTGCAACATTAAACAGTGTTTGTAATAGTATCGTGAAATGCTTCACGATTGAGTGTTATCTTCCAAAGCAATTGGGCTGATAAGGGGAGTTTTAGGTTCTGGCCAATCAGACCAAGTAGTCGAAGCCAATCACAGATATCCAATTTTAAATAAAAGACATTTATACAGCTCTTTCCTCCAATTCCCCGCACTTTATTGAATCTCCTCTCAATGTGCGGATAAACAAAGGTAAAGAGGAGAACGACAGCTCTGACTTTAATGGCGGGTGCAAGAAAGAGCCAGAGAGCACCAAAGGCTTGTTTCAGTTGCTCTAAACGCCGCGTCAGGTGTGACAAGAAGGTTCCGTGCGGTACCTGTGTTGAACGGGGTCTCGAGAAGACTTGTGCAAGAGAAATAGTGAATGTTCGGGGTAGACTTACCAGGTATGTCTGATAAGACAACATGCATGTGGATTTACTCTGAATGAACACAATGCAAGTCAAAGAGCAGTTGCACCATCTTATTTGGAGTTGCAAGAAGAGAATGCGCGGCTCAAAGTGGAATTGCTCCAGTCAAAAGTGACCAGGCCATCCAAATGCTCGTCTTCTCCACGTCCGACGCGAGAATCTTCTCTTGAGAGATTAGAACACCAAACTAACCTCCAGCACGGCAGGAGTAATTATCGCCGCAGAGTGTGGACGAGATCAGATATTTGCCTGCCCACAAAAAGCTGCAGCGTCACATTACTACAGCATGGGTTTACATGGACCTCTTGGATTCATTTTGCCGTTCATATACAAAAATTTGAACTCCAGCACGAATCTGCTTGGTTAAGTGGACCTTTTCTTCACGGGGACACGCTTTGGCTGGCCATATATTTTGGTTTCATTGCGGTAATTATCAGAGACCAATCTGATTATGATAGGAAGGACTGGGCTAATACCTGAGCTATGTATAGATGAGTCTGATGTTTATGGATGAGGATGAAGCCATGAGAGCGGGAATTCCGCTAAGTCAGACCCCATGAAGGTCATTTTATGTCATCGAGTACTAATTAAAAGTAGATAACACGTCTGAGCTAGTCCGCAACTGGTATGATGCAGCTCTCTTCTTTCTCAACGAAGCTGATTTCACACGAAACCCCAACTTCAAGACTGTACAAGCCATTGCCATTCTTCTTGGATTGGCAAAGAACGTCGGGGATTTTGATCTCGAGCCTGTTATTCAAGCGGCAGGGATACGCATTGGACAGATCCTGGGAATGGACTGCGAGCCTCCCAGGATATCGAAAGATCCTATCATCCGAGAAATTAGCCGACGGACATGGTGGACTTTGATAATATGTGAATGGCTTTCCATACCGACACGCCCACCTTGCATACATGAGGCAGACTTCAACGTCAGGCTTCCCTTGACTCTATTGGATGAAGAGTTAAATACGTGTTTAATTGACGAACCAAGCATGGCAATCGATGTTCCAAGACCAATCAATTACCACAGTGCTCTGATCTCATTGGCTTACTCGAATTATCGCTTTTGGGTCCAGATGGTTGCCATTAAGAACCTTCAAGGTGATAACCTAATGGAAGATCTTGTCCTGACTACAGATGAAGCTTTGGCCAATATCATCTCCCAGTTACCATCTCATCTTCTCGAGGATTATGATGATCAGACAACAGCAAGCAAACAATATCCACCCTGGGTCTTATGGCAGCAAACAACTTTATCGCTGTCTTTCTTAAATTATCGAATGAAAATCAACCGAGTCCTGCAACATCGGTGGGCTTCTTCGTCGGATGTACTGCTTGCTAGGTCGAAGGCAATATGCTTAGATTCAGCAAACGCAATTGTATCATTGGTGAAGCAACACAAGGTTGCTCCTGCACGCCATCGTCCGTGGTAGGTCGTGGAATGATTCGTGACTACCCATCCCATCTTCGCGTCTATGGTCTTTTTGCTCGACTCGGGACATTTGAACTGATTAATGAATCTTTCGTAAATGTAGGGCAACAACCTCGGCCTTGTTTTCGGCGGCTCTGACCCTTGCAGCGGAAGCAAAAGGTCTAAATAAGCATGCTTCGAAGGAATATATGGATAGGATTCAAACATGTCTTGCATTTTTTGAACACATTAAAGACCACAGCGCTCTCGCTAAACGAGCACTGGAAGATTTGAGCACGTTTTGTGAAGACTTATTATAAAATCATGTTCAACGCTCGGGCTTGTGTATCGGGTCAAAATCCCTGCCCAACCAGCCTTAAGAAGAAGAAAATCCAAGCAAATCAAGTCACCTGTACCTTACTGAGGCTGAAAGGAGAAACTTGCAAATCCAGTAGTCCACGCCACGGGAGTGGAGCTGGTGTTGGTCGGCGAGGGTGTGACTCCTCTGAGATTATGAGTCTGGGGAGATTTCTGCGGGTCAAGTGGAAAGTTGTCCAACTATTGGAGTATGGGACACCTATGGCCAATGGCCAGAATGATCTGTTGACTCTCGTGTGTTGTAGCTCTTGCGTACATCCCGTCAAAAGTATTAGTGGCACAACGTGTTGGGAAGTTGGTCAGTATTCTTATTTCTGTCATCCATCACATCCTTGCTCATTTCAGTGCCTATGATATTCAATTCCATAAAACCAGGATCGAAACCGTAGCCATAATCTCTCTTTGGCTGTTGCGCCCGCCAGAGTCCGTTGGCAATAAAGACAAATCTGAAACGATTGTCGAGGATCGTTTATCTCATCTATGTTGTCAAGAGTGGGATTTTGTAGATCCTGGAGGTGTTCAGTAAATTTTCCAAGCCGCTTGGGGGTAGTCAGAGAGGCCATTTGAAGAAGTGTACGAAAATATAGTGCTCTTTGCGAGATTGCTGGACGCGAAAGGGTGGGTCGAAGAGGATCCCACGCAGGTGCCTTTAACTGGGCTAGGCATGATCCGAGGCCAAAGGATAACGATTTAGAGTACCTGAACTAAGCCTGATCAGGCATGGGCCTCAACTATCTACTAGGCCCGAACCTTGGAAAGTACATATCACGTACAAGATACGTCAATGCCTCCAGTGCTTAGGTATCGTACGTACTTGTGAATTTACGTATTGATGTTATGCGTTCTGCATCCCCAAGCATCATTTCAGGCACCAAGGCATGAAGACATCCCGAATAGGTAACTCGGTGTCGATGGTAACTTGACCTCGGAGAAAAGTGCGAGGTGGAGACAGAGACTTCATTTATGCATAGAGTCATAGGCAATTGACTCAGTCAATAATAATGTTTCTGACTCGTAGATTTGCGGCGCGTGGACAACGATGACATTTGCGGCTCGCAGATTGGTCAATGCGGAGGTGGAACCGGGGAGCGAAGCACCAACTCCGACTTCCTAAGCTTCCGCCTTTTCTTATTTCTTGCAACCCCGGCCTCCCCCCGCCATCATCTTCCCTTTCCTTTTTCAGATTGTCCACTGTGGTTCCTCGGTGCTTTCTGATATCTACATCATGCTGCCTCAACTCAGGGCACGTGTGCCTGCGGCTCTCCGTAGCCTGCGACCGACTGCGCCCGTGTAAGTGCACTACCCCAGATCAATTGATGTTTTTGTTTGCTAAACGTTCGTTTCCTGCTTGACAGTCGTGCTCTTTCGACCACCCTCCCCCGCTTCCAGAACGAAGATGTCGGCCTTAACAAGGTGTCTAGCCACATCACTCAGCCCAAGTCTCAGGGAGCTTCCCAGGCTATGCTGTACGCTGTGGGCCTCAAGGAGGAGGACATGAATAAGGCACAGGTCGGAATTTCGTCCGTCTGGTTCAGTGGTAACCCCTGCAACATGCACCTGCTCGACCTCAACAACAAGGTGAAGGAAGGTGTGCAGGATCAGAACATGATCGGTATGCAGTTCAATACTGTCGGTGTCAGTGACGCCATCAGTATGGGTACCACCGGTATGCGCTACTCCCTGCAGAGCCGTGACTTGATTGCCGATTCTGTTGAGACCGTGATGGGTGGACAGTGGTACGACGCCAACATCAGTATTCCCGGTTGTGACAAGAACATGCCTGGTGTCGTGATGGCTATGGGCCGTCTCAACCGCCCCAGTCTGATGGTCTACGGTGGTAGCATTAAGCCCGGTTGTGCTGTTACCCAGGGTGGTGAAGACATTGATATCGTCTCTGCCTTCCAGGCCTACGGTCAGTTCATTGCCAAGGAGATCACTGAGCCCCAGCGTTTCGACGTCATCCGCCACGCTTGCCCCGGTGAGGGTGCGTGCGGTGGTATGTACACTGCCAACACCATGGCCACGGCTATTGAGACCATGGGTATGACTCTGCCCGGTTCCTCATCCAACCCGGCCAACTCCCAGGCCAAGTATCTCGAGTGCCTGGCTGCCGGTGGTGCCATCAAGAGACTGTTGAGGGACGACATTCGCCCACGTGATATCATGACCCGCCAGGCTTTCGAGAACGCCATGGTTGTTGTCAACATCACCGGTGGATCCACCAACGCCGTGCTGCACCTGATCGCCATCGCTGACTCTGTCGGCGTCAAGCTGACCATCGACGATTTCCAGGCGGTCTCCGACCGCATTCCCTTCTTGGCTGACCTGAAGCCCTCTGGCAAGTACGTCATGGCTGATATCCACGAGATCGGTGGTACCCCTGCTCTGCTGAAGATGCTGCTCAAGGAGGGTCTGATTGACGGCTCCGGAATGACCGTCACCGGTGAGACTCTTGCCAAGAACCTGGAGAAGGTCCCCGACTTTGATGCCGACCAGAAGATCATCCGTCCCTTCTCCAACCCCATCAAGCCTACCGGTCACATTCAGATCCTGCGTGGCTCTTTGGCTCCTGAGGGCAGTGTTGGTAAGATTACTGGAAAGGAGGGTACTTGCTTCACTGGTAAGGCTCGCGTTTTCGACAGCGAGGACGACTTCATTGCTGCGCTGGAACGCAGTGAGATCAAGAAGGACGAGAAGACCGTTGTTGTCATCCGCTACTGCGGCCCCAAGGGTGGCCCTGGAATGCCTGGTTTGTGTCTAATTCCTAGTTTATGTCGATGGTGACTAACAAATTCTCCAGAAATGCTCAAGCCCTCTTCTGCTCTGATGGGCTACGGTCTTGGCAATTCATGTGCCCTGATCACTGACGGCCGTTTCTCCGGCGGTTCTCACGGTTTCCTGATCGGCCACATCGTCCCTGAGGCTGCCGTCGGTGGCCCCATTGGTCTCGTTGAGGATGGTGATGTGATCACTATTGATGCCGATAACCTCCGTCTCGACCTCGATGTGTCCGATGAGATTCTCGTCGACCGCCGCAAGGGTTGGGAGGCCCGCAAGGCCGCTGGCACTCTGCCTGAGACCGGTCTGACCATGCGCGGTACCCTGGGCAAGTACGCCCGGACCGTTAAGGATGCCAGCCACGGCTGCATCACTGACGCTGTAGAGTAAATGATACCTTGTTTCCTTCGGGTGGTACCCCGAATATAAAAATGCGATGTATTTGTTTGGGCGTCTGTGCTATATAATATCATTTCAATACGACATGTTCCATTTACTTCAAATATTTATTCTCGTTCTCTTCTTCCAGTTACTTTGTTCTGTTCGGCTGCTAAGATTCGGGGGTTGCAGATCGTGCTGCAGGGCCTTGTCTCCCGTCGATCTGATTTGCTGTGCTGGAGGGTCGACACTGGGGCTGTGCGCCCGATGCTTTGACCCATCATCACCAATCGCTTCCACTTCCTTGCCTGATTGTGGCGCAGACTTTCATATGAGACCGATCGCAGCGGGGACCTGCATCACTCTGCGTGCTATGAGTTCTGCTTGAACTCTTGGAGGTGGGTCCCTTTCCTATCCTTCAGCTCCGATGATAACATCACACATCCGAGAGATTTATATTAAATTAATTTTTAGTCTTTATGGGGTTTCGACCGTCTTAATCTTTGCTCGCAATGGACTCAGTGGCTGCTCAACCCTCAAAGCGCCGTCGCTTCCATCAGTGGATAGGGCAACATCCTGGCGGGGCAGTGAATAATAACCATCCGGTATATAATTTGCCAACAAGTACATATTCCGTTCAGGGTATTCAAGCTGTGCATCCAGGACCTCCAGGTCCATACCATAATGAATATGGCGTTGCCTCCATGACCCATCTTCCCGCACGGGTCCCAGCTCCTCCACCACAGACAGACTGTGCAAAATGGACTTCATACTCAAAAATGAATCAGTCGGTTTCCAATCTCATGTCGCATGCGACAGGAAAAGCCCATGCTACGATTGTGGACCTAGAAAGACTGGTTCTACAGTGTGTGGGCGGGGCACCGAATACTCAGGAACCTGCATCACAGCTTTTGGACCAGGTGCTCACTTCAATCGACGTTGGCATTTTCTGTGGAAGGGAAAATGATCTTCGTATGTCCTGGCCATAGAAGCCTTGCGTTTTTTGATCACTGACTCTGAAAATTGGCAGTTACTGCATGTTCCCTCCCACTTCGATCAGATCCGAAGAAAAAGAATCGTCGAGAGACTCGAGCTGGAAAGGAGAAGCCGTCAGGTTCTGTCGACTATTTCTCGAAGGTTTATCTTTATGCAAATTCTCGGATGCCTCCAAACTTGCCTCCTCTTAAATTGTAAGTTCACGTCATTTTCTGCCATTTGGGTAGTCTTCTGATACGTTACTAGCTACCCTGCAACGTATCCACTTCTTCAGCTTGCAGCCCAGTATTCACGTCGAGTTTATGAAAAGCCTACTGGGAGAGAGCGAAATTCATATGTGAGTTCCGATTGGCGCCATGGTACCAAAGCAATGGTGATCAAATCCTTGCCCGTGGACAACATGAACACATTCGTTTTCTCAATCCGTGGCACTCAAAGCTTCATGGACTGGGCCGTCAACATGCAAATGGAACCCGTATCCCCAAAGGGCTTCCTAGATGATCCTACCAACTGCTGCCACGCTGGTTTTCTCTCAGTGGCTCGAAAGATGGTTGCACCTGTTGCCGCCAGATTACGCGCTCTGATCGAAGAAGACCCTAGTCGCATGTCATACTCGCTTCTAATCACCGGTCATTCCGCGGGTGGTGCAGTTGCTAGCTTGCTATACCTGCATATATTATCCAAATCTCCTGAAGTTGCCTCTGAGCTTACTCATCTACGGGGTTGCTTTAAGCATATTCATTGTGTTACGTTTGGTGCACCACCAATATCATTTCGGCCTCTCCTTCTACCTGCAAATCCGGAATATTCCAGGTCCATCTTCTTTTCCTTTGTCAATGAGGGTGATCCAGTTTGCCGTGCTGAGAAGGGGTACTTTCTTTCATTGTTGGATCTCTTTGCCAAACCACCACCAGGATCAATCTTGTCGTCTTTAAACTCGAAACCGCGCCCTGGGTCTACTGCCTACTGGGCAGTTCCTCCGTCTACCCTTTCCACGGCAGGTAGACTGGTATTACTTCGAGATAAGACGCAGCCGAGTAATCGCCCAGAGACATATCGCCCCCGGATTGACGGTGCTCCACCCCTTCCACCTCGAGAAGACGTTGAAGCCTACGGGATAACTGATGCCGCACTCCGTGATGTGGTCTTCGGTGACCCACTCACGCATTTTATGGATTTATATGCTCGCCGCATTGACATATTGGCCCGAGATTCTGCAAGAGTCAAGCCGGAACGCAAGTTTCTCCACTTCTGGAGCTCCTGATACTGTACAAATTTTCCGCCATTACTTGAAATAAAGGCTAGGTCCGCTATAACAAGAGCTAGCTTCCTATCCTGTGGAAAGAATTAATCAGTCATCAAAGCCTGGAGGCCTGTCCAGAACCTGTATAGGATCCTGCCCTGAAATATACCCGTGTACTTATACATGAATGCACAAGCAGAGAATTATATCGTCAACATATACCCTTGGTCTCATAGAATTTTCATCGATCTAACAATCTAAATGACACAAATGTGCAAGTAAACCAATCACCAAGTCTTCCTGGTCTTACTCCACTTCACCATAAACTCCTGCTTCTCCTTAACCCCCAATCCAACCCTCTTAACACGTCCTAGTCTTGCCAGCGATTCACCAACAAGGTCAAGGAACGCTTTCTCGCCAGTCGTAACCCCACCTTCAGCCTCATCCTCCAGCGTATCCAAATAATTAGAGTTATAAGTCGACTGCCTTGTCGATCGCGCAGGGGGAGCATCAGTCGCACTACGCGAATTCGTAACATACTCGGCAATCCGAACACGGATACAATGCGTCGGCTTGCTGAGCAGCGTCCAGAAGAAAGTGATATAGCTACCTGGGAGTGGGGTTACCACGTCCGCGGGTGTGTATCGCAGACTGACCGGGAAGACTTTGGTCTTGGGGGGTACACCGAGGAGAGCATGGCTCAACGGAAGGATACCGCGGCCGTTGGTCGTAGTGCACTCCGGGAAGATTACGATTGGTCTGTTAGGGTATTTCGCGACGAGCGAGGCCACGTCCACAAGTTGGGTACCTGGTTCCGGCTGCGATGATGGCTGTGCGAAGGCACGGATCACGGCTTGCAGAAGAGAGATACGTTCAACTTGGCGGGTGTTTGGGTATGCGGCTGTGAAGACCGGGTCAAAGATTGCGGCTAGGTAAATAGCGTCGATGGGAGAGGTGAAAGATGAGGCGATGACGGAGCCTGGTTGCGGGAGTCGAGCTTGTTGTTGCTTTGAGAGAGAGCTGGAGATGAAATGATAAGCGTTTGATCTGTGTTGGATGTGATTCCAGCTGACACATACCCTTTCTTGACTCCATCTACCTGTAGGTCAATCCACCAGATGCTGGGGACACCTAAGATGCACCATAGTGCGGCCTTTTTGCCCAGGGACCCAATGGGAAGCCATTGAAGAATCGCAAAGTAGGCGAATGTTACGAAGATGAAGAAAGGCAGGCGGAAGCAGAAGAGGAAGACACGGAGAGGGGCTTGTAAGCCTAATGACTCGGATGGAATGGGGAGGAAGGGCGCAATGCCCGAGCCTGGGTGGAGTCAAAAGTCAATACGACGGCGATCTGCATAGCATAGGATAGATAGGGACATACCTCGATCCCGGAACTGAGAGAATTTCTCCATTGCATCTGCGTGAAAAAGATGTGTTGCACCTGCCAAATTGGATTTGGGGAAAGCTTTACATGTGAGGAACCACGTGACATGCCGCGGTCACGAAGATTGTTAATCAGATCTACAGATTCCAGTGGTCACTGTTTAAACCCGAAATAAAGAAACATATTCGAGAAATAGTACGTATATATACA
Source organism: Penicillium pulvis (assembly GCF_028828015.1). Lineage (NCBI taxonomy): Eukaryota > Fungi > Ascomycota > Eurotiomycetes > Eurotiales > Aspergillaceae > Penicillium > Penicillium pulvis. The sequence continues at coordinate 1,786,028 of NW_026643072.1, forward strand.
TGTTGAGAAGGATAGAAAGAAAGTATAGCTAGATGAGGGGCCGAATCCAGTATAATAAAAAACCCACGCCGAAACACCACGGAAAATTTATCCGAGATCTATATGCAGTTATGATCGGCATCTTCAAATTCTCCAACCACGAATTCCGGATCGCGTGGGGTTTTTGGTAGCCGGAAAGCCCAAATTGCGGCAGCTACCATGCAAAATAACGTGCTAGTCATCATCCAGGCCAATCCAACCCAGACGCCCCCTAGACGAAGACCGAGCTGGAAAACTGTCGTGATTGACACACTGGCCACAACATTACCCATGGACTGTAAAACCTCAATCACTGTATATAAGCGGGCAGTCTCATCCCGTTCGACCAGCGTGGTAATAATCGATCGTGTGAGGAAGACAAACCCGGACCCAGATGTTTGTACGATCATACTAGGGATCAGAGTCCCGATCGTAGGCGAAAGACCAATTCCCAAGGTTCCAAGGGTAAGACAGATGATGCTCGCGCGAGCAAGGTAAAGGTCCTTCTCTGTGGACGAGCGCTTGGGGTTAAGGTAGTTCTTCTTCAGCCAGGGTAGAACAAACAGGAAGACCGGAATGGACACTGTAGGTCGGAAGGAGACGAGCAAATTGGCCTGTGCGAGGGTCCACTCATATCGTGTCGAGATATACTGTGTGAGGAACCATGAAGAACCGCGACTGAGGCGGTAGACCAAGAAAGCGGTCAAAAGAAGCAACACAGGCTTGCGGTTCAGGATGAAAAGGTATGGTTTCACGTAGAAACGGTAGTTTGAGCAGATCCTAGTCCAAATTGTGGGGTTCTGTTGGGCGGGATAGCTCCAAGACATGTGTGCCTCGTTATGTGAACCAATTCCCACGTCTTCATCATTGTATAATACGCCCTCGGGTTTAGGAGAGTGGTTCTTGGGCTCATCCTCAGTCAAGTCAGAAAGCTCAACATGAGATGGCTCGGGTGGGCTCGATGGCCGCACGTGCATGGTCTCGGGGAGACCAAACATCAACAATAGCCCTAAGAAAATAATGGCATGTCCGATGAATAGCGGAATCCATGGATTCAAGGACATAAGGTAAGACGTGAAAGCGCTAGAAAGGAAATCGGCCCCCATGGAGACGATACCGAACTGAAAGAATAGCGTTGCTCTGCACGAAGTTTGATTAGTTCTGGTATCCATATATCCAACCAAGAAAACAACTACCTTTCCTCTTCCGTCGTCACATCAGCCATCATAGTCCAAATAATCGCAAACGCAACAACCGGTCCCCCGCCAAGCAACCATGCCAGCGAAGAAAACCAGATTGCTCGTAATGGGAATATATCGGAAAACCACATAACCGCAAGCACGATTACAGAGTTGAGAGCAAAGCCAGGCAAGCCCAAGAGAAGCGTAGACTTGCGGCCTTTCCGGTCTGCCAGCAGACCATATGGAATGGCCAAGAGCGCACCTAGAGTATGGTCAGAACATGGCTGTGACATTTGATCAGCGCAACATACATAGCAACCCATCAAAGAACATGTTATATCCCTTCACCGCAGCCAGCTCGGCCTGTACCTCCGCTCCCTTGCACATTGCCTCCGGTACCTGGCCATTGGCCCCAATCTGACTCGGGTCGGTCACGGAGAAGAACTGGCGACACGCAATCGACTCAAAGATTCGGACCTGGGGGCCCTCAATGAAGGAGAAGCCGATATCCACCGCCAAAATCATGGCGAACAGAGTTACCTTCAATCTGAAACCGATCTTCTGAGCTGACACATCGTTTCCGAGCGGGTGAGCGGGTTTCGTTTCGTGAGGGCGGCCAGGGGTCGGGGATTGCAGTTCCGGGGCGAGGAACGGAGCATCTTCACGATCCTCGCGTTCAAATTCATGCGAGACCATGATGGCCGGTCATGCCGAGTAATATATAAATGCGGAGAATTAGAAAGAAGGAAAGAAGCACATGGTGTTCAGATTACTATGTTACTTATGCGGGCCAAAAGTGCAAGTTGGCCGAAAGTCGTCCAATCGTTGCAAGCGGCTCCGTCACGCGGGCGCGCGTCAGATTGGCCCCACTTTGGAATACATAATCTGACATTAGTTCGAGTTTATTGTGGATCAATATGTGCAATTGAAACTATTTACTATTTATATCTCTAAGGATACCCTGCTTCTTCAAAAAGACTTCCTCGTGCCTGCACCACTGCAGACAATTCTAGCAAAAACTCATAGAGAATCACGATATTAGTAAGAACATGGCCAAGTGTAACCGACGATTGCTCATGATCTGCATCTGGTGTGGGATCCACTTCCTCGGGTTGTACGGGAACCGGGGGAAATGGCATGGCTAACCGCTGGCGCAAAGCCTCGGCCGTGGAGTCCGACCCGCGAGAGTCAATCGGGCGCACGGACGACTCATCCCGCATTTCGCTAGACATTCCCGGTGATCGACCCCGCGAATGCTGCGAGGGTTCGGGCGATCCGGGGTGTGAGAGGCGCGAGCGCTCTGTAGATGTTGGGCCTGTCTCGACTGGCTCCAAGGAATCCGACATCGGAGGATCCTGCTCTTTGTGAAGTAGTTCACGACGAGCAGCGATCAAGACATCAAAGTCGGGTAGATCTTGCTGCCATTGACGGACTTGGTCTACCAGCCGTCGAAGCGCAGAAGTCAGAGTTGGGGCAGCAGTTGCTGGCCATGTCGGTGCTCGGTAAGCCTGGCGAACGTGGTCAAGGGCATCTGAAGGAGCCTCAGTCGGAGGGTCAAATTGGGCTGGGTCAACTAACACCCAACCATCTAGTGAAAACAGATGGGATGATGCGAGGCTCATAAGAACACCGGTGAGCGCCAAGTTGACGATGACACTGTTGGTGAAAAACGAATCAACACAACTCAGCAGACCCTGTACAATGGGGTCATCCTGTTGAAGCTGTTGGGGCAACGGAATATCTTTCTCGGCCCCCTCAACTGACACAGGAAGGCAAAGGCGTGACTCGAGTACCCATGTCGCATCCGAGACGTAGTTGTCGTAGGATTCATTCAAGGTCGGTTCATCAATGAGAGATGTCCCAAGACCAAGGAGCTGTTCAAGCTCTGTATTGAACGCACCGACAGACCGCTGCTGGGACGTTTGACTGGGTATCGTGTGGATAAGGGCTCGGGCAAACGGATGGTGCCGCTGGAGGACAACGTTCAATAGACGTAATGTTGCCAGGACCGTTTGTCGGTTTGTGGATTGAAGCCCCATGAGCGCGAGGTCACGCAGATTGAATAGAGAAGGCGAGGGCTGGGCTGCCTCTGAAGCCAAAGCAGCCAACACATTGAGCGATTTGCGTCGGCTTGCCGACATGTCCATTTGCTCCTCAGGTGGAGGTGATGAGGCTAATAAGAAATGCAAGATACGGTGAACCAATTCACCTTGTTCGATTGAGTCCAGGATACGACACATATAGGTCAACACAGCTGCTGTTGAACCGCCAGCCACGTCGGATGATTCTAATAGAGAAGGATATCTTCGAAGGTTAGCATCAAGACAGGCCCAATGAGCTGGACGTTCTTACAAGAGTTGCTCAAGGAAAAGGACCTGGAAATGATCCAGGAGGGTGTCATTGACTTCTGTGGACTTGCAGTGATCAATGGTGTCCTGCCAAAAGAGCAGGTATGACATGAACGCGTCCATAGCTTCACCCAGAGCGGGCTGAAGAGCAGTTACTTCATTCGCATGGTCTGAAAGCGCGATTATACGGGGAGCCTCGTCATCAGGCGATGGGAAGCATAAGCTGTGTTCCGTCAGTTTCTTTTTCGGATGACACGGCGTTTCAATACTCACCTGCCCAATTGGCTGTACAATGCACCTAACCCAGTTGCCATCAGCGTTGCCAGGTCACTCTCAATCAACCACTTTTCCAGATTCTTCGAGCGCGACGCGGTCTCAATCAAGTACAGAAGTCCAGTACGCGCGAAGTCACCCGCTCGCCCCTCATTGTGGACATAATCAACAAGTAGATAGAACAAAGGGAATTCATCCTTGCGCATGGTACCCGCAAACTCCGTCCCACTCGGGCCTGATGACTCGCCATCCTGGCCGATGGGGGTCGCTCGGGGGACAAACCACGCGGGAAGAATAGCCGGTTGCAAACGAATGTTGTTGGAGATGCCAAACAGCAATTCCACCAGTCTTCCTTCGGTCTCGACTGAGCCTTTATCTGCTCGCCGAACCAAATCCACCATTGCGCGAGCGAAGAGCCGATTGTCCACCACGCCATCCACCTCCGCATCGATAAGGGTATTGAAGAATGTGGTCGCCGAGCGCAGCAGTTGATCATCGTAGTACGATAGGGCTAGTTTTGTGACTGTCACGAATATCTGGGAAGAGGCGGCATAGGCCACGCAAGGATGAGGAGCCGGTCCTCGGGATTCATCGCTCAAGATCGAGTTGAGTCGTTCGATGTAGGCACGCGCGTGCGAGATTGGTTGTTCGCCGGAGGGTGTGTTGTTTGAGCGCCATATTTGCTTAGCGCACCAATTGTCAGTTTCATGAAGGATGAATTGCGGGGATGAAATGTACCTGGAGAGCATTGCAAGCGCGTTTGAATGCCGTTAGGCGTTCAGTTGGGGAGGTCGCCCGGGAGGTCTTGGATAGCGCGCGTGAACCGCCGATAAGACGAGACCACTATGAGGAATTAGCGACAAGGATAATGGATAGTACACACCGAATCACTTACAAAGTCCATTCTGTAGCAGCATCATCCCACGTAGTGGAGGGGAGAGTGAAGTTTACGGGGTCGAAGGTCGAAGTGGAGCCGCGGGAAGTCGTGTATCACGACGATCAGCTCCGTGCTTTTGCTAGTTCCCAATTACATCAACTCGCACTCGCCTTGATTTTGTACTTTTTGCTTTGTCTGGTCATTATTTTACGGGGTTCAAGTGTGTCTATACAACTTCAAAGCAGAAATGATAGCCAGAAGAATTAAGTGGTTTGTTTTGATCTCGATATCTTACCGCAGGTTACTAAAAAAAAGTTAGCATACAAACCCCACATTCTATGTCTGGATGATATTAGTAGTCCCGAGCCCAGAGGAAAACGTTGGCCAGGAAACTCCATGCGTCTGTATCGATACTTGTGTAGTTATAGCAATAGTGTTCATTTCATAGAGCCCGGAGATGCTACCTAGAGTATGGATACTCGGATAACATAACTAGAGGATGCTCAGCCCTGGAATCAAGGAGGGGGTTCAGGCATCATCAAAGGATGATACAAAGGTTATCAAGATTAGGCAAGCATTTGAGTCATAAAGGCAGTGTGATATGCAAGCCCAAACCTTCGTCAGTACTCTACTTAAAGTCCTCATCCGCTACGCGCTCTGGTGACAAATGCGCCACTCATGCCATCTGTATACCAATCCAAACGAAACCAACCTACGACTACTAGTACCGCCGGGAGGTAGATTAAAGCAGGTCAGATCAGTCTAGGATAAGACTGCTGACCACGCGGGACTGTGCCCGCACGAAATTGAACTATTCACAGGAAATGCGCTACTAAATCAACCCTAAACCACCCAACGCCCCCAGAAATCAGTTCCCGGTGGTTAAACCAATACAAAAGAAATAAAGACAAAAATCAAACCGATCATTAAAATGCGCCAGTTGCCCTATCCCATTCTAGGATATCATGAGTCGTTTTCTTTTCTGCAGCGGTGCATCAGTCGCTCTCCTCCTTCGGTTTACGACCGCCGCGCTTCCGACGGCCATCGTTCTGATCACTTCCGTCATCGTCGTGTTTCCGGCCGGCCGGTTGGTCGGGAACTTTGGCAATGATATCAGCCAGGAAATCTAGCACCTCATCCTTGGCGACGGCGTGCTTGAGGTGGCTAGCGGTGACGCGTTTCGAGTTGCGGTCCTTGGCTTCCTGGGCGGCCTTGGTGACCAGCGAGATCATGAAGAGTTCCAATGCCTTGGCTATAACAAAGAGTTAGCTTCCATCCGAACACCGGTCTATACTTGAAGGGAAGACAACTGCAAAACTTACACACTGCGATCGGAGTGACCTGGGCAACCTTGCCAACATCTTCATCTGCCTGCATAATGCGCTTGATTCGCGCGACAGGGAACTTGGTCTTGACTTCAATGCCCGCACCGGGGCGCGTCTGTGGGGTCTCATCTAGCATCGGCGCGACAGGCATTGTTGCGGTCATTGCGGGCTCGGGAACGGGCGCGTCCTCGGGCTGTAGGCGTGATGAGCGACGGGCCATTTCGTCTGCGAAGCTGAAACCGGGTTGGACAGGTGGAACGTACTGCTGGGGGATGCGACTCGAGCTGGGGCGCTGGTTGGGGTTGAAGAACGGGGATGCGTCGTAGGAGGCGCGGTGAGCTAGCGGGCTTAATGGCGCGTGAGGTGGGGGGTTTTCGGGGGGAGAAGAAAAGTCGGGAGATCTTGGTCGATAGTTGTCCTCTGTCATGCTGTAGCTGTATATAGCTTGGAAAAAAGGTAATTAAGTCATTCCTTCTAGCTTGAGCTCTGTCAAGTAAAAAAGAAAAAAAATCGGGAACGGGACTCGAGGGCGGTCGCGCCCTTTTTAAATTCGCAAGTGGATCTTACAGCTATGTGATTTATTAGCCTTTTTTCTTCTCCTTCTTTTCCTCTTTCATTCCCTTCTCTTTCATGAATGAATAACACCTTTTATTATATCCATCTTCCAATTTCTTTTCATTTCACCTTCTAGACTATCACATTCTCTTGTCTATGATGATACTTGAGTCCGGAGGGAGGCCCTGATGAAACCATATTGTATCGCAGGCACTGATGATGGACCTAAAATTACTTGATCTAATCTGAGACTTGATGATGAGGATTGATGTCATATTATCATAGATAGAAATCGACATATCGTTTAGCTAGCTATGCATTATGTGGTCTTAGTAGAATCGCTGATATCCCTTAATCCCGCGTAAATCCATGGCAAGCAATCTACATCGGCGGACTATTTATCCGACTCCGACCAAATTCCATATGCGCGCTTCTACACCAACTTCTTTCCTTCTGCTGACCTTACTCTCTGCCACAATTCCAGACGGTCTTATCGCGACGTCTTTAATTGTGCGCTTCTTCTCTTCCAGCCATGGCTGCGGTGGACCCGCCAGCTGGTCTGATGGACATCGCCAGGTATGCTTCCACCGATTCGCGAATGGCCAATTTGAGACTTACCGAATTCAGCACGCTGTCCCAAGATGACATCCCCATGAAGCTTCGATGCGCGATTTGCAACATGCTGGCGGTAAACGCCTTTCGCCTGCCTTGTTGCGACCAGTCAATCTGCGAGTCCTGTGAGTTTCACTCCACCAGCACCCCCTCGGCAAGAAAATAAAATTTAGACAATCACTGAACGAATACCTTTCTACCAGGCCAGTCATCTCTCGTCGATACCTGTCCGGTCTGCGCACATTCTCCTGTTTCTCCGGATCTCTGCAAACCAAATAAAGCTCTGCGCACAACTTTGAAGGCCTATCTGCGGACCGAAGAGAAGAAACGGGAAAAGGACCGCCAGGCCGCAGCGGCTTCGACCCCTACAATTCCCACCCCTGCGGAGTGCGAAACCCCTACTACAGACGCCCCGGTTGATCAGGTCGCCACCGAACCAACGCCAGCAGAGACACCTGAGGTGACCACGGCGCAGGGAACCGCGTTTGAAGAACCTATGCGGGGGGCCGAGGCTGCGGAGACGACGGAGAGTGCAGTGGAAGACACTACTCTTGACCCACAAAATTCGACAGATGAGGTATGTTTGAACGTCCATCATTTCGTTCACGGTGAATTAATTCCTCAAGCAGCCTAACGAGGCCACTGGTGAGCAGGTCGTAGACCAGTCAAACCCTGTGGATGCGGACGCTCTGCCAACCGATGGCGATATACCCATCTCCGATGAAGTGACTCAGGAGATGCCTCAAGCCGAACCTACCGCGATGAACATGAACGGTGGGTTCTCCGGGATGGGCTGGAACGGCAATGGCAATTTCAACGGCATGAACCCATTCATGGGCAATCCTATGTTCAACTTCCCGAATCAGATGAGTATGTTATTTACCCGCAGATTTTTTGATCTTCTTTACTGACCAATTTCTCCAGGTATGACCATGGGAATGGACCCGATGGCTAATCAGGGGATGTTCGGAGACTACGGGATGAACATGACTGGCATGGGCATGAACAACGGAATGAATTTTGAAGGGCAGGGCATGTATGGATCCTTAGGTTGGGACTCTCAGCAAAACATGTGGCAAGGCGGCCAAGATAAATTCAATCCAAATGCTTTCGCGAATGGCTCTGGCCCTCCGTATGGAGGAGCATTTGGCGGACCTAATATGTCTTACCCTAACGACTTTCAGTCTGGTTACAACGGGCCAGGATATGGCCGCGGTGGGTTCCGGGGTCGGGGTCGAGGCAATTTCTACGGCCCCGGTCGAGGTGGATATGGTGGCCATGGTCAAGGGCACTACGGTCATGCTAACCACGGACTTCCTAATCGCCCAATCTCCAGTGCTTCGGTGGGCCCTAATGTGGCTATGGATTCTGAGGCCCCTCAAAACAGTGAGAATAATGGTGCTACAGACGCAATCGCAACAGATGGCAATGATGCCGTGTCTGCAGACCCAGCATCAGCCGATGACCAACAACCACAGGGCATTCCTACCATTGATAGTTTAGACCAGGCCCTTTCAAATGGGCCAGGTGGCTATCAGGGTCCCATGGGCCCCGGCTACGGACGAGGTGGCTACAGTCACATGCGGGGTTCCATGGCCAATGGCCGCGGAGGCTATTGGGGCGGACATATGTCTCAATCTCATATAGAACCAAGAAATCCCGGTGTGGAGGGAGCTCCAGCAGCCCCGCGGGCAATGCGACAGGGGCTGCCCAATACTAGCGTCCTGCGCCAGCGAGGTTTCCACCAAGGGCGGCCCTCGATAAGCAATAGTATGGGAGGGCCAACAAAAAGGTAAGCCTTTTGCAAGACACTTGTAGAGATCATGTTCTGATGTTTTCCACAGCAATCCTGACACCCCTACTCTGACCCGCGCGTCGTCTGGCGCCCCCTCTCAACCCCCGCGTGCTGGATCTCGCTCTCGTTCTCCTTCTCAACACCAAGCTTCTCGAGCTCAGTCGCCTTCAGCTCCTGCAGCTGAAGATGACCGAGAGAGCCGTCGCGATCGCGATGTGAAGCGCCTTGCAGAGCGGCGGACTCACTCACCATCTGCGGCGTCATCAAGACGCTCTTCACGCCCTCGTCACAACGACAGTGACCGAGAACGACGCAGTGGCCATCGATCGCATCGATCACGTCGCCATCACAGTCGTAGTCGCAGTCGCAGTGCCAACCGACGCAGCGATAGCCGTCAGCCTGACCGTCTTACAGCGATTTCCCAGGATGAGCCAAACGGCCACTCCAGATCATCCTCTGGAAAAATCAATCCCCGTGACCTCGCAAGCCGAATCGGGAACTCCCATCGAACCAGCAGGGATCGGCCCAGCCGTCGTGAACAGGATCGAGAGCGAGATCGCCCTCGAGACAGCCGCCGTGGCGACCATGATAAAGATAGGGCACGCGACCGTCGTGATCGAGACCGAGGAGACCGAGCAGAGCGCACAGACCGGGACTCAGAACGAGACCGTGACCGTGACCGTGATCGTCGTCGAGACCGCGACCGCGATAGAGAACGTGACCGAGAACGCGGTGGCAGAGACCGCGAAAGGGACCGTAAGCGTTCCCGTCGTGATCGATCAGAGTCCGCAAACGCCAGCGATCACTCTTCCCACCCCCGAGCCCGGCGTGTGAGACGCGAAACGGACGATCGCAACGATCGCGATGCTCCGTCCACTGCACCGGAGCCAGAGAAGGAGAAAGATCCTCATACCCTGGAGCGCGAAGCGCGAAACCGTGAACGCCTCCAACGCGAGCAACAACGTCGCGAACAAGCCAAATCTGGCAACCGCCGCGACAGTCGGCAAGAACGTGCGGGGGCCGGCCGCCGCATCAATTACAAATATGAAGATGAGCTTTAGAGGGTGAGGAATAACAGTACACATCTATTGCACGTCAAAATTTACATGGCTTGGGAATGGCATCCGGCATTGCTTTGCTGCTTTTCTTTTTCCCATATTGCATCGCATTTAACCCCCTGGTTGTGGGGTTCGGTTTCTTCCAAGGTTTCAGGTCGGTCGACAAGAACTGGCTGAGGCGCGTTGCCTCAGGTAAATACACTTAAGCCATATTCAAATAAAAAAAATCATGGTTTATTCAAGAATTTCAAATACTTCAATTTTCCAACCTTACAAGGAAGTTTGTCGGTCTTTGAGCCTCACCAGATAGTAATGTAGATTCAATAGAAATGCCTGGGCCCCGGGGTTCCTTTGTACGCAGCCCATACTGTCTATGTAGCTTCAGGGTCGGAGATCTACATCTGGGTAGCCAACACTTTTACGCTAGCCTACACTGTGGACATTGACCCAAGTCGTCATGTAGATGAACGGGGATTCCAATGATTAGCCGCACCGCATGACAAAATCCCATAGTTTCAGGTCAGCACTGCGTCCAGTGCGGGCATCATTTATTAAAATATAGACCTCTGTCCTCAAATGTGGGTCAAAACCTCATGACCATGTACCTTGCTTGAAGTCTACGTATTTGAAGTCCTCAGGCCTACGATCAGTTGTACAGTATTTTCAGTTCCACCTGGGCAGGTTAGGTTGGCCCAGGCTTTTAGGGTTTCGGGAGACAACCATAGAGAATATATTTTCCGATGTTAACTGGAACCCATGTAACCAATCATCTAAAGTCAACTGACAAGACATTCCCACCTACGTACGGATGGACGTACTTCAAAGCAATCGAGTGAGATGATAGGTTATCCATACACGTACCAAACTCAGCAGATGTGACGAGTCAGACTCCATAAAAACCCGATATGTACTTGAGATCTGGTGGCCATTGACGTCATCCGATGTCGAGTTAATCTATATAAAGTTAAATGTGACAACAGCACGATTTCCGGTTTCGAGATATAAATACTACGCAAGTATCGCATTTCATCCTCTCAAGCACCCATCTATACGGATTCCAAGTTCTATAAATCAGACATCATGAGTATTCCAAACATCACGAAGCAACCGCCTTCCGAAGACGACATGACACCCCAAGAAAAACAGAGCTATGGTGAATGGCTCAAGGAGGCATACAATAACGGATATGAGAGATGGATGCCCTGGATCGAGGACCAGTATCTGAAATGGTTCGGAAAGGGCGACAATAAAGCGTCTTATGCCACTAAGGGTATGTTGTGTTCTCGAAGAAGGGCGGGCCCTAAGATGAAATGAGACTAATGAAGTATATATTCTGATAGACTCGCTCTCCAAAACGAAGATCACCGGTGTCGATCAAGTAGATCAACTCCAAGACGATGTGAATAACCTTGTTGGGAACCAAGTTGGCGACAAGGGATTATTCAAGCCTGTGGGGCAATTTGCATCAAAAGAGGGAATAAATCGTGCTGAAAGGAATGGCAAGGAGGAAGATGGGTCGTATGCTTCTAACTCAGCTACGACTACGTTCACGGATGCCGGAGCAAAGGGTATGAAGGGTATTGGATCTGGAGTATCATATGGCGCACAGTCAGCCAAGGACCTTACTTCGGGGGGATTGGCGAGCATGAAGGGGCTTGTGTCTGGGCAAAGCGAGAAATGAGTACGGTTCCAACATTGATGAGACTTCTGTTCAATGGGAGGAAATATTGACAATGTTTGGATTTTGATATTGTGATTGTTTAGAGTAGCGACTTCTTTTGAATGATATTCCACTTATACGCTCATGACTCTGTTAGAGATGTGGCTATGCCGAGGTCAAACAAAGATTAACTGAGAAGCGGAAATAAAGTGTTCTAGATACCAGTAGAACACGGAGCCTTCCGATTTTAGAATATTGATGCCTACCACTAGTTTCGATGGGCGGATAGTCGTTCTACCGTGGACTTTCAGATATATGAATGGCTAAGAAGAAAGAAGACATGAACCATGTATGCTTGTTCTTGTAAATCAATGAAATTATCAAACAAACCTTCTTATACTTCATAGCGAAAGTTTCTTCGATCCCCACGTGTTAAAGCCTGCAACGAAGTGCCGAATGAAAGGGGTTAAAATGCGTAAGCTCTCGATCTGAGTGGTGAATGACAGTCTCGCTAGACCCAAAGAAGCGAACCGAGTCTCTCTGATTGGTGTATGTGGAGTAAATAATAGCGGAATGACATCACATCGATTTGTACCTAGATCCGCAAGCTCGATTCGAGCTTAGGGATAAGCTATCTCCCCACTAAAATGCGACGTTTTGAAGAAGTTTTCTTGGCTTCAGCTGTCTGATTAAATGTTCATCTTTCCTTTTTCTGGCTAACTTGCCTTTCATTCACATTCTTTTATCATGTTTTCTTGAGTTACTAATTATTATCCGACCTTTTGCCGATCGCTCTCTCTCTATAATGTCTGGCGAAGAACACGAGATCGCTGCGGCCCAAGTGGCAGACGAGGAATACGGCACCAAGGAAAAAGTGTCCGAGGATGATGTTCCTGAGGAAAACGTGACCTACCAAGATAGCCCTAGCAAGCAGCGGGTTGTGATTATCCTACTTGGATTAGGGGTAAGTTGGAGATCGACATTTAAACGTCTACCGCTGATCATTTGATATAAAGTTATCGGTCTTCCTTGCTGCGCTTGATATCGTAAGTACATATCAGTCGAACCCCTCTTCAGAGTAACAGGCTAACAATACAAAGACCATCGTCTCCACTGCTTTACCGAAAATTGTCGCTCACTTCAAGGCCTCCGACTCTGCCTACTCATGGATCGCATCGTCCTATTTGTTGGCAAATGCCTCATCCGTGGGTCTATGGGGAAGGCTGAGCGATATCTGGGGCCGAAAGTCTATTCTTAGCATTTCTATCATTCTCTTCCTAGGCGGAAGTTTAATCTGTGCACTGGCGATCAATGTCAATATGCTGATCGCCGGCCGTGCCCTGCAAGGCGTTGGCAGTGGTGGTATCACCGTGATGGCCAATATTTGTGTCTCCGACTTGTTTGACGTCCAAAGGCGCTCTGCGTACCTTGGGATTTTCGGTGCGACGTGGGCTATTGCTGGCGCCGTTGGACCTATCATCGGTGGTGCCTTTACGTCGTATGTCACCTGGAGATGGTGCTTCTACATCAATTGTGAGTGCCTCAACTACTGCGATCATGATCCGTCGCTAACAGTCAGTAAGTGCCCGTTGGTGGTGTCGCTTTCTTCTTTCTTTTGTTCTTCCTGAAGATCGATACTACAAAGAAGACGCTCGTGGACGGCCTCGCCTCGATTGATTGGATCGGTGTAGGCCTCGTCATCGCCGGAACGATCATGCTTCTCCTCGGATTGGAATTCGGAGGGGACCAATTCGCCTGGTCATCAGCCACAGTGATTTGTCTCATTATCTTTGGAGTGGTCGCCTTGATCCTCTTCGGCATCTATGAGCAATTCCCCTCTGCACCCATCATTCCCTTGGCCGTCTTTAACAGCTGGCAAAATATCGCTCTTCTTCTGGTGAATTTCTGTCACGGGGCGGTCTTCATTGGAGGATGTTTCTACCTCCCCGTATACTTCCAGAACGTCCTGATGGAAAGCTCCATCATGAGTGGTGTTCTTCTCCTGCCTTTGGTCGGCGCCCTGGCTATCTCATCTGGCCTAGGAGGTTGGTATCTGCGCGCGACTGGACGTTTCAGGGAGGTTATCATCTTTGGCATGTTCTTCACAACACTTGGATACGGTCTATACATGGATCTGAAACCCTATGCATCCTGGGCGCGTATTGTGCTATACCAGATGATAATTGGTGTTGGATTGGGCCCGAACTTCCAAGCAACCCTGATCGCTCTACAGGCTAATGTGAAGACGTCGGAGATGAGCCAGGCAACCGCTGCCTTCTCTCTTGTCCGACAACTGGCAGCCTCCGTATCTGTGGTTGTTGGCACGGTGATCTATAACCATGAAGTCGCTGTGCGGAAGGCCAAGCTGGTGGCGGCCTTGGGATACAACATTGGGACTGAAATCGTTGCTGCATCTACTGCCACATCTAGCATCACGAAGGAAGTACCTGTCGATGAGCGCCAAGTCATTTTTGACGTTATCAACAAGGGCCTCTCGTATGTCTGGCTGTTCTATCTTTGTATCTCAGCCCTCGGATTGATTCTTGCCTGCACTTTACGGAACCTGCACAAACAGTCATCATGATTGGATCCTATATACTTAATTGAGATCTGGTCTTATGCCACATAGAATAATCTATAATCTACCCATTTTATTTTCATGCCAATCATTCAATCATAAGGATATACTATGACTCCGTCCAAATTATACTTGAGACTCGGCAGTCGATGAAACAGGCCACTCCTTATCCTTACCCTGACCTTCCAACCAGGGTAAACAAGCCTCATATAATGCCTTCATTACACCATCCCCTAACCCCATAAATCTCTCAAAAAGATCCTTATCAAACCGCTGTATAAACGCAAGTTGACAAGCATACACCAAATCCGCATACCCAGCATTCTCACCCTCAAAAAAAGGACCCTTCTTCCCTTCTCTCCCCTTCAACATCTTCACAATAACCGCAGACTCAGTCTCAACCAACTTCCACAGTTTATGAATGGTTTCCTCATCTGTAGGCCTCACCTCTGGCAACGGCTTCCCCAGAGCCTTGGACCTTGTCTCATGGAAATACTTCTGCCCTCGTGGATCCAGATGATTTGGCACACGCGGGATAATGAAGGGTCTGAATCCAGGCTCCAGGAGTGCCATGATATTCAATACAGCGAGGAATAATGCGTAGCTCGTGTCGCCGGATGGGAAAAGTGGTGGAGACGGATATAGTTTGTCGAGGTGCAGGGCGATCGGGAGTGAGTCCATCATTGCTCCACTGGGGCTTGTGGCTATTAATGACCTGTGCGTTATTGCTGGTAATGTGTATGATCTGCCTTCCTTATGGGGTGGCACATCTAGACTGGTCATGAGGGCTGCGATGTCTGGGTAGGAGTGCCAGCTTTGCGTGTAGGGGACCTTTTTGAAGTTGAGCACTGCTCGGGTCTTTAAAGTGTTATGAGACCATGATTTTGAGGCACCTGGTGCTTATTGTGTTAATGAGTGTGTTTCTGCTGGGGAGAAGCTTCAATGCGGGGCTACTTGCTGACCTTTTTGATCGGAGAAGAGGTCGAAGAAGTGAACGGGGTCCACCTCTTCTGTCATTCTTTATCTCGAAGTTCAGGACAAAGTCAAGAGACTATCTTTGACGAGAATCCCTGAATCTTACTCAATATTCAGCCTCCCAAAAGACCGAGCTAGGCTACCCGTTGAGTCTTCAGTCAGCTCACACGACACGACGGGGCAGGATTTGGTGGCGTCGGTGCGAAGACCGGAAATCCAAGCTTGAATTGGCCCTGTCATGCGATTGGTGCATTTTATACTCAAGGCACCAGAACGTCGGCTTATCCTAGCCAATGGAGACCGTTTTAGAATGGCGAAAAGAGGGGTTGACGTTTTCAAAGAAAGTGGCTTTAGGGATGAACAGGGATGTGGGATTGGGGGCTGGGATGTGACTCAATCAGCGAAGATCCTTACCCCAGAGTGTGGGCGTTTGCATTGCATGGTCAGGCGGATGAATAATAAAGAAAAATGAAAATCTGTTTACAACGCAGAGTCCATATGATCTTTCCAGGAAACAGAGCATTTACTATATCCGAAGATAATGTCGGAACTTGCAGTGTGCCCGATAGAGGATGTTGCCCCAATATATAGCCTTCCGTTTTCTCAGTGAAAATTTCATAAGAACCTATTTGCAATCAACTGAACGGAATAATTAAAACTTGAGAAGTCTATCTATCTTGGTATTGAATGATATAGTACATAATGATATATGTCGTATTCGTAGTAATACATAACAGTCCAAACTAGACTCGTTGAGGCATTCGTACACCCTGTGCCCTCTTCAATAATGGCAATAATCTCTTCGGACTCCACCTCCAGAGAACAACCCAGCCCCCAAGAAGTGACGAAAGTCCCGTAAAGATGATCAGTGGTCCATAGGAACTTCCATAGGCGAAGCGCTGACTCGCCGCTATAGTTCCGGCATCAAGTAATCCAACACCTGCAATTCCGCCACTCACATAGCCGATTCCTCTGACGCCGTTTAGTAGACCATAGAGCATTCCAGGATCGACCGCCTCGTTCATCTCGGCAGCCTCGCGTTCCATCTGCTTGAGGATCCCGCCCCAAGTAGCGCTGTAACCACTGGAAAAGAATCCAAACGTCATCGAGAACACTATAAGGAGACCTATAGCACCCTGTGTCGTCAAGCCCCATAAGAGAAATGCAGCGAGAGCCGAGAAAAGTGGTGGTATGGCGCAAACGACCTGGACAGAAAAAGAGATACGCTTGTTATCGCTCAGCCACCCAAAGAAGGAGGACGCAATGATACCAGGCGCGTTGAAAACGGCCAGCATCAGGGTTCCCGAGGTCTGAGACAACATAGCAACATCTCGAGCGTAGGTGCTTAGATACGTCTGTGGGATACCGTATCCAGAGCTCTGGAAAATGATGGCGATACTGTAGAAGTAAATTGAACGGTGTCGGAGAAAATGCCAGGGAATTCTGCGAGCGCGAGTTTTGTGGACCTCGACTTTCGATGGGTGTGTTGGGATCATGAAGATGCCAATAATACTCAATCCACCCACTATCGCAGTCCATGCTTTCAGAGTTGTCCGAAAGCCATAGGTATCGATCATCGCTCGAAGCATGAATGGACAGCTAGTGCCAACAATGTTTTTGCAAGACAGAACAATCCCGTATGCTACAGCACGGTTGCTGGAAGTGTACCACTCGCCGAGAGAGAGCGTGGTTGGACTGTAAATGAGGGCGCAACCCAGTGCAGAGGTCACTCCCTGAGTCGCAAGCAGCTGCCAAACCGTGGTGCAGTAAGCAGACGCGAAGAAACTTGCACATGCAATCACGATACCACAAAGAGCGGCAAGCTGTCGTCGATGGGCCCATCGTCGAGTGAAAAGAGCGAAGAGGAAGGGCATGGATAGATACATGACACCATTTGCGGTCGTGCCTATTACGCCGGTAATGCTGCGATCCCCCTCAAACGTCCAGTTGTCGAAGTAGTATTCTTGAATAACACCATAGCTCATAGCAAAGCCTGCACGAGTAAGTATGGGTGGTTAATCCAAAATTTGAGCAACATACCCCAGATCGGTAGCTGGAGAATTCCAGAGCCAATAAGTACAGTGATCTTGGTTTTGTTCGATTCAACCTGGCTTGAATCAGTCGGCTCTGTATCTATAACCCTTCGCTCGATGTCAGAACTATCTTGTGCATGACTAGCCGGTGCTGGCAACTCCTCGAGGGAAAGCTGTTCGGGTTCTGTCATTTTGGCTGGATTGATACCAGAAGAAGCAGAGCCGGGAAATGTGAAATGAGATAAGGGAGATTGTGATCCAAGAGCGTCATCGCTGTCGGACTCGGCCGTGGCGCCGTACGGCCTTCGTGCCGGTGGTCTTTCTTCTGCGGGTCTGAGACCCACTTGCGGGGCCACAGTTACTATACTAAATCAACGAAAACCTTGGCTTCAGAAGGAGGTTTTTAAATTGAACACCACAAAATTAGTTGAACGCCCTCACTAACCGCACTCAAAGTAGCGCAGTATTAAGATCCAGAGAGTAACATTATTGAGTACATACCTAAGTACATATCTGCTCACGTTACTCTGTAGACTACGCTGGACTGTGAAGGTGATTAAAGAGTGATACTCGTTAAGCTACCTTTTATTATTTATATTATGACTCTTATAAAGCGTTATCTCGTATATTGACGTAAATTAAGCGAGGTGATGCAATGTACTTGAATACTTGAGATAGCGGTTTTTCCGAATTACGATTACTGTACCATACCGAATGTAGGAATAGAAGTGGTGTTCAATTATCGCGCTCCCTTCAGAAAGGTATTACATACTCCTTGTGACCGTTGTACGATATGCTCAAGACAGTTAGTATATTGCGTATTCCCGACGCCAGGGAGATAAAGACCTTCCATTACAAATGAAAGTTTGATTTTCGCAATCCTCATATAGATTGCCAGCTGTCTTACTTGCATTCATTAAAATTTTGATGTTTCCGCGTTAGTTATATTGCTAGGTATACGCCTTAATATCCAAATCCTTTCAACGTTATCATACCCCAATGGCCAACATTGATCCACGCTTGTTCTATGAAAAGGCTCTTGTTGACAATGGTATCACCCATGCGTTTGGAGTCCCAGATTCTTGTCTCAAAGGTCTCCTGAGCTTTTTATACGCAACGAAAGATGTACCGGAACATATCGTCACGGCAAGTGAAGGTGCTGCTGTCAGTCTCGCTATGGGTTACTACCTGTCAACCCAAAAGCTTGCGGTCGCATATATGCAGAATTCAGGCCTCGCCAACTCCCTTAATCCCTTGCAATCAATGGCCGCTAAAGAAGTATTTGGTATCCCAATGTTGCTGGTGATAGGTTGGCGAGGCAGACCTGGCGAGCACGACGAGCCAGAACATGCCTTGGCTGGGCCATGTACGCCGGACATTCTGACGTCCAATGGCTTCCCTTACGAAGTGATGCCTGATTCACTTCCAGAAGTCATTTCAATGATCGGACGTCTCGTCAAAATCGCCAAAGAAGGCTGTACCCCTGTTGCCCTTTTGGTGCCGAACCACAGGTTTGCCCCATTCCGACAGGACGAGACGGCCCAAAATGGGAAAACTAGCGAGATTATGAACGGAGCCAGCACGAAGATTTATAAGCGCCTTTCCCGGATGGAAGACTGGCGATCTGCTGAAGGGGAACTTCCCTTGTCCCGCGAAAATACCATTCGTTATGTGCTCAAACAGTTCTACCCAACTGATGTCACCGTGTCATCTGTTGGTGGTAACAGTCGTGAGATATACATGATCCAAAAGGAGACTGGCGAGGATCTATCCCGTAACTTCTTGTCTATCGGCGCCATGGGCCATACATACCCACTTGCGTATGGGGTCCAGATTGGTCATTCCTCGGGAAGGGTGATTTGCATCGAAGGTGACGGTTCGTTCTTGATGCACATTGGCAATGTTGCTGTTCTTGCTGGCCATACTCCCTCGAACCTAGTCCATGTTGTGATTCACAATCGTATACATTGCTCCACTGGATACCAGCCTATTCCCATCAACACTGAGAATTTTCTGTCATTGGCCGGGAGCTTGCCTTATAAGCAAAGATTCTTCGTGGATAGTGCGGAGGGTTTGATTCAAGCATTTGAGTGGGCTAAGGAGAGCACGCTTGTCGTTGTCGTCGTCAACCAGTCGGTTAGGAAGGAGTTGCCTCGTCGTTCGGAGCATTGCCATGATTTGAGAGACTCGTTTATCTCTAGCTTTGTTTGAAATAACTCTCAGATGGCTAGAGTATATGGAAGTCAATGGAATTTTATGCAGTCCCTTTCTGAACGCACACGGTTGGCCATCAGAAATTTATCTATTGTTTACGTGAACTCTTGTTGAATATCCAGAATATGCGCGATTTAACTTTGTTTAATCATGCGGATGGAAGTTCTGAGATATATGTGAAATACCTCTTGAATTCACTGTAAGACTAATTCAATCGGAATCAAAGAGGATTTGAGCTATCTGCTGCTGCCGGCGAAATGGATTGGAGAGATAAGTAAGGGCTTGTAAATGAGGCCTAGGCCAGGGCGGCGTTCGTCCCGACGTTTATGCTTATACACCCCGCGCCTTTCCTAAGGATTTTTCTTTCTCCAGATCCCTCACCATTTATTGATTCTCGCCCCTAGAACCACAATAAATACTGGCAATTGAATTACTCCAAAGCATCGTTAACTATTCAAAATGGCTGCTGAACGGAAAACCAGGATCCCGATCATTTTCGGTGCGATGACCTTTGGAAGAGAAGGTTTGTTGCTGGTCTCAAGCTTAAAGTTCAGGACTCCGCTAACACACCACCAGGCGTTGAACAAGCGCGTATTCATGACCTCAATGATGCTAGTGCTATGCTGGACACATTCCAACGCCATGGTGGCAAAGTGGTCGACACAGCCCGTGTGTACGCCGAAGGATCCTCAGAGGAATATCTGTGAGAGCTAGATTGGCAAGCCCGAGGCCTTGTCGTCGACACAAAGCTTTACCCCAACATTGTCGACGGAACTGGCAAGATGACTCACTGCACCAGCGACCTTCGCACTTATCTCGAAGAGTCTCTCAAAGCCTTAAAGACAGACAAAATTGACCTCTGGTACCTTCATGGACCAAATCGGAAAACCCCCTACGAAGAGACATTTAGAGCTTGCAACGAACTCCACAAGGAAGGAAAGTTCAGCCGCCTCGGCCTGAGCAACTACATGGCTTGGGAGGTGGCTTACATTAGCGACATGTGTATGCACAATGGGTGGATCCGTCCAACAGTATACCAAGGGGTGTACAACGCCATCCACCGAACCGTTGAAATGGAATTGTTCCCTTGTCTTCGGCACTACGGCATCACATTCTACGCATTCAGTCCCCTCGCCGGCAGCCAGCTTACTGGTCGTTACAAACGCGATACGCAGGATGCAAATATTGATTCAATGTCTAGGTTTGATCCAAATACTTTCCAGGGACGGAAATACAGGCGCCGCTTCTGGAATGAGAAAATCTTTGATGCCCTTGACATCATTCGAGAAGCGACGGAGAAGCACCAGTTGACTGAGATGGAATGTGCATTCAGATGGCTTATGCATCATTCTCAATTAGATCCCGAGCGAGGAGACTCAGTCATTATTGGGGCAAGTAGCTTACAGCAACTGGAGCAGAATCTTACTCTTCTAGAAAAGGACCCCCTTCCTCAGGATATCGTCGAGGCTCTCGAGTCAGCATGGGCTGTGACGAAGGGTGTTGTCAATAATTATTGGCATTGATCTCCTATACTTCCTGTGGAGCCAGAACTTGAGTATGGGCAATTGTCTTGATCTTTTTATATTTGTCATTCTAATGTAATCCATGGCTCTTACATTCAATCACAATACGTCAGATGCCCCCGGGGACCATCATTTGTTAGTCACAAAGCCAGTTTGGTCAGTATCATTCATCGTTGTACCAATGTTTAGCCCCGGTATAGCTACATCATTGAAACATACTGTCGTCCAACTTTCCCTCCCCTCCCATAGTTGTGAGCCCTGAGAGAACTTGCCGGCCTGTATGCAAGATGAATGAACTCACAGTTCAAGTGCAACTTTCCTTCGACTCCTCCGCGAATAAGAGCTATGCCACCATCAGCACGATTGTGGGCGCAACAAGCAGCATGGGCAACATGATTATCAGCTCAGCGAGCATCCTACACTCATCATTTATCAATCCAAATGAGGAGCCCTGGAGGACGTACGTGTATATAACCACATCAGGGCCGAAACTATTTGCACATATTCTTTACACCCTTAGATTAACAACCATCTACACAGCCTCTACACAGCTCTGAAAGGCCAATGTATTGACAAATCCGCTAGTAAGAAAACAAAAGATAAGACCACATATCCACATTCAACGGTGCATCTTAATGTACGTCGATACACCGAACATCGTTCCCAAGTTATAGGTCGAGCAAGGGCGCTCTCCAGAATACTCGCTACAGTAGCAGCTGCAACACGTCCAGAACAATGAAAATTAATAACTTAGTTCAGCTTGGTCTTGAGCGCCTCAATCTCAGCAGTCAAAGTTTGCATCTGCTCAGCTTGTGTGGCAATGATCTTGGTCTGCTCGGCAATCAGGTTCTTAATCTCCTCGATTTCCTTGGAGACAGTAGCGGTGGGCACACTTGTCTCGCTAGCAGGAGATGTGGGAACCGGGGTCTGGATCTACAAAAATTAGCATCAGAAGCTTGCAATTTGACGGGATCAACATACGGGAGCGGGGGCAGCAGCAGGCTGCGGCTTGGTCTCCACCTCCTTGGGACGCAAGGGGCTGCTAACCCTTGGGGACGACGGCTCGACAGTGACGGGAGAGCGTGTGGCACGTTCAACAGGCTTGGGAACCTCGTCAAAGCTGGAGTCTTCATCATCGGCAGGAGTAGCCTCCTCGTCATCGGCAAACTTGTTCACCATTGCCGACATGGCTCCACCCTGCTCCTTCATGGATGGGGCGGGGCGGGACACACGTGTGGGTTCTGGGGTAGGCTCAGGAGCAGGGGCGGCTTTCGGGGCAACAGGTTCAGGCTTCTTGACCTCTGGCTCGGCGGGCTTGGGAGCCGGGGCATCGATAGTTCCAGTAGGCTTCTCTTGCACACCCTCAACTTCCTCGAGACCGTTTCCGTCAAACAGGCTTTCCATAGAGATCTTAGGAGGGATCGCCTCCTTTCCACCGAACCATTCAGAAGGTCCCATTGCAGGGGTCAAGCCAACTGTGGGTGGGTAGATATCTTCTTGGAAGGTCTCGGACCGGCGGGGGACGATGAAGGAGACGGGCTCAATGTAGCCATCGTTGACAGTCTTGAAGGCGCGAGCGATTTCGTTATCGTGCATGTTAATACCACGCTTGGGCATGAATGCGACACCACGCTGAGGATCGGCGGACTTGTACTCCGAGAGGAACTCGAACTTATCGTTTTCGATTTCGAAGTAGCGGATGTTTCCGTCACTGCAGAGACGTTAGACAGAAAGATATATGGAGGTATGAAAAACGTGACTTACCCGCGTCCAGCCAGGTACAGCATGCTGTTGCTATCATCCCAGAATGGCATGCAGACACCGGAGATGGAGTCCAGGGTCTTGAAGCCGTTGATGGGCTCCCGGACCGCACGGATATCCCACAGAGCCAGCTGACGATCACTCATCTTAGAGAAACCAGTGGTCGCGATCCGGTCGCGCTCACCGAGCCAGACAGCACGGCTGTTCTTGGCTCCAGAGTGCCCGGCAGTTTCATGTGCTGGGCGCTCCTGACGAACATCCCAAATACGGAGCTTCTTGTCGCGCGAGGTGGTAACCAGCAAGGAACCGTTGGCGCTCCACGACTGCGACTGCACAATGTCGCCAACATTCAGGGTCAGTTTCGGTGCACCCGCCTCAATATCCCAAATTTTCACAGTATAATCGCCCGAGGCCGTTGCCAGCACGTTTTCCGCCGCGGGGTTGAAGAGCACGTGGCCGACCTTCCTGCAAGGGCATTAGTATTCCGCCCTAGCCTAATTGACATTGGGTGTGTTGTACTTGGAGTGACCGCTTAGCTTTCCAACAGGCGCAATATCCTGAATATCATCGGCGTCGAGGTCGGGGCGAACGGTGAAGTTGTCTGGAACCCGCCAGAGGAAGACCTGAAGCGCATTTAGCCAAGTACGATAGAGCCTTCCTTGGCTAGATCATTTACCTTTCCGTCGTCGGAACCCGAAGAAATCAGATCATCGTTGAAGGGATTCCTACAGCATGTCAACTATCAAATGCGACTGGTAGCTCGGTCGATTCACGCTTACCAGTCGGTGTCGAGAACAACAGCGGTGTGCCCCCGGAATAGAGGAATGCGCTCCGGTAGCTTGCCTCGTTCCTCAAGGGGAATGACAGCGAAAGCTCCACCACCACCAGCTTCCCAATTGACTGCCAGGTGCTTAGGGTTGACCTATTTGTCGCGTTAGACGGGGGAGATTCGGCGAAGGTCAGGGGCGGTGGCGCAAAGGACGATTCGTACCTTGACCAGATTGGTATCCCAGGCATTTCGTGAGATTCGAAGATTATCGTAGCATTGTTCCTGTAACTGACGTCAGAATGTACTTGGGGTCAACCAGCTCGGAGGTACAGGCATCCTTTACCTTTCGTGTCGAACGCCCGAAGACGTGGCCTTCCCAACGGTCAGCGGCATCTTATCAGAGGCGATCACAAAGACTTACGATACTTGGATGAACGCACAAACCGCCCGGACATGGTCGGTACCGAGCCGTGAAGAAATTGAAGGGGAAAGAGTAAAGTACAAGCTTGCAGGAGAAGATTGAAGGAGAAGAACCCAGCAGCTGCCCTCGAGCATCCAGGGAATGCGGCAACTGGGGCCTTTTGGGGTGTTTCAGCGGGCCGGGTGGAGTCCGCGCCGGCTTTTTTTGGATTGTCAACGGCTTCAATAGATGATACACGCAATTGAACTGCAATTTCCGAGTGGATAGTGCATATGATAGAAAAGGAGACTGCTCAATATATCAGCTTCCAAATTGAACTAATTACCCCCGGCATACTCCTAATCTTCATCGATTGTGTTCATCCCACCAAGCTCACGTGCCGTATTGTAGTTCTAAAGATGTGGTAATACGTAAACGATCACACTGTGGGAGTTTATACGCGTGTGACGATAAACGTGATCTCAATTAATACGACTAATCCCAATCTGGGAGATGATGGCTTTGCTGAGTCATCTGTTGTTTACCCGCTCTGTCCCTCCAGAAACCAAACAAGCTTCCATACACTCCGAATCGCATCGCATCGCCCCCTCTTTACATCTTTCCATAGTCGCCCATTCGGCCATTGAGACGGTGGCTGGACGAGAGTTTCTTTTACTTGCGCGGATTATCTACTCCCCGGTGACCTGGCGCACTACCAATCCCACCATGGATGGAGAGAACATTGTAAACAGAACACCTGCATTCCGTCGCGATTGCGCAAACACTGACTTGAAATCCGGCAGACTCAACCGCGAGCATCGACTCGGTCGCGCATTCCGCAAGTCGGTGGTTTGCGTGAGATGAATCCTGCCACAGCCAACTCTCGTTCGGGAATCATGCCACCTGGAACACTCGTTAATAAGGCCCTTTCACGTATGCAGGACTACGAACAGATAAACGGTCAGATATACTGACAGGCTTATCATAGCCACTCGATCTAGGGCCATCACGTCTCCCTCCCCAGAACCCAGGAAACAGCCTTCAAGTGTCCGCCCACCTTCTACCACGTCCAAGGCGCATGCGCGGGGAAACTCGTTCGCATCGTCCACCATATCTCGATCGGGCTCCACAGCCACTCGCGGAACGACCCCCAACTTTTCGGCCACAGTTGGCTATGGCGCGCGCGGCGCATCTGCCATGCCTCGCCCTGCGACCTCCTTCGGCGGCCGAAGGCTCAACAACTCTATTCAGCGCCCGGCGACCTCCCTTGATAGCCACGTCGATGATAGTGCCGGAAGTGTTCTTGGAAAACGAAAGGGTATGCCACCTGTTTTTTCTTCTTCCCCTTCGCGTTCTCCTTCTGGCCCCCATGGATCTCCCGGCGAGCTTGATGGAACTCCTTCATACTATGGTGTGCCCCAACATATTCAGGCACCTGATTTTACACCCATTTTCGGGGCCCCGCTGGAGCAACCCGTTTCTCGTTCAATTATCACCGCTGTACGAGGCATATATTCAAGGAGTTGCCCTGCAACCAGCTCGGCAGAACAGGCTCGACCCTCCAGGGTTCCCGTTCTTACTCCGTCCAAGCCCTGCGAAACATCGCCATTTAGCCCTGGGAGATCACCGAAAAAGCCACGACCACCTTTGTTTCTCAGTAAAAACTCTTTTGTAACAAGTTTTGACCATCTTCCAGATACAGATTGGGACCAGGATTCCCGCGAGAAGAAGATGGACGATATGATGGCGCAGGTCATGTTGCGTCTCAATCAACAGGGCCATGAAGCTTCTGGTCTAAAAGATACCGTTGAAATTTACAAGTCGCGAAGTGAGTGATTTGACTGAGCTTGACGAGCCATATTTCTGACCATCTAATCTAGTTGGCGAACTTGAACGTTCTCGCGATGGACTGACAGATGTTAACGTTAATTTGCGGGTTGAGATGGAATCACTAAAGAACCAGCTAGTGCTTGCGGAGAAGGCCTTGAACGATGCGCGCCGAGATCAAGATATTGCGATGGATGACCTGGAAGGTCGGCACCGCATCGAAATCGAATCACTGAGCCAGGAAAATAAGAAACACCAAAACACGCTGGTAGCGAGACATCAGGACGAAATCCGAGACTTGAAGCGCAAATTCGAGGGCGAGATCGAGGACGAGAAAGCCAAGCGCGTCCGAGACCTCGGCAACCTAACAACCCAATCTGCAATGGACGTTCAAAGGTCTCAGATTGAACTCAATAATAAAGAGCGTGAAATCGCTACTTTGCGAAGCGAGCTTGACGCCATGAAGGCCGATATCGATCGTGAACGAAAGACGGTCCACGACCTTCGACAGAACCTTGACACTGCCAGCAGCAATGGTGTAACATTGGAATCAACAATAAGAGCCCTTAAGGCCCGCATTGAGTTCCTTGAAGGTGGACGCGAAGAGCAGTCTCAAGCTTTTGAGCGCTGCAACCAGGACATGATGGATGCGCTGGCTGAAACTGACGCGATCAAAGAGAAGCTGCGTAGGGAAGAAACACTACGTCGTAAGCTTCATAACCAGGTGCAGGAACTCAAGGGCAATATTCGTGTTTTCTGTCGTGTTCGCCCTTCTCTCAACAGCGAACCTGCCACCATGATTGCACCAATGCAGTACCCTGATGAATTTGAGGATGCAAAGGAGATCAGTGTCATGGGACCTGAGGAGAAGAGCAGCCTTGGTACCATTACACGCAAGAGTAACACTTTCTCCTTCGATCGCGTGTTCGGCCCGTCTACCCAGAACGCCGAAGTATTCGATGAAATCAGCCAGCTGGTGCAGAGTGCCCTAGATGGTTACAACGTTTGTATCTTTTGTTACGGTCAGACTGGCAGTGGTAAAACCCACACCATGTCTTCACAGGACGGCATGATTCCTCGCGCTGTTCATCAAATCTATGAAACTGCGCAGGGGCTGGAGGAGAAGGGCTGGCGGTACAGAATGGAAGGCAACTTTGTCGAGGTTTACAACGAGAATCTTAACGATCTACTCGGAAACCCGGATGAGTTGGATAAGAAGAAGCATGAAATCCGCCACGATATGCAACGTGGCAAGACTATCATTACCGATATCACTACCGTTAAGCTGGACTCGCCTGAAATGGTCGAGTCTATCCTCCGAAGTGCAGATGCCAACCGCTCAGTGGCTGCCACCAAAGCCAACGAGCGGTCATCACGATCGCACTCGGTTTTCATTCTCAAGCTGACTGGCGAGAATCATATCACTGGAGAGCGCAGTGAAGGCACTCTCAATCTAGTCGATCTGGCTGGAAGCGAACGCTTGAGCCATAGCGGGGCCACTGGCGAACGCCTAAAGGAGACTCAAAACATCAACCGCAGTCTCAGCTCCCTTGGTGATGTGATTGCTGCTCTTGGCCAAGGCAAGGATGGTGGTCACATCCCCTACCGCAACAGCAAGGTTTGTCCCCTCACACTACTCTCTTTTCGTCCCAAATACTGACTCTCTGATCAGCTTACTTATCTTCTTCAATTCTCATTGGGTGGGAACTCTAAGACACTTATGTTTGTCATGGCCAGCCCCTTGAAGGCTCATTTGTCAGAGACCTTGACCAGCTTGAAGTTTGCCACCAAAGTACACAACACCCACATCGGCACCGCGAAGCGCCAAGCGCGTGTCCGCGATTCTTGAACATGATGATACCTCTCCCATTTTGCATATAGTTCGGCTTTCTTTTGTTGGGAGGTCAGAGGTCTTTTACGATCCTGTCCTCTACCTCCGGTGTTCGGGATGGATTAATGATTTTCTTTTGTCTTAGCAACCGAGTCTTTGAACATACCGGTCTAACCATGGCGCTTGATTTGTTGTATGGATTTTATGCAGCTGGTTTGATCAATGGACAGTCATAGGCTTTTTCCACTTTATTACTTCCTTGCTCTATCGTAGCGTAATGTCTATCTACAGTCGGGCCGCCCCTCGACACTCATTTAAAGTGTATCAAAATAATTGAGTATGTTCCCTTGTCATTCAGTTCGCATGAAATATATCAATGGGCATCCATCATCCATGATATTACAGGTTCCCGAAGTATCTGTCTGCCATCTCCTTCACTTCCTGTGCCTTGTACTGAATTGTCGCGGTATCGAAAGTCCCATCTTCACAGACAAAGCCATCGATGAGATTTGCCGGGACCCACTCGACATCAACATTCTCCACATGAGTTGTGCATTTTGAACTTCCGGGATGGAAGTCTCGCAATCCGTGAAGAATATTGACCCCTTTGATACCACTATGGAGCCAGCTGCTCATGACTTCAGCAGGGTCACATTCCTGCAGCTTGTGGCAGTCTTCCCTCCTGTCCCGATCCGAAACTTTCTCCAGTCCACTAAGGATCAAAACCTTAGCATTCGGGCTTATATATTTCGCGCTGAGCACCGCCGGCAAGGACCCAGTTTTGCTGCTCACACATCCCGAGCTCGAGATCAGATCCGCTCCTAGAAGAACCAAGTCCACATTGGTCGAAGCGAGAGCCGCAGAAGCGTCTGTGTGCACAGTCACTTTCACGATTTGATCTGGTGATGATATGAGCTTTGCCTGGGACTCGGCGAGTAAAGACGAAGCCATGCTGGCTCCTTCGAAAAGTGGACGAGACTCGAGGATGTGTATATCCAGATGTGAAATCGGTGTTGACGCAATAGCGTCCAGCAAGCTATCCCGAATCGTCGCATTAGCTGATAGGGTGAGGATCGTGAGTTTCTGACGTGATTGCGCATTTTCAGCCGAAATGAACTGCGTTTGGAGGTATTCGATAAAAGAGTCTTGGATACGCGATGGCAGCATCCGGTGCGCTTCCAGGTGATGGTCAAGCACGGCGAGGGTAAGATCCCATCGAGTCTCGTCCTCAAGGTTGCACTCCATTACATCTTCTATGTCACCCAGAGTCCCTAGTAGCGCGTTCAGTGTACCGATGTTCATCCTCTCCCGGCTGTTCTTCCAGATGTGCCATGCTGTCATTCGTGTAGTTTCCCACCACTTCGGATCGCCTTGTAGATGCACCAACACATCGCGGAATCCTTTCAGTGCGATGCAGGTCAACTCATGGTCTCCGCTTTGGCGGTTAACGTGCAGTTCTTCTAGACAAGATATCAATGCTTCGCTTGCACCTCGATTCATATCCTTCTCGAAGCAGACTCGTCCAAGGCTTTTGGCTAGATAAGGAACTGCACCGAAACTATCATCATCTACCACTTTTCCTGAATCGTGCCATTCCCAAGAGTCATGCTCCCAGTTGATTTTAATCAATTCGTCATGCAAATCATCTTCCTCGGTGTTCCTTAGCCGGAACGCGAAGGGGTGAACCGTCCATTTCCGTCCCACATTAACATCGCTGAAAGAATATGGCTTTCCATGACGCCAAAATTCAAGTTGTTGCGGAGTCAATGATGTTTCTTCTTTAATCTCGCGCCATGCAGCTGCCAGTGGTGATTCATGTGCATCTATACTTCCCGAAATGGGGGCTAGATGGTGTCTTTGTCAAGTCAGCTTGCCGAAGCTGAAATCTTCTTTTGTGGTAGATTGAGCGAGGTGAATCGGGCAGAACACCCACTGGTAAGTTCTCACTTTCGCACTGCGTCGAAACAGAGCGACCTGTGAGTTGGCTTTTTCAACCGAGAAAATGAAGCATGAAACCACGGATCTGGGTTTGAGTTCTAGTTGACTTTGTTGATTTATCATTTTTTCGAGTTTCTAATGAAAAAGTTGGAGTCAACACGATAATCTTTCGATATTATGGGTAATGTTGATTCAAATTCAAGGGGGGGTTTCAGAGGCATGTCATAATAACATCAGCGCGGGGAAGATTGCATGACCTGCATGCATAAAGTACATTGATTAAGCTTATGTTCACCGCTGTGTACAAATACGTATCTTCAGGTAACTAGTTCATAATTATCTATTCAGAATGAATGTTTCAAGTGAAGTTAATTGTATGTCAAATTATGCGTGATTATTTTCGGACATTATATATTCTTTCATAGTGAGGCCCAAAGCTTCCCGACAATCTTGCAAGTCATCGAATACTAGGCGTAACCATCGCCTAACTATCTGACCATTCCAGAATGTTTCGAGTTCTAATATTAGAAAATATGAAGTACATATTACGTTCTAAGCACCTTATTTTGGGTGCTGCTACTTCCAAGGCTCGTCTCAGGTACCATATCCATGACGTCATTCGAATAATTTTGCCATCTCATCATTCACTCTATTCACTCTAATTGAAATGGACATCACTAATTTCTGACAATACAATAACTTTGCAAAGAGCAATTCAAAATGCCGACATATACTGGGTCTTGCTTGTGTCGAAACATCCAGTATGAGCTACGACTCGCTTCTCCCGAGGATGCGCGCACGTCACTTTGCCACTGTCGAAATTGCAAAGTGCGTACACATGCTCCGCAAGTCATGCAATTGACCAAAAGCTTGAAATAATACTGAGGAAAGTCATAGAAAGTATTCGGAGCAAACTATGGTCTCACAGCCAAAGTAGCCAAGGACGCGTTTCATCTCCAAGCCGGGAAGCCCAAAGAGCATGCTGCCGATAATGGATCTGGGACTATGATCTACCGCGAGTTCTGTGATAACTGCGGAAGTTTCATCCTTGAATATGGCGTAAGTAAGCCATGGAAAGAATATCCATGGTGGATATTTCTACATATGATCGGAATTTTCGCTAAATTGATCACAGGAGGCTGCCAAGGACCATTTCCGCTATGTATGTGTAGGATCTCTAGATGATCCAGAGGCCCTACCGCCCAAAGTCGAGTTTTTCTGTAAGGATCGAGCGAGTTGGATGCCAGAGATACCCGGTAAGTCATGGCCATTCTACAAAATCTCAGGTGATGTTCTAACGTGACCAGATGTGGCGCACAAACAAGAGGTCAAGCAGTAATGACCACGAAGTATACCCTAAGTGGTAATTAAAACCCCGCACTCGAGATATCTTTTGCTTTATGTGTTTGTATCATAAATTGAAATCGTCATTCATGTTGCTCTACCTAAACACACGGCTAGGTAGTATGCACCGTCACACTCTTAACCACAATATCCGGCGCCAATAGCTTTTCACGAATGGAAACCCCATTCAAATAATCATTACTATCAACCCTCCGATACCCATCCGCAAGAGTCTTCTCAATACCAGACTGCACATGTCGCTTAGCAGTCCTCTCACGCGCCTCTTGTAAATCCGTATCGACGAAAATCCGGTAATCAACCAACGCCGCCAAATCTCGCCACCTAGGCTCATCAAGTAGAAGATAGTTCCCCTCAACAATAATGATCGAGGTATCCGGTGTAATAGCCAATCCATCTTCTACAGGATCCTTAGCTTCGTGATCGAAGGTCGGCGCATGAATGACATCATAGCTAGGCCATGACCCTGAAACCGGTGCTAGTGGTGTCTTCTCAGCCCAGGTACGAAGTTGCCCGATAAATTTGATGAATCGGTCCACGTCGAATGTCCACGGCGCACCGCGGCGGATATGCGCTTCTGTAGCATTTGGCAATTCGTCGAGTGCTGCGCGTGATAGGTGGAACCCGTCCATTGAGAGAAGGGCTGCGCGACATGACGGGTCTTTATTAAGTTGTTGCACGACTGCTTGCGCGGTGGTCGTTTTTCCTGAACCCGGGACTCCTGCGATGGCGACGACGAAGCGTGGTGCTGGGTGGTTTTTGGCTTCTTGACGAATGACGTCTGCCAGACGGCGGTACTCGTATTCCATCTGCAGCATGGTTAATTAAGATCAGAATATGAAAGGGAGAAATGGAGCTTACACTTAGAGTTCGTCTTGTAAGATAATACAAATCTGTGGCGGATAGTTTTCAGAGGATATAGTAAATAGCTCCACGAATGATGCTGATCAACGCTTCATGGAAACAACCCAACCTTGGAATATAAAAATGGAATGAACCACTGCGATCAGTCTAAGAAAGATATGAAGCCCTTGATATGTATGTGGAGGCGCGGATCACAGTGTCCGCAGCGGGTCACAGTGCTCCGATTCAAGCTCAGTCCGGTCGGCTTTGATCCGACGTTGCTGAATCAGAATTATGCAAGAGATATCTAGTGTCGCGAGCTAGGTACCAAGCGGTGTAATTTAAAGTTCTTTGGTCGCCGTTGTTGGTCCATTGCACCGAATAGTAGAATAGTGGATGTCATACATTCCCCCCACATCCCACATTCTCCATTCTTAAACTCCCCCCCCCCCTTTTTGTTTAGAGGGGTTTCGCCCAGAAGGACGACAGACCAGACACTGATCAAAAGTATAACATCAATTAATGACTAGACAACAATAGAACATTAACGCCATGGCCATGATCTGTCTCATCGCGCTGCACTGGCAGCAGGTGGACTGAAATTTTGCTGGGGGTGAGGATTCACAACGCCATGCTATGATTCAACAAAATGCACTCATATCGAAATCAACGTCCACGCTGGATAATATAATGCAAGGTTCATGTCTGCATGTGCGGTTTCATAATCGTCGTCGGGGAGTAGGTACGCGAATTCGGGGTACGGTCGTTAAAGGAGGACGGTAAGTCTTGCGCCTCGGGTTGGGATTGACATAGAAACACAGGATCTGTTGTTCAAAGCAATGTTCGCATTGTGGTTTTGTATGATCGCAAGGGACCCCCCACTCGCGACAACCTTTGCAGGCAGTTGGGTCGCTTTGGTATGGTTGGCGGGATGAAGAGCCGGTCTTTGGCTCACACGAATTCCACCAACCAGCCAACATCCACTGGGAAATTCGATTATAGATTTGTGGGATGGCTGGAGGAAGTGTGTTGGAGTTGGATTGGGAGTGTCTGGTGTCTGAAAGATTTTGATTTCTGAAACAAGTTAAGTGTGAGTATTTGCGCGGGGTTGAATTCCGGGGTTAACGTTTAGCTGAACGAACCTTGAAACCGCAGCCATAATGAGATCTCTATACGGTCTTTCTTTTCTTCATAAGGGATGTGAAAGAAAAAAGAAAGAAATAGGGAAATGAAATTCAAATAAGGGACTCAGACCTCCTTAATGCTCGTACAAAAGTCGGAAAAATGGGCACCAAAAAACGAGGTGTTCATGCTTCGTGACTCCAATTGTCTCGATCATTCTGGCCCCACCAAAACTTAGAGCGCCACAGCATAATTTCTGTCCACGGGGCTGTTTTCCGGAGATTAGAAGCAGTGGAGCACGTCACACGCAGTAATATAATCAAGGAAATAGAAATAAATTCATTCACGCGATCAAATTTCACATACCCCAAGGGCTGTCCGTCTACCTAAGATTTCAAAATGGACCGCATCTCCGACGCCATCTGCGCCGATCACCGGGAACTCAAATCCTATTATGACAGGATCGTCCAGGCGGAGGATCCAGATGAGCAAACCCGCTGGCAAAACATGTTCACCTGGGAACTAGCCCGACATGTGGTAGGCGAGGAGCTAGTGCTCTACCCGGCGCTAAAGAAGCACTTGAACGAAGAAGCAACCGAAGATCGGCGGCAACATCAAACAGTACGAATACGGAAACGAACCCTACCAAAGATGCAAGCTAAGAAACCGCATAGATCAAAGAAGAATTAGCCGTGTTTCAAAACCTCCCATCCACCGATCCCCGCTTCATCCCCACCCTGGCAGTTCTCATGGGGGATCTGGCAGCACACGTGAATCACGAAGGAGTGGAGTTGAGTAATCTTGAAACCAGTATTACCGCTGATGAGAGTAAGCGTTTAGCGGCGTCTTTTGACCGTACAAAACACTTCGTTCCAACACGTGCGCATCCTAGCGCGCCCGATCGACCTCCTTATCAGACAGCCGTCGGACTTATCACGGCGCCACTCGATTATTTGCAGGATCTGTTCCGCAAGTGGCCTGAAAGCCCTGATGGTCCCATGGAATAGGGATAAAATAGGAGTAAATAGGAGTAAATAGTGATCTCAGATAACGCCAATTTATTTGACTTTACATCAATAGTCATATTATCTATCGGTGGGTCTCCTTGGCCTAGCACGTGGCACTGCACCACATTGAGCCATTTTTCAACTTCATCAGACTTTATGAAATATGTTATATAATGACCTCAAATTTGTGAATTTATGTATACACCTAAATCTTCTAGTGACTAATTCCATTCTTCACCTGAGGTCAACTCCATCTTCTTAGCTATGGAGCTCACTGTCAGATGTGGAGCAGCCCCATCCCAATGTGGAGTTCATCACGTTGACCGCTAGGCGGGAAAAACGCAAAAAAAGCCCGTCGGGGAGTTAAAGCCTAAATGCTTGATTGAAAGCTGAAAAAAGCTGCAATAGGGGTCTCAGGTCCACGGGGCCAATTGCCGAAAGACGTCAAACCTACGTTCTTCACCTAGATAGGAAGTGGCAAAATTACTTGAAGAAGCCCTCTTCCATGAATTTATGGCAGTATCAATAAACAGGAGTTGCTAGTCATGGAAGAAGATCTAGAGAAAAATTTTTCATCACTACAAACAAAAGACGCGGCCACTCTCTTGCAGTGTGGGTATAAGGTGTCTCCGGCTGCACAAAATCTTATTGGCTAGAGAAGGCAAAGCTTTGAAGATGTACGGTTCTACATCGTACTTCCTATGGTTCACCTCAGGCAGCCAATACCTTGAACCCAGGAGAAGAGGCAAGCATTATTGAATGTTCAATGACTCTTTCTGGTTGCCCGTGCGTAATCAAGAAGTATGAGGACCTTCTTATTATCCTGCGTAGATCATGATGATGACTTTTTGAGGCAAATCATCAATTATATAAAGATTTTCAATTGAACACCACCTCACCTGCGATCTTGCTGAGAATGTTACGCATCGTGTTCGCCAAAGCGCTGTAGATACTGCGCACGGTCACTCTCGACGTGTCAGCGCTGATACTCCCGGCAGACGAAATCCAGGACCAATTGCAAGAGCTGGTTTAGGTATAGACGACGAACGAGAACAAGAATTTGCGTGATAGGATCTCCATACTAGCAACATCCTGGCGCAGGACAAGATCGAGGCGGATCTAGGCACTTGTTGAATCTCAAATTGCTACCCTCCCCGATGGGCTTAGGTGATTGAAGACTGTATAGCGTATTAATTACTGTATTTTTAGAATTTCATGGCCCATGAAGAAAAAATAAACGAGCTTTTTAATTGAACACTCTCACGAACCGCAATTGACGTAGCGCAATATTCGAGATTCAGGGAGTAACATGATTGAGTACCTACTTAGGTACCTACTTGTTCACGCTACTCTATTGGATACGCAGGAATGTGAAAGTGATTAAAGAGTGATACCACTGAGCCACCTTCCTTACCTATATCATGGCCCAATAACGCGTTATCCCGTATATTGACGAGAATCAAGCGAGGTGATGCGATGTCCTTTAGTACTTGATATAATATTTTTTTCTGAAGTGCAATTACTGCGCTATCTTAGATGCGGTTAGTGGCGGTGTTCAACTAGAACTCTTTAAAATCAACTTTCGATAAAATTCAATGCAGTCAGTAATAAAATCAACAATGCAATACTAGACATGATAGCTCCCCAGCTCTAATGCAAACATCCAAACTACTAGCAGCCTCTATCACGAAATCATCCATCGCGAAATCCAATCACGAATATAACAGTCCAATATCCCGTCCTCAATAATCCTCAAGCGACCATTCTGCAAAGTAACACTGTCCCGCTCTGCTTTATCCGTCACGAAAGTCTTCGGACCAAGGGCGCTCCCTGAAGGGTCCGCACCATGCATAGCCTCATAATGATCAATAAGCTTTACAGCCGGATTGATATGCTCCTCACCTCTCGCCTCACTCTCCCTGAGCAACTGTAACCAGCTCTCAAATGGCACGACATCGAACTGGAAACTACGTCCCAAAGACCCCAGGAGTGCATCCCAGGAGAACTCCCGAGAGTTGCACACATTGTAGATCGAATTATCACCAGTCTGCTCAACAGATACGCATTTCTTGAACTCTGTACTCGAGGCTGAACGCGATCGAGCCAGCTCCAAAATAGTGGCTGCGAGGTTATCAACCGGCAGCCAGGAACAGCTTTCATTCAGATTGGGTAAGGCTTTAAGGCTTAAGGCTGACCGAATCATGAGCGGGAGCGCTTCGGTATCATTCCAGAGACCTTTCTTGGAATGGCCTGAAACCTGCCCGATTCGGAGTGAGTAAGCTCTTGCTCCTGATTTGTGTGCTGCGCTGACGATGTGCTCTCCGGTCAGCTTAGATTGACCATAGCCCATGTAGGCCGTGCCCAAATCAATTGGCGCTTCTGGAATCTCAGTAGATTTTGAGCCGAGTGCGGTGGAGACTGAGGAGCAAAACATAACCACTGCAGGCTGTGGCTGTTCAACAGAGAGTGAGAATTGGAGGAGGTTGTGCAGTCCGCGAATGTGGGGCTCAAATTGAGCTAAAGGGATATTGAAATTCACGGGCCAGGCTACATGCAGAATTTGTGTAACGGATCTGCGCATGCGAGCCATGATTTCTTCATCCAGGCCGAGATCCGGCTGATCGAGTGCACTGGTCAGGGCGATGATTTTGGATGCCTGCTCTGACGTGATGTGTAGTTCCTTCTCAATGAGGCTGTTGAGTACAGCCTGAAATGGGGATTTACGTCTTGTCAGACAGAAGACATTGGAGACCGAGTCATCGTTCAGAAGCTCGTACAGTGTGTGGGCACCGATTGACCCGGTAGCTCCGGTGAGGATCTTGAATAGTCAGCGTGACTTCTTCAATAATGAGGGAAATGATACTTACAACACTGTTGGTGGTTAAGGGGAGGTCACTGGGTATGTGTCTTTGAAATGAGGAGTATTTCTGAATCAACTTGGACATGACCTCGGTGTCATTGTCCACCATGCAAATATCCTCTCCGCTCTGGACCGCACAGATATACTCTGACAGAAGTGCAATACTCCCCGTATCGTACACTACATTCTGAGGAAGACTGTCCTTGGGCATATCGAAGTTCTGAAGGATAAGGCGACGCAGGTGAATTGCTTTGAGACTGTCAACTCCTTCCGAGAAGAAGTTGGCCTCTGCACTAGAGAGACTGATACCCAGCTCATTCTGACACAAATCTGTCAATAACGACAAGGTGTCATCAAAGCCCAGTCGAATTCCTCCTTCTTGACTCTCTGCTCCAGCATAGACACTCTCTATAAGCTCAGCGTAATGCAGATAGACCTGTGCGCGGATCATAGACCCTTTATCTGTCCGAGGGAAAGTCGAGGCAAACGGCAATACGGCGACCATATCTTTAGCGATGTGAGAGAACCGCTCAGCGCGAGAATTGGCCATTTCAATACTAGGCCAAACATCTTCAAAGTATTCTTCATCCGAGAGACATGCTTCATCCGCTTCCTGCGAGCGGAAGATCAAAAGACCCGGAGCTGTCTTGCCCACACCGAACACGACTGCTTCATGGATGAGAGGATGTTGTTTGATACATCCTTCAATCGGCAGTGGTAGCACCTTCTCACCATTGATTAGAGTCAGACGATCATCTAGTCGAGAAGCGTACTTCCATCTGTTGGGAAGAGTGGGGTGAGGGGTGAAAATATCTTTGGAGTGATATGAACCGGGCGGCTCATTGGAGTTTGATGTTGTCAATGCGGGATGCCCAGCCAAATAGACGCATTCGTAAAGTGAGCCTCCCAAGGGCTTCATCCAAACATAAGGTAGAATGCTTTCAAAAAACTTCAAATAATTCCAGTAAGGATCGCCTTTCGGTCGGGAGAAAGACTCAGCGACGAGACCCGCTTCTGT
The DNA here is from genome assembly GCF_028828015.1 of Penicillium pulvis. Lineage (NCBI taxonomy): Eukaryota > Fungi > Ascomycota > Eurotiomycetes > Eurotiales > Aspergillaceae > Penicillium > Penicillium pulvis. The sequence continues at coordinate 1,823,791 of NW_026643072.1, forward strand.
GCTACAGATATGAGTGAGATTTGCATTCACCGGGATTTTGAGAATAGCTTACAGTCCAAATGACCCACCAAAGGGGACTCCCTCTCGCACGAGACGGTCACCAAGCTCATCAGGACATGGCGCTCCACCATAACCAACGAGTTTGCAGTTCCGAAGTGCCTCGACACCAAGGGGGTTATCAATCAATATCTGCAGCATATACGGGACTGCAGCGACATATTCAGGTTTCGCTTCTTGGAGAGCAGAAACAACCGAGTCTGCGGTCAGTGGCAAGGCTGCGTTCCACATAAAAGCAGTTTTCCTCATCCACATCGCCTGCAACGCGGTCGAAATTCCATGCAGATGATACCAAGGAAGCGAGTTAAAAGATGTCAGCCCCGGCCCTTTCAACGGATGGGTCATTAATGCGCGGTGGGTGAGAAAAAGGGGCTTCGGGTCTCCGGTGGACCCAGAAGAGTGAAGGATCAAAGCAACCTTGTCCCTCTGGGCCTCGGAATTCCGCTTTCTGTGCAAAACCAATAACGAGGTTTCGGTGTTAGAATCAGAAAGCGCTGGGATTGGCCGACAGGTGATAAGTTTCCGTTGCAAAATTTCACCCATGGTTCTGCGAATGGTGCCGGTTTTACCATATATGATATTCTCACACCCGACGGTGTTGAGTAACGATACACATGCGTCACCCGATAGACGTGGCGATAAGATCATCACTGTGTATCCCAGCCGACTGAGTGCGAATAGAGTGATAACCATACTTAGGTCTGATAGGGTGAGCAGTGCTACTATGCATCCGTCTTTCTTGGGCTAGTGCATGGTTTCTGATATTAGCAGTGTCCATGCATACCGAGAGGTCTTTAGGGCACGAACCGGTCTAAAACCTTCTTCCATCAGTGTTGAGACAGCTTGGTCTATCATCTCATCCAGCTGTTCGCCGGTATAATAATTGTACAATGCGGCCTCGGTGTCCGAGCTTGGGTATGCGAGGATTGGGCATTGCATACTATCCGCAGCACGAAGACGGACCAAGTCATCCAACACATGAAGCTGGCCAAACTTTTCTGTCAAGGGATCAGCAGCATGTGAAGAGGTCGCTGGCTGACCTGATGATCCACGCTGAATACCCATTTCGATAGTGCGTGTCAGAAATAAACCTCACAATGGTAGTGGGAAGAGATAGGCAAAAGAAAACAATGTTCATATTTATTACAGCTGGGGTGCATCGCCCTAAAAAGACAAAAATTATGCCGGTACATAACTTGCGCACCTCCGCTGACCGCATTCGGGATGACCAGGGTGAAGGCGGAGCTGAATGGGCCTGGAGCGAGCAATGACGGTCATGCCCACTACATGGTAACGACATTGATCCATCTACTCGGCGGAAGTAACTACGTTGATACTCAAATTTGTGGGAACTATGCATGATACTAGTGATCGGGTACGCGACTGTGACTACAAACAAACTGAAAGAAGAGACACTGTGCATTCCAATGCAGGTGTCAAATCGGCATCCCAAAAGTGCACGCATGACTCGCCAACCGGTCGATTTTAAGCGAATAGAGATCGACCGTAGGAAAATTAACGGCCATTCGGGTAATTTTACTGGCTGGATAGTCCTAAGTGATGTGGCATGGCCGACAAACGCCTCCGCTCGACAGGGGTTACCATCTTGCAGTAGTGGATTGTGATCGCAACCAGCGACGAAGTTACAATGCAAAGGAGCCCAAACCACCTAGTTGCAATTCAAATCCCGATCAGTCTACCTTGGATATCTTTGATTCTCCACAGCCACCGATTGTTTGTACATATCTTTCTCAAGGAAGATCGACTCAAGGATAGATTAGCGCATTTGCATCCAAATCGAGAGCTCTTCCCGGGTCCCACTCTAGGGCTGATGATAATGCAGTCATGATAGTGGGGAATGGAAAACTTGGAAAATTAGGGCGAAGCAGGATAGGTATTGGTTGTTCGCACCCCACCGATTTGTAGTGGAGACGTTAACCTGTACTAAGTATACAGGGCCGAATCGATTTGCACATGGAAACCGATATCATATTTTTGATGCACTACCTCGTAATCCCGTCGGTTTACCGTTTGTGCAGATAGCCACATGCGCAGCTGATGAGAATAAACTTCAGATAATGATCTCACATCCATCTCACTTTCCTCCACCAACCACGAGCTGACCTGAGAACAATGAATTGTTTAATCTGACTATGACGCCTTCGTAAGCACTAGTCTCCAACCTTCCGAGTTACAGTTGCCACTCCGCAATATACTCAAAATGCTCGTTCTCAAGGATCGACATTAGCAGCCATGCAAAGCCAAACACCCGTAAAATCGACGCAATCGATTCATCCTCAATCCGAGACAAAGACCAACAACGGACAAGATCTGCGGAAGCATTATCCCGATTCCTGAATTACGACCCCAGACAAGGTCCAAATGAACGAATCCAAGGATCCGGTATTCGACCTTGAGCTCTGGCAGAGCACCCACCCACCGATATGGAACCTTCTGCATCGTCCCGTATCCCACGGTCCGCAGCAGATCCTTGAGCGGAACGGGAAGCACGGGCCGTGGAGCCGGGTCTACCAAATCTCCCCGGAATGTTTCCTGTGAGACAGATCTCAGATTTTATGTGAGTCCAACGGTGCTGGAAACGGACTCGTTGGCGCATCTTAGATAGATCGCCCCATTCGCGCCCCGCTGTTTGCCGGCAAGAATGCTAACCGTCCGATCGGAACCTTACATGCTGGCAATTTCAGCTTTGATATGTGACTCAGAACGTGAGATCGACATTCTTTGATGTCTGGAACGCCACAGGGTCCTCCCGGTGTAGATATAGTTCCGTTGGTCTGCAGCTGGAATATCACTGGAGACAGGTCACTTTTCCAAAAACATCAATCAGCCAATCCTGGCATTCCTCTAATATTGAGACAGAGTTTATGGATTTTTCCCGGGGTTGTATTTGGTAGATCATTTGGATGGCAAGCTGCCTCGGAAGGCGTTTTGAAGGGGTGCTCGATGCTGTGAGCATACGGATATATCCATGACTACAATCAGGGATACGAGGTATTCCTGCACTTTTACTGGTTGTGGCTGGATAATCCTGCGCCTATCACCAAAAGCACATACTGTACATCTAGGATAACGTTGGAAGATAACCGTTCAAGTAGCCATTTGTACCACGCAATGTACAAAGCGCTCAGCCGCTGAGAACAGAAGGGATAGGTTCCTTTCATCGAAAAAGATTTCTAGACTAAGCGCTTGGCACTATCAGAATAGGAATTTATTATCAATCCTCAAATCTGACGTACGATTCAGATCAGAATAATCGGCTCATTTCGAGTTAAGCTCGAGCAACTTGATTATTCTCCGCACAATTTACTCCATCAGGAAGTCCCCGTACATCCATTACACCATTAATATAAGCTGCATGATCAAAGTCCGTGTTACATGCAGCGCATGCACTCCAATTCCATGTCTCCACACCTTTTGTCCGAGCCTCCCCCAATGAAAGAAATCCGCAGATCTCTGAAACAAACCAAGTTTATTTGGAATAACAGACTGACTAGACATATTAGCTCATTTAGATCATCCTTTACGATAGCAAACGTACATGGGGCGTGTGATATCTTCGGTGCATTCTGCCGATCAAAACGAGCTGAGGTGATGTGGAGAGTGGGCCAAGCTAACGCAGACTAAAATTGGAATACGGCCCAATGGGACAACCCGCTTTAGCCGCTCCTTTTTGCTTTCAATTGCGTGTCAGTACATCATCCTGGCTTTATGTAAAAGTTGCGCTGGTTCCGGGCAGCTGAGTTCCACGGTGGGGATTTGGTGTGAATGAAGCTGGGCCGGGGCCTGGGACTCGGACTTGGTCTCGAACCCTCTGAACTCATCGTATCCGACGATCTAGGTAATGCCCACTTGTCATAAATGTATAAATGGGAGTAAAGAGCCAGTTGTTGAAATTCAATACCCCGGTTCGTACTACATGTAGCCACACTTGGTGACGACATTTCATTTTATCATTTTTCAACGCCGAAATGACGGTCACCACACCCCTTTACTCGATGGTCAATCGCCTGGGCCAGCTGGTGCAGCAAGATACCGCTGCTCCTTCTGCGCAAACTCATTTCGAGCTGCTAAGAATGATTGAGCAGCTGAAGCTGGAGGTAGAAAGTCCCGCTGAGACTGTTCAGCGTCTGATTTACCAGGTATGGATGCAAATGTACGTATCGATATTTGGGCACTTTATCTGACCCGCCATAGCCGCCACAAAACTCCGCACTCAGAGCCGTAGTAGATCTGGGGATCTTTCCTCTGCTCATGCAGAAGCAGTACCAGTATACAGGGATCTCGGCCGCACAGTTATCGGAGTTTACTGGCGCAGAGCAGGAATTGATCGGTATCACGACCTCTCGTATTGTTTCACCCTTTGCGCGACTAACAGTCACACATAGTCCGATTGATGCGGGTCATGGCATCTCTGGGTCTCTGCACAACCCCAGAATTTCAGGTATACAAAGCAAATGAGAAGACAGCGGCTTTGACCCAGCCTGCTGGCCGAGATGGAGTTCCTTGCATGTAAGACAGTCGTTCCGGTTGCACTGCTTGATCCAACTTAAGCTAACCAAGTCTTCCTCCGTCAGATATGACCTCGCAGTTCCAACCCTCAGCAAACTGCCGGAGTATCTGAGGGCGCATCATTATGCGAATCCTCAAGACTATGAAAATTCCCCTATGCAGTGGGCAGTTGGTCAAAGTCAATTTGAGTGGCTAGACAGCCACAAAGATCAACAAACACTGTTCAACTCGTATATGGCGAGTCGCAGACAAGGCCGACCAATGTGGTTCGATTTCTACCCTGTGGAGAGACTGATGGGCCATTCCGTTCCATGCATTGACACAGTGTTCCTCGTCGACATCGGGGGTAACCAAGGTCATGACCTAAGCCAATTCCGCCAGAAGTTCAAACACCTGCCCGGCAGAGTTATCTTGCAAGATCTTCCACAGGTTCTGAACGGTGTTTCTGGTGACGAATCCGGTATCGAGGTCATGCCATACAGCTTCATAGATCCTCAACCTGTTAAGGGGGCGGCAATCTATTACTTCCGCTCCATATTCCATGACTGGTCCGATCAAATTTGTCTTCAGATCCTGCAAAACACAATCTCTGCTATGGCGCCTGATTACTCCCGAATCCTGATTGTGGACTTTGTGCTACCGGATACCGACACGCCCCTTATGCAGGCGTCACTCGATATTCAGATGATGAGTATTGGTGCCGGTGTTGAGCGATCGGAGACTCAGTGGAGGGATTTGCTTCAGAAGGCTGGCTTGAATATTACGGGAATCTGGAGCCAAAGTCCTGGCATGGAGTCAGTGATTGAGGCTGTTCCCATGTTGATGGAGACGGAAAGAAAGCCAGTGAATTGAGAAGTCGGGTTGTGTTAGAGGAAAGGGCAAACAAAGGTATACTGTGGAATAGGTATAATGGGCGATGCAAGGGAGTTAAGCCAAACTTGTGGCACTATGTCTTATTTACTAGATGTTGGAGTTGATGTGACAGTGAGATCCGTGAAAAGATCGATAGATTCGTTAAATTGCATTTTATGTATAGCATCCAGCCACAAAGTATGCATATATCACAATCCAAAGGTAGAACGTTCCACGTCTTAGTACCAGCCAATGAGTGACGGATAATATTTTTGTGATAATTTAGAATGTTGTGGTAGATTAATGGAAAAGTATTTCCTTTTCTGTGCGCCTCCTCAAAGTCACAAGTCTCAAGATGGAAGAAGAACCGGGAATGCACAGCACCGCTCATTGAGACATCAAATATCTAACTGCCATCACCGCAACATCATCAATCACACTGATTCCCCGGAAGTGGAGCCCTTGCTGAGCAATTTGCTGTCTCATAGCATTTTGGTATCCCTCATCCTTCATCAACCCACCAGCCAATACTAACTCTGTCCCCTCAGGTGCGACAAAACCACTGGATCTGGAATCAACGAGACGACGAAGGGGCTTTTGAATGATAGAAGCCACCTTATCTTCCATTATAACCTTTGCCGTGCGGTTCCCTTCCAGCTTCAGTACTGTCTCCGCGACGCCAGCAATGCGAGACTTGACACTCTGCGCACGAGGCTGCGAGAGAATCTCGCTTAAAAGGTCAATATTATCATTTTTCTCGGTGCAGCCGCCCAGTCGTCCAATCACAGCTCGTTCAAATTCGCCCGATTCTTTTGGTTCAAGACCCAGACTTCTCTCCTCTAACACTTCCAGTGTGTGTTTGATAGCTTCAAGGCCGATGGAATAGCCTCCACCCTCGTCACCCAACAGGTGGCCCCATCCGCCAGCTCGAGCAACGCAGGTATAGCCCTGGTCCTTGATCCAGTTGTACCGCATTACCACGCTCCCGGTGCCTGCAATCACGACAATCACGGAACGGCTTTGGTTCGATGAAGCTGCCGCAGTCAACAAGGATACGTCGTTGGTTAACTTAAGGGCGGGTGTGGTGTGATCTAGCCCGAATAATTCACCAAGCTTGGGGGCTAATACGTTGTATAGGCCGCTCCTATCCATTCCCGCTAGACCGATCCAGACTGATCGAAAAGATCTTTTGAGTTGTGCCTTCCAGTCCGAATCTGTTAGCTCATTTGGGGGTATATGTTCTTTCAGTGCGGCTTTGGTCGCTGTAACCAGTGTTTTCATGACGACTTCCACATCGCTGACGTTATCCGTACTGCGCGATAGTTAGTTAACGATCGTACCGTTGAAGATCGATAAAACCCATACATATTGCATGGCCCGGCAAACCCATGGCTCACAACGCCATCTTTATCTCCCACGACAGCAGCACACTTAGTTCCACCGCCATCGATGCACAACACAAATTGCCGGTTCTCTGGTAAGCACTTGTCTGCAGGCTGAGATGCTTCGGTCAAAGCCTTAGCGAGAACACCCCCAGCCGATGTCAAAGTTTCTCGGCAGCTCTCAACGGATCCACATGTTTCAGCAACGAGAATTGCAAGCTTGACACTCCCATTGCACTTCGCAAGAAGTGAGTCCAAGTCGGCATCCGATAAATTATTGCATTTCACACTGAGTCTGCGCAGAATGTTCCGAGCGCGTTGCTCAAGTTTGAGATTTGACGCCACCATATCAACCATCTTCGAAAATGTCAGTCAAAATTATTCGAGGCAACCATCCACATCGTCTTACCATATTTCCATAAGTTTTCCCGGTCCGAATCATAGTTCCCGTGCTCAGCATGTTCAGGACCATTTTTGTGGCCGTTCCAGCTTTGAGTCTAGTGCTCCCGGTGACCACTTCTGGGCCAGGTAACGGAGCAATCAGGTAGTCCACATTGCCAGAGTGACTCAAAGCCGATGGGGAGGCGCAAACGACGCCAATTGTGACACAGCCTAGCCGTTTGGCAAAGGCAAGACATCCGAGGACATATGGTGTGCGGCCTGAACTGGCAATGCCGATCACACTATCTAGCTTATGATCGAGTTTCAAACGCCTTAAATCCTCTTCACCAGCTTCCCCGTCATCTTCGGCGCCCTCTTGAGCCTGACGAATAGCAACGTCTCCGCCGGCGATCAAACCGACAAATTGAGACCGGGGGGCAGCAAAGGTAGGCGGGATTTCCGACGCATCCAAGATCCCGAGTCTAGGGATTTCCGATGTTAATCATTCATTCTTATTGGGCATGTTGTTAGTTCGCTAACCTTCCACTTGTTCCTGCTCCAACATAGACCACCCTGCCGCCTTGACCAACGCGCAAAGCCAGGGCATCGATTGCGTCCGCGATCACTGGTAGACACGGCGCAACGCTCTCTGCGACCAGATGATCATCATTATTTATCACAGAACACATCTCCAATGTCGATATGCGATCGATATTGACCGTCCGGGGATTTACCCCTTCGGTCTGGAGTTTGGCTAAGCCGTTGAGATCCATTATCGCCAACGGTTCCGCTCACTGCCTGATCAACAGTGTATAATTTTCAGAGCGATATGCAGAAAAACTGATGTATTTCGCGCGAGCGAGACGAATGTTTTTTTTTATGATTGACGCCATGCTCCCCTAAAAAACGCCAGTCGGAAACGACCGACATCCGCTAACCGGAAGTGCAGCCCGAGCGAGATCCTTAATCACGGAGCTTTGCCGATGAAGAAACCGCCCACGTTACGAGCCAGAGTAGCACCATTACCCCAGTGTGGTACTCGGCAATGAACCAGGGGTTGATCCAACATGCGACAAGTGGGGTTGTTTCTCTTCCCCAGAAACTACCATATGTGGAGTATGACAAGCGCTTTATCCCGCGAATCCATGCATCTTTTCCTAATAGATGCAAGTTCTCGTAGATCAGTGCTTGGGCCTGTCATCGGGTAATTTCATGTTTCTTGAAGCCTTCTCCACTAAATACCACCGCTCGTGTTTGGAATCCAGGGATAGAACCCCATATTTCACGCCAGATCTCGCGATTGGTGCTGCATTGTATTACTCACATATTTTGGTTTCGAGTTTGACTCTGTTGATGTTTGTTGGTCGCATCTGCACTATCATCACAATATGGAGGACGGAACTAGAGTTGGACCCGTGATTGATGGACGCAAGGATTCGGTTTGGTATCGGACCTATACACACAGTTGGGTCCAGATTCTGCTGATCAGTTTTATCTGTTTCTGCTGTCCTGGGGTACGTGTCGCGTTGTCACCAACAAAACTTCCACTAATTGCGGGGACATAGATGTACAATGCCCTCACAGGACTAGGAGGATCTGGACAAGTGAACCAGACAGTTGCTGCGAATGCGACTGTGGCTTTACTTGCAGCAACCGCGGCAACAGCGTTGTTTGTTGTTGGACCGATTTTCAACCGCGTCGGTCCCCGTGTTTGTCTTCTTCTTGGTGGATGGGCATATCCCTTATACTCGGGAAGTCTGCTATGCTTTAACTGTATGTTTGCAAGATATTCTTATCCATCCAATTGCTAACTTTGGTTATTTGTTGCTTGTAATAGCAACCAACAATGGTGCCTTTGTTGTCGCCGCCGGTGCGCTTCTTGGTGTGGGCGCATCGTTTTTGTGGGTCGCGCAAGGAGCTATCATGACAACTTATGTGCCCGAGTCACAAAAGGGACGTGCAATTGCTGTATTCTGGATCATCTTTAACCTCGGCGGTGGAGTAGGATCTCTAGCCAGCTTCGGGCTGAACTACAATTCCACCAGCGGCACAGTCTCAGATGCAACATACATTGCTCTCCTAATTCTCATGGGAATTGGATGGTTGATGGGCGTGTTCATCTGTCCTCCTGCATCAGTTCGAGTCTCCCAACTGAAGGCAATCCCAGAAGATGAAAAGAACTGGAAACAGACGGCGCGACTATCCATACGTACGATTGCTGATTGGCGTGTGCTGTGCTTGCTGCCACTGTTCTTCTCGGCGAATGTCTTTTACTCCTATCAGCAGAATGTGGTCAATGGCATGACCTTCGATATCCGCACGCGCTCGCTTAATGGTGCATTTTACTGGATCGCGCAGATGCTGGGCGGTCTGATCATTGGTCTTATTCTTGACTTTCCCGGTCTTAACCGACAAATTCGCGCGAGGGTGGCTTGGGTTTTCCTTTTTGTAACTGGCATGGCTATCTGGGGTGGTGGTTATGCGTTCCAGAAATGGTCTTCGCGTCGCTTGGCCATGGGCATCAAGCAGGATATCGACTACAAGGATGGTTCTGTCTCCGTGGGTCCGATGTTACTTTACATCTTCTATGGTGCTTATGACGCTTTCTGGCAGTCTTTTTGCTACTGGCTCGTGGGCGCTCGGTCCAATTCGCCGGCTGTCACTGCGATCCTGGTCGGCGCGTACAAGACCTTCCAAAGTGCGGGCGGAGCTATGGCATGGCGAATCAACGCATTGGGAAAGCCTGCTATGACCCAATTCGCTATGGATTGGGGTCTGTGCATGGGGTCTCTCGTCATCGCCATTCCCTCCGTTCTGGCGGTTACCCTGACTAGCGATCCTGAGATCGAAAAGATGAAGGCTGCGGATGGCCCATATTCGCCGGATTCGCCGGATTTCGAGAAGCCCAAGACTGTGCTGAGGGAATAATAAATATCATGCAAGGCGATGTTGCGACTAACCGTGGTCGCATACGTATACACCATGAATCGTGGCAAACATCAGGCATAGTAGCCTAAATTAATATCCGTTGCAACACTGTCCTTGGTTCGTAGACCATTAAATTATTTACATGGATTGTCGCACATGCAAACTCCCTTTATTTCACACAGTTCTTCAGAACCGCGGTCTCCATTAATAACTTGGTGTATTGTTGGTGCAACCAAACCATGAACGAACCCATGGGAGCAGCCTCCGCCTTACCGAGACCCTGGTAGAAGCAGCACTTCAAAGTGAATTCAGCCACGCCCTCCTCCTGCTTGATCACGGCGCCCATCTCAAAGAGACCATCGGAGGGGCGAACATCTTGGTGGCGGGGGGTATCACCACAGCGGACGGTAATCTTCTCCTCGGTCTTCTCGACGACCTCGAAGTGATCGGTGATGAGGGTGCCGACCTCGTAGTTGTTTTCGAGAAGCTCCTTACGGCTCCACAGCTGAGAGGCGGTTTCGGGACCCTGGTACTTGTTGGAGAGGTAGGCGCGCTGGACGATGTAGCCTAAAAAGAGGGGAAATCTGTTAGACGGAGTTATGCCGATCGCAGTTAATTGAGCTTACCCATGCCACCCCAGACACCGGCACAGAAAGCTTCGGTCAGCTTGGCCTTGTTTTCCAACAGCTCAGGCTTGATCTTGTCGAGCGGGATGCGACGGACACATAGGTCGTGCAGGGTTGGGTTCTGTTCGGGATTGAACTTCTTGAAGAAGGGTGATTGGAAGATCGGATCGGAAGTTTGCATGGGCTCGAAGACGTCATTGCGCGTGGCTCCCCAGAAGACACCAATGGAGGCGACAGTGCCCGCGGCGGAGATCTTCAAAGCGCGTTTGATCAGACCCATTGTGGCTGGATGGGAGGTGGAAGCTTGGGGAGAAGTGAGTTGAGTGAGAGTTGGAGTTCCACGTTCGGTGAGTGCGGAGAACACTGGAAGCGGCAACTGACATTTCCCCGTCACGAGGGCTTGGCCTACCCTGCATTTTCAATATTGATCTTTCTCATACAGCTCATTAATGATGCTAGAATCAAATATTAAAATTTCTATCCGACTATCATATACATTGAGATAGATACAGCACTTACTGATAAACTTCCGGAATGCGTTCACAAGCTTGTAACATATAAATAAACGTGTGGCTTGCCAACACAGCGGAAACATGTAACCGTCTACAGCGTCATTCAAACGTTTACCTCTCTTGTAACTAGTGTCATCTCACGAGATCGCTTCAACAACCAATGACAAAACAATCTTGGATACCCGTGTTCCCGTGTTCCCGTGAACCTACCCATGAAAGTCCAAGCCTTTGTGGATGCCAAGCCAGTACGGATAACCCCCAGTGCCTCTAAATGACGCCAGGGCCGGGAATCCCGAATAGTGTGTATTAGCGCGACGACACTGTCTCACCTTACCAACTATATTATCAATAGGGATCTCCGACCATAACATCGGGATGCACATATCCACTCTTACAAAGATTGAACGGATCTGAACATATATGACTTCCACTCTTCAATCGCAGGACTTGCTCCATGCGGCTTCGGCTTCAGCCTGGGTCCTGGCTCGGGACGCCGATCCCCACTTGAAGTCGGAATTACCGAAAGACCTCCTTAGCCACCTGGCGCGTCACTCTACCATTCCTACCCCTGCGCCCAATAGGACCACTCCTGTTAGATTAGCGCAAAAGTCCCCCATTCTAGATTGTGGGGAAGCAATCGCTGGGGTAATCGGCGGGGGACTATTTGAATAAATCCCTGCCGCGCCTCTCCGGATTGATCGACTTCTTCCTTTCCCCAGAAAACCGAACACACCAAAAAATCACGTCATGACAGACTCGAAAGACGACCCTAACCGATTGAGTGCGTCCAGCCATCTGGAGAACATGCCCGCCGATGAGCGCGGGCCCTCCGTTGGCGATTTGAAACCAGTCATCGACGATGAAGACGTGAATAATCCACAGGTGAGAGAATGTCTAGAACGATCCAAGCAGAGCAGGGTTGCTAATCAATGCCCACAGAATTGGCCCCTATCGGCCAAATTAACCACCTATCTGACAATCTGCTCGTTCACTTTCTTGGCCAATGTGAACTCCAGTAATTTTACGGTCGCCACCTCAGCTATAATCAAGGAGTTCAATGTCAATCAGACCCAGGCGGGGCAGCTGGTATGCTTTAATGTCTTTCTCTTCGGTGTGGGCAATATTTTCTGGGTTCCACTCATGCGTGTCATTGGAAAACGCCCCGTCTACTTGGTAGCGATGCTGTTTCTTTGCATGATGAATGTATGGTCCAGCCAATGCACCAGCTACGGCGAGTTACTGGCATCGCGCATTTTGTCAGGGTTCGCGGCGGCGGCTGCTGATGCTACAGTGCCCGCTGTCGTGGCCGACATGGTTGCCGCCAAGGACCGAGGTCACTACATGATGTTTTTCCATCTTGCGATGACCGCTGGTCTCTTCGTAGGCCCCCTGATCAATGCATACTTGGTACAGCAGCAAAATTGGCGCTGGATGTGTTATTTCCTAGCGATCGCAGTCGGTGTGCTCCTGGTGATCGCTACCTTTACCGTCCGGGAAACGACGTACCTGAAGAAGCGCTCGGAAAGCCGGGAAAAGCGATCACAATTGCAGTGGATGTCCTTGACCCTCGGTTACAACCGGGATGCTTCATTTCTGCAAGCCGTCTTGGATATTCTAGCTAACGCTGCCTACCCGCCGCTGATCTGGTGCTCGTTGACGATTGGAATTGCGGTCGGGTGGTTCGTAACTCCCACCCATCTAAACAAATTATCACTAACTCTCAACAAGGAATATCGTGGTCCAATTGACATCCTCCCGCACATTTCTCAAGCCACCTTACAACTGGCAACTTGGTGATCTGGGCCTCCTGTCCCTAGCTGGATTTATTGGTAGCGTATTCGCATTCTACGCCGGTGGCCGACTGATTGATATTATCTCCAACCGGAGCACAAAGAAACATGGCGGAGTCCGCATGCCAGAGTATCGACTCCCAGCGATCGTGATTCCCGGAACTATTGGACCAGCAGGAATCTTGATTTTTGGACTCTGTGTCGCACACAAAACACACTGGATTGGACCTGCTGTGGGATATGCTATGCAAGCCTTTGGTGTAGCTGCTATCTCGAATGTCGCCGTGACCTACGCACTGGATTCATACAAACCCGTAAGTGGGACTTCAACAAATCTCTCGAATTGCATAGCTGACCCAAGTATTGAATTAGGTAACGGGTGAGGCTCTTGTCATCATTTTCGTCATTCGCAACACCATTGGCATGCTGTTGTCCCTATATGCAGCGGATTGGATTGAGAAACAAGGAACAGCAGCTGTGTTTGGGGAGATGACGGCCATTCAAGTCCTGAGCGTGCTTTTTGCGATCCCATTATACTTTTGGGGTCGATCTTTGCGGGCTTTTACGTCCAGCTATGGACCGATGAAGCGATTCCGGGACTCATGAATCTTTGTATTTACCATAGAATAATCACTCAATGTACGCCCCAACCTCATTGCCGAACTTCTTTTTGAGAACTGGCAATCAATACAGTAATGAGACAGAAATGAACAGTCAGGTACTTTTTTGCAACAGAGATTAGCAGCAGGCAGAATGAATCAACGTTGCTACCTCGACGGTGCTCTCACCACTCCAATGTAATAGAATCGGTTAATTCACTTGGGTGGATTGTGTTACTAGTGAATCAATGTCTTTACTATTAAAATGGAACTGAGCCTACGTGTAGCATTTCTTTGCGACCTGAATGAATCCGCTTCGTTCTATTAAAGGTTCGATCATTCAAACCTCTTCTTAGTGATAGACATATTAGGACATTCGTACAGACTAAAGCTAAGTATATGAGGTATGAATACCAGTGAACAGACAAATTACCGTGTTGTGGCACCGTCATGATATCACGTGGGAGCACTAGGATACGCTGTGAAAGTGTTGCTTGATAACCTTTAATGACACTTTAGCTTTGAATATTCCTTCAGATCATAATACCAGAAACAAGAAGCAAGATATAGAACCACAAATCAACGAGATTAGAAAGATAAAGTGTAAAATATCATAAATCAAGATAAATTCCTAGCGCCGATCGTATTCTAGAAGTACATTGTAATCCAACAAAACGAGTGTATAAAAAAACATTAAAGAGTGAAAAGACATTAAAGAGAGGCATGTGGATCAGCCAGTGATCCAATCAAATCGCAGTCAAAATTGTATCCATCATGAAGAGCTGTCCAAATTGGCCGACAGTAGACCGGTTTCCACACAAGCCGTATATATTTAGGCCAGAGGAAAACCGAGGAAGGAGCTGCCGCTACCAGTGGGAGTAGCCGAGCCAGCCGGGGGAGTACCACTGGGAGTGCCAGAAGGAGTGGGAATAGCCTTAGAGGTGAAACCACGCTTCTTAGCACCGAAGAGAGAGCCACTTGGAGTTCCGGTGGGACCACCGAAAGGCATGCCGGAGGGAGGACCAATGGGAGTGCCAGAGGGAGTGGGCATAGCCTCGGAGAAACCACGCTTCGCCGCACCCGAAGCGAGGCCACCAAGAGCAGATTCGGCATCAGAGACCAGCTCAGATAGACCGGTGGGAAGAGCATCTCCACGCTTAACCACGCCCGAGGCGAGACCACTAAGAGCAGACTCGGCGTCAGAGACCAGATCAGTCAGACCGGTGGGAAGAACATCTCCACGCTTCACCACGCCCGAGGCGAGACCGCCAAGGGCAGACTCAGCATCAGATACCAAGTCAGACAGACCAGTGGGTAGAGCATCTCCGCGCTTCACCACGCCCGATGCAAGACCGCTAAGAGCAGACTCGGCGTCAGAGACCAGATCAGTCAGACCGGTGGGAAGAGCATCTCCGCGCTTCACCACACCCGATGCAAGACCGCTAAGAGCAGACTCGGCATCAGAGACCAAATCGGACAGACCGGTGGGGAGAGCATCTCCACGCTTGACAATGCCTGAGGCAAGACCGCTGAGAGCAGACTCGGCATCAGAGACCAGATCAGTCAGACCAGTGGGAAGAGCATCTCCACGCTTCGCGTTGGTGGGAATAAGAGGGACCGAGGCGGAAGTTGCAGATGGCTTAGGACTGAAGCTAGGAGTGGTAGGGAGGGCATAAGTTCCGTTCGAAGTGCCGTTGGAGCTGAAAGGAGCAGCCATGGCAGAGCCCGAAAGGGCAATAGCGAGGGTAGCGAAGGAGGTCTTCATGATGGATAGTGAAGAGAATGAAAGACAAATCTTGTCAAAAGAGTTGTCAAATGAGTGATTTTGCTGTGAAGAGAGTGTTTGATGATGGAGAGAAGAAGGTTGGACTCGAGGGGGTTTATATATCTTTTCTGGGGAGTTTAGTCGTCAGAGAAAACAATCGGTCTCTTCGTCGATCCAAAGGATCATCTTCGCCGTTCTGTAGCGCAGTCGACGGTTTCCCCACATGGTTGTTGCTTATCTTGGTGGCAGTGGAGATCGCGTCTCCAAGGTCCTTGACTAAAGCGTGGAAATGGCTCATTTGGAGGTGATCCCCAGGTCTCGACGGCGAGTTTCTGTGTCTCTGGGATGTGATATCAGGGAATTAACATCCAATTGATGGGTCTGATGTAGATCCAGTCCCTGACTGGGCATGGTTCCTTGAGCTAAAACATTCGAAACATGCACGTTGTCGACTGCTGGTCTCCACAATTAGCATTTAAAGTTCGTCGCCTAATCGATCTCCACACTAGCCGATAACAATATACTAGAAATATTGGCCATTGGCCACAAAGTGGAGAACGATGTCGAGCACGACGAACCCTTGAGGGGGACTGAAACACCGGATTAAGAATATACCCCGAAGCTTGGAGAATGAAAGAAGTTGGGGAAGAGAGAAAGAAGAACAATGATTGGAAGACCGGCTTGATTGAGTTTACTGGCTCAGGGACTCGGGACCTTAAGAGACCTGGTACCGATCGATGATCCCTTGCAGATCCCCGTTGGAGTCGCCGGAGTTGGCGATAGAGCCGAGTTCCAACCTCTTGGTTGGGCCCCATCACCATACGTATCTTCGACATTCCCCACTGCCGACCGTGGTCGAACTCGGCACATCTCCACATGAAAACCATGATTGGCAGTCTCGGTCGCACGTTATCGACGTCGGCATTTTGAAACACTAGGCGATGCCGAGTTGAGACAATAATATTCATGGTGCACATGGTCTGGGACGTCATGCTAGGCACGTTATGCAAGGCACGTTTCAGGTGCATCCACGGATCATAGACAGTTAACGGTGGCGGCACCCACAATGAAGATCACTTTGTAGGTGTCCCGGGTGAAAGGTCGACTTCCCTGCATTTGGACAGACTTTCTCCACGAATGACACGATGCTAGTCGGCCGAAGGTCGGTTAACGGCATTGTGGTGGATAATGAGACCGCCGGTGCCATGGGGAAATCAAGCAATCCAGGTAGATCGTGGAGGATATCCACGCATCAGTGAACCTCGCTTATGAACAATCCATAACTGAATGATTACTAAGTATAGCTACTACAATTGTTCAAGCTGGCAAAATCGGCTATTCAATGTTTGTTTACATGATTCCAATGTCTATCATGAGCTACAATAAATTATCGGCTTCATCAAGTCTACAATGTAATAATAGTGCTAATAGCATGTCATGCGATATTGGGAACTCCTAATTTTGAGCGACTTAATATTTTTGGCTAGGCCTGACCCACTGAGGCTACCAAGGATCATGATCAGGTCCCTAAGTCCACAGACTAGAAGAATTGCCTTATCTTGTCCAATAGGATTTCACTGCTCGATACTCATGGTCTTTGGGATGTGGCAAACAGTGAGCCGATATATTGATAGTATCGCGTAAACAGCCTCGGTAGACTCGGGTCGGATAGCATCAATGCCGAAGACAGTACTGCAGGCAAAGACTGGTGATGCAATTGTGTTCGGCTAGAGTGATCGACCACTCGCACGGATGGGTCAAGGAGAAAACATTCCTGAAGTGCGAATTCCGCATTACGGTATAGCATGGTTCTCTACATAGTCCAGATGCTCGGAAGCACCGGAAAGCTCCAGATGTATGATCACTTTTGAAATGTCCATTATTCAATTTCAATTATTAGATTAATCATTCTCATCCACTGCTATGTTCAGCCGACTCATGAAACCGTATGTCAACGATAGTGGGCCCAAAGCCACAAAATGACAAACGCTAGCATCTTAATCATGAAATCATCTTTTAGACCACCTCACGCTTCTCAACCTGCTCCCACTGGGGCTCAAGGTTGCTTCCAATAGCGCGAATCGCTTCCTTCATCAGCTCGCGCTGAGACAATCCACTACGCTTCGAGACCTTAGACTGAGAATCCTCCTTGGACATCTCAACGTGCAGGTAGACGGCAGCCTTCTTTCCACTGAACATAGCATGGGGAACATTAGTCGAAGCATCGCTGTTGGCATCACCGACGCCCCAGACACCAGCCATGCTAGTGCGCATGCTGCTCGTAACGACATCGATCTTCTCGTTCGTGATGTTCAAGCCCATCTGGGCAGGAAGGGTGGAGTGCTGAACGGTAGGCGCGTTGATGATGAAGGCACCACGCTCAACGGGTTCACCCTCGGTGAAGTGAATGAGGAATTTGTCGAACTGCTGGTCGGTGGTCTTATTTTGATGGGTCTCACCATCCTGGGTGCGCTCAATACGGGTGATAGTGCGGTTGTCAATTTTGACGTTCCACGCATCAAGCTGCTCTTTCCAACCATCGTGTTGGCCAGTAGCGGCGACCTCACCCGCTGGTGTGTCAGTTCCGTTAACAAAGGCAATGATGTCGGAGTACAGAGTGTTAGTCTCAAGAACACTGCCAAGAACGTCGGCAATGTTTCCGAGAATGCCGAAAGGCTGGTCACGGTGCTCTAAATCTTGTTAGTCATCAATCTTCAAGAGAATTGCTAGAGTCGTACCATAACCGTCACACCATGGGCACCAGAAGAGTCCCTTGCCCCAGGCTTCGTCCACACCGGGAGTAGCGGGAAGCACGTCGCTGACACCAGTGCCAAGCACAAGCTTACGCGAAGTGTAGGATTTGCCCGTGTCGTCGGTCACGTTAAAGGCGGACACGCTGCTATTGCCGTAGGGTACGATCGACAGCACAGTGGAGTTCTTGAAATGAGCTGTGGGATAGCGGGAGATCTGCTCGCGGGCCAAGCCACGGAAAGTGGCAGGTGGTGTACCTAAAGTCTTCAGGTTAGTAAAGATCGTATTTGAAGCCATTGGTCAATATTACCATCATTGCCAATCACATCGTGCATAGCCCGGGTAGGAGCATTGCGGTACTCCTGGTTATCAAACAGCAAAGCAGTTCTCCGCACGCGAGAGACACCACTCAAGGCGCTGAGACCCGAGGGTCCACCACCAACGACGATGACATCGTAGTCAGTGTTGGGAATGGACTCTGCCGCGGCGAAAGAGCCTAGCGACAGGACTGCGGACAGGAGAGTAGCAATTTTCCAAGTCATGGTGATTGACTATTGTGACTGTCCGATACTGGTGTGAACGAGACAGCTGTGGGAAATCTTCTACATTTTATAGGCAGACAGGCCCACTGTTGATCAGCCATCACTAGTTTGTCAGAAATTCCACCGGGGTCGTCAATCAATATTCCGACTGGGTAATAGCAGTCATGAGGACTCTGAGGGGAAATCGGAATCCATTTGCCCCGAGCTGAATAGGTTAAGAGATCTTCAAGATCGACATCCCTTGCAGTCACTCAAAGATGGGCCGGGCCTTGAGCTGGAGCTCTTTGGCATGGTAGCGTTCCACGGGTTGTTCGGAAGCTTGGCAATTGTGGGACATGGACAATCCCTGGTAAGTTATGTATACACCGTAGTATGTGCTCATTGTTAGAACCAAACTTAAAGTGGAAGACAATATTGCGGTAGTTAAAATAGTCTGCCGTGGATAGCTATCACTGAACAGGAATCGGGTTGTTCAATTTGACCCTGCGCCAGCCACGGGGCGGCTGGAAGATTCGGATCGGCCGAGCGAAAAGAACTGGGGATCTGGTTGTCATGCAGCTTTTTGCATGATTGGCTTTAGTGGTCTTGGCGCATCGAGATCGATCGTCGCCTGCTCCATAGCGAAGTTCGGATATAAGTATTGCAAGATGCAGGAGTAACTAGGTGTTCGGTATTTATGTCAGGGGAATAACGATGTGCAAGTAGTTATGCGACACCACGGGAAATTGAAAGAAGTGCATTATACAGTAAAGATGAAGGTCTCCTAGGTTGACCGCGTGATTATTTTCAGCTCGCGTCAATAGTTTGGTGGAGCTTGCAAGCCGCAGTGGACCCTACCCAGCCAGTTCCGAATTGACCAATCACCGCCGAGTCTACAAACAGCCCTGCAGAATGAGATCATGACGAATCAAAATCAGGGTTTTCAGGGTCAAAGACTCGTGTTTGCCTGCACTTTGTACTTTGTACCTTGTAGCTGCGATGTTGCAGTGGCGAATTTTTAATTTAAAAGTTGTTATGTGATATGCAGTGCGGAGTACATTGTAGGAAATGACCGGAATGTAAAATGGAACCCAAGAGATCGACATGCACTGCTCTTGAGGTCTAAGAGACAATCCTTCAACAATTTAAACTTGTCTCAATTTCAATGCACACGTTTCACTCAGCGTCTAAGGAAAAGTAAAGATGGGACAACATTAGGAGTAGAACACGAGTATTGCTATTGGTACGTCTATCGACCCATCCAACCTCCATCCACCGTCAACACTTCCCCAGTCACGTAAGCGCTCGCCCGACTAGCCAAGTAAACAACAGATCCCTTGAAGTCGTCTGGATCCCCCCATCGACCAGCAGGAATACGCGCTAGGATACTCGCAGCACGCTCTTTATCTTGAATAAGTGCAGTATTCATATCTGTCGCGACATATCCCGGGGCAATAGCGTTGACATTGATTCCCTTCGAGGACCACTCGTTCGACAATGCCTTGGTGAGTTGTGCCACGCCACCCTTGGCTGCCGCATAGGCAGGTACCGTAAGACCACCCTGGAAAGACACAAGTGAGGCGACATTGATAATACTCCCACGTTGGCCGGAGCGGTTAGGTGTGCGACCGAGCATGTAAGCACCAACGTCTCGACAGAGGGTGAATACGGTGGTCAAGTTCACTTGGAGGACCTAGAAACATTTGGTGAGTCAATGATTATAAATTTTATTGGCATGACGATATCTACCTCATCCCAATCTTCCTGGGGGAACAGATGACTTGGGTGTCGTCGTTGGATACCGGCACAATTAAGTAGAATGTCGATATCATGGCCGTCTCGGACTACAGTCGCGACTATATTTGAAACGGAAACTTGTGATGCGAGATCTGCTGTGTAAATTGTTGCTTTCCGGCCCAATTTCTCAATTTGTTCCCTTGTGGCGGGGTTACTGGTGTCTCTCTGGAATGGGTCAGTTGCCGGATGTCGCTGTATTCCATCTTCAATCTGACTGTACCTGAATCAAGACAATATCGGCACCAGCTTCTGCTAGCGCAATGGCCATGGCCTGGCCAATGCCTCGAGTGCCTCCAGTCACGAGGGCTGTTCGACCCGAAAGTGAAAAAAGATCCATGGTGTAGTGTGGCTGCCAATTGTGACATGCGGGGAGAAAACCGAACTATATACCCAGCGCGTCTGGTACCCCCCACGTTCCCCGCACTATGGCGGACGGGGTCAGGCTATGTATGCCCTGAAAATCACTCAAGTCATATTTACATTGAGTGGGGGTTTAATCGTGGATTTAGAAAACTTTGCTTAGTCTAACACGATAGTTGCTAGCTAGAAAATGTACCTGGGCAGAGTTTCAACTCAGGTGGAAGTCAAAACATCGTAAACAAAAGCATTGTCTGATGCATCATGAATTAAGTCTATCTGTCTAAAGGACTACCACTCGCGGATCGATCCATCGGGTCCGTGGAACTCCTTGGGCTGCCAGGGCTCAGTCTCCTTGCTGATTCGCCGAACCATCTCTTCGTCAATGTCAATTCCAATACCGGGCTTCGACGGTGCCGCGACATATCCCTCCGTGATATCGAAAACGGTCTTGTCGACCACATAACTATTCAAATCAATGTCACCAGCCTCAACGTTGTAGTGCATACCCAAAGACATCTCCTGAATGACAAAGTTGGGCGTGGAAACGGCAATTTGCAACGATGCCGCAAATGCGATAGGCCCCAGAGGGCAATGGGGGGCAATAGCCACGTCGTAGGTCTCGGCTAAGCTCGCAATACGCCTTGTCTCCGAGATACCGCCAGCATGAGCAATATCGGGTTGCAGAACATCGACGGAGGAGTCCTCGAGGAATCTCTTCACATCCCACCGGGTGTATAGACGCTCTCCAAATGCAATGGGGATTGTGGTGGAGTTGGAAAGCTGCTTGAGAGCTTCGGGGTGCTCACATAGCAAAGGCTCCTCGATGAAGAGGGGCTGGTATGGCTCTAGCGCCTTTGCCAGCTGCTTGGCCATTGGTTTATGGAGACGACCGTGGAAATCCAAGCCAGCATCAAGGCCAAGCGCCTTGACCTGCTTAAGACGCTCGACGCAGGAGTTTAGGATCGCGGGTGAGTCGAGCCAGTTGACGTCTTCAGTAGCGTTCATCTTGATACATTTGAGACCCTGAGCAATTCGTGCCTTGCTGTGTCCCCGTTAGTGTCATCGCCTTTGATGATGGATAGAAAACTTGGGACTGGACTTACGCTGCAACTTCCACCTCGCTCGGTCGGTCTCCTCCGATCCAGGCATACACCTGCACCTTGTTGCGCACCTTCCCGCCCAGCAGTTGGTAGACAGGAACACCCAATCGTCGGCCTTTAAGATCCCACAGTGCAATGTCAATACCGGACATAGCCGACATGAAAACGGGTCCTCCACGGTAGAATCCTAGTCGCCATATTGTTTGCCAGATGTGCTCAATGTCACTAGAGGAAAGTTAGCGAAGAAAATACTAATTGGGACAGCCCAACATACTCTGCCTCATAACCAACAATGCGAATAATAATCTCATCCAAAGCTCCCTCAACAGCTAGAGAGTGACCCTCGAGGGTTCCCTCGCCCCAACCAATTTGTCCCTCGTCATCAGTGACCTTGACGAACAACCAACGGGGCTTCACACGAAAATACTCAATCGACTTGATCTTGGCCATGATGTAAAGATTAATTGAAAACTTAGAATTTAGGATCGTAAACACGACCGAAGGGGAGCGGGGTATCATTTATTCGGTCGCGATGCGCGTCAAACCCCCATTTGCATCCCACGTCCCCCACGCGGGGAACAGAGTCGGGGGAAGTCCGGGGTGAGAGCAGATTGAGTTACTGACGCATCCCCCACGCCAACGTCTTGATGTTGGTGATTGGTGGAATTACTCTATGCTATTGGTGGGGAAGTAAAATGCCCGAGGAGCAAGAAGAGCTCTTGTGCTCGCCTTACTTGAGCGGGGGTCCTAAATAGTACCGAGCTGTCGTCATTACTATAACATTGTAAAACATGACATTATGACGATATACATCTGCGAACTTCAAACTTTTCGTTCGAATATCGGTAGAGAGGGGAGAGGGGAAAGCTCGAAGACGGCATGGCTGAAGATTACAAATGCAGCTCAATGCATCTCACGTAGTGCCAGTCATTCAAAGGCTCTATACTTTCGTGCAAATACGACAGAAACCTAACTCGATATGTTCATGTAAGATGTTCATGTAAGATGTAGTAGTGCCACTGGGTGATATACAATATTTGATACCTTAGTATAGATATCGGAAATTGATGTTCTCCTTGTCCGTCAGGTCACTGAATGCAGATCGATCCAGCTCAAGCTGCCGCATGTAGTCTGCATCGTCGCCTGGAGCAACACCCTGCGCCCGGTCACGACGTCGATTCTCCCAAGCGAGTGAAAGTCCAAGAACTATGATCAGAGCGATCTCAACAAAATTGGCCACAATCATTGACCAGATGCCCAGCGAATAAACGGGGGCTTGTTCTGACTTGTAGAAGAAAGGACCGGCAATATTGCCCGCGCATACTCCCAGGAAGATCATTGCATTAGTGATTACCTTTTTTGTGTGACCGGCGATATTACCTGTCAGAATAGACAGAATAATCACAAAAGAGGCGTTGTATGAGCCCGTCAAATAGTAGCAGATCAAGCGTCCGACTTGGTTTGATTCCGGTACGTAGTGCAGACCAAATGATCCAGCCAAATTGGGAAG
The DNA here is from genome assembly GCF_028828015.1 of Penicillium pulvis. NCBI lineage: Eukaryota > Fungi > Ascomycota > Eurotiomycetes > Eurotiales > Aspergillaceae > Penicillium > Penicillium pulvis. Next base: position 1,847,252 of record NW_026643072.1, read on the forward strand.
CAAGAAGACAATAGCAACAATGCATCGATTGTTCCGAGGTAGGCGGTCATTCACGAATACCGCCAGGAGAATCATGATGGATATGAATGCACCGTAGGGGATCTGCATCAATGTAGTGACCACTATCTCTCTGTTAGGTCTGAGTCCCCTTATTGTTGGCTAACCACTTACAGGTTGTGAATCCAAATCCCTTGATAATCAATGTACCAAAGTTGGAAATACCACCATTGGGAATGTTGCCCGAAAATCCCAGTAGGAAAAATACCCACACTTTCCAATCTGTAACGGCTTCGAGAATCTGTTTCGGCTTGAGATTCTTGTTTTCGATACCAGTTTGGTTGTCGCGCAGTCGCTCAACAGCTAGTCGCTTTTCGCGGTCGGATAGTTGAGGTGCAGTGACTGGAGAGCTGGGAAGGAAAATAATCATCACGATACCCCAGCAGGCACACAGGGCGCCGATGATGAGGAATTCATATTTCCATGATGAGAGGGCACCATTGATCTGGCCGATGCCGTAGCCCAGAAGACCGCCTACTGCGATGCCAAAGCCATTGGCAGTGTACCACAACCCGATGCGGATTGGTTGCTGTCGTCGAGTATACCACATGCTCGTGATCAACATGAAAGCCGGGTCACTGTTTGAGTCAGTGAATGACTCCGCAAGGGTAATGATAGGAACAAACCTGCAGGCCTCAGCCGCCCCTGATATGACACGTAGTACTGCAAGCTGTGTAAAATTCTTCGCAGCAGCTACGATGTGCAAGGTCAGCGCTGAACGTATCATCGATTGGGTGACTATACGTACCCTGCAACATTAGGAAAAATCCCCAAAGAAAAATATTGACTCCAAGATATTTGCCAATCGGAAAGCGTTGCATCAGTAAATTGGTTGGTAGGGACCAAAATAAGAAGCCAAAGTAGAAGACACTTGACAGCCATGAGTACTCAGTGCCAGAGATTTTTAGATCGTCTTTAATTCCGAAAATTGCAGCGTAGGACAACGTCGTTTTGTCGATCTGTTTGATCAGCCTACCATCGCCAACATTTGAAATAAAGCCAACCGTACATAATAGAATGCATAGCAAACAGATAGAAATGGTAGGATCATGAGGTCTATCTTGCGAACCAATTTCTTTTCCTCCCCTGGCTCGAAGGTTTCATGCATGTCCTCCAGATTGTCAAACAAAGCCAACGCTGCGTCGCCATCGTGAATTTTTCCCGTGTCGGTGGGAATGCCGGACCCCTCGACGTGCGTTGCTGCGGGCTTGACTGGGACATTCAACCGAGGAGATTCGGCCATGATGTGTTGCGTATGTATCATCCAAGTTCACTGCCGACTCGAAGAAAACGAGGGTCGCAGATGATGTGTTATACCCCTACCCGGGAAACATCATCCGAAGCACAAGGGGTCCATGTCACCCCGGATTCCCCAGTATTGCCAAGAAAATGAGCCGATGATGCCGATCATGTCTCACAAACTTTGAAAGACGGGGAAATTGTAACCCCCACGCTTTCTCGGGCTAACCCCGCGGGCGGGGACCTGGGGATGTAGCAAACCATTCTCCTCTTTCAACATGTCCTCGAGCAAGGCACAGCAATGCTTTTGCTTCAAGTGAATCTAAAATCATGACAATCACACGAGCAGATATTGAAAAGCATAATAGCCGGAAGTCTTGTTGGGTTGCGATCCACGGTGCCGTCTATGATGTGACAGGTGAGTAAAACTTTTCCTAATTCATATCATGCCGTTACAATTCCTAGGAAGTAGCTGATAACTTCTTCCAGATTTTTTAGATTCTCACCCGGGTGGTGCAAAGGTCATCTTACGTTGTGCCGGCAAAGATGCCACCGATGACTTTGACTCAGTCCATTCACCAGAGATTCTAACCGAAGCTCTGCCAGGTAGTGCCTTGAAGGGTCAGATCGACCCCACCGAATTGAAGCCCTCAAACAAAACACAAGGCTCTTCCAGCGAGACAGGAACCAAAAAAGAGAGTAATGGACCTCCACCACTAAAGACTCTCATCAATTTGCACGATTTTGAACGAGTAGCCCAAGAATATCTCCCCGCAAACGCCTGGGCTTATTACTCATCCGGAGCCGACGATGAGATCAGCAAGCGAAACAATGCCAAAGCATACCAAAAGGTCTCTCTGCGACCTCGGATCTTACGCAAAATCCTCAGCGTGGACACCACAACATCCGTTCTGGGCCACTCCGTATCCCTTCCAGTATATATATCACCAGTTGGAATTGCCAAGCTTGCGCATCCCGACGGTGAATGCGCCTTAGCTGCAGCTGCCGGGAAAGAGGGAATAGCTCAAGTCCTTGCTAATGGCGCCAGCATGCCCATTGAGCGGGTGATGGAAGCCCGAACTTCAGCGGACCAGCCTTTGTTTGCCCAGTTGTATGTCAACCGTGATATCAGCAAGTCGGTGGAAACGGTTCGACGAGCAGTGAAGGCGGGGGCTCAGTCTATCTGGATTACCGTTGACTCTCCGGTGGTTGGGAAACGAGAGATGGATGAGAGGTTGAATTTGAGCGTTATGGTAAGACTATAGAATCTCTAGTATCGACAGCTCTAACAAATCTATGTAGGCAGAAGATAGCGACGCTCAAGGGCAAGGGGTTGCCAAGATCATGGCGAGCTCGATATCTCCCTTCATTGACTGGAGTATTCTTACGTGGCTGCGCGAACTTACGGACCTTCCGGTGGTGATCAAGGGAATTCAATGCGTTGAGGATGCTGTGCTCGCTTGTGAGCATGGGGTGCAGGGGATCGTTCTTTCAAACCACGGTGGCCGCTCTCAAGATACGTGAGTCTTACATGAAATAGACTCGTCGATTGAATCTTCCCATACTTACTCCTTCTCAGGGCTCAATCACCATTATTGACTCTCTTGGAAATTCGAAAATTTGCACCCCACCTCATTGAGAGCAAGATGGAAATTTTCCTCGATGGCGGAATCCGTCGAGGAACTGATGTCCTCAAAGCCATTGCGCTTGGGGCTACTGCAGTTGGCTTGGGTCGACCGTTTCTGTTTAGTCTATCGGCGGGTTATGGGGAGAAAGGGGTGCGGCGTATGCTGGAGATATTGCGACATGAGATTGAGTCTAACATGGTATTTCTTGGCGCGACAAGTCTTGATGAGCTACGCCCAGAGATGGTGAATGCTGGTCGGTTGGAACGGGATTTGGTTGGTACCGTTAAGTTGTAAATATATGGCAATCCGATCACTCACTTATCTCATCAAATTTTCTTGAACCAAGTCGTTCCTATCATATCGCCAATTGTGTGACAATTCTACCGAAAGCAATAAGCACCCAGACTGGCATCCAAAAGTGTCACATATGACGCTTGTAACCCCCACGCGGGCAATGCCCGACCCCCACTGACCCCACTGCTGACCCCACTGTGCGGGGAGAACTCCAGGTTCCGTTCAATGACGGAAAATGGGATACAATTCATATACTCGTTTCCTACAAGCCCTCAGTTGTCAAGCACCATGTCTGGCCAAATTGATGTCCTTCTGTACGGCCTAGGAGCGTAAGTACTGGCAGCCTGATACAGCGCCCAACCACTAACAGTGTCCAGCATTGGCTCCTTCTACGCATTTGTCCTAAGTCGTTCCGAAAATGTGCGATTGACAGTGGTCGCACGATCTAACTATGACGCCGTTTCCGCCAAAGTACGCACAATGCGACCTCAAAACAATCAGCCAGGATATTGACTCTCATTAGGGAATCACGATCAATAGCGAGAACCACGGCCAGCATACCTTCCACCCTTACCGAGGTAAGCGCACGCTTCCAATGCACTTAATGGACCTTTCCACTCACGCACGCAGTCGTTAAATCACCTGCCGAAGCATCACCAGTAGACTATGTCGTATGCGCCCACAAGGCCATCGACCAAGAGGAAGTGGCAGCGCAATTGAAGCCAGTCGTCGAAGAGGGTCGCACCACATTCGTCATCATCCAGAATGGCGTCGGAAACGAAGTCGCATTCAGGAATCAATTTCCCGGATGTTCCATCCTGACCTGTGTCGTACGTGTGGCTCTCAGATTTTCTCATCACCAAGCTAACCATCATAGACCTGGGTCGGAGCCATCCAGATCAGCCCTGGGATAGTCAATCACACTAAATCTGAGGATATGCAGATCGGTCTGTATCCCAATACACAGATTGGTGATGCGACCGAGAAGCAGCGACTTAAGACATTTGCCAATTTACTTGAGCATGGAAAGACTCGATTCAAGGTGCTGGACGACATGCAGGTACAGCGATGGGAAAAGGTTGTATGGAACGCCGCCTGGAACTCCATCACCGCCTTGACTATGGTGGACACTCAAACCTGGCTGCACTCCTCTAAGGATGCGGAGCCATTTACCCGGCGATTGATGCAGGAAGTTATCAATATTGCTCGTGGGTGTGGTGTGAACCTTGCCGATGACCTGATTCAAAAACTGATGGACAAGATCAACGCCATGCCTGGGATTGGTAGTAGTATGCAGACTGACTGCAAGAATGGGCGTCCGATGGAGATTGATGTTATTCTTGGCTTTCCTGTCCGCAAGTCTAAGGAACTGGGTATCCCAGCCCCTTACCTTGAATCTCTTTACTTGCTCTTGTGTGCGGTTGATGGTCGAATCCGCGCGGCATTGTGAAGTGGATCTGGAAAAGCTTAGAGCTAGTAAGCGACAAAGAAGCAATGTGAAGCAAAATTTCCACGAATAATGTTTTGCAGCCCAATAATCAGTTCGCCAATAATAAAGAAGACCTTTGCTGATCGACGAAAGTCGTACTACATAGAGCGATAAGCCCGAGGTAACCCCACGCACAGCACGCACCATGTACATCACCCCACAGATGGCCTGGCTGAGCCAGTCAATGGCCTCCTCGGCCAACCTTGGAACTTATCTTAGGAAGAAGGCTCGGAATCTCCCCGCAGGCTGGGTTATGTTCCCCGCTCAGGATCATGGAGTAGTCTGTATCTGATGCCCCCACACCAACTTAAGAAGGAAAGCGCAGGATGATCCAACCTTGGAAGTTCAATCAGGTATATTGGACCTTGGGCTTACGCCAGCAACATAGAGAGACCATATATTCATCTTTTCATCCCCGGTTTGTGCAAATTACTCGGATACCCCCCTAAGACATAGACCTGGATATTAGTCATGGTTTATCTAGGCCTCTCAGGTAAAGGCCTGTTGGTAGCCATTACCTGCTCCTCAGGAATGGGCTTCATCATCTTCGGTAAGACAAGCCTAAGCTCACAATCATGTACACAATCCTTACCTAGTCATAGGATATGATGACGGAGTAATTGGTGGCTTACTCACAGCGACCGCATTCAAAGAAACTTTCAATCTCAGTTCCTCGATGGAAGGCACAGTGACAGCACTTTTCGTGATCGGCTGCCTAGTTGGATGTCTATGCACAAGTTTCAGTGGCGGACGCTGGGGTCGATTACAGATAGCCCAGGTCGGATCTGCTGTCCTCAGCATCGGCGCTATCATTCAAGCATCTAGCTACACAGTAGCTCAGCTGATAGTTGGTCGAATGGTCGCTGGGCTGGGACTTGGTTTAATCACCAGTAATATAGCTGTGTGGCAGTCTGAAACTTCATCAAGAGAGATCAGAGGTACACTGGTCGCCATTTCTCTGAGCTTTCTCATCTTGGGACAGGTATTGGCGTATTGGATTGATTATGCCATGTCGCAGTATATCACGACGGTATCTTGGAGGTTTCCAATGGCTTTCCAGGCATTTCTTGGGATTCTGCTTAATGTCATGCTATTCTTTATGCCTGAGTGTGCGTCCCTAATGCAGTCAGAGTCTGGTATTTGGAATAAGCTAACCTTCGTGCTTCTTATAGCTCCTCGATGGCTCTTTCAGCATGACCGGCACCAGGAAGGAATTGAAGTTCTTCGTCGCCTGCGATCTTCAAATGGTCAAGTGGATGAAGTGGCTTTGGCCACTACCGTGGCAGAGATTCAAGATGCTCTGGCACTCGAAAGCGAACAAAAAGGCTGGATGGATCTTCTCCGAGATGACCATATCCGCTCCCGTCGGCGAGTTGCTTTGGCCTGTCTCTTGAATGCCTGTCAGGCCTGGAGCGGAAGTACACCGATTAGTTATTACACTACCGTCATGTATGGACCCTCACCATCAACTATCTGTTCAGAAAATGCTAACAACTTTTGCGTAGCTTTGAGGACTCCGTGGGTTTTGGTCAACATTTTGCTTTGTTGATGTCTGGGTTTCTCCAAATCTGGTTTCTTATCGCTTCGTTTGGCACTTGGTATAGCATTGAAAAATTCGGACGCCGACGGTCCTTCATCATCTCTGCCATCGGTATGGCCGCTGTCATGGCGATCATGGCGGCTATGTTGGCAATCGATACACAAGTTTCCGGGATTGTTGCCGCAGTCATGCTGTTTGCCTACCAATCTTTCTTTACCTGGGGTTTTATGGGTGGTATTTGGGTACGTGGTTCAAACAGAAGAATACATGCGCTCGAAGACTCTTCCACTAACTTGGGTACTCTAGTGTTACGGCCCGGAGATTTTACCTCTCGCCCATCGGTCGAAGGGGGTCGGTCTGGCCAACGCATTTCTTTGGCTGTCAACATTTGTGGTAATCGAAGTGGTTCCCGTGGCAATTGACAACATTGGGTGGCGAACATACATCATCTTCGCATCTTTTAATCTCGCGTTTGTCCCAATGATATATTTCTTGTATCCGGAGACTGCAGGCTTCAGTCTGGAGGCGGTGGATCTGACATTCATGGATCCAAACACTTCCCCGGTGAAAAAAGCAGATGAACTTTGGAAGCTGATCCGCCAAGGTCATGATGTGACTTTGACCAACCAGGTCAATCAGAAGAAAGACGATGACCGGGTAGACCATGTTGAGGTCGCGTGATGGCTTCATGGATAGGTGACATTGTCTGTTTCCCTATCGACACTTGACCCCTGGAATAAGAGGAATTGGCTGCACAATGCGTCGGGGACTGTCCCTATATGTCACAGGAGCGTGCCCCGCAGAACTGATCTTAGAACCTATTGAAGAGGGGAATGCTCGAAGGCAGCACACTCGAGGATATGCGGGTCGATGAAGCTACACAACACAACACAACAACACAAACAACCGCAAGTTATAAAAGATATCCGTGGTCAGCGCTTGTACGTGCAGAGCAAGAGAGGTGTAGAACTGTGCTATTCAATATAACCTTCGAGCTGCTAGATATACTACCCATGCCCAACATACCAGCGTACTGAAAAACGGGTGTCAAAGCCCTAAAAGACCTGATATTCGTTTCGAGCGAAGGGCTCCGTGAAACAGATTCCTCGTCCTGGCAACAAATTACGTATCAAACAATTCCCTACATGGAAAAAATCCATGGATACGATCCCTGGGCCCCACTTAGTCGGCTACACTAGGTCGGCGCTAGGTTAGCTTGAAAACTTGCTTGGTACTAATATCGAGTTCGCGGCTCTGTTCACTTGGTCTGTTTTACCCCCTTTTTGCCAACCACGAACTTCGGCCCGAGATTAGGAATTACCATTTATCCCGACTTGGGCACTAACACTTCACATCATGATCGATCGCCCTTCACCTCCCTATCATTGGCCCGGCGGTATTCCGCCCGAAGTCAAAGCCGATCCCAATGGTGACATCACACTTGAACAGGCCAACGAAGAGGCTAAAGGCTGGTTGCTTTTTGTAGAGGTATGCTAAATATTTACCGCGCACCTGCATAGTCCACTCAGATGTGTCACGTCATGATCCCATACTAAATTGATTTTAGGAGAATTGGGTCCCCCGTGCGAATGCTAATAATATACCTGACGAGGATGGAGATTACGAAGTACGCCAACGTCGGACCTTGGTGGAAGCTTGGGCAAAGGCCAGCCAAGAATACCGTGATGTATGTCAAACCTCCTATTTTGCGTACTTACTGCTTGAAGAAAGCTTTTGAGTAAGAAGGAAGTAGAGAAGGGGCATAAAAATCAAAGGCCTCTTAGCTAACAGGAGGCCAGTCATACCACCAACGAGCCCCGGCAAGAGGTGCAATGGAGTACCCAGAGATCGTTTTACGCGATAGTCTCCACTACTACAACACGCCCAGATTTGTGTGCCTCGCACCACTAGGCCCATCAAACCCATCTAACCGATCCAAATGGATCAAACTTTACATTCTCTCTTGCCGCTTAGACGGAGAAATAGGACACTGTTTACAAGAATTCGGTGAGGATCATGGTGGACTTGATCCTAACCCGGCAACCGTTGCCGACATGTCCAATGTGCAGATGTCCGACCTTCTACCAAGAGCGTATCTCGAGATGGCCTACTTCCGTAATATGACCATGACCCGTCATGGAACCGTTCTTTATATGCGATATCCTTGCCTGAGGAATTGGTTCGTGGTCACGCAAGATGATCTCGATACCGGTCATATTACGACTGTAGAATTCAAGCCTAATGGCGAGATTGATCAATTTTTCCGTCGACGGGCTTATAATATGTGGCCTGTTTACTTAGAGCACATATCCGCTCGCAGAGAACTGGCGTATGTTATTCAGGATCGGGTTGGGGGTTCGCAATTACAGAATTCAGAGTATGTGAGCTCCATGCTTTTTTGAGTTAACGAAATGGCTAATGTCATAACAGCTTGGATATGACTCTTCCTGTGATTGATATCATGGAAGGGGCGAAAGAGCGTCGCGAATTCCTTCACCATTTTGATGGGGCGAGGGATGTGTGGACGGAGGACATCGAAATGTATGCACCAGGGTATCTAGAGATGGAGGCGGCGGGGACGGAAGCCGATTATGATCATTCTCGGTTGCTTGATCCTTATGATTGATGTAAGACATTCGATCGCGTATCACTCCGGGGATATTTACTTCCATATGCGCTTTGGTATCTGAAATTGACTTGACGCTAGCGGTTCCGACGATGATTACTGTGGCACGAACTGCGATTCCATTTACGGAGACTATGACTAACAAGGCGACATCTGAAAGTTTTGACCTTCCCCCAAACCAGGAGCTCCAAGGCCATACCTAAAATTTGAATATGGGTTTTGAATATAAGTACGTGGAAGGCAACTGTGGACCTCGGGCATTTGCAGTAAAGTAGGTTAAAATAGGAACAGCACAGATTATGTACTATCATATAATCAGATCAACTCATATTGTAACATCTTCCAGATTTTGTTCAAAGTTTGATGTACCTATTAAAAGCCAAATGAAGACTAATCTTCCAAGGTTCTCATGGCTAAAAATGCAAAATGTTTCAAGGTAAGTCGCAATATCAAATACCAGTCCTTCATCGTATTTACACCAACGGCGATTCCGCTTCGCCATCCGGCCAAGCGCCGAAGTTTAACGCCAAAACAGATCCAGCCTGCTTTATCTGTGTATTTATACTCTAAAAACACCCAAGTCCGTCAAATATATACAGTGAGTCATGATGTTCATATCAAAAACAAAATTAAAATGTCGTCAAATGCGTAGCAGGAAAATGTTAAGATGGTGATTCCCGAGCCCGTGGTTGCTGATCGGTAAGCTCTTGCAACTGGATAGAGGTAGACTTATTCGCACCATCGGCATCGGCAGCGACATCCACATCCGGATCAGAGTCGGAAATAGTATTTTGGGTATCTTGTGAATCATCGGGCAGTTTTTGGGGAGGTTCTTCGTCCACGGCAAATCGCCAGCGACCATCCGGGCTCAAGAACATACGGAACCCATAACGTCTATCCAAAGCAGCAAGATGCTCCCGTCTTTTGGAGTTAGTCCAGGCATGAGTGGTCCTGAAGTCACTCAGCATTCGACTGTGTGCAAGCCAAGGAACAACGGCACCGATGGAGCGTGGCATTCGTGGGCCTCGAAATCGTCCACGCCGGGTTCCAAATACCAGGAGCACCACCAACGTATCGAAGCCAATGATAATAAAGGCAATTACTAGCGACGGAATGGACACTATCATAGCCCAGGTGCTTCGAATGACGATGGGGTTGGTGGCGGTGACTGGGTGCTGCAGTGGTTCCAAATAGATGTCACGCCAGATAGAGAAATATGTGCTGTAAACCCATTGGTAAACGTGCCGAGTCAAGTCTATGAGGCGACCGGGTTCCAGGGAATCGAAATCAGGGTCTTCACGTTGATAAAGACGCGCGACTAGGAATCCAGCCCAGTCGTAGGAAGAAATATTGTATGTCCCGTTGATGGCTGTGGTATTACCAACGTAACTGTCAGGAATGGCGGCGAAGACCTTGTTGAATTGTCCGAGGCTGACAGTGGCGTTTTCGTACATGTCACCTTCTGTTGTAGACGTGTTTGCAACGATCGTGTGACTCTTGATCTGTCCATGTTCATCAAATTCAACGGAATAGTTTTGCATCCGCACTCGAGGCTCGCAATGCACAGCGATGGTATTATCATCGGTAATTTCGCTATCGGCCAAATAGTCCCAACGTCCTACAACCAGAACAGTTGACGTCTGGCAGACACTGCTGCCATTCACATCATTTGGCGAGAGGAAATGAATAGAGAGGGCGATACCCTCGTTCTTATTCTGGGATGGCATGGGTGCAGTGCATTCAACAGAGGAGTTGTGGAACATCGAGTACTGCCAATAGTAGTGGCCTGTTGTTTCGTTGTGAAATAGGCCATCTTCAGGGGACAAAGCTTTGCATTCCATTGCTGCCCCGATGCCAAGGGTCTCCGCGCCGTACATTACGTCAGGGTCACGGTTTTTTATGTGAACGGGGATGAAGGACTCATTAGTGCTAGTCCAGGATAGCATAGGGACACCACTCATTATGCTAGTCTGGATCAAATCATACTCTGTAAATTCAGCCGAGAAATCGCTTTTCCACATCGTTGACTGGCTATAGTTCATGGCCAAGTCAGTGGTTGTGAGGTTGGAAGTCGTCAACTCTTGGGTGAACAGACCACCCGCGACGACAGTCAGCACCATATTGACTATGCATGCGAAAGATACCAGGCTCAACAAAATATGTTTGTTACGGACGGATTTGAAGAATATCGCGGAGGGAGTCTGGGCTGCATAGTTGGTTGCTAGCGAAGCCCGAGCAGTGGCCATTCCTCGCTGAAGGTGAACCCACGGCTCCAGGACACTTATGTTGCGGTGAATGGACGTGCACAAGGAGCCAACGGAGGAAGCCACAACGGAGGGGAGAATAGACAGAACAACTTGTAGAGAGCTCGAGTCGGACTGTGTCAAGTGACGAAATTTGCCATCTCGAGCTAACGAAGCGACCACAAGGCACATCAGTATGATGACAGCAGCCAAGAGGCAAAATTCAATGATGAAGAACGGGACCACAAGAAAATGAGGCATCCGATCGACACGGACTCGTGTATCGTCTCCGAGCTGCACTGGCGACCCATCTTCAGCAAGGATTTCAAGTCGATTTCCAGATGGAGTGGGGCGCCAATAGCAACGGGCTTTTTGAAAGATGACGTTCAGTTGTCGAGTAGAAAATTGGTGAAAGTCGGTGTTGGGGTCGGCCAGGATGTTGGAAGGGTGGAGAACATCGGCGGCGATGCTGCACATGGCGGCAATTGAGCCGGGATCACTTCGAAGGAACGTTTCGCGCGACCGGTATAAGAATAGAAGGTATATCGAGGTCAAAGCCGCCAATGCGAGGATGAGCTCAGACCACAGGGCGGCAAAATTCACGATGGCGATGGCAACTTTATTTGTCGAGCTGGTTGCAGAGACGGTGGTTGGTTCGCGATCCGGGTCGAAGAGACGGCCAAGGGTGAGGACGAATGTTTGCTTAACGTCACGACGAATGCGAGCCTTGAATTCAGCTTGAGTCATGATGGCGGCAGTGTCCAACATGAGAAGTGATTCAAGATCGCCCGTTTCCACACTAATCACAGGCAATTCCGTTACCGTCTGAGCCCCAGTACTTGTGTTATCACTGATAAACAACATATCACTGGTGTAAGGAGCGTGCTCCGAAAGCAGAGCCTGGAATTGGGCGATATTGAACTCTTCTGATGTAACCGTACGGGTCGTGGCTGGGTGAATATGGATGGAAGTGATAGAACTGTTCGAGTGCATCTGGATCCTTGCTTCGGCTCTATGGTAAGAGATATCGCACGCGAACGCAACACCAGAGGCAGCGTAATCGGGATCAGATGAAGCATTGCCAGTGGCATTCACAGAGATCAGCATGCCATATAGATCGTGTGGGTCGCAGCCAGTAGTGGTGAAAGCGTGCGTGCGATTGGGATACTCCGCTGCTGCCGATTGAGTGATGACGGGTTCCCAATAACGGACCTGGAGATAGTTTGTTCCTGAGAAGAAGATACTCGAGTAGTTAAAATCCAACGTGCACGTCGATGAGGTGTTATAGTCATCCTGCGCGTCGGTACCTGTCGCGTTCCATGAGATTGTGGGAAAGCCGGAGCTGGAAACGGTTTCGTTGATGGTGACTGACGAGAGCGATTCATCCACGGGGACATCAATACAGGTCAGATCAGACCAGTACAAGGTTTGATCCATGGTCCACATCGTGTCTCCCTCACCGTCTTCGGCAGGTATTTCCACAGGCGCAATCGCATAATTCGCTGATCGTGTGCGGTGTACTTTCTTATCGGACGAGAGCACCGAATCCATCGAGTGATTTGCCTGCGTCGACATCCAACTCGCCTGGCTCTCCAGATCGACTAGGTAGGGCCAGCTTTTCATATTCGCATGCTGAATCACGTCCACCTCACGAAGCTCAAACATCGTACTTGTCAAGGCCGGGAGAACCATTCGAATCGAAAGTGTGAGCAATGAAACCCACAATACAACCCAATGATGGCGGCGTGCGGCGTTTATGGGGGTAAGGACTGTCTGACCGAAGTTATAGTTGATAAACAAGACGGACGCCGGGGCGCCTTCGGGTTGCGATAATTGGAAATACGGTTCCAGTCGAAGCACATCGAAGTCGGTTATAGTCCACACCATAAGCAGCAATAGGGATATGATGATGGGTAGATAGTTATACAGGAAGGACTGAGCGGAAGAGACATCATCAGTGTCGGAGAAGAAGACGAGGCCACCCTCCCGATTGCTATACTGCCGGATTCCTTCTAGGGTCAGAAACATGCTAAGGATGCAGCATGCCAAACCAGCGAGGTACGGCGGACGCAAAGCTATCGGGCGCCAGCCTCGATCGGAGCAAGCTGTGAGAGGAGTTCGGAATGGTGCGATGAACGCTGGAGAGATGTGGATGTCAGCATCCCGCGAATTTGTTGCCAACAGCTGAATGATACCAGGAAGTATCATAACAAAGGAGTTCACTCACCAGCACATTGTGCCCAAAACCCCCGGGGCGCCTTGCCTCCATCAACATGCATGCTGGACTTGGGCCCGGGAAGGCCGAATGGTGCGGGGAATCGGAGAGCATTGCCAAACAACGATCTCGATTATGCGCAAGCCATGGCAGGAATAGGGGTCGACAGAAGCGGGATGGGAATTCGCTACAGTCGACAAGTATCACGAATTTTCCGTATATCTGGGGGTGGGAGGGCACATGACGTACGGTGTAGAGGATGGGGAAGTCGGAGAGACCTAAAGGGGAGAATTTGCTGGGACGCGCGGTCTCGTGGGGCTTAATTCGCCACTTATAGCGGGTTCCGTTGTCTTGGCTGAGCTGTTTAGCCTTCGATGAAACTTGGCATAACAAAAAACTTGTTCGTTCATCATAGATATCATTTTCTGATATCAAGGCACGCATAGTAAATATTTTTTGGGAGTTGATGGAAAGTCCTACGGTCGCTGATCCGCAGCCATGGAACGTCCCCCCAAATAACTTCAGTTCCTGAATTGAAAACAGAGTTTTATTCCCGGCGGGACGATCTTGGCATTGATGACATGTATATACTCCTTACATTAGAGACCATCGCCAAAATCCTCGTGCATAATTTTCCAAGAATATATACACCCAACGACCCCGGGGGTAAAACTTACCCAGACATCTACAGTATGCTGTATCCATTGATAGGCCCACAGCTTCAAAGCTCCATCCATTCAACGTTAGCCAAAACGCCACCAAATTGTCGTAGTCGCCGGCTCAGCCCCATCTCCGAAGAACTGTGAGGCTGTTCCTTATTGAGTGATTGTGGCTTGCTGCCCGCCTAGCGCTTCCGACCGAGCCTCCTGTGCCTTTGCAGCCTCCAAGTCACCGTGCTCAAGAGCAACCGTGGTGCGAGTGCTCACACGAGTCTTCCACGCTGGGGTCCCCAAGTATTTGATGCCATTGGGATCCTCGAACATGGCTTCAGTCTCTTCCAGTGTCTTACCAGCCGTCTCAGGGAATGCAAAGAAGACATGGATGAACATAACAGTGTTGAACACCCCGAACAAAATATAAGTCTTCCAAGCGATGTTCGTGAAGGCCGACGGAGTGAAAAGGCCTAGCGCCGTGTTGAAGGCCCAGTTACCCGAAGTGGCTAGTGCGACACCCTTACCGCGCAGACGCAAGGGAAACAGCTCGGGCGGGTAAGTCCATGAGGCCGGACCCCAGGTAGGTGCATATGAAGCAACGAACAAGTAGGTACACGCGACCAGTCCTTTCGAGGCGGCGCCGCTTACGCTCATTGACACCTCCGGACTGCTTCGCTCAGCCATGGGGATAATGGTACCCTGTGCGGCCAGAATACCTGCGTTCGCGAACATGAAAACGGTCATCAAGAATGCACCCACCAGCATGGTTGGGCGACGTCCCCAGCGATCCTGCCAGAGCAGCGCAGGGAGGGTCATGAACACGTTGATGATATATTCCACCGATGATGAGAGGAGGGCCGAGTTACCGCTGTACCCGGCCATGGTAAACACGTAGCTGATATAGTACACTGGAGGTAGTGAAACGAAGTTAGCCAATTCCCGATATGATGCAAAGGCGACGTAGAAGAGGAAGCAAAGATTATCCAACTCACTCATGACGTTCATTCCAGTAAGCTGGGACCAGATCTGCGTGAACAAGGCGATGACCGTGCGGTTGATCATTCGCGGAGTAAAAAGACTCAGATAACTAACATGACCGAACTGTCGCTCCAATTCACACATATCCCGAATGTCCTGCAGCTCAATGGCAACGAAGGGGTGATCTCGGTCACCCTTACCATGGACCAGGGCAAGAACTTCATGGGCTTCCTCCCATCGGTCCATACGGGCCAACCAGCGAGGGGATTCGGGCAATAGCATCATCGCGAAAAATAGAACAACGGCGGGGATCATCTGCAAGCCCCAGGGGACGCGCCAGGCTGCAGCGCTATAGTTGGACGAGTCTTTGCCTCCAATGAACGAGCAGCCATAGGAGATACTTCTTGAGTCAGTTCATCGCCATCTTGTAACCCAATCAAGGTGATAACCGAGGAAAAAACATACTAGTACATGATTAGGATACCCCAAGTAATAGCCCACTGCTGCAAGCCAACGAAGCGACCACGCTTTGAAGGGGGCGATAACTCCGAGATGTAGACAGGGACTTGTGCCGATTCAATACCAACAGCCAAACCGTTGATGACACGACCGACACACAGCATGGCGATATTTTGCGAGGCGCAGATCAAGACTGACCCGACGATCCTAGACACATACAGTCAGCACGAGAAAACGGAGAGTAACATTCTCAATCTTACCAAATGAGACAGCCCAGCATAATGGAATATTTGCGACCAACACGATCTGATACAATTCCAGAGATCAAAGCACCTAACCAAGAGCCAGCAGCCATGGAGGCCGTGACACCACCTTGACTTAAGGAGCTAAGACCACTGCAATCAGCATCGTCATTAAATGGCGGACCGTTTGGACCCTGGTTGAAGTAACACTTGTAGGCATTTTCCGACAACTGAGCGGACATCGACGAGATGTCGAAGCCGAAGAGGCCGCCGCCAACGACGGCGACGGAGGCAATCACATAGATGTTCCCAATCACCATGGTGGATTTCGGAAGGAAAACCCAGCTTGAAATAAGAGAAGTCCCTGCGTCAAAAAGTGGGCTTCGGAGGGTACTTATATAGGGAGTACATGTCGGGCCATGCGGGTCTTGAGCGAGGTACCAGGATTCAAAAGGGGTCCTAGAGACGCGTATAAACAATGACTTTGCTCTTTAGCGAGTTTAGCTCGACGCGATGTCGCATGGAATTCATCCCGGGACCAGCAATACGACCTACTGGGGAGCAGCGATTGGTCGATAGCTGTGCAGTCTTACGCAACTCGCGACGGAGTCTCCCCATGGGGTTGAATTTGACCCACGTTGCAATAATATTCTGGTTTATTTCAAAATTTCTTATTCGTTGCTGCTGTTCTTTCCCCGCACATCCAATTCTCATCTCGAAACCGCAAGGTCAAAGAAGTCGACCTAACATACTTGATCTCAACTACTTCATAGATGACGTCGATCTATACGAATGCCGTTCTTCCTAAGTTTCCGCAATGGCGTTCCGGCAGAGCATGGCAAAGCTTGGCTACGGGCTGTGGCGTCGCTTCTCGGCGTCGCTTCATACAAATAGAGATTGGATGACCCCGTGCTCCTTAGCGTAGAGTCATTCCGCCAATAATAAGTGCCCAAGTTGTTCGTGGTTTCAACCTTCTCTTGGCACCCTTCAAAGTTTCGAGGGAAGGGCGCTGGAAGGATGCACCCCCGGTCTAGCGGCCTCGGCACCGTCCAGTCTTCGTGGATCGTGGCGGCTCGGGTGTCGCCTGTAAGGGATAGTGATCGACATTAACCCATCGGGCTTGGTAGGTTACAGCTCGGTGATAAGGCGCCCGAGCCCGAATTTCACGGACGCGACGTGACGTTCGGGGGCATGAAAAGTGTATTAAATGGCGGGAATTTGTCGGACTTACCTGTAAATACATCCACATTGTCTCAAATCCTGTGACGGCCACGGCCGCGATGTGATGCCTTTCAAGGAAATCTCCAGAAACATTTTTGCGGAGAACCCCACTCCCCATCTGAGCTTGACCTTGTGGGGGCCCTTGCGACGTGGGGTCCGTGTCACACGATGCGTCTCCTGCATGTAGACCTACACTCTCGTTTAGCGAACCGGTCACCAGTCATTCGCTCAGGGCCGAAATTCACTTTGAAGGACAGATGTAAGAGGCTGAGAGCTTGAGATGTGGGTGATGGCACTGATGGATGAGAAGGTCGGCACATGGCAACGCTCGGGCCTTACAGTCATGGCCCGTGCGTACAATTGTAGCTTGACGTACCGGATTTCCTTCGCTATTCTACAGTGAGTGCCGCCGCTTGGATGACGGCGGTCAGAGTCAGGTTCACCTAAATTTCAGTCTGGGCTCAGGCTCACTGAGCTGGTCATAGGTAAGTCGCAGCGATAAATTTTGCACACAATGGGGACTATGGGAGTTTAGATTTTTTTAATGTCAATTTAATAGCGCCATATGAGATCTATGGGAAGCCAGCGGCCTCTGGAATGAAACAAATTGCCTCGTAAGACATGCCCTTACGGGGACACAATGTGCCCTTCAAATAGATACATGCGACTCATAGAAGGAATCCCATTTTGTTGGGGATTGAGAATCACAGGTGCAGCATTAATGTCATTCACCGGAAGCTGACCTTCGTCTATCTTATAAACTGCTTGTCCATAATTTGGTTTAGACGACTGCATCTCTGACAAAGCCCATCCAAGACTTTTCGAGTATGCTGCGTTCCTATTTCAAATGCAACTCTTTCAAGAAGAATGCGCTTCAACATCAGTCGTCGGTCCCGATACACATATTTCACTCCATTCGCTTCACTTTTTGCTGAAGACAGATTCTCATCTGTGACTGATAGTCCTTAAATCCTATCTGTTTCTGTTTATTTTATTTATTTATTTTATTTATTTTATTTATTTATTTTATTTTATTTATGTTTGTCAGAAAAAGTCTTCGAGGGATTTAAAGAATAAGGTATGTTGTATGGACTTAAACAGGTGATGAACAGTTCCTGTGATTCGCTTGTGAGATACGCCAATTTTATCTCGCTGAATCAGGTCTCTGTGTGGTTCGACAAACAGTCGGGCTAACAGCTTCTCATTTACACTAGGTCGAGATATTTAGTTGTTGGGTATTGAATGGCACGAGATCGCTTAAAAGCTTTGTCACACCCCACCGCCTTTTCCCCAGCTTTGCTTACGTCAAGCTCCGTAATCGCCGAACTTCTACGCTTTGTCTTGAACACCACGCTCTACGCAACGAAAAGTTATCTAATGGCTGGATGTCGGAAAAACCGCGAAAGCTTCAGCGCATCTCTATGGCCTGTAGGTTCCCCAGCGTTCGATTTCTTGGTGCTGGAGTCTCCACTCTTTAGCTTAGCGGCTTAAACTCCGGACATGAGGCCTGCATTTACTAAGTACGCAATCTAATGCAGGCGACTTTTGCCACAGACGCAGCATAAAATGCAGCCATAGCGAGGATCCCCTAGGTCGTTGTCAAAATTGTGTGGACTTCGATTTGCGGTGCACCTTCGATCGCCCGGCAAAACGCCGGGGCGTCAAGTCTGGCTCTCGGGCGAGAGGCCGCGATCCTCGATTTGTGAGAGCATCAGTCAATAATGCTATTCCTACAGCGGCAGAGACTGCAAGTAGCGGAAGAACCCTCCGTTCCTCGAATTCTCGCAGTCCGTACCGCACATCGATCCCCGGTGATCCCGGGCCTACCTTCAACCATGGCTGGTCAGCAGCCGAAGGGGATGAAGATGACGGGGTGCTGCACGATTCTTGGAAAGCATTTGCCATTGCCTGTGACCGACAAATACGAAACTCAGTCCAGGTTTATTTCGAGATCGTGTATCCAATGTATGATGAGTCCCTAATCCTCCTCGCTTACTGCGTTGACTAAGCATATCACTAGATTTCCATTGTTTCACATGCCGTCATTCATAGAGCAGGTCAACAACAAAAAGCATCTTCACAATAAAGGTCTCTTTGCCTCCACAATGGCTGTCTGCGCTTTGGTCGCCGGTCGCGCACGTGACGGTGCGTTGTACTCTAATCGGTGGGATCGAGACGAGCTTATAGATCCACCGTCCGAGACTTTCTTTGCAGCTGCAAGGGACTCAATTCCCCGAGACCTTATCGCAGCCAAAGGTATCAATTATATGCGGGCGTGTGCCATACTAGCTATCGCCAGCATTCAAAACTCCCAGATCAAAAATATGCAGAAGTATTCCGGCTTATACCATGCCTTGACTTCGATGGATGGCCTCTATGACGAGAAGCTCTGGCCCAACGACTTGACTGCAATTCAGACCGAGGAGCGACGCCGACTTGTATGAAATATACCCTTCAATTGTTACTATTTTGCTGACACATTGATAGTTCTGGTCTATCTACACATTCGATATCTATTCGACCATTGTATGGGGTGGCGTTATTCGATATCGTGAAGCACATTCCTTAGTGCGCTATCCTAGCGAGTTAGACGACGAATTCATCACAGAGCGCGGCTATGGCGTGCCCTCTCAACCCCAGGGCTTGAATTCGCTTCCAACAGCTAACGTGACTGTGGTCTCCCGCCAGCCTACGCCCTGGTTGCGTGGTTGGAACTTCACTACAGACCTTTACCGCATCCTTGAGCATGTAGTCGATGGCAACAGACGCCGCTTCTCTTCGGCTAACGGGACGACACAAGTTTGGTCACTATTTAGTCCTTTATCAATGTCAGAGCCAGCGGTAATGGATAAAGTCCTTACTATGTACTCAGCTCTTCCATCACAGTTTCGGGAAACCCCGCCCACTACGGGAGACATGTCTAAGGATCTATTCGGGTTCCAGTCAGCCAATATTCAGGCGACGCTACAACTTCTTCGGATGGAGCTCTTGTCCACCGAGGAAATCGGGGTGGAGCGAAAATGTGATGTAGCGGGCGAACTGCTGAGCGTTTTTTCGAATGTACCCATCGAGTACTTGAGAGCCATCAGCTCCCCCTTGGTATGTGCAGTCCCCCTGCTTCTCTGGAATGTGTACTGATAATCCCAGCTCCATCACCTAGGCGGAATTGGCTACATTCTTGGCTCTGTCATGGAAGGGAGTCTATCTGAGGAATCCTACACACGAGCTCGCACATTACTGTACGTTATCCTCATTCAGTGGCAGCCACTTGAGGCCTAGCTAACATATCTACCTACAGGCTTGAAATGGCAGATCTCTTACAGCGTCTCGAAATGGGCCTACACCGTGCCTCGGGTGCAGGCGAACGATTGCGGTCCCAGGTTGCTCGAATAGACGGCTATATGCGGGACTCACTTCTTCTGAATCTAACGTCACCAAATAACGCAACGCAAGTAATCGAAGCAGACTCCGAACTTGCTGTCCCATCCGCGTATGCACAAGGGACCCCCGCCGTCGAAGCCTTGCCTACTGCTGGTCTTGACCAAATGTCCCTGTTTCAGCTGCCACAGGAACTTCTCTCAGATTGGCCATGGCCGTTGGATTCTCACAATGCCGAGGGACTACTGCCCCTGGCATTCGAATGATTCCAGTTATTGGCTGACGAAGGTCTGTGATTGGCTAATACAACAACTACTGTACATAGTCGCAACATGAATGCGTCTGTACTTTATAATTTAGCATGCAATCCTTATTGCAATACGTGTCATTGTACCCATGAATACCGTTTCCCAGATCATTTACCATTTCTGATCAACCCCCTTCAATATATCTACCAGATTCACACCTTAATGGGTTACATTCCGGTATAATTGAATATCCGTCAGGGATTCTATCACGAACCAGCGGATCGCTTTCTGAGGTTGTTCAGCGCGGTGATGGTTGTACTTGACTCGTTGAAAAGAAGCAAGCAAAATATATCAGAGAAGACAGGCAGTTCATGGGGTGATCTGTGACATCTTCGAGGGGGCAACAAACCGGAAGAGCTCTCATACCCCGACCGTAGGTTCGACCTTGTCTAACGCGTTTTGGTCTTTGGCCAAATTCTGCCTATGGGCCTGTCACTCTTGTCGTGACGAATTGATCGAGGGGAATATACGCAGCGTTTCATGCAATATTCTTACTTATGCGGAAGAAATTTTCTGAATTCAATTTTGAGAGATCTCCTGTAACATGATGCAAATCCTTATTAAAGCATTTGCCGGCTGCGTGTCCTCATTGACGTTAAATATAAACATGAAACCCCCAAATATAATACATCTAAATAATCCCAGGCAATGAACTGCAGTCATTTTTGGTGAGTTCCTCCCAAATTTTAATTTTTCTATTTCCACTTGTTGTCGAAAACCTTGCCATCGACATAGTTGACCAGCTCCTTCACCGGGGAGAGATGATCGCGACCAGCACCAAAGAGCACACCCTGGCGCATGACCTTGCGGTAATTCTTTCCGGGAGAGACCTTTCCAAGAACGTATTCTTGACGAGTCTCGACACGTGTAGGGACAGGAATGGAGCGGCCCACCACGGCCTCCATACCCTGCCAGGCGAAGGTGATAGCCTCCTTAGCCCCAGCGGGAATGCCGGCTTCATCCAGCATCATAATACGGGTGTTGGGGTATTCCTTCTGGAGGAAAGCTGTGATATTAGGGTTGTATGCACCACCGCCGCACATGAAGATCTCGGCGATCTCTAGGTCTTTAGGAGCATAACGACGGTAGTGGTCCACAATAGCCTGAGCCGTAACACGGGTGATTGTGGCGACCACATCGTCCGGGCCAAGACCCTTAGCCTCAGCCTTAGTGATGAAATCATGGGCGATCGTGTCACGGAAAACCTCACGACCGGTAGTTTTAGGCGGGTCTAGGGCAAAGTACGGGTGGCGCAGGAAGTCATCGACGAGCTCCTGGTCGACTGTACCGCGCGCACCCATCTCGCCATCTCGGTCATACTCGCGTTCGCCATTAGTATAGTGCCGGACCACGGCGTCAATGAAGACATTGCCTGGGCCGGTATCAAAGTCGTAGCATTCGTCAACGCCGCCGTGGCTATCTGGAGGGATGAAGCACACGTTGGCGATACCGCCGATGTTCTGGCACGCACGTAACTTTGTCGGGTGGTGTAGCACTAGCGCGTCGAAAAAGGCAATAAGCGGAGCGCCCTGGCGTCCGGCAGCTTGGTCGCTAACGCGGAAGTCCGTCACGGAGGTGATACCGGTGCGCGAGGCCAGGAATGAGCCCTCGGCCATGGTCAGTGCGCTTCGGGTCTCGCCTGCTTCAGGCATGGAGAGCAGCCAGATCGTCTGGCCGTGGGACCCTAGCACGTCGATCGACTTGATGTCGACATTGTAGTCCTTGCAGAACAGGTGCACTGCCGACGCGAAAGTCTCGCCCAGGATGACGTTTACTTCTGACAACTCTGATGGCGAGGTTTGGTTGTGCAAGATCATGTTCATCACCCGCTTCTTGATCACGGGCTCCAACGGGATCTCTCCATACTGCAGTTATTGTTGGTCGTGCTCCGAAAGAAGGATAAGAAATATTTACCTTCAACAGCTCAAAGTGCATGGGCGATTCCGGAGTCTCTTGACGGAAGCGGCAGAGGGCACAATCGATGCCATCCTTCATTCATCGTAAGCTTCAACTTCTTCTACTATAGTAAGTAGGCTAGGGGACTCACCATCGATGTCCCGCTGTTTAGACCAAGGACGGTCAGATCCAAGGAGTGGCCACCAGTGCCGTTAGCCATATCCGAAGCCATGATTTGATTACAACAACGGGTCTAATGACGATGTCAAGAGTGTAGGCAGAAAGTTGTGAGCGAGAATTGCGTCTTATTTAACCGGAGCCAGAGCCCCATCAATGACCGAATGGTGGGGAACAGCCTCCAGCATTCTACTAAGCCAATCTCCATTCAACCCTCACGCCAGAACTGCTAAATTGTCGGATAAACGGTCGGCTAGACGGGAAAACGGCAAAGCGCCCAGAACCGGCAACACGCTTATTTCTCCGCGCCGTGGTAAGTAGGAGGCCGAGTGAACCCCGAAGCCGAGAAGACAGGGTTAAACTTTAATTTGTTCTATGACACGGCTACGCGGCTGAATGACTACCGGATGTTGTTTGCCCCACGCTTCTCCAGGATTACCTCCATTCCGATTCTCCGGGGCCGAATGCTCCACTTTATAAATGAGTTCTCGAGCCCCCGATGTTTTCGATGTAGAAGCTGGGGATAGTAATATCCAAAATGGGCTATACTACACTCTGGAAGCGGCTCTCGCCGCGGCAGCTAAATGTCACCATCCAAGTGTTCTCGCTCATATCTATTTTCTTCGAAGGCTATGACCAAGGTGTTATGGGCGGCGTCAATGCCGCGCCCAAGTACGTGACCGAGGTCGGCATTGGGAAGCCGGATGGCACGGTGACAGACACCACGCACCAGGGTGGAATTGTCAGTGTCTACTACTTGGGTGCCATCTTCGGCTGCTTTGCCGGAGGATGGTTGGCTGACCGTGTTGGTCGAATCAATGGCCTGCTGGCAGGAGCGTTGTTTGCTTTGGTGGGTGGCGCGTTGCAGGCTGCCGCTCAGAGTTCAAATTTTATGATTTGCGCTCGAGTAGTGACTGGTGTTGGTACTGGAGGTGGGCTTTTGAACGGTGGCCGACTTTTTTAAGTTGTTCTAACTTGTGATGATGCAGCGTTAACTGGCATCACCCCTGTCTTGGTGTCGGAAACCTCTTCTGCAGATCACCGCGGCGGATTTCTGGGATACGTCTTTATTGCCAACTGTAAGCAGATCCTCATACCGTTTCGTCCAGGAATTCGTTGCTAATCCCTACCAGACCTCGGAATTTCAGTCGCATACTGGATATCCTTCGGCCTCGCCTTCGTCGATAACGGATACTCGGACGTACGATGGCGGTTCTTACTTGCCTTCCAGTGTGTACCCGCCCTAATTCTTGTCTGCTTCATCAAGATGCTGCCGGACAGTCCCCGGTATCTCGCTTCAGTTGGTCGAAATGAAGAGACGCATGAGCTATTGAGGTGTATCCGCAAGCACAAGGCCACTCCAGAGGAGATTGATCGGGAATACTTGGAGATTGTTACCTTGGCAGAGGAAAGCCAGCTCAGCTCACCTATCCAATTTGTGAAGATCTTGTTCGGGATGGGTGGAAGCCGGCATCCAAATTTGGGTAGGCGAGCTTGGCTGTGTATATGGCTTCAGATCATGGGCTCCTGGACAGGTATTACGGTAGGTGCATCCCGGTCAGCATCAATTTATGACTACCTCTAATTTAGACGATTACAGGCTGTCACAGCATATGCTCCTGTCCTCTTGCAACAGGCTGGGTACAGCACCATCACGCAGAACGGCCTTGCTGGAGGACTCAACACGGTTGGTATCGTCGGTACCATTATAAGTGCCCAGATCGTCGATCGCCTAGGTCGCCGTATCTGTCTCATGGGTGGTGCAGCAGCGCTATTTGCTGTCAATGTTATTGTATGTCTTTACTCCCACGAAAATTGCTATGCCTATCTCTAATTGGATGCCAGGCTGGAGGTGTCTATGAGGGCTCATTGCAGAATCCTAGCAAGGCTTCTCAGTTTGCTCCCGCAGCTATTACCATGTTGTTCTTGTTCAATATTGCGTGAGTCGACCTCTTTCACTTCCCAACTATCCTCTTACAGTATACTGATGCCTTCTAACAGCTATGCTGCTACCTGGGGCACCGTCGCATTCTTGGTGCCCACGGAGATATTTCCCTCTGACTTGCGAGCCCAAGGTAATGGCTTTGGCATCACTGGGTGGGCTATCGGTGTGGGCATGACCACTTTGGTTAATCCGATCATGTTCGACTCCATGAAGGTAAGAGCACATCACCATCCTATTGTAGCTGAAGCTGACCACTGTTTCCCAGAGCCGCACGTACTTCCTCTACGCTGGCCTTAATTTGATGTGGATTCCCATCGTTTACCTCTGTATGTTCTTACTACGACATGGACCATCGAAAGGCCAGAGCTGACAAGAGTTATAGTTTACCCCGAAACCCGCGGCCGCTCCCTGGAATCAATTGAAGCACTCTTCTCCACCTCAAGTCCCTTCTACTGGAAGATGGAGCAGGCGTTCGCTTTGCACGGTGATGTCTTGGTGGAACGCGGAGTCAGTAAGATTGATGGTCTCGATGCTGCCGGGAATGAATTCTCATCATATGACAAACCGGAGGAGCAGATGATTGCCTGATGTTCTAAAATTCCTGTACAGTTCATTCGATCAACTAAGGTAAGAGCTTAACAAGAATGGCGCCGAGCTAGTAGCTAGAACGGTACACCGACCGATTCAGGTGGTCCACTTCCATCACGATCGGCGGTGTCTACGCCCTGAGACCTTGAATTGCACACTTCCTGTGGTCTTGGTGGAAAGGGTGTTTTTGTATATATTATCAAGTGTCAGAATATTCGGAATGTCAATCTGTATTTTGTATCATTTTGTCTTCCATTTTGATATGAATTGATGCCCTTTTTTTCTATCTGAGCACCCGTTTTCTTGTCTGTTCAATATCAGTCTAGATGTGGTCTGTGGCCTGTGCTGGAAAGTCGTAAGTTGGGCCAGGTCCCTATACTATATGAATCAACAAGCCAAGACAAGTAGCTTATCTGTGAATCAGCTTGGCTGATATGACCAGGTGTATGAGGCCTTCCCCGCATTGCGGACTTGGCAACCTGACCATGGGAAAGGACCATCGTAGAACAAGACCCACCCCTCGTTCTTCTTGAAGCCACGATTATCAGGAAAAGCATCACCCGCTGCAGAATTCAGCACCACCTCATCTGAATCTAAATTTAGATTCCACTTTAATGACCCCCGCCTGCGTTTATTATGGTGGCTGAATCTTGATAGCAATATATGAGTCATTGTTATCTCGCAGGAATTCAAGCTTGCCATATTAAAAAAACAAATAAGAAGTCGTTGAGATCTCGCCAGATCGCTCATCATTCTGTCTCCCTATCGTCCATACATAGCCTTTGTTTAGGTGCCTTCTACAAATCGGAGGTTGCTTTTCACCTTCAGCAACGGTCACTATGCCGAATTCTGAAAATCCATATATCCAAAGCTACCCCGATGCCAAAGGGTATTACGGCCAGTTTGGCGGGAATTACTACCCACCGGAGGTTCAACCAGCACTAGAAGAATTAGCCAATGCTTACCAGGAGCTACGTCAATCGCCAGAGTTCCAGCGCGAACTCAAGAAAGTGCGAATCGGACTCCAAGGGCGACCAACACCAGTACATCACTTGGAAAATATCTCGAAGCAAGTCGGAGGTGCTCAGATCTTCGTCAAGCGAGAGGATTTGAACCACACAGGCGCACACAAAATCAATCACTGTGTTGGCTTCGCACTTCTTGCCAAGAAACTGGGTAAGACGAAGCTGATTGCCGAGACCGGGGCCGGTCAGCATGGCGTCGCACTCGCAACTGCAGCCGCTTATTTTGGACTCGAATGTGAAATTCACATGGGTGAGATCGATATCAGTAAACAAAGTTCAAATGTTGGTCGCATGGAGCTGCTCGGTGCACGCGTAGTGTCAGCAACGGCTGGCCAATCTGCCTTGAAGGAGGCTAGCGACTCTGCATTCAACGCCTATGTTGAGCAGCATGCGCACGCGCTGTATGCGATCGGATCCGCTATCGGGCCACATCCCTTCCCTATGCTTGTTCGAGACTTCCAGAGTGTGGTTGGCCAAGAGGCCCGTGAGCAGTTCCTTTCTATCATGGATGGGAGCTTACCCGAGCATGTTGTTGCGTGCGTCGCGGGTGGCTCGAATGCGATGGGGATGTTTTCGGGCTTCCTTGATGATCCGGAAGTCATTCTGCACGCTGTGGAGCCGTTGGGCAAATCCGGTGAACTGGGTCAGCACGCGGCGACCTTATCGTATGGAAGACCAGGAACTTTGCATGGTGCCCGATCGATTGTGCTGCAGCAGGACGACGGTACGCCTGCGAGTGTCTCATCTGTGGCATCTGGGCTCGTCTACCCTGGCATTGGCCCGGAGATTGCGATGCTGCATGAAGCCGGTCGACTCTCTGTCGCAACAATTTCAGATGAAGAAGTCATCAGTACATTTTTTCGTATGGCAAAATCTGAGGGCATCATCCCTGCGTTGGAAAGTGCGCATGCGGTAGCGTTCGCTATCCGATTGGCGGCGCAGCGCCCTTCGTCCGAGCGGATACTGATTAATCTTTCTGGGCGTGGCGACAAAGATGTTGACTATGTGCTTGAGAATTATGGTACAGGTGAATAGCAGGTTGCAGTAGGGTGGATTGTCTAGCAGTCAACTAGCTGGGGTTTTCCATTGGTAATATTGGCCATAGGTACGGATTTGGAGCCCTAATGGATGTATCAGCCATTGCTATAGATGCTATAAACTTGAATTTTGATTGGCGCATTGTTCGCAATTAGAAAAGCTGGGTATTGTTCCTTCGGGACGTGCTCCCACGGTACTCGCGGGATATATACCACGTGAGGAATTATGACACCGC
This sequence comes from Penicillium pulvis, assembly GCF_028828015.1. Lineage (NCBI taxonomy): Eukaryota > Fungi > Ascomycota > Eurotiomycetes > Eurotiales > Aspergillaceae > Penicillium > Penicillium pulvis. The sequence goes on from NW_026643072.1 coordinate 1,874,726, forward strand.
AGTTTTATAACCTCAACACGGACTCTCTACAGCCTAAGGAGTTTCTCCAGTGAGCACTGAAAATTATATCCATGGGTAGAGGGGATAAAAATGATCACTGATTGGACACATGATACCCCGACACTGGTGTTATCTTTACTAGGCTAAGCACTGGCTCTCCCAACCACCAAGCCATTTTCATTATACCGACCGAGTCATTCCGACCGTGACGTGATTTAAAGGTACTCCAGACCTTCAATATGCCACAATGGCTAGTCTGAGCTACAGCCGACCTGTCTCATTGCCATCCGACATAAGTCATCGCTAAGACAGCTTTAGGCTAATTAGATCAACCTTGGAATGACTTCATTTCCTCAGAAACATTGCAATTTTAGCTTTAAAGATTTCGAAGGCCTTAAGTCCTGACTGGGTCTCTAGGATCCCAAAGGGTTGTGCCTGAATACAGAATCCCCCAGAAGCGTGGGAAAAGACCCGAGGACAACCGAGGCAAAAGCAACCCCTCAAGCTGTACACGACAAACACCAACCCCGCATCAATTCCTGTCATCATGCAACCAATGTTCCCACAGAACGAAGCTTTATAACCTTGAAGTCCTTCAGTATGCAATCGGTGGTTTTCAAAGGTCCTTTGCAGGTCGCTCTCGAGGAGCGTCCGCGGCCTCAGATCAAAGACTCTACAGACGTGATCGTGAAAGTACGGTACACGGCACTATGTGGCAGGTAAGTTGAGGAAAATTCAGAGGCAAAGGGCCAGCCAAGACTTGACTGACAAGACTGCAGTGAGCTACACGTCTTCCGTGGTCACCAACCCTCGGGAACTGGATTCATCATGGGCCACGAATTCACCGGGGAGGTTTTTGAAGTCGGAGATAAAGTCAAGACTTTCAAAACAGGAGATCGTGTCGTATCGCCCTTCACAGTCAGTTGCGGGGACTGTTTCTACTGTGACGGCGGTTTTTCATCACGCTGCGCTCGGGGTCAACTCTATGGATCCGCAGTGTTGGATGGCGGACAGGCGGAGTACGTCCGTGTGCCTTTAGCAGATGCCACTTTGGTCCATGCGCCCTCGACTATTGACGAGAAAAAGCTAGTCCTGATGGCGGACATCTTCCCCACAGGGTATTTTGCCGCCTCAAACGCCTTTCGCTCCCTAGACAAGGCAGCGATCGAAAAGAGCACCGTTCTCCTCTTTGGATGTGGACCAGTGGGAATTTGTGCTCTAGTCAGCGCCTTGGATCATCGCCCTAAGCACCTGATTGCGATCGACAGTGTGCCATCTCGTCTTAAGCTCGCTGAAAGCTTAGGTGCGGAGGCCTGGAACTACCAGGAAGATGAGCAGGGTTTACGGGAGAGAGTTAAGGCTTTGACGGATGGTCGTGGAGCAGATGTCGTGATTGAGGTTGTGGGGCATAGCAGTGCATTGCGGATGGGATTTGAGATGTTGCGCCCATGGGGAATCCTCTCTAGTGTGGGCGTGCACAATGGCGAGATCCCGTGGACTGGTAACGAGGCGTATGGGAAGAACTTGCGTATCCAGATGGGACGGTGTCCCGTGCGGAGTATGTTGAAATCCCGAACTTATGATTGTTGTGGTGACTGACCTTGGTAGGTATCTTTGGTGAGGCCATGAACCTCTTGGCAAAGAAGCAGGATGTGCTCAAGTAAGTCATCAATCACCTCAGCTTCGTAACACGACTAACAAGCCACAGTTTCATGTCTGATGATATCCGACCTCTTTCTCAGGCTGTGCAGGCGTAAGTCATCGCTTCTAATATTTGAAATGAAGAAAAAAATGCTGATGATTTCGCAGTTTCGATGATTTTAACAACATGCGATGCCAGAAGGTCATTTTTGAGGCAGATAAGTAGTCCGAGTTATGTCAAATTAGCACTCATCTCTAAAGACGAAGTCAATTCCGCACCAATGGTTCATTAATAGATTTGGAGTTCGCACTATTCCACTTTGGGGAACTCCACTCCGTAAATCGGGCACTAGACCCTGAATGGACCCTGGACTAGCCTGGACCCTGAAGCGCCGACTTTCCGGGTTTTTCAGGAGAAAAAATAACAAGCCGCAACCCTTTTCTTTATTCACATCCACTCTTGTTTCCTAAACCACCACCACCGATACCATGTCATTGAAAACTTGCAGTCTCCTCCTGGCGACCGTCGGCCTTGCAGCCGCACAGTCCAGTGTCGTTTCTCTGTTTATTCCCTTTGCCGACCCGCAATCACTGGTAGCCTCAGTCATGGGAGAGGTCCGTACTGATCGACAATGATCGGCAAACCCCAGCTAACCAACCCACTCCATATAGAGCGCCGGTACCACCACATACAGCATTAATTGCCCTGCGGGCACCGATAGCTCGGACTGCGGCATGGGCCCAGGGCTATACATGACAGCGGGCCCAACGACAATGCGATACAGCATGAGTGAGCCAGCTGAAGATTTGTAAGAAATTGCCCCCAATAAAGTAGGCAAATTTGAAGAGGCTCTAATTCCGTGAGTAGCTACGATAGCATTATTTGCTCCCTCGGTGGTACTACCACTGCCGCTTGCACTGAGATCGCGAGCGGCACTGGAGCCAACTTCCCTGGAACCGAGACAGGGACCTTCGCCAAGACCGATATTACCATGCTGGCTGTGACTGTTACCGCTGGTCCCACTGCCACTTCTGCGTCTACCACGACCGACGCGAAACACACCTCTACCGCTGATAAGACTGGAACGACTGAAGCTGCTGGAACTACTGGATCCGGCTCTAGTACCTCGGGAGCTGCATCTACCAGCCAGACCTCTGCGACTAGCACTGGAGGTCTTTCCCGGGTGACTGGCAACCCCGGCATTGCTCTCGGAGGCGCTGCCATGGCGCTGGTTGCCGCTGCCCTGTAAGCATCGGTTTGGAAATCGTGTATATTTTGGTACATTAGGATACATACACATAGTGGCATTTTGTACGTTACATAATATTTTTTATCCCCCTGGGATCCTAAGTCGGACCATCTGAAAGTACCGTAATGAGATTGATTTTCACACAGGCATTCAATATATTGACTATTCACAAAAATCCAGTGACCCAAGAAAGCCAATCTAATAAGGGCCACCGGGGAAAAGCGAGAATATGTTCATAAAATCAGTACTAATCAAATCAGACGCGCTCATACCTCATCGCGTTGTACAGGCGGTGGGGGGACAATATCCAAGACCACAGGCAAACCTACAAAGACCAGCGTACGAGTCATCTTCACCAGGCAAGGGGATACCGTTTGTCTCCGTTGAGGGGGGTGCCGGGACAGGTGCTCCATATCGAGTACAGGTGCAAGGACCAGGTGGGCAGTAACCATATCCACAACTGAAGTTGCAGAGTCCCACATAATTTCCAGGCCCTGTGCCTCCTGTGCAGACTTTTCCTCCACCTCCTGACCCACCGCCACCTCCAGCACCGCCACCGCCGCCGCCGCCTCCACTATCTCCTGAACAGGAAGTGACAGTTACTGTCTGGGTGATAGTCTGGGTGACAGTGGCAGTCACGGCTGGCGTTGTAGTCGATGATCCAGTTGGGCAAGGAGAAGTTGAACATGTCGTGGGTGATGTGGTAGTCGGTGGCCCCGTTGGGCAAGGAGAAGTTGAACATGTCGTGGATGATGTGGTAGTCGGTGGCCCCGTTGGCGGCAATGAAGTCGAGGAGGTGGTGGATGCGGTTGGGGTAGCAGTACCTAACGAAGGGGTCGGGCGACAGGTTGTCACATGCAATCCCTGAAGGAAGGCTGCTAGGCCATCTGGTTGAAGCGGATCGCTAAAGCCCGCTGGAAGACTTCCCACTATTGCGAGGTCAAGTTGTCAGCTTACATATGCTTTCTTTTCAGAGTGAGAACATCAGTTGTGAGAGATCCTTACCATAAGCGTTGAAATTATAAAGACCACAAACACACCCATTAATAATGGGCTTGAGACTGACACCAGAAAGCACCGCTTTCCCATCACGACTAATCGAGAAAGCCTGCACACCAACGTTCATAGGGACAGCTTGTGCATATGCCCCAGCCGGTGCGTCATATTGGTAAACGCTGCCGCCGGAATTTGCCTGGACAGTCGCAGGTGACTGAAGCAAGGTCACAACAAAAACAGAATCTTGCATGGATTGCCAACCATTTGGACGGCCTAGGAAATAGTTTCCGCTACCGTTATTAGCAGGGACCATGCAGGTATCTGTTGCGTCACAGTTAACGTCTCGTGGCGCTGGTCGGTACCAGTAAACCAATTTCTCATCAGTAATGTATTTGTCTGGCGATTTTGCACCATCTTTGAAGGCTGCAATGAATGGCTTCGAGATTTCTAGCCATCCATCATGGGGCCTAGAAAAATAAAACACTCAGTAAAATTTCTATATTCGCGTAGGGGGAGGTTTTTCTCACATATCATTGACCCATCTGGAAGCACCGTCATCAGTATGAGGTGACTTCAAAGGCCCGATATAATGCGATTCGCCATAATCATTCCAAGTCACAATCTCGATGAATCTCGGGCCGAGGGCCAATACTTCGTTCCACCGATTATACCAAAGCAGATCCGAGGGAAATACCCAGTTCTTGCTGTAGGAAACCTCTGGTCCAAAATGGGTAGAGAACCAGGGTGAAACGGCTATATCAGACGGAAATTAATTACAACACTCAAAAGGTGCTGATAGATCAACTTTTGGAAAGGAAACTTACGTGCAATATAGGCCTTCCCTGCTAAGGCATTGACGTAGACCTTATCCCCATCCGCAACGGATACATTAGCTCCAGCAGAAGGTGCTTTATTGTTCCCGTTGTTCGGCCAAGCCATCCAATTGAGTAGCCCATCAACAGGCGAGATGTCAGTCCCTTGAGAAGGATGGAAGTTAGGTGCAAAGAAAATTGGTTTTCCGGCAGCTGCCCGTAAAGCTCCCACGTCCAGTCCATCTCCAGCGAAAGAGGATACGAAAACCTTGTTGTCAACCATCAACTGGGCTGGTTTGTTGGAGTACTGGGAAATCTTCTGGCCGACCGCAGATGCTTGTCCGGTATTCCACCAATTGAAATCGAATGAAAGGAATACTTTCATTCCGTTGGTTGCTGCGGACTCATATGCAAGTTCCAACTGTTGGTCGGTGTATGGGTCAACGCCGATGTTCAAGGCAAAGGCGTCGATGCCGAGTGACTTTGCTCGTTGCATATCGTCGTCGTAGGCAGAGGCACTGGTTCTGTCGCTGGTAATCCCAATCTATTTTGATATCCCAACACTGTTAACGAACTGCATGATCATTTGAGAAAGACTTGATATTGTACCATGAAATGTGCAAAGACCAGACGATTGCCAGCTTGATCAGAAACCTCAACATCATCAAAACTGCCTCTTACAGGAATTGACTTTGCCCATATTCCTATGAGTGATATAAAGATGACTAGAAGAGTTGATAGAGCCATATTGCTTTGTAGCCCTTGGTTGAGGAGTCTTGATACTAGTCCATATTGCCGCTGTGAGCTCAGCTACAATATTTATATTCCTACCTCATCTCCATCGATCAGTCGGACCTCCGATGCTGACATTAATTGGTGGATGCCGCAACCGCCTCGGAGGATGATCTTCGCATATGGCAGCTGATGTGAAAAAAATGTAACTCTGGCTCCAGTTTTTTGGATTTACAAAGCATCTCATATGCAAGTTGCGTAATATGAGAATGGGAATGACATTTATGGCCCCGGAGATATAACCACGGGGGTCAATTGAAACGGACACTTATATATGTTCTGGCCTACAGAGATATACTGGCAGTCCTTATCTTGACTTGGATTTGAAACAGCGAGCACACGGTAACCATGCTCCTGATAATGACCAGGGAACCGAAGCACAACCTTGGAGACTTGCTTTTACTGGGAAGTATCTGTCTGCAGGGAAAGTCTTGGTACCCACGGAGCACAAAGTTGTGGCGTGTTACACAAACTGTTGAATTTCTACGACGCTGAGAAGGTCATTACTCGCCACATTTTGCCATTGCATCTCATTCTCGGGGTGAAAGGAATATTCATATGCTGGTACTTCGTACCCCTCAAAAAGTAAGCATAGATTTAGGTTGAAACGGAGGATTTACACGTGTTTCGGGTGTTAGTAACGAGTAAGAATCTGGGACTGAAAACAACATCTCGTCACCCGAGTATGGGGTAACATCCCGAATGTAACCCAATCATGCACATATAGGTCTAGAAGGTGATCAAACACACTACTCAAGAGATTCAACATTGATCGGACTTTCAATTTGGAGTAGCTTCAAAGATCTCCGTGTATTGTGACCGATGATAAAGTTCAATGTGTAACGTGAACAGGGCCATGAAAGCAAAAACATAACGCTTGGCTAATTGTACATGAGGATCGTAGCGCATGATGGTACAGAAGGGAGACCAGAATCATCAGGGAGGTATTTATTCCTTTCCAGCATTGCATTCTCTGAAAGCCGTAGCTTACAAATGGCCTTTACTCTGTATTAGTCTTAGTTTATCTCGTAGGGGTAGGAAAGACTTACGGCCCAAAGGCTTTGCGCGCTTAGAGATAGACTTCGCTTGGTCGTGCTTAATTCTCGCAAGTCGAGCACTAATAAGAACATCGCCGTCAGTAAAATGCGAATCTCAGTAGGAGTATTCCTCACTTACTCTTCAGCAGCTTCACGCTCAAGGTGTTTAACATGATCCCGGGCCTCTTTAACCGCCCGCCGGGACGCGATCAGCGCGCTATCTGCCTGTTGCTCTGCAGTCTCCGCACGAGAAACCTGCTCTCGAGCCGCTTGGATCGAAGGATCTTCAGGTGTACGGTGGAGAAAGCCGTGTCGGCGGGTGCTACCTGTTGAAGATCTAGAGGAAAAGGACGTGCGGGAAGAATCGTCGGCATATTTCCTATGCCCGGTAGAGGAGCGAGTCGACATGCCCGATGAACGAGGACTGGATGAAGAAGCACTGGTGGAGTGATCGCGACTGAATATAGCCATAGTGGATAGCTGTGATTTTTATAGTGCGAATTTTGTTAATGTTGTTGGAAAGAAGTAGAAAGATGGAAAGTATAAAGGATCCGAGGTTGACAACTTTGTGGGTCAGGATGTGGAGTATGAACTTATAATGCTTAGAACTTTCCCCAGGGCTAACCATCGACTCCATTTTAAACAAAATGTACAGTTCCCCATTCCTCCAGAGGAGAACTGACGTCAAGGCGTTGATTCAAAAACAGAAAGATCAACATAGCCCTTGCCTTTCCTCGTCAGGATGTGACGTCAGGCTAAAGTATAAACAAATTAAGCCTGTCGGGCGAAGACTAGCGCGCGTCCATGAATCCCAGTAATTCCCCACACAATCCCATTGCCAGCATTGCGGTGTAGAGATACAGCATATCCAAATTGCCATCTCCAGGAATGTCGGACAAGACACTGAAATGTGATATTCGTTTCTGCACGTCCGCGAGGATTTCATGAGTTCTTGATGTGTGTTATTGTGTTATTGCGTCACACCTGAAAAGCCGTGTACGTATGAGTATTTCGCTCCCAACTTAATTTTCTCAATCAGCAGCCCAGAAACATGATAACCTGCCCGATCGGCTTAGCCTCCCACATAGGTGATAATGAGTCGGCATTAATTCATAGCTAGTGGTCCAAGGGCGAATCACAGCTATGCCAGAGTGCGTCATTTCGACGGTCGGCTGAAACCAAGATTTGATTTGACCACGTTTAACAAAACGCCACTTTTTCTCTGACGTTTGGTCAACTTTTCGGTAACGCGATTGGATACAGGGCGGATTATGCGGATTGGACGAGATGGGGAGATAAATGAGAGGTCCGAGCCATTGGCTTCGGTCTTCCCAAGGCGGTATGACGGCCGATGGACGCCACAATTTCGTCCCCTTGATGCCATGGCGGAGTCAGGACTACAGAGTCAATACGCACATTGGGTCTCTCAGCATTATCGAACTAGATTTGCGGTTCTCTGCCAGCCTGCGGGACCTGATAGTAAGATTACTATTCATGCTTTCGTTAATGAAAATCATTAGGCGAGTAAGATAAAGCTCTCTGGAGAGGCTGCGCAATGCAAGACAACCACCAGATCTTTAGTTCCACTATTTTCAATTGTTACGGATATTCCTGAGTAGCCTATGGGAGCTGCACTCAGTGCACTAAGCTTCGCGGCGAAGTGTACCACGATTGGCCACAGAAGGCCTCAAGACGAGGACATTGAATTCCGAACTCCAAGATTGTCATTGACGAGACGATAGAGGCGATTGGCGACGAGTCAAACATTGCTCGCACTGCATTATTTATTGGTGAGCCTGTGTACTTCCAGTTTTTGGATGTTGTGAAGGAACCAAGTTCTGCTCTTTGGCTGTCCTTCGTGTCATCATGGGATCCGAGGCATCCGTCGCTGGCAAGTAAGCAAAAACCGCCTTCTTCAAAGCTGCCGGTTTTTACAGGGCGATGAGTGATGACAGATTGATTTTCTTTTAGCAAAGATTCCAAGGTGCCCTGAGGTGATGGATCAATTCTCATCCTCAGCCCTCAGCTATGGTAAGTAGGGGGTTCAGGGTCAATGCGCGTTTCTTTGTTCCATCTCGGGCCTCATACTTTAGTTGACTCTTGAATTCCCACTGACCAGGAGTCTTTTTTCTCTCTTCGATCTCATTGTGCCTGCGCCAGGAGACGAGCATTATTTGACCATGACAACGCATGATATTATGCCGAATGGAACTAGTCACTACTGTGTGATATTTCTGGGTACCACAGCAATGATGACTTTGCTTTCCACTGTTTCAGTCATTTTGCGTTTTACATCCCGAAGACTTACTCTCTCGGTAAAGTGGGATGACTGAGCTTGCCTCGGGGCACTGGTTTTCGCATATGAATTTTTGATGAGTATATCTCTTGACTCAACGGTCGGACGGGCCGGTTATCATATAGAAGAGTATAGCAATCAGACATTGGAAAAATTCTTTCAGGTATGAATTCGTCTCAGTTGATGTTTACCCAAGGTGCTATTAGTCCTTAGGCAATCAATATATCTCAAGCTGATTGATAGTACTAATTGATAAATTGTCATCCGCTATAGTTCACCCTGGCCAACGAGGTTATATACAATATGAGCATCACTTTGTCTAAAGTCTCAATTCTACTCTTTTACCGCCGCATCTTTAACCTTGGAATGTTTACGACACATCCCGAATTCTATCCTGGGTCACTGGATTCTTTGTGTTCGGCTCCTTCATATCAGCCGTATTTTGCTTAATTTCTATAACTAGCCCAGTTGAAGCACAATGGAAAACATGGCTACCCCACACAACCATCCATGCTAAGGACCTATGGGTTGCTGCTGGAGTTATCAACGCCATCTTGGATTTAGTCATTCTTTGCCTTCCATAGCCGCTGTTGTGGAGACTTCACTTAAGCCCAGAGCGGAAGGTTCTTCTGTCCGGTGTATTTTGCGTTGGAGGATTGTGAGTTCGAAATTTGAATTCACGCAGTGATCCGGTGCTGATAAAAAACTTCGTGTGTGTATTGCAAGTATCGTGCGTATTGCATCTCTGGCAACTATGGAGATGAGCGATGTGACGTGTATGTCTCTTGGGCCTCTTCCTCCAGAGGTTGCGCTTTTCTTACCCCTACTGACTTTTGGAAGATTCTTTAATAAATCCCGGCATCTGGGCAATGATTGAACTGAACATGAGCATCATATGCTCGTGCCTTGCGACGTTCCCTAGTCTGCTACGCCATTTGCGCATATGTCAGGGAGCAGATATAGGTTCTTCTCAAAAGGCACCAAACGGCGATGCCGGTTGTCCCGACGCTAGCACAGCATACTCAAACAAACACGACTGAGTTAGGGCAATTTTTCGACAAGGCATACTATATTTCACACCACACAATGCGTCACGTGAATTCGGTGCGTTTGCAGACAGATATGCGAGTAACATCGGACGATGAATTATAATTAAATATGTCCTTTTCAGGTCAAAAGCAGAAAAGAAATCATATTCAACCGCACATATGCAGATCTTTGAAGTTGATTACCGGAGGGGTAACAATGTAATGTAATTTGGTATCTACAACCCCTCAACTGCCCAGAAACCGCCCCCAACTATCTCAAAGAAAACAAAGAGGGGGAAAAGAAAATTCCGAGTACCCATTTTTCAAACAAAATATATAAGGAGGTACCATTCTACCAAAATTGAATCTTCGAAACTTCTCCTATCTCCATCCTTGGAAACATCTCCCAAGGGTTCTTATCCCCAATCCTCGAGGCATTTTACATTTAAGTCTCTACCGTTCGATCAAAACACCCACCATGTCTGCTTCCAAGCCCGACATTGTCATTGTCAGCGGTGCCTGGCATCTTCCAGCGGCCTACGACAAGCTTCGCAAGCTTCTCGAATCCCAAGGTCTCACCGTCCATGTCCCTCGCCTGCTGACCGTAAACAACGCAAGGCCCCCGATCGCGGATCTATACACAGACGTTGAGATCGTCGACAAGGTTGTGACCGAACTGGCCGATGCCGGCCGATCTGTTGTTGTTCTCATGCACTCGTATGGGGGCCAAGTCGGTACCAATGGGCTCGTCGGCCTGGGACTCGAAGCCCGCAAGCAGCAGGGCTTACCTGGTGGTGTGGCACGACTTATCTACATGTCTGGTGCGGCTAACAAGGAGGGCCAATCCATGATGGATCTCATTGAGGAGCTTGGTGACATGAACTTGGTGCCCCTCGCATTCGATATCCCAGAAGACAAAAGCTGTGTCTCTCGCGACCCAAAAACTTTGCTGGTGGGTCCGGGTCTTTCAGATGAAGACATGGAAGATTACCTGGGATGTTGGGAGCGTTTCAACGGTAAAGCTATGTACCAGCCCTTGACGCACTGTTCCTGGCGCGAGATCCCCATCACGTATATCTTTACGACCGATGATATGACGTTTCCTATGAGATACCAAAATCATATGGTGGGGGGAATGGAGGCGGCGGGCCGTGAAGTACAGAAATTCACGCTGGAGACGGGTCACTGTCCTAACATTACCCAACCGGAGGAACTCGCGAAAGTTATTGAACAGATTCTGGCTTAGCCAGAGATTAGTGCACTAAGAAAGACAGGCATTAAATAGCCCCATGCAAATGTGCTCCACATCTAATATTTCCTCCCAAAAAAGTACTCATGATTATAATCCATAGTGGGCCATATTTCTGTGTAGGCCCAATGGCTGGTTGGAAGGATGAATATGCTAGACCAATGGAAGTGCGTAACTGATTCGACTGAGCATTTGACATTCAAATACCATGCGTTGCCTAACGCGTCAATAAAGGAGATAAAATTTCCTATATCCTCCGGCCTAAGGTCGTGCATGTGGGAATTAATCGCAGGAACTCTTTGTATCATCGAGGCCGATCGTAACTTGTTCAGCCCTGGATCTGCATGAGTTCGTTCGGCTGACTGCATACGATACGTCGTATTTCATGGCAGTTGCCTCATTCAGCGATGACTTTTCAATATTGCTAGCTAGCTGGCGCTTAAGGCTCATTATGTGCTATGGTCTATTTACCTCCCGGCAAAGACCACCACAACGAAACTGCCCAGAAAGCCTTGACACCCATTTCTCTTTGTGTCGCGAGGGTCGGGACGAAGTGCTGTACTAGTTCAATACATTGTAGCCCCACAGAGAAGCCTGTATTTGGGGGCGAAAATTGGAGACCATGTAGTTCATGGAGATGCGAAGGCAACACAGATGGGCCCATGTGAGAAGAATGGCAGTCTCTAAACCGAAGCGGTCCTTGTTGTCCACTGAATTGTCACCAAAGGATTAACACTCTAGTTATTATAAGCTATCAGTATATGAATTCAGCCAATTTGGCGAATGCCTCGCCCCCAACTTCTTTTTTCGCTTGTATGTAGTACTTCTGCATAAGTCTGCACGACCTTGAATAAACTGTCCCTCCCCATTATAGAGCATACATCCAACAAGTTATTGATCCAACCAAAACTTTGGCGCCTGGGATATCCAGCTGGCGTAACTTTTCCTTAGGATGCAGTCCTGCCTTAGCTGCCGGTGGAGGGTTCCTCGGTGCGAACCATACTTGAAGGCAATGCAACTGCTCCGAATGCTGCGCATATCAGCGTCTGTCGCACTGGGCTTTCGAATATACTAACGAAGATTCACCCAAAAGCAAATCGCTAAGTAAGTCTCGCGTTGTCCGGTTTAACACCGCCAATTAACGGTCCCGTCACAGACACAACGCCATACATCATGAAAAGAACCCACAATACAATCGGGCGCTTTCTCAGAGTCACGCAATATGAGACAATCGTGGCCCCGCCGCTTATCAAGCCAGCAGCTCGCACTCCTGGAACGGCACGTCCCACTATAAGCATTTTCGAGCTCTGGGGCACTGCGCAGATCACTGATCCCAGCTCAGAAATGAGTAGCAGTGCGATGTACGACCACCGGATGTCGTAAAATGTGTAGACACGACCGCATGTGCGGATGAGCGACATCTAGGTGACAGGGTAGCCAGCGCCGTACCAGCCGACATCGTTGAGGCGGTGGAAGTCATCCGTGATTCGCGGTATAGCCGTTGTTTTCTTGTGTGTTAGAGTGTGATCGTTACCTCCAGTTTCCGACTCCAGGGACCGTACCCAAAAAAAGTGCCGTCGAGTAATAACAGTGAATGCGGAATTCATTAAAGCCAGGGCTAGGAATCCAAGGACCCTTCTTCGACATAGACAATGGCGGCTTTATCTCCCGCTCTATTTTCACTTTTTCCTTCGGTCGCTGCCAAGATCGTGCTGTCATCATTTTCGTGACGTGCATTATTTCACCCATATGGCTTGCCTCCGTTGTGATACGTGACATGATTCTTGCAAAGGCTTGCGGTTCACGGCTCAGATTTACGAAGCACACAAATGAACCAAATGGCATCAAATTCATCGTGGAAACAGTATAATGATGCGTTTGTTTGGTTCTATGGAGACTCATCCCAGTTATTTCAAAGGGTGAGATTTCCATAAAGAATATGCTAGGAACTCAAGCCATATTTTTTCCGCTTGGCAACCTCTGACACTGACAGACCCCAATGCTAGAGAAAGTAGCGAAGGTAAGATCCGTGTTATTCATTGAATGTCGGGGATCGTTGCCGGTGAGATCTAGGTACGCATTCACCCGGCAAGGGTCTATTTAGTCGGAACCCGAAATGCTGTATTATTCTACAAGCATTCCCAGTTCACGATAAGCCATCGCCAACCATGATTCACAATATATCATATAGGGATATTGGCTTGGCTGATTTCTGAAGGATCTGAGGTCACCAAGGAGGGCCCTGGACCCGAAAGGATCCGAACACGATAAGCAACGCATCGTTCCCTGTGCTTGCACAATATTTGACAACAGTAAGCAAGGCTTTCTTTCTGTCCTACGGCACATAGCCCCTTTCAGATTGTGAAGATGTGATCGATTTTTGTAAGACCAGCCAAAGGTGCGAGCTAGTCCTCGACGGCGAGAGCATGCAGAGCTGCAGGAGTCTCGGTCCACAGGACGGTCTTCCCTCCCTGATAGCGTAACGGCGGTGCCTAGATAGTTTGCGGGTAATGAATCCGTCACTCTTCTCTTCTAGCTATTTTATCAAATCGAGGCTTATAGAATGCTGAGTGAGGAGTCTGAGGGCCTCGAGGGTGTAGGTAGGTTTGGTAGTGGACAGACGGGTTATTCAGAGAAAATCTCTGTAGGGCGGCCTATATAGGTTAGAGCTTGGTGTGAGGGAGAAAGAGCTGCTAGTGAAGGAGAAGCCCTCGAAATGAGCGTGAACGAAGATAGACAGAAAATGTCAGACATGGTGGAACGTAGAGATATCGAAATCAGCTTCTTGGTAACAGATTGAGAAGCGCTCTTGAAGCAAAGCTGGCTGGGGGGTAAGTGACTGGGGTTAAATGGAAGGCTAAGTCTCCTGGCAGGATGTTAGTGGAGAACGTGAAGTTAACAAATTTGATACTTGAAAGACGAGATAACAGCAAAGACGCTTGTAAGATGTGTGTGTGTGTGTTGGAATTCTCGCCCTGGTGGGGTCAAAGTGAAGCTATTCAAACCCAGAAAAAAGCGAACATAGCACCTACTAGGTAGAAAATGGATGTGGCTAGCAGGTAAAGTTCGCATTGAGCTTCGGCTAATAGCTCACGCGTGCTACGCGTATGGATATACGAGGAGCCAAGACCAAGATGGATATGGTGGCGGTGGTGGCGACGGTGGAGAAAAAGTAACTACACTACGCAGCGAAGGCAAAGCCTACCACGGACAGAAGGGGTTGATCGACGGTCCAAAGAGAGTTCATTGATTGGGGATTAAAGTGTGTGCCTGGGGTACAGGGGTTTCCACACAGCTGCAACAGTGCCAAGCAGCTGTCTCTTGGTCCCTTTCTCGCTTCTTTTCGCCCGCCTTCTAAATTGCCAGACGGAAAGACACAGTTTACTTGAATGAGGTGCCACGAAGCCCCTTTTTTCTTGCCATCACTGATCTCTGCTTCAAAATTTCAGCCTAGCATTTTAGATCAGTTTCCACAATGATTTGACGTTATTGAAGCTCAGTATGGTTAAGGTAATCCCCACCCTCCCCACTGTCCCCTATTTTCTGGAGTCTTGGCTCACTTTAGCCTCCGAAGCAAATGGAAAACTCTGATTGCAATGTGGAGCCGCGTGGACTGTCTACTCGGGGAACGCCCTCTAAGAAAACCACGTAAACGAATACGCGGTGGTAGGGGGCATGAATAGTGGGGTTTTGACCCCTTATTACTGTTGCGCTCAGAATAGATAAACTAAGAGTGAGACACGCACTAAGATGGGGACTCCAAGATGCGACTAACTTGCCGACATCTAACCCCTCTAATACTAGTTTGGGAAGTAGCGTACGGCAGGTCAACTAACAGACCGTCGACCTAACATGTGAGACAAAGTATAGGCGAGTTATGGGGCTAGTGGGGGTGGAACCCTAAAACGTAGACGGGCACGGCACGTCAAAAGGCCCTGAGGAGGCGAAAGGAGATAAAGAGAAATAAGGGAAAGGGTGATTGCACGTGCCCTGAGCCACGGTAGAGCCGAACGCTAAAACTAGCCTTTTCTGCGGAGTCCTTCACTTTAACTGCGGATTTGCCCCTAGATAAACTTTAAAATAGAGTGGCGGGTGGACTAGGCCACAGTTACAGTAATAGGTGTCCTTTGGAGCCACAGTTAAACGTGGTTAAGGTCACGTGGAATCGGAGATCGGCCGCGCGTATAGCCCGCTAGCGTCGCTAAATGGATCCTCGTTGCCTATTACTCGTCCTCGTCCCCGTATTCGCACTATCCTTCCTCATTTCCACAACGGGTATCTCCCACGTTTATCCATTTGAGCCACTCGTTTGCACAGCCCTCCTTTTGTCCCACTGATCCAGATGAGAGGGGTATCTGGCGCTATGGCACTAGTTCTAGGTAGCAGAATAGATATACAATTGCAATGTGTCCCAGTACTCCCTAATTACTTTA
Source organism: Penicillium pulvis (assembly GCF_028828015.1). Classification (NCBI taxonomy): domain Eukaryota; kingdom Fungi; phylum Ascomycota; class Eurotiomycetes; order Eurotiales; family Aspergillaceae; genus Penicillium; species Penicillium pulvis. Next base: position 1,890,260 of record NW_026643072.1, read on the forward strand.
AAGGGAAAGCACCTTGGCTTTGCTCCAAACTCCAATCATTTGAAATTATTTTGATATCATATCTGCCACTCTTTTTCGTGCTTGTTTGAAGTTTCAGTCACGGTTAGGTGTCTGATGAGAGGACGTCCATTCTTTCAGTGCCACATATAGATTCCTAACGGTCTTTCTCTCTCGCTCTGTCTCTCTCTCTCAATTGTTCTTTTCTTTCCACCTAGTTGCCTTGTCATTCTTTCCCTTCCCTCCCATCTCCCTGCCCTTTTCTACAGAACAACCTTGGCAATGAGCAAGATGTCTACCCTCGCGAAGGCGAGGGACAAGGTCCTGTCCAGACGCCAAATCGAAGGCATGATTGCGGAGAACCATCTCATTATTATCGTCGATGATAAAGTGCTGAAACTTGATGCCTGGGTCAAATTCCACCCTGGAGGTGATTTAGCCATCCGACACATGATAGGCAAAGATGCCACAGATGAAGTGAACGCGTGAGTACTACATCCACTTTACTACCTGTGCTATGTTGACAATCAAAAGGCTCCATTCATCAGAGGCACGCCAGCGCATGAACAAATTCCAGATCGGTCGCATTGAGGGACGATGGAAGAACTTCATTCCTCCTATCCAATATGGAGAGTTCCGTCCATACATCGAGCAAGAAGATGAGCGTCCCTCCACTCCCATATCCAGCTCGGAATCATCAGCACCACCTTCTCCCATTTTCGACACCAAACTAGACACATTCGGCTTGAAGCGCAGACTTTCAACATCGACTATCTCATCCGCTGTCAGCTCTATTCCTCCGATGGACCTCAAAGGACGAACATTTGTGGTAGATGCTCGAACACAAGAGGAGATTGAGCTGGACGAATCCAAGTATCCTTCACTCGAAGTGGAAGATCAGGCAAATATCGTTCAGAAATACCGTCAACTCAACGAGCGCATTCGTGCGGCTGGGCTTTACAATTGCAACTACAGCGCATATGCCATTGAAATTAGTCGATACTCTCTCTTCTTTGGTCTCTTCCTGTTTTTCTTGAAGAACTCTTGGTTCTGCTTGTCTGCCTTTTTCCTAGGCTGTTTTTGGCATCAACTCGTTTTTTCTGCCCACGATGCTGGCCATATGGGTATCACTCACGATTTCCAGACCGATACTGTGATTGGAATGATCATTGCCGATTACCTCGGTGGTCTGAGTCTTGGATGGTGGAAGCGAAGCCACAACGTTCACCACATTGTCACCAATGCTCCAGAGCACGACCCCGACATCGAACTTATGCCTTTCTTCGCCCTTTCCCACCGCTTCTTCGGCAGTCTTTTCAGCACATACCACAATCGCGTCATGGCTTACGATGCCGTGGCAAAATTCACTGTGAAATACCAACATTACATGTATTACCCGATTCTCCTCTTCGGTCGCTTTAACCTCTACTTCTTGAGCTGGGAGCACATTTACCTCGGTCTTGGTCCTCGACACGGCGCCGGTTGGTGGCACAGGTGGTTTGAATTGGCCGGCCAAATTTTCTTCTGGATCTGGTTTGGCTATGGCGTTGTCTGGCTCAGTATTCCATCCTGGTGGAGTCGTGTCGCCTTCGTCCTGATCTCTCACATGGTTACTGCGCCACTCCATGTACAAATCACTCTTTCACACTACGCTATGTCCACAGCGGATCTTGGTCCCCAGGAATCTTTCCCTCAACGGATGCTGCGCACAACTATGGATGTGGACTGCCCAGCTTGGTTGGACTTTTTCCACGGCGGACTTCAATTCCAGGCCATTCACCACTTGTACCCTCGCATCCCTCGTCACAATCTGCGCAAAACACAGCAGTTCGTTAAGGAATTTTGTGAGGATGTGAAGATCCCTTATGCTGTGTTTACTTTCTACGACGGTAACAAGGAAGTTATCAGTCGGTTGGGTGATATCGCTAAGCAGGCGAGAATCTTGCAGGAATGTCAAAAGGCATGCGCGGAACAGGGTGTTTTCGCTGATCACCACCATTCGCACTGATACATACTTTTGTTAAATAGTTTTCAAGATACCCTTTGTAGATAGCCATTTTGATCTGTGAATTTACACGTTTGACATCAAAAAAAATTTCTACTCTTAGCCACTACTCAGCCCTAGCATATTAATGCGCCCGACTAACAAGGCTTGGGCCATTCGAATGTCCATCTTGTCAATCACAGAGATTGTGATAGCATTTTAAACAAAGGCTAGGTTACTCGCCGATTTCTGTCCAATTTCGTCATTTTCATCATTACTACCAGGCGCCTTCCAAGCTCAAATTGCTCTGGAACAGTGTGCAACGGCATTTTTATAGTTCTAGCAATAGCTTGGGGGAGAATTCAATTGCCTTGCAAGTCTACTTGGCCGAGACTGGCTTGAAAAGCAATTTCCGAAGGTTGGGTGTCCATGACCGACTATCTGACATTATGTGACCTCCATGCTGGTGTCTCGGTGGGAGTGCACACCCCTCTTGAACAACGGGAGATTAGTCTCGAGGGAGAGAATAAGGAGCAATTCCTTCGCTTAGTAGGAAAAATGCTGTAATGGGAGCCAGGAAAGCGAAGTTCTGCAAAGGAGCTTGAAATGGACGAGTGGATTCAAAAGCAGCTACATAAGTGAACGTCGCTCTGTTCTGTAGCATATGGAGCCCAATGCACATGCTCCAAATAGTTCATTCAAGTTACTTGTCTATGGGTCCATAGATACTCAACATCGTCCGATCACCACCGATGCTCGGCTCTCCCCATGTATGTGCTCGCGTCGGCCTCTTCGTATGATGACAAAAGCCCTCGATGTAGAACAGGTGTGTTTCCGTAGTATGGCTGCCGCCTTGTAGGCACACTATTTCACTACGGCTAGTCTACAAACTCCATTTGTACAATTGGGTCGAATGGATGAAGGGCATATATCGATGACGTATTAGACGGATCCTTCTGCTTCATAACTTTGAGTATTGGACTCTAGTCGCATAGTTTGTTACGAGTCTTTTTTTACATTTTAAATATACTTATATCTAATACATTATTTGAGAGCTTCATTCATGACTCAGCATCATTGGTCTAGTGGTAGAATTCGTCGTTGCCATCGACGAGGCCCGTGTTCGATTCACGGATGATGCATTTCTTTTTTGGTTCTTTTTTGTTCATCCATCAACACACCGGGACGCCCAGTGGCGCCGACCGCAGCCTTTTGAATGGTCGAAAATTTATCAAAATACTAGTTTCAAAATTATAGGCACTAGCATGTGGGACAACACCCCGGCAAGTCACGGACCTGTCCAGGGCTAGAGCTAGCCTATATCGGTTCGACCGCTGGATGGACCATATACCCACCGTTCTTGACCACGTTACTGGAAGGACTTAGCTATCTACCATGGCATAGGCATGGTTCTAATTGCAATACGAGACAGTTCATGGGCCTACCCCGTATTTTCACTGCGATTACTCAACACTTGCATGGACGTCAAGCATGAACAGTGACATCATGATTTCAAAAAGAGTATTTAGCACGCACTATTTGATACTATTTTCCTCTTGACATCAAGCAGTGTGCACTAAGTCAAATATTAACATCTAATTATTTCATCAAATCAGTATGCAAGACTACATTTTTGAGCAGTCGATAACATCAGAACTAATCGATGATAGAAACAACCATGAAGCTCTCTTTCCTCTTGACTTACCTCTTCGCTCTGTCATTGAGCACGACTTCAGCATGGAAGCTTAGAACAAACACTGGAATAGACATTCATGGAACCCACACCCAGGGTTGTACAGCCATTAACATCCCCCGGGGTGCCAGTATCAGCTGGACTGGATCTAATGGTGCCCGAACACTCCAATTCTTCACCCAGCAAGGGAAGTGCTCCCAAGTTTACCGAACTGTCATGGGTGTTGGAGACATCAACGCTTCGAGTAACATCTATGGATATGTAGTAAAGGCTTAACAGTGCATCTTACACGTTGATACGCGATCTTTGGAGATGTACGGACTGTTTTTGGGTTTATTTGAGGCGTACAAAAGTTGGATCTGTCTTTGCTCGAGTTGAAGTTCAATAATGATGGCGGTGGGCTTCATTGTACAGTATGAATTATTTTATTAGGTTTTCTGTATTGAATGATATACAAAAAAACCCCACTTGCAACAGTCTAGCAGATCCAATTGCGGTCTTCGAATCCTCTCAAAGTCAGCGAACAATGTGCATAGCGAGTTTGCATAGGTGCCGGCCCTGATCGATCACGCATTTGTAACACTGTCTGCTGCTCAGATAATCACAGTTGGCCCGTTGTCCTTCTACCACTGTATCCCCTGGTTATCTCACTCCAAACATAAGAGGCTTGAATTCTGCATAGGGACCATCCAGCAGAGGAGAAGGGAATCCTATTTTAGGACTGCGATAGAACGTCTTCGTCGATATTACGCGGTCCACGAAGCCCCAGAGCCCTTACAAATACAAGCACCGACCGGCTGTTTTGTAGAACAATATCCAATCCACAGTGACTGTCTCTGATTCCTACGGTAAATAGAGATGCTGAACTGCTCTCCAGTCTGTGATTGTTGTCCTCGGGACCTAAGATCAAAATACGACGGCCCCCGGGCCATCGACCGCTACCTCGATAGATTTCACCCCAAACTTAATCCGCCCAGCCCAATGCTGTCTTAACAGCCTCAACCACAACATCTGGCTGGCTCAGCATAAGCAAATGACCAGCACTGCATCGCGCAATCTCGCTACCCGCCAAAGCAGCCAGCTGCTCTTGAAGCGAAACCGGCAGCACATTGTCTCCCTCGCAGATATAATATACACTAGGCACGTCCTTCCACCCCGCATAACTAACAGTATCGTCCCATCCTTCCGCGGGCTGTGCTTGAAAGGTGGCAAGCCATGCGGCCTTTTCATTATCGGGCAAATCGCCAAGTAGCAAGGTCTCCGGTTGCGCACAGTAAGATGATCCGCCCTACGATTATCACGGTCACGTTAGCATGGTCTTTTGTCAATTTTTGGATGCGGAATGCACGAACTTCCACCACAGCGAAAGGTAATGGTTGGTGCTGGTATCCCTCTGGGAAGACGGCTGCTGCCAAGAATACGATCCCTATTACACCGGCTTCCTCTCCGCGTGTTTTCTTGTCGAGCCCTTGCATTGCCTCACTACCAAGGAACCCGCCTGCTGAGTGTAGGACTAGTAGCACGTCCTCTCCGCGAGCGAGAATTGTGTTGATGTGGACGCGAATAGCTGCGACGTCGTCCTTCATCCCTGGGTTTCCGGGTGATGTGGTGCCAGTGCTTTGCAATGTGGCTACTTCAGCTGACACTTCGCTCGATTTGAGCAGAGCAATCACCTTCTCAAAAACCGTTGGTCCTTCCCATAAGCCTGGGACGAAAAGGACGGTTGGGGCCATGGTGGATATCTCTAAGATATCTGTATATGAATAGAATTAGGGACGACTGCAGGATAAGTACTGATCAGGATATAAGCGGATGGTAAGGTGGTCTGGAATCATAGCTGCAAGCTCGGGGCGCGGGGTTAGACGGCTAGACCCGATTGTGCATTAGTAGATGATGCCCTTTTCCACTTTTGGGAACAATTATCGGGGTGAGAGAGAACACTGCATGCCAAAAATGCATCCTTGTCAGCCATCAGTACGTCGGTGCTTTAATTTGTCTGTGCAAGATAGCTCAATCACACGGCGTTCATCCCTCGTTCCTGGTGCGGCTGAGAGGGTCGTGGTGGGGGCCGTGGGGCAACCTTTTTGAGCAGTCTCCGCATTAATCCAACGGCCCGTGGACAGTCCAGCGCGTAATGAAACAAAATGTATTCCATGTATACGATTCCCAGTGGCTATCGTAACACACTAGTGAGGACTCTAGCGATCTTTGAGGATCTCTGAGACTGTGCAAATCTTGGCGAAAAACTGGAATTATGGAATGTGAATAGATTTCTATCAGAAAGTAGTCACTAAGGAAATATTTGCCTTGATTGTATATACGAATAGGCGAATCTTTGAAACATAACTTGGCGAACATTAAACGAACTCGAGCACACATTCTCGCATTAGATAAATCCCCAAAGTGACCATAGGTACCTTGGAGACGGCCGATCTAAACTGGTGTTGGAAACCCCATTGAAATCAGCCCAGCCTCTCAACTTGAAACCGATGATGTTTCCATGTCCAGCTTAGTAGGTGTCGTTGGAGGTGTAATCCACATGAGGCGCGAATTTCATCTCAACGGCGCCAACATCGAAGACAGTGACTACATTCTTCTGGAAAGTATCACCAAGGATGTAAACATCCTCAGACGAATCATCACCACCATCATCAATACCGGAGATGCAGACGTCGTTTCCATCGTCATCAGTGCCGGCATACAGAATCATATCAAGCGGGTTGATGGTGAAGGCGGTGCCACCAATGGTGATTGTGTGGGTTGGGGGTGTGGCATCGCAGTCAACGACGTAAGCGCCCTCATCATCGCTATATACGGCAGCGGGAGAGAAGGCAGCATTCACAGCGTCGGCAACAGAAGTGGGGTAGTAGTTCAGAGTGGTGCCAGAGTCAACCTAGCGTATTGCGTCAGCATATTCGTTCAAATGAATTCTATACAGTGTGGTTAACCAGGAGTGCCTTACAATGTACTGAATATCAGACCCTCCTGAGCTAGAAACCGTCTCGCCGTTGATTGAGACGGAGTCAATGTTGATGGTGTAAAAGTCGTAAGCCTTGCTGTATCCCGAGATCGAAGTGATCAGGATGTCAGTGGTAGTCCAGGTCTCGGTGAAGTTCACTGGAGGCAAGCCACCAAGTGTCAGGTAGCCCGCGTCACCGGACACATCACGGAGAATAGCGAGACTGAAGTAGGAATCAATCAAGCCATCTTCGTACATGGTCGTGAAAATTGGGTTGTACTCCTCCTGCTCCTCCGTGCGCTCGGAGTAAGCACTTGTCCTGTCACATCCTCTTATTAGCATGTGGCCATAGCAGCCTAGGGGAGTTTCTCTTACAGAGCAGGATAAGCGAGACCAGTCAGACCGGAGGTAGTTCCATCTCCCTCCCAAGCAGCCTCGGTGACAACAGCGATCTCCTGGTCAACAGTAATGTCGGCCAGGGTGACTGTCTCGGTGGCCATGTAGCCATACAGGTACTCACCATCACCGTACTCAATTTCAAACTCCTCGCCAGAGATTGTCTTGAGGGTGCTGTCAACAGTGTACGTGGTGCCGAATTCACAGGTTGACGTCGATGTCTTCTTTCCAGTATCGAGATCAATGCACTCGAAGCCTGACTTGACGACCCAAGTGTCACTGGATCCAGTATCAACGATCACATCGAAGGATTGGGTGCCAAGGGTGATGGAGGTCGCAAATTCTTCTCCCTCAAACAAAGAGATAAGCTCGCTGCTTCCAGAGGTAGTGGAGCTGGAAGCTCGACCTGTCAGGCCTTTCAGGTACGCCGCGCTACGGGGATTGGCCCGTGATGTCTTGAGCTTCTTCAAGCTCATGGTTTGCGAGGACTTGGCCGAAGCGCGAGAGCCAAGCTGAGCGGTGGGCTTCCAAGTCCTGACATCGAGATCAACATTACGGTTTTGCAGCGTGCGTTTAGCGACATGGTTAACGGTGGCGCGCTCCAGGGGAGCAGCATCCACCGGGGCCGCCAAGGCCGCAAGGGTCAGCGCCGCCAGGCCAGCAACGCGAAACATTCTGATAGTGAAAGAGTAGGCAAGCTGGGGGTTGTTGATACGAATGAGGAAATAAAGCCCTAGACGGCATGTTGGCGATTCTTAAATACTTGAGTCCATATATGAGCGGGGTTTACGTATAGAGGTAATTTCACTTCGTCAGGACCTCCGTGCCGGCGCCATAGGGTATCTTCAGGAACGTTGTTTCAATTTGGCTTAGCGCCATGGTTAATGGTGATGTTATTGGTAGCATTTGAGATGAGCTATTGGGTGGTGAGTATGATCCTCTGCATCCGCACCAGTAACCTTGTCGCGATTGCGAAAGTAATTTAACAAACTGATTTAGCGCAATGACAACTATTCCCCTCTTCATTATTTCCGACGGAGGCCCGTTATAGTCTCTAACTCGCTTCTGTGTTGGATAAGGCTAAGCCTTGATCCGATTAGATGCGGGGGTGCTTATCTTGTATCTTGAGGACGTGCATCATGCGACTAGAAACATTTTGACCGCCATATGAGCATGTGAACATATGATAGAATTTAACCACTGTCGTATTTAGGTCACGAGAGGTTTTTTATCTCCTCAGTCTGATTTGAACGCGTGGCAGTGTTTGAAAATCGAAGTTTGACACACTTCGAGTTAGGTACCGGGTGCCTGGCGCTGGTGGAGACGGAGTGCGGACTTGACGCCCGGATGTGGCACTTCTTCACGAGTAGCAAGTTAGTATTTAGCGCGAACATGAGAAAGCTTGATACTGCTGTGGTCTAGGGTTGAATACGCAATTTCCCTCCAATCACATCAGTTAAAGGTGCGATCCCTTCGAATATCGCGTACCTCGCAGACCTTCCAATGTTCCATCAGGGATGCATCACGGCCTTATGGAAGTACTAGATGCCTTCAGTATAGATTAATTGCATGTTTTAGCGTTTCCGAGAATGGAACATATTCCGTCTCTGGGCCGGACCAAGAATATTACGTTGAATGAGAAATCTTGGCAGCATTGTGATGAATGGTTTCCGGAGTCAGTCGCGTCGCCAGATCTTCATACTCAAAATTTTCATCTAGCTCGAAGGCTTATTCCATCACTCCAATCTTGGAACGTGTATCAGATATTCAAAAATATCATAGGTCTCCTCGCTTCTCCTTTCGAGCGGTACATGTTCCATGCATGTGGAGCTTATATAGGCCAAGCATGATCGACTGGACTCACCAACACACAGGAGTCACTTTGAATTCACGATGCGTATACAGAATCTACCGAGGAAAATAAAGACAAGGCATAATGTAACAAGCCCGGGCATTGCAGGTTTCACATCATGGCAAGTACCACATAATGATCTGTATATTGAACGCCTCCCATCCTATCCTGCGATATACTTCATCTCATGTAAGGTGGTCACTGGTCCTCGCAAAAAGGGATCTGACCGACATCACGGAATATTTTCTCCTTATCATTAACAATCACTTCCGTCTCAATCTGCTGATCAGACTCGGTAGACAAGCTCATGGGCTCTTCATCTGGGACAAATTTGCGTACGACAATCCATGTGGGGATGACACAGAGACCTAAGGTATGAATCAGCACTTGACGTGAACACTACCTGATATCTTTCCTAGAACTCACCTAAAAGTATTGTATTTACCGCCATCGGAGCGCGACCACCATACCACTCATGAGTATTGAGGCCATATGAAACAGCCTCGCCAAAGCTCATTTGGCCACGCAGGATACCAGTAAGCCGAGTAAGCTCGGCAATGTTGTCGGTCATTTCACCAACCAAATAGTAAAGCCAATTCTCACCCGTCTGCTGGGCGAACTGCCAAAGGAAAAGAGTGAAGGCACCTTTGACGAATCCCGGGGTATAGATGTCAAAGAAGGGCGGGTTAGCTGTGTACTCTGACTGCACAACCCATGCGTAGATCCAGGTGACAAGGTGGACGAGGATAACCCAGTACCATGAGTATGTAATTCGAGTTTTGCGATCGAACTTCTTCCAGTCTAACCATAGTGCCAAACTTTGTGATGCAATGATGGCGACCCAGTCGGTTAAGAAGGCAATAAGGGCACGAGCACGGACACTGAAATAGTACGTCTCATAGTTGCTGGAGTACTCATTGAAGTAGATCGCCCAGAAGACGGGTAACAGTAGAATAACGCTGCGCAATTTGCAAGTGCGCCACAAAGCCTGGAACTCCTCTTTCCAAGACGCCTCCGGCCGAACCACGATAGCCGTTCCGTCATCACGTTGCACCTTTTCCGGTGGTGATAGAAGAAGGGCGACTGGAACAGCTAGACACTGCAACGCAATAAAGACAATATAGGTTGTATAGCCGACACTGCCCTCTCCATCGGTATTGATATTCAAGCCCAAAACGATCGAGTTTCCAACGATAGGCCCCATCATCGACCATACAACCCAAAGGTTGATGTATCGCGCACGCTTAGCAGGCTCCGGATACCCAATAGCAATAGCACCTTCTGTGGCCCAGTACAGCCCTGCAGAAATACCACAAGCCGCAGAGCCCACCAGGACGAACCAGACATTACCAAAGCGGTCGTTGGTGTACAGGCCTGCAGAGTACAGGGGATACCCCGTTGCGCCGAGAACAAGCGCCCATTTGAGACCAATACGGTTTGCGATCGGTGCTCCAAACAAGCAAAAAATTCCCATCAGACCAAATACCAGAGCATTCGCTGCGTTCACCAGGAATGGCTTCTCTTCTCCTCCGGCTCCTAATGAGTTCATGGCATTCCATAACCCAGGCGCAAGGAAGCCGACAAACCCAATTACGCAGGCATTGAATAGTGTTGTTCGGTACCAAATGCGCTTCACTGGTATGACACCCGCGTGTTCAATGGTATCGGCGAGCGCCATGGCTGGATAAGAATGCTTGGCTGACGCCAAAAAGCTTGGTAGAGTAAAGTTTACCACCTTTCGCCCAAAACAAGAGCGGGCTTATATTTATCTACTTTCGCCATCCTCCCTACCAGATTCTCTTCGTACAAGCGAGCTCAGATTCTGCTTTTAGTCTCCCAACTAATGCCTGTCGCAAAAGCACGCCATAGTTCGGGATGCCTCATGGAAGGTGTGGGCCAATAAGGATCACCGTTCCCCTTCCTTGGGGTATTCAGTTGGAGTCAGAACGCCAAAAGCCCCACTACCAACTCGGCTATTTCTTAGCTTCAGGATCTTGTCGGCAAAATCATTATTATCTCGCCTTTACCAAGTTCCATTCGCCACGGTTGGGTGAGTGATAGAGGAGAAAACAGAATGTCACTAGACGGTACTTACTCTAGGAGATAAGCCAAAAATTGTAACGGTGTAGAGGGCTAGTGTTCCTCATAAGCAGTTCAGTATTCAAAATTCTTTCGCGGAATTCTGGAAGTACGGTCAAAGTGGGGCGTTCCAAGGTTCAGGATGGCGCTAGGACAACCAAATGATACATGATAGATCCTGAAAGGTTCGAGACCAAGTATCATATGCTAGACAAATGAATGAAAGAATTCATAAATCCTCCTTTGCAAGCCGGAGTTCAAATTGGTTCCCAAATATTCGAGTTCAAGGCAATTATGCTCAGACAGAATTGCTCATCTGCAATGAAAGTTGATCCTTGAATAGCTTGGCTATGCTAGTCAAATTAGCCCCATGAGACTTTGAAGGGCAATGTAGGCTCCGTTGTAAGTGTAAAGAGAACGTGCGATGTGTCATGCCGGGCCTTTTAAGAAAGAGAGTGAAAACACTCACTCCAACCACATCTCGCTCCACATAGTTTTCTCCATCATGGACACACTCAATCCCATGCATAACCTGATGGTTATCCATTTGACTGGTGGCGCTTTCATCTCTCTTCAGCCGGTATGTCAGCCTTCCCTGTCTTGCATGTCATTTGGGTGTACTTCCGGATGGTCTGCGGGCAGTGGCGGCTTCTTGTCAGCTTTGCCGCACGAGAGCCTCCAACAGAGTTCGAAAAACAAATCCACCGCACATATGGACGCTGGTACTATGACCGAAAGCTCCAAGTTTTTGAATCTTGGCAAGGTTAATCCGCTCATTCCAGCTTCATCTTACTATTTTATCAGGTCACCCACAACGCTCGCAGAGCTTTCATGAACCTTAGCCTGGAGCTCACCTACACCACTCGTTAGCAACGAGTGTGTTCCACAAATTAGGCTCTGTTTGAGATGCTCAAGCGACTTACTCTGACGGTGAAGGTGCAAATAAGCTTTCCGAAGAGCGTTGTGAAGCTCGTTCCAAATCCGGTAACGTTTGGCAAACGTTTCAAGAGGCCTTGATTCTGTGTCGCAGTTCCATGTTGTATGTGGTGGCACTCTATTCCACGCAAACTTCAATTAGGCTCACCGTTGCAAGATTGCGACCAGGAGTATCGTGTATCTATAGATTAGATACACGGTAACAGCGATCATTATATCCTTTTGACTGCTCCATGGGCTCCGAACTCGCTCTATTGTTTTTACCATATTTTGATCTGGCATTTATGATGCCTGTGTGGCTGAGAGTCAGCTATTTTGATTCCCAGGTAGAGGATTCTGCTGATTTGAGAAGCTGACATGATCCATGATCACTTTTTACTCCTCGTCTCATTATTCTTAACAGTAATGTCAAAATCGATTCTATCGGCCGACAAAATATCATCCTAGCTTAAATATGTGGTGCGGGGGGATTTTGTGGCATTCTTGTTGGTTCGTGATAGCGAGCGATTCCATCGTCATCGAGTGATTATTGCACGCAATCCGAGGGGTAATCAACAAATCTCATTGGTAGCAAGACCCGATGTCATCAATCATTTCTTTCTCTTCCAAGACTTTATCTTGACAATCAAACTCTATTGGTCGGACTTGAGATGCTAGCTATTAAGGTACTTCACGTATCTCCAGCTGCGATGTTTTTGCTGAAGCTGCCTGACATGCTCATAGCTTGCAGTTCAAAGTTTCGACATTATTTTGCATCTGCTTAGAGCTACATTGCCAAACAATAGGTAGCTGCGCATCAATTTATTCAACCTTGACAGATAATGTTTAGAGATTGAATCACAAATCTAGCCAAGGGATGTCAAAGCTAGCCTTCCTGCATAACGCAATAGCGGACACGAAGTACGCAAGAACCTACGACACTTCGGACCTTTTTTCTATATTATTACGCGTTTTTCGAAATTCGTGATTGGACGCGTATTATAGAACAGACTAGACGCTAAAGCTATCTGGACCCTGGACTAAATAAGTATATCATAGTATCCAGCAATCCGGACTGGTTGTCATCGACATCTTTTCATCGTCTTTGGACATTAACCATGTCGAACACAATAGATACGGCCAAGCTGGCCTTGATCCCTCAAGGTGCAGCCTATGGTCTGCTTATCGGCCTTGGAGTGCTCTTCTGTGGTGTCATCCTGTTAGCTGTCAAGGTTCAAAGAGCCTATCTCTCTGAGGATTCAGGGAAATCCGAAATGTTCATGGTCGCCAATCGATCTGTTGGTACGGGTCTCACAGCTTCAGCAGTGTTTTCTTCATGGATGTGGATCAACGAGACGGTCTTAGCAGCGGCGATGTGCTACAGATACGGATTGGCACTTCCACTGGTATGCCCATGAACTCTTACCTAAAGCTTTGGTCGCAAGCTCACAAAGATTTAGTGGTGGGGCTCTGGTCTCTGCTTCCAGATCGCATTGATGGCAGCCCTCGGTGTCATGGCAAAGATTCGGGTTCCATATGCACACACTTCCTTGGAGATTGTGCGCATGAGATATGGGAAAGTCGGACATCTTGTGTTTGTTGTCCTCAATTTGGTAAACAATGTTTTCGGTTGCGCCTCTATGATCATGACTGGGTCTCAGCTCATCTACGGAGTCTCCGGTATGAACTTTGTGGCAGCGACTATTCTGATTCCACTCGGAGGTATGTTGTTCTCTATCCAACCCATGTTGACCATCTACTGAGTATTACAAAGTGGTCCTCTATACAGCTGTTGGTGGTCTCAAAGCCACATTCCTCACCGATTATCTTCACACTACCATCGCCTTGATTCTTATCATCTACTTCACCCTGGCTGTACTCACTAATTCTGCGGTGGGTGGATTGAGTGGACTCTACGACAAGGTGGTTGCTACTGCGGGAGAAAACTACATCTCCGGTAACTATGACGGCTCATTGCTCACCTTCAAGTCAAAGGGAGCCATCATCTGGGGCTTGATCTTGAAATTTGGAAACTTGGCTTTGGTTGTCATGGTAAGGCGTGACTCCCCCTATGCGAAAATTGGGACAAAGTCATAAGCTAATGTTGGGATAAACAGGACACCGCATTCTGGCAAAAGTCCTTCGCAACAGAGGTTCGCGCCACAGTCCCTGGATACAGTATTGCTGCGATCGCGGTGTTTGGTATTCCGTGGGGTCTAGGAACGGTCATCGGGCTTGCAGCCCGCGCAATCCACAATACGCCTATCTTTCCAACTTACCCCGGTGACCTCACTTCGACCGAGGTGAGCATGGGCATGGTCATGCCTTATACACTGAAAGCTCTGCTTGGCGACAAAGGGATAATCGGGTTCTTTTTCCTTCTATTTATGGCTCTCACCAGCACCGTTTCGTCATCTATGATTGCCGTGAGCAGCATCCTCTCTTACGACATCTACAAGACCTACCTAAACCCCAAAGTGACCGACAAGAAACTGGTACGCGTCAGCCATTTGACAGTGGTCATTCACGGTATCTTCATAACGGGTATCTCTATCGCGATGAACTACGGCGGAGCGAACATGACCTGGATTAACTACCTGCGACCGGTCATCTCATGCCCTGGTATCATTCCGCTTATTCTGACACTCTTCTGGTCGCGTCAAACCCGTCTCGCTGCCATTGTGGCTCCCATCTTAGGGTTCTTTACAGGACTTGCTGTTTGGTTAGCAACAGCAAAATCAATGTATGGGGCTGTTAACATCGATACAACGTCCAACGAGTATCCCGCTCTCTATGCAGCTATTGCATCCTTCTTCTCGCCGGCCCTTTATTCAGTCTTGTTGTCTCTCTATAATCCTTATCAATTTGACTGGCGTGAGTTCCTCCGCATCGAACTGACTGATGAGGCACAGCTTCACGCTGCATCAGATACCAGCACACTCAACGAGGGTGTTGAATCCAATGAAGAAGATCCATCGAGTGCTCTGAAACATCCCAAGAGCTTGGTGAACTCTATGCCTGCCACTATCCAGTCAGAACCCAAACATGACCTGAGCCCAGAGCGCATTCATGCCCTTGCAGAAAAATCAAGCCCTACGACATCCCCATCCATATTTACACTCCAACTCAGCCTCGATGATATCCAACATCCCTTTGATGACGCAACGCTGAAAGAGCTCCATAAATGGCTCAAAGTTGCATGCGTTTCGTTCGTGGTGCTCTTCCTGGTCACCGTCGTCGTTTGGCCACTTCCACTGTACCGGGACTACATTTTCACGAAGTCGTTCTTCTCTGGGTGGACAACAGTTGCTATCATCTGGCAGTTTGGCGCATTTGGTGCGGTTGTGATCTACCCGCTTTATGATGGAAGGCACGCAATTGCAACGGGAGCTCGGGGAATTTGGAACGCTTCTATGAAATTCTTCAATTGGGGTCCACAGTCTGGTTCTGGAAACTAGTTTACACCACTCAAATACATCGTCGCGCTTCTGGTCGCATCCCACAGCTCCTCCTTGGAAGAACATGCAGCGAAAACGAATCTATCAGGGCGCAAAATCACGAACTTCCCTCCCCTAAGCTCTTTTGCAAGATATCCTGGATCGTAGAATCGTGGAGCAGGTCTTCTTTCACATAACGGAGATTCTTCAAATTCATCTCCGGTGGCTAGTCGAAAGACGTTGTGGGCAGTGTCGCTCAATTGGCTAGAAGGGTCCTCGATGAGGAATGTCGCGTCGGTGGCCCGAATCTCGCCATTTGAATGGTCATCAATGTCCATAATCTCTTTTTGTGCTGTGGGGAGCTCATTGACGTCCTTCAAGTAAACCATCAGCTGGAACAGTCCCCGCTTTTGTGGGCCGAATATAACATCATCCGTGAAGAAAACATCCCCATGTGGATTCCCAACGGCCTTGCAGTATACCTGAGGAAGGCAGACACCCCCATTGTACTCCGGTAAAAATGGAAGTTTATCCGAAGTGTGCTCGTATCGAACCATACCATGCTTGCGCTGGCCGCGTCGGAGATCATCACGCCACGATGGAACCATGTGTACGAACCAGAAATACACAGTACGCCACAATATCTTCAACGGGTCGCTCTCTGATACGAACTTTCCATTCGCAATAGTGGCGGCGAGCGATCTCTCCAGTTGCTGTTTGCGCTCCATGTACCATGCTGACAATACATCTTCGTGCCACCTAGATTTCTGGGGCTGGGTTCGACAGAGAAGTGCGAGGCGCCAGGCAAGGGAGATAGCATCTCGAAAACCGGATGCTATTCCTTGCCCTCCGACTACAATCAGATTGAGTCAGTTCCAAAGGATCCGGTACAGTGGGAGCCAAGGTATACATACAGGGTGGGAAGACGTGGGCAGCATCACCACACAGAATCACCCGTCCATTAGACCATCTGTTGCAGCTTCGCGCAGAAAAATTGAACGGACGACACCGCAGAACCTGAATGCAATCCTCCGGAAAAGCAATGTCCTTTGATAATCTGGGATGTCTCAGTAAGGCATTCGTGTCAATGATGTTAGCTAGACACAAACTTACCCATATCGCGCCCCAGAGTGTGTGATATACGGAAACACGACCTTCTTAATCATTTCAGGCGTTGACATTTCCTCTCCATCCTCATCTTTGAGCACTACAAACTCAAATCTCCATAGTCTATCTGAGGGAAGCCCAAATCTCCCGCAGACAGATGGCCTATTCGGGTTGCAAAGAAACCGGAAATTGCTAGGGAAGAACAAATCATAGACTTGCTCAGGTGTATAGCCCAAGCTCCACAGTGGAAATTCTGGGTGGGTCTTCTCGGTTGGAAGACTGATTTTCCAATTCAATGCAACCCATACCTCTTCATAGAAGGCTCTGTCGTACCGTTAGTTTGTAGTATACTTTTTCAATGGGAAATCATATCGTACTGGTGCGCTTGCTCCATAACTATACCTCGGGGCTCCAAATACCGTTTCCTCGTGAAACCTGTCTTTCCATCGGCTCCGACAAAAAAGCGGGCCTTGATTTGACGTTCGTCTCCGCTAGAATCCCGGTATCTGCATGAGACACCTTCATCCTCTTCAGCGAGCTCAATCACTTCACATCCGGAGCGATGATCACAGTGACTTGAAGTGTCCATAGCATCGCGTAGACATTGCTCTAATGCCGGCTGTTTGTGGCAGATAAAACCTACATGTCCCGTCCCGCCTTCTGTCTATGTGAGAATTGCCCCGTAGTAAGCTTCTGGTCATTGGGAAGGAGAAGAAAAACCCTACTGTTCCGTAGTCCATCTCAACAAACCCTTTTTGGTCTAAGATGGGGTCTGGACCTCCAATGAATTTGAATGTGTTCATACCTTTAACTCAGCGGTTAGTCATCTCTATCATTCTTTGTCTGAACTGCACTGTACTATGCTTACAGGTGCCAATCTTCGTGTAGATGGATGAATACAATCCCAGTCCCTGAAGCAATCGAATCCCATCTTCATCCAAAGCAATTCCACGTGGATCTGTCGTGATTGCCAATCCCTTTTCTAGAACAATATTTGAAATGTTCATCCGGCCCAGGTATGCAGAAAGCATTGCTCCTGTGGGGCCGCAACCACATATCACCACGTCTGTGTCATAGTCAGAGGCAGACATGATTTCAGACGATCTGCAAAATTTCAATAAAGTCTTGAAAGGGAGAGAGTGTTCCAATATAACTCCTTTGGATTCATTCAATGTTCCCAAGGTCCCACATTCCCACACACTGCGGGCCCCGCTTCATATGCAAAGGAGGGGGCGGGACACAAACTTAGTGTATGGAAACCGTACCCTGGAATTTGACAAAATCAATGCTGGGAAGCATACTCTTTGGTTCTTTTAGAGCAACTCACCCTCTTCTTTTTGTGATCTGTTTGGTCGAAAATCCTCACATGTCATGGACGCCTCAGGTGTCTTTCTATCATTACAGGCATGTGTATAGAGATCTCCCTCCTTTTCCATGTTCCTTTTCCATCCTCCTTCTCCATCTTTCTACAGAGAACGAATCCATTTATGTATCACCCTTCATCGCTGTCATATACTCTATGTTCAGATGTTATCTGACAGCTGTGCTCACTCAAGTGATGATGAAGCGGGATAAGTGGGGCGGCGGGACCAACGAGGAATGAGAAGTCACAAACTCCGTTTCCGCGTCCAGTTCTTTACCCTTTGGTCACCCACTGCTTGATCATCAACACAGAATAGCCCCGGTATTCCTATTTTCCCCGCACTGCAGTGGGACCTGGCCCGACAGCCCGCTCCAGGATGGATGACATACCCGGATCTCGTATGCCGAAGGCTTGTAGGACGTGTGCCAAAGCCAAAGTACGATGTGAACCAGAGCCAAACGGAGTCTGTAAGCGGTAAGTGAATAGTCGTTTACTCAAGCTCGATGTGAACTAAGAAATTCGCAGCTGTAAGCGCCTAAAAAAAGAGTGTAATGGCCAGACCCCTGGATCACATCGTCGCACGAAAGCGGCCAAAGAGAATCTGTATGTATTTGGAGTTTCATTCATGGCAGCTCGCTAATTAGCGTGGACAGCGAGGTTTCAGCATTAGAGGCAAAACTTGACCGAATGGTCGAGTTGCTTGCCGCGTCAGAAAAATCCAGGGATGCTCAATCTAATACCAGTCATTCGCCAGAGCATTCTTCAACTTACCCAGACGAGGATAGTGCGTCGCCAGACGGGCAAGATGATGAGGCTTATATGGATGTTTTGAGAAAATCAATCATGCCTTTGTTTCCATTCATTGCCATTCCGGCTCATCTTACTGCAGATCAGCTACGTCGAGAAAAGCCATTTCTCCATCTGAACATCACTATGGTCACTTGTCAACATGCACCACGTCAGCGAGAGATCGCGGAAATGGTCAAGCAGTATGCTGCGGAACACATTGTCTTAAAGGGTGAACACAGCCTAGACCTCCTGCAGGGACTCCTCCTTTATCTGTCTTGGTTTATAACTATTGCTCCTCTCCCGCGCTGGCAATACGAACAATCTGCCAATCCGGAAAATGGCCCCGTTGGTCCCCACATTCAACCGCAGATCAGCGCACAACTCGACGTGTATATGCAATTAGCAATAGCGCAAGTCATCAGTTTGAATTTGAATCAAGGGATAGCGTCTTTAAGGAGCCTTGATCGGCCTCTTTCCTACCTCAGAGCTTTCGACTTCCACCCTCATCTGATTCCCGCACGAACATTGGAGGAGCGCCGGATCTATCTAGGATGTTACTATATCAGTGTGTTGTACGTGTATTCATACCATTTAACTTTTGTCGCCGACATATGATATACATACTGACCGGTTACTCAGGTTGTCCATTTGTGTGAGGGAAATGGAGCCTGTTCGTTTCACGAAATACACCGATGAGTGCTGTGAAGAATTGACGAAAGCGATGGAGTTTCCTACCGATGCATATCTTGTCCAATTGATACGAGTCGTGCATCTCGGTGATAAAGTTCATCGTACAACGCCCATTAAGGAGCTAGGCCCTTCTGCAGTTGTCTCCACTCCACTCGGTTTGATAGTCCGAGGTCACCAGGCAGAGCTCCAGCAACTCAAAACATCTTTCTCTTGCGAATCACCCCAATCAGGTCAGTGCATGGATCTCGCCCCATTGCCTTTTTTTCTATGCTGATTTCCTATGCTCACCCATCGCAAAGGCATCTTATCTCTACATTACCAGACGGTAGAAATCATCATATATCGAATCTGCCTGAGTGAGGATGTCTCCGATACCCAGTACGGAGACTACTCGACAACGCGGTTGGATCTTCTTTTCCGCTGCTTAGAGGCAGTGAAGTCATTTGTCTATGACATCCATTCCCTCCCAGTTGACTTGTTTCCCTTCTTTCCTTTCACGATTTGGTGTCAGTTTGGCCTCACAATGGTCACGCTATCCCGGTTGACTCTTTTCCAGGGTGAAAAGATCGGCTGGGATCGAAATTATGTTCGAAGCACTATTGACATTGAGCAAATAGCCGACATGCTGACTAAGAAGATGAAAGATGCCCTGACTCTTCATTTAGAGAAAAACCTTCATAAACAGGGTGCTTCAGAGCCACCTGAGATTTTTGAGAGACTGATTCCAAGGTTGCAGGTATTCAATGCGGTGCACCGCATGAGGGCAGAGGCTCAGGAGAAAGCCAATATACAAGCACCTCTGGAAACACTAGACTTTAGCTTTATGCTCAACATGCCAGTGGATGTGTTGTTTCCATATGGTCACTACGGCGAAATTCCGGGCGCCTTTGACCCTCCGAGTCTTCCTCCGAGTCTTGATCCGAGCCTTGCTCCGAATCTTGCTCCGAGGTATTTCTGACAGCGCTAAGGTGAACATTGGCCCCCATCGGACCAGGACTCCGTTCCTCCGGATCAACTCTACATCGAATGTATAAATAGTGGGGTATGTACACACCTGGGTTCGTGGGCACTACCTCCAGCTGTTGTATTGGGATCTATTCGAAGAGAAGGGTTTTTACCACTCGAAGCTCACCACATCTTTCTCTTTCTTAGAGTCTATCACGGAATTATGTGCACCAAGCCGAACGCAGAGTGTGCCACGTATCTACCGCACGCAAATTGCACTACCAGCAGACTACCTGCGAGGTCGCCATCGTCGGGTATCTCTGTTCTGATTGTGGGTGGAGGTGTCGCTGGCTTACTGGCTGGTCTCGAGTGCTGGCGCAAAGGGCATGACGTGCGAATTCTCGAAAAAAGTCCCTCGCGACTATTATCAGGTGAATAAATCCCCTTTTTCTGTACAGTTATGAATCACCATCTCGTCTAATCCAGAGTTTGTAGGTGATGGCTTCACGATAGGCACCAGCGCCATCCGCGCACTGCAAAAGTGGCCAGATATGGCTGAGGAAAACGAGCGTATCTCATTCGAGCCATGGATCTCATGGCATAAAATTACTGGGGAGATGATCTCAGGCCCAAAACCGCTCGAATTGAATACCTCCGAGGATACTGCTGGAGACCAGAATAGCCAGCCACCCAAGATATACAGACACAGTCGTCCAAGAATGCACAAGATGTTGTCGGATCAGATTGAGCGAGCCGGTATCACGCTGGAATACAGCAAGCAAGTTGTTGAATACTACGAGAACATGGGTCCTTCCACGGCCGGGGTTTTTCTCGAAAGTGGCGAGCGGCTTGAAGCCGACGTTGTAATCGCCGCTGATGGGATAGGAAGCACGTCTTCTCGTATCACGCTGGGCCATGAGGTTCGCGCCCGTCCTACCGGGTTTTCAATCTACCGAGCGTCCTGTCCCATTGATCCAGCCCTCACAAATCCTGTCTTTGAGGAAAGATTCCCTATCTTAGATAACGACAGACCCTCTGCACAACTATGGATGGGGTTCGTTGCAATCTCCAACTCACCCTTCTAGGGTACAAGACTAATGACATCCTAGTGACAACGTCCACGCGCTCTTCGGAAGAACCCAGGATGAGATCTCATGGTATCTCACCTATCCGGTACATCACAACACAAAGTGCCTGCGACTTCTTGACTCAATTTACTAATCCCAAATTCCAGAACCGAGAAGACAGCACAGAGTCATGGTCAAAGTTGGTAGATCCAGACGCCGTCCTCCAAAACACAGCCACAATCGAAGGATGGCCCGAATACGCAAACCAGTTGATACGGGCAACACCCAGAGACAGGATCCACGACTTCAAACTCATGTGGCGTGAACCTCAGCCCTGCTGGGCTTCGTCTACCGGGCGAATCATTCAGATCGGCGATGCGGCTCACACTTTTCTCCCGTCTTCTGGAAATGGTGCTACGCAGGGGATGGAAGATGCCATTTCGCTGGCAACGTGCTTGCAGATTGCAGGAAAGGAGAATCTATCCTGGGCAACCCGTGTTCATAACAAGCTTAGGTTCGTTAACGACTACGTTCTTAAGAAGATACCGAGCGACTCTTAACATATTATCATGCAGGTTTGAACGTGTCGCCTGTCTGCAACTTTTGGGTGTGCTAAACCATGAGATGCGCCAACGCTCTTCAGATGCCAAAACGTCGCAGGCGAAGCCGGTTGGATTACTTGGTACTTGGATCTGGCAGCATGATCCGGAGCAATACGCGATTGCAAACTATAGCAAGGCCCTCGCTAACCTAGACATTGGGAGCCCATTTGATAACACCAATATTCCCGCTGGCTATGTATATCAACCGTGGACTATTGATGAACTGCTGAAGTCTATGGAGGTGGGTGAAGAGATTGTACTTAAAGGGAATTGGGAATGAGCATCGGTGTCAAGTACCTAGTTCCCCGCCTCGAGTCTCTCCCTGTGTCCAGTGTACTTCCAAGCTTAGGCATGAAACAATAAACATCTCTTCTCATGTTAAAATCCATACTACCTCCTTGTGAAGTAAACGTGTCTTGGTTTTTTTATTGAATGTGCGTAATCATGATTGAACTTGTGAATGCGATTTATTCGAGGAATTGTTTATCGATTTACTCGGTCTTTGTTCCACAGCAAAATGAAACCGGTCAAAGGATATTACTATCAACACTGCTGATAAAATACCATAAGATTCCTACTTCCCTCGATTCAATTCCCCTAGAATACCCCAACTTCACACATATTTCCTCCTAATGTAACTCAAGTCAGTTGTTGATCTATAGCTTCGGCCCGAATCCAGGCCCGAGCTGCTGACATACGTCACACCACGCTTGGACTTCCCATCTCCGCGTTGACAACGCATCCTTTCAGCACGTTCACCACCTCGCTTCTTCCAGAAGCTAAGTGACCCACAAAGCTCGCACAACATCTGGTGCATCCCCTTCACCACACATTTAAGCTACTTCAATCCGCACGCGACCCGACCGCGACCCGACCGTGAACCTTGACACACCCCCTCCAACATGAACATTGCTTAATCGGAGCTCGTGACAGCACTCTCCGTTTGAGCAATGGATTACTCAATTCAGAGGTTGCTCCACGATAAACTATATGATAAAAGGAAGCAAGGAGCCTTAGAGTACGTCGCATGGAATCTCTAAATGGCTTAAATGCGGTGGAGCTAACACGCGACATTCCCGCAGACTCGAGCTAATCGTTCGCGAGGCGGTTTTCAAAGGTGATCATGAAAAAGTAGCGAAGATTGTCGAGCAGCTTTGCCATGACTATGCATACGCCGTACACCAACCTCACGCCCGAAACGGTGGTTTGATTGGCCTGGCGGCCGCTTCGATTGCCCTGGGATACGTGAGTCTCTCAACATAGTGGAATTTCAAAATAGGGTACTGATACCTGGCTCTAGGAAGGAGTAGCACCTTACTTGAAAGAGATCGTGCCGCCCGTCCTGGCGTGCTTCACTGATCCAGATGCGAGGGTCCGATACTATGCATGCGAGAGTATGTACAACATCGCCAAAGTAGCCAAGGGGGAGATTCTACTTTTCTTCAATGATATCTTCGACGCGCTAGCTAAGGTGAGGAAACTACATGCATGCCTACTTATTACAACTAACGTTTCTCTGTATCATAGCTTGCCTCGGACATCGAACTTTCCGTGAAAAATGGTGCCGAGCTTCTCGATCGGTTGGTCAAGGATATCGTTGCGGAGTCCGCTGCTTCATATGTCTCCGTGCTGCAGTTGGCAGAGAAGTCAGCAGACGCTGACCCTTTCGAGGAGGTCGAGCTGCCTACAGCGTTCTCACTTGAAAGGTTTATTCCCTTGCTGAAAGAGCGGATCCATGTGATTGTTCCGTTTACTCGCAACTTTCTAGTCTCCTGGTTGACTCTCTTGGATACTATTCCTGATCTAGAGCTGATTAGTTATTTACCGGAGTTCTTAGAGGGCCTGATCAAGTTCCTGGGTGGACCCGACCAAGATGTCAACGTTGCAACCCAGGGCCTTCTAGAGCGATTTCTTCAGGAGATCAGGAGGATCACCAGACTGAAGAAGGGTATTGAAGAAAGCCGTAAGACTCAAAGTCGCAGACGTTCCGTCGGAAGCGACTCTCTCAGTGTGAGCGCCAAAACCGAGCAAACGGTGGACACCGGCGCGGGAGAAGGAAATCAATATGATATTGCCGTGGATGACGCGGTCTCCGAATCACTTCTCGACGATGATCTCACCCAGACTGAGGGAGACTGGATTCCGGGGCAGGATGTGCAAATTGACTTCCCCAAGATCTTGGAGATTCTTGTCAGCTTTATTGACCCCTCATATGGTAACTTCATTCTTCCGCCATTTCATACCCAAGACTAACAGTATGTCTATAGAGGAAGCAATGCAGGTCGAGGCTTTGCGTTGGATTGACTCCTTCTTCGAGTTCAATCCGGAAGATATTCTTCCGTTTGTTCCAACGCTTCTCACACAGGTGCTCCCGGCCTTGTCTAGTGACGTGGTATCAGTCCGACAAGAAGCCAACCGAGTCAACAAGTCTCTTCTTGAATACATTTATACACTTTCGGATGACACCGACGAAGCAACACAGGCGCAATCGAAGGCTCCTTCCGTCGCACTCAGTAAAGAGAGCACTGAAAGGAAATCTTCGGAGACGAACAATGAGGCTAGAAAATCAGTTCAAGAGTCTTCTGGAGCAACTCCCCGTAGCAGTCTCGTTTCAACCCCATTTCAACCAGCCGACCTTGATTATGCTGCGGCGGTCAATTCTCTCACTCTTCAGTTCCTGAACGAGAATGAAACCACTCGGGTAGCTGCACTTTCTTGGCTCATCATGTTACACCGCAAGACACCCCGCAAAGTGGTTGCGTTCAACGACGGTACCTTCCCAGCTCTATTGAAAACCCTATCGGATCCGGCAGAAGCAGTTGTGACAAAAGATCTGCAACTACTATCACAGATCTCCAGAAACAGTGAAGATAGTTACTTTGCTTCTTTCATGGTGAACTTGTTACAGCTCTTCTCCACCGATAGACATCTGCTTGAGGTGCGCGGAAATCTTATTATCCGACAGCTGTGTCTGAATTTGAGCCCAGAGCGTATCTATCGGACATTGGCGGACTGTCTAGAGAAGGAAGAGGTGTGTTATCCAATCTAGATGTAGCAGATTTGATTGCTTACGTATGTTAGGACATTGAATTCGCCAGCATTATGGTGCAGAACCTTAACAACAACCTTATCACCGCACCCGAACTGGCAGATATGAGGAAACGATTGAGGAATCAGGACTCTCGAGTTTGTTTCAGTGCCATTCTCTTTTTTTGAAGGGAACTAACAGTTTGCCTAGGAGGGCCAAATGTTTTTTGTTGCTCTTTTCCGGTCTTGGTGCCATAATGCCGTTTCCACCTTCTCTCTGTGCCTGCTCGCTCAAGCCTACGAGCAAGCGTACAATCTCCTCCAGATCTTGTAAGCCTCTGATATTCATGTAATTGTGCCATATACTAATATAAGCCTAGTGCCGAACTTGAGATGACTGTCAACATGCTCATCCAGATCGACAAGCTTGTTCAGCTTCTCGAGTCCCCCGTATTCACTTGTTTGTTTTACCTCCTACAGTTCAATCCTGTTCAATCTAATATATCTAGATCTCCGCCTCCAACTCCTCGAGCCCGAAAAATACCCATACCTATACAAATGCCTCTACGGTGTTCTCATGCTCCTCCCCCAGAGCTCCGCCTTTGCTGCCCTCAAGAACCGCTTGAATAGCGTCAGCAACATTGGATTCCTTCACAATGCACCCCGCAGGTATGGACATGAACAGAAACCCCAGCAGGAAAAGTCGATGCTAAATGCTCTTTTCAGTACCACCCAAACCGCCCCTTCCTACGAGCGTCCCACTGGAACCCGTCTCAAAGGCCGCGAAGAAAACAGCATCCGCTGGGTCGAACTGCTGGATAAATTTAAGGCTGTCCAGGAACGCGCTCGTCGCTCACAGGCTCAACAACGTCACTCCGTCGACGCTACTGACTCTCTTCACCCCTCCCTTTCTGCTGCCCTCTCTGCTGCCACTGGTGGCCGTGATAGGTCTGGTCTCCCCGATACCCCGCGGGGTGGCCCTGGAATGATGAGTCCCGGGGCTGGTGGTCTTGGAATCGGTGTAGGACCTGGTATGGGTGCTAATCGTGGTGCACCAGAGCCAAGTCCCAAGGCTGGCTCGTCCTCGTCTATCCTGGGGCACAAACAAAGATCGAGTCTTCCTAACCTGGGAAGTCGGTTGGGTATTGGATCGCGCAAATCCAAGAAAACTTAGTAGCTATACTTTACCAGGTAGTTTTAGCAATTCAATTATTGCTCCTATCAATTCTACTTTCCCTATCTTTTTCCATGTAGTGGTACAAGTTACGTATCACATTTACGAAGACTGCACACAATTCAAATGTAGATCCAGACCAAGCCACAGTTCAATGCTATGGGGCTAAATGACATGCAAAGCTGAATATGGACACCAAAGACCACATGAACCAAGAGAAAAAAGAAAAAGAAGTGTGGTTCACAGGCATGAAGTAAAGACCTCAGATATCCGAAAAGACAGGATCCCAGCTTTTGGTTTCGATCGCTGATTCATGAGTAGAAAACAAAACCAACCCAAAATACCAAATACAAACATTCCAACGGAACAGACATGGCGACTATGCACACAAGGTCGTCAAGATCTTCGCAGGGACATGACGCGAAGAGCAGAGCAGAGCAGAGCGGAAAACGCTAAGCACAATGCTAGAGAAACAATCAAAAAAAAAGCGCCAATACACCCAGGAGAAAGGGAAGGGGGAAAAAGAACGAGTGGAAAAGCGAAGGCCGTCACGCGATCAGATATCATTCATGAAATCAGGACCGCCATCGCGATTCCGAAGGCCCATTTCTCCCGGATGGACGCCAGCTTCCAGTCGATTGTTTCGAGATTGTGCTGGTTGGTGAATTGGCACCGGTGTTGGTGTTGTAGACGTATTCCCCGTCGACGTATTGTGCGCCTGTGGAGAAGGTGCTGCGGTGCTTGCGGCGGGCGTAACGCTGCTCTAGACGGTAAAGCTCGAGCTCTGAAGATAGATGTTAGTTTTGTCATTCGGAGTATGGGGGTATGGTATGCATGTATGCAAGGGTGTTGGGTGGAGCTTGGACCATGGGCACGTACTGGCTTGTAGCTTATCGATGAGACCCATTTTGAATATTTGAATGTGAAGGTGTGACTGATTCGATTGGGAACATGCGAGTGTTCTAGAAAGAATAGGAGCACGAGTCGGCACGGGATGCGATGCTTGAAACGTCACTGGTGATTGGATCCACGGGTCAGTCTCAGGGTCTAGCTCGCAACCATGGGTGTATGGTTGGGTGTATTGTTTTCGGGTTTTTTCCGACTATCGAGTGATGGGACTTCCTCTACATACCTGGAGCTGGTGGTTTGCAGTTTGCAGTATCAGGGGAGGGGAAGAAAAAGCAGAGGGGGCGGCACGAATACAAGCGCCAGGAACTAGTGGGTGCCACAAAACGCTGAGGGGCTGGGCGTTAAGGAGATAAGGATTGGATTGCTGGAATTCGAGGGAATTGTCCGGCGGAAACGACTGGATTGGGGACAAATACCCCGGGTAATTGATAATGAATGAATGGCTTGCCCAAGCGAGTTGAAATGAGTGGATAAACAAAAGAAAGAAAGAGGAACAGGAGAAGGGGAAGAAGACGCGCTAAGAGGCACTAAGTCGGGACTAGAACATAGTTTATAGTGGGGATGACAACGTGGGTTTAGTGGGTTTTGCTTCAATTGGATTGTTCTGCGCTAATTTCCCGAGATTATGGTCGTGTTTCATCTTGATTCCGAGAGGATAAATCTCCATAGATAATCCATAGATAATAACGGCTTTTACTGTACTTTGTACTAGATTCCTCTATATTTATCACGATATCTATGGTTGCTGTGGCGTAATTGGCTCCTCGGTTTCATCCTGCAGTGTGCGCTCTTGCACTGTTACATTCGTTAGCATGCAATAATTTATTTAACCCATTGGTGCGATTTTAATACTGACCATTCCATAATTCCGCATAAACCCCGTCCAGCTCCAGGAGCTCCCGGTGTGATCCCGTCTCCGCGACCTCGCCATCCTTCAGCACCAAAATCTGGTCGCTATCACAGATGGTACGCAGACGGTGCGCCACAAACACACTCGTGCGACTCTTATCCTTCAAAATACTATTGATGTTCTGAAGCAAGGCCTGTTCCGTGTAGGTGTCAAGGGCAGAAGTCTATAAAAAGATTAGTCTAGACCCGACCCGCTGCGAGATGACGCAGCCATGTCTGTGGGGAAAGAAAGGGAGAAACAAAACAACGAAAACAAGAAAACAAAACAATCGATCCACTCACAGCCTCATCAAAGAACAGAAGTTGCGGGTCCTTTAGAATTAATCGAGAAATCGCCAGTCGCTGCTTCTCGCCGCCCGAGATCATCATTCCACGCTCTCCGACCGCAGTCTGGTAGCCTTCGGGCAATCCCTCGATCAGCTGGTGAATTCGGGCACGCTCAGCGGCCGCCTTCACCTCTTCATCCGTTGCATCGATCCGGCCGTAGCGAATGTTGTGCGCGATCGTATCGTTAAAGAGTGGCGTGTCCTGTGGTACGACACCGATCGCCTTCCGGAGGCTCTCGAGTGTCACATCCCGCACATCCTGCCCGTCGATCAGGATCCGGCCCGATTGGGTATCGTAGAAGCGGAACAGGAGGCGGAGGATCGTTGACTTGCCGCAGCCGCTGGGGCCGACGATGGCAAACTTCGATCCGGCCGGGATGGTGAAGCTGGCATTCTTCAGGATCGGGCGGTCGGGGTGGTAGCCGAATGTGACGTTCTCGAAACGAATCTCTCCGCCGCGCTTCAGCTCTAGCGGTTTGGCATTCGGCCGCTCTTGGATCGTCACGTTGACCTTTTGTAGGTTGAACAGCGTCTCCATATCCAGCAGAGACTGGCGCAGTTCGCGGTAGACGGATCCGAGGAAGTTCAGGGGCACGGAGAGTTGGAAGACCAATTGGTTCACCATGACGAGATCACCGACTGACAGGGCACCTGTGGCAACCCCATCGGCTGCCAGGTACATCATAGCTGCCAGGGCTGTCGAGAAGATCATGTTTTGGCCGGAGTTCAGGAGGGCCAAAGAGGTGGTCACTTTAATGGATGAATCCTCGTAGTGCTTCAGAGCCTTATCGTATCGGGCCACCTCGAACTTCTCATTGTTGAAGTACTTCACGGCCTCATAGTTGATAAGCGAGTCGACTGCCACCGTAGCTCCGCGGTTGTCAGCCGCATTGGCCTGACGACGGAACTTGGTACGCCATGCGGTAGTGGTGATGGTGAATGCCGTGTAAGCGACCATAGTGGTGGTAGTGATCGCCGCAAATTTCCAGCCATATTGATAAGTCTGGAAGCGGATCAGCACTGGATCTATAATTCAGTTTTCAAAGTCCTTACCAAGATTCCGCACACCAAAGAAATTTCTAGCGCAGTGGGCACCACGTGGAAGACCATAGAAGTCAACAAGAAGCTGATACCCTTTGTACCGCGATCGATAGCCCGGGTTAGTCCACCAGTCTGACGCGATAGGTGAAAGTTGAGATCGAGCCGCAGAAGATGATCGAATACATTGCGTGCAACTTTGCGAATGGCCTTCTGTGCGACACTCGCAAATACTGCGTTTCGAAGTTCTTGGAAGAGTGTTGCTCCGATTCGAGTTACTCCGTCTGCGAAAGAAGTTAGGTTAGACAAGCTTTCACCCGACATATGTCAGATCCCTTACATGCTATAATCATCGACCCTGCAACTGTATAGGCGGTTCCTCCGAGAGTAGCAAAGTCCACATTCATGGAATCAACAATACTTTTGAAGTAAAAAGGGACCTCGACATTAAGGATCTAAGGTTCGTTAGTACTGCTGATCCAGCATTTCAAACATAACCCTTCAAGTCAGCTAAACCCACCTTTGATCCCACCAACAAAGACAAAGCTGTTCCAACCCGAAGCTTTGTGCCCAAATCATCCTACAAGTATGGTCAGTACTTCCTACTTGTACGTCTCCCGAGAGCATTACCTTAGGCCAGAGGTATTTAGCCATTTCCCGCATAATGGCCCAGTCCGCTTTTCGCTGGTCCTTGTTTGCAATTGCTCCTTCATTAAGCAATTCCTGCTTGGCGAGATCCTTCTTAGGGACCTGGACCTTGGCCTCGGCCTCCAGCTGCGGAACCACAGAGGCATTTGCGATTTCCGGTTGCGAAGGCGGGGTAGTTGCGGCAGCATCGTTCTTGGATATGCTGTCTTTATTGTTTGTAGATTGGTTCCGGAGGATAGGCTTTAAGCTAAACGTGCGTAGTTGTGTGGGAATTGGTCTCGTGCTGGAAAAACGACCGGCGGTGCGCGGATGTGCGTACAGCGCTGGGCGCCAGCACTTCGATCGGACTGCCCTAGGCAGCATGGCTGCTAACAAAGACCTAGCCAGAAAATGTGGTATGCTTCACCAGTTTAGAGGTGTTCAGGGGAGCATAATGAAGCTCGGAGGGGAAGAATGGCGTGCAGCAGCTCCGCGCTTGCGACAGCTCGTGGGGAAACCTTGGGAGTCGCCGGCTTCGGAGAAAAGCGTCGGAATTGGGAATAAGGACCTTTGGAGGGTATAGTATGGGAAACAAACACAAATGGAAAGGAGACCAGATATGAAGTATAATAAAATAAAGTTATCGGATGAAACGTAGTAAAAGAGTCAATGTATGTAGTTCATTGTTACCAAACTGTGTTCGTTCGCTCGGGACCATGATTTCCCGTGTTTCACTGATCTTGAAGCTCCGAAAACTGACGTAAAGTTCTCTCAGTGCCAACCCAGTCCACTCTTTTGGTACAATGAGTCGCGCCCTCCCAAGAGGTGTCCGGACTCTGTCCTGGACTCGAGTCGTTCCTCGAGTCCACCGACAAACAAGATATGTTCAAATTCGCGCCACGCCTTCGGCGGAGCCAACGGTAAACGGGGATCATCTACCCCTCGCCAGCACTCCCAATTCAGCGGAATCACGCGGTATGTAGCCTTATTGAAGGGCGCGAGAACGTGAACTAATGATCAGTTTCATAGATGCGCGATTCGATGTTGTTGGCGCCCCATACTCGCTCCTTTCGGTGTCGCTCTCGGCCTCGCAGAACCTATACACGCGTCGGGGAACTTTGGTGGGATTAAGCGGCAAGGCAGACAATGTATGATTTGAATATCCAGGCTTAATGGTGTGAGGATGGATTGTTGACGTTTCTTTCGTTCGCAGGTGGTTTCAACTTTGAGCGTTCTGGAACCCTTCCGCAGGGCGGCTATCGGAGTGCCCTTCCTCTATCAAAAGGTGCGGCGCATACTTTCTGATCGGGGATCATCCCTTGAAAGTGGCTGACTGACCTTTTGGCAGGTTTCTTCAGCAAGCCCGGTTACTGCGCTCATTTCCACTCGCTCTCCGACGACTTCCTTCAGTGTTGTGAATCTCAATGGCTCTGTGGATTGGATGGTGGCTCAGCGGAACGCTTTGCTGGCATGGACGGGCCGGTCTCTGTCCATTAAGCCGACCATCAATACCAACTTGGTTTGTAGTGATCCGGGCCTGTTACAGATTCTGGCTAACTTGCATAGGGCTTGACTCACTGGGGTAGCTCCGAGGTGACTGGAAGAGGTTTGATTGCCTTGGTTGGCAACGGTCAGGTATACTCCGTCGAATTGAAGGACGGCGAGCAGTATATCGCTCACCCTAGGTATGTTATTCTACTTTCGTGTACATTATGGTTGCTCATTTTTTCTTTCACAGTAACGTGTTGGCTTACACCATGTCTTCGAACCCGCCTCGGCCATATCGCTTCAAGTCTACCACGCTCAGCTTCCAGGTCCCTGGCTTGAAGACATTGCCCAGATTATTGCAAAACAATGAATTCATCAAGAATGTGACCAATGCCAAGGCCTGGAAGTCTACTATGCGCTTCTTCCATAAGCTACGAACCTGGTCTCGCATGACCATCTGGGGTGATAGGGTAAGATGATGAATCCTTGATCCTGAGCTTGGAGTCCTCGCTAATTTCAATTCTTCATCAGCTCTTTATGCAATTTGACGGCCCTGCGACTGTCCTCGTGCAATCGCGCGGTCCCCGCCTGAACGATGTTCTGTCCGCTCAGGAAGTAAACGAGATTGCAGGCACCCCTCGAGGACTCACCTATACTCCTCAGCAGTTGGAAGCTGAGAAGGTGACCGTGCCTCATCTTACCCGCTCCGTTGAGACCCTGGACCAGGATATCAAGGTAATCAGCCAAAGCATCGCACAGATTCGCTCCGATGGCAAGGTTGAAGTGGAGGAAGTCATTAGCACGAAGAAAGTGGAAAAGCTATGAAATTGGTTGGTCTCGCATTTGTTTTATGGGCTTAGAGTGGTTTTGCAATGGCATATTGTACAGTATCGCAGGAATCTCAAATCATGGCTATCTGCCGTCCAAATATTCCAGGGTCTAGGCCAGTCTTTTGGCTTAGTTCCATGTCGATCAGTGTTGAGATTCATTTAGACTCAGCTTGAACTGAGTTCATAAGACATTAGCAATCCTTTCCAACCATACAGGTCAGCTAAGTATCACCGTGCTACTTACGCAGGTACCTTGTTAGCCCTCGGTACTATTCAGCAAGTCACTCTAACTCTATTGATTCATTTCATTCATTTCATTCATGTATAAGTGCATAAGCAGTGGGTCATGGTACTAGAGACTGATTTGACACTTAGGACTACTTCTACACGGCATCGGTACTGTGATCGGTAATCAGTGATTAATGATCAACATCCATGCAACACCATGGAACAGCCAATCCCTGTTATCCACCAAACTCCGCATCACACCCGGCTATTATTTCTGATTCCCTTCATCAGATAAACAGGTGCGATTTCGGCTCATCCCGTCGAGAAAGTGGGTTACGAGGTACAGACCCCTAAAAGCCTAAAAGGAAAAGGGGCGGTGGAGCCGAAATTGTTCGGCAGGAGACCCAAGCTCAAGCCCTACCCCCGTGTATACATGGATGGCCTAATTGCCAAGCGTCTATTCGGGGTTAAGCGGAGCTTATTACTCCAAACTAGCAGATCGCGGACATTCGCTGGACGCGATGCCGAGCGTGCATTAACCGACGGTCCTATTTTTTTTTCTTACCTTTGTTCTTCTTACATCTGTCACTGCTTTCGCTTTCGGGCTTTCTTGTAGGACAAGACAAGCTTCTTTCCCTTTAAAGCTTCTTTTCACGCATGTAAGGGATTGGCGGTGCTGCTTCTTTTAGAGTTTAATCTCCGATTTGCGGCTTTGAAATCAATCCAGGTAAGTCGATTCAGCAGCCATCCCCTAGTGGATGCGGTTGTTCTGAGGTTCTTGGCGATCTTTCTATACTGTGCTTTTGGGATTGATCGTATATAAGCATGCTCGCTAACTCGCTAAATTGTACAGACTTCAGACTCTCGGAGTTAAGAGTCGGTATATTTCCTATTTGCGACAGCGACAAGATGGCGGTCGATCAAGAGCACGATGTGCCTTCCACCCACAGCACTATAATCAATACCCCGCCGTCCGATGTCTCCATAAGCGATCATATTCACGACATTGAAAAGGGCAAAGTAGAGGATAAGAATGAGGTGGCACAGGACGTGAGCGCAAAAGGCATCCCAGAGAAATCCGATGCGCCTCCTGCAGGACCTCCTGGTCCAGGTCCACCTCCCGATGGAGGACTACAAGCTTGGATGACAGTGTTGGGAGGGTTCTGTGGCCTATTCGTTAGTTTTGGATGGATCAACTGTGAGTTTCGCTGTATATCCGGGTTATACATCTGTTGACAACGTGATAGGCATCGGTGTTTTCCAAACATACTATGAAAGCAACCAGCTTAGCGGCATGTCACCCAGCACAGTAGCCTGGATCACCTCCCTGGAGACATTCGTAATGTTCTTTGCTGTTTGTAATCCTCAGATCCAAAGCAACAGAACACATGAATTAACCCTGACAGGGCCCGATTTTCGGTCTACTCTTCGATAACTTTGGTCCAAGATGGATCTTGCTCGGCGGCACCTTTCTCCACGTCTTCGGCCTCATGATGACCTCGCTTTCAACCGAATACTACCAGTTTATCCTCGCACAGGGTATCTGCAGCCCACTAGGCGCAAGTGCTATTTTCAACGCTTGCGTGAACTCCGTCAGCACATGGTTCGGGAAACGGCGCGCATTTGCGCTGGGAGTCATGGCTTCAGGATCGAGTTTGGGCGGAGTGATCTTCCCTATTATGGTGACGCATCTGATTCCCGAGGTCGATTTCCCCTGGGCCATGAGAATCTGTGCATTCCTCATTCTGTTCATGTTGGGTATTGCCAACTTGACGTTGAAATCAAGATTGCCGCATCACAGAAAACCGGTCAATCTTATGGTCTTTGTGCACCCGCTCAAGGATATCAAATTTGTCATGACCGTTGCTGGTAGCTTCTGTTTCTTCTGGGGCATGTTCTTGCCGTTCACTTTTGTCATCACTCAAGCTGAGCGGTATGGAATGTCATCCAACATGTCGCAGTACCTTATTCCGATCTTGAATGCGTTCAGGTAAGTTTGATTCTCTGACGGGGTGATTCATTAGCTGATGAATTTGTATAGTATCTTCGGTCGTACCGTTCCAGGATATCTGGCAGATCGCCTGGGCCGATTCAACGTGATGATCGTCTTCAGTTACCTATCTGGTATTCTGGTCTTGGCCTTATGGCTTCCGTCTCGCGGGAATGCACCTGCAATTGTTTTCAGCGCCCTGTATGGCTTCAGCTCCGGTGCATTTGTGTCACTTGCCCCAGCACTCATTGCCCAGATCTCGGATTTGCGAGAGGTCGGAGTACGCAACGGTACTTGCTTCTCGATCATTTCGTTCGCGGCTCTTACCGGTACACCTATCGGCGGTGCATTGGTTCCGGATGTACTGACCGGCTCCTACACGAAGCTGCAAATATTCGCTGGTGTAGTCATGTTAGCTGGCGCAACGTTGTTTGTGGTTGCCAGGATCATCGTTGGCGGGACCAAGCTGAATAAGGTGTAATGAGGGCAGTTGACGTGGTAAAATACAGCAAGGATAATGGATATAATAGAAGAGGGCCCGAAGTATACGATATTGAATAATGGATTACGCATATAGATACAAATGACACTGCATTGGCTTATCATAACGTCTGAAACAGAATGTATTGAAACAGGCTCAGCTGAGCCAAAAAAAAAAAAAAAAAAAGAACATGACTGCAAAGCTGCCGTAACTTTGAAAGTAGCGACCAAAACGCCCCAGCGCCGTCGCTGAAGGAAGATGCATATAAGAAGAAGAAAAAATAGTAGAAAGCTCCGAGTATATGCCCAAAGCCGCAATAATGCAATCATTAAACCAGGACTCCGTTTCGCATGTTCTCAACGGTTCGAACGCCAACACCTTTCAGAGTGCTCAGCTGGGCTAAGCTCTCCACCTGAAACATGGGTTGGTCTGATACCATATCATCATTTGAGACCTGGTCCATCTCACAGAGGCAGTCGACAAGAGCCTCTGCCTTTTTCGCACCGACCCCCTTCAGAAGTTTGATCTGGCTCACATCCCGCGAATTGATAATCGACAAAAGGTGCATAGTGCGAGGGGACAGAGAGCCATCCTCATATTCGTCAAGGTCATGAATTTCATTTTCACTCTGGCGAACGCTCTTGGATGTAGCACGCTTCTTGTGCCGAGGGATGTTTTCTTCGTCGCTTGAGAACCCATCATTCTCCACCTCGTTCAAATAGTCATCATCAACTGCCTCGGTCTGCCGCTTTCCAAGAATAGTAAGGGTGGACTCGCTCTTCAACGACAGCATACTTCCAAACTTTTCCTTGGGAGGAGAAGCGGGAATGGAAGTCTGTCTTGAGGGCTTATCTTGCATGCGCTTCTTCAAAGCAGCAATCTTGGCGACCAGCTTATTGTTATGTGGGAAGTGTGGAAGCGCTAGCTGGTACATCCTCAAAGCAGAGCTGTCTTCCCCACGCGCCTGGTGTTGCTTGGCCATAAGCAAGTAAGAGAGGCCCTCTGCTCGATCATCCTCGGTACCTTCAATCCGCTGCTCAAGAAGCTCCAGACGACGCTGAAGCTGGTCATTCAGTTCACGGACTTGAATCTGCCTTGACAATTCGCCCTCGGCCCGAACAGCAAGAAGCTCCTCGACCTTCTTTTCAACCATTTCCTCAATTCTAGCAGCAGAGAGGTCCGCATAGCTGGAGATAGGGTTGTTCGCTGCAACAGGCTGGCGAGGTGGTTTCAGAGAGCGCATGGCAGGTGTCTCAGATGCCAGAGAGGGTCTTTTGGGGATTTCTGATTTCCGAATCTGAGTCACAGGCTTAGGCCGATCAGAAAAGACACTGAAAGCCTTAATAGGCTTGCCCTCGTCCTTCGCAGCCGGGTCCTTTGCAGCAGGAGCGGGCATGTTCACGTTGACGGAAGCAACGAGCGGCCGCAGGGGCTGCCGGGAGCTCGCCATTGATGGTCGTGGAGCCGGTCTGGCAGGCCCTTTGAATATCGGGTCATTTTCGATTTCCCGTACCTCGATCTTCCTTGTGCGGTTGGCTACATTCAAGGAGCTAATGGTGTCCAAGTGATACGACCGGATTGGTGCCAGGTTTAGAATCATCACGGTCAGTCCGTTGTTTTGGCCTAGGGATAGAATTCGCGTCATTTTGGATTCGCGGTATGGGATGCGATGCTGCTTCTTGGTGATAGCCTCGACACATTGCGCGAGAACAAATAGGCTCTTGTTGATACTGGCTGACTCGACCATGCGTTCCTTGTCATTTTCAGTACGTCGATTGTCTTCCGAACCCGCAAGGTCAATCGCAGATATTGTGCTGACTCGAGTCTGGTCGGCGGAGCAAATTGTCACCTTCACGCCAAGGATTGCGTGGGAACGAGACGAATGCGCGTTCAACTGGATCCTTTGTCAGTCTAAATCCGCCTGTTTATCGAGATCATGCGTACCTTGGTCGCCGAAGTGGAGCGGTTGTTGTTCGCCTGATCATATAGCACTTCAAATTCCTTTAAACTGGTGCACGTCTTCTCGGTAAGGCCGCACACCACTGTCTTGCCCCCGTTGTCGCGAAGAGGAAGGCCTGCCAATGTACGCTTCTCGGGTGGCTCAAACAAATCATAGACCTTGTCGTTGTAGATTTCATAGTAGCTAAGTGCAACCTGAACTGTGGTCTCACCATTGCTATCCTTCTCGATTTTCCGGTTTCGTCGGTAGATGCCGCTAAGGAGTCGGGGGATGACACCACGGTCTGCAAGGCTTTTACCGCCACGCATCGTGTGCGTCTTTCCAGTTCCAGTCACGCCGTATGCGAAGAGCGTCACATCGAATCCATTGAAAAGGTGCTTGATCGTGGGCGCAACTATCATCCTGCCATCAGTACGGACGATTTCCTCAAATGGCGGTGACCTTCAATCCCCCCTTAAGCCACTTACCCTCGGCATCGAATAGTTCCTGCTGAGCCACATCGGCATCATACACCGCATTAAACTGGAAGGTGTATTCTTCACCCTCATTCTTGGGGTTTGGGATCCGTACCACGTTATCCCGGTCCCTCAATGCAGCCAATTTGCGGTCGCCGTTGGCTGACTGCTTGAGGTCCACGGGCGCGGATGATGCTCCAGTGCGAAGAATAATATCCAATTCCCGTTCGGCCTTCAGAAGGGGTCGGACTCGGGCGACGACTCGAACGCTCATGTTGCTGGATCAACGCATGCACGTTGCTCGAAGTTGCGGGTATCGGGACGAAATGCTGCAGGCTGGCTTCCGATGCGTGGAGCGAACAAAAACAAATGCAACGTAAATATATAATTCAATCCTCCACAGAAAATAAAACGAAAAGGAAAAGAAAGAGAAAACTACCTAAATACCTACCTACCGTGAGGGGACGCAAAGACTGAGAAGATTGAACAGTGTGGAGTTCGTGAGGTGAAGAGACACCGCGTTTGTTTAGTGTTGGCCGGGCAACGTGTTCGACACTATTATTTGATCACACACATTCTTGTCTTCTAGGGTGATGACCACCGAGAGAAGCAAATTGGCCTCTCCTAAAATATACAATGGATGATGACCTCGGATGACCTTGAAAAAGTCTTTTTAATTTTGAGGATCATGAAAGTGCACAGGCCGCTGGGCAGTCAAGTAGTCGGTTCCCGAGTCAATACGGGAATATATATAACCTGTGACACTTGCACACCAGTCATTTTACTACTGTACTTATATCTACAAGTTGGAAAAGCAAGACCCAGAGCATGTACTTGAATATATAACTTTCCATAAATAGACGCCTCATGACATTACGTTAGTTCTAAGTGTAGGCAGGTGTAGAAACCCAAGTATAAGTCTCCTACTGTAAGCTCCGCCGTCTCGTGATTGGCTGAACAGCCGCAACGTAAAGGCCACCGTACACCACCAACTCCATCACCGCTTCTCCGTGTTCGATTCCCCTCGTGTCTTCGTCTCGGTAAGCCTCTCCCTTCCGGTGGATAATTGAAGCTGTTTTGGTTCGCGGATAATTCTTCTGCTCTGCATAGTGATCCATGCTCAAAATCTAACTGTGGGGTTCTAGGTAGCGAAGCTGTCACCCGCATCCCCTCCCCCGTATCAACTGAACCAAGACCCGGACCTCATTCCCTATTCCTCTTCCCTGCTCTCCATTCACATCAAGGAATTTAATTCCGATACAAACGATCTCCGCCGACCTTAATGGCAGCTCCACAAGGGGGTTACCCTCCCCAGGAAGGGTACGCCCAGCCGGGCTATGGCTCCCCGGATCCTACGCAGCAGCAGGAGTCGCCAGTCCCCCAGCAAGCACCACAAGCCGCTGGCGGAAAGAAGAAGCGAGCATACGCTGGCCAGGCTTTTGAGTTTGGCGCGGGTGCCAATGCTGCACTCGGAGGACAGCCTGTCGCCGGAGGCGCCTACGATGCCTATCCCCAGCAACCCCAAACCATGGGATACCAGCAACCGACATACGGCGCCGACCCAACCCAGATGCAACAACCCGTAGCACCTGCCCCAGATGTTGCGCAAATGACCAGCCAATTCGGTGGAATGGGCATGGCCGAGCCGCACCACATGCCCCCGCCTCAGCAGCCCGCGGTTCAGCCTCAGCGCAACGTTCAACTGAACCAGCTCTACCCCACGGACCTCATCTCGCAACCTTTCAATGTCGCAGAATTAGACTACCCCCCGCCTCCTATTATTCTGCCCCCCGGGGTACGTCTTCATCCCTCCTACTTGATCCTGGAGATACTAATAATACACAGACCAGTGTTTACCCATCCCCCACGGCCAACTGCCCCACAAAATATATGCGGTCGACCTTGAATGCCGTTCCGACAAATAATTCCCTCCTTAAGAAGTCCAAGCTACCATTCGCTTTGGTTATTCAGCCCTATGGCGCACTTCACGACGCCGAGGACCCCATTCCTGTGATCCCCGACCAGGTCATCTCACGATGCAGACGCTGCCGCTCTTATATTAACCCCTTCGTCACTTTCCTCGACCATGGCCACCGCTGGCGTTGTAACATGTGCAACCTGACCAATGATGTACCGCAAGCATTTGATTGGGACTCGACCCTGCAGAAGCCCGCTGACCGTTCGTTGCGTGCCGACCTGAACCACAGCATGGTCGAATTCGTTGCTCCCCAAGAATACATGGTCCGCCCCCCTCAGCCGCTCGTTTACCTGTTCTTGCTCGATGTCAGCTACTCTTCTGTGGCCAGTGGTCTCCTGGCTACTAGTGCACGCTGTATCAAGGAGAGTCTTGATCGTATTCCCAACGCAGACCGAAGAACCCGCCTTGGTTTCATCGCGGTCGACTCCAGTCTGCACTATTTCAGTATCCCCCGAGATGGCACCGAGAGCTCTGAAGCCCGTATGCTGGTTGTCAGTGACCTCGATGAGCCCTTCCTGCCCATTCCTACTGATCTTTTGGTGACGCTGAGCGAATGCCGGGAGAATGTGGAGTCTTTCCTCGACAAGCTGCAGGAGATGTTCCAGAACACCCAGAACAACAGCTGCGCTATGGGATCGGCTCTGCGGGCTGGTTACCAGCTGATCTCCCCCGTGGGTGGTAAGGTCACCGTCTTGAGCGCATCGCTGCCCAACATTGGTCACGGTGCTCTCACCATGCGTGAGGACAAGAAGGTACTCGGTACCAGCAAGGAATCGAGTCTTCTGCAGACCGGCAACTCTTTCTACAAGAGCTTCGCTGTCGAATGCTCCAAGGCTCAAGTGTCTGTGGACATGTTCCTCTTCTCATCCCAGTACCAGGATGTGGCCTCTTTGAGCAACTTGCCTCGTTACACTGGCGGTCAGACATACTTCTACCCCGGGTGGAACGCTGCACGCAAAGAGGATGCTATTAAGTTTGCTCGTGAGTTTTCTGACCACTTGTCATCCGAGATCGGTTTGGAGGCTGTTCTCCGTGTTCGTGCCACTACCGGCCTGCGCATGAGTACCTTCTACGGAAACTTCTTCAACCGCAGTTCCGACCTCTGTGCTTTCCCGGCCTTCCCCCGTGACCAGGCCTACGTTGTTGAGGTGGCTATCGATGAGACTGTGACAAAGCCGGTGGTTTGCCTGCAAGCTGCCGTTCTCCACACCACCTGCAATGGCGAGCGTCGGATTCGTGTCCTCACGCTGGCACTCCCGACCACTCAGAACCTGGCCGACATCTACGCTTCTGCTGATCAGCAAGCTGTGGCAACCTTCTTCAGCCACAAAGCTGTGGAGCGTACTTTGAGCAGTGGCCTCGAGCCGGCTCGTGAAGCTCTACAGGCCAAGGTTATTGAGCTCTTGACCACCTACCGCAAAGAGCTTGCTGGTGGTAGCGTGAGCGGCGGTGGTCTCCAGTTCCCTGCCAATCTGCGCGGTCTGCCCGTCTTGTTCCTCGCTATGATCAAGAATGTGAGTATTAATAACACCCCTATCTATGTCTATGATACTAATTGTGCCCCGATGTAGCTTGGTCTTCGCAAGTCTGCCCAGATCCCGACGGATATGCGTTCTGCCGCATTGTGTCTCTTGTCGACTCTGCCCCTGCCGCTTCTTATCCAATACATCTATCCGAAGATGTACTCGCTCCATGACATGCCCGACGCCGCGGGTCTGCCGGACCCTCAGACCGGAGAGATCATTCTTCCTCCTACGATCAACCTGTCCTCCCAGCGTCTCGCCTCGTACGGTCTGTACCTGATTGACGACGGACAGACACAGTTCCTGTGGGTCGGCCGCGATGCGGTGCCCCAACTCATCGAGGATGTGTTTGGTGTGGCCGACCGCACTCAGTTGCGCGTGGGCAAGCAGATTCTGCCCGAGATTGAAAACGAGTTCAGCCAGCGTATGCGCGCTGTAGTGGAGAAGAGTCGGGACCACCGGTCCAAGGGTGCTGGCAGCATTATTGTGCCTCACCTGTACGTGGTGCGCGAGGATGGAGAGCCCGGTCTCCGTCTCTGGGCCCAGACGATGTTGGTGGAGGATCGGGCTGACCAGAGTGTGAGCTTGGATCAGTGGATGACCACTCTCCGGGAGAAGGTATGAGGTTCTCTGAGTTGATCATTCTGCGATTCTCCTTGACTTCATATACTGATTCTATATGTCTCGTATAGGTTGTGCAGTAAATGCCAGTCCCATGTAGAGTTTCTTCTTATTTCTCATGAATCCCACGTTTCCTTATCCCCTTCCCACTTTTTTCTTTTTTTTACACTACGATCTGTGATGCTCGGTTTGCCTGTACCATTAGGGGCTCGGAATCTCTGTTCAATGGCGGGCACATTTATGTTTGGAATCTTAGTAGACTACGCGTATAGGACAACTGGAGTCCTTTGCCAAATTTCTTTTCTTTTTGTGACACCGAGAGAGACCCAGTTATCGTTTCAGAAAATGCTAAGGTTTATTTCCTGTATTTGTTTCGTGTTCACCATGAAAATTAGTCGCCCACCGATCTACAGGCCAATGGAATAGCGTGTTTGGGGGTGAAACCTGGGCGGAATACGCGGCGCCCCAATCAGAAACGCCGAGTGGAGCTGTGATTGTGATCAGGTTCCGACAGTAGCGTGTGTGCAAGTGAAGGAGGAGGATTTGGCGCTGGTGGCTGCACATGTGGTTTAGTCTCAGTCGTTTGATCCTAGCTACAGGTATGTCGTATGTGGGAGGTTGGTGTTTTGATAGTTGATAGTGGAGAGAAGAGGAGATTAATGGGAAACGGAGCCAAGGTTCCAAAGGGTTCTAGTTCTACTGTATAATAACATTCCCTTCAACTAAAACCAAACCTCTGGAATTAAACATGATAGATCAAACCACTAAGATGATCTGAAAGATTTATAGTTTTTAATTCGGCCCCTTAAAACTCATATATAAATAGTGTGTATTTCTTCTCCTATTGAGCTTGCCCCACCATCATTGACGGCCCGTGAGTCCCGCTGATTCCTCTGTTCCTCCTCTCCCCACCTTCCATGAAACTCCCTTCTTCCCTCCCTCATCAATCCTGGCAGCTCTGTAAGTAATCTATGAATCTTCCTGAATCTTTCCCGAGTCGGGTGGTGTGATCGGGTAACTTCAAGAACCCCGCCTCGGCACGGCTGCACGGCTGCACTGCGTTGTCGCAAGCGTAACTAACACCTACTCAGAAACCTCCCGAAACATTCATTTGGTGATTCACCAGCTCCCGATACCTTCTACCCCTTATTCGCATTTATCTACTGTCGACATATCCGTACACGTCTCGCCGAAGTTCTCAGCTACGTACGGACCCATCTCAACCAGCGTCCAGGAGAGATTGTGCGAAACTCCAGACCAAACACCCGGCAGCGCAAGGGCTAGGACTCGCAGTCACACCCCCAGCACAAACAGAAAGAGTAAGCTTGTTTCCCGATTTGATT
The DNA here is from genome assembly GCF_028828015.1 of Penicillium pulvis. Lineage (NCBI taxonomy): Eukaryota > Fungi > Ascomycota > Eurotiomycetes > Eurotiales > Aspergillaceae > Penicillium > Penicillium pulvis. The sequence goes on from NW_026643072.1 coordinate 1,933,042, forward strand.
TTTTTTGGGTGTTCTATGAGATGTGGCGTTTATCACCTTTTGGTGACTATTTGTCAACAAACCCGCGCTAGCTGTTCCCGAGTGGATAAACTCCTCAATACTCGGGTTTGGACCAGTCCTCCAATTTTCGGAATTGGCGCTTGCTTAGACTTCGTCTCTCCGAGCTCGGTCTCTCCAAGCATGGATCAGCAGCTCCGCGATTCACTCTGGCTTCCCCGCATCTGCATTCCGAGCTAACGAGGATCAGTTCCGACATGGGTCAGCAGAACCCCCCATCCGGCGGGTCGCGGAAGATCTCTTTCAATGTGTCCGACCAATATGAGATTCAGGATGTCATCGGAGAGGGTGCTTACGGTGTGGTCTGGTGAGTGGTGCCGGGTCCAGTTGAGGCCAATTAAGCTTATAATGTGTAGCTCCGCCATCCACAAACCGTCCAGCCAGAAGGTTGCCATCAAAAAGATTACTCCGTTCGACCATTCCATGTTTTGTCTGCGCACATTGCGTGAGATGAAGCTGTTGCGGTACTTTAACCACGAGAATATCATCTCCATTCTGGATATTCAAAGGCCTCGTAATTACGAGGCCTTTAGCGAAGTGTACCTGATTCAGGTATGCGAAGTGGATCTGGATCTTGAGAAACCAGTACCTGATCAACTAACCCCTCGCAGGAGCTGATGGAAACCGACATGCACCGAGTCATTCGTACACAAGAGCTATCGGACGATCATTGCCAATACTTCATTTACCAGACCCTGCGTGCGCTCAAGGCCATGCACTCCGCCAATGTTCTCCACCGTGACTTGAAACCCTCCAACCTTCTGTTGAATGCCAATTGCGATTTGAAAGTGTGCGACTTTGGTCTGGCGCGATCGGCCGCATCCACCGACGACAACTCGGGTTTCATGACGGAATATGTCGCCACTCGTTGGTACCGTGCACCGGAGATCATGTTGACATTCAAGGAATACACCAAGGCCATTGACGTCTGGAGTGTGGGCTGTATCTTGGCCGAGATGCTGAGCGGGAAGCCTCTCTTCCCTGGAAAGGATTGTACGTTACAACCGCGTGTTGTCGCAAACTATCATACTAACAATTGTGCCTAGATCACCACCAGTTGACCCTTATCTTGGATGTCCTGGGTACGCCCACCATGGAAGACTACTACGGTATTAAGTCACGACGAGCCCGCGAGTACATCCGCTCCCTCCCATTTAAGAAGAAGATTCCCTTCCGTGCTCTCTTCCCTAAGAGCAACGACATGGCCTTGGATCTGCTCGAGAAACTATTGGCCTTCAACCCGGCTAAGCGTATTTCGGTCGAGGACGCCCTGCGCCACCCATACCTCGAGCCATACCACGACCCTGATGACGAGCCGACCGCACCTCCAATTCCCGAAGGATTCTTTGATTTCGACAAGAACAAGGACACACTGAGCAAAGAACAGCTGAAGAGTACGTAGTCCCCACATGCATTTCCTCTGATATGTTGACTAACTTGTGCAGTTCTGATCTACGAGGAGATTATGCGGTAAATTGAGAAAGGTCTACATTTGTTTATCGAGCATGCAACGTCATTCAACCCTGGAATGGGAATTCTTGTGATTAGAAGCACAGCACTTGAAAATACGCAAAAATCTATGTGGTTTGTCCAATTGCACTTCTAGGTCCCGTATACAACTATATATACTATACACCAAACCACGAGACTGAAATCGCCGTAGCAAGATCCAGATCATGCACTCTTGCGCAACTCCATAAACCTCCTAATCCCCTCAACAACCCCCCTCAGGACTAGGTTTCTCTGCACAAACATCCGCCTCAAACCCAAAAGTATTATGCAAATAGTCCCTCGTCGTAGGCCCAATAGTAGCCACAAAAACACCCCTACCCTCATTCCCATCACGCTTGAATGGACCCAATCCCAAGACCCTCAACATAGCCTCACACCCGGACGGCGAAAAAACCACAACCCAAGGCTCGATCTGCTTATCTTTCTGTGCAATAGCCACAGCACTCTCAAAATCCTTCTCAAAAGACTCCATCTCCCCTGTCTCGTAAACCACAATTTCGTGCACGGGGATACGGTCTTGGACTGGTAATAAGTCCGACATAAGTGTTTTGGGAATGATATCGCGGCGTTGTTCGCCGACTAGGAATAGGAGGCCGGGCTTGGCTTCATTGGGGGATAGGGATTCGGGTGTTGATGGATGCAGGGCGTTATAGTGTTCCAGCATCAGGTGTGCAAGCTTCTCGCCCGTTCCTGCATCTGCGCCGTAGATCTTTGCGGATGGGATATGCTTGTCTCGGAGGGTTGTCAGGGTTCGGGCTGTGGCTGGGCCGACTGTGTAAAGAACCAAGGGCGTGGATGGGAGGGGGACTGCATGCGCAAAGTACGTAGTTAGTATCTTCTATGAAGCCGTGTTGTGGCTGTGGTTGTATGGATTGGGTCAGAATGCAACTTACGGCCATCTTGCTCAATCATCTCCGCGAATCCCTCCACTGCGCGCTGGCTGGTGAAGATCATGCCGCCGTATTTCTTGGATTGAGCTTTGGAATCATTGTTGATATTGGTATTGGCATTGGCATTGGCATCATTCAGCTCGAATGCGCCGGATGCGAACAGGTCCCGCACTTGAGCTAGGTTCTTGGAATTGAAGCGGTGTTCTAGGACGGGGATGAAGGAGGGATTGTAGCCCTGTGCGTTGAGGAAATAGTCGTAGCCATCGTGGGGCGATGATCTCGTTTTGAGGAGGAATATGGGGGTTTGTGAAGGCATTTTGTGGTTGGAGGGAAGTTGTCAAGTGGGATCGATTTTCTATGTTATCGCGATTGCGGGGCGGAGTTGGGGTAGACCAGTTATCCACCAGTTATTAGTACAGCTACACTACGGGTAGACTCTAGATTCGAAGAGTCCAGACAACACAAGGAAATTGAAATTGGGTCTAGGAAGGGCTTATATACACATTAAAAAACACAAACTACTGGTCGTCCAGCACGTGAACGTACTTCTTCTCCTCGCGCTTCTCACGCTCGGTGGCAGGGGGAAGATCGTAGTAGGAGGCGCTACGGTACATTTGCTGCAGATATGTTAGTACTGACAACGAGATTCTTAGGAAAAAGACATACCAAGTAGTGGAAGGTCAGATCGGCCAGATCAGCCAGCTCAGTCTGGGGGATGCCGAGATCCTTGAAGGTCTTGGCTGTTGGGTCGATGACCTGGTCGTGGAACTCACGCTCAACCTCATCGGCGGACATAGTGTGCCACCAGATGTACTTGTTGAGGTTGTAGGCCAAGGGCTTGAGAATGGCCTTGGGAATGTTCAAGTGGCGGCGCTTCTTGACAATTTCGCGGTCGACCAGCTCAGCAATCTCGGCAGTGGAGTAGTTCTTGGGACCGTAAAGCTCGTAGGTCTGACCAACGGAGCTGTCGTCGTGCAGCATGATCTCGAGAGCCTTGCCAACATCGATGGCCTGCAAGATAAGTTAATTTAAGTAATATTCGGAGGGGATCACGGGACATACGTGAACAGGCCAAAAGCGCTCCTGCATGTGGTTGGCAGTGAACAAATTGGTGACACCGGCAAGCTTGTGAAGAAGGTTGTCCTCGAAACCGAACATCGGGGCAGGTCGCACGATGGTGGTCTCGGGGTAAATGGAACGAACGATTTCCTCACCCCAGCCCTAGTAATGTCTTAGTATCTCTGCAATTGGACCCATCGAACAGGTAGAAACCCACCTTGGTAGCGAAGTACTCAGACTCGGAGGCGCGGTTGGCGTTGTAGGAGGAAACGTGGATGAAGCGGTCGACGTCGTACTTGGCGGCGGCCTCGACAATGCGCTCGACACCGTCGACGTGGACATCGGTGTAGGAGAAGTTCCTGGACTTTGGTCAATTGACCGATTCTCAACCCCGTATGACCCTTCTTGCACTCACTTGGTGGGATATTGGCGACCAACAAGGTTGTAAACGACATCGGAGTGACGGACGCTCTCCTCGATGGACTGGGTGTTGCGCAGGTCGTATTCCTGGGACTGATTAGCTCCAACTCGCCGACTGCCAGTTACTGAAAGAGCGCCATACAATGAAGCTGACGCGGCCCAGATCACCAGTGACCTTCAAGTGGCGCTTGGTCATCTCCTCACGGTAGGGGATCACGACGTTGCATCCCTGCTTAGCTACAGGATGTTAGTGACCATTGCCCTTCATACAAGCCAATCCCTGAACCTACCGAGACGGTTGACAATGTAGCGACCCAAGAAACCGGTGGCGCCAAAGACGGTGGCAGTGTAACCTATCGGGAGAGGTGAGTATATTCGATGGAGGCCGGGGTCGTAGCGCGAGTAAGATACCTCCGAGGGACGAGCTGAAAGCGACCAACATTAGCAATAATCCACCATTGCGGGTGCAATTGAGCACTTACCGGCCACCTTGGACCTTCAAGATAGGCTTTCCAGTGCGGGTAATAGCGACATCCTGGAGGTTGCGGCGCTGGAAGTGGACGGAGACCCGCGGGGCCGGGGCAAAGGCCCGGGAACCCAGGGTAGAGTTAAATGCCCGGGATTTCTGCATGGTCTCTGATAGAGCAGATCAGAGGAGACCAGCGGGGAGGAGAATGGAGTGGAGTGGGGGATGGGAGGGATTGGAGGTCCTTGGAGTTGATGGACTTGCATTTCGCAGGTTCGGCACGGGACTAGGACGCTAGTCCTGATTTGGAAGCCTCGAGCATCATTTCTCCAAGAATCTACTGGTTCTCGAGGTGTTTCTATTATATTGACTGTTGAATAGATCTAGATAGTCTCGGTCTTGCAATTTGTTTAATCATTTTTACATGTTTCCAAGGTTGAATGTCTCTCTTTGCACCTTGCACCTTTCTCCCCTCCAACGGGTCTGACAATTCGCTCCCTGTGATTGGATATGCACCCGCACTCTCCGTCGCTCGTTGAGCCTCCACTATCAACATCAATTGATAGCCAGTCAAGCTTCCGAGTTTGCTGATATGGTTTGTATAGATAAATCGGCGAATATGTATAAGTTGGGACATTGTCCCAAACATATTAAACCTCCTAATAGCGGTCGTATCTGTGGTATATCGGAATTAATATGCTGGTAATTCTTTCTGGGCTCCGGGACCTCGGGAATATTATGGTGGTAATAGAACATGAAACGTGAGCAAGATATTTGTTATACAAGGTAAAGTACGAAACCCATGAATTTGCTTAGGGGCCCAGGTGCGTGTGCTGAGAAATCTAAGGTTAGGGATATATGGGCAGTGGGTGTACACTAATACAGTCGCCCTGCAATAAGACATGGTAAGTAGACGGCCCACCAAGTCTAAAGACACAGCCCCAGAATTTCCAAAATCCTCAATTCGAGAGTAAAATAAATTCAGAAACATAGAACATGATCAGAATGATTGATTGAATATAACAGTAACAAAAAATAAAACAATTTAACGACAGCTGTGTCGCAGTGTTGATCCAAAGATTGTATAGAGGAGTTTTGTGGGCAAACCACGGCCATCTCTGGTAAAAGGCAAGAAATGGGTTCTGCACTAGTCTGTCCCACTCCTCACATTTCGTGATCAATTATAAAATATAAAGGAGCCCAACTGTCGAAACATCCCGCGTTCGAATCCACCCGCGACCACTTTCTTTTATTTCCTTCGAAGCTCCACCCCGCATTCGATGACTTCAGCTTGATCATCAGAACGTCAAAATTTGGACTTCACCTTCCATTGTACGCGCAAATTTAATAACGTGTCTATAATTTCAGACCAATCAACATGTCTTCCTCCGCTGCCTGCATTTTTTGCAAGATTATCAAGGGTCAGTATGTTCCTTCTGTATTTATGAAGCTATAGCTCGACAATTCCCCCCTCTCCCGACCAGCTCCGCGTCCACAGCTCTAACCCGTATCCCAGGTGATATCCCTTCTTTCAAGCTCTTTGAGAGCGACAAGGTCTTCGCCTTCTTGGACATTCAGCCGCTGAGCCGTGGCCATGCGGTAAGTGCTGTTTTGCTATTTGTATCCCCCCGCACCAAACGCGACCGCGGCTATGATCTCGACCTGTACAGCTGTTAGGATATTTGTCGACTAGCTCAATGATGCTCCAATAGCATCAAGTCACAATATAGTCTGATATAGCACATGACTGACTTGTGATGACGACAGCTCGTGATCCCCAAGTTCCACGGTGCGAAGCTCACCGATATTCCTGACGAGGACCTGCTGGAGATTCTGGTAAGCAAACCACCTTCAGGAATATTTATCGGCTAGGGAGGAAGGTATCGAGAACGTGAGCCCGTGGAGAGAGAAAGTTTAAGATGCAGAATTAGACGTCCACGGGCCTTTCTCGGGTCCAACCCCCAAGGTCCTTCAATGATCTCGCTAACCCTGCTCCTTTGTTTACATAGCCCGTGGCAAAGAAGATTGCCAAGGCCAGTGGCGCGACGGACTTCAATATTTTGCAGAACAATGGTCGTATTGCGCACCAGGTTGTTGACCACGTAAGTTTATACCAGTCCCTCGCTAGAAGGTGACCGCTACTAATCATTCTCATGGAATAGGTTCACTTCCACATGGTAGGGTTCTTCCAAATTGGCTCGCGATTTCTCCATGAGCTGCTCCTACATACTAACACATTGCATAGATCCCCAAGCCAAATGAGGAGGAAGGTATGAGCATTGGCTGGCCTACTCAGGAGACCAACATGGACAAGTTGAAGGCTCTGCACGAGGAGATCAAGTCTAAGATGTAAATGCTGGTCTTTGCAATCTTGATCGGTCTTAGTCCCAGGTAGTAGATAGTCGAAATAGAATATTACTGGGTGATCATGTATCGACTTTCCACAATGAATTATTGATTTCCATATGTAATCCCAAGGTGATGCGTCAAATCGAGTCCAAAGTGTATACAGATCCATGCACACCCGCCCTATTTCTAATAAAACCAACAGTCTAGGCTCGAATGCCAATAACAGTATGCTACACAAATCCGAGTCAATCATGCAGTGTATATAGCCTCTGCACCGATTTATTCGGCCGTGCCAGAGCGAACCTTCTCCATGTCCGCCTTCACAGAAGCCGGATAGAACTCGATCTTTCCTTGGCCCTGGATAATGTTGAGGCGATCATACAGGGAGCGACTCCGGATATACGGGTCAAGTTCCCAGTACTGCTTCCGCAGTTTCTCGACCAGACCCGCGCGCTTCTCCTCGACGGCAGATAGAGCTCCGGAATCCTTCTTGGCGGCGGCGCCAATCCATTCAATGGTGGTGCTCTGGATCTCCTTGGCGAGCTCCTGACGCTCTGCGAGCAACTTGTCGCGAGTTTCAGTATCCTCCATCAGCTTGTTCTCTCCCTCCTCGACTTCGGGATACTTATATTCCCAGTTTTCGTCACCTTCCAGTTCTTTCATGATCTGACCAGGGGGGATAATGGCTTCCAAGTCCTGGCGGGTCTTGGTGAAATGAATCTTAGCGGCAACGACGGGATCCAACCAGCCTTTGATAACGCTCCAAATACCTATGATCTTTGTCAGCGGGGTGTTAGCTCGAAATGAACTCGGGGCACAAACTGGAGAAGAGCCATGGCGCCTTGTGGATAAGGACAGATCCCAGGGACTCGGGATAATTGGCTTCAAAGCACTTGATCATGAACTTAACGGGTGCGTAATCCTGATGGGAGATAGGCTTAGTATTCATCGTCGAGTCCATCATAATATCAAACTCACCATGTTGGACATGCCGAAATCGGTCATATCGAAAATGATAGTCTACTTTCTGTCAGTTCCGGAAAACATAAGACCACCGAGGGTACTTACCGCAGTCTCAACCGGAGAAGCCAAGAGCAACCGGGCCGTCTCAATAGTGTAGACAGTGAACCGCTCCAAACTTTCAACATCCTGGTCATTTGCTTTGTGCAGACGGACACGAACCACGCAGATGGGACGACCAGATTTGTCTACACCGTGGAGGAAGCTCTTACCCATACGCAACTGAAACAGGAAGTCTTCGCCCTTTTTCTTCTCAACAGGGTCAGAGCTTTGAGACTGCTTCAAAGCCGCTGCCTCGCCGTTGGCCATGATGTCGTCGTCAACATGCATATCCTGCAAGCGCCAGCGCATAGTGGAGACCAGCATGACCAAAGCCTTTTTGACATCCCATTTGCGAGCGCGTAGGAACCGCAGAAGCAGCGCATCTGGATGATCATGCTTCACCATGTTCCAGAAAGCTGTGCGAATCTCCTCGGGCTTCATATCTTGCAGCGCCTGCTGGAATTCCTTGGACTGGCCGTACTTGTCATCGCCGTCAGCGATGCTAATGGCCGCTATGCTTGAGTTAACGCCACTGGCAGAAGACACACTTTTGGAGTCGTCGGCATCTTCGTCACCACTCCGGCTGAACAAACCCCACCCGCGACGCTTGGACTTCTTCTCTGGGCTAGACGGAGCGGCTTCACTTGAGGCATTGAGATCGGCTTCCAAGCCGTCGATTGGGACACCGAAAACCTTGAGGGCCAGAATCCAGAACTCGCGTAGCTTGGCTTCCTGCTCCGGGGTCAAAGTCCCGACGGTGCCTGGGGCCGGTTCGACAGGCATGGTTTTGAGGGTATCAATGACGCTGAGGAAAGGGTCTTGGCCGTTCGGAGGCAGCCGGGGTCGCGGCTGGTGTGGGAGCTCGGAAGGATAGAGATACTGATAGATCCAGGCGCCTCCTCCGATAGTAAGGAGGGTGGATGCGATCCAAAAAGATGAGGTCTCCCTCGGTTGCTGGGGTCGATATGTGGAGTAGAGTCTCGCGAATGAATGGGACTGGAATCGCGATCCGTCGGAGACGATCTGTGCGCGCTGGGAAATGAAGGCCGAGGGATGGATGCGACGGCGTAGAATCGAACAGGCCCGCATATGGCGGAAGGAAGGAAATCGAAAATTGCGCAGGGCAATTGGAGTATGAGGAAGATAAGACCCTGGTGAGACACGAGACCAATTGGGGCGGAGTTCAAGTGGATTTCGAGAAAATCAGGAATTCGATCGCATGCGGGGGAATGATGACCGCGAGGGAATCTATATGAAAACAATGTTCACCTAATAATCGACCGACAACCCGATGAATATAACCTCCTTGGGTATATGCGTATGATAGAATGTTCCAAGGTGTCATGTACTTGGATCACCATGATAGTCGTCGATGAAGTCATCCCATCCCACTTAGTTAACTCAATTACTAGTACTGCCACCCTCACGCTGTACGCATCTGAACTATTTCATCTAACTGACGATCGCACTCTGAAATCGTGAAACCCATCCATAGTCAAAACCACTCAATTGCTCAATTTCATTGGATTGTTTCTCTGTGATTGTATGCATTTGTTGACCTTGTTATCGTGCCCACCGCCTTCGTAATCCAAAATCAAAACAAAATAACTTCAGTTCCCCTCCATTCCCCATTCAGCAAATCATGGACGGTTTCGCCCCTCGATCATCATCGCGGCCAAGGCCCTCTTCTCGACCGACTACTCCTCTACGACCGAGCTCCCGCTCCTCCTTGCGAGAAGCCCACGGCTACGGGAATAGCATCAGCAATGCCGGATACACCCAGCCCGCCATCAATGCCCTAGAGCCGCAGTTTGCTGAGCTTGCAGACTCTATGGCAGATCTAGAGGCAAACTTCATGCACCTCCAGCTGATGCACGAGAGCCTGACGCGCTTCAGTGACAGCTTCGCCAGTTTTCTGTATGGCCTAAACATGAATGCATTCTGTGTGGATTTCCCCGAGGTATGAAGTAACGAAAGGAGTGTTCTCGTTGCCTTCCAGGTCAACTAATTGTTTGGATAGGCCCCAATTGCGGATTCGTTCCGGAGAGCGAAGCAGGCTGAAGCACAGAAGGGTATGAGATCAAGTCCCATTACTCTATAAGGTATAATCTAACAATGAAACAGAGGCTGAGATTGAGAATGAGGCTGCGCGACCAGCGGAAGACGGTGAAATGACTTTCTTGTGAGTATTAGCATTGCTACTTCCATGCGGGGACACCCCATTAACCTTATACTAGAACGACGGACACATCCTTTGTCGAGCACCCACCTAGCACGATCTCCTCCAAACCGACATCCAAATACTCAACACGGGGTACAACACGCGGAACAACACGCGGTACCACTCGAGGTACCACTCGAGGTACCACTCGAGGTACCACTCGAGGTACGACGCGTGGCGCGGCAACTAGCCGATATACAACACGAGGCTCTAGCAGTGCGCGACCGAGCGCTCTTCCCCGAGGCCGCGGAATTCGGTGAACTACTTTGACAGGTCTGTTGTCTCTTACCATATGCAGTCACAATGAACACAGCTGCCAAATTTGGACATGGAACTCGAGCAGTGATCTGCTATATTCCACCCCAATGACGTCTTCGGATGCCTCTTGTGGAGTTGGTAAGCGGGGACTAGACTCGAGAGATAGAAAGTGAGACAAAATCGGCATATGGAAGTCCCCTATGATATCCCTGTATTTATTATGAGCAATGAAATTCATGAACATTTAATAAAGTATATACAATGCGGAGATGCGGATGTTTGCTCCGATCGGGTTTTCAGGCTTTAAGGCGCCGAAAAAATTAGAAGTCCGTTTCCGATGACAAATGAACACTCTTCCCTTCCTATCTTGCCTCCCTGCATTTCTTTGTGTATAGGGTTGATTTGGCTTCAATCCAAGAAACAAGAACTGCAGCTGTGCCACTTGGGCTGATTGGTCTTGGAGATCATTAAATTGCGGGGCATGATTGCGGACGTTCAGTGAAGCGAGCTGGCACGGCAACCCTTGAGTGCACGCGCAACGGAGCCGCTATTGCTATACCCATTCACCACAACCTCCACGCTCTATCCCCACTATTTTTTATTTGTGAGTAGGAGGCTCTGTATTCACTGTCTACATTGAATACAAACAAGCTGACCCTTTCCATAGTGAAATGTTGGCCTTGTTCAGGGGAAGTCCTTGAGACTGAATTAGATCCCTTGCCATCCCACCATTCACCACCTGGTGATAATTGGACTGATTGACAAACTTCATTATCCTGCTCTTCTTATTCCTACTTCTTTGCCTATTTTTTTTTCTTCTGTTTCATAGAAGGCCGGCACCTTCCACTTGTTTTATCTCTGCATACCTTTGAAGGTTCCACCAACCCTTGTCATTCTCCCTTTTAATCTCTGTTTCGAGCTCACGGTCCTAAAATGGCAAACCTTGACTCGATCCATCTCCTCTCTGAGGCAGCATTTGGCTGTGGTATGTATTGGCATTCTTGATGGCTGCAGGATCTAGATTGGACTCCGGACTGACCCCATTATCAGAGCATCTGGCCACCGTCTTGAAGAATGGCCAGACTGCAGGCCAGTTCAAAGTTAGCTTTCGGAAGCTGTATGATTCGTTGGCTCCATACACCAAGCCAGAGCCGGTGGCGGTTCAGACTACCGGCCTGCGCACTGTATCGTCACTGAAACCCAAGTATCACTGTGTCTCCTGTCCCGAGATCTGTTTGAATACAGAAAGAAAAGCTCACACCAAGAAGACTGGACATGGCTTCTGTGAGTGCAATTTTGGGGATTCTGATCAAAGTTCGGTCACTAACATTCCTCCAGACATGGAATCCCGGAATCGTTTCCTCTTTTGTGAGAGTTGTGCGGACCTTGTGTATGATCATGGTCTGGAAAGACTCTGCGGGCCTCAGGCTAAGTTTGAATGTCAGCATGAACCCCACTAGCTGCTTTTATTCGTGGAAAGAGTTGGGCCACTGACCTTCACATAGACGCTAAAGGTGCATGGGTCACCGACGCAGCCTCCGAGGCTTATGTCAAGAATAACGCTTACAAGAACCCTTGCTCGCGCCGTGGTGCTCGAGGGGTTTGGAATATGGGACAAACATGTTACCAATCAGTAATCCTTCAGGCTTTGCTGCATGACCCAACCCTCAATGCCTACTTCCTAGCAGGGGGTCATGACATCCACACATGCGAACGGAGCTTTTGCATGGCTTGCGCCGCAACTGAAGTGTTTATGGAGTTTAATAGCGGCGAAAAGACCGACGCCGTATCAGCAGCCACCCTGCTTTATCATGGTTGGGATGCGTCCCGGGTATGTAGGATTAAAAGGCCCTTTTTCATCCAAAATTCGAGACAGTCTTGCTAATGTGTTCCCCATAGGACATGGCTGGATACCGCCAACAGGATGCCCATGAGTACTTCCAATTTCTCGTGAATGCACTCCATGCAGCTACACCAGGACACTCGGAGAGTTACGGCACCAAATGCCAGTGCTTTTTCCACCGCACCTTCTATGGCGAGCTTCAAAGCAGCGTCATGTGTCACAAATGCGGCAAAACTACTCACACTTTTGACCCCATGGCCGACCTGAGTCTCGACGTACAGCTCCAGAACAAGAAACGCAAGCTGGCGCCCCGATCTAGCTCCACCCCTGCCACTTTGACTGGCTGCCTGGACAATTTCACAGCGATCGAAGACCTGTCTCCCGATGCCTCTTACCACTGCGAGAAGTGCGGCAACACCCCTCAGCGAGCATCCAAGCGGCTGCAGATTCGCAAGCTGCCTTCCATTCTTTGCATGCATCTCAAGGTACGTTTTTTGATTCCTACTACTTGCCGTTTCATCTCTAACAATCTCGATTATCTAGCGATATGAGCACAACTCCTCGTCTTCGGAGAAGATGCACGGCCACATTGACTTTCCCATCACACTCAACATGCTACCCTACACAGTGAAAAAGGACAAAGAGCGTGTCGACACCTCCAAGTACATCTATGACTTGTCAACGGTTGTCGTTCACAAGGGCAGCATGGATTCAGGCCACTACTATGCGTTCACCCGCGTAGCTGGCGACAAGGTATGTCATGCATGATTTGGAACCTCTAAAAGGGCAAATTCGCTAATCATTTTGCTCTAGTGGGTCTTGATGGACGATAACAAAGTTACCGTTGCAAGTGTGGCGGATGTCTTGAAACAGGATGCTTATCTTCTGTTCTACGGGATCCGGTCAATTGGATCTGAGAAGGCCTAGCCTATTAAAAGCAGATGTGACGTGAACTCGGCGCTTTGGATGGGGACCCTGCGGGGTGGATTTGAATAATATTGTACATAGCGGACATGGCCTGGAAATACGAACAGCGTTCTTCATACCGTCACTCCTGTAGGAGTATCAGAAATCGTATTGGTATATTAGTCACATCTCAGAGCAAACGGAAGAACCGTCCTTATGGTGAAGGACTACAATCTACGTAGCCAAATTTACGTTAGAACCCTCCCATTCGCTGGAATCAAACCAAGAGAGCACCGAGTGAAAACAGTGCATCAGATGGAAATGCCTGCCCCAGAAAACCCCCTCATTCGTTCCTGGCCGAATCGTACGCAAATCCAAATGCACCAGAGAAGTCATTGAAGAAAACCCGTCTTTGATATTGGATAAAGAAAAAGGATGAGGGATAACATGACATCCTCGTTTTCAGAAACTCCTACAAACAACAACCCCAGTCCCTAACTCGTCCATCCGTGCCATAAGCAAGACACGAACAATGCCTCCTCCATAATGAATCAACAACCACTTTTTTTGGGGAGCCGTCATGCGAAAGAACGGAACGTGGGCGCATTAACATTTCCCGACGCTTCGAAACATTCCCCTTCCCGGGCCACATTGGTGACCGAGCGCCAGGGCACGTAAACGGATCATGGACGCGAATGGAATCGAGAAAAGTGTTTAAAGGCGGACATGGTTTGGTTGTTTAGCGGTACTGTTGACGGAAAAACCTAAGTTAGTATCGAGTTGACTTGGGGAAAAAAAAATTCGGGTGACGGCGGTTGGGCTTGAGTGCAATTTCTTGCTTTGGTGTATTGTGGGAGCGAGAGGTTAACGAACCTTGACGAAACCGATGTCGGTGGACTTCTCACGGAAGCACTGACGGCAGATGTTCATCTAAAGAACCGTATTAGCCAATAGTTCAATTTCATACTCGAGCAGCACTTCGTGCGCCGGTATCAGGGATGTTTCCACATACGCCGTACTTGCGGATCAGACCAGCGCGGTGAGCGCAGACACGGCTGTATCGATCGAGCATAATTAGCCAAGTTGTTCCTCCAATTTCGTCGTAGTTCGTGATTCCGAGTCTCTTGCAGCGTTTCCTTTCGCTCTTTTCTTTGTGCTTTCGTTTCTTATCGGTGGGAGGAGTTTGAAGGGAGTACACACCACTCGCGGGAGCCCTTGCCGTACCTAAAAGTTCAATTAGTTGGTGTCGCTTAAAAGACGAGAGGTTCGTTCTGGTCGACTTACTTGCGGGGGCGGCTGAACCAAACGGACTCGTGAGTCATCTTGAGTTGTCGTGGGGGGAGTTGACGGGGGGTTGTTGACGAGGGTCGTTGGCGCTGTTGAAGGAAAGTCGAAGGTTCGGGGTAGAAAATCGTTGTGTGCCGCCCCGATGGGGAAGTGCACGGGCCAGCTCGCTTGATTCGCACGCTAGCCTGTTTCAGGGTTAGATCATGTGATCCACCTTAAGCCTTGCTTATGTCATCCGATCTGTGCCTGGGTCTGTTAAGTTAGTTATTTATTTATTGCGAATGATGTATAAAGTTCCCTCGGAAATTCCATGGTCCTTGAAAGAGACAGACAGGATGTGAAGATTTGGCAGTATACTTTCATTATCATTTGTTCGTTCATTTGCTGGGCGTTCTACCTGGCATCGCTCTACTTACCAGGAAACTAGTCCCCCAAACCCTTGCAAGCCAGAGTCATCCATGGATGTGCATAAGTCAGTAGGACCATTCTGTCTTGTCAAGGTCTTGAAGCTTTGAATAAGCACTCTTGCATCTTTGAAATGACTGCATCACTCTTGCCATCTCCATGCGCACCCACGTGATCATGTGGCTTTGTAAAATATATTATGCTCGGATCGATATGCCGAGTGATGTATGGAGTACCTTAAACATTGGAGAGCTAACACCTCAGCATTGTGTCAGCAATAACAGGAGTTACCTACTCGACTCCCTGACGCGCTCGGGGCTGTAGCCCGGTGTCCCGAACACACTGGCTAATTTTCTTGTGATGGTCAAGCGTGAAACATCACGGAAGTGTGCAGAAGACTTCATTTCGTCGATGTCTGGTGGATTCGATGACAAGTCTACATAACGATGAACATTGCGATTCTTCCGTCAAACAATCAACCCCAGTTTCGAATTTCTCGCCTTTATTTCTTCGATGCAAGTGAGAGCGACAACGATCACTTGAGAGGTAAACATCAGGATGCTGCTCGCACATGAAAGTACCATGAAACCCGTGTTTACCCTTTCGTGGCTGAGAAGTAGGTCATCTATCCAGATGCTAGGCGGCAATTAGTTGTGAGGGAAATTAGCGTGGCTGGGGTAGACAGCATTAAGGATCAGCTGGTCATTTGATCAAGTTCAAGGTATAAATTATGCACATTATTATATGGAGGTGTCCGTGCCCCAATCCGGTACTCACGCTGATCGCACGGGAAGCCAACCCATGATGCTCATTGGGCGCTAACGGTACCTGAGGAACGCCCAGAGCCAAGACGGCTTGCGGAAGACCTGGTGCCGAACATCCGATTTTTAAAGGGCTATATTGCTTGACTAAGTAACACCACTCGAGTCCGCATGTATGATATATAGTACGATGCCGATCCGTTGGTCATCCTGTCTGTGCCTCGGGGAGCACAGATGACCATTTGTGGGACAAGGTCTACGGAGTAGTACGTGAAACTGAATGAACGCCCTGTATCATTTCAAGTTATTCTTTAAATTAAGGTAATTTAGTAATAATCAGCTCTATAGTTCAGACTGCTTAATGACCGATGCGTCACCGTATGTTCGAGATTCCGGGGTACACGAAAAGCTCGTGAGACAAGTCTAGCATCCTGCGAGAGGACCGAGACAGGTTCTTCAACCAACCCAAGGATGTCATCTGATGGGTACTAACTATTGAGGGAAACAAGACTCCGGATTTCATATCCGTGAGCAAAATCGAGAAAGAGAATTCATTACTCAGCCGAATTCCCGGTGCGTGTCGTCAAAGTGCGTGTGCGTTACGGATCCCGCAAGCCGGAAGGCGGCGGATGTACGATTCGATTATAACCAATGATTGCCAAGTGATGATCACCAGGTTGTCAGATGAGCGGACTCGTTCTTGGCGTACTTTCGTTCCTGCTTGATCATATAACAGGAAAAATCAACCCATCATATAGTACCAACTGCCGTCCTGGATCCACTGATTTACGCTATAGTTTTCATATAACCGGGAGCTGAGCTTCGTCATAGTCAGTCATCCGAAGACCGTTGTTCGGTTTTTTCCGATCCTTGGACTATTGGAATAGAGTTCCAATCTAATGGGATATGAGTTCAATAGAGATGAGTGGGCCCCGGAAATATCTTCTCAGGTGGCTGGGACCGGGTCCACGGGTATAGTTCTAGCTTCTTTGTCTCCGCTCTCAGAATCCATAACAACCCTCTGGCTAACCCGATACCTTGGACTGGCTGACTTTAGGCAACACCAATTTCAGCCCTGGAGATGTGGGATGAGGCTCTGAAGCGCTGAGTCACAGAGGTTCGTGGCTGATGTAGATTCGTCAGTCTGACGATAAAGACTTCAAAACGCACCGCATCCATGAAATGCTAGTAATAATTGTCCCCTTTATATGGTCGCAGCGACAAGGCAGCAAGGTTCTATGTACAGGCTTATTATGAACGTGGGACATCGTGTCCCAAGATTGGTTAGCACTCGGCTAATCAAATATTTATCGTTTTTTTCTTATACATATATACTTCCTGTGGATAGCATCCTGTTTATTTAACGCATGTGATACACTGGGCAGGGCTGACTTCAAAGTATGCAAGTGAGCATGACGGGCGGTGACTCAAAGCATCGCATCAAACTCGTATTGGATTCCTCACATACTTTGGCCTTATGAAAGTCTACAATGCATGGTCATGCCATTCAAGTCGGAGTGATTCGGGGTGCAAAAGGTCCAACCCCCACCTGCGGCTCGGGAAGCTAGGTGAGCGAAAGACCGAGACAGGGATGTATGTAGAAGCTGGCAAAATCCGTTGGCTCACTAGGATCTACTCTATACAGCGGCCTATGCGCGGTTTGTGGATCGCTGATTGGGTGGAGACATTTTCAGGGGATCATCCGATGGGACCGAAATCTCATGCCGAATGAATTCTTCCACGGGAAAACAAGGGTTTATGGATACTAAACCTATGGCATCATAAAATGTTAATATTTTTGAACAGGATATGGGATCCTAGATCTTGGAGCCCAATTTTGGGGAGAATGTCATAGCAAGGCAGCAGTTGTCATGAACTCTGTGCTAGCGGTGTAAGGCGGGATGAAGAGTCCCAAATGGGCAGCGATCGACTACGTCATTGGGGCGCTTACCGTGCATACTTCACTGCCTGAAGACCAAAAGAAAAAAAAAGAAAAAGGGAAATAAAAATTAGACCACCTTGTAGGGAGCAAACACTCCACTTTTCGTTGTTTTCTCGGCGCTCTAGATCTCTGATCCGTGGGAGATGAGGTCACGGTTGTTTCCACGACCTTCGAGCTACCCGAGTCATCCGAATGGATTTTTTTGTGATTGGTAATTGTTGTATAGTTCGCGAATGCCAAGCCATTTTTCTTTAAATCCGCCCTTTGCACACAAGACCCTACAATGCATATGCAGATCCTTGCTGGCAAAGTAAAGCTGCATTAAGCTCAGAATGAGGGGCAAGTTGCCCCAGGGAATCTTGTGAGGCCACAGATATATAGAATGAAAGGAAACTTCCAAGATCCCGATTCCAAGCTTGTTATGATTTAAACAAGAGGAAAGAGAGGAACCATGACAGAGACAAGCTAGGGGCGGCAACTCGGGGAGTGGAATCGTAGGGTACCCGGATATAGGAAGTATGTAGCGTCTTGTTTCCACGCACCACTCGGCGCCGGTGCTTTAACCCCGAAAAGCGTTGGAAATCAGCGCCGGCGAGCCTAGAAAAAAAAAAAAAAAGAATTTCCCAGCTGAGCAATTTCTGTAGTCATAATCCGTGCTTCCGGCAGGTTCGTTCTTGTGACCCGATTGAATCCCTGCACCCTGCCCCGCTCAAAGAGAGAGCTCTCTTTTATATATGGCCAACCCACCCACGCTTACTCGGTATACTTCGCACTCAGCCCTACCGCAGCTTCAACCACCAACCCCCCTACACAATTAAGCTTAACCTGTTGAACAGCCAGAGCTCCTTTGTCATCTCCAGCTGTTACACTTGAGAAGGAAGAAAAAAAGAAAGAAAGCCCCACCATATTCAGCCGGAAGCGTGCGTTCTCTGGATTGGCCGTATCGTTACGTCACGATTTGCGAGAGCTTCACTACTTTGCGCCAGTTGAAGCTCTAGCATAATTTTCCACTTGTAACAATAGCGCATCCTCACAGTAGTTGAAAACGAGCTGTGCGACTTCATTTCGCCCGAATGCGGACCGCTACTCGAGTCGCCTTCGTGGCGGTTTTCCTCGCGTCGCTTGCGACTGCGCTTGCGCATGGTGACGATGAGTCGATGGATATGAATATGGACATGGAAATGAACATGCATTCCAGCGCCAGTACAGCGACGGCCTCTCCGACTCCGTCGGCATCGGGACATGCGAATGATCCCATGAGCTACTTTGCCTACGGAAAACACTCTAGCTCCATCATAGCTCATATTGCTCTGATGGTTCTGGGTTGGTGCTTTGTTCTTCCTGCAGGTAAGCACAGAATTCCAGGGAGCTTCAAATGAAGAGCTTACTCACACTGATTCCTCTACGACAGCTGTCATGCTCAGCATTGCCCGTTCACGATTTGCCCTTCCGTCGCAATTCTTGTTCTTGGTTTTCAATGCCTTCGGAGTCCTTCTCGGCATCGTCTACAACAGCCAGACTCCCGATCTTTATGAGAATAACGCGCATCACAAAATTGGCTGGATTGGTACTTGGGTGTTCAGTGCCCAGGTCGTCCTAGCTCTCATCTTTGCCTACGCCGGACGTGGTGAATCCAAGTCCTCCTCGGACTCATACGAGCGTGCGACTTTCCTGCCCATCCCGTCGCATCGGGAGCATTCATACCCATCTGGCCCGCTGCATGAATACCGCTGGTCTGGAGATAGTGGCCAGGGGACGGAGCCCGGCTCGTCCATTCACAGCCCGGGATCTCCGTGCGACTCGCCTGAAGATTATGACGGATTTGAGAAACCTGAGGAACCCTTGCCCGAGGAATTGCCCGCACGGGGCTGGTTCCAACGCAGCTTCGTGGGTCGGTTCTTGTCGAGTCGTCTGCCGGGAATGGTTTCCAACCGAGTGCTCCGGGTCTGCAATACGGTATATAACGTGGTCGATCGGATCATTCTTCCGTTCGGATTCATGGCCATTGCGACGGGTGCGGTGGCATACGGTGGCATCATGAGAAATAAGGAAATCTTCAATGGCTTGGCCCATTTCATTAAGGGTGGAATCTTCTTCTGGTATGGAATTCTCACCCTCGGGCGTTTTGTGGGTTGCTGGGCCGACCTGGGCTGGGCATGGAATAAGAAACCCTTAACGCCCATTGTTAGCAGATGGAAGTCCAAGGTTCCATCCGCAGAGTTTGTGGAGTCTCTTGTTATCTTTGTTTATGGTGTGTCCAATGTTTTCCTGGAGCATCTTTCCAATTGGGGTGGCGCCTGGGGCGCGGCGGATCTGGAACATGTCTCGATCTCGATTATGTTCTTGGGAGGTGGCCTGGTAAGATTTACCTTCTACCTTATACCTTTGGTGATTTCATTGACTAAAGATGATCTATTCTTTTAGCTGGGCATGCTCTTCGAGTCCAAGCGCATTCGCGAAGCGCTCAACATGACCATTCTTCGGTCCCCGTCTCACGGTACTCGTGATGAGGGTTGGCAGCTTCCGAGATCTCAGGGCGTGTCTCTTAACCCAATGCCTGCACTTATTATTCTGCTGCTAGGTATGATGATGGGATCGCACCACCAGACTAGCATGACTTCGACTATGGTGCATAAGCAATGGGGCAACATGCTTGTTGGCTTCGCCTTGGCCCGCGGCATGACCTATGTGCTTCTGTTCCTGCGTCCGCCCACTTCCTATCTCCCCGCTCGCCCTCCGACCGAGATCGTTGCCTCATTCTGCTTGATGGCGGGAGGTCTTATTTTCATGCTCAGCGTACGTCCAAGACACCACCCGGAATATTTTAAAACAAGTCACTAACGAACTGCATAGACTCGGAACGTGATCGAATCCATGGAATACTACAATATGGACGCCATGTTTACCTTCACAGTGGGCATGGGATTCACGGCTTTTATAATGGCCCTCGAGGTTCTGTTCATTACGCTTAAGGCATGGGCTATCAAGCGGGAGCAGCCCTCGCAGGTCACTTACCAGTTCCCATGAAGACCCGAATTCCCTACACTTTTTGCTTTCTGTTCTTGATACCCTGTCAAATTTCTGCGGTTGTGTTTCATCCCATGTTATAAAGGGTTTTCTGGACATGATCCACTCCTAGTGGAGATGCATTCGGGTGCGAAACTTCGGGCCCCTGATGCTTGTTTTACGTTGCTTTTTTCTTTTTTTTTGCCGGGATGATGAATCATTGACTAATGTGCTAATTACGGTGAATGACGATTGACCTTTCCAGGTACTTTCGGATGATATGACATATCTCATAATAAAATAATGAAATGCAGATCTTATACAACTTGAATGAAATGAATTGATTACCAATAATTTAATCGCTTCCTTTTCTCGTGCAATTAGCGTTTAGCCGATGCGGAGATAGCGAACTCTAACGCCGACGGCGTGCCGAGTACCGAACGGCAGGTCTATGACCTTCACCGAAGGAATAAGGAACAAAGAAAAATAAATATATATTGTTGCCTGTTTTTCAGGGCATATCGACAGGGATCAGAGAAGATACCGATTAGATGCATAATCAAACGATAACCCTAAATAATAAGCTTGAGTTGCCACAAAATGCATGATTCAGGCCAATAATGTTATGAGGGGCAAAACGGGTCGAGTGGGGCTCCATGATGACAGAGGGGTAGAACAAGTTGGAAAAGGCTTGTCGAATTTCAACTTGGATTTTCTTCTTGCTCTGTGATACCCGAAACTTCATACTCACTTCATAATTCAAACACCAACATCATGGCCTCCAACCCTCCCTCTTCCTGCTGCGTGACTGGCTTCAAGCACGAAGGCACCTCCGCCGGCGAATTCAAGGTCATTGACGGTGGTAGGTCTTAGGTAGAATACCCAATGCATGAGGATAAAAGAGCTAACAAAAGTCCCAAATCTTACAGTCAAGACCTACATTGGTACCCCCAAGAACCGCAAGAAGTCCGACACAGCCATTCTCTACCTGTCCGACGTCTTCGGCTTCTTCCCCAACAACGAGCTTCTCGTCGATGAGTTCGCCAACAATGGCTACCTGACCATCTTCCCTGATCTGTTCAACGGTACTCAGATCGGTCCCGATGACCTGAACAACGGCAACGTCAACATTATGGAGTGGCTCGGAGCCCACCAGCCCGACGTCATCGACCCCGTTGTGGCCAAGACCATTAAGTACATGCGCGAGACCCTCGGCGTAAAGAGAATCGCCGCTGTTGGCTACTGCTTCGGTGCCCGTGTATGTTCCAACTTCTTCTCTACCAGTTCACATCAAAGGTGTACCTGTATAACATGCGACTCACCAATGCTGACAATCCCGCGTTTGCTGTAGTACGTCACTCGCTTCATGAAGGCTGGCCAGATCGACGTTGGCTACCACGCCCACCCCACCGGCACTACCCACGAGGAGCTCGCCGGCATCGAGGGACCTCTTTCCATCGCTGCTGCTGGTATGTTTGATCACCTGAATACTGAGACTGAGGGGAGAAGGAATGTCATCCAGCTAACCCAAATCCACGTATTAGAGATCGACCCTGCCTTCACTACCCAGCTCCGTCACGAGTCCGAGGAGACTCTGACCAAGACTGGCCAGGAGTGGCAGATCAACCTGTTCAGCGGTGTCAAGCACGGCTTCGCTGTCCGCGCTGATCTGAGCGACTCCAAGCAGAAGTGGGCCAAGGAGCAGGCTTTCTGCCAGGCTGTGCAATGGTTCGACCGTCACCTGTAAATTTGACAGGTAGGAACCTGATTGCACCAGTATGGCTGAAGTAGTCGCATCTCTTCACATATTCTCGTGCTAAACGTGGAGGTAGCCCAATATCTACGTACCCACATTAGATCATGGGAGGCCATTAGATGATTTATAAATGAGATACCAAATCCAATATAAGCTCCACTTTATGGTTCATTTGCTGTGAAAATGTAGACCCGCAGGTGGGAAACACCCTAGTGTCTGTGGACCACGGAGGCTTCGGAGTAGATCGTTATCTGAGGATAAGAGCTGAGGTCATAAGAAAATACCCCTTTCAAGCCTAAGTTACTACACATGGCATTAAACTCCGGAGCAATTATAGTTCCATAGTTGTGAACTAGTTATAGTTCGCCGTGACTAACCAGGTGAATTCCTTCCCAACGGGGATTAGCGGGGATCGGCTTACGCTTTTCCCGATTTTCTTTACTGAGTCTTTCGTATCCTTATCCCAACTTGCTCGCTGTAACAACCTCCATATCCAAGGAGGTTTTCTCAGCTTGCAGTCATTTACGTTGAACCGCTTTTGTGGTCCGCGTGGTACCAGGCTCTGATCCTCCGGAAAGTCGCGCTCTTGCACATAGCCGGGATCGCGTGCGCCTCGTGAGTTTATCCCTGGGTATGCCCAATGCTTCCCGAAGAGGGTTGAATTAACCATTTCCCCCAGAGTTCCTAGTTATTGAGCCGTGTTGTTGTATCGTGGCTCTAATTTGTCAACTATACATTCCTGTTGAAACGTGGTCGCAAATCCCGCGACTAAAGACAACTTTCGGCCCCCCTCGATCCTCCGCTCCGCCCGACGATTCCAGTGCTCGAACCCGCGCCATTCGGATCCGCCGAGCCGACTGAATAAAATCTTCCGCGATCAGCGATCAATCAGCTTTTGTGACCCTGCAGTGGGAATTGATTCAATGATGGCGACCCCAACCGCTTTGCCGCCGCTCCCCTTTAACCCGTCGCGCGTGCGATCATACCTAGTGCGGTTGCCGCTGTTCACGCGACTGGTGCTGTTGGTGATTCTTGTCTTCTGGCTGTTGGAGTTCCAAAGTGTTTGGAGTGTTGTACAATGGGGCTCGCTGATTCCCGATGAGTGTAATTTGGGCACAAGTAGGTCTTCGCCTGATCCATGACGACGTGGTTCAACCCGGCCATTCAGGGCATTCGGCTGATGTGTTTTTGATATACAGTGTACCGATTGAACACTTATCCTCTGATCCACACCGGATTCTTTCACGCAGCACTGAATACCGTGGCTCTTACACCGCTCTTGGAGCGATTCGAAGCGGAACATGGCACCCTTACAGCGGTCGCCCTATTCCTTGGACGTAGGTAGCCCTGAGAGACATTCCGAGAAGATTTGCAAGTTGACTGACGGATATGTATGATTGATAGCGTTGTCGACTCTCCCCGCGGGCCTGTACCTTTTGGTTGAGAAGGCGATTTTGCATTGGAACACCCCCATTGTGGGCTCAAGGTGAGAATGGCACTTCAAAAAAGCAATATATTGGACAGCAGATCTAACCGCATAATCTAGTGTCTGGGTATTTTTGCTTTTGGGCTCCGAGGCCATTAGGACATTCAAGTCCCACCCGTACTTCAGGTTGGTGGATCCCTTCTTTAGCCCATTAACGATTATAACTGACAGAATCTTGGTAGTCTCGGTCCGTACAAGATTCCTACCTGGACATCGCCTCTCGCTGCCTGTATTGTCTTGTCCATCCTTGTGTCCAATGTGAGCTTTTTGGGTCATCTTTGTGCAATCCTTGTGGGCTATCTTTGTAAGTTTTCTCCCAAATAATTTCTTTGAAGCATTTGCTGACCCAAATAGTCGGCCTTGGGTATCTCAAGGTCTTTGTGCCTCCAGAGAAGGTCCTGCGATGGATCGAGGGCAAGCTTAACCTCTTGGGTCGCCTGCCTCACTATGTATCGGTGGACCAGAAGACATATGGCCGATATGGCGTTCTGCCAACAGCCAATGTTGCTGGCAATGGAAACGCAACTCCCTTGAGCTACTTGGGATCCAACCAGCGCCTGGGCTCATACGAAAGCTCTGGAACTAATTAATGTTCTTCCTCTGTGTGTATATTTTTTTGCCATGGCTCTTTACGTTCTCTTTTATCTTAATTCTGGGGGTGTAAATGGATGGGCATTCATGAGGAAGGGAAACGCATCTGTGGATCATCTCAGCATCGCCAATAAAGCATAGCGAATTTCATGTTGGATTATTTACATAAAAACATGTTCTGTACGTAGAGAAGTGTGTTGTTGTACACAATGATATGGTTGATGCCATATATTGATTGTTGCGTTGGTGGTCACTATCGCCGGGCGTAAATTCCCCGTAAACAACAGCTGGAGCTTCAACCATGATAGTCTCCACCTTCTCTCCTAAATCTGAATCCGCTTTCTACGGAATGGGAAGGATATTGGGATTTTCTCAATGATCTGGACTCAATGGCGCTGAAATGTGAGTGAGCAAACCTAACCCTAGTCCTAATTGCTCTTGTGCTCTCCGACATCAAAAGACCCCCGTTATACCACAGACCGATCATGAAACTAATACTCTATGCCAGCTGCGATCCGCAATTTGCGGAACAATCCTCAACTCCTCTTCGTCCGCTTGCCTCCCCTGTTGTCGCTCATTTGCATACTCGTTGGCGTGGCCTGGCTCCTTCTCCTTCCCTTGAATGAATACTCCCGCCACACCTACATCTCCGAGAATGCGCTCTTACCCGGCCAAGTTCATGCATACTTCACCGGAAGCGAGCAGAACATTTTCCGCGGCTACAAGCAAGAGCTGAAAGTATTACTGAATGAGGGCGGCCAGAGCGAGAACGGGCAAGATGAGGCGGAGTTTACTCCAGCGTACGTTGAATAACACCGAGCGCATGAGGATATGAATGAAACTAATGTTTAGGAAAGCATATCTGCCAAAATCCAGTCGATTCTCCAGGTTGCGGGTTTGAAGGTTGCGACACAGAAGTATGAGTACACCTCCGCGGGTATTACTCACCAGGGCGAGAACACCTACGGCATTATCCATGCGCCCCGGGGCGATGCGACAGAAGCGATTGTGTTGGTTGCTGCATGGAAAACAGCTGATGATGAGTTGAACTTGAATGGTGTCACATTGGCTTTGACATTGGCCAGATACTTTAAGCGTGAGTCGTCAGCGGGTTATACGAACACTGTTCACACTTTACAGTCTGCTGACATGAACTTCGTTTGATAGGGTGGTCACTATGGTCCAAGGATATCATCTTCCTCTTTACCCCTGACAGCAAATCTGGAACCCAGGCATGGATCGACGCCTACCACGATCTCCACCCGGCATCGGTTCACCCACTTCCATTGAAGAGCGGCGCCTTACAAGGAGCGCTTGTCATTGAGTATCCATTCGAGCACCGTTTCAGGAATTTACACATCGTTTATGATGGCGTCAATGGGCAGTTGCCGAACTTGGATCTGTTCAATACGGCAGTGGCTATTGCAGGAGGCCAAATGGGAATTGGTGCCAATCTGCAAGAGATGTGGGAGCATGATGACAGCTATGAAGCGCGTCTGCAGACTATGTTGCGTGGTATGACCAAACAGGGTCTTGGGTATGCCACTGGAGCTCACAGCAGCTTCATGCCGTACCACATTGATGCCATCACTTTGCAACCCAAAGGCGAAGGCTGGGAAGATGAGATGGCATTGGGACGGACCATTGAGAGCCTGTGCCGTAGCTTGAACAATCTCTTGGAGCATCTGCACCAGAGCTTTTTCTTCTACCTATTGATGCAGTCCAATCGTTTTGTTAGCATTGGAACTTATCTCCCTAGTGCTATGCTTATTGCTGGAAACTTCACTATCATGGCGATTGCCCTGTGGATGCGAACTGGCTTTCACCCGGATAATAAGGCCGAGAAGCCTACCAACCCCAAGCCTACAGAGAAGACCGTTACCCCGATTTCCAAGGATGCGTCAGCACCGGAGATCAGTGGGCACACGATTGCGGAGCGTTTACTAGCCCTACCACTCACCTTGGTTACTGGTCTACACTTGCTTGGTCTCGTTCCGCTCTGGATGTTCAACACTCTTCCCCATCAGGTCAGTAATTTGTATACGTATTATCATGATTTCTACTGACATCTGCTTTTAGCTTTTCACAACCGTTACCTACGTCGTTGTCGCCGTGGACATTGTATTCCCTCTACTTCTGGCCGCCCTCCTCCGTAACGGCTTAGGTCTATTCACGCCCCTCGTTCCACAGCAGTACCTTTTGATCAAGTCATTTGCCCTGCTACTCTTGGGACTATCCCTTTCGACACTGGCAACCCTCAACTTCTCCCTTTCCTTCATGATCGGTCTTCTCTGTGCACCACTCAGCTTCATCAACCGCCTGGAATGCACAGGAGTCAAACGGTACGCCTTCTCAGGCTTAGGATTGGTGTTGCTTAACCTCCTCTCCCCACCAACCGTTCTCATCGGTGTTTGTTGGTACACCGGTGTATCTGTCGAGACGGTCTTGACACAGGCTGCGTTTGGCTGGGATGTCTGGGGCATGTGGACCCAAGTAGTGGTGTGGTGTGTCTGGTGGCCAGCTTGGTTGATTGGGTGTGTCTTGTTGGGATCATCTATGTTCTAATGTCGCATTCTTCTACGCTATATAATTTTAGCCACAAAACAATACATTCGTGGGGTCTACACCATCTGGTTGTAATACAAGCAATAAATATAACGTGTCCATCACTGGGAGTAAACCACAGCCTATTCATTTATTATAGATAAAAGCCGTTCAACCAGTAAACTGTCTATGCAGCCCAAACATCCTTACCCACACCCTCGATCCAGTGTCCCAGTTGATTAACACCAGCATCCCAATCCTTCAACCGATTTCTCATTCCATCGATCTGCTTCATATCCAGAACCTTAGGCTGCACCCAATGGATATTCGCAACTTGCGCAACCTGATCAATCGATCCCTTCAGCAAACCCAGCGACAAAGCCTTCATGACCAGATGCTCAATCTCATCAGGCTGTACCTTGGTCTCCGACGCAATAGCCGAGAAAGCAAGGGAGCGGTCGTGCGGGGGACGTCGGAATACCATCTCAGTCAGTGCTGCGAGAGAAATCTTCTGGTACAGGAAAACCTTGTGTGACTCGAGAAGCTTGTTCTTGCTAATGTTACCCGCCAGCACGTCGTAGGCAGTCAAATCTCCGCGGTTGAAGGCGAAGAGAAGATCACGTAGCCAGTTGTGTGGTGTGTTGGTCAGAGAATCCAGGATGGGGTGCAAGAGGAGCTCGCCGAAGTTGTAGATTGAGTCTGAGACGAGAGCTGCGACGCTGAGGTTGTAGGCGCGGGAGACACGCTCGGTTTCGGGAAGTTCTTCCAAGTCAATGCAGGCAAGGTAGAGGAGGGCGTTCTTGTAGAAAGAGGCGAATTCCTCCTTGTGCTGTGGAAGAATGATGTTAGTATGAGATTCTTATGCTTTCTTCGACTTTGGATCTAAAGTGTCCAGAAAGAGACGTACGTGATAATAGTCGGCGTTAACTTTGTAGAATGACGCATGCACAACAGTCTCAACTGAATCAAACGAATCCAGCACCTTTTGGCAAGATGCCAAATCCTTCTGGGCCCCATCAAGGTCTGGTAGTCGTAGCTTGGCATTGGCGACATCGGCGAGCGCATAGACATAAGCGTCTTGTGATTCGGGCTTGTCAACCTTGTCCGCGAGGGATGTGAGGAAAGACAGTCGTTCCTTGTCATCTATCGTCCCAGAGTAAGCAATTCGTCCAACAGCAAACAGAAAGCACCAGACATGATAGCTTGCTTTCAGAACACTTACCAGCACATTCTGTCGATGCCATCAAACCCAGCGCGACGAACTTGAGTTGGTTGATGCGGTCGGCGAAGCTGAGCACAAAGGTCTTGAAGATGGCTAAGCGCTGGGGCGCGCTCTCTGGGAGGCGGAAAAACTCCACCAGAGAATCTGTGAGTTGATGCCATAGCTTTCGCTCCCAGTACTCTTCGAAGGTCAGAAAGTAGGTTTGCGTCTCGGGGGTGCCATTTGCTTGCTGTTCGGCAAGGAAGTCGGGGATCTTGGACTCCATGGCAGGAGATGTGGGAGGGTTCGATGGTGTAGATTCGTAGGCTGTGATGAGAGGATAACACCACAGTAGGGTAGGAGGAGGTCGTGAAGTTGGTGGAGGGATGTTGGATGGATGGGGCGGACAGCGGAAGCTGTTGATGATGTCTTTTTGGCCGCAGCTTCGGGCGGTGAGGAGCTTGACTACGTGTAGAGCTGCGTTGATAAGATGGATGAACCTATTTTCATATTAAGATCAAATATAGTTGCCAATATAATCTCTAATTAGACATTATCACTACTGCGGCCTTTTAATTATTTTCAGCCTCCAAATCTTCAACGATGAATTGTCTCGTGATCACCATGGCAAAGCTTCTGGAACCTTGCAAGAACATTGGAAGCTCACAGGTACACTGGTCTGGATGATAATATCCACTAAGAACTCGGAAACATTCCCTGAAAGTTTATCCAAATATATCTCCGAGCTTGCATAGGTGAACGAGTGGTGGGGGATGACTCTTCTGGCGCAAGAACCTTGGAAGTGTCCGAAAAGTCTCCGAGTGTCCATACTAACGCATATATATAGTGCGGTTCAAACCGTGAACCAGAACAGCTACATCCTAGAATATCATCTCAATTCCAGACTCCAAAGTTGCCAAAATTATTTCTACTCTTTCCCTACAAATATTCGCATTTTCTCTTTATTTTGCACTTATTTCCTGGAGCGAGATCACCATCTCCACCATGACCGAATTTACAGAGGCAAATCGGAATTACTTTGAGTAAGACAACCAGCATCTAAAATAAAGTTGACAGAACACTGAAAGTCGCACAGTCAGTTGGCAACAACCTACCAAGATAAATTTGCGGATTCGATGAAAATGCTTTCCGAGCAAACTTTGGCGAACAGACTTTGGATCAGTGATCTATGGACCGATACCGTCGCCCAAAACCAAGAGATCAGGATGCTCGAGTACGCTTGTGGCCCTGGGAACATTTCAATGGTATGTAAGCTAAAACCAACTATGACCCTTGACCAAAAGAACTGACTGTCAACAGACCTTGGCTCCCTTCTTAACCCAAGTCATCGGCATCGACGTCTCCGATAACATGGTGGCAGAATTCAACCGCAATGCCAATCTTCTCGGACTTGCAGACAAAGCAATCGGCCGCACAGCTGATCTTCTGGCTGACGATGTCCCGGTCGAGTTTGCTGTAGCGCCATACATGGACTTGGATATGTTGACGGTCAGCATGGCACTGCACCACTTTGAGCAGCCGGACCGTGCTTTGAAGCAATTGGGCGCGCGGTTGAAGAAAGGTGGGGTGTGCTTTATTATCGATCTAGTTGCAGATTCTGGTCATGGTCATAGCCATAGCCATAATCATGACCATGGCGAACGTCAGCGTGAGTTTGGTAACGCTGCTCACACGGTCAAGTCCCACGGATTTTCTCAGGAGAGCATGCGGGAGCTATTCCAGGGAGCTGGGCTTGGTGGTGTCGAGTATAAGGTCCTCGCCCAACCGTTGGTATTCGTCAAGGATGAGAAGACATTTTCTAAGACGGCTTTCATGGCTCGTGCCCAGCGACTATGATTCTGAGGTCAACTGGTGCGAGCCTTTTAGTAGTACGACATTTTATAAGAGAATCTAAAATATCGCGCTGATAGGTGGTCATTATATTTATGGCACAGCTCCAAGGTGATAGTAAATTGTCTCTAGTCAAGATTGGTATGGTGGATCCATTTAATCACCCGACTGGAAAGTGACGTTGTCATTTAGGAGCTTTCCAATTGAACACCACAAAATTAGTTGAAACCTCACTACACGCATGCAAATTAGCACAGTGTTCAGTATTCAGAGAGTGATATTATTGAGTACATACCCAGGTACCGACTAATATACGCTACTGTATAGGATACGCTGGAATGTAAAGGTGATCAAAGAGTGATACACACTAAGCCACCTTTTCCTACCTATATAATGGCTCTTATGAAGCGTTATCTTGTATATTGACGGGAACTAAGCACGATGATGTGATTTCCTTTGATGTTTAACATTTTCAGCGTTATTGTGACTCTTAGTGTCAACATGACAGACATAACGTCTGATCTTTATCAAATTAGGTAGATTAAATCGAGAGATGTAAAATCATATAGTACATTATTTGCAATCTGGAATGATCCAAGTACTGACCCTTGCTGATTATGCATGCGGTGGGTGTGCTCAATACTAGTTTTCTAATGTGAAGGTTATGCATTGGTGCATGTGTCGATATGAAGTCAAGAGTTGAAGAACCGAAGCGACAAAGAGTGAGAAATTGAGCGGTAGAAAAAATGGCAAATCATTAAACCGAAGACAATTTATAGGTCGGAGATCACGGAGTTGCGCTGGCAAGTTTCTCAGGTCAGTACGCATCATGTTTACGTATGACTTAACCGGCCCTCGCATAGCAGCAGCACCCGCAAGACCTTTTGTCTCGGGAATCATGTCCAACGAGAACACGATTTATGATCAGAGAGCCAATATCGCCGCTGAAGCAAATCAAGCCACACATCGCACCGTTCGCAATCATCGAATCATGGCCAACGAACATGGCGCATCTCTTTTCGAGTCGCTGGAACAGATGAAAGAAGAAATCAGGGACCTTCGCCAAGAGCTTCACGATGTAAAGAGAGAGCTTCACGACGTCAAGATAGAGCTTCACGATGTAAAGAGAGAGCTTCACGACGTTAAGATAGAGCTTAGTGAAGTCCGAGAGTCAGTGATGAATATCAGCACGTTTTTACGTGATCATGTTGCCGGGTTCAACAGAACACACAGAAAACGCATCTGCATCTTGAATTCATCAGATTTTCATGGTGATGACGCTCTGCTAGATGCTTCTATGTTCCTGTCACGACGAGATGACTGTCCAGAAGAGCGACGCCTCTTTCAACGAATCTATGGCCTAAGTGCTGAGAAGCTCCAAGAATTCCGTGAGTTATATCTACTAAACCAAAGGGAACTATAGCTAAAATGACTCATAATCTAGGGTCTGCTGCACACCCATCTATTCTCCGTGTGTTAAACACTATTGGCTACGCCCACCTGTCAGGTAAAGTCGCCCCCAGGGAGGAAAAGCTGGAGACAACATTCGACCGTGTCGTGGAGTTGGTGGAAAATGGAGAGATTGAGGAGGCAGAGAGGCTTGCAAGCGCACTCTCTTCGAACGATTTCTCTTACCAATGCGATGAGTAAAGAACTGAATGACATAGCCTCGATTATCCAGCTTTTTGAGTGCTTCGCTGTTTGTGTGACTGCCTTCTCGTGTGCTTCGCTGCCTGTATGATTAGCACTTTGTGTGTCATTGTATTATCAAAATATCTGTATTACAAGGATAATCTCTCACTGTTATCCTTCAAGTCTGTCTAAGTCTAGAATCTTAGGCAAGTCCTCTTAAATAGCGTTGATGGGTTGAAGCCCACCCACCCTCCGTTCTGTTTCTCCTCCATGCTCCCCCACTCTCTCGACTCTCTGGCGTTTTCGGCCAAATTAATTCAGGCCCGACGTAGCTGCTTTGGTTGACCTCTTCCGGAGCTTCTTCCAGAAGCTACGTTACCTCTTTACTTAGGCATGATGTCAAGAATTTGAGCTGTTTAAGTGAAAAGTAATAAGAATGCCTAAGCAAAAGGGGAAGTCTCTAAGTGGGAATCGTGAAGAGAGGATGGTGATGATGAGAACGGACTTTAGGTTAGCTCGCAGAGAAGTCTTACTGCCCCAACCAAGTAGGGTAAGGCGTGCATGCAAGCGGAAGTAGACTGTTCTAGCTTCATACATGTACTCACCCACACTGATTATGCATATGGTGGCTATACCTAGTACTAGTTAAGTTATCTGATGTGAAGGTGATTAGCTAATGATAGATTGCATAATCCAAAGAAAAGGGACTAGTGTTCAACCATCTCTGACATAGATTTTTATTCTTAGCCCCGAAAGTGGGGACTCAAATACTGCCCTGTTGATTGGTTCAAGTCCGGGGAATCTGGGGTTCATACGCGGACCGAATCCCCGCTCATGTGAGCGGTGAATCAATACGAGCCAGATCAGATATAGTTCACTTTCCAGGTTTCCCCTGACAATCGAGATATTCTATCAAGCCTGATAACATTCTCCACAGGAGCCTCCTTCTGATTCGTGCCCGCATACTTGACTTCTCCTCACTTGGAACGGTCTCAGATAGCATTGCTAACTAGCCAATTGCAATTGCTATGTGGAGAGATTGCTCGGTATCTTGCCTCTCCTGGGGCATTGGAGAGGAGATAGCCATTGCAAGCCGGGCGATTACAAAACAAACACAGTATGGGATTCGCTAGTCCAGAGTTGGGGGCGTCATAGCCCAGACAGAAGGTATAAAAGCCTGCCTTTGCCGGGCTTCTAAACTGACCTCATGACCACATTGATAATCCTTTATTTCTTGCGATTGAAGGCCCTAAACAGAACAGCCACATTTGAAAGTCAATTGGAACGCTATGGCCAACAAAGCTGATGAAGTTGTTGGAGATGTACAACAATATGACGCCGAGCCGAGTAAATCGATCATGGACTCGGGGTCTACCCAAATTGGCCTTGGAGACCTCATGGCCCTCGATGGAGTTGACCAAGCCTTGAATTCAAAGATGAATCTTGTGAACGATGTGTGTCTCGATTCTTCCATGGCCCCAGGTCAATTGACATGATTCTTACCTGTGCAGGCAATCGATACAATCGGATTCACCACATACCACACTAAGTTGTTTTTCCTCAATGGATTCGGGTACGTAACATCACCCAACACCAATTCCAATTCCCGCCACTAATCATTCAAAACCTATAGCTACGCTGTCGACTCCTTACTTCTCTTCCTCATGAGCATATCCGCGGACCAAGTCGTAGCACAGTACCCTCCGAGTTTCACAAGAGGAGCACAAGTAGGCTTCTATCTGGCCTTACTAGCAGGAGCTCTATTTTGGGGTAGTACCGCAGATATCATTGGCCGAAAGTGGGCTTTCAATTTTTCCCTGCTATTCAGTGCTATCTTTGCTATCACTGCCGGTGCTGCTCCCAACTACCCAGCATGGGCAATCATGGTCGCACTTTCGGCCTTTGGCTCAGGCGGAAATCTGGTGCTCGATACAACAGTTTTCTTGGAGTATCTCCCATCGAACAAGCAGTGGCTTCTTACCTTGCTGGCTGGGTGGTGGGGAGTTGGTCAAACGGTGGCTGGTCTTATTGGCTGGGGCTTCATGGGTAATTACTCTCGTCCAACGGTGTGACTGATATTTCAAGGGGGTTGCTAACACAAAAAAGCCAATTATAGCTGTCCCACTGACGGATCTGTCCCATGCACCAACGCAAATAACATGGGCTGGAGATACGTTTTCTACACCAGCGGAGCACTTGTTTTCATCATGAGTATCGCCCGAGTCCTCGTCATCCGTTTCCACGAGACGCCGAAATTCCTCCTATGCCAAGGCCGAGATGAAGATGTCGTGAAAACACTTCAGGATCTCGCTCAGAAACACAATCGAGCTTGTCACCTTACACTAGAACAGCTGCAAGCCCACGGCCAAATCCACAGCTCACACGCCAAGAATAGGGCGTCGTTCTCTGAGCTAGCCGTTCATGTGAAAGGTCTGTTCGTCACAAAAACCCTAGCTTTCTCGACAAGTCTGGTTTGGGTTTCCTGGGCTCTAATCGGACTGGGCTATGCATTGTACTACGTCTACCTACCAGAATATCTCGCATCTCGGGGTGCATCCACTGGATCTGACTCGACTTACATTACGTGGCGAAATTATGCTATTACCAATCTGTGCGCTATACCGGGTCCTATCATTGCAGGTTATATGTGTGAAATGCCTATCTTTGGACGAAAGAGAACTATGGTTATTGGGGCCTTCCTTACTAGTAAGTGATATGACGCTGTTTAGGCAATGTTCTGGCTGACAGGCTCTAGTGATCTTCTTCTTTGGATATACAGCGGTGAAAACAGGGGCACAGAACTTGGGCTTTTCATGTGCCATCTCCGTTTCAATCAATATCTATTATGCGACTCTGTACGCGTATACTGTTGAGGTCCTGCCCTCTGCGCATCGTGGTACTGGAAACGGTATTGCGGTTTCTCTTAACCGGTTGATGGGTACGGTCTCTGCGCTCATTGGTGCATTTACTTCAACGGCCTCCTCTGTCCCGATCTATGTTTGTGCTGCTATGCTGGGGATGGGTGGTATTATTGCCATCATATTTCCCTTTGAGACACGTGGAAAGAAGACAATCTAGATTTGTATTGGTGATGTGTTTATCTTGTTACATAGGGGGCTTACAGGTAGTGAATACAATTGGTAAACAAGCAGCTCAACTTCTCTGACGTTGCTGCTATTTATCGGTGTCGGACCGTCCCGGTAACCACGGGCGGTACCGACGGTCTCCGTCTCCGTATGCAAGAGGGGAAAGAGCTCGCGTGATACAATAATTCGCACACCATTACACCTCAACTTGATGTATATCAAAGAGCCAATCAAATAATCTAGCCATATCAAACCAGTAATCCTACAAATTTCCCACTTCCCAAACACCCTGATAAGGATTCTCGCTGTCTTGAAACTGAAAGAAAGGATCATGTGAAATGTCCATAAAAGACATATCAGCCGGGATCCCTGGTCCGGACCATCCCATTGGCTCTCGAAGTGGGTGATTTGTGCCGTTATCAACGGTAATCATGTTACTCCGAGTCCAAGTCTCAGTATCAGAGTTCTCGGAAGCTGCTCGATCGCGCATTGTGCTTGAGTATGGTGGCAACGCTTGACCTCCATTAGATGTATCCACTGCCCTGGCAGAGTGATGGAAGATTTCAGTTTCGACTGTCACCTTGTCTGGATTTTTGGATGGAGGGGGTGTAAATGAGGCATCGAAGAGACCATCTCCTGGAGGAGCGAATGCTGCTTTGCTGGAGCTGTGACAGAGGATGTCCCACATTAAGGCTGTATCTATAGATAACGTTCGCCGAGTTTGGGGGTGGTTGCTTGAACGGGGGCTGACAGCGAAGGCTGATTGAACGAGATCTTGAACTTTTTGATGCTAGATGCAGTTAGTAGATGATGGATTTCCGTGTTTGGTGACTTACTAATGCCTGGCATCTGGGCCATTTTGAAGCCAGATCACTTAGAAACTGTGTGCAGGTCTCTAGCTTTCGTTGGGCGGAATCTCTCATGGCTGGATCTGCCGCACAGCAATAATAGAGATGAATTGTAGCTGCAATAGCCACTGCGTGGCAAAGAAAAGGATCGGAAACTTCGTAGTCCTTTTCGATGATCATAGTGATTAACCGAACGGTCCATGTCGTGTGTATCAAAGCCAATTCAGAGGACGTCTTCCAAAATGTGTTCGGCACAGCCAGTTGAGAAGATTGCTGCGGACGCCATGAGTACAGGAATGGGTGATTGAGCACACTGTGCACGGCGTGATAGGTGAACTGGAGATAAAGCCAGGGGCTCCAGAACCCTCGGTCACGATGTAATTCTTCTCGCGATTTATCTTGAAATCTCACCGAGTCATATCGATGGCAAGTGGGTAATTTGGTCTCCATATCCATCAGATGGGCCCCAATGATGGAATAGCCAGACTCTACCGACCACGGAGGTGTGGAGTATCCACTAGCACAATGCGAAACGTATTGTTGAACTTCACTCCAAAGAGTAGCCAGCTGCACCATATAAACCCAAATATCTCCTCGAGATGTGAAGGCGCCATTTTCCTGGGGTGTTTGTGGTGGCTTCATACCCATTTCTCGGGGTGAGTCAATGTTGACAGCCATGTATTTTGGGCTATGAATATCTCGCAGCATATTCAGTTGCATACTGTGCGGAGCGTAGTGCTGCTTGAGAAGATGGATGCTCCAAAATACCCTTCTCTGTGCTTCTAGTATAGGATCTAGCTCGCCCTCATGCATTTCGATGTCAATACCGGCGCACTGAGCGAGGTTTGCAGCAAGACCGATATGAAGCCAAACGAGATGAGTATCATTTGCTAGAGTACATTAGATATGGCATCGTATACCTGGAAGAGGATCTTACCAATATATTCGGCCAGAGTGATAAGGCACAAACTCTTGATAGTTGATAAATCCACAGTGCCCTGAGCAATTCGAAACATGACATAGCTGCGCGC
Source organism: Penicillium pulvis (assembly GCF_028828015.1). NCBI lineage: Eukaryota > Fungi > Ascomycota > Eurotiomycetes > Eurotiales > Aspergillaceae > Penicillium > Penicillium pulvis. The sequence continues at coordinate 1,969,512 of NW_026643072.1, forward strand.
AGCTTCAGCGTAATGTCGACACATTTGATCAGTTCGCCCCTCCAGAAAAGGATTATTTGAGTATCGCAAAGCGAGACTGAGGGTGCCGAATATCACCTCACTGCGGCAGGCTTCCGGAATTGACAGCTCATCAGGATCAAAAAGCCACAAAGGTTGTTTGTGACAGTATTTGAAGTAAAGAGAGATGCCCTCCGCCACAATACCCTTGGGAGGCATCGAAAAGGGCAACGGGTTCGCAATTTGAGGAGCTATTTCACTGGAGATGCGTCGCTGTGTTATTGTCTCATGTACTTCATTTGACTCTGAAGTATTTTCGCGACTAGGAAGCTCATCTGGACTCGAGCGGGGAATTCCAACTTGGCGGGTTGAGCTATCGTCATCAGCACTCCTATTCGCGGCTTAGAAATGTCAACGAATCGCACATTGGACCTTCCAGCATCAGTTCCATTTTCTCTTCAAGCTGTAGTAGCCTCTCTTCCTATTCTGGAATTAGCCAGTTCGGTCTCCATGTCGGTGGGCAGGACCCACCAAAACCCGATCGCCAGATCTCTCCGGCAATTCATAATGTCTGCTATATTGACATGTCTGCTGCAAACGTGTACAGGTGGAGCAAGCGGGCCGCTCCCCTGGACATCGCGTCTTTTTGCGCCTTCCGATAGTCAGTAAGGGATTCTTTAATCACCGGAGTAGAACGAACTCACCTACAGTTTTCACAAGCCTGATGAGATCGTTTGTGGACTCGATTCATTGGGGGGTATGGGAACAATGAACTGATAAACAGAGAAGGAAGTATGTCATGTCCAGGGTGTTCTTTAATGAGCGGCGGGGTTATCGGATCATGACCCGTGGGCCGCGATAACACCCGTGGACGGGGAAACACTGCCTAATTCGGTTCAACTTTAACTATGACACCGTATTTACTGTATCACAGAAACATATCCTTCTAATATTCATATTCTTGGAGAACAACCAATCCAAAATTCACAATATATCGCTAATAAACTAAAATCCACAATCACTTAAGCCTACCATTCTAATTGTCCATTCCCTTCACCAGAGCATGATAACCCGGCACAAAAGGCAATGTCCTCCGCGGTAGCCTGTCCCGCTGAATGCTGTCGTGCTGGCCAAATCTCCCGCTTCTCACTCCTCTCCTCATCTCTGTGAGAAGTGAGAAGAGCTCTGACCGTGTTCTGGAAATATAGAGGTGCACTCTCAAGACGAGGATGCAGCTGACCATTGACAAACACTCCAGCATTCAAGTTCTTTTGGGCCGCATTGCAAAGATGCTTATCCTCGTCCAGAACACGCTTAAAGAATGAATCGATGTGCTCAAAGTCCTCATCCGAGGCTTCCTTGTGTCGATAAACTTCATATTCCATCGAGCAGGTTCCAGCAGATGTGGGGACGCATCGCATCATATAAAAGAAGTGTGGCCTGAGATTGTTAGTAAATGGGTATCATCGAACAACGGGTTAGAAAAACTCACGAGACAGTCATGCACGCATTGGGAAAATAATAAGTGCTGGCATTCTGGATATCTTCTGACACTTTGCCTTCTTGCGGTCGGGAGAAATGCTGAATATGTCCCGGTGTTGAGATGGTATAATAGTATGAAAGATCAGCCAGATTGGCCACGTCAGGATGGGCAACAGTACAATGATAACATTCATTGTAATTATCAGCCAACGTTTTCCAGTTATAGTTGCCATTCATCTGCCAAGTATGATCAAACTTGTACTGACTGAAATCATATTTCTGGAAACGTTCTTGCTCATCCACTCCTTTGAAGTCTTCTTCCCAAGGAATTGGATTTGGAGATGCGTCCAGATTGACCCAGATAAAGCCCAATTTGTCCTCATGCACATGCACTGGGAATAGGCTCTGACTCTGCTTATCGAAATCTGGGACCTCATCGAATTTCGGTGCTTTGGCAAGCTTTCCGTTCAGACCGTAGGACCAGCCGTGGTATTTGCAAGAGAGAATTCTTGCATTGCCCTCACTTTCTGAGATGAGGGGAAATGCTCGGTGTCGGCAAATGTTGTGGAAGCCGTTCAGTTTGCCTTCTCGGTCGAGGGTCAATACGAAGGAAAATCCTGCTTCTTCGATCTTCAGGAAGTCGCCGGCTTTGGTGAAGCGTAATTTGTGGGTGGTCAGGATCCATTTCTTGGAGAAGATTGCCCTTCGTTCCAGCTCGTACAGCTCTGGTGAGCTGTACCAAGAAGCTGGAAGAGCTTTAAATGTACCATTGGAAGTGTTTTGAGGTTTCTTGATTTCTGGGGAGGATTTGTATCCGAATAGGGAAGCAACTGCAGCAGCCATGATGGAGTATGTATTCAAATCAGTGTTCGGCAATCTGGGTGCTCTCGGTTATGACAATTATATGTCCTACAGATAGACCTCTCGATCTAATGTACCTTATCTCCATTGCTTGATCATGCGATCATTTACTGTAAAGGTTGGACGAGATACAGTTGTTCACGGTGTGGGGCCGACGGTATTGTATTGTTGTAACCACGGAGCGGTCCGTTGATCACGGCTTTCGGGTGGGAAGCCGGTCACGTGTAGCAATGTACAGAGCACGGTATTCCCCGCTCACGTGCATTTCGTTTTGATATACTTGCATAGTGGCTCTACCAGGGACTGGCGTACAATGTTTCTTGAATAAAACCGACCAAAGTGAGAGTATGTAGGAGAAGGAAGCTATTATTTTGAGATTAGCATGATAATCCTATGATTATTATAGATGGAACTTCAAATTTCCAAGGTTTAGGATAAATGTAGATACCTTTCTTTGATGGGAATCATGGGATAATGCTTAGGCAGTATAGAAAGATGAATGGATCTTTAATTCTAAACGTTAGCCTAATCCACCATTCTTAGATGAAGATGTTGTCTAAATAATATTAAAGGAGCCTCTTAATTGTATTCATGAGCACCTAAGGCTGCATAGCTAGGAAAACAGTGATTCAGTGAATGAAGGATATCAGGTCCACGTGTAGAAGTGACCTCATGACATTGCCCTTTAGCCTATATCAAAGCGCAACTACCGAACCAATTTATCCAAAAGTGTCTCACACAACGCAGTCAAAGTCCTAGCACCTACAATCTCCAACGCACTAACTTCAATCTCCAATTGCTGACGAATCCAATTTTTCAGCTCAACTGCAACCAAAGAGTCGACTCCGTAATTGCTCAGTGGACGCGTAGGGTCTAAAGGCTCCCCAATTCCCAAACTGCGCATCAAAACCGGATTCACCAACTCCACGGCGGCAGCAAGCAAAATAGCATGGTCCGTATCGCTCGAGCCCTTCTTAAGGAGCAACAGCTTAGATTTGGATTCGGCATTGATGTCACCGCCCGTCTTAGTTGTATTGTTACCGGCTAGAGCGCTGAACCGATGGACGGGCTCGAAAGGGGTATTCCCAGGCATAATTGCTGTGACTAGTTGGCCGGTATGCGATGGATTCAGATCATGCGTTTGCTGGAGGATACTGATGCGCAGGATTTGATGTAGCAGGGCCTCATGTATGGGTGTCCAGCCGCGGGTTTCGAAGACGCGATTGAGCATCGCGCCCTGGTCGTCGTTGGCTAGATATCCAACTTCTTCGATTGGACCGAGGTTGATTGAGCAGGCTGGAAGGCCCTGCTGGAGCCGGTATGCAGCAAAGGAGTCAAGGAAGGTGTTACCCGCAGCATAGTTGGCCTGTCCAAGCTGTCCTACAAGACCACTGACACTTGAGAGCAAGGTGAAGAAATCTAGGCATGTTGGCTGCTCGAGTGACGCCTGATGCAAGTTCCAAGTGCCGGCGACTTTGGGTGCAATGGGCTGCCGGAACTCGTCGGGTGTCATGGTTGAGAACATGCGGTCGCGCAGGACCATTGCGCCTTGGATTACACCGATGACGGGCATGGAGGCAGTGGTAAAGGCGTGGCGGACGTCGTCAAGGGATGTGATGTCACCCGTTACCTGGTCGACATGGCATCCCAGGCACTGGCAGTCATATATGATTTTTTGGGATCGCGCGTCCTCGTACCCACTGCGACAGATGACAACAATATTCTTAGCCCCATTCCGAGCAAGGTAGACAGCAATGCTTCCGCAGAGACCTTTCAGACCACCCGCTATAAGGTAAGAACCGTCATCACGTAGGCGGAAAACAGGCCCCGCTGGTCGGAAGGGTAGAGGCACGGTCTTGCTGTCCTCGAAGGAGAGAACCACCTTGCCGATGTGCTTCCCGCGCTGCATGTACCTAAACGCGTCCACAGTCTCTGTAAATGAGAAAGTCGCACCGATGTGCAATGGTTTGATATGCCGCTGCCTCACTAGATCCATGATGTAGACTCCGGTTTGGTAGGTGGTCTCATCGCTGATGCTCTTTCGCGAAAGATCAAGCGCGCGGTAGGAGCAGTTACGGTCAAAAGGCTCCATGGACAGACTATTCCGGTCGAGCATGTCCTTCTTCCCAATCTCGACGAGAGTGCCGTTCTCGGCAATACATCTCCAACTCTCATGCAGCATGTCTCCAGTCAGGGAATTGAGACAGATGTCGACGCCGCGTCCATTGGTAACCTGCATAAGTTCTTTGGCAAAGGCTGTGCTGCGTGAAGAGAACATGCGGTCTCGCGACACCCCATACTGCCCGGCCAGGAAATCTCGCTTTGCATCCGTGCCCACGGTCACGTAGACTTCTGCACCAAGATAGTGGCACAGCTCAATAGCCGCTAGGCCGACACCGCCAGACGCAGAATGAATTAGGACGGACTGTCCCTTTTGAAGGTTGGCCAGTGTCACAAGGCCATAGACGGCTGTGTGAATCGCAATTCCAAGGGTTGTACCAGCTTCGAATGAGACCCAGTCGGGCAAAAGGTGGACAGCATGCCAGCGGTTTCTCACGCGATTGGCGAAACAGCCCCCATCTCGCCGGACCATAAGCACCCGATCTCCCGGTTTGACTGTTCTTACAGCATCGCCGATCTGAGTGACGACTCCTGTGCACTCTAAGCCGAATAGATGCTCATTGGCCGGTACGAATCCCATCGCGTTGGCCAAATCCTTGAAGTTCATTCCTGCCGCATGAACCTCGATCTCAACCTCATCGTCTGCAAGATTCAGCTGTTGACAAATTTCCCTGTACACCAATGTATCCAATGTACCAGGCCTCTCGCTGATTAACCGAATGAGGGACTTGTGGTCATGGATTATGCCCTCGCGAATAGATGCTCCTCCTTCTCCTTCCTCGCTTTCCTTTTGTGCCTGATTCAACACGTCATCTGCAACAACCCGACTCACATGGTACATCCCATCCCGCTCCACAAACTCACTGTCAGTTTCCTGGAAGCTCGTTGCAGATGTGATATGACGAAGAGCTGTGTCAATCGCTTCCAAGCTGCCGGCACTGGTCGTAGACTCTATGTCTAGACACATGATAAGGTTGGATGGGTACTCTGCTCGAAGCGATCGCGCAACTCCGAACATGAGACCTTGCTCTGGATGGGTAACCCTCATTTGAGACCTGTCTATTGTTAGCAAGTTTGAAACCCCCCCCCACCGTGTCTATGGCAACTCACCCCCTAGTGACCCATAGTACGCGACATTGCTGCTCTAGAAGACCTCGCAAGGCGGTAAATTGTTCGTCTGCTAAGGCAGAGAGGATTGGTTGATACACCTCATCTATGATCAAAACCGTGCTGTTCGGTGGAACCTCGTCAAATGGTAGACTGTGCTGCGACGTATCCCATCCCTTCTGGGCCAGCTCATCCTGAATCACTTCGGCAGAGGGGAGTGAAGTGTCAAATTGCAATAAGTGTACTTTCTTTGCTTCTGTAAGGGGGGTGCTCGCCTTTTCCTCCCTCAGAGCTCCAACGTAGAGCAGATTGAGGATCCCGTCCCGGGATATATGGATATCATGAACGGTGTCTAGACCGGTCGAGCTGGAAGTGTCACCTGACAATGGTTAGATCTCTTCGTCAACGAGATAGCTTGGGAAGCCTTGAGAGGATAGTACATACCATTCATGAAGGGGAGCCCAGCTGCCCTCACCACAACCAAATATCCGTTCACTGTCAGGGCATCTCGTGTGAGCCGAATGGTTTCTTCAAGCTCCCGCTCCCCTTCATAGACCTTCAGAACAATGAAATCGTACTTTTCTTCAATGTCATCAAAAGGCCTGTGTTCCGCATCCACCACCTGCACGGCAACACCTGGTTCAACAGCGTATTTCTCATGCGCTACAAGTCCGGCCTGCTGGGACGGCGCCAAGAAGCGATAGCTACATCCTAGGGCAATAGGACCTGCTCTGGCGCGAATGTGGTCGAGATACAAAGACTCGCCAGCCATGGGGCCGTCGCGTAGCGCCACCTCAATAACCTTTGACGACGGGCGTTTGTGCGCGATGAGTGCCAGTAGCTTGGCCATCTGTGTCAAGGCTGCGGAAACCTCGCCATTGCCGTTGCCTGAGGAGACAGCCGTCTGTAAGATATGCGCCGTCTGAGCGGATGTGATGAAGTCAATGTCTGGGTTCCAGACAACCTGCGTGAAAGCATGGGGTCGTTCGGCGCTTGCATTGATAGCGTGGTATCTTAAACCCTCAAGGTGGAGTACGAGCTCATTGCTTTCCTGGGAAATTGAGCGGATATCACTGACGTAGCGTTTGTTGTCGTCTGGGCGACCAACGCCGCTCCATACGGCCTCGGAAGCTACGATAGCCTCACCGCTGGAAGCAACATTGTGCGGGAAAATGACCAGGTTATCAATGATGGCAGGGGGCATGAGGGTGTTGATTGCAGAATGGTGACCACGGTTCAGGGCGACAGTGGCAATCTGTAAGCAGCCATCAATAGCAGCGGGGTGCATTGCATAATGGCTCTGCGGATACCGAGACTCGGGGGCTTGAAGTCGCACCATAGCGCGGCAGTGACGCGAGTCTGCCTTGGCTTCGACTTGCTGGCAGGGCTGAAATGCAGGACCGAAGTGGTAGCCGACATGACGCATGGCCTTGTACCATACTGCGCCTGGGACGGGGTGTTGCAGAGGTGAAATGTCGGAGGCACTGACGGGTGGCGGGGGAATGCTCTGGTCACCAACGCTCACAACACCCCTGCAGTGTTCTTCAATTGAGCCATCTTTTGCGATTGTGGAGATAATGAACTCGTGCCATGACTCCTTTGTGCTGGAGCACGGCTGCAGAGACAACAGGATCTTGGTTCCGCCGTTAGTGTCTAGTGTGAGCATTCTTGGAAATGTCACATTTCGCAACTTGAAGGGAAGTTCTGAGATAAGAGTACCCTCTGGGACCTGTCCTGTCGCATACTTTTTCTGGTAGATCGCTTCGATCGCCATTGCAATGTAGCCTGCCGCGGGGAAGATAACGCTGTCCCCAAGGGTATGGTCTCGTAACCAGGTGGTGTCACTGAGCCGCAGCACGTTCTTCCATACTGGATGGGTCCATGGGCTACCGAGGATTTTGCTACCAAGCAGATCATGATAAGGGAATTTGCGGTAGCGCCAGTCGAGACTAGATTCACTCTCATGCCAGTACTTGACTGTGTGGTTCCACTGGTAGTTGGGGAGATCTGATACAAACACAGGGGTGGTATCGGCAGCGTCGTCATTGAAAGCCATCAGAGAAATGGGGTAGCCCATGGTGAACAGAGTTCCGGCTGCATGGAGCAGGGTCGAGACAGCGATAGCCCCGCGCTTCCAGGCCGAGCCATACTCGACTGAGGAAGAGGCGGCCTTCTTGATCTGGTTGATTGGCCCTGATAGTGCGTCACTTGGCCCAATTTCGAGAAGGTAATCCATGGCCTCTGCCCCTGCTACTAGCTCCTGTGCGGCTTGGCTGAACAGCACAGGTGATACCATGTTGGCTACCCAGTAAGCAGGCCCCGGTGGCTTTGTAAGGGTTGCACCTGTGGTTGATGACACCATGATTGTTTTCTCATCCCTATTGTGATCTGGCCACTCGATGTGCTGCTTCAGCAGTTCCTCATAACACCCAGCGACGGTTTTCATGTGGCGAGAATGATATGCCGCATCCACGCGAAGAAGTCTTGCAAAGTACCCAGCATCCTTGACTCGTTCTTCGATGGCGACAAGCTCCGATTTCGTTCCAGAGAGGGTGACACTCTGTGGGCTATTGACGCAAGCAACCTCTACAGTTGTGTCTTCCAAGTACGGAAGGACCTGGTCAGGCCCTAAACCGACAGCCATCATTCCGACGGGGACTTCGTAGACAGCTTCAGAAGTCGCCTTGCCCCGATAGTAAGCTATCAGAATGGCCTGTTCAGGGGAGAGGTAGCCTGCAGCGACAGCTGCGGCAATTTCTCCAGAGGAATGCCCAACTACCGCTTGGGGCACTACACCGGAAGCCTTGAATACAGCCAGAAGAGCCAATTGAAGTGCCGTGACAAGCGGCTGAGATAGTTCCGGACGCTGAATTTGGGCATCATCGGCAGTCAATTGCGCATAGAGAGCCCATGAAGGTGGATCATGAGCTTCTTGTAGTACTCTATCCAAGTGCTGGATAGTGCGAGCTGCGAGGGGAAATGTTTGAATAAGCTCCTTTCCCATCGTGGGCCATTGGGCGCCTTGCCCAGTTAGGACGAACCCAACTCTGGGTTTCTGGCCGGTTATATGCCCTTGACTCAAGGCGGGTAGGTCCAAAGACGGGCTGCTTGTGATCGCAAATGAGCGATGATAGTGGTGGGATCTTCGTTCGCTCAACGTATACGCAAGATCGCGAAGGGAGATCTTCACGGCCGGATCCGATAGGTGACGATCTAATGCAGTGGCCTGGGCCTCCAATGCCTTTTCGTCGTTTGCTGAAAAGACCAAAATATGGGGCCGCGTGGCTAATTCCTCGGCAAATATATCATCTATCTCTTCGTTTATATAAGAAGAGACGTGATGATGACCCAGGGCCCTAGCCTCGTCGACGATAATATGAGCATTTGAGCCTCCATATCCAAATGAATTGATGCTAGCTCGCCGCAAGTCAACCTTTGGCCAGAGAGTGGCGGTTCTTGAAGTATATAACCGGAGTGCTTCAAAATCGATCTTCGGACTAGGGTCTAAGAATGTAGGATTCCCAGGGATGACCCCCTTCTCCAAGCTGAGCACAGTCTTCAGTAGTCCGGATAAGCCAGCAGCTGGCTCCGAGTGGCCGATATTGCTTTTCACTGAGCCAATCCGCAAGGGACGGTCAGGCTTTTGGAACGGTGTAAAGACAGTTGCAACACCGTTCGCCTCCAGAGAATCACCCGCTCTTGTCCCGGTACCATGGAACTCAACGTAGCTCGTCAGTGAGAGGTCCTTTATTCCAGCATTTTGATAAGCCTGGCGAATAGCAGCCGATTGTGATTCGGGGTTGGGACTCGCGATACCAGCCGTCCAGCCGTCACTATTGGTGGCAGTTCCGCGAATGATCGCGCGAATAGGGTCTTTGTCCTTGATAGCATCGCTCAGTCGCTTAAGATACACCATGTTGACTGCCTCAGCCTTGATATATCCGTCTGCCTTGGAGTCAAACGTGTGGCAACGCCCGGACAGCGACGCGGCACCATTCGCACCCATGTAATGATCCATCACATGCTCCGGGCTGCAGTATAGATTGGCTCCTGCTACAATTGCAGAGGATATCTCCCTGGATTGGAGGTATCTCATGGCGAGGTCTATCCCAATAAGTGCCCCGGAGCAGGCAGTGTCGATTGTCATACTAGCGAAGACTTATTAGCAACTGCTCCATTGACATACCCATGAGCACAACTCACCTTGGCCCTTTGATATTAAGGAAGTGGCTAAGACGATTGCTGAGCATAGCTCTACCAACTCCAACAACTGTCGCCGGGGCACGATTCTCCGGGTCGCGCGCCTGCATGTCGCCATAGTCACTGGCAAACGAGCTGACGAAACAACCTACAGACGCGCCGTCGAGTTGCTCCAAAGTCACGCCCGCATTTTCGAGACCTTCATAGACAACTTCTAGCAACTGGCGCTGCTGTGGATCCATGGATGTGGCCTCAATTCCCGAAAGCCGAAAAAACTGGGCATCGAGATCGCGGGGGTCGACGTCTTGAAGATACATCCCTCCCGGGGAGGCCATGGTTTGCGGCTTTAGTGAGCCATCATAATGAGTGCTTAGTGAGTAACGAGTTCCTGGAGGCGTGTTGATAGCAATTCGCCCCTCCTCGAGGAACCGCCAGAAGGCTCGTGGGGTGTGGCATGAGTCGGGGAGCCTGCAGGCCATGCTTACCACAGCTACAGGCTCTTGGATGTAGTGACTGCTGCTGTTGTGCAATGAACCATGAACGTCCTCGCCTGGGGTATGGCTTGCGTGACCGGCTCCATTGACTCCGACATGTCCATCCGTGCTGCCGTTTGTGAATCCAGACATCTTGCTAATCTTTTTTAGAAGGTCAGTAGGCGTAGGCTGGAACCATAATGCCTGCGATATTCACGTTATATATAGCAAAGCACGGCCAGCCCATATCGATGCTCCCTTTGGCCGTCATCAAAATGCATGTAGCCACCATTACATTTCTCTACTTAAGAGTGTCCAATCAGATGGCACATCGTCCAACAACCCAGCATACTAGGTTGAAGGAAGAACATATCCCTATTACGATGCATCACGCCACCTCTGCTCCTCGGAGCCTTGTGTATTCCCGATGATAGTAGTATGCCCGAATATTGGTCAGATCATTTTGTCTCGCATGCCTGGCACTCCAGGGGCCAGACAGGATTCAGGAGTGTTCACCTCATGTAGAGCAATCCACAATTATGGAATGCAAAGCGTATCGACCTATGTCCGGAGTATACCAGGGACTCATCAGTGAGGCTGTCAGGTATGGTCACGCTACATTAGTCCCATCTATATTGCCAAGAAATGAGAAGGTTCGGCATGTGTCCGAGCACTCCACACATGGCCCCCGCCTCCCGAAACTAGGCCTCCCGGCGCCGTCCCGTACCGTGCTGCTTGCATGCAGGATCGCTTGAGCCACGCGTACTTTATGAGAAGGATCTCGTAGTTGCATCAGTTTTGCATGACATCATCCACCTGCGAAGCTGGATGGAGTAAGCTTACCTCAAATCTTCCGATCCCGCCTATCATGCCCTTGTTTTGAGGCATGAAAGGGGGGCTCGGTGTTATCTCGTAGATGCATTTGTCAAAGAAAGCTAAACTAGACCTTTCACGGTACTTGTTCGTGTGACCAGTCCACATTTATAATGGCTATCTCAAGATGGCTATACCTGAAGGAATGGTACCACCATCGATTGAGAATTGAAACTTACAATACAAAACTTCCAGTTGAAAAGTTAGATTTGCAAATACGTACAACAAAAATCAGAGCCTAGAGTGAAAAGCTCGCCTATTGCTAGGCTATAGGGCAAAACTTGTCCCTTCCTCCTCTCCAATCTATATTTCCTCATCTCACACATTCAATCATGCCCGCCCACGAGATCGTCGAGTTTCGCACCCTCGACAACACGGTTCTTCGCGGCCTTCTCTTCTTAGCAGAGCAACGAGGACCAGGAATAATCATGACACCGGGCGTACGTACGATCAGACACCCTGATATCCTGCTCCACTAACAAGATGTCCCAGTTCAACGCAACAAAAGAGATGCTCGGCCTCCCAACAACCGCAGCATCCTTCCAACGCGCCGGCATCACAGCCCTAATCTACGACCCCCGCGGTGTGGGCCTCAGCGACGGTACTCCACGCAACGACATAAACCCTTTCCAATCCGTAGACGACCTCTCCGACGCCCTGACCTACCTTCTCTCCCACCCGAACATTGACCGGACGCAAGGCGTCGGCCTCTGGGGCATGTCACTAGGCGCCAGCATCGCCCTTGTGACAAGCGCCATCGACCCACGCGCCCGCTATACAGTCGCCGTATGCCCCGTCGTAGGTGCAACGCAAGACCTGCCCAAACTATCATCCGTCCTCGCCAAGGCCGCGCAGGATCGCGAGTCTCGCCTAAAAGGCAACGAGCCCTTCTACGTCCCCATGCTTACAAAGACTGGCGAGAACCCAGCTGGGTTTAATCTAGGCTTTGAGCGCGAGGTCGCGATGAGACTACTAAGTGCCCAAGATGAGAATGATCCGTTGCGTGCCGAGCTCGCGCCTAACCACGTCAACCGCACAACCGTGGGCACGTATAGGCATATGCTCCTTTGGGAGCCGAGCCATATGTGGAAACATCTTAAGCGCTCGGTGCTTTTTGTTCTGGCGGAGCGGGATGCGGTGGTTGGGACAGAGACACAGAGGAAGTACTTTGTGGAGTTGACTGTGGACAAGGAGCTGTATGTCCAGGATGGGGCGGTGCATATGGATATTCTAGAGGGGGTGCATCAGGACGTTGTTAATCGCGTACAGACAGAGTTTGCGCGGAAGATGTTAGGGGAAGGCAGATAAGCGATATAGATTACTAGGGTCATCTATATAGGCTAGGGTCTAGAAGGAGCGCAATAATTGAACACCACAAGATTAGTTGAACATCACTCTATTTCTATATCCGATATGATGCAGTAACTGTAATTCAGAAAAACCGCTATCTCAAGTATTAAAGTACGTTGCATCACCTCGCTTGATACACGTCAATATACGAGATGACGCTTTAGAGTCATATGATATGTAATAAAAGATAAGTTAATGGGTATCACTCTTTAAACCTTCACATTCCAGCATGGTCTACAGAGTAACATGAGCAAGTAGGTACTTGGGTATGTACTCAATAATATTACTCTCTGAATCTTGACTACCGCGCTACTTTGAATGCGGTTAGTGAGGGTGCTAAACTAATCTTGTAGTGTTCAATTAAAAAGCTCCGGTCTAGAATGTCAGGTTCTTGGTCGGATGGGACACTTTTAGAATGATTTTTTTCTTGTATGGTATTCAGTATTATCTCTAGCTATAAGATGTGGTGTATCGATGTACAGGTGTACAAGCGTACCAAGACATGGTCTATCAATGTAGACCGGCAATCCGTGCCTCACATAGTCTCAACAAGTCAACACCTCGTCTACGCTAGATAACCTGTTGAAAGGTCATTCGAGTGGCTGTAATGTAAATTTAAGGTAGAAAAATATTCTCCGCACCAGCCCAAAAAATTGAGTTTTCAACGACTATACGTGCTACACAGTTCTATACCGAACTCTCGTCCTCCCGGCTTGGTATGGCAATGGTTAGACTAGTATCGCTCCCTGAGAAAGTTTCATAGCCCCTCTAAGCTCTCAAGCGCGAAGTTGACAGCTTTGACCTCCTTGTTTCTTCACCGACCACGAATGAACCTCCAAAGAGCACCCTACATTGCAACCCCAAACCATAATCCCGAACACAGAACCCCATTAACAAGTGTCTGATGAAACACCACCCAGAGCGCAACATTGACATATTTAGGCGCGAGAACCGTCCACAGCATGGCATCATCGCGCCACCAAATACACGATGCCATAATGGCAAGAGCACTAATCACAGAAAACAATGTTTGGTAAGTGGCATAACTTAGAAAGCTAGAGACTCGAATTTTCGAATCCGTTGTCGCACTCAGAAGCCGCAACCCAGCAAGGGACCACCAGACAGGTCCGATCCAGTTGCTGAGGATTGTTTGCAGTGTGACGAGTGTGATATTTAACGTACTCTCTGCGTTTGAGATGCCGTTGTATCCGTTCATCATATCCAATGAGGCAAAGGAGTTGTTGCGTCCGCCGGAGAAGAAGGCGCTTTGCGCGAGGAGGAGGACGGTGAGGGATATTTTGGAGGGGTTTGCGTGGTCAGTTGAGAAGTTGGGCACTTAATATGCATGGTCAGTAGGCTTCAGGGGTGGGAAATTGAAAATTGACCATACCGAGCCAGTGCATTTGCAGGTCGAAGATCAGGAAGAGGATGAGAGTTTTTGGTCGGGCTTGGGTGCGGAGATAAACATTGGCGACTTCGACCATGGCGGCAAGTATGGCTGGGAACGTGGGCTGGTATTAGCTGTAGCTACAACATATATATCAGATAGACAAACCTGGTTTAGAATGGTTATTCACGCGCTGGGCAAGTAAGAAGATCCATAGAGCCAATAGCCCGCTCCACAACGTCCAGAGGGCTAGGTATCCAACGTCATTGGTGAAGGTTGACTGGAGCCACGGAGGTAGAAATTCCAGGAGCTCCGGGTTGGAATTATGTGTTGAGCTCATTTTGAAAAGCACCGTTAAGGCGCACACGAAGCACGCACTGAGTGTTGATGCAAACTTGTCTATACCAAGGGCCACGCTGATACTTTCGGAAAGCTTTCTTGCGGCCACCACATGTGCGCCTGCTGCTAGAGCCCACAGCCACGCTGGGTTGTTATCGAGGATGTCATGCAAAATCTTCCCAGTTCCCCAGGGCGTTTCCCCGGCCGGGTTCAAGCTCTGTCCAGCAATTTGTAGGACAGCAATAAACAAGCCGCTCATTTTGAATTTTCCTGAAGCTGATCTACTTAACAGTTAGATAGAGTTTGTCAATGATGATGGCAAGACATTATATCTTAATAGTCATACCGTTGGAATGCTAAGTGAACAAGCCATGCAAGTGACATCCAATACCAGAAGTGGTGTTCTTCAGCCACTAAGCGGCTAGAGAACATTGTTGTACCGTGAAGAAGGGCGAAGACTCCTGCAATTAGTCCACCTGAGTCATCGGGCTTATGTTGGTCAGAAAACACTTTTGATAGCAGAAGCATGACCACAACAGATAGCAGTGCTATACCTGTGGTCATGTGGGATAAGTCGAGATTATTATGCGGCACACCAAGAATTTGCTGGGCCTCAGCGCAGATCTGATCCAGATCAGTCTATCATGCACATATCCATCAAACGCCAGGTAGACTTACTTCTTTTATCAACAGCATATCATCATGCATATCGGGATCCCTACTCCGTGCTGGCACAGGGTCTCTGGAATTGAACTTCTCCCATAGACACAGAACACGGCGCACTCTGTCCGGACCGCAAAGGCAGACAGAGTCACACAGAACCAGATCCACCGGTGTTTTCAGGTTGTATTTCAGACTCAAAAGGCTGATCATTTGCTGAGCATTTCGTATTAAGATACTCATTTGCTGGTCCCCCTTGGGGAAAATTGCCAGTAGCTCATCGATATAAATACCCACACTTCCCGCGGGAATTGAGAATCCTAGGAGTCCCGCGAGCGTCGGTACAATGTCAACCTGGTCAACAACAGAATAATAAGTATACTTCGAAATGTACGGAGGAGGAACCGGCAGTGCCTTTTCCAGTGATCTGAATTTCGGCGAAATGAAGACCAGCGCAGAAGCAATTTCTGCGGCTGTATCACCGCCGTGGTTGCCATTTTCCGTCATCCCGTGGTCGCCGGTTAGCACGAATAGAGTATTTTCGTGAATGGGCAGCCGCTCTAAGGCAAAGTATATCTGGCGGACTACGTTGTCCATTTCGACTTGCTTTGCTCTCACGATTGAGCTGTAAATGGAGCAATCAGCAAACCACCGCAGAGAGCAAGATTTAGTGGTGGGGACTATGGTACCTTTTAGCACCTCCAAAGTGAGCTGCATTATCGAGACCGAGGTAGTGCAGAATCAAGCCCTTGTAGTCATCTCTGTCGAGTTCTGATGTTAATCCCCGCGTAACATTGCTGTCGACCTCCCTGAAGTTCTGGATATCATGAGAATTTTGAGTTTGATGAATTGACATGTTATTGGCGAAAATCGACTCACAGGTAGATAAAACGAGTTAACCGTCTCATAGCGGTCCCATATCTCCGGGTACAGCATGCACCACATATCGATGCCGTGGTACACCATCTTCTTTTCCGGCGCACGTTCAGACTTGAGGCGAGACAACCAGGTATCCTCTCCCACAAGGCGTCTTGCATCAGCGGAATGCATGACGTTAAGCCACGCGTCGAGGAAAGATTGTCCACTCCCCTGCGTCATGGCTTTGATCCTCGACAGTGTTAGAGTAGGCGGGGCAGCAAGAGCAGTGAACGGGATTGCGGACCCGGATTTTATGAGACTTTGAAAGCGTAAGAACAGGAAATGGTGGGGAGTGATATCGGAGATGAAGACGCTGATTACCTCTGTGTAAAGCTGAAGCCCGAGTCCTCTCCATAAACAAAGTCACTAGTAGATATTAGCCGGTTTAGTCCATTTATCCAGATCGAAAATCTGAGAGAATTATTGCACCTGCGTAGCGCATCAATAACCATAAAGATGATATTGTCAAAGGGTGGAGATGGCTGTGGATAATATTTCTCGACTCTGGCTTTCTCCAATCTTGCATGTTCGAGGATATTATCGAATTCCAGCTTTGGAGGAGGACTGAAATAGCCGGCCATGAACACCCCAACACCCAATACAATGCCAATGTTAGAGAGTAGGAGTAGCATCTTTGTTCGCCTGAAGAAAGCCATCGCCGACAGGTATGATTGTTTATAGAGTTTTGTGATGGTACCGTGCTGATACTTTAGACAATCCCTCTATAAGTACTCCCAATTCTAATATCATGTTCATGTACTTGAAGCTGCCAGTCACCCGATTTCTGAAAATTACTAGCTCTTGGTATCAATAGCCTTGTATTGTGTCGGGAGGCTTCCGACCCCTGAGGGTCCTGCACATGGGGCCGAATTCATCAGGATGCCGATCCTTTCAAGCCACATGTATGTCCATCTTGGCACACGTGTGCACTTACCTAGACAAGCAATCGGGAATATCACCATTGTCGTGTCTCGGTCTTGTCGGCCACAAATCCCAGCCAGTCGGATGAGTTTTTGTCTCCTCGGCTTGGAGCTGAGTGAGACTGATTGCTGACAGCAGGGCGTTGCATGATCTGTGCAGGCTGATATGCATGCCGCAGTAAGTATTCGACAATCATTACATGTTTTTGGAGCTTTATGTTTCATGTGAGAAGTACTGAATCCTTCGAATTTAATGGAACCCAAGATGCAAAGACGCCATGCGAGTATAATGTAGCTCCGCTCTGGTGACTACTAGTAACTCGTGCTCACTGGTGCGCTGAGCTTCCGCTATCCTCTTTCCCGTTTTCGAATTGCTACTCGCGCACAAAAATTGCGAGATTCCATTGAACAGAGAAACAACAACCCTGAATCATGCTCGTCTCCTATGTTTGCCTGGCCGGGATTATCGGGTATCTGGTCCATGTCATTGCAAGACGAGTCTATCATTGGAATCGTCTGCGGCATATTGCAGGTCCCCCAGGGACCGGGTGGACGAAGTTATGGTTACTCAAGCAGGCCTGGTCCGGCAGGCTCTGTGATAGACTCTACAATGCTTGTAGAGAATATGGTAAGGATGCCGTCCCCTTGGTATATCACACGGTGATTGACGTTTTCTCTCAGGCCCTCTCGTACGCATTGGGCCAAATTGGGTGTTGTGCGGTGATCCTGCTGAGATCCGTCGAATATGGGGAATAAAGTCTGGCTATCAACGATCGGATTGGTACAAGGCTGTTCGTTTAAACAGCGAAGTGGACAATGTTTTGTCGGTGATTGAGAATAAGCAGCATCATCAGCTCCGAGCCCATCTCAAGCCGGGGTACGGCGGCAGGGGGATCGCAAATGAGGAACAGCATGTTGACCAGCAGATCCACAAACTCATAATACTGATTGAGCAGCGATATATCTCAACCCGGGCAGCCTTGCGACCATTAGATCTAGCTCGAACGATGCAGTACCTGACGCAGGATATCATCACGGCTATCGGGTTTGGAAAACCGGCGGGCTACTTAGAGGCGAATAGTGATATTTATGGGATCCTGGAGACGTCTGAGGCTCTTCATAGACCTGTCCACATGGTCACCCTGCTCCCAACTCTCAGAAAAGTCCTAGAAAGCCGTCTGCTGAAACCCTTCCACCCTAGACCCCATGACGGGCACGGGATTGGCAAGTTCCTTGGATACATCAAAGACCTTGTCGATGAACGATATGCCGACCTGAAAGCTGGCCATGCCGATATTCTTCAGTCTTTCATCAGTTCCGGTTTGAGCAGGCCCCAAGTCGAGTCGGAAGCATTTGTGACTGTATTCGGCGGGACGGACACCACTTCGACTGCCCTTCGAAATATTATATTCTATCTGTCGGCCACTCCTCAAGCATACCGGGCACTTCAATCCGAAATTGATGATGTTGTAAAAACAGTCACAAGGCCTGTGATTAGAGATGCCGAGGCAAAAGCCCTACCATTCCTCCAGGCGTGCATCAAGGAAGGACTCAGGATGTTCCCACCTACTATGGGTCTTATGGGGAAGGTGTGCCCGCGCGATGATACAATCTGTGGCGTCAAAGTCCCTGCAAACACCCAGGTCGGTTGGTCAGCTTTAGCAATTATGAGAAATCGAAACATCTTTGGAGAAGATGCAGATGTTTATGAGCCACAGCGGTGGATCGACGCACCAGTGGAAAAGAGGAAAGAGATGGATGCCTCTTACGGCTTAGTATTTGCGACTGGAACAAGGTGGGAGTGCTTAGGGAAGCGGCTGGCGTATATAGAGATGGGAAAGACGATATACGAGGTAGGCACCGTCTCCTTTTCACCGCGACTTCGCTTTAATTGTTGATGACCTTGTAGCTCTTTCGACGTTTCGACTTTGCCATGGTCGATCCGGTTGTGCCATTTGGGTGGGCCAATCATGGACTGACGGCGCATTTTGATATGAACGTAAGAATAAGTCGGCGGGTGGGACTAAACGGCGAGGAGGTATCTTAAATTTTCCCACAACGTGGCCCTGTTATTTTAGCAAATCTGGTAGACCTTAAACGTGTTTAGCTGAAATGTAAGCGTTATATACTCTCTCTCTGTGAATTAGGGCCAAGCTGTGTAAAAAAAGCCTGGTTAGGTGATACGACCGGGGTACGACCGGGGCCGTTCCTTAAAGGCTGTCTCCCTCCGGCTTCCCCCTCACTCCTTCATTCCCTCATCTGAAATATTTCGCTCGCACATTTGTTTCGACCATGTCCAGGGCTCTTGGGCTTGTTAGAGCTTCATCAATTAAGTCAAAAAATATTATTCCGAACAATCGTACCTCGTTGGCCCGCGCTGATATTCCTAACACCGACACCGTCGACAATGCCGCTCCCGCGCGCGCTCCCTCTTTGTTCGGCGAGCAGGCCGCACAGCCTCCTCGTCTGAGCACCACTAACATAGCCTGGACCATGATGTCACTCTGTCTGTCCGTCCTCCTTTCTGCCCTTGATTTAACGATCGTTACTCCTGCAATTCCCGCCATAGTCGGCACGTTCAAATCCGCTGGCGGTTACATTTGGGTAGGGAGCGCGTATACTTTAGCCTACGCAGCGATCACTCCAGTATGGGGCTCTGTCTCCGATATATGGGGCCGAAAACCGATCATGTTGATCGCGGTAGCCGTTTTTTTGGTCGGAAGTCTCGTCTGCGCCCTTGCACCGCAAATGGATATTTTGATCCTGGGTCGTGCAATTCAGGGACTGGGGGGCTCAGGTATGGGGATAATGGTCAATATTGTTGTCAGCGATATGTTTTCGTTGCGGGATCGAGGATTGTATCTCGCCATCACCTCACTGGTTTGGGCGATCGGAAGTGCCATTGGGCCGGTGTTGGGCGGTGTTTTTACGACAAGGCTGAGGCAAGTGCATCTGGAGTATAGTAATGACAAGGCTAACAGTTATTTAGCTGGAGATGGTGTTTTTGGATCAATCGTGAGGCGTTCCTTTCTATGTGATGATTTTAAAGCTGACTTAACCAATAGTACCGGTCGGAGCCGTCTCTTTTCTCGTCTTACTATTCTTCATGAGAGTCCCAAGCCCTCGAACCCCAATTGGCGCCGGCCTGAAAGTCATCGACTGGACAGGAAGCCTTTTAATTGTAGGGGGCTCTCTGATGGTCCTCCTGGCCCTCGACTTTGGCGATGTCGTCTACTCTTGGTCCTCCGCAACGGTGATCTGTCTGTTAGTCTTCGGGATAACAGTGATGGCGCTGTTTGTGGTCAATGAGTGGAAGATTGCCAAGAATCCCATCATCCCTGTTTGGCTGTTTACCTCGCCGACCAAGGTAGCACCATATGTTGTCTTCGCGTGTAATTCATATGTCTTCATCGGACAGGCATATTACCTACCCCTATATGCGCAGTCCGTCCTGGCCGCAACAGCGTTGACATCGGGACTATACCTCCTCCCACTAATCGTCTCATGTGCCTTGGCCGCAGCCGCAGCGGGTATTTTCATGCAGCAAACTGGGAAGTATCTACCCGTGATGTATATTGCGCAGGGATTTTTGGTTCTTGGTTCTGGCCTGCTCATAAGCCTCGAATTTGAATCCAACATAGCCAAGCTGGTCATCTTCCAGATACTGGTTGGCATCGGCGTGGGCATGAATATCGAAGCCCCTATACTGGCAGCTCAAGCTGCTACAAGTATTCGTGATACAGCTGCCGTGACAGCGACGATGGGGTTTGTTCGGTCACTTTCGACCGCTATTTCGGTTGTTGTTGGTGGCGTGATCTTTCAGAATGAGATGAATACCAGGAACGAGAAGTTAGCAAGCCAGCTTGGCTCGAACTCATCTTTAGCCAATATATTCAATGGCGACCTTGCTGCTTCTAGTGTGGAGGAGATCAACACCATTGGATTGAATGCAGGCCAACAAGTCTTGGTGAGGAAGACGTACTTTGAGGCGTTGAGGATAGTGTGGATCATGGTAGGTCACCTCAACATTGCACCGTGTTGTATTGCCGTCTTTTCATTATGTCGAAACATCTATGCTAATGGAATGTCCTGGTTGTTATTAGTATGTTGCCTTTGCTGGACTTGCCACCATTCTCAATCTATTTGTGCGGGCCCGTAAGCTCCGGAGTGAAAATGAGGGCGCCGTGCTGGGTGTTGACCGGTCGCGGCAAGAAGGCAGCCCCGCTAATGGGGTCGCGGAAATCGAGTTGCAGAACGATCAAGACTAACGTTGGCTTTCGGTTCATGGTGGGCCGATTTCACACACAAAACCATACCAACTACGTGCTTTGTCCCTAGAATACAAAGATCTATGAAAGTCATGTCAAAATGGACAAGTTCTAGCGCCGCAACCTATGATACCGAACTAAGGCCAATAACATCGGCCCAAAGTTTCAGAACACAGTACTGGAGACTTGTCTTTCTGGACGCCATCTAGAGTGCCGCTTGTTCGAAAGACAACAACATTGGTTGTCACTTTCATTAGCATCGCCCTAAGAAAATTCCGAGTGCTTCAAATCTGCCGTGGACATTTGGGAAGTAGATTCGGTGGTGGAAGGCTGAAAGGCTCCTAGTTAAATTTCTGGAGGCTGTCAAGACGGAGTTAGAGGATCATCTAGATATTCTTCCAGGCCGTCTTTTCTATTTAAAGTTTGGCGTTAGGAGATCTTGAACGAATGAAGTTCATCTTGGTACCAAGGTTTACCTCGTGAGCGCGTCGAAAGGTATGAATATGGTGATGTCATCAATACGATGCCCTAGAGTGGAGGTGCATATGTTGTGTAAAATACAGGCGATTTCCCAGCTCCTGCTAGAGTTGATGATGTATCAGACATTCTACCTAAAATAGCCGTGGACGCTTACGTTCAACGCTGATAGCCCACTCTCTAGCCTTTCAAGTATAGTCATCATAACGAAGATATGGGGCAAGGGAATCCTGATGAGAGACTGGTGTATCTGGCCTGCCAGCATATCTTCCGTGGCGATGCTTCAAACGTCCGAAAATTGAAGGTTATTAAGGGATTGATCAGAGAGGATGGGAAGCCTTCCCTCGCGGATATTCTACGGCAATATAATATCAAGAAGATCAGCACCGTCGCCAAAAAGCTGCTTGAGGAAGAAATATTTGGGAATAATTCAAACGCCAAAATGCGATTCCCAGATTTGTTTCACGTCTCACCGACCCAAAGCGCTAAAAGGCAGATTTCAGAAGCAGAGGCTGCGCAAGGCGAAGCGAGTGCGGTAAAGGAGATTCCCGAAAGGGAAGTAAAGCATGTCGTGATTGTTCCTCAACCAAAGCCAAAGGATGAGGCAAACAGAGAACCAGATAGTAGGTATACCTGAGCAAATATCAACGTCCAGAGAAAATTTGACAATCTATTTACTTCAATAGAATCACATTTGGAGCGGAACCGAAATATCAATAAGGCCATTCCGTCGCTTTACCCCGTTTATGTGCAGTATCGATGTCAACATCTCATCACAACCACTATACAAGAATTAGTCGAGGAAAGTTGTTTTGAGTTTGCTCAGCAGCATTTTCCTCACGTTTTGGAACTAAATAACTGGGATTGCCCTGAGTTGGTAGAACTGACCGAATGGACCAAGTTACTCCCTCAGCATTCTTTGCATCCAGCGGGAGCCACAAAGAAACCAATGGACGAGGTATTTGGTCTCCTGCGTGACTTAAGACACTCTGCGGTCCACCGGCTTCGAAAGACTGCGACTGGTATCGAACGACTTGCCGAAAATGCTCAACTTTTCCTTGAAACATTAGAGGATGTGTTTCGCTCAGAAAAGGTATCTGTGCTTCGAAGGGAGCTGAAAAGCGCAGTTGAAGAGCTCAGGCGCAACAAGGACCTCTTAGAAGGGAATCTGCGCACGCAACTCGAGGAAATACATAAAAAGCGGGCTGAACTGGATGCTTGTGAAAAAGATGCAATCGAATCTATGGGCCACGAAGACCTAAGATGCCAAAACGATATCGGTAAAGGGCTGGAGAGTATCGTTCTAAGGGTTAAGTCAAACGAAAAACAAGATTGGAAAGGAAAGGGAAAGTTGTCTTATATGGACCCAGACTTGTACGGATCGGAGAAAGGGTTTCTCGCGGCGAATTTGACAACCTATAGCCCTGAATTCTGATGAGGGCTAGCAGTGAATAATGCTTATATTTTGACTGAAGAACTCGAGTGGAAAATTATTCCTAGACCTAAGTTGAGTATCAATGTAGCTCTCTAAAAGGAGCTCACTAATTGAACACCACAATTGGATGAACACCACTCTATTCCTATATCCGGTATGGTGCAGTAACTGTAACAGAAAAACCGCTATCTCAAGTATAAAAGTACATTGCATCACCTCGCTTAATGCACATCAATATACGAGACAACGCTTCGTTAGAGCCATGATATAGGTAGGAAAAGGTAACTCAATGGGTTCAGTGGGTGTCACTCTATGATCACCTTCACATTCCAGCGTAGTCTACAGAGTAACGTGAGCAAGTAGGTACTTGGGTATGTACTCAATAACATTCCTCTCTGAATATTGATTACTGCGCTACTTTGAATGCGGTTAGTGAGAGTGCTCAACTAATTCTGTGGTGTTCAATTATAAAGCTCCCTCTAAAATTCTAATTAATCTTTAGTTAGGAAAATCACGCAGCAGCGACTCCAGTCCCTGCAGAATGTCCGCCTTCAAATCCTCCAACTCCTCAATACCGCAGCTAACCCGCAGCAGCCGCCTATCACATCCTTTATCACTCATAGTCCGCCACTCCATCAAACTCTCCACACCTCCCAAACTAGTCGCATGCTGAAAAACATACATTCTTGTCGGCAACCGACGCGCATGCTCCGGATTATGAGTCCAAATTGAGAACACCGGTCCAAAGCCACCAGGCATTTGCTTCTTCAGCCAACCATCCTCCAAATCCTCCTTCTGAAGCGAAGCATGCTGAACATGACTAACAACCTTCGAGACCGGAGACTTCGCATCATTCACCTGGTCCTGTAACCAAGCAGCAAGCTTCGTAGCCGTCTCTGCCTGCTTCATTACCCGAAGCTGCATTGTGCGCGCAGAGCGAATACCCAACCATCCCTCAAAGCTCCCCATCACACTACCGATGTACTGGCGGTCTGTATGTAATGTTTTCAACCATCCTTCCTTCACTCGCTCAGGAGCAAGGACCAGCATTCCGCATAACATATCCGAGTGGCCACCGACATACTTTGTTCCACTATGCATCACTATATCGGCTCCAAGATCGAGGGGATTTTGAAGCGGGGGAGGAGCAAATGTTGCGTCAACTGTTAAGTATGCACCCTTTGCAGTCGCTTTCTCTCGGTAATAAGCCAGGTTTCTAGCCTCGCCGGTTGGATTAAGTGGTGTTTCGACGTGGATAATATCGCCCGGACCAGCTTGATCAACATCCGTTAACTCTAGTTTTTGAATTCCTGATAATCGTTGGATGATATCCAAGACGCCATGGCATCCATGATACCCGTCTCCGATGAAGATCTTCTTGGGGTTGAGGAGGATGACCATTGCGTGAAATGCTGAGAGTCCGGTCGAGTATGTGATCACTTCGCCGCTCATGAGGCTGCGTAGCACGACTTCTAGTCGCTTAGAGTTGGGAGCGGTATAGCGGGAATATACGTGGGAGTCATTTGGGTTGTTTGGCTATGATGGCACGAGTTAGTAATGGGTAAAATGGCATTTTGAAGCGATGCTTTGGCTTACATCGTTGTTTTCTTCTGGGACTAGGTCTTCTGCGTCTCGTGCGTAGCGGAAATTCACCGCTGTGTGCATGCCAGGAGCGATGGCTCGGTGAGGTGTGAAGAAGTCGTCGGCGTGAATACCTCTTGTTGAAGGGTGCATGTCGGGCAGGGCCTTATTGAGGGCCTCTGCCGTCAAAACAAAGTTGGTATCTCCGATTGAGCCCATGATGTATACTGAGGGTAAAAATAAGCAATAAGCAATTCTGGTATGTGCAGAAAGGTGCAAAATTCATGAGTATTCAATTTTATAACAATTCTTACTACATCTAGGTATTACAGCCCAAATGGCAGCTCCTGGGGTCCGAGTCTTCAAACTTAGGAAATATGAGGCCGGATGGTCCCGTATCGTGGGCGGCCCGACGGCCGATCAAGTGACCGGAGATTCCCCGGTCTACGCGTATCTATGACATGTCAATGCAAACCCCTCATTTTAAGGTCTGATTGCAACGCCAGATATCGGGTATCAAGTCATGAGACTATGCGGAGTATCGAAACAAGCATAAACTCCCGCGGGAGAGCCATCACGTGGACGGTAAGGTATCATGAGCACCGTGCTCAATAGGCCAGGATAAAGCATAAAATCAAAGTCAATTCGCTGTAACTAAACATAGATATCTTTCTTTAAACACATATCAAGCAATGACTCAAGACATGGAACAATACGACGTCGCCGTCGTTGGACTCGGCGTCCTCGGAAGTGGTGCAGCCTACTACGCCGCCCAGAAGGGCGCGAAAGTGATTGGATTCGAGCAATTCGAGCTCGGTCACGTTCGCGGAGCTTCCCATGACACGTCACGCATTGTTCGGACATCAAATTTTGCACCTGAATACGTCGCTCTCGCCAAATCAGCCTACAAAGACTGGGCCGAACTCGAAAATGTGAGCGGGTACAACATGTTAACGACGACCGGCGGCGTGGTTTTCTTTGCACCAGAATCACCTGTCCCAGCGAGTGACTTCACAAAGAGCCTCGCTGCCCAGAATGTGCCTTACGAAACACTTGATGCGCAAGAGGTGAAGAAGCGTTGGCCTCAGTTCGACATCCCCGATAATGTCATAACAGTGTATACGCCCGACTCAGGGATCGCTCATGCCAATAAGACTGTTAGCACTTTACAATCGCTGGCACGATCGCATGGTGCCGTTTTGAAAGACAATACGCCTGTTCAGCGTGTCACGCCTCAGAAATCTGGTGGTGTTGTGATTGAGACACCCAAGGGACGATTCCAGGCGAAGAAGGTGATTCTCGCTACAGATGCGTGGATCAACAAGCTTCTTGCGCCTCTTTCAGTGCATATCCCAGTCTCTGTTATGCAAGAGCAAGTAACTTATTATAAGCCCACCAATCCATCTGCCTATGAGACAGACAAACTTCCCGTGTGGATCTGGCAGGGAACTCATTGTTTCTATGGATTCCCCAGCTATGGCGAGCCAACCATTAAAGCGGGTCGCGATTATTCCAACAACTTCATGAGTCCTGAGGAGCGTACGTTCGTTCACTCGCCACAGTTGCTTGAGCAGCTCACATCTTTCATGGATGGTTTCATGCCAGATAAGGAGCGCACTCCGCTTCGCACGATCACTTGCCAGTATACGATTACTCCCGACCGGCAGTTCATCATCAGTCCGCTCGACAGTGCTCCTGATATCATTATTGGTCTTGGTGCGGCTCATGCTTTCAAGTTTGCGCCTGCCTTTGGGCGTGTCTTGGCAGAGTTGGCGGTCGATGGTCGGACCGATGAGGATATTTCGAAATGGGGGATCCCCAAGGTTGCAACAATGAACAGCAAGCTTTGATGACCATGTGTATATAAGTCTTGAAAGTGTCTTAAGATCGTCAACAGAGAATTATCGCGGCCGTAGCGTGATTACTCACCATACATCATCCACCTTGATTTCCCTCCTGTAGGTTAGTAGTCCCCCAAAGACCCTAATTGCGTCAGATATGACCAATTTGGCTCTTCGTAGCCCATCATACCCAGTCCATATATCTGGCTCCCGCTGTCCAAGGTGGGAAACATCATTCTGGCGTCGAAATCTGTCCCTGGTGGCCGAAGCCCCATGCTGTGCTCAGTATCAATATTGCCAAAGGCTGGTATTCCTGTCGTAGAACCGACTTGACCAGACTGAGACGTAGGGGCGGCGTTTGAATCTTGAGCCAGGCCATATTGCACTTGTGAAGTTTTCATTTCTGATTTATAGGCTCGACGCAATACAGTGATCAACTCCGGTGATTCAACGCTCTTCCCCTGTTGGACTTCGGCCTGCTCATGGGCATCCCAGGCTTTGAGAATTGCCTGCCCAAAGGCAGTATGCATAGGACTTTTCAAGTTGCGAACCATGTTTCGATGCTCATGGTCATTTAAAATAGCCTTCCATGCGCGCTCACAAAGAGGCCCAGTTGTACGGTGTCGAAGTTCGCTCATGAGGAAGAAAAATCCTGGCATGGGAGCTTGGAAATGAGTGTACCAGAGAAAACCACGAAGCTCTTCGGTGGAATAGATCTCATCGTCGTACTCAATCATTTGCACAGAAGTCATGAAGAGTTCATCACGCTCTTCATCAGAGAGCTTTGTTGTCGGGATACCACGGCACATAAAATCCACGACTCGAAGTTTGCAAAGCGATATACGTGCCGTAAGCAATGTGAAGTTTTGTATAGGGATCTTGGGATCGCAGTATTCCAGGTATGTTGATTCGATATAGGCAGAGTATTCATTGAGACCGCGAAAAGGCGAGGTGCTCACTTCGGGAGGGCTGAAACTAGACGGTGGCACAAGGGGTTCGTTATTTTGTCGATTCCTCACTATCGATGGATCGGGTCGCAGGCCGCTCGGGGTAGTCGAGACCAAAAGTTCTACACGAGTAAGGCAGAAGAGCATCTCGGTCGACCCCGTGAATGGTACTGGAAGGGTCTTGGTATTCTTGTGTAGATCTGAATCGTTAATGTTGAGAGGAAGTCGACAGTCAGTCCGAGATGATGACAAGGCCGTTATAGCAGATCCTGTCAGCTCAGCTATGCGCTTATCAAGCATAGCCAGTTGCCACCACAGTCTTCGGCGTTGCTCTGCCTCAAATGGCGGAAGTCCAAATTGATCGCCATCTCGATGTATACCAAGACGGGTAGCTACACGCACCGCGACGCCGATCAAGCAGAAAAGAGATCGCGGATCAACAGAACGGCATATACTGAGCTATAGTCCAATATGAATCAGGATTAAAAAGCTACTTTCTGTCCGGACGGGGATCACATGCGAACTCATGCATGGCAGGTACTTGAGATAAAGCGCAGATTTAGACTTACAAGGTATAAAAGGAAAGCCTGTAGTGTCGTCAGCTCGCTTGAGCTCATGAATTGAGCATTGATAAGAGCTTGTTGTGAGGCTGCATGGTACCGAGCCAACAACTCTTTTTTCGAAACTCCAAAAGCTGCCTCAACTTCTTCATTCGGCATGGAAGTCACTGATAGGAAATACATGGCAAACATCAATGCCTCGAGAGGCTCAGCAACGTTGAAAAGGTCGGCGCTAGCTTTGACGATCTGGTTCTGCAGGGTGGGAGCATGATTTATCTTCAAAAGAGGATTGACATTGTTGAGATAGATCTGCCACAGTTGAAAGATTTGGATTGCTGGTGGATGAAGGTGGGTGATTTGACTTTTCGAGCCCCCGACCATGAACGGAAATCCGTCATTAGTATTCTCGAACATCTTGTCGAAAGCGTGGTGAATTTTTGGCTGCTCGTGCTCATCATCATCATCGGAGCCATGTAGCAGGTCATTGTGAGTTTGATACTAAATACGGTCAGGTTCGCCTAGAAGAGCGGGATAAAGAATGAGCGAGCCAACTAACCTCGTCATAGTATGCAGCCCATTTAGAACTTCTGTATCACATTAGTGCTCGGAACCGTTAGAGACCGAAGTTATACGGACTTTTTACGAACTGCTCCCCGAGAATCCGCAGTCTTCGGTGAAATAGAGCCCGGGGAGGGATTCTGTATATCACTGGCCATCTCCGACGCGGTTCTCTCACGGTCATTATCCAGAATTGAAGTAAAGTTGACGCCATTTCGAGTCATAAGCGCCTCATATTTCCTGAGCCGATCGATCAAATCATCTTCCTGGGTCTTCCGCTTTTTTCTTCGCGGTGGCTGTATGGGCGCAACCTTGCACTCGACCTGTGCTCGAACACAACCCGAGCAGGGTTTCTGTTGATCACATCGGACCTTCCGCTGCTGACACAGAATGCAAGAATTGCCTCGTGGCAGACTCATAGTTGGGATTGATTAGGTCCCGCTCATTGAATCAGCCGTTTAGTTTGAATCGATGACAACAGGTAAGCGTTGAGCCCATATATGATTCGGCGAGAAAGGGTGATGTCGGTCCCGAAACATGACGCTCGGGGCCGACTGCCATCTTCCCCGTGACCACTAACCCAAAAGGGGTAGTATGAGTCTCATCATCAAACGTTGAGATCGAGATTTATTTAGCTTCAGGATTACCGTTAAAAACTTGTTCTGAAGATCGGAATGCTATGTTCCTCCAAGGAACGGGCCAATGCCGTGAATAGGCCGAAATCCCCTTGATTGGAGCCCAGCGACAAAGGAATGCTAGCATCATAACTCCAAGATCAACTATATTCCTCAACATTTCTTCTCACTTTCTGACTTTGGCTGCATTTATAAACTGGGCACAATGACACGGCCCGCACACTATCAAGATGGGACGGATTCTGAGATTGAAAAACAAGATGATTCTGGACGACAAACAATTACAACAAGTCCCCAACCATCGTCATCACCACCAGGACCACCTGGTGGGCCTGCGGGAAGCCAATACCAGCCAGAAACACTCCATTTCTGGCTAATAATGCTATGCAACTTTCTGTCGCTGTTACTGGTAGCACTAGACCGAACAATCATCGCCACGGCCATCCCTCGCATCACCGATGAATTCCACAGCTTGGGCGATATTGGCTGGTATGGGTCAGCCTATATGCTAGCCAGCGCATCATCACAGCTACTTTTTGGACGAATTTACAAATTTTACGATATGAAATGGGTATTCTTGTCTTCAATTGTTGTCTTCGAAATTGGATCAGCAGTTTGTGGTGCTGCCCCTACTTCCAACGCTTTCATTGCAGGACGTGCTATTGCGGGATTTGCTTCTGCGGGAATCTTCTCTGGATGCATGTTGATCATCATTCCGTTGGTACCTCTCCACAAGCGACCGATGTATCAAGGCTTGTTTGGGGCTGTGTTTGGAATTGCTTCGGTCATGGGTCCTTTGGTTGGTGGAGGTTTCACCAGTAGTGTCACTTGGAGGTGGGTTGTCATGAAGCACGAAATTTTGTAGTTTGTCACTGACTCGGTCACAGATGGTGTTTCTATATCAATTTGCCGATTGGGGCGGTTAGTTTGCTGGCTATGACCTGCATCTGGCATCCACAGAAAGTTCAGCATGAACCTGTTCCAGTTCTGGTGCATATCAAACGCCTGGACCCATTGGGAATGCTCTTCTTTATACCGTCAATGGTCTGTCTTCTTCTGGCTTTCCAATGGGGTGGGTCAAAATATGCCTGGAACAGCGCTCGCATCATCGCGTTGTTTGTCGTATTTGGGGTCTTGATCCTCATCTTCGCCGCAATTCAGGTCTGGAAACCTGAAACAGCCACAATCCCTGCAAGAGTTATTACTCGTCGTAGTATTCTCAGCGCAGCGGTATTTATATTTTTCACATCTAGCGCGATGATGATGCTGATTTACTACGTTCCAATCTGGTGTGAGTAATGCCCCAATTGTCATCTGCAGCATCACATATTAACTTCGCCCAGTCCAAACCGTCAAACTAGTCAATCCTGTCAAATCCGGAATATATACTCTGCCACTAGTTCTCAGTCTCGTCGTCGCGAGCTTTATCGGCGGTCTAGCCACGCAGAGAATCGGATACTACGTTCCAGTCATGTATCTCAGTCCAAGCATCATGTCGATAGGTTTAGGCCTAATGACCACCTTCGATCTCAATACCAGTTCATCTCATTGGATTGGGTATCAATTTATATCGGGTTTCGGCCTCGGTCTTGGGATGCAACTTAGTGGACTGGTTGTGCAAAGAATCCTTCCGCCACCAGATATACCAATCGGCATTGCGCTGATGTTCTTCCTCCAGCAACTTGGTGGGAGTATTTTCGCCACGGTTGGACAAACAATTCTGAGTAATATACTCGTTTCGCATCTGAGTGGGGTTCCGGGCCTGGACACAAGTTTGGTCGTGAATGAAGGCGCGACTGATTTGGTTTCTGTCGTGCCGTCGGAAGATGTTGTAATGGTTCAACGGGCATATAATGATGCCTGTAGGAGAATATTCTTTACCGCTCTGGGGTTGACATTGGTTGCTCTGATCAGCTCTGTTGGTATGGAGTGGAAGAGTATTAAAAAGGGCAAAAATGGTCAAGATGGTCCGGAGCATGGCGGAACCAGCAATGGTGTGGGTGAGACCGACGAAGCTGCGACTAGGGAATCTAGCCAGACGCTTACTGATAATGCCGAGAGGAAACGTGATCAGTAGGCTCCCTGCATCCATCAACGCAAGTCATTCATATAGCCAATGGGTTAACAGAACTTGTAGCGAGCTTATATAGGGCAGTTC
This sequence comes from Penicillium pulvis, assembly GCF_028828015.1. Classification (NCBI taxonomy): domain Eukaryota; kingdom Fungi; phylum Ascomycota; class Eurotiomycetes; order Eurotiales; family Aspergillaceae; genus Penicillium; species Penicillium pulvis. The sequence goes on from NW_026643072.1 coordinate 2,000,660, forward strand.
AGGTTCAATAATCTCGAGGCATGCTTTTCAAGCGAGCTGTGATAAGTAGTATATGCCACCGCAACACATAAGTCACCTAAGGAAAAATCGATTGCTTCATCATAGTAACGTAACCAATAAGACATGAGTCTATCTACTGACCGTACAAACGCCGGCTTAAAACGGTCAAATATGCCAATAGAACGCCCGCTGTGTGTCCTAGTGATCCAAGATAATATCTTGGCCAACTTGGGCCTATTAATGGCTGATATACTGGAATATAGCGGACACATCCCGTTCACCAGCCTCCTGCCGCATGAGCAAGTCTTGAATTTTGCCCAGTGGTCCTTGCTCCCCAGTATTGACCAAATGGTTCCATGAGCTTGTATCGCCATAAAGCATGGCTGGAGCTTTGACGATTTGCGTTCCATCCGGCCGGCATCGCTTGCACTTGAAAGTATCGTGCGTGTCACTACGAGTCTCAGGTTTGAACTGGAAAAGTTCTCGCAGCGATTCCAATGAGAAATGGCGTTCAACATCCTCCGCCGAGTCCACCACGCAAGACGAAAGAGATTGCTTGTGAGACTGACGCTGGAAAATCTTCTCCTCGATGGATCCAGTCGCAATAAAGCGATAAACAAAACAGTCCTTCTTTTGTCCGTCACGCCATACACGGGCTAAAGCTTGCTGGTCTGCAGCAGGATTCCAGTCAGGATCGAACAACACAAGTCGGTTTGCACCAATCAAGTTCAGACCGCATCCACCAGCTTTACTACTAAGGAGGAACACAAATTCAGAGCCATCGGGGTCGTTGAATTTGTCGACCAGTTTTTGTCGCTTCTTGATGTTCATTGTGCCATCCAGCCGCAGATTCCCATAATTACGCGACCGGCAAAGTCGCTCAAACAAATCCAGAGTCTGGGTGTAATTGCTGATAAGAACAATCTTGTCGTTGGTATCTTGACGGATCCGAGCAAGCATGCGATCTAGTACCATCATTTTTCCGGAGTACCAGCTCCTCACATCTCTGTCGCGTCCTCGATACTCTGGTGCCGTGAAGTCCTCGGGGTATGCGTGCTCACACCCAGGAAGGTCCTTTGCAAGGTCCAAGAGATCCGGATGGTTACAAAGCTTCTTCAATATACCAATGGCTTTCAATGGCTGACTGCCTTTGCCTCGAAGCAGACTTCGAATCTCCGGACTCTGGATGAAGTGGTTGTACAGGTCCAACTGGAACGGAGCCATATTGCAGAACACCACGTGCTCATATTTCAGAGGCAGGTACTTTGATAAGAGTTCGTTGCTTCGGCGAATAATGAACTTGTTCACAATCCCGGATAGTTCTGTGAGACGCTCATCACCTAGCTTTCGAGCTTCTTCAGTACCGGCAGCATCTCGGCCGCGCAGAATGGGTATTTCGAATCTCTTGCGGAATTCGGCTTGAGATCCCAGTAGATTAGGGTTAGCAAAGTGAAGCAGAGCAAAGTACTCCGATAGGTCATTCTGAATGGGTGTGCCGGAAAGGATGACCCGACGGTTCACGTTAAGGCTGTTCAGAGCTGTCCATGTCAAGCTATCCTTATTCTTGAGTCGATGACCCTCGTCGCATAGCAATAGCCCAATCGGTGTATCTTTCAATGAGTCCACATACATGCGGAGAGTTTCATAAGATACAATGAGGATGGGTCGGACAATCCCGCGACCTGATGCAATTGCCCACTGCTTGATCTGAAGGGTGAGCTCGGCCTTGGAGGCTTTCCCATCGATTGCAAAGGGAGTTGTTGCATCCTTTCCAAGCCATTTTCCTGTCGAGAATGTCAGGTGAGAGATCAGTAGCCACATATTATCAACGCCTACCTAATTCATTTGCCCAGTTGCCGACTAAACTGGACGGACAGGCGATCACGCACTTTTGAATAGTCGTTTTGCCGGCTTCCGGGGCTTGCTTGATCAATGTCCACATCAAGGCGATACATTGGAGCTGAAAATCGTCAGCTGAAGAAAAAAATGTCTGTACGTCCATGTGTCATACCGTTTTACCCAACCCCATACCATCTGCCATAATACAACCATTGGCATTCTTATCAACCATTCCTGTTGTACATCGGTACATGAACTAGACAGATCCGGTGGTGTTAGTCTGCAACTCACGGTTCAGGAGTTATGGGGGCAGAGTATGGTACCTTCACACCCTCCACTTGATGTGGTCGGAGAACCTTCGCCAGTCGGGGATCGATCACCACTGGCACCTTCGGCCGCTCTTCCACTTTTTTCTTCAGGCCAAGAATATCTGCCAAACTCTTATGTACCAGCGGTTCCTCTATTTTCGGGCCGTCGTCTTCCTTTGGTGCTTCCGGGTCCTTGGGCATAGGCTCTTCGATATCGTCAACAGTCGGGTCATAGAGAACAATCGCAAGCTCTCCACTGGGATCATGGAGTGGTTTAACAACGAATGTTGCGCCCTGCCGCATGCCCAAGGTGGGCGCTGCACGACCAGGGTTGTATTGATCGGTGTTCTTATTAATGAAAGGAATGGAGAACCTTTGTCGGAAGGCCGCATCCTTGTCCTTAGGCTTAAATACCGGGAACTTGTTCACCTCTCGTGTTGCCAACGCCAATCGATCATCGTTTGTGTACGGCTTCTCCGCTCCATCTTCCGTGCTGCCATCAGCATCTGCGTAATTGACCTTTCTTCGCTTTCGTGCCGGTTTCTCTGATACTCGTGTGTAGGTCGCCGATCCTGGGCACTTAAATGGTTTCGAGAGTCGGTCCAATGAGTTTATTGACTTGGGCTGCAGCGGTGTTTTGACACCATCGGTCCCGGGCGCGGCTGGCTTAGCACGATACCTTCAGTTTGTCAGCATGGATCAAAAAAGGGGGACGTAGAGACATACATGATTACAGTGTGTGAATATCAGACAATTTACAGTCATTTGTACAAAACACTCTCCAGGCGTTCTTGGTAAAAGATGGAAGGTGATCGACGCGTTGACTCAGCCAAGACTCGCGCCTGCCTACAACACCAAAGTGCCACGCCGTCACGTGATCTAGTAATCACCCCGCCGAGGTACAACCTTAGACGGGAACTGGGGAAATGAGAGAGTGGGGAAATAGAACTCTTCCACATCACTACAAAACCTGCATGGATTCGGGTTTCTGGGCGGGCTACCTTAGTGGTGCCCTTGGAATTATCATTGGAAACCCGTTAGATGTGATCAAGGTTCGGCTCCAGGCGGGCAATGCGGCTCATGTCCCGCCATCCCACCTATCCGGAATAGAGAAGGCGGGCTCGCTCGTTCGAGGTTCGTTTTCACCACACCATAGGTCCCTTTATGACCTGTATTGCTTCATGCTCTAACTATTTATTCAGGTGCGGCTGCACCGATTTTTGGATATGGAGCCCTCAATGCAGTTCTCTTCATGGCATATAATCGGTTGCTGATGACTATGGATCACTCCGTTGTAGACCCTACCAATCCTTCGGGGGTGCCTTTGTATAAAATATGGGTTGCTGGTGCCGCTGGCGGACTGGCTAGCTGGACTATCTCTGCTCCAACTGAATTTATCAAATGTCGGGCGCAGATGGATTCTCGTCCGGAGGTTTCCTCGTGGTCCGTTGCCAAGGATATATATCGGCACCGTGGCTGGCGAGGACTTTACTACGCAGGAGGTGTCACAAGTGCTAGAGATGCAATTGGCTATGGATTCTAGTAAGAAACCGCCCCTTTCCCCAAATTGCTTTTAGATCGCTTTTATCTTGAGCTTCCAAAGTTGCGTTCAATGTTAACCGGCAATTGACACGCTATAGTTTCTGGTCCTATGAGCTCTGTAAGCGCCTTATGACATCTGAAAATGAGACTTCCAACCAATCGGCCATGAAGGTCCTCCTTTGCGGTGGCATTGCCGGAATTGTAACCTGGGGATCAGTCTTCCCCTTGGATATGATCAAGACTCGACTCCAAGCCCAGACGATGCATGATGCGCATGATGTGCATACACTTCCGGGTTCTGCAGAACGCCAACCTCTTGTACGCCCGCGCCAGACACTAACCACAGTTCAAATTGCCAAAGAGGCTTATCGAGCTGAGGGCCTGAGGCCCTTTTACCGAGGACTGGGCGTCTGCAGCATACGAGCTTTTATTGTGAATGCTGTCCAGGTGAGTTATTTCAAAATACTACTTCTGATTGGCTGATTCTAATATGCAATCAGTGGGCGGCATATGAGTGGTTGATGAAAAGCTTTACTCAGCCACGCCAGCCATTGAGCCTCGAGCCGATGACCCAACGTACCTAGATGTCTACAACTAAATCGCATGGATAGTGTGTGGGGGTCCCAAACAATGAGCATGTATACCGAAACCCGATTCAGGTTAGATTCTTTTATTTGGTATTGAGGGATTTCTATTGGAATTATTACTCCGGGGTATTTGCCAGGAAAGGGGATAAATTTCGAGGACGCCGTTGTTTCATCCGAGAACCGGCGGTTTCGCGGCCCCGTAAACCGGCAGAACACAGATCCGGCGGTCTTCGGCATATAAAAAAAATTCACCTCACGTGAGGACTCCACCTATGCAAGGTGCAGTAGTCAAGTGGGCATGGGAATCATGCGTGGACGTTCGTATTTTGACCATGTCGACCAGACCGAGCTGAGTGGCGACGAGAGGTTTCTTGCCTCTTGGGTGGCTTTTCCCTTTTTATGTGGCGATTCGAGGCACCGTGTTTAGAGCTGCATCTCGGTGTCTTTTTCAGGGCGCTTGAAGTTGTCGACACCCAGGCCGACAACGGCCTCAGCGATCTTTTGGGAGTGAGGCTCTTCTTTCAAGATCTTGACCCTATTGAATATGACCGTTAGCGATTGGTCGCACAAAGATGAAGAGCTCACAACTCACCTGCGCTTGTGGTTCTTGCCCTTGGTGTGCGCCTTCAAGTTGTAGTCACTTTCGAACCACTTGGAGCATTCTGTGCAGAAATGCCGTCCAAGTCCTGGTAGATCCTCTACATCCTTAGACTCCTTGTAAAGTTCCAGGTGACGGGGTGATTGGATATCGGCGATGACCTGGTCGTAGTCTCTGCAGAGTAAAACGTCGTACGTTAGCGTCTGCACACATGGAGGGGTCGAAAAAATTCAGTCGTTAGGTAACGTACCTTGTGCGACGCTTATTCTTGACTTTGCGCAAAGCACCCATTTTTGCTAGACTTCGGCTTGCTTGCCGACACAAAAAATTGAAGATCGAGAGTTTCAACGCAAAAAAAGTTATCACCGATTTCCGGAGTGATAATGGGGCGGAGTGGGGAACGGGACAAGCGCCAGGAAGAACAAAGGGCGAAGTCGTGGAGGGATTTTTCCGCTGACTGAGTGGAGCAAGCGAGCGATTGAAACGCATCGGACTTGATTGGCAGTTTCAGTGCTTGGCCATGGACGCGGGAGTCCCGTCGGCACGCCTCGGCTCAGCAGTGTAACCGGTTTTCAGTGTAATTTATTCTGCTAGCGTATCGTATGAAATGTATTTTGGATATGCTTTATCCCTATGACGTTTGCATTCGCGGCATGTTGCTCCGGCCCTGTTGCGGACGATGTTCCTGTTCCGAGACAACAACACGGAAGAGGCCAGATATGAATCATGAGAATGTGCAAAAACGAACAATATTAGCTATTATATGCCTACAAAAATGACCGTCGAAGTGCGGCTCATCAATAAGTGGTAAGTCCAAAGCCACTCCCCTTGATTCGGGATGATCTCCAGCCCACATGCAATGGGGAACTTGATACCTTGCGGGTAAATGGGGAAGATACCGAATAGTCATACCCGAGTAAAGTCCCTTGGCCCGAGTCCCAAAAATATTGTTTAACCTGATACAACTCGAGATTACTATGAACGTTGTAATTGCAAATTCCCTGATTGGTGGCCCGCTTTGGGCCCGTCACATGCCGTGTATTGCCATTACACCAGCATCAATTTGGGTTGATGAGCTTCCCCATGCATTTAGAGAGTCAATGAATGTGATATTGTATATGAAAAGATAGCCGGAAGCTTCGGAAGCCCGTGACTTAGAGATGCCGATTTTTCCCACCTTCCTGCCTGCAGAGACAGGTGTGAAAACTTTCGTGGAGCGGAATCCCCAGTCTGGGTGGTCGAGCGCATGCGGGAACCCCCAAACCACAATACGCGTACCGTATCGCTGGGGTAACAGCGAGTTACGGCTGTTCGGCTGAGCACAATTCTCTCTTCCCACTCAAAACCTCCAAGCTTCCCTTTTTCTCTTCTCTTTCTCTTCTTCCTTTCCACTCTCCACTCTGCTTTAAGCTTACCACAGGTGAAGGTGGTAATTAGCTTTTGGACATCATGATCTCCACCCGCCTTGCGCGCGCCGGTGCGCTGGTACGTCGTCACACCCTACCTCATCGGAAGAGATGGGCGATGCGCTCATGGCATCCTCCCAGATTCTCCAATGTGGATCATGACTCCGGACAAAGTACAATGATGCTAACATTTCTTCTCTACGACAGGCCCCCAAGTCCCGTCTTGTAAGCAACACAAGTCCAATGCAGGTGCCACATAAATATGTGGTCTTGCGTCACTCCAGATATGGGGTACATGAGATTCGCAGCATACTAACCAATGGTTCTTCCAGCTTTTCGGGACCCGGGCCTACGCTACCGTTGACCCCCTTGACAAGAAGGTCGAGATGACCATTCAGGAGAAGGTGAGTGGCTTAAAGCCTCTTCCCACGATAGCCGGCTACGATTCAAACATCGACTAGTCCGAAAACAGCGAACAGCGGCTAATCAAGATGAATCACATTAGGGCAACTACATCAACTACAAGTACGATCTCACCAGTCTGAAAACAATAAGAAATAAAATGCAAATTGCATAGTATGGTGAAGTTGACTAACATGATCTTGCTTACAGGAAGATGAACGAGAACCTCAACATTGTCCGTTCTCGCCTGCAGCGCCCTCTTACCTACGCCGAGAAGGTCCTTTACTCTCACCTTGACGACCCCCACGGCCAGGAGATCGAGCGTGGTACCTCCTACCTGAAGCTCCGCCCCGACCGTGTTGCTTGCCAGGACGCCACTGCCCAGATGGCTATTCTGCAGTTCATGTCCGCTGGCATGCCTTCCGTCCAGACCCCCACCACTGTCCACTGTGACCACTTGATTGAGGCCCAGGTTGGTGGTGAGAAGGATTTGGCTCGTGCCAACGATATCAACAAGGAGGTTTACGACTTCCTTGCCTCCTCCACTGCCAAGTACAACATCGGTTTCTGGAAGCCCGGTTCCGGTATCATTCACCAGATCGTCCTTGAGAACTACGCTTTCCCCGGTGGTCTGATGATCGGTACTGACTCCCACACCCCCAACGCTGGTGGTCTCGCTATGGCCGCCATCGGTGTCGGTGGTGCTGACGCTGTCGATGTTATGGCTGGTCTCCCCTGGGAGCTGAAGGCCCCCAAGGTCATTGGTGTCCGTCTTACTGGTAAGATGTCCGGCTGGACCACCCCCAAGGATATTATCCTGAAGGTCGCTGGTCTCCTGACCGTTAAGGGTGGTACTGGTGCCATCATTGAGTACCACGGTCCCGGTGTTGACTCCCTGTCCTGCACTGGTATGGGTACCATCTGTAACATGGGTGCCGAGATTGGTGCCACCACCTCCATGTTCCCCTTCAACGACCGCATGTACGACTACCTGAAGGCCACCAAGCGTCAGAACATTGGTGACTTCTCCCGTGAGTACGCTGCCCAGCTCCGTGAGGATGAGGGTGCCGAGTACGACCAGCTCGTCGAGATCAACCTCGATGAGCTCGAGCCTCACATCAACGGTCCCTTCACCCCCGATCTTGCCACCCCTCTCTCCAAGTTCAAGGAGGCTGTCAAGACCAACAAGTGGCCCGAGGAGCTCAAGGTCGGTCTGATCGGTTCTTGCACCAACTCCTCCTACGAGGATATGTCCCGTGCCGCCTCCATTGCCCGTGATGCTCTCGACCACGGTCTCAAGTCCAAGTCTCTGTTCACCATCACCCCCGGTTCCGAGCAGATTCGCGCTACCATCGAGCGTGACGGTCAGCTCGCCACCCTCGAGGAGTACGGTGGTGTCATCTTGGCCAACGCTTGCGGTCCTTGCATTGGTCAGTGGGACCGCAAGGATGTGAAGAAGGGCGAGGCCAACTCCATCATTTCCTCCTACAACCGTAACTTCACTGGCCGTAACGACGCTAACCCCGCCACTCACGCCTTTGTTGCCTCTCCCGACCTGGTCGTCGCCATGACCGTTGCCGGTACCCTCAACTTCAACCCTCTCACTGACTCCCTGAAGGACAGCGAGGGCAATGACTTCATGCTCAAGGCTCCCACTGGTGACGGTCTCCCCGAGCGTGGATACGACCCCGGTATGGACACCTACCAGGCTCCCCCTGCCGACCGTGCCTCCATCAACGTCGCTGTCTCTCCTACCAGTGACCGTCTGCAGCTCCTCGCTGGCTTCGCCGCCTGGGACAAGAAGGATGCCACTGACATCCCCATCCTGATCAAGTGCCAGGGTAAGACCACCACTGACCACATCTCCATGGCTGGTCCCTGGTTGAAGTACCGTGGCCACTTGGACAACATCTCCAACAACATGTTGATCGGTGCCATCAACGAGGAGAACGGTGAGGCCAACAAGGTCAAGAACGCCTTCACTGGCAAGTACGATGCCGTTCCCGCCACTGCCCGTGACTACAAGGCCCGCGGTATCAAGTGGGTTGTCATTGGTGACTGGAACTACGGTGAGGGTTCTTCCCGTGAGCACGCCGCTCTTGAGCCCCGTCACCTCGGTGGTCTTGCCATCATCACCCGCTCCTTCGCTCGTATTCACGAGACCAACCTGAAGAAGCAGGGTATGCTGCCCCTGACCTTCTCCGACCCCGCCGATTACGAGAAGATCAAGCCCGCCGACAAGGTCGACCTTCTGTGTACTCAGATCGAGGTTGGCAAGCCCATGACCCTCCGTGTCCACCCCGCCGCTGGTGGTGATGCCTTCGATGTTCAGCTCAGCCACACCTTCAACGAGTCCCAGATTGAGTGGTTCGTTGACGGTTCTGCCCTGAACACCATGGCTCGCAAGGCCGCTTCCAACTAAATGTTTAATCTTTGATATCAACATTTGGTTTCTATTTGTTCCAGGGATCTCTCTGAGAAACCCCGTGTAAACTACGTTCTCTCGTGTGTTTCAGCGCCCCAGAAAGAGAACGGAGTGACATCTACAGACCTCCCAGGGGAACGAGTGGGGGTCGTCACTCCTTTTGCGTATGTGTTCCTTTTTTGAGCTGGATATGAGGAGTTGCGCTCTGGGAAAAATTTCATGATCTTTTGTTTTAGGCCTATTGGTCTCGCGTTGGATTCCCGATAGTTTGGGTGGGTTCAATGGATATAGTTGTTCGATTTCCCTATATCTCAGTACGTGCCAGGATAGCATGCATACACTATTTCCTTTATGTTCAAATCTGTCCATCGTAAACGTCTTACTTCACATTTTCTACCATCTACTCCGTACATACATTTGAACTTCACCTCGGTGACCAGTAAACACCAAATGAAGCTGAGATAAGCTGCCGAGGCCCGTTGCATCTGCCCCGCAAACGAACCCATTTTCCCACTAAGCGTCATCGGCTTTGACAATTCCGCAATTAAGCACATAAAGCAGAGAGGGGCAGTGGACCCTTAGGACTACATTTACCCCGGAGATCCTATACCAACAGATCCTCCACATTCCCGGTTTTCGGCGATTAATAATAGGACCTCAACACTTGGTCCATACGAACTCATCATTCACTATTATACATCATGGCACAGCTTGTTCCTCTTCCAGAGGTGGAACGCCTCAGTGCATCCGTGATCAGGATTCTAGGCGGGAATCCAGGAAAGGTAAGTGGCGAAAAAACAAACAGAAGAGAAATAGAGCAGTTGGGCAACAATGGTGGCTGACATTCTCTAGTTTACATTGCAAGGTAAGTGACCAGACATGGTAACTCGGCGCCCCTCCCCTCCCCTGGTTTGGGCTGGGCTCGAGCGACCCCTCACTCACCGGAACCAGGAACCAACACATACCTAATCGGCCGTGGACATCAGCGCATCCTCATTGACACGGGCGAGGGCAAGCCCACGTGGGCTGCCCGTCTTGAATCCGTCCTGTCCGAAGAGAAAGCCACGGTGCAGCAGGCTCTTCTTACACATTGGCACCACGACCATGTGAATGGCTTACCAGATCTACTGAGGATCTGCCCGCAAGCTCAAGTTTTCAAGCATCAGCCGGATGAAGGACAGACCGATATCCAAGATGGACAGGTATTTCGCGTAGAAGGGGCAACGCTAGTAGCCGCTCATACACCCGGCCATACAGTGGACCACATGGCATTTGTATTGGAGGAAGAAGATGCGATGTTTACAGGGGATAGTAAGTTGCAATCAAATCTCTACTTTCCGCCAATCACCCATGTTGATATGAAACAGATATCTTAGGACACGGTACAGCTGTATTCGAAGACCTGAAAGTCTACCTGGACAGCCTTCACCGGATGCGAGATCGGGTTACAGGCCGCGGATACCCGGGCCATGGGGCTGTGCTTGAGAAAGTGAGTGCTCGCGTCAGCGAGTATATCCAGCATCGCCAGCAACGGGAAGACGAGGTGCTTCGGGTACTACGATATGGGCAGCTAGAGGCGGCAGGAGATCCGTCACCCGAGCGCAAGGCGTGGACACCGTTAGAGCTGGTGAAAAAGATTTACCGGGATGTACCTGAAAGCCTCCATTTGCCCGCGTCAAATGGGATTCTGCAAGTATTGTTAAAATTGGAGGATGAGGGGCAGACGGTACATGATCCGGAGTCGGGGGAGTGGAGGTTAAGCGGAGAGAAGTCGGCATTGTAAGGCGGGGGTTCGGGGACCCCAAGGAGGTACTTAGGTTACAGGGTTCCTGGATAAGTAATCCGGGAAATATTTATGTATATATCTTTATGATATGGCATTTCAAGGTTGTATTCAGGGCATTTTTGTCGGGGGAGAGCGGGTTCCAAGGTTATGTAGTTCCGGAATAAGCGTCTTGCATCTACTTGGTAACCGGAACCCTCTAGATTCGGATTATAGCCCATGCTGAAATACTGGGATTCCGGGTAAATCCTGCCTGGTTCACAATTTTTCCAGTGTTTGAGGTACATATGACTAGCCCTGAAGGTAGCTAGATACGAGGTTTAGGTAAGTAGACATAGATATCATATGGATCTACACCGACAGAGAATGATCTACGGAATTCCAGAACTACGTATGTTACGGGTAGGATCGACGTCAGCGCATTGTCATCGAAGATGTCGGGCAGCTATCCAAGGCATTATGAACATGTACTCCCATTAAGATAGTGCCTGTAATCATATGCTAAGTGGCTGGTACTCTGGTATTAATGAGTCCAATCATGGAGCGTGAATCGGGCCAGAACGCGGCGAATCCTGTAATTTTTGTCCAACTTGATTGAACGGATCATCATAAAGTCAATACAATAATAGCGCGAAATATTAAAAAGCCCAAATCTCCTCATAGTCCCCCTCCCCCCTTTCTTGATCCCTTTTTTTATATCATGATCTGATGTGAGTGTTATTGAAGAGCTCCACCGTAGCTAAAGTTCCAAGTTTCGGGGCGCTGACCTCACCTGTCTTCCCCCCACCTGCCACCTACTTCTTTCCCTTTATTTTTTTTCTTCGACACCCCCACCACATTGGACCTGCATACTCAGGGGACGCGTGCTAGAAGGAAGAGAAGCTGATATTTGTGGAGAATCTCACGTTTAAATTGTTTTTATTTTGGCTTCACCGCATCTTGATCAGTCGATCATCCCGGTTGGTTCCCTATTCCCCGCGCTACAGAATTGCAAGCATAGGTCTGACCACATTGTTGCTTCAACTGCAGTTATTGCCCCTCTCATCCCTTCGCCAAACCAATAGCAAGCATCAGGCTTTTGATCCGACAATCACTACTCAAGGCGCAAAGCACTGAGCCACCGAGCCTACCGCCACCATGCCGTCCCTTGAAGAGCCCAAGAATGAAGCCCGACTGCTGCTAGTCTCGAACCGCTTGCCCATCACCATCAAACGATCAGAAGATGGAAAGTATGATTTTTCCATGTCGTCGGGAGGTCTGGTCAGCGGATTAAGTGGTCTCTCCAAATCCACGACCTTTCAGTGGTACGGATGGCCCGGATTAGAGGTGCCCGAGGCTGAGATTCCGGAGATGAAGGAGCGCCTGAAGGCGGAGTACGGCGCGGTGCCTGTTTTCATTGACGATGAACTCGCCGACCGACACTACAATGGTTTTTCAAGTCAGTTTGAACCCGATCGGATATTGTGGAGCAGACGCTGACATCATGGCATTCCCCAATAGACTCCATCCTCTGGCCACTGTTCCACTACCACCCCGGCGAGATCACCTTCGATGAGTCCGCCTGGGAAGCCTACAAGGAAGCGAACCGCCTGTTCGCCAAGGCGATCTCCAAGGAAGTCAAGGATGGCGACTTAATTTGGGTGCATGACTACCATCTCATGTTGCTACCGGAGATGCTTCGCGAGGAGATTGGCGATAGCAAGAAGAACGTGAAGATCGGATTCTTCCTGCATACCCCGTTCCCCAGTAGCGAGATCTACCGAATTTTGCCCGTCCGAAACGAGCTGCTTTTGGGTGTCTTGCATTGTGATCTAATTGGTTTCCATACATATGACTACACTCGGCATTTCCTGAGCAGTTGCTCGCGCTTGCTGTATGTACCATCGTTTCTTGGGGTGGATTACGTCAACTGACCAACGAATACAGGGGCCTTACGACTACACCGAATGGTATCGAGTTCCAGGGCAAGATTATCACCTGCGGAGCTTTCCCCATTGGAATCGACCCTGAGAAGTTTAAGGAGGGGTTGAAGAAGGAGAAGGTCCAGAAGCGTATCGCCATGCTGGAGCAAAAGTTCCAAGGCGTCAAGCTCATGGTCGGTGTCGATCGCCTGGACTACATCAAGGGTGTACCGCAGAAGCTGCATGCCCTGGAGGTCTTTCTCAGTGACCACCCAGAGTGGGTCGGAAAGGTAGTCTTGGTACAGGTCGCCGTTCCCAGTCGTCAAGATGTCGAGGAATACCAGAACCTGCGGGCTGTGGTGAACGAATTAGTGGGCCGAATCAACGGCAAATTTGGTATGTAGTAACGTTCTGCGATCGTATGACAATTGCTAATTGGTTCGTTTCACAGGCACGGTTGAGTTCCAGCCGATTCATTTCCTCCACAAGTCTGTCAACTTTGATGAGCTCATCGCTCTCTATGCCGTCTCGGATGCTTGTATTGTGTCTTCTACCCGTGATGGCATGAACCTCGTCGCCTACGAGTACATTGCTACTCAGCAGAAGCGCCACGGTGTCCTGGTCCTCTCCGAGTTTGCTGGCGCTGCCCAGAGTTTGAACGGCAGTATCATTGTCAACCCATGGAACACGGAGGAGTTGGCCGGTGCCTACCAAGAAGCTGTCACCATGAGTGATGAGCAGCGTGCTCTCAATTTCCATAAGCTGGACAAATATGTGTCCAAGTACACCAGGTACGTCAACTCATTTAAGCCATTTTGACTAGAGCTAACAATATCTTCTAGTGCATTCTGGGGCCAGTCCTTCGTCACCGAGCTCACTCGGATTTCAGCCCACTCTGCTGATAAATTCCAGGCGAAAAAACTCGTCGTTGCCGACAACGCCGCCAGTGATAGCGATGTTCCCGAGCCCAGAGGAGTTGAATAGTCAAACTGTAGAAACTCCGCTCTGGGATAAACACGTTGAATGAAACTTAGATGCTCTCACGACATGGATGTGGCGAAATAGTCTTGTGATTTTGTGCTTTTTGGGCTGTATGGGTCTCGTTTTCTTTCTTTTTTTACGTTCGGTTCGAAGAATAATCCCCTACTCATCTAGATAAAAAAAAAATGAGATATCCTCTCGGCTGTTCTTGATCATGTTCAAAATGTATTTGCAGACCTCGGAAGCAGTTGTCAATTGAGTAGAGGCTCAGATATCACAGATCTTTCTTTACCTGCATAAACCCATGTGGTTGCTATTGACAACAATGCACTCCAGCAACACAGGTGCCCAGGTGCATTTGCAAAATCCAGTTTCCAGCTTCCGTATCATCAGGTGTCTTGCACTTGGGTTCTACAGTCTGATCACAGTTTGTGTTTTTGTCGTACGTTGGAAGTTCTTTTATCGTTTCAACGCTTGTCTTTAGTGGCGGCCGACATATACCGCTTGATCATGAGAGAGGGAGATTATGTAAAGCAAGACTTTGTAGTGATAGTATCTAAACAACAATCGCAGTCAGCTACAACGAACCGTGATAGGTCGGTATCAATATCCGGTATTGATGGCTACCTTCGCCCTAAAACAGGCGCGTCCTTGCCCCCCGGATCGGGACAGACTGAACTCTGGAATAGGGAAGGTGGCTGATCCTAGTCAAGCGCGGCTTATTTGACATCGAATATCTTTCTTCCCGTATTGGAAGCATTGAATCTATGAGAACAGCAATGATATAGAATATCTAGGCAAACGCCTGGCAGTTATGATCTTGTGGGCCGGCCCGGTCCGTAATTGAACATGTCTACAGTAGCAAGGACTTACAAGCGGTTTTGAAAACGAGTCGCGAGGACCGTCAACAATTTCCATATTATTTTGGCAACTAGTGGGATCATTGAAATACATCGGGATATTAATAAGGCTTATACAAAAGAGTGTAACTGTTGATCGGTCGAGCCCTCCCTAGCACGCCATATCATCCAATCACCAAATTAACATACTCCAAGGCCGTACTATCGCAGCCTCTAGTGGTGCCAGCAGCTAGCCACGAGGTGCTCGTAGTCACAGACACTGGTCTGAGACTGGAAGGCGGTTCCAGGGCCACAGGTCTTCAGGACGGGCTTTCCACCGGGAGGGCACTCGTAGAATCGGTGGCAGTCAGTGGGATCGGCCCAGGCAGCGGCACCAGCGGCAGCATCGGTTCCGTCGACGACGGGAGCGGCGCCAACCGAGTTGAAGAGCACGAAGGCCATGAAGGTGGTGATCACTTGGTAGGAGAACTGCATTGTAGCGGCTATTGATTGATTAGCCAGTGTCAGATGAGTTGAGCTAAGGAGCTTAAGACACACTTGAATTATCTGAATAATTAAGGATTATTGTAGAGAGTGAGGCTGGAGGATTGTCAAGTTGATGGTGGTGAAAATCGTCTTGGTTGGTGAGCTACCTCGGACTTTATAGGATTCCGTAACATTCCTGCCATCGGTAAAGGCTGCCCTCAGTATATCGTGGGGAAATGTATGGACGGTAGTAAAGGTATTCCCCAGCATAACTTACCCTGTTTGCCGGGAGAATTTGAACCCGAAGTAGCCGCCATCCCTTGTGGCCGGCCGTTTCCTTCATTGTTTTGTTTAAGTGACATTTGGTGGCTTGGAGACAATTCACCAATTGGTGGATGGCACCGCCGATTCATATTTGTTGGCTTTCACGCCACAAATACTTTGTTTTCACCAGCCGGGAGTCTCTTGCGGACCTTGTGGTAGCACTGAGAATGAAGTCTAAAAACAGCCAGAACTTTACTGTCTTAGACGGGAATATTTGCATATTGTTACAGTTACAATAGAAATAACTGGCATCCTACCATTTGCGTTTAGAAAATACTGTGTGATCTTTTTTCTGGTGCTGCATGAAGGGTTTCTGGAAGGGGCATGCCATGCAACTCCTTGCAGATCACGAAGCCCTGGGGCACTCTGATGGCCCTAGTCCCTTCAGGCTCACAACAGAATTGGGAACGGAGATGAGACCGAGTCAGACCTAGTGTCTGAAAACCCACGATGCATTTTCCGCCCAGCAAGAAGATATACCTTGAGCAGGTGACGCCTCATACCGGTACTTGCAGTCTATCGACGGTTTAGACGTCACACTGTATGATATCCATATTTAAATCACTAGAGCCAGTAAGATCAGGACTGAAGCAGGGCGTTCCATGTTAATCGCTACAGATGATCACAATTTCAATCCTGATAAGCATTTGAGGTCAATGTTTAACATCGCGAACATTAGTTAAACGTCGCCCACTGACCAATACGGCGCTCGCCTTATCTTAGTCAGCAGAGGGACGGTTTAACTATACACATGCCAAAAGGTGGCGCTTCGTCCTTGCGGAGACTAAACTATGTTGGGCAAGAAATGGACCATTCGTGGATCACTGAAAGTATCTGTACCTATCTGGATCCACTTACTCGGTGCTGGCGGACTCTCCGTAAAAATAATATGACAGTCAAGCCTTGCGGTCTCGATCCATGATAG
The DNA here is from genome assembly GCF_028828015.1 of Penicillium pulvis. NCBI lineage: Eukaryota > Fungi > Ascomycota > Eurotiomycetes > Eurotiales > Aspergillaceae > Penicillium > Penicillium pulvis. Next base: position 2,017,006 of record NW_026643072.1, read on the forward strand.
TTTTGGGCCCAAGGTTGATTGTATGAGACAGAAGATGAAACCAAGATGTTAGCTGCCTATTGACAACGCCATAAACAATATATGGAGTCCGGAGTATAGGTGTCTGGTGGTAGAATGTCTGATCCTTGTTCTCCAGTGAGTTAGCGATTGACCGATTCGAGGGTTGGACCAAGAAAGCAAAGCTTTACTACTTCCTTGATGGGTTCAGGATCTCTTCCACTCTACGCCGAGAGTTCTTAAATGATCAACATTGCCATAGGCTTCTTTAGTAGTCTGGTCCGATGGTTTCATAAAACCAGGGATAAGCATATTCAGCAGATTGTTCCTGAAAAGTGGAGTCAGTTGCAGGAACGCGACTTAGGCGTTCCCCTGGCCTCAATTCTCACCATAATAAGTTTCCTCGACTTAGCAGACTGGTTTTCTGGTCTCTTGAAGTCCCGGGAGAATTGCTCGTTCAGTGGTTAAAGAGCTAGGCGCACCTGCTTGTTCACTTTCATAGCTACCAGGAAAGCTAGTCTGTTTCCCATTTGATTCCTATTCGACCCCTCTTTGACCTCTCGGTCTCTTAATCTTGTATCAAGCTTAGCCCGCGTGCGTCTTATTCAGCTGATACTAGGTCAAGGTGGGCTCTCGCTCCGCGTGTGCTTGGACGATGGATCTACTTACGTACCTCCATGGCAACAGTGAAACCAAGCAACCTTGATGGGGACCATGGAGCTAATTACCTGTATCTATAAAACCGAGGGCGCTTGTCGCTCGAGAATCAGCATCTGGTCTTTCTTTCTTATCTACCTGTTAATCTTTGAACCCTTCAATCTTTTTTATAGTATCCTTTCCACAATGCCAAACCTCTCCTACTTCGGTGTGCTGGCTGCAGCCGCAATCCCCAAGCATGGCCTGCTTCCAGGAACTGTTACCTCTGGCTCTATGGTCACCGCAACCCTGTCTACAACGTGACCGTCACAGATGAGGTGTACTACCCCGACGCCACTTTCGACTACTGCAATGTCACCATGACCTACTCCCACCGCGGCAAGGACGACAAGGTCTTATTGAACTTCTGGCTTCCTACCCAGAGCAGTTCCAGAATCGTTGGGTTTCTACTGGTGGTTTCGGTTTTGCTATCAACGTCGAAGAGACTCTCCCTGGTAGTGTGATATACGGCGCTGCTACCGGCTGAACGGATGGTGGCTTCGGTGGTTTTGCTACCAGCTTCGATGATGTCTTTCCTTTGGTTAACGGAACTTCCAACCTGGATGCTCTGTACATGTTCGGTTACCAGGCTCACCATGAGATGTCTTCCATTGGTAAGGCACTCACGAAGAACTTCTACGACATCTCGGACAAGAAGCTTTACGCATACTATCAAGGGTGCTCTGAGGGTGGTCGTGAAGGATTCAGTCAAGTCCAGCGCTTCCCCGAAGAGTGGGATGGTGCCGTTATTGGTGCCCCTGCAGTTCGCTACGGTCAGCAGCAGGTGAATCACCTATTCCCCCAGGTTGCTCAGCAAACTGCTGGATACATTCCACCGTACTGCGAACTGGAGAAGATTGTGAACCTCACCATCTCTGCGTGTGACGCTCTTGATGGTAAGGTGGATGGTCTTGTTGGACGCACCGATCTCTGCAAGCTTCACTTCGACTTCAACTCGACTATCGGCGCTAGCTACGACTGTGCTGCCACCTCTGCAACTCTGCGCAAGAGACAAATGCCCTCCGCCGCTAATCCTGCTCAAAACGGTATCGTGACTAAGGAGGGTGCAGACCTAGCTGCCATAATCTATAATGGCTTTATGGACAGCGATGGCCGCCGAGCTTACTTTTGGTACCAGTATGGCTGTGAGATGACCGATGCCGAAACTGTGTATGATTATACTACTGGAAAATGGGGTATAGATATTTCTGAACTCGGTGGTGAGTGGGTTACTCGTGGCTTGGAGCTGCTCGCAGAGGACAACCTCTCCACCCTGGACGGCGTCACCTACGATACTCTCCGTGATTGGATGCTGGAAGGCTGGCAACGCTACGAAGATGTCTTGCAAACCACCTGGTCTGACCTGAGCCCCTTCGAAGCTGCTGGCGGCAAGATCATCTCTTACCACGGTGAATCCGACAACAGCATCCCCCCTGCCTCTTCCGTCCGCTTCCACGAGTCTGTTCGCTCCACTATGTATGGGAATGAGTCATTCGCGGAGGGCACCGGCAGCATCAATGACTGGTACCGCCTTTTCTTGGTCCCTGGTGCTTCTCACTGTGACACCAAGTCCCTACAGCCCAACGCTCCTTTCCCGCAGACCAGCCTTGGTTCACTGATCGACTGGGTTGACAAGAGGGAGATGCCTGTCACTCTTAACTCTACTATCTTGTCTGGCGATCACAAAGGTGACCAGCAGCAGCTGTGTGCTTGGCCTCTACGTCCTCTTTGGAAGAACAACGGAACTATCATGCACTGTGTCTTTGACAAGGCCTCGTATGATACTTGGATATACGATTTTGACGCTTTTCCCTTGCCTGTCTACTAAATTACTCAAGAAGAAATTCTGGCATAGTTTGGCTTGGGTTATCGAATGTTTTCCCATTCTCGTGACCGGTTACAACTAGCCTAGGATACTCTTTTGTCACATTGTTATGATATAGTACATACTCCTTGTTCAGTTTTTAGATACGGTGACAATCTACAGTCCTGATTGAAGCAGAATTACGACAATCATTGAAAACAGGATTGCGCGTAGTGTGTAAAGCCTAGATAGAGAGCGGGTATCCTTAAAGTAAACAAAAAGTAAAGATTGATCCAACCAGCTCTCAGGCATCATTTTGCAGCGCGTCCTTGAAAATCGAATAGTTTCCGTCCGCCCTCGAGTCAAGAATAGCGAAAACAAGTTCTTCAAAGACACCACTCCACTCCGGCTCATTCATTACCTCATTGTAGATTCGCGCGACCTCTCGTGGAGGATTACGATATGCGCCGCAACCCATAGCACCGAGAACACCATGAGTAATATTGTTCTTCGCAAAAACGCGAAGGACCTGTCGCATTTTGTCCTTGACGACCCGAATGTCCCCAGGGTACTCTGTTTAGTGTTAGTAGCTCATCTTACTATATTGTATCTTCTTACATGCATACCGAAATGTTCGTTGTCTTCCGCCAGTGGAGGACATCGCAAACCCGCCACACTGACCACGCCCACAACAAATATCCTGCTGGGCTCGTAGACAAGGCACCAGTTTTTGACTTCGTCTCTGAAAACAGCCACTTTGGAGGACCAAATTGCTGCAAAATCTGCAAGAGGATAGAATCTGTCCTGGAGGGTTGCGGCCAGAGTGCTGCGGAGACATAGAGCCTCCTCTTGAGCTAGAGAGCCCTTCAACCATCCACCCCCAGGCTCTGTATTACTGGCCATGTTGAGAACACCGACACTGGCCGATGGCTCTCGGTCCAGGATTTCCTTCGCAGCTGTGAAGCTGTCTTGGTTGCGAACTGTGACTTTCGGTTTCCCCGCGCTGGGGTTTGGAGGGTCCACTCGAGGGAGGAGGTCAGGGTAGACAATTGATGACTGAGAAGCCTCGGTGTTCATAAAGATATCTGGAGTGTGTAAAAGGGTATCTGCTGCCAGGTCCTGGCGTTGCGCTCTCTTTGGAGGCTCTCGGAACATCGACGCCATCATGGTCATTGTTGATAGCTTGAGGAGATGTGTTGGACTCTAATATCTTTTCCTGAAATGGTTCACTTTTCGGTTCCAAGATTGTGATATTAGCTGAAGAAGAATGCAGAAGGAGGGGAAGTAGAAAATATCGATTTAGGAAAATATGGGTGCCGAAGTTGTGTCAAGCTTTATGTAGTTCATGGATGAGGCTCATTTTAGATCCGTATCAAGCATTGTTGCCTAATTTGACTTAGATAGCACTTGAGAAAACTCTCAAAAAAGCATTTGAAATCTTTGATTTTATTTATATGCATGTTCAAGGCTCAAATAAACATTTTCAAGCTTGCACTTGTTCAATGTTCTAAGAATCTAAGACTCGAGTGACGCCGATGCGCATACATGTGTGCAAACAGTGCAAACACAACTCCGAGAATTTCTCAACTTCAACTCCGCAAACCCGCAACATCGACCTCATCAGCACTTTCTCCATTGTCTCCGCTCACCGGTCTTCTACCCGGATATCTGTACCCGATCCCACTCTACCTCTAAAAGGGATCACAGAGGAATCTCAATCACAATGGCCCCCAACCACATCCTCCGGGCTACAATGCCCATCCGGTCAATCGCATCCTCAATGGCCATCCGATCAACAATTCTCCCCTCCGTCTCAATCTCCCAGAGCCTCCGATCAGCCTCTACAACCTCCACCCCTACACAAAAGTCTACAATCCCCTCACCAGACTCCGCACAGAACCTCAAGCCACCCGCCCTGCTCCGCAACTACGCCTACACCCTGAAGACCGGCACCGTCGAGTCAGTCGGCCGCATGGAGCGCACCGTCCGCGTCACCCAGCGCCACAACATTTGGGACAAGCACATTGGAAAATTCTACCCTAAGGAAACGCGGTACCTGGTCTCCGACCCGCTTAACTCGCTGCGCGAGGGCGACGTTATCGAGTTCTCGTCTGGTGCACCTAAGAGCCGTCACGTTCACCATGTTGTTGAGCGGATCATTACCCCCTTTGCTGTGCCTATTGAGGAGCGACCGGCTGTTATGTCGCGTGAGCAGCGGGAGCAGGAGCGGGAGCGTCGCTGGGCGAACAAGTATGTGCGTCGGGAGTCGCGTCGGCAGGGTGAGGAGGTCGATTTGGTTGCGACAGCAGCTGGTATTGTTGGTGAGGAGGAGGCGAAGTCTCTTTCGAAGGCGCAGTTGATTCACCGGATTCATGCTGGTCAGGAGCGCGTGGGCAAGTTGAAGAAATTGGTTCTTGAGCGGACGGCTGAACCTCCGGTTGCGACTCTCAAGGAGGAGTAATAGGGAGCTTGTGCGATTATTTACTTTGGCCTTGTGGACTTGATATCCATGGTGGTGTTGCATGTTGGATCATATGTACTATATTATACAGCCTCGTTTCATTGATATACATTTAACTTTGCATCTGAGATGTGATCTCATATTCTCTAGTAGATTGAAGCCCAGCTTTCCGAAGCCTTCTAGGCTTGCTGTTTACGATTCTCTATAAACAAGTTGTCCAGAAAGTCAATGATAACGTAGCGGCATTAAAGAAGTATGTGCGAGAAAGAGCCCCAGCCCTGATACAAAGTCAAAACTGTATACACGGAAAAGCGTGACCATCTCCCTCCTGTGGATGTGGTCCACCCATTCATTCCTAAATCACTTGTAAATGGAAAAAGTCACTGGTATCACAGAAGAGAAACCAACTCCTTTGCCCTGAAACGACAAACAGTTCTTTTAATGAAACTTTGCAGTGCGCCAGCTTGGTGGTTCCAGTGTACCATTATTTCGTAGAAAGACTTGATCTGGCAAGGGGTTTCCGGCTGCCAAATCGGCGCAGACTGGTATCCAGATTTGATGAGAAGCTTTGCTTCAGTAGGTTTCAGCAGCTAGCAGCGTTCATGATGCGTAAACCTTGACCTTGAGATCCACACTGGCAGTGGCAACGACACATCTGATCGACATCTTATTTGCGGCATCCTTCGCACTTTTTGCACCGGATTCTGCAGCGCCGTTGGTTCCCTCGCCATTCGCACCAGTATCCTTGATCAAAGGAGGTGCCCACCGAATTGAGCTGACAAAGTGATCATGGTCATCAATCTTACGCACACATTTGCATTCCTGGGTGAGATCCCAGCATCGTAATGTCTTGTCGTCTGCTACTGAAAGCAGATATTTCCCACCAGGGTGGAAGACCAGCGCACGCACCCAGTTGTCATGGCCTATGAGGGTCTTGATCAAATTACCTCGTGCATCCCAAAGACGAATGGTCTTGTCACGACCTGCGGACGCAACAAACTCTGCTGATGAAGAGGCTGGCGGTGGCTTCTTCAGGCCAGCCAAAGGCGCAAGATGCGGGTAGCTGGTAGCTGGAGCGAAAGCAACGCACTCAATGTAATGTTCGTGCCCTAAGAAGGTGGCCTTTGTTTCTCCCGATGAAATATCCCAGAGCCGAGGTACTTGGTCATCACCCGCAGAAAAGAGGAATCGGCCATCTGGGGAGGGAACAACATCACGCACCCACGCAGCATGCCCTTGCAGTGTTTTAACGCAATACCCTGTCGTTACATCCCATATCCGCAAGGTCATATCCCGAGACGCAGACACCAAAAGGTTTCCTGACATTGGGGATCCCGCCGCTCCTGACGGGATGAAGCGAACTGCAGATACGCTGTGATCGTGACCTGGTAGAGTCCTGATATTTTTATATTCATCGGCGGGGTCCCACAGCTTGATGGTGAGATCAGAGGAACAGGATGCAAGGAGGGTACCCCCTCGCGGACCTCCATAATCCACATCCAAGACAGCCCTCGTGTGACCCTTGATCGTGCGTTCGAGCTCACCCAGCTCCCAGTCCCAGATCTTAATTGTCGTATCTTCTGAGCCGGACGCAAGAGATGAGAAAATCGGGTGAAAAGCAACACAGGTGATTGGTTGCCGGTGCGACTCGAGGTCGTGTCGAGCCGGTGCTCGGGGCAGCCAGGAGGCGGGGTCCTGATTTCTTCGCGACAGCGATGTGGGAGTCGCGGTGTCCAGCTCAGCCTGGAGCGAGGCACATCGCGATTCCAAATCCATAATCTAAAAAATACAACAGATCAATATCCCTGAACATCTATATCCTCCACACCGACATGTGAACGATGCTCTCACCTTCTTCTGTAATCGGACTACACTAGTCCACTTTTTCTCTAAAAGACCCTCATATTTCTTGAGTGTAGAGTCATCGACCGTGATCGAGTCACCGAGTTCTTCTCGCAGCGCCGCGGAGCTTTGGGGTAGGTTCGCCGAAGCCAGGTATGCAATGATTGACTTGTGTCTGCAGTAAAAAATGATCATGTTAGTACATAGTCACGATCGCGATCGACTCCATATCAGGGCGCATACAGCTCCTCCGCCTGCCGCGCCGTGAGTAGCTGGCTCATGGTGCCGGCGGCTTTGTGTGTTTCCCAGGCAGTCCTCAAATCACCTCCGCATACACCGGAGACCGTCGCTTGCGCAGAACCAGAGAGGCAATGGTTCAAACAAATAGTAGAAGATCTCAAAGACAAATTGAGGCCAGCAAGAAAGACTTGAAGTCCTTATTCTCTACTGAGTGTAGGTTTTTTTCCGCAGGAAGTTCAAGATGTTAAAGATGAAGATCCACCGCGGGGTTTGAAGCAACAAAACAACGACACCGCCAAGCCCACTTGTTTACTTCCCGATCTGTGTTTATTTCCTTTTCCCCTCCGGATCTTGTAATCAACTTCCCCCAGACCACTCGACAAACTTGTGGGGTTTTCATGAATTTACGAGAATTATATTTCTCCTTACAAGCTCGACTTTCCTCGATTCCAACCCTACTACCCCTTTTAAGTGATCCGTATCCCTGATCGCGCGGACTGAAGCCGATCCCGAATTTCGTGCCGTCCACCTCTTTGGGCACCAAACCCTCTCGGTAAGGAGATCGCAGCCCAGCCTTAACGGGCAGAATCCTTTTATTCACTTCTTTGTTTATACTGCGCATTGGCGGTCTGTCTGTGTGAATACTTGCAAACGAGCTGACCACATTGCGTTGCTAGGTGCCGAATCAGTTACACCGTCCTTTAACGTCATCTAGCCAGTCACCATGGCGGACGCTGAACCAGATTTCTCTTCCTTGCCGTTGCCCGACCGGTTCGCCCATAAGGTGTGTCCTCCCTTTGTAGCGCTTCGAGGTGGCTTGCCAGACGACGAACCGAACTGACCATGACGACATTCGATAGAACTGGAAAGTCCGCAAGGAAGGATATGAAGATGCCAAGGCACAATTCGAAAAGACACCCGATGAATCAGCCCCTGTATTTACACCATTCTTAAACGACCCCAGTTTGTGGAAAGGGGCCGTCGCAGACTCCAACGTTGCCGCGCAGGTAGAGGGCATGGGCGCATACTGTTCATTTTTGAAATTCGGAGGCCCACAAGCATGCGCAAGGTATGTTTCTCTATATTAGAGTTGTTCAGCTTATATTTTGTGGACCTAATGGTTGACTCTTCCAGGACTCGGCATCTCACTATCGGCCCGATCTCGGAAAAGGGTCTCCCCTGTGCCAGACCAGCCGGTAAAGCCAGCGCCCAGGAGGCTCTGTTATTATGCGTTGAATTAGATAAAGCCGATCCCGTTCTCGAAGACCTTTTGCCTACACTATCGCACAAAGTACCCAAGGTGGTCGCTGGTGCTTTGGCTGCTTTAACGCTAATCTACCACAACTTTGGATGCAAGATTGTGGACCCGAAGCCGACACTCAAGGCTTTGACTAAGGTATTTGGCCATGCGGATAAAAATGTGCGTGCCGAAGCACAAAATCTTACTGTGGAGATGTATCGATGGCTTCGCGAGGCCATGAAACCACTGTTCTGGGCAGACTTGAAGCCGGTCCAGCAGCAGGATCTCGAGAAGCTGTTTGACGGGGTGAAGCAGGAGGCAGCACCGAAGCAAGAACGATTCACTCGGGCTCAGCAAGATGCGATGGCTGCGGCTAGTGCAGCTCCGTCGGGTGGTGATGCTGAAGAGGAGGGAGAAGAATACGCCGAAGATGAAGACGAGGCTGAGGTTCTCGACCTTGCAGAGCCCGTTGATATTATGCCAAAGGTACCTAAGGACCTACATGACCAATTAGGCTCATCAAAATGGAAAGATCGCAAGGAAGCCTTGGATGCATTGTACAATGTGATCAATGTTCCTCGAATCAAGGACGGCCCTTATGATGAAATCGTGAGAGCGTTGGCCAAATGTATGAAAGACGCCAACGTCGCGGTGGTGACGGTGGCTGCGAACTGTATCGATTTGCTGGCCAGGGGTTTGCGCAACTCTTTTATGAAATACCGATCCACCATTATGGTGCCGATATTGGAGCGTCTCAAGGAGAAGAAACAGTCTGTGGCCGATGCTTTGGGTGGAGCACTCGATGCTGTGTTCTTATCAACAGATCTTTCAGACTGTCTGGATGATATCTTGGAATATCTCAAGCACAAGAACCCGCAAGTGAAGCAAGAGACAGTCAAGTTTTTGATTCGCTGTCTTCGTACCACTCGAATCGTTCCATCCAAGCCCGAGATCAAGTCCATCGCTGATGCAGGCACAAAACTCCTGACCGAGTCTACGGAAGGAATTCGAGCCGGTGGTGCAGAGACCCTGGGTACTCTCATGAAGATTCTGGGCGAACGAGCCATGAACCCTTACCTTGATGGATTGGATGACATTCGGAAAGCGAAGGTCAAGGAATTCTTCGAGACGGCAGAAGTGAAGGCCAAGGATCGACCCAAGCCAATAGTCGCACCCCCAAGCCCGCTGCTCCAGCAGCTAGAAAGACTATGGCCCCTGGAAAGAAGCCAGCGTTGGGCATGAAGAAACCGGCTTCTGCTGCTTCCGCGGCTCCGTTAGAAGATCCCCCAGCCAAGGTTGCTCCCAAGGGTATTCCCTCGAAGCTAGGTGGTATTCCAAAGGCTGGCGGTCTCGCTCCTCCCGGTTCGAAGCTCAGAAGCAAGCTTGGTGGTCCAGGAGGTTTAGCCTCGCCAGTCAGACGAGCTGCTCCTCCCCCAGCGGAAGAAGAGGCAGCCCCTCCAGCTGCACCAAAATTCGGTCTTGGTCGTGGTCTGGCTGGTCGCCCTATTGCCAAGCCCTCAGCAGTTGCTGAATCCGCTCCAGCTCCCGCCCCTGCCATGAGTGGTATCTCAGCGGCAGAACGCGCTGAACTTGAACAACTTCGCGATGAAAAGGAGAGGTTTGCTCGGTCCATTGAGGACATGAAGTCTGAGCGTTCCAAGTTCAACAACCAGCTTACCGAGCTGCAGAATCAGAATGCTCAGCTAATTGAAGATCACACCAGAGATGTCTTGAGCATCAAGGCAAAGGAGACCCAACTGGTTCGTGCACGAAGTGACGCTGAGGCTGCCGAGGCCAATGTTCAAAAGCAGCAACGGGAGATTGAACGCTTGAAGCGCGAATTGGCGCGGGCCCTCCGAGCTACAGCAATGAGCCCACCCCATGCGCCATCGGAAAGTGGCAACATGGGCTTTTCGGAACCTGCATCTATGTACCACGAAGCCTCCAGTGGAACCCCCTCAGCAGCACGATCCGGCCTCCATATGGGACCCCGGTTCGAGAGCTCCCGGCCTCGAAGCTATGCCTCCGCCAGTCCTAGTGAAGAGAAAGAGAACAACGGCCACGAATCACCAAGTCTTGGTAGCCGAGATGGTGGACTTGGCCGACGCAAGCTCAGCCCGACCTACGGCTACTCCAACATCGGAAGTCCAACCCGCTCATCGACTCGCAACTCCACCAGCCACGCAGACGAAGACCAACAGCCCCGATCATCAGAGCCCGCAGAGAACTGGAAGCGAGCTGCTGAAGTGACCAGTCAGCTCAAAGCCCGAATCGAACAAATGAAGGTAAGACATCTCGGTACCTGCTGCCCATGAATAAAATTGCTAACATAAAAACAGGCCCGACAAGGACTCTCACGACCTCCCGCTCAACGTTAATGACAAAAACGACCGCCATCATGCTTATGTCCCTTTTTCCCTTTCGATGCTTTTAAACTCGGCTTCTTCTATTCTGTCACGCCCCATCTCGTTGTGAGCATCTTCAGTCTTCTGGGTGCACTGGATTGGGATTGTGGCTTCTGTACTCTATCTTTGGGTGTTCCTTACGCTTGGTCTTCTATTTCCCTGTATGTTTTCATACCACCGTTTTGTCTGTTTGCAAGATTCCACCCTTATTTCATGTTACGGGGTTTTTTATGGGGTACTTTCCTGGAGGTCTTGTCTGATTAATAAACCTTCTATCAATCTGGATGTTACTTTTCATCTGGCTTGGCTTGTTTCAAGGCAGATTGTATAGTATGGGTGCTATATGTAGTTGCTAATCCACGTCCTGTATTATTCCTTTTAAGGGTGTACCTGGGTGTACGATATCCGGACTTCTTGGGTCTTTGTCGGCGTTGGCAAGGCTGTACTCCAGGAACGTCCCTGGATGTACACATGTTGTTGGTTAGTTATTGAGAGCGCTTTCCAGAAACTTTAATGGTAAATTCCTAATTATTCTCTTCTCTACGAAGGCGTTACATTGGTGATGTACTAAGATCTAGTATGGAAACGAGGTCATACAACAAAGACAGCAAATATTCTCATATGTGATAACATGATGAAGTCGCTTAGCCAGTGAGCTTAGGTCCAAGCATTCAGAGATTTCTGCCCTTTCCAAGGTGACCGTTGAATGAAGTGAATGAAAAACGAAAGTGAAGAGCCTACTCAAATGGCTAGACCACTGGAAGTGAATCAATGATCTAAGTAGTGACTTCTTCCAAGAAAGGGTATAAATAGCTGCAACTTTTTCACTTCTGATTCTTTCTTTCTTCAACCTTCTCCTATGCATTTCCTTCCTATTTCTCTCACATCCTTGCCAAGCGTTGTATTTTAACAGGAATGTCTACCTTTACCAATCCTGGGCAGCCTCCTGCTGGCGCCTATCCTACCGCTACCACGGATTCTCATCTCTACTGTTGGGGCTGCACGCTACGTGATGACGGTACGTTTACTCCAGTTTCCTAAACCTGGCGCATACATAAGCTTATCATACGTTCTGTCAAATATAGGGACTCACAGTCCCTACTGCCACCGGCAAGTTGTCCGTGCTGAGAAAGCCCGGCGGAAGGAAGAAGCTCAGAAGCGAAGGCTGGATGTCTGCACGCAGATAGGCAAAATGCTTAATGGGCTGATCATCTATGCTATCTATGCCCCGGATGTCGATGTATGTACGGTTTTACTCTGGACTTGATCATTGACTGATGGCTTCTAGGACGAAAATCGGGTGGAGACTTTAGAATTTTGCAAGCAGAAAAATGATATGCTCATTGAGTGCCTTATCAAAGCGGGTTTGGTCCCTAGTATCAATGTGGGTACTGTTATACTCTAGACTTGATCATTTACTGATGATTTCTACTAGTGACCGATGACCCTACCCTACTTTTGAATCTCGTGATCCACTGGCCTGTCTTTGTATTGTTCTGTGCGTTGGACAAACTTTGCCGTTTAAGCTAAAGGAAGAATCCTCACCCGCATTTAGACATCTTAAAATTCAAGTCTCCTTTGAACATCAAAATTTCGGACTCTTCAGCATGTTCTGCTTAACTTCATAATACCAGTTTATTCTTGATCTGTGACCTATGTGTTGTGTTTATCTTTTTCACCCACTTCGCTGTACGATCCCCTATGATCAACCAGAGACATCGCCTTATTTGTTTATTTGCCCTTCGCATGTGCCCAGCTTGTCTACTTTGTTGAGTCGCTTAAGTGACATATTTGTAGCTGCTCAGTCTCCCTGCTTTATTTGGTATCTCTATGTGTTATCCTGACCTGACTTGACTTTACTCATATTACATACAGGCCCTAATGGCTTTGAGATTAGAGCTTGATATCTACGACAAGCAATAACGTTGAACCGAATAAAGTAACAAACGCATATACTTATGGTAAATAATAGTGGCATGGCAGCCCGCGGCATTTCTGAACTAGTGCCGTAGGAATGGATAGGTGGAGTAGTGGAATAGTGGAGTGGTGGAGTGGCGGGGGTGGAGCTCCCATTTCCCTTGATATCTCGAGATTGTCCACCGGTATCCTCCTCGCAAATCTCTGGGCCATGCGTAACTTAAGTTAATTACATAGGCATCTTTGGGAGAATAGAATCCTTAGACTACATACCCTGGCTCCCTAGCACAGATCCGCGAGGCGAATGAATCCTCATTTCGTGCCGTCACAGAAACACACAAAACCATACGCTATTACTGTCACTTGCCACCTGACTCCCAGCGCACTTCACACTTGGAGCTCGAAATACAATGGGCACAAAACCAAGAATCGCCTTCATCGGCCTAGGTGCCATGGGAATGGGAATGGCCATACATCTCCTTGCAGACGACTTTCATGTAACAGGGTTTGATGTCAATCTCATGGCTTTAGAGACGCTACTTGCAATGGGCGGAAATACTTCATCAAGCCCGCGAGAATGTGTGCAAGATGCGCATTTCGTCATATGCATGGTTGCGAACTCTGTTCAGACAGGGACGTATTCTTTGCTGAGAGTACAGGCGCAGTCTATGCTTTGAGACAAAATGCGACGATCATCCTTTGTTCGACGGTGGCTCCGGGTTTTCCGCAAAGTATTCTGAATTGTCTTCATCAGATGTTTCACAGGCGCGATGTCCAACTCATAGATTGTCCAGTGTCTGGTGGAACAAAGCGCGCCGCTGAGGGCAGCCTCACTGTGTTGTCATCTGGACCAGCAGATGCTTTGTTGATTGCGCAACCAATACTGGAGTCCATGAGTGCAAATCTGTTCGAGATTGAAGGAGGACTGGGGGCTGCAAATAAGGTCAAGCTTATCAACCAGCATCTTGCCGGTATCCATATTGCTGCGTCTGCAGAGGCTATGGGGCTGGCGGCAACTTTAGGATTGAATTCGAAAGAGGTCTATGAAATCGTATTAAAAAGTCCGGCACACAGTTGGATGTTTGAGGATCGAGTACTCCATATGCTTGTTGATGATTGGACACCGCATTCTGCACTTAAAATCTTCGTCAAAGATATGGTAAGTTCCCGATTTCACTACTTGTCGAATATTGAAATAACCGCTGATTGGATATGATTCAGCGAATTGTTACATCGGAAGGTCTTCTTCAAAACTTTCCTCTATATATGGCAACTGCGACCGAGCGACTCTATCAGTTTGCATCACGGATTGGTTATGGTGAAGAAGACGACTCAGGCCTTGTTCGAATCTTTCTCGCTCAAAGTCCATCTCTAGTCTCGGCGGCGGTGCAGAACCAGAGATATGTACCTGAAAATGCATGGGCGTGTGACCTCATATGCCAATTACTCGAAATCGTCCACACACTCGCTGCGATCGAGGCTTTGGCGCTTGGACAGGCCCTAAGCCTTTCAATCAGTAACCTGGTTCAAATCATTGGAAATGCGGCGGATACTAGCAAGCCCTTCATAAGGGTCACTGAGGCTTTGGGTGGAACTTCTGCACCTAGAGATACGGTCGAGCATCTACGACATAAACTGGTAAGTGGCTAACTGCTTACGCATAGGATATGACTGATCAAAGGAGCAGAAAGAAGTGGTGACTGTCGCCCAAGCATATAATTATCCCCTCCAAATTACAAGTACTTCGCTTCAGCTGTTACAACAAGCTGTGGCCTTTGGCATGGGAGAAGAAGGAGAAGCAGCACTATTCAGGCTGTGGACTACTTCAATTATGACTCACGAACCATAACATATCACAAAATACCAGTCCATATCACTCTTCAGAAGGATCACAAACTTGTAATTCTCGACGATTATCCTACTGGAAATGCAAAATGTAACTACATTAATGTCCAGCACGAATAGTTAACGTAACGCCTGCGCACGTGCGCAACCCACATCCATGGATAGCCTTAAAGACTATGAAGGTGACATCTAGAAACATATCGATTGCGTCTATTTGGCAGATCATTGAACCATCAAGTCATCGAAGTCTTCATCTGGGAGGTGTGCTCGCTCATGCTCGATAGTACCCAAATACCACGACAGATCACTACCATCAAACTCACGCGCGGCGAAACCATTGGTACAGTAAGTATTCGGTGACCTAGCCGAACAAGTAATCCAATGCGCCTTCCCCCCCCCCTCTGAAAACACATTGTAGATGCGATTAGTTACAACTTTATGTCTCTACAACAACCCGGTCATTACACATTTGAGTATTTCTCCTAACATTCCAAGCCTTGTTGGGTAGTCGTTTGTCAATATCTCGGGGTGTTGTTTTCTACTCATGAAAAATCATCTTCCTGGACTCCGACTTCTATGCACTTCAGTTTCAAGGTTCCCGTGGACTATTTGGAATGCTTACCTGAAACTATGTAGGTTCATATCTACAAATAGTGAACTGAACCCGGTTGAGACACAAGGGTATGATTCATCGTACTCAGTGTGGTATTTAGGGCGGCAGACATGGCTGACAGGAGCCCTTACCAACCTTCGTAATGATCTTGGACATTATGTGCTGGCACGCTGGATCCGATGAGGCAAACCAACCGTTGGATCCGTAAATGGAAAGTTACAAACTTCGCTAGTCCTCACAATGAGTGTTATGTTACAATATTACGGGTACAGAGTGCATGAATGCTGATCTCCAGATATTAAGCCATTGGCATATTGAACAGGTAGAGAAATGCATTCATGGGTATCTGCGGAAGTGGTACATATTGAGAAGTTCGTGAAAAAATATTGTCTTTTGTTAGAACGGGCAAAGGGCCAAAAGCTCTTTCACACCCATCTAGAGCTAAAAGAATTGGCCGTTAACAAGTTATCCAGAGCCTCGAACACCTTTCATTTCCCATTAAAACTTTTTTTAGCGCTTTTGTGGAGGCGATCCCGTCAAACAAAGTCCAAGTCACGGAAAGTAAACTTAGACCTTGATGGCG
Organism: Penicillium pulvis; assembly: GCF_028828015.1. Lineage (NCBI taxonomy): Eukaryota > Fungi > Ascomycota > Eurotiomycetes > Eurotiales > Aspergillaceae > Penicillium > Penicillium pulvis. The sequence goes on from NW_026643072.1 coordinate 2,032,649, forward strand.
TTCTCAGCAGCCTTGCGCTTCTTCTCAGTGCGGGCGTTGGCCTTGGCGCCCATGATACCACCACCCCAGTGGCGGCGGGACTCCTCGTACTTGTCGGTGTAACCCTCCTTGATGGTGGACAGGAGCTTGGAGAACTCAGCCTTGTCCTCGGAGCGGACCTCAGTGAGGGCCAGGACGGCGGAGGTCTTCTTGTGGACGACCGTACCGAGACGGGCCTTGCCCTTCACAATGGCGTAGGGGACACCCATCTTGCGGCAGAGAGCGGGGAGGAAGACAACCAGCTCAATGGGGTCAACGTCGTGAGCGATCAGGACGAGGGAAGCCTTCTTGTTCTCAACAAGGCCAACGACGTGGTTGAGACCGTACTTGACGTTGTAGGGCTTCTTGGAGACATCCTCCTTCTTCTTGCCCTCGGCGACAGCGGTAGCCTCCTGGACGAGACGCTCCTTCTTCTCGGCCTTGGTCTCAGGGCGGTACTTGGAAAGGAGCTTGAAGGTCTGAGCAGCGGTGTTGCGGTCCAGGGTGGACTGGAACTGAGCAATGGAAGGAGGAACCTTCAGGCGCATGTTCAGAATCTTCTTCTGGCGCTGGAGGCGGACATACTCGGGCCACTTGACGAAGCGGGCGAGGTTGCGCTTGGGCTGGATGTCCTGGCCGATACCGAAGTTGCGGGAACGCTTCTCAATGAGAGGGTTCTGTGAAAATTTTTCATTGATTAGTATCTCGACTCCATTTTCTCAGACTCCCGGGGGAAAGAAGAAACTAACCTTGGCCTGCTTCTTGGAGGAACCAGCCTTGCCCTGGGGGTAGGGCATGGCGGCGGTCTTCTTTCCGGACTTGGGAGGCTATCATTGAGAAAAGAAGATCAGCGATCTAGTCCATCATGGGCTGCATCTTCTTTAAACTCTAGAGAGAACATGAGGCCAACACCGTTTTCAGGTGCTGGACTCATGTCTCAAGCCAGTTCATCGCCAATGCCCAACATCTCTTTCGAGGCTGTTGGAACAATTGACGGAATTGCTTTGATCACGAGGATCGAAAGCTAGACTAAACAGTCTTCACGACATCGCTGCAGCAAGCGAAACGTGAGCAAGATATAATCAAATGCTTACCACCATGTTGTCGACTTGGGATCGTTGCGCTAATTTGGCGATTGTCGAAGTGAAAAAGGAGAAAGTTCGAGATCGCGGGATCTTATTCCAGTCTTCGTGGGCCGGATCGCGCTAGTGGAGTCATGTGACAGGGTTAGGGCTGCGCTACCAAAGTAGGGTATCCACTCCACGTGACCTTCAGGCTTCTCTGTCTGACTAAGAATATCAAAGCTCCAGATCCATGTAATTAAAGAACGTTGCTTGGCAGGTGTGTTTGATTTAGGAGTAGTACAGGTATGTTTGGTAATGCTTATTCATCGTGGTATCATTTGAGCAACTGGAACTTTCAAAGGCCAAGCAGCTAGCAAACGCGTGCGTTGCCTCGCAAGATATCTTCTATGTACATCAACACTCATATCATAACGCCCCCTGGGCAGTCAATTAAAATCAGATCATGCAGAAACAATGCCGCTAAATCAATGAAGGAATATAGACCAAGCTGCAAACACTGCATCACCTCCAACCCCCCAGACTCGGGAGTGCACCTCGTCCCAGACCAGAACTGGCCGCTTGAACAGCCTTCCTCTTTCCTGCGGAGCCCTCTTGATTGCGCACACCTGCGACAATCCTCTCGGTGTTTGTTTCAACCACAACGCCTCCAACAATCATCTCGCTGAGGACAGCGTGCATCGTCTCGTAGCCGAAGATGAGATCGAGTTCGCAGACGTTCTCAAACATGCGGTCCAATGACTCCACAAACACCTGGATCAGATCGATTAGGGCAAGCGGTGACTCCATAGATGTAGAGATCATAATGAATGATAAGGTAGCGTAGGTGCGGTAGGTAATCTGCGTAGGCGCGTCGGAGGGTCCGGAGGCCCCAGAGCTGGCGCCCTGCGAGAGGAGCGGGGGCAGAGGGAGGAAGTTGCATGCGCTTGCCGGTCTCTGTGCAACAAGCTGGTAGATTTGCGCGATGAGAGACTGCTGTGTTTGAGTGTCCTGGAGAGTGTTAATTGTATGCTGGGTTGGATGACCATGGATTGGAGATACGCACCAGTTGTGTGTAGAACTTGGTCAGCCGTGGCTGGCCATTATTGTTGAATACAAGCACTGCGTTAATCATAATGAAGCTGACAGCACGATGGTAGAACGTAGAGCTCAATCTTGAATGTGGAAGAGACCGAGGTCGAGTAATGAGTCGTCCTCAGTCCCGCGGCGTTCTTATCGATAAGGATGGTCCGTGCGTCTGATTTTCTGGAGAACTTGACGCGCTTCTTTTCCCGGTCTCAAATTGCAGCAGAGTACTTTGAACATGAAGAGGTGTATAAGCAGGGTCCTTGCACCTTCAGGGCGCTTATATTCGACCCTTAAATCTACAACAACCCCCACCTCCATCCATCCGCCGAACCCAAACAAGCGCGGCCTACAAGACCTGACGATTTCAGATCTCTGTTATTACTGGGATACCAAACCACCTACTTCAGAGCAGCTTGCCTTTGCAGACAACTTATTCGTACCCTCGCGTCACTCCCCTTTGAAACTATGGTCCGCGGCCAAGTTTCGCACAACTCCGATAACTTCAATCGAGCCAGAAGTCGCATTTCTCGGCCGTTCCAATGTCGGCAAGAGCTCGTTACTGAACGCTATCATGGGTCAGGAGATCTGTTGGACATCCTCAAAACCTGGCCGGACAAGAGAGATGAACGCATTTGGTATTGGAGGCACGAAAGGTGGTGAACACAAAGTGGTGCTTTTGGATATGCCCGGATATGGAAAAGCTAGTCGAGCAGAATGGGGAATGGAGATTATGAAATATCTCCAAGGACGTAAGCAGTGAGTAGCTTCATATTGGTCCAAATGTCAGAGAATTGTAGCTAATGACATACCCCAGACTCCGGCGTGCCTTCATCCTCATCGACAGCGAACACGGAATCAAAAAGAACGACGCCGAGATCCTCCAGCTCTTCCGACACTACGCTATCCCACATCAAATAATCCTTTCGAAAGTCGATAAAGTCCTTGCCAAAACAAAGAAGCAGGTCAAGTCTGGCGCTTCGGCTGTGAGCGTACAGCGGCTTCAGAAAATGCTGGAAGAAATGCGGCCACAGGTCCAACCTGACGTGCGCGTTTCAGAAGGGCCTGGTGCTTTGGGCGAGCTGGTCACCTGCAGTGCAGACATTTCTATTGGCGGTGGCCAGTTTCTAGGTGTTAACGCTGTGCGTTGGGCAATCCTGTCCGCAGCGGGTATTGATGGGAGCTTACAAGGCGGGCAGCCGGTTCCTAAACCCCCTGTGGCAACACCTGAAACGCCTTGATATCCAATTATGCCCGCAGACGTGACAATTCCTTTATCCCGTCGCAAGTGTTTCATATTCCTTTGAGCGATGCATATGAAATACATGGCCATGGCACCGCAGTCTGTGGAGTCTGGCACCCGAAACATATACAAACTAGCCCAACAAGTCACTATTTCCTTCTCAAAGGAACCGCTGCCGGCTCATCTGATATTCCAGAATCTCCAATACCGAGTCCCTTGATCCTTGACTCGGGCGCAAATGCATGTTACTCTATCTCGCGATATCTCATTGCGCCGGGTCCCCTTACCAGACCCCACAGGCCGAATTTTACTTATGCTAGCTAGGTCTATACTTCACTATTGAAGAGGAAGGACGTGGCTCAAAGCATCTTGTACATAGAAACTCATGTAATATACTCAACTACTCCAACCTTCGAAACATTGGCGCTATAGAGCCCTTTTCTCCATTCATTTACCTCCGTTCCCGAGAAAAACAAGTATCCCACCCTTGGGCAGTCAATAGTTCCCAAATCTCGAGATCAAGGGTCCTGGGTTCTAGAGTAGAGCAAGTCATCGCGATGTCCTAAAACTTTCAAAGTCATGATCATCAGTCAACGATTCATTCCGCTCTGAAAACATACACACCATAAAGCATCAGGCACACCATACTGTACCTTCATATCGTTCCAATAACCCATCAATGCGTGCACCACAAATATTGAGGAGTGTTTGGGGTTTTATTGCAAACCCATCCAATGGGACATTGTTCGCCATTTGCACAGCTTTGCGCTAAAGACGGAATAGCAAGCATAGCGCAACAGAAGATCGCGGCGTTGGCAATAACTTCAAAGGCGAGCATGATGATGTGTGAAGGGCTTGGATGGATCCAGGTGAAATACTGCGGGCACGACAGTCTTATAAGCTTTATTTCAGGACCCTTCGCTCTTGAAACCAGCCCTAGACAAAAGTTAGGAATCTGACTAAGTATGCGTGCGTGTTCGAAATTCGAAGGCTAAATTGTGACACGGATGGTAGATGAGGCTCTTGATCTGTGGTTACCTAGACTACAGTACGACGTCGGGGAAGTAGGCTGATTGCTAGAGCTTGCAATTTCATTGATATTCTGAATATGCCCAAGGATGTACAGGCGAAGTTGGCCTTACTGTTTCGAAAACGCCCAGTCATAAAGATCAAATATACTGAATTGAGCTTATAAGGACTGGATCAGGACAATCAAAAGGAATAAGTTATCGGACCTGACACCAGCATTAAACACCGAATCCAGCATCACCGACTAATCAAATACAAGGGAATGTTAAAGGCCATACCTAGACGGCAGTACAGTGGCAAAAGGAAAAATGGAAGAGGTGAAATTGACATGACAGGATGAAGGAGGAATATGACCAAAGATGAAGAAGTAAAGTATAGTCCTCCTGTAAGAATCAGGAAACGTCACACAACGCCTGTCCCCATCGTAATGCTGGATGATCAAAGAATGCCGACCACGCTATGCAAAGGGTTTTTCAAGAGAAGATGAGATATGAGTGCCATAAAGATGGGGTATCGTGAATGGAGTAAAGGGGCTGGAAAGATGGAAACAAGAAATAGAGGGATGGGTAAATGTGATACGAAAGGAAATGAGAAGGAAGTTGATCAAAGGTTGATTCTTCGAAACTTCATGAGAAATGGCGTGGGTTTAGTCGGAGTCGGAGTCGGAATCAGTGCCTGCCGCAATCTCGTGGCCACGACGATTCACTACGACACGCTGTCCGAGTCTGTTTTCGGGAACACCGTCTCGTGCGGCACCGAAGTCAAGGACCTACAGAGATGTTGTTAATTTGGATCCAAAGCCACCCAGAAAGGGAAGACAAAAGGACACTCACCTCGATATACGTCAGACTATCCCGCTGCACTGCAGCAACACACCGACGATCGTTGAATTTGACCTGCCATACACCGCTGAGATCGGTCAGGAGGTCTCGAATGCAATTGCCGTTGCTAACGTCCCACATTTTCAAGGTCCGGTCCGATCCAGAAATAACTTTTTGGACATCGTGCTGGAAACAAGTGATGGCACCAGTATGAGCACTGAGTGTGTTCCTACAGTGACCACGCTGTGGATCCCAAATTCGCAGCGTGGAGTCTGCTGCAGCCGAAACAAGGTGATCACCTTGCAGAGCCAGAAGACCAACAAGAGAAGAGTGGCCGTCGAGATTATAAAGCAAAGCTCCATCATCGAGCGACCAAATCTTTACCATGTGGTCCATTGCACCACTGATGCAGCGATTGCGCTTGTGGTCCATTACAACACTATACACCTTCAGTGTGTGACCTGTTAGAGTAAACTGGACGTGTCCGGTGGATATTTTCCACACTCGCACGGTGCAATCATAGCTACCGCTAACCAAGGTGTCACCATGCGCCGCAATCGCACGAACCGAATGGGTGTGGCCAGTTAGGACACGGACAAAATACGGGCAGTCATAATCGTCCGCGGCGGGGCCGTGAGGAAGATACACCGGGTCACTGGGCTTCGGAAGCTTCCACACCCGCAAGTTAGAATCACGAGATCCGGTGATAATCAAGGGCACCTTCGGCATCATCACGGCACGTCCATTCGCGTCACGGCTGACCTCGGTCGGCAGGACGATCTGCAAGCAACGGACAGTGGACGTGTGGCCATGGAACACTTGAGTGCACCGGGCTCGCTCAATGTCCCAAACGCGAACGGAGCGATCAGTGGACCCGGACACCAGGGTGTTACCGTGGTACTCAAGAGCCCAGACACCGCCATCGTGCCCCTCCAGGGTGGCCTTGAGGGCACCAGTCTTGGTATCATATACGTTTATATTAGTGTCGTCACTGCCAGTCAAGATCTTATCCGAATCGAACTGCAAACATGTTACGACGTGACGGTCGTGAGCCCGGAAAGCGATATGTTGTGGCTTGACCTCTGGTTTCATCCATCCTTGTCGAATGGCATGAAGTCTGCGATAAAGAGCCTTATAGAGGTAAAGACCACGCAGGGAGGGAAGACCGACTTCTGGGTAGGGGACAGCGGCAGCGGCAGTGTTGGCCGCAGCGTACGGGGCCTCTGACGCAGCAATATCTTTCTTCCAGTCTGGCTCAAAGTAATCTGTTCCGCTTGATGAAATCTTGCGTTTCGCAAGCTTCCGGCTTGAAGCACGTGTGTTCGCCTTCCGCTTGGGGCGTCTGTTGAGCGGCAGAGCGGTGAGTGGAGCCCTGTCACTGGTGGCAGATGATGAGGGGACAGGAGAGAGTTCATGCTCTTTTCTGACCACTGTGGTGCTCAGATCTCTCTCCCAATCATCAGGGCTACTGCACTGCCAGCCCCAACCCTCTCTAATGGCTCGCTCCAGCTCTCCCTCGGAAAGAACATACCCATCTTGGTCAAGAAGCTCTTTCCAGGTTTTCTCATCCGAATTGACGATGTGACGCCACTTCTTCGAGACTTGTGCGGCGCGACACATGGTCTGAACATCAAAATATTTCACAATATTCAGGCTGAGCTCCAAGGGGAGCAATGTCAAGAAGTCACACTTCAAGGTGGGGTTGACCACATCAGCCACGAAATGCAAGGTTGGTTTCGGGCAACGTCGCAAGAATTGGTACATGAGGTATGTCTTTAGTTCATCAGGAACAGAGTCGAAGAAATCCAAAACTTTGGGCATATCCATCAAAGATGGCTGGGATCGTGATGTTGGTGCCATAGACAGATTCATTCCTCGCGAATCTGCATCATGAAGACGCATTGCCTTGGAGTGCCGTGGAACATTATGGTCTAAACTTGAATCCGTGTCGACATCAGGTCCTTCTGATTCGAAAGAGGACTCGGCGTGCAGTGCATTCATGGCGGTAACTGGTGACAGGCTGGGGCTTGGCAAACACATGTCTTGGGCCATAGCATTGTCGATTGCTGAGAGCTGAGCTGACAAGTCCGGGCGTTGCTGCGAAGTTGTTTCCGTAGCAAATGAGACATTTTGACTTGTGGGTGCCGGATCGGATACAGGGGGGTGATTCCCGTCGGTCGAAGGACCTTGCAGCTCCCGATTTTCGGTTGAACTTGACTTATGCAAAGTACTCAGTGCTCCAGCTTCGGTCGACAGAGGCGATCGCAACGGCGTCTCTCGACGCGGGAAATTTGCACTGTGTATTCTTGGTCTCGTAGCTGCTGCCGCATCTCCAAGGCTGCCAATGTTCAATTCTGTCTCTGGAGTGGCCAGACCAGCGGGAGAAAGATGGATATTTGAGCTATGGCGAGTACGACGTGCGACAGGCTCGGAAGGAACTCGACTTGCACGTGTTCGCGGAAGGACAAAGGGGCGGGGATCAGAGTTGGAGACCGGGGAGACGGGGCGATTCTGTGAGTGAGGATGGTTCATCCGGGTCATGGAACGCGGGGGACCTAGTCGGCGAGAAATAGTATCGTCCTCGGATGTGAACGAGTTTACCGAACGGATCGACCCGTTGGAAGCTTTCAAGGCATCGTTCTTTTCCTTCAGCTAAACGGAGTTAGTATTTTTAGACAACGCCACGGCAGTTATGGAGGCACTAACCTCGGTGGCTACCGATGCAGAGTCGTCTGGTTCATTAAAAACGATCGACTTGTCGCCAATCTTGAACTTGAGATTCTTTAAGGCGGCTGGTGTTGGCGTCGCGGCTAGTGGGTACTGTCGGGCATCCAAGTCCCTCACTGCTCGTGGAGGCTTGATCGCCAGGGGCGGGAACGAAGTGGTTGTAGTGGTTGTTGTTGTCACGACAGTTGTACGTGTCGTTGGCGCGAAAGAAAACTGCCCAAGGGCGTTGGAGGGACCTTGCCCAAATTCGTCAACTTCGTGATCGTCCATATCGCGTCGTCGAGCGGGAACTAGTCGAGATTCGGGATTACGTGCGACATAAGATTGCGGCACCAGAAAATCGGGTTGATCGGACGTGTTATGGGAGGTATGGGAGTTAGGAAAGTCGGAAGACATCACAGGCGAAGGTGGGGGAAGCGTATGAAGGCGAGCAACTCGAGGTCAGAGTTGCTAGCGAAATGCCCCAACACAATAAGCCAGCAAGACCATCTACACAAAGGAAAGGGTCTCGCAAGTGGTCATGTTTATGCGGGTTTGAAAGTTGGATGAAAGGGACGCAAGGAAAGTCAAAGGAAGGGGAGAAGAGAAACAGTGGCGGCTGACAAGGGAGTTTGGGGCGGAGAACAACAATTAATCCGAGTGCCGGATTGGACGATGTCATGGACCACAACGTGCGGTTTGCTGTGCTTGATTCAACCTCTATCTTAGGCAGAAAAAATTCATAGAAATTGAGTTTAAGAAAGATCTATCATGATAGGAATTTATCCTGGCTATATATCTAAATTTTCTTTGTATCGTTCTGGGATAAGAGTCCTCGTGGTTGCCCCCCGGTTTTTATCTGCAGCGTGAAAACCTTGAAACCTGCCACTGCCCACTTTCTTGTGTGGCTCGGGAACCCTTTATCTATGTGGCGCGGGTCGCCATACTCTTAACTAGATTCCTGATCTCCCACTACAGAGCTCGGTCAAGATATTGCTTTGCATGCCTGGAATATTACTGGAATTTTACATATCTAATTTGATCAAATTACTAGTCTATCGCCCAACAAATCCATAGACTGATCTTAAACCTGTTTAGGGATGTGGAGAGGCCGGGGATGAGATTACATAAGTGCATATCTAATCAAGATTCCCAATGTTCCAGCCAAACTTATCGCCACAGGTCACGTGTAGTCAGTTCCTGCCACTGATGAACGCAATGCATCGTCACCCGTGGACCTCGCATCTACCAGGTTAATGTCCTGCAAACAGACCTTACTGCCTTGTAAATATAAGGCCATCCCTGGACCCCTAGGTGGGGCCCCGGAATCTGGTATCGAGATCTCTTCCAAGTTCGTTCATTAAGTATCCACCTGGAAACAGGGATGGCCTGATCATTATGTACCTGCACGGGGAGAAAAACAAACCAAACATGGAGGTCAAAGGGGTGGATACTTACTGCATCCCTTCCTAGCATCGTGCAGCAATTGGGTACATAATGTGTCTGTATCCAGTACGGTACCTGCAGGTACCCTCGGGCCCTGGCCACGACACCCGTCTACGGGTGGAGCTAGAAATATATACTTCGAAGGGTTGAACTTCAGTCAACTCCCAACCCAACTCTCCCGAAGTATTTCTCACAGCTTCAATCTATGAATTTTCAACCTTAGTCATACCGCACCACAAAATTTAAACCCTTTGACAATCACTCCAGAAGTTGACCCTCTGAAGGGATTCTATTAACTACCGGACATGGCCGGGAAAATGATAACGCGGAGAACGCGTACGCCAGCACAATTAAGTGATGTTATCGGTAGTGGAACTTTTTCTCATTTCCGCCATTTCCTCAATCAAGTTCAAGGTGTACAATTACAGGTGGGTATACTCTAGCATGACGGCCTTGCTAATTCTGCAGGTGGGCTAGTGAGCTTCTATGTTTTCAGGTTCCAGTTAAAATGTTTATACCAATATTGAATATTTGAAAATCCCTACAGCAACACATTCCAAAGTTCAAACACCTATGCAGCTATGCATTCATGGATCTCAGGATCTCCTTGATTGAAATTGGCGGTCAAGCTTTAAATCGAAGTGCTTATTACTGATGTTGGAAGACAACCGTGACCTCGGTAATCAATTGATACGATGTCTGCACGGAAATAACAAAAATGGGCGTAGTGGATATAAAACACATCATACTAAATTTGAAGTAGAATAAGATAAAGAAGGGTCAACCCGTGGTGTAGGAAACACAGAGCAGAATCCACCTGGGTAAGAAAGCGACAGGACTTCGAGATAAAATGAACCCCTACCAATTCTAAGGTACTTTCGAGTACATATGCATGTGAGCCACCATTCATTGTAGGCTGGAGATACATGCCCCACTCAAGCTCTCATGTGCAAACCGGCCACATGCATGTGTCCTCGCGTACAATCAGGACTTGCTGCAGTGTAGGTTTCTCTCCACATTGTCAAGTCCTCGGGGCTCAGAACCTGTTTCCCCGGAGGCCAACAAAGAAACCATCAATCCTTGCACATGTTCACCCCGACCGGCTTCTGATAGCTCGTATTCCAAATTGTTGGTATCAAGTGATTGCCGACTGAAATTTCTCTTGAAGTATTCGACGTCTCAAAAACACGAACACTGGCAGCGTTGTAGATCGGACGAATGTTTCCAACTTTTTCTCCATTTTTGATCTTTCTGACTGCAGCCCACCTGCAGCGAATTCATTCCTTTATGAAGCAAAGGGGTCCAACTGGCCTGTGCTGTGTCGTATGATCGTGTTCATACTCAGGTTATCCTTGCAATGTCTATTTCAAAACTGACGGCAAACCTCCGAATCGACTAGGATACTGACAGCTGGGGCTAGCATAAAAGTTATGAGCCACACGATGCTGGGCCCAGTACTTATTATTAGAAAGATTTGCTAGCTTCAGACCCTTGTTCTTGGTTTCTTATCCCTGACCCAGAGAGGTGGTCAAGCTAATCCTCCGAGATGCCTCAATTTTGAGCTCGTGTAAAGCGGATGATCTACAAATGTGGATGCAAACCCACACATCAAATTTGTCTATAGGCATCTGAAACACATCATTTTCTTGATATTTAGCCAGCATAGCCTTAACAAACCCTTGGATTTCTCGTTTCAGTTTTCACTGAAATTTCCACCGAACCTTTCCAGCCAACACCGGGTCTCCTCAACGGCGGAACTCAATGGCGTCGGAAACCCGCTCTCCATCCGAACAGACAACCTTGGAACGAACGCAATAATATTGGCAAAAATTTCACAAGAAAAGCTTGCACCCCTCAATCAACGGATGATTTGCGCATGATCGACGAAACCCACCAGGAATCGTTAGCAGACTGGGGAGTCAAGTCAGAACCATGGAAAGTGGAACAGACTATTGCGTGCATTGTTCATCAGCTGCTGGGTTCACTATTGAGAGACCATTGGGCGCTAGTTCGATCATTGGGGCATGGTGGACAAAGGGGGGCGTTGCCACACCTGTCAAACCATTCATTTGGGTTCGATAGTGCTCAGCGGTCGGCAAAATGCTACGGAGAACTCGGGGTACACATTACCATTCGGTTATAACAGAATTGATCTGAACTTTCATTCATGCTACAGTATGTCATAGTCTTGGAAGTATTGAGTCGTTGATTCCTATTCGATTTTACCCCTATCTCTTCAACTTTTAGCCGAGCAAAACCCGATGCAATAAATTTGGAATGGCTGCCATTATGCAGATGCAAATAGCCCAGATGCCTATGATGGGCCAATGACAAGTTGAGGAACTAGGAGGGATGTACTAAAATAATCAAAAAGAAGAAAAGAAAAACAATTCACACTGGCTTGCCACTGGAGCTTTTGGGTCGGTGGGTCTGAAGACACGGCACGCGCTCTTGGAGCGCGAACGGAGCTGTCCGGACAAGATTGATGATCTTCATCACGATCGGGAAATGTGATATGCCTAGATCTATCCAGAGTGGCACGAGCTAGAGCGCGAAGGGCAAAGGGTTTTTGTCGACTCCATCATGGGCAGACTGTGCCTGACACCTCATTCCCAGCATACACGACAACCAAATGCTCGGCACCATGAACAAGCACAGATTAGAGTCTTCGGGACTTGCAATACTTCAGGGCCTCAATTAAATAAAGTTGGAGACTTAAGGGGCATGACAACCTGTCAAACTACGCAACTTTGGCAACCTTGGGACGTTTTATCCCGCATGAAGCGGTTCAACCCTCAATGAAGTGGGCTCTGTGCCGCTGTATTTGAGTTCCATCATTGACGGCATCCATGGAAACACGGCGTGATAGTGAAAAAGAGGTCGATCATTGCCAGTTCCTAGGCGATTATTTGTCACGGTACCACTTAGCCTCGGGCGGCTACGATGACTGACGCGATCGAAGGCCCCGGCGGGCTGAAAACTGGGTCCATCACCGATCGAAATGTGACGCGAATCGTCTGTCGCTCAAGGCCATAGCGGCCGATATTCTCCATCGGTCCCAGAGTTGAAGGAATCCACCCAAGATTGGACCGGTTTCTAAATACGACACTCAACTGTAGAGCACGGGGCGCGCAAGTGGAGTGATGAGGTCCCGTCAAAGACAGAATAGATCGCACGAGGCGCTGCATGGTGTATGCCACATCTGCCGCAGCCCTTTGCCACGGGGGATTACCACCAATAGTGTGGATATTACCCACGTACAAAGTAGACGTGTAGCATGCAGGCACCTAGTCTATCTATAGTACACGTGTCTAGCGTTTAAGGTTGTTCCAGCCATGTAAGGGGCCGAACACGAGTGATCTAGGTGCATATCTAGATCGTGCTGTTTAATTAAACTTGCTATTTGACTCAATCAGCATTCATTACAGGAAATTTCCCAGGAAATTGACCAGGGATAGCGTGCATGAAGCAGGATCAATCACTGCAATTTCCGGAGGACAATGTAATGGACTAACCAACCTGGGCACTCCTAGGTACATCGTACCCCGTACTTCCACGGGACTCGAGGAACCGCAGTTGTGGTGTGAATGGAACCGAGGATGAATGTCTCGCTAGTGCCTGTCGATACTTACTGCTTCGGGTTGAATGAGCCTTCTCAAGCCTATCGTACCTGTGATTCCCCCCCTAACCCAAACCTGGGAATCAGAACCATGAGCACTTGTCTCTAAAAACCATACAAGCTAAATCAAATTAATTACCATAAATCACTAAAATCGACGAGCTCGAGCTCCAATTGGCACAGCCCCGATTGCCCGATCCACTTTGCTGTGAACCAGTAGTGACGACAGTGAGGGGACTGTTTCCACCAAGTCCACCCCTTTTAGGGCGAACATGGATCGATGCGGGCCAGCAAAAAAGCTCCAGAAAAAAAAGACAGGTGGATCCGCCCCCTTTAGGTCTGCCGATAGCTGAGCCAATCGATCTAGACAATAACTTCCTTGAACTCCGTTCTCCGTACAATAATTCGATTTCTAGGTTTACCACATTTATTCCCTCCTTTCTTAAACTAAACACTTCCCCCACACACTTTCGTTTCTTTTTTTTTTTTTTCCTTATCTAAATCTTCCTACCTCCAGTCACTCCTTTGAACTATACCCGACTTTCTAGCAATATAATTTGATTGCGTATACATCCGGTACGTGGTGGAGTCCCGTGAGCCACGGGTTTCAACCAGAGCTGGTACTGGTACCTGGTCAATACCCGAGCATTTGCTGACAAGGTGGAGTAGCTGCATTTTAAGAGAAAAAAGTACTTATACTCTACAACCCCTGTACATTGCACGATCTCAACTTTCAATCGTTTCTTTATCGCGTCTGCACCACTTTTATGAGGAATAGAATTCCTGCACCTACTATGGCCCCCCGAGAACATCCCCCGGTACATGTACCGCTTCGAACCTCCAGCCGGAATAACCTCTTACGATCCGACGCCATGGAGAGCCAGGAAAAAGCCAAGTACTCGGACCGGAGAACCTCCAAAGCGCAACGAATCCTAGGAACCGACCTGCCCATCCATAACAACCAGAACCAGTGGGACAAACCACAGAAGCAACAGAAATCCCGCCGGGCAAGTCTCCGAACGCCCGATAGCTCCTCAAGACAACAGCAACAGCAACAGAACAACGCATTCGTCCCTTTCCCGACATCTAAATCAGGCGACATTTTGATTCCACCCCAAAATCTCCGGGTGCGAGCTTCATCGCCCCTGCTCGGCCATGAATACCTTTCTCAGGACCCTGTCCCGCCCCTCCCCAAGCCTTCGAAGAGAGTTCACCAATCGGGCTCTTCGTCTACATTGTTCTCCTACTTCAGATCCCAAGAGTCGAAATCCAGGCCAGAGAGCCCCAAAGGCTTGCAGCCCCGAATTCAAAATGAGCTGGGCTTGGATCCCCATGTGACATATAAGCAAACTCGGAGTTCTCCAAAGGACTCCAAGCGAAAGCTACGCCCACCCCGCATTGATTTGTCCATTTTATTTCCGAAACCAAGGAACCCTGCCCCGCCCCTTTTGTCTCCTCAGCGTATGACCAGCTCTCCATCGCCGGTCTCGACGGTGGTCTCCGATTATCCATCCAACCGAATTGAACGAGAGCCCGTCAAGAGCAGCCATTCCGCCTCTCGACGATTTGGAGACCCACTGCCCTCTCGTGCTTCTGTAGCTCACCACGAGGTACCCAAGCAGCACGTGGACCGCTCGGATTTGCTGTCAATTCCGGAATCATCGAAAAGCGAGTGGTTCGATCAGCCGTTGGAGCGCACCGTTGGGACAAGCGAGATTGATCTGGCTTTGGACCGATATGCAGGCAGGCGATCACTGTTTAGTCGCTCTAGTGTGTATACTGCAAGCCGGGAGCAGTTACAGACGGATCAGCGCCGGCCTTCGGAAACCAGTACCAGCACACATCGCGCTCAGAGCCCACCTAGGAACCAGCAAAGGGACAGGTCGGAATATCTGTCTCCTAAATCCAAGCCGGCTCCTTCTCAGATCATCAGTCCTCCAGCTCAGACCAGGCAACAGAAGGACCGAAGCAGTTCGCAGGGTGCGAAGAGCGCTGTCACCAAGAAGAGCAGCAAGAGCACTTTGAAGCATAAAGACTTGCAGAATACCAGCGTTCTCTGCCTCTCCTCATCCGAAGATGAGACCGAGGAGGAGCTTGAGACTCCAACGGAGGGTCGCACGCATAAAACATTACGTGACAGTGTGGGCACCTATGGGGAGTATGAGCCGGAAATCTACACAGCCCAGGCTGCCCAAGCGGCTACTGGTCAGATGTTGAGGAAGGTCGATCGTGCACCATCCACTAGCAGCCGTGGCTCCCATCCAAACCAACGGAGCCAGTCAACGCGCAAACACGCCCACCAGCCTTCAATGTCCTCCACAGGGAAGGCATCTACTGGCAAGTCATCTACCAACACCCGACGAACCACCCAGTCCCGGCGGTCAAGTGGTATTCCAACCATCGCTGAACCGGATATTCTGGACCAGCTGCCGCAACCACCAATGCGCACACCTCGGGAATTGAAGGAGATGAACCGCCGAAGCCGAGTGATTGCCGTGACGCGACAAGAGCAGGACTTGCTGGAGGCGATGCGCCTGCGCAAGGGCAAGGTTACTCCCAGCATTTTCAACTACCAGTCTGCCGAACCCGATCGTAATTCAGTGTTGTCAGTTCCTTCAAGGGATTCCTTCTGTGGATCCGACACCTCGTTCCTGCGCCTCAGCGCTGCTTTCCCGCCGTTTCCCACACATCAAGGTGCCTCTCACATGGACAAGGACACACAGAGTTCGAGTTCTGATAATGAACAGAAGACTGGTAATTCGATCGCCAGCACGGGATACTCGGAGTCTCTGCCATCCCCTTCCACCGCTGGTGCTTCACCGCTCACACCGACACTCCCGATTCACCGCTTCTCGCCACTTCCATCTCCTAAGCCTCATCCCCGAGGGCCCCCGCCGGCCATCCCCGAGGATCAAAAGCAGCATACTCGGCGTCGTACCGATAGCAGCGAGGCTATAATGCTGAATGGCGGCGAGCCGCAGTCAAAACACGATCTTCCGCTTTGGTCATTCGATTTTGATTGGAATCACGACCGCAATAGCGTCGCTGCGGTGCATTAATAAGTCTTTCCGATTCGATCCATCATATCTTCTATACCCTCCCTTCCGTGTACCACCACCATCGATTCTTTCATTGGTCCGACTTGGATCACTTCCATTCTTTTATCCGACATCTTGCATTTTGGAGTTCATTTTGCTTTGACCTCCTGTGAGGCATTTTGTGTTACGAAACCTTCATTTGATCTATCTCTTTGACTATTGACTCCCCTTCCGTGGGCCCCATATACCCCTTCCTATGTTCATATTTGCAATCTGGAGACCATCGTGTCTATTTACCCTTTAAAATAGATTTTTATTTTTTTTCCATTACTTGACCTCCATAAACAAGTTATCTTAATCTATTCCAACATTTTGCATGCAGATCGGTTCCCACTATTTACGTAGCTTAATCGGCGTGGCTGACGTGCGTCAGAAGCCAAGCCCAAATCCAGCGTGGCTGGGTGGACTGTGCCAACTGGATCAAACACGCCATCGATCGATCAGCTCAGAGTGAAAACACTATTGCCTCATCATACAACAATCTGTGGAGAAGTTGGAGATGGGGCGAAGGACATGGCCGAATGGGAGGCTCCCGTGTGTTCGAAGGTAGACCTTGACGTCAGGCGATAGATTAAACCCCATAGTTAAGATTCTGAGCCTAATAGCTTTCTAACCACGGATCAATTATTCGCGATTAGCTGATTTGCTGGAGAACGAAGAAAGCTTTATAACCTTGGAACTGGTGGTTCTCTCGATGCCCAATGAGTCTGGACCCATGACTTGTCCCCCGTGATCCACCTGACACCGCCGATTGACCGGTTCACTTTAAACACGAAACTTCCCCGGATTCTGTTTGGCAAACAAAGAATACAAAGCTCCCATTTTTATGTATCCTTCTACTCTTGTACTTTGGGTCTCATAGTACGGAGCACAGAGAACCAAGCACAATCCCTTTAGCCCCAGCCACCTCGCACGGAGCTCCGCCGTGATCGTCAGCCGAAGCCCTGCCGCTGGCCCCCCAGTGACGAAGATCGCCAGGCCTCCCCTGCCTTAGCCCCCCGAGCGATTCTGGGAAAATTCGAGACTTTGAACTTCGATCATTTCGTCGCTCCCACATCACCCACCTTCCCATTGTCGCCTCGCTCTTTCTCGCTCCCGACACGGTTGTTTTGCTCCTGTGTTTACTTGCGGAGAAATCATTCTCAGGGGCGAGCGGTTCCCATCCCACATCTTAAACATGAGTGACCGCACACAACGCCAGCCGTCGTGGCTGCGGCAAACCGCGCACAATGTGCCGTGGCTTTTGGTATGGCATTTTCCGCCGTGTATAGTATGGACTGCAGGTTCTAAGATTGTTTGCTGACTTGCTCTGTTTGTTTTTATCAGTTAGCGGCACAATCCACAGCATTTGTGTTGGTGAGTCTGACGCGCGCTCGTATAATCCATACAATTGTAAACGATCTAACAAAATGCCCTTCCCACCAATAGCTATCCCATTATTCTCGAGTCATGACCCCAGCCGGTGGGAAGCGTTACCTCACCTCTACTGCCGTCTTCTTGAATGAAGTGGTCAAACTGGCGATTTCCCTCACAATGGCCCTCTATGACGTATCCAAGACCGCACCTCCCTCCATGCCTGCCACCTCCCTCTTCTTCTCCCTTACCAGCACCGTTTTCTCCGGTGACAGCTGGAAGCTGGCCATCCCCGCCGCTCTCGGTGTCCTCTCCAACACTCTCCAATACATTGCGCTTTCCAACATGCGGGCAGCGACGTTCCAGGTCACATTCCAGGTGCAGTTCTTGACAACCGCGATCTTTGGACTAGTCGTTCTTCGACGGAATATTCCCGCTCGCAAGCTGGGTCTGCTGCTTCTGTTAGTGGTGGGTGTGGCTTTGGTTCAAATGCCTGATGCCAATTCAGAGCAGATGTCCATTCACGACGAGGCTGCTTCGCTTCACTTTCCCCGGTCCCTGGAGGAGTGGAAGTCCGCCAAAGGCACCGCAGGAAAGATGCACAAGCGCTCCGCTACATACGAAGGTATTGAAGAGGATATTCAGACCGCCGATCCCCATTTCGATGCGACGATTGG
This sequence comes from Penicillium pulvis, assembly GCF_028828015.1. Classification (NCBI taxonomy): domain Eukaryota; kingdom Fungi; phylum Ascomycota; class Eurotiomycetes; order Eurotiales; family Aspergillaceae; genus Penicillium; species Penicillium pulvis. The sequence goes on from NW_026643072.1 coordinate 2,050,806, forward strand.
CCTGCTCGCGATCATTGGTGCTGCTGTGGCCTCAGGCTTCAGCGGTGTCTTTTTCGAAAAAGTCCTTCGCGATAGCTCCAACAACACTTCGATGTGGGTGCGCAATGTGCAGTTGGCCATCTACTCTGTCTTCCCCGCTATCTTCATTGGTGTCGGTTTCCGAGACGGCGAGAGTGTTTCCAATGATGGTTTCTTTCAGGGCTATAATTGGGCAGTGTGGTCAACTATCGCTCTTCAGGCCCTGGGCGGCATTTTAACCACCTTCTCGCTCCGTCATACGCAGAGAGATCCCAGCTGCGTGGCGACTACCACAACCACCATCTTGAGCATCATTGGAAGCGTCTGGCTCTTCGAATTCGATCTCACACCCACTGTACGTTTCCTTGAATACTGATGTTCGTTTCATCCTATACGATTTCAAGACACTAACATTTTCATTTAGTTTCTTCTTGGCTCCGCTCTAGTCCTGGTCGCCACTCATTACTATGGCAACCCCAGCTTCAACCCTGCTGCCACTAAGATGGGCGTTGCTCGCCCACCTCCAATCCGCGTAGATAACTACGAAAAGGGTGGCAGTTTCGACGATGGCTCTCCCGTCTCTAACTCTCCCAACGACTTCTCCATCAAGCTACCTACTACCCCCTTCTTGTCCGATGGCATGTCCTCGTCACGACCCACCTCCCCAAACCCGGGACACGCTCGGGTAAGCTCCAGTCGGAATGTCAGTGCAAGCAACTACTTTGAGAAAGAGTAGTTGCTAGGCAATATTTCAACCTCTGGCTTTACTCTGATTCTGATACCTCATGGATATGATGATCTTGGATACCTGATAGATGCGATTCGGTCTGTGACTTGAATTGCACGGCCTTTTGTAACATCCCGCCCTCGTGATTGAGGCGGTCTACTTGCGAGCGTGAGCGCTTTCGCTACTCGAGAATGTTCCGGTCAAATTTGCATATATACGAAGAAATGAGAAATTTGATATACCCGAATCAGCTCCTCCAGATTACCTACACGAATAAATTGACTTATAGAGCTATATCGGACTGAACACATCCATACAGTATGCTCAGTGAATCCATCTCTCCAGGTCCATGCTGATGACCTAGAGTTATGGATCGGTGGTCTGTCAAGGCACGGGACGCCCACGTGCAATATCCCACACATACACGCAACTTTCACTCTGAATCATTTTTCCCCATCATCTTCCACTCTCAATTAAGATATATTCATCATGCGGCGAAATGCATTCTCCTCAAGTCCTTTCCAAGCTTCGCCAGAGCGGCGACGTATCGATAACAGATCCGCTGGTTCACATAAAATGACTGGCATCATAGATCAGAAACTCATCGATGGCTCCCAGCGACCACGAGAAACGAGTTCATCCTCTGCCTATTTCCCGATGGCTCAGGAGCCTGTTTCGTCTGTGCGAGATGATCGGGATCAATTGGATGCATTTGGTCAGTAACACAGACCGGGTTGAAATGATCACGGCTGAACCATGTAGATCTCGAGTTGCTGCAATCCAGTGCGGTCGAAGCGTCATCCCCGGTAGCCCGAAGAGAAATTCCACAATCCCCAGTAGATCGAAGGGGAATCCCACACTTCGACAACATCCCTATATCTGTTCGAGGCATTGTGCTGGTGGCCAAGGATACCTTACCCGACAGATACCGAGAATTATTCCCATTTCCATTGTTCAATGCCGTCCAGAGCAGATGTTTTGACCCAGCGTACAATTCTGATTCAAATCTGGTCCTTTCTTCACCCACAGGAAGTGGCAAGACCGTGATTATGGAGCTGGCTATCTGCAGACTTCTTAACGTGCTCAAGGATGAGCGATTCAAAGTCGTCTATCAAGCGCCGACGAAATCTCTATGCACAGAACGGTTCCGTGACTGGAACACCAAATTCGCGGCTTTGAATCTCAAGTGTGCGGAGCTGACTGGAGATACCGATTACACGCAGCTAAGGAGCGTGCAGAATAGTGAAATCATTATCACTACCCCGGAGAAATGGGACTCCATGACTCGGAAGTGGCAGGATCATATGAAGCTGCTTCAGTTAGTGAAGCTTTTCCTACTGGACGAGGTGCACTTTCTTAAGGAGTCCCGAGGTGCTACGCTTGAGGCAGTTGTCTCACGGATGAAGAGCATCGGTTCGAATGTTCGCTTTGTTGCGCTTAGTGCGACGATTCCGAATTCAGAGGATATTGCTACTTGGCTGGGTAAGGATGCTACTAATCAGCATTTGCCTGCTCATCGAGAGCACTTTGGTGAAGATTTCCGGCCAGTCAAGTTGCAGAAAGTTGTCTATGGATATCAATCGACGGTGAACGATTTTGCCTTTGATAAGATTTGTGCCTCCAAGTATGTTTTAATCAGTTCATTGAATACCGGATGCTAACTCTCGCAGACTGCCTGATATCATTGAAATGCATTCGTGTCAAAAGCCGATCATGATATTTAGCTGTACTCGCAATTCGTGCGCTGCGACGGCGAAGGAACTTGCTCGTCTCTGGAATATGACCAACCCACTTTCTAGGCTCTGGAAAGGCCCGGGCAGACAGATCCAGGTCAATAATGAAGATCTAAACAGTATGGCTTTGTCAAGGAACGTGTCCGATTTATTTCTAACAAAAAATAGCAACCATCGCCGCCGGAGTCGCATTCCATCATGCAGGCCTTGGTCCGAACGACAGACATGCCGTCGAACAGGGTTTCCTCGATGGACACATAAACGTGATATGCTGCACTTCAACCCTTGCCGTCGGCGTGAATCTCCCTTGTCACCTTGTGATCATCAAAAATACCGTCGGTTGGCAGGAAGGCGGTTGCAAAGAATATTCAGATCTCGAGATGATGCAAATGCTCGGACGTGCAGGTCGACCGCAATTTGATGACAGCGCCGTGGCAGTTATACTCACCCGAAAAGAGCGAGTACCACACTACGAAAAACTAGTTTCAGGAACCGAAAGTATCGAAAGTTGCTTACATCTAAACCTGATAGATCATCTCAATGCTGAGATTGGCCTTGGGAATGTCACTGACGTTGAAACGGCTACAAAATGGCTTGCTGGAACCTTCCTCTTTGTGAGACTTCGTCGGAATCCGACTCACTATAAGCTCAAAGAAGGAGCCACTCAGGACGACGAAAACGAGTTGCTCCGGCAGATCTGTGAAAAGGACATCGGTCTTCTCCAGGAATGTGGTCTGGTCGAGACTGATAGTTTGCGCTCGACCCAATATGGTGATGCCATGGCTCGATACTACATTCGGTTTGAAACTATGAAGATCTTGCTCAGCTTGCAAGGAAAGGCAACAGTGTCGCAAATTGTAAGTAACACCATTCCAAATGACTGCTCAAATTTGACGATTGTAGCTCGATGTGATCGTCCAAGCAGAAGAATTCCGTGAAATCCGCTTCAAGGCAGGCGAAAAGTCATTATACAAGGAGATAAACCGCGACCATGGAATCCGATACCCAGTTCAAGTCGATATAGCTCTCCCAGCTCACAAAATCTCCCTTCTTCTCCAGTCTGAACTAGGTGCCATTGAGTTCCCAAGTGGAAACCAATTCCAGAAACTCAAGTTCTCTCTTCAGCAAGACAAAAATCTAGTTTTCGCACACGTGAACAGATTAGTCCGATGTGTGATCGATTGTATGATCGCACGCGAGGACTCTGTTTCCATCCTGAATGCACTGGATTTAGCCCGAAGCTTTGGTGCAAAAGTCTGGGATCAGTCGCCACTTCAAATGAAACAGATTGAGCAGATTGGTGTAGTAGCTGTTCGAAAATTGGCTGCTGCTGGAATTACAGGCATTGAAGAACTTGAGTATATGGAAGTTCACGAAATTGAGATGACACTCAGCAGAAATCCACCATTCGGGTCAAAGTTGCTTTCTCGATTGAAGGAGTTTCCAAAGTTGCGCATTGATGTGAAGATGATTGGCAAGGTTTGTTAAAGCTTACTGCAAGTCGATTTTTGCTGATAATTGTTTAGGAAGTGAAGAATGTATTTGTAACCATCCGTTTCAAGTTTGAAGTGGCGTTCATGAATGAGAAGACTCCGACATACTTTCAGCGTCGACCAGTCTATATTTGCTGCTTGACAGAAACATCTGACGGTCGGTTGATTGATTTCCGCAGGATAAGGTAATGACACAAATTAGTTCGGAACAGGTCGGTCAGTTGCTTACATTGATCTAGTGCAACCAAGTTGCAGAACAGCTTGGAAATCACTCTCGCTGTCAACCTGACGAGCCAAAGCCAATTTGTCGTGTGCCATGCCATGTGTGATGATATTGGTAAAGCTACTCTGGAAATCTAATTAGTTCTTGATTCTTACCTTATACAGCTGGGACCGCAAGGAAAGCTGAGTTGAAGCCCAATCTCTTAGCTCACCTCCCAAAGCAAACCATGACAACCGACGAAAGCAAGACCCAAGATGGAAAGCCTGACAAACTTTTATGTCAACAACCCCAGGGAGCACCTAAAGGAAAGTTCAGAGCAGACGCTTTTGACAGTGATGATCTAGGTCTGGATGACTTCTTCCTCAAAGATCTGCACCAGGAGAGGCCAAAGAAACCCGCGTCCATGAAAATGGTCCAAGACGAGGAAATTGACTGGCTATCCATTGACAGTACCCCAAGTCCTAAACGACAACCAGCAGCCTCGAATAAAACAGGCGGCAAATCGATCGCCGATATTGGACCACAAGAGCAGGAAGACGAACCTGTCCGACTTGCCAACGGTAACTGGGCTTGTAACCACAAATGCAAGGACAAGACAAGGTATGTGATTCTTCAATGGACCTGTACTACTGCGTTGACAAGTCTAGCTGTAAACATCTCTGCTGCAGAACGGGCCTTGAGAAACCTCCCAAAGCTGGCAAGAAACGAGCTCCTGCAACTCAAAAAAGTGATGGTTTGAGTCAGTTAACCTTGACGGCTAATGTCATCAAAAAGGACAAGGAGAAGAACGCGCGAAAAGAAAAGCGGAAAGCCACGGCAAAGGAGCATTCATCCGAAAGGCATCATTCGAGTCCGTTGAGGGGACAGGAGAACGTGAAGCAGAGACCCAGCACAGCAACTGGAGGAAGCAAATATGCGACCCCTTCGTCAAGCAAACATAAAGTCTTCCATACTCCCTCGGAAATGCCTTCCAGCGACTACGGCGATGATGAAATCAGCGACTTCCCATCCCCATCAGAACTTCTCAAAGATACAAAATCCGAGTTCAAACAACCTCCCTCAATCGACGTCTCGGAGATTGAACAAAAGACAAAATCTTTCGTCGACCTCACAACGCCAAGCGGCGATCCTTCTGCGGACACGGCAGAAAGTACCGAGAATCTGACCGGAGGGATCTTACCAACATTATTGCCAGAGACCGATCGCACTGTGGCTGTATGGGAAGACCCTGCTTCATCTCCTACGAACAACCCCTTCACCAGCCCGGAGAATATCAAAAGCTCAGCCACAACCATGCCGCTGACCGAGCTTTCCGGAAACATTCCCCCTAAACGAAAGGCGAGTTGTTTCGAAGAAACAAAAAACGAGCGGAGCAGGAAGAGAACTGAGTGGTGCTCAATCAATGAATCTCCCGCAGTGGAGCTTGACGAACAACAACAACAAACCGAGTCCGAGGGCTCTCCTGGATGGGAAAATGTGGACCGACTGTTACTTGAAGAGTTCAAGGATGTTATCAATTTTTATTGATGATGATATATTAACTTTTAAGCCTGGGTGATGGTTTGATATAGGTCTTATGACTGATTGATTTGCTGAACTTGAATGCTGAGAACTAATGATTATACCAGTACTGCTTATTTTCTAGTCCTAGATTGCTACTATGTTCAACCCCCCTTTCAAGTGTTTTTCTTGTGAACCATACTTACTGAGATTACTTGAGCGAATATTAATATATTTAAATTCCCAAAAATTCCTTCACTACAACAATACTCATTTTCAGGTCTCATTGCCCACCTCAGATTCGATGACGTCGTTGTTGATTATCAAGACGGCACGTGCCAGGCCCGCATCCCCCGCGATTTTCAGATTGACAATTATACATTTCCATACAGACATACACCCTCGTTGACTCCATTCTGTCCTTGTCTATATTCGTATTCATTTACATACTCATCATGGTACGAGCGGGAAAGCGCCAAAACACTCAACCCCTGGAGGAGACCTCCGTGGCTCCCGCAACATTCACAGACGGGCTCCCTCTCCCTAAACTGATCGCATTCGACCTGGACTACACACTATGGCCATTCTGGGTCGACACGCACGTCAGCGCACCCGTCAAAGCGCGCGACAACAATTCCCGTATCGTTGACCGGTAGGCACCTCCGCCATTATGCTCTCCCAGTCACCTGCCCATCCAGTGCCAACTAACACTTTCAGATGGGGTGAATCCTTCGCATTCTACCCAGCAGTATCTTCAATTATCTACGCCTGTAAAAGCCGCTCAATTCCCATGGCCCTAGCCTCACGAACCCACACCCCCGATCTAGCCCGCGATCTCCTCAAAGCACTGCACGTTATCCCAAACTTCTCCGACAACCCTGGAGCAAACACGCGCACGACGCGCGCATTGGAATACTTTGATTTCATCCAGATTTTCCCAGCGAATAAAACGCAGCATTTTTCGCGTATCCAGCAGGCGAGTGGTTTTGAGTATGAGGAGATGTTGTTCTTTGATGATGAGGCGCGGAATCGTAACGTTGAGACGGAGTTGGGGGTTACGTTCTGTTTGGTTAGGGATGGGATGACGAGGGAGGAGGTTGATCGGGGAGTCTGGTTGTGGAGGAAGAGGAATGGGATTAAGCAGAAGGTTGATGAGGAGTGAGGGTTAGGATGATTTATGGGCGTTGGCATGATTTAGATTAGAATAGAATAGATACCCGAGAGCTGTATGAACCCATTTATGATCAACTATTATATTAAGCTATCATAGAACTTGGTTCATACTAAATGTTTTGTCCAAGTAAATCCCAGATCTAGTTGCATGTGTTGCAGGTCCAAACTCCGCAATCCCCGAATCCAGTCAACACATCTCCACATTAACACTTCAACTTCACAACATCCAACACCAACAATGGCCACCCTCAAACCACCCCCAGCGCAGCACCGCTCCGCACCAACAGGCCCCCCCAAAGCCCCCGTCAAAGCCGATCCTACAACCACAATCGCCGACACAGCCGTCTTCCAAGGAAAATACCCCATAACAATCGGCGCGAACACAGTAATCCACCCACGCGCCCGATTCTACAGCTACGAAGGGCCTATAATAGTCGGCGATGGCTGCATTATTAGCGAAAAAGCCGTTATCGGCGCGCAACCAACCTCATCACGCTCATCCTCACGACCTGCATCTCCATCACCTACCCCAGAACCATCAACAACGGAAACACAAACCCCACAAAACAAAGACCTCACAACCCGTCTCTCCTACTTCGTAACAGTAGGACCCCAATCCACAGTCCGACCTGGAGCCCACATCCACAGCTCCGCCTGCATCGAAGCGCTAGCCACAATACACCGCTATGCGGAGATAGGTTCGCACACGAAGATTTGTTCTGGGGTTGAGGTCCCCGAGGCTAGTTTCGTGCCGGAGTGGACGGTTGTTTGGGGGAATGGGATTGGGCAGAGGAGGAGAAGGGCTAGGGAGGCGAAAGGGCCTGGTCCGGCTGTTGTTGTTGCGGCTAGGGTTACGCAGACTCCTGTTCCGGGGCTTGCGCCTGAAGGGAAGGTTATCGAGGATGCGAGATTGATGGTGCTGCAGAAGGAGAGGGAGGTTTTGGGAAGGATGATTGTTCCGGCTGGGGCTGGCAAGAAGAGGTGATTTGTTTGAGGGAGGTATTTATGGGGTCATTTGATGTCAAAATATTGGGTGTTTTGCTGTTTTCTTAGGAGGTATTGAGTGAGAGTATGTGGGCGAGATATGCTCTGGCCTTGAGCGTTGTTGATAGTCTATTTGTTAGTTTATACCCAGTCTTGGCTTGAGGTCAAGGCTACAGCAATCTTTGATAGCATTAAGCATCTTGGCTAGGATGAATTTTGTTCTATGTGTCACAATTTTGTTCGGCGTTGAGATCGTATAGTGTAGGTGAAAGTGGGAGGAGCACAATTAAGCATCATAAAGATGACTGCACATAAGATTGGAATCTCAAAAACGCCATCATACATGGACTAGATAGATACAAAGAAAGAAAAGAATATAACGACTAGGATGAGGCTCCACGAGACTGACCACCACCTCGCATGCGCTTGCCACCACTGGCATCAGTGGGAGAATCCGCAGCGTCGTCCCGGTTCCGTTTATTTCCTTGAGGAATGAATTGGCGGGCCTGGATGTTCAAGCCACCGCGAGTTGCAGGACCTGACTGTGCTTGGTTTTGATTCTGTCCTTGGGCAGCATTGTGTCCACCACGGCCTTGTCCACCACGACCACCGCGACCTCGTGGGAGGCCAGTGCCACGCTGGGCCTGGTTCTGACCTTGTCCCTGTGTTTGCTGCTGGTCACCTTGCTGCTGGCCATGACCGAAGTTATTTTGCTGGCCACCACGGCCGCCTCCGCGAGCACCTCGCACAACGGGCAAGCCTGACTGCAGCGCCCGGAGCATTCCAGGTGGGGTGTTAGCCGGCGGCTTGGTAGGGAGAGAAGTAGGTTGTTTCGATTGATCGTTTGACTGCGTTTGACCGAAAGGATTGGCGGGTGCAGTGGTTTGGGTTTCACCTTCCTCCTTGACCTCTTGTTGTTGTTGTTGTTGTTGTTGTAGTTGGGCAGCGGGTTGTTCAGCAGTGACTGCTTGGTTGTTGGCCACCACAGGTTGCGCTACGCTAGGCACCGGAGTTGGCACTGGCGATGGAGTAGGCGGCGCCACCTGAGCCGCAGCTGGTGCAGGAGAAGCGGCGGGCGCAGGAGAAGCAGGCGGAGCGGGAGATGCGACTGCCGCGAGCTTTGCGACTGGAGCAGGCTTCGCAGTTTTAGCCAACTCCCAAACTTCGACAACAGGTTTTTGCGGGGTCTCCTGAGCCGCTTTTTGAACGACCTCGATCTTGGCCTGAGCCGACTTGAACCGGGTTTCGTTCATACTAAGGCGGGCGGCATACTTCTTGTCGTTCAGTTCCACAGCAGACTTCACCTTCTCCCCCAGATCCGCCTCATGACTCTTCTTCAACGTTTCTCTTTCCTCGTTAAATTTGGTTTCCACCTCAGCAATCAGCGCTTCTTTGTCCACTACAGGCGCTGCCTGATCCTGGGCTTGGGCCTTCAAGTTTTCTCTTTCCTTGGCGACCTGGGTCATAATATTGTTCTTAACAATAGTACGAATTGTTGGATGCTTCGCAACCAATTCCCGAACTTGGCCATCTGTGAGCGCCGAGACATCAATAGAAGTCTTGGAAGGTGTCGAAGGCATCTCTGTAGCAACTCCAGGTGTAGCAGGAGTCGGTTGCTCTCCAGTCGAGGACAGCTTTTGGAGCTCTTGTGCATGAGCAGCACGGAGTTCCGCAACCTTGGCCAGGTAGTTCTCTTTCATTTTCTCGACGCGTTCCTTGATGTTTGCATTGTGCTCAGCTTCCTTGGTTGCAAGAAGGGCATCCTTTTCAGCCAAGGCAGCTTCCAAACGTTGGATCTTCGCTTCCAGGTCCTTAACCTTTTGTTCATCTCCAGGCACGGCAACGGCCGTTGTTTGCGTGGGGAACTGCGAGGCAGGGGTTGGGTTAACTGTTGTAGTTTCCGGCACAGCTTCGGTTGTGGTGGCTGGTACAGGAGCGGCCGCAGCAGGAGCATTGGCTAGGCTGGCCTTCACACTCTCTAGTTCAGCCTTGGTCTTGCTCAGTTCCTCCTGGAGAACCTCCTTCTCTTGAATAGCTGCATTCACTTCCGTTTGCTTAGCCTGGAGACGTCCCGAGAGCTCCCTTGACCGGGCCTTGAACTGCTCGCCAAGCTTGTTACGCTGGTCTTGTAAACGGCTCGCCACGTCGGCCTCGGCAGTCTGAAGCTGCTCGTCGAGGGTTGCCTTTTGTGCTTGCAACTCGTCTCGCGCCGAGACTGCCTCATCGCGTTCTCTCTCCAGAGTATTAAGTTTCTCTTTGAGGGCCTCCATTTCGGCTGGATCGACTCGATCGTACTTCTGGAGAATATTCTGGATGCGTTGCTGGTAATGATCACGGTCTTTCTGTAGTAGCTGCATCTCACCATCCTTCGCTTCCAGATTTCCTTCCAGTTCGTTGATTTTAGTCTCCAAGGGTTCAATCTTCTGGCGAAGCTCGTCAAGCTGAGAAGTCTTCTCCGAGAGAGCAGTCTCGGTCTGCTTCACCTGGTTGCGAAGAGTGACACTGCTTTCACGGAAAAGATTAAGCTCATTGAGAGTCTCCATCAGCTTGTTGTGGTTGAGAGTATTGTGCTCAGAGTCAGCCGCAGCGCGTCGCTGCTGCTCCAGCTTGAGTCGGGTTTCATCAAGCTGAGACTGGGTGTAGTCGAGTTGTTGGCGCAGTCTCTTTCCTTCCTGTGTCGAAAGATGGTACTGCACTTCCACAATCTCCTTCTCCCGGCGCAGGAATTTGATGACTTCTTGAAGACCCTCCAGGTTGGGAGCTGACTGACCTTCTTCATTCTCAGCATCCTCGGGGACATTTGCACGGTCACGTTGGAGAGCGCCGATCTGGGCACTGATGTTCTCCAGCTGGGTATGCAAAACAGAGTTCTGGTGAAGAACTTCCTCGCGACGTTTGTGCAACTCACTTAGCTCGTTCTCGTAACGAGCTCTTTGCTCAGACCAGCTCTCCTCCTTCTGGCTCAAGTCTTTCTTGTAGGTTTCAGACTGGGTTCGTAATTCAACAAGTTCAAGTTTCAGTTGGTTCGCCTCGGCACGGATATTCTGAACGTTCTTCGCTGCTTCAGCGTGTTTGACTAATTCGGTCTCATAGTTTTGCTGAGCGTGTTGAGCGATTTCGGCTTGGGCCTTCAGATCCTCCTGGTGGAATTGGGCAGCAGCGACCTGTCGTTCGTTGTCGTCCTTCAGGCGAGTAATTTCTAATTCGAGCGTAGCTTTCTGTTCTTCAAGATGACGTGTGGCATCGCCTTGCTCATCACGTAGCTTGGAAATCTCGGTGTTGGTAGTAGAGAGTTCAGAAGAAATCTCTTCGATCCGAGTCTCCAGATCTTGAATCTTCTTATCCTTCTCTTCGATAAGACGATCAGTCTCTTCGCGGTACATCGCATTGGTCTCTGCTTCAGCTTCCATGCGTTCTTCGGTTGATTGACTGATGTTCTTGTATTCTTCAACTTGTTCCTTGGCATGAGCCAGTTCTGCCTTGGCAAGGTCGAGGTCACGTTTGAGTTCAGAAACCTCGATAGCAAGCTCCTGTTCTCGGGTCAAACCACTAGCACCCTCTCCTCCTTCTTGGGTGGCAGCAGGAACATCATTAGGTGCGGCAGAAACACTCGGGCGTGACTGGATAACCTGAATGCGTTCCTCAGCGCTCTTGAGCTCAACGGTGAGCTCATCAACACGGGATTGCAAGTGATCACGGGTAGTCTTGATGGCGACCTGCTCCTCTCTAACAGAGCCAAGACTAGTCACGAGGTCATCAATACGTTTCTGGCTTTGCTCATGTTCGTATTCACGGCGCATGGCAGCCTTCTTGGACTCTTCCATCTCGTCATTCAACTTCCTTTTGGTGATTTGTAGTTCCGATTCCAGAGTTTCCACACTAGATTGAAGTCTCCGGCGAGTCTCGCTGTCTGCATGCTCTCGCTCGTTCATCATTGTTTGCAAGCTAGCATTCATAGAATCAAGCCGACTGCGCTCGTTCCGCATGCTCTCTGCATCCTCAATCAATCGCTTCTCAATATTCTTCCAAAGATCCTTCTCCGCCTTAAGATTGGCGTTCTCTCTCTGAAGGCTCTCCACAAGGCCCTTAGCCTCGACCAAGTCCTCAGCTGCTTGCTGTGTGCGAAGGTCCTGGCGATTGGCATTCTCAAATAGAGTTGAATACCGCTTGTGGAGGTCACTGTTCTCGCTCTTGAGCATAGTGAAGTTGCTTTGAAGGAGCTCAGCCCGCTGAGAAGCAGCGGCAAGTTGACTGCTAGATCGACTAATTTCACTCAAGAGCTCGCTGTTTTTGCGCGAAAGCTCGTTGACCTGTTGACGTAGAGCTTTGTGGTCTGTTGCAGTTTCGTCACGGAAGGTGTCGAAGTGGGCTTGAACCTTGCGAAGCAGTTCGGCGTAATCTGTGGAATCCTTCGACTGGCCGTCAGTGACACCCGGGGGAACGGCACCGAGCGGCATAGACTGCGAGAAGACAGATGTATCACCAATCGTCTGTTTTCGGTGCATCAGCATGCTGCGGAATGTATCACGCTCCTTGACGTAGCTCTTGGACTGAGCGAGAAGGTTCGCCACCTCATCTCGGTACGTCTGAACGCGGACCCGTAACTCCTTTAGCTCCTCAGCTTCCTGTTGTCTCGTTGCATTCTTGGCCTGGGCTTCTTCACCCTCCATTTTGTCGCCAAGCTCTCGGAGCATACGGCGTAGAGTCACATTCTGTTCTTGCAGATCGTGCAGATCCTTGAAGGTGGTGAGGTTTTGGCTGATAAAGCGGCCAGTTGAATTCAGCTCAGCCGAAGAATCTTCAATTTCCTGGCGAGCAATCTTTTCGAGCTCCTCACGGTCGTAGTCTTCGCCCTGCTTGACCATCGCCACCTCGAGGGCAAGAACCTTGACTTGCGCACTAAGATCCCGAAGTTGTTGGCGCAAGATGTCGCCTTCGCGAACCAGACCTTCGACTTGGCCCTGCCATTTTCTTGCTTCTTTCGTTGCCTCGTCACGTTCTTTACCTGACGACTCCAAGAGGTTAGACATTTCAATCACAGCATTTTCGAGACGGCTGTGATCTGCGCGTAATTCGTCGATCTCTGGCTTGCTCGACTCAAGTTCTTGTACCATCTCGTCAAGAGTTGAGCGCAACTCCTGGGTGGTCCGTTGCTCTGTTGCAAGGAGTGTTCTCATCTTGTCATACTCCGTGTACATCTGAGTAACCGAAAGACCATTTTTGGTTCGACCGGTTCTCGGAGTGAAGGTGCTTCCGGGTGTGCCAGGTCGGACAGGTGTCGTAGGGGCCATGCCGTTAATAGATCGGGCAGGGCTCATGGAGCGGTTTCGTGCTCCCTCGGACTCAAGGTTGGAGATGGAAACTTCTAGCTCGGCCACGCGGCGCTCAGCAGCCTCCTTGTCATTGTGTTCGGCTTCGGCCTCTACACGCAGGCGAGATATCTCTTCTGCCGCATCAGCAGTAGCCTTCTCCAGGGACAGCTGGCACTCCTGAGCCCGTTGCTTGGCATTCTGTGCAGCAGACCCTTGGAGCTCGGCGAGTCGGTTGGCGCTATCTAGCTCGTTACGGAAAGACTCCGCAGCTTGGATAGCCTCTTCCTTCAGCTGTTGGATGGTAGATAGAGCCTCTTCGTACCGGTGCTCGGTCTCGTCCAACCGACTTTTCAGGGAGTTCTCGGTGCGCCTCAAAGCATCAATGGAAGAGTTCGCCTCTTCGTTTTCGCGCTGAAGCTCAGCGATGCGAGCATTCTTTTCCTTGCGGAACTTTATGTGTTCGGCATTCTTGGTTTTCAATTCGGTCTCGAACCATTCGTTGTTCTTCTTGGTGAGGTCTAATTCTTGCTGGATGCTTTGTTCACGGAATCGTGCGCTGGCGGATGCGGAGTTGGCGTTCTGGAGGTTTTGCTCGATGGTCGACAGTTCGCGGCGTAGTTCAATCGTTTTCTTGTGTTGGGCGGACAATTCCTCCGCAAGCTTGTCGTGGGCAGCGGATTTGGACTCTAGCAAGCGAAGAGTGTCTCGATTCGATTCTTCGAGAGATGTTATGCGCGACTTCAGGGAGCTGACTTCGCCTTCATTGGAGGTTGAGGAAGATTTGAGAGTCGAGATCTCAGTCTCCAATGCTCCACGCGTGGATTCTGCCTGGTATCAGAGTAAAGTCCGAGGTTAAGGATATTGTTGTCAGATATTTACCAGATTCGTGAAGCTTCTTTCGCAGCTCTTCGATTTCATTATGGCCCTTTTCCACCGTGCCTTTCAGCACCTTGATTTTCGACTCGTTGCTGCGCACTGCATTTTCGAGCTCGACCTCCAATCTGAGTTTGTCCGACTTGAGCTCATCATATCCGTGTGCCTTGGCGGTGATGGATTGAAGAAGCTGGTTGACAAGGTCAATCGTCGGGGCCTCAGTGAGTGATGAAAGCGTGGTTTCGGGCAAAGAGAAATGAGAAGATAAATAAGGAATGTCAATAGCGGCGTCCGCCATGATGAGCGAAGGTGTGAGCAGCTATGGCTGCAAAACCGAGGGAAACGTGAGGTTGTCTCGTAAAGCAATAGCGGCTTCGAGGGTTCCGAAACGCGCTGCTGCGCACAGCTCTAAGAGATGAACACACAGCGCTGCCAGGGGAGGCCTATGTCATGGCGAGCACAGAAAGAGTGAAGTATCGCAATTGGGCTGCACGCGCCAGTAAATGTGGGGGGAGGGAGCAGAAAGTGTTGATGGAGGTCAAGGTGAAGTGAAGGGCGAGTTCCAGCCGCGACAGCATTGCTTTCGTCAAAGGCAGCCCCATTCACGTGACTGGTCTCCGATTTCACTAGAGCCTCCAAGTACATTACTCAACCACTTTCTTTCGTTCTAATTATTACCCTCTTCATTTCTTTGTTCGGTCTCCTCTGACCCAACCACGGCCATCGCCTAGCCCTGGCTGCTTTCGCCTGATTCTGTTCCCCGGAACTCGACTGCATCGTGCTTTACAGTATCGCCTCTTCTTCCTATGATCTTGGTTGTTTAATCCGAGCTTGATCCAGCTCGCATCATTCCAGCTTTCACCCCAACCCTAGCAATCCTTCTCATCCCACGTATCATCTGGAGCCTTCCGAATCCCCACCGCAGCCATGTCGTACCTACAGAACCAGCTCAAAAGCTTCAACACCCAGGTGATGGAGTCGGCGAACCGCATGCCTCAGCAAAGGCGCGTGGTGAATAACCAGCCTACTCAGTCTGCCTCTGCCACCAGCTCCCAGGTTCCATCCTCCGCACCGACTCCGTCCTCGTCTGGTGACTTGAAGAAAAAGAGGCACGATGCCGACATCGTCTACTCCCAACCAGCAAACACGGGCACAGGAAAGGATATCATGACTCAGGTCCTTTTTGCGATCGAGCACATGAAGACCAAAAGCGTGCCACTCCGGCTCTCCGATATCATATCCTATCTCTCCCTTCAAAACCGGCCGAATGAACAAGCCTACGTTCTCGCTCTTGCGAGGATTCTGAAATCACACGAGAAGGTTGAATATGACCCGAACGGCGCCAACGGCGAAGGCACATACAGTTTTCGCCCTCCGCATAACATCCGCAACTCGGAGCAACTTCTCCAACAGCTCCAAGCGCAAACTACTGCGGCTGGAATGAATGTGCGAGAGCTCCGCGAGGGGTGGCCAAATGTCGAGGATGCTATCAACCAGCTAGAGAAGGAAGGAAAATTACTTGTAACTCGAAACAAGAAGGACGACCATGCGAAGATGATCTGGGCGAATGACCCATCGCTCATCGAGCGCTTCGATGACGAGTTCAAGGTGATCTGGGAAAAAATCAAGATTCCGGATGCGCAGGCCGTCAAGGAGGAGTTGGACAAGGCCGGTATCACTCCTACGAACAAAAACAAGGTGACCAAACCTCGACCTAAGATGGAATCGAAGAAGGTCAAGAAGCCTCGCCGCAGTGGAAAGACTACCAATACCCATATGCAGAGTATCCTGAGAGACTACTCCCACCTGAAGCGGTGATGGACCGGAAGATTTGCCTTGATCCTCTCGCGTCGAGGCTAAAACGCCATTCTATTTGCATTGCATCGGCGTTATGAACTTGCGTTTTCTGCGCATCAATCTGTATTATGTGACCAAACCCAAAAGATACCCAAATAAACTATCAAACAGACAGATTCAAAATTTTGTTATTGGCCTACCGCTTTCTACTACCGTTGTTCATCTGTACTTCATCTGTACTTGATCTGTACTCCCACCAATCTACTAGCATAAGAACAGAACAATCTCTAAGGCTTTTATAATTCATCTAAAGTGGTATCCAGAAGAACCGCCGAAATGTAGGTACAATCAAGAGCCTTCAATCCAAGTATACACAACATTGGAACATATATCGAAGAAAAAAATTCAAAGAACGAGAGATCAATGAGATCCATTCTTAGCACCCTCAGTCTTCTCCAAATAAGCCACCATACCCTCAATAGTACAAACCTTAATCCCCCACTTCTTACCGAAAGCAAGACAAGCATCTCTGCGCATCATACCATTATCACCCACAATTTCAGGCACACCCTCAACAACCTCCCCATTCTCCACAAGCTCCGCGATAACACCAGCCGGTGCCTTTCCTGCAAGACGACAGAACTCCACCGCAGCCTCAGTGTGTCCCTTGCGCTCGCGCACACCACCCGCACGCGCCTGGAGGGGAATGATATGGCCAGGCCGACGGAAAGAGTCAATAGTGGCATCTGGGGAGGCAAGAGTACGGCAAGTAAGTGCGCGATCTTGAGCAGAGATACCAGTTGTCACGGAGTCATCGCTTGAGTCAATTGTGATGGTGTAGGCCGTTCCTTTGGGGTCGGCGTTCTCGGTAACCATTTGCGGGAGTGCGAGGCGGGTGGCTAGTTCCGGGGTAATGGGTGCGCATATTAAACCGCTGCAACGAATTAGCTTTTGCTCTCATAAGTCCAATTTAATAATATCGACGTGTGCTCGGAATAGAGCACGTTCATAAAGCCGAGCGACGCAGGCGGCCGGATTTCACCGAGCCGTGCGCGCGCGGGTGGTGGGGTATGGTCGCATGGGCATGTGCTCACCTTGTATGGCGCACAAGGAAGGCCATCTGGGCGGCTGTGATGGATTCCGCGGCAATTATGAGATCTCCTTCATTCTCGCGGTCGAGGTCGTCGAGGACAATGATGAATTCGCCATTCTCTGAGTCACATTAGTCGGCCTGACTCAATTGATGAATTTTGGAATAATAGATCTGGAATAGAGCAATTGTGGCAATCCGAAAGAAGGCACTCACTGAAAGCTGCAATTGTATCCTCAATGGAGTCGAACTGGTGTGCAATGTCTGTCATGGAGGGCATCTTGAATGGTGGGTATGGCTTATCGGCGCAATAATTTTGCCCCTCACCTCGCAATTCGGTGTTTGGAAGGAATAAGGTAGTCAAAGAGCTCAGAAGAACTAATATGAGTCAAAATGAAGAGCGCGCAGGATCTCGTAATAAAAAAGAAAAAGGATTGTTCGAGAACCCTTGGAAATCTCGCCTCCGTAATAGCTTACAACTGTATTAGAAATGCTCGTGATCGAATTCGGGTCCGGGTGCGGGGAGCCGGCACCGGCGGTGAAAGCGCCATGCCGGTGCAACCGCGGCTGGAGATGAATTATATGCCGGACTTTAACTTATAGCTTGATGTATAGTGTGGCAGTCATTGAGTGAATTGAATGTTAGGAAGTAAATAGAGTCAGATATTCTCGAGATTTGCGATGTTCCCACTCGTGCCAAAGTGAATATCATTCGTCCCGAGGCACTGACGGATTCGTTCATGAATATATTCCTGTGTCTTCCCTCCCGAGGTCTTCAGCCCAATTCCTACGAGAGCTGCATGTAGGCTGATTGACAACAATGGTACAAAGCATCTATGGCTCTAGAACCACCTAGCCATCTCTATCTTCATTCTAAGATATCAATACGAATGGTTTCATGTTGAGATGATCTGCGTATGCAGTGACTATATTTGAGTTTCATTATCGCCCCTAGCTTGGAGCTTCTTGTTCTTCCTGGGGGTTGGCACCTACCTAGTAGCTCGCTGAAACCATCAGTCTCAGATCTATATGCTGGCAAGCGTAGGAAATGCAGTGCAAAATACCGAAAATTCTAATATGAAGAAAACGCTACAAAAACAAGAGAAGAGGAAAAAGATCAATCAACTCATGCCGTCCGTCCCCATCCATCGTACCTCATCCGCCTGTCTCTCCAATGCCCGCCGCATGGTGTCTTCGTATTTCCGCTCTTTTTCCCATTCATCCCTTAGCTTGTGTCGCATGGCTTCCCGAGTCTCTTCATCAACCTCAGCATGCATGAACCACTCGTCCTCATCATCTTCTAAGCCCGAGTCCGCCGGGATGGAAAACTTAATACGCCCAATACGTTCTCCAGTCCATACCAGCAGCTCATCACCAGTGAGATTTCCTCCCGTGGGAAGAATTTTCCGTGCGACTTCACTGCTTTGGTTTTCAGGCTGGGAATTCGGCCATAGACCTCGGGGCTGTGAGTCTTCGGCCCCGGATTCACCGGGAGTAGATGCTTGACTGTTCCGGAAGAATGGAATTTGAGGATGAGAGGTATTGATGTTCCAGCGACGGACTTCTGCGCGGCCATTTCGTTCGACCCATTTGATGTTTCCCTCGGCATCGGAATAGACGATGCGATTTCCATGAGATGCTACAGACAGAAGCCTGGAGCTTGCAGCGCTTTGTCGATTGTTGTATTGCGGCGTTAGGGTGGATGATCTGTCCGATGGACGGCTTAGGGGATCCTGAGACGAAGAGCTGAGATTGTATAGCTCTAGTGAGCCTCTCCCGTTGTAATCGCCACATGCCACAACACTGTGAGATGCGGGGTAGTCCGAGTCTTTGAAAACGGGGAATCGAGGTTCAGGTGCAGATGTCAGGCCACAAATACGGCCTCCAGAGTGAACAGTGCTCTGCAGACGTGGGAAGAAGCGACGGTCATAGCAGAGGATGCTGGGGAACCGGCCTGCAAGGAGAATACTGTTTACATGCGGGGCAGGCGGATGAAGAATGGACAGAGGACCAGGTTGGAAGAGCGGTGCGTAATTAGTATCGTCTGAAGGAGCCGGGCTCCGGATTCGATGGGGAGGGAGCCCGTTAGGCTGAAGTTGCAGCCGTGGCGAGTCGGAATGAGAGAATATGTCCAGTTCAGGCACCAAGGGAGCGGAATTCTCTTCGCACCGCAAATTGATCGCTTCCTCTTCCTCAGTGGCAGGTAGCCTTGCGTCGTGTATTTGAAGGCTGAGCGTGGTGGCTAGTGTTAGTGGAACAGAATAATCAGTCTCCTGAGAGAGCGCAAAGATCGACCATGGATAGCGCTGCTGCGAAATCAATTTTAAAGTCTCCAGATCGACCTCATTGAGAACATTCCCAGCAGCAAGGTAGGCTCGGTGCCGGAAGGAGTCTACACTCACTCCTTCGCCCATGTTGATGAACTCGAGAGAAGACTTAGATGGGGAATGATCTCTCCGTCGAGACAGGTTCTTCATGAGGAGACCTGGCTCACTCATGCCGAGGATATTGCCTTTGCTCGATTGCGAATCACCGGAATGAGAATGATTAAGATCCCAGATGCATACACTTCCGTCCTCCAGGGGTGCAACAATCTTATTCTGCCTCGCAGAACTCCAGTCCTTCAGCAAACCCATACCCTTGACCTCATGCGGTGTACGTTTTAGGCCTTCTCCATTCTGGATCATCGGCTGTTGAACCCAAGACAACGACATCGGGCCATGGCGGGCAATATATTCCGAGTACCAATCCACATGTTCTCCTTCAATTGAAGACTCCCAGTCCGATGCCGCCCTTGCTCTGTCACTTATGGACAGCCCTCGGGTATCATTCGGAGCAGCCTCCTCCAACTGTGGGGGAGGTGGTTGAATAAGTTCGCGCAGCGAGCTCTGTCCCAGTGTACTTAAAGGTACCGTTGAGTGGGTGAGGAGGCTCTCCGACATCCGACCCGCCGGCCGGGAAGATTGCAAAGCAGCCCATGACTGCTCATAGCAGTGCAGTTTCCACAAATTATTATCGCGGGCAAGGTCGAAATACTTTTTGGAAACAGATTGCAGCTGCACCTTCTCATGCGGGGTGAGAACTGATTGTGGAATTTATCAGCGGCGTTCCTTTTCTTTTTCTTTTTTCTGCATAGTGGGTGCGGGGAAGATCTCGGGGGGAGTTCGGCGGCGCTTACGGTCGATGACTTTGGTTAGGATCTCTACCGGCAGCTTGTCCATGAGGGAGGCCTGGGAGGTTGCAGCATCGGGGGCAAATGAATGAAAGGAGGAAGCTCGAGTGGCGCTGGCCTATTATGTTTCTGAAAAGTTCCAATCGCTCTTCCCCGCGATCTGCAGAAGCTGTCACGTGGTACTGATGGACAGGACAAGACGATGAAATGGGTAAGAACAGGTAGAATGCGGAGATAGGGTGAGATAGATTAAGTCGAATTTACGGTAAAGGATTGGCTGGGCATGTAGGACAAAGCCACATGAACGTGGGATTTGAGGGGGATCATTTAGCCCTGTAGAAAGCGGTTCCTAGAAGTACTTCCCGGGTCAATAAATAGGGCATTTTTCTCTATGAAAGCAATGCAGCGAATCGTAAATATATACATTAGACAATACATAAAACATAAGGCATCCTTAGGTACTTGTAATAAAACCCAGGGTTGTAAGGAGGGGGCAGATATCCTACCGAAAACGCCTACCAAAGCCCTAGATGCCCCTCCCCACTAAATTCGTGAGTGATCGTAAGCGATAAAAATAGCAGGTAACATAAAACCAGGGTCACAGAGGTGTGATTATTCATCCGGCTTGAAAACCGCATCCTTGCAAAGAATGGTCACTTTCTTGAAGAATCGGCGCCATTCCAGCGGATCACCCTTGACCTTGACAAATTCGACTTCGAAGATGCCCTCAGACACACATTCTATGAGAACCTTGCCCTGAAGCTGACACAGTCGGCCATCCTTTGTGATGACACGGATCATCGAGCCGGTGTCTCCAGTACTTACAGCAGGCACAGTCGGAACTGGAACTCCGAGTCTATGAAGAGCCTCACAGATCAAGGGGACCAGAAGCTTGAGCTCCCAGGCCGAATAGAAACGGTTCATTGAGCGGGACGGGATGATGTCTTGGAATTTCTGAGCATTTTGAGTGCGGCTTAGTGGCACAGAGGGTTGCTGGGAGAACTGAGACATCGACGGCTCATCTTCGAGATGATTGGCCAAGGCTGCCTCTTGGGAATTGAAAGGCTTTCCAGCTGGCTGGGTAGATGAGAAAACCCCCGAAGCCAAATGGGGAGCATCCCAGTCCATGACTATGCCACCGCCTGGCATTTCAGGCTGCGTAGAAGAGAATCCAGCATCGCCGCCCCCACCCATATCCACATCCATGTCCATATCCATGGCATCCAAGCTTCGACTGGCCTTCTTGCGCTTCTGAGAAAGAGGATCCTGACTGAAATCAATGTGTAGAGACTCAAACATTGAAGTTGCCAAGTTGATTGGGTCCCTCAGCTTCCCATCCGGTGACAGGAACTTGTTGGACCGAGTATACCAAGGATGCCTTCGTACATCCTCCAGCGAAAATCGATTCTTGGGGTCCACAGTCAACATACCCCTCAGCAAAGAAAGAGTTGCAGGGGGTAATTTTTGCCATAGCTCATCGGTTGTGCGTGCCTTTGTAGCCAGGTATTCGTGAAATTCGTAACTATCGTCCGTGGGGCTGTCCCACGGAGTGTTTCCCGCCAGAAGGACAAATAGGACAATACCGCAAGACCAAATGTCCACGATATCTGGGTGGTATCCTGACCCCTTGATCTGGCCTCGTGTGCTGCAGCTGATTACCTCCGGTGCGATGTACGGCGGGCTACCGCAAAATGTGGTAGATAATTTCCGGGATCCCTTGTATTCGAACAGTGCGGCCAGGCCAAAATCAGCGATCTTGAGGTTGCCATCGGAGGTGAGTAGCATATTTTCGGGTTTAATATCGCGATGGCCAACGCCTTTTGAATGCATGAAGCCTACCGCGCTCACAAGCTGCGAGAAGTAGACGTGTGCGACATCTTCGCCCACACCCTCATCAGCCTCGATCTTGTCGAAGAGGTCACCCCCTTCCGCCAGTTCCATGGCAATCCATCGCCAGATAGCATCTTCTCCTGTCTGGTAGAAACTGATGATGCTGGGATGCCCCGTCACATGCTTGTGCACAGACACCTCCAGCGCTAGTTGTCGCGCGCTGATCTTGCCGTGCTTCGCTGCGTATTCCTTGTGGATGTATTTGACTGCGAAGACAGGGTTGTCCGAGTCCAGGGGGCAGGCTTTTTTAATGCTACACGGAGGGGATCGGGTTAGTTTGGTATTACAAAAACATAGATGATAAGCTCGACTCACCAGGCATAGGCACCCTGTCCGATTGTCTTCGAGACAATGCGGAAGGGCACGTCGTTTGGCAACGGGGCCAACTGTGAATGCTGCATCCTGGGCCCTGAATATCGAACCGAGTGGTTGTAATTCAGACCAAAGGGACTGACTATTGCATAGCGCTCAGACGGGTTTGGGACTGAAGCAAGGGCCGTGAAACGCGCAAAGCGGGACGCGAGCGCGGGGCGCCACTTAGACCTGTTTGGGAAGTTTGTTGATTCTGCCTAGAGCTGTACCTTGGTATGATCATGAAGTACTGAAGAGATAGGACATATACAAGGACAATTATGTTCGAATGGTCATACTGAAGTATGAAGAGTAGTCAAATTCAAGATAATTATGAGACTATTTACTCTGTGACAGCGCCTACTATATCTGATTGACCTATTGCATCTGCGTGACCCGCAGTTGTTCCCCTCTCGATCGCACTAGCTTCTCTCCGATCGGTTGCTATGTCTATTTTCTTTTCAAAATTCAAATTCGTCTATAGAAAGGCTGAATGAAATGCATAATTCATCATCGACTAGATATCTATATGATCCAAATTATAGACATGGCAAGTCATATCCTGCTCCGTAGTGGTGCCATTAAGCCACTAAGCGGGGACACACGGTTGCCAGGGCCAGAGACCGTAAACAAATGTCCACAGATTACTAGTCCGAACTTTCTCTTCATCCCTCATCCTTTCCTCTTGTTCACCACCTCGATCTTCCAACTCTTCATTTTCGTCTACACCCTCTACTACCTTGTTGTGTGGGTCCTCTCTGTTTTCGGCGTCATTCCAGATAGCAACCTTGGAACCCTCGTGCTACTGTTACTCACATTCCACACGGCCCGGAATCTGCGGACTTTTTCTTTTACCACTTTGTTTTAAAGATCCCTTTGATTTCACTCCATAATGGACTACAACATGGAAGATACTCAGAACTCGGCGCCTGACGCGCTGGAAGCTTCCAAGCTGAATGCCTCCGCCCAGCGAGGTGACACGCAAAGCGTGACCAAACGGTTTGTTTCCCCTGCAGCCCCCAAACACCTGAGCAACCACGTCTAGCCAATCATGTATCGTGGCTGACTTCCATCTTTAATATAGCCTGCAGGCTGAGTTGATGCAGCTCATGATGTCGCCGTCGCCCGGTATCTCCGCCTTCCCCGATGCCGATGGCAACCTCCTCTCATGGACTGCGACCATCACCGGCCCGACCGAGACTCCCTATGAAGGCTTGACTTTGAAACTTTCCTTTGCTTTCCCCAATAACTACCCTTACTCGCCTCCGACCGTTCTCTTCAAGACACCCATCTACCACCCTAACTTCGACTTCTCCGGCCGCATCTGTTTGGATATTCTGAAGGACAAGTGGAGTGCAGTCTACAATGTGCAGAGTGTGCTGTTGAGTCTGCAGAGTCTTCTGGGCGAGCCTAACAAGTGAGCAAGGCCAAATAAACACCACAAGTTGCGGTACTAACAATATAAATAGTGCGAGCCCACTGAACGCCCAAGCCGCCGAGCTCTGGGACTCCGACCAAGAGGAGTTCAAGCGTCACGTCCTCGCCCGACACCGAGACCTCGATGACGAATAGATTTCTGCCCCTCATACTTTCGAGTTGCGTGTTGGCGTCGGTCGGCCCATCGGGCATCCCTTCCCCGCTTAGGAGGATGGATTCTGGAGATGTGGTCCGAATGCATACTGGCCTGGTTCATTGGGAACGGAGTTTTTGGTCATATTGTGGCTTTGATTTTTCTGAGTTTCTATCATTATTCCACGCATTCAAGCCGGGCGTATGACCCTAGGCTTGTCGCAAGCTTTTCTTTCCTAATCTTCATCTGATGGGTGCTTTGCCACCTTTTCATAACTGTTGCTTCACAGAATGACTTGACGACGGTCTAGTCTAATCATGAGCTGTCAATAATCACGTAATAACCACCCATGGACAGCAAAGTGATCCGTAAACACCACGACATATTCCAAGGCTAGGGTTCACCAACCTTGGAATGTCAAGTTATGTCTATCCCCTCTATATGGGGACCCGTGGATGCCGAGCGATCAGATCGGTATGAACACTTCATACTTCAATGGACCGGCCACCAATTTACGACAAGCAGCTTGAAGCAATCATCATTGATAATAATAATATCATATCCACTATACTAATAAACTAATACAACAGACAGTCAAAGATCAACAGCCTTGATAATATCCTAACGCATAACAACGGCCATCACATCAAGAGCTAGGTATACATCTTCTCATTGGTGATAAGCATACCTGCGATAGCTGCACTGGTAAAAGTACTCAGAGCACCAGTGACCATCGCACTGAAAGCAACACGCGAGATATCTCCACTGCGTCCAGGGGAGATCTGCGACAGCACACCGATCTGGTTACCCAGCGAACCGATATTGGCGAATCCACAAAGAGCATAGGTAACGATAAGACGAGAGCGCTCAGAGAGGGTGCTATAAGCATCGCTTTGGAGATCTTGATAAGCGACGAACTCGTTCTAAAAGCCAGTTAGAATATCGGTTTCAATAATGAAGATGGGGATTAAACATACAGAGATGATCTTAAGGCCAATTAGCTGACCGACCTTCAGCAAGTCATCATTGTCGCGCGAGACACCCAGCAAGAACGCAATCGGGTAGCAGATATAACCGAGGATCAACTGAAGGGTCAAGGGTGGGTTGTCGATGTTCAAGTATCGGCCCCACCAGGTCAAAAGGCCGTTAGCCAGACCGATGAGGGAGATAATACAGAGCAAAGTGGCACCCATCATAGCGGCAATCTTAAGACCGAGCCAGGCACCAGTGGAGAAAGCGTGAAGCGCGTTCGAGGCCTTGTGCTCCTCGGTATCGGGCACAACGACCTGTCCGGTTGTCAAGCTCTCTTCCTCTTCAGGCCAGCGCAGCTTCGAGCAAGCAAGCGAGGCAGGGATACTCATGACACAGGAGGAGACAAGAGCCTGGGAGCTAACACCCATAGCAATGTAGGCGATGAGAACACTACCCGCGATAGTTGCGAAACCAGAAGTCATGACCTGGTGCAACTCCGCCATTGTGAGATGTGGGACGAAAGGACGGATCAGCATAGCCGATTCACCCTGGCCGATGAAGGGCGATGCAGCAGCGACGACAGCTTCGGCACCAGAGACACGCATAGTCCAGAAGAAGAACTTGGCGAACTTCACGACAAACCATTGCAGAACACCAATATAGTAGAAGAGCTGAACGACGGAGACGAAGAAGATAATTGCCGGGATGGTACTGACAAGGAACCAGGTGCTCGGCTCAATTGGGGAGGTCATGTCATAGAAGTCCGTGGCAGTGAGGAAGACTACTCCATCTGAGGCGAAGCCCAGCAGATCACGGGCGAGAGTAGCAACGAAGTTGAAGATATCGTAGCCTGCTCCACTGCGCAGCACGAAGAGCGCAACGAGGAACTGAACGAGCATGCCCACGATAACGGTGTGCCATACAATTTTCTTGCGGTTTCGCGAAGTGGCATATAGGATGCCCAGGAAGACGGCTAGACCGAACAGACTGACAGCACGATCCGCACGGTTGTTCGTGGCACTGGTGGGGGATGCGAATGAGCCGATCAAGATTGTTGCGATAGTCACAAGGGCACCGGCTGGTAATCTCAGCTTCTCGGGGATGATGGCGACAACGGGTCGTGCAGTACGAGCCCAGATGAAGTACATGGGTCTTGTAACGATTGAAATGGGGACATAGAAGAAAATTATGCGCAGCGTGATGGCGAGGTAGAGCAGGAAAGGAATGATCCAGTTCTTATCATGGCGATGTAGAACCAAGCTGGCGATCCACCAGCTATCACGGGCATAAGTATCTGAAGGGTATTTGTAGTCAATGGTATAAGTATCCACTCACCCGGTAAACAGCAACCAGATGATGGCATGCGTGATTGGGCGCCAGTGCTTGGTGATGCGCCGATGCCACGATCGCGTTGTAGGCTGCGAGTCTCCTGCTTCTTCGTCCTCGCTTCGACTCAGACTTTTGACGGTGTGGTCCAAGGCAGAGGGCTCGGGAACAATTCCTTTTTCCATTGACGCGTCGTTGGAGTAAACCACGTCATCTTGGTGTCCCTGCTCGGCGAATATCGTGTGATGATGGTGTGCGTGCTGGTGTTGATGCTCTGGCTGCAGCGCAGGGTCAAGACTGTGAGAGACTTGGTTCACCATCTCTGGAATCTTGGCCTCAGACCCGTTGGCCATGGTGTGCAGAGGAAAATTGGATGCTCGGAAATTTTCCTCTCTTCGTAGGTTGGGGCTTGATCCGCGAAGGTCTATCAGAAACTCATTCCACTTTCCTGTCTGCTGATCGAACAAACAACAATGGTCAGCACAATTGACCTTGAAATCCCTGATTGGCAAGATCTGCGTTCCCAGCACCGAGAAGTTTCCTGGATGGATGTGTGGGGAGAGAGAGAAGATATAAAGCTGGGTCAGAAAGCAAGCTCAGTGACAATCTTCAAGAATTCCCCATTGGGGGTAGTCGATTTTTAATTTTGTCAGACTATTTGTGCGGGGAACTGATAAAAAGAACCGACAGAAGTTATTTCATAATGAAATTTTAAATCCTCTCCCTTGGTCGATTACTAGCATCGGGGCGAATCCTTATGACTACCAATACTTTTCGGGCTAGGCCACCCTTGAGAGGGTCCCATGTAACCATATTGGAGCTACTGACGAATGATAACAGCTCAAGCGCGCTTTCTCGGTCCAGGGACCCGTTTTCTTGCCACTTTGGTCCTGCACAGTTGAGTGATTGGCGACTCTTATACCCTAATGAGGGTTTAGAATCTCCGCACCGAGGAACGGCAAGTGGAGCACATCAAAGTTTGCCAGAAAGTCGTGTGCTCCGAATTTTTTTGCTTCTATTTTTCTAGAAGCATAGTCATGTACAAAAGTATGCATGGGTTTGATTGGTACGCGCAAGGATTTTCTACAGTTCCAAGTTTAGCGACAATCAAGGTTCTGACATTGGTGGATCGATTCATCTGTCAACAGAAAGCGAAACGGTCAAGGCTTGGCTTTCTTTTAGGAGCGTAGTTTGTACTCCATAGGAGACCTCCTTGGTAGCTATATGCATACCCACAACAATTTACTGAACATATTGTTCTTGTAGGTATGATATCAAAGTACAATGATCCTATCATTTTTCGCAGATGAAAATTTAGCAGACAGAACAAGAAGAGAGGATAGTCTTGGCAGAGCTCGGAGGTTACCGATGGTTAAACTCGGAGGAAGTCCCTTTTTTGGCACAGATCTGGGCCCACTAGTAAAATCGATCGGACACATTCCGAACCGTTCATGATATGTGCAATTAAGCATGCAAATATTTAATACCCTATTCCAATCACATGTCCTTTAAAGAGCCGTTGCATTCCAAGATATAAATTGGTATTCGTGGGGTACAAGCACTGTGAAACAGGTCTAGAGCTTCGTTTGAGTGATCTACAGAGCCGCCTGCAAACCAGCACAATCGCATTTACGAAAATTAATAGATTCATTAAATGTCAACAGTGACGCACAAATATCTTAATTTCAACTAAAGTATATAGAAGTATTACAGATCATATCATGGATAAGGCAGCAGAGCAACTCTTCGGGAGCTTATCATCGGCCGGAAGCGGTATGTGGGGTCAGCCACCCCTCTTCAACCACCTTTCCTTGCTGCAGTACTAAACACTAACTCAAGTACTTGCCCATAATTGAGAGAACCATGGCGAGTGATAACAAGGACTGGGAGCTAGAGGAAGGGATTCCTCAGGTGGAGGACCCTTTCATTCAACAATACTTGAAGGGACGCAATGCGCTTATTGCAGAGGAGCAGAAAAGACGCCACGGTATGATGAGACTGGTACCGCTGGGAGAAGACATTCTAACAAGCTCCCAGACGCGACATTTCGGAGAACTTTGTCTCCAATTGCTGCACGGGCATGCAAAATTGTCTCTCAGATCCGAGCACGTGAGCAGAACGAGGTATGGACACAAGGACTAGACGACGCGACAGCCCACGAGTCCGACGAGATTCTTTACCCAGGAGTGATGTTCCACCATGCCAAAGGTCGTATGGAAAAGACGAACCTGTGGAAAATTGTGGACAAAATGCCTAAAGGATCGCTTCTGCACGCTCACATGGATGCGATGTTCGACATTGACTTCTTGGTTGATCAAGCGTTCTCAACGCCGGGCATGCATATCTCCGCACCAGCCCCATTGATTACTCAACAAGACTTTGAGTCCGCGCTTTTCGGATTTGAGTTCGTATCCAAACCAGAGACGGCTACTGATAAGCCCGCCATTTGGTCTGAGCAGTATGAAGCTTCAACCCTTATCCCTATCCAGACTGCCGCGTCTTCATTTCCAAATGGCGGAGAGGCGGGATTCCGGGAATGGGTCAAGAGTCGATGCATGATTATGCCAGAGCACTCGTACAAGCACCACCATGGAGTTGATGCGATTTGGAAAATCTTCAAGGGATGCTTTGGGGTGATCAACTCTATCCTGATGTACGAACCGATTTTCCGGGCATGCCTGCGTCGCATGTTGGGGCAACTTGCGGCAGACGGAATTCGATATGTCGAGTTTCGCATCGTATTGCGTATTCCGTTTCGGAAAGAAGGTAGTGATGAGCCCGAGACAGATCATACAGAGTTCTTCAGGGTGTTTGAGGAGGAGATGAATCAGTTCAAGGAATCCGAAGCGGGAAAGAATTTCTACGAAGCCCGAATTATCTGGTGCTGTTTGCGAATTCTTCCTAACGCTGATCTTGTTGAGGATATGAAGAACTGTATTGCCATGAAGCAATCCTTCCCGGATGTGATTTGTGGATTTGATCTAGTCGGCCAAGAAGATACTGGCAGGCCCCTTGTGGATTTGGTGCCAATACTATTCTGGTTCAAGAAACAATGTGCCGAGGAGGGAGAAGACATCCCGTTCTTTTTCCATGCCGGTGAAACCTTGGGAGACGGCGATGCAACGGACAAAAACCTCTTTGATGCGATCCTGTTGGGCACAAGAAGAATCGGCCATGGATTCTCCCTATATAAACACCCGCTGCTCATTGACCTAGTCAAGGAGAGGAACATCATGGTCGAGTGTTGCCCCATCTCCAATGAGATTCTCCGACTTACGAGCTCCATCAAGTCTCATCCGTTGCCGGCCATGCTATCCCGGGGCGTCCCCGTCTCACTTTGCAACGACGACCCGGCTATTCTCGGCCATGGAAAGAATGGACTTACGCATGACTTTTGGCAGGTCATGCAAGGTCTTGAAAACGTCGATCTTGCGGGGCTTGCAATGATGGTACAGAATTCCATCCGGTGGAGCTGCTACGAGGATCAGTCAACTGCGGAGTGGAAGGCTGAGGTCGGAGAGGGAATCCTGGGAGAGGGAATCAAGGCTGCCCGTTTGCGGGAATGGTACTCGGACTTTGAGAAGTTCTGTGAATGGGTGGTGATGGAGTTTGCGGAGTTTGACGAGGACGATTGAGAATAGATTATTTACCTTGTTCTTTTCGTCATAATCATTCAACAGCCTGGAGGTTCTGTACATGGGACTGGACTCCCGAGTTCATATATAACCTCCTGGCTTGACTGTGATATTGAAAGTCAAAAGGAAGGAAGGATATAATATTTGCAGAACTCCAACAGTTATGGAAGAATATCAGTCACAGGATGAATGTAAAGATGTGTTTTGTACTCGTCCTTGCTTTTGAGAGAGCTAGATGGAGAATTGTCACAAACTGAAAAAAGGTACAGAAAACACAGGACATTGACAACGGACATTCGACACGTCTATTGGTCATCTCAGGATGGCCGTTGAATGACCGAAATAACCATGGAATCTGGGGTACCTTGGTGCCTTAAGGCACAAGGTTAGTCATCATGTCACTGGCCAGGCACCAAGGCGCCTAGGCACGCTTCTTATTGAAAGAGCGCCGATCCCGAAGTTTACCGATGGGGTTTCTGCACTAAGAGATAGTGCCCAAGTGAGCGGGGCAAATGCAACGAGAGAGTTGGAGCCATTATCTTGTTTACACGTACTATTGAGTTGTGGAGCCGCCTGACTGGGCCGATCACTTATCGCCTTTATCAGCTGCCCGCTCCCACTCCGCACGTCATTTAACTCTCTACTCTTCAACTCCCTCCGGGGGCCTCATCCTTTGTTCTATCGCTCATAATGTTTCCTACTCAATGATCCCTATTCATGCATGACTGAGCGATCCTGCGCTCTCGAAAATGGCGTACTTTTTACCCTCGTTCTTTCAAAAGCGACTGCTCAAATACGCCTTGTCCCGCCTGGGGCTCGTTGATACCGAGGCCTTGGACCTTGATAATCTGGGGATTCGATGGGGCCAGCGAAGTACCGTGGAGCTGCGAGATATAGGCTTGAAGTTGGAGGTGAGTAGAAAACACTACCTGAGGGATGCGGGGCGGTCGATCACCCCTGTCATATTACCAGATCATCGATTGCTCACATACCGGACCTGTCAATAGAAACTAGCGACTCTGCTCAACCTTCCTTCGACATGCGAACTCCTCAGTGCTCGGATACAGTTTCTCAGGATAACCGTCCCAGCGGATATTTACAGCAGTGGGATAATATGCGAGGTCAACGGCATTAATGTGCATCTACGCTGCTTGCCGGATGAACCATTAGCAGGGAAGCATGGAAAATCAAGAACCCAGTCATCGTGTGGCCTAGAGTCACATGGATCTGGTGATAATCAGAGTCTACCGACACCGTCGCATCTTGCCGAGTCATTCCTGGAAGCCGAGCCCAAGGAAGAAAAGGAAGAGCTACAAGCTGCTCTTTCATCACAATCTCATGTCTTCCAGCGAAGCTCCTCCTTCAACGAGGAAGAGGATGAGGAGCTCGGACTCGGGAGCGATACACTTTCATTACCGAGCTTTGTTGCGGGCTTCTTGAAAGGCGTGGCAGATCGGCTGCAGCTGAAAATCAAAGATGTCTCGGTACGTCTGGATATGGAACTGAAGCAGGATGCGCCTTCTAAGAGACAGCCCGAGGACAAGCCGGACCTTGTCGCGGGTCTCCTGAGCGTTGGAGAGATTGACGTCCATGGAGTTTCCGGCTTCACCGCAAGCCCAGATGACCCCGTACCCCTTCGGGAAGGGAAGCGGCTGATATCATTTGCCAATATTAGCCTTGGTCTTGTATCGGATCCGGTGGTGTTTGCAAACTATTCGCGATTCACCTCACCTGCATCTCCGGCAACCACAATGCAGTCGAAGGAGAGCCAGACATCAAGCAGAGCACCCTCGCCCCCTCTGTTAGATTCTCCCGGCTCAGAGTCAGCGCTTGCCATGACACGATCCACAATATTCGAACCACCACCCGCATTCAGTCAGGCCAGCATTAATGAAAATGAAATGGAGGCTTCAGCAGTATTCTCTCACGACGGACGTTTCTCAGACGCAGATTCCGAGGGAGATCATCGGTTTGACCACTACGCCGATGACTCCCAGGTTTTTGGAAACCATGATCCATTTCAAGATAATCCCGGGTATTTGGATTCGGTAATTGACGCTCAGTTTGACGACTTTGATGTGGAGTCACCCGAAACGAGACATTCCGATCGCCAAGTAGACAACTCTCCTGGTAGCTCTCTTCTTCACAGCCATTCCTTCAATGCCGGCGAAGGGACGATTGAGCATGAGAATGGGCATGTCGAACCTGAACAGCCCTACATGCACCCGGAAAACCCACAAGGATCCCAGGTATCCAGCTCACCACAGGCGAGCCAACATGAATCTTTGGGAGATGACATGGCTCGGTCAGCGCAGTGGTCTCCTCACCTGGAGGAAGGAGCCGACAAGGAAGCAGATACATCACAGCATGTCTCTCAAGTATTTGCATCATCCTCTGAATCTGGAGATGTAGTATCAGAGTCAGCAACTCCCAGTGCAGAACTTCTCGAATCCAAGTACTTCTCTCATGATGAAGCACAAAGTTTATATATGAGTGCTATGAGCCAAGGTCCGACACAGAGTTTCATGCCTAATATGCCAGGCGCGTGGGACTCCTTTGATACTGGAGAGCAGTCTAAGCTCAATTCTATGCAGCATTCGGACTCCAAGCAAAATGATAGCGTTGATGCTAGCCAAGACGTACAGGATGAGACCATGGCATCCACACCCAGATTGAATGTTCTGTCGGATTCTTACTTTGGTGAACAGCGGTCCGTTGACGACCAGACACGATCACAATCCAGACTGCCTGACAGAGATTCCATTACATCTTCGCCTGTCTTACATAGGATTAGCGAGATGAAAAAGCCCATTCTTGGCATTGACAAGCTGTGTGTCTGGTTGCCAGCTGCTGCAGGCGAAGAAGAAGCAAGTGATCACACACCAACCCGGGCGTCTTTCGAAAGCGCAGACAGCGATTCGAGAGACCTTGCTTATGGCGTGGAAGAGAGCATGTTTGCTTCTAAAACTTATGCTTCGACTAGGTTTCAAAGGGCCTCTTTCGAATCTCACCCATCTACTGAGAAAGACCGCTCGGAACAAGCGCACACAAACGCCGATGAGCAACTTCATAAGCTGGAAGTTGAAGTATTTTCAATCACCACTCAATTTGACATAGCCACTGGTTGGCTTTTGATCAAAGCGGGCCAGAGGATATCGCAAGCAGTTGATGCAGCAGAGAAAGCCCAGCCTCCAGAATCGCCTAAATCTGATCAACCCTCCCCGCAGGTGCCCTTAAATTTGACAATTCATAATATTTCCGTCAAGTTTGTTGAGCATGTACCAGGGCAGCCTTTTTCACAAGATAATGATCTCTCTGCTCTGCCGCTGCCATATACCAATATGGAGGAGCTTGTTCTTCAAACCACCGCATCTGGGTTGAGAGCAAGTCTGTCAGCGGATAATAAGCGAACTAATTTCCATCTGGGTATCTCCAAATTTAGCTTTGGCTTTGCCTCTGATGATCTGATATCATTCAACGAGTCTTTAAGAATGCGTGAATCTACCAGAGATCTCGCAACACCCTCTCAAGGCGACATCTCCATCTCCGTGATGAAAACGGCAGATTCAGTCAAAATTGACGTATCTACACTTCCCGTATACCTCAATCTCAATGTCCAACGCCTAGAAGAAGTTCTAGGCTGGATGGGTGGATTGAGCACCATCCTTGAATTAGGAAGCTCTATATCGTCAGCATCCACGATGAAAGGGACCCACAAGCCTCCGAAGAAACGCCCACGCGGTGTTCACTTTGAGACGCCAAGCCATGTGCCTGACAAAGAACAGCAATCATCTGCCCCAATGAAGATCAATGCGCGACTCGGGGGAGTTGTAGTAAATATCACTGGTGAGACGCATTATTTAAATCTCAGCACAACTGCGGTCAAGATTGTCAGCAGATTTGAAGGAATCGGCGCCCAAATTGACAAAGCGCAATTGACTGGGCCACTTCCGCTCGATGACCTCTCTGATGCGCCAGCCAAGGTGACCCTAAACAATATTCGGGTCGAGTTCCTTTTTGCACCTAAGGAAGTTGACCTCGACCGCCTTCTGACTCTCATCACTCCATCTCAAGATAAGTATGATGATGAGGATGATATCATGTTGGATACGCTTCTGCGGCAAAGACGACAAGGGTCTGTCCTTCGTACAACGATAGGTGGGATGAAGACGAATATTTCTAGCATTGATGGGTTGGCCCCTCTGTCATCTCTCGGGTCAGAGCTTGGTCGGCTATCCACAGTCACAAGATATCTACCTGAGGATGATCGGCCGGGGCTTCTGACCCTGTCTCTGGTTCGCGAATTTGACTGTCAAGTTCATGTGGGCGGAGATGTTGGGTACATTGATGCTCACCTTGCCAACATTGAAGCTGCCTGGATCAGCATGCCGTCTCTGACCGCTGTACAGGTTGGTGCAATGAGACTCATTAGGAACGGTGACGAAGAGCTTGTGGGCGACGCATTACTGCCCAGCAAGAATCAGACCTCGATTCAGCCACAGCTTCCTGTTCTCATGGCTCGATTTATCCCCGATGAAATGGACCCTACCTTCAAAATCAAGTTACATCACCTGCGTGTCGAGTATACGGTCCCCTCAATCATGGCATTCCTCGGGCTTGGTCGCGACAGCACAGGTGGAGACTTGGCCAGCGAGATGGCGAACTCAATCGCCAATTTTGCTGAGCAGTCCACTCGATCACCAAAGATTCAGAGTCTTTCTCCGCCACGATCAAGCACATCTAAAGCATCGATCAAGGCAACGAAACTCGCAGTTGAGTTCAGAGACTGTGTGTTAGGGCTGAATCCACGCAATTCTCCGGCCAAAGGACTAGTCGTCCTTTCGAACTCGAAATTCAGTGGCACAATGCACAGCCAAGAATCGAGCGAAGCCTTGCTCGAGATCAGGAAAGCGTCTCTTATGATTATTGACGATGTGTCGAATGCGGGCCAGACGGACAATCTTCACCAACGTCGATCGGCAGTCATCCAGAGCAATCAGGTCCAGGCATACATCGACGAGGGCTATGTTCCTGTGACGACTGTTTCCTCCGCAAAAGCTGTTGTGAAAGTGATGCAGCTTGCCGCTGACGGAACAAAGTCGCTGGATGTTGAACTGCGGGACGATCTTCTGATACTTGACACATGTGCTGATTCCACGCAAACTCTCATCGCCATTCTAAACGGGCTTCAGCCGCCTACTCCACCGATCGTCGCTGCCAAGTATAGAACCGAGGTCATGCCGCTCCAGGATATGCTCGCCTCATTCACAGGGGATGCGTTTTCAGCGGACGATAGCTTGCCAACTGAGATGCATAACGAGACGGAAATTGCCGTCGATGAAACTGACTTGGAGGGCCAACTAAGCGATGAACTTGAATACGTCAGTGATTTCTGTCCTGGCAAACAGAAGGGAACTGAAAGCCTTGAGGCGTTTGATGCAAATGACCTCCTGGACAGTTTCCATTCTCAGTATCAAATCTCATCCAGCATAACGGAATTAGATTTCCAAGAGGACCACTTTGCCAAGCAGTCTGCTGTTGGTGGCACAGCTCATCGTTGGGACTCAACCCACAACACATATGGTCTCTCAAATGACCAGAAGCTGCAGCGTAGCCCTCTTCGTGTGAGAGTACGAGATATGCATGTCATCTGGAATCTGTTTGACGGCTATGACTGGCAACGGACGCGAGACACCATCTCCAAAGCAGTAAAGGAAGTAGAAACCAAGGCCACCGAGCGACGAGCACGAGCTTCTCGGATGTCACCAGATGCCGAGGACGAAGAGGAATCGGTCATTGGTGACTTCCTTTTCAACTCCATCTATATTGGTATCCCTGCCAATAAAGACCCGCGAGAACTTCACCGTGAGATCAATCGTGACATCAACGATCTTGCCAGTGAGACCGGAAGCTATGCAACAACCACAACGATTACTGGAGCCACTCGGCCCACGTCAGAGAGAGAGAAGAAATTACGACTGAATCGGAGCAAACAGCACAAGATGACGTTCGAGCTAAAGGGTGTTTGTGCTGATTTGGTGGTATTCCCACCGGGCTCCGATGAGACACAAAGCTCTTTAGATGTGCGGGTACGAGATCTGGAGATTTTTGATCATGTGCCGACCTCTACGTGGAAGAAATTCGCGACTTACATGCATGAGGCGGGAGAGAGGGAAAGCGGGACCAGTATGGTTCATTTGGAAATACTCACTGTGAAGCCCGTCCCAGAACTTGCCGCGTCTGAGATCGTTCTTAAGGTAAGCTTCAGTTCGAACCAACTGAGTTCTTTTTTTTTAACACTTTCGCAGGCTACAATTCTGCCGATTCGTTTGCATGTTGACCAGGATGCTTTGGAGTTCATGAGTCGATTCTTCGAGTTCAGAGACGAATCTGTTGAGCCTTCTACCACTCCAGGAGACATACCATTTTTACAACGAGCGGAGGTCAATGCCGTTCAAGTCAAGCTGGATTTCAAGCCAAAGAGAGTTGACTACGCTGGACTCAGATCCGGTCGCACGACTGAATTCATGAACTTCTTTGTACTCGATGGAGCCGACATGGTGCTACGACATGTTATTATCTACGGTGTGTCTGGCTTTGACCGCCTGGGTATCACCCTGAACGACATTTGGATGCCGGATGTCAAGCGCAACCAGCTACCCGGCGTCCTTGCAGGTCTCGCTCCCATTCGCTCTTTGGTCAATGTGGGCGGAGGTGTAAAGGACCTCGTCGTCGTTCCGATGCGCGAATATCGAAAGGACGGGCGCATTGTCCGCAGTATTCAGAAAGGAGCATTGGCGTTCGCGAAAACCACGTCGAATGAGCTAGTGAAACTGGGTGCCAAGCTTGCCATCGGCACCCAGACCGTCCTGCAAGGCGCAGAAGATCTCTTAACATCCCCTACTGCCCCCTCAGCCGAGGAAGAAAGAGAAGACGAAGAGGAGGCAAAGAAGATCTCCCTTTACGCCGACCAACCAATCGGCGTAGTCC
Source organism: Penicillium pulvis (assembly GCF_028828015.1). Taxonomy (NCBI): domain Eukaryota; kingdom Fungi; phylum Ascomycota; class Eurotiomycetes; order Eurotiales; family Aspergillaceae; genus Penicillium; species Penicillium pulvis. Next base: position 2,087,635 of record NW_026643072.1, read on the forward strand.
AGGGTCTACGAGGCGCTTTCCGTGGCCTTGAACGCGATCTTCTCCTGGCCCGTGACGCCATCGTCGCCGTACCTGGGGAAGTAGTAGAGAGTGGCAGCGCCAAAGCAGCCGCCAGAGCCGTCTGGAAACGTGCACCGACCGTGATCCTTCGGCCTGCAATCGGTGTCTCCAAAGCAGTGGGGCAGACACTTCTTGGCGCGGGCAATTCTTTGGATCCAAGCAACAGACGCAAAATGGAAGATGTAAGTTATGTCATCGAATCATTTATGGACGGTGCTAATCTTCATTTTAGAAATATAAACGTCACTGAGATCTATGATCTGAGTGTAACCATTCCCTTGACACGAATTGCTTCTTCACTACTGTATTTGCTTATTTGTTATTATTTGTGATCCGTAGATATACTCCATTCTTTGCTGCGATGATACCACTGTTGAACTGATATGACAATGCATGTAAAATTGCTGCCATAAATGCATGATCTAGGAGTTGAAATGCTGAAATTATTTTGCTATGGCTTTGTCTTTGTAAGATCTACAACATTCATAACCACAGTCATACAATTGGAAGCCGAAATTGTTTAACATTTTAGCTGTTCTTTTTCCAAGATTCCTAATGACAATATCATATGTAATAAGAGAGCTAGGGCCATGGTTGAAGGCCTTAGCTGTTCAATAGAGGATCTAGCAAATCGATCAAGTGTCCACCTGAGCATTAAGAGTCAATTCTCAATCTGTTTGTCTCTGTGTATGCAAGAGAGGGATTCCAGCATCCCTGTTTCTAGATCAAGGCATCAAAGTCCTCACCGCAATTTCGAAAAATCGGGAGGAAAGTATACGCACTCCACAACCGCCACTTGATCGACTAGACCCGATCTTGATACGAGGATAATGGGATTGGGCAAGGGATGAAAATGCAACTTCGTACAGTACATTTGTTTACATGATGTACCAAAGATCTGGATACTGTACAGGCTGTAAGTAATTTGGTAAATACCATCAGTACATAACAGCAAGACTTCCCCAGATCACGTTTCCTCGATTCCAATGTTTACGAACACTAAGACCATCTAGGACAATGAAACGAATCCTTTTTTTGACTACTCTTCCACCAAGTGTAATTGAGGAAAAAGTTGCCATCTTGGATTGGTCAAATGATATGTTACCGAGGCTTCTCTCAGAAAGGGGTGCCTCAGTAACAATCAAATGCTGGACAGACGAGGACATCATCCCCACCATCATGAGAAACGACCTGGTGACTTTCCTCTGGGCCGAGAACTACATCCAACACCCCGAGGACTTCGAGGAATTCCTGAGAAGGTGCAAAGCAGCCATCCAAGCAACAGGTGCAAATACCCCTTGCATAATGAACCATATCGAGCTGGTCCAGTGGAACATGGACAAGAAGTATCTCCTTGACATGCAGAATGCCGGCTTCGACATACCCAAGACTGAGATCTTGGATGCAGAGCAGTATCCTTCTGTGTCTGCGCTGTACCAACGACTTCAGACCTTCCAATCATCTGGTCCCATTGTGCTCAAGCCATCCGTGTCTGCGTCTTCCAATAATACTCGGCTTGTTACGGATGTATCAGCACTCTCGGTGGATGATGTCGCCTTTCTAGAATCATGTATCAAAGGAGATTTGCGAAGTTCGTTGATTGTGCAACAATTCGAGCCGGCTATCGCTACCGGTGAATATTCATTTGTTTTCATTGGGGAGAAGCTTTCCCTTGTTGTATTGAAAGCGCCTAAAAGCGGCGAGTTTCGTTGCCAGCATGAGTTCGGTGGTCGGCATAGTCGTATAGAAATTGCGGAGATTGAGGAGCGGACGTTATCCATGGTGAATTCTATTTTTGATACCCTCTGGACATGGTTCGGGAATGGGTCAACGGGGATGATGGGATACGTGCGTATCGATGGTTTGGTGACTGATGATCGTGCGTTTGTATTGATGGAAATTGAGGCTATCGAGCCTCATCTTTATCTTGAAATGGCAGGCCTTCAGGACATACTATCTATTTTACTAAGATAGCTTTCTGGAGGTAGAATGATATTGAGGGTAATAGTAACAAAGCTAACGATGTCATGATATCATTGTCTATACACTACTTTAAAGCAAATTAAGCTCGTAGCATATTGTATTAATGCAGGAGCGCAACAGAGATAAGGGTGTGGTTTGAATAGCAGGGGCAACATCAAGCCAGTATAGAAATTTAAGGAGGAAGAAGTTGTGCATCTTCAGAACTGGATGAGGAACTGCGCCGACTCTCACATATTTGGGCGTAAAATTTTTGCGACAGAAGTCGGATTATCCTGCGATCAGTCTTCTTTGAAGGTGTACGCGGCACCCGGGTACCCAGCAAGAACAACGTCGGAATCATGTAAAGCGGGAGATATGCGGCAAGAATTGCCTTGATCTGTGCCACTTTTTCAAAAGCCACGGGATCTTCACTTGCGTCTTTTAATGAAGGCTCTGCCATTTCGGAGTTGCCTGGATGGTCGCTGAGGTACAAGAAAGCAGCCAGACAAGGATTTTCTTTGCCATCAATGATGCCGAGGAGGTCTACCACAATGGCATCTTTGGGCGTAAGAGATTTCCTTGCAAGGTGCTCGACCTCAATAACATCTACTCGACACCCGTCGAGCTTTACAATCGTGTCTTTGCGTCCAATGTACTCAACCTTTCCATCATGAGTCCATCGTGCCAAGTCTCCTGATTGATACACGCGGGCAGATCGTCGATCAGGATGAAGCTCCTCCAACCAAGGTGGAATCTGCTCGAGAAATCCAGCTGGTTTCGTACGGTCAGATGCTTGGTGGTTCTGGTCAAGATAACCACGCGAAAGGTGAGGTCCCTCAATCAAGATTTCACCTACGACGCCAATAGGCATCAGCTTCATTGGGGAGGTTGGGTCGACAATCCAGATTGCACCACTTGACGGCTTCCCAATGGTAGCAGGTGAGCTATTTGGATCATATACATCGTCGTTGTATGCACAGCAAACCGCTGCTTCGCCCATGCCAAATTGGTTGATCAACGTTGTCGAGCTTCCATCCCAATTATTCAGAAGGTCTTTCGGGAGAGGCTCTCCACCAACGCATAGGATCTTAAGATTGCTCATAGATTCTGGATTTGCTTTAATGGCCACGGTAGGTGTCAAGAATGCAATGTTGGCGTTGAGCATTTGAATGTTGTCCGCCAGATCCTGGACTGTCTTCATCGGCCCCGGCACACAGCAGCAGCCTCCCACAATAAGAGGAACCAAGAATTCCAAGTTACTGATATCGAAGGCATAATCATCAAAATGCAGGAACCTGGTTTCCTCATTCAATCCAAGATTCCGTGCGTAGTCTCTGATGGCGGAGGCGTAAGATCGGTGCTCTTGTACGATGGCCTTGGGTCTGCCCGTACTCCCAGAGGTGAACAGAACCGTACATGCATTAGATGGCTGGACCAATGGACATGGTATCGACAGGCTTGTCAATGGAAGTTTCTGGAGCCATTCGGGGGTAATTATGATGACCGTGTCAATGCTATTCCGGAATTGATCTGCAAAAGCAGGATCGCTCAACATAATTTTAGCATTGGTGCGCTGTATCACCGAGCTGAGATAGGCTGGTGGGTTGCTAGAGTGGATCGAAATGTAAGCACCTCCAGCGCGTAAAATGGCTAATCGAGCTACGATCGCCCACGTCGACTTCTGAAAGCTACTCAGAACAAATGTTTCAGGCTGCACACCCAATTGAGTGAGGTGATGTGCCAGTCGGAGAGACAGATTGTCCAATTCCTGGTAGGTCAAGTCTCCATCGAATGAGCGAACCGCAAGCTTGGTTGGATGTTGTTGGCATCTTTTCACAATTAAATCGTGGAGGCAGTTCGAGCTTAGGCCTGGCTGGGTACGGGTCAGGCTCTGGATTTTCTTGCGGTCCCAATCCGGGCAGTAATCAATTTGTTCGAGCATTAAACTCCCAGGATGAGTTGTGATCTGACGTAGGACATGTTGAAAGGTTCGCAACATGCTGTGGTTCGAGTTCTTTGCGTCTTTGTCTGGATTCCTAATGCTAGCATATGTTCGATGTGCGTTGTTGACGACGAGAAGCTGGACGAGAGGGTAAGACGTCAGATTGAATACCAGTACATCAAGCAAAATTCCAATGATTAACTTACCTCTAGGCTGTCATTGGCTGGACTAGACGGGATCATAGTTTGTTCTGGAACTGTCAAGTATCTGAGTGCTGAAGTGCGGATATGGCGAGAGGGAGGTAGCTCTGAAAGCAAAGCCCCATATGATGTGGAAGAACATGGCTCTGCTGGGGACTTTTCAACCTCGAGAGTTTCGAGAAGCGACCGTACATTCCAATCTGGGTTCACTCGGACCGTCAATACTAGCGGAGTCCCAGATCTCGGAACCAATTCTTCATCATAGCTCATGTGTAATACTTCCTCGGGCTGGAAGCAACGAAGGGTAAGGATCCATGCAGCTTTCAGATAAGTCGATGCCTTGATGGCTTGCGGCTTTATAGCTTCGTGCGCACTGGACCATGACTGGCCCAAGTCAATTTCACTGACATCTTCGGACGAGTAAATAGACTTGGTGACTGTTTGAACATTATGGCCTGTGATGTATTCCGCAGATGGCAAATCTAGCTCGACCAGACTGGGTGCCATCTCTGATAAACTCGGGTGAAGCCACCACGGATATGGGGAGGAAGTCGGAGGTTTATTTGACGTACGGAGGTATTCGATTGTGGCAGTTGAGAAGTACATACTGTGGAGATCCATTGCATCCTCAAATGGTAAGCCTGTAAAAAAGCCGGTTTAGTAAATTTGCCCAGCGTGCAACCGAGCACGAGCTCGGATTCGTTCGCTCAGCACATTCCTAATTTTGTCAGCTCTCTATGCACCTCGATTAGTCGCTACGTTCATCAGTCCAAGGGGTGACGAGCTTAACCTGCAGCTCCCCAACGCCACTAGCGCTTTCGCTAACGGGGACGACGGTTGATCCTCCCTTTTGCTGTCGAAATCCAAGTGTTCGAGCAATTGTCCGTATTGTGACGTCGAACAAAAGCAAAGAAAGGGCATAACTATGTGGCGAGCTGAAAACAGCTGAACGGCAGGATTACACATCGGGGAAGTGGATTCGCACGAAGTGGGTCAATGTGCGGTACGGTATGGTATTCTGTGTCATTTCCCCTTGCAGAGCTGTAATTGTAATAGTGATACAGCCCCTGGTCATAATGCGTATTTATACACACCGAACCCCGTTCGAAAGCAAGGAACGTCATTATGTCATAGATGAGTCTTTTCTTTTACTGACTCTGAGAAGCTATTGTGAGAGTGTCTTTGTGGATGCTAATGGCATTTCCAGATTGTAATGGGCTTCTCCAGTGTTATTGCAATGATCATTTCGCGTGTTTTGCGCACACGCATGTAGTCAAGTCTGCAATGTCTCATAACGACTTAATTGGTCACCAACTCTGGTCACTTTTAATTCTACATTTGTTCCGATGTCGTTTCGTGTTGACGTCACTCATCTTGCTGCTGCTTTACGGCATGCGAGCGAGAGTTCAAGAAAAGCAGAGCAACGAGGCCTGCTGTAAAAGATACAACCCCTAGTAACGTCAGTAACCAGGATCTCCGAATCTATGGACTAAACTCACCGAGACAACATTGCAACTCGAAGTATCCGAATGTTTCCATCACAAATCCCGCCAAAAGGGGACCACACATTAGCCCAGCCATCCATGTCATACTAGTCAAGGCTAGAGCACGAGAATAGCCTCCGTTAGAACCAAATTTACCAGGCTCACGCGCTTCAAGCTCGTCGATTGTTTCTGCATGGGGTTGTCTTAGCTTCTAATCAGTTCTGCAAACTCATCCCACTTACCAGTAGCCTCAATAGAACCGATCCCGTTCAGAAGACATAACAGGCATCCGATCGCTGCCATGCATCCTACAAAGATGGTCTTCCCCCGAGCTTCCGCCGCAAATGAAAATCGATCGTCGCCAGGAGCTCCCAAGAGTATGATGAAAGGTACTGACACGAGAAATCCCACGGTTGTCGGAATCCGTGATCCCACTCGGTCCTTCATCCAACCTACCGGGGCTGCCAGCAAGATTCCGGGCCCTTGGATCAGTCCTAATAATAGACCAACTTGAACAGCACTCCATCCAAACGCGCTTCGCACGTGGACGGCCATGGTACTTTCCAAACAGCCAATCAATAAAGCGTAAGCAAAAGAGCAATAAATCCCCGCAGAGAACCGCGCATCCTGGAAAAGGCAAACGTGGAACCTCCATCCTCGCACCTCTACACAAGGTGGATGATCGGGCTGTTCACCGTTGGCACCAGGCTGATTGTTTTTCACAAGGGGCTCTCGTTCCCCATCCTGGACTCCGGAAGATTTGGCCGGCTTTTCTAGCATGAGGAGACGCATGACAATGTCCACCAAGAGAAAGGCACCTGCGCCCGCCCAGGCACACCAGTACCCACCTGCTCCGAATAGTAGTCCTGAGAGAAGAGGGCCGGCGGTGGTGCCCGCCGCTGTGAGTATGGAGCTCAGACCGGCAATTTTGGCCATATGCTCTGACCCAAGATTCTCGGCCATGGTTGCCATTCCCACAATCCACAAGGCCTGGCTGACGATGCATTGAAAGAAGCGGCCAACGAATAGCCATATCACTATTTTTCAGTCAGTCTAACGTTACACGGGGCAATCTACCACTATTGAGTGAGATATCGAATCTACGTACGGTGTGTTGTTAAAGACAAGCAGGCGAGACTGATCAAAGCCAGTACAAGGACGGTCAGTAACAGAGTCTTTTTGCTAGAGACCGCGTCGGCGATTGACCCGATAAATGGACTCGCCACCACAGACACGATGGCTCCTTCAGTAAGAAAGATAGACGTGTATCTCTGAGTAAGAGAAGGGTCTAAGCCGATTCGCTGCTCTAGCACAGTAGGCAGCAAAGGGAGCATGAAGGCGAAAAGTAGTTCATCTGAAATCGCAATGTTAGGCGGCAATCAGGCATGCAGCAAGGCTCGTCACTTACCAGTAAACAACGCAAGACTCATCGTACTAATGATGAAAGTATCAGACGATCGCCAGCCATGAGCCCATGGCGCATCACGCTTCTGTTGGTGATCTCGAGACATGGTGGAGGTCGAATTCAAGGCCTTTTCAGGGTACATCCGCTGAAGCTTGGGAGGAACATGAATTTCAACAAGCTGCGGCCTCGTCCGACGTCGATCCAAATGTGACTGATCTACCTTGGAGTGTTTCAGTAGTGGTTTTTTTCGTCTTCGTATATACCAGACTAGTGTTACCGATGGAAGTATTACACATGCAGGTTTCTGCACGGCAACCCCGGAAACTCCATTATGTAACCCTCTGGATCGATAACCCACCAACCACAACCATCAGGTCAAGAGCGTGCATTCCACACGGACATACCAAGACGCTTCCAGCCCAATGCGCGAACTCCTTGCTCGGCGGCCCGCTCCATATTTTACAGACCCGCAGGCCAAATGTAAACGGAAATACTTTTCACGCGCTGTAAATATGGTAATGAGAATACGGTACTAGAATCCGATGTGTTAGTGTGTATGGATACCATCCACTCTACATTGTAAGCTGTGAAATCTGGTCGCAAATTACAATCTCGACTAGAATTGTCTTGGCTTTGGCTAGGGACGGGATGTATAGTCAGTAATATTTCAAATCAGCTCCACATTAGCACGCCTCACTTTGAGTTGGTTTCTCCTCTGATCGTCATCATGGATGTCTCAGTTCTATGGCTGAGTGTGTGGCGAGTCATGTAAGTTGGGTGGATCCTAATATGCCGCTGAAACTTGATCGGCGATTTCTTCCAAAGTGTGTGGTTCCTGTACGTATTCTGCGCCCTGAATTTATAAAAGCCACACGTGGGTATTGTAATCAACGATAATAGATCTAAAATTTACGATGGTGACCTCGATACACTGCATTCCTTGGATAACGATTATGTTTATAGCGGCTGGGGTTCGACCTGCCTATATGTTATCTAACTTCATTGAGGACGATCCCGCCTACTATGAAGACGGTTTGCTATGGCCACTAAGTCAGTCAAAGGCCAGGCAGTGATTTTGATGAAACCGTCTTACAAAGTGCATTGTTTAGCTGATTGTTAAGATCCACTCTTCGGATTGTGAGTCTTTTCAGCTAAAATGCACTGTAGCGGTCCGTTTGCGGTAAAGAATCACCCCCCTGGATTCAAGGTACTCGAGTAGGGAAAGCGACTTGCACCAATCTGCACAAGTATGGTACGTTTACGTCTCTTCGTTTCTCTTGCTCTCTTTCCTGGATAGAAACCCGTTACTCACCTCTATTCAGCATCATGACGGTGACTGCCAATGGCCACAGCTCAGCTGAGCCCCCGCTAGATCACGATTTCCACAATGGCTGGGGCACGGTATACTCAAACAGCGGCTTCATGAATGACGATCGTGCCCGCCGTTTATGGGAGGACTATACCGTGAACCCTGCCAGGGTCGAAAAGCAGTACCATATTCTGCTGAAAGAGTATACACAGCGTTTTCAGTCCTTTTTCCAGGGATACTGGCCTATTACCTTCCATGCACATGTCAGCGATGTCCTTAATCCGACAACTATAGCAAGTCTCATCCTTAACACGGCATCGACATGTCCATTGGTTCTTGAAGATCCGAAGTTATCGCCATTGCTCAAGGATGATCCTGAACCCGAGAAAGTTCATCAATTTGTTCGAGAGCTCTTGGGCTGGACAGATTTACACATCATGACACCAAGATTGGCCATTGTCGATGGGATTTATGGCAGCGCCTACGGGCCCCTGGTAAGTCCTCTGAATGCCTCATAAGACACCAGAGAAATTAACAAGTAAAATAGGCACACTCGTCGGAGGAATGGGAGTACAAGATCATCGGATCGGGTCCTCCATCGTTCTCCATAGCCCGCAGTGACTTTTCGTCAAGGGATAAATTATTGAACAAGCTCCATACCGCAAAACAAGAAGGCTGTATCGCCGTAGTTTGCGACCTGGTAAATGCGTCTGATGGATCCATTCTTGCTCCCGAATCCTTCCATCTCCTGAAATCCTGTTGCGACAAAGTACGCATCTGCTTGCTCGTGGATGAAGCCATGACCGCCATCCGATGCGGAGCACCATGGGCTTGCCAAAGAGATGAGTATTACGAAAAAGGAAACTGCCAGCCCGACTTGATCTCTTTTGGCAAAGGTATGGGCGTCAGCGGCATTGCGGTCAACTTCAACGGCCTGATGATGCGACACCTCGCCTACCGGAAAGAGGACCAAATCCTTCAAACGCTCAGATTCTGGCGTGCCATGGTCACCCGGCCCATTGGTACACCTGTCTTAATCGAAGCCTTGGGCATTTTGAACGTGGCCGAAGCGGAAAACTGGCCGGCAAGAAGTGAGGAGATTGGAATTGCATTTCGAGTGTTCATCCGTCGCCACGCTAAACTTCACGGTCAAGCAAAGGTGGCCATACAGGGCTTAGGCGCCTTCATAACCGTGGATCGTGAATTTTCCAAACAGTTCCGCGTGATGGCGGCATTTCGACGGAAGAGCTCCTGGGCACGCTGGATCCCAAAACTTAACAGCACTGCCGTTCTTGATCATGATACCATTGAGAGGTACTTGGTTGGTTCCTCTGCGAGGGCTCTTCGGGAGACGCTCTCCACTGAAGCGGAAAAGCAGGGTACATCACCGCTGTGGTGTTGCGTTTGCGGGATGGATACCGTTGTGGAAGATTGGTGTCGAACATGTTACTTGGGGCATTGTGGGAATGATGATTGTGCTGAGGAGCTCGCCACACATGAGTGTCTGTGAGAAGTACAAGGCTTCCTTTGAGGTACCTTTCCAACCCAGCTTCGCTTCAAGTCAGTAAACGGCGGACTTTGGCTTGATCAATAAAAAGCACTTTCTCTTTTGGGGACTCACTTATCTTATAATAGCTCCCAGAATTGACCTAATTATATTATGTCTACGGCAGATCTGGGCTACGTCAGATTCCATAATTTTGTGTGTACACGCTTTGTGAATGCACTGTAGTCAAGCGCCTTTTTAGAAGCCCTGGATGACCCCTCATATGTCCACACATAAATTTTATTTCATATTTCAAAAACGTATTGAAACTCTGAGATGCCCTCAGATTGCGCAATTGTGAATAGAAAGGTTTGTTCGTAATATTTTCTTGTGATATTTTTTGGAGATATGAAAGATCCTCAAGGGCTTCTCAAAAGGCTCCTAAATATGTGGATTCGCAAATTGCGTACAACTGGGAAGGCTTTTGACCCCTCCGTATATAGTTCTTATCGGAGAATTGTCTGCCAATTGTTAGCCTTCCCGTTCCACTTTGGTGCTCAGGCCCTACGGTAACTGCTAGGATCTACGAGATGATCTCCGGTGATTCTAGAATTTTTCTGTATCCATGATCTGTTTCCTCGGTGCGACGATATCAACATTGAGGACGGAAATGCGGGTCCTTATACGATGATGTGTGGGCTGCCGCTTAGTTCAACGGCGCCTTGATGATACTTAGCGGTGTGCTAAATACAGGTTTAAATATACGTCTGCGTGATTAAAAAACACAGTCAGATAAAAAGGCCTAGATTTAGTGTAAGCTTCGTCACTACTCCACACTTGTGTAGGGGACAGGTCATACCCGCTGCAAAGGTGTGGACTCTGCGAGTGCTGGATTCCAATCAGGCATGCCTTGAATCGCGAGAGAGCCAGATTGCTGGGCATAAGAGGTTACACACTAGGTGGCAACTGTTTCAAGAGAGTCTTACATTTCATGCGAATATTCAGGGGTGCTGTCGTTCACAGACTGGAGAAAGGGGGTTTTCCGGAGGATTCTTTGTCTTCCACTTTACATCTCTATTTACTATTTTTTGCCCAAGATCTGGCCTCAGGCGTCTATGAACCTTAAGAGTTTCGAAACTTTTTTGGTTTGTCTCAAAGGATCATCGGACTGTCTGCATCGAGATGAAAATTCGGGAACCAGCCTTTAGACGTCTCGTTTATCATCCTCTTCGTTTTCAGCTCTTACTGAAGACCACATTTTCCCTCCTTAGTTAAGTTCAAGTGGCCCGTTTACGATGGTGAACATCCCCTCTCGCTGCTGAGTAGTGGTAGCTCCGGCAATGCCATCAGGAGTGGCGCTTTGAAGATACGATCCGAGATTCTGGTAAAGGTCGCATTAGCTTGTACGTAGTTTCCTGTCAAAGATCAAGACATACATCAATGATAGCCGCTGTCTCCTTGAGGGTCGACTGGAAACCTTGTGTCCATTTTGCCATCCAAGGCTCCTTCATCTTGGTATGAAGATTACTGGCAAATGTATTCACCAATCCCACCAACTAAGCCCGGTGACGTTAGCGATATGTTGAAAGAGTCCTCTTGCATATCGCGTACCGTGGCATAATCTGCTTCAGCCTTGGCAGCATCTTCAGTGGATTGGACAGGATCCAACTCAGGCTGAAAAGCTAACAAGTCCAGGACTCCGGTCATTCCCCCTCCACTAAGAGGACTGTTGAGAGCGCTCTTGCCAATTACCACGTTGAGCAAATGTTGATGGACAGTGGTGAACTAATCTCCGCTCCTAGTCAGCCGTATCATAAACGTGATAATCTATTCAATATATGACTCACCTGCGTGAAAGCAGCGGCGGCAATAGACCCCTCATCTAAAAACACCATCAGGGTTCATTCGTGGGTCCCGGGCCATCATCGGCGCGGAAGACCCAGCAAGAAGATTGAACGCTTTGAGCGCAACCATCAACTCCTGATGAGATTCAGCTTTCATTCAAGATATTCTGAGAGTTCAATTCTCTAACCTGTGCCGTTGAGTCTGCATTATCCTCGGACAAAGCTGCTGACATCTGTTTGATGTTCTCTGCCTGCTTTATGCAGAGAGGGAGTCCCTTGCAGAATCTGACTTGAGCCGACATCCTAAGTGATTATTGCTGGGTTTGGTTTGCTGGTGCAGAGAGGTGCGAAAGCTGGGTTCGATCTCAAGATTGTGAAAAGTTTAAGAACGAATCTGATTCCAGAGTTGGCGGTCCTTCCTATAAACGGCAATCAAGCAAACAGATGTCGAGATGAAAGTTGCGGTGTACATAAAGTGGATCTTGACGCATGGAATCATCATGGATAAATATGTACATGCATGCAGAAACTTGGAAGGAGGATTATGTGCAGATAGCATCACAGGCTATACCGCATTTAGGACACGTCAGATAGCGCAGTCGCAGTCGCAGTCGCACAGTCAGGAAATTTCCATGCGAACTTGGTCTCATGAAAAGGCTTCGACTGGGTCAACATGACATTCATCTGCGAGGAGAGCCAATCACGGCTCTTCAAGCCCGACGCAGCTCCTGCATTTGATTTTCTGGCTTCGATCTACGAGACCAAGTGTCACGCGAGCAAATGGCTAGACCTATCTATTTTCTTTCCTCTTTCTGTAGGAAATTAACATAGTAAGAGTTGGGGCATGAATCATCAGGGAGTGGAGACCTGGCTACCCTGGTAGTCTACAGAGAGCGATCAAGTATGTGCCTCGGTATGCAGTCGATGAATTACTGCGTTGGATTTCGTGTACTGCGCCTTTCTTGACATTGCTAGTGAGGTGCCCAACTGATTGTTGCTGAAATGACAACAAGCGACTATAAATGAAAAGTTCAGTGTTCAAGAGCTGGATGAAGCTGCAGGTGAAGGTCGTCTCGAGCACGTCAAGCGGCTGTTATTTTAGACGTCGATTCGCCTCTAGCCATGTTACGCGTCGCTCTGATCGACCTCGATTGTCGTAGCATACAATGGCCGATGGGTACGTTGGTCCACAGTATACTTCCTAAACCCATTCGAAAAAAAAAGAAAAGAAAGAAAACTGTTCATATAATTTCGCATAACGCATGTTGCTAGGTTAGCGCCAAATTTCTGCATAGATTCTTTAGACACTCTCAGGAAGATTAATGATATGACATATACCCAATGTCCAGACGCGTAGATCAGAGGTCGCTGAACAACGAGAGAAGAGGAGAGGAGAGTGATAATTCCCAATGTCCCTGTGTATCAGATACCCTATATCTCTGTATTCGGGAGGAAATGACAGAAATCATGTGTGACAGGAATGGCACTGTTACTCAACCCAGGTTAGACAAGATAAGATCCTGAAACCTGATATTTCAGTTATCAACAGCTAATTCTGTCTATACTGCTTCAGAATTCAATAGTCATTCTCAGTAGTCACTCAAAATTAAGATCTAAATATTCCTGAGGCATATCCAACTGTTCCGGGTGTCAATTTCCTAGGTGGCGCTAGTATGCCCGCATACAAATATGTGTTCTTAATGTATGTTGTCGGCTACCTTAGAAAATCGTCGCAGCAAGTCTTTCTGGTGCTGACGCAGGGCTTTAACTTCTGCCTATTGAATATTACAGAACGTGGGTAGCTATCCAATGTCATTGGCCACGCACCATGCGCTATTTGGGAGATCATCGCCTTGGGTCTGCACTAGCCCTACTACCCATGCTAGCCCGACGCTAACAGCAAAATGGCCCCCACACGGCAGACCCTGATACAAGACAGACCCTGTAAGTATCGTATTTTGAATTACGCAAACACATATTTACGGGATCTTGACTTCCATTCGTCCCCTCGTCCGCCCAGACTGTTTCTTTGGGTACCCGACGCCCAGTTTTGAACGTGTTATTACCAGGGTCTGTAATAATAACACAACCAAGGCGTTCTAAGTCATTGCAACTTTTTAGCTTGGCAAGGCTGGGAGAGATACTAAAATTCATCATCAGGCTGCCTTCGCACTTTTCCGTGCCGGTACTCAGGCTTCTGTGGAACATGCCTCGCTATCCTTTGAAGTCGACCGCTATACTGGCGATTGCGATAATTTTGGTTCTTATTAGCCAACTTTACTTTCACCCAATAAGAGCTATTCGAGGCTTATTCTCATCAGAAACAAAAGTTGAGAGATATGACTTCCAAGAGACCGTGGAGGAGGCAGTATGTTTTAACGATGGAAATTACTTGTCTAATCCAATCCCCAATGTGGTTCACTTCATATGGGGAATCCAGAATCCCGAGATGAACTTCATCAACTACCTCGCAATCCGGTCAGCGCTGATCTCCCTCCAGCCTGACAAGCTAAATATTCACTACGAAGATCTCAACATGGACAATATTTGGCTCCAGAAGCTGTGGGACAACATCACACTCGTCCATCACGATATGGCTCTCGAATACCCGAAACAGACACAAGAAAAATGGCAAATCAGCCATCTTGCTGATGTGCTCCGCCTAGACATTCTCCGACAAGAAGGCGGGATTTACTTTGATACGGATGTCATTGCTCTCCAGTCCTTCGAGTCTCTTCGGCATAATGAGAGGGGTGTTATCCTTGGCCACGAGGGCGGGGATCGCCACGGCTTCTGTAACGCCGTAATCGTCGCACGTCAAGATGCATCATTTCTACACAAATGGATAGAGAGCTATCGCGACTTCTCTCCCAAGGAATGGAACTACCACTCTGTCATCCTTCCGAAGCAAATGGCGTTAGACTTTCCAGACCAGATCTGCCCATTAGCTCCATCGGTCTTCTTCTGGCCAACATGGACGATCAATCACATCGACTTCATGCATGAGTCCATTACCGCAGAAGAGGCGAAAAAAGTGGAGGATCAGCTGAATGTACATGGTGGTGGATTACACCGCGATCAGCTGGCTTATCACGCGTGGAATCAGGTGGCTCGGAAACATTTGAAACAGCTGACGCCAGATATGGTCAGGGATAAGAATACTCGGTTTAATATCATGGTCAGGAAATTCCTCTAAGCGTGAATATCAATAGTCAGAACTGGCCAAAAGCGTATGAGCTACTTAGTATGCAATCAGAGCGATTGGAGATCTAGCGTAACAATGTCAGTTGATTGATGAGATGAATAGGCTATCGAAAGCAGACTGAAATAATTCTTTGATGCTCCTAGAACTGGCTAAGGCCCAGCCCTGGGTCCATTTGGCCCAAACCTTAATTTATACTTTTCCCCGGGTGGGTACAAACGACGTGTATCAGACATCATTGGCCATTATATCCAGATTGGCCCCATTTGATGCAAAATTAGGGGTCCATCAAATATTTTAGGGGCTCTAGCATTTCCCCTCTTTCAAGTTAAAGCGTGTTTCCTTGGGCCTAAGGTGGAAGGAGGTCAAGTTACTACAGTGTCTACATCCATGGTATCAACTACGAGAAAGTGAAGTCTAGAACCTTGGCGATAGATTCTGAATCACTGAGCTAAAGGCTTGGCGTTTCCCCAGCCGTAGCCTAACTTAGCAGTTTCCATATCAGGCTAGCTGAGAGAGCGCGGGTAGATAACCAAGACACTAAACGATGTTGCTGAACTGGCGAGGTAGCCAGTAATATTTGATTTGCTAAAGTAGGAGAGCGAGCGGGCACCTATAATGAAGCTAGGCTTTTGGAGTGACTTTATAGATATTGTAGGTGCCCTGACTTGCGGCGAAGGCACTACTCAAGTCTAATGAGTCGCCGCCTATATAGTGTGATCACTTACGGCGCGACTTCCGTCGTCTATGTCGATGCCGCCTTGTTTGCTATTGCAGGTTTCTGTGTCCTCCTTCGTGTCCCGCGGTTTCCTCTTTCGTGTCTCGCGTCTTCTTTCATATTGCTCCTGTATCAATACAAGGAGAAATATTTGGTAGAATGACTGATTGTTGTAAACATAAGGATCAGTCTATTTGCATCCTCACCACTAGGTGGGATCTCATATATCTAAGTCGACTGTCTTCCAGAAGCCTTTCAAGCGATTTGCTCTGCGTCAGCGTTCTCTGTATTTTTGAGAATAGTGGGGGTGCCACTGTGTTCCACCTTTTGCATGGTCAGCACCTAGTCGACAATCTAACCTGAAGACACTCGTTCAATATGGTCCTCCACCGGTGTCGTGAAATTGGAAGTGTTCCTGTAGCCTTGAATGTACACTTTTCATTGACCGTTATTTCCCTCAATCAGTAACCACAAGTTATCGGCACTGTGCCACAAGATTTAAGCCAATGTGCATAAACACCCTGCAGAAGACCCTCTACAATACCTCCTGAAAGAGCTTCAACGGGGATTGTGGTCTATTACTCATGGGGTCTCCTTGTTTCATTTGATTTCCTCCTCCTTTAATTCTTCCTCTTCATCATCAAGACGAGGCTGATTTGTGCTGCTCAGGGGGGCACTGACCACAACAAAGTCAAGTCTCAAAGGCCTCCTTACTTGATGAATGTGTCGGTGGCGGTGGTGTCGGAGAGAAAAGGCGAAGGTGCGAGGGATGGTGGATGCAATCATGGCGGCGTTGGCATGTGCGTACGCCATTGTAATAATTCATTTCAGACGATAGATAATCCCTGAACCGAGTTTTGAGGATGTTCTTTTCCATCGGCATGAAATCTTCCAGCTCGCCATGTAAAGTGAGGATCTTGTCAATAGCTCGACTGGCCTCCTTCTTTGGCGTAATTCACGACCTGGATTTCTTGACCCACTCACTGGTAGGGGAGGGCTGGTAGGGGGGAAGGAAAGTAATGGCAGGGCAGGGGGCACCAATCATAGTCACGGCGGTTATTGACTGGGCGCTTGGAGAACCCTTGGCAAAGCTGCATCTGAGTGGATCCCTGGGTAGCTAATGCATATCTCACTCAAAGTATAGACTCTTGCCTGTGAGAAGCACCGGGAAAGTATCGGTAATCGTTCACTTCTTGTTCAGCTGGTGTCGATACCGTGTTGGTCGCGAAATAATCAGAAGTGAGGTCTTAGTGATAGAGGCTTGAGGTGCGAGAGCTAAATCTGCCATCGGATGGCGGATGAGCAGATGTCGTTATAATGATGATGGAAGGTAGATATGCCAGGCAACAGCCAAGGTGGTGCTTGGTATGGTTCAGGGAAGGGTTAGAAAATAAAGAGTGAAGGAGAAATCAAATGGAACCATGTGAAGGCACTACTACCTCATTGACTCCTGCGACATGCTTTTCGTCCCATTTAACCAAATTGCCTGGCCCATTAATCATGTCAACTATTTAAGGCATACCGATTACTAGTGTCTCATACCATCTTCGCAATTCGACTCTTATTCACTTATACTCTTAACGTGATGCCTGAGATACATATGTTATATGAGTTAATGTTGCACACTAATGTTAATATTCATTCACAAAGGCACATGGTCTAAGACTCAATTACATAGACGACCCACGGAAGCATAAGACTTTTGACAATGAGCAAATATGACCGTCGAATATCTCCTAGTTTGAAAGCTCTTTCAAAGTCGACCTCTAACATTGCTCGGTATCTTCTTTGGCTGTGAAGCCTTGCGAAACAAAATAGGCACTCTTTTGCGGTTGGCTCTTCCATGATGCCTGGTAATGTAGACAAGGCTCGGTCATTTGCCGGGTTTTTAGGGATCAGCGATTCTCTGACTGATTTTTAAGTATAGTGCTGGCTGCCTCAGGTATCTTTCATAGGGCTATTTTGCACTTTACAAAGTCACATGCATATTGCTGACCAAACTACCAGAATCTGAGATCTTACTAGTACGTACTACATATTCTATGTATGTCAGTGTTGATTTCTATCTGTCCAATCGATTGATGCACGTGAATGTTTAAGTATTTTAAGCTTCTCTATCGATGGACTCATTTGTCACTGGGCACGGTGGTGATGTATTTGAGGTCGGACTTGTCCGAATATGTATCCACTGGGATAGTGCAATATTCCAGTCTAGACTCTAAAGGGTCATATTTCCCCAGGCACCTCAAAGTCTACGCGCAAAGTTATCTCAGGAACCTTGGAAAGCAAAGGTATAAATTCAACATAAATCTTGGAAGTGGAGGGAAAATCGTTTATTCGGTTTATCGGATCTACTGTCCCGACTTTTCACGGTGGCGAATCCCACGTTTCCCCTGTTCCTGAATACCCGAGGCAGAGGTTACCCCCTTTGTTAATTGAATAGATCAATACTTAGCTCACGGTCGCTTAAACTAGTATTAAGGTACTAGTACCCACAAATTGATATCACTGTACATATTTATATCTTTGCGACGTTCATCCAATGTACGCCACTGCAGGGCGCAGTGAGACCTGTACGCCCGGTGCCGATCCCTCGCCCATTTTTACCTCTTCGATGTATCATGAATCATGCACTTCTCAGGTACGAGCTCGTGAGTTTTCGTTGCTGTATGGATCCATGGATCTCAAACAAAATTCTGCCCCCAACAAGTAATCACCCTGCAGGGCCAGCCCGACGAGTCCCTGAGGGTGTGGTGGATCCACTCTGCATCACCATTTGACGACGCGCAGGATTTTCTCTGGTACGCCACATGTCCACCTGGATCAATACAAGCCAACCAAGTCATCCAAGGTTTTCTCTGCCCAAGTCATCGTCCTCAGCCCTGATGACAAAATCTTTCGTTCTGCCCGCCGAGTGGTGGACTTGGATTCGCGGGGTGGGCCCGGGTGTGGTTAAAATGACCGTTTAGGCGGGTGATTGGCCGGGGGTGGGACAGGCTAGAGTGAAACTAAGATGCCGCTAAGATCAGACGATGAGCGAACTACGTGTAGATGACTGTGACAATCTCCTTTTCATGCATGTCATTTCTATTCTCTGGCTCCACAAAAGTCTCTAGGTTAGCATTGTGAGATTTGGGGCACCCACAAGATTAGGCATCAAACAGGGCACAGACTTTATGCACACGACACCGACTTTTCGCCCTCGTTCCCCCGGATGCCACGGGGGTGTGACGTCTTCCATTTGCAATCCCTTCGCCATACATAAGGCCATTATGAGTGCTGAACCACTGGTTCGACCCAGCGTTCCTGAGTCCAGACGGGATCGAGACTGATGTGGAGATTGGGTGGATTCGAGAAAAGTGGAGCTTCAGCGCAAAAAAAAAACTGAGGAAGACAAGAACCAGGCACGACTTCGGGCCGGATGACCGAATGGAAAAATATTCTTATAATCGCTCCTGGTACGGCGTTGCTGGTTTTTTGTTTTGTTCTAATCTCGGTTGTACCTTGCATTGACGGTGAGGTTCGATACATCCCTTGCTTTAACCCCCGCACGGCAACTAATTGGATGTATAGAGTGTGGGCGTTTGGATCTTCACCCACAGAAGATATGTCACAACGCTAAGGCAATTGAAGACGAACCCCTCATCGCAAACCAGGTTTCAAGCCAATTGTAAAATAGCAGCATGAATACAGAGCACGAGGTGCTGTCCACCGACTCCTTCGGGGTTTGGTACGCAAATGAGCTGCCGGTTGGCTCATTATCTATCGTGGACGCCGATGCAACCTACCACGAACCCCTTTCTACAGACGCAGCTTTTTCTACTCGCTCAATTGGCCTCACTGGTACATTATCTCTCCACGATTATCGCAAGCAACTTGCACAGGCTGCAGAGTGCATCGACGATCCCGTAGATCGTTCCGAAAAGACGCTCCGACGCAAAACAGGAACAAGCAATTTAAACCGTCCTTCAGATATCGCTACCGTTCCCTACGCAGCATCAACGGCGTCGTCGGTAGCTTCAACTCCACCACCGCTCTCGCCATCGTGTTCGCATAGTATTCTCTCTGCGCGAAGCGAGCAAGAAGAGGTTTCAGAATCTGGTCAGCCACAGGCCGGTAAGTCCCACCTGCAGACATAATGCATCAAATTAAACACAAATTCTAATTAAGCTGCAGGTGCGCATCCTACCCAGGGGCCACGAGTTAGCCTTGTCTCGGAGCATCTGACCCGTCCCAGACCCAACAGGAAACGATTGGTGAGTAAACTGAAACCCGAATAAATAGTCCCTATCCGCCCTTTCTGACCATTTTTCTAGAACACATTTCGTGAGAAGCTTGAGGCGCGGGGACAGGCTCAAAACTCGCCTTTGTCTCGCCCCCAGAAATCAGATCCGATGTTGGCCACCACAGCCGCCACCATCTCGCATGGCGGGGCCTCCTTTGAGATCCTGAACCCGCGAAAGTCGCTCGACTTCGCCCGTATCGTCTCCTTCATTGAAGATGTCGATAGCTGTTCCATCTTCTCGGACCAAATCCGGGATTCCAAAGTCTCCACGTTCTCTATAGACCAGGGACTGGATCCTCGGTCCTCCCTCTCCCAGTTCACAGATGCCTCATTGCCATCTCATTATTCTTCGCAATCTTTATACACCCCTTTCTCATCAAGCTATTCTACACCCAAGAGGCAAACAGCCGACATCCCATCCAGCTCATTCTCCGACTACTCCTCCAACCACACCTCTTGGGCCTCAGGGTACGAGTCAAAACAATTACACAATGACATGGTCGGAGAAGAGTCCCCACGACCACGCATGGCATCGATCTCAGAGCGTTTAGAAGAAAGAGAGGATCTACCCTCCGACCCCGAGTCCCCACGACCACTCTCATCTTCCCCAGCAACCTACTACTCGGGCGAAAGCGAAATCGGCGAGCCGGGCTCCCCTGTCTACGCCAACGGCGAATGGTCGCAGGTCGACGGCCGAGATCGAGGCATCTTCCTTGAACTCCCATCTATTCACGATGAAAGTGAAACCGACTTCGAACATGAACACGACACTACCCCTCCTTCTCCTTACGACACATACATTGCCAACACTATGTCCCCCGCTTACTCAAATCACGATCACGACACCTACGACCCAATCTACTACGACCCCCATGTTCAATCCGTGCTGGCCGCGGCCAACGCCGAGAATATGGGCCTCCGCGGGCATCCTGCTCGTGCGCTGGACGACTTGCAGCGGAGGTTCCAGAGCTCTGTTTCCCTTGGAGATGGGAAGAGCAAAGGCGATAAGCAATCCCAGCGAAAAAAGCTACGAAAGTTCTTCAGCTGGCGGTCTGGAAACTGAATGCTTACAATGGATATGATATCATGATATATGGCGGCGTCCATTATTCCTCTTTCTTTCTTCTTTTCTTTCTTCTTCTGACCTGTATTCTTATTTTACCTTTCCATTACCTCTTTTATTTCGCTTTGATTGAGTCTGGAACTTTTTCCATATCACTGGTCCTGATACAGGACAATCAAATCATCTTCATTACCTATTTCAATAGTCTTGTCCAACTGTAACCACCCCCTTAAACTATGAACGTATCCGTCTGCTGAACTAGGTTTTATCCCAGGGACCAGAAAGCCGGGTCTCAGTCTACATCTAGTTGCCGAATCTTCACGAACTCCCGATCACTAGTGTTGAATTGATCTGACCCACTACCGGCATCGGGATAGTACATGAGCTAGTCAAAGCGAGAATATATCCCCACGTTGTGATGCGCCACATAGAACGATTTAGAATGGATCGAGATACTGGGTAGATCGGCTGGTAGGTTACGGGATCTTGCAGCATGTCGTTTGTATCCGTAGTTCTGATGAAAGTTTCAGGATTTGGGTTGTGGCTGGATGTTTCGGATACACAAGGGGGTTTTCGCATCCCTTGACATTTTCTAACTTTGACTCGGGAGAAACCTTAGACCAAGGGTGTGCTCGTGGGCTTGGGAATGCTGGTGAGCAGGTAAGGGGCTCTACATCTAGAAGTCGCCGCTTACGCCTAGTAGTCCCAGCCACCCTGATCCTTCTAAGCACTTGCGAAAACGTATGGAATTCTTGACCTTCCTCAAATCAAGACATCAAGGATTTGCAAATTTATGTTCCGCAAAGCATATCATAGAAGTTGGTCCAGTAGAGCCAAATCAATCACAGGAAACAATCAGTCTATAAACGGGTATCAATTTTGAAGTATATACAACGAAGTCAAATAGGCTTAGCCAAGATAAGGTTAAGGCCTCTCAACTACAGACGCCAGCGCTGCAGTAACCATACTCTTTCGCCTAAGCCCCTGCTCATTGCGTTTAGACGCATCCCTCCCCGCAAATGAAGGATGATGGCTCTTTTCAATCCGATGCGAATGTAGAGCACTCGAGCTACTCTTCCGCCTCCCCCGCGCCTCCAACGACTCCGCAGGCCCAAATCTACTGCGGTGCTGCGTCAATGCTCGCCGTCGTGGCGAGGGACGTGGCGGTAGAGAACTTGGGTGGCAATCGTCTTCACAGGGAATAGAGCCAAATGAATCATCTGTTGCGCGGCGGACAGCATCGATATCTCCTTTGTTACATTGTAACTGGGAGATCTGCTGTCGTTGGCTGCGGATGCTGAGGAGGTCTGGCTGTGGGTTCGGGCAGTCTGGGCCGTCTAGCGGGGGGAAGTCCGGGGGAATAGAGGTAGGACTTGGGTTTGAGCAGAGGGATGGCGAGGAGAGGAGACCGTCGTCATCGTGGTCTGTGTCTGGTGGTGTGAGGACGTAACCAGTGTACTGACCGGAGCGCCGTCCATCATGACCGAACCGGGTCCGGTCAGGGAAAGATTCGCCATTCGGGGTTTGGAGGGTATGTTCGTGAAGTTTCTGTGTCAATGTTGCGATGGAAAGACGCTTTGATTCGTAAGGAAAAGGCACGGAAGTTGGTGGTTGTTGCTGGGAACGAAAGTATGAAGACCGGGATCGTGAGAGTGTGCGGAAGCGGTGCGATGTCGGCGACGGGCAGCGAGACGATAATGGTGAGATCAAGTTGCTGTCTCCATCGATCATGAGCCGGTCTTCTGTATTCAGCGCTAACCGGGTCGGTCGCGACGACGGCGAGGAAAAGGAGAAGTCTTCAAACATGGTGGCGAATATGTGTGTGAGTCAAGGGGTGGTCTCTTCGTAAACGAGGTTCAATCGAGTTGTCCTGCGCTCGAATCCGCAGCAAGACTCTTCGGTCTGGCTGTACAGATCACGGCAGGGAGCATAAAGCGATAGTTTTATCTTTTCGGAGTGGAAAAATCCGATTTGCCTCTGAAAAATCTACCTCGATCCATTAAACGCTGAGGGTTGTTGAACCCCGGATGCACAGATTATCCGATACTGTAATACGCACATGCAGAAAATGGTAAGGGATTTCAGAAATACACGCTTTTCATCCATGGATTCATCCGTGCTTTCCCAAGATTACCGTTCCAGAGGCGAATACACGTGATCTGGGTATTTGATCAACCACATCGACTGGGACTGCCTGAATTTTATACTAAGTAGACCATTTGAAAGATGAATCCATACTATATTATAATACGAACACATCTGTAAACTGAAATATTCAGTGCTTGAGTGGAGTTGGTGGGCAAAAAATGACGTGGTTCACTTGCCACAGATCGACGTAAAGATCTCCATAGTGTGCTTCCACACCAATTTGCCCGTTTCATTCTGGCGTGCCGCCTCAAGTACTTTCTTATTGCCTGTGATCGAACCATCCCAGCTTAACAGATACGCCCCGCTCCCAGTCTTGCCATCGGCCCCGATTGCCACGCCGCCATCGCCTGACGCTTGGGGCGGGTATTGCGGACTAGTCGAGGCATACAGATGTCGCTCGCCGCTCTCATTCAGAGGCACCATCCACGGTTTGGCAAATATTGTCAAAGCGTTGATCACTAACTGAGTAATGGGGTGGAACTCCCGCATAAGGCCAGTCTTCACGCCACCAGGATAAGCGTGGATGAAACTGATCTCAGGATGGGCTGCAGCGAGTTCTTGCATAAGCAGGCTGTTCATGGTGATGGCATGGCCAGCGCAGTTCCGTAGTGAATAGTGGGTCTTCAGATCCAGATCATCTAGATGAAGAGAAATCTCATCACCAGCCGATAGAACGGAAACAACACGGGACAAGTTGCTGCCCAGGCCTTGTTTACCTGACTCGTTGACAGTCGCAGCCTTGCTCAGTTGGGGAAGTAAATTCATAGCGAAACGCGCCCGAGAGTAATAATGGAGACTTAACTTCTTATCCAGCCCCTCATCGGTTTCTAGAAAGATTAGTAAATGCAGTGTTTGGTATAGGATGCGTTGCAAATACCATCTCGCCCCTTTGTCGTCATCATACCAGCTGTCATGAATAGCAAATTCACCTTCTCTTCCTTTTCCTGGATTGACTTGCATGCTTCATCAACACTGTGCAGCCGCGCAGCTTCGCATTTCACGAAGCTAATCTGACCATCTGGGTTGATCTGGCGGAGCTCCTCGATAATTTTGGAAGCCTGGGTCTCGTTACGCCCGACGAGATAGACCCGGGATGATTCAGTCTCTCGTACAAATGCACGAGCTGTTGATTCACCTATTCCGCTGGTTCCTCCCACTATAAGCATTCATGTCAGCTTTGTCTATTAAGCTGTTCCCCAGGGGTTTGTAGGGACCAAGATCGGATAGGAGTGGATTTAGGTTTACCAAACACTGCCACAAGATTCGGACCGAAGTCCTTCAAGCTGGAGTTATTTTTCTGCACAGTTTCGAGGGACACCATTTCGAAGTTGCCTGGTTTTTTGATGTTGAGTTCTCAGACTGCTCAAACTGCTCCGACTGCTCCGACTTGTTCGTCCGCAATCGTTCGTCCGTCTCCGTCACGTGCTACGACCATTTATCAACATGATTGGGCGAGATGGAAGTAAATAAGAAATCAGTGTACGGAAAGATTATTTTGCGTCATAGCGAGAATTGACTGTATAGAAATGCGGGTTGTAGTCATGCTATTTTAGTTCTGGCGAGAATCTGGGGTGAAAAGGGGTGTAAGTTGTTAATTAAACCAGAAAATGGACATCATTTTCGAGTCAGTGAATTATGTTAGTCTTTCCCTCATCGGTGAAGCGCTTAAATTAGCTGGCGCCTGTTTTGTTTTGAGTCGAGGGAGCTTTCGGTATTAGGCCAAATTCAGCTGCAGTGTTATTAACCCGGAACATGGGAAGGCAAGCCATTCCAATGCGAATGAACAAGTGGAAAATTTATGAATCGAATTTAGTTTCCAATGCTGAAGGCTGCTTTGGAAACTATGCTAGCTTTCTGGGGTATTCATAGACCTCGGGAAACTAGACCACTTAAATGAGCTAGGCTGAATAGAAGCGAATCCTTGGAAGTCGTACAGGTATTGGACTCAACAGCAAACGTCACCATCTCGCTATACATTTTCATAAATCGGCTGAATAAAGCAGTCAGTATGCAATCAAGATACGAAGACTAGAATTGTGAGTTGAATCTTATCAAACGGACAAGAAATAGGCACTGAGAATCGATTGAGAGGATACTCGTCTTTTTCGAGTTGTATGCTAAAAGATGCCTGATTCATTGCCTAACCGGGCTTCCTACATTCAAATGCGCTGGATAGTGCCTGGCACTTGAGTAACCATCGGGCCTTTTCTTCCCAGAAATTTCTCGAATACGCTTAGAAGTCATTTGATTGGCCGCAAGGGTCAGGATGCACCGTATATTCCTCTATGGCTTCGGAGGATTTCCCCTTTACTGCTTCCCCAAGAAGTATTAGCGCCAAGTCTCCTGGTAAAAGGAATTATATGTTGCTCAATCCGTATCATAAACATTTAACGGTGCAGAAACTCATATTGTTGTGCCAAGAACAATAGCAGCCCTTTCCACCTGGGCATGCTAAAATATGTCACCAAGTCGGGGAATTGACATCAGGCCACTTGTTGACTTTTTCTCTGCATGATGAGGAGCCATCTGTAAGCTACGTAGCTGAGTAGCGACACGAGTCTTATCAATTGAAGGAGGACTGTTGATCTTATTGTTTCAGTGTTCGCCATGCAAAGATGCAAAAACAGACGTGATCTACTTTAGATGCAAGTTGATAGACTGTGAACCTCATAAAGAGTTCAATTACTCCAATGCCTGGTATAATTTCGGCGCCACCCGCGGGGGGTCTGTTTGGTGCCCCCGATTCTGCAGGTTATCTGCGCTTCCTTAGACCACTAGGGCTCGAGGTGCATTGCCGCCCCACTATAACCCCACCTTCATTAATGCCGATTCACTTTTGATCTATACAACTAACGACTTGTCACCTGGGACTCGAAAGATATCGAAAAACATCACTATTCAAAGAGCACATGCATCAGTCACTTTGCTATAAAATTTTTATTTCTGCTCCGGATTACATATTACCATAATGGCGTCGTCAGCTTCGTCAATTCAGCAGGAAATGATTGGGACCTGGACTCTCCTGGATTACAGGACATCCGCCAAACCTCCAAAGTTTCCCCTTGGACCAAATGCCACAGGCATGCTGATATTCACGCCTGATGGCTTCATGTCGGCCCATATCATGGAGCCTGGAGCCCGCCTCTTCGAAGAATCCGGACCTCATAGCGGCACAGATCCCGAGTTGGCCGATGCGATGCGTCATTCGGTGGCGTACTCGGGCCGCTATCAGATCTCCACTCCGAGCAAGGAGTCTTCATCGGGGATCCTCGAAACCGTGGTCGTAGTAGCTCCTATTCCGAACTGGGTTGGTAGCATACAAGAGAGAGAGGCAAAGATGGTAGACGGTCAGCTCGTTTTAAGTCCCACAGTGCAGGTGTCTGAGGTGTGTATAACCTGAACATAAAAACATGCTAGCGTTGCTCTGTCTAATGCTGCGACTTGAGTAGTTGCCCCATACCAAACCGATACTGACATGGGGAAGAATGGGGGAATAACTGCCAAGATCCTTCCATATTTGAGTTTTTCATATTTTTCCGTTTCAATCGAGTGTCAGAGATTATTTTGCAGCCTTCCAGATTGGATTAGGCGAATTGAGAAACTACAAGATTGTTTCAATTCTTAGTCGTCTTCATAACACGTAACAAATCAGACAGATATGCAGCTTTGTTTTAGAAACTTTAGACACATGCGCCCACTCAGTAGTTATATACTGCTGTCTATATCTCCTCCTGATATAGGCAACAGTTTCTCACTGATGTATGTCTCACCGTTCTGAGTATCATGATAACCAAAGAAGATGTTATTGATATTGCTATCTTAACAGTTCATTTGTCTTTTCCCAGCCCAAATCCTCGGCTCGTGAGAGACTTTCCAGGGTGGTTGGAGAGCAGAAAGGAAGAGATTGGTCAAATTAAATCTCTTTGTAGGAAAAGACGTGCTTACCATTGACATGAATGCGATGACTTGACAAAAATGTGAGACAGTTCCCAGCATGTCGTAATGCAGGTGATGGCCCTTTGGACTTCCAAGACGTCAATTCAATGGTACTCAAGTCAATGGTATTCGCCCTTCCCCAAGAAAGAGATAGCCTGGATAGCCTGACGAACTGTCGAAATACAGTACTCGGCAGTGATTTTGTAAGGCCAACACAAGAGCCCCGCTGGGAATATCCGCCGTCGCAATGTGGAAAGTCACCACCGCTCTCGACCTCCCGAAGTTGATATTTGATGTTGACATGATCGAATTGTGCAAAGTTCATGCAAGTGGACGTTACTCGATTTGAGAATGGCAAATGGACTTCATGATGGGAAGCAAGGACGAATGATTTATTGGCTCCTTTGTCGCTCGAAGAGAGATACATCAAAAGGACCAGCACCCTTTGATATGCTTCAGCCCTGGAAGCGATGCGATGACGTAAGATTCCTGAAAATGTCCATAGAATAGTTTCATCACTCGTAAATATATTTATGTATAATTCCCGAATTTCATTTGGGCAACAGGCATTTTGCGTCATGGTGATCATGCCCGTGGGTATTGGAGATAGTAGGCATGGCTAGCCCGGGGCCTGTGGAGGGATGATAAATATTATTTTTATAGCGATACTAGACACAGCAAAAGCATGTAGGATTGATTGAGGGGAAGACAGAACGTCAAGGATTTATAATTTCAAAGATGGCAACGTCCGTCTAGATCATGCTAGGCTTGAATGTGAATTTTCGCGGTCTTTAGTTGTTTGTGCCATACAAGCAATCGGGATGACTCCACTCAAGTACCCCAATGTGGGGCATGTATATCGGCATGTCGGCAGATGCTATCAAGGGCGGACTTTGTCCGCTATGTTCCCCGCTTCCTTATCAAGGACCACAGCATTGCGATTTGGAGTTATAAATATCATTACTCTTTCACTATGGCTGCTGTGCGAGGTTTACGTACGATCCTGAGAAATATCCGACGCGCGTCACCAATCAAGAAATCATTTCCTCCACATCTCTACAAACCCTTTTCCACAACAGTATACCGCGCCATGTTGACAACAGAAATGTCGGAGGCTGATGTGTCAGCCTTGAGAGCCAACAAGGAGAGACTTGCAATTGACCTACATGAGTCATGTAAATGGGGGTTTGGCATTCGCTGGGGGGAGTAAGTGTTCTTATAGCTTGACTTCCGCAAGCTTTGCAACCTCAAGTATTCATCAACGCGAGTTAGTGTATGCCTTGCTGACTATGGCTCGTGTGGCTCTACAGGGGGTCAACCGATACCGGAATGCAGCGTCTCGCCTTATCTGAAGAGGACAAGAGCGTCCGGGACTGGTTCATTCAAACTATGAAAGACCTTAAGTGTCAGATTACCATCGACGAGATGGGCAACATATTCGCAGTCCGTCCTGGCCGAAGGACAGACGTGCCAGCTACTTTCATCGGCAGTCATCTGGATACACAACCAACAGGAGGACGTTATGATGGAATTCTGGGAGTTTTATCTGGCGTGGAAGCGATAAAGAGAATGGACGAACTGGGTCTGGAAACCGAAGGAGGTGTAGGCGTCGTTAACTGGACTAAGTATGATAATGGATTAGAATCTTGTATGGTAGATTCGCTGACTCTTAATAGTGAAGAAGGAGCCCGATTCCCTATCAGCATGATCGCGTCTGGCGTATGGGCCGAGTTCATTCCACTATCACAGGCCCATGAGCTCAAGGAAGTACCCACAGTAGCTTCGCTGCCAACAGCTAGCTCGGCTCCCGAAACTATGAAGAGTGCCTTGGAGAAGATCGGCTATCTTGGCAGCGTGCCCTGCTCATATAAAACCACACCAATGGCAGCTCATTTTGAAGTGCACATTGAACAAGGACCCCATCTGGTTTCCGCTGGCCAACGAGTTGGAGTCGTTACTGCAGTGCAGGCCTACCGCTGGTTCCGGTTGAATGTGATCGGACGAGACACGCACACAGGCACGACGGCATTTGAGCACCGTGCCGATGCATTGTATGCATTTGCTCAAATGATGGTTCGCGCACGAGAGGTCGCTGCATCCAAAAGCTGTCTTGCTAGCGTTGGCATTATCGAGGCGAAGCCTGGAAGTGTGAACACTGTTCCTGGAACAGTCAGCTTCAGCTTGGATATTCGTGGACCTGAAAGTGCTTTAGTCGTTGAGGTTGAGAACCAGCTTCGTAGCGATTTTGATGCTATTGCTGCTGCAGAAGGCGCTGGTATTGGCAAGCCTTGCCGTGTTGAGTGGACGCTTGACTTTGACTCGCCTGCTATAAAGTTCCACGAGGACTGCATTGATTGCGTTCAGGAGTCTGCCCACGCTGTTGTGGCGGATGAGCCTGTGGCAGACACTAAATCCTTAGTGAGGACCATCATGAGTGGCGCTGGTCATGACAGTGTCTTCACCTCCAAGCGAGTGCCGACTAGTATGATCTTCGTTCCATGTAAGGATGGCCTGAGCCACCACCCGGAGGAATTCTGCTCTGCGGATGATTGCGCAACTGGAGCGTCGGTTATCCTGCAAGCTGTGGTACGATATGATCGAAAGAGGTTCACTAAAAGTTAGTGGCGCATGGAGCAGCATACTAGCCTATATAGAATGTCTACAATGAATACTACGAATCTACTGAGACACAGAGTTGGCACCGAATCATGATTTGCCATTGAATAATCTAGCTAATCATAAAGCCAGTGACATCGTTTCCGCTTTTTTTTATTTTCCTGTATCCATAAGCCTCAGAAACGAGAGGTCGTAAAAAGATGCGCCTAGCATCAGTTCGTTTCAGGAACACTCCATCTCTGGAGGTCCTACTCCAAACCGGGAACCGGCCACATCTGTTCCTAGGATGACCGAGCAGTGGATGACAGGACACCAGGGCCTATCCCTTACTGGGGAGCACCACGGCCACGGCCGAAACCGCCACGGAAGGAAGGAGCGAACTCGCCGGGGGCACCACCCTCCTTACCACCCTCCTCGCGGCGGCGGTAACCACCCTCGCGGCCACCCTCACGGGGAGCACGGGGACGGCGCTCACGGTCCTCACCACCCATCATACCGCGGGGAGGAGCGTGGGAACGCTGCTGCTTGATGTGGGTAGCAGGGACAACCTCAGCGGGGAGGTGGAGCCACTCGCGCAGGTAGTCGAGACCCTCGGGGGTGAGGGTGTAGTAGTAGTACTGCCACGAGAAGCGGGTCTTGACGAAACCGCGGGAGTCCAGAGACTGAAGAGCCTTGATGACCTGTAGAGCGAGGGGTATTAGTAAAGATCCCAACGGTAGGGTGCATATGGGAAGTCGTACGAAAAGGTTCTTGGTGTCAATGTCACCGTGCTTGGGAAGGTTGTAGTCCTTCTTGGCCACGAGCACACCCTCTGTAAATGTAAAGTCAGTCAATTGTTCGAAAATCGTGGTCGCTCTTTCGCAAAACCGTCGGTTCAAGGTCAGAGCGCCGGCGTGGGTGTTGTCACATACCGCGGAAGAGGTACTCGTGGATCTTCTTGCGGTCGTCCTTAGGGATAAGCCTGGGAGAATGTCAGTCGCTGTCAATGAACCAGAGCATTGGGGCGCAATCTTACATTGTCGCGAGTTCCTGGCGCAATTCGTGGAATCGCTTTGACAAAGAACAGATGGGTGATTTAAAAGGTTAGAGAGTGGAGCTCCGCTACGAAGAAAAGTGCGATATTGCTCTTTCGGGGTCCTCGCTAGGGCTACCGCCCTAGTCACATGACATCCATGCTCATGCGTGACTGTCCATGCTGAGTCATCTATTCAACATCACATGACTGTTGATGTCAAAGTCCAGCCTCATCCACCTTATCGCTGCGGCATTATAATCCTGCCGTCAACTGTCATATACCTCATATTTTGAAGTTACACTCGCAGCACTTCATTCAAAATGGCGTCGTCAAACGTGAACATCTTGCTTTCATCCTTCCCCGGCCTGTCGCTGCCGTCCACCGTCTCATTCTCGCTGCCATCAACCTCCAGCATCTCGGACCTAACGGAGAAAGTTGCCTCATACCTCCCATCGACGCTTTCTCTACAGTCCCTCATCCTTACAACAACCAACAACAAGCAAATTACTCCATCAGCAGACTCTTTGCAATCTTTGATCGTTCGCGATGGCGCATCCGTGGCCTCAAACCTCCTACCTGTCCGCCTCTCCGTCCCCATGTGCGGTGGTAAGGGTGGTTTCGGATCTCAGCTTCGTGCCGCCGGTGGTCGCATGTCCAGCAAACGCAAGCGCAATCAAGGCGACAACAACAGCTCCAGTCGTAATCTGGATGGGCGCCGTCTCCGTACCGTGGCCGAGGCCAAGTCACTCGCCGAATACCTTGCTGTTAAGCCCGAGATGGATAAGAAGGAGAAGGAAGAACGTCGCCAACGATGGCAAGCCGTGGTGGAGATGGCCGAGAAGCGCCAGGATGAGCTCAAGAGTGGCGGCGGAAGGGAGAAGATCGATGGTCAGTGGATGGACGATAAGGAGGAAATGAATGAGAAGGCGCGCGAGGCTGTTCTATTGGCCATGAAGGATGGTTCATGGACCGACAGCCTTCGCGATGCAATTTTGGGTGGCTCGAGCACCAGTGCCAGCGAGGGAAGTGATCACATGGATTCGTCTACCTCTGATGAGGATGAGGAAGAAGACGAAAACGCCGTTTCCTCGAGCGCTGCCGGTCCTTCTGCGCCCACCCAGAAGTCTGCTCCCCGTCGCTTCATTGGATTCGACGATGATGATGAATTCATGAGCGATTCTGAAGAAGAGGAGGAACCAGAGCCCAAGGGTAAAGGCAAAGCACGCGCTTAAATATCAAAAATTGTTTCATGGATTATGATGGCGTTTTCTTGGTTTCTAGCGGTTTTCAGCGCAGCTCTTTCGATGTTGATACGTCATTTTTACAAATGCCACTTGGAGGCTTTAATTGAACACAATTCAGTAACTTATTCAAATAAAATTGGTCCCCTGGAGAGTAGAAAATTCTGGATATGCTAAGCTTGCATCTAATTCGTTGTACGGCAGGCGGGAGCACGGCGCGCCACTGATAAGTGGCCCCGATAAAAAAAAGCTCCGCGCGAACTCCGCAAACCTGTACATCCACCATGTCACCTTGCTCCAGAGGGGCTATATCGCGAGCTCTGCGACTTGGATCATTGCAATGGCATCCAAAGCCATGCACTTCCCTTCTGAGAACAACAGTCACTCCCCTCCTACGAACTATACCGTCGCAAATCAGCTGCGGCAGCATCGCGACGCAAATACGGATTTCTCCCCGATCCTTCTCAACCATACCTTTGCACCGCAAAGAAGTGACCGCTGAAGAACTGGCCGAGGTGCTTCCTGTATGCTGTCCTGGATGTGGTGCTTTTACACAAACGGTCGAGCCGGAAGAGCCAGGGTACTACGGGGGAAATCGCAAACAGACCCGGAAGTTGATCGCCTCTCACAAAGGGACGACCGATAAAGAAAATGTCGCGCCAGAAGCTAGGGAGTCGGTAGAAGTGGCAGAGAATTCTGTCATAGAAGAGGAGGCTGCCAGTGACCCATTGCCGGAACAGACTGGTGCTACTGAAGAGCCAACAGCGCCTTTGCCAACTCAAGGTATGTTATCTCAACTCGCATGTCTGCATTTTGGCTAATTGGAAATCAATAAGGTGCCTTGCTAGAGAGCAATATCTCTACCTTCGAGAACATCCCTATTTCTGAAGATATACCTGGCTCTGACGATATCTCTGTCTCTGATGATGTTTCTGTCTCCCCTTCAGTTCAGGCTCTAGAGTCACCGGATCGAAACACCCAGGTCTGCGATCGCTGTCATGATCTGATACACCATAACAAGGCTGTCTCGTCACCTAAGCCGACCATCCTTTCCATCCGAGAATATATCAACGAGTCACCTCATAAGCATAACCGAGTATACCACATCCTGGATGCAGCTGATTTCCCCATGTCTCTTGTTCCCCGCATCCATTGGGCGCTCTTTGCTCAGGAGCAACGCTCGCGAAACCGACGGTCATCCACTGAAAAGTATCATCATGGTCAGAAAATGCCTACGATCAGTTTCATCATTACACGATCGGATTTGTTGGCAGCGACTAAAGAGCAGGTGGATTCTAAAATGGAATATGTCCGTTCAATCCTGCGCAATGCCTTGGGAAGAGCAGGAAAGGATGTCCGACTAGGCAACGTGCACATGATTAGCGCACACCGAGGTTGGTGGACCAAGCAAGTCAAGGAAGAGATTCGGGAGCACGGTGGAGGTATCTGGGTCGTCGGTAAGGCCAATGTGGGCAAGAGCAGCTTCATTGAGGCGTGTTTCCCCAAGGATTCTCGAAGGCTAGAGAATATGGCCGAGTGGATGGAAAAACGAGAAAAGGAAATGTCAACCCAGCGACAGGTAGCCCCTATCAACCCTGACAGTCTCCTTCCGCCTGCTCCTCGTGAGGATTTATACCCAGTGCTTCCAGTTGTGTCTTCTTTGCCAGGGACTACAGTGTCGCCTATTCGCATTCCATTCGGACGTGGACGGGGTGAAATGATCGACCTGCCGGGTATGGAACGCAGCGAGCTAGAAGACCACGTTGTTGACGAGCACAAACGCGATTTGATCATGACAAAGCGCGTAAAGCCTGAGCGGTGTACTCTCAAGCCCGGCCAATCCCTTCTTCTTGGCGGTGGCTTAGTACGTATCTCTGCTGTGAATCCCGAGGATACCGTGATGGCCGCCACTTTCGTGCCGATCGAACCTCACATTACGAACACAGCAAAGGCGATCGAGATACAAGCCGAGCAACAGCCTTATCGAGGCAAGGTTCTAATGGTTGAAGGCACAGGCAGCACTATCGCTTCTGCCGGCAAGTTCGACTTGCAGTGGGACATCACCGCTTCAAATCTTCCTACCTCGGTTGCCAAGGCTGTCAAAGACAAGGGCATTCCGGTACCCTATCTGCCGTACCGCGTGATGGCCGCTGACATCCTCATCGAGGGCTGTGGCTGGATTGAAGTGAGCATCCAAGTCCGCAACAGGCGCGGCTCCGAAGATGAGCCCCCAATATATCCTCAGGTCGAGGTATTCTCACCTAAAGGCGAATACATTGGAGGCCGAAGACCGATTGAGTGTTGGAACTTCATGGCAGAGAAGCTGAAAGTTGACAAGCGCAAGAGGCCTCGCACAAGGCATCGGTATAGTTGAGCTGGCGCTGAGGCCCACCCAAATTCTACCCTTCTGGGTAGTGTACATGTACTATAAAAATCCAAGCATAGCGGTTGGCGTTGCTATTTAGAGAAACCCTTTGTTCGAATACATACCCATCTCCAAATTCTTCTCCCTTGATGTCAGCATTAGATACCTCATCCACTCTTCCTGAACAACCCCAGCGGCCCCACTAATGCGGGGAACTTTCCTCAACACCCAGGCACACCTGTGGCTAGCCGCTTGCACCACCAACACTCAAAGTTCCTTGAAGATAGTCGGCCTCAAGCTTGAATCTATACCCTTGGCGCAAATTGAGGCACATTGGCGCATTGGCTCGATTTTGGGTCATATTAATTGTCCGGGTGCCCGAATGAGAAATTTTGAGCAGTTTAAACGTCACGATAGACACCGCTTCTTTGCATCTTCGCCTTCACTTACGTATGGGGATAAATTTAAGCATTTTCCACAGCTCTGAAAGGCTCTTTCCTCACAAAATGCTTTCTTCTCGGGCTCTAAAGAATGTCACTGAGCTAGGACGTCCATGGCGATTCGCCCCAACGCCGACTTACGATGCGGATACGAATCCTACTGGATTAATCTCCTTTGGCTTGGCGGAGAACGTGAGTCCAA
This sequence comes from Penicillium pulvis, assembly GCF_028828015.1. Taxonomy (NCBI): domain Eukaryota; kingdom Fungi; phylum Ascomycota; class Eurotiomycetes; order Eurotiales; family Aspergillaceae; genus Penicillium; species Penicillium pulvis. The sequence goes on from NW_026643072.1 coordinate 2,122,558, forward strand.
GCTCTCTTGAAATTGAACGATTGTCTAACGTTGAGCCAGAGCCCAATGAGAGGAGACATCGTAAAGTATATCAATGAAAGAGTTGTTTTCACCACGGACTCAATCAGTTACCGCTCCAGCGCAACTATAAATGCGAAACTACCTACCGTCGCCGCTGCCCATCTAAACAGAGTCCTAGGAACTCACACACCTATCAACCCCGATCATATCTTTGTTGCAGATTGCCCTACTTCTTTGGGTAGCATGCTTGGTTACAATCTGGCCGAGCGCGGGGACGCTATTCTTGTCAATAGACCAGTATATGGTCGATTCGAACTGGACTACGGAGTTGAAGCAGGTGTTGAGGTTGTCTATGCTAATACAACAATCGACGAGGCCTTCGCTCCAACGGTGGTTGAGAAATATGAGCAAGCGTTGCAGGAGGCTAATGAGCGAGGGGTGAATATCCGCGCGGTGCTTCTTGTTAATCCACACAACCCTGTTGGTAAGTCTTTTGGTCTATTGAAGCGAAAGAGGGAATACTAATGTGCATGAATAGGACGATGCTATCCGACTGATACGTTCAAGGCAATCGCACTATTTTGTGATAAACACAGCATCCATCTCATCAGCGACGAAGTCTACGCTTCGTGTGTATTTGACTCTGGTGATCCTGATGCCGTACCATTCACTTCGATTCTTGCATTAGACCTCAAAAACATAATTGACCCCAATCTTGTCCATGTTTTATATGGATTCAGCAAGGTAATTGCATTTTCATGATCAGGAAAAATGCAGGACTAAATGATATTAGGATTTTGCATCTGGCGGTTTACATCTTGGGTTCCTGATCACACAAAACGAGCAACTTCGTCAAGCATGTAAAATGGTCTTGCGACTCCACAGTCCTTCCCAGGCTGCTATTACCATTGGGACTACCATCCTCGAAGACCAAAACTTTGTCTCAAGCTTTACAGCTAAATCACGGGAAAGTCTAGCAGCAGGCTATCGACTGGCTACCTCCACCCTAGAGAAAGAAGGCATCGATTATGCGAAGGGAGGGTAAGTCTAGACATTTCGTTTCCTGAGATAGCTTGAGGCTATGATTTATTAATGAGTTTGTCTAGAAATGCGGGCTTTTTTGTATACATTAATCTCTCTCCTTTCCTCTCAAATGATGGTTCCCCCACTCAGGAACAAGAATGTGCTTTGGCGCAAAGGTTCGTCGATGCCGGTGTTTTCCTTCATCCTGGAGAGGAACATGGGAAGACTCCTGGATGGTTTCGTTTGGTATTCTCGCATGATGAGGGCACTTTAAGAGAAGGCCTTAGAAGGTAAGCACATGCAATCCAATACATGTACTGGTTTCACGCCGAAAGCTAATTTGAAGTTCGCGGAATGGAATGTTGAGTGCTCTGCAGACACGGACCAATCAGTGATTTTTCGGGGAGCTGCCAAATATCTGCTATAGTAGGCCCCAACATCATAAACATATGATGTTATTGGTTATGCAGTAGAAATAGTTGTGTATCGATATCCATCCTAAGCCCTCTTGTCACACAACTCTCATCCTTGATCGGCCAGTCACATTCGTAGAATCATGGTCACATTTATAAGAAGACTTGAAGTAAAAATATTTTCATTCAAACAGCCACTCGGATCTGTCTATAAAACGCAGAACGGTTCTCGCATGCTCTAATTGACTGATTAAGCGATGTGAAGTCACCTGATGAGCAAGCAGCCCCTCGTTCAGCTGCTCAAATGGAAGTCAGAAAATGTATTCCTACACAAACCACAGACAGCATGCTACGCTTGTCATGGCGTCAACTTCTCATCGTTATGCAAACAACAAGCCCCATTATGACAGGTTCCTTAGCCGGGGACACGGTCAGTATACCATCGCCTGGCTCTGCGTTCTGCATATAGAGATGGCAGCCGATGCTTGACAAGATCCACAAAAACCTGCCCGTTTACGAAGACGACAACACCTATATACTGGGGAGCATCAAGCAACACAACATCGTTATTGCCTGTTTACCGATAGAGGGGTATGGTACAAACAACGCAGCGAAAGTCATGACGAACATGAAACGAACCTTCCCATCACTTCGTGTCGGTCTAATGGTTGGAATTGGTGGGGGAGTGCCAATCAAGCACGATATTCGTCTGGGCGATGTCGTGGTAGGAACAAGAGTGATGCAGTATGATCTTGGGAAAATCGTCGAAGACGGCAAGTTTCAGCGAACGGCAATCTACAGGAACCCTGGCCATTTGCTTGGAACAGCTGTGTCGGCTCTTCGAGCTAGGCACGAACTGGAACCTAGTCAAATTCTTCTTGTCCTGCAGGAAAAAAATGAAAACACACCCCGACTACGCTCGCCTGGGCTTACCAGATCGCCTGCTTCAAGCATCATACGAACATTTCTCCATTTCGATGGACAGATGTGATAACTGTGACCTTTCGAAGTTGGTACCACGAACCAAACGAGACGATGTGATATTACATTACGGCGCGATCGCTTCAGGGAACCAGGTCATGAAACACGGGAGGACTCGGGATAACATTGCTCGAGAATTAGATGCAATATGCTTTGAGATGGAGGCTGCTGGTTTAATGAACATCCTCCCTTGTCTGACTACTCTGATTCGCACAAAAACAAAGAATGGCAAAGATATGATGCCGCTACGGCAGCGGCATATGCGAGGGAACTACTGAAGGAGATGCCTTGTCGAACCAAAAGACAAAAGGTGACAAGATTTATATCCGATCCTGGTAAGCAAGCTTTGTTTCCCAAGTATAAGCCTAGTTTTAAGCACTACATGTGTATGTGCTATGTATTGGCGCCTAAGTAATTAGAATCACTCTCTTCTTTGATTGTTGCTTTCTTTTTTTTTTTCCATGGGGCTTCTATATGGTGGGATTTGATTTCCTTCTGGTTAAGGTCAAAATGTGTTTGCCTGTCTAAAACCTGTGCTACTGTCATGTAGAGCGGGTCTTTTTCTTCCCGATAATGATCCTTATCACCTGACGTCTTCAGTCTCATAATAAGAAATTCATGCGACCATATTGATTTGTTCTCTTTCCGTTATCAGGATAGAATTCAAGTTGCCTGGGGTACAAGAAAGGTTAATCCTTTAAACTTTTCTTCAATTTAATCCATATCTCATAAAGTAGAAGAAGACACCAGAAAACTGAAAATCCTTCAAAAATTAAACCTCAAACTGATCCTAGGCCGGAATTTGGAACAACGAGATGGTGTCAGTAAAGACATCAACGTTGTTACTATAAAGTGCCAGCGAGTTGCCGTTTTGGCTGATCATGTTTTGCACGCCGACAGTGCTTAAACCAAAGACATCGATTGATTTGACAGTTCCCTCCAAGTCAAAAATATTTGGCTGGCAATTTTCGGGACCATTTTGGGCATTGCAGGCTAGTCGAAGGTTAGTATTTTGAGCCCAAGTCCGCTGACATGTAAAGGAATGAAGCTTACTGCCGTCATAGTTGTTAAAGAAGGAGTAAAGCCCTGCTCCGTATACAAGGATGTTGTTGGAGTTCACAATTCGGAGACCCCATGCGTCGTTGCAGTTTGCTGACTGGCCAGAACATGAAGTAGAAAATTCGGGGTCATTCAGTGAAGACTCCACAGTAAATGGTGCCGGAGCTGGCGGGTTGGGTTGATAATAGCTACGTTCGGGGTGTTAGTCAATTCCACACTGCGGCGTTGAGACTGAAATGATGGAAAGGAAGCATACGGTGTCTCGGTCTGAATGAATCCCATGAAAACATCCTTAGTGTTGGCCAACTGGTACTGGTACAGGGTGTGGTGCTCCACCGACGTTCCGACTCTAAGCATCATTAGCTCACTGCGCCGATAAACAAACAAGTGAAGGTAAATCGTACAGCCAGAATGTCCCGGCGGAACTTTCAATATATAGACCGCGCCCATTGTAAACGGTAATTTGGGTATTTGACGCGTCGTCGATGTCGTGGTCTGCGGTCCACAGCCACACATTCTCCAGGTACAGGTTTGAGGCTGATGCGGTCACATGCAGAGTCATAAAGGCGGCGATGCATGCGGAGTTAATAGACGTGCTAGAGGGAGTCTTTTCACATTGAGCCACCTGTAAGTCGGAGCCGGCGAAACCTCCGATGCGGGCGTGGACATCCCAGATCCCCGAGGGGGTCCCGGAGGCAGCCAAGTTCCACTCGACCAGAATGGCCCCAGCCTGGGCACCTTGTGTGCTAACAATCATGTCGGACCATTCAACCTGACCAGCTTGTCCAGCGGTACCCACGCGAATGACAGGCTGGGGGGAGTTGATATTGTTGAAGTAGCTGCCGCTGGACATGATCACTGAATATGCCTCGCCGACCAATCTTGCCCCCGGAGGGATTAGCAAGGTGCTGGTGACTTTGTATGTACCAGCATCAAAAAACACCACTTGCCCAGCCGCCGTGGCACTGTTGATAACGCTTTGTAACGCACTCGTATCATCCGTGACCCCATTACCAGCGGCACCAGCACTGCGCACGCTCTGGAAAGATGAGACTGCGAGGGATTCATACTGGGGTTTGGACCGAACGTAATAGTTGGAACCACTTAGGAGTGCTGAAGGTCGAGTTATGGGGGTGAAAGAGCCTTGGAAACGTGTATGGCCGGAAGTTGTGTAGCTGTTGCCCTCACCCCATCCAGCTACCGTCACAGTGCCGCTGTTACCTGCCAAAACGGTGCCTGCGGAGGTAGACTTGACAATATTTGGGACATTGCTGAAGATACTGTTGTCAATAATGAGACTGCCGTTGGCCACATTATTGGCCACGTTTTCAGTAAATGCTGTGAGCACTCCCACCGGTGTATTGGTGATGGTGCTGTCCACAATAATCACTGAGCCCACCCCCTGGTCGGATGACCCACCCGTGGACATGTCAATGCCAGTCTGGCAGTTATTTATGGTGATTCCTTGATACACCCAGCCCCAGTCCCACAGCTGATTGATAGCGGTGACGCAGTTGTTGAAAACCAAGTTGCGCATAGTGAATTGCTGGTTGCCGACCTGGATGCCATATAAGCCGCCGTTAAAAGTTAGATCGGTGACAAAACCACCGGAACCTGTAAGTTTTATTAATGGAATTGCCCCAAAAGCGTAGATGTTCAACGCACCCGATTCACAAAAAACACCAACGTGCTGCGTTCCCGATGCCGAGCTCATCCTGAATACCAGATTCTGCAGACTCGTTGCCTGGGCCGTGGGCCAATGAATTCCAGTAGCCGAGGAGGTAGCAGGGATACTCGTCATGTCTAGGATAAAGTTACGCACTTGGCGGTAAAAAACATTTGTTGAGCCCCAATTGAGTGACGCAGTATAGTATTTGTCTCCATCAATCAAGCCAAAGCCAGAAAAGCCAGAGCTAGCTTTTAGCGTCGGTAGGCTGTTTGGATTCCCCAACAAGATCGTGTTGTACTGGTCTATAATGGATGAGGAGATCAAATAGGTTCCCGCTGGGAAATATACCACTGCCGGAGTGGTGGTGCTGGATGAACAGCCCTCACCACAGCTACCGCCATCGCTGATAGCAGCGTTGATGGCAACCGTATCATCAGTCACACCGTTTCCTAGTGAAAAAAAGTTTAGCCTCGATTCAAATGTAATTGAGATGGTGAGATATACCCGTGGCGCCATAGTCCTTTACATTTCGATAGACCTTATATCCAGAGGGCCCAAAGGCGGATATTCCCTGGTGTTCAATATTCTCGTACCAGTAGTTGGATGAACCTGTAGATGTGGCAGCCTCAGTTGTATGAGTGGTTGACGCGGCCGTGGTAGTAGATGTAGTGGTGGATACAGCAGTACCATATTGGTACATATCCAGGCGATTGGGCCCTCCACAAGTCTCGGCGGAATTCCCAGAACACGCCATGTTGCAGCCGGTATTTCCATCTGAGGCCGGACCACCACCATTCTGCACGGTATTGCCACAATCTTATGATCAAATTAGTTGATGCGGATATAAGAGGATCATAGGACTTACAGCATTCATCAGCGTACTCTAGCCCAGCCAGAGTGAACCCCAAAGCCTGACAGCCGGCCTGGCAATTCTGTACGGTCATATTGGTCGCCCCTCCAGGAGCAGGAATACCCTCCGCCAGGGATCTTCCCGAGACGTTATCTGTATAGCAGCCCAAGAAAGACCAGCTAGAGCTTCTTTTCTCCATGGGACCCGCCAAGGCCACCCCGAAGAGGGCAAACAGGACAGCTTTGTAGGGTAACATGATGGAAGACTGAGACTTGTTGGTGCCCAGAAGCTTGCTTAGAACCATGTGAATGATTTCAGGGAAACATCACTGTTCTTATATATCGCAGGTGTACGATACATAGCATTCGACCCGTATTCTCAGCAACCAATCCCAGTAATTCCAGTGATTGGGTGAGAAATAGAGCACCAGACGGCCAGAAGATGATATTCTGCCCCAGATTCGTGACGATGGTCCAAGAACACTGAGGCTATCCGCCAATCATCTCCTCATTTCATCAGAGATGAGTCCCTCCGACCTCTCTAGCGCGGGGATGTGTGGGGAAAGCTAAGCCATTAGGACTCACTGACCGGCAGCAGTAGAGAACCAGAATGTAAACAAGCTATGACAATTTCATCACAGCACATAATGTGGAAAGTATGCTCATGCGGAATCTCGGAAGGTCGTGTTGATGCCATTAATTCAATAACCCCGAGTACAAATGATACGCGAGTAAGACAATTCTGCGCACGGTACAGATTCAGTTCGAAGCCAGTTTAAGATCTAACCAAGTTAGGCCAAAATTGTTCCAAAGCGAGTCTGAGCGTTTCTTCAGTAATCCTTCAGGCGGGACTTATGCCGTTGTTGGGTATCATCGGCAATTTCTGCAGTGGGGCAAATGGCACCTTTCCCAACTCAAAAAGCGAGGGTAAGGCAGATATGAGGATCTAGAGTGGGGAGTAAAGGAGGCTTGTGATTTTCCCCCGCGTTTCATGCAATCGTATGCGGGTAATTGCCGGCAATGTTCAGCATTTTGCCAGGGCAATATACGTGCATGCCCCTGCATGACTAGGTCACAGCCAATCCCCGCATATGATGTTTATTTGACTTCCGCTATTTCTTACCCTCGCCAATTATTCCCAACCTTCAAAATATATTGTGTTACATTGATTGTTCTTTCAAACGCCCTTTAGTCTAAAATTGACTTCAACGCCCCGACCCTACACTAATAACTCTGCGAAACCCCTCATTGACCGGGTTTGAGGGTGTCATTTCCTCAGATTCAATACTCTGCGGAATTTTGAATTTTATTGATTGACTCCATTAGCCTGATGTGGTTAAAGGTGGGTTGCCCCGACACTCCGCGAGCTGTCTGCTTCAAGCTACTTAGCCTCGGACTTTGCAGAGTAAGCCATTTGCCTAAATCGAATGTTCTGCAGCATTTCGGATTTATTGGGTGACTCCATTGGCCAGATTTGGCCAAAGGAGACTTGCCCCGACACTCCGCGAGTATTCCGCTACTAGCTATCCCTGATCAGATTTCGAAAACAGATTCAAAGCAGCTAGTAAGAATGAAAGTCTAATACTAGGTTGAAAGTGAACCTGGGGTATCCCTTTTAGAGTAAAGCAAGAATTGAGCAGGGGGATGGTCATATATGTATAAGACTACCTGCTTCCTCCTTCTGGATCTGATTGTTCTCACTGTCCAAAAATTCAATCGTCAGTTTTTGACTGCCTCGAGCAATGATTCTCCCGCGTGCACTAGTGCTCTCTGTTTTGCCGCTACTCGTGATTGGCGAGCAGTTTGAGATCCCTGCGGTGGAGGCTATCGTCGATAAAGTGCTCCATAACTATTCCAAATGGGTGAACTTTAAAGGCCACTCAAGCCACTCCGACAGTGCAAAGCGGTCCGCTGCCACCAACGTCGCGAAGCGTGGATTAGCATACAACAACAACAACCCCAACAACAATGCCGCTTACGCCAACCTCTTTGCGGGATACCCTAAGGTCTCGTGGGGTTATGACTGGGGATATCCATCCTGGGGCCTAGGATCAAACTTTGAATTGTATAGTCGCAAGCAGCTATCTTTAAGACAAGGCGGGTGCTGACAATGTGACGCAGTGTTCCCATGCTTTGGGGCCTCCCCAGCGGCTCCGACCCAGACTGGACTGCCGCGGTCGACACTGCAGGCACCTTGAACATTCTCGGCTTCAACGAGCCAGACCTAACTTACTCAGGCTCTGCTAATATTTTGCCTGCTAATGCTGCTGCGGGGTATAAGACATACATGGAGCCGTTTGCTGGGAAAGTCAATATTAGCATGCCGAATGTTCTATGGAATAATGTCGGCTCTTCTTCCGGAGGCAACTATGACACGGCCCAATGGACGCAGTATTTCTTAGGAAATTGCACTGGATGCCACTTCGACTTTGCTGCTATTCACTGGTACCAAGACTGCGACCCAGGCGATGGACAGAGTGGTCCCGAGTGGTTCCAAGGCAACGTTACAGAGGCATATCAGACGCTGAATCTGCCAATCTGGATCACGGAATTTGAGTGCTATGGGTCAGATGCGCAGCAGGTAGCCTTTTTACAGCAGGTACTGCCATGGTTGGATGAACAAAGTTATGTAGAGCGATATGCCTACTTTGGAGTGTTTCCCGATTATCTTGTGAATAGCGCAGGCAATGGGCTGTCGGATATTGGGGTGGCGTATGCAACGACTTGATGATTGACATCAGTCGCATGAAGTGGGTCGATCTGGTGGTAACTAAGCAAGTACATGAAATCCAGGCAGGGGCCTTCCATCCCGATTGCAAGTTCTTGGTCGCGATGTTGCTTTATCTGGTCCCGAATATTATCCACATTCCTTCACTGAAATATCTCCATCTTGGCGACAGGGCTAGGAAACAATTGTCAAGTATACATTGATCAAGGAAATTTCAGAAATGATTGTAAGAATACGCTGCGCCACGACGGCTTGTAGCACTTCCAAGCTCCCTGTGATCAGTTTCACATCAAAGAGAATCTGAATCCAAGCAAAATTTGAGATACCGGTTTCACTCCTGCTACTGTGGCAATAGACATGGGTTGAGGTAGCATAAAGTGCTTACGGGACAGGGGACCGAATCTCAAATGCTGTGCTTCATTCTCCACTCTCAAGATACTTTTTGGGGCAAGTCCTTGAGAATTTCGCTCGCTACTCAGATTGAACTTAAAATAAAGTCGATGTGAGATTTCGGATAAAGCTTAATTAACAACAGAAGGGTACGAAGGGCCCACAACCCGGGTGGGTGATGATCGTCGTTTTATACACCTCCGCCCACTCAAAATCCCTACGTAATCCCCAAGCAGATTTCTTTTCTCAAGCAAAAGACGACGTCACGGAGTGATGAGGCAACCTTAGAAGTTGCATAAGCACCAGTGTACCTCTATGGTGAGAACGACGGCTTCACTTTAATTTGATGGCTCAACTCTCGTCCCCCTTTTGCTTGTTCCATGCGGCACAGCGCTTCACTATTTGTTCACCCCCTAGATATATAATCGCCTTGTTCAGCGGTGAGCGTCCTGATACTTGCTTTCAACTGCGCTGGAATAATCTTCGCGCTAAGCTTTTCAAGCATTGAATGAGGTCGATTTGCATAAAAGCCCTGGACTATAGATAGAAGTTGCAGGAGAGGCCGCGATGCAAAAGCCGTACTCGAACGCAGTGTGAACGTTTTTTCCAATGTAGATAAACTTCTGCGGCAAATAATATAACCCACGTAAGATCTTATTTTTCTAATGATTTATAGATTCCCTTATCGTAATATGACTTGTTAAACAATACCAAATCCCGAGCTGCTTCTTGTATAATTGCGATTCTACTTTCCATTGCCATTGACATGCACAGTAGGAGCATGTATAGCAGGCCCAAATAAGCCATTCCACTCCCTAGTGCGGGCAATGGTAAAGGTCTTCGAAAGCCAGTTCCCCTCTCCAGTGCCAACGACACTGACGGTATACTCACCCGCTTCACTAAGCCATGCCGAGCGAGCCTCGTCCCAGAAACTGGTCGCTAGAGCTAGTGGGATGGTAATTAGGATCTCTTGGTTTTTGCCCTGTTCCAGCTTTATTTTCTTGAAGCCCTTAAGCTCTCTGACAGGACGTGCAACGCTGGAGCTGGACGGCGGTGAGATGAAGACCTGTGCAGTTTCTGCGCCACTGCAGGACCCGATGTTCTCAACTGACACCAAAACTTCCAATACTTCTTCCTTGATTTTGTTCAAGCTTTTCAAAGGCTGCGATACGGAAAGATCCGAAAGACGGAACGAAGTGTATGAGAGGCCATGGCCGAAAGAGAACAGTGGCTTTACTTTGGTCTTCTCATAGTAGCGGTAGCCCACGTAGATATCCTCGCCGTACAGTACTCGGCCTCTTTCTGAGCGATAAGTCAGGTATGCTGGATTTTGTTCGATATCTTCCGGGAAGCTGAGAGGTAACTTTCCGGACTGAAATATGATATTAGCAGATGTCAATGCTGAGAGTTCCCAGTACTTACCGGATTAACATCTCCAAAGATGACATCCGCAATGCCATTTCCTGTTTCATTTCCACCATACCAGGCATGAAGCAGTGCTTTAGTATCTTGAACCCATGGCATCTTCACAGGTGTTCCACTTTGCACAACAACCACCGCATTTGGCTGAACAGCAAGTACTCTTTCAACCAATTCATCTGACATAGGCGGAAGGCCCATGTGTGGACGATCGAAACCTTCGCTTTCCCACTCACCACTTAATCCAACACACAACACGACTTGTTCAGCTGTCTTTGCCAGATCAACAGCCTCTTGAATGGCATGCTTTTCGTCGATCCGCCGACATCCTCCAACTCGCACTCCTCCAGGCCCAAATGAGACGACTCCATGTAATTTAAGATTGGAAGTTGGAGCCGTACCGTAGTCCACGAATATCTTGTACTTTCGATTTGCCTCCAGATATTTGGAGCCACGTTCTTCTGGAGTACCGATACCGAAGAAAGAGGTTCCTTGCCGTTGAGTGGTCTTGTTGTCGACCACTAGTTCTCCATCGATAAAAAGCTCTCCGGTACCGGCAACTGTTAGGCCGAAGTCGTACACCCCACTTTCAGTAGGTGTAAAGACTCCCTCCATGGTGATGTAGTACAGATCTGAGTGAACTTTTGGATTCGTATAGTCCATCAAGAATGCAGAGCTACTGGTCATGTGCAATACGTCGACCGGCTTTCTGTCTTTTTTCGTTGACGGTTCAGTGAACACGCTGAACATGTACCCGGTCCGACCATCTTCGGTCTTTAACTGAGTCCCAAGAAGAGGCAACTCTTTGTGACCGTAGATTCCTTGTGTAAAAGTAACGCCGCCGGTACATCTGTTTGTGATTCCCTCTAAAGGAGTAACGGCATAGTACCCTGGTAAGGCCGCAGAGCCTCCACCACAATATGCCGCGATATCGGCGTTAGGTCCTATCACAAGAGTCTTTCTCGTTGGATTGAGGGGAAGTATCTGATCATCATTCTTTAGAAGGACAACGGACTCAGATGCAGCTCTGCGAAGTAGTGCTTGGTCCTCAGGGAAATTTCGTTGAATTTCGGGGGCGTTTTCGGGAATTTTCGAGTTGGCCGTTTGATTAACCATCTCTAACACAGTACGGACGCGCTCGTCAATGGTTCTTTCTGACACCTTGTTTGATACAATGGCATGCACTAAGCCAGGCCCTCGGAATCGAGATGGGCCAGGCATCTCAAGATCCAGACCGGCATTGACAGCCTCAGACACACTATAGGTTCCAAACCTGTTTTGGTCAGCCAAGGGAAATAGACGATACATGACTAACTGACCAATCACTCATGATGAGTCCCTTGTAGTTCCACTCTTTCCGAACAACACTTTGGAGCAACTCGGGGCTCTCACTGACATGAGATCCATTGACCTTATTGTACGAGGTCATAAGAGCACCAGGATTGGCCCCTGTGATGGCTAGTTGGAAAGGAAGTAGATATATCTCTCTGAGTGCACGCTCAGTGACAAGTGCACTAACAGCGACTCGTTCATGCTCCTGGTCATTGCAGACGAGGTGCTTTGGTGTCGGGATCACATTCTCAGTCTGTACACCCAAGCAATAACTCGCAGCCAAAGAGCCCGAAAGAACAGGATCCTCCGAGAAGGACTCAAAGCCTCGGCCCCCCAGTGGTCCCCTTTGAATATTTATAGTCGGGCCCAGAAGGACATGTGCACCCTTGGCCTTGCACTCTAGGCCGAGAAGCTTTCCGAGGGAAAAGATAAGCTCAGTATCGAAGGAGGCACCAAGCGCTGTGGCACATGGAAGACAGGCCGCAGGCACTCCATTAAAAAAGCGTGTGCCTCGAACACCGTTTGGTCCATCTGACATGCGAATTTGGGGGATCCCCAGTCGCGGGATTGCTGCCGTGTGCCAGCCATCGACTCCTATTTATGCAGTTAGCGGTGTCGTTTTTGAGAAACGATAGCCACAAACCTGAAAGCAGGGCGACTTTCTCGTTCAATGAGAGTTCCTCGAGTGCATGTTCAATGTCGATCTTTGACATCTTGGTAGCCTCAAATCTGGGAAAATAGTTAAAATGAAAATGAACATTCTAGCGGGCATATCTTCTTCTTGAAAGTCCTTTTATCTATTATCCTCAAGTAAAATTGCGCTCAGAAGATATGTTGCGGTGGGGAAAGTTCGGGGGAAAGATAAGCGGGAAAAGACCGTGCATCGCGGAGTATCGGGTTTGGGTGCTTGTGGTCAGAAGGCAACTCCATCGCGGATCAGATTGCATACATCCGATAACATCTTCCCACTCAGGAGATATACAGAGCGAATGTGAAACATTCTTAGCATTTTTTTACTAATTGTGGGTTTTTGGCTAAGTTGATTAGCTTTGGTCGTGCCTGCACATCCTGCGGGTTCACATCCTGCGGGTTCACTATGTGCATTCTGAGTTATGGGCAAGTTCAAACACGAGTGTAAAAGTACGCACATTAACAGGCTAGTCCCATGTAGCTAGACACTCCGGCACTCGGAAGTGCCTGCAAAATCTCGAGCATCTCGAATACATCTCTAGACTCGTCCTTCCAAAACTTCAGCATTTTAGTCACGCCGATTACCGCTTCCTCCCAGCCTAAAGGCAACAGATGCACAAGATCTACACTCCGCTCAGCGGCAAGCAAGACCAGTGCGCTTCTTGTACAAGACCGGAGCATAAGCCATGTCCCATGGTGACGATGGTAGAAGCCCTTGTGGTTCTGCTGGATTCTATCCACGCATACCTTGAGCCCCTTCCGAAGAAATAGATCGCTGGTACCATGGACTCGACCATGAATGGCCTCCACTAAAAACTGCCAATACATTTTTTCTTGACAGTCGAGGAAGTGACCACTAAGTATGAATCGGAAAGGCTCGTATTGGTCCTTGTCGGGGGTATCGATATCTAGAGCCAAGGCTTCAGGGAGCGATCGCAACCTGAAAGAACAAGAATGTTAGGGCGATCAAGTTTTTGGTTTCGGTTGAAAAGTGATAATCTATACCATGCATCTGCCTGCTCCTCGAAATCGAGGATGGCATATTCCATCTTCGATACTGGGATAAGCGCATCTGGCTGATAAAGATATCCTAGGATGCGATTTCCCAGTCTGCGCAAGGCAATCTCAGCCAAATAAAAGTACCATGCTGCTTCGTCCTTCGTTTTGAGCCCATCAGGTGGTGATGGGAAAAAAGTTGGGTAACTCAAATCTAACACATTCTTTTGTGAAAGGTTCAGCTCCAGCTGGAGTTCTCTGTTGGCAAAGAAGAGTCATAAGATAGGATCGCGTATCAGATAGAGTTGGTATCGCTTACAACTCAGACTTAAAACATGTCCAGTATATCCTCTGTTTGGTGTTCCATTCATCTTCGTAAGCATTGTCTTTTGTACGGTGGATAGAAAAACCCTGGCAGCAAGCTAATGCTTGTACAAACATTCTCCAAGCTCCGATTGGTCGCAATGTTGCCATGAGATATACACCAGCCAAGAAAAAGCATTGCGCTTCTATCGCGCCGTTTCGGCAAAGAAGCATGCCCATTCGTTTTTGCGCGGCAAAAAAGTACGACTCGGCCCGAAGGAAGCCCTTTGACTGGCGAAAGGAAGAAGACGATACACCAGGGCCATGGTTGACAAATGGTGTTGCGATAGAGCCATGAGCACATATGAGAAGCTATTATTCGGTGCGATAAGTGTTTGGCCAACTGGTTGGGACGAAGAAGTGGAATTCACCAGTAGGCAGGATGTGGCATCCCAGCCGATACCATTGAATTGAACAAGCTTTACGTATTCTCTCACATCTTCCTCTTTCAAAGTTGGGTTGAAGATGTGTACATCATCAAAGAAGCTTCGAAGAAGGTGATCTGCCGCATGGAAATCGAGATCAACAGACATCGGCAGTTCCGGTTGACATATATCCTTTTCGGGCAGAGATAGTAACCGGAACTGCTGGTCAAAGTTTTGATCATCAAACACAGGCCATTTCAGGACTTCATCTATGTTGGCGAAGGATGGCTTCCACTGAGTCTGCTCGTCGATTACAGATACTTCCCCGAAAGGAATAGACGGCGACGTTGAAGGTACGTTGTTAGACAAACTCACCGGCAGTGGGTCATTGGTCCGGCTTTGGATCAGAGATTCTAGATCATCCATCCGTTTTAATATCATTAGACTCGCGGGATCGAATCTGTCATCTCAATCAGCTGCTTTGATCCGAATCTTCCCTGGCGACCTAATACCAGTCTGGGCGAAGCGCTTACGTCGAAGGGTCTATCTGCTGATAGGTGCATTCCGCTCCGAGGCGGACACACGATGCGCAGGAGGGCCGGGTATTGTCGCACTTAGTCCGTCGAAGGCGACATGTATGGCATGCCTGGGTAGCTCGCTTTCGCGGGTATGTCCCGGCAGCACGGGAATGCCTTCTTTTCTGAGGACTTGCCTTGTCAACGGGAGGACTTGGGGATTCCCTCTCGGCAGCCGAGGTCTCCGATTGGATCCTGGGCTGATAGACTGTCTCCATTAGGGTTGAAACCCAGTCTCATGACTGGCAGGTTTTTGCAGCATTCGCAGAGAAAAGGCCGGCCATCAAGTGAGCTAAATATTCAGCGGAATTTCGGAAAAGAACATAGGGGTTTTCCTAATTAGCCTTCTCTGGCTTTAGCGCTCTTTTGACTTTCTGAAACCTCGTCCTAATTTAGTTAGAATGGGTCATGAGGGCAACGGTCGACATGGGGAAATTAGTTCCATTCGCCCCGCCAATTCGCACTGTCCCTTCCCCGGACTGTCAGAGAAACCCGGGGGTACCGCTGCAAGGAAAGTACCGTCGACTCGCTTAGAGATTAGGACAAACCTTGACATAGTCTCTCGCCTGGCGACCCTAAACGGTTGGTTCATAACAAAGCCGGCCAGTGCTATTGCGCTGCCACACTGCGCTAGACTCCGCGGAATTTTGGAATCCCGTATACGATCTTGCCAGTCTTCCCCCTGGTGAATTGTGAGAGAAAAAGCACCCTGCTCATCTAGAATTGGGTCACTTGCCCCATGTCAATAAATTCATCAATGCGGAATCACGGCTTTCTCTGATGAAACATGGATATATTAGGAACCATACCGCGTCAATTTTAGTGCCCATTAGCATTCTAGTCAGCTTTCTGTCTTACGCAGCCAACATTCAAAATAGCAACAAGATAGGCATCAGCAAATCCCGCCAGTATGAGTGACAAAGGCGAAAAGGCAATCGCCGAGATCCATGACATCCACAACACTACACCCGGCGAATGGAGCCTCAAAAGTGTTCTGCCCAACACCGACATTCCTTGGTACAAGCGGCGTCATCTTCTGCTTCTCAACCTCGGGATGATCATTCCCTATCTATCATCGACTACCAACGGTTATGATGGTTCTATGCTTAACGGTCTGCAGTCAATGAGCCAGTGGCAGAACTTCTTCGGCTCGCCGACCGGGACACGTTTGGGCTCCCTTTCCAACGGTGTCATCTTTGGGCAGATTCTCGCTTTTCCTATTGCTCCTTGGCTATGTGATCACACCGGTCGACGATTCCCAATTTTCATCGGATCGGCCCTCCTAGTCATTGGTGCAATTCTTCAGTGTGCTGCCCAAAACTATGGGATGTTCTTGGCCTCCCGCATGATCATCGGATTCGGAGGCCTGATTGCCGTTGAAGCATCGCCGTTGCTAGTCAGCGAACTAGCATACCCAACTCACCGGTCTGTTTTGGTTGGTTATTACAACAACCTGTGGTACCTAGGGGCTTTGCTCGCCGCATGGGTCACATATGGAACCTACTTTATGGGACCCGACGCCTCATGGGCCTGGCGCATTCCCTCGCTGCTGCAAGGATTCTTCCCTTTGGTGCAAGTTATTTTCATCTACCTGCTTCCCGAATCCCCGCGGTACCTTGTACAGAAGGATCGGTACGATGAAGCCCGAAAAGTGCTTACCAAGTACCACGCCGGTGGAGATGAAAACTCTGAGCTCGTCGATTTCGAGATGAAAGAAATCATCTTACATATACAAGCCTCTAAGAGTGCCTCGAGAACCGGCTATCGCGAGTTCCTTAGCACCAAAGGCAACTTGCACCGCTTGTTTATCATCATCACAGTCCCTTGTATGATGCAGCTCTCCGGCAATGGGCTGATCGCCTACTACCTCCACCTTATTCTAAACTCGATCGGCCTCACGTCAGACCCACAGCAGCTCCGCATTAATGGCGGGCTCACTGTCTTCAACTTGGGAGTCTCAATCATCTTGGCTTCATTCATGGAAATTGTCGGTCGGCGACGTCTATTCCTTTTCTCGACAGTAGGCATGTTGACATGCTACGTGATCTGGACGATCCTATCTGCAATCAACGAGCAGAGGGATTTCCATGATACATCTCTCGGTACGGGTGTCATTTTTATGATCTTCATGTATCAGTTATTCTACAACGCTGGTCTCAATGGGCCACCATGGGTCTATGTCACCGAAATCCTGCCTACCCACCTCCGTGCCAAGGGTACGAATATCATGCAGATCGCGGCTACTTGCGCCATTCTCTTCAATGGGTATGCAAACCCCGTGGCGATGGATGCAATCAGCTGGAAATACTACATCGTCTACTGCTGTGTGATTGCATTCGAAATCGTGCTTGTTTACTTCGGCTTCCCTGAAACCAAGGGTCACAGTTTGGAAGAAGTTTCGATGATTTTCGATGGAGAAAATGCCTTCGGCGTGGCTTCTGAGAAAGAGAACTCTGCGGTAGTTTAGCTGGCGGATAGTAACTGAGATAACAGTGTGCTCAATGTGAATTTGGTGGCTTACGAAATGCGGGTTCTTTTACCTAAGCCTTGGTCATTTCAACTCCTTAATTAGTTTGATTCTGCCAACATCAAAGCAGAGTCAAATAATCTCTTTAAACTTTTCCAAAGAGTGTAGAGATTTGCTACAAGGTGTCTGTGGAACTAAAAAATACAGATCGATATATATACAGTGTAGCTAAGTAGGTACGTCTTACTAGGATATAATATATATTTAGTATAGAAGAATGTTAATCCTCTAAAAGTTAGTATAGGAACCCTATAATTTTTGGCCCATTATGCCGAAGCCTAGTCCCGGGGTACTCACTAAGTGGTCCTGGAGTAATCACTGAGCACTTAGTTATTGCGCGTGCTAGATATTAGTCATATATCACGTGATTAACTTAAGCGTGATCACCAAGTCTAACCCGTGCTCAGCTTTACTTAATGAGCCCGAGCCTGAGCGCCCTTATAAAAGCGGCGGCAGCCCAGTTAGGAAAGACCCACCCGGCAGACATTTTCCTGTCTATATAGGTGCATATTCTGCACCATGCCAACGCGGCAGCGAAAGTGATTCTCCAAGACGAGTTTTTGTCTTCCTTCCCTGTTTCTCATTGGATTTGCGCAAGCAATTGTCTTGACCCAGATAGCTACAGCACATGTACAAGTCTATTTTATATCCTAGCAGATAAAGGCTGCCCCGACCTTGTTCGCACAAGGTTTAAAGCTGATACACAGATCCACGTCCCTCGAGGAAAATTCAAGTACCCACTGTTTGCCGCTTTGGAAAAATACAACCAGGAGACCACTTTCGTTCTTTTGAATTCTTCATGCATTCACAAGGGAGCCGACAACATCACCGACAAAGATGGGAACACACCATTCCTATGGGCCGTAAACCATCCCATCACATCAATAGCAATAGCGAGCCTGCCCATCGAAAAGGGAGCTAATTTCAATATCACGGATGAAGCTGGATGGACACCACTATTTTGGGCTTTGAGGGATCAAACTAGGGCAATGGCAAGGTTTCTCATAGAACAAGGAGTCGATATCAACATCAGGGCTAAAGATGGAAGGTCCCCGTTGCATCTAACAGTGATAAATGGCAAGGAGGAGATAGTGAAGCTCCTCATCGACAAAGAAGTCGACATTAATGCCAGCGATAATTGTGGACGGACACCCCTACTCCAGGCAGTGATGGTTGGTAGCAAAGAGATAGCGGAGCTTCTCATCGACAAGGGAGCTCAAGTTAACATAAGAACCAAAGTTGGATACTCAATACTTCAATTGGCCTCAATAAATGGTCATGAGGCGATAAAGAGACTTTTCATCGACAAAGGAGCTAAGTATTTTCTGGAGTTGCAGTGATAAAACCAGGTCTCTATTAAACGTTTATTCTTCTCCACCCTATCAGGCAGTGCTCTGCTTCTGCGTCAGCATTTCCTCCCATGTCAATTCTTTCAAGGCTTGTAATCTGGGGACTGGCCTGGTAGATTTTTAAATATCATCGTCACGCTTGAAACCAGGCATAGCGCGTGGCACAGGAATATGACTGATAAATACCACATCATCAAGACTAAAAGACGCAGCTCACAACCTCACTATGTCCAAATTTCAAAGATATGCGTTAAATTTTCTGAACATCTCTCTCAATGCTATTAAACACAAGGGAAGACCCAAAAGGAAAATAACGTATCACGATTTCTATTTATGCCCGCACAAATACCAAATCTATTTAAGCTCTTCAACGCCCTTAATAGCGAGGAATGCAAACACCAGCGTTCCACTCAGTGGCCCCAACGCACTGCCAGCCATCGCAGCAAGAAGGACCATTGCTCTCGCAGGCAACCTTGTAGTCTAGAAGAGAGTCAGATAACCATATTTCCAATCTTTTCTGTAGAAATAACTCACGGCCGACACAGGTGCGCTTCTCAAAGGCATCGGGAGAAGGAGTAGCAGTGGCGACGGCGGCCAGGGTAGCAATGATAACGGTGATGAACTGCATTTTGATGTTGAATTGGTTGATCGGGAGATCGATTGGTTGAGGAAAGCGAATTGAATTGAGTGGATTGGAATGATTGATTGATTGAGTTGATGATGTTCAATTTGTCTAGGAGTTCCCTCGCTATTTAAACATGAGCCAAGCCACTGTAGATGGCTATTTCCGGTGCCTCTATCTCGTACGCATAACCTCTATACCCCGGAGTAACTCCTCAGCATCAAACGATGCCTTTTTAGGTCAATCATGCCTTGGCCATGGTTTATCAGTGAGTAGATTGTCATCATTATCATTGAAGGATCTTATTTAATTTCAGAAATTCCTTGTCCTTTCCAGATGGAGGTTATGTCTCAGTAAGCAATGGGGCTATACTCCCACACTAGGCTATGCCAAGGTAATGCCAAGGCCATAATAAGGTCCCTGATTCCTATATGGAGTACTTTCACACTTAATCCGAGCTTTGCATTACCATAATGGCATAATGGCTGTGTGTAACAATAGATCTAGAAGGCGTAGTAGTATAAGGGGCGTCAATATTCCTTCAACACTTTGATGTATTGGTCCTTGCTGTTTCACATCTCATATTCTAACGTAATCTTACTAATCTTACAAAAGAGGATATATCATGAAACAAATGGATCAATCAAGAGGCTAACTTCCGTTGCCCCCAATCTTAGTCGCGTACAGCCTCGTATAACCGCGTTTTAAAGGGGTCTGGCCCCATCCGGGTCGGCCCGACAGCCACGGGCGTGCCGCGAGACACTTACCAGCAGCTCCTGTTCAAAGCACACACTTGACCCGTGGACATTGATATCACAGACTTACGAACGTATTCATCTGTCTACGATCCAGAGTGAAATAAGATAAGTATTATCAAAAACAAAATGAAATGCACTTCTTTTTCTAAGCATAAGCTCATAAAGCATGACTCTTTAGTTGACACCGGGAATAACATCTTTATATATCCATGAACAGTCACTCTACTCAATGTTGGAGAAAGAGAAGGTAGGCTGTCCAGGAATGGAGTTCTCAGCAGAAAGACCCTCCTTCTTCTCACCAGTACCAACAACCTCACCAGTCTTGCCACCCTCCTCAACGGCGATGATCTCAATCTCCTTGTAGCCAGCAGAGCGCTTCAGGCCACCAACAAGCTGAGACAGAACATAAAACTCGTCGAAGGGAAGCTTGCGGTCGAAGACGGTGTCAGGGGACTCGCGGCCCTGAATCAGACGACGCTTAAGACCCTGGACGAAGGGCATAGCCTTCTTCATCTCACCAAGCTTGCCGATCTTGCCGTTAAGCTCCTTGTCGTTGATGGAGATGTTGAGAGAATCGAAGGCATCGCGGACAAGGTCGATGTACTTCTCTTGCCAGACGGGGTACTTCTTGGCAGCGTAAATGGTAACCTTCTTGGGCTTGCGGGGGTCAAAGGCGATGTTCTTGCCCTTAGACAGACGCTTAGCGAAGTTGGCCTCGGCGGAGAGAATGGCCGAGGAAGTGCCACGGACGTAGGCCTGGGCGGCGGAGAGAGCGGGGGAGGGCTCCGGGACGGTGGGGAACTTGGCGAAGTGGATGGATTCGGACTGCTTTCGAGTTAGAAACAAAGTGGACTGTATATTTGTATTAAATGAAGACTGACCTTCTTCAGGACCTCGAGCCAAACGTGCTCGGCCCAGTGAGGAGCAATGGGAGCAAGCATGAGAGCCTGGAGCTCGATGTAGCGCATCAGAGCATCACGGTGCATGCCAACGCCGGAGGCAGCAGCGGCCTCACGGTAGGCATCACGAGCGCTGGTGAAGTCGAAGAGACCGGCCTTCAGGGCAAGCTTGAAATTGGTGCTGGTATGAAGTTAGTAAGGTTTTACATAGAAAGACTTCGATTCGAACTTACTCCTGGTAGTGCTTCTGGGCCTCACGAACAAGAGTGTTGATCTCGTTGTCGAACAGCTTGTCAGCGAAGGAATCGGCAGGGCCAGTGCGCAGGGTCTCGTCCTTGACAACCTCCTCAATCCAGTCCTTCAGAGTGTGGAGACGCAGAATGTTGCTGTTGGCAACGGCCTCCTCGAAGTTGGCATCCTCGATGCTGTCACCAGCGTCGGCAAAAGCAATACGAGTAGCATCGGCACCGAACTTATCAACCGCATCCTTCAGGGTGAGGAAGTTACCGGTACTCTTACTCATCTTCTCACCGTTCAGCATCAGGTGACCGTTGGCACGAACACCACGGGGCCAGAGGTGCTCGGGGAAGAGAGCAACGTGAATGTACAGGAAGAAGGTCAGGTGGTTCTGGATAAGATCCTTACCAGAGACGCGGACATCGAGAGGGTACCAGTACTCAAACTCGCGGCGCATCTTCTGGAGAGCCTCCTTGCTAATTCCACTGTTGGTGATCAGGTCGTCACCGATTTCCCGGCGGGTAAAGATGTAGTCCCAGACCTCATCGATCATCTGCTCGGGCTTCAGGTTCAGCAGACCAACAGTCTTACCGTAACGATCACCGTGCAGAAGGTGAGAAATAGTGTAGTAGGCCATGTAGATAGTGCTGTCACTCAGAGACTCAACCAGGAACTGCTTGTCCCAGGGAAGCTTAGATCCAAGACCGTAGGTTCTGGCGCAAGCCCAGCGGTTGAGCCAGGACAGGTTCTTCTCGAAGCCGTTCTTGGTCTCGGGAGCGTAGGTGTTGAGGGTGTTGACAACGTGGTCAAGGGTGGTCTTCTGCCACGGGCCATCGTTCTCACCGTAGTTCAGGAACCACTGACCCAGGTAGGCAACGACACAGTCATCGCCACTACGGCTGACAACCTTGCCCATGGGGTCGGCGAAGGGGAAGGCGTCACCGCTGTCAATGAGCGCCTTGCGGATCTTGTCCTTGACAGAGCTGACAGCCTCGCCCTTGTACTCGCCAACGAGCATGGTACCCTTGTAGAATCCCTCCATGTAGGCTAGCTCCTTGGCCTGAGCAAGCTGGGTAACATCCTTGGGGGAGTTGATCTTCAGCTGCTTAACCAGGGCGGGAGCAGTCAAGTTACCGTAGGTAGGGGTCTCAATAACGGGGTAGATCTCCTTCTCGGCCCACTCCTTCTTAATACCGTAGAATTCAGCCTTCTTGATCAGGTCCATCAGAGTGGCGTAATCATCAGGGCTGTCGGAGGGAACGGAAGTGACAACACCGGTACCCTTGGCAGCTGAGACGCCATCCATAGGCAGAATGTAGACACCCTCAGAGTGGAAGGACAGGGGAGCGTTGACCAAAGTACCGACGAAGTCAGAACCAGGAGCCTCAACGACAAGCGGGAGCTGGTCCTGAGTCTTGGGGAAGTTGTCGTTATCGAAGAAGTGGCCCTGGAAAGCCATGTTCCAGGCAGCACGCTTGGTGACAACAATGTATTCCTTCTCCTTCAGCTTGAAAAGACCGTAGTTGATCTTGGGGCCAACGAAGCAGTTGGTCTGGCCGTACATAGTCTCGGGGCGCAGGGTGGCGGGGACAAAGTAAACCTTGGCATCCTCCTCAACCTTGCCCTTGACAAGCTCAGCAAGCTTAGGGGACCACTCCTTAACCTGGAGCTTGATAGCAGTGTACTCCTGGGGACCAACTCCCTCGCCCTCAGTGCGGTCGTGGTCCATGCAGGGCTGGCCATCCTTGGGCGAGTATACAGTGTAACGGCTACCGTACTGAATCTTACCCAGCTCGTGGAGGCGGTTCATCTGCCAGCGGACGAAAGCATCGAAGTAAGGGTTGGCGTCGGTGGTGACGAACTCACGGCGCCAGTCGATGCGGGCACCCATGCTGTTCAGGTCGCGGACAGCGAGCGGGGGGAAGTGGTCGAGCCAGTAGTTGGCATCAGCGAACTTGTGAATATCCTCAATTGGGACACCAATGGCCAGCATGATCTGGAACTGGTACTTCATCTTAACGGTCTTGGCCGCGGCCTTGCTCTTTTTTCCAGAGAACTTCTCGGCCTGCTCCTTGACCTCGGGCTTAGACTCCTGGGTAGGAGCAGCAGGTGCGGAAGCCTCCTCATCCTCCTGGTAGCCCTCGAAGTTCTGGCCGAACATCTTCACCTCATCGCGAAGCTTATCGGCACAAGCCTTGATAGGCATACCAGTGCAGTGGAAACCAAGCGGGAACAGAGCACGCTTGCCCTCCATGCGGGCGTAACCGGCCATGAACTCGACCTTGGAGGCAGTGAAACTGTGTCCGGCGTGCAGGGTACCGTTCATGTAAGGGAAGGCCATGGTACCGTAGAACTTGGGGTGCTTCTCACGCATCTGGTCGGCGGTCATGGAGCCCTCGGGGATCTCCTCGAAGGACGGGGCATCGACCTCGAAAACCTTGTTCTCCTTCCATTGCGCTTGGTATTTCTTCTCAATTGCGATCAGGGTGTCACGCTTCTCGGTCTGTGAAGGTTTGAGTTCGGTCAGTAACGGCTAAAAATCGGTGTCAATAGAGGGGGAGGGGCAAGTTAACATTTTCGAGCTTGAGGGTGTTCTTGGAGCCATTGCTCGGGTCGAGCTCGGCGGAGACGGCGGGGGGTGCCATGGTTTCTCTCAGCAGGATATTGTCCTGTGCAAGATTCCGAGGGGCAGAGAATGAAGATCGCGGGGGAATATATAAAATCGACAATCGATAATCGATAATGAGTGGGTGACTCAGTATGGTAATACCGCTGTATCAATGCCTTTATCTGCAGTATGTTTTATGGTAATTTACGGCTAATGCAATTCCTTAGAACAGCAGCCAGTCATGACTCATTTTAAATGAAGCGACAAGTAATGTTAGATAGATAGGAGGCTGAAACATGTTTAATCCAAGATCATTTACTCATTCAAGCGCTTTACTTCATACCAATTCATCAGTATCAACTAGGTTGTGTACCGCTGTTACATGGTTGTCACGTGACCTTTATGTCGGAGCAACTTTTGATGCGCAACAGTTTCCGCAAAATTCCCCGGATCAACGACAACACGCCCCGAACTGTTTGTGAGACCACCGGGCAGGATTTTCGCCAATTGGACTACTATATCCTTACAATCGGTCTCAAAAACACCTTCGTGACTTTAAGGCCAGCCGCTGCGCGGCTCAACCTGCCATCATGGTCAACTTCCTCAAGCGGATGCGGAAGCTGAAGACAGTAAGTTGTCATGGAGCTCAAGGCTAGCCCAATTCTATGGACCATCAACAAATCAAAAAGAAGATTGGCTAACTAATTTCTCTTCCCTTTCCGCAGAGAGTAAGACCTCCCTACATGCCCCATTGATTCTCCGCGCCATCAATTTCAACCCTCGACATCCCGAAGATTCCAATCGACCCCGAAAACACACTCGGACACACCAAGACAAATCACGCCGACCCAGCAAAAACAGCAATGCTAACCACAATACTGTACAGATGCTCGATGTTCGAGTCGGACTCGGCGCCGCCCTCTTCCCCAGCCAAGTAACTGCCACAAAAGAATTCCCAGCGGTCACCCGCCTCCACCTCACATATGCTAAGAAGATCTACGGCGGCCACCATGGCGCAAGACTTTTCTGGCGCCAATGTCTTCCGCGACTGAAATACCACAACCCGGGCGTCTCCATGACGGTTCAACAAACCGAAGACCAAGAAGGACCGGCCGCATTGACAATCTATTTCAACGAGCAATTGAGCAGCACCGCGGCTGGACTTGCGAGCAAGCAGTTGGTCGACAAGCATGCGCCGAAGCCGGAGGCTAGTGAGAAGTCTGTTGTTGTGGATTTGAAGAACCTGGATCCCAAGGAGATCTGGACTCGGGTCCAGGCTTCGACAGGTGCGGCGGATGTTCCTCCTTCTGAGGAGGATTTGACTGAGGCGAAGAGGTTGGCGGCTATTACGGAGAAGGCTGTCGGGGATCGGAAGCGTATATCGGCGATGCGACAGGCGAAGAAGGATCAGGAGCGTATGCTTGCTGAGGCGAGGGGTGAGGTTGAGAAGCTGAAGCAGGGCTAAGATATCCCGGGTTGATGATCGGTTCGGTCTGGATTCTCTTCTCTTGAGATTGGGAAGAGCAACCCACTTGTAGCATAGCATCTTTTTGTTCGTCTCTTTCCTTATAACTATGTATTTTTGAATATTCTAAAGCATCAGAAAGGTGCATTGAATTGTTTTTAATTCTCATTGCAGGATCTAGTCACTTGCGACTGGTATAGAGCTGGTCAAACTTGAAAAGTAAAGAATACACGCTCGCCTAGTAAAGAACACAGGGAAGCAAACGAACAGAAGAAAACAAGGTCATCATGTCACACGTCGGAGAAATGAAACCAATTGAGGAACGAAATTCAGGCCAGGGTATGAAAAGGCAATGTACATCGTGAGAAGAAAGATGAAGGCGTAACAGTCGCAGGTATAGTACTCTTTAAAAAACGAGTCCTGCGCTGAATGGTATATGTCCAACCAATCAACCCAAGAAATCCCGAAATATCAACAAACTCCTTTCCCCAGTTTTATGCGTGATCTGGATTGTAAGTGGTTCCCCCGAGCATGGCCTGTCCAGTAGGGCCGGACGGGGTCGGCGATGTCGCATTTGCGCTTGGTTCCACCAGTGTAGATGGGCCAGCATGTACGCGACCCGCGGCAGCAGTCTGCAGTCTTTGGTCTAGCGCTTTGAGTGCCAGGGCACGACGGCGCTCCGCCTCCTCGCGCTTACCCCGGGATCCTCCTCCTCCTCCACCACCACCACGGCTGCTGAGAAGAGTTGGCAAGCCCGCCTCCCCTCTAGCCAGTACTTGCTGATTACCAGATGCAATATCATCCTCCGAGAATGGTTTCAAGATCTTGACTGTTACCAGCAATGTATAGATCTGGTCCGCGACAAAGGCGATCGGAGGCTGCATCACATCGGGGAACAGGCAAGCAAAAGCGAAGGTCTCACTAGCATCACCCTTGATGCCAAGACCGTTGGTTGATGTACCAGTCAGGTCGGGTTGTTGCTTAAAGAATCTTAGGTACGTCCAGCTAGTCAGGAGACCCAGCCACGACAAGATTGCAGCAGTGTCCGTTCCGATCAGGATGCCACTGAGGGTGTTGAGAAGCAGGAATAGGGCAGGAAAATGCTTGACGCGCATCTTGATTAGCCCTTTGAAGATCGCCACGGTGTGTTCGGGGACCAGTTGTTTGAATGCGACGAGGAAGGAGGCCTGGATGGCGACACCGCCGCAGATCTGGGTTAGGCTGTACATGGAGAAGAGAGGGTCAGATCGGACAGCAATAGGGGATTTAGGGAAAGTATGCTCACCTCCGATTATGATCGCCCGGTACTGCGCCCCAGAGGAGGTAGATTGGAATGATTGCGACATTGGGGATCACCGTGATGGCCACAATAAACTTGCTGAACTCGCGGGACCCCCACGCGCGCTCGAGGTACTTGCCTCCATAGAATATGGTGGCAGCGTTCAGAAGCACGGTAAAGATGTTCTGCTCGACTAGGGTGGCTGTGACGAGTGTCCAGGGATAGTAGAAAAATTGCGAAGGAACGAGAGTCAGGTAGGGAATGATTGGGTTGGTTTGGTTGCCATTGGGGGTGTAGTCCAGTTCACGCCATCTGGCAATGTTGTAGAGTAAAGAAAGGGCGAGGAGGCTGACGAGGAAGAAGCGAGTAGCAGGGGGAATGTTGACTCGGACGGGCATTTTTGAAGGGCACTCGCGGCGTGCGAGACCGCAGGCGTGTTGTTAAGCTGAACCCGGAGTTTGTAGACGGAGGAAGCCACACAAATCAACGGAAGTTGACATGCACGGGTCCACTAGCCCGAACAACGGAGGGATCTGTCACATACTTGCAAATAAAGTCTTGGTTTTGAAACCCAGTATAATTGAAGCTCGATTTATGAAGTTTAACTCTTTTTGTTTTATGTATCTAGTTAGTTTTCTCCCGAGGTCTAGCGAAAATGTATCCATGCTCCAGCTGTTTATTGAGCAATCATATCAAGAGCGGGGACTGAGATATATTTCGAAGACCATCAAGATAGACTTTGCTTTCATCTTATGGGATATATTAAGTTTTGGAAAATTCAAAGGTACAAGGCTGGATTTTTCTACTCTATCCTTCCCGTGTCCCGTTCGACGGTATCCAGGTATATATTTTGGCACGACCTAACTACGCCTATATTTGGGTAACCTAGAATAGATGCTGGCCTTACACATCGGGCTTCAATACCAGGTAATTATGTAAGTTGTCAAGGTGAGTCATCATATGATTTGGATTATACAATCATATAAGACAAGATGATATGCTTACTTCTTGTCGTTATACATATAGAGTACCTAGGTGGATCACTGATCGGTGTCAGAATGCGATGGTCGGAAACATGTCCGACCGTATATATCTGCCCCTAGGTAGACAAATAGGGCTCTGATGTTGCATTCATAGGCCTGGGTGTCCAAGGTTGACTTGATCTTCTAGTCTTGCAAAGTCTAGCAGGAGCTATATTTAGTGGAATCTATACTAGGGATCCTAGCTCATCTGATATCTGTGCACAGAGTACATGGGATCTGGATCCACGCTACGATCCACCTTTTGCCGCCCTGCAGTGTTGCCGGGTTCGGGTGCGTGCAGGGTGTTGTACGCTAGGGAACACCAAAGATCCCGTAAGATCCGGGCACAATGGGGGGGAAATGACAAATGGACAATATTCTGGATTTAACAGCCATAGTGAATTATTAGAGTAATGGAGAATAAAGTGGAGAAAGTCCCTTGGAAGTAAGCGAGTCGCACGAGAACAGGGCCGCGACCGAGTGGAGGAACGCCACACAGGATTGGCTCTTGCATTCAAGATGGAGCACCCACTTCCCAGTGGCTAGTGCGCTTAAGCTCAACCGTCACTTTGATGGTCTCCAATCTTCAATTGTTCCTCTTCTCCCTTCCAGTCATTTGGTTGCCAAAAGAGCCGCCACTGTTCCCCCTTGAAGTGTTTCTCTGCTCCAAGTCTGATCTGCGTGTTCTCCCCACGGCTCTATCTCTTCCCTTTTCCCACCTTTCTTCTCCCCCAAACTCTCTTTTCCCTTCCCCAACCTCGCAGTCCGCACTTAATCAACGTACACCCTTGACCCCATCACCCGAATATTCAGCCCCGAATACGCACCGCACCCACTCTCCATTGATTCCGGATCGGCCCCCTTTTTCCTTGGTCTTTTTTTTCCGGCCCTTCCTGTCTCCACATCCAGAAACCTCCACTTTTGATTTTCCAACTTCCCTTGCGGAAGCGCCATCCACTCCCCCATCTGGCATGTTCCGCCCCTAGGTGGTCGCACATGTAATCATGGCACAACCTGACCTTACATCGCATCACGTCAACTACCTAATATGGAGGTACGATGCCCCCTGGCCCCGCGATCTGCTTGCATCTGCAGACCACTAACTTCTTTTCCACAGGTACCTCCAGGAGTCAGGTTCGTATCTTGCGCCTCTTTGCTCTATTCATTCGATGTTCCCCCAATCATTTCGAGACCTATGCGCCGATGCGTAGGCATGCTCTAGCTACTGGGACTCTATCCTAACCTTGTGCTACAGGTCATGGCGAAGCTGCTGTATCACTGCAGCGTGCGTGGTATCCGGAACCACAGAATCTACCATTTGCGCGCCACATCCAGACTCACGCGCTGGTGTCGTTGGTCCAAAAGGGCCTGCAATATCATGAATTGGAGTCATCAATTGACAAGGTAGGCCTGCGCGACAACACAAGAAACCTTTGATGCCGGTTCATGCATATTCTAACCACCATCTACAGGAGGGAAATCGTATCAATTTTACACCTACCGACTTTTTTTCGGCCCGGAGCCCTTTGAGCTGGCCGCTTTGAAAAGCCGGGATGAAGCTGGCACAGACCACCCCGCGCCAGACTCGCGCGACCGCGTAACTAATGGACATGCACCGGAGGCTCCCGGCATGAAGCGCAAAGGCGAAACGAATGGCGACTCCATGGAAGTGGACGCCGAGATCGAAAGCAAGTCGGGTTCTCCTATGCCGGATGTGGATGGGGACGGGGATGTGAGTATGGGGGCCGATGAGGTGCCTCAGGAACCCACACTCAGCACGGGCGACAACGCCAGCGTCCAGATCTCCCCCGCCAAGGCTGCCGATTTGACACCCGACACCGCCTGTCTGGATCTAGAAGATCACGTGATCGATACCGTTTGGCGACCTGGCGACCCGACAGTGTTTGTGACCAGAGGAGAGGCCTTTTGCAGCCTGTGGAAATTGTCATCATCATCAGCGCCTGTACAGAATAAGTTTGTTGACCTCAAGGCCAGCGAATCGTATGTATCCGCTGTTGCATGGGATGGCATCGGCACCAAATTGGCCGTGGCCTCGATTCGGGACATGAAGGGAGCGGTTACCATGTATAACGCCGAGGGCAACGTGGTAGATATGCTTCCAGATCTTCCTCGAATTATCAGTGGATTGTACTGGGCGCAGAATAGCCCCCAGCTGGTGATTGTTGCATCGAACGAAAAAGACTGCGAACTGGCACTCTGGGACGACACCCAACGACCCGATCAGTACCAAACTATGGTCATCAAGAACCGAATCTATGACATGGTATGGACTGGCCGAAATGAAATCTTTGCGTGTGGTGATGGGACGGTCTACCAATGTAGTGTGGACCGGAACATTCACTTAATCAAGGAGTATTCGTCCGACAGCCAGACCGCATGGACTTTCATTCGTTCTATTGAAACAAGCCAGGGCTCTGTTGTAGTTGTGGCAGGATACGAAAGCGCGGCAGACTCTGAAGCTGCCGTCATCTGGATCCCAACCCACGATATTGTCATTGATAATGCACACAAGCAGGCGATCACGGCTATTGACATCCGGCCTCAGTCACCTGCACAGCGACGAAACTCTTCGATCACAGGGAAATACTCAATCGCTATTGTTACATATTCAGAAGATGGCACCACCAACGGATGGGATGTAGATCTGGAACAGAAGGAGTTTCAGCCACTTGACCGATTCCACCTGGATTCCAACATTCCCACTTTTGCGGGTGGTTTCTCACCCGATGGGTACGCTCTTGCGGCAGTCAGCAAAGATCGACTCTTTATCTGGAATGCCGAGCGCGGCGGGGATCCCATGGCTACCTGGACTGCTCCAGGTTCAAAAGAGGTCAAGGAAGAAGCCGATGCCCCAACAAACGGTCAGAATGGTCATACTACGCGAACCGACTGCACTCTATCATGGGATACCGATGGGAAAAAGCTTGCATATGGGTTTGGAAATAAGGTAAGTCCTTTCTCACCAATGCTACGGCCAAGATAGTTGGTTAACAGTTGTTCTCAGATGGCTATCGTTAATCTCCAGCGGTGACCGCTCTACCTAAGTCTAATAACAGACAAATGACAAGACATCCAGCTGCATGTGTCGATAATAACACATTATTTTTTTTTTCTTTTCCCTCATGGTTCACGGTCGGTGTTGAGTCGCTTTTTCCATTCGGAGTACGGGACCATGAAACTGGTCTAATTGATACCTTGATCGGAGGCGGGTTTTGACACTGCCTCTGCTTCACCCGCTTTACTTCTTAGGCCCAAGGCCCCAAAAAGGTGCTCGACCTACGGAGATCACTTAACGCCTAATGTTCCCAAGCACGATCCAATGTCAATCCAGTTGACCAAGCATACCTCGTGGAAGATGGCGCAACTCTTCCGGTCCTCACCCATTTTGTTCTACATATTATTATTTTCCCGGACATATATTGTTGATTTAGAAGATGCATTACGGCATGCATTGCTTGGAATAGGACTTGGGCACGGCGAACGAAACGGATGGCGAGAGATGGTTTTGATTATTCTGTTCTTATTACTTGGGGGTGGTTTGAATCTCGCTGATTTGTATCTCGAAGCAAAAATGCATTGACCTTGAAGTGTACTCTAATCTTTCTACATTGTGACGTTTGCCTTGAATTTGCGTCTTCTCTCGTAATCTCGTAATTTTCATAGTATCGTAATCGTAGAACTTATTATACACTAAACTTATACCATGATCATGTCTTTAACAGCTGACGTTGTCTCTGTTCTCGCCTTGTTCTTCGCCCTCGCGCTCGGACCTGAAATCCATCTTGAACATCTTTCCATCCGCGCATCCAGGCGCTCAGACCATCAAGTACAATCTCTCCCTCTGTTTCACCAATTTCATCATAGTGTTTGCGACCACCCCAGCCTCGTTTGTTTTTTCGGCGTATGAGATCTTTCGCAGCCCGGGCTCTTTTCTGTTCTTCCTGCATTCCTTCAATCCAATGTTGTAATTCATGAATCGTTCCCTGAATTCCTTCCAACTCAATTGCATCTTCCACCAGGTCCGAGCGACTAGAATCAAATCATATCAGCAAAGCCCAACTAAGCAATGAAGCACGTGTGTACCTACAGCTCTGATACTTCATCCTCAAGTTCAGCTACCGTTCTTGTCAACCCCCGACAACGATCCTCATAGACCTCACGAATTTCAACAGACTCTATATGTCGCTGCTCTAGCTCCTGATTCAAAGAAGTGACCTCTTCTAAAAGCGTTGTGAGCTGGCACGAGAGCTCTTCCCGCTTGCGCTCATCAATACGACTCTTCGCTAGCCAAGCCGGCTCCTTCAAATCGGCGGCATCGGGATCTCCTAGCAAAGACTTTGTGCGAAAGCTCCGACGCCGAACGCTATGCGCTTCCTCTTGCGCGAGCTCCGGCTGCGGATCACGGAGGATAGATTCAATCGCATCGAGGTGTTGGTGGATCAATGGGCCAGCGTTGCTGTCCCTGTTGTCTGCGCCGAGGGATGCTGATGCGAGAAGCGCCAGTTCTGCGAGACGGTCTTGCCATGGTTGTCGTGTGGCCGGACGCGCATCTGGGGTGTGATTATTTGCGGTTTGAATCGGTTCAAGTATGGCTTTGGTAACTGTGAGTCCAATGTGTTCCGGCGATTCCATGTGGCTAACTATGTTTGGGTTTTTCATGGTGAGTGCATGAAAGAAACCATGATCTATCGCACCAGTTGGATGTGGCTGGGGATCTGCAGCTTCTACACATCACATCGGAATCCTCGTCGCTTATCGATAACCAACACCCCACGCTTAACCTTTTTGGGGAATGTTACACAGGGCAATGTTGTGGTAGAGCTGAAGAGCTGGAAACTGCAGCTAGTCATTACCTGCCATTTGGTTCTTCATTGACAAGTCTTTGGTACTCAATCCATTCAGATTGTACAGAGTATAGCGGTTGGAGCGGATAGTACCTACCTTAACAGGGCCCGAGTCGAAGCCCCACATCGACTCATTTTCCCACCCACCGCCAAATCTCTCTGTGTCATCGGAAGTTCGGTCTTTGTCCAGTCATAGAAACCATTCCCGCAGACAATGGCACCTTCGGTAAGTGCGAAACTCCCGTGCGACTCTTGGGGTACTATCTCGGTCAGCGACAGACTGCTAACAAGGTTTGCGATCTGACTCAGATTACTGCAGTCCCGTCGTTCGAGACGGCGCGAGAAGTGATCTCGCAGTCGAGAAACTCCAAATTCGCCCCGAACTTGCTGCCGGTTACTGCCTCGATCCCCGCCGATCTCTTGACCCCTACATTGGCCTACCTTAAGCTTGCCGAGAAGTAAGTGCGATTCTTGCAGTGTGGCGGCGGTGCCCCGCAGGGCGGGGGAATTTAAGACAGCCAGGCTAATTATGCGATCTATATAGTTCTCAGTTGTCATTCTTGTACGAGAGCGCCGCGACTACAGAGACTATCGGACGATACAGTTTTGTTGGCGCAGGTGGGTGATCTGTTGGATATATCTATATGTTCACAGTTTCCTGACTCGGTATTGCTAGACCCCCGAAAAGTTATCAAGACCGGTCCAGGCCATGGCCCCGAGGCTGATCCTCTGCCCTACCTGGAGAAGGAGCTGTCCCAGTTC
Source organism: Penicillium pulvis (assembly GCF_028828015.1). Taxonomy (NCBI): domain Eukaryota; kingdom Fungi; phylum Ascomycota; class Eurotiomycetes; order Eurotiales; family Aspergillaceae; genus Penicillium; species Penicillium pulvis. The sequence continues at coordinate 2,155,803 of NW_026643072.1, forward strand.
CGCGTTGCCACTGTTCCAGGCTTGGTTCTTCCCCCTCTGACCGCCGGAGCGATTGGATATGTGGGCTACGACTGTGTCAGATACTTCGAGCCGAAGACTGCCCGGCCCATGAAGGATGTGCTGGGTGTTCCGGAATCGTTCTTCATGCTGTACGACACTATTGTTGCATTTGATCATTTCTTCCAGGTTGTCAAGGTCATCACCTATGTCCCGATCCCCGAATCCGATGCGGATATCGAGGCCGAATACCGCAAGGGCGAGCAGATCATCCAGAAAACCATTGAGACTTTGTTGCAGGACCGCACACCAATGCCCCCGCAGGGCCCTATCATCCAGAACCAGGAGTACACCTCCAATATCGGCCAGGAAGGATACGAGAACCACGTCAAGGTTTTGAAGGAGCACATTGGCAAGGGCGATATCTTCCAGACTGTCCCCTCACAACGGCTGTCTCGGCCAACATCTCTCCACCCTTACAACCTTTTCCGCCACCTCCGCACTGTCAACCCCTCTCCTTACCTGTTCTACATCGACTGCCAAGACTTCCAGCTTGTGGGAGCCAGCCCCGAGCTTCTTGTGAAGGAAGAGCGCGGCCGAATCATCACCCACCCTATCGCGGGTACCGTGAAGCGCGGCAAGACTCTAGAGGAGGACACCGCACTGGCCGATGAGCTGCGCAGCAGTTTGAAGGACCGAGCCGAGCACGTCATGCTTGTGGATCTGGCCCGTAACGACGTAAACCGTGTATGCGACCCAATGACCACTCAAGTAGACCGCATGATGGTCGTCGAGAAGTTCTCGCACGTCCAGCATCTCGTCTCACAAGTATCCGGCGTTCTGCGTCCCGGTAAAACCCGTTTCGACGCTTTCCGCTCCATCTTCCCCGCTGGTACTGTCTCCGGCGCACCCAAGGTGCGTGCCATGCAGCTGATCGCCGAGCTCGAGAAGGAGAAGCGTGGCGTCTACGCCGGTGCCGTTGGATACTTTGGATACAACATCGCCAACAGCGACGGATCCAGCGAGGACCCCGGTGCCATGGACACCTGTATTGCGCTTCGCACTATGATGGTCAAGGATGGTGTTGCGTACCTGCAGGCTGGTGGTGGTATTGTCTTCGACTCTGACCCGTACGACGAGTACATTGAGACAATTAACAAGCTCGGTGCCAACATTGCGTGTATTCGTGGTGCCGAGGAAAAGTATCTCAGCATGGAGAAGAAATAGAGCATGTCAGAAGGTTCTGCAATTCCAGCGATTTCGGGGACAAAGACAAATTTCAATGATTTACGCATGTTCTACTTTCTTTTTCGGATTTTCTTTGAGTTTAGACCAAATGTATATCTCGGATTCATCTTTACAAAATCAAAACCAATTTCCAAGATTGTCTTCCACCTGCTCAAGGCTCTAGGGCCTACGACAATAACTCCAAAGCAACCCCAATGTCTGCTGTTATCCCAACGGCCAAATCTTCTTCTTCGAAATCCCAAGGCACACACCCAGAAGCCTCCATCCCAACACGAATCAATCGAAACTGTCGATTCGACGATTTAGATACCAAATCCTCATTCGGCCACCGCAACACACCAGGCGTGTTCAAACCAACCCCCAACTCCAAAATAACAGTCCCTCCATCCTGCCCACCATCCCCGTTATCCAGCTCCTCCACGAACCTCTGGTAAACCCTCTCCTGCCCCCTGAAAGGCCCAGAATTAAAATAATTACCTCCACGCACACAAAGCGTCAACTCCTCACCACAAAACCTACACCTCGGCAGCAACGCCTCATCAGTAAGAACCTGCGAAACAGGATCAATAAATGGCAAAGCCGCATCAATAAAAGGCCCAGAAAGAAAGACTGCATCAACCCTACACTTCCCATAACACTGCAAGTACTTATACTGGCCCTGCGGCGTCGAGATTCGTTGAGCCGGAAACCCATTCTTGATAAAGAACCCATCGGCATTCGTCGTACGAATATGATACCTCCCATCATCGAACCGGGCCGCTAGATCACGGAGGAGTCCATAAAAGGGTGAAACAGGCCATCGACGGACGATATCCATATGCGTGAAGAAATAACCCCATTTCTGGGCTGGACTGTCCCAGCCACTGTACCCGAATACGTCGTATAACCTGCGTAGACCTTTTGCTTTGAAGGCAGGAAAATGGGTATCGAAGAGGGTCGTTGAGTTATAGTCCAGGCCTGTTGTGGCTGAGAGACCTGCGCCGGCGGTTATGATGAGCGATGAGGCGTCTTCAAGCCATGCCCGGGCTTTCTGAATGGATGGGCTCAGGACGAAATGAGGTTGGGAGAGTGAGCTGGATGGCGAGTAGATGAGATGAGATCTGCTCTCCTTCAATCCCAAAAGTATATCCCGGTAAAGAATTTCGTCTTTCTCGAGAAACGTGTCGAAAACAATGTCTGTTATGGATGTAGTGCTATGTTCCTGGTACCAGGACACGACAGTTTCCACGGCGATGTTCGCTGCAAGAGCAGAAGGGAACGCAAAAAGACCTGTGGAGATACAGCAGAATGCGATGACTTTACGTCCGTCCACGAGAGGAGGTAAAGAGTCTGCAGCATCTAGGCAGGCTCGATAGCACGAAGCTAGTTGAGCTTTGTGCTTTGCTGTTGGGTTTTCTGAACAACCCAGCTGCGGTCCAACTGTATGTAAAACCCAATCTGCAGGAAGAAGAAATCCCGGTGTGACCTTTGCCGAGCCGACTGGCTCTAAATGTCCTTGCGCTTTCATGAGGGTATGGCACGCATCCCGTAGACGTGGTCCAGCAGCCGAATGGATGACATTATCGATACATTGGTGTTCGGGTCGGAAGCAGCCCTCGAGCTGGGCATTGGCTGCGTTGACGATCACCGTGACATCTGTTAGAGAAGTGATATCTCCTTTCCAGTAGGAAATGCGGAGAGGACTGCTATTTGGAGCTTGAGACCGGATTGTCACTTCGGGACTGATTGCGGTTGTTGATGTGAGTAACTTGTGTTGGTTGTTGTATTTGATTACAGCTTCGATGTGCGCGAGTATGTCTGTCGGAAGATTGGGAACTGCAGGTCGCTGGCAGAGTGTTTTCCGGAGAGCTTGTAGTTGCGACCATGTATCTGTTTCAAAGATCCATTCTGGACCTTGATGATGGGCGCCGCATTCACAGACGGATTGTTTTGTTGGTTGAGATTTTAGAAGGTAGCGGAGTGCTTCTTCCAATTTTGAAGATAATGGGATCTCGTTTTCCATGGTGAATGAGATTTATGGTATGCGAAGATAGAAAATCGTGTTAATATATTTTGATTTAGATTGGTGTATATAAGTCATTGTAGAATAGTGCAAACAGCGGCACTAATTCCGTGTTTTGATGTGTGATTGGCTAATCTTCTGTTTGGTCAATTTGCATTTTGAGCAAACACTATATTTCAGCCAATGAGCGTTATATGATGGTGTTTGCAGCTTTTGGCAATGCTGGCGTGATATTCATATGGCTGGACTCCTTTATCAATCATGGCTTCTCATCAATCCACTCAAGACGCTTTGGGGGTGATTTCTCTCTTAATTCACTGAGGCACTGGTAGCTCGACATTGCTGCCCCATCTTGACTCCAGGTGTTTCTTGATAGACAGTCATCTATTTTTGTGCCGTAGAGCTACCAGCCAAAAATTCGTTACGGACATCTGAAGTATTAGAACATCAAAACTGACCACTTCAGCCTCTCATGGAAGAATGGATTTCAAACAAGGTCTCGAAAGTCCATGAACTCGTCCAGGAGAGAAAGCTCGCGCAGTGACGAGGGCAGAGAAGTCAGTATTGCCCGACAGCCAAGCCGGCCATGCCAGCCAGTCCTATGGTTATGAACAGGTTGAAGATGTAGAAGGAAACCTGTATCTCCCAAGACAGCGTATCTACACCGAGCATGATCTTCTTGAGATTCTTCTTCAGTCAATTGAAGTAGCTCATCTGCCTCTTCAATAATCGTGAATCAATTCAAACACCAGTGGTCTTTAGTGAATCTTGCAGATGACACCTGCGTTGAACGCAGTGATGGTGCCTTGTTTTTGAGACGCGTTTGAGAAAGGTGTATTAGGGAAGTGTAAAAAAGTAAAGGGGGGAAGTAGGTATACAATAGAAGAATAAGGGCACCAGCTTTATAACTCTCTGCCTAATCACTGTTTGAGGTTGAGATATTAAAACATTTCAACCTTCAAACAATTTCAGAGAAGGATTAGCCTGTTGGTAATAATTATGGCTGCTCAACTGTATAGACTGGATCTCCGACATGATTGGTCCAACACCCGCTCCCGCCATCCGGGGAAATGCACGGAGAAACTGAAGTGAGACCAACATGCAACATCAGTATGCCTTCAGGCAACAGGCCACCAATTGCATAGCACCATGGCCAGATCAGACCCTGCATTACAAAACTTTCTGCAACCATTAAATATCGAGCTCGATAGGCTCTATCGCTTGTCATACCGTCTGTCTGTCACGTATCGTGCATTGGCAGCGGACTCCTCAGAGCAGTTCTTCCCCACTGCCACTACACGTTTGCCTACTGGGCACGAAAAGGGACGCTATTTGGCCGTGTATCTCGGTTTATTCTATCTTCGAGTGGCCTTCATCGACCTGCTGGGCGAGGAGCAAGTAGAGAAACACTCCCATGTTCGGCGCACGCTAGAGAAAGCATGGCCGATCGAGAATCGCCTGCGCCAAGACCAGGCTGACTCTTTATTTTCCTGGATTGGGGACTGTATTGCAGAGGTTATACATGATGACTTGGCCAATTCCAAAGAAGATACGCCCTCCGAAATCACAATGGGCATTTCGTTCTGTTTCCCAATCAAGTAATGTTCCTAGCTACCATTTTCCATGCAGGGGACTAACGCCAGTCACAGGCAAAAGCTTCTCAATGAGGCCATTCTCATGCCTACAGGCAAAGGGTTTACGCTGAAATCCTCTCTGAATCTCCGACAAGCACTTCTTGATGGTTACGAGTGCCATACCAGGCGCTCTGATGAGGATCCCGCCGAGATGCCCGCAAAACGACAGAAGAAATACTGTCTCCCCAAACTCAAAATCACCGTAATGACTAATGATACGATTGCCACTTTTGCTTCGCTAGCATATTCGGTCCGCGCTCTTCCCAATACCCGGGTTGTCATGGGCCTTATCGTAGGCGCAGGCTGTAATTCAGCTGTGCCTATGAAATTCACCGATCTTCAAGAAGCAAAAATTCAATACATTCGCGAAAAAGATCCCGATGCTGAAGAAACGATTGTTTCCACTGAATGGACACTTCGAGGCGCAAGCGGACCACTGGAAGAGTTCAAGATCGTGAATCAATGGGATGCCGAGCTCGAGGCGCACTCCAACCGCCCGGGATTCCAACCCCTGGAATATATGGTGGGCGGTCGGTATATCGGCGAGTTAGTGCGCATCATATGCTATGACTGGTTCCACAAAATGAGGGCAGTTCCTCGATCTTCATTACCTGTGAAGCTAGTTGAAGGGTATACCCTGACTACAGAGTTCCTATCGCTGGTGGTTGCATCGAGCTATTCCGATGAACAGCTCGCAAAAGAACTGTCACAGCAACTTCCTGCCCCAGAATCAAGCGACTGGCAATGGACGCCTGAGTATGCAGGACATATTCGCTCCATTGCAGCCGCAGTACAAGATCGATCGGCGGCATTGATTGCGGCCGCCACAGTTGGACTTCTTGCTTGCACACGCGAGATTCGGCTGCAAGATATGGAGTCTCCAGATTCCCCAACACCAAGCACGGATCAATTGCAGGTTGCCAATCAAGAAAATCTGGTTCCTGAATTTGGGTCCTCGAAATCGGGTTGGCAGAACGGGCCCGAGGAGTTGGTCGTAGCGGTGTCTGGTGGTGTTATACAGCACTATCCGCACTATAAGCAGACCATTCAGCGGTACATTGATCGACTTATTATCAGTGCTGGGCCACAAAGCGAGGGCAAGAGCATTTTCCTTCGCGAGGCCAGCGATGGTGGTATTATAGGTGTGGGTGTCCTTGCTGGTACCATTGCAGGGGAGATTGAGGGCATAATTGGCTCTACATTGGAAGAACAGCATAAATTCGAAGAAAACTTACGAGAAAGCTGTAAGGATATCACAAATGTCTCCCGAGACTAGCATGATTGAGCGTTACGAAAACAAAATACATTGAAACAAAATGAATGCCAAATCGCAGTCAGTCTGAGCTGTTCCGTAAAACTTTCCTAATCACGACTGGCCTCAGAAGTATGGAGGGCGGCTATATCTTAGACATCTCGGGAGATCTTCGTTCTCTTCAGCACTACTTTCAAGTATAGTCCTATATCGCACCAAAATCCAAGAAATGTTCTTTATACTTTTGTAAAAACATTAATGGACATTAAGCTCTATCATACACAAATCCCGACAGTAGGCACCGTGACCATGCCTACTATCCCAAGGTATCATCAAAATTTCGCAAAAACGGGGCTTTCAAGGTTGAACAGGCGACAATGCGAATCCCATCACATATCAAATTCCCAGGTCGTACCGTCTCCTTTCCCCATATCAATTATGACTGTGGTCTAGAAGGTTTTTAATTTTACTGCTGGAGTGCCTGCCACTGCTCGGGAGTGTAGCACTTAGGAGTCCAAGCGTGGATGGCTGCGATCTCAGCCTTCAGAACGGAGTTAACGAGGCGGTGACGCGCAAGCATGTTCTTGCTCTCGAACTGCGGGGAGACGATCACTGCCTGGAAAGCCTGACCACAGCCGCCTATACAAAAAGCAAATATGATCAGCATTATAGCTCAACAGACAAGGATCTCGGCATCCAATTCCTACCCGATAGGTCTTCAATCTCAACATGTTGCGCCTGCAGCTGATCAAGCAGCTTAAGTCTCAGCGACTCCGTAGTGATACCCGAGGTGTCGGCCATGGCAGCGTTGACGGCGGAGAAGGAACGCGCGGATAGGGAAAAAGCGGCGCGCTGGGGAACTGGACGGAGGAGATAGCTGCAGCCTCTCAAGACACTAGAATAGGAAGTGCGGGAGAACATCAAGTACGATCAGAGCGAGGAATGAGGAGTTCGTCGAGCCTCCGGATGGAAAGTGAATTGATGAGGTTCATTTGTATTACAAATTCAGCCGCTGTGGCTGGTGTCGATAGGCGGGTGGATAGATTATCCGATATACTTGCAGTTCACGTGCTGATAGGTTTCGATAGCGTCACTGTTTCCACTTTCTTCTTAGATCTGTGATTGTCCTTTGCAGAATTGTTTTTGGTTCCATGAATTCTTTACGTTTTGCTCTACGAAGCTATTCCACTATGTCTACCACTCCTTCTTGTTCGCCCTTTACCCGGGCCGTGGTCAGCTCTATGAGGAAGCTGTTCGTTCGATCATAGCTCCCCGCAATTTGAGCTTCGTTGACCCGCTATACACAGGTATCCCGAAGCATTGGCCGATAAGAGCTTCGACAACACTGGATGTAGGTTTAATGGCCCAGCTTTGATAGTGCCTTGTTTGGAATAGACTAACAGGTATCCTTTAGTGCTTCTGGAAGCTCCATTTGAGCCATCACGGCGCCAGAAGAACTCCGTGCTGCTGGCCATTGATCTGACCACAGCGGTTGCAGACGAGGCAATTCGGCGCCAGGACTCAGCAATTGTCGCCTACCGTATGTCTTTCTATCCACCCCCCTTGACATCCCTTAGCTGGACTACTCTCTCTCGAGGGATGTGACATGTCAATCTCAAATAACAAACTTTGCTAAATATTGTGTAGACCCAATCATTTTCCGTGGCCTGAAATCCCTTACTCTCGAAGACACCCAACAAAGATCTCTATTGCGACTTGCCCAGCATGGCATCAGTGTCTACTCCCCTCACACTGCCGTCGACACCGTCCCCGGTGGTATGGCCGACTGGCTCTGTGACGTAGTGACAGGCACATTTAAGTCCGAGTCTAAGCCGCAGTCTCCAGTCACAGAGTGCGCATCCACTTTGTACTCGGCACCTACTTACCCCCAACCTGAGCTCGTCCCGAATGCCGCATCGGCAAGCCCCTCTCAGCAAATACCCCACACCCGTTCCACAATCCATCCCTCGCCTCCGGCTTCTATCCCCGAAGGCTTCGAGGATGCTGGCGCAGGCCGCTTGGTGACCTTCAACCAAGCCCAGCCTCTCACCACATTGATTGACCATATTGGCCGTGGTGTTGGTCTTCCGGGTGGAATTCCCATCGCGACCCCCCAGGGCCGGTCGATCAACGACATTCGTATTCGCACCGTTGGTATGTGCCCTGGGTCCGGTTCTGGAGTTCTTCTTCGTGGAAACGACATTCCCGATCTCCTTTTCACTGGAGAAATGAGCCACCACGAGGCTCTTGCGGCTACAGAGAAGGGTTCAGTCGTTATCTCATTGGCTCACTCCAATTCTGAGCGTGGTTACCTGTGTGCCGTGATGCGGAACCAGCTTCTTCGTGAAGTGTCACAGAATTGGCAAAGTGACAGAAAGGCTGCTCTCCAGGCCGTCCAAGAAATTTCCAAGCAGGGTGGAGCCGCTACTGGCTCCCAGGAGGTATACCAAGATGCCAGTGTTGAGGTTTCTGTTAGCGAGGCTGATCGTGATCCATACGGGATCATGGTCTGGCGCTCTTAGTCGCTCTGTACCGACTATGTTGGCAGGGAATAAAAGATATGAACAAGCCGCTCGGAGAAAACTGAAATGGATCTAGTCGATGTGCTACACATTCAGCATTGAACACCTTTCACAAAGTAGCCTATTCAACTAAAACCCTTGAAGTTTGAATGCTCCATTTCAAAATGGCTTGAAGCCTCACTCAAAGAAGCTTTTCTCACTCATCAACTGCTGAGCAACATCCTTGTCATGCCCAAAAATCAACCTCGCATTAAACAAGCGCTGAAGCCTCCGAATCATGTTAAGACTACGATACCAAGCATTATGGTCCCTAGCCAACCCCCCATGCGGATGTCCAAGCGCATAATTCTCCACAACATGAAACTGATCCGTCGTCCAAATAAAGGTCCCATCCTTCTCCAAATTAACCTGCATGATACACAACCCCGGCGTATGACCCGGCGAATGATGCAGAATAATTCCCTGATAAAGATCCAGCGAAGACTCCGTAAAAGTCTGCCAGTTAAGCTTTTCCAGCGACATATAATGTCCAAGATAAACGCCCAGATCTGCTCCAGTGCCAATAGCCCAACAGGCATGTTTGAATTCTTCTTCATGAACCCAGATCGGGACGTCAGTGCCCATAAAATGTTCCAGTCCACCTGCATGATCTAAATGGAGATGACCAATTATAACGGCTTTCACATCTTTGATGTCATGCCCGGTGGCTTTAATCGCCGCCGGCAATTTATGGTCATCGGAGTATTCGACTCGAGGGAACACGTCAGTGACTGGGGCGGGCCATTTCTATCAATCCCGTTGGTTAATAACATGCATCCAATAATAAACCTGACCTTATACGTGAACGTGGACATACCACCTCGATATCCTCGGCACAACCGGTTTCATAAAGGATAAGCCCCACACCCGGATACTCGATTAAAGCCGAAAGAAGCACAAGTTGACGTCGTTTATTCACTGGATTCGGATCACTCAACAAGCTTGTGTTGGCGCCCCGAAGGATCCTGAGGTAAGTATTAGGACCGTCATGCCCAGACTTAGAAACAAAAACGAAGGTAGAACAAACCAAGATTCATCCGCTTCCAGCATCCCCAGATTCAAGATATACATCTTCGTACCTGGCGGACATTTGAAAGACGGAATAGCCGCCGAAGCGAGCAGGGCAGCGGGATTAGCAGAGGTCATTTCGTGAGCCAAAGAATGTTGAAGATATTAGGTATCAATCAGGCGTGATAATTCGAGAGATAGATCCAGGGAAGTGTCCTATTTGAGTGACCTGATGCTTTGACCAAAGTCCAAACCCCGCATGTGTATCCACAGTGCTGGTGGTCAAACCCCGATTGCGTGAGAACCCCGATGTGATACTTAAACACATCATTCTTGCAGGGTCATCGGGGCGGGTCTTATGCGGGGTATTGCGTGGATTAGTTATAATTGTGTTGTTATTTCATTCGGAAGTTGGCTGGATAGATGGTTCAGCTTGGGACTGGTATGTGCATAAAATGCGGAGGGTTCATTTGAAATGCCCATATGGTCATGTGTACTCTCTACAGGCACTAGACATAAAACTGGCACCCTAGAATCTGGCAGTGAAATCGCCGGGCATCAACTAAAGATAGACAAGTAAAGCACCGGATCTACGTACACCAATTACCCAGCTTAGTTACGATAATATATAAGTACTGCCGGATGAAATCCAACAAATCGGCTGGGCTGCAATTTTGAGATTTACAGGTGTATCAAAGAAAATGAAGTTCAAAACTGTGGAAGTGAGAAGGATATCCTAAACGACAAACGGAGACATATGAGAAACGGAGTGTATGAGGAGAAGACCAAAAAAAAAAAAAGGGACCGAGGAAAAGAGGGGGTGAGTATAGTGATGAAAATCCCAGGTTCTGAGTATTTGGCTTCACAATGCAATTGCTCGTGTTAGTGAAGAGAGGACATGTGATACGAAGTCAACAGAAAGAGCAAGGGACGGCCAAATTTCAGAAGAAGAAGGCAAGAAAAACAAAGAGGTATCGGCAATCTCAGTTCATAAGGGTCAGCGAAGTAGACGAGTAAATTCAGTGAGTCCACTGAGAATAAAGAAAAGGCGGTTACAGGTCGATCAGGCTGCCGCCGCCATGCTGAGGCTGCTGTGGGGCTCCCCAGGGGTTGCTGTTAGGCTGCTGTTGCTGTTGCTGCACAAAGCCTGTCTGTTGGGGCACACCGGTGTACTGCTGGCCGAAGAAAGGATTGTTGCCCGTCTGGGTAGCGTGCAGACGGTCTAAGCCCTGGCCCGCGGAATTGACGAATGTGCCAGGTGCAGTGTGCTGCGCGGGGATACGTAGATCTCCAACGTTACCGAAGGTATCCTGGCCTTCGCCGCTTGCAAGGAGTGCGTTGAGGCGAGCGTGGTGAGGGTCTGAGGACGGCGGAGTGCTCTTGGGTGGCTGGGGAACTTGGAAGTTGGCGATCGGGTTAGGCTGGCTAGGCTGGTTGGCCCGAGAGAATTGGGTGATGGGGTTATTAAACTGGTTCGTGGCGCGATCCTCAGCAAGAGTGTTGAGAGATGGCGGTCCGGTGGATTGCGGTTGGCTGTTGTACTGAGGTTGAGTACGTGCGGCGAATGGGTTATTCGAGCCGGTTGGGGTAGGCTTTAGTGCGTCAGCAGGTTGATTTCCACCCCATGGGTTGTTGCTTCCAGCGGACAGGTAGTTCTCCTGTGGCTGATGCTGTGGCTGTTGTTGCTGTTGCTGGAAGTTCATCTGTTGCATCTGTTGCATCTGCGCCATCGGGTCCTGGTTGGCTCCGTACGGGTTGTTGGTGTGGAATGCAGTTTGCTGAGGCTGAAGAGCCTGGGGCTGTCCGTAGGGGTTTTGATCGAATGCCGAGGGTTGCTGGTAGCCATTGGTGTTATAAGGGTTCATGCCAGTAGGCTGGTTCTGGAATCCAGTGGGTTGCGCATATTGGTTGTTCAGATAACCGGTTGTCAAGGGCTGTTGCTGCTGAGCATTGATCGGGTTACCGAACCAGTCCACAGCACTCTGTTGCTGGTAACCCTGGTTGTAGCCAGTGGGCTGAACCTGGGCCGGGGTGGTGTCGTCAAAGAGCGCGTGCGCATTGCTTTGCTCCAACTCCCGCCTCCGCAGCTCTTCCTCTTCCTGGCTAAGTTTGATGGCCTTTGCTAAGTCTGCGTCTTCTCCCTGGTTCGACGATTCCTTGGCTCGTCGTCGGCGCTCCTCTTCGGCCTCAGCCTTGCTAGCTTCAATGGCTAGGCGGTATTCGGTATCATCTTCGTCGGAACCCTGGCGTCTTCGTCGCTCCCGGCGCGGAGGCTCATTGCCAAAGCCCTGTCCCTCGTCAAGTCCGCTGACTCGAGTCTTCCAAAGCTTCCGGTCAGATCGTTCACTGCGCAGGCGATCCTCGTCCAGAACGAGCGCGGTGAGTTCCTTTGCGGCCACACGAACTGCGCCATTGTCAACACCACCGTCAAAAAAAGAAGAGGAAAATAACTCACCATTCTGTCCCACGTCCCGACTTTCTTCATCGACGTATTGGAACTCGCGCAAGGTCTTGATGATATAGACGTTCTTCCGAGCCCACGTAACTACCAACTCCGAGCCCTCGTGCAGACAGTAGTCTAGGACCTTCAGCGACTTCAAAACATGGCGCCAATTCTTTCCCTTGTCGTTGAGACGCTTGTCGAGCATATCCATGATCTCGTAGAACTCGTTCGGGCTATGCGCTGATGTCAGCCTCCCGTGTATCAATCGGGCCATCAGCCAACCTACCTCCCGAAAGTCATGGCCGCAATCTCGGACATGTCGGTACCCGTCGGGCCCCATGGGTCGTTACTTGTGGCTAAGAAGAAAAAAGACCACGGTTAGCATACTGTCCATCAAGTCGAGAGCGCGCGATATGGTGATGTCCATCCGGTTATCGGCGCAGGCATAGAAAAAAGGAGATAATGACAAATCAACGCAGCGTGGCTGCACCATGATCGCGATACCTATCGGAGGTATCTAAGACCTTCAGAAAGCCCCAAGGAAGTCAGACGTACCATTTCGAACCTTCACTTGCACAGAAGAGTATCCCTTTGTGACGTTCTTGACACTGCGCACGACCTTGGACATGGTGCCGGTATAGCCGCGAGGATCGCAGATAAGCGAATTTTAGGGGGTAAAGTAAGTCGCGGTATGAAACCTGATCAGATGGGTGGGATTTTGGAGCAAAGTGTCTTGCCAAGCTCTCACAGCCCACTCAGTGTCAGGGCTCCGGATAGCGGCCTAAGGCGGGAGTTAGGCGATGCTCAAGGGGTCGAGGATTCGCTGGCGGTTCTAAAGGGATGATGTGGGAGCGGACCAGCCACGGAGGAAGTGCAAAGAATTGAAGGAGAGCAAAGATTTTGGCAGATAGCAGTGAAGGAGGAGAGATGTTCGCGGGAGAGGGGACCGTGGCTGGATCGGGGGGAAGAGACAGTCTTGGCAATGACGAAGCGTTAGTTATTGTTAGTCTTGGTGGATCAACCTGGACCCTCTTGACAGACTGACTTGCATATCAATCTCAATTCTACTTCTTTCTCATGGACATTTGATTCACTACATTGAATTGTTGCTTGATCTTTTTATCCGAGCTAACCTTGTGGACATACTGGTAGTTTACAGTCAAATACCAAGATCCACTCACAGCCACAAAACCGCCGTTAGAAAAAGGAAAACTAACTAGTTCCCTCTCACCGGTACGATGGTCCAATCCCAGATCTGCAGGGTTCGCTTTCTTGCACCTGTTTCATCTTGTCGATTCATTCCTCTGTTAGATCACCGCCACATCTGTGGCAAGGGGCCGCGTCAGTCCAACTTAGGCAGCCGTTTACCTCACGTGGTACTTATGACAAGCACACATTGCCCCATTAGGCTGCATATTTATATGCAGCCAGGTTCAAGATGGGTCAATCTATCATAGAAAGCCCTGTTGAAGCGTAATCATACGACTTCCATGGAACAGTAATATCCTCTTCTAAATGGGAACCTTGGAATGGCCCAATCACATCATACGGTCTAAAACATGACAATCAAATAAAATCTAAGCGAGGGCCAGATTGAGGTCTGGGCTCTGCATCTACTGCTAGCCGCGAATTACTAGCGCGTTGACGTATTCAGTCATGTTTTGTAAATTGAAGTCCTTTGGTATCTTGCTATATATGCAAAGGGACGATAAACACATCCATGAATACGTTATATGCTGTAATCGAGTCTAGATGAGATCGAGAACCTTCTCGGCGGCGGAGACTAATTGATAACCCAGGTCAGTATATAGCCTACAGCGATTTAAAGTTGCCAACTTACCATTGAGACCGGCATTGTCGGGCTCCACAAAAGCCTCCTTCACCTTGCCGTCTTCAACAAGGAGAGCATAGCGCTTGCTGCGGATGTTGCCAAAGATGGCGGTGCTGTCGAAGGTCAGGTCCAGAGCCTCGCTGAACTTGGCGGTCGGGTCACCCAGGAAGCGGATCTAATAGGTATGTCAGTCAACCGTTCCATCAAAGACATATCAATTATCACGTACGCCGCTCTTGCCGTTGGGGTCAAGGGAGTCGGCCCAAGCCTTGGTGCTGTAGAATTCGACGCGTTAGCGTGTGCGCAGATGGTATGCGATTGCTGCTGCTTACACAAATGGGTCGTTGACGGCGACGACGAAGACCTGGCCTGCCTCCTTGAGCTTAGGGTGGTTGATGAAGCCGGGGACGTGGGTGCTGGAACAGGCGGGGCCTAGAGAATCGTCAGTCCAAGCTCTGTTCGGTCTGTTTTTGTTGTTTGTTTTCATTTCGATCACGTACTGAAAGCAGCGGGAACGCCGACAATAACACCCTTGCCCTTGAGCTCCTTGGCGAGGTTGACCTGGTTGCCGGGGAGTTCTCAACGAGGACGTTCAGGTCGGGGATAGCATCGCCCTTCTGAACGAAAGCGGGCGCGGTCTTGTGGAAGAAAGCGGCCTGGACCCGGACGCGGGGAACGTTGGTAGCGAAGCGGCGAGCGGCGAACATTGTGGGTGGAATTGAGGTTCTGGTAGAGACAGGACGTGGTTCAAGATTAGTGAGGTGGGTAGAAAAAGAAGGGCGATGTTATGGGAGCTTCGGGGATTTCGTCATGGCCGGCTGCGGCAACCGTTACGCCGATCTTCATTCGCGCTATGACACACGAATTGATGTCAATGTATAGAGGGAAAATCTTGGGCAAATTGGAAATTTTGATACACTAACCTTGCTGATTATTTCTGTTAAATCTGTTATGAACTTCTGTGGCGTCCCTCATCTTTTGCTTTGTGTTACGGCGCCAAAGTTCCAGCTCCCTGTATCTGCATGTGTTGCATGTGGGCCTCAAATGTAGTCATTATATACACCTCTATACACTCGTTCCCCAAATTCAGCGCCTAGATGTAACTTAAATCTGTCCAGGGCTTCAGTTCTGAATCTACATAAACAAAAGGTACTGCTTAATATTGAAAAACTCCCTGTATAAATTAGGCTCTGCAATATCTAATTACAACAGGCTGATGTTGATTGGTATATATCGTACTTATTGGCTTTGCAGGACACTCATGGATCACTCGATTTAGAAATCAAGAAAAATTAAAAGATAAGCCACTCAAGAGCTTCAGGAAGGGTAGGTAGGTACTTTAGGAAGCAAGGTCAATAACATATATCCATATTAACTGCAGCATAGTAGGGTCGGGTATAGGGCCTTTCCACTGGGCCAGATTCAGCCACTTGATGCCGCACAGGTCCACGGACCCTGACCTTCCAGGGCTGTAGAAAACCGAGATCAGGGAGAGAGAGTTACAGTCCCTTATTTCAGGTGTAAGTCCATAACATGCCCGCTGCTATGAGATGAACTCGTGAATGTTGCCACCGGGGCCGTCTACATACTCCGTAAAGATGTCCCTCTGGTTGATATGTATCTCGAAGTAATGACAATGTTATGGTTTGTGGGATGCTCACCTCGATCAAATCCGGGGATCGTACTTATACTCCGGGGTACTTACTCCGTTCAAATACCTTCCGGGATCTGATAGGTCTGTGTTCAGCATAGATTAACCCCAAAAGGAAGGGCCAATCCTCGCGTGGTACAGCACGATGACAAAGCTAGCTTGGGGCGTCTACGGCGTCGGCGCCGAGCTGCATGAGCGTTGGAGCCACTTTTTCCACTATGTCGCATAACAGAATTCCTGTGCATCGTGTTGGGATAACTCTAATTAATTAAATCCCATCGATATAATATCGATATGGGTCCGAGATACAGATATCAATAACTCCGAATCCTTCCCGAGACTAGGAACGAACCGGTTCGGCGAGAATGACCGAAGGTTCATCTTCTTGTCCCCTAATTCGTGGTTAAGTTGGCGTAGATTTGTTACGAATCGATTCACGAATCAATGCTCGATCTCGGACGATCGGTTTTTTTGGGGGGGGTTTTTGTATCCTTTTTGCCCCCTCTTTGTCTGATTTTCTTCGAAGCCAACGCATAGTGGGAACAATGGTGTGTTGTACGCGTGTGGGAACCACCATGGACAAGTGGACCACCGTTCCCTAGGGTCCCAAAGTCTGCTGGTGGAGCACAGTTGCTCTTCCCCTCTCCCAGTGTCTCTCAATGGGGAGTTTCTTGGCACCTTTTCGCTCTTTTTTTTTACCTTTTCCATTTTTCGTGTTTATTACTACGGCTTTCATGGGTCTCTATGGACCGAAACAATGCAAGTACCTCACCTATGATTAAACCCCCGACGCATGCCCCTCCATCGCGCACTGACGTTCATGCTTTCCGTATAATATATGGTGCAGGGATTTTTGGATAATAAGTTATGGACTTGGGGGGAAAAAGCAGAAACTGCGGAATGTACGAGCTCGCCCCCTCGTTCAGGGCAGAACGAGGGTGTTTTAGGGTTAATCGAACTCCTTACATGATCATTCATGAAGATCAAAGAAGTATTAGTAGACCAGCAAGTATACAAAAAATAACTTAATTACGCAAATACGGGCCTTGTACCA
Organism: Penicillium pulvis; assembly: GCF_028828015.1. Taxonomy (NCBI): domain Eukaryota; kingdom Fungi; phylum Ascomycota; class Eurotiomycetes; order Eurotiales; family Aspergillaceae; genus Penicillium; species Penicillium pulvis. The sequence goes on from NW_026643072.1 coordinate 2,172,484, forward strand.
TGTCCGTACCTGCGCAGTAACTTTGGTACATGGCTCTACCGCCAAAACTGGTAACTGGGCGGTACCCATTCTGCGTTCTTCAAATCCCCAGTTCTTTTTTTTCCCTCTGATCTTGTTAGGCCGAGACTGTGGTTTTTCTTTTCTTCATTCTTCGAGTAGGGTGCATTTCGTGAACAGCCGCCCTAAACCCTCTTTTCCTTAGTATATCGGTTAGATACCATCTGTCAGGTCAAGCCCGTTCGTTCGACCGGTCGCGACCCGGTTAGCCATGGATGGCCCAGGCCAGACCTCGAATGCCGCCCCCGCGGGCAACTCCAGCGATTTTGTGAGTCTCGCGATACACAGGTCATATTGAGAGATTTTAATGCTAACAAAAATGCTCAGGTGCGCAAGCTGTATAAGTGAGTCCTTCTTGGAACCCTTCTATCCTCCTTCCACCCACCCTTTTCCACTTTTCATCCCGACGCCACGAAGAACACAATTTCGCGATCGACGTATCTAATCAACTATGCGACTAGAATGCTGGAGGACCCCTCTTACGCGTCCATTGTACGCTGGGGTGATGAAGGGGATAGCTTCGTGGTCCTAGAGGTAAATGCGCCCGTCGTGTAGTGTGGTCGCACCGTGTAGCTAACCGGTACTCCCCCTAGTGCGAGAAATTTACCAAGACTATCCTCCCGAAGCACTTCAAGCACAGCAACTTTGCCAGTTTTGTGCGCCAACTCAACAAATACGATTTCCACAAAGTCCGACAGAATAACGAGGAAAATGGCCAGTCACCGTATGGCCAGAATGTAGGTCTTCACCGATCCAGTTGACATCCCAAGTCCTCGATACTGATGTCCCCTCTAGGCCTGGGAATTCAAACACCCCGAGTTTCGTGCCAACAGCAAGGACTCCCTTGACAATATTCGCCGCAAAGCTCCTGCCCCTCGCAAGCAGACCCAGAGTAATGACGACTCAGCTCCCACTCAACAGATTGATCTGCTTAACCAGCAGATCCTCGCGCAGCAACAGCAGATCCAGCACCTTTCCGACCGATATGCCCAGCTCACCGTGGACCATCAACTCATGCTGCAGGAAGTCATGCGAGTACAAAAGACCGTGTTAAATCATGAGAATGTCATTCACCAGGTCATGACCTACTTGCTCTCGGTGGATGCGCGCCAACGTAGAGACAGCAAGGCCGTTGGGTTCCAAGGACAAGGCTCGACCATGAGTCCCATGGGCCAGGTGGGAGCGGTGGATGACGAGCCATCCTCACCACTACAACAAGCCTCGAAGTTGCTGAATGACATGAACGCTGAAATCCAGTTCAACTTGCCGAACATGGATGCCGCAAACGATCCTCAGAAGGCGGCTGGTGCGGGACCTCTCGCCACGCCCACAATGGATGGATCCCGGAATGGGATGGTTCGACCGGCAACTACTGTACCACCCAACCCAGCGATGGTCTACCCGAAAATGGGCAATGACTTGGAACAAGTGGTTTACCCTGTGGGTGCCACCAATGGCATCGATCCCATGTATAGCGAACACATCAATAATGTTCCGTACCCGATGCCCACCAAGACTGAGGTTGACACTGCCGAGGCTCGCCGACAACAGCCAGAAAACCGGAAGAAGAGTACCAACGTGGACCCTGGCTGGATGCGCAGCCCACGGATCCTGTTGGTTGAGGATGATGCGACTTGCCGACAGATTGGCGGCAAATTCTTATACTCTTTCTCTTGTGTGATTGACACTGCAGTATGTTGCGTTACGATGTTACGTATACTGCACAGCGGCTAATTATTCCCACAGTTCGATGGTTTGGAAGCAGTGAACAAAATGCAGGGTGGTTCGAAGTACGATTTGATTTTGATGGATATTATCATGCCTAATCTGGACGGTGTATCGGCCTGTCATTTGATCCGCCAGTTCGATCAAACCCCGATCATTGCTATGACCTCGAATATTCGCAGTGACGACATTCAATTATACTACCAACATGGTGAGAATAGAGTGGCTCGTTTTTTACAGGTGAATTTGACTAATGCGCGATAGGAATGAACGATGTTTTGCCCAAACCGTTTACTCGCAAGAGTCTCCTCGACATGCTTGAGACTCATTTGACTCATCTCAAGACAATGCCCCAAGGCATAGAGGGACCCCCGGCCCCGGTGGCCGTCACAATGCCTTCTCAGACATCAGCTACCCAGTCCATCAAAGAAGATAGTTCACCCGGCCAATCACCCGCAGGATCCATGAATAACTGGCAATCACCGGGCCAGTTCCAAGGGATGCAAGCGGTTCCACCAAACATGCCTGCCATTCAAGGACAATATGTTGCCACTGCGCCTGCACCCCCGGCAGCGTATGGCGTTGATCCGAATGGTGTTCAGTTCCCTGCTCCACCAGTGGCCGTACCTTCTACCGGGGCTCCGGTTCGCCCACCGCACCGCCGACAGATGTCCGATATGTCCAACGCGGCAGAGAACCAGCAAAATATGGCCAAGCGACAGCGCATGTACGCCCAGCCCCAACCGATGATGGCAGTACAAGCCGGGCGGCCTGTCTAAAACATCCTAACATCTCTCTCTCCTTCGCTCTACCATCCATCCTCAACATCTGCTCCGCCTGTCTATTTACTTTACGATTCCCACTGTTTATAATGAGGTCTTCAAATCGTACATTGCTTGCGCTTCCCCGGAGGTATGCGTCGATCGTGGTCTTCTGCCTTTTTTTACAGGTCATGGCGTTTTATTTGCAGGCTCAATTTATCTGGGAGGCGAATCTGTGCTTATCTACGTTTTCTACTTTGACACTGTGCTTTTGATACACACCAACGCGGTGACCGTTATTGGAAAAGAAAATGACAAGGTTTTCTTTACCCACCCTTGTTTCGACAGGTACATATTTACATGACATATCCTCTATTTTTCACGGCCTTACTTCCGTTCTTCAATTTCCTCCGAAATTACCTATGTTACGAACTCCTAAATTGGTAGGATAGGGGAAGAGAATGGGGGATCCACCATTGTTCCCTGGATAGAACGAGCATGTAGGGGAACTTCTCATGTGTACACATCATCAACCATCTGAGGTTTAACAGTTGATCCATGGCTTGAAGCCTTCGTTGCCCAATGAGGGAGGTCGCGCATCCAATCCATCCCCAACGAATCATGCAATCCATAGAACAATCCCTCTATTTCAACATTAACCTGGAAAGGAGGATGAGGTACCCACATACGCGCCTCCCGCTCGACGGACGAACCCGCGATCGTAAGGGCTGAGAGTCTAGACCGGCATCTTTAATAGTCGACACGTTTATTGCAGGTCCAGGAGGGCCTGGGCCCGCGGGGATCTCCCAGGATCCAACGCCTTGGCTCGTAAGTGGGTCCACCCTCGGAAAGAGCATTCGTCCTATACAGGGCTGCCCAGTGACATATTCTTGTTTGCTTTTTCCCTTGTTTTAGCTGGTTGGGATGCAGGGGTGCACAGGGAGGTGTGATTAAGATTTAACATTATCTTGGCTGACGCTGGTATTGCTTCATTGTTCTTTTTTTAGGTCAGTTTGGAGTATTAAATATCTGTATGGTCTGTGACAAGGGGTCAGTGGTAATTTTGTGGTAATTGGTTTCAATGAGTATCATACAGATTTTGGAATGACAAGCTCAATGACATAGCACGTATTGACAAAAATCCACCAGCCTTTTTAAAGATGGAGATCTGTGGCTAGAATCTCGATGTGGCTGGTGAGATCCTTACTGTGCCACATATCAGCCACAGCCACAGCTCAGTCACGTTATCCAGCCCACGAACCAATGCAAACAGCCCAAACACAAAGTGGGAGTCACCGAGGCTTGGCGGGGTTTTTTGTGCCTTTGATCAAAGGCACCGCGACGACCCTGCATAGGACCCACGGCAGCATATAACGGACATTGCGCATTTTTCTCGGTATCTAACTGTCTCTGTGGTTCATTCCGATACCAGGTACGACATTTCTCTATCCTAACAGGTCCACCATACACGATCTCCGCGGAACTCGGCTTTCTTGATACAACCGATTGACACTTCTCAGGATCTGCTTGCAATGGGTGCTAAGCAAAAGGGTGGAGGCTCAAAGCCTAAAGGAAATACTGCGGATGAAGTAGAGGAGACGCTACAGGCTGTGGTACGTGAAACACATGGTCTAGAACATGCTCCGCATTATGCTTGTTTCTTTGCGGCTAACTTTTATTTACGAGTAGGTTTTTGCGGATACCTTTGAGCCACGATTTGAGCCATTCACTCTCGAGAAGCCTCGCGTATGTTCTTCACCCGATCCGCGATTGACGAGGATAATATATAAAACAAGTCGGAATAGCAGAGCTGACTGGATCGCATAGTGTCTCCTACCGCTGGCCAACACTCCTATTATTGAATATACCCTCGAGTTTTTGGCAAATGCAGGCGTGGAGGAGGTTTTTCTCTACGGAGGCGCACACTCAGACATTCTAGAGAAATACATCGAGTACGCAAGTCCCGCAAGTTGGCCTTATATCTAGGTGGCTAACGGAGCTATGTCTAGTGCCTCAAAATGGAGAGCAGCTTCCTCTCCATTCAAGCAGTTTACATTCCTCAAATCAACCTCCGCATCCGTTGGTGATGTTATGCGTGATCTCGATGGAAAGCACCTTATCACTGGTGACTTTATTGTCGTCAGCGGCGATGTGATCAGCAACATGCCCATCGAGGGTGCCCTGAACAAGCACCGAGCTCGCCGTGCTATCGACAAGAACGCCATCATGACCATGGTCCTCCGGGAAGCTGGACGGGACCACCGCACCAAAGCGTCATCCGTCTCCCCAGTCTTTGTTGTCGATCCTACCAAAGACCGCTGTCTCCACTACGAGGAGATCGATCACCACTCGAACGAGAATCCTGCTCGGCTCACCATTGACACCGAACTCCTCATGACCCACCCAGAGCTAGACATTCGTCAAGACCTGATCGACTGTAGCATTGATATTTGCACCCCCGACGTGCTGAGCTTGTGGTCTGATAGCTTCGACTACCAGTCTCCTCGCAAGCACTACCTGTTCGGTGTTCTCAAGGACTACGAGCTGAACGGCAAGACTATCCACACATACATCATCAAAGATCACTACGCCGCACGGGTAAGGAACCTGAAGGCGTACGACGCCGTTAGCAAAGATATCATCTCCCGTTGGACATACCCGTTGTGTCCTGACACCAACCTGCTCCCGGGCCACTCCTACGATCTCCGCAAGGGCAGCTTGTATCAAGAGAAGGGTGTCACATTGGCACGGTCATGCGTGATCGGTCGCCGCACAGTCATCGGCAAGAGCACTAGTATTGGCGATAAGACAACAGTTCGCAATACTGTGCTTGGTCGGAACTGCAAAATCGGCCGCAACGTCAAGTTGGAAGGCGCTTACATCTGGGATAACGTTTCTATTGGCGATAACTCAGATGTTCGGGGGGCTATCATCGCCGATGGCGTCGTCATTGGCAAGAACTGCAAGGTTGAGGCCGGTGCTCTCTTGTCCTTTGGTGTCAAGATTGCCGACGGCGTAACGGTCGAAAGCGGAAAGCGGATCACCACAGCCCGACGCGATGGCAGCGTAGCGATCACTGACGCCAAGGTGGTTGGAGCTGACGGTGAAGGCCGCGAGTTCATCCAAGGCGAAGACGATGAAGAAGACGATGATGTCAGTGTCGTCAGTGTCGCCTCTTCGGGCCTCGTATACCGCATGCCCGGTCTCTCCCTCTCCTCCGCTTCTATCTCCACCCTGTCCTCTGAAATCTCCAACGACTCCTGGCCCCGTTCCGGGCGAAGCAGTTTCTCCGACGGTGAAGAACAAGACAACTTCCACCATGACGCCTCGGCCAGTATCTTCGAGAGTATTCGCGAAGGCGTTACCGCCGACGTCGTTCAGCTCGAACTTGTCAGTCTCCGTATGACGGCCAACGCCTCAGACAACCAAGTCCGACGCGCCATCGTCTCCTCATTCATGAAGCACGTCCAACAGCTCATGGAGAACGGCAAGAATGCCAGCGAGGTGGTCCACAATCTCTTTTCCACATACCGCGAGGTTGTGGACCGGACACTATTTGACCGGAACAAGAACGATAAGAAGGACCAGGTTGACCTGCTGCTCCAGTTACAGCAGGATCTGATGCACCGGAATAAGGGTGCTAATATCTTGCTTTTCGCCGCCAAGGCTCTTTATGATCTTGAGCTTGTAGATGAGGAGGCATATGACCAGTGGTGGAATGATGCACGGTCTAGTGAGACCGAGGAGATGCGAAATGTCCGCAGTCAGGCACAGCAGTTTGTGAACTGGTTGGCGGAAGCGGAGTCAGAAAGTAGTGAAGAGGAGGACTCTGAGGAAGAAGAAAGTGATGATGAGTAGAGGTTATATACCACGCATTCCATGCAATGATTGAATTATGGATTGATGAGAATTTAAAATTGGAGGTTGCTCTCTCTAGATTTGCGTACTCAAGTATAATCTTGAACCTTAGCAATGGTATAGTATGATCATGTTAGCATCGTAGGTACCTAGTGTGATGCCTAGTCATTCTACAATTTGAATGTTAATTCAAAATAGGCAGATAGTTTGATCTCCAAGGTTCTGAAACAATCTATCGCATCTAGTTCCGTCAGTCTAGGCAATAGTGGCTTCTTGAGCCAATCATAACCTTAGGTCCGATCTGCATGTCATTGTTGATTATCGCAAGTTAGGCGGGTCACTAGGCAGTAATTCAGCCCAAGCCATATTTTCAAGTTATATCTAGTTATATCACTCTCTGAAGAGCCATATACCTAGTACTGTCACCTAATTTGGTGATCAGTCAGAAGTAGAACAAACACAACAACCAAACCTAAACACTGCAAGCAGTCCCGGAGCAAAACATGTAATCGACGGTTCCGCTCGATCGCACCCTTTCCCCACTCCGTCCCCCTCCGAACCCTCGAGTCATTTTTCTAGTGACGTTGTGGCTCCAGACGAGTCTTTATTAAAACCCACCCTTCCCCTCCTAACCCCCGCCGGCATTCTGCCGCCCCCTTTTTCATCACGCCTCCCTCCACGCGAAAGAGAAAGGCGGCCGAGGCGGCGATTGCGGACGACAACCAGCCTCTTCCCAAATCCGCCACCAAGGCTGCCCACACCCGGAACGCCACTGCTTCCGATCGGCCCAGCACCAGGGCCAAATCTAACACCGACAAGAATCGCTCCACCCTTCCTATCCTGACACAGTCTCCCGAGTCTGGTAACTCGGGGAAGAGCCCGGTTGGTCTGAAGAGGGATATCGCGACGCCCGCGACGACAACGGGCAGCATGGATTCTGATGATGATTTCATGAGCGATGTCTCATCCGGTGATGATTTTGCCGACACACAAGGCAGTGACGATGAAAGTCTAGGAGAGGGTATGTAACTGATTTTCCAGTCCTACGTTTGAATGTTCTCTCCCTTGTTTGATGACTGACCCTTTGTTCTCGCATGTAGTCGACTTTGGCGATCTCGACACCGGCTTCTCGGACGATAAAGATCTCATCAAGCAGAAACGAAAACCATATGAAGTCGAGTTTAAAGTTTTGGATACATCGGATATCGAGCGCGAACAGTTGGTGCAGATTAACGAGGTTTCCGCTATTCTCGGCTTGCCACCGGAGTCGGCTGCTATTCTGTTGCGGTTTGGACGATGGAAGCAGGAGAAGTTAATCGAGGGGTACATGGAACACCCAGAAGAGACACTAGAGGAAGCTGGACTGGGGACAAATTTCGAGGGCACTGCGAAGACGGAGGTTATGCCTGACTTCATGTGTGACATCTGCTGTGAGGATGGGTCTGACCTTCAGACGTATGCGATGCGGTGCGGACACAGGTTTTGCGTCGACTGCTACCGGCACTACCTGGCTGGCAAGATTAAGGACGAAGGCGAGGCCGCTCGCATCGAGTGTCCCGGCGATAACTGTCATCGCATCGTGGACTCGAAATCTCTCAACTTGCTTGTGACGGACGATCTCAAGGGCCGGTGAGTCATGAATCATATAACTGAGGATAACGGGCCTCGCTGACATATAGCCTGCTAGGTATCGAACATTACTTACAAGGACTTACGTGGACAATAAGGATAACCTACGATGGTGTCCTGCTCCCAACTGCGAGTACGCCGTCGACTGCCCTGTCAAATCTCGAGAGCTCCGCCGCATCGTGCCGACGGTTCGCTGTTTCTGCAAACACGAATTCTGTTTCGGTTGCGCTATCACCGACCATCAACCTACACCCTGCGCACTAGTCAAGATGTGGCTACAGAAGTGCGAGGATGACTCTGAAACAGCCAACTGGATCTCTGCCAACACCAAGGAGTGTCCAAAGTGCCAGTCAACGATCGAGAAGAACGGCGGCTGCAACCACATGACATGTCGCAAATGCAAGCACGAGTTCTGCTGGATGTGTATGGGTCTCTGGTCCGAACATGGCACCAGCTGGTACAACTGCAGTCGGTACGAGGAAAAGTCCGGGTCGGATGCCCGGGGTGCTCAAGCCAAATCACGACAGTCATTAGAACGATACTTGCATTACTACAACCGATACGCCAATCACGAGCAGTCTGCAAAATTGGACAAGGACTTGTATCTCAAGACCGAAAAGAAGATGACCAGCCTCCAGTCACAGTCTGGCCTTTCCTGGATCGAAGTCCAGTTCCTCGACACAGCTTCACAAGCATTACAACAGTGTCGCCAGACCCTGAAGTGGACTTATGCATTTGCCTTCTACCTTGCCCGGAACAATCTTACCGAGATCTTCGAGGACAATCAAAAGGATTTGGAAATGGCAGTAGAGAGTCTTAGTGAGATGTTTGAGAAGCCCGTCTCAGAGCTGGCCGAGCTGAAGGTTGATATTCTGGACAAAACCGCCTACTGCAACAAGCGTCGGGTCATCTTGTTAAGTGACACCGCCGAGAATCTGAAGAATGGTGAGTCCCAATTCAAACCTTGTTTCTTTTCCATCGGAACATTGGAATAACAAAAACTAACATGACATAGGCGAATGGTCGTTCAATATTGAGTGGTGACCCGCTCCCATTAAAACTGCGAGTTTTTGACGACGTGAATGACCTTCCTGCCTTTTTTCGGTCTGCCAGGCATGGGTTTCTCTCACGCCCCTTGGTTAGATTATCTACTCCTTTTCCATTCTCCCCATTCCCCTGAGGCTGCGGCGCATGTGGTGTTGTTGAAATCTTATGTTGGGTTTACCTTGGCCAGATATCAGCCTTTTTACTTTCATAGCCAGATAGCGAATCTATTTCTTGCATTAGGTCTTTATTCCTTCAGTACAAGCTTTGGTTATACCCAGTAAGTTGATACTTGACACGAAATATCGTGGTAGTAAATTTCGCTTCTATCCCCGTACTACGAGCTCCATGGTAAACGAATTCACGGATCATAACATCCAGGCCTAGTCCTATCTTGCTACAAAGACAAAGACAATGGTTTCCATTTCCAAGGATTCGAGTATTACATTCTCTATCAATTTACCAAGTCTCATAACATAGAGTACGTGCCAGAGAACATGGCTCCATGTCTACCCAAAAACCCAGTCGAGTTTTTCTGAAGTGAATCTCCTCCACTTTGTATCCAAGAATCCGCATATTGTTCTATTGTCTTATTGTCTTATTGTCTTATTTTCAGTCTACCTACCTCGAAAGGTATTACATAGCATTAGGCAGTTGGAGATAGACCGAAATAAGTGTAGATTCATTGAGATATGGGGCACAACGGGCGTCTGGCGAAAAGTATTTTCTCATATTGCTGGCAAATGTTCGGGAATAACACTTGTGGGGGAATATCCAACCAAAAAAGCCGGGGGTAACACGGCCAACGCAAACCGAACTGGGAAGGACCGAGTGCCTAAGGGATTTTCTCGGGGATTCTTGCCATTGCTAAACACCACGAGAGTTTCCTCTCGGGGAACTTGACAGCCGGAGGTTCAAATCCCTCTGTCGGTGAGATTTTTGTACTCTTGCATTGATAATGTTTCATTGATATTCTTTTGCAAGTGTTTTTTCCCTATCCCCTCTGTTATTCTTTTGCTTCTGATTCTTCTTTATTATGTGCCCATTCTATGATGCAGGATCTCTACATATATCAAGCTCCAGAGATGTTGATATATGATTATGGATTTTCACTGCCGCCCTATGACACCCTTTTTCCTGCCCGTTACCCCTTTCATAATCGTTCCTTTTATGCTTTGATTTGGCTACGTCTTTAACCTCCACAGTTGCTGACCAAAATAGGCGGGTCTAGTATTCTGGTATATTAGCCAGCACGTGACCATTGGGATTTTGTCATGAAGCTTTCTCTAAAACATCTATTGGCTCTAAAAGTCATGAAGACCTGATTCGGACTATTGCCAGTCTGACAAGAACGTTAGGTCACCTCATCAATCCCCAAATATCCAAGTGGTACGCCGTATGTTGTACGAGGGCGAACAGCCTAAATCGTAGATCTGAATCACTTTCCGCGGCTCTTTCACGGAGACCCCGGATAAGACTCAGACAGGCATACGTAAGTGCAAAAAATTCGCCTCAACACTTCAAAAGCCTGGTAGAGCCGTGCACTTTACACTTATGAGAAAAATAGCCGACATTCGGCATCTTATACAAAGCCGAACTTTTTTTTTTTTTTTTTTTTTTTTTTGCCTAGGTCCCTGCAAGATTCCCTTTTCTAGTAGTTTCACCCGATCTGATTAAACTGTGTACCGTACAGTGTCCAATACCTGTAACATTCTTCCTCCCTAGTCCTACGCTCGACCATTCCTTTTTGGGACTGCACGCTGCAGGGGATATGGTGGGCCTTAGCAACGAATATATGGCATATTTTGCGTACGGGACATGAAGAGGTTAGTCTGGACGGGCTGAAGCCCACCCGGACCTCGGCAGGGCGGCCGGACAAGTCGCGTGGTTCACCCCCTAGAGCCTCGTTCCCCAAACACCAGTGCTGATTCCAAGGTTCTTGTACGTGGTAGATTGATATATCAATAGTGAGATTTGACCTAAATTCAGCATCTACAACCCGTAACATTGTGCTACGTTGAGGAAACCGTGGTCATGTTCAGACCTCCTTTCGGGATAGATCGACGGAGATCATCGATACCCCATAGAAGACGAAATCCCTTCTCGAATGTCAATAGCAACTGTTCCCGTGTTCCCCGGTCCACTTGTCCGCTACTTTGCCCAGGACACTAGTTCCCGATCGAAGGGGCGAAATAAATTTCAAGGGCTTATCAGATTGATAAATATTACGCGAGATGAGACAGGGGGATACATGAGTTCAGCAGCTAATCTTGCCGTGCTATTGAAGTACCTCGTGTATTTGAGATGTTTGGTACATACAATACCTGTCCGTGAACAAAGCTCCGTCATCGGATGGATGGATCTCAGTCTAGGCGTGGTTTCTGAGTAATCCCGCTGTAGAGATAGGAAAAGAAAGGAGTCAAATAAGGTGAAACACAGTAGTCCAAATAACTAGGCAATAAGCTAGACCTTACATATTAGAAAGCAAACAAAATAACAAATTATGTCAAGTGTGTATATGGGCATATCGGACTCTTCACAAGGAATGGGTCGGTGTGGAATCCGGCGAAGGTCGGTTCCCGATCATGAACAATAATTTCCTTAGCGCCATTCATTATCCAAGAAATTATTTGTCCGAACTTTTCTTCTACTCCCTACATCTGTTTCCCCATATACAGGGCGAGAACATAGACTACTTGTCTCTTCAATCGGACAAACCAAAAAAGCGGCCCCCCCTGGTTCCTGTTTTGGCTCCCCGGAGAACCCCATTTTATCTCGATCCTCACAACCTTTTTTCTCCAACATCTCGGTCACGACCTTCACCTCCAACCACCACCGCGGTCCTTTCTTCTCCACTCTTTCTTTACTTGCGCCAGCTGCGCCTTGGGCTAGCGGAGCTCCATGGCGGCTACAGAGAATGTTGAGGAGTTAGAATTCGAGTAGGTAACTCCGTGACTCCTCCGCGGACTCGGGCTCGGGGCTCGGATTTGATTCTCCAGCCGGGCGCGCTGGCACGGGATGGCATGCGATACACGAAGATAGTACCGGTTTTTTTGCCTAGAGACGATTGATGCATCGGCATTTGTGCTTTGCGTGTCATTCCTGCCGCTGCCCGCCTGACTCCGGCGTCATTTTATGTACCGGAGACTCGGAATCACAACATCCCAGTTCTCCCCAGCTCCGTATCTGCAGATAACGATGTAAGCTGACTGGAATTGCAACTTTAGTTATGAAGCGCTCCCTTCAAACTACGGCCTCGGCCGCAACATGCTCGCGGGTGCTTTTGCAGGAATTGCGGTAGGTTCAACAAGGCGGGAGGGATGCGGATCGCGATAGTGGAGAGAAAGAGCATTTTGGCTGATCGGATTATTCAGGAGCACTCTGTGATGTATCCGGTAGACTTGCTCAAGGTGCGTACAATTCTGAGATCTTGATTATGTTTTGATGTTGGGGTTGCTGACGGTCTCCATTGCTAGACCCGCATGCAAATCCTGCACCCTTCGACTGGTGGTCTGTACACGGGATTGACCAACGCGGTTTCAACCATTTATCGGATTGAGGGCTGGCGGACACTATGGAAGGGTGTTTCCAGTGTGATTGTGGGCGCGGGTAGGTCTTTCATCCACTGGACGAGAACTGGGATATCGGTGGCTGACTTCAAGATATTCAGGTCCGGCACACGCGGTGTACTTTGGAACATATGAGATTGTGAAGGAGATGGCTGGTGGTAATGTGGACGACGGACATCACCCTCTCGCTGCTGGTATGTCGTTTCTTTTCTTGGACGAAAGTAAATTTGGGGTTTCACATAACTGACTGATTTTTGAACTTAGCTCTGAGTGGTGCGTCCGCCACTATTGCCAGCGATGCGCTGATGAACCCATTCGATGGTAAGTGCTCAAAAAGAACCCCTTTTCACACTAGTCCGGACACAAGCGCTAAGACCAAAGTAGTGATCAAGCAACGAATGCAAGTCCACGGATCCGTTCACAAGAGCCTGCTGCAATGCGCCAAAACCCTCTACCGCACTGAGGGTCTCCAGGCCTTCTACCTCTCTTACCCTACCACCCTCTGCATGACTGTTCCCTTCACTGCCACACAATTTGTCGCCTACGAGTCCCTCTCCAAGTTCATGAACCCCAAGCAGGAATATGACCCGCTCACCCACTGCATGGCCGGTGGTCTTGCTGGTGCCTTTGCTGCGGGTATCACTACTCCTCTCGATGTCGTGAAGACACTTCTCCAGACCCGTGGTCTCGCTGAGAACGAGGAGATCCGCTCTGCCAAGGGTCTCTTCAATGCCGCCTCCATTATCAAGCGGCAATTTGGCTGGGCTGGTTTCCTCCGTGGTATGCGTCCCCGGATTATTTCCACCATGCCCAGCACGGCTATTTGCTGGACTTCTTATGAGATGGCCAAGGCCTATTTCAAGAACCTTGAGTAAACAAGTCCACGACTTGACTCGATAGCCCTCCTTCCATTTGTTCCATATCCTGTATTGTGTGACCCCGACACAATGCTTCTACGATTTATTTTCTCCAATCTGGGTCTTTGATGGTTACGGGCAGAGCCCGACCTTATAATGGTGTATCTTAGGCACACAAAAAAACAAAAAAGAGCCTGGGACATGCAAGCTTCTATTCACATACCAAAAGCGAAGGCAATGTACAGATAAGGTAGGAGGGGATTTATTTGAAGTACTCATCCGGTCTGGAGATTGGATCTTTTTCTCTTCTTGACCTCAAATCTGGCGTTGGTGATTTTGATTTGGGGAATCTTGCATCTATAACTGTTTTATTCTATTTTATTTTGCATGTACCGATAGACGTGCCACCAGGAATCTAGATGTGATATCTGATTTACATGTTCTCAAATACTAGATTATCTTGTAGATTATCTTGTAGTATAAGGATCCGCATGCAGACACTGCCGAACCGACGACGTCACGCGAAAAATCCTCCCCTCACAAACGGGAGATCATCGCTTCTACTTCTCCCCACCACAACCAGCGTGAAATGGGTGCGGGCCTGTGTTTTACAAATGATGCGCCCACGGCCCGCGTCTTCCATGCAGAAGACATACGATGAGTGCTATCTCCTATGCTCGACTGCCGTCTATTTCGAGGGCCAGGTAAGCTTTCTAGACTCCCGGTCGGGTTCTCATTCGCTCATGACATCAGAACAACGAAGAGGAAGCATTGAGGTCCTGGAGATCCGCCCTCGAGACCATCTATCATCACAATGCCCGCCGAGTATCAGCGACCTACACCCCTAAATCCGAAACTGAAAAGGCATTGCAAGATTCTATCCGAGCCTTAGAGGCTCAATGCCGCGAGCGAGTCGACCTACTGTCCGCACTGCGCGAAAGCCGGAAAGAGTCGGCCGAGGCAAACGGCGGTGACAAGGCCTCGACTTTAACTAAAGGCAAGCACGCTTTTAGTATTCCCATCCCCTCCCCTAGCAACAGCACACCAGGGTACATCGGAGGCGGTACAATCCCGGCTGTGGGCTACACCGACCTGTCCAAACCGGCCGCCATACCTGGCCGACCTCAACCAACGCCGAAGCACCACTTCGAATCGGTTTCTTACTTCGACGACTCTGCGCCAATGGGCCTGTCTCCGGGCGGCTCGCCTGCCGTGCGGATGAATTCGAATGTATCGGAGAAAGACAGGTCGCGTGCCTCCAGTCCTGAGCGACGAAAGCCGATGCTGACGACTCTGCGCAATACCGACGGCAAAAAATCTGGCAAGAAATCCAAAGTGAATCCTAAGAAGAAGGAGTCGCGGCCGGCCGCCTCCACGGCAGCGGGTCTGGCATGGGGCAGTACCTTACGGTCAGGGTCGGGCGAGAAGGCTGTTAGCGATGCGGCAGCCATAGCGTCTTCACGGAGCGCCGCCAATGCAGAGCCAAGAAACAGTTCTGGAGACGAGCCGTTAGTAGCTAGACATCAAGTCTTACGGAGAGATTCTGGTACAGATCGAATTCCTGCTGCACACTGGCGTGAGCCTCAGCAGCCATCGCCAAGTCGGTCATCCCCAAGACCCGTTGCACACCTGCCTGTCCGACAGCCTGTGGCTTCAGAGACTCGTAGGCCACTTCCGTCGGTAACAGCGACCATGCCAGAGCCGAGAGATTTTACATCTCCACCTTCTCCCGTTCCAAAACCATCCATCAAACCTAAACCAGCGGGTTTGCGATCTTCACTCCAGCCGCCGCCTCGCGCGACCATGGCTACTTCTAGATCGGAAGGTAGTTCACGGCCGTCTACACCTCGGGAGGATCAAGATACAAATACCTCGAGAAGCACCCCACGCACGAAGTCTGCGCCACGGATTCCGAAAATTGAGCGACCTCCCCCTATACAACCATCGTCAAGTAGCGAGAATGTCCAGCGTGAAGCCAGATCGATGTCGAATTTAGCAAACGGTAGCAGTGCAACACGACGCAAACCGCCTCCAGTCAGACGACGAGAGACTCCACCTTCGAGTGACCTGGATTCTTTGGGGCATCACTCTACGGAAGACGAAGCAGGAGACGAGGATGAAGGAGACAACGATGACCTTGTCAAGATCCTGAATAAGCTGCCTAAGGGCGTGGACCTGCAATCAGCAAAACAGATCCTCAATGACATTGTTGTACGCGGCGATGAAGTTCACTGGGAAGACATTGCTGGACTAGAACCAGCGAAGAAAGCGCTTAAAGAAGCAGTGGTGTACCCATTCCTTCGGCCTGATCTATTCTCTGGTTTACGTGAGCCAGCGCGTGGCATGTTACTATTCGGACCTCCAGGCACGGGTAAAACAATGCTTGCACGATCAGTTGCCACCGAGTCAAAGTCAACCTTCTTTTCTGTATCATCTTCCAGCCTAACGTCGAAATGGCACGGAGAGAGCGAAAAGCTTGTGCGCGCCCTATTTGGCTTAGCCAAGGTCCTTGCCCCCTCGATCATTTTCGTCGATGAGATCGACTCTTTGCTATCTGCGCGGTCTTCCGGCTCCGAGAATGAAGCATCTCGTCGATCCAAAACCGAGTTTTTGATTCAATGGTCAGACCTCCAGCGTGCCGCTGCTGGCCGCGAACAGTCTGCCCGGGACAAGAAAGAGGGTGATGCCAGCCGTGTTCTCGTATTGGCTGCAACAAATATGCCGTGGGATATTGACGAGGCAGCACGCCGCCGTTTCGTTCGTCGACAGTATATTCCTTTACCGGAGCAACATGTTCGTGAGCAACAGTTGCGCACGCTTCTCAGTCATCAGCATCACGAGCTGAACGATGCGGATATCCAGGTATTAGTTCATGTGACAGATGGTAAGCATTCGCTTGATCGTATAAAAAGTATGACCATATCTAACGATGTTCAATAGGCTTCTCTGGCTCAGATATAACAGCCCTAGCTAAAGATGCCGCCATGGGCCCTCTCCGCAACCTCGGTGAAGCTCTCCTCCACACTCCTATGGATCAGATCCGGCCTATTAAATTCCAAGATTTCGAATCAAGCCTGTACTCGATTCGACCCAGTGTCTCTCCAGATGGACTACGCAAGTACGAAGACTGGGCCAGAGAATTTGGCGAAAGAGGCGGTTAGGTTTGGCGTTGTCTTAGGTAGGATTGATGTGAAATGGAATGAAGTTATCATGATTATTTTTCCCGGAACCGACATACACGATACGGCCCTCATATGATTCTTGTGGTTGGAGCATGGATGTGCATGTACAGATTGGAGGTACTTGTTAGAGGCTTTTCTTCTAGGATTTGGAAAATTCCTGGTGCTGGTGGAGTTTGATGCTTCTATATTGTCCTCGCTACATACGTGATGGATCTTTTTTCTTCTGCCTTCTCGAGATATCTGTAACAATTTTCAGTGCAACGAAATACCAACAATCAACAAATTTTACGTTAAACGGTTACTGGTTTCACTTCGCAGGAAATGTAGATCATGACGTCGGGAATACCCTTAGTTCGTTTTAGTCTTTATGATCTACGTGTGACACTCCACTCTGCACATCTAACAAAATACTGGCATTTTCCAAAATTTTTAGCATTATTTACTGCTTATTGAGTTCGTATAACAATTGAATTTTGGATTCCACTCTCATCATAGCCAAATTTTTAACAAATGCACCAAATCGAAACGAGTTGAAGGCACCAAAGATCCACGATAAGCAGGTCTATCAGGGGAAGATCCTCCATGATGAACATGACCTATTCGCTAGTCTGCGTGGAGAAAAGCAGAAGACACGTACCCTCAAAATGACGCCATTTCACATCAATTAATTGAGTGTCGAGTTCCGAGGGTTCGACTCCCCTGAAGTGTGGAACGACTCAACTTCCAGTCGGATCCACTCTTCGAGTCAAGTTCAATTATGCCCGTCCACGTCGATATGTCTAACTGTATGCCAAAAGTCTATATTATTAGATGCAGATAAACTCTGTAATAGATGTGATAATTTAAATCAATTTCTTTGTTATATCACTATGAAGTGGAAAGCGATGTTATAAAGACTTAATGCAAAGGCGCGTAACATTAGTACCATTGGAGAAATACGCAGATCATTGATCAACTTAGGTCGATTGAGAACCCTGGATTCGCCATAACCAGCTCCCAAGGTCATACCTACATCCATGGATATTCCAGAAGTCCGAGCATCTCAGGTGACCTAGTGCACTATAAAGCCTTGACGATTTCCTTGTCACTAGATTAACCATTTCACACCATCCCGAGGCCATCAAATCCCTTGTAGTCGAAGCATAACCACCAAAACTGATACCTATGCATTTTGCATCACTCCTCTTCCTCGCTATAGCGAACACAACATTTGCCAAATCCTCTACAGGATGCAAGAAAGAACTCCCACCCGCCTTCCCCAATCCAGGAAAAAGCACACCTCTCAACCTCCCAGGCACAGACCGCGACTACCGTCTTTACATTCCCCGCAACTACGACCACAATAATCCAACACCCCTTTACATATCCCTCCATGGAGCAAACAGAAACATGGATGAACAAGAACGTCTTTCCCAATTCTCCAATCCACTATTCAACCCAGATGGTATAGCCGTCTACCCGAACAGCAGAAACGGCTACTGGCTCTCAAACCCCAAAGCACATACATCCCGACCAAACGATCTAGATTATATGTACGACCTCATCACACACCTGGAGGATAAACTCTGCATAGACACGAACAGAATCTACGCAGCCGGAAAATCAAACGGGGCTGGATTTGCAGGTGTCATGGCCTGCAACGCTACCGTCGGCTCCAAAATCGCCGCTTTCGCCTCTGTCAGCGGTGGATATTACAATATATCCGATATTCCCGGTTTAGGACCTTGTTCGCCCGCACCTAGGGATGAGGGATACCCGTTTCTGGAGTTCCACGGTACAAAGGATACGACCTCTCCTTATGATGGAGGGGGTCGTGATGACAAGCGGCCCGTTATCGATGTTCTGGAGGAGTGGGCGGGGCGGAATGGCTGTCCAAAGGATGCGGAGTGGAGCAGCAATGTGACTGTTTTTGAACATCCGCTAGTCAAACATGCTAGTTGGGATTGCGGTGGAAAGAAGGGGATTGTGCAGCATTATCGTGAGGGAGATTGGGGGCATTGTTGGGCTAGTACCGTGCCGAATGGTGATACCGAGGCATTTTGGAAGCAGTGCTCCTTGGGGAAGTATGTTTTCAATGCCACAGAAATTATTTTTGATTTCTTTAGTGGGTATCAGTTGAAGGAGTAACAGGCTTCGTACGGATTTGTATATAGCTATAGATTCTCTGTTATAGGTAGGAGAATGATGACTTTAGAAATCTGCTGCTCTTTAGGATTTGAATATATCATTGTGATAGACTGGACGGACCCGAGCTTATTCCACTCCAGACCCAAGATTAATCTAGACTTTAATCCCTGCCAGTGAGCATGCAGCCAAAGGTGAAATGATTAGGCGCATAGTACGGCCGACAGGTGGAGCGTCAGTGAGATTCCAAAGCCCGAAAAGCTTCAGATCCCGATTCCCAATACCTCGGGTTATGCGCCCACTCTTTGGTCCTACAACCTAAGAGCTATATAGATTAGGCAATGATCAATTGCTGTGCTTCTTGAATTATCTCTCATTAGCTCAGACACCTTTTTCATCACCCATCTTGAGCCCTTTTCTCTGATCCCGTAACATCCGCCATCGACATGGCTCCAATCCTCCGCGCTGCCGCATGCCATGCCGCACCAATCTTTCTCTCAGCAAAAGAAACTACGCAAAAATGCGTCACGATGATCGAAGAAGCAGCTAAAAACCAGGCTGACATTGTCATCTTCCCCGAAGTTTTCATTCCTGGCTATCCCTTCTGGAGCTGCATGGTCGCACCCGGCGAGGCCCACGAGTTCTTTAAGCGCATGGTGTCAGAATCCGTCTACGCGGACGGCGAAGAGATCAACATGATCCGCAAAGCCGCGAAGGAATTTAAAATTACTGTCTGCGTCGGGATTTCGGAAAAGACTCGGCACAGCAGCGCGAATCTATATAACAGCAATCTTATGATTAGTTCCGCAGGTGAAATTCTGGTCCACCACCGCAAGCTAGTCCCGACTTTCTACGAAAAACTCACCTGGGCACCCGGTGATGGGCATGGCCTTAAGGTGATTGACCTGCCTGTGGAGAATGGCTCGGCGATCGCAAAAGTGGGCATGCTACTTTGTGGAGAGAACACCAATCCTCTGGCACGCTACAGCATGATGGCACAGGGTGAACAGGTGCATATTTCCACCTGGCCTGCAAAAGCGCCGATGCATAGTATCCGCGAAGAGGCAGCCAGTGTCAGTAGTGATGCTGAGGGAGAAAAGCCGAAGGCAAAATACGGCAACGTGGCTGCTAACCGCATACGAGCCGCTGGCCACTGTTTCGAAGGGAAATGTTTTGGCATCATTAATGCTGCCATTGCAGATGAACATACTCTAGCGACCATGCTAGAGATCGCCCCCGATCAGGCCAAGGAGGTCATCCGAACCACCATGGCAGGATCTATGCAGGCGGAGACCAGGTTTCTTGATCCCTCTGGAAGTCCGTTGATGGGGTTTGTGATCAATGCTGAGACGGGCGAAAGAGAAGAGAAAGAGAACTTACAGCATGAAGAGGGGATACTATATGCAGATCTTGATATGACCACGACTATTGAAGGGAAACAGTTCCAGGATGTGGTTGGAGGATATCAGCGCTTTGATGTGTTTCAGGTGAAGGTTGACCGGTCGAGACAGACACCAGTGACCTTTACAAACTCGCTAGACCCGGAGACACGGTAGTTATTTGATCTCATTCTATACTTCAGCTGAAAATTTCAAGGGTACTTGCTGGGTAGTGCAAATCTAGATCAGTCCTTGTCTACTAACGAGCAATGAACGAGTGTTCAGTTCATGGTCGCAGACCAAAGAGCTCCCATTTTGCATAAAATATCAGTTAACTGATGACAAGCTAGAGGAAGATTTATGTGCACAAAGATAAGGCCCCGTGAAAATGACATTGAGAATGGCAGCGTCTGGCCACAATTCCACCGTACTGAGAAGGGCTTCACAGCTTAATAATACAATACACTCAAACTTGATTTTGCATTTCAATTGTTAAGGTGCTCTCGTTGTGTTGGGCTCCACATGTAAAAGTAGACGAAACTCCAACGGAGGTTGCGGAGTAATCCACGGAGCAATCGACGGAGCAACATAGGGCGATTCTCAGAGTCGGCTTACCCACTCTGAGCTAAGCTTCAGGGTGGGGCGTTAGGTGAGATTCTAGTACAGTATGTTGCAGAGTGGAGACCGCAAATCAGAGGCCGGAACGGAGCTAACCCGGGGCATTATACGGGTTTGTTGACCTTAAGGATCGGAGATTGCTACGACCATGTTATTCCATTTTTATTAAATTATTGCACTAAGAATGACAGCAACCAAGAAGTCAAGTACACTACCTACAGCTGATCCTGTCTTCTCTATCGCAACGACCAGACCACATTGAGATCGCCAGAGTACACCAGGCCAGGACCTTGGCACTCCATAACCAAGAATGGCCTCAAGCTCGACCGGGACTGATCAAACTATAAACGACCACAAAACTAGGAATATGGTGGCCACCGAATCTGGTGCTTTCGAAGGGTACCTGGGGCAACAGGCCCTGACTACTGCTAGCAGTAGCGCTGAAAAACATCACACGTCGCATCCTGCGAAGGATATGGAGAAAGGAACTCTAGCAGGAGATGATACTTGTATTGCGGATCCAAACCTCGTCGACTGGGATGGACCAGATGACCCTGCTAATCCACGTAACTGGCCCAAGACATTCAAAATGGCCAATGTAATGCTTGTCAGTTTGTCCGTGCTATATTGCAATCTTGCGACCACGATGTTCTCTCCGGGAGCCAAACTTATGCAGAGCGAGTTCGGCTTCAAGAGCGACACTGTTGAGATTCTTACAATTACCATTGCCTCACTTGGCTTTGCGATGGGTCAGTTCTTTGTGCCACCCCTGTCCGAGGTTTTTGGACGTGTGCCTGTTTATCGCGTGAGCTCAATATTCTATCTTGGATTTACTGCTGGTTGTGCACGGAGTACCCATGTTGCAGAGTTTCTTGTCTTTCGCCTGTGCACAGGCCTTTCTGCTGCGTCATACATGTCAACAGGAGGTGGTACTGTCGCAGACTTGTTGCCAAAGGAGGAGAGAGGAGCAGCAATGGCTCTTTTTACTGCGGGACCGCTTCTTGGACCGGTATGGAGTTCGTGCAATACTGTTAATAAGATGTCTTGAAATGAAGAGACTAACGTGACTACTAGGTCCTTGGCCCTATTGTTGGAGGATTTGTGACTGAGAATTTGAGCTGGAGATGGACATTTTATCTCATTCTGATGCTTGTAAGTCATGTCATGCCTCCAGAATTTCTGCACAAACATTAACCATGGTTCACTAGGCCGGCACCATCTCGGTTGCCTCTTTCGTATTCATGCGTGAGACAAGCGCCGTCACCATTCTGCAGAAAAAAGCTACCCAGTTGCGCAAAGAGACAGGAAATCCGAACTTGCATGCAAAGGGCGAAAAGCAGACCCCGATCAGCCATCTTATTTCTCATGCCGTGACTCGTCCAGCCACTTTCCTCGTCCGCTCACCTGTTCTCTTCCTGACCTCTCTTTACATTGCGTTCAATTTTGGTCTGGTCATGCTGTTATTTGCGACATTTCCAACCGTCTTTGAAACCTACTATGGTTGGAGTGTTGGTGTCTCCGGTCTGGCATATGTCGGTGTCGGCATTGGCTGTGCCGTTGGTGTATCGATCTTTGCCAATTTTAGTGACCGCTTGCTGCATGCTGAAGGTGGAAAGTTCCACGCTGAGCGACGTCTGATCTTGATGATGTGGGTCTCTCCTCTTTTCCCCATCGGTTTGTTTCTCTACGGGTGGACAGTCCAGTATCGAGTGCACTGGGTTGTTCCCATCATTGGAACAGCTATCTGCGGACCTGGTGCCGTGATCATCAATTCATCCGCGCAAACATATATCATTGATATATTTGGACCCGAGACGGCCGCATCGGCCATCGGTGCTCTCACGATCATTCGTAACATGACAGGAGCATTTCTGCCTCTTGCCGCTCCATCACTCTATGCTCATCTAGATATGGGTTGGGGAAACAGCGTGCTCGCATTCATTACGATTGCTTTCATCCCAATACCATTCTTGTTCTACTGGAAGGGAGAGTGGCTGCGTCAGAAGTTTCCAGTCAAACCTTGAAGAGCCAAAGCAACCCGATGTTATTCTTGTCTTGACACCCTTTCATGGTTTCCTGACTACACTTGCCTAGTAGCTTCCAAGCTTGATTACTTATCCAAACCCATCTTTTCAATGTTTTTTTTCTACTGTTTTCTCTTTCTCGTTTACTTTGCCTTTCTCCATCTCTTGTTGCGGTGATCCGCCGATGTCCCGTATTATATAGACTGGGAGCTACATTCTGTATAATAGCGTTCTTTGCTAATATTTTAACCGGATAGAGTTAATCCTTAACACTGGCGCTATGCAGATCTTATGTTCAGGGAGTTGCCCAGGTGGTGACCTAATAAAAAAGGGCTGCACTGACCTAATGGATGTATATAGTGATCTTGACTAGCCCTTGACTAGCTATCAACGTAAAGTCTGGAGCTCAGTGGCCACAGATCCCGCCACCCCCATAACGAAACTTTAAGTACATCATCTACAGAAGGAGTACCTAGTTAATGTATATTCTGCTTATTCTTCAAATGTCCTCCTTTTCTCTTCTCCTTTCTCTTTATAAGGCTCTAGATATCCTCTATGAATAGGACCTTCAATCTTATCTCTTTATCATCACTAGACTTACTATATCATCGATCTAGTCCTGTATGTTAGCTAGAAAGTTTAAAGCTCCTAGGTAGTGTAAACTTGGATTGTTCCGTAATATTTATAAATAATGATTCCGTGTCTAGTATATGATCATAGAATGAATATGCACTATATCAGATATTTTATAGGATAGCTTCTTTGAAAAATACAAAAAAAAAGTCAAGTCAAGGTGGCCATCATCGCCCGCATCACCCTCGACGAGGGTTCTAGCATAGTCAGTATAATAGTGCAAAGCTGATCAGAGTGAGAAATGGAAAAGGTACTGGAATATTCACCTTTACGCTTGTCCTTCTCCTTTTTCTTCAAGTTCAGTATCCTCTCATCCTCCTCCTCTATCTTCTTCTTCATCACCAGTATCCACTTCTCCTCCTCTACTATGTAATTCTTCATCGACAGTATTCTATCCTCCTCCTCCTCCTCCTCTATCTTTTTCTTAATCAACAGTATCCTATCTTCCGCTTCCTCCACCCTTTTCTTCATAAACAGTATCGTCTCCTCCTCCTCTTCCTCCGTTTTCCCTAACAATATCCTCTCCTCCTCCAGCTCACGAATATAATCTGACATATCCTGGTCGCTATCACGAGATCTTACAACAACTCGCGACTCAGAATTATGAGCTTCTTCTAAGGGGGTACCTTGTGGCTGAATGTATCGAATGGGAGACGAAGAACGATCGTGTGTATCCAAAGACGCAGATCGTGGCCGGGAGGTAGTCTTCGTGTTTGGCCTCCCAATTTGTTCAATTTCCTCTCGATACTTATCATCGCGATACCCAGACGGCAGCGGTAGCCGTGACGGTGGCATAATAGAAGTCTCGTGGCTGGGGTCCATTGCTCCATGGGGACTGTCCATGCGATACCTATGATTGTCGGATGATCTGGTGCGTTTTCTGGCGAAGTTCTGATCTACTGGATTACCGTCGTGGTCACGACCGGCTAACCTATTGTTAATTCACAATACTTTTTGCCCATTATGATAAGAAAGGACAATGAATTCACTTACTCCTCATGTCCATGGGTTTTTGGAATTTTCGACTCAGATCAATCACTTCCTCAATCTGCTCTTTAGATAGTGCCTTCAGAATAAGAAATTGGTCCTCCTAGTACCTCATAAGCGCCATGATTTTGACCAGTCTATGACCTTCCCCAGGACATACCTCTTCCTTGAATGGATACCCAAGATCCAAAATTGCTCGGATATGCACAAGCTTGCGACGAATAACTGTCTTTCCCTTTCGCGGAAAGGGGGTTTCGTCATGCTGCTGGCTAGTAAGTTTGCTCTCGGCACGATCGCGATCCTCAAACGATCCGTAAGGCTCGGGAGATTTAAAGTATCTATGGGCATCACGTCCGCGATTTAGTTTTGACGACGATCGCATTCGATCTACTCGAAGCGGGACATCTAGGCATTGAAGGTGTGAAAAGTCGCTCGTGTTGCTGAGACTGTTCAAATCGGATGGAACATTGGGATGGTCTTCTGGGATAATGCCAATGGCATCAGGGAGAGAGCCGATTGTCTGTTCTTGAGCAATCTTGCCAAGCAACTGAATCCTCATGAGAAGAGAGACAATATGGGAATCTTCCAAAGGAGGTGGTGGGATTTGTTTTCGAAGAAACTGCATGTCTCTTTCAAAGACCTGCTTGCGCTCTTCCAGATATTCTTTGCTGAAGGGTCTCCCTTCATCATCCGATGAATCATCCTCATTCAGCTGCGAGCTATCTTCGCGAAAGCTCCGAGTGTCAACATTACCAACTTCTTCCCCGAGTTGATGTGCCTTATCGTTACTATCATCCCCGTTGTCGGACATCGCGTTTGACATTTCCTCAACGGTAACAATTCGATCTCCATTATCGGTGGATATCAGTGAATCCTCATCTCCAAGCTCACTTGTCTCCATGGTCCGTGTCATTTGTGAAGCATTCTGTGTACGCTGTGAATGAAGATTGCCGTCGCTTGAATCATCTACAAAGTAATCATTTTGAGAGAAGTAGTCGTCTTTAAAGCTATCGGAAGCCGTCTCTGCCTCCATTGGTGGATTTTTATCCAATTCGCAAAGCTGTAACTCGCATTTACTGTCGGGTGAGGTCTTGAGCACCCATTTAATGATGTGATCGGCATCATCGATGGCTGGATTGAAGTTACCGACAGCCTTGCTGAGATGCGGTATGCGGTCTTGGGGCCAGGGAAGCGAACGCAGCGAAAAGTCATGTATATGCTGTAAAATGTGCTCAATCAACTCAGGGGAGTCTGGTGAATCTTCTGAGTCACAAAGTGGACAGTTACTAATACCCATGATGTGAACTGGAGACTCAGCTAGGGCATCCGCAAGCTCATCATTTGAAATATCAGGATGTTCGAGCTGCAAATGGCCCATGATCTCCACTAGAGAGCTGAAGGGGGCACTGTCACAGTATGAACATTGAAACCCGGGTGGATGGTCATTCAAAAAATGTTCCTTCCACTCCTTTTCAGTGACAAAAAGCTTGTGAGGTGTGGGACAATGCTCAAGTATGCAGGTGTAGGGGCAAATATCGTTGGCCAAGTGAGTTTTGTATCGATTATCCTCCGCTTCCTGGATTGGAATAGCATGGCAACAGCAAGGACACTTGAATGAAAGATGCTCTGGGCTTGAGAGTTTTGCCCTTGGATATCGTGCAGCTGCTGTGATTGCTGTAATACGCGTCACCGTAGAGCCAATGCGTCCTCCGCGCTGAAGGCCCCGAAACCCAGTTTCCGGGATTGATGCAATAGTTTCAACCACTGTCATATTATTGCTTTGAGCAATGCTAGTGGTCGTGGACTTCGTATGCTCTGGCTTCACCGAAGATTTGTCTGATACTTTCTGTGCAGAGCTGGGACCCATATTTGCAAGAATATGGCCAATCTTATTCCATACTGGGCTTTCTATGGGGTCTTTCAGGAGGTGTGAATGTCTTTGCATTTCCATGAATCGGTGACGGCGTCTCAGATTAGCTTCCACCAGTCGGTGCTGTATTGGTGAAAGCTGTGATGGGTCAATTTTGTCCTGATAAATCAATGTTCGAGGCCCTTCGCTGGGACTCGACATAACGAGGATCGCAAGATGTGCTTGTAGATCACGATATTTGTCTCGATTCTGATCGAAGGAGGCATCTGCCTTCTGTAAGCGGAACTTTCGGCCACTTCTGCGAATTACCACACCTATGGCGATCAAGTCACGTAAAATAGAGCCAATCTTCCCAAGGACCTCGTCGGTGATTTCCTTTGATGATGCAGTGATACACTCTGTCAAAACAACTTGTAGCATTTTGATTAGTTCTTTGATTAAGTATATGTCATCGGGTCGATGGCTGAATCTTGAGTCAAGAGACCCTCGTCCTTGAGCAACGGCTCCAACGCTGTCAACCCAAAGCTTGAAATCGGCATGACAATATTTCATATAGACATGTTGGGAGCCGGTGAGTTTCGAAACACAGATTGCAAACTGCCTGAAGCACTGTCTCGTAGTTTCTGCAATGGATAGTTCCACAACAATATCGGAAGCCATTGGGGCAAAGCTTGACCAGCAAGAACGCGGCCGATAGATGGAAAGTGTGTGTTAGAATCTCACAGTATACCTGGGACGTACACTCAGCAGAGCCCCGCACGGGACGGAGTTACTTTTTAGCCATTGGGGATGTACTTCACGTAAGACTTATACATGTTCTCACCATGATTAGGTTCGTTGGGTTCCACTTATCGCCTGGTCTTCTAATATTTCAGGAGTCACCAAGGATAAAGGAGCACCGAGATCTTGGATTGTGGTCCAAGTCATATCTCAAATTCCCAAAGTCTGGGGGTTTAAATAAGAAAGCTCGATTCTGAGGGACTTCAGCTCCAGAATTACCCCGCCTCGGCTTCTCATGTCAGATCAATGGAATGGAAACTTCCCAACTCCGACCCTATCGCTGAAACCTTGTGATGAAGATGAATGAGCAAAGGCGGATGCTCGCTGCCGAGCTCCTCAAGCCGATCGCAGGGGAGGCTTGGCTGCCCATATTTCAAAACGCGAAAACACTACCACGACCTTCCACTGAAGGCTCCAATATCGCAGTGCGGCTTCATCTCATACATGAGGGGCTGAGCTGCCTTCCACCTTATCAGCTTAATTCCGAGATTCATGAATTGTGTAGCGTAGTGCTGCAGGATCTGTTTGCTATCTGCACTGTAAGCCTACCATATTCGTTTCTTACCCTCAAGGGTCCATCCCCGAAGATGTCACATCGGAAATCCCAATATTTCACCAGTCTGTTGTGTGTGCTTGAATTTGGTCTATCCATTGATCTCGGCAGAAACCATATGTTCACATTCTCAATTCAAATGGAGAAATTGACCGTTCAATTTAGTGGTCATCTTCCTCCCCTGGCACGCCAAAACCAACCAGCCTCCAACACATTTACAACACATTAGCCACAAGATCCCAAACACAACCTGGTCAACTAAACATGGATGAATCAATTCGGAATTTCCTCCTCCAAAAAGCAAAAGTCATTCAATCATACCAACGTCGAATCGAGAGCTTGTCCACCAAACTAGATGAGATCAATCAGACTGATTCCGACCAAAATATGATGTCTGAGCAACACTTAAATCCCAATGAGAAGGATATTTACCCGGACAGTGTCAATTGGTATCTGTTCAATGCACTCAGAAAATATACTACTTGCTATCCCCCATCTCATGCCCTTCCACCTTGCGACATGGTTAAATGGCACCATACCCGAATCTGCCTCAGCAATGGAGTCCTTGCAAGCAATACTTTTGCTCAAGCAGACATCATGATCGCATCTCAAGGAATGACGCTTTGGCAGGAGATTTCTCTTTCTATCTCTTTGTGAGTCTAATCTTTGTGGATTCAGGGCCTTCAAATCCATTCGGGAAGCTCATAAATGCCTAACGCTCACTTAATAGAAAAATACAGGACAATTACAGCGGTATCGACTATTCAATCGATGAAATTTCGGAGTCTGATTCTGATGATGAGGCTGGCGATTGCAAGGAGCTTGTCCAAATGAAACGAGGCGACGTTTGCCAATTGCTCGACGAAAACAATTACAATAGAATTCACTTTCTATTGGATGGAAGTTATCGACTTCACAAGCGTTCTGATCCCGAATGTCTTCAACATTTTACATTGCCCGGCTGTGGTCACTCACTTGCTTATGTTCTATGTTACGGCATTTTAAGTATCGAGCACAGGATACTTCTAGCTTATACACTCGCACGAGCATGCTGGCAATTCTATAACTTCGACATCGTGCACGAAAAATGGACTAGTGAAAATGTTTTCTTCATGCCGACCGACAATCAAGATGGGAATCAAATTCCCCTTCGGGCTTTTCTATCTATTCCCTTCGATCAAGTTAGTCGGTCTCCAGATGAGTTCCTAGAAACAGGCGCCTATACTCATCGATACCCTCGAATTCTCTTCTTGGGAATCATGCTTCTTGAGATCGGTCTTGGCGAGTCCCTGGGGCTAGGGTCGTTGGGGACGTCGAAACTAAGTTCAGTTGCATATATAAATAGAGCGCATGCAAAGGCACGCATGCGGTTGAATGAGTTCAAAAAGATATCCTGGGATGGTTTCTCCTACAAATCCGTGTTTGTTGAAGCAATCGAAAATTGCTTGGACTCGCAAAATTTCAAGAATACTTACAAGCCACAAAGAAAGCGGGCAAAAGGAGAGGCATCCAAAAGAAGGCAGATGGAAGATATGTCCGCCCTACAGCAAAGGCGGACTGCCTTGTACCGCAAAACTGTTGCTCCGTTGTATTGGCTTGCCGAAGTTGGCTTTGAGAGCTCAGGTGAAGTCCCACTTATTACCGTCAAGAAGTCCCAGCGACAGAAACCGACAGTCGTGGAAGATGAGGAAATCCGAACATTTTGGAATAAGGTTAGGGCACCAACTTTCGACACAAATGGCCCTTCTGCTCGATCCGGAGCTTGGATGAATCACCTTGGTGTTATTTCTGGCCATGTGCTTCGATGTCGGAGGCAAGCAAAGATTATCCCGCGGATTCGAGTTGCAATACTGGACACTGGCTGCCATAGAGATCTCCCTTTCTTCCAAAGGAACACTGTTTCAGGTTGCTTCACGGACTGGAAAGACTTTGCCGATGCCTCACAAGTCCCTGTGGATACCTTCGGGCATGGAACATTTATGGCCCGCCTCCTACTTCAGATTGCTCCTATTGTAGATCTTTCTGTTGTTCGTGTTGCGGTTACCCAGGATCAATTAAGTTCCAACGAAGAAAGCGTCGTCCAGGTGTGTTTCTCCACAAAATTGCCAAACCTTCCTCTAACTTAGATATAGGCCATTGAATATGCTGGCTTGGACTGGAAGGCCGATATCATATCAATGTCCTTTAGTTTTTCAAGATCAAGCACGTCTATATCAGATATCATCGACAAGGTCGTGAAAAAGCGAGAGAATAAAGTCATATTTCTCGCCAGCGCCGGAAACTCTTCGAGTGATCGTGGTGAAGGATTCCCTGCTCGCCAGCCTTATGTCATTCCAATATATGCTACTGATTATCAGGGCACATTTCTCAGGTCAAATCCCACGAGATCGGGAGATGGACCTAGAGTTTTGGGGACCTATGGCGACAATATTCCTGAGTTTATTCTTGAGGAAATGGAAACATCTTTTCCGAGAGGTGATTTTAGTCCTGGTACCTCAGTCGCAACTGCCATTGCCGCTGGAATTGTTGCCATGATGCTTTCATATTCCGCTGCTCTCCCAGTTTTGGTCCAAGCGAAGCTTTTCGAAGAAACCTTAGAAAATCTCAAGACGCCGAAAGGAATGACGAATTTGCTGCGAGTAATGTCGCAGAATACAGACTATCGGGGAGACTCAGTGAATCCTATTCGATTTTGGAGCGATAAGTCCAAGGATAAGGAGGTTTTTCTCGCAATCTGCAGGGCTCTAGCGGAATAGTAGTACTATTCGGTGTCATGCTAGGAAAGGATCCTGGCTGAAGCTCCTGTATTGTAATGCTTAAGTCGTTGTATCATAGGTTGCCGCATCGAAATGTTCAATTTACTTTTGTGGGGCCCTACTCTCCGGGACGAACATGACGCTGAGATCCGATATTGAGAATTGCCGGTCAATTGATGCCAAGCATTGATTAAGAACCAAGCTATTTTGAATGCTGCTTTCACTAAGTAGCAAGTGCGGGGTACTTGCATCGGATGATGTGTCATATAGTAGCATGCTGATGCTTCTCCATGTAAGCTTCGCCTCCAACGTCCACAAGGAATCCCAAGCCAAAAATCGTTCGTCACAAATATCAGCTCCATCAGAGATATAATTCAGATATCACAGAGCTGGATAAGAGAAAGGCCGTCCAACCTCGTAAGCATCTTGAAAATCAGATACAAGATCCCGAAGTCGTGAGCCTTCCGATCCCCAGAATGCCAACTTGGTTCCTTCCTCCCGATTTCACTTTCACGCCTGAGGGTCCGCTTAGATTGGGAACTATCATCACGCACCCAGCAAGGCCAACATTAGTGCTCGCATCGCTTCCTGGTGATACCGGCATTATCCTCCCGAAAGAGACTACTCTCGTGGAGCCGAATCATTCACACGAGAAGTCCAGCTCAAGATCACGCTCGTTAAATATCTGGGCAAATTTTCTCGAGGTGACCTCAGCAACTGTCAAAATCGACACTGGCCGGCAATATATCGAAAGCTACGGCACCGTTGACCATGAGATCCGCTTCTTCGCCGATCCGTTGACACCATCAATAGCGTCTGCGATAACTGCGCTCCCGGATGTCAAAAAACATATCAACTCGGGGGTCTTCGGAAGACGACCAGTATATATTGTCACAGGCCTTCGCATAGCGAGGACAAGCTTCACGGTGAGCAAAGATGTTTCGAAAACCCTCGGGGGCGAGATATCGGGATCAGGGACGATCCCTGGTGGGATAGTTCCCATTACTGCCGGTGCGGGCTCCAGTGGGTCTAGCGAGCGAAAAACCACGGGGTCCTATGATACAGCCCCGGGCATCGTTTTTGCATATCGCTTGTCTGTCATTCGGACGAAGAGAGCAGGGGTCGAGACCGAGCTTTTTGATGACAAGGCCGCTTTCTTGACTGGTGATGAAACAGATGTAGAACAGCCACTTGTGGTCGTTGAGGCTACTAAGGAGGAGCTTGAAGAAGATTTCGAGGAGCAAGTTGAATTCCAGACATTGAAACTAGAGAAAGGTGAAACTTGTATCTCATTTCAGAGCAGCTTTGCTGACTGTCCAACGACCACTACTGGCGCTTACTAGAAATTGACGCCAAAGGATAACAGAGTGGATCAAGGGTTGCAAAAGATAAAACTTTAGACTGATAAATTGCTTCAAGTCAAGGCCAGCTGGAGCTACCTTGTATGGTTATAGTATTAAAAATTTAGTACTCTAATCTTTGATGTCAAGTTGAAAGTCTATATGTAATAAAACTTGTGGTCTATAGTCCACTTCTTTCCACTCCGAAATTTCTCAAGCAAATTTAATGAGATAGCTTTGCTGGGTTTGAGCTAGGTGCCCCCATGGACTGACCATGGGTACCTTTCCCTTGATACTTAGGCAGTCGAATGATTAGGGCCCGGGCGGACCTAGTTGTAGCACATGCCTAGGACCATTGATGCATGGCCATTCGTGTCACACCTAGAACTGCAAGTATCCAGGATATGTAGCTTAAGGTTGTTGCATGAACGCACTACAGTCTCTGGCATCGAGAAATATCAAATGAAAGTCTAAAAGAAGCCATCTGAGAATACTTGCCAGGCACAAACATGGAAAAAAAAATTAAAACAAAAAGAAACCGACGGCTGGCGGATTTGAACCGCCGCCTCCGAAGAGAATTGATTTCTAGTCAATCGCCTTAGACCACTCGGCCAAACCGCCTATTGGATGAAAGGATTTGGTTATGGAGCCTAACGAGGCAGATGTCCATCTAAGGGTGGTAAACTGTAAACACCGCGCGATTTATATTAGCCACGTTGTGCCCCCACGACGGGTGGAGCCGAAGCTCTAGATAAGCGCGTGCAGGCGGCGGGAGTAGTGTGACTAAACCCTGTCACCACGTAGCCGAGGCCGTACCTAGCCTTACCATCAAGCCCCTTACAAACATGGATATACTAGTGAACCAGTGGGTATTTAGGTCTGGATCAAAGGGTTCTAGAACCTACAGTTGCCTCCTGAAAATCGTAACTATGACGATGATAACATGTCAACTAATTTTCTCAAGCATAAATAGCACCGGGGAATCTGTCACTCTATCGAACAAGTAATACATTTGTCTATATACACGCATTTTGTTGTCCTACGCTTATCATGTCTTCCCAAAAGCAACTTATTCCCATGTCTGATTCCCAAAAGCAACTCATTCCCAAGCCTAGCATCATTTATGACCGCGACGAGGAATATGGTACCTTCTTGAACCAGGACGACAATGATAGTTCCAATGCGCAACGTGGTATGTCTTTCACATAGGCAGCGCAATATACTGAAATAAGATGCTAATGGAATGTTGTGCTTTCCATGAAGATGACGCGATTGACCAAACCAATATTATGGGAGGCGACAGAACTCACCACGCGATGACACAATTTCAAAGACAATATAGTGAGGGATCTGATGAGGATGATTTGCTAGATGCCGAATGAAGTCTCTGTGAGCTATTTTACGCATAGTTCGAGAGCTCATAAATGTAAACAAAAGAGATGTCAAAGCGATCAAAACTTTACAAGTAATTAAACGCTTGGTCGGTGGGGTGATTTATCTACGTAGGCCTTGATCTTATGTGATGAATAAATCAGGTGCAATTAACAGGTCTTTGCATTCATGAATATGTAACGTGAAAATGTATGTACAATACTTGATCTTCTCGCAACGCTGCTTAACTCAACAAGACACGGATCTCTCCAGTCGTGCGAGGGAACAATGAGCGTAGACTCCATTGGTCCTCCTTCTCTTCCTCGTCATCTTCACCCGTGGTCTTACGAGTGGATCTCCCGCTACGACCGCTAATCACACTGCCACCCGTACCTAAGCTAAACTGGCTCATTCCTCTGGCCTCATCAGCGGCAATAATCATGCCCTCGACAAACTCGAAATCACGACAGAATGCTTCGACGGCATCTTCAGTGACACTCTGAATGAGTGAGGCGCTCTGGACACGTTTGAGATGATCAGCTGCATCCATGAGGGCAGATGGGAGGAAGTCGTCCAGCTGCTGGCTGGACGCAACTAGGGCCTCTGGTTGGAAAGCAGGGAGGGTGGCCAGGTCTGCAAGGTGAAGCTTTTGCTCCGGCTTCTCTTCATTTTCACTGTCTTGTTCTGAGTCTCTACCCGATTTGGAGAAAGGCTCTAGAGCATCTAGCAGAGTCTGCAGACCAGAATTATCAAGGAAAAATTGATGCTGAATATCGAGCAGATTCGTACGGAGAGTAGATATAGCGTTGGACAGTGGGTTCATGTGGGTGATACTAGCAAACCCGAATGAGGAGACAGTTGCGCGGGCTGCGAGAAGGATGTTGGTGCGGTAGATGGTCTGCGCTGTCGAGTCGTCAATCTCTTCGGACGAGGATCGAGCTAGAGTCAAATATGGATCGAAGGCAGCTCGGAGAACAGGAGTGAACTTGTTCTCGCTATCCGTATCGGATTCTTCGTCCGGTCGGACCGATGCCTCGTGCGTTTTCATGAGTGAAACTAAGCCCTCCAATGCATCTAGTAAGAATTCTGGAGGCGAAAGGTCTTGCGGGGGAGCCAAAGCCAGTTGGTCGTTTGACAGTGTGCTGACTTCCTCTCGCATCAAATTCTCAAAGTGTCCAAGTGTAAATTTCTCCAAACTCTGCATCAAGTCCACCAGCTGGGCCTTGGGGCCAACCAATTTTATGAAGGTGGTTCGGTAGAAGGATAGCAAATTGACGACCTTGTAGCAAGTGACAGGGTCATCGTGACCTTGAATCACCAGCTCCACTCTTTGCCGTAGGGAACGAGAAACTCCAATGAGATCCCGATTTACCAGATCGCTCAGCGCTTTATGGCCATCGAAGGTGACCTCCTGGTCTTCGTCAATGCGAGACCAAGGCTCGCTATTTAAACCAGCCTGAATGCCTCGTGCGAGTTCCTCTCCATCGGCAACGAACAGCGCTTCCAAGGCTTCTCTCTCGGAGACAGTTGTGGAGTGTACCCACGCGAGCATATCTCCAATATATCTGAGTGGATCATGGGCCGAAAACTCGATGGGTTTGACACTTCGGTCGCCGGCACTAGGCCCATTAGCACCAGAAATGGCGTCTGTTAGCGCATAATGGAACGCATCGGCAAGAACATAGTCACGCGCCTCAGCGAAGAAATCCAGACAGCTATGGAATAGACTTGGCCGCTCCGCCAGGACCCGCAGAGCACGGCGAATTGAGCTACTGATTCGGGGGTCCTCAAGGTTCAAAGACTGGAACTCCTTCTGGATCCATTTATATAGCTTCTGGTAGGCAGAGTTGAGATGCCGGGTACTCAGCTCCATCAGCTCCAGGCCCAGTCGCTGGTTTTCCCCGCCAAGTAGGTGTTCACAGTCGTGATGGACTTGTTTGACACGTGCCAGAATGTCGAAGAACCGGTCGTCGACTGGTTCTTCAGCTGAGTTTAAGACCATGAGGTCTTCCTCAGGAACCAAGAAATGCTTCTCAAACGCAACAAGCAGTCGTTGCTTCGTTTCAGTATCCTTCTTCTGAGCCATCAACGCAGCAGCTTCCTCCAGCACGGGTGTAGTATCCTGCTTGGCGAGACTGATGTGTTTGCGCATTTCATCGCATGTCTGATTAAGAGTGGTGATGACGCTTCCAATTCGTTTCAATTGCTGTAACAGCGGGGAAAATATTAGTTTTCCATGCGTGGTTCAATATAGCTCTGTATGAACTTACCTCCGCAACCTTTCCGAAGTCTCGGACGATTTCCGCGTTGCTATCCACCACTTCTTTCTGTACATCGAGTCGAAGCTGGCGCCGTGTTTCCGCGGTATTGTGAATTCCCCGAATGCTCAAAGTTTCCAGCGCGTCACGGATGTCGGAGTCGGCGTAGGAAGCCGATAAGACGGATGTTAGGCGATTGGAGAGGGCGCTCGAACGCTGAGTTGGAGGTGACAGGGGCGACGAGGCGGGGGAGCCGCCATTGTTGGGACCAGGCCCAGGAAAATAGCTTGTCATTGTTAGAGAAGTACCTCCAGTTTCACTCCTGGTCAAGTCGAGGTTGAGTGGGGAAAAGGACAGTCTCGCCCTGAATCTGTAGACCGCCTTCGCCCCAGCTCTTATCGTGCACCAACAACAGATAAACATTTCTCCAATTCACCCACAATTTACAATTACCTTTTAAATGCACAATGGAGTCATTTGACAGTCCACTTGCCTCACCCACAAAGGCACGCCAGGCTGCTATTCAAGCCAAGGACTGGGCGTACATTAATTCATGGCTCACCCGGAAATACACGCCCAAACCAGTACCCCAATTTGAACGAAATGAAGACACTCTCCGCGTTCTCCTAACATTGGCGGCCGCCAATGATGCTGCAGATGAGGAAACAAATATCCGCGACCGTGCACAGGAAGAAGCAATCCAGGCCTTCAAGGTCCAGGAAGAGGCTGAGCGCAAAGACCCACACGAGCGACAAAAGAACGAGATTCTAGATGAAGTGGAAATGTGCCTGGACGATAAGGGACGTCGCGATCTTGATGATCTAGCCGAATCAGCAGTTGTAATGGGCAACACATTGAATCCTGAACCAGAGGATCTGAGCCAATCGATTGTTGAGCTGACGGCAGAGGATTTTGAAGCGCAAGACCAAATAGCTAAAGTTGAAATGCTGCGGCTATACTTGCAGAAGGAGCTTTCGCGTCTTCAAGCCGATTTGGAGGAGCTGAAGTCAGACGAGGCATATGCCATGCCCCAGGATGTCCAGGCCCAGACCTCGGAGTGGATCCGTGGTACCAAAATGCTGACAACGAAAGTTGGGGAATATCATGATCGCATTGCTTCATTGGAACGAAATCAGCCTGCAGGTCCTACAATTGAACAATTGATGTTGGATGAAGAAAATGTTGTTCGGCTCCAAGATATTGTGAAGTCGTTGGAAGCGCGTGTTAGAGCATTCCATGATCTGCCTACGGATATTCCAGGGGCACGGGCCAGATACAAGGAACTGGAACGGGAGTTAAGTCAACTTAATCGACAGCGTGATATGTTATTTGGCACTCTGGTAGGACGATAGGCTTGTCTTGCGAAAGAATCTACGATTGAATACATTTGCACAAAGTTTGAATAAATTGGCAGATCACTGCATCATTTGGATTGTAAACTAAAGAAACAAATGGTATCGTCGACTAATCATTGGTTCATGATAGTAGGGTAAGTCCCGAAATATCGTCATTGAGGAATTTCATCAAGGAATGAAGAGCTTATTTGTTCATGCCCAGGGTATCCTTGACCTTGTCACCACTGTATGGAAAGATGACAGTTAGTATGCAGGTCTTATGTGTGAGGTTTTCTGGCAAGGTGTCTTACATGGAGCTGGTGGCGCCGCCATTGTTGTCATCATGGGCACGCTGGGTCTTGTCGAAGGCCTCCTGGGTACCGCTCTTGCTGTCGTCGGACTGGAGACCTCGAGTGGCGCGGTCACCAGTGTCGGTGACGGTCTCCTTAACCTTGTCCGTAGTGGACTTGGTGGAGTCAGGAGTCATCTCCTCCTTGGCCTCTGAGAAGAGATATGGGTTAGTCACGGATTTGTTGTCAAGGTGGATCTGTAGGGTAACGTACTAGTGCTGAAGTCCTTGCGACCGGTGTCAGACATGATGTTCGATTGAGGTTTGAGTATTGGTTGATAGAAAGTATTTGGTATAGAAGTGGTTGAATATGGAAAACAATTAGAAAGTTGTAAGAGATGGATGATATTTATATAGCTTTCCTGTATTATAGAGGTTTCCATGACGCCAAACAAAAGATCAAATGACGTCGTTCATTGTTTGCTCTGTGCAATTATCTTACAAGTTTCGACGCTGGAATAAGCAAGTTCACTGTACAGACAACCTGAACTTATTGTTTATCATACCAATCAGACCTGAAGTGACACTCAGTCACTTGCGAGATTGACGTTGCCAAGTTCCCCAAAGTGGCGTTGTATGACAACCAAGTCTGTCATGTTTGGATATTATATCTCCCGATTCGGATTAGCGCAGCTTTCACATGATTCAGTGTGGCCCAGGCCCTGATTTGACATGTGCAACAGTAAGGCAATAAGCAAGGAAGTACTATAGGTACCTGTCTATGTACCTTTAACCGATTCTTGACTTGCAACTTCTGTTCAAGTACTCGCCCCTCTCGCCGATTTATTGAGCATGGCCAAGCAGAGAACCTTGAGATGTTCGTGTTTATCTGCTAATATTACTAAATTACAAGCTTCCTGCTTTTACTATTGCATAGCCATCCTGAGACTTAGTATTGATGGTTTCAGTAGACTCCAGTACAAACTTGTTATGTCGATCGTGCTTCCTGTACATTCTTCCGTCCACTTGCACGATTATTATACTGAGAGGATTTGATCACGTAGATGTACACATTACTCTCAAATATCTGGATAAATGCCTACGACTTGTTGTTTTAACGGCCTGGTGGCTTCATATCTATCTTCTCAGTCATAAATTGTAAACATAACGGATAGTTCAGATGACAACTCCATTCATATAAGTGCGGGATCTCTCTTGCCAGAAGCAGCTTACCAAAAAAGAGGCAAAGATGCAACACGAACATCCAAAAAGAAATACTAAGCTCTCCAGAGCTTCTATTCTGTAACTTCCAACATTCCAAGCTTACTTACAGGTATCTCATAGATCTTCCCTTAGACACGTACACACGATAACCGCACTTGATCGGCATCTTTCATCCGCAGGAGCAGCTGGAGATCAACATCTTGAGTCGTAGCCAGAATTCTATTCCGAGTCTGTCCACATGTTTCTCCTGGTTTAGGAATTGCGCGCACACGATGGTGATGTAACAACTTGGCCATTACTGCCACAAACTCTACCTGGGAAAACTTGTTACCAGGGCAGCTGTGCCCGCCATCGGCCCAGGGAAAATAGGTGCATCGCGCCGGGGTAACAACCCGCTCATCGGCTGGTGTAGTTGATCCCAACTTAGGAGTTAACATTCGCTCAGTCTCCAGCAAGAGGGCACTATCAGACTCGGATACAGATGAGGTCGTGACCCATCGTGCTGGCTTCCAGGAGAATGGATCAGCCCAGTACTCTGGGCTTGTGTGGGTATTGATAAGGTTTATCAGCACTCCGGAGTTTTGAGGAATTACTATGGTATTGTCTCCCACTTTCAGACGTTGGGAAGAGCCGTAGGTCAACTTCGGGAGAGAGGG
The DNA here is from genome assembly GCF_028828015.1 of Penicillium pulvis. Taxonomy (NCBI): domain Eukaryota; kingdom Fungi; phylum Ascomycota; class Eurotiomycetes; order Eurotiales; family Aspergillaceae; genus Penicillium; species Penicillium pulvis. The sequence continues at coordinate 2,211,362 of NW_026643072.1, forward strand.
GACTGGCGGGAAGAGTCGGAGAGTTTCAAGCTATTCATCTCAGAATGGGGACCCCGATATAATGCGATAGGGACTTGACTAACCATTATCGCTCTGCAGCGATTTAGCTTGGGGAATAGATCGGAATACAGTCCCTTGGTATCTTCTGGGAGCGATTGGAGCTCCTCTGCTACCCAGTCTTGCACCTCTGGGTACGCAGACAAAAGTAACATCGTAAAACTCAGGGTATTTGCCGTGGTGTCGTGACCAGCAAAGTTGATCACGAAGATATTACCGAATATCTCATCAACAGAGAGCCCTTTCGCTGAGGTGGTGGACTTCTCGCTTTTGGTGCTCTCATGCTGGATATCCATGGCTCGTACTAAAGTCGTCATTATACTTCCAGATCCAGGATTTCCTTCATTCAGTGCCTTGGTCTCATCATTGAGCATCGTAAGCATATGGTTTTTGAAATCCTTGGCAGCTTTGCCAAGTCGCTTCCACGACTCTGGCGCAAACGGCAGGTGTAGGAGATTTCTTGGGGCAACCATTAATAGAATTGCATTGTCGAGTATAGTCTGCAAGGAGTCACGGTAATTGGCCGGGCCACTTTGATCCTGGGCACTGAGGAAAGGATACGATTTGCGAAAACCAGTTGCAGCCAGGACATTCAATGAGACTGTACGTGTATCCCCTGAGACGCTGCTAATCTCGCTTGACCCTTCGCCGGCCCATACATCGAGCATTTGTGAAGCTTGCTCCACACTTTCGTCCCACGTGTAAGACATGATGCCTTCGTTGAAAGGAGTCGCGACGATTTTCCTATGGCGTGCCCAGTCCTGTCCATTAGCTGTAGAAATACAAGGACCGTAAACCTCTAAAACTTCTGTTGAACAATAGCAATTAGTCCTCGATGCATATCGGAACATGTATCAGTTCAACTTACTATACATAATGCTTGGACGAACAAAATCCGTTCGTCTTTGAAATATATTATGGATAGCCTCAGACTCAGCAACAATAATGGTAATTTCACGTGGAGTTGCAAGGGCCCAGATCGGACCGTAGCGGCGATGGGAAGCTCCCTTATCAAGAAAAAACCAACCTCGACGCGAATAACGCCCGAAGCTGCCGAAGCTGAACGGCAACTTGTCGAGCAATGGCCATAGATGGGGCTCGAGAATCATCCAAGGCAGATTCTGGGAGTCAATGCACAATCGCACGACTGGTATGCCCATCGCGGACGCCCGGCGATAGTTGATCTCCATCATCACCATACTCCATGCGAAGTAAAGGAGGGCTAATAGGCCCATAAACAGCAAAAGCATTTTTATTTAGAGCGTATTTCAAAGCGAATGTAAAGAACAACGGAATCGTGAAAGGTGATTTCACAAGACAGAAGAAGTCTTTTTGGTAAGTGAAAAAAGCCCCGAGGAAAGATTCTCTATTTATTCGACTGAAACGCCGCCCCTGCTAGCTATCGGAATTAGTCGGTAACAGATAACCCATGATAGGAAGGAAATCTACCATGCAGTAGTGGCTACAGGGATCTATATGTACGTCTTTTTGCAATTGACCAACCGCGGAGAGAACTATTCGTAATACCTTAGGCGCTAAATTAGCCGATGCGCCGATCACCTTTTAGAGAGGAGCCTCTCAACACAGCATTCTGTGTGGGGATCTCACGGAGCCTCCACCTACAGTAGTACCACCTCCACGATGTGGAATCTTCGCTCAAAGCAAGTGGTCTAAATAGGAAGCACCGTAATATCCTAGACATTTCTCAAAGGGTCCAGCCTTTGATGCACAACTATACGTGGGGGCCGTTATTACCGTGCAAAGTGGATGCTCGGCCCGCTCTACGAGGGCCCCAATCAAAGAACGACGTATGTCTGAACCAACACTAAAACAGGTTGCTTGATTGGACTAGCCTTTTGTCCCCTTAAGCTAAACAAACCTTGGAGCATTAAGGCTGCCTTGGAGTGACCTAGCCGAGATTCTGTACTGCGTAACAAGCCAAGCCACAAGTTACTTGAGATCGACATAGATATATCAGACTCACTAAGTAGATTCAAGTAATAATAGGAAATATTATTGCAAGGAGCATCAAAAACAAATTCAGGTCAAACAAGAAATGACACAAACAAGACTGGAATCCCCAATCACCTGTGGGGCTGACAAAACTTTTGGATAATTGGGAAATATCTCTGAATGGCTGCAAAATACCTCCTCCACGGCGCACCTCCGCTCCCTTCCTTTTTTAACCACTGTATATTCTTACAAAATGATTGATTATTAGTAGAAAGAAAATGAAAAGAAGAGGAAATCAAACGGTCTGTTACTCGGCTTTATATGCCGGATACTGAGAACTAATGATCAGACTGGGCAGCCATTCCGTTCGGGCCCAAGCACGGCGGGAGCTATAGGATCTTGCGACCTGGCCAATACGTGCCACACCAGTGCGGAGCCAGAGGATAGTAGCTAAGGATCTACACAAGCGGTCTATGCTTGGCGGTTGGTCTTGTACTCAATTGACGCCAACCAAGAGAATAAATTGATGAATATACTTGTGTATACTTGTTAAGACAGTAGTCATGTATTGGCATAGCAAGTAGCTTCTAGGTAAATGTGTAATGCTGATACAGATCCAAGTGAATCGTAATTCCATGGAAATCAGTCAGATCTTGCATCAGCAAGTTAGAGCTCTTTACCCAAAAAGTTCTTCTGCATATTGATCCAATTCGATGATCTTGAATTGCTTACCCCACCTCTCACGGAACTCCTTCCTACTGTATGCATGGCTCATGATGTGCGAGAAGCTGACCAGTTCGACGTTCCAGCCGCGCTGCAGCGCCCGCTCCACCATGCGCATGAACCCAGCAGAATACTCAGCTTCCGCTGCATCTCCAGTCGCCAGCACAATAGTTGCGGGTTCATCCGTATCAACCAGGCTTTCGAGAATCTTCATGTGTAGAATTTCGTCCACACCTTGCTCGACCCAGCGTTCTGCAGAGGTACCGGCCATTTCGGGCTTACCAAACTGAGATCCTTTGCCGGGTGGCTTGCGAAATTTCGAAAGACGAGAGGGGGTGTGCTTCATCTTGTGAACACGGTCTAAAATATTTGCTTCATAGCCAAGTTTCTCGGCTTCATCGATGGATGGTAGACGGTCCGAACCAACCAAGACTGTCTTGGCGGTAGTGCGGCCACGTTGCATGATTAGAGACAAGTTGATGAAAGAGATGTCCAGGCGGCGGACCCGACTGGTGGTGGGGATATTTCGTGCAATTTTAACTGCATCATGAAATCCCACCAAAATGTTGGACATATCAACAAAGACATGAACAGGGCGTGACTCCAGATTGTTGCTGGAGACTTGAGGGCGTCCCAATTGAGAGACAAGTTGGACATAATCGTCAAACGTATTTAAAAGCTTTGACATAAGAGACACACGTCGCTCCAACTCATCCGTGTACTTCGGGTAAAGACGCACGGGACCAGTGAAAGAGCCGATGCTCTTGGTCTTGTCCGAACTCAAATATTCGACGGCATCATCGTATGAAGAGGGCGGGGTATCTTCAATGCTATTCCGTACATCATGCGAGCCGACTTGCGACGGAACAAACAGCACCCCCGACTTCTTGGGGAGGGGGCGGTCGAATAACACGGGACTTAAATCTGACTCGGCTTCGGCACTGCTTTCAGAAGTATTGTTCTTGGGGGCTTGTTTATGTTTCTTGTTCGGCTTGGGCTTGGCCCTGGGCATAGCTTTCGAATGACTGGTATCTGGAATTGTGCGCACAGGAGGTTGGGGCTGTGGATTGACAGAGATATGGTCATCCGTACCCTTTGATGGCCGTCTGAGAATAGTGATATGAGACGAAGGCGGGTGTGTAGAGATACCCATGACAGTGGCCTTGGTAACTTCAGCTATTGGCGGCACTGTGATAGGAGGGGACTTGTAACAGGATTGAGGTGGCCCTGTCTGAGGGGCTTGCGACGAGAAGCCACCCTTAGGGGACTGTTGGGAATTGGGGACATCTGGGAGACGCTTTGATGACACTGACAAACCGACTCCTTTATTCTTTTCAGAGGTTGAGGCCCAGTTGCCGAGATCAGAATGGAGTAGTTTGAAAACAGATCCATCATCGTAGCTATCATGACCCGGGTGAGGCTCGGTCGTGGTCGAGCTGCTGACACGATCTCCAGTCCGTCGTTCATTAGACGGCGCAGAAACTGGGTGTCGGAGGGGTTTGAGGTAAGAGCGCCCACCACTTGGTGATAGCAGCAGGTCCAGCGCCTGAACAAAGTCCCATTCCGAATCCGTTTCTTGGGAGTCGGAGACCATTGATGATTACAGGACAAAGCCGGAGCTGTCAGTGGGGCGGATAGAAGAGAATGGTGCAAAAAAAGCAAAGTGCAAGAGAAGCTTATAGTGATGGAAATGGATCCAGAAGAAGAGTAAGAAGAAAAATCATATCGCGAGGATGTATCGTCACATTAGAGGGTGAAGTGAATGAGATAGGTTATGGCGTAGGGCAGCAGCAATGTGCCAGATCGGGCATAGTAGTGGCAAAAGCGGTGAGTCACGATAAGGGAGAAACAAGATTCTGGAAGAACCTCGGCCGATGTTTGTGAAGTTTGCACCCCATGTCCCTGATGCCAATGTCTTCACACCGTTTCAACTATACAACAGGTCTTAGAACTTGGAAATCTGGAACCTAGAAATTAGGAACATAGGAAAAATACTACAGATTATAGGGGAATGGAGACTAGAGATTTGACTCTGTAGAATGTAGATTAATCTCATCAGATGCATCTGCCCATCACCCAGATTTTTAGGTCACCAGGATATCAAATTGAATATGCCATCGCTTAAGCTAAAATGTACACAGAATTAAAACTCCCCAAAACGCCCAGCTCCAGTCCTTGTGATAAAACCCGCTCTTCTCTTTTGTAGCATGGCATCCTCTTAGATTAAGCAAAACGTGATTCAAGTCCGCATTGGCGCCAACCCAGGAACTCCAGTGAATCTCTCTTCACGCTCTGTCTTGAACATAATTTGGATCCAGAACTCCTTGCTGTCCTCATCAAACCAAGTCCAATACCGGCCCTCCCGACGATCGACCTCCTTGGACTGGAGCTTGAATCCACAGGTCTGGTAAGGCTCGGCCGCAACAACAAGGTACTGGAAGTTCTTATCGGGATCCTCAACCTTCTGCTCGAACGCAGACATAAAGCGCACTCGTGGAATGACACCGGGTGTGATCTCCTGATATTGCAGCTGGAACAGCAGGCCCGTTTGACGGGTCAAGGGATCCCGGACCTTGGTAATCTTATAACCAGGTCGCCCGATCTTGATGGTCTGTTTCTTCACCTGTACACCCATCGCACCAGGTAGGGTTGATGGATCTTGATTCTTTCCTTCGCGTTGCTCACGCGCAGCACGACGGGCGAGGTTGGTCTGATGCTTTTTGCCCTGGGTGTGGGCGAGGTAGGAGCCGTCATTTTGGTGGACTGTGAGACAGAGACGGCACTCGAAACTTCCGACGTGGTTCTTGAAGAAGTAAGGATCCTTGTCTAGGTCGATGTGTTCGAGGGCAAGCTTGCGCAGACGCTCGCGACGGTCAGCGTTGGTCGCAGAGCGGTCGGCGACACCACCGCCACCGAATTTCGATCCTGCTCGGTTCTGGGAGATTCATTAGCACAATTAATCGCCTTTAAATGCCTGGGGTTGTGGGTGCAAGATTGAGCGTACCTGGTAATCCATGGCGTTGTCTGGAGGTTGGAAACAGTAAATCTGCGCGCGCCTGGAGATAACGGGAGACAGTATCATGGAACCTTATTTTCTATGTGGTCACATGACCGCATTGAAGGTGCTGGTGAATCTGCCTAGTAAATGCAAAAGTGAAAGTCTTATTATTTTCTTCAAATTTTTATGTTAATTGGTAGCCCAGATTCATTTGAAGCTACTCATTCTATCTACAAGGCCTATGTGGCTGTCATGGAAGCTAGTATGCAATGCCTGACATCCAAAAACGGGTTATGTAAGCGGATGCAGGTCCAGGGACAAAAGTCACTTTCAACACAACTTGGCCAATGTTCATAGAATTCTTGAAACAGGACAGGAGCTGCTTTATTCTTTGTGATGAGTGCTGCTGATATTGGCCAGCGTCGGTCTTTCGATGGCCAGCTGTGCACTATCCGCTATGTGGGTGGTGTTCAGGGCACCACAGGTGACTGGCTGGGTGTTGAATGGGACGATCCAACTCGAGGCAAGCATGCGGGCGAACATAAAGGAGTGCGGTATTTTACATGTATGAAGTTATATCCCGAATCATTCTTTTTTGTTGCTGTCACTGACGCTTCACAGGCAAAAGTAAACACCCCACGGCGGGGTCTTTTGTCCGCCCCTCCAGGCCGTCAGAGCCGCCAAGGAGCTTTTTAGAGGCGCTAAATGAGAAATATGCCTCCGAATATGACCAGCAGGATGCACAAAGTGCCTTGAATGCTAGCCTAGTCCCGAAGGCAATTGAGATCAGTGGCAAGGTTGTCGAGGAAGTCGGCTTCGACAAGATTCGAAAGCAGCAGGCAGAGCTGCAGGAGCTACAAATTGTCCTCCTTGATGGACTACGGATATCAGGTGTGCTACCCTCCTATGAGCAACCCGAAAGTTCTGTTGCCGAGGCCGCTCCCAAGATTGCGGCTACTTGCCCGAAGATTATCGAATTGGATATCAGCCGTAGTCTGTTTACTCGATGGCGGGATGTTTGGGAGATTTGCAACCAGCTGAAACAGCTGAAGCGATTGAGGTTGAAGTAAGTATCATGCTCGGGCTATTGTCTGCGGCCTCAGAATTGACTAAATTAGACGGTACTAACTTCTATCATAGTGGCAATCGATTCCGTCCTTTGGAGGAAGACGTAACATTCGAGGGAATCACTGAATTACGTGTGGAGCAGACCCTCCTTACCTGGGATGAGGTATGTGGCCTCCTAACTATATCTCATTGTCTGATACATACTAATGCAGGCCATAGATTTCTGCGGTAGCATTAAGATTCCCGGCACTCACCGACCTGAGAGCTTCGGCCAACCAACTCACGACTATATCCTGCCCACTCGGAAACTCAATCACAAGTCTAAATCTTGAGGGCAACAGTATGACATCAATGACAGCACTCAAACATCTAGCAGCGCTTCCAAATCTCGGGCACCTCTCCGTGCGTTGGAACAACATCAGCACAATACTGGAAGACTCGAACGACGCTGCCCCAGATTTCCACTTCCCCAAATCCGTCTTCTCCCTCGACCTCTCACGCAACAATATCACATCTTGGAAATTCCTGAATCACCTCTCAACCCTCTTTCCAGGCCTAACCACTCTAAGAGTCTCAACAAATCCTCTTTACGACGAGCCACCTCTCCCGCCATCCATCGCAGCCGCTACATCCACCATAGGCTCCTCAAAACCAATGACAGTTGACGAAGCCTTCATGCTAACACTATCCCGCTTCCCTCCTACCCTCCACATGCTCAACTACAGCATAATCTCACCACAAGACCGATTGAATGCGGATATGTACTACCTCTCGCTAATCGGCAAAGAGCTCTCCGCGACCTCTGAGGCGGATGAAGAGCATGTTCTTGCTACGCATCCGCGGTATGCTGAGCTGTGCGAACTTTACGGCGAGCCGAGGATCACACGAGCACTTGAATCCGACGGATCGGGTAAACGAATTATTCATCCGCGCTCTGTTGCTGCGAGACTCGTTAAGATGGCTTTCCATCTACCTTCTTCGACGCACATACCCGTCAAGGAGATTCCGCATTCATTTAATACATACCAATTAAAGTCGATTGTGTCTCGACTATTTGACCTGCCTCCATATGGATTCAAACTAGTCTGGGAAACGGATGAGTGGGATCCTATTGCAAAGGCAACATTTGACGAAGAGGACTGGGCGGAAGATAGTGAAGATGAAATGCCGCAGCCATCTCAAGTTGAGTCTACATCGGAAGAGTCCAGTCGGTTCGTGCGGAGAGAAGTTGAACTCGTTGATTCGACGAGGGATGTCGGATTTTTGTTCCAGGGTGAGACGGGTGAGATGAAAATTAGAGTGGAGGTGCTTTAAGCCAAAGTCTTGGTGGCATAATCTCACATTGACATGGATATAATTTTTGGGCCCAGAATACCCCGAGTACAGAGCACGACTACATAGCAATGAACAGAGATATTGGGTCTATTTGTAAAAATTTTGACTATCGACTGGTAAACGTAAATCATCCAACTGGATACAGTTGGGCGTCACAGGGTATGGAAACTCCCGCACGAATAAGAAGCGACATATGCACAGGAACAAGGTAAAAAAAACTTCGGGGGAAAAAGAAAGGTCATAAACGCCGTATTGCTTCACTCGCTCACTACCCGGTCCCCCGAACCCCAGTGGAAACAAAAAAAAAAAAAAAGACGAAACGAAAAAAGCAGCAACCATTTGTAAATCATCGTAACGCCGGAACCATGATGCTTTTCTGAAATTTTGAGCAAAGTTGTAATGATCCGCGGATTTGTGGATCTGAGCGCAGGTGTACAAGTCCTCCCAGGGTAAGGATGTACAATAGGCCTGGGAGGAAAGGAGGGGCATTTGAAATTCACTGACGAGTTTCGGCATTGGTAACGTCAGGAAAGTCAATCACTCCCGAGCAACCCACCATGAGCGAACTGCCATGCAGCAAATGCGCTTGTAGATCTGGGTGGTACCCTTGCCCTCGGCTTCTTCCTCGATGAACTTCTGCGCGACGAAGAGCTTGGTACCGGATTCTTTCTCATTGGTGTACCCAACCTTGGGCAGGCTGTTAGGGAAATCGGCCCAGCGCTGACCCAGGTGTCGCGCAATGGCAATGGAGTAAATGATGTCTCGGTTTTCGTAGGTATCGAGTAGATGACGGCAACGTCCAAGGGTATCATCAATCTGCTTCGCCGAGCTAGCTTCATTGTCGTGTAGTGTGAGAAATTCCCCGAGCTCGCTCCAGAAGTCCAATTGACGCTGCATGAATTGGTCAGGCTGGTTGGGTGGGCTGGCGGCATCCATTCCAAGTGTCCGAGATAAATGGTTTGAATCCAGGTAGTTCCAGCTCAGAAGAGCTTCCATGGCGTCCAGACGTGCAGAAGTGGCACACAAATTCCAGTCTTGCCCATATTGCCCATTTTCAGCTGCGGGTACTTGACGGCAGAGCACCATACTTCTCCAGATGATCGAAGCTTCGAAGCTTTCCAAGCGAGCAAGAGTGTTGGGATCGCTGAGATTCCAGTCGTTGAATGCATTTATCAATGCAGAGTAGTCGGCCATGAGTTGGTTGTCTGCCATAAGAACCTGGAGGGCCTTCTCGGTATACCATCGAACCTCCAGCAGCTTATCGATAGCAGGTGCGTACGTCGCCAGGAAGACGGCCTGGATTTCTTCAAGCCGGCCAGGAGGTAGGTTGCCAATGGGATGAGGTGGGGGAGGGGCAATGCCTCTCAAAGCGATCAAGTCACTGACATGAAGGTTTTTCGCTGTTGGTAGCGCTTGTTAGCTTTCTGTCATTCACGCCAAAATCGCAAGCTAAAAAAAAGGAAAGTCAACAAGGGTTGTGCGCGTACCTTTGTAGACGGGCTCTGAACTCTGGGGACGGGGTTCATGTGAGGCCTGCATTGTGGTAGGAGCTTGTTGTGTGTGGGGTGGTGCAATTGATGTATCAACAGAAGCTCTGTGATCGGTTTGGTGATCGGTTGAGGTGCTAGGTGATTCGGAGTGAAGGGATGGCGCAAATGGTTGTGAAGAAGCGGGCATGTACCCAGGAGGTGCAGATGGATACAAAGGCGCAGCTGCGACAGGGGGCCCTTGAGGATTCACAACCAAAGACGGAGGAGGGTTTGGAGCAGGTTGAATGGCCGAGGGGGCTGACGCTGTAGGCCGAAAGACCGGGTCGTAACCTAAACACTCGCGTTTACTTTTCACGCAGTTTCGGCAGACCGGATGTCCCTCGTCACACTGTAGAAAAAAAATTAGATCCTGAACCAGGAAGATGCGCAAAAAGAGCAATGTCGTGGGTGAAGCGGGAGGAGCGCAAAATAAACGATGGCGGGGTCTGCGGGCACAAGCGAGGCCGCCCCGCGGAAGCATCAAAACTCAACAACAACGTACCTTGATTCTTCGTTTACGACAAGTCAAGCAACCGGTTTTTGTGCGTCGTTTGACTTCTTTTTTGTGTCGTCCTCCTGAGAGTGAATTATTAGAATCCCCTGCAAGTGGGTAGCGCATCTGCATGTTCGAATTCATACCCTGCTGTGAGACATTAGATGGATACCCAGTCATATACTGGCCCATGGATGACATGGGAGGCATAGGCGATCCAATTGGTGCTTGTGGCATCTGTCCCGGTTGACCTTGTCCGTTGTTCCCGGGGTTTGAATTCACTGACGAGAAGCCGGAGTACATATCCGAGCCTTGGTGCTGGTAATTCTGTTGCGGCTGGGGCTGCGCTTGGAATTGATGCTGAGAGTGCGCTTGAGGTGGTGGATGATGTCCGTCCGACTGCTGGGGGGTACCTGGATTATGCCCATACTGGTAACCGTTGGGCGCATCGTATGGTGTCGATCCATTCATAGACCCTGGCCCGCTGGCCCCAGGTTCAACAGACCCAGAGTGAGAGTCATGTGTGTTAAAATGGTCGTCTGGGAACGTATGATCATCGTCCATGGTAGGAATATCGGTCCCGATCGCTGGCAACGCAGAGTCAAATGTGGGCAGGTTGGTGTCAATTGCCGGAAGCGTCAAGTCGTGCTCCGCGCCAGAGCCCACTGATTGAAATGCTGAATCGAACGAGGTCAAACCGGCATCCATTAATGACTGGGAAGTATCCATTGCAGGAAGGGAATGGTCTATGGGTGGAAGTGTAGATTCGATGGAGGGCGGGGCGGTATGTGGCATGGGCGTAGATTCATTCATTTGCTCCGGTGGGTTTGGGACGCTTGATTGCTCATTTGTTTCTGTAGTCGGTTGTGGTGGTTGGGTTTGAAGCTCTTGCGGGGTTTCATGCTGGGGCTCCGGTTGGGGCTCATGTGAAGGCTGTGATTGCGGCTCAATTTGGGGCTGCGAATGAAGCTCCGGTTGAGGCGCAGATTGAGGCTCATTGGTCTGGACTAGGTTGTGATTCGACTCTGGCACTGACGGGTCTCTTTGTTCTGGCGGTTGCTCCGTCTGCGGTGAAGGTTGGGGGACCGGCGCATTCGAATTCGCCATATCGGCGATTTCGCCAGGTTTGGGTTCTGTCGGTTCTGCCATATTTGCTATGGCCTTCCGAGCGATGCTATACGTTCAATCACCGTGGCGTATGTCCAATATCTGCTTATGTATTTGAGGATTGCACTGGGGGCGGGAAATCGAATTCTGCGGTCAAAGGTCGTGCAGCTTGTCGAGCAGAGGCAACACACCAGATCGATCGGGCTGAGACTGATAAATCATTTATTCCCTGTGGTCTAAGATCGTCAAATATTAGCCGCGGTCATTTTTTCTTCGTTTGGCCCCAATAGTGCAAGTCTTGTCCAAATTGAATGCAAGGTAGGCCGTAAAGCACGCTCCAATCAACGCATCAGAGAACAGGAGGACAAGCTGTAATCCGTGCACAAATCGGTGGTTCTCAGTCCAGTCCAACATGTAGCAAACGCAGATCCAATCCAATCGACAAGTCCAATAGTATGACTCCCAGGGATAGCCAACTCTCAGTGGAACAGTGAATTGTAGAAGAGCATGTAGATTCCAAGATCTTTTCCACCAAATGTCTTGCCCGCCGATCGGGGTTGGATTGTCGCATTCTTCTCGCTGGAGCCCCAGCCCCAATCTTCCCCGCTCAGAACGACGGCCACAGTCCGATTTCGTGATCGCGGACCAAATTTGAAACGGAGTAGCAGCCCACAGAGATAGACAGATTTGGTTCTGAGGATTTTGAAGAGGAGATTCTGCGGACTCCTGCGCGGGTGGGAGGACGATGCGACTCGCGAGAACCAAGACCGATTGAAGGTGGAGAGAAAGCGGGATTGCTGCAAATAGACTGAACTTACCGGGTAAGAACGCTCAAAATGGGGATATAAGGCAATGCACAAGTGGCGGGGAGACCGTGCGAGTCTGGAGGGTTGCGGTCGTGGAAGAGATGCGCGAAGTTGGAGAGAACCAAAGGAGCTTTCTTTTCCGGCGATCAAAGTCTCCGCTCCAGAAAAAAAAAATCATTGGGGTGGCAACGCTATACCAGACAACCACGCTACACTACGGACATAAGTACAGATAAATAATTATTTCGACTCAAGAGTCATTCGTTTAGATTCATCTGTCAAACTTGTGTTCTCCTGGCTCTGTTGGCCGCAAAAAAAGTGGTGCTAGGCCCATATCTATACTTCTTCGGCCTGAACTCTGTGAACGCGGTGTATTGACAGGACCCCAAATGCCCTTTACATTCCTTCCCCGCAGTCTCAATTGGAAGAAAGTTAGTTCAGCTATTTGTAAACGCCAATCAATGACCTTCAAGCATTTGGTAGCTGACTTTGATAACCTCAATATTAAAGGTTTCGGTCCATATTGATGGCTAATTGAGCACAAATCTTCGTCCTCCATCTATTGACTGCGGGTCAAGCCTCGACAATCTCTCGCGAAAAGGCCGCAGATGACCTCGGGTTGACCATTCGATGATATCATGTATATCATCACGGGCTCAGGCAAAGTGGAAAGGAATTCCCCGAGGCCGTTTACGCACCTCGATTATCATCCGTGATGGCAGAAGCTTTTGTAGCTGACGGAAAATCTTGAGAAAGCGCAGATTGTCATAATCATATCTCGTAAAGACAATGTTGCGTTGAACATCATTTCCGCATCACCTTCGCTTTACGTTTTTTGAAAACAACCCCAGGCACCTCCTCACTTTCAGGGGCTGCGCTAGGAATGTTTATAGCAGAATCATCGGCCTCCTCTTTCTTGACCGGGTTTGGTTCCTCCACATCGGGGACCATTGCAACTGGAGCCTTCGAGTCGGCAGTTTCGTCTTCTTCTTTCTTGGGGGCCAGGGTGAATGATGACTCTTGCTCCTTTGATTCAACCGCCTCTTTCTCCATCTTAGGCTTTTTCAAGTCCTTTGTAGACGCAAGTAGAGCATCAAGGTCACCGTCGTCATCATCATCCTCTGCTCCAGGGTATGTCTTCATCCTCGACCCCCACCCTTTGCTCACGTATTGCTCCGGGATCTGCCCACCCTCCTCATCTTCATCTCCCTCAAGCTTGCGCTTGCGAATACCAATAGATCTGGCTCCCTCCGGTACGTCAAGCCTTGTCTCGGAGACCGTCTGCCACTCTCCAGTCAAGGCCATGTCCCCTCGGTACTCCTCAGGAATAGCGACACCCATTTCCGCCAGTTGTGCCATCTGTTTCTTTCTTTCCTCCGCGCTAACGGGTCGGTTGGCCGGGCCAGCGGTACGTTTGGCTGGCGGTGGGGCGGAGGCTTTGCCTTCGGACTTGGACGCGGAGGATTCGCCCGAGACGGCTTGTCGCAAACGTTCTACCTCGCTCTTGGCTCGTTGTGTTTCTCTCTGTTGCATTTCATTATTCTTATGGATATCGCGCAGAAAGCGCTTTAAGCTGCCTTGGTGTTTGGGGCTCGCTTCATGTTGTGTCTTTTCGAAGGGTGTGTCGCGGATGAAGATCTTGCATTGTTTGCACCAGTGGCGGGGCTGAGTTGAAGAGGAGGTTGTTAGGAGGTAAAGAGTAAGTAAGTATTCAGGAGAACTTACAGCTGATTTCCAGTATTCGGCCATGGCGATTTGTTGTGTTGCTTGACAGGACGAGGTTGTCGTAGAATGAACGCTGAAGATGAAAGCTCCCGCGATCGGTCTAGTCCCGATGCAGAAAGCCCCGTCACGACCTTGTATACTTTCCTCGCTTATCAATATCACTACTTTGTTCGAGGCAATATTTTGGCTCGTGATTTCATTTTCATTTTCATTTTCATTTTATGTTCAGCTTGACTGGTCTGACTAAGACCCATGAATGTCTCTCTCAATACGCCAACCGATACATCTATGTAGCGCGGGCTAGAACCAAACTTCAGATAGCGCCAAATTTTACATATCAGCTTGCTCGGGGACAGGGCTCTTGAGCTTTCCAGTCTCAAGAGCCTGACGAATATTCTCAATAGCCCATACTTCCATTGAAGTCATAGTCTAGATTCGATTAGCACATTGTATCTGAAAAAGAAGACACGCTCACTCACCTCGACTGTCCAAGTACCCATATGAGGCACCAAAATCACATTATGGTTGTTCATCAGTCCGGGGTGAATCTTCGGTTCCTCCTCGAAAACGTCAAGACCAGCAGAGAATACCTTGCCGCTGTCAAGAGCCTCAACAAGGGCGGCCTCATCCATAACCGCCCCACGGGCAGTGTTAACAACAACCACGCCATCCTTCATCTTAGCAAACTCCGCCTTGCTAATAATGTGACGTGTGTTTTTCTACCCAGAAATCAGTACATCAATCTCATAGCAGCTCAAGCGATGGCTCACATTCAACGGCAGATTCAAGCTGAGCACGTCACTGGTCGCGAGCAACTCATCAAAAGTCACATATTGAGCTCCACCCGAAAGCTCCTCACTCAACTGGCGTCTGTTATGGTAAATAACCTTCATACCGAAAGCCTCGGCCTTCTTCTTCAGATTACGTCCAATACCACCCATTCCCAAAATTCCCAGAACCTTGCCTCGGGGATCATGACCAACGGGGGTCTGGCCAATGAATTTGCCCTCGCGCAGGGAATGCATGCCACCATTGAAGTTACGAAGAGCGCCAAGAATAAGGAAAATGTTTACATCGGCAGTGGCATCGTCCACTGCGGTGGGGACGTTGGAAACTCGGATGGGAGGGTTGCGAGCGGTGCAGGCGTGGACATCGATCATGTCATAGCCGGCTCCTGTTTAACAACATCAGCAAGTATTTCAAAGAATGATATGACGATCGCCAGAAGAATGACAAACCACAGTGTGCCATGTATTTCAATGAGCTTGGTAGCGCATTCACTAGCTCTTCGTCAATTAAGCCAGTGATGGAAATGGAGTGGAAGGTGCGGTAGATGGCGACAACGCCGTCGTATCTGCCCTCGCGACATTCCTGTAGGAATTCGGTGCGATTGCTTGCTCTTGTCTTCACCAGTTCGCCGACGTCGCTCAGGGCATCCCAAGTCTTATGCGCGCTGTCTCAAACTTATCAGCAAGGACTATGGCGTTCGAGTTTATTCTGGCGAACATACTGATCGATATCTCCAAGAAGCAGGATCTTGGTACCAGTCCCATTGGAACCCATAATGAATTTTTTTTTTTCGGTGGAACTACGGATGAGTGGTTACTAATTTGCTAATCGCGCAAGGTGGTCCCTTGACCAGTGCGCAACTTACCGATAGGGAAAACGAGGGGTTGCCCGATGATAGCCGATGTCGCAAAACCAGAATATGCAAGTCGCAGGGGGCTAGGAGAGGTAAGAGGGAGCTCAGGGGTATCAATGCAGTAATTGGTGACTCAATGGAGAATTTCTGAGCAATTGGAAAGAATAAGAGTCAGAGATGACACGAGGGATCGGCGAAGAATAAAATATGAGATCCTTATCTCGGACTTTTCCCCGCATACGATCTTCCCCATTCACCGGTGATGATTTGATAATAAACTTTCTGTAATTGATAGATTGATTCATATGTACAGGATGAAATAGGCCATTTTTATATTCAGTCATATCTTCGGGATCGTCATTTGCTCACTGAGCACGCCTAGATCGGACCATAAGTGAAATATACGCATACCTCGTATTAGGAGGCCGGTGAGATCGTTGATTAAACCAATTCTGCCTCAATCAAGCTCTCTGCAACGCCAGGGCATGTGTGAACCTTCACAATCTTCAAGCCACCTTTAGCAAGCAAAACTCTCCATTGATCCTCTGTTCTCTCGGAGACATTCAGATGAGCCAGCATCATCATATCCATGTTTGATGCTGCCAGCGTGGGGTTCTCTTCGCTGACAACAATCTCGTTGAACAGAACCCGCGAGTAGCCCCTCTTGAGCGCCGGGATAAGGTTCTCAATGATTCTCACACTCTCATCGTCACTCCAGTCATGAAGAATAGAGTGAAGAGAGTACGCGCGAGCATATCTTATGGGCTGAGGGGTAAAGAAATCATGAGCCTGCGCCTCGAAAGACCTCTCTGTACCACTTTCGACGACGCTAGCAATGACGAGCTCTCGATCCTGGAGAATGATCTTGCCGGGGTGAGAGGGATATCGCGTTGCAAAAGTAGCCAGATCATGGCCTCGGCCACCCCCAACATCAACTAGGAGAGTGTCACTGATGGAGGGGTCGAAACCCTCAACCATGTGGCTCTCAACAGGGTAAAAGTCGAACCAGTCCGGCTTGCCGGCGCGGTATGCGCTCATGAATGAGCTAAAGTAATCGAGGTAGGGTGGAGACGCAACGAGCCAGTCAAAGAATGGTTTCTCCGTCTGATGCGCCGATTGGAAGGGGCCATCTATTCCACTAGTAGTAGGGGGCTTGTATCCGTTCTTCTTGAAATATTCCGGGAATCCATTGAACGAGGGACGAGACGCATCATAGCAAAACCCGATACTCTGCTGATAGTTATTTGCTGCCAGGCCGTTGCTTAGCTTTGTTGCGAGCAAGACTCCATCATGGAAAGCAATAAGGTTCATGGCGACCAGGTGGCTTGTAAAGCGTTGAAGGAGAACAACATCGATCCCGGTCTTCTCAGACAAGGCTGAGGGACTCAATCCTGCGGATCCTGCCTCTTGTAGGTGTTGGAATAGCTTGGTATCGACGGCAATACGGATAATGGCTGATTGGGCAGGCTATGGTGCAATATATCAGTATAATGGGTAAAAACCACCATGTAGAGCGAAACTAGAAGGATACTCGCCTCTGCCCAGAAGGTACGTTGCATGAACTCGCTCGGGATCTCCAGGGACGCAATGAGCGCGCGACTGTAGTCGATCAGAGCCTCTCTTGAGCCTGCCTCGCCTTTGTCGAACGCGATGCGTGCAACCCCGATCCTTTCCAGTATCTCTGACGGTGTTTGGGAAGCCATTGTGTTTGCGCCTAAATTGGTGATGAAAAAGGAGCTCGATTTGATTTAAAGTGGCAATGGATAGGTAACACTAGGTGATTATGTCCAAAAAAAAAAGTCTTCTGGGCTTCCGACATTGCCTCGCTACCTCGGAGGAGTTCATGAAAGCCAGTTTCAAGCCGCGTACGCCCGGACCTGAATCAGCTACTGGCACTAGAAAAGCTAGTGACACCACAAGGAGCATGGTCTCGGTAGTTGGAACAGGCTAAACACTTAGCGTCATCGAGGAGATGCAGGTTTCCGATCTTGATCTCGATTTCTTTCCAGCGCCAAGAATTCGTCGTGTAAGATAAAAGAATCTAGAGTTCAGCAAGGATGTTTCCAAGATGTACCCAAGATCTCGTGTCACAGATAGAGAGATATAATTAAACAGATCTGGCCCAGATTTTGAAAGTCTGGGTTTCAACATCCCGTGTCGGCCCGCTATGGGTCATTTCCTTGGTTCTGACTCGCCTATGGAGACGGCGCGAACTCTCAATCGACGCCCCCGGAACAGATAGCGCCTGTGCTCCGGCTGCCCCCACAGTGTCCGAAAGGGGTCAATGAAGGCTATACATCGTACAACTCATGGACTCAATCAATTGGCAGTTATCCGGATGACTTGATACAATGTATCTCAAATTGGCTATGTAACCCCTGTTATATTACTCATATCGAAGTGCCTGCGAGTCCCTTCACAATATCAGTAGCACTAGCGTTCCTTCTGCAGGCCCACTTCTGCAGGCTTTGCACAAGGCTCCAGGACTCGAAATTTGGAATTCATATTTTATTATTCCGACGCGTCAGTCGCTACAAAAGTACCGCACGCTCAACCCTGGTGCTGCTACTTGTTTGTCATCGGCAATGCTCTTATTTCCGAACCAAGATCTAGCTTGATGAATAGGGCTTTTGTATTATATCACTCTGCATGGCACTCTTTAATTGGCTCAATGACCCGCCATTGGTCCTGCACGAATTGAATCACCTTCCATTTTTCACTTGACTCCTCGTGCCATTTGTTTCACTTTAATCAGTCCTCATGAGATCTTGATTCGGGGTCCTACCGTCTTTGGCCATGGCCTCTTTCGATACAGATGTTGATTTTAGCGAAAGCCGGGCGAGAGAGATCAATGTCATCGGATGGGTTTTCACGGGTATCGCCATGGCGGCGGTATTCATGAAACTAATCAATAGGGTGGGAAGCCAGCGGCTTGGATGGGACGACTTTTTTATTTTCTTCTCTTTGGTGAGGCAATTCGAGCTCTGAGAAGCTATGGATCTGAGATCTAATAGTCATTTCAATGTTTCTAGGCACTTAGCATTATCGCAACAGCATTTGTCTCTTACTCCGTCACATTGGGCCTGGGCCGACATACAGCGGCAGTGGTGGCGGAGCATGGATTTGCAAGATATGAAAAAGTAGCATTTTGGCAGATCATTGCGTTTCCGTTCAATATTGGTGAGTCTTTTCCCTCAAAGCAGGCAACCAATTGATGTTTACGAGCTAAATCGGTATATGGTGAAGGCGCATTTAGCTTTCCCAATATCTCTATTGCCATCCTGATTGTTCATTTACTTGATCCCAACCCGCTTCGAAAATGGCTCCTTTATACCATGGTGACCTTCCAGGTCATTTTTGCCATGATATCCGTCTTTGTTGTATTCTTTCAATGCAAACCGATTGCAATGCTGTGGAATCCCACTTTGGACGGCACATGCTGGAGCTCCGAAGTCTTTGATGATTTCACCTACTGGGTCAGCGCCTATACAACCATGACAGACATCATTTTGGCTATTGTTCCAATCAGTGCATTCTGGAAATTGCAGATGCCTTTCGCGACCAAGCTTGGAGTCTGCATTATGATGGGACTGACGATGCTTTCCGCGATTGTCACGATCGTGAAAGCCACATATATCCACCTATTTACGAATCGCACCGACCCTCGTCAGTATTCTCCTTTCATCTTTGGTTGATCAATTGACTAAGACCTCATAGTCTGGGCTGTGGTACCATTGGTCCTCTGGGGCTTGTGAGTCATGCTATAATACTCTTCTTGATTGTATATGCTAATTTATGTGTTAGAGTTGAGCAAAATGTTGTCATTGTTGCCGCTTGCATCCCAACCCTACGTCCTTTCTTCCGTAAGGTATTCCAGTCTACCAAAGGTTCTTCCGGTGACAATACCTCCCGAAGTCGGTCTGGATTCAAGGTTCCAGTCAATCCACTCCACGATTGGTCCAATCGCCCTGCTTCGGTATCGGAGTTTCCTCTCAAAGACAACATTCGACAGGAAAGCCGCGATGGGGATAGCCATACCAGTGAATGATTTCTATCGATCAAAATTTATTCATGAAACAAACCCCTTTGATACCCTGAGTAGCTCACTAAGTGGACTGGAAATCACTAGGTGAGCATGACTCGAGAGCTTATTGAGGTGCTGGCCACGAAGATATTAAAAGCCTCCATATTATGGGGAAAACACTATGTACTATATTTATATTACATATCCAACTTTGGGCCCAGACTAAGTGCTTGGTGATGCTGATCAGCCACTCATTGACCTCTCACTAATTTCTCACTTATCTAAATTCCTGACTTGATGTTGAGGTCTATCACTTCTCACTTGACACAAGATTATAAATACTCCTTGGTATTCCTTTTCCTTTTCCTTTATTACATCTAATTCAGCTTCAAGTCATGCAGATGACCTCGTCGTCGCATTGGATCTCTCAACGAAAACATGGACCGTTCACACCACTTATTGTTCTGCGTGAGGTCTACCCAAAGTATCAGCCGGTCATTATCTGGGCTTGCGGACTACCGTAATTCTTCATCGTTAGATCGTCATATGTCTTATGCGGCGGCTATGCGGATGTAAAACTGTCTGGGGCGAGATAACAGCTACTCATTGCAGAATACGATCTCGAGGCATGTCCATTGCCGCCGGGTTCGACATGACCAAACAGACTGCCGTTTTGACTGCCTGGCTCAGCCATTGCCGCTGCGATATTTGGGGGTCTCAGTCTAGTGAACACCGATACGACTCCTTCACCTGTGACCGACGTCCAAACTCTTTTACTGGGCATAAGATGCTCTTACATATTTCACCCAAGGCGCACCTACCGGATGGCGCCAGCTGTCTAATATATACTAGTCGGTCTCAGCGGATAAATTCAGATGACTCCAAGGTTGGCATGGAACAGGGCTTCCAGGAGGCGGCACCCGATATGTCTTTTCCGATTGACGCTTGGATATTGCTGAGCAGGATGATGCCAGGATGCCGCTCGTGAAGAATTCCTATGCCTTTCCTGTACTTTAACTATTCTTGCTCAATGGAGACTTTCCGGAGTCATATTTGACGTCTTGACCCTTTACAATTGCGAAGGATTGGATATTTAGCTAAGTTCATTCCCGCTATTCTGGCATTGCCATGGAAAGCAGGAATGTGAAGATCTGTTCCGCATGTCCTGGAGATTTTTCAGAAGGACTGCCAAGGATGAGAAACTGACGAGTTCGAGATACATGTCACGACGTTCCGAGGAACAGTAAACGGCCCGCCTCTATCTCCGTGGCAACTCAGAACATCGGTGTCTCGCTACAAGGGCGTCAAACATTGCTAGAATCTTCTCTAAGAACCTAGGCCATAGTCTATGGGGACAGCACTAGAAATGGAGAGGATTGGGCGTCATATATTGACCAAATCGCCCTTCTATTCCTTTCATGCATGCGATTGTGTTAGATAGGCTTAGGAAACCAAAATGCGGAAATTTGACATGTTTTGCTAATTCTACCTCAGCGCATTGAGATATGATTGATTCGGCATTTATGACACAAACGTAGTGCCGGTGAAAACGAATGAGCTACTTAGGATAATTAAAAAATGGAGCTGGAAACAATATCTGTGCCCCAAGCGCATGAGCACTTCACCAGATGGTGAGATTGAAGTATGGCGATTTGGGGTCCGAGGCCTTTTATTCGGATTGGATGAAGTTGTTTGATCGATTGTTGGCTTCCCTTGAGGTTGGTTTCACATACTAAAAAGGGTATTGAAAGTTGGAAAAGCGAACATGACAATGGTTTTCATCTGGTGATATGACCAGGTATGATACCTTGAACTCATTTGATGAAGACCCAAAGCGCTCTGCTTCTGCTTGGGCGCGGGACACTCTTGGAGTACAAGCATTAATTTACATAGAGTATAGCCAAGCTTTTCCTCCTATTCTTCAACCAAGATGCGAGTCCAATCGAACTTTCTCCAGCGTTTTCTGAACGGTTCCACTCGTCGGTCGGTACCCCGTTGCCAGCGACCCTGGCGTTTGATAACGTCAGGTGCTACGTCGAGCATACCTCCAATGACCTCACGGGCAAATAGATCGCCACGAGGCCAGCGATTCTCATCTTCAACGATGTGTCCTAGACCACCATCCAGTTCGAACCAGACGTGGAAGTAGGGCATTTCCTTCACCAAAGTTTTCCGGAATGCAGATCGCCCCAATCCCTGTTTGGACTTTGCAAGTGTATCGATTAGCTTGCGATGTTGGGACCATTCAGATTCAGCACTGAGAATTGCCTCTTTGAAGAACGCAGGAGACGTTTCTCCAAGACTGTACGGGAGGGGAACCACCTCCATAGAAGCATGACGCTTGCGTTGTGGTTGAGCTGCGTTCTCGTAGAAAATCACATCACGGCCCTGATCATGATACATGCGCGTGAGGCTCTTCATGAAGTTTCGTATTTCCTCCCATTCGTCGTCGTCACATTCTATTAGATTGTTCCGGTGCTGAATGGGTACAATTGTGGCCCCGCCGGAACTGATTTCGGGTTCGGTGGGAAGGGTAAGATAAACTCTGGTTGCGAGGGAAACAACTGGTGCAATTGGGGGTGTGTTGGTGTCTTCATGATGGCAAAGCGGGCAGTTGTCCAAGATCTTGTTCATCTTACGGAAGTCATTGACTGTCGCGTTCTTAATGTCAATCTCAGAGCGATGAACTCTCTTTGCCAGTTTGGAAGCATTGTCATCCATATATTCAAGTTCGTTCTATATGCCCGTTAGAAAGTGACCACAAATAGATTTGATAGGTGTAATAAGCTTACCTCGAATTTACCATCACCCGCGATGCGCTCCGCCAACCGCTTGCCTTCTCCCCCAGCTTGGCCCCGAGTCTTGCGTTCCTCACGCACCATATCCTCGATAGTCATGTCTTCATTCGCTTGCACCAGACCCCTCTCGCGGCCCCTCTTATTGTCTACGGGCACGACTTCATTGCGTGCGCCAGCGAGCATCCGGTTCTGCTGAACACCTAGCACAACAACACCAGATTCCTTGCGGTTGGACATGTTCGCAGCTGCAGCATTGTACTGCTCTTCGAGCTCAGCCGCATTTGAGGCGTTCTTCAGTTTTGCCTTCATCATCTGTGCCCTGAGACGATTCAATGCTGTGGGATCCAAATTCTGCGTTAACTTTGCCGGGGGCTCGACATCCATCTTTTGTCCCTGCCCCTCGGCTTTAAGTTCGTCTGCTGGATCACGAACATGGTCTTGTCGGTCTCTGCGGATGTCGTTTTTGAGCTTTCTCTCTTGGAACAGCTCTCCACTCGGTTTGTCTTTGCCCACATAGGATTTGCCGTACATCTTGCGTCGATCCAATTCATTTTCTTCTTCGCGTGCATCATCGAAGGTTCGGAGGTCCCCAAGGCGTTCGAGGGCAACATCATCGACATGTTTGCCGGTTTCCTTGGCTTCTCTGTAGATACCTTGGAGCTTGGCCATTCTCCACTGAGACCCTGAATCTCCAAACGTGTAATCCACTTCATGCTGTGACGGCTCTTCTTGAATATCATCCAGCTGCTTTCCTTCCTTGAGGTCACGAAGATGACTATTGAGCTCTTTTTCGTGGATTTTGAGCTCAAAGTCGGCTTGAAGCATTGTAGGCTTCGGTACCTCTTCCACCCGAGTAGTGTCTCGTCGATGAACGTATTCGATATCGAGCGCAGAGGGCGCCTGCATCCAGGAGTCACGCTTCAGCTGACTGGGTTCCTCCTGAGTAACCGTTTTAGGCGCAGAGGACTCTTCTTCATCGCGGCTGGAGCGGTGTCGACGCTTCTGCGCGTGGTCTTCATCGTCCCCTTGGTTATCACGGCGCGAGCGCTTATGTCTGTGACCATCATCATCTTGGTGTCGGGACTCGCGATCTTTTTCGCTTCCTCGTTCGCGAGATCGGGACGAATGGCGTCGGTGGTGGTGGCTGGACCGGTGATGGCGATGGTGTCGCGATGATCGGTCTTTGCTGCGGTCACGATCACGGTCTCGGTGACTTCGATCCCGGTCACTGGTTTCCCTCCTCTTCTCCTGATCCTGCGCCAATGATTTCTCAAAGTCTTCCAGCGTCATGGTGTTACTGTACTGTGAAAGGAGGGAAGCAGAAAGCTGAGGCGGAATGACGTTAATGCCGGGCGGTCCACGCGCGCGGGCAGATCTTCCCCGCGACTAAAAAGAATTTCAGAAAAAAAAAAGAGCTTCCACTTCTTGCGCTTTCAACACTTCTGGTTAACTCGGGTTTGAAGTGACTCCCACTATTTTATCGGTTTACTCTCGCCATCACACTGATACAATTGTACTGCCGAATACTACCCCTCATCATGGCGCCTCCGGTCTCGGTCGTCTGCGTGGGCATGGCAGGTAAGGCGATCAGCTCTCACTTGAATACGGCGAGTGGACCTTAAACACTGACTTGGTTTTTAGGTTCTGGAAAGACTACCTTCATGCAGCGAATCAACTCACACCTTCACTCCAAACAACAAGTGCCGTATGTGCTCAATCTCGACCCCGCGGTGCACTCGGTACCCTTTGAGAGCAATATCGATATCCGGGATTCGATCAACTACAAGGAAGTCATGAAGCAATATAACCTCGGACCAAATGGTGGAATCCTGACGTCCCTGAACTTGTTCGCCACCAAAGTCGACCAGATTATTTCCCTACTGGAGAAGCGTACTACTCCTAATCCGGAGAATCCCACCGCAAAGCAAATTGAGCATATTTTAGTCGATACTCCCGGTCAGATCGAGGTTTTCGTGTGGAGTGCTTCTGGTAGCATTCTTTTGGAGACACTCGCTTCGTCCTTCCCGACTGTCATCGCATATGTCATTGATACCCCGCGCGCCAGCTCGACCAGCACTTTCATGAGCAACATGCTCTATGCCTGCAGTATTCTCTACAAAACTAAGCTGCCAATGATCTTGGTCTTCAATAAGACCGATGTGAAGGATGCCGAGTTTGCGAAAGAATGGATGACGGACTTTGACAAATTCCAAGCGGCTCTGCGGGAAGAAGAGGAAGCCGGCGCCTTTGGAGGTGAGGGCGGCATTGGTGGATTTGGAGCCGGAAGTGGATACATGGGTTCACTTCTAAACAGCATGAGTTTAATGTTGGAAGAGTTCTACCGACACCTGAGCGTTGTCGGTGTAAGCTCCATGACTGGTGATGGAGTCGACGAGTTTTTCGATGCTGTTGAGATCAAGCGACAAGAATTTGAGCGTGACTACAAGCCCGAGCTTGAGCGCAAGAAAAAGGAGCGCGAAGAGGACAAAGATTCTCGGCGGGAGATGGAACTGGGTAAGCTGATGCAGGATATGAACGTCAGTGGGTCTAGCCGCCGACCGAATCAAGAGCCAGAGACTGTCAGCGAGGCAGAAGACGAAGAGGATGAGATCATTAAGCGTGGACTGGCAGATGGAGAGGATGACAGCGAGGAGGAATATGCAGGGCCTAGTGCCGGCAACGATGAGGGCCTCTCGAGTCGTTACCAAGAAGCTCTTTCGGGTTCTCAGGCTACTCCATCGGACCAAGATAACAGCTTCACAAGATACTTGCGGGCTAGCCAAATCAATCAGTGAAGATATTAGGCCTCCAGCTGGAGTTGATTGTGGTTCTGGAGTTGGTGGTACCAAGGCGCTTTTTTGGATGTTTCAAACGAGAAATAAATAAATATTCATTCAATTGCATAACTACTACGACCTTTGTCTGTATATCGAAACTTGCGTCCCCAACCTGGGGTAATGGATTTGCATGAAACGTTGGAAGGTTCCAAGACTTTAGCACTAGTAAAGGCCAAGCTAGGTATCCCCCCGTTACGGTGGTATGGCAGCACATTGTTTATTGATCCCAGTGGCTTATACCCAGCAAGAGACCTAGTATTACTCTATGCCCAGATGTACGTACACCTTTTGCCTACTCTGTTCATGTTCCAGTATCCAACTGTGACAGCTTAGTGCAAACGGTACAAATAAAGTGACGTCACTTGGTATTGACTTCCAAGCTGAGCTTCAATCGCAACTTCTGATCATTTCTCCTTTCCTTTCACCTTCATAGGATACAGCAACAGAAGATTCTTAAGATCTCAATTTCCACTTCTCAAATCCAACATATACCGCCCGAACAAAACCACGCCATCATGGATGTAAGCACCCTGCCTGCCTTAATATTCACCTACATCAAGAAACGACACGGCATTCGCTTCAGTACTAACTTTTATTCACTCAAGGTTTTTCACGCCTACACGTACTCTACAGCAGGGTGGCTCGCGCTGCAGAGCGTGCCCTTGATTGCGGGACCAAGTATGATCGTAGCCATGCTTTTGGATGAGACTCGGCCAGCCAGCTGTATGTGAACGTCGTCCAGCCCTGAATTTGACAAGCCAAGATCTATATTAACATTATGAATTGTCTCTTAGCCATAGAGCTATACTTTGCACGAAGCCTTGGTTTCAGTCTCCTCGCCGTGGCAATGTTGACCATGATGCTCACGGGCTCGATCCCTCTGACAACCGGCATTTCTCAGTCTGTTACCACCGATGACTCGGACCCCAAGGCGCCTTATGCCTATCCAACTCTCATGGTAACTTTCATGTTTCACGCTCTCTCAGCCTTTTACACATACACGTCGTATGTCACTGGGGGCCAGAGTGTTTTTGCGGTTGCAGTGGCTGGAAACTCGGCCCTTGCTTTTGTTGGACTATGGTGTGTGCTGTTCGCAAGCAGCAATGGCAAGATAAGTCGGCGAACTGGTGCGGATAAGAGGACAGCTGGGTTTCCGTTCTCCAACAAGGAGGCCGATAAGAAGCGTGCTGGGAAGAAGCGCATTTAACTTAGTCTCTGTACTGATGAGGCTTTTACGGGGTTCACAAAATGATTTGTGGGGAGGAGAGGGAATAATGATTCCAGTGGATTAGAGTGAACTGTTTTAGCTAAATGTAACTATGATCAAGGATCTTAGCCAAATAGCTTACTGATGACATGCTATGATGCAATACAAAAAACCCATTTTCAATGATTAAGTGATAAGCGTGATAAGCCCGGGCTTATCGTCTCCGCACACCACGCCGCTTCAACCACAACGTCCACTTTCTCCGCACTGCCAAAAGCAGCACGCCACTCCACCCATGAATGCATCACCTCGTCTGGGATCAACGATCCCGATCGTCGAATCTGGTCTGGCCCCACCGCTCGGCCCGTTCCCTGATTCACAGCCCTTCACGACCTTCCGGTCTATCGATAATGTCCCGCAGCAGCCTCTCCAGAATGTCATAGCTCTGCAGGCCGATGGACACGTATCATCCAATCCACATGGAATGGTCCTCCAGCCCGCCGAGCAATCTTTCCAAGCGAGCTACAATGGACTGGAGGCCGATGAGACAGAGTCCGCGAACTTCGCGGGACAGCTAACGGGGATGAGGTTAATCCCTGATCCACCTGATCTTGAGTATTGGAGAAATCGATTATTCCATGCCGACGATGTCATTACTTTGACAGAAGAACAGTATGTAGTATACAAAGTCAAGATGTTTTATTGAAATTATTGATTGCGATTTCTTGTTTCGAGTGCATTGGAAAGCGCCCGGGGGACTAACCTGCTTGTTGATAGATTCCAAACCTACTTTCCTCATGTTGATAATGTCTATTCTCATCGGTCGACTCAGAGATATAAGCGCCGATCAATGGTCTCTCATTACTGGGACTGTCGTCTGAAAGGTCGGCCGCCGGGTACACCCAAGTCTGACGATCCGAACAAGAAGAAGCGTAAACGCACCGCTAGGGAACGGGACCTCTGCGATGTGAAGATTAAAATTACGGAGTACCTACCCGGCAGTGGAGAAAATGATACAACTGGAGGCTTTGAATCTTTACCAGCTGAGTTACAACCTGGAGTTCACACATTGTTTCCAGTACAGAATACCCAGCCCTTCGGTGTTCTTACACCGAACACCGCTCTTCCAGAAGGACATCCGGGCGCGAATGGGCAAAGGTATTTTACCATTCAGCGGGTGAATGGGAACGGTGCCAACGGAAAGAATGACGGTGTGAGCGGAGGTCATCGGCATACCCTCGAGGAGAGTGATCGCGTCAAGAAGAATAGTGTGCAGCGACACTTTTTGAAGGAAGATAAGAATAGGAGAAAATCCGGAGTACGTATCTTCATTTCATATGCATAAGGTTTGGGACTTGGCATTCCCCGCAAGGAAACTTGGTTATGTTTACGTCACTCTTGATGCTTGGTTCCATTGCCTCGCGGGTCTCTTTTCATTCATTGAATCCTGATCAAATATCTCCTCTGACTGGCTTTTTTGAGCTTATATTCGCTTGGAAATTATCTGACATCAATCCCGCAGCACCGAGGCATGTCTGGTGATAAAAAGGCGTACCACACAAAGGCGACGGGTTTGGCCGCCGTTACAGCTGCGAACCATGCAGCGGAGACAAACCTCCAGTTATATGGAAGTTGCTTCTGGTGAGTGAGACTCCTTCCCGCTAGTACTTTCGTTTCAACGCTGACTGACTGGAATAAAGTCCATTTGTGCAAAGAGTTTGGATTGCACTAGAACTAAAAAGCATACCATACCAGTATATCGAAGTAGATCCTTATGAAAAACCTCAATCTTTGCTGGAATTAAATCCGCGCGGGCTTGTCCCAGCATTGCGACATGACAACTGGGCATGCCATGAGAGCACAGTGCTCATGGAATATGTATGATCCCGCAATGACCTTTCATATCTCGCGCTGACCAAATAACCATAGCTTGAGGATTTGAAAGTTGGGCCGTCCCTTCTTCCAGCTGACCCGAAGCTGCGAGCCCATTGTCGTTTATGGGCAGATCATGTGAGAAGCCAAGTCTGATCCATTTGGATCCAGTAATCATTACTGACATTTCCCAGATCAACCGAAATATTATCCCAGCATTCTATCGGGTACTGCAAGAGCAGGACCAGCAGAAGCAGATCGAGAATGCGCAAGAGCTTCGGAATGCTTTCGATACATTGATCGAGGCCGCGCATCCTCGAGGTCCATTTTTCATGGGCGGACAGATCTCCTTTGTAGACATCCAAGCTGCGCCGTGGGTTATTCGACTCAACCGAGTACTGAAGCCCTATCGAGGCTGGCCCAATGCCGACGAGGGAAGCCGGTGGGCTTCTTGGGTGAATGCCATAGAAACAAATGACCACGTTCAAGCAACAACCAGCACCGATGAACTCTACCTTGAGAGCTATGCGCGATATGCCGGTGAGTTTTGATATCTTGTCCATTAACTTGGTAAGGTGCTGACAATGAACTCGCTCAATGACAGAGAACCGTCCAAACACATCTCTGCTTGCAAATGCGATCAATTCGGGACGTTCTCTTCCTTGATTTCCCCGTCTGTCCTTTATAATCACACCGTGACGCAACACCGGGATGACAGAAGGACGAAGTGATGAGGATAATTCGGCATTTTACCTTAGCTCCCTCTGGCACCTCTGTTGAATTTGAATCCACCTCTTCCACTTGCATCAGGGCCTCGAGGATGACGAGTAGGCTGCAGCGGAGCGGGTGAGGCCGGAGAGGCAGGGGAGCTTTGCTTCTCAGAGTCACTGCGATCGCCGGGACGATCTCGCCTTTGTAAAGGCGGTCCATTGGACCTGGCCGATGTGGTTGGATCGTATAGATGTTTCGACTTGCTCGAGCCCGTAGACGAATCGCGTTTCTGCTGATCTCTGCCTCCTCGACCCTTGCCTTTACCCCTGCCCTCGCCGAACTGCTGACGGGGCGGGGTTGTAGTCCCTGGCGACGAATTCCCCGAAGTGTTCGCAGACGGGCTTCCAAAGAGCCGTTCCCGGGCCTCTTCGTACTTGCGCTGCCTATCCTCTCGGTTCTTCAGCGCGATTGCCTGTCGTTCCTCGAAAGTCGGTTCGGGGGCTTTATTAGCCTCTTCGTCTGAATCGCCATCATCGTCCAGTCCTAGTTGACCAAGCCCAGCGGTTGCAGAATTAACGCCAGAACTTCCTGACTGTCGCGTCGCAATTTGTGGTCTCCGGCTGAGAAGTGTAACAGCAGGCTTTATATCCTGTTTGAGGGGTACGTCGGACCGAGCTTCGACAAAATGGAATGTTTGCGGGGTTTCACTATAGGGTGCACAGTCAGAGTTGAGATCCGCCATTTCGGGATCTTGCAAGTCCAGTACGTACGCTTCCGCCCATAGTTGTCGATTGAATTCAGCTTGTTGTGCCCTTCTCTGAGCTTTGGTGACTTTAGATGAAACTTTCTTCTCGGTCGGCGGGGTAGGCTCGTTTGCTAGTGCCTATAGAAGATCACAACATATTAATACGTCATTCGCGTATGAATAGCATCAATGCAATATATTACAAAGATCCTGCGCCTCAAATTCTCATATGATAAAGGGTTTTGGGGTTTCGACTTACATCCGCTCGGGGTTCCCAGTCATCATCCCATGCATCGGGAATCTGTGGTTTTGCGCTCATTGCAGACAAAGACGTAGTTTAAACGGGAAATAAAGAGGTGACGGAGTGCAAGAATATGTAAAAGCCGCAAGCAAGAATTAACAAAGCACTCGGCCCTATGTGCATGAAGTATATAAAGGATAGCAGGAAGAAAAAGAAAATTCGGGCTGCAAAGAAGAGCGGCCACCGCCCCGTATTACTATCTCCGCTCTACCCCCATTCGATCTCAGTTGATCGTCATTCCGTCCCCGAACCTTCATAACCAGCTAACCAGCTTTTGCTTACCCAATAGTCATGGCCATCGGTAAGCCCAATTTGTTTCTTCTCCAACTAAATATTTTGCTTGTTCGCGGGAATCACATCTATTCTGTTCAGCCCTACGCCGAGCTATCCCCCGCCCTTTGAACGTTCCATGTGGAAAGTACCGTATTCGCTGACGACCCATATACAAAGATTCTAAAGACCCAGATGGTGATTCGGAGATGGCCTCCTCGGTTGACTCGGTTTCTGACGTCCCCGGCAATGGCGCGCGCACCCCAACTCACAACCCGCAAGCTACTGCGGCCGCCGCATCGGAGCTCTCCCCGCCTGGTTCACAACCTCAACAAGCCCCCAGTATCACGTCAACGAACAAGCCGAAGGGACCTGAGCTTGTGACAGGTAATGGACTCGCTAAGGCGACCGATCACGTCGTCGCGGCGTGGAAGGGCAAGCGTGCGAAGGAAGACTTTCAGCGGGCAATGGACCATGTAGTTGACAAGGACTTTAACACCAGTACGTGACGACCCTGATACATTTACAATAGTGATGATGCTGATAGATCCTCGTTCTACAGATGAATTTGGCGATCCATTCGATGAGCGCGATTTGAACGAGCCACTGCTGTGATAGAGTATGGGACATGGATGAACAACTACGTGGTTGCATGTTGCTAGCTTTTTGGTGTCCGTATACGATATGATTGATGAGATATGATATAAACACTTTCTATGCTACGGTTTGTACTCCAAGTATGTGCTTTTCAGGGTTGTGGCTGTCTATAAGTCGCAGCTCCTGCTAGCTCTGGGTATGAGGTGATTTTCACGAGGTACAGCCCTAGTAGCTTATAGTATCACTGGCTTGGAATAGCTTCTTTAGCGATAGCATGGTTAAAATAATCACATTTTAAGATACTACATTGACCTCAATTTCAAGCCCAAGAATTGGATGATATCTTGACCACCGCAAAAAGACTCGCAACACAAGTAGCTTTGCAATTTGCAACTTGAGGATGTCTACTTTTTGCACTATATTCCTTGTTCTGTAAGTAACAAATCGGTTGTGCAAGAACTCTTATTGAAAAGACCTTCTTCAAAACTCCATTATTATCCACTGGATCTCAGGGCGCATTTTTATCTTTTGTATGATGTCTTGGCCCCCAGGGATGGAGTAGGGGTTTGAACACCAGAGCTGTTCGCAATATTATCAAATATGTAAGTAACTAGGCATACGGAGTTTTTGTCATGACTTGCAGGGTCCGCTGGGCCCACCTACTACTTATGAAAAGTCGACTTCACGATGCGTGATTCCAGCTTATAGTTTGCGTAACGGTACTCCCAGCTGCCGTCTTAGTGGTAGGAATATGTTCTATATACTATTTCTCCAATAGTCCTGAGCAAAAATTTTCAATGCTTTAGGTCTCGTGCTCAAGTAAAAAAACCGATAGTCTTATAATTCGGCTCCCTGATAGAAAATAAACATGGTTAGCAGATTACCATGTAACAGCAGGTTCTTTCCAATTGGTCTGGATTTTGGTGATCTTTGTTTATATTATTAACGTGAGTCGCAACGTACGATCTTGGGAACAACCCGAATACCCAATGGCGTAGATGACCTGCATAGGGATATATACTAGTCCACCTGGGGAAAGACTAGTCCTTTGAGGTGGGATCGCTACCCAAATTGGCCGCGGGGGCAAACCATGCGGTGTGTTGGCAGGGCAACGGCACACCTCGTTTGTGTCAAAACCTAAACGGCCTCATCCCGAGGTCCCTTCTTAATCTCCAACATCCTTAGTGGCACTCCCATCGTATATCCGGTTTTCGTTACTCTCGCCAGCCTTGTTTTTCTTCACATTTTATACCTCTATTGGTCCCTGCATTTGTGCGACTTGTCGCAGATTCCCCAACTCGGATTCCAGTGACGCTTTTTGACACATTCCGCGCGCCAACAACAATGGGCACAGGTCCTGCCTCGCCGCAGGCTCAAGCATGGTGGGTCGGCTCTTCCTCTCTGATTCCTTTTTCTCGCGTCAACCATTGTGTTCTGTGAACTCCATCGCTCTCGCCGCAAATCCCCCTTTTGGCCAGGGGTTGCTCATCTCTAATTTATTGTTTTTGCTGTGTAACAACACACTCGGATGGACGCACGAGTTTGGCCAGATTATTTGAGCGCATAACTAATACGAAGCGTTTTTGCGCGTGTGATTATAGTGGCCCCTCCGAGCCTGCTGCCGACAGCTCATTTAGCTTCACCCCCATCAAAGCCATACGCGCGATTCCTCATCTTTGGGAACGCAAACCATCTACTCCCTACCAGGCGGGTGCCAAGTCGCGCAAACTGTGGAAGCGCTTCCGTACATCGTTCTCCGGTATGAAGTCGCTTGAAACGTCAACAATGATGGAGCAGAGCGCGTTTCAAACCGCCATTAATGCGTCCCGAGACGCCGGCTACGCGCGAGGTGTGAAGCGCCTGTGTGTTGGGGCTGACGAGCCTGAAAAGCGCCCGGTCTTTCAAATGCAGGAGCCTGCGCGCTCGTTTCTTGAGACCAAATGGGAGCCCGAGAGAGGCCAGAAGCGTCGTGAGTTTTGGTCTGATTATTTGTTTGTCTTGGGTTTTGTGTTAACCGGAAATCGCAGGTAAATTACCGGATGCCCCGATTAACATTTACGATGAGAGTTCGCAAAACAACCAAAGCGATGATGTTATGACGGAATCGGACGTGCCCCTTATTTCTATGCGCAGCCCGTTGAAGGCGACTCTTTTCAACAATCACATGAATCAAGACCTCGATGGTGCCTCTGACGCAGATGGAGTGAAAAGCCCAGCGTCCATGGCCCAGGAGCAGTGTGCAATGATCAACACTGCAGCCAAGGATGAAAACCGCGACACGGCACCAACCCCTACGAAGGTTGTGCGCGATTTGACACAACAACAAGAAGGCACATTAGTGCGATCGGCTTTACGCAGCTCGCTTGATGGAGCGGATACAGCACTACTCAACGACTTTTTGTCGAAGGCCCAGGCCAAGCGTGCGGCAAAGGCAGCTTTGATGGACCAAGAAGGCGATGTGACTGAAAAGTCATCTAGCGCCGAGGAGTCACCAGAGGCAGAAATTACTACACCACGTTCCCGTCGTGCCTTAGAAGTTTTAGATACAAACTCGCCCTCGCCAGTCAAGCCTGATGTTTCTGTAACAAAATGTGATGTTCCCCTCGGGGATGAAGCGCCCGAGAATGAAGTGACCAAGGTCATCATGGAGGAAGAGCCAGCACCTGGAAGCCCGTCCTGCAGACGAAGCACACGGGTCAAAGTCCCCACAGTCAATCCTGCCAATGTGCGCAGCACTATCGCCTTGCGCCGGGCCAAGGGCAACGAATTCATTTTCCTGCAGCGGACCGAGGCCCAGGAGGTGGCATTGGCTACGAAGAAGAATACTCGGTTGAACAGGGGTGGCGCTGTGCCTCCCCAAATTGTACTTGAGGCCTTTGCCTTATTACAGAGGCAAGGCATATCCCCATATGATGATTGTGAAGGTGCTACTCACCGTTCATCTACACGGAAGAGCGTTACCTGGAATGACGATCAGCTTGTGCAATACGAGGATGAAAGGCAAAGCTCAGAAAATCTAGGGGAAAAGGACAACAGCAGCAGCGATGACGTTGAAGAAGGTACCCGATCACGATCTGCATCAACACGCTCTGAAAAGAAAGCATCTAGTCAGCGCAGCAGTCGTAGCCAGATGCGCGAGTCATCGACCAATGAGGAGTCTGAGAGTGCCCCGGCCCCGGCTACTGCACCTACGACTGCACCCCAGCGATCGCGACGCGTGCGCCGTCTGGGGGAGTCGGCGATGGTCTCGGGCACACCCGTGAAAACAGGCAGTGGTCGTATCAGCAAGCGACCCGCTCCTTCGGCCCCCACTGAGGCAGTTGTATCCGCAGGACCCTCGACTCCCACTAAGCCTCGCCGAAAGCTGACTCCCAAGTCACCAAGTTTGTCAAGTCTTGCTGCTCCGGCCTCTAAGACTGTGGGAGCCGCTGAGCAGTCTTTTGTGAGCGGTATCCCCACTCGCAGCGCGAGCACTAGTGACGGAAGCTCCGAGTCCAAGCGGAGTATACTCCAGTCTAGTGCGGGGTGCACACCTCGTCGTATTCGAGTGAGAAATTGATGGTGTAAGGTTGTTTGTGTTGACTGTTCATATACGGGATTTGCTAAACTTGTAGCTTGTCCTGTTCCATACGGAGTTTGGTTTGCTTTCAAGATACCAATGTTGTTTTGTTTTTCTTCTACTTGCTACTTTGCTTTTGTTCCAAATAAGTTCAAGTTGCTATCATTATTCCTTATCAACAGTACACAACATATAACCATACACTCTAACGGGAAGGCGTTGCGTTGGTCAATGCACCCCGATCTCAATATGTGTCTCGGTTCTCAGATGATCCGTCAATGGCTGATGCATGGCGTGAGCCGGCATTGCAGCCTTGACACCAAGACACTAGTCTCAATTTTGCGGGGGATCTGATCCCCGCGCCAGACTTTCCCGTTAGAGCATCAGAGTAGACACTTGAGATTGAGAGCCCTGAAATTGGGTAATGTAATTTTGGATAAGATTCTCTCGGCAGAGAGTGAGAGCCAAATCCCGACATCATATTGCGCAAGAAGTACAATACTTAATTCGTTGCGCTCGAACCTTCCATGTCACGGAAAGCGCATGCGCAAATTTGAAATACACATATGGCATATGCTAGATACTGGCTCAGGCATCTTTCCACCCAATCAAGCTATCACAGTGATGCGTTTCACTCAGCGCAATCCGCTGACAGAAACGACATCATAGCTGAGCCGAACTCTGCCAACACACAGACCCCGACCTGTACATACACATGTAAATCTCCGAACCGTAAGTTCAGTTCTGTCTCTTCAATTCACGAGGAAAGACTCAAAAAAAGCTCGCTCCAGGCCATATCTACACTACACGCCTCTTCCCAGAACCGGCAGTGAGAAAAGAACATCACCAATTCTAGCCATCCTAGATAGGGCTTACATACAACCCTACCAAAGCGCAGTCCCATTCCAACTCCATCCAACCCAACCTCCAACCCGACCAATAATAATTTCACCAAATTATTTGAACCACAATTCTCAAACAACCCTATAGTAACACCGCCTCTATAATGTAAACAGTCCCCACTCATCCCCCATCCGGACTCCGGTGTTGCACAGAGCACCCGAATCCGTCCACCAACAGTCATCACTTCCGAAATCACCCGTCCATCCTTCAATTCACGCACTACGCTAGACAAGGTTAGAACAGCCGCGCTAATCCTAGCTCCAGGGCGAAAGGAGTTGGTGGCGCAGGGGGGCTGAAAGCCACACGCGGAATGACATCTAAATGCATATCGGAGTACTCTGCTCCTGTGATATACTACCCTACATATACCCTAGGATTAGCTATTGGGTAATGGTGCGGTCGAATGAAGGTTCGATATGATGCTTGTTAAGTTTGTAGTCAGGCACGCTCAGGCTGTAAAGTAATTCACTGTGGGCCTTGTCTCGGTGGAGTGTTGTTTATTGGTGGGGGACTGGGCTCCTGCATTTGGTTTTGGGTATTGAGGAATGTGCATAGGTAATATACAGGGGTCGGATTGATTGTGCAAATTTACTCGGTACGGTACGGTGGCTTAGATTGAGATGACTTGGATCATTCTTAGGTTTGGATCACTGATGATCAGTTCGGCGTGCAGGTGAAGAAAGTTTCTTATAAATGTAAATGAGACATAAATGGGAAGTTAGCCGCGGATCCCGGCGGGGATTATGGAGGGGTTGGCAAATTCCAAGTACTAATATTCGGTCAACAAAACGGGAATATTACAGGTCAATTGCTCCTAGAAGTTACCGAGATACTGGAATACTGGTTACTGGATGCTTTTGAGGTACGAAAGGTATTCATTTCATCTATCGCGTCTGTTCATTACACATTTTCCAACCCCTCAGCCCCACCGGGTATCACATCATCTCTGGGCTAGTATTTTTGGGTAAATTAAGCAGAAATGTTGGCGGCGGTCTCTTCGGGCCAAACATCGTAACCGAAGGTATCCTTCATGTTAACAAAGCGGAAGTGGCGGCCCTCTGCAACCTTGTTCACAGCCTCAAAGTCCGCATCGGAGAGCTCGATGCTCTTGAAGTTGGACTCGATACGCTTGGGGTTGGAGCTCTTGGGGAGCACGACGTAACCACGACGCAGACCCCAGGCAATCAGGACCTGGGCCAGGGTGTTACCGCCCTTCTCAGCAATCTCGTTCAGAGTCTTGTTGTCAGCGACACGCTCGCCGGTGGTGGGGACCTGGTTCTGCGAACCCAGAGGAGAGTAGGCCTGGGGCATGATGTTCTTGGAGAAGCAGTAGTTGACCAGCTCGGTGTT
The DNA here is from genome assembly GCF_028828015.1 of Penicillium pulvis. Lineage (NCBI taxonomy): Eukaryota > Fungi > Ascomycota > Eurotiomycetes > Eurotiales > Aspergillaceae > Penicillium > Penicillium pulvis. Next base: position 2,247,972 of record NW_026643072.1, read on the forward strand.
GGGCAGGAAGGGGTGAATCTCGATCTGGTTGACTTGAGGCTGGACCTTGGCGAACTTGGCCATCTGCTCAAGCTGGGGGATGGTCCAGTTGGAGACACCAATGGACTTGGCGAGGCCCTCCTCGTACAGCTTCTCCATGGCGCTCCATGTCTCCTGGTGGTTCTCTGTGAGGTCCTTGAGGATGACGTACTATAGCTATGTTAGCTTTTTTCGTCCCGCAATTGGGGATTTGAGTAAAAGTTTACCTTGCCATCGGGACCGATCTTAGGCTTGTCCTGACCGTCCTTCTCAGCAGCAATGGGCCAGTGGACCAGGTAGAGGTCGACGTAGTCCAACTTCAGGCGCTTCAGAGAGTCCTTGACGGACCAGAGAACATCGTCGTAGCGGTGGAGGTGGTTCCACACCTTGGTGCAGACGAAGATGTCGGACCGCTTAACGGAGGGGTTGGCCTTGAGGAAGTCGTGGATAGCATCACCAACCTCATCCTCGTTGAGGTAGTACCAAGCGCAGTCCAAGTGACGGTATCCGGTGTTGAGGGCAACGGTGACAGCGTTGTAAGTCTCGCCCTTAGAGCCCTCGCTAGCGAAGGTACCGAAGCCAACCGCGGGGATGGTGACTCCGTTGCTCAATGTGTAGGTCTTTCCGTTAGACATGTTGAATCAATTTGATGTGTATAGAAGGAAAGAAGAGGAAGAGGGGGAAGAGAATTATTATGAAGGTGGGGGAGCTAAGCGGCGAGCGATGACGATGTTCACCGCAGAGGGTGGGGATAGAGGGGTACTGTAACCTATTTCCTTCCTCAGCAATCCACCAGAACTGTTTTTTTGGAATCAATAACTTTCTACGATATCCTCTTTCCGCGCTAATCTACCAGAATTGAGGCCGAAGACAATGCCGAGGACATTTAAAGGTCCAACAATAATACCCCAGCATTCCCTGACGATCGTTCTGCTTTTAGGACCATTGGCTATTCCTTGTACAACATGCAATGTAAGAATGGCCTTGAAATGCGGGCGTGTAATTTTCAAAACCTCGCCATGACATCACTGTAAATCCAAAACGGTGCTGAGCGTTTGACCCGCTCCGATCGTCATCTCATGCCGCTTCCATGGGTGAACTGTGCTCTGAGCCAATCAAAGACCTAAATATCCCAAGTAGAGCCATTTTCTTATCCACCCAGTATCCTACGCTGCTTCAACCCGGTCGAGTCTTTTCAGCGCAGCCAATCATGTCTCTGTTAATCGGAGTAGTGCTCTCCTAGTCTTGTAGCAGCACATGTATCCGGTACCCGGAGAAACCTGGTGCCGCTACAATGTCGTAGTGTACCTTGTACCCCCTTGTTCCCGCATATACTCCAGACTACGCGCATTCTAGGCCTGCAACAGCTATCCTGTTCTAGCCAAGTGATGACGCTAATTCATGGGATTCATGGTATCGGACGGGCTGATCCCCACACCCCCCTCATTGTATCTCTCAAACTGGTTGCAATAGTCGTCAGATACCATGTTTTTTCGTCTAGCAACCGTGCCAACCCGTGCCCAGGTGCCCATGCCTGTTCCGGTACCTGATAGTGATTGTATATATACGCGCATTACCCTCGCTTTATTTATTTTTCTTTCCGTGCTTTCTATCCTCATATAGATCTTCTCTTATCGCGTGCTGGTCTACCTGAACCAGTCACATCTCTTATTCGATTAGATCGTCTCCTGTTTGTCTTTTCTTAGACCCCTTACCCACTTTTTTACTCCACCGATTACCCACCATCATGCCTCGATTTGATGACTCTGACTTCGTGGCCGACTCTCGTCCTAACGAGATCACCAGCAATCCTCGCAATGGCCTACCCATCCCTAGTGATGGTGGTAACACCATTGAGATCCCCTCCTCTCGCAGCGCTATCAGTGATGCTGCCGCGCTTATGCACAACCTCAGCCTGTCGCCCTCCATGAAGGAGCGACGGAGCTCACGCAACTCTTTTGGTACTTCTTTGCCTATTCCTCGCTCACCGCGTCACTCTCGTCTGTCTTCCTGGAAGACAGATCGTCCCGCAGTTTCGCGTGACATCCTGACCTCGCAGGTCCAGGACATGTTCAAGGAAAAAGTCGAGTGTGCTAAAAACATGGCTTTTGCTTTCGACATTGACGGTGTGCTGGCACACGGACCTGAACCTATTGAAGAGGCCAAGGCCGCATTGAAGATCTTGAACGGTGAAAACGAGCTAGGCATCAAGATCCCCTACATCCTGTTGACCAACGGTGGTGGTAAAACCGAGGTGGCTCGCTGTGAGCAGCTCTCGCAGATGCTCGAGGCACCCATCTCTACCGAGCAGTTCATTCAGTCTCACACTCCAATGCAGGCCCTGTCCGAGTACTACGAGACTGTGCTCGTGTGCGGTGGCGAGGGCTATAAAGTTCGTGAGGTGGCCGAGACCTACGGCTTCAAGAATGTCGTCCACCCCAAGGACATTCTCGCTTGGGACCCGACTGTGTCGCCATGGCGCACATTTACGGAGGCGGATCGAGTAAATGCCAAGCCTCGCGATTTCTCCAAGATGAAGTTTGACGCTATCCTCGTCTTTGCCGATTCCTACGACTATGCCACAGACTTTCAGATCATCATGGATCTGTTGCTGTCCGAAGATGGCAAGCTTCTCACTCGCGCGAAGGATCCCGTCGCTAGCCGTATTCCCATCTACTTTTCCCAGGGTGATTTGGTCTTCCCAACCAATCACAAGGGCCCTCCCCGTCTGACCCAGGGAGCCTTCCGTATCGCCATTGAGGCCCAATACAAGGCTCTAACTGGCTGTGAGCTCGAGCGTGTGGTCTACGGCAAACCTGAGCGCGCCACTTACACTTACGCCGATGAGGTTCTCAAGCACTGGATGGAAGAGCTCCACACCGAGCACCGACTCCCCAAGAATGTCTACATGGTTGGCGACAACCCGCAGTCCGACATCATTGGCGGTAATATGTACGGCTGGAACACTTGCCTCGTCCGCACTGGTGTCTTTCAAGGTAAGGAGGGCGAGAATGATCCCAACAACCCCGCCAGCTTTGGTGTCTTCGAAAATGTTCTGGAGGCTGTTCAGGCTGCTATCCGCAAGGAACTTGGACAAGACTTCAAGCTCAAGTGGAACCCTAAGGTCAATCCCGTTCTTCACGGTGATGAGTCCAGCGTTGCTATTGAGTAGATTGTGCATATCAGCACGAACGAATGTTTACGACTTATGCCATAGCCTCGGGTCAATCATGCCCAAACCTTAGTGTTTGGGCGTGATTTTGACAGACTTGGAGTTTCCTTGGGTGTTTTCATTTCATATTTCCTTCCAACCATGTCGTTGTTAGACTTGGCTTCTTTTCCTTGCCCTACCGATAGAACCGTCGGGTTTGTGGCTGATATATACAGTTATGTTTCCTTTCAAGAAAGCCTTGATCCTTTCATATTTTCTCCATATATCTATACCTTCGTGTTCATTTATCTCAGGTTCGTTATGTATTTCTTTACTTCTTCACTTGTTTCAAGACTCGTTTCCTTGGATATACCAATACAGCATAAATTGCAGTCAAGTTCTACCCTGATTTATATAATCAACTGTATGTACGATGCTCTGCTGCAAGTTGTGCTCTAATCAGATATCGAAAATAGAGTTTCCGATCGTTAAAGTCACTGACATCACCCCCACATCTTATCACGAAATCTCCGGATCTAAAGATGAATTCTTCCATGGTTCGTGGCCGTGAAGTCAAGTGACACACAGGCCCCGGAAAGCTTCACCAATTATTATCGACGAATATACTAAGTGAACTCTGTATAATATTTAAGGTTTATTTTAGATTTTGAACAAACATAGAAACGCATCAGATGGTGTAGATCACGCGCCGTTTGAGATTTTCTGCCAATGAATATTTACCTCGGAAAATTTCCAAGCCCAAGGACATGGTCATGGTGACGGGTTCCTGCATATTTCCGTTCAGCAGATGACTTGTTGCAGTACCCAAAAGACGAGTTGTAGTGCAGGATTGGGCGCAGAATTTCGGAGACAGCACCAGATTTGGGGGCTGATAGCACAGGTGTATATGCATGGTAGATGCTAACCTAGGTTTGCACCACTGACTATAGAATACACCAGACACAGAGTAGTGCTTCAATGAACCATGATTCCTTAATGCTTTAAGGGAATTTGAATATGCTATTCATCGATTTGCACGCTAGATACTCGGGAACAACTCGGATTGAATGCATTTGTATCTTGAGAGTGACAAAGTCCGTTTACATACCCATGTAGTGCCAAAAATCAATATCTGAGGTAGAAGTACCCAAATTTGATCCAGACCTAATTAAGGCAAGCCATAATTTGAGGCTGGCCAAAAATATTTGGGGCGACAAACGCGAGGTGATTTGGGCAGATCAGCGAAGGGTATTCACAAAATTGTGATAAGATTGATAAACAGAAGTGGAGACTGCTCAGGTGACCATTCCCTGGAAAAGCATTCTCTGGAAATAGCCTCCGTCGTAGATCACAGCCAAGCAGCTCCTTGCGAACAAGCAGGCTCATTACGTAGCGATGCAGTAGCCAAGGCTCGGCAAATACCAATTCACAGACTATTGTCTTGATCTACCACCAATCAACTAGTCTAAGGGTATAATAAACGATCAACTCGATCAACATATACACCGCCTCATTGAAGAGATCGCCCGTTATTGAAGGACCTTGGCAGATATTTGGCGGGTCCGCATCTAGCTCCTACTCTCGGCGTTGAGGTGGCCTGTTTTGGGGAGATTACTCCGACCTTCGGACGGACTGGGGCCCGAGAGCTTTCAGCTTACGGGATGGAAATAATGCACCACACTAACGTCATCTGGCCTCTTGAAGCAGACTGCAATTGGTGTTACTCGTGATGCACGAATCCAGAATCAAGCCTTGCCAACCCTGTTGGATTAGTTGGGGATAGAATCGAACACCTGTACAACGTGTTGGAAAACTAATTTGGGGAGGTGTTTCCGGTGTCATCGGGCTCTCAGTCCGAGGAGAAAGGACAACACAGGATGCAGTGTTGGGACCGGGTCAGATGCCGAGAAACCAGGTGGATGAGTTGGCTCTAGGGGGGCTGGGGATGTGTACTATGTACCGCACGGATCAAAAGGTGGTGTGCTGGTCATTTCCACCTTAATCATAAGGTCTGTGAGGTTAAACTCGAAGTAGTCTAGAGGATATTAACGACTCCATCGAAATAAACAAGAAATTGGAGAAAGAAGGTCAGGTGATAGCCTATTAGGTAATGGGCGCGCCAGTCCCCGCATGATCGGCTGCATTGACGAATGACAAGCATTGAGATCGTAGTAGCGGTTACCTAACGAGAACCCAAACGTGGTCCGGGGTACAGAGACATGACCCGGCTGACCTGCGCATGGTCCTATCGGCGGCTCAGTAATGTGAGGTAGGGAAGAGGAGGTGCATGTTAGTATGTCATAGAATGCTTCTAGCGTCGCAAAAGTACCTATAAGTTCCCCATAAACGTATAATATTAGACTTTAACATAACTAGACTACCAATTAGTGGAGGGAACTATAAGAATTGGAATGAATTGAATTTAGAAGCAAATCGAAAATTTCATATTTGAATGAGCATCTTATCTCAACTGCCGTATACGGGAGCTATGCATGGTGACAATGACGCCATGCTTTCCGCTTGCATACATTCGAAGCGCATAAGAACATTAGATCGAACAGAAACTAGGCAAAAAGCAAACAAAGTCTGCAGGGGTAGCTTCTTATCGCCCTAACCGTGTCTGGCCGCGATGACTACAAAACTCAAAAAAGTATCCGCCACCGTTACTGCATGGATTTGCCTCCTTCGTATTGATAATTCTGATAATTCCTATTCATCTTTCAGAGAGTAAAAGATTTATTCCAAGTGGCACCTAGACAATACTTCCTTTACGGACCCGAGTTCTACCGGTACCAACGTTCCACTTTAAATTTTTTTTTTTTTCTTCTGTTCCCACTTTCTACTTCGCGCGCAACGCCGGTTCGCTCTTTTCCGTGACTAACAGCTTTACTTTTTTCTCTTTTCCCCGCCGCCCCTCTACGCCATCTCTTTCCTTTTCCCTCAAAGCCCTAACCTTTTCTTCGGCGCTACCTCTTTGATTGACCGACACGTTTTTTTCTCAAAGAATCCGGGGAAGCTCGTCTAATAATTTTGGATTTTTTTTTGTGTTCCACCCTAGTGAAAGGTACCTCCCGAAACTAGTCTATTGTCTGTACTGGGGCCCTTTATAGAGGGCCCGCTCGCTCTCACCATGGCCTCTACCACTACCGCACCCTCTCACCCGAAGCCGACCCTCCCAAGATTCACTATCCCCTGTGGTGATCACGTTCACTCGCGCGAGTCCTCTCCCTCATCCTGCGGCACTCCCGACGGATCTAGATCTAGCAGCCGCCGACGCCCATCGTTCGGCTCGATTAAAGAGGACGTCGACGGTACGTTTAGACAATGCCCCAAGTGAGGCGAGGAGACATCTAACGTGAGGTACAGGCATTGCGCAATCATTTGTAGACACCCACCACGTGCCCTCTCCGAAGGAGCAAAAAGAGCCTCCCAAACTGGAACTTCAGGAAATGCAACAGACTCCGGACTTTTGTTGCCCATGCGGTGGTTTTTTGGGATGGAAGCAGATTCGTCTCAGCGGTAAAAGTCTGAGCCGCAGTTATGGGGATCTCCGAGGATTGGGAAACCTGCAAGCCAAAGGTTGGGCATGGGAGACGACGGAATCCGGACGAGAGCTGGTTCCTCCCAAGGCCCCGGAGGTAGTGGAGCAGCCGCTGGTTCCTGCTGGGATTCCTCCGGGCACATCGGCACTGGAGAAGCTCCCATCTGAAGTTCTGGGTAAGAGTGCCTCTGTGTGCGCCTGTGACCTTTTGATATTAATCATTCGATATAGATCAAATCATCTCGCATCTGGCTCTGGATATCCCGCCGAATGGATACACCCCGCGCAATGTTGATCTGGTTTCGTGCCTTTTGAGCTCGCGCACCTTGCATGCGGCGACTTTGAGTGTGCTGTACAGGAACATGACCTTCCCTCACTCGATCATCTTCTCCAAGGCCCTTAACCACATCTCGGCCTACCCGGCTCTTGGTACGCTGGTGCGCCGTTTGGATTTCTCCCACTTTACCTCGGTGGGCCTGGGACGGACTAAGCAGATGAACGCCGAGATTCAAAACCTGACTTCGCGGACCCTGCTGCAGTGCTTGGATCTATTGCCTAACTTGAGGGAGTGTCTTTTGCAGGAACATCTCGAAGGCGATTTGAGCGTGGAGGTGATTCGGAAGCTGTTCATGGGTCTGCCGATCCTGCAGGCAGTGGATCTTTGCGGCTGCTCCACCCAGTCCTTTTCCTCGGTTTTCCAAGAGGCTCTGATGGGTGGACCTGCTTTGCCTATGAGCCTGCCCAACCTGAAGCGACTTGCTCTTCACGAATGCAGCACCATTCCGGCGCCTATGTTCGATTTCTTGCTCCCGCGACTGATCAATCTGACCCACCTTGATTTGACCAACACCCAAATCAACGATTCTGCTCTCTTTGCCATCCCTGAAACCGCCCGTATCACTCATCTGAGTCTATCTCGGTGCACCCGTCTTCACCCTCCAGCCTTGATCAAGTTTTTGACCACTCATCCGGCGGTCTGTGATTCTTTGGTGTACCTAAACCTGTTGACAGACGCCACACGATTCCGTCTTTTGGAGGAAGATGATGTCACGGCGCTGCTGCCCAAGCTGCCTAACACCCTTCGCTCTTTGAATCTGGGTGGCGCGCGGATCACTTCGGCCCATGTGCCACTCTTGCTCCCTCTGACCAAGCACCTCGAGGAACTGGGCTTGAGCTCTGCAGAACTTTCGGTACAGGATGTGAACACTTTCTTCACCCGAACCAAGGAGAACGTGATCCCCAGCACTTTGTGCTACCTCGATCTTGCCAAGGTCACACAGATGACCATTGGTTCTATCTTCAACATGAGCTCGTGCCTTCTTCTGTCGGAGCAGAGCTACCCACTGCAGGTGGTTGAGTTTAGCGACAAGATCATCACACCACTACGCGAACGTAGCAAGACCCAGCGCGTCTCCGTGGGTTGGACCGTTCGGGAACTTGGTCGCCGCGGCTGGTACGTTCGGGACCCTGCTTCTATGCCCAACTGTCCTACCGACGATGGATCTCGCTCCTGGAAGATGGGCGCACGCTGGTGGGGTATGCGCAAGATCCCCATGGCAGTTGGTGACGTGGGCGGTATCTACGGACACTACATGTTTAAGAAATGATTTTCCTTGCAGCCTGTGCTTTTGGTGTTGCTGGAAAAGCATGCTTTATCTATTTTTTCGTCATTGCTGATGGATACCCTTGACTATTTGCCACGTTTTATTTCTTCTCTTTTTCTTTTGCTGCAATCTGGTTCTGGGCGGGTTGTTTTTGACGATTACGAATGATGATATCCGGTCTATGCATGGCGGCGCGCAACATGGTTTACGAATTTCGGCATTCTGGCTCCTCGCTTCGGGTTCGTTCTCTCGGTCCGCGTCTTTTTTATTTGCATAGCATTCTGGATCTCCTCCGCGATGTTGTTTTCAAGTTTCTCTGGTTTACATTGCTCATTGCTTTACTGGCGTTTGTGTAAATCGGTCTTATCGCATCACTCAGCTCATACATTTACTTCTTATTTCAAATTAACTTATGATCGAATAATTCGCTAAAGCTCTTTGGCTGCAGACTCTCTCTTTTAAGGGAAAGATCTTAGTCTTCTTCAAACACTGCGCGAGAATTTTGTCTTTGATTCTTAAATTAGGGTATTGGGATCCAGGTGATATATCACGTGACTACGCGCAGAAGAGCTGCGGCTCTTTGCTTTCACTTTGACCTTATCCGCTGCTTCTGCGCATCTTGAAGGTCTCGACCTTCTCCTTCTCCACTCAGCCTCAAACTCCGAGGTTCTGCCTATCCCGATGGGCGGTTTCGTTGTTGCTGCTCAGGACAGTGGAAGCTGTCGAGACACGTGACGATGGCACCTCCGAGCGCAGCTGTCTCTTTCAAAAAGAAAGATGGCAGTCTGAGTCTGACCGAAGATGAGGCGACGCTGGTCTGGACCCCCGCTGAAGCGAGTGTTCCGGGACAAAACATCGCTGTGTCTACGATCACCAGTATGCAGCCGCTCAACCCTGCTGCCCAGGCCCGTCACCTTTGCTGACTTTCGAGACAGATTTACAGCAGACGCCGATCTCAAATCCAAAAGTGATGCTTAAGGTCTTTGCCACCGCTCCAAATGCCCCTCCTAATAGCGATGCCATTGCCTATACATTTTTATTTACCGCGCCGACGAATGCACGCTCGCAGGCCGACGCCTTCAAAGATGCCCTCAGCGTTCGGGTTAATGCGGGGAAAGCAGGGACACCTTCACAGACGTCCACGCCAGTTCCCAGTGGTGGGGCGGGGGTTTCAGCAGCTATGGCGATAGCAAATGCTGTTTCGTCAGGTGGATCAGTCCAGAACCCGTGGGACGATGATAACCGCTTGAAGGGTGACGTGGAGCTACAACAGTCTCTATTGAAGGCTGACGCTATGTTACAACGGATGTTCATGGAGTCCTTACACACAAAACCGGACACTTTATCTTCTGGCCAGTTCATGTCACAATTCTGGTCTACCCGGCTGCACCTTTTACGAGCTCATGCGATCGAACGCGCCCAGACTCGTGGATCCTACAACGTGCTCTCATCGTTGAAGCCGCGTGTTGAGGAAAATGTGACTCGATTGAATATTAGCAAGGAACAAATCCAGCTTATTTTCTCGCAGCACCCGCTTGTTAAGCATGTTTACGACGAGAATGTTCCCAAGCTGAGCGAGCAGCAATTCTGGTCGCGATTCTTCCAGAGTCGATTGTTCAAAAAGCTGCGTGGAGAGCGGATTGGAGAAGCGGACGCCACCGACGCTGTGCTGGATAAATATCTTCGTGAAGAAGCCGCCGTCAAAGAACGTGAGGCCAATATGCCACACTTCCTGGATCTTGCGGGCAATGAAGGGCATAACAGTCAACGCCGTGGAAACCGGCCGGACCTGGACATGCGCCCCTCTGCCGTGGATAAGGTTCCTATCATCCGAACTTTGAACAGCCTCAGTGAAAAAATTATGGCCAACGTGGCACCTGCAGATGGCGACATCAGTGCCCCCATTGGGATGAACGAGGAAGCATGGGCAAAATTGCAACTGCAGGACCTCCGTGGAGATGAGGAGCAAGCTCGTATTACTCTCAACATCCGTGACCAGAACCGTTTCTTCTCGGCGGCAAAGGATGATGACCAAAATCGAGCCCTCGCGAAACAGGACCCTGATCAAGTTTTACAGCTCCTTCGCACAGAGGTCGCACAAAACCTCCCGCCCGGCGGAGCTACAGCTCTCCAAAAGTTAGTCGATCCTGGTGACGATGAAGATGAGGAGATGGAAGATGCCCCTGCTAGCCGACGCCCCGTTGGCTCATCCGCGGCCTTGCATGCCGCATTTGCCCAAATTCTCGACGCAGTACGTGACCAACGTAACCAGATGACCGAGACATCAGTATCCGACACCTACGGGCTTTCTCCTGCACTTTATGATCGACTAACATTGACGCACGCGACCTCGACCGAATTTCTGCACCAATTCTGGCAAGCCTTCCTTTCGGGCGACTCCGATCGTGCAGGTGAGGTCCAGTCATTATCGGAATCATTGCTCCGTGCGAAGGCACGGATTGAAGCCGTCGCAGAGTCTGCAGAGGCAGAACGTCAAGTTGAAGTTGACCGCGTCAAACAACATGCGCGCGATGTGTTCGAGCGCACTGGACGTAAGCTGCGACCGAACCTGGATAGCATTGAGGGCGGCGCAAAAGCAGTTAATCAGCTGCTTGGTCCCACATTGCATGCCTTAGAGTTAGCATCGAAGCAATACCAAACGGCTTTGGCGGAGGAAACGAAAGAAGCGGCGACATTGTCTGTGTAGATGCAGTTCAAAAAGATGGCGTTTTAAAAGGACTGTACAATAAATAATACCATATCAAATAATATTTTTCTACGGATGTAAATATTTACAAAGTATGTCGCGTCGGCGTACAACATGTAGATCGGCATGCCGAGCTTCCCCGGACTTAAGAGTGCTATGTGGCCTCTGGTTGGTCTCTTCCCCTCCCTTCCCACTTCCTTCCCTTCAAACTCCCGTCATCTTGAGCCACCACGAGACGCCCGTGGCTACTGTACAATATTCGCCCCGAATGATCCCCCTTCCATAAAAAAAGACCGGCAAAAGCGACCCTCATTCAAAATGCTCACCTCCGGTTTCACCAACACCCCGCTCACCAAGTCCCTCCTAATCTACACCATCGCCTCCTCAATCGCCCTCTCAATCCTCGACATCAAACACCTCGCTTCAATTCATGTCTCACCACATTTCTGGCCATATGCGCAATTCTGGCGCGCGCTCTTCTGGCAAATAGCCGGATTCACAAACTCCACTGAAGCCTTATTCGCCGCAATGCTGGTATACCATCTACGCGTCGTAGAGCGGGCATGGGGAAAGCGAAAGATGGCCGTGAGTATCCACGAACATGAATATAAATCGTGACCCAAAGACCCTGAATACTGATTGTGATTGATATCCAGACATTCCTCATCACAACACTTCCCTACACTACTCTCCTCCCACCCCTCCTCTTAACACTAGTCGCCCGCCCACTCTCTCTCAACTATTTCAACTATCTTCCCTCCGGGCCAACAGCCACTATCTTTGCTATGCTAGCTCAGTACCATGCGACAATTCCATGCGTATACCGTTACCGCATTGGTACAACAGCTGCATCAAGTACTACCACCAATCCCAGTCCAAACGACACAGCCCCAACACCTAAACCAACACCAAAGGGGCTAACTCTTCTCCTCTCCGATAAATCAACTACCTACCTTGTCGCGGCACAACTCGCCCTATCCCAGTTCCCAGCTATGCTTCTCCCGTCTGCCGTCGGCTGGATCGTCGGAGTGGCCTGGCGCGCAGAGCTACTGCCGGGTTTATCTCCATCCGCTACAGGTTTCCGTGTCCCAGCGTGGATTGTCGGAGAACGGGAACGGAGGAGTGGGGCTGGGACTGGCAGTGCGGCGGAGCGGGAACGGTATGAGGATCTGAGGAGGAGGTTGGAGGGTGAAGCAGCTGCTTCTAGTTCGGGGCTTGAGGGTGGTTCTGGGCGGAGGAGGAATGTTGGAGATGGAGAAGAGGGAAGTCGGCAGGGCAATGGAGGATTTATGGAGAGGTTGAGGGGGGCTTGGTAATCTTGCTGGTTTTCTTGGTTCTGAAATAGGGTATATCAGGTTCTTATGATATGGAATTTTTGGTAAAGCTGTACGATACTGATTATAGGTCGTGCTGGATTGGATACTGGTACCCTGATATACAATTCACTGTCTATGTTTGTGGACTATATCCAACGATATTCTGATCGACCTATCCATAGAAGTATAAACAGGTACAGACAGTATGTCCAGCATTATCGCTTGGAATATCTTATCTATCGGGCATTTAGGTAGGCTCAGGGCTTATAGCTATAAGCTAAACAGGGAAAACGCCAATAACTTTATTGTAGTATTACCTATATCATATTAATGGCTGAAAACGACTTGGCGCATTCACCTGTAACCTTGGGAGACATGGTCTAGATAGAACAGACCAGCTCCGCTTCACACATAACTCATAAAGTCATTTTTAGAGCAAAGAAGCTTCTAACCTGGACTTCTTAATGGAGAAGGATAAACGATGACCCGTGGAAACGCAAGTTATAGACGTAATAAATAGTTCGTACAGCCATCCATTGTAGTTTTAACCCCTTTGATACGACAATGGGTAGTTTATCGGCTTCAAGTATAATAGTGTATTCTTGAGGTATTCCGGCATCTGCTCAGCCGCGAAATGGCTCGTCTTGCGATCGTCATTGTCCAGTCTCCCTATAGAATACCTCAAATACCTTCCTAGGATGAAGAGCCACGCCTGATCAATGTCTGCGGGCTATGGAATATATACCTTGCAGTTTGTCTCGCTCATATCCACATATTCCGGCAACATCAATAAACTTAGTCGTCATTGGAGTAACGTGTTTTTGGAGCTGACTTATGATTCACACGATCATATTACTTTGGTCGGTCAGGCGGTTTCGTCGTGAGATTGTGTTGGTGGAGTCTCATGGAGCGGGAATTGTCTGACTGCGTTTGTAGTGTTTCGCAGCAGACCAGATTCATCAGGGCGTTAAAAGGGTCTGGTGTAGACTCCTTCCTTCTCACTTACCCCTCAATTCAGGGTGAGCGCCGGATCCTGGGGTGAAGTGCCGCTGACTTGCAAGACTTAGCGATACCCTCAAGACCTAGATCACAGTAGTCATGCATCGTGAGCCGCGATGGAGCCTCATTAACGACGCCGAGGCCATCCATGAGCACCTTGTAGGTCAGCTTCTCAAGGTTGTCGTCATCCTCAGTTCCAGAGTAGCCATCCATCCTGGTGTCCTGCGTATCATCGATCTCAGTGGATTCGATATCCCTTCAACTGTTTTTAGCAGTCATTGCAGCATCATTTTTAGGACTAAAGTTCCATTGTCCCGATGATTTTGAGGGCGTTCTTCCTATCGACCTCCGCCTTATGTCAAAACTTGCTGTGTCATGACCGCCCATTTCGCTGCGTCATGTGCAACAGTATCTCATTATTGACCATCCGCATCGGGACAAACATGTTGACGGCATGAATGATCAAGGGATTGGACAAATATATAACTTGATGCGAATCTGAGCGAATGCAATATCAGAGCTTCCTTTTCAGGCTTGTCGAGGTATTGCACCTAAAAACTCCTGTTAAGGCCAGAGTGCCGAAAATCGGATTTTTTTGTGAATCGAGATCAACAGCTTGGTTGGCATCAACCCTCACAATGTTGAATTGAGCGGCACCTAGTCTGCCGCTTTTCGAGACCAGACAACAAGCCAGATGTCGACCCAAATATTCTTCAAATCATAACCTTGAACCAAGGTGCGAGGAATTCCCAGCACGAGGTAATATTCCAGTAGTGTAATACCATGGCATGCGCGACACCCGCACCACGACCAAAGGTGAAGCCCGGGACTTCAAGAGGTCCATCGAGGGCACCTGATAATGTCCATGTTGGGGGCAAACCCCTTGAGCAGATTCAGCTGATGGAGAAATGCGTTTCTGTCACTCTTGATCAATTTTGTGTTCAGTTATCACCATAGTGAATCAAACAGTTATCCCGTAGAATCATTGGAAGTTGTCTTGGGTATGGCCTTCAGGTTTGAAACCCCCTTGACTAGGCTTGTTCTCCGCTCACCTCAGTGGGCCTGACGTCCGAGTGTCGCGTTTCATAAACAAATTGATTTCCCCTTTGCTGGGACGCATAGGCCAGAGGAGATACGAGTTTGGAGCAGGCGAATCATAGAAGGCCGTCTGCTTTTATGATCACCGGTGCTCCTCTGGTGGCTCAATGAGGCATTTTCCGGAGTCATCACAGTCGTAAATTGTATATAGCGGTCAGGACCCCGTGGGGGCTTGTAAGATGAGATCATCGCAGAAAAAAACATCACTGCTGTTTTCGAATCTATTCAGCAGCTTCATAGATCCTTTCGAGCTTCAAGTCCTAGCATGAATCTCACTGAAGGACGAAAAGGGCCTGACATTCTTCCGGTTGCAGATATTATCAACGTAGAATCACTTCCCATGACAGTTCTGAACACGGTACACAGTTCTTCTCATGTGCTGATTTGTTCATCAAGCCCTTGTATATTCATTGTTAGCTTCAATTCATGTAAAATGCTAAGATGGATTTACCTGTCGAAGCAGACTTTTGTGCTTCACCGGCAGAACCTGAATTGGCCTTTCATGTTTTCCCTCATAACGAGGCTTGTGTTCATCTCCCGACCATCATACCACACTGTGTAATCCCATCGCCTAGTGGGATTTCCATGGTGATATCTCCATGTATTCTGCGTCTTCCCAGCGTATTGAAACCCTGCAAGCCCGTCAGGGGGAGGGGGAGGGCATGTTGGTGAGCCAGGAGAGGAACACACGTAAGTTGAATTTGTAAAAGACACGCGTGAACTTTGAAGACGTAGCTCTTTTGTGATCACTTAAGATCAGGACGAGCCCCCTGTCCTAGCTTTTGCTTTATCGTCTAGCTGTCTCTAAAAAGAAGAAGCAGAGCGCATGTAGTACGAAGTGCTGCGAAATTCTTCGCGAATATCGTCAGCAATTTGTCGCTGAGAACGTTCCTGATGGTTCAGTAATCAGAGAGTGAGAAAATCTGGAGATGATATCTCGTTCAAACCCCGTAATTGCGCCGTGAGCGATAACCGAGAGTGTTCTGAGATCATGATAGATCAGGATCGAGGTTGGGATATAGAGAAATGAAGAGGATGAAGAGGATGAAGAGGATGAAGAGGATGAAGAGGATGAAGAGGATGAAGAGGATGAAGAGGATGAAGAGGATGAAGAGGATTGGTGCAAGTGCCAGGTAGGTAGATAGGCAGAAAGGAAAGGTAGGTGAATTATGGAATTATACTCAAAAACGAGAGTAGGATAGGATGAAGTATTATTGAAAGGTAGTAATCTTTGGAAATAGTATATTGCGAAATATATAGTGTCAATGTTGAAAAATGCAGCGTACTTCAAGTACTTCAATCCTTCCAGGCTGTTGAGCTCCTCATCAGCTCAAGTGGCAATGCATTAATAATCTATAACTCAAATGGGAATGTGCAAATAGCAAGAGCACTTGGTCAAACGAGCCATCAATAAGCCAAGCCCAGCAATACAAAGCTCTAGACTGACCCAGCCGAGCAAGCCTACTCCGCATTCAAGCATCACTCAACCAACATGATTCAATCTCGCTCTTATGACTAACACATTACCCAAATCCAATGACAAAGGTACTCCCAGTGCCTAGAACCCCCTTTCCTACCCCAAAATCCGACGACGCAAACAACCCGGATCCTTGGCACCTTTCAACACCCATGGATAGGAGGTCCTATACCCAAATTCATGGCTGAACGGGACACAAAACGTCTATGGTGTAATATCTAGCGTCTTGGCGTATTATTATGGATCTCAGTACGTTGTCAGTACAGTCTAGTGTGTAGGACATGTGCCGAGGAGATGCTGGAAGGGGGCTGGAAACGCGCGTTGCGATGTCGACAGGATAGAGTACGTTGCTTCCAAGACCTGGCCAACCTCTCACATATGGCGTGTGGATTAAGTATATTTGTTAATGATCTGCACTCTTGGGTCATGCACTTTCGGCCGATTGGTGTTTGCGGCGGCGATAGGTCGGCTTGAAGGTTTCGGAACTCGGTACGTTTTCGGTGTTGGTCTATATAGTAACATGTACGGAGTATTCCTAAGTGGAAGGTTGCTAGAGACAAGTGACGACAAATGTTACAAAGGGCATCGTAGGTTATAGACCATAGAATACGCTGTACGAGGCTATAACCTATCTAGGATAGCGGTCTTCCACTTGATCAGTACATCCCCATATACTAACATAAATAAGAATTAACCTGTTAAAGACAAGTCTCCACCAAACAAAAGTCCTATTTAATCAACAGATCTATCAAAGGCATCCGAATCAACAAAAACCCGCACGAACCATGGGAGTCGAGTACGATAGTGGAGATTGAACAGGCAATGAATCAACCCGAGTGGATCATTTCATAAACTGTACCGCGGATCTCACTCTACACCCGCGTGAAGACCCAAATAAACATAGAAAAAGTCCCGTCAATTGGCACATTTTAATTTTACTGTAGTACACATGCACCGCAGTTATACCAAGAGCCAGAGTGAAAGTGGGGGCGATTTACGTCAAATGAAAATCGAGAACGGGCTACGACCGGCAGCATACGTATGCGCTGATGCGGCCATCGGCGCCCCATCACACTAACGGCGCCTCGCCCGAACCACCAAAATTGGAATTTTAAGGGGCCAATACAGTAAGGGGGGGGTAACTTTTGAAAAGGCTGTGTGGTATTGGAAATAAAAAAAAATCCTCTAGGAAGATAAAAGAATCGAATATAAATACCGAGGTATACACCAAACCGACCCCACATATGCAAAAAACAGTCGTAGTTGCAGGCGTTAAGTTAAAGAAGTTGAAGCTGAAACAAGGTAAAAATAAAAACCAAAATGAAACCCCACACGGCGCGTACACCAGCGCTTAAGCATCGTAATCGATGACAACGGACAGACGGACAGGTCCAGCGGAAAGGTTGCCACCGATACCACCCTCAGCGCTGAGAGCAGCAGTGTAGGCGTTGGTGACGGTACCAGCACCAGTAGTGATGGACGAGCAAGTGCCATCACTGTTGTAAACATCACAGATCTTCATACCCTGGACAGACATATCGGCTTCCTGGGCGGTGATGGCCGAAACGTCGAATCCAGACCAGCCAGAGTTGGTGGTGGAGCCGAAGTCGAACTCTCCCCAGGTGGAGGCGTAAGAACCGTAGTCGTTAGTAGGGATGCTGGAGCCCTTGGCGGCGGCCCAACCACCCTGGGAATCGGTGTCGAAGGCCCAGTACTTGGTCTCACCGGCGGCGAGGGTGAAAGAGTGGCAAGCGTTTCCGTACCAACCGTCCATGGTACCGTCGGAACTGTACTTGTTCCAGATCACGACCTTCCAGTCATCGGTGTTGGAACCCTTGAACTGGACGACGTACTTGTACGAGCTGGCGTCGGACTCGGAAACAGTGATAATGTTGCTACCGTAAGGGCTGCCGACGTTACCAATGTAGGTATCGCCCGAGCCGGAGGAGTTAGTGACAGTTCCGAATCCAGAGGTGGAGTAGACACCATCGGAGGGGATCTCGGTCCAGCTGGAGCTGGAGCTGGAGGAGGTGGTAGTGGCGGCGGCAGTGGTAGCCTCAGCGGAGGTGGAAACAACAGAGGAAGTAGCCTCAACGGAAGTAGTCTCAACAGAGGAAGTAGTCACGACAGTGGAAGTAGTCTCCACGGCGGACGTAGTCGGCACAGCCGAAGTCGTCGGCTCAGGAGTGGAGGTCTGCTCGGGGGTCGGAGTGGGAGTGGAAGTAGACTCCTCAGGCGAGGGAGTGGGAGTAGGAGTAGGAGTGTACTCGGGAGTTGGGGTGGGAGTCACCACGGCAGAAGTAGTCCACACGGGGGTGGAAGTTTCCTTAAAAGGACAGGCAGTGATAGTGATGAGCTCAGTCACGGTCGTAGTGGGAACGGCCTGGCGACGAGCATGGCCATGCAGCCGAGCAGCGAAAGCGCTGCTGGTAAGAGCTGCCAGCAGCAAAGACTTGGAGAAGAGCATTTTTTTCAAGATGCAATATATACCCAGATTCTAAAGAAAGGCGAGTCTGGTCTGAAGCGAATTGTTCACAACACTATGAATGAATGAATAGTGTTGTTTACAAAAGGAAGGACGGAAGTATGAAAACTTCCCCGGAATTTGGAAGAAACAGAGAGTGTGGTGATATCAGAATGAAAGTGTGAGGGGGGGCATCAATTTTATTATATGGGCTGCATGAGCCTAGAATTTTTGCCCCGGGGCTAACACGCTAACACGTACGCCTAGGGCTTGGATATGGGTCAGCCGGGGGGCGATAGCATAGAGAATAGGATCTAGCCAGGTTCAGAAGGCCTAAAGGTGCGTGAAAGTGCCGGGGTTGACGTGTGTACTGGGGCCAGTGGATCCCTCTACAGTAGATAACCTGCGACAATTGGCGCCGTCAATACAAGCCTAGGACGGAGATCCACCGGTTTGTCGGATCTCTGCTGAAACGAATTTCATGGCGCGATCGGTTCTCCCCTTGACGTACATAAATAGTTCGTTTAATATAATGTAATCTATGGGCAATAAATAGAGTTGATGTCTCATGATAGTTTGCCTTGTTAGTAGAGAAAGGAACCCTGAAAGGAAGATCGGGCGGAAGCTATTAATACAGAACGACCGGAGTTCAGATAATTACATGGAAAAAGAAATCAAAAAAAAGAACATCGATTTCAAATTCCCTAGATGGGTGCCTGATACGAACATACTCGCGTAGATCCACTACATGCTCGTTGTACGTATTCTTCACCGATTATATTTCTACATCTTGGCAAGTTAAACTTTTTTTGTGCCTGGTACCTGATTACCTGATCGGTACCGGCAGTTTTCTCCCGCGAGACGCCGTTGCAGCCTCAGGGGTATCCCGTCTTCTCCGATCCCGAGGCCTTTGACATTCCTAGGTTTGACCATCATTGTGGGCTCTAATTAAACATTCTCTGCCACATGGAAACCTGGTTCCAAGGTTCACACACTCTAAACCTTCAAAGAGCCAAGTGATCCATGGATACCCGATCAGCGTTGCTTGGCTCGGGAGATCACTGCTTATGTAAGGATCGGCTCTAAAGCCGGTAGGGCTACCGCATTCCGAAATGTCACATGTAACTACACTCCTATGACTTGACTTGGCCCTATCTATAGAAATGCCAAGTGGCAGCTTGTTACTGTTGTATTAAAGTAGTAGAAAATGCATAGAGCCTACATGAGCCTTGAACCTTGGAAAGAACATAGAGAAATATAGTATTCCAACTAAGGTTTCGAATGCCAACTTTGAATAGCTGTGGACCCCTCAGACAGCATGAAAGAGCTCACAAAGGATATCTGATGAAACAGACTTTTACTATGTATAGAGACATCTCAGGTTTGAAAGAGACGCAAAAATAAAGAAAAAGAAATCTTGAACCTTAGAATAATAATAGCACAAAGAAAAATCTCTCCCACCCATCCCTGACTTTCACAATTCCTACACACCTTGAATGATTCAAAAAGCATGAAACCATCCCTCCAAACCGCAATCACAAACACCTTCAAGTTTGAAGTCGAAATTACCTCACTCATTCTCATAAAGTAAACTGCCACCATGTCCAGAAAAGCTCAAGTCCCCAAAAGAAAGAATGATGCCCAATGGCATCGTCTCAAAATCGGAGATGACAAAGACCAAAATTACCGAGATGCCGTGACTATGATTCTGATGGGAATTAACAACGATCTCAGCGTCGACGGTCTAAATCTTCGACTAAGAGAGGCTCGTGAAGATGTCAACAATGCCATTCACGAAGAGATAGATCAGATGCCACATGGCATTCCACGTCTACATCGGCCTACTGCTGTCAAAAACCTATATGACATTTTCAGAGATCAGCGTACTACGTGGCCGGTGGCTAACAGGGAAGACTTGCTCCTGGATGGTGAGGATGAGGACTCTGGCGAGGAAGCGGAGGGACAAGAGGAGGATGATGAGGAGGCACCGGGAGCCGAAGCAGACCCTGATGACGATTCAGAGGACGAAAATGATGAGCCAGTGAGGAAACCGTATCTTCAAGAAGCAGATTCTGGAGTGCAAGAACATCATTCTACACCGAAATCCGCATCCTCATCCTCATCCGAAGAACAGCCAGAACAAGATAAATTCCTAGAAAGCGACGAAGACCTAGAACCATTCGACTACCAATCACAATACGTCGTATACAACGCCCAAGTAGATATCATCAAAGCCGGCGATCGCTGTGGTAGTCCAAGCTGGACAGTGAATCTATCACATTTCCTCGAGCGCCCCGAGCTCGAGTGCCAGCAAACTCCAGACCAGAAATGGATTAATATTGAATATGTCCGATTTCAATACATCGAGAAAGCGCTTCAGAAAATGAAGTTGCTTGATAATCCCGGTAGCAGCATCTGGTGGAGCTGGCAGGAGCGCGACAATCTAGATTGGGATACAACAAACTCAACAAAGGGCCAGGTTCGCTTGAATAATGGTTGGGATTTGGGAAGGGCTATCTGGAGGAGTTTTGAGGGGCATTTCGAGGATTTTAGGGGTCCTAGACCCGCGGGGGAGATTGATTCGCTTCCTAGGGATCATGATCTTCCTCTTTTTACGTTGATTGTCCGAGAGAGTGGGCCAGGTTAGTACTGCCCAATGTCTTTCTTGGATGATTACTGATGTGTATGCAGATTTTGGAGTTCCTTTGGGCAATGTTCCTGAGCTTGAGGGGATGTTTGATAAGGAAAAGAGTGATACCGAAACACTCTTTGCTAAAAGTGATGTTCAAACTCTCTCTAAGAGTGATATTGAAAGTGATTATCTTGTTACGCGCCTTTGGAAGTATATTAGTTCTAGTCAGACGACTAGTGCTGAGAAGCGTCCTAGAGATGAATCCGATGAAAGCCAGCCTAGTGGGAAGAGAAGGAAGATGGCCGCTCCTTGGGAACTCTAGTGTAGATGTGTTTGTTTTGTTTCTTTGCGCTTTCTACATAGACCGAATGGATTTTCAATCTGATTATTTGCAACCCGTTCTTGCCACAAATCTTGAAACGTTTGCACTGTTCAAACCAACTTCAGAAGTATTTCCTCTAGGTTGTAATCTTCAAATTTAATCTTCAAATTTAAGGCTTCTGTTTTATGATACAGGGCAAGTGTCCAAAGTCACAGAAAAACATTAGTTTGGGCTGGGAAATCGATTTAAGCCCGATCACGGTAAACTCGTGGCCCCGCTAGACATCCACACGTGTGCGATTAAGCACTGGAGAACTATGACTCATAAAGATCATACCAATAAGTGACCTCACTATTCTCCACTAGGAAAACTACTCTTGATTCAATACGACATGCAAGCGTATAATTACACGGCAAAGAGTAAACCCGAGATTGGTTGTGTTTGCTTCTGATCAGTAGATACATCATGCCCGAACTTACACAACGTCACCGAAAGAAGAGATTACGGATCGGGGGATGTGGGGTGAATTATTCTGGCTTGGTTTGTCTTGGTTTGCATAGAATGTTTCGTTTGTCTGGCATTAAGTCATCTAAGGAAGGGGCGAGTTTCGAGTATAGCCCCCCTCTGTTTCTCGACTGTTTATTCTTAAGTCTTCCCTTCTCTCTCATCCTTCCAAGCCGCATGCTCGATGACATGGCATCTTTTAAGATGGTAAAGACTATCGCTACGTGAATTTGAATAGGGAACACTACATACAGCATTTGGGAAAGGAAAAGAAGTTCTTCATTAGTTGTAGGAGATCATTGCAGTCCTTAGTCATGTCTAGCATCAACCTCCCATGAATGAAGATGCAGTAACCAACGGAAATGATAATCAGATCGAAGGTCATATCATTCTCAACATCTACCGTCCATTGCGGCCTCTTCGCATATTCTCCTTGCATTCGTTGCAATACCATTTGACTATACAGATATTAGCCTACGCCATAGAGAGGAGACTGTGTATAACTTACCATTCTTCCCTGGGGGTTTCGTCAACCCCACACAAGACAAATGGAACCATTCGCGTGGACAGGCATCATTGTCACAGGCGACCATCTCGCCGAAACTGATCTCATTACAATAGCAGTATCGAGGCTCGCCTTCTTCATCTTCGTCGTCGCCTTCGTGGATGGATTCCTCGTCGGATGGTATCGCCGGTGCCGGCACCACAGGCTTTTTGGCGTTGCGCTTGTTGGGCACAGGATCTGTACTCCGTGTTGGTCTGGAGCGAGACTGAGCAGGTTCTCCCAAGGCTGGTAGCAGTGGTGTGGAAGTCTTGGAGGTTCGGCCTTTGGATTGTTCGGTCTCGAGGGCATCGACGGGTCGTCCATCCAGGTCATCCTGTTTACCACCTGTTGGTGCCGATGTTCGCATACCAGCTTCGCCTTCGTAGTTGCGGCTTGGGTCGTTGTTGATTGCTTCGATTTTGAGGGGCCCATCGCGGGGTGTAGATCTGGGGTCGGTGGATTTGGCTAGATAAGGAAAAAGCGATTAGACAAGGTCCATGTAGAGATCAGGCTGATTAACGTACGGGTTGGCTGACCAATGCGATTGGACGCAGATGATGACGGCCTTTGTCGGGCATTGCTGGTTTGTCCTGCAGTCTGCTGAGTTCGAGAGGATTGCGGGCGCGCTGGGTTTGGTCCGGGGCTTGCAGCTCCACGTGGGGCATTGAAGGTTCCGATAAGAGGTGAGGGAGCCATGACAGGCGATCCGGCATTGGAAGTAACATTGGTCCTGTGATGAAAGGATTAGACTTGATACAGACGGAACAGGCGAATCAATAGGTGAAGCATACTTCTTGCGAGCTCCAGTGGTACCAGAATTGGGAGCGCGAGACCGCTTCTTCTCCACTCCATCCTTGGCTGAGGCTCTCTGGCTGGTCGCGCCACTGGCCGTGCGCTCCATCGGTGTACCCATATCGATAGCCGGAGGCCGCTCTTTTTCCACCCTCCGGCGCTTAGCCGTGGCATTCTGCTCAGCCCCCGCGTTATCCCCGCGAGACTTCGTCGTAGCAGTCTTTCGGGCCCCGCGAGAATCTTCATAGTCCGCATCGGCATTTGCCCGGCGTGGTTTCCGTGCAAGAGCCTCGCGCCGTAATTCGCTGCGGCTAGACGGTTCAGCCTCGTGTAGCGCATGCGATAGGTCCTGCCTATGCGACACTGCTTCACGGCGCGGACGCTCGTTGGCCGCCGTCTTGACGGCATTCTTGTTCGAGTATGCCCAGTGCGTCAAGCTACCCAGGCGGGCCTCCTCGCTGATCTCACCAGCAATGTACGGGAACACGGTATCCAGGCGTATGACCTGGCGGTCCAATTCCTCATTCGCATTGGAAATGACATGATTCTTTTCATCGGCAGTCATCATGAGATCGGAAAGGCTTTGGCGCACGCGATCGAAGAGAAGGCGACGGTTTTTACTATCGGGCGATTCGGACTGGGAAAGCTCCTAAGAGGGGAAGCAACATCAGTAAAATTCATAATCAAAACTTCATAGAATCAGTGATAACAACTTACCTGTGGTAACACATCGTCTCGCATCACACCAGCAACAATAGGCGCTATGTGGGGTGGATGAGGAACGGGTTGCGACACTGATGAAAGCTCAAGCAGCTGCAACAAATTTTCCTCCAGTGCCCACGCTTTGGCGTCCACTTCTTTTAACAATGAATTGTGTCGACGAAACTCGCGTGGAAGGGCGGTTATCGCGTCGGTAAAGTGTGTGAGGGCAGGGTAAAAGCCATGAGGCACAGGGGGAGTAGAGGGGATCTCAGCAGTCGAACCACGGCCATAGCCAAAGGAAGAACGACCGACTGTCTTGGAAGTGCGAGAGGGATTTGTACGGGTTTGGCGGGCTGATTGGCGGATCCCCTGGCCCTGGGGGTTCATGGCTGAAGACGAGACGGTGGACATGGTGGAAAGGCTATGGTTAAGCTGAGGTTTGCACCGTTGCAGGAGCTTTTTTAGTGCTCCTGGTCCAATCCGATGGAATCAGAGTAGTGTATGAACGATCAATTGTTCGGATGAAAGGTCTATCACCATATAGGCTTGCGATACCTCATGCAGCAAGAGTAGAGACGACGAGGGAGGATCAGCAGTCGGAACTTTGCGTGCGGAGAAGAGCGCATTGGATCAGGTGAATTACTGCCATTATATTCAGGCATCAATATAGCTTAGTCACGATAATTGTAGTCTGTTATGATGTCATTCTAGCCATACACGAGCGAACTACACACTCTATACACACCAAGGCGGTACAAACCTATCCAATATATAGGTAGATTTAGCAAGATGACGAGTATTCCAATTGTCTGGCTAATTTACACACATTCAGGCTCTTTACTACTGAAAGATATACATAATACTGTTTCCTAGGGACGGAATGTTTTAAATGCAACAACTGAATGAAATTTGTATTTTACAGACATGATTCTAGGTATAGACGGGCCAAGAGTCTCGCAATAGCAAGACAGGTCGTATAAACCATGGTCGAGAACAAAGAATACTCATGCAAATAAGAAAAAGGTGGTACAAAGGAAATCGGACGCTAGCTTCGGCGAACCAATGGACATAGGAAAAGCAAGCCATTCAACAAGTCTGCTCCAGCTTTGACCGGAGTCATCAAGTCATGAGAGGCATTTACTCGCCCTTGAGGCGCTCCTGGTGGATGGAGAAAGCATCGTTGAGGAAGTCCTGCTCCTCCTTCAAGTGGACGGCCTTGAGACCGGAGGCGACGGAGGCACTAGGAGCACGACCAGCGTACAGGACGTGGCGGCGGTTGTGGTGCTCGGTGGAGTTCAGCATGGTCTCAAGACGGGGCTGGGCGTAAGACCAGGGACCGGCGTTGAGAGGCTCCTCCTGACACCAGACGATGTCCTTGGCGTTGGGGTAGCTGTCAAGGTTCTCCTTGAGCTGAGCCCAGGGGAAGGGGTGCAGCTGCTCAACACGGGTGATGGCAGTGTTGCGGAGACCGTTGGCTTCACGGTGCTTGACGAGGGCGGCGTAGACCTGTCCAGAGCACATGATGACACGCTCAATCTTCTCGGGGGCCTCAATGGCGGCGGTCTCGTGGGCGGGGTCACGGATGATCCACTGGAAGTGGGACTCGCCGGTGAAGGCCTCGATGTCAGAGCGGGCAATGGGGTGACGCAGGAGAGCCTTGGAGAAGAAGATGACCAAAGGCTTGCGGAACTGGCGCTGCATCTGGCGACGGAGAACGTGGAACAGGTTAGAGGGCTCGGTCATGTAAACGATCTGCATGTTGCAGTCCTGGTGCTGGCGGTCGAGCTTGTCAGCAGAGGGGAACACGCGAGGCTCCTCGTTACAAAGCTGCAACCAACGCTCCATACGACCGGAAGAGTGCTCGGGACCCTGTCCATCGTAACCGTGGGGCAGAGAGACAACGAGACCGGAGCGCTGCAACCACTTAGATTCACCGGAGGCGATGAACTGATCAATGATACACTGAGCGTTGTTGGCGAAATCACCGAACTGAGCCTCCCACATGACGAGAGCCTCGGGGGAGGTCAGAGAGTAACCGTACTCGAAACCGAGACAGCCGAACTCGCTGAGGGAGGAGTTAGAGATGACGAAGCTACCCTGCTTGTCGCTGATGCTCTGCAGGGGAGTGTGGACAGCCTCGTTCTCCTGGTCGTGCAGGACGGCGTGACGCTGGGAGAAGGTACCACGCTCAACATCCTGTCCGGAGACACGGACGTGGTATCCCTCGTTAACAAGGGAACCGAAGGCAAGAGCCTCAGCAGTAGCCCAGTCAATACCCTTACCCTCGTCAACAGTCTTCTTGCGGTTGGCCAAGATACGCTTCAGGTTCTTGTGGAGGGTGAAGCCCTCAGGAGCGCCGCTACCACTGATCTTGTCGGCAATGGTGGACAAAGTATTGGCGCCAACAGCGGTGGGGAGGTGGGGAAGAACCTCAGTGGCCAACTCCTTGGGGGTCTTGAAGTTGTTCCAGGCGGAGGTGAGCCACTCCTTACCGGTGGGCTGGTAGTCCTTGGAGCGGTCGAAGCTGTCGTTCAGCATGCCCCAGACCCACTTCTTGTGCTCATCAATGTCCTCCTTGGTGAAGGTACCCTCAGCAATCAGCTTCTCGACGTACTTGTCGAGCTGGGCCTTCTGCTCAGCAATGCGCTTGTACATGCGAGGCTGGGTGAACGAGGGCTGGTCAGTCTCGTTGTGACCCTGCTTACGGTAGCAGACAATGTCAATGACAACGTCACGCTTGAACTCAGCACGCCAGTCGGCAGCGACCTGGCAAACGTAGTTGACGGCCTCGACGTCGTCGGCGTTCACGTGGAACACGGGAGCATCAATAGCCTTGGCAATGTCCGAGCAGTAAGGGGTGGAACGGGCAAAGCGGGGGTCGGTGGTGAAACCAATCTGGTTGTTCACGACGATGTGGATGGTACCACCGGTGGAGTAGGCGGGAAGAGACTGGAATCCCATGGTCTCGTAGACGACACCCTGGGCGGCGAAGGCAGCGTCACCGTGGAGCAGAACACCCATAGCGGTGTTGAACTCGGTCTCGTCGTTGTTGTAGTGCTGGATGGCACGGGCCTTACCCAGGACAACGGGGTCCTCAGCCTCCAAGTGAGAGGGGTTGGCAACCAGGGACAGCTGCACGCGCTTTCCGGAGGGAGTAGGGCGCTCGAAGTTCATACCCAAGTGGTACTTGACATCACCGGAACCCTCATCAGAAGGCTCGGTAGAACCAGCGAACTCACTGAAGATGGACTCGTTGGGCTTGCGAACGACGTTGGATAGAACGTTCAGGCGACCACGGTGAGGCATACCAATGACAATGTCCTTGATGCCGTAGTCAACACTGCGGTCAATCAGGGCCTTCATACCGGGCACAAGGGTCTCACAGCCCTCCAAACCGAAACGCTTGTCGTTGGGGAACTTGGTAGCCAAGAAAGACTCGAAGCTGGAACTCCAGATAAGACGGTCCAGAATGCGGCGCTTGTCATCCACCGAGTAGCGGAAGGGCTCGGGGATCTCGAAACGGTCACGAATCCACTCGCAAGGCTTGCGGTCGGGAATGTGAATGTACTCGACACCGTAGGAGCCGCAGTAGATCTTCTCGCAAGAGTCAATGATCTCACGGAGAGTCATCTTCTTACGCTCTCCAGTGACGAAACGGGGCAAGATACCGGGTCCAAGAGCGAACTCCTGGTCCAAGTCGCGCTCAGTGAAACCATAGTGGTCGAGCTCAAGCTCCTTGGGCTTGTCGTAGCCAAAAGCCTCGGCCTCTCCACGGATACCAAGAGGGTCGATCTTGGCCTTGTGGTGGCCACGGGCCTGGTAGGCGCGCACAAGAAGCTGAACCTTCAAGTGGTTGGTGACATCAGTGCCGCTGGCGAGGCCACCGGCGGGCATATCCTGGGGAACACCACCGGTAGGGGTAGGGACGAGAGTAGGGGGGAGGAGTGAAGGCCTGGGACATAGGCATGGAGCCCTCCTCCATGTTCTTGAAGTAGGTCTGCCATGAGATGTGGACGCTGGACGGGTCACGCTTCCATGCCAGGTACATCTCATCAACGTAGTTGGCAGTGCTGCCCGAGAGGAAAGAGTCGTTGGAGTCCTTTAAAAAGTCGCGCTGTCGCATTAGTCAAAAGTTCCGGGTTTGCGCTCCAATCGCGCATTTTCAAAATCTTGGTTTTTGCATTGGAATTTTTTCAAGGGTCGATTCAAGCTTACCACACCAGGTTTTGACGCCTCAGAAGCATATTGACGAGCACCGTTAACAACGGCGAGAGGACGACGAGCAGCGAGGCTGAAGCCAGGGTTTTTCGAGGCGTAACGAGCGCTCGAGGTGAGGTTGAAGGACCTCCGGGAGGCCTTCAAGGCAGTATTCCTGAACATTGCGGGATTTGTTTCCGACGAAGCCGGGACTGTTCAGAGAAAAAGGGGGGAAAGGAGGAAAGCGGAACAGCTAAAGTCTCAAACTGAGCTGATGTAAGGGCAATCTCAAACCGATCTACTCGTCACGCGCATGTTAGCCACCGAAGTTGACAGGTTGTTGTTCTCTGCCGAGAGTACCGACGGAGCAAAGGAAGCGACGGAAACACGTACAGGTAGGATTAACTTGCGCAAATTAGGTGTCGACTATTATTGCCGTAGCACCTATATAGAGTCTGAACTCATTAGATAGCAGAAACTCTGCTGAATAGAAGAACTGGGGTAAAAGGGTTTAGATTGGAGAAGAAGGGGAGCCAGCTAAACTCGGAGGAACCTGCTTGGAATGAGGCTGGTGCGCTGAGTCAGCCCGGCTCATTGCCGGTTTACGTTACTGAGACGCGGCGACTCCGGTTTGTGAGCCACAACGATCCACTGCCCGGCTAAGCATTTCGGTGTTTTGCGGGTGATTTCGGCCCAATAGTAGGCCTATGGTTTGCGATGACGGCAGTCAATGGTCACACAAGTAGACACCTCGGTAGTTTATAGTCATGCTGAAGGCTTCCAAATTTCGTATATTAACATGCCTAGATCACCGGGAACGATATAGAAACAATCGGTGTATAGAAGGGTAACGCCAACCAGAAAACATACTGGGGTAAGTCATTACATCGTAAGAGAGCAAAAAAAAAAAAAAAAAAAAAAAAATTTCCAATCCATATGCAATGAGCAAGCCAATTAATTGGCGATTATGTCCAATGGGAAAGGGGAAGAAAAGAAAGAAGGAGCAAGTTTACAAGACGTTGAGGCGCTGAGTGCCGGAATTCGGCAATTCTTCCTCGACATCAGCGTAGATCGGGCCGTCAAGTCCGCTATGCGGGAGATCGGCATCTTGCCGTCCAGTGACTTTGAGCGGTGAAGTCATATATGAGAGCTGGTCGTCATGGTGATCGATCAGGCCCGCTAAACCCTCCTCAGTAAAAGGTCTAGCCTCTGAAGGACTGGCAGCTTCGGAGGCTCCGGCAAAGCTGCCGCGGTGTGAAGACGTGAGAGTATGAGGGGGTGGACTTCCAGCACTGCTGCGAAGACTACCATTGCTTCCACCCCAGGCACCACGTCGCAGCTTCAGAAGAGCGCTCAGTGTCATCTCGTCGTCCAAGTTACCCATGTCGACTAGCTGGGCCAAGCCCGGGCTGGCAAGCGATGGGTTTGAATGGGCGGCCCCGTGTGCCTTCAACGAGATGAGAGAGTTGCGAGTGCTCCATTCACTGCGTTCAGTGATCGGGGTCAAGCTGGGTTCCTGAAATTTTCCACGGCTGCTAAAGCTGCGGCTGATGCCCTCAACTCCTCGAGGGCCAAAATAACCCCCGTTCGTAAGTTCAGAAGTGCCATGCGCCTGAGCATAAAAGCCAAATTCTTGGCCGTAGAAGCCCTCATCATCGTTTTCTAGCGCTTCGGCATTGGCTGCAGCAACGATCGGATCATCGTAGTACGCATCGTCATTATAAATATTATCATCGAAGACATCATCGAAGCCCATCATTTCCGCTGCTTGGCTGAGTCGGCTGTCGTCCGAAACTAGGCCTGGCTGCGAATCACCAGTATGCGATGTTTGCGGTATACTGTCTTGTCCTGCAGACCTCTCACTTGTGCTGAATGTGCGCCCGAATTGACCTTGGGTCACTGCTTCATTTGCTGCAAATTCCAGAGCATTGTGTAATACCTCCAGGTTTTGCTCCGTGAGAACACCACCATGAGCCCGAGCAGGTCCCATGTTAGGTATTGGTTCACCAAGCGGCCCACGCTTAATGGGGCCCATCTGGTATTCACTTGCCACGCTGGGCATGTGCTTAAGGCCTTGAATGGCATCTTCTTCAAGTAACAAGTCATTCTCCGGGCGCTCATCTTCTTCGGAGATGGCATCTTGAGATTCCTGAGTGGCCTCCTTATTGACCATTTTCCTTTCATATAAATGACTACTTTCGTCATCGAAGATAGACTCATCGAAACCGCCATCCTGGTCGTCAGCGTCAAGATCCCCAAATTCACCATCATCGAAGTACAGGTCGTCATCATCAGCGATTGTTTGCATTTGGTCATCTGAGAATTGCCGAGTATTCTCCATCATGGGTCGGCCTTGAGATTCATGGTTCTCTTCTTGCAACATTTGATCTTCATCAAAATATGGGTTGGTGGGAATTTCAGAGGGCGGCGCAGGTGTAATCGGGCTCGCAACTACAGGCGAAAGCCCAGGCGCGGCCCAAGATTTGAGATCACCATTTATATACTGAGGAACAGGAGGCATGTAGTCTTCGTCATAGTCAGCGCTGATTTCCGGGATCTCTTCTTCAAGGCCATCCATGTCATCCATCATGTCATGATCGAATTCATCATCAAAGTCGTCAAAGTATCCATCATCCAGTTTGCGTGCAGCCTCTTTCGCCTTGTGCTTTTCTTCGAGGAGCTTCTCCTGTACGGAAGATTCAACACCTCCCATGTCGAAGCTGAACCTTGAAGAAGCATTGCTTTTGAGATGCTTGGGCAAACCTGCAGGGTGAACCTTAGGAATTATATCTTGATCCTTTTGACTTGCAGGTGGGCTTGCTTTTGGTGGATGTGTCGTATATTCTGGCGGGACCTCTGCAGGAAGCTCCACAGGGCCATCTCCTGGGAGTTCTGCTGGGAGATTTTCATAATTATCCCCGATTTCTGGGCTTTGTTCCGGAGCCGTAGAAGGAAACTTTCGCGCAAAAACCGGGATTGATCTCTCGTATCCCGGTTGAGCTGGACTCGTCAATAGCGATGACTGGAGATAACCCTTGTTCTCAATATGGAGCACATTCTGATCTTCTTCAAAATGCTCCTTGAACACAGGGGAGTGATCGCTGTGTCGCCTCGACCTGTCATTCCAGGGACTAGCAGGACTTTGTAGCGATGGATCCTGTTGATTGGGGCTCTTTCCATCGGCCGTAGTCGAGTTGCCTGAGACATTTCGTCGAGCCCGAGGAGCAGAGAAATCATGTATAATCTTTCCACGAATTCGGGGATCATAGTCATCCGGGATAGCAGGTATCATATTGGGTGCGTTAAGCTTGGCATCCTCAATGCGAGAGCTGCCAATCTGTGAAGAACGACGACGCGCAAGAAGCGACATCGGGTTCAAAAGATGGAGCATTGCCTTGCCCGATTTGTGGTGTGCATGCTCGACCGCAACTTCGCGGTCCGCAGTTCGCCTCAACAGAGCACCATCCTGCCTGACTTCCCTCTGTAATGTATTTGGCCTTTCCACCAGCACATCCTCGGGCGAAGTTTTCAATCGAAACTGGCTCGCCCCCAGTCCCACCGTGGAGGACCGCTTCTGATTATCAGCGGCAGGTGCCTGAAAGTTTCGCAGTCCTTTCCCGATGGAAAGGCGGAATGGAGAGGTAGGCTTGAAATTCGCATCTGCATCACCCTGGTCCACCCGCGATCCTGACACCTCAGATTGTGAATCGTTGGCCTGTGACGTAAAAATTGATTCGGGGTCAAGCTCTTCAGGACTCGAGTGGGGGCGATTTTCTCTCTCGACTGACGGTGACGGAACAGCGAGACTAATGGAGGAAGAAAGTGGCGCGGTGGTGGAGGTAAAGTTTAGCTTTGCAGCATCATTCTCCAATGGCGAATCACTCCAGGGCGGGGCATCGTATGAAGGGTTGCTGCCGAATGCGCTCGTGAAGGTAGGAGTATCAGGGATTTCGGGGAGCTGGGGAGGACTGAGTGGGCTTTCTCCTGCGCTAAGAGGGGTTGGTGACGGAGCTGGTAGAGGAGTTGGCGGCGCGGTTGAGCGGCGATGGTCGCGCCGCCAGTATGAGAAAACTGTGGACGAGGGCATTCTGGTCGATGGACCAGGGCCTGTGGCGGCGTTCTTATAAGCCGTGATATATTTTAGGGGACTTGAGACTCCATCGCGGTCATGTGTACCTGTAGAGGGCTGGTGTTAGTGGAAAGGAGGGCTGGACTTCTGGTCTCACATACCAGGCACAGGCACTAGTGGGGCTTGAAACGGCCCACTCGGCGTTGAGCTTCACGGTACGTAGTAGAATGAAGTAAATTGAAAACAAAAACCCCTCTTTATTGATAATTCGAAATAAGCAGAATCATAATTTGGTGAGGAGTAAATGAAAGATCAATCAAGACGTAAGATCGGTTCCAAGGTTCGTAGGGAAGGTTACACCAATCGAAGCTTCAGCTGGTCAGATCTATATTTACTTATCCCTTGCGAGATCTGATAATAATCAAGAACGTGGGCTTCAACGGAACCCTATGGTACCAATTGTCAAATTTATCCAGGAACTCTCTGAATTATTTCATTATTTTCCCGGATAAACCAATAGCATAATCACTAAACGAAAACAGAGTTTCTTTGTTATTGGTATTTACATTTCACGTGACAATGTCAACAATATCCTTTACCACGGTCCAACTGTCCTAACAAGATCATGGTGGAGGAGGCATTATCGATGAAGACGACCAGATTTTGCGAGCATCATCTACCTTTGCTCAGGCTAACCAGCATACTTCGCAAAAAATTCCGCAACATCAATGTATAACGCAGGATGACAGAGCGTAAATACAGAGATAGACATCGTGAACCCCAGACCTGTTTCGAAAACGAGGACATTGACATGCAATTTAAAGAAAGCAACTAGGCTTGGCCACGAGAGGCTCTGCCATGCTCCGTAGAGACCGATATCTTTATCCACCGTAAACTTCGAATTTCTTTGCAACGGCAGCGTGGAGCCAGCCACTCGAATAAAAACAGCATAAGAGGGTACCACCAACCCAAAATAGAGAACCACAATCAACACGGCAATCATTAGAAGTTGCCAGTCATGGCTATCTCGGCCGTCTTGGCCGATTTGATTGAACATCGAACGGCCAACGTAGAGGGGAAGGTAAAAGCAAGTGCTTGAACATATGCTATATAGCAATGTAGCCGGGAAGGTCGTAAGCCATATCGATAAACTGAAAATGCACCGGAATGGCGATAGAGTTTGAGTTCTTGAGTGATCAAGCTTGGAAATGATAATGTGCACATTGGCTACTTTCAGCGTTGAAAGTAACAATTCGGCCATGATGTTCAAAAGGAAGCAGTTTAGCAGACTTGAGCCTTTCACTGGGAATCGGGAAAGAATGGCAATTTTTGCTAAGCGATGAAAGATGAATATTGGGAGACCGTAAAAATTTTGCCGGAAGGTAAGTCGAGGCGTGCCCACTTCTTCTCGCGATAGGGCTGTGATGGTTGCAAGGGTATTACCAGCCACATTTGTGAACTTATATCAATAAATTAGTAAATAAGGGAGTCATGATTCTGGCTTGGACTCACGAAAGTACAAAGAATAATCGTGTAGAGGAGGGACAATATAAATTTAACATCTAGTGGTGGCCGTTCATTGAGATATGGAAAAGCATCATCCAAAATATCTGGTGATAAATCCGAAGACATCGGCAGCAGAACATCTAGTGATATTTCTGAAGACATTGTAGCGACCAGATGATGGATACACGATTGTATTCTTCGAGATGGTGCAACTGGCCTGAGAAAGGTACATAAAGTGATCAATGAAAAGTGGTATTCAGGAAAAGATAAAACACCATGTTTATATGGATTTCTCAGTGCTATCTGGAGCCAGGGCGTAGTAAGGTCAAGCGTTCAAGAACATGTGGAGCACAGCCGCGTCATCTAACATCTTGTTCCCTACCATCTACGGACATCTCAGTCCACTAGTGTTAAATGTCTCATATTTAATATCAGAGGTTGTGCCCCGGCGAGCTAGAAAACCCAACATAACCCGACTAGCGGATTCTCTCCATAGGCAGTGAATGTTCAACTAACGGCTTGACTGATAATCTTTTATGACACTTCACATGCTAAATAATGTGTTCAATAATCAAGATATTAGTAAACACCAGAGCATGATAGATCAGAGGCTAAGTATCCTTATCAATAGACTAGTGACGTGGCCCGCAAGAACGAAGCACAGCCCTATGAGGCTCTGCGAGGATAATGTTTTATCCTAGTGACAGAAAGAATATGTAATTGGGCACTGGGCACAATTTTGGTCAAATTCAAGGCACAAGCGCAGTTAATTATCTGCGCTAACCAGCAGATGTAACCTTCCGACATAAGGTAATCCCGACGCTAACTGGTTGTGATCTAGCTTGAAAGTTGGGGACTCCATGGCTTAATATCCAAGGAATGTAGGAAATTGACAAGACGATTTGACCCTTGAATTAGGAATTCGGGTATCTTAGAATCTGGATATATGATTAGATACAATAGGAACACATCAGTATGCAAAACAAAGTTCTAAATTGCTGCCAGATAAGATTGTGAATGAGACCAAATCGCCTCTATGAATCATACAAATGCACTAGTTTACATGGATATCCCTCCAAAGCAAGAAGAAAACAAGGAGGAGAGAAAGAGAGAGAGAGAGAGATTGAAAAGGCTCAAGAGTACACCCAGACCGACAACGCTATGATGATGCAATGAGAAACAGAAACAAGGTAGAAAGGAAATGACAAGGCTTAGCGAATGCTTGCCCGCCAGCGGTCAATGACATCGCGCTGATTAGGATCGACGGGCTGGCGGGTCATGGTCGGCCCGCACGCATTAGGCATGGGATAACCCATATTGTGCATGGCGATCATGGTGTTATTGTAGCCATAGGGAGGTGGGTAGGCCGGCCCATAGCTATATGGTGGCGGTGGTGGCTGGTTCACTGGGTATGCATGATTAGGGTGTCCCATATTGGTTGGGAACTGCTGCATGGACATGCGGCTACCGTACTGCTGCATCGCATTCGGTTGCTGGAATACGTCGTGAGAGGACTTGCGAACTATATGTGATGGCCGAACTTGGGGAAGGGTAGCCATGCTTCTTCGCATCCGTGGGTTTTTGGCGAGGCCAGGCTGGGCGCCACTTTCTTTCTGTAGACGTATACGCCGCTGTGCGAGGGTCTCCTCTTGGGGTGGCTGTTGAGGGGCTGGTGTAGCCTCTGAGGCGTGGGATGATCCGAGGCGATTGTCAAATTCGGCCAGGAGATTATTTGAGAACTCGGTTTCCGTTGGATTCTTTCCTTTTAATCGTCTCAGACGTTCAGCTAGGGTCTCACCGTCTTCTCCTGCATCGTCCTCTGTGGCGGGCGCCTGTGCAGATTGCGGCTTCTCAACGGCATAAACTGTGACAGGTCGTTTCTCGGGAATCGGTTCCCCCCTCAGTCGAGCACGACGTGTACTTAAGGGCTCATGTTCCTCGACTTGGTGTTTCT
Organism: Penicillium pulvis; assembly: GCF_028828015.1. Classification (NCBI taxonomy): domain Eukaryota; kingdom Fungi; phylum Ascomycota; class Eurotiomycetes; order Eurotiales; family Aspergillaceae; genus Penicillium; species Penicillium pulvis. The sequence continues at coordinate 2,283,569 of NW_026643072.1, forward strand.
CCATCAGACCACGTGGTTGATTCGGGTCATCCTCTTTTACCTGGTCGGGATATAACATTGCGAGAGGAACATCATCATCATCAGTAGCATGGCGATTATCCCAGGCTAAAGTTATTGGGCGGCGTCTTCTTTTCTCGCTCTGTTTCTGGGCCATCGCATCCAACTCCAACAGGGTGTTCTGCATACCAGGCGTATACTGAGGGACTACTGTACGTCTCCGCAGTGCAAGCTCTTGCTTCCGCAGCTCCAGTTCCGCTAGTAAGGTGTTGGGGGGTCCCACGTAGTCTGACTCCTCATCATCGTCACTCTCCGTTGAATGCTCATCATCTTCATTTTCATCCTCTGATTCATCTGAGCCCTCGGAGTCATTCTGATGATTAACTCCCTCCGATTCGTCCTGCTGCAATCCGCTATCGGAGTGGGCTGAGCCATCCAACGCACTCTCTCGGTTGGTGCTCTGCTGTTGCCCCATTGGAAACTGGGAGTTTCGATCTGACTTTTGCTTTCGTAGAGTCTTCCGCTCCTGTCCATAGACGTGCGATCCAACGTGACCCGCGTACGGATGATCTGTGAAAGCCGACACAGGCGCATGCGCCGAAGCGTCGAGGATGCTATCGAGTGTCGCAACCGCCGAATCCTGTTTAACGTCCAGCTCGAGCGTGGTACTGGGCGGATTGAAGAAGACGCTTGCTCGAAGTTGTTGGGGCAATTTTGTTTGCCGTTTGTCTTTCTGGCCCTCGGCCGCTCCCTCCTCGCCGAATTCCGCTTTCCTGTCCTCAGCCGCGATAGCAGTCAAGATCTGCATACGACGTTTCTCACGCTCAGCGACCGGTGGTCTGCGCGACAATTTGGGAGGCAGATTCAGCATGCGCGGGACCGGTGCGGGATAGTAAACCATATTCTGACCAGCCTGGGCCTCCTTGTACGGTTCCGGCTTGCTGGCCAGGGGCGGTTGGCTTATTGACATCTGACGTCCGGGATCGGCGAGATCCAGGGGTGCGAAGTGAACGCCATCAAAATCGTTAAACAGTGTCCGCGCTTGTTGGAAGGTATCTCCCGATGCGGCCGTGTCGGGTCGCTCAATCTCTTCCGCAGCCACAGGAGTCATCGCTGGGCCGTCATATTGACCGTAGAAGCGCCCGGTGCTCTGGGTATGAAGGGGGTATTGTGGGGCGATCGGTAGGGTCGTGGTGAATTGATCTAGGAAGTGACCGTCGTCATGGTCAGGCTCCGCCACCTGCGCCAGGCAAGATCCATTGGAGAAGGAGCGCTGGCGTGTAGATCGCGATCGGGTCGAGCCATGAGGGGATCTGGTAAGGCTTGCGCCCGGGGAGAATGCACCATTCCTCATGATTATGGAATTGGAAGCCGAGCTGTAGGATCGTCGCTTTTGCTCCAGGTCCAACTTGCGAATTTCGCTGGCAATGTCGGCCGTACTGGAACTCAAACGCTCTGCACTTTGTTCTAGTCGCTCTACATTGCCCACATAGGCGCCTTGTAGTGATTGCAGATCTGGGGTCGGGTGACTGAGAGGAATAGGGATGTCGCTGGAGGCACTCCGTAAGGGAGGATCGGGAGAGGAATGTCGCGCGATCGCCGTATTAAGTGGAGGAATGGGGGGATGTTTGGGGGAAGGATCGGCGTCGTAGTCATCTGCCTCGACAACTTCGTAGTTGGAGGAAGTCATGGATCGGTAAATAGCGCCCAACTGGGAGGGCTCGGCAGTTCTAGCGTGTTCTAGGCGACTTCCTCGGTCGATAGTCCGTGGAAAACCGGAGGGTGACGGATTGCGTGAACGATCCGACTCAGAGTCAGAGGCCACCTCGACCTGCGCAAGAGCGTTATAGGCCATGATCATTCACAAACCGTCACACATTCAGGTCCGGTCCGATTCGGAAGGACAAAGGGAATGGACCATAAGGTGAAAGGGTCACAATCCAGGAAACAAATCTGGGCAGGGACTGAATGCGTGTTTCATCTGTGTTACCTCCTGGTTCTCTATCTCTTCCACAAAAATTAAAGATACCTCTCAGAAAAACGCGAGAAGCGAGAAGCTCGAAACGGCTGATGTTGTATTTGAGGCTTGGGCTAATTTTGGAAATGTGTCACACACTAGAGACCCCAGGTTGAGCGCCCCCCTTTCCATGGAATGGGGCTTTCTATATAAACCCTGAGACAAAATGGAAATCAAGGAACCAACAAAAACAAGGCAACTTAGCCAAGAACCAGTAGCAACAAGACATCATGTCTCGGACCTTCTCCACGTAAAAAAGACTTGGTTCGAGACATCTGCAGCCCGGTGGAAGTGGGGAAAATGCACGGTCTAGCCCGATTGCCCACTTTTTTCTGGAATTTTCATCTCCGGACAACTATCGGACCTGGGGGTTATGGAGATGCGTCGACTGTGATTCGGTAATTTTGGTTCAAGGTTATAAGAGACGGTTATATTAGATCAGGGCATATGTGGAAGATTACGCGTTGCTGCGGTCATGATGTGATCACGGGAGTGCAATTACGGGATTAGCCGCATACATGTACTTCGTTGAACGTATTCTATATCCAATGGCGCGGCGGAGATAAGGATTGCTTGGCAAAAAGGTAATCTGTTTTCAGGTTGGGCTATCTAGTACATAGTACAACGGGGAAGAGAAAAGCTAAATTAAAATGAGATAGGAAGAGGACAAAGCAAAGAGATGCAGCATGCAGACTGATACAAAGGAAAAACGGAGCGAGCATCCTTAGGACACAGGGAGCGAGGACAGGAACGGGGACTCATGTCACTCAAGGATTGACAAAAGTCAAGAAGTCCAAGGAGAGATCAGTGAAGAAACTGGCTCCAGCAACAGTCTCAGGGTGGCCAGACTCGGTCACATTGCAGTAGTCAATGAAGTTACCCGCTGCCTTGTTCTTCTTCTCGATAAAGGTGGCGTACTCAGATAAGAGACAGCTCTTACCCGGTCCATTCTTGCAGTTGGGAAGCGGGTAGACAGCATCGTTAAACAACACCCGCAGATACGTCTCGTTAGAAGTCTTGTGTCCCGAAGTAATCTCGCAGTTCAGGGCCTCAAAGGCGACAGTACCGCGCATGGTGATAAAGTGGGCCACATTGTACAGGTGATTGGCAGGGATGTGGGTATCGGGAAGAGCAGCCTCGTTATCGAACATGCCCATAGCAGCAGTCATCTCGGCAATCTGGTTATCGTTCAAGAAAGCCATGATCAAGTTGGGAACGGTGAAGCTCTCGCCATCAATACCGGTACCAGTCTGACCGGGACCCTCAGCGAGCAGAGTCATCAGGCTGTTGAGGAAAGGCAAGAAAAGGATGGGAGCGGGCCCATCAGCACCGGGGCCCACATCGTAGTAGTAGCTCAGATCCTGCGAGTAGGCGTAGTTGCGCAGCTCGTCCGCGGTGAACACGTTGCACCAGGGACTGAGATTGCCCTTAATCTGACTCTCATATCCACACAGGTACGGGAAGAAAAGAATGTCGGTCTCGGTGAATGTTAGGTTGCCGCTGATCAACGAGTTGAGACGCTTGAGGGCCTTGGGCGTCCAGGTGGCATCAACTAATACATGTTAGCTGGGCAAGATTATGGCCAAGTTTCTCAACTTACAGTCTGTAACATTGCTGCCTCCGCTGGAAGTGGAAGCAAAAAGTGGGCAGGAGTCAGATGGGCCTAGGGAGTTACCGATGGCACTGACAGAGCCAGTAGAGTTCACACTGACCACTGAGCCGTAAGTATCAGCGAACTCGTACAGGTAGCCATTGACAAAGGCACGAGCTGTCTGAACAACTCGGGACTCGTTGATGGGATACTTGTACTGGTTAGCCCACACGTAGAATGGATTTCCATCCTCGTAGAAATCGGGATCTATGCATATGGTCAGTGTTGAAAATAGAATCAAGGCTCGAATGACTTACAGCGAGCTCTGAGCTGGTATCCAAGATCGGTGGCCTATTACTCATAAGAATGCTGTCGTAAAACCCGGTAAAGAGAACTAGCAGCATACCTCTTTCCAACCAGTCATAGATTCCGAGGCAATTTGCAGCGTCGGGTTGGTCAAAGCCGTAGTCCATTCAGGAATGAAAGAAAGTGCTCCACGAGCTTTGAAGCCATCGCCATTGACAGCAGCTTGAATCTTTCAAAAAAGTTAATATCGAGTATAAAAATACAGCGCCAATTACTGACCCTCTCCTGAATTCCAACCCAGGATTCGTACGAACCCGTATCAGGGAATCTACATGAACCACATCAGTGACAATTTCATACATCCAGAAAAAGTATAACTCACCTGCTTCCATGTCTCACAATATAGGCAGCCTGTTGAACGGTACACTTGTCAGGCACACTGTTGTCAACACCATTGACATTGGGACCTTTCAAATCAGTAAAATGGCATACAATCATTCAATCAAAACTAACCAGCAAAGTACGGAGTATTTCCGCCAGAGTATATCAACGGATTCTGAACGTTATCACCAGTCGGGAATACAATGTCGTTGGTCGGGGCCAGCACCGCGGCGTGGCTGGTAGCCGCCAATAGCAACGAAGACACAACACTCTTGACAGAAGAGTAAGCCATTACGTCGAATCCGGTTCGCTTGGAGATGAATTGATTCTTGGTCCATTTTAACAACGCGATTCAAGCCTATATGTAGTTCGGAGCGCCGAGGCCGACTGGGACCTGCTTTAGTCGCCGGCTAAGCCGGTGTTAGCGTCAACGGACCACTCAGGACATGCAAGCCTATTGCCGGCCCACGTGTCAAGCCGATTATTTAACCGAAATGAATTAGATTAAAGTACTGTCTTGGAAGCTCCATTGCGTATTCATTTTCTTCTCCAGGCATCAAGTCCGTCTTTAATCTGATCGGGCAGGGATCGCCGACCAATTACTGATTAAACTATGGAACGTGTGTGGAAGTATTCAGACAGAAAATCAGCCCTAAAATTGCCGACGGTATGCCGACGGAATCTTACTCTTCTATCTATCAAGATATAGGTGCTTAATCTACACCACAGTGGAATTCACGGTGGTAGCCAAGAAGCTCGTTCCCAGCTTAGCGTCGGCGGCGGTCTTCAGGGATGACACGGTACTCTCGAAGTCCGAGAACATCTTACCAATAACTGACTCACCGCATGCACTCTCCTCGCTGGAGCTGCTCGAAGTCGAACGCTTGGCCTTCTTGAAGCTGATGCCAGGAGTGATCTCGACACAGTTGTACTGCGATTCAGCGGCACGGAGTTGGCAAATCTCGTCGGTCTTGCAGGTACCTGTGCAGGATGAGTAATCCCATCCGCGAGACTTGCGAGCAATGTAATCCTGGAAGACGGAGTCGTCGCTCTCAAAGAGGGCAGTGACGTTGTGCCAGAACGCCGGGGTCAGCTCGGCAGCGCTATCAGTGACGGGTGGGCTGAGTAGGGAGCCGTATGCCTCTTTAACCGAGTAGTACTTCTCCCAAGTGGGCTTGGTCTGATATGTGGAGCTGGACATGTTGGCAAAGTAGACTTGGAAGTCCAGGATGCCGAAAGTAACCGGGTCGACCGAGTAGACACGGAAGGTGGGGTTTCCAGATGTCGGAGTCAGAGCTGGAGCAATGTAGGACATCATGGTAGCCGTGTCGGCGGTGGGGTTGGAATAGTCCGAGTAGGCGATTTCGAACTCGTCCTTGTGGGTGTGACCGTAGAACACAGCTGCGATTGTGGCGTCATATCGCTGGATGATTTGGTTGAAGTAGTTGGACCCGTCGTGGAAAGCATCGCTAGCACCCATGGGCATGTGGCCCATGAGCCAGACTCGCTCGCCGGCAGTTTCAGCAGCGTCGAGCTCATCCACGATCCAGGCTAGCTGACTATTGGGGTCGGTCTGCATTGTCTTCTCGTACAGCCAGAAGTTCTCCTTGTAGTAGAAATTGGTGTTGAAAGAGATAATCCGAAGGTTGCCACCGGAATACTTCACAGAGTAGGAACCATAGTCGTCTGCGGTGGTTGCAGCTGTGGAGCCAATCCACTGCTCCCAGTCGGATGACAGAGTATCGTATGCCCACTGGCTGGAGATAGTAGTATCAATGTCAGATGGGGGGAAGGAGTTGACTGGAGCAACGTCGTGGTTTCCAATGACACCGTAGATTTGGCTGAAGTAGCCGGCCATGCGCGTGTTATACGCGTCGTTCAGGTCATTGGTCACCTCGGTTTCGTTGACAAGCCAAACCGCTCCCTCAACAACGTCGCCAGTGAAAATGGAGAATGCTGCATCGGGAACAAGAGTCTGGATAGCTTCATACATGCTCAACTCCAGGTCCAACGGAGAATCGCAATTGTGATTTCCATATTCACCGGCTGGGTAACTCGTGTTTCCAGGGGCATCAGCTGCGGTATACGGACGGCAGCAGATGTTCTTGGTACAGTCGTAACTATCATTTCTTGTCAGTATCACGAGTATATGAATTATGAAGGTGAACTAACCTCGCGCCAACCTCGTAGAAGAGATCAACATGGATGTCACTAATGTGAACAACTTGAATTGGAGTTTCTCCGCTGGATGCCGGTCGAGAAGCATTGGCTGGCTTGGAGGAGGGAAAGTCGACCGTATAATCAGTAATCGCGGGGTAATCGCAAAGACCAAAGATTGTGGTGCAGAAGAGGGTTGCGGTGTGGGATGGAACATCCATATTGCGAAGGTCGTGGGCCAAGATTGGCCCCTCACGAGCAATTGCGCCCTCGCATACATCGTCATCATCAATCTATCACGGATGTAAGCGGATATTCACACCTCAGAGCTGGGGACATCTAACACCGGCCAGAATGCAGACTTCTGTGATGACATCGACAAAATCATCGTTACCAAGATGTGCGAGAGCCTGCAGAATCACTAGCAAAGCCTTAATAATGCATTGATGATTAGTATATAGCACTATGAACACATTTGCAACAAGCGCTTACCTCACACCCAGCACAGGTAACGGCATCCTCGATATCGGTGAAGATTTCGGCAACGGTAGTCCTCTTAGCAAGTGATTTGCCTGGTACAGCAAATGCAGCACCGACGAGGCTTGCAAAAGCAAACCACCGAGAAAGAATCATTGTGGATTTCAATTTTCAAGTGAAGTCAAGAGAATGATCGGTCGTTAACCTTCATAGATCAGCCCAATGCCCTTTTTATATGTTTGTGGTTATATACTCCGGTGGTGCCCCCTCCAACAATGCTTCAAATCTGAACATTCATGGTGTAGGTAGAGGTGATAATTGCCCACATCAATGCCTGGCACTAGGCTCGGATTCCGAAGGAAATCATTTTCTGGCGCCAGGCACGTTCTTCTCATTGAGGCAGTGATTGACTGGCTATAAGCGAAGCGGATTTCGTCGCAGCACATCACGTCACTGCGCAATACGCATCAGGGTTGAATTCGAAGCCGATTGGCCAGTGAATATCTAGCCGGTGCTTAGCTTCATTTAGATTCTCCGGGGGGCGCAGGTCATCCCACCGGTCACTGCATTAGCATAGCGCCAGAGGACAATCTATTTCCTGAAGAACATTGGAATTGGGAACGTGCCAAGCATACCCGGGGGTATATCCCTTTTTGATCGGCTGTCTCATCCTTACCAGGCCTTATCTCCTTGAAGTGGTGGAAAAATGCTGATCTTTTTCTTGTTTGGCAATTATAGTATTCCAAGGTTCTGGACGCCGTACTTTTGTTCCGGTCATGGGATGTTCAGGGGTTAATCAAGCAATCGACTAAGGCAGCCGGCTTTCGGGCTTCAGCTGCGGGCGTTTTTGATTTATTGGGGTTTCTGTCAGTCGCATGTTCGGTGAGCTTACACTTCAGGGCTGCATCAGGCACGCGTGCAGACCTCGAAACTCGCGAGTATAATTTTTTTCCCTTATAGCTGCAATTGGTCAGTATTAACATTCAAGGCAAAAACAATGAATCAAAGCGCCCGTGAAATTTTTGCAGCTCGGCAAACTAGTCGATGCTTATTCCCGAGGTATGAGCCTCTTAGCTGGCCACGAAGTTCTTCGATAATACTATTTTGACTAGCCGGCATGCTACAGATGGTCCCGACGACGGTGCAACCTCCAACACTACTCTGTAGTGGCAAGGTGAACCATGGCACCTGAGTCTATCTAGCTTACCTATGGCAATGGTGCAGATGCGAGCAAATCAACTTCAATCACTCTCAAAGATTCAGCTAAGGCTACCAAAGCGCTACACAGAAAAACAGGATTTCAGTAGACTATCATTTTTCCTCGACGGTCAGTATCATTCACGTGACTGAGGCTGAGGGATGTCTGCCCCGCGTTCCTGTCATCTGAGGAGAAAGCAGCCAACGGGAAAGTTCAAGTCCTTCAGAGCCTTGTCCTTAGGTACCGGCTTCGTATGTATATACATGCCTTAGGCCTGAAATGTCAGATCCGAAAAAGTATACCGTTGGCTGGATTTGTGCCATTACCTCGGAATATGTTGCCGCTCAAGCCTTCCTGGATGAAGAGCATGAGGGGCCGGAATATCTGTCGCCTCACAATAAAAATGACTATATCTTGGGCAGGATAGGACGACACAATGTGGTGCTGTCTGTTCTACCTTTAGGCTCATACGGCACCTCCTCAGCAGGGCGAGTCGCCGAGGACATGTTACACAGCTTCCCGAATATTCGCATCGGTCTAATGGTCGGCATTGGTGGCGGAGCCCCAAGTCCAGATCATGATATTCGCCTTGGCGACATTGTTGTTAGCATTCCTGACAATGGCCGAGGTGGTGTGATTCAGTACGACTTTGGTAAATCGATTCAAGGCCGACGCTTCCAACCTACGGGATTCCTTGATCAGCCTCCAACCGTCCTTTGTGCAGCGGTGAATGGACTTCGAGCTTAATATGAAAGTGAGGGTCCTCGACTTGATAACGCAGTCAATGAAATCCTCGAGAAAAAACCAAGGTTACGGAAAAGATATATGCGGCCGAATCAAGAGTGACCGGCTATACCGAAGTCATATAGTACATCCGAATCCGCTAGAAAGTGGATATACATGCGCGATAGAGTGTGGCGATGATATCACTACCTTAGTCATGCGAAATCCACGCTCTGAGGATGAAGATAATCCGGCAATACATTATGGTTTGATTGCATCGGCCAATCAGCTTATGAAGGATGCTATGATTCGCGATGAGCTTGCCACGGAAAATGGTGTTTTATGCTTCGAAATGGAAGCGGCTGGGTTGATGAATCAGTTTCCATGCCTTGTTATCCGTGGCATCTGCGACTATTCTGACACTCATAAGAATAAGCAATGGCAAGGGTATGCAGCTATGGTCGCAGCAGCGTATGCTAAGGATCTTCTACATCGAATTGTCCCTCAACAGATAAGGAGCGAAGAGAGGATTTTAAACGCCTCACCACCTATAAACCATATCACTGGAACCATCAATCGTATTGTCCCAAACTTATCACGGTTGAGAACAAAACGGGATATAGAATCACAAATTCTCAAGGGTCATTCAGATTCGATTAAATCAGTTGCCTTTTCGCCTGATGGTCGAATGGTGGCGTCTGGCTCCAAAGATAACACAGTGCGGCTCTGGGATACTGCGACGGGCGCTCAGCGACGTACTCTCCAGGGCCATTTAAATATGGTTTATTCGGTGGCCTTTTCGCCTGACGGTCGGATGTTGGCGTCTGGTTCCAAGGATAACACAGTGCGGCTCTGGGATGCTGTGACGGGAATTCGGCTACGCACTCTCCAGGGCCATTCAAATTTGGTTTACTCAGTGGCCTTTTCGCCCAGCGGTCAGATGCTAGCGTCTGCCTCCGGTGATAACACAGTGCGGCTCTGGGATGCTACTACGGGCGCTCAGCAACATACTCTTCAGGGCCATACAAGGCTAGTTCACTCGGTGACCTTCTCGCCCGACGGTCGGATACTGGCGTCTGCCTCGTGGGATAGCACAGTGCGGCTCTGGGACGCTACGACGGGCACTTGGCGACGCACTTTTGAGGGCCATTCTAGTCCGGTTAACTCAGTGGCATTTTCGCCAGACCGTCGGACACTGGCGTCTGGTTCCAGAGATAATACAGTGCGGCTCTGGGACGTTACGACAGGCGCTCAGCGACAGACTCTCCAGGGCCATTCGAATTCGGTTTTCTCTGTGGCCTTTTCGCCCGATGGTCGAATGTTGGCGTCTGGCTCCAAAGATAACACAGTGCGCATCTGGGATACTGCGACGTGTATCCAGCTATGCGCTCTCAGTGGCCATTCAAATCCGGTCTCGTGTGTGACCTTCTCGCCAGAGGGCCGGCTGCTGGCGTCTGCCTCCTGGGATAGCACAGTGCAGCTCTGGAATACTACAGGTATCATTGATAGCTGTACCCTGGAAAGGCATCCATGAATGGGTTAGTGTATCTTGGTCTCGGTACCAAACTGTGAACCAAACAGTGTAGGTAGACGTACTAGCTTCGGACGATCTATAGAGTGGTTCAAGATAAAAAGCTTTTGCGATAATTTCTGTAATGTATAAGTAGGTTAAACTGAGTGCAGATTACATCCAAATCCGGACATGGTGTAGTTGGCTATCGCATCTGACTGTAATTGAGTTATAGTTTATCAGAAAGTCCGCGGTTCGATTCCGCGTGTCCGGATAACTTTTTGCTCCTTCTTTTTGCGGATTCTTTTTGCTGAGAACGATCTCTGCTTTTAAGTCACCTTTCTATTTTTATCTCTTGATGGGGGTCTGGGGTTCTCGGTCGCTGAACGAAAATCATTTCTGATCCAAGCTGATTGTTTCACGAATGCCAGGTGTCCAAAGGTTTTTTTATCACTGGAGTGCTAACATTTGAATATTTGCAAGTGTAACCACGGCGTGGGGCAACCAAATATATATCATACTCAGGACACTTATCTGGAAACATCCATTTCCAAGATTGGTACTTCCAATGTTTACATATCTCTAGCGTCTCCGTTCTTTCTCTATTCTATTTCTTCATCTTGCCTCCAGAGCGGCACAATCACAAATCGATTACAGCCTCTACTAGAGAAATGGACAAATGTAGGACTATCAAGGATTTTCTCTTTACAACCAATGGCTCTCCAGTTGACTAGTCCACGGGAAAGGTCATCCACCCCCTCCAAGTTGAAGTAATTTCCAAGGTTCCCAAGTACTGAAGGCCAATACTAGTTGAGTGTATTGCCGCTGTACAGCGGACCGCGAGTGAGCCTCGGATGGTTCGAATCGTACTACAACGAATACAGAGGCATATGGGCATCACATTCCATCTGAACCCGATGACAGTTTGACATCGACTCAGATGCTTATCCGCGCCACGAAGAGTCGATCAAAACCTTAAATATGCTTATACGCACGGGCCAGGACTGAGAATTTGGGAATTTCCACAAGCAACTGTGTGAGCTGGGCGTGGCAAGCAAAATGAAGGAAAAGAACAGCCGGAGGTCTTGCCTAGCCATCAGCAACATTAGAAAGTTGACTACAGAATGACTCTGCCCCATAATGCCCTCAAAGTCCCGATATTCGACTACAGTACTGTTTTTTTAATAGACAAATAAGAACCCCAGAAACCCTGGAGTCCATAAATGAACACCTTGTTTCAGTTTTATTCCATTTTTAAATCATTTTCGCACCCGTCATAAATCCTGGAACTGGTTAGTACAGTACTACGCAGAAACACGACAGTCCTATCACAGGAAAGACAAATAAACAGACACCTGCCCATATGAGCAATTGCTCACTACGAGATTCATGTCGGACAACAAAGCGCAGGACTTCGGAAGGGTTACAGTATTTAGTGAGTACGAGTGAAAAAGCAGTTGCATTGGAGATTCCCACCTCAAATTAAAGAGAGTTTCCAATATTCAATGTTGGGGATAACACCGCTGCTGGTAGAAGCCTACACAAATGGAGCTTCATACTGATTGGAATAGCCGATATCTTAAGAAAAGTCACGCGCATTTCAATCATTGGGTGACTGTCGGAGATCTTTCATGCAACCACTTTACTTTTAGTTTATGTTGGCAAAACAGGGAATATATTTCATAAAATCCGGACATGGTGTAGTTGGCTATCGCATCTGACTGTAATAGAATTTCAGTTCATCAGAAAGTCCGCGGTTCGATTCCGCGTGTCCGGATAACTTTTTTTTGTCTTTTTGTTTTGCCGTGTTTAGTCAGATAATGATGAGTTTTCCTATTTCAAATACCACTGAAAAATTACAAGGCATGCGAGAAAAACCATTCAAACAAGTGCCAACCTTAATCTGTATAAGGTTGTTAATCCGCCTAGATGTATTTTGTGCGCATAAAAACTGGAACGGCGACACAGGTCACAGATTGAGTACGATCATAAGATTTCTTCTTTCAGCACTGCCGTGACTTTTCGGTGGGTTTATAGCTGTCTTCGATAAAAAAAAAGCAATCAGCCAAAAGAAAATTTTCGCTGATAGTTCTGTGCCCACTTGACGACGTGTGTTTTGCAGACTTACGAAAGCAAAAGGGCAAAAAGAACAAGATTCGAATTCGAATCCAATTGAGATGGTTCCGGACGGGTTAACCATCGACTTTGGCGTTATTAGCACCACTCTCTAACCAACTGATTTATGGAACCCACTTGTTGTTCTCGGCTCGAAAATTTGATTCCAGAATTGCACCAGCTGTTGAAGTTGGTAAGCTTTTCAACGTCTCCGCTAAATCATATTATCATATACAAATAATTTTCAGTATGAACAGTGCTTTCAAATCTCCTGTTGATTGTACAGTTGAGACCCAGGACGATAAATCTGCTGCAGTAGGAAGATTTGGCAATTGGAAATTAGGTAATACCTTGCTGCTGCTTCTTTATACACAAGCTCGGTCTTTGAAGCCCGCTCGATGGGCGCCACCTTGTTCACTGATACTAGTATACTAGTAATAATTGTGATGACGTCCAAAGTAGATGTCCACCTCTAGAGCCTTGGAGCTCTATTGTTGGGCGGATTGATGATACGAGTTATAGATGGATCCGTCTCCAAATTCAGCTTTATCCGGATGACAAATGGTGTTGTCAGATCAAAACTTCTACAACCCCGTTTAAATGTCATGGCAGAGCTCCAAAAATATATCAGTCATGAGGCTTATCGATTTAAGTATCCTTTGCTCATGAGCATCTTCGTCTCGGCCCGGGGCTTATAGAGGTGCAAGCACCTTCGAAATTAATTATTTCAAACAGCTGGGAAAGGGTAGTCAACGTATCATATGCGGTGGAAATCTCCCCAAAATTGGTGTTTAGAGGCCAGTTATTGGTGATACTTGACATTTATTTGAAGGCGAGTGAGCTAAGCAATCTTTGCCTTTGAATAAAGCAGCACTACTAAGTAATCTTGATTAGCTGATACTGCATACCTGGGGAGTTTGTTCAAATGTGGCGCGAGACAATTGGTAGTACACCTGGGCAGTTTCAAAATTCTTGCGTCTGGACCTTTTGGATGCGCAGGATTTCGTATTGGAAGAGGACGAGAGAAGATCGTGCTGGTGGCATCGATCCAATTACCAACAGACCTCGTCTCGAGAACCTATAGGGATTGAAGTCTATCAAGTCGGGAGATAAGAAAGGGCACCTTATTTCCGAACTCTGCGAAATCTCTTGGCTTCTTGCTTCACTACTTAGTCTTACTACTCATTCTTAGTCAATGATAAAAGAAAGCATGCCCTTACTCGTGAAGACACCAGAGAGCAGTAATAACTTAAGAGTTGAACATGGTCGCAAGCGACAGTGCGGTAGCAGCTTATTCGAGAAGGATCTATACGGCGCCTGAAAGGCTTGGAACCTTGTAAAACAAGCCCGAGGATACCAGTGTTCGCTGAAACTAAGGAGATTATGATGGCATATGTTATGGAATCTTTATCATGGGGGATTGCATTGGGCCGGACGGTTTTTATTTCTATGGGTTATTGTGGCTATCATAGTGTCAAAACTGGGTCTGCCCTTCATAAAATCCGGACATGGTGTAGTTGGCTATCGCATCTGACTGTAATAGAATTTCAGTTTATCAGAAAGTCCGCGGTTCGATTCCGCGTGTCCGGATAACTTTTTGTCTTTTTGCACTCCATACACATATCATTACTTCTTCCAACAAGAGTGACTGACGACTCACTTCAAAGAATATAACCCATTTGACTTGAGAATCAACTTGTTTTTGCATATCATTGAGAGTTTACTATGACTACCCACCATAATATACTAGATTAGAGATACCAGCCATAGTAGTCTCAACTTTGACATTCATGGCTCCCCACTTCTACCCCACTATCTCCTACGCCACCAAAACGGCCTGTAGATTCGGAAGAACAAGCAAAAAAAGTTATCCGGACACGCGGAATCGAACCGCGGACTTTCTGATAAACTGAAATTCTATTACAGTCAGATGCGATAGCCAACTACACCATGTCCGGATTATTGGATTACCCGACCACTATTTAGTGTATTGGAGCAGGCAGCTGAATCTTAAAACAAGTTGATCAATGAGACACGATTCAGTACATTGTTGAAAGCCAGACAAGATCAAAAATCCAGGAATTCCAAAAGAGTGCAAGGCAAAATCTTCGTCAATGCATCATACGTGACACTGCCAAGCCTATCAAGTCCCAATTCGGAAAATCTGGAAAACCCACAAATTAGCACACGTGATCACGCGCGCCGTCAATAGCGGAACGCGGACGCGCCTTGATAACAGCACTCAGCACTCTTGATCCTAGGAACAATTCTTCTAATGGGTCACCATGTCGTACTATGACATTGACTCAATATTGACAGATGCTCAGGTGAGAATGGGCCCCAAATCGAGAGGTCTCAGCGAAAGGCCTAAAGCTTCGCACCACAGCTAACGCTTTTGCATCCAGAAACTGCCATGTACCTTCGAGCTTGAGGTGCCTGGACTAGGAGTCTTGGAAGGTAACCCCGGTGAAGATGTACGTCTCCTTTGATGTACTTTGATCGACTCGCTCATTAAAATTATCCAGATCAAAGCCGGGACTCGCATCGATCTTCCACTATGGCTTGGTGAAATGCTTTCTATCGCGTGAGATGAATATACCCGAATCTAGACCTGCTAGGAACTTTGCTTCTGATACACGGGTAATTTTCTAGAGCCCGAATCGGGACATCACGTCTTGTCACACTTGATATGCCCGAGGCGCTCTCGGAGCGAGTGATGAACGCATTGAAAGCTGATCCCCGCACCGTGGATTTGCGCGCTCTAGCACCGCATTTCTATAATCTCAGCGAGCGGATTCTGGAACTATTCGAAGAAGAAGAAATGGTCGATGTGTTGACCGATGTATGTCTGCCCCCGACCATAGATGCCATTCCTATCTAACATTATCTTACTAGACATTCAAGCGCCGAGCAGCAGAAATTGCTGACCAGGCCCACAATCCACGGGGAGCGGTAGGTGATGGTGTTGAATTCCTGCGCGGATTGGACGAGACGGAGCGTCAATGTATGTTTTACTCCGGAATGCAAGACGATTGGATGGATTTTACTAACCAATGATAGTATTCCGGGCTGCACATGACCGAGCAAAAGCGATGCGGATTTGGGCTGGAGAGGCGAAGAGGAAGTGAGACCGTGCGAAGGTGGCGGGGTGACATGGGCTGAGCTGTGCTCGTCCTTGGGAGTCATCGACTGCCCGTTATGAGATCTATCATGCCTTTAACTTTAACAATACTATGTTTAGTTTTTTTTTTTTTTTTTTTTACTAATTCCTGTTTTCCATCAAGCTGGGTGTCTATCTGGTTTATGTACGTATATTAAAGGAACAATAAAAGTCAAAGTGCACAGGTCTTAGAGGAAGATTCTAATGTGACGTGGAGCGCGGGGCAAGTGGACAGGTCTGGAGGCGATCAGCATGCGATCAGTCCAGTCATGACGACGCATGTGCTTAGAGTAAAAAGGGGTTAGTTCAGCCACGCGACAAACTACCGGTTGGTTTGGCGGAAAGCGGCAGAAGGGAATACGAGAGTGGATCAAGAAGATAAAGTAAAGGTCCGAGATACATAGGACTCTCGGAAATAATCATACATAAAACGGTGATAAGAATGAAGTCTGGATGTGACGAGGTGATAGAGTTCAATTTGTTTCCTGAAAATGAGACCATTGACCCCTTAAAACCCGAGAGTAAGGGAAGCTGAGACGCGCCCCACCACCACCCGATTGGGTCTGATGTCAGGAACAGTGATCGACCTGTAGAGAGGCTGGGCTGGACTGTGCTGGACTGTGCTGCGATCACAAAAATTTTATGCTTTTCTATCATTCTTCCATTCTTTCCCTTCATTCCAGTTTCTAGGCCCAGGGCCAACAATAAACATCTTTGCGATCGAGATCGAATCTCGATTTCTCTGATCACTTATCTTGTCTCTCTTTCGCTTTTCTTTTCGTTATCCTACCATGTGACGCGCGCGACTTATCACAATTCTATTTATCCCCTCGCTTCACGATACCTCACTTCGGTGGACTCGACCCTTGAATCGAATTGTGATCCATTTTCCAATCGCCAGAACCAGTGGAACAAGGGTTCTGGTTCAGTCTCCACTCGTTCTACCAAGATCTGTCGTGATTTGCGTCCCTGTCTCCTCCACCCCTCGCTTCCTGCAGTCACTTTTCCCACGTCTATTACAGATCGTCCGATACATTTCTAAATCTCACCCAATTGCATCTACGATTACACCAATATTTGCACAATATACCCGATGCAAGTGGCGCCTCGATCTGCACCAACCAGATATTCTCCACGCTGATTGATCAGGGCGCAGGCGTCCCTCCTAAACGGCATATCCGCTGTGCGTCAAGTATGCGCATGAACTGAAAAACTAAAAAATAATGGATCCAGCCATGGAAAAGCAAAAGAAAGTTCAAAAGCGGAGCGCTTCCGTGCAGAAGGCCCCTTCGCATTCAAAAGATCTGGTATATCATACTGAGACCGCGCCCACTGTCCGCAGTGAGTCCTTTAAGTCTCGCTCCAGCACTAGTGCGTCCATCCTTGTTCTTCAGTTGAATCGGTCCGAGCTCAGTCCGATTTCAAATACCCCTCAATCGGGACTAACACCACCACTTCTCAGATCAGGCTGATCGACCTCAGCACCCGTCGCTTTCTCGTGTCAAGGGCCGAAGCAATATGTATACTCCGCCCCGTAACGGCGCTGAGCGATCTTGGCTCAATGATCAATCACCTGTACGATGTGGTGCTCAGACACCACCGCACCAGTATAGTAGTATGATTCCCAATGTCATGAGCACTTTGGAAGGAATCTGACAATGATCTAGGGACACCAGAATGTGGTACTCCAACATTAATCAATCCGACATCAAGCTTGCTACAGGGGTTGTTGAAGGAAGAGCGAGCCCATCGTGGCTCACGAGGCATGTCTGAGGATGGTGCAGAAAGTCCGAGAACCCCAGATAGGCCGCGAGTACAAGAAGACACCGCGTCAGAAAAGGCACGCAAATTTAGCCAGTTCTCCAGTGCGAATGCGCCACAGTCGAAGGAAATAGGAGTGCGGGAAATGGATCAGGTATGAATCGATCTCGAGCACTGACATGATCCCAGCTGACGCCAGTAGTACGTCTCAAAAATGACTAAACTGAATTTCGACTTAAAACTGGAGATTTTTCACCGCACACAGCAGATGGGCGTGATGGAGAAGAAGCTGGAGCGAATGCAAGCAATGGAGGAGGAGCTTAGTCGACTGCAGAACTTGGAAGAGGAAGTGATGGAGCTGCGTGAGATGAACAGGCGCAACCAAGGCTTGCGAGAAGCCAACAGCCAACTGCGCCAGGACCTTGATA
Source organism: Penicillium pulvis (assembly GCF_028828015.1). Lineage (NCBI taxonomy): Eukaryota > Fungi > Ascomycota > Eurotiomycetes > Eurotiales > Aspergillaceae > Penicillium > Penicillium pulvis. The sequence goes on from NW_026643072.1 coordinate 2,301,390, forward strand.
CTAAAGATAAAGCCGTGGAGGAGGCAGTCCAATGGATTTGCAAACTGGAAGCCGAAAACGAGCAACTCAAAAACAACGGACGATCGACCTCATTGTCAATGAACAGACTGGTGCTCGACGGGCCGAATGCTTCACCAAGGAACCAAATCGTGATCGATATTCCGGAACGAACCTCGTCCAAAAGAGCACGATCTGTGGTCATGTCTCCCGAATTACGACAGCTCAGCAAAGCTCCCTCCTTTTTGCGCGATGACAATAAAAGTACTGCCACTCTTCGCAGTCTCTATGTGCCTGAGAACAACAAGTCACGCTCCGCCTTGAGCCAACTAACCAAGTCTGAAAGCCTGCACACTATGACCGATACTTTGGAGTCCGGATCTCCACGACTTAGTGTTCTTAGCGAATGCAGCGAATTGCATCCCTTTGATACCCCCACAAAATGGAATGATTTTGATAAGCTCGAGATCCCAGTCCGGAAGGCATCGAGGGAAAGCGTGGATAGTTACGCTGCCGCATCTCAGCGAGAAGAGAGCAAGGAGGACCGGATCGACCGATGGATGCAAACACGAACGGACACTCAGACCATCGTCAGGAGACGCCAATCTCGAGCAGCTTCCGATGCTTCGAAAGTAAGCCAATTGACATTCACGGGCGAGTTGTACTCGACCAAACCGCGTGGACGTGGGCGGCTCGATGCATCGCTCTTTGGAGGTGCTCATCTTCCTCCCACTCCTGATACAATGAGCACAGCTTATGTTACGGCCAACAACGGTTCGGAAGGCAGCATTGCAGCCCGAAAGAGTCCTAAGCCTGAGGGTGAGACGTGGTTTGCTGGTCGGCCACTTGCCCGCCGTCGCTCTGCCGATGAACTCACCACTCGACGCAGCTTCAATGGCAGTGATATTACGGATAGCATGCAAACGAACTGCAGCGATACCCCTCGTATGTCAACAGCGGACATGAGCTCGCCAGTTTTCTACCCTTTCAACACTGTCGCTTCCAAAGCTAGTGCACTCCTTGGACCGGGTAGCCCTGACAACCCTATTATTGACGGTTTTAACGATCCTTTCTATCAAAACGACAAGGCCGCAGTAGCGCCAGCAGTCACTCCGGGTCAAAGTCCATCAAAGACCATTATGTCGGATACACAAACCGTCGACTCAATCAGTGACTCACCGCCGCTGACCCCTCAGGATTGGATCGCGGCCGCAAAGCAGGGCCCTCGTTCTCGGAAAGAGAGAGAGCGTGGCCTTCGCATCGAGCCCAAACCTACGGAGCCTCACCACCTGGTGATAAGCCAAGCAGCTTTCCATGATGACGCCAGCGTCGACTCCTATGTTATCGAACCTGAAGTCGCCGACGTACCAACCCTTGACTTGGATACCTTGGATGTACTGGAACAACCCGTCGCCGATGTTCCTGCCCCAAGAGTCAATACACCCGAACCTGAGCAAAGACGCCGCCTGAGCTTCCGGCCCCCCTTCTTCAACCGTTCGGCCAATGCTACCCGCCGCCTCCAATCCTCTCCAATCGCCCCGGATTTCATGGATGAAGAGGACGATGGCGCCCCCTCCCCAATCATTCCCAAAACACGAAACATTGGAGGCGCAAACCGCCGTCCCATGTCCCAAATCATCACAAACTCGAACGACATATACTCATCCAGCGTCCCCGTTACCAACGAAGCTTTCGGTGCTAGCTTCGGTGGCCGCCGAGCTCTCCACCAATCTTTCATGGAGGCAAGAGATTCTACCCACCCCTCAGGCTCTGCCACCATCTCCGCACGCCCTACGACATCAAATAGCGTGGAGCACAAGCGCCGCAGCTCACTTGGAATCTTTGGCTGGATGAAAGGCGTTGGCGGAAAACGGTCTGAGCCGTCCACCCCCGTTGTGGCCGAGAAATTCTCCGAAATTGAATCCAGGGAACCACCCCCTCGTGCCTCTTCGCGTCTTGGACAAGATAATGGGTTTGTTTCTGAGCGACCTGATACCCCCGATTCAATGGATGCTCCTGTGGTGCGTCCGCGCTCTGAGATGACGATGCGCTCTGATGATACTTCTCGACGCCCACGATATGTGGGTCGCCATTCTCGCAGAGTGAATTAGGTTCATCTCCACGACCTCATTCGCTCTGTTTTCAATTGTATTTATATGATACCCCACCCATCCTGTACACCAACAATACCGACGGGCTCAGTGAGTCAAGCGCTTTCTCATCTATAAGATGCCTGATGATGCTTCTGACTTCTTTTGATGCCTTATGCGAAAAACGTTTTGATTCGTATCTGCATTTTTTTCATTTTCACTCCTGCGGGTCAGGAGGTCCAATCTTCGTTATTTCTGGATGAGACATGCAGCGGCGGTTTTTCGATTTTCAGAAGCGATTTATTTGATATCGTCATTTGCCTTTTCCCGATGCAATGAATTCATACGTTCTTCATGATCTTCCAGTCAATGTCTGATAAATTGATTCACATTACACCTAGATCCTTTAACCTATTCGAGGCCAATCTCATTATATCCCAAACTCCAAACCAGTTTTGTAACGAACGCCAAGTCCTCAAACCCACAGGCTGATAATTATAACGAGTACATTGATAGAAAGATAGCAAGACAAGGTGCACCTAATACCAATCATGCCCCTTCTCGCCTAACTTCTTTTGCTTCGGATTCAACGAAAGAACTCTCTGACCGGGTAACGTATCGGCTGTGATCGCCGCCTCGAATATACTCGCAAGACCTCTCTTCGCATAATGAGGATGTTGAAACGAATCATAATCATCCCTAGTGCCATTAATAGAGCCCCACTGAGGCCCACTAGGCAAAGTCCCATCTCCAAGATCAGTCCACTGCGTAACAACAATAGCCTGCCGAAACACCATTGCTTTCGGATCACTCCGATCCTCCGTAAGTTTGACCTCAATCAGATACTCAGTGGGACACTCCGGACACCGGCGCATGGGTCTACAGAACCCACACAGCGTCGTCAAAGCGTTCGGATCAAATTTATATCCCGTCCACTTATCCTTGACTTTATGCTCCATCCCTTGTAATCCGCCCGTACTTCTAGGTTTGGGTATATGTTCCAGCGCGCATCGACAAGCGGGCATGAGTACACCGTCGCGCCAGTGCGCGCAAGCGCTGAAATACGGCCAGTAGTCTTCACGAGAGTGTAGCAGGATCCGGACGAGAGAGGGTGGCATATCGGGGTCAGCGCATGCCTGGCTTTTTACGCGCATGAGGAGTCTGCCTTCGTGGATAATGAATCGGGAGGCATGTGTCCATCCATCTCTTGTCCAGCGTCGATTCATAGTATCGGTTGTAATGCCGTATTTGGGTCCGAAGCGGTATGCGCGCATGATCAGCTGCACGAATGCGAAGGGGAGCATACGGCCATGCGTTATACGGTGTCGGGGCGGTGGATTCGACGAATTCATAGCTTCGGGGCAATTGAAAAGCGGATTAATAACGTGCGATGGTCGAAGTCGTTCCGTACCCTCCGCTGTACGTCGGTGGTATTTCCCACATGGGAAGCAGAGTAGATGATGCGGGAGCGACTGATCAATACCCGCAAGGAACCGCATCTTATAATCGAAATTCTCCGGCACACTCAGTGCAGTGAAATACTTCTTTCCCAGTCGGCGGTAAAGCGTGATAGTAGAAAGCGCCAACGAGGCCGCATCAGCCGGATCCAGGTATCCCGCAATCTTTGCCCAGAGCTCCGGCGTGAGCTTTGCGATATCGCCCTCGCCGGGATCGCGGTATTCGCTGTCCAGCCCAGCTGCAACGAAAGTATCGTCAGCATCCAGCACGCCAATGGAGTGGATGATGGTGGTGTAATCGCTGCGCTCTCCTAGCTGTGTATCCAGGTTCGCGTGGGCTTGTCTGTATTTCAGGCGGTGGGCCTGGAGTGGTGCCAGGTCTGGCATTGGAGGTGCATCAGCAGTGCTGGGTCGCGAGGATGTGGAAAGGCGTAGGTCTGTCATTGATCGAGAGCTGCCTTTGCGGAGGGTTTGGCGGGATTTTTTTGGACGGAGGGCATTTGTGAAGAATGCCTTGAAGCCGGATTGCTTCGGGCCGGGGCTTTCAGCGGACATTTTGTGCGTTAGCTCAACGGAGGGATCTTTTTTGTCGGAGAATTTCATTGTGGTTGTTGCATGTTGAGGTTATGTTCGGGTTAGCAGATTCGAAAGTCGAGACCCTTAATGACGCGCGCGGACTGCATACGGGCCGAGGCGGTCCGCTGAGCCCAGACCGGATGGGCTCTTAGCGTGTCCAGAGTATGTGTCACACTGACTTCAAAAGCCATGAACTAAACACTAAACAGAATTAATTTTCTGCCACATTAAGTATTTGTTTCAATTGTCGCCAATCACGCCGTAAGCCATACGTTCTGGCTGGTATTTCACCATTGTAGAATCTAAAACGTAAAATCATCATGACATAGGATGCATCTATACTAGAATGCTTGGAAGAAAAGGATCATTTTTAGACGTGATATAAATCTGATTAAATTGGCAGACACGTGCTACAATACAGGGATATTGGGAACTACTTCGCTAAATCACTGTGATTTACGAGAAGCGCTTCTCAACGGTCTTCCAGTTGATCACGTCCCAGATGGCGCCGAAGTACTCGGCCTTGCGGTTCTGGTATTGCAAGCTATTCAATTATTAGCGACTGTTTCATGAGGTTCCACATAATATGACGAGTAAACTTACTAGTAGGCGTGCTCCCAGGCGTCAATACCAAGGAGGGGCTCGAACTGGCCGACAACGGGGTCCTGGTTCTACATAGGAGTCAGTCATGATGTTTCATTTCCGACTTTAGTGGTCACTATTCTACTTACAGCGTAGGTGCGGATGCCGATCTGGCCGGTGTGCTTGTCCTTGACGAGCCAAGCCCAACCGCTACCCTGGATGCCAGCCAGAGCGGTGTTCATCTTCTTCTGGAACTCCTCGAAGCTACCGTAGGTGGAGTTGATAGCCTGGGACAGAGCACCGGATGGGGGCTCACCACCGCCAGCGCTCTTGGGAGCCAAGTTCTCCCAGAAGAGGGTGTGGTTCAGGTGGCCACCACCGTGGAAGTTGATGAGGGGCTTCAGGGCAATCTGGGCGGCAATGTCACCCTTGTGCTGAGCCTCCTGGAGCTGCTCAATAGCGGTGTTGTAGCTGGTGACATATGTGTTGTGGTGGTTCTTGTGGTGCAGCTCCATGATCTTGCCGTTGATGGAGGGCTCCAGGGCGCCATAGTCGTCTGGTTTTCCGGTCAGTTCGGCTTGCCAGGGAGGAGTTGTACTCCATGCTAGCACAAATGCGCTGAGAATGTCGGCTTACAGGACAGATCGGGCAAAGTAGCCTTGCCGCGGACAAAGGTCAAGCCAGCAGCGCCGGCCTTGGAGGAGGCCGAAGCTCCCGAGCGGAGGGCAAAGCGGGCCGAGTTGGCGAGGACAGCAGCCATTGTGAATGTATGAGATTTTATAAAATAAATTGGATGGAGGGGGGATATTACTATACGTAAAAAAGAAGGGAAAAAAGAGAAGAGAGGGATTACACCTTAAGAGCTATGAAGTAACCGAGCTTAACGTCATCTTGTTTTCGTCCGTCGGATGCGGGTTTTTCCGCCCCGGACAATCTCCCAATCTCCACGTGAATCTCGAGCTTAAGCTTTGACGATTCGCAGCCATCTTTCTTTCATTTGCAGGTGCCTGTCACTTGATCCTGCTTTACGGTGTCAGCGTGAAGTCATGGCTTCGCCTTCATCCTACGCTGGCCAGAAGCGCAAAGTCAACGACATGAGTTCCGACGAAGACGAGCGCCCGACTGGCGGCTTTCGTGGCTTCAAAAGAGCCGCCTCTCGATCCGAGTCGCCTCCAAGGATGGGCGGTCTAGGTAGCGCAGCCCGCAATCCCCGGAACAACATGGCCAATATTAATACAGCAGGCAAAGGAGGAGGCGGTGCAGCCCGCGGAGGAGGAAAAGGCCCCGCAGGCAGCTCCTTTGCCGCGCGCATGATGGCGAAGATGGGCTACAAGGAAGGATCAGGTCTTGGATCCACTGGCCAGGGTATTGTGAAGCCGATTGAAGCGCAGGCTCGACCCCAGGGTGCAGGTTTGGGCGCGGTCCAGGAGAAGACGAAACAGGCACGCGACGAAGAAAAACGAGAGGCCGCGCGCCGAGGCGAAACCATCGAAGACAGTTCCGACGAAGAGAGACAAAGACGACGGAAGAAGAAAGAGGAGCGCAAAGGAGGGAGTCGCAGTGGCACGGGCACCCCCGTTCCACGAGCCAAGCCCAAATTCCGGACTGCGCGAGAGATCGAAGCCGACATGGAGGGGCTGGAAGTGCCAAATGTGCTCAAATCTCTGGTCGATGCTACAGGCAAGGAACAGCGTGTCTTGACGTCGACAGCTGGTTTGATGACATCACAGCAGTTCGTCACCCAAGAAGAAGGAGAGGCCTACAAGATTGCTCAACGTGCTCGGAACGACTTGGAAGCCTTCGCAGACGAATGGAAGGGCTTGACCGAACGGAAGAAATTCATCGAAATCGAAGAGGCTCAGGTTGTGGAGGAACTAGATGCGTACCAAGGGAAGGTCAACCATCTTACCGGACTGATCGCCGCTGTGGAAGAGCTGGATATCTTCGAACACGACGAAAGCATCATCTCCAAGTTCGATGAAATGACTGGCAAGCTTGAAGAAATGGAATCCAAATACCGGGATATTGCGGACGAATACAAACTGGCTGAGACCGCCGTTGCCGCCATCCACCCGCTCTTCCGCCAGGCTATGGAGGAGTGGGAGCCTCTTCAAGATCCTACTTTCCTTGTGTCTCACCTCATTCGCCTTCAGCCTCTTCTTTCTCGCCGGAACGAGAATGAAGAATTTCGCCCGCGGTCATCTACTTCGCCTTATGAGACCATGATCTACACCATTTGGCTTCCGCGAGTGCGCTCGGCTCTCATGAATGATTGGGATGTATACGATCCATCCGCTGCGACAGCATTGGTTGAAGCATGGAAAAACATTGTCCCGTCTTTTGTATATTCGAATATTCTCGACCAACTAGTCGTACCAAAACTCAGTGGAGCTTTGAAGGCATGGAAACCACGGAGCAGTCGACGAAACCCCTCCAGTCAACAGGATGGCCAATTTCCCTGGTGGCTTTTCCAGTGGCTACAATATCTGGATGAACGACACACGAACCCCAAACAACCAACTGGTCTTATGTCCGACACCAAGAGAAAATTCCGCGTAGTGCTGGATTCATGGAGCCTACGCCGAGGTCTTATCAACGGACTCGACCTCTGGCGGGATGCCTTGCGCTCCGAGTTTGACATATGTCTACGCAATCACTTGCTCCCACGTCTTGCGCGCCATCTGCGTGAAGATTTCACAGTAAACCCCCAAGACCAGGATTTGACTGCACTCGAGGATGTTCTTCGATGGAAGGACTACTTCAAACCTAACGTTATGGGTCTACTACTTATCTCCGACTTCTTCCCCAAATGGCACGAAATTCTCTACATATGGCTTACCAATGATCCAAATTACGAGGAAGTCGGTACCTGGTTCTCTTGGTGGCGTGAGCAGATTCCGTCCGAAGTTAACGAGCTCACCATTGTGGAAGAAGAATGGAACAAAGGCTTGCAGACCATGCACCAGGCCTTGGAACTTGGCGATCGTGCAGCTGCCGAGCTTTCACGTCCAATAGCTGGTGCTCAACCCAAACTTCCCTCACAAGAAGAATCCGAGGCCAAGGCAGCAGCCGCAGCCGCAGCATCTACTGCTGCTTCTCGACCCAAGCCCCAGGCTATGGAGGAGCCATCCTTTAAAGAGATCGTGGAGAACTGGTGTGTGGAGCAAGGCCTCATCCTCTTACCGCTGCGCGAAGCAAACCCCCAAAATGGACTGCCGTTGTTCCGCATTACTGCCAGTGCGACTGGCAAGGGTGGCATTGTGGCATATATGCAAGGTGATGTGCTGCGGGTGCAGAACAAGAAATCCAAAGAGCTCTGGGAGCCGATGTTGTTGGAGGATCGATTGGTCGAGCTTGCCGAAGGACGGTAACCTTGGACCGGATCAATGTACTCAACTCAAACCTTTTTTTATCCACTGCCTTATTTCAGGCACTGCAAATGATATCCCCATTGTACTTTCGAGGAATGCGCGTTTATATTGCCCTTTTATTAACTCTGTTTGAGTATATCATCCATTGGAATGCTTGTTTATTCTCGGCCATTTAGCCCTATCTTATGATAGCATGCAGTTGATAATTGAGTATCATTTGAGTAGCCTGAACAGAGCTCATTTTTCTCTAGGGGGATTTGAATTCCTTGACAAATCGCGTACATGGAACGGGATACTGCCAAGCATACTACTTCCCGCTGTCTACAACAGGCCAGGAGATGTAGCTGATTTGTCGATCTAGACATTATCCCCCACTGTAAAAGGAATTTGAGCGGTTCAGAAGAACTAGCTCTTTTCTTCAATCTTCAAACCTTGGAAAATTTGAAAAATGTGGAGAGAAGTGGATATCAAATCTCACGCCAAGGGCGGCAGCCTTAGCCTGGTTCCCCACTTCTATCAAGCTAGCGTTGGCCTAGAAAATTCCATTTCACGGAAAGTATAAAAGTCTCATCCGTTCATAAGATTCATAATGAGAATTTAAGAATTTGATGGAGATGGGTTGAGTCTACAGAGTCTTCAGAGTGTTATTTATTCCATAAATTGTATCTGAGTATCATGATCTAGTATATTATCGAGGGTTTCATAGTAGATCTCCCTTAGAACTCTATAGGTATACGTGTACTCCTGAACAGAGCTAGTTGAGACTATTCCGAAACCCACGCGTAAACACAGATATGCCAAGCTCGGGCTTACACAGCAAAACACCGATAAATCTAGAAAGTCCGACCTCCGTGAAGCCCTAAGGCCGAGCGTGGCCAATAATGACACAATGAAATGTATCACAGTGGAGCCGCGGATCTGCGATCGACCGCTCTCAGCCAATCACAGACGAGACAATGGTAATCACAACCACCACCACCAATCGCGAGTCGCGCATTTGATGCAACACCTCATTCTCCTGCAGACGAAAGAATGGACTGGGCGGACCTTGAACCTTGCGATCCAGGTAAAAGGCGTTGTCGCTGACCTTTGCCTGGCTGTTGATTGGTGAATCGCCCCTCTTTGCCCAATGCATGTCCGTTTTTTTATGTATCTCCGAACTTTTTTGGGCTAGATGTTGTGCTATTGGAAATCGTTGGCTGTGGAGGTTGCTGAGACGGTGAAAAGTTTTGGGCTACAGGAGGAATTAAAAGGATCGATAGGACCTAGCTTGATTCAGGGCATTTTACTTTTTCTCATCCATCAATCCATTCCCTTTCATACCCAAGGGTTGTTTCACGGACATATTCTCATATTACCACATTGCCCCCTTTGACCATATCCTCCAGACCAGTCCACTTTTATTTAATTGGACTTTTCCATTTCTTGTGTCTTGTAGATTGTCCATCTACATTGACGTCAGTCATTGCCACGATTTGCTCTATTACGGTACAATAAGTTTGGATACTTTGCTTCAAACCGGCCAAGAACATCGTTGTCCAGAATCCCTAAAAGAAAACATTGAGACCTCAACCGACCGTTATCAAACAAAATGGCTTTGCTTTTCATCAAGCAGAAGCTTTTCCCTACGAAGGAATCTCAGCTTCCGAGTAAGTAACATGACAGGCATGATCAACGCGTGCAAAAGCTAACATCAATTTCCCTTAGACAAACCCCTTCTAGCTCGCAGCGACGACGAAGACACCATCCGCGGCGATTCAGAACGCGACATCGAGTCGCAAAGTGGCCGTTCCTATGACACCTTTGGCCGCACCGTCAGCTATGACGAATCAACCACCAGCACCGGTAGCCAGCGGTCTCGTATCAACCCTCGTATCGTGTCAGATGCCATCCTGGGTCTTTCAGATGGATTGACCGTTCCATTCGCACTGAGTGCAGGTCTATCCGCACTGGGCAACACCAAAGTTGTCGTTCTCGGTGGATTAGCCGAGTTGGCAGCCGGTGCCATCTCCATGGGACTGGGCGGATATGTTGGCGCGAAGAGCGAAGCGTGAGTACCACCATCGACATCTATTGCAAAGATAAACGACTGACAGATCTCTAGTGAATCCTACCAAGCCACCGTCCGCGAAACACAGAACTTGATCGAAAGTGAACCCCAAGAAACACATGCTATGGTGCGCGAGTGCTTCGCTCCATACGGCCTCTCCGACACAGCCATCGAAGATATTTCACGCGATCTCCACGCCTCACAAGACCGGCTATTGGAATTCCTGCTCGCGTTCCACCACCGCGAGGCCGCTCCGGACTGCAACCAGGCCTGGACTTCGGCTATCACATTGGCGCTTGGATACTTTGTCGGTGGATTCATTCCTCTCATTCCATACTTCATTGCGGCACAGGTCAGCGATGCGTTGTACTGGAGTATCGCCGTGATGGCGGTGACACTGGCGGCATTCGGATACACCAAGACCTGTGTTGTGCGTGGCTGGACTGGTCGCGATAATATCAGTGCTGCGATCTGGGGTGGAATCCAGATGATATTTGTTGGAGGTGTGGCTGCTGGTGCTGCCATTGGACTTGTGCGGTTGATCGATACCGGCAGTCCGTAAGGAACACCATGGAACTTTATTTGCATTGCTGGAAGCACAAAAGCATAAGAGCGCTCTCATCTCACTAATGGCATTACGACCTGTTTCATTCTAGATCTCATCAGCGGGCGTTCTGGATACCTATCATAATTACCGATCAATAAGAATCAATCATCAACAAAATCATATAAAACCTTTTCATACCTAGACCCTTGAACCTGTAGCACTGCGTAGTATCATGGATATACTTTATTATCAATATCATTAGATCATATCATCCCGCCAAAGCCTTCGAAACCAAAGCACTCCCCCTCTCCGACAAGTCAAGCTTCAAAGCCTCAGCCCGTCCAGCCTCAGACATCTTGCCCCAAGTCTTCCTCAAGATGTCCAGAATCTTCTCCTCATCCCCAATATCCTTCTCAAACTTATCGAACTGATCATCCAAGAACACAAGACAAGCCACATCCTCCAAAGTCTGCGTGTCGGGATCTCCCTTCCTCAAATCCGCCTTGCGCACCATCGCGCCTACGCGCGCCGCATCCTCAGCTTCATACCCGCTTTCCAGACAGATCTTCTCAACTAATGCGGCCTGTGTGCGCTGTAGCGCGCCGCGCCAGGAGTGGTACCCAATTTTCGTGGCGGGGTAGGACGCGCGCGGGGTTTCCCAGCGGCGGAGGTGTTGGGCGCGGATTGCGAGGCGGAGGAGATCGGAGGCGGTGGGATTTAGGCGCTCGAGGTATTTGGTCATCTTTTGGGCATAGTGGAGTTCGTAGGGGAGGGTTTCGTTGTTCACTTCTATGGTGTTTGGGTCGTCTTTGTGGGCTAGGTCGATGCGCTCGAGGGCGCGGTCGTATTTGGACATTGTGGTGGATTTTGATTGAATGTATGGTCTTCGGATTATGTATTTTGGTGATTGAGGTTCCAATTCGTTGGAGTGTAAGAGCGCATATGGTCTTGCGTCGGAGTTGAGAGGATTGAGGGTTCATAAAGTTTATTTTAGCGGGGATTACATATCTCCGTAATCTGATTAGCTCACTTATATAGACGTAGTTGTAGGATATTTTTGAAAACTTGTTCACAATCGGATGGTCGGGCTTTCGTAAATGGCATTCTACCCTATTCTAGTATCTGAAATGCAGCAAGAGTCTTTGTTTTCGCTCGTAGACTATTTGCTGGGGGCGCATTTGTGGAAAAATAGGTTATTTTAGGTTGAATATGCACTGATTATGCGTGCGCACTCAACCTTGAAAGTCTGATAATAATTTCGATTCTTATAGCTTAGAGTATTAGCTAAAGTCACCAGGCTACTGTTCACATCTAATCATGTCAATAAGCTAGCGTCACATGATGTACATTCTTGCCCAGGTGTCGCTTTCGAAGTCTCTTGGCTCAAGGGGCTATTTTAGGAAATATGAACCTCCAAGCCGCTTCTTATATGCTAAAGACTCTACATAACCTTGGAACATCGCGATTGGATAATAAAAGGGGAATACTGCATTCCGTCAGGCATTATATCAAGCCATTTGAGCTGTAAAGGGTCAAGGTTTCCGCCAATACTTGTAAGCTCGTGTCGTGGCAGGAAATATCAAGCGAAGGCTCATCATTGGGTTAGCTACGGTCATGTCGAAAACGCGATTTGATGTTAGTGGTCAGCATTCATGCGACGATGTATTAAGATATATATGCGTATAACCTCTCCCATAATTTCAAGGTCGAGATTGAAGCATATTTTTTCTTTTCCAAGCTTCCTACGATTACCCCTAGAACCTGATAATGGCGACCCCTAATAGGCAGACTGTCTTGATGGATCAGGCTAGACAGAAGGCAACATTTGATGTGGAAAAAATGGCTGCTGTCATCTATGATACGTATTTATTCGACAGAACTCGGATTGATGTGCATGATCTGACATTTACACAGCAAAGAAGCAGTTACATCTAGAAGAGCAGCATTTTCGCGCGTGGAATCCTTCCTCGATCTACTAGATACAATGAACCTTCCTCGCGTCTATGAAGGCCTCGATCGTGAAGGAATCTATCTCGAGGGCCTCCGACGTGCCCGGGCTACTATGAATGACATGGTTGATCATAACCATCGACACTTCGCTATGATGACGGAAAGATATCAGATGGCCAATGCTTCGCCTCTTGGACTCAATTTGCTCATGTTCCGCAAAGCTATCGAACTTCAGGGCACATCTGAGCAGCAGAAATATTGGTTGCCACTCATTGACGGGGCCAAGGTCAATGGTGCATATGCGCAGACAGAATTAGGTCACGGTACTTTTATCCGTGGTATAGAGACAATAGCTACCTTCGATCACGACACGGATGAGTTCATCCTCCGTTCGCCTTCTCTTACATCTACAAAGTACTGGCCAGGGGGACTAGGACTTAGTTGCTCCCATGCCATCGTCGTGGCAAGGTTGATAACTGGAAAGCCACCTACCGATCATGGAATTCATATGTTTCTGGTCCAGATTCGATCAATAGAAGATTTCAGACCCGCCGATGGGATTGAGCTTGGTGACCAGGGCATGAAAATGTCTTATAATGGGACCTGCAATGGGTATGCGAGGTTCAACAATTTACGAACTCCGCGAAACAGCCTCTTGAGTGCGCATGCTCAAGTCACCAGGAATGGATCATTCACCCAAGGAAGCATTGATAAAACAATGTTGATGAAGAAAACATATTCTACTATGCTATACCATCGGGGCCTTATCCCAAGATGTGTCAGTTTTGCCCTTGCGCAGTCTGTCACAATCACAGCTCGTTATTCGGTTGTGCGTCTACAAGGCCATGGCATTTATGCCGATGAAAACCAAGAAGAAAGGGCTATATTGGACTACAAATCTCAACATTACCGCATTCTCACCCTGATCTCACAAGCATATGCAGTTCTTTTTGCATCAAAAAAGTTTGACCATCAATATGACGCTCTACAACAAGAGAAAAGCCCCGGAGATGGTGCCTCCGCACGACTACCGTTCATTCACGCCTTGGTGAGCGGGCTGAAGGCATGGTCCTCCACCGTGGCCTGTGCTGGGGTTGAGGAAGCACGGCAAATGTGCGGCGGCCATGGTTATGTTGTTATTTCGGGTTTGCCAGATATCCTAAGTGTTGTGTCTGCATCCATGACGTTCGAATGCGAAAATTACGTTCTATGGCAGCAGTTAGGAAAATATCTCTTCGGGCAACTTCGAGCATTCAGCACTGGAAAATCGATAGCTCCAGAGATGGAAGGGTTCTTGGGCGGGATTGGAAAGTACCTCCGTGACGAGAAGTTTGATGCGGATTTCAAAGATGCTCGAAGGGATCAGCTACAAGATGCCTCGGTTCTCTTGTTAATATTTCTTCATCGATCGCGACGCCTCCTTGTTACTGCATATCGCCAATTTGAAAAGAATGTTCAGCAATCGCACCCAGCGCATGCTTGGAACAGAGCTATGATGCCAATAATATCAGCTGGGCGTGCTTTTATTGAATATCTTGTTCTTCAATACTACAAAGAATATATGGATGCCATTTCAACAGCTGAACCGAGTCTCTTACCGGTCCTTACCCGCCTTTGCTCTCTCTTTGCACTTACTACTGTCACGAATCCAAACTCACAATTTACTCCGGCCTCTTTTACAGAGGATGGGACATTGTCTTTGTCTCAGATTCATGACATGGGCGAGCAGATTGATGAGCTCCTGACAGCCCTTCTGCCAGATGTGATATCCTTGACAGATGCCTGGGACTTCACTGACGCAAGTCTTTGCAGTGCCTTGGGTTGCAAAGATGGAAATGTATATGAGCGATTGATGAGCTGGACAAGACAAATACCCCTCAACTCTGCTGTCAAAGAAAGTAATGGTGTTTTAAGCAGTATGTGGGACGGACCATATGGGATGGAGGGAATCCTCAAACGGGACATTAGTAAGGGGGCAAGGCTATAGACGAGATTCTTGGCCATGGCCTAGAGTGAAACGGTGTCAGTTATGAGATGATGGATAATTGCTATTATAATCTCACTGATCTAAATATATGCTTCTGGGTGGTTAGGATTGAAAGATATCTGGTGACAAAAGACTCAACTCATGATTGAGACATAGCCTCACAGACAAGGCCAGTGCATTTCAATCGGTGACAAATCCCCTGCGCCTCTGAAATCCTCCAAAATATCAGCTTGCTCGCTCAAAAGCACCCGATCCGCCTGAGACTCGCCAATCTTAGCTAAATCCCTCCACCTTGCGAGATCCTCAGGGTTGCGCTTATCGCCATGGGCTGCCTCGCTTTCGGTCCAGTGTCCCTTCGAAAACCCAAGAAGAGTGGTGATGCGTTTATTGGGAATGTCGAACACCAGTGAACAGATGGTGCCGGTCTCCTCCAGCCAGTTGCACTGCCATAGCTCCCCAGGGCGAATGCATTGGTAAGTTGCCGCCTGGAAGTTCTTTCGGCCTGCCATAGGGCCACCATGGATGGCGTAGACAATACGGTCTTCGTTGTAGAACCACATCTCGTATCGCCATTTCTCGGGATTGCCCTGTGCATCTTGGGCAGCGTAGTCGTAAAGAAGGTGGCGATCTCGGATATCTTCATTGAAGGTTGAGCCTTCGAGAGCAGGGAGGACTGGCATCTTGATGTGATTGGTAGGACTTGATTGCGTGAAGAAGATATTGGAGGTGAAGTGAAGAGGTGGTTGGAGGTTGTGTGAAAAGGAGGCTGAATTCTGTGTCTTTATTTCTGGGGCACGGCTCTACTTATATGCTCTGAGTGTATCACATTGCCATTGAAACTTCGTTACTTGTGAACTAGACATGGCAATTTGACCGGCACTTGCGGAATATGATATCACTAAGATATTTTGCTGACCGACTCGTAGACGAATCAGTTTCCGAACCGAGTATTCGGGCCGTGATAATCATATATGATGCCGAGTAGAAGTAGGAACTGATCCGTACCGAATTTATAAATTACTGTAATATTTTACTGTAGGGGAACCGAGGCTGCCACCTCGGTGATGGATCGCGCCGCCTCAGACCCTGAGAGACTTCTCAATACTCTAAGTGGCACTACTGTATCAATGTACTGTATCCGTATGGATAAATCGGCAAGCACCTTTGAAGAACGTGGCATTCAAGAAGTAAATTTGGGTCTACTAGTACGACATACCGGCTAGACGGATCGATAGTGGCTAGAGTGGATCCGATAACCAAGTTAGCCGCCACTGACATGGACTCGTAGTGTTTTAAATACTGGAATTACCAAGACAGAACCCAACAAAACAAGCTTTCAGATTCAAGAGCCCTATATCAGGAACATAGACTACGTAAAATCGGTGACGTAAGGCGATCAATGGCACACATGACCAAGGCCAAACCTGGCTTGACTAAGCATCCAAGCCAGTGGCTGACTTATCGGATGCAATATCGGCATATAAGTGAATATGACCTCTAGATATAAGGTTTTAGCATGACTAACACCGTACTACGGCAATTAAAATGTTTGAATGAAGACGCTAAGGGGAAATGGTGGACCTCAAGGTTGGAAACGTGAGCACTCTTCATCTAGGGAAGAAGTGAAAGAAATTTCGGTGTCTGTTTACCTTGACACATACTTTATTTCATAGTAGAGAAATGAAGGATCGATAGTTAAAAAGTAGAAACCAATGTATTTTGTAGATTGCATACTTTTCCAACATTTTGCACAAAAACCAGATACCAGGCCCGAATCACTCCGAGGCAAATATACAGAATTCTCCCGATTGTCCTTGGGAATAGCCTTCAATACGCCTCCAGAAGCAAAAACCAGAATCCTAACATTAATTATATAACCAGTCAGTTCCACTCACACATTCATCTTATTCTCAATCCCCTCAATGCCCACATACTCCCGAGCACCATCCTTCTTCACCCCCTGCTTCGAACTAAAAGATTGATTAAGCGTATATTTCTTCACAAACAAGCTGGACAAGAGCCCCACTCCAGCAACACCACACATGACAGCCCAAACAGTAGTCAACGACTGCGCATACAACGACTGAATAAGCACGCGCGCAGCACTCCCAA
This sequence comes from Penicillium pulvis, assembly GCF_028828015.1. Classification (NCBI taxonomy): domain Eukaryota; kingdom Fungi; phylum Ascomycota; class Eurotiomycetes; order Eurotiales; family Aspergillaceae; genus Penicillium; species Penicillium pulvis. The sequence continues at coordinate 2,318,109 of NW_026643072.1, forward strand.
CAGGCAACGCCTTAATATATTCAACAAGGCTGGACGCGTCTTGAGCATACTCCAGCACCTCCGCCCCAAGCTCGGGATGATTCCCAAACTTGTCCAGGATTCTATTCTGGAAAACCACACCCCCAACCGCAACACCAACAGATTGACCAAGCACCCGGAAAAAGGCCGTCATCGTCACGGCGATGGAAATGATCTCCTTATTCGCGGCTGCTTGGACGGCCAATTGGACGGATGGAAAGAGCATTCCACATCCTATACCTGCAGCGAGATTGAGGAAGATCCATTGCGGGATACTGCTTGATGCATCGAGGAGACAGAGAACGCCCAGACCTAGTGCTGTGATGGGCCAGCCAGCCCACAGGGCCCACCGGTAATCGCCCGTCTTCGAGACCATGAGGCTAGTCACGATGGAGATGGGCGCGACGGTGAGACATTCGGGGAAGACGGCTACGCCAGCGATGATGGGGCTGTAGCCAAGTGAGCCTTCGTAGTATAGGGGTAGATAGTAGACGATAGCCCAGAGGATGAGACCGTGGAGGAAGATGCCGAAGTAGCATAGACACATTGTGGCGTTGCTGAAGACGCCCGATGGAATGAGGGGCTGGGCTGGGATGTATGCTTCGTAGAGACCAAATCCGATTAGGCCAGCTAGGCCCAGGATGAGTGGAACGAGAGTGTGCCATGAGGACCAGGAGTACATTATGCCGCCCCAAGTGATTGGAATAAGGAATGAAGTGACGGATGCGACGAAAAGGAAAGAGCCGAAGTAGTCGACTTTAGCTAGCGATTGACGGATAGAGACGGGGTTCCTTTCGAGTTTCAGTAGGATCGGGATGAGGATTAAACCCAGGCCGCAGAAGGGTAGATTAAACCAGAAGATCCAGCGCCATGATGCAGAGGACTGAGTGAATGCACCACCGATTAAAGGACCGGTCACGGTACCAACTGCTGACGCTCCGAACTTGATGCTGAACCATTTCCCGCGCTGGCGGAGGGGGACTAGGTCTGCGATGAGAATTTCTGTTAGGGCGAGAATACCTCCGCCTCCGATACCCTGGATGCATCGGGCTGCAATGAGTAGATTGAAGCCGTGGGAGATTGCGGCGAGAATTGATCCGATGCTGAAGGATGTTACGGCGAGGAGGAGAATGAATTTCCGGCCGAAGATGTCTGATGCTAGAGAGAAGATGGGCTGAAATACGCAGGATGCGAGAAGAAAAGAGGTTCCTGCCCAGAAGGCTTCTGTTGCTGTTCCACCAAGATCAGTGGAGATGGTCTGAGATGTTAGTATAGTGCATACAGTGATTAAGAGATGATAACTTACTGGTAATGAAACGGATATAGATGTAGCATCCACGGCAGTCACGAAGTTCAACAAGGCAATGACGCCAAAGATGCATTTTAACCGCCAGTCAGCTTTCCATTCTGGCTCTTCTTTTTCTGCAATTCTTTCGCGCTCCCCTAGTGTGACTTGAGAAGATGTTGCCGATAACATAGTGGCTGGTGCTGCTAGCCAATGTAAACAAAAACGAAAGACAACCGCACTCAACCTCCAGGATCGAGGGGATGCTGCTCAGGTATTTATCTATAACTGTAAGCTAGCATCTCGAGATTGTTGTGAAATAATTGCATGCATATGCTAAATGCCGACCATCGCCAATGTCTTCCATTTTCGGCAGATGGATCATCAAGCTGAACGGTTGGTCCACATTTACCAAAGAAAAACAAAGAAAGAAAGAAAAAAATCTGAATAAACACCACACAAGGTACAAGTCCAGCTGGACAGCCGGCCCACGTCTTACGCCCTGAAATAACTGGCTTCCAGGATTCGGTGGGCCCGAACATACCAAACGTGGGGACACCTAGAGATGCCGATCGGTTCTTTGCGCACGATAGTCATGAGCGCCATGCAGTAGCGCCATTGGTATCGGTGAAGCTACCAAATGGATCCATGGGGAACAAATATGAGCCTCATTTTATTCTAATGTCGGAATGGAACATTTTCGAAGAACCGCCGATAGATCGCAATCATGTCTGTTTGTTGACATGCAAATAGTCTCTACCCGTGGACTGTTTATGGGAAATTTAATCTAGTTGAGAAGGAGTATACTCCAAGTGAATCCAACATCTTTGTTAAGAGTAAAGCTATACCGTGAAGCGGTACAGTGCTGGCTCAATATCTCATTCGGTGTACCGATCTAAGCACTTCGGTCGGTGCGTTCATGCCGGAAAATAGGAATGAAGCGGTTGGCTAGTTCAACCCAGTCAATCGAATCATAGCCCTACCTCTACACCGTAAAGGTAGGAGACGCTAGCTGCGTGGCCTAAAAATGACGATAGCGGTACGCCAAAACAGGCGCTTAAGAGCGAGCGAATCGGAGCAGGGCACACCAGCAAATAAAAGAACATAATCAAAAAACGAAAACAAAACAAAAAAAGAGCCGAAGCGAAACAGATCATTGATCGGCTCGCTTGATTTAGACAATGTTGAAAGTGGAACTGGTGCAGCCACCGACTAGTTGGCGACTTGTCTTATCTTGCCGACGTCAGGTTGTGTAGACTCGGCCTGAATCCACAACCCTAAGTTCAGACAACACATCCACTAAAAGCGCCTCTTGACGCCCTCGCGCGCCCCGGTCGCTTGAACAAGCAATTATCGGTGATCCCGTGGAGGCTGGACTTGGCTTGGACGCATGCACGACCACGTAATGTCTGGCACGACAATTACCGACTTCTTCTTTGTCTCAGGATCTGTACTCGCAGTATCTGATTCGATGGGGTGGATGACCCACTATCGCGTGGCTAAGAGCCTTAGGGTTTTGCGATAATTTTAATAAGACTGCTGTTTTGACCCCGGATCTGTAGGTATGTGCGTGCCCGATTTAATCAGTGTAGGGCGTGCGGCTCTTGTGACGTGGTTATACATGATACATATGCAAGGTGACGATCTCGGTGCTAATTTGCAGGGATACGTTCTTAGGGCATACACCGAACTGGGTGTAAGTAATTCCAGACACTCCCCAGGTTCCTGCTTCTTTCATTCAAGTATCAACCAGGAACTATGGAAGCTGCAGTCCTTTGAAAAGAAGCTGGGAGCAGACTAATCGGTTAAAGACTAAAAAGTGAACAACACACGTCGACTTCGTCATCTGAGTACCCTTAACCGAAGTCCGTGTGAGATGCATGTTCGTGGCGTATATCTTGCGAGCTGCGTTAACGGCCCGTGAGCCGCTTGTTACTCTTTAGATTCGGTGTTTGTTCTGGACCTCCACACGATTACAATATCGAAATCCATTCTGGCACGGATGCGGAGTTGGGCTGCGTATGCATCACTTGAGTATCAGGGCTAGATACTGTTGTGTGCCGCAGAGCGCTGACATGGGCTGAGTTCAGATCCTCAATCATACGCCTTTTATTTGAAACGTGAAAGATTGATCTAGTCATACGAGGAGAGGACAAGCTATGAGACACGGCACGACCGCTTGAACACCACTTAGACTACGTAGCCTTAATCAGGCCATACTTCACTACCAGTTGACGTTATTTCATCTATTCAATCAATTCACTGGCTCCTTGCACCAGCTCACTATCCGACACTGTCGTGATCAAGGAATATCAAACACATTAAGAAGAACCATAACCAAGTTCCTCCATGGGGAAAAAGGATACGAAAACCACCCTCCACGATACGGATGGGGTCGTCGCAAAACATCTGGAACGAGAAAAGTAGACATGGTCCAGCAGCTGACCATTTGCAGGGCAAAAAAAAAGAACAAGAAGAAAAGCCGGCCATTACAGCGGTGGAAAGTGGAAATCAGACGCACGCATGAAAGCAGTAAGCATAAAATCAGTTAAAACAGACCTGGGCAAGCATATTCAAGTCATATTCGCGTTGGAATACCTTGATTCCCGCCCCGCCAGAACGCCATCCGTTAGATGAAGCCGGGTATATCCAGCACCGTGATGCAACATGTACTGAGAAGTAATAAAAGAAATCGAAGAACAAGACAGGGCACCGAGGTTTTTATGGTACTAGAGTCACCATTGCCTCGTAGCGTTTTTGAAAGAAATATGGGGAAAACACACGGAGAACATGCTTTTGAAGGGAATCCGACATCGTAATCTTATCTGGCGCCGATTCCAAACATGCCAACCCCGTAACTGCCGCCGCGTTCGGACATGGGGGTGGAAACCTTGGAAACATGATCCTATGGCTGATATTAGTTCTAGAGCTTGGTCATGAGTGACTGTTCCTCCGCTTCGTACCTTCTTCCGTTTCTTTTTCCCAGTTCCCTCGCCATTGGAGTAAAATCCGGGGTCATCATCGTCATCTGCAAAGCCTTCGCCATAACCGACAAAGCTATTGTCATCATAGTGTCTCTTGCGGCCGCGACTAGGTCGAGCTCGTTCATTTTCGTGCGGCGTCGTAGCTGAGACGGTCCCATAAGCTGTGTGACGTCCTCCGGGAGTGGGTGCAGCCTTCTTGCCCGTATCACCGGAACCCTGGTTCTTGACGGGCTTTTCATGGCCTAGCACATCCTCCCAGAAGTCATTGTTGGGTACCGCGCCGGGTTCCATATGCATAGCCTTGGTCTGAAGACTGTGAAGCGCCGAGTCCAGATCAGCCACCTTGATCTGCTTGCCAAACACTTTCTGGTTCTGCCATTCTTCCTCAGGCCACAATGTGAGATGCCGTAAACTGCCAGGCATGCCAGGCTCTTGTTTCACGGGCTTGTTGCGACCTGCCAGTCCTAATCCCTTCAATTTGCCTTCGTAAGACTTTCTCAACCGATTGATCTTCTCTCCGGTCACATGGTCCATTCTTGCGACTGAATGCGCAACCGAGCTGAGCCCATAGAGGGAGATGAGATCCAGCGAAGGATCCGGTCCAGTCACAATGGGAGCTGTCAAGCCACGAAGAAATACTGTGTTAACAAGTTTGGTTCAAGAATGCGCTAAAAGACAGTGTAATCACACGACTGCCACGGCGGCAACCGTGATCAAACTCAGGGGATTCTTACAGCTTTTGCAGAGATGGAAAGCCGAAGTGAAGTCATTCTGAAGTGAATCAAGTCCGAGGTCAAACCGGGGCGCAGATTCTTTATCCACATCCATGGCATCTGTATCCGTCGGTTGCTGACCGGTGGCGAAATCGCGCACACCAGCTTCAGGGCCGATCTGAAGTGGTTGCCGGTCGTGATCAGTTCGTGTGTGTTCTGTAACCTGCTGTCCCTCCACGGTCCTTGAGTCCTTCATTCCGGGGCTAAAATGTTTGTGATCGGCGTCTTCCGCTGACGTCGCATTCACGAGATGACCACTGACACTGCTTGCGGGGGTGGGAAATGAGTTTGTTGTGCTCATTGTTGGCTGCTGGGAGACCTGTGTAGACATCGGGGTAGATGAGGGAGGGGAAGAGGTGTTTGGGTGGGTAATCGCCTGGTTGGGTGATGCCTGGGTGGATGCAAAGTTGGAGACATGGCTTTGATCGCTGACCGACATCAACGGAGGGGATGTCGGAGTTTGAGGAATGTGTTCCGAGGAGATGGGAAGCTGGAGACTCTCTTTCAGAGACCCAGCAGCGGGTGAAGAGGGCGAGGGAGGACCGGTTGGGAAGGACGGATGGGTGCGATCCGACATGGGAGTCCTGCTGGCAAGTGAATGCCTGACACTGGCAAGGAGGGTCGAGGACTCAGATTTCCACGGGCGGGAGTCCGAATCGCGTTCGACAGGAGCGCTGGGCCGTTAAGAGAGGGGGGTCGATCGACGGGCGCTCAAGGCGGGCGAGCAGGTCGTTCCACAGCCTAGATCATATGCATTCCAGAATGAACAGAGACCTCAATACCTCACAGGTGATCCGGTTTTGGGGTTGATGGGGATGGAGGGGAGGGCGGATGGTTCCAGATGCTCACGAAGACGGCGCTGAGAATGGAGGCAAAACGGGCCCAGTCACGTGACGCGGGTCTCGGGTCTAAAACCGATCGGGACGTATCCCATAGTTCCGGATTTTTCCATAGCAGTGAATGAAAGATTACAGGACTTTCAACTGCTTGATTTTAGTAACATGGTTTCTTTTACTTAATTCGTTGCAATTGAATTTGAAACCAATCAAGAAGTACTGAATACAGGAAGGTGAACGTGACATTTCTGTAAGACGTCAAGAACCACGGATTCAAACCCTTCCGGGGTCTCCTATCGTCTGTTCTAGACCCACTCCCGTGGGTTAGAAACCGAATTTCACTGTATGTTTTTTTTATGAATTAAATTGATTTATATGGGCTAGATTGATCTAGTATCACACGAGTATTTAAGCAGCTATGGTATATATCAAAGAGACCTTTCAATTCCAAAAGGTGAGAGAGTAAGAGGATTTCAACGTAAGCAAACTAAATATTCTCCCAATAGCTATTCTCATTTAGCTCTCACCAAATTCTCTGATGGCTTACAGTCACACCAAAATGAATATAGTTGCCCAATAGTCGGGTCGATTCTCAAAGGAGCCCTGTCATGCTTATGATTGGTAAAAGGCATGAGATTCCTGGACCAATTGTGCTGAGACATCGGGAATATTCTGTTCCAGCGATGCCATCAGCTCAATCTGTTCCTGCTGGCTGAGAGTGCGCTCACGCCAATTGGGTATTGGGAATGGCTCATTAAAGTACTGGGAGTACTGGTCCCCAATCGAGTATGTCCACTGCATGGGATCAACAGTAGCATCGACATATGTCAGATGACTGGCAGTAGTGGAGGCGAGAGAGAAATTAGGATCCCAGCCTTGAACACCGGGAACCACCGATGGCATCGAGTTATAGGGGGTATTAGGGTCAATGGAAACGTCGGCATAGAGAGCGGTGGGCGCACAGAAGCCTTCTGGTGGATACTGGGATGGGGGGTTGGTGACTGTAGACGATGACGGCATCCCAAATGCTGGCATTGGGGGCACTCCGATCAATTTCTGCGGATCTCCATAGGCCGGGGGTGTAGACTCTTCGGAGAAGGGTAGGCTAGGGTCGGCTGAATGGCCTCTGGACAAGGTACCAGTTGAAGCATCATCGCTCAGCACATGATTGCTCGACCGATAACCATGGGAGTAATAGGAGGCAGTGGTACTGCTGGAAGGACTGGACATGGCCGGAGGGGTTGTAAGCCCCTGCGAAGAGGTTGGAGTGGGGTGATTCGAAGGTGAATGCACAACGAATGATTCCTCGGTGGTGTACGCCTTTAAGCAAGCTGCGACAAGACGCTTGTAGAGCAAGAGCGCAGACTGCACGCCGGGCCATCGTTCTGCTGAGTAGACAACAACTTCCAGTGCCATGTCCAGATAGCTTTGGACCTCCTCAATCGGGTGGTCTTTCCGAATTTCAGGGTATGAAAGGGTCCAGAGGATAGTGTTGAGAGCCATGAAGAGGGATTGAGTGAAGATCCATGTCAAGTCTACTGAGCCTGTCACCATCTGCTCTTTATGCATAGCAACATTGAAGGTTGCTGATTCGTAGCATATTTTTGCCGCATTAATCGATGGTTCCGGGACCTGAGGCGACGGCCGATACATGAGAATGACGATAGTGTTTCGCCTTCCTTGGAACCTGCAAAAAACATGTCAGCCGTGACGTGAAAACATCAAAAAGATAGGGTTACATACCATTTAACATTCAAACCGCTGCCATCGTCATTCCTCGGGCAAGATGCCATCCACTCATCGATTTTATTTGACATGTGGGAGAACCAAGGATCCTGGTCATCAACTGGGGTCTCCCGTCGAGTTAGATATAGAGCTCGTCGAACTTCCAACTGGAGTAGTCGCATCTTGAAAAAATGTATGGCAAGGCATTTGCCAAGGACTGGCCTTGCTCCCGGGGTAATGCCATCGGCTGTAATGTACCGATCGTCCACTAATTCGAAGAAGTTCACATCAATATTGTCATGAGTGACGCTGTAGCAGTTGGGCCGTCCTAGAGAATGAGAAAGTCCAAATTCCATCGATGAGACGATCCAGAAAAGCCTTCGGCGCATATCAATTTCTAACGAGTTGAGGGCGCGGCCATCGGGGGAGGTTGTGATTGTGGCTTCTTCGGTCAATCCTAGGTCCTGACATAGCTTCCCAGCCGTCCCTACCACCCAATATGCCGCCGTTCGTGTCGGTGTCAGCATAGAATACTGAGCAATCAAGACCAAGCATTGCAAGGCCCTCAAGTCCATTTTCTTGAGTGTTGGTTCTAAAAATGGTAACGCAGCTAAATAGTAGCTATCCGCCAGGCCAGCAAAATCGATGCTCATTTTTTGCAGACTGATTGCAAAGGCCATGCGCAATTGGAAGTTCTGGCACGGTTCGGTAGAGCCATTTAGGACCTCATCAGCTTCTCGTCTAAAAGTTGGTTCATGTAAAGTCGGGAGCAACGCTTGAGCTGGAAAAAACCAAAATAAAAAGTTAGTCTACCGAATTGCCACGGAGGCCTTTGTTTTCATGCAATGACACCCATGTACCTTTAGCGACGAAAAGATCAATCAGTTTGTATGGAAGGCTCCCCCGAGGCAGATCAGCCGCCGGAATCGAGCTAATCATGGGATACACTTTCGAGGTCGGCTTCGAGTCTTCCTGTGCAAAAGCGGCCTTGATTTCCTGGGCGGTGAATTCGGGAACGACATCTTTGATGCTTTTCGAGTCGGTGTTTTGTTTCGCCATCTCCATGACCAGTCGAGTCATGGCAATGCCACTTGAGGGCCCCAGGTAGCGAGGCTCGTCATTTTCCTGAAAGCGGATGCGACCAGCGCCCCGTACCATCAGCTCGGCATCAGCTGCATGCTGAATATCTTTCTCGGCGGCGGCGAGCTCTTTCTCGAGTGCGCGGGCTTTTTCGCGGAGGGATACGATATAGGTCCGCGGGATAGTGGTGTCTCGGGTGGAGTCGTAATAAACGCACTTGGCGTTGCTTCGTTCGCAGGGCGCACATCGAGGGATGCCAGGGTCACATCTAGATTTCCGCTACGGGCCGTGTGTCAGCACTGGGGTTTGTCCGTTTCAGATGATTTTCGGTCTCTATATCTCCCCATGTTCTCATGTTCGTTTCATCGCGGGGAAGATTGAGTTTGGGAGGAGGGGTAGCATTGCATCATACCTGGCGACACCTGGTGCACGCGGTGAGAGTGTGGGCGATGCGACCGTCTGGTGGATCAAAGGGCGATTCCGGCGAAAGCTGGCCGGGGGACAGCTGGGAGGTCTGGGTCATGGCTTGGGGGTGGGTTGACCTCCACGACCCGGGGGAACGAGGATCGAAAGAGAGAGGGGAGGTCACATGCGAGGAGGTTGAACAGGATGAACCAGATAAATTGAAACACCGGTGATTCAAATCAGTTCCACCAATGCAGATACCCGTGACGAGGTCGACATGGTCTGGTGGGAGGGTTCGAATTCGGGTTTAGCAAGGGGGGGGCGGGCCCCGTTCAAAACGCCGACATGGACCAAAGAATCGGTTTAACGGGAAAAAACTGGGTAAAACTGGGTACCAAAGGGGGTCGAAATGGGTCGGGGGCCTCGGTCCAGATCTTGATCGACGGAGGGGAAGAGGGAGTTTGGAAGCGACGGGAAAGAACCGTGTATATCGTGAGTGGGGGGGAGATTAGTAGTTATGATTATGGAATGATTATGTCGTCAACCCGATTTCAAATTCTCCCATTGTGGAAACCACAGAGCGATGAGACAACCAAAATGCATATCCACTTGGAAAAAACGAGGCTCAGCTGAAAGTCACTAAAACTCGCTAGGTCCAACTGCAAGGCCGTTTAGATTGGGTCAAATGGTCCACAATTGTCCACATTATGTCCACCTACTATCCACAAACCGACGATATTCTCCATTTAGAAAATCAATACTGCATAACACTGGGCCCATAAGCTGCATATCTTTTAAGTACTGTATCGGTGTGTAACACATAGTAGGATCTAGGTAGAGTTGGGCTTCGTGAGCCCAAACTCGGGATCCACGGCGGAGCAAGATATCCGTGGTCCGACGATCATTTTTTGGGTTTTATCTTGGCTTCGATGATTTCATTTTCTCTTGTTCCCCCAACCGTTACGTGCATCTAGCTTAATTGAATTGAACCATGCAATCCTAGACCCAAATCTCAAACCCTACTAAATACCCTGAATATTTCAGGAATTGACTCGAGTCTTACCCAAGGTTTATAGATGGGAATCGGCGCAAAAATGTCATCTTCGATGCATTAGAATAGGTATCAGTATACGGAATGCTAAACAAGGTCATCAAGAGGTTGAAATAGGGTCTTGATCTTCGCTCGCACCCCTCAATTAATTAATCAATCTGACACCTGAGAAACACGGCAATTAGAGACGAGTTGACGAAGTAGACACCTGATATACCAGGTGTCAAGACACCCCTCTTAGGCATCATGTTTCCTACGAATGAGGTAAACTAGTGGAGGTCGAAGCAAAGTATACAACCAGACCTAAGCAGAGCAAAGTGATAATTCGCCTTGGATCTTTAGGCTTCGGATTGCGCCGCTCAATCTGCTATATGAAGTTTAGAAGCCATGAAGACACTACACCGTCTTTGGCGTGATCAACAGTTGGATGAAGCCATTTCATCTAGGCGAGCTTTTTTTCGGACGGACGGGACTGCCTTCTCTGATGCCTCATCCCGATTATTTTCCTCATAGCGCCATAGGAAATCGCCCCATTTTCCTTGAAGAAAAATATGTGCCTTTCCTGGTAAACTTTTAAGTTTAAAGTCCTAACGACAGTCAGTGAAGTGTACGCCAGTCCAAGTAACTGAACCCACCGGGTCAGAAACTACCCAGAGCCCAAGCGTGAAAAGAAGGAATGCGACACTGAATAGGATGTACCATCGCCAGTCGGGATTGGTTTGTAAAACATTGACATTCATGCCGAAGAGGCTCTATGTTGATCAGCAAACAGGCTCATAACACCTGATGGCATCGAGCACGAACCGCGGCAAACATCAACGGCAGGTAAATAAACTGCATATAAAATGGGGGAAATTAGTAACATTGTTGGATTGGACCAGGACCAGGGTAACAGTGCTTTCAAGGGTACCCACGGTGACAAGACCAATTCTTTTCATGAAGGTTGTTTCCCCAACGGATATTTCAGCGAGGTTCTAGATTGTCAGTGCAAAATACTCGAAATACTCAACTCTAGAGACTTGCCATTTGAATAGAATCACGAATGTCTTGAATTTGCTTTTCAAGTCTCTCCATGAGCTTTTTTTCGCATTCGTGAAGAACAGCCTTCACGCAAAGCTGATCATCTAATGTCTCGCTTAGCTGATCCTCTGAGGTCTTGTTGACTGACGACTCAAAGTATCTGCGATAGAATTCTCGACTGGCCTCAATCAAGCCGGATAAAGACTTCAGATGTTGATGAAGAGAGTGACGAAGGTGGGCGAGGAATCTCCTCTCTGTCGATAGATATAGAATAAATTTTCTTCCATCAGCGTCATATTGGGTAGACTACTCTGCTTAGTATGTGCATCCCTTGGAAGATAGCCATCTTGGAATATTTTTTTGCTTACATGAAAATCAAAGCGCTCCTCAACTTTCTCAAGAAGACGTTCCCATTCGACCGCAAAGTCGGACAAAAGGTACGATATGAACCCATCGTCGCTCTCCGGAATCTGACCGGCTGAAAGCCCACTTTCGTATAGAGCTCCACCATCCTCCCATCTAGTCCATTTTAAGCACAACATACTGCGGCTTTGTAGATTGATGATCATGTCTTTTGGAAGCAACGGAAAGAGATCCAGGAAAAATCTGGTTGGATTCGGAAACAAGAGACGGATTCGGCATATCATCCTCCTGACTTCGAGCTCTTCCTCTACTCGAACTTCGTATTCGTGCTTCATCTGCGTAGATAATTCATCAAAAAAAGGTAGCGGGTCTTGGTAAAACCTGTTTTGTGTGACTATTTCAATTCCACTTATTGAATAAAGATCAAGTGTCCTCTCACCTGATCAAACGACAGCTATGCGATAAAGCCTCAGTATTTGACTTGGGCAACCGGAGAATGTGTGCTTTTGTCGGGTTGCCATTCTTCACAACTCTCGTCTCTTCTAGCTCCACCGACACCGGCATGTGTGCTTGATTTACCCAAGGATCATTTCCCCAAAGATCAAACCAATCTGTTCTAAGCTTGAAAGGTTTTGGTGAAGCGCCATCATTCAACCAAAGCTGAACAACAGAAGGTAGTCTCAGTTTCATGATACTGTATAGGCTAAAATCCCTCAATTCGTTGCTTATGATGTTCATCTGGATGATCTTTTCTAACCGCGCTGTTGGATCATTATGCTGCTTAAGAAGCCAAAGCAAGAGATTCTGCAAAGCCGATGGGTCTTTGGTCATAAAGAGGCGGACGATACCGGTGTGGCATAAGTCTATGGCTCGTAGAAACGGAGATTCCGTTTGTGGCTCAGCCTGCCCGTCAAAATGATTTACGCAAGTGGCTCCACCCATCAATAGCAGAGTGCGAATAAAATATTCGTTACCCCAGCCAACCGCATGAAACAGGAACGAACGGCCCCGATAACCTTTCTGGTGCAAGGAACTTGCATCAAGGATATCTTGAGATAGAATCGTTTTAGGCGGCGGTGATCGACCTCCAAGTTTTGCAGTAAGGTATAGATGCTGAGTTCGTGAACCGCCAAAACGGATGGTCCAGGTAAACCTTTCATCTCCGTGACCATTGTCGATGTCAGAATTGAGAGATATGGGATCCCCAGGCCAGCATGTATTAATGGAGTCATAACAAGGTGGCCGAGACAACATATCTATGACCTCAGAGTCCAACGATATACTGGGATCACACACCGCTAAAGACAGCGCTGTCTGACCATACGCATCAGCAATTATAATTCCATAGTGGAAATGCCGCAGAAGCTTTTCCCAATTGCGGTCAGATCTATCCAACCACTTAGGATAAATATTTTTCGTCGCATTTTGCCTGTATTGGGCGACATAATGTAGGAAAGTTCGCCCATGCTGATCTCTCAAATGACCGTGTCGCTCTTTCTCCAATAATCGATCCACGGCTGTGGGTAGGCGTTGGAAAAGATCATGGAAGACTTTTGCGGATTTATCGTCCAAGTCAGGGACGAAAGGAGGAATATTCAAGCAATCATCATTCATGTTGAGTCAAGAAATGAAGTCCACATCTGCGGGAAATGTTCCTTAAAGTAGTGTTTGCAAAATCGGGCAACAAAAATGCGGTGTAAATCGAGAAGATCGGGCACAACTGTGAGGGGCTTATCCAGTCTGAGGGGCTTACGCAAGTGACTTCAGCCATTTAGAAGACAGTAGGATGTATGGTCGTATCATTCACGCTAGTTCTGAATTTACCAAGGCTGATTCGATGGTGTGCAAAATAGCAGGGATACATACAAATATGGAATCCCACTACGCGTAGTAAAGCATGTACTACGATAGGGGGATCCAACCGTTTCATCCAGGGCGGCTTATGGCCCAAAATCATTCGTTCTACTCTCGCTCAGCCGGCTTGGCTGGTCAGTGCGGCTCCCCTGTGGAATCAGAAGGTATCATAGATTTATCTTTGGGGTCAACGGCTATACTTCATAAGGGCATTATATCTCTAGCTTGCAAGACGGCTTCCGGCATGTCAGTTGCTTTGGTTGGAGCAAAGCATGAACAGGATGGCTTCTCCAGCTTAGCACATACTCTGGGGCCAAAAATCCGGGGATCTATTCGAATGAACCCTTCCCCGCACTCATGTCGCCTTGCCTTGACATATCTTACTCGTATAGAACATCAAAGACCTTCGAATCTTAGCACTTGGTGGCTGCATTCTAGAAGGTGCGTGCCCAATAATTTACCCGAGCGCCCGCACCGTCACTGTAGTCCAGGTCGTTTAGGTCCATAAGCGACGTCAAAGGAGAGGATCCGTGCCCAATCAGCCGCATCAATAGAATAGCAGGCGCCTATCAACGCCTTCCAAACCCTAATGAACTCCGCCTTGCCCCCTCGTATTGCATCGCCATCTACGTACAGTAACTCCTTATATGTAAGCAAGCATGTTCATATCAGTCTTGTCAATGCGCAACACCTGAGATCTCTAGAGCAGCGAGGCAACTCAGATAGCTTAACCATCTTGTTCATTTCTTCCCCAGCGATCTTGATCTCCACTACGCCAAGATGAGTCTCCTGCTATGGTTTTTCCTAGGCCTCGTGGCACTCATTTCCCTCCTCGCCTATCGAACCTACTTTCACTCTCTCGCTCATATCCCTGGGCCTCCACTAGCCAAGGTCACCTATCTCTATGAATGGTACTATGACTTATATCGGGGTGGCCAATTTACATTTCAGCTTCGTGCCTTACATGATAAATATGGTATTGAATCCACATACCCTCGTTCTTCCGGCCGTACTAATGTATTGTTTATTCCTTAAAGGCCCCATCATTCGCATTAACCCCGATGAAGTTCATATCGACGACCCGGATTTCTTTGACCAGGTTTTTAATCAAACCAATGGCCGTGCAGAAAAACCTCTGCGGGTTGCAGAAGCATTTGGACCCTATCCTGCTGTATGAATTCCCTTTTTGGACCAGTACAGGCAAAGTTCATACGGAGAAGGTTACTAATCGACCTAGACTATTGGTACCCAATCGCATGACCTACACCGTCTGCGACGAAGCGTCTTGAGCCCCTTCTTTTCCAAGAAGTCCGTTACAGACCTCGTTCCCGTTATGTGGCGCCCCATTGATATTCTGCGAAAGCGTTTGCACCATGCTGCTCAGACGGGCGAGATGGTCAACATGAAGTATTTCTACGCTGCGGTGACCCTGGATATTATCAATGCCTATTGCTTTGCCCATGAACCCTCCAGTGTGCACCAGCCCGACTTCGGCCGCAAGGGGTTTGACGACCTTGATAGCTTTCTTGAGGTCAGCTTGCTGAATATCCACATTCCATGGGTGATGCGCTTTACATATTCGCTGCCGGTAGAGTTACTATGATCTCTGAATGGGATAGATCCACAACTAATCCAGCATGAATAGGACAACATCAATAAACTATTAGCCCCTGCATTGGCGGAAATTTTAGACTTTCGCCGGGTAAGAACGTCGCATGAAAAACGGGATGACCGAGGGCTGACTGAAATCCTATGTAGGCTTTATCTCGACAGGTAGAGGCCATCCGAAGTGGTGAGGATACAGCCCATGAGAAAGCCTTACATCGCACAGTCTTTCACGAACTACTGGAAAGCAAACTCCCCCCAGAGGAACGACAAAGAGACAGGTTGCGAGATGAAGCCGTGAGCTTAGTGACAGCCGGTTCTGGGACAACGTAATTCTTTCAGCCACAAATACACCCCCAGAAAGCTGACTATTCGCAGAGCATATGTTCTGCGAGGAACCGCCTATCACATTTCCGCCAACCCAGCTATACAACAAAAGCTACACGAAGAGCTTGTTACTGCCATTCCAGACGTACAAAAGTTCCCCTCTTTAGCCGTTCTCGAACAACTCCCCTACTTAACAGCTGTAATTCAAGAAGGCCTGCGTCTATCCGACCCCGTCACTCATCGAATAAGCCGTCAGTTTCCTGATTGTCCACTCCAATGCCGGGGGATTTTTATTCCCGCAAATACCATTGTCGGCATGACGGCCATGCTGACACATCTCAATGAGAATATCTACCCGGAGCCTCGTGTCTTCAAGCCCGAGCGGTGGCTGGTTCCCGAAAGCAAGCGGCTGGATCGATACTTGGTTCCTTTCAATCGGGGAACACGCTCTTGCTTGGGTATGAATCTGGCTCGCGCTGAGTTGGTCCTGATCCTAGCAGCTGTGTTCCGGCAGTTTGATTTTGATGTTTCTGGCGTGCAACGTGATCGCGATATCGATGTGAGTCGGGACTTTATTCTCGGAGCACCGGCGCGTGACTCGCCAGGTATTCTGGTGGCAGTGAAGGAGTGCTAGTATAGAGCTGTGGAGGTTACATGTCTAATGATATTAGTTCATTCTCTCGCTGGTAAATGAATCTCCATGTAAATCCGATGGAAGCGCAGGTATATGTGAGAGGGAATCCTGTCTGGTACGTTATGATTATCGAAGACATTAGAAGATCAAGGTTAATTTGATCTCAGCAATACGCTGGCGCATTTTGGAGGGTATGCCAGGATACATAGGTGACAGGAGGGATAGTGGTAGGCTATGGGCTGTTCATAGTTGAGAGTAATGGTTATTTTCCGAGGAGTCCGAGCGAAGAAAACTACTATAATTGTAAACCCATATCGGAGATAGTTTCGGATTTTGGAAAGTAGTTATGGAGCTTTTGTAGTCCGGCAATTAGAGTTGATCTGAATGATTGAATGTCGGGATCTTGTAAATTCCGTCATCCGTGGCTTTCGGTCATTTTAACCATGACCTTGCATAAAATTGGGGGTTTAAATTCTAATATTCCCTAGATTCTAACCTCAAGTAGCTAGATCAGGACATCATTTCGGGGTTGAATACCTGCTTGGTGCATTTTCTGCGGGGCAAATGCGGGGTGTACTATGCCGAGTGGTGTCACATTTCCTAACCCGGCATGTTCCCCACAGGGTCAATAGACTGATAGGAGAGAAGTAGATGGAGTGATCCTGCGGCGGGTTAGTATTTACCCCTTGTATAAATTGCAAACGTGCGCTTCAATGATAAATATTCCAAACAACCCTGCATTGGGTAGATGTTTGCTTCTGTACACATATTTCAAGGAATTTATTGCTTGTACTTTACCGCTCGACTCTGAGACGCAAAACATATCGGAGTCATGAAATCTACTTTTTGTCTACTATTCTGGGCCTGTTTGACTCCTGGCATCATAGCCACGCTAAACCCTCGCAGTTTGAACTCTACTGCTCCAAAAGTGAAGGTTGAGAACGGCACATATATTGGCTTCCATGACCCCGTCCTCAATACAGACAACTTTTATGGAGTTGCCTATGCACAGCCACCTCTAGGGGACTTGCGGTTCAGACAGCCGCAATCTCTCAATACCACCTGGCCCGGCAACCGCGTTGCTGTAGACTGGCCCAAGGAATGTGTTGCATCAAGTAAGACTTCTATGCATGTACACTCATTTTTATTTGAAAAACTAACTCGAGGCTCTTCAAAGCTTACAATACCAATGTGACCATTCCTTGCCCAGCTCAACCATGTCTTTCTTTTCCATCAATTTCCCTTGTATCTTCTTGTGTGTTTAGATTGGCTAACATGCGTAGATGTCCGAAGATTGCTTATACATGGGCATCATTCGCCCTGCGAACATCACACAAGCAAATCTCCCGGTCATGGTGAGCCTTCCAATTCTTTATTCTGGCAAGACACAGCCCATGAAACTTCTCTAAAATCTTGGCCAGGTGTTCCTTGAGCAAGGCGGCTTCAACAATGGTGGTGTTGGCTACTATTCGGCTTTCAACCAGACATGGATTGTTCAACGCTCTTCTGATATCGGTTTCCCCATCCTTGGAGTCGCGGTCAACTCCCGAATAGGCCCATGGGGCTTCATGTATAGCCAAGAGATACAAGACACACTTAACACCAACCTAGGGCTACGAGACATGCGCAAGGCGCTTGAGTGGATCCAGGAGAACATCGCTGCCTTCGGAGGAGACCCCTCACGCGTCACAATTCAGGGACAAAGCACTGGAGCACAGTCAGTGGGACTTCAACTCCTCGCATATGGCGGAGACAATGCCAACCTCTTCCACGGCGCCATTTCAGAAAGCGGTGCACCCGTCTGGTACGCGCCAACCGCAGATGTGAGCTTGTGGCAACCAACATACGACAGCTTCGTGAAAGCAGCAGGCTGCAGCACCGCAAAGGATAGCCTACAATGTCTTCGTGAAGTATCCAACACGACCCTCATCGACATCTTCAGCAACACAACCCTCGACCCCTTCGGCTCGAATGCGCCACGTGAATTCATGATGGCCGTCGACGGCGACTTCATCCCAGAAGCAAACAGCGTCCTACTACAATCAGGAAAATTTGCACGTGTCCCATATCTCATCGGCACTAATTTCGACGAAGGCACGACCGTCGGCCCAAAGCCTGTTAACAACGCTAGTGATCTCAACGCCTACCTCGTCAAAGAGATGATGACCATCGATAACGCCAGCCTGGCTACTATTGGCTATCTCTATCCTGACATCCCAGAGATTGGCATCCCAACCACTTACCAAGGCCGCCCTCCGTACAGCGATACGTACGGACTTCAGTGGAAGCGCTCGTGTGCCGTTGGGACGGACATCATCATGGACGCACCTACCCGGCTCACGACATTATCTATGGCGGCATACAACTCAACGGTATACCGATACCACTTCAACATCGTTCCGAATGGATACACCAATCTTCAGGGCTCCACACATGCGTCGGAGGTCCCGTTGACGTTCTATAACCTTCCCGGTCTGGGCAGTACCGTTCCCCCGCTCGGTGGACCGAATAGTGACAAGCTAGTCAAAATGGCTCAAATAATGAGCGCCATGTGGATTGGATTCGCTTATAGCGGAGACCCAAATTATATTATTCAGAAGATTGGCCCGGATGTTCCTGTTTGGCCTCCTTATACGCTACCTGAGCCGAGGAACTATGTTTTCACGATCAATGAGACTCTGTATACGGAGCCGGATACTTTTCGGGCTGAGGGTATTAATTGGCTTATGGATATGATGGTTGCTTCGAAGAATAGGAACTGTACTAGTATCGCGGCGTGTGGAGGTGCTGCTGACACTATGAATGGGGAGACGGGGGGTATATATGGGCTTTGATGAGTTTAGATGGCAAGAGCCGATTTAATTGATTGGTGTCGGAATTATGGCAAGCCAAACTGACGATCAATTGATCCTAAGTACTATTAACTGACTTGACAATGATAAAGTTGAAAATCGTTCTAATACCCCTGCGATAGATTTTAGGAAGTCGATTCCCCGTCTTCATCTACTTTCTCTTTTTCCATGAACACCCTTGTAACGACCCCACGGTTCAAACTGTATGACTTAGTGAACAGACTCACGAAAAACATCAATCCAGAAATGCCACAGCAAAATGCCCAGACCATTCTTAGGCTATCAGCATAAGCCTGTTTGAGGTCTCCTTTAACGTGATTGTCATCCATTCCTCGAATAATTTCCACCGCGCTCGCTGCATCGCCACTGTATTGATCCGCCAACGCTTGGAGGGCTGGATACTGCAACAGATTGCTCTTCATTCGATTTTGAAAAATGACGCCCCCGATAGCCACACCGATAGACTGCCCAAACCCTCGGAAAGAAGTCGATGTGGCCACCGCAATCGCCAAGACCTCAGTAGCTGCGGAAGCCTGCACTGCGAGTGCGACAGAGGGAAGAACCATTCCGATACCGATTCCAGGCACAATATTCAGCAAGATCCAGGTTACCGCTCTGGTGTTTGTGTCCAATAGGCAAAGCAGGCCCATTCCAATAGAGGAAAGACACCATCCGATGCAGACGGCCCAATAGTACCGGCCTGTTCGACTGATGATAAAGCCTATGATAACTCCACTCGGGGCGACAGTGAAGGTTTCAGGGAAAAGTGCAATTCCTGACTTGATAGGGGTAAATTCTTTCACGGCTTCGTAGTAGAGGGGAAGGAAGTATAGACAACACCAAACGAGCAGGCCGACTACGGCATAGCCTCCAAATGATATGAGCGCCGTTCGGTTCTGAAAAACCGCCGGTGGGATCATCGGTAGTCGTGCAATTCGCCATTCATAGATCGCAAAGACGCAGATTCCGACAGACCCGATGATTAAGGGTGCCAAGGTGTGCCATGAGTCCCAGGAATATAGGACACCTCCCCAGGTCAGCGGTATTAAGAATGCAGCAGAGCTTGGAATAAATAGAGCGATCCCTACGAAGTCGATCTTGCGCGCTTGGACGGTAAAAGCGCCCTTTGTAGTCAAGGAGCCGCCCGAACAAGCAAGCAAGATTGCTCCGATTCCAATGAATGGAAAGTTGATATAGAAGATCCAGCGCTAAGAATGACTGTCAATGTGATCCTTGTTAAGAGATTATTCTGCTTCATGCGTACCCAGGTGACTTTCTCTGCAAAGCAGCCTCCGATGACAGGCCCGACCACGGTTCCCAGACTCCAAATCGCACTAAGCATACCAAAGTATTTCGGTCTTTCGTTGAGAGGCACAATATCTGCAATTAGGATAGCAGTGAGGGTAATGATACCACCTCCGCCAATTCCCTGCAAAGACCGCCCAATAAGCATATGAGTGAAATCATTGGCGACACCGGCGATAATCGCCCCAATTGTAAACCATGCAATCGTAATAAGCACCAACGGCTTCCGACCGAATAAGTCCGACAATGATGAGAATACAGGCTGAAAGACTAGATCCGTGTAAGTACAGAGGTTCTTGTTTTAAGTGAATGGGTTTGCTCACCGGCAGAGCAAAGTGTGAAGGAGGTTCCGGTCCAGAATGCTTCGATTGCAGTTCCTCCAAGTTCATGGGACATGATCTGTTCATGTCAATGCCAAGGTTAAAAGAGCTTTCTGGCAGAAAGGGCGAGATACATACCGGCAAAGCAACCGAGATAGACGTCCCATCCAGCGCTGCCATCAAGCTCAGAATAGCCATCGCCGAAAGCGTCAAAGTATCTTGTTTTGTGATAGTAAAATTGTCTTCATTTTCGACAATCTGTGAAACGAAAACTCCATTCTTCTTTTCATCCTTCTGACAATCTTCAGAGCATGGGAATTCCATATTGTTGACTTCACGAGGGAGAATAGAACTGTGGCCGCGTCAACAACTTTCGCGGACTGTTTCTTCTTCTCTCGTTGACTTTCTGAGGAATCTGCTGCATAGTCTTCTCGGCTGTCAATCAGACACATAAGTGTTCCGCTGGCCAGGGGTCAATTGTGACTGGCCTGAATGGGCCCTTGCTTGGAATTAATAGTAGGAGCAAAAGGCTTTTATGATCTAAGTCAACAAGTAAGGAGTGTCTTGCAGTGTTCTCATTTCCACAAAACAGTTTTATCAAGAATAAGCAACGTTAGTATGGTCTGGCATTGGCACAGTATGTAGCCTGCAGACCTCGGAAAATAACTGTTCTCTGACTTCAGGGGCACATGCATGACAGAGGGTTTGAAGGATCTCGGCCATTTGAAAAGCCATGTCAATGTTTTGGCGCAACAAGATGTGGGAAACATAATAATCTATCCCAGTTATTCTATCATCTTACTTTGTTTTGCTCATGTAGTCGTAATAGCTCGGCCACCTTGCTTTGGGCGGAATCACAAACTCAGGAAGGCTGACTGTCTCTGCCAAGGTTTAACTCGTCACATCTCCAAATTCACTGCCAAGGCCGGGGTTTTCTAATCATGCACTTAACTTCGTAAATATCTTTTTCTTGAATTTCCTCGAAGTTTATCTGATTCGGAGAGTTTAAGTATCCAAATAAATCATGTCACCTTGTTGACTATCTATACTTTCATGCATTTTTATATAAGCCTCCTCTAGCTTGTGTGCCATAACATCACCATTGCCTGCACACAAAGATGGTCACTTCCTACCCTTATTCAAATCTGGTCAAGATGCTAGGGAGCTTTAGAGCTCTGAGCTCTCGAATTGACTGGTTGCGTTTATGGATAACAGGCGGAGCACCCCTCATTGCAATAATAATCGGCACCCTCTGGGTACCACTCCAATTTCGCACCGGAATATTTCTCTTTACTTATGCGACAGCATCTGGGATTAGCGTCACCGCAGGTGAACAACACAACTCATTCTTCTACTTGGACTTATTTTGACGAGAACATAGGATATCATCGCCTTTGGGCGCATCGGGCATATTCTGCAGGAACTTTTTTAAAAGTTATACTCGCAATTGTCAGCACCAGCGCAGGACAAAGCTCAATCAGAACATGGTGCAGAGACCATAGAGCCCACCACCGCTATACAGATACTGATAGGGATCCATAATCTGCCCACAAAGGGCTGTTCTATTCTCACTACGGATGGGTCGTGATCAAACGCAAGCGAGAACAAACAGGCCAGGTGGACGTTCAGGATCTCTCGAACGATCCAATCGTCCTTTGGCAGCGCAAGCACTACATTCCCTTGTTCTTTCTGACCGCAATCATACTCCCAACATTATACTGTGGGCTTATGTATGGTGATTTTGCTGGAGGATTCATATGGGCCAGCTGCATCCGATTATTCATGATCCAACAGGCAACCTTCTGCGTCAATTCTCTAGCTCATTGGGCTGGGGATCAACCTTATGCCAACCGCCTCTCGCCAAGAAACTCATTTTTCGTCGCTCTGATCACATGGGGAGAGGGATATCACAATTTCCATCACGAGTTTCCAGTGGACTACCGCAATGGGATTAGATGGTTTCACTGGGATCCGACGAAGTGGTTTATCTGGCTCTGCGCGCAAGTCAATCTGGCCTCGGACTTGAAGCGGTTCCCCGAAAACGAGATTCAGAAGGGTAAATACCAGCAAATTCAACGCCAGCTTGAACTCCGGCGCCAAGAGATATCTTGGGGGGCACCAATAGAAGAACTTCCGGTCTGGAGTTGTGAAGATTATACTCAGATGGTCAACAAGGGTCGTTCTCTACTTCTTGTCGACGGTGTTGTATACGATGTTGCACAGTTTGTGGACCAACATCCCGGCGGAAAAAGCTTCTTGCTACAGAATGTTGGCAAGGATGCTACACGATTGTTCCATGGGAGCGCAATCCATGCCCACTCCAATGCGGCCGAAAATTTGCTCTCAACCATGCGATTGGCGAGGCTCTCTCAGACTTTGAAAATTTAAACTAGATTATTCTGTCCAGCTGCTGGATGAAAGATTGGCAGATTAATCGGATTCCATGGGCCTTCGTATGAGAACCTGATCTGGACAAGGAATGAGTGAAATGTTACTTTAGTATCGGAGAGTGTAATTACTTTAAAATTTAGGAACTAACCGCCATGTTCATTGAAACCTAGAAATAATGTACCAGCCCTGGCTAGACATCTGAGAAGGGTTTGGGATTTTCCGTCGGAATATCACAAAGGCCAAGATTGTTGAAATACTTCTTGCAGACCTCTATGGATAATCTCATTTACAACTTGTTGACGAAATCAGGATTCAAACTCACAATTTTAATCCTAAACGATGCATCACACGTGGAATTTTGGTAAACAAAATGGCCATTCAGGGTATAAACGAGGTGACTACGTATTCGTATCAGTCTTCGTCCAGGTCTAATCCCCGGCTTGCATGATGCATGTCCCTTGCTTCTGTTCATTTATTAATCTTGTCAAATACCAAGATCAATGATATGCAAATATATCAAAGTCAAACGATACCGCGTGCCTGAGATCTGTCAAATTGTTGCTCATTCCCCTATTCATGCGGTCTTAACCTTTGGAACCCTTCTCTCAAATCTGATAACATAAATTCTCCGGCTCGTCCATCCAAAAATGAAGGACAACAATCATTCACTGCCCGTCGTTTGAATTCAAAAATCCCCGCGAGGAATTCTCTTGAGACTTTGACGTGATTTTTGTTTTCTTTTTGAAATGTCTATTCCCAATCTCTTAGTGCATTTCCAGCTCCCTCCTCGCCAGGTCTTCGATTGGCCTCCCGGTGATGCCTCCCAAGCAGACTTTCCCTATACACAGGCCAAAGCAACATGGCTTCACCCGATTGAAATTCCCTCCTCTGTCTTTCGCTATCTTGCAGACGTCAAGGCACCTATCACAATAGCCTCGGTCTATATGATGACTGTCATTTTACTCAACAACTTGAATAAGACGCGAGGAAGTCGACCTTGGACATTTGCTACGACAGCGCCTTTCAACTTATTAGTAATACTTCACAACATCTTCCTTGCTGTATTCTCAGCATGGACGCTCGCTGGTCTCTGCGTTGTGCTTTGGAATTGCTGGCCATCCATGTCAGATCCGAACTTTGTCGCTCGTGCTGCGAATACAATCTGCCAAATCACTCCAACGGGTAAACTCGGTTATTCTGAAAGTCCTGAAATGCTGGGTAGCATGCCAATGACCTTCATGGAACATCCGAATCATATATGGAGTGCTGGTGTTGGCTATTTCTCATGGCTCTTCTATATATCCAAGTTCTATGAAGTGGTTGACACTTTTATCATCCTTGCGAAAGGAAAACAAAGCTCATTCCTCCAAACATACCACCATGCCGGCGTCATGCTCTGCATGTGGGCAAGCGTCCGATATGCATCTCCGCCTGCTCTTGTCGGCATTCTTCTCAATTCCACAATTCATACGTTGATGGTACGCAATCCTTCTTGGTCCAAATGGATGATAGCTAATAAGAGAAATCCAGTACACTTATTTCTCGATAACCGCGTTGGGCTTCCGGGTGCCCGTCTCAATCAAGAGATCTTTAACGACTTTGCAAATTGGCCAATTCCTTCTCGGTGGAGCCATCGCCGTCTGCTATCTTTTTATTGGATACGACATTTCGACAAGCCAAGTTACAAACATAGAAGGGGGCCGCCTGACGCAATCAAACTATAGCAAAGTTCAGCCGGTCATGAGTAACCATTCTGATAATATATCTTCTGTGCCCGTTGCTGAGCCGGTTTTCGAGGTCCAAGCAACTCCATGTCTACAGAATAGTGGGCAGACACTTGCATTATTTGTGACTCTGGTGTACCTGGCTCCCTTGATTTACCTTTTCGCATCCTTTTTCAGTCGTTCATATGTCAAGCGTGTCAGGAAACTTGAATCGTAACTGACAAGGTCTTCAGAGAGTGGTTGGGGGATTTAAGCAACACTGTGTAGCAAAAGATGGTCAAGATTGACCCCGAGTTTTTATTTCTCATAATATTATTCTGTTGTACATCTAATCTTAGTTTTAGCTTTCTAGGTCACACGTAACATATCAAAGGGGGGTTTTTTCAATATTACGCTTGAAGATTTTTCCTTCATAAAGCCCATGCATTCAATCTATTGGTTCCGAGAATATTGAAAAGTATTTTACGATGGAAAAGGATATATTTTATTTACTTTCCTAGCAGCTCAGGGTAATATTTCGATCTAAGGTCTGCTCTAGAGCAAAGCTTGTCTAGTAAAATTAAGAATAAAAAAATATAGTGAAGACTGGAATGTTAACACAGATCTTCCAAAACTCATAAAGAAATCACCATTCCAGGTGTCACAATAGATGCAATATATGCACAAGAAGATGTTGCAGGGTATTCAGAAAGCTCCCAAGAACGCTATCCATTGCTGCGTAAAAACAAAGGCTAAATTAGATAAGCAGCGACTTATCTAATTTACAGGTTGGCACCAACGGTGGCAATGACGGAGCCAATAGCGGCACCGGTGGCGGAGAGACCAAGGCCAGCAACCAGGGAGGCAACCTCGGGGGAGAGCTCAATGAGGAGAGCGCTGCCGTCCTTGTTGACGACCTTCAGGAGGTTCTCAACGGGGGTGGAGATGTCAACGAGGAGGTCACCAACGTTAGCAGCGGTCTTGACAACCTGGCCAACGGGGACACCGACGGAGGGGAGACCGAGACCAGAGACGAGAGCGGCAACCTCGGGAGAGAGCTTGATGAGCAGCTGCTTGGCGTTGGGGCCGGTGACGGTCAGGATCTCCTTAACCTCGGGAGCGAGGTCACCGACGATCTGGTTGCGCTTCTTGAGGGAGCTACCGACGGTAGCGACGACGGCACCGACGGGGACACCGACGGTAGGGAGACCAAGACCGGAGACAAGGCCAGCGACCTCGGGGGAGAGAGAGATGAGGAGAGCACCAACGTCAGCACCAACAACGGTAACGAGGCCGTCAACGTGGGGGCCAAGACCGGTGACAAGGTCACCGAGGGAGCTGGCGGAAGCGACGATGGAGCCGAGAGGGACACCAAGGGCACCGAGACCGAGGGAGGAGACCAGGGCGGTAACCTCGGGGCTCAGCTCGATGAGCAGGGGCTGGAGGTCAGTGCCGGTGATGGTCAGAACGTTGTTCAGCTGGGGGCCGAGGTTCTGGACGATGTGACCATCCTGGACAGCAGGGGTGCTGGAGGCAGAGGCGGTGGGGGGGAGGTTGAGCAGCTTGGTCAGGTCACCAAGGCTGGAGACAACGGGGAGGTTGTCCAGGTTGAGCTCCTTGGTGACATCACCGACCTTGAGGACATCGGCAAGGCCGTCGAGGCCCTGGAGCTTGGTCAGGTCACCAACAAGGCTGGTGAGACCGGCAAGACCGGTAGAGGGGGTAGGGGCAGCGAGAGCGCTGGCAGCCAGAGTGGCGAGGATGGTGATGAAAGAGGTCTTCATGATGAAAATTAGGGTATAGTATAAAAGAATGACTAGAGTCGGATTGACTAAGGAATGACTGATGTAGGAGTGTGAAGAAAGAAAGGAAAGTTAAAGAGCAGGTAGCTGTATTTATACAGAGTCGATCAGGGATCTATGGGATCGAAATGAAAACTTCTCGTGCCCCAATTATCCAGGCGGGTCAGTATCTTGCACTAGGGTCAGCGCCTCAAAATCTGAATTACAAAAGTATACCCATGTGGACCTAGATAGATACGCATCTCCATGGTGTCAAACCTAATACATGGGGTATGGCCCCAACACAATCCAGAACAGGGTCCTCTAGTGGATTCACAGCAATTTCCCGGGATCAATACTCGTAGAGCAGCGGGTTGACATCAGAATTCATTCCAAGTTCTGTGCAGAGTCGAAGACAGATGGTGATGCGCTCAGTGCATCATAGTTCATTCAGAGGCTGGATGCAATCTAGTAGCCCTATCAAGTACGCTCAAACACTCTTCAGATCAACAAAGGACGATTGAAAGCTAAACAATTGCTCCCAAACAGGAAATTGATGTGTGGAACAACAGTATCAAAGCGGAGATCACCGGAATTCCGCGGTGTAGTGAGGGCATTTCCCCAAATTAAGATCTGCAGGCACCCTTTTGGGATGGATAGGGGTCTAAAAGCCTATTCCACTCTTATGCACTGTGGCTGGCTAGTCTAAGCTTATATGGGCCATGTGGCCCCCGAATAACTCCGCGCTATGTTCAATATTACTGCAGATCTCCAGCTGATGTAGAAAGGATTCCCTTGCTGAGCCGTTCACCCGGAAAATTGACTGTTAAACTTCACAATTTTGAGTCAGGGTTAAATTTGAGAACGTCATACTGTAATGCAATTGCCGATGCATATCTGCCAATCCATGAAATACAGGTTCTTTTTCTGATTATGCCTAGTTGTAAAGTATACAAAACAAAAGTAAAAGGGGCCCTTGCGCCCGCAAAACAACTGCCGGACTTCTCTTGCTAAGGTTTCTCAGTAAAGACAAATGACCATAAGAAGAAGCCGTACCCAATCAAAGATCTTCAATTGACCAATAGAGCCCCGTAGTGGGTCTGCCAGAAGTCCCATTAACTTATTGTGGCTAGATGGATTCGGGTTTGAGTTTCGAAAACTCCGGACCCCCCAATCATGACTTTCTCCGGATCGCATCTTGCCTTCCCTCAACGTGGGTAACCCTCTAATGTGGCTTTCTGGAACACGATCTCATTGGCAGATCAGCGCGGGTTGACAGGAAGCCCTGAAAAATGGACAAACCATTCGCTATATTATTCCCAGCTTGGCAGTCTAAACAAGCCACCGTCGGCAGAAGACTTTTGACGATCGATAGAGTGTGCCACCTGCATCATCGGGCCAGGGGTACCGATACAATTCCAGAAGTCTTTCATTCCACGTACTTTCATGCATAGCCCATCAATAGCGTCAAATTGTGCCCAACGCAATCGAACCTCCAAAAGTTCCATGCACAACCGTTTTACTAGTCAGTTCCACCACAACGGCATGCGTGTAACCGAATTCGCCATCGTGGACCCTACATTAGCCGCATAATTTTATGACTCCGCCGCAGCTCCGGAGATTTCCCGTCAGCGCTTATTCAATACCCTGAGCTAAAGCGACAATCCTAATTTCTGCGAACCCTGAGATCCATGATGAACCAATGTTTGATGGCAATACTAATCAGGTGATTTAATTTACCGCGAGCCCGAACAAAAAGGTGGATCGGGATGACGATTGAGTTTGGCTAGTTGCCGCTCACATTATGTTTCTCTCCCAACAAGAGCGTCTGAAAGGCTCACGATGCCTGATCGCCATCGCCATCGCCATCGACCCACCTATCTGGTCATTTCCACGTCTGAGATTTCCAATGGCTGATGTTTGGGTCAGGAACGAACTCATCCTCCCGCGGGCGATCCTAGCTCGAAGGGCTTGTAGCTGTTCCATGGATGAAGGATGGCCTTGGCTCACGCCATTGTATATGATGCTTAGTATGAGTACCTAAGGAGTATGAATATTGTCAACAAAGACTAAATTTCAAATGAAACAAACCACCCCCCCAAACTAATAGTATTGCAAACAATACCCAGCTTCCTAGATTACAATACTCATTTGGCATGCATTGGAATGAATAGAGTTACCGAATATCAAAAATACTAAGGTAAAGAAATACGAACACAAAATTCTACTCCCCACTGTGGAGGAAAGGAGATTGTAGCTGAAGATGGCGAACAATAATTGAAATCATAAACTCCATTTCGCCCCATAAAATCCCAGAACCTTCCGGACAGGGGCCTGAGCCCCAATGACCCAAAAACGCCACCTTCCGAATCATCCGGATCGGTGCGCCCTCTGCAGATCAGATCTGCCGTTACTATCAAGTTTCACATGGGGAATTCTGTAACTAATGCACTACAATTATGATAACAAAACCATCTATCACTTTCACATGGGACATGCCCAGTGCATCACGGCACGCCGATATCAAACTCGAAGCTGGCCCCGGAACAAAGGCGGGTCGGACGGCTGAGATTAGGATTGATATAGTGGCGAAAGAGGCTTACCGCTAGTCTCTATATGCCTATACTACCCACTCAAGCTCGTGTTTACTGCGGTGGCTTCCTGTCAGGTCAGCCCCGAAAAGCTACTGCCCCCAAAGGCTTGCACAAGGCGGGCTAAGTCAGGTTCGATTTCTTTTCTCCGGATTGTGGTCCGGGATGTCCGGGTTTTGCAAACTATTACCCGATCTTTGTGGGTAAAGTATCATCTGCAATAGGGGGTGAATGGTCCCTTGTCTCCTTCGGCTATTGAGTTGAGCGGGACAGTTCTATCACGTCCTGTCTGCAATAACTCCGGTTAGAATGAACCCTCTTTGGCCTATTTTATCCTGCGGGTCGAAGGAACACGAGGCTTGAGGGCTTCGGCAGATATTTGCCGGTTGTTTACCTTGCAATATTGTCTAGTGCCCTGTCGAATTCTGAAAGTTTACAGACTCAGTGTCTTCCTTCAGTATGCCAGGGAATATACTCACAATCAAGCATCAATCCTTGGTTTCTCTGGCTGCATAAAAAGGATACTGCAGGCATTCCAGTTCCTGGCAGATATGTGTCAAAGGAAATTGATGCTTGATTATTTCACCTATTAAAGAGGTATGCACCCTTCAACTAATGTCCATTCACAAGAAGACTGACTTCTCAAAGCTTTGGTAGTGCCTATCCTTGGTTTTGCCGAGTCATACGACAATGTTCCACAAAGATGATATACAGGGATATCAATAACAGCCCCAAATCCCTATACTCGAATAGTCGAGATATGGGATGCAAGATGTTCAGCCCCGGGATATCAGAAACAATTTGCGACTTTGGAAGCATTTGAGGGCGATACTCATTTATCCAGAGGCGATGTACCAAAAAAAGTTCATTGTCTCCGGCCTGCATATCGCGTTATATTCAATCATGGTTCTTGAATTGCCATGGGTTGATCTTACAAGACATGGCTTCGTGAAGCCTGTTTTCTGTGATGCAAAATTGGCCACGAGTCACACTTTGCGCAATTCTGCGATAGCTAACCCAGCTGTAGGAAGACTTTGTTCTTATATCATTGTGTGCTAACTTACGGGCGTAGAGTCAAACAAAAACCAGACATCTAAGGGCTTACTGCCCCCGGGGCCTTCTCTCCTGCCTGTAGACTTTCTCTTCTCCGCCACTCCCTTATACAGCATTTCATTCATTAACTTGTGGCAATTGCTTCCAGGATTCTTGTCCTTACGGATTATATGAACATGATGCGTGTTTTACAGCCTACCCTCCTTGTTCGCTGTAGCTCTTCTGGTTTTAAGAGCCTCAACGGCTTCATTATTTGGCCACAACACCCAAGACATCTGGATATTCTCAAACCTCGCCGCTCACCTTTTCCTTATAATGCTCTAATGCCTCTAAATGGACAAATTTTCCGATTACGGTGATGCCGGAATTTTGGAATTTTCAACTCATTTCACACTTCTGCCCTGCGTGCCCTTCATGTTTACCCCGATCCATTTTTCGTACCCGGAACTTTATTTACTCTTCAGAAATCAGCTGTGACATACAGATCCCACGTTGCCACAATTTGAGACTAGCCCGGTCCAGATGAGTGGCGTGATTATCAAGGTTTGTGCTCCCCATGCTATACTGACTGAATTGACAACACTGCTGTGCTTTTGGTTTGTCCGCTCGATGTCATCTCCATGAACAGCCCGGGTGGTCTAGTGGTATGATTCGCGCTTAGGGCAGCAACTCTAAGCACTCCTGCGCGAGGTCCCGTGTTCGATCCACGGCTCGGGCCTGTTATGTTTTTGTTTTTTGGTCTGGTGATTTTGGTTGTGGCTTTTGCGCGGATAGTGGGGAAGAAGTGGAGCACCTTTCGTTCTGATTGACATGTCTGTCTGTGCTCGGGTATGTACTCACGTGCATATATAGAGTTCATAGCTTGACACGTCTATACACTTCTTGGAAGGTTCAAGTAGATTTCGTGATGCTCAGCGCCAAAACCTGAACATGAGGGACTTTATTCAGTCAAAGCAATGCTGGCCTCTACTTCGCAGGGCAACCCTTCTTCTACTACTTCTCTGAGAGCGATGAACTTTGCCTTTGGGGAACCTACCGCCAGAAAAAAGCCAGTCATCATATCATATAAGATACACTTTCCAACTACTATTTCTGTGGCCACCATAAACTAGCCAATCTTTAGCTATACCACGGCTATCAGATATGTAGTGTTGCATATCACTATGTGGCTACAACAACGTGGGTTATTGCAACTGCATTCTCTTTCCATATGACTTTGTTGACAATCCCCAAAATTGAATGAATTCAGAAAGTGGAAGCTTTAAAGACTGCAGCTATGTGGACTGCCCAGGTGTGGCGGCGAGACATTCCACATTCGTGTGCATAGATGGCCAGTGAAAGCCTTGGAGTCCATGGGTATTGATGAAGGGCCATCGTTAAATACTTTCAGGTATTCGATATAGTCGTAGAAAGTTCTAGCTAAACCTTCGAAGACAACGTAGAATTTACGTATACATTTTCAGAGATCTGTCTATAGTGCCATAGATAAATACGGCTGATAAATGAACACTGGCTGCACGCGCGCAACTGCGTCAGCCACTTGAAGTCCATGGATATCGCAATCGAGCTTCCTAATGCGTATAAAGATGAAACACCGGGTCGATGTTTGAATTAAAGACTAAGAAGGAACATTCCACAACTCCGGGGGCTGTTTAAGGTTCGAAATATATATCTGAAACAGCTTCACGTTTTAAGGCTGCAGGGCCGTTATGCCTTGAAATATGTATGCATCCAGGGTGGCACATGTGACCACTTAATATCAAGGTGAAAACCGGCGACCTCAAGGATTTTCAAGCTTGGAACGCTGTCTCAGATTTAAGTCTGGGGTGAGCTGTTGTAATAAGGTGGCAAGACGCGCGGCTCTGGCCTAAGTCCGCGTGCGAAATTAGCCGAGACCTATAAATGGAATCTGCAGCCGATATACTTTACGAATACGAATTTCAATGCTACCCCGGGCCTGTGGATGTAAATCATACTCAAACAGTGGAAGATCGACTTCAATTGAAGTTTGTTATCGAAGAAACTGTCGAGTCCGCTCATATTTCCAGTGAGCGCACAACTCCGATACACTGCGCACTGACCGGTTCGGATTTTCTACTGTGTTTGATTATGAGACATTTCCAGGTAAAATTGTTATATCCAGAGTCACACGAGCCTGGAACTATCTAGGTTTGAGTGCGCCCGGAGGCAATTTTACCCCGGAGCGTGCCAAGGTCCAAGTTACTAGGTTGACTAAGGAGCAGAGTTAGCCACTCGTAATAAGGATCTCTTATCTCCGCCCGTGAACACCGAATCTTCACGTGAACCAGTCCAAACTCGAAATTGCGACTCCGATCGAGGTAGCCATGGATCAATCTTTAGGAATCGAGGCTGAAATAGACCATATTAAAATCCCCAAATAAAACGCTTACAATTCAAGGTTCTCTCGTTGAAACGCCGTTATCGGGGCGTTCTGATTAGCGTTCAGCCGAACCACAAGTCGCCTATCAGCGCGTGGTTTACAGAGTTAACGCCATCTCAAGCCCCCACAATATCAGGCCCAGGAACCAATGATGCTTAAGTTAAATCTACCATGGGGCTGGCGGTCTCCACTTCGTACCTTTTCTTTCGCCTCTTATCTCTCGTTTTTTGAATCTCTCTCTCTCTCGATCTCCATTACCCTTGGGGCACATCCAACCCCTCATATACATATGTATATGCCCAGGTGATTTCTAATTCTCCAATACATCTCATCCTTCCTCTCTTTGGGTGCCATTCCGGCTCCAGCTATGTTTCTTTTGTAAATCTGCTCCCCCGGGCACTCCGAACCCCACGCACACGACCATACCAATTTGAGTATGCCCTCATGACGAGTATCAATTCCGGTAGCAAACATGCCCTTGCCGGTCGATCGGCTACGGACGGTTCTGCTGAGCATATCGCCGTAGCCGTTCTGATCGGCATCGCCTGGTACAACGCTTTAGAACTCATCGTCCTCTGCTTCACAACCTTCAAGCGATATGGAGGCCTCTACTTCTGGTGTCTGCTCATTTCATCAATAAGCATCATTCCCTTCGGTCTCGGATACCTTCTCGTCATCTACGATATCTACGACAACTGTTTCTCTATTGCCATGGAACTCATCGCCTGGGTTGGCATGGTGACCGGCCAGTCGCTGGTCCTCTGGTCGCGATTACATCTTGTCGTCCAAAATCCCAAGATCCTCCGAGCAACCCTCATCATGATTATCGTCGACGCGATCATCTTCCACATCCCCGGCTCCGTCCTCGAACTCGGCAGTCACACCAGCGAAGCTGCTCTCTTTAAACATGGCTTCGATATCTTTGAGCGCATCCAGCTCATAGGCTTCTCCATCCAAGAGGTCATCCTCTCGGCTATCTACTCCCTCGAGGCCGTCCGACTCCTCAAACTCCGTCCTCGTGGCCACTATCGTGGCATTCTTGTCCAACTCCTCGTCGTCAACCTCGCCATGGTCCTCATGGATGCATCCGTCATCGCCGTTCAATACACCGGCATGTCCGATATCCAGTTCACACTGAAGGCAATGGTATACAGCGTCAAACTCAAGCTGGAATACGCCATCTTGAATAAATTGGTCGTCTTTGCAGAGAAGATGAGCAGCAACTCGAATCCTACCGACCTATCGGATTTCGTGGATCTTTCCTTCCGCCCGAATCAGCCGCCCGCGGATAGCGACAGCCAGGCGCGTATCTTAGAAGACTCCGATCAGAATACTGCGATACAGCGTATTCGAGCACCGTCGAAACAATCTTCGCACGATCCGCGCAGCTCTACAGGGACCCCTAATTCTACATCCAGGGCTAGGATTGAAAGGGACGATTGTTTGGCTTGATGAATAAATGATTTGTATATAATATAGAATAATTGTTGGGGATACCTTGTATATATCTGTTCCCAATCTATACCAGCATATGCTTACACGCAATTGCTCTTCTTCCGTGACTCGTAACACTCGTATAGACAAATGAGGGGAAGTAGCCCTGCACGTTCCCCTCACGTCGGAGGCCGCCGGGCATACCAACAACATACTGTATATATCTCGACTCATGGGACAAAGGCCATCTATCTCAGGAGAGACTGTCTTACCATGATCAAGCAAACATGAAGACTCTAGCAATTGCCCCCTTAAAGCCATCGCAACTCCAAGCCTGCGCATCAAAATGCCTATCCCTCCAAAGTCAAGCCCAAGACCTCCACTCCAAGCGCCCTTTCGCAGCTCTCCTCCTCGCCCCAGATAACACAACCATCCTAATGACTTCCAACTCCCTCTCCCATGTGCGACACGCCGAAAGCGAACTCGCGCGCAACGCAGCCGATAACTATGACTGGGACTACCTGTCCCGCTGTACACTGGTCTCAACCTGGGAACCATGCGCAATGTGTAGTGGGACAATCTACTGGGCGCATATCGGGCGACTGGTCTACCTTGCGTCGGAGAAGGCATTGCAGGGTGTTATCGGAATTGGGAATGAGGAGAATCTTACGATGGATTTACCGTGTCGGGAAGTGTTCGAGAAGGGACAATTTAGGGTGGAGGTCATTGGGCCAGTTGTTGAAGGGGGATGGGAGGAGAGGGTTGTGGAGGATAGTCGGCGGTACTGGGATGCAGATAGTACCTTGAAGCCCTTGAAGGAGTTCAGGCTCGTATTAAATTGATTTGGGTTTGGGTTTGGGTTTCACATGCTCTGGGGATAAGGATAATGTATCCACGCCTGCGGATGAAAGAATGGAGACCCGAGATCGAATCAAGTGCTGCGGAAAATTATAGCATGGAGATTGTGAGACAATAATCGACTACAATTTCTCCACATGAGGTATCCATCAGTATAATTGTGGATCGTGTATGTCATCATTCATATGGGCCGATGAACGGGAGTTGGAAAGGGGTACATCAAGGGGAAGTCAATGGGCGAGCGCCAGGTTACATCACTGGGGATCGAAAACTCTTTTTCAATAGTGGAGCGTAGGCGTTCTTGTCCTATTCCGTACACATGAAAGGGGATCACGATTCTTCAATCTGAACTCCGAAAATCAGCACTGCCACTGTGAGCCACATGCAGCCACGAGAAGAGGAGGTCGATCCTTTTGGAGTCTCCACTCAAAGCCTTCGAAGCTACAGACTGTTACGCAAGCTTGAACATATCGCTACATGACCGCGGATCAAGATGTGAGAATCAATAGCGTCATGCAATTTGGAACGAAAAGCGGGTAGTGCTTGATCGGTACCACTGACTTAATACTGCATGCTGCAGTACGCGTCGCCGTTTCCGATCACTCAAAGGTAGATCTCGTCGGGTTGACGTCAAGCTGATGTGGGAGGCAGTTTGGGTTCAAGGCCCGGGTTATGACACCACTCCTTGGCCAAAACCTGAGCGAAAGCCCATGCCAAGCTCAAGCCTGAGAGGAGGACTGAGTAAGGGTGATCGAGCCTTGAAAAAGGTGCAGATCGTAAGGCTCGATGAGGTCTAATGTGGAGGCGCTAAGGGCGCACTAGCGTCGTTTCTGCCCACTTTGAGGGGCGAAACCACAGGAATCTAGTAGCCTGGACGGGCCCAACTACTCTCTGAACTTGGAGCTTTGCTTTCCTGCATATCGGCTTGTGCCCTCCAAGACTACTTTAATCAACCTTAGAGCTTCTATCAGACTAGCTGTAGCTATATAGAATCTTAATTGACAACCTAAACAAGAAAAATCCAGTCGGACTGGGCAATTGGCTGTACAGAAAGCTATTGGAGGGAATGTGAGCCCGTTGTGGCACAACACAACCATGACGTCAGAATTTGGTTGCGTATTGAAGTTGAGAGAATGGGTTCCTACGTAGCAGACGATCTCCTTTTTTCCTCGTTTTCTCTAGGATTTGAAATTTTATTTAATATAGGTGCCCATCCCTTTCAACTGATTTTCTTTTTTTTTCCTTCCTCCATAACAATACCCTCAACATTCCAGTGATACCCCCTTGTTTTAAGTCTAATTGCTAATCTCCCTTGTATGTCTTGTTTGTTCCCATTGCAAACGCTAGCTAATGAACATTAGAATTTACTTCCTTGCAAACCCCCCAGTCCTCTAGATATCACGGGTTTTCATCATGACTCCTGCCGTGAACCGTCCCACTAATACCAAGCAGAAGGAGCAGGTAAGAATGAAGCATCATGAGGTCATCAGTCAACATGCTAATCACATTCCCTTAGGACATTAACGCCAAGCTCCAACTGTTTGGAATCTACCATGGTGAGCTAATTTCACTATCATTGGATATCAACAAGTACTAATCCAAGCTTCTACAGCCTTCATGAAGAGCAAGCTGCCCTCCGTTAGTTGAACCGCATCCGGCTCCGCTTAAACGCGCATACTGATCTCTATTCCCTACCACAGAACAAGCAGTGTGATGTCGCCCTGAACAGTGCCCTTGCCTCCAAGGCCCTCTCATCGCCACCGGCGGACCTTTCCGACGATGGCAAAGTCCTCGTCAAGGACTTGCGCAATGTTATTGAGCAGGCCAAGCTGATGCTCCTCACCAAGAACGAGGGCGAGCTTCTGCAGGACTTCATCTGGCAGGCCCAGCAGATCACCTCCGGCGATGTCAAGACCCCCGGTATGCCCATCTCCAAGGAGGCTGGCAGGCAGGACGGCGAGAAGACCCTGGAGGGTCTTAAGACTCTGGGAACGCTCTTGATCACCAATGGAGAGTTCCGAAAGATTTGTGAGTAATATCATGGGGATGCTATGGGCTTTGTACTGACTTTACGTAGTGAGCGACGCAACTGTCTTGTTGCGCGATATCGCCGCCGATGCTTCCCAGAAGGCTGCCAACCAAGTGCGCCCATCGGAGGATCAGCTCGCCCAAATCGATACCCCGGCTGAGGAGAACGTGTGGCACGAGAAGCCGAACGTCTCCAAGGATGACCTGAAGAGCCGCCTCAAGAGATCCCAGGGTGTCAGTTCTTATACATCTCTGCATTTTTCCGAAGCTGTGCTAATCCCGTGCTAGGACAAGGCAAATCTTGACTCTGCTCCTGTTGTTGAGTATCAAGGCGGCGATGCCGATTCTGTCACCCCCTCAGAGAGGAGTCGTTCCAAGAAGTATGCCGACAAGACCAAGGAATACCTCTCGGAGAAGATCCCCAAGGAGCGTCGTGAGCAGACCATCTGGCGCTTGAAAAAGATGATTATTGAGGTCCAAGGCCACGCCGACTGTACGTATTTCATCGCTCTTTTGGAAGTCAATGCTGACAAAATCCAGACCAGCAAGCCATTGAGACCCTTCTTTATATGGCCGAGAAGTACGCTGGACACACCAAGCACGTCGGTGCTCAGGGCAGCGGTGCTGTTAAGGACACCCGCTCCACTGACAGCGTGCAGGCTGCTGAGTACAATTTGCGCGTGAGTATTGATACATACTGGCATTCAGTTCAATGCTAACTTCAGTAGACTCTCATCGAGCGCTTCGCCAACAACACTTCCCTGTCTGACTTCTTCGATTCCCTGGATAACATCTACCGTGATGCTGACAAGGACCCCGAGCTGCGTGGCTGGTTCTCGAATGTTGACACCTACATCCGCAAGTGTCTGCGTGAGCAGGGCTTCATCATGGAGGATGAGGCCACCAGACAGTGGAACGAGCTGTACGACAAGGGTCGCTACCTGATCCGTGAGCGCTACCGCTCCCACAGTGACCGCATCATCGATGAGATCAAGTTCCTTGCCGAACAGTTCGATAAGGACCCTCGCAACAAGGCTCTGGCTGAGTCTGTTCAGACCCTCTTCAAGGACCTGGGTCGCGATGCTGGCGGCAAGGTTGTCTTCAAGAAGCACCTGCTCACGGATCTCCGTGACATCATCTTGCCCGGCATCTTTGAGAACGTCCGCTACGTTCCCATTCCCCGTATCGAGGTGTCTGACCCTACGGTCGACGTTGTGATTGAGAACCTCGTTATCGAGAGCGACAACCTCATGCCCAACGTGGTCGAGTTCGGCAGCGACAACTACTTCCGTTGGGGCCGCAAGAAGATCTCCAACAAGCGTGACAACAAGATCATGATTGCCGCCTCCGGTATTCAGGCCGACCTGCGTGACGTCAGCTATTACATCAAGAAGAAGCAGGGCTTCCCCTCCATCACCGACACCGGTATTATGGACATCATCCTCAGCGGCGAAGGCTTTGGCTTCAAGATTGCCGCTTCTACCGTCAACAAGGGCGACAAGCAGCACATCGTCAAGCTGGACAAGGTCTCCGTCAACATCAAGAACCTCGACATCAAGCTTAAGAAATCCAAGCACAAGGTCCTGTTCTCCACCTTCAAGCCTATGCTCTTCCGAGTTGTCCGCCCCGCTTTGGAGAAGGTCGTTGAGGCCCAGATCCGCGAAGCCTTCAACAAGGCCGACGCATATGCCAACGAGATTTCCATCGAAGCCAAGAAGGCCGCCGAGGCCGCGCGCGAGGATCCCGAGAACGCTCCTAGCATGTTCTCTCGCTATGCCGACGCCATTCGCGCCCGCAGCCAGGCTAAGGCCAAGCAAGCCGAGGACGTCGTCAAGAACACCAAGGTCCAGACCGTCATGACTCTCCATGACTCCATCTTCCCCGACGTCCACCTTCCCGGTGGCGTCTCCACCAAAGCCACCGAGTACGCCGACCTGGCCGCCAAGGGCGAGCGCTGGGAGTCCCCCATCTTCAGCATTGGCAGCGCCTCCGAGTCCAAGAACATTCCCTCCGCCGGCCAAGTTACTCGCAAGCCCCACACCACCGCTGATAGCGTTCTTGGCGGTGCTAGTGGCGCTACCGGTGCTAGTGCTACCGGTACTACTGGTGTTGGCGGTGTTGGCAGTGCTGGTGGTGTTGGCGGTGTGGCTGGCGCCGTCGCCGGTGGTGGTGCTGCCGGTAACGCCGCCGCAGCTGGTGCCTCTGGCTCCGCTACTACTGCTCACGGTACTAAGCTCGACGGATACCCTTCTCGCGGCTTCTCCGACGAAGTTGACCAGGCCTTTGTCAACGGAAAGGGTGTCAGTGATGTTAAGAACACCACCATCCCTACTACTCAGGTGACCAACGGCTCGGCTGTCAACTACTAAACTTGCCATGCCATCGATGAAAAGCAATGGTTCCATCTCAGCTCCATTCTGTAAGGATACATGGACGGCTGGACGGATATCATGGCAGTTGTGATGTTTATGTCTCTATTGTGGCTTTTTGTTTCTTTGTGCTTTGTTATGATTTCCCCCTTATGCATTATCGTTATGTTTTTTGTATGAGTATGGGCTTGTCTTGGTGGTGGCTTAATAAATACCTATAACGCGCCGCTGTTTTGCAATCAATATTTACTATGGTTTTACGCTCCTAGTCTTTTCCATCTCATTTGTACCTTTACTTGTAGCCTTGTCGGGATTCCACTATCACAGTCCACTGTCACAGCCCTATGGATGTTAGACCCGACGGCGTGGAGACCTGTGGGCCGGCGGGTTCGATCCACTCGCTCCAGCCACAGTGATCCATTATTAGGGCTACACTCTATATAGGAATGAGACAGGTCACTGCATGCAGAAAGTGGGTTGGTAAAACGACATTTCAGCTCTATAGGATAAAGTATGGCATCACTTAATACAGATGTTCGTATTACCCCGGTATATTTTCCATATGCGTAACATATGTGTAATTGTTAATAGTCATTCATTGTCGTCTAATCTGAGGCTATCTTTAATCTACTTTAAGTTCCTCTAGAAGATAGAAACCATACTGTCTCACGACGTATTAAACCCAGCTCATGTAGCTCTTTAATCGACGAACAGTCGAACCCTTCATGATTTCTGCATGCATGAGGATGAGCTAAGCCGACATCGAGGTGCCAAACCGCGCACTCAATTTGTACTCTCTTGCGCAAATTAGCCTGTTCAATTTGTATACGGACAACGTCAAAGGCGACTTAATTAGCCTACTAAGACGCGCCAATTATACTTTTATTTCCATTTTTCTCAAAACGGTTCAGACTATTTCATCATCTTTATTGACTATTTTTAGGGAGGGCATTTACTAAATATATTTTACCAAAATTCGTTCGTATCTTTATTTCACGTATTTACATAAACAAATTATAATTAAATATAAAATAAAGAGAGAAATTTTTTAATAATTTATTATTATTTTATCTCAAAATTTGAGTTTTAAAGAGTCTAATCTGATATAAAAACGCCTTCCGCTGTACAAGCAGAAGACAACGTATATCTTCTGCAAAATTAAACCAATTCAAAATCCTCTCTTTTCTTTTCCTTTACCTTTTGTTGACAGACTCTACCCACCTGTCTGTACAAGAACAGATCTAATTCACACATTGTGGATTTACATCTGCGCAAAGTACTTCTCCCAACCCAGCTCCTGGAGCTTGGTACCCTTCTTCTCCATGTTCTCGGCGCGAGCCTCTTCGGCGTAAGCCTCAACCTTGCGCTGGATGGCGGGGTCGAAAGCACCGATGATACGGGCAGCGAGGAGAGCGGCGTTAATGCTGTTGTTGATGCCGACGGTTGCGACGGGGACACCTAGGATTAATTAGTCAAGTTCGAGATAAGTAGAGAGATGATGCGGGAAGCATACCACGAGGCATCTGCACAATGCTGTACAAGCTGTCGACACCGTCCAGGACGCTGCCCTTCACTGGCACACCGATGACAGGGAGCGCAGTGTGAGCAGCTGCCATGCCGGGGAGATGAGCAGCACCACCAGCGGCAGCGATGATAACCTTGATACCGCGGGCGGCAGCTTCGGCAGAGTACTCGGCCATGTAGTTCGGGGTACGGTGAGCAGAAGTGATCTCGACATCGGGCACGAGGCCAAAGTAGCTCTCGAGCAGCTTAAGACCTGGAACAAGAGTCTTGAGATCACTGTCGGAACCCATGACAACCGCGACCTGGGCAGCGGGCTTGCCGGGACCAGAAGCTACAGCCTTGGTCTTGATATCAGTGCGCTGAGCGCGGATATCGTCGACGACGTTGACGAGGGGCTGGATGATAGTCTCAGCCTCGTGCATCGACGCAGCAGTCACGGTGACGTGACCCATCTTGCGGCCGGGCTTAGCAGCACCCTTGCTGTACAGGTGGATGCTTGCGTTGGGGATGGAGAGAGCGGCCTCGGCGGCCTTGAGGTGGGTGTCGGGGGCGGCGCCGCCGATAATGTTGAGCATAATGGAGGGCTGGCGGATCTCGAGGCTCTTGGAGGGAATGGGAAGATCCATGATGGCGCGGATGTGGGCTTCGAATTGGGACATACCACAGCCTTCGATGGTGTAGTGGCCGGAGTTGTGGATTCGGCTGGCGATCTCGCACAGCATCAGGCTGTTGTCCTCCAGGAGGAACATCTCCACGCCGAAAGCTCCCTTGCCCTCGAATGCGGCGACAGCCTTCCGGGCCATGGCCTGTGCCTCCTCGTTGATCTTGTCGGACACGTTCCGGGCTGGCGCGTAGACCAGCTTGCATATTGAGTCCTCCTGCAAGGTTTCGACGGTGGGGTATGACAAAACATCGTCCTTAGTCTTGATGACCATGACAGCCAATTCCTAAGTAAAAAAGGGTTAGAGGCTTTTTCGACGTTGTGACTTGTAGGGCATGACTAACCATCTTGAAGTACGCCCACTTCTCCGCATACAATGGTCGGTCCTTGAGGGCTTCGAGAGCCTCGGGGATGTCGGCCTTGGAGTTGACACGGAAGTTACCTGGCAACAAATTAGCTTGCTGCTCCAATTACCATTCGCAGAGCAATCCTTACCCCGTCCGTCATATGCCATCGTCTTCGACTTCAACATCAACGGGTAACCAAGCTCCTCTCCAATCTTCGCCAATGCCTCCTGGGTGTTCTCGACCAATTCCCGGTGATCGGCCATGGGAATTCCATATTTGCGCAGGTGCTCCTTCTGGTTGAATTTGTTCTGGATAGTCCGAATAGCCTGCCAGCTGGGCTCCACGCGGACGTCTGAGGCGACCTCCTCAAGGGCATAGGTGTCGACGTGCTCGATCTCGGCGGTGATGACATCGCAGGACTTGGCCAATTGACGGACAGCCTCGCGCTCCTTGAACGAGCCGGTAACATGGCCGTCGTGGAAGCTGATCTGCTTGGCCGGAGAATTGTCGGCGTCCAGGACGTTGGCCTGAATGTTCAATCGGTTGGCGGCCTCGACGAGCATGCGGCCAAGCTGACCACCGCCGAGAATTCCGACCTTGGGAGAGTTCCACATTGTGTCGTGGTGAAAGAATATGAATTGAGGAATTATATCTCAACTATGAGTAATTAGATGAGTAAATTGCCCCTCCACCGAAAATTCGCGGAGGGGTCACCTGACCCTATCGATAAGATCTGATAATCGCCAATCAGAAGCACCCAGCCATCACCGCCCCTAGCCTGCAACTTGATCGACGCTGTCTTCCTTACTTGCACATGTCGACCATGTCTTTGGGTAAGTCCCCCACTATATAGCTCTGCGTCGCACATATCAGGCTAATACATATTTTATAGACGAAGGAGCCCTCGAGGCAGTTGCCAATGGTGGCTCGATTGACTTGTATGTTTCAAGCTGGGACTCGAGAGATTGCGCAGGAGCACGCGATACTGATGCTCTGATCTAGAGAAAAATGGGCTGGCATAGTGGCGCCACTGCTGGAGCGGCTAGAATACGTGCGTCTCAACCGCGCGATACGTTTGATCATGGTGATAGCTCTAACCTGCGCCTTAGATCGTATACAATGTATTCCCAATGCCCAAGCTGCCGGGCTCCATTAACTCACAGGCTTTCGCCCGACCACCGATCCCACCTACCACTGATGTCAATTCTACTCCGCCAGAGAGCAGTAATAAGGAAAACGCAGCTCCGGGAGCTCCCCAGAGCCCGCCCCGCACCGAGGCACCAGCTAGCTCCTCTCCGTCGACTGAGCGCGTACCGGACTCACAGCCCCAGTCCTCTGCGCCACAGGGAAACGACACGTTACCGCCTCCCCTTGCACTCCTCTTGGGCTCTATCCGCTCTGCGATCCAGCTTTTCTTCGTGGAAAAACCACCGCATACGATCCAGAGACTCGCAGAGCTCATCCTTCGGCCGACCGCCCACTACAAAACCTTGCCGGCTTATCTTCGCGCCGTCGACCGAGTTGTTTCCGTGACTAGCGGTGCTGATATTTTCCCATTCAATACTCCTGCCAATACCGACCATTCAAACGGGCTACTACATCCCACAAACAGCGCCGGGACATATCTTACTCCCGATTATGCCCATGGCTTGGGCAGTGACGAGTCACTGGGTGGAGCCCTCTTGACCCCGATTCCGTGGTTAACTAACGCGTCATTTGACGGCGGGGACTCTAGCGCCATGGAACCGGGTATGTTTATGGATATCGTGTCCTTTTGGTTTATTACTCTTGT
Organism: Penicillium pulvis; assembly: GCF_028828015.1. NCBI lineage: Eukaryota > Fungi > Ascomycota > Eurotiomycetes > Eurotiales > Aspergillaceae > Penicillium > Penicillium pulvis. Next base: position 2,361,479 of record NW_026643072.1, read on the forward strand.
CGACGTCTTACTGATATCTTGATGCAGCAGAGAATGGGCAACCCCAGCCCCAAGATACTGATATAGCGACAGCTACTGTTGCTGCGCCCACAATTGAGGGTGAAGAGTCAGCTACAACTGGCTCTCCGCCTGCGGAGTCAGATGAGGTTCCTCATGCTCGCGGTCCGTCGCTTCTCGGCGTGGAGGATATGGGCCTGCAGGATGGAAAGGGCGTCGAAATGAACCTGGAAGCCCAACAGGCGGCAGTTGGTGATGGTACCGCTGAAGAAAGTGGCATCCAGGAAGCCCAAGCGGCTGGTGAATCTGCCCCAGCTGACAAAGACGGCGACATTGTCCTTGACGATACCAACCCTAAAGAGGAATCCAAGACAGAAGACAACCCACAGACAGAGAAGCCAGAACCAGTTGGCGATGCCACACAGTCTTCTGAGACTAAGGAGTAAATGTTTCTGCTGTGCATTTGTTCAGTTTCTTGTCTCCCATTTGGCCTTATGAGTAATGACCCAAATCATTTGATACTATGTTGATCAGAAATGAATCATCTGAATTTACCACATCAATATTCTCTTCACACACAAATCAAGATGAAGTAAATTTATCTCAATCATTATATAGCAAACGATGGATTGCATAAATATGTCCGCATTCTAGTAGGCTCAGCCTAAGTCCTTGTTCTACTACTTTTTATGCTCGCTTCAACTTCTAGCAGAACCATCCTTAATGAATCTTCCCAACAGCAGCTAGTACCTCATCAACCCCACGTTTATCCGGAGCCCTTTCCAGCCACAGTATTTGCTGTGCAAGACAGACTCGAACCACAACATCCACCCCTGAAACAACCTTGCAACCCTCACGCTCCGCCGACGCATAAAGATACGTCCTTACAGACGGTGAATAACACATATCAACCACAACACCCTTCTGAGAATGCATAAGAGCCTGGTCAATAGTGGAACGAACAAACTTCTCCTCCTGGCTCTGCGGCTCGAAATTGGGAATCGTCCCAATAACAATAAACGGCTCAAGCATTACCGCAGCTGCTGGCATCACAATCTCAATCATCAAGTCCGGGATAGAACGTCGAAACCAATCAATCATTTCCCGTGTCTCAAATTCCAATCTATTGACCACGTAAATCTTTGACGGGCTGAACCATTTCCATAATGCATATATAGCGCTTCTAGCTGCGCCGCCGGCTCCAGTCACCAACGCAACTTTGTCTTTAGCTTTCTCGGCAGCGTCAGGGCAGTTCTGTAGAATTGCGTCTCGAATTCCGAGACAGTCGGTGTTTGTTCCAACTATTTTTCGTTTTCCGGATTGATCAATGCGGACGAAGGTTGTGTTTACGGAGCCCATTATGCGGGCTTCTTCGGTAATGTCATCCAGGAGGGGTTGAAAGGATAATTTGTTTGGCATTGTGATCGAGGTGCCGATGCAGGATTGGTCCGATATCGTTTCTTGGAAGATTTTTGGGTCGGTTGTTTCGGCGAGATGGAAGGTCCATTCGGATGGGATCTGTTGGTACATTGTGTTTTGGACGAGAGGGGAGAGGGAATGGGATATTGGTTTGCCAAAGAGGTAGGTCTTGAAGGGCGTTGAGAGAGCATTTTGAAGTAGTGGAGATTTCCCGTATGTGTAGGAACGGTCGAGGGCGTCCATGATGGGTTGAGGGATGCTTATAGAAGACTGGGATGGATGGAGGTGCAGGTGTAGATGCGGGGAAGTTTGGGGTTCATTAAGGTGCTAAGTGGGGTTTGTTCGGTGTTTAGGAGTATTTAACCCCATTCTAGGGTTCTTACGTGCCGTGATTATCAAGTCTACTTTTCTCTCATTGATGCATATCTATTACAGATCTAATGAAAATTCGTCACAGGCTTTCAACAACTCTGCCTTCGTTCCGGGTTCCTGTATATAGTCAGTATACCATATATCACAGCAGATCAAATGCCATACCTTTGGACTGTGTCCCGCATCTGCAACCCAAATCAACTTCGACTTGGGCAGAGCCCGATGCAATTCCCAAGCTGTCTGCGGCGGACAGACCATATCATAACGACCCTGGATGATAGTCGCTGAAAGCCAAGTCAGCTCACACCAAATCCCAAAATACCAAGATAATACGTACTAGGAATATGAGCAATCTTCTCCAAATTCTCCCGCCTCAAAATCTGCCCATCCTCCAACCAGAAATGATGCACAGCATAATGAGCCTCCATAAGCGCATGCTTCAAACTCCACACTTCATCCTCTAAATTCAGAAATGCACCCTCTTCAACCCTCAAAGTCCCAATACTCAAATCCCACCGATTCCATTCCCTCGCCGCAGCAGCTTTAGCCCGCTCATCAGTCCCAGTAAGCCGCTTATAATAAGCCGCAACTGGGTCCCCTCGCTCTTCAGCCGGAAGGAAACCTACAAATGCCTCCCACGCCTCGGGGAAGATATTAGCAGCACCCAGCACCCCCCGACTCCAGCTCACCTCCGCATCACGGGTTGTGAAGACCCCGCGCAGAAGAAGCGAGCCAACTCTATCTGGATAAGCTTCAGAGTAGAGAAGAGCGAGAGTTGAGCCCCAGGAACCCCCGAAGAGCAGGTACCATTTTGGGATATTGAGGTGAGTACGTAGGGACTCAATGTCAGTTACCAGATCGGGTGTCGTATTCTCACGGAGCTCTGTTTGCGGGGTTGATTTGCCTGTGCCGCGTTGATCGAGGAGAATGACTCGGTAGATTGAGGGGTTGAAGTAGGCTGTGTTTGCTTTGGAGGTTTGCCCTCCTGGTCCACCGTGGAGAAATAATACTGTAATTGGAGTGTTAGAAGTACCTTTTACACACAGGCACATGGTCATGGGTTTTTGGGTGTTGGGTACCGGGTTTGCCATCTGGTTTGCCATATTGTTCATAATGGAGGCGATGGATGGTTCCGACGGCAAGAGTGCCTGAGTCAAATGCATCGGAATGGGTATATCCACTCATGATTAAGTGACTTTTCAATCTGCGTTTTCTTGAGAAGAGACGATGTTTGAGTAAGCTGGACACGGTACACAAAGACTGGGTTGGACCCATTGAGTCAGAACTGATACGGCGATAAGGGATTTAAGGTTGGCCGAGTAAATGGTGACAGGACTAGACATATGCAACTATATTCACGTGAAAACATTCAGAAGTTTTCTATTTAGATTATCGCCCCTCTCCTGAGAATACTCAGCGTCATGCCACTCGGACTTAGTTATCGTCTTCTTTGATACTGAGCTACTCACGTGATGGATCTTGATCGGGACCTGAGGCTCCAGTGCGACGATATAATGAGCTTGACTTTTCTTTGTTTTTTTCTAGTTTGAGATGAAATATGGCCTACGATGTTCTCTGTTTTATGAAAGGAGTCAGCTCATCCAGAAATATGTTCGACGTAAAATAGCGGCTACCATACAGGTTCCTGAGATCTTAGAAACTGACCAATCAGCACGGTCACGTGGCGTATATGCAAGTCGAAATCCACACCTCGAGCCTCCTGTTCTACAATTTGAATAGTCAATATACCTTATGCACATTGAAAAAGTACCAACGTTGTGTTGACAGCAGTGGGCTCGGATATTCCAGTCTGAACTGGTACCAACCTAGACACTTATACCCACTATGCCCCCTCGTCGCTCCCATCAAAAGTCCCACACCGGCTGCATTACTTGCAAGCGTCGCCATGTCAAGTGTGACGAGACGGGCCCACCTTGCAAGCGCTGTGAGACCCGTGCTGAATCCTGCGAATATGCAAGCATCACCACCCGTCCACAATCCTTGCCAGTCCATGACACATCGGAAGAAGGTCGAACAGAAGAAGCAATGCTTGATGCCCACACAGTCTCCCTATCCTTTCCTGCCAATAATCGCCAACTAGATCTTCAGCTCATGCATCGTTGGACCGCAAGTACCTATAAAAGCTGTTGCACTCCCGGTACTGGCGACGAGACACTCTGGCAGATCACAGTACCCGCTCTAGCTTTCCAATATGACTTCCTTTTGAATGGGCTACTGGCCTTGGCGGCGTTTGAAAGCGCCAGTGTACTGAAGAATAATGGGCAGCAAAATTCCAGCTACGAAAAGTATACTAATTCAGCGATTGAGTACCAAGTCCTTGCATTATCCAATTTCCGTGCTCAACTCGGTTCTCCCCCATGCAAGGACCAGAAAGCCGCAATCTGTTTTTCGCTGATGCTGATGGTTCTTGCGTTTGCATCGGTTCGATTTGGACAAAATTCTTCAGGCGCTAAAGAGGAGAGCATAGTGAATACTGCAATCGCTCACTTTGAGCTCGTTCGCGGTGCTGTTCAGGTTGCAGAGAGTGATGGGGGCAAAATTAGCCAAAATGAATATGTGCAAAAGCTGACACCGTTTCAAGACCTTCCCTTCACAGCTCTTGATACATCCATCGCAGAGATCATGGAAAAGCTTAGTGAAATGAATGATAAAAGGATTGTCGAGACTGTCCGGGAGATACAAGAGCGGCAAGACCAGCAGATCGCCTTCTGGGAGGCTTGCAAGAAGGCTTTACGTTTGCTACAGGAGTGCTTTCAGAGATGCGTCGGCCCTGTGTATCGAGGATATGCACTTGGGTGGCTGAATATGGCTGGCGAAGGATATATTCAAGCTCTTAAAGCTAATGATCATATTTCGCTGCTAGTTTTAATGGTTTGGGGTGTTCTTGTTCAGAGACTGGGGCACGATGTATGGTGGGCGCAAGACTTTGGCGTCTCGTTGGTGTATGAGCTCTCGAAGGAAGATATCTCTACTGCCACAGATCCATCAACTCGGAATATAATCCTACGCATCCAGGATTTAGTTTAGCGAATGAACCATAATCGTGAGCAGCAATGAAGGAAGAGTATTAAGAAATTTCATATAGTGAGGTTTTTGTTTCTTTCTACATCACAAGCACTTGGCTTATCATCGGTGCGGCAAGCTTTCTAGTTAAGGTTGATCGCTATTGGCTGAGCTCGTGATCGTGTTCGTATTTTACGAACACGAGCTAGGCCCATCGGGTATACGCCATGCCATTAGGAAAACAATATAAATATCTGACTATTCGTTGACAGAAAATTCAGTAAATCTAGCATCATTCAGAACATTCGAAGCCTCTCTTTGTTACTTTTTTGCAAATTGCATGATGAGAGCCCCCGCTACAGCGAGGCTACATTTTCGCCCATCATCGAATAACGCAAGTAGCGTTTCATCTCCGATTTCTTCAGAGACAGCTCAATTCCACCAAAAGTTGGTTCTAAATAATGGTCGTACCCTTGGGTATGCAGAATACGGCAATCCTACCGATTACCCTCTCCTCTATTTTCACGGCTACCCATCTTCACGCCTAGAGGGCTGGGGCTTCAATAAATTGCCCGAAATCCATGGCTTCCGTCTCATTGTCCCAGATCGGCCAGGATTCGGACTTTCCAGCTACCACCACAACCGTCAAATACTGGACTGGCCAGCCGACGTCGAAGCTCTCGTATCACATTTGGGTCTGTCGCGATTCGCGATCTTAGGCTGTTCAGGAGGTGGTCCATATGCAATCGCATGTGCTTACTTGTTACCTGCACATATGCTATCGGCGGTGGGAGTTGTGGCAGGAGCACCTCCATGGGTAGCGGGGACAAAAGATGTGACTGTAAGCAGGAAACTTCTGTCCTGCGCAGCGACCTATTGCCCAGAAAGGTTAGAAATGGTATTGAATCCACTTTGCGTTGCGCTTCGGTGGATTGCAGAGTCGGGTCCAGTTTCAAAGTGGCTGGATAATTGGATCGATGGCATGAAGCGTGAGAAAAGGGCGAACGGACAGCAGGATGCGAAAGCTGAGAGCTTGTCGACAGAAGAAGCTAGAAGACGCATGCTAAGCACTTCTTTCGAGGCCTTTGCTCAAGGATCTGGCGCAGCTGTACAGGAGGCACGTTTGCTGTCTCAGGATTGGGGGTTCCGGTTTCAGGATGTGTCTTATAGCGGGATTCGGATTTGGCATGGTACGAAGGATGTCAATGCACCGATTGAGATGGTGCGCTATATGGTCAAGCGGCTTTCACAGCCTGTCTTCCACGAGCTTAAAGAAGACCACTACACGATGGGCCATCATCTGGAGGCCGCAATAATTGACTTGATCGGTGATAAAACAGTAAAGGATACTGACGGGCATTGTTGATTATTTTTAGCACATACGACAGCCATTTAGCATATCCGCGCCCTCAATACTCCTTTTCTTTCGATATAGCGCTTTGAAAGTAATTGTTTACCTGTGGCACTAGTTTGGAAGCCAATCGGTGCATAGAGCTGCTTAGATGAAAATGACGACTCCCAGTGATTTTCAGAATCTCTTGTAGAGGTGGCCGACTAACTTAATATGGATGGCCTGCCTAGGCCAACTCAGTGAGTGGCTCTCAACGATTCGGGGCCATTATTATCCAATCATTTAGACTCAGGAGCATCTCATTGCTGGTACACTATTCAACTATAGTCTGAATCAATTCGGTTGCCCCTCACTTTCGAAGCCTCGAAATACAGATCAAGAATATTAATGGCCCTTCTTGGGCACATGAAGGTGGAGAAGAAAAATAGTGTCAGCTTGAAAGTGAAGAGTGGTCCTCTGACTACTTCGACATTTGACCCCATCGACCTCGGAATATCACAAAAGTACAAATGGAAGAAAGGGACTGACTGACCATAGACTCGTTCGACGTAAGAGACCTTGGAAGCGTATACCTGTGAGCACAGCATGTTCCCGAGGATAAAAAGGATGTAATCCTACTATTTGTGTACAGATTCAATTTGTGAAGACTTATGTAATTAAAGTCGAATACGGCCATTATGGAGGCTAGAAACGGCCCCCTTTCCACCTGCTTCTCCGCTCGCAGGAGGCGTCCCTCAATTGCCTACCACCTTGCTGTACTCTACCAATCTCCCCGTGCAAAACCTGCACCACGTCCCGATTCTTCGACTAACTCGTCACGTAGGCTTTGAATTTCAGCTTCCATCTGTGTGGTAGCGCCATCACAGAACTCGCTTTTCTTAAAATCGATAAGTCGCGCCGTATCGTCTTGCATAATGAAATTGTATCTGTTAAGATCCCCATGGAGTATGCCAATGTCGTGCAACCGCTGATTACTAGCCTGACAAGACTTCAGATGATCTTCGGGAATCCAGGAGCTTTAATGACCTGTATCGGCGACAAGCCCGCGGTTCGACAGGCATCCTCCTCGATAATTGATACATAAATAGAGGCTACTAACCTGGCGAAACAATGTAACCAAACTCACTTTGCGTTGAGAAGGCGGCCTTTTGATATACACCTCTACAATTCCGAGTTGACGCAGCAGAATATTGCTTTTTGCTACCTGGTAAGTTTGTTCTTTATGGCTTGTAATCGACCTTTACTAATGTCATTCTCATAGTTCGAAATTGCTCAGGTGTATAATGTGTACTTGGTTCTACATGGATACCGTATACATATGGATGCAGGAAACAGATGGAGTTTGTCCAATGCGATGAGCGTCGGGGATCAAACGTCCAGTTTCGGGACGTCTGGTCCATGGACGATTGAAATATATATTCGTAAATATTTCCTTAAATCACAAATTTTCGAGGTAATACAATAAGTATTTGAAGCATTTTGGGATGGATTAAACGGTCTCAAGCTCTAGATGGCCTACCTAGGTAGTCATCACCCTAAAAAAACGCAAAGTAATAGCTACTATATTAGTTCAACCATAGAGGTATTGTAGAGATGATTGCGGATGCTTGTCATGTACTTTTGCTTAGATATCCATGATGTAACATTTGTAAGCGGCAGTATTCATATCAAGGGGTGATAGCTCAGTTGGGAGAGCGCACGACTGAAGTTCACTACAGTCTGACATTGTCATCGTGAGGTCGCCGGTTCAATCCCGGCTCGCCCCATTACACATTTCTTTTTGCTTTTTAAATCCTTTAAACAAGATTTTGCAATATGAACATTCTAAATCAATTTTGTTTGGAAAAAATCCACCATCCTAACAATCCTCCCAATCTTCATCACTATCCGTCATATCCAGGGCACCTCTAATAAATTCCGCTAATTTCTCCACAAACTGACGTGACCGAGGAACATAATGCGTCCCAAAAAAGGAGTATAATGTACCTTTATTACAAAACTTCACCAACTGCATTGACTCCTTCGGTTCCACAACGTTATCCATAAGCGCAATGACATGAAGAATCGGTGTCTCGATTCTAGGTTTATACAGCTTTGTATACCAAGGATTACCGAGCTTGAACCCGCTGCAACACACCGCAAACTTGAGTGGCGGGTGGGTGGTCTATAAGTATACTTCTTTAGCATACATATTCAAGTCACTGAATATGGGTATAGCCACGGAAACATAACGCGCTGATATCCACTTACATCGAAGTTAAACCCACAAACCGATTTTCGCTTCTCAAGAAGAGATGTTATGATAGCAGCCAAAGCAGCTCCAGTCGAAAACCCGACCACCCCAATGAATGGCCCATCCGTCTCGAGAATATTCAACACATAGCTTATAGACTGATCCAGGCCTTTGATCCTATCTACCTGGCGATCTCCATATCCCCAGACCCGCGTATTATCTCCTTCCCGTTGATCTGGGTTTCCAGGCAGTACGCCCGAGGGATAGTAGAACTCGACCGAGTCGGAGGCACATGTATTGTCGGATTGTGAGGCTTTGAGAATCATATCTCTTAAATGCGGCTGCAAGAAGCGTGTTTTGCCTTCGAAGAATTGTCCCGACTGCCCATGGCCTGAATAATGTTAGATGAGTTCTTATGTTGAACCTGATTCACTGACCGTGGAGCATCAGGACCTTGGCCGGCAAGGATGGAGCTGTAAATGAATCCATTATCATGGTGTTATAGGGAATAAGAGCCTCATTCGTGATCTTTAATCTTGAAATTTTTTTTTAATGAGACGCTTCGTGGTATTTATCAAGTTTGTACTCTACCAAGTAGGGTGATCGGAAGTCGTCGCCAAATCAACCCAAATACCGATAGCTGCGACAAATTCTCAACTTACCTCAGATATTGTATGTACTTAGTGCTGTGTCGGCCCTACGGGAAAAAAAGCGAAAAAAAAAACAAAAAATCAAAGAGACACCAATAGACATGACTTCTACTCAGCTGAATACACCGATCTAGAATAAAATGGGCTATGTATGGATTGGACTAGTGCTTTGACGCCTATAAAATGTGGATCAAATCGGAATGTCGGGCATGCCGTGAGTATAAACAGCACATGATAGCTGAGGCGATCTTGGCATCTGTTACGGGTAAAATAGCCCTGACTGTGGATCGTCTGACATCCACCTATGCCAGAAGAACAGTCAGCCCTAGGGCAATTCTAGCCGGCACATGGGCTTATCTTTCAGCTTGAAAATAGATAGCTTAGCAAAGCTTATGTTCCTTGGGCACTGCTGCATCTATCCTAGGTAGATCGAACCAATCAATGCTGCATAAAATGTATGACACCTCATATTACTGCGTCGGGTGTGAAGAGAGCGGGCCTCGGAATGGGTATCGGGTATAGAGTGTAAGCTGCATATGAGTGGACCCAGCGGAGTGAAATGGTATTTCAATTCTTCATGGAAATCTAATTCGAATGCAGTACATGAGAGGTATCAAAACATAAAAACATTGCTGAATGCGCCACTAATGTATCAACAAAGGCATCCCCAAGCCCTAGATGATTGGATAACAGAAAAATCACAGTAGAGCCTGCTCATACAGGTTCAACGGTTTGTAGTGGGACATAGCCCTCATCTTCTCGAGCGGACTGCTTGCCGGCCATTATAGACCATAGCGCAGCAATCACATGCACAACATAGCGCCGGACAGATCGTGGATCGTTAGGGGATAACATCGTAGCAGGAGACCACCAGCTAGCTCTGCGAGCATGGTTCCGTTGTGGTGCGGAGATAGCTTCCTTCTCAAGGCGGTCAATGTCCATCCAGGACGGTCGACGCCAGAGCTTCAAGAGTAGACTGCTGACGACAACTGAGACGCTGGACATAGCCATGGCAGCACCGGCGGCCATGGGCGGAAGCATGAAGCCTGTGAAAGGTAGGAAGATGCCCATAGCGAAGGGAAGGCCAATGACGTTGTAGAGACAAGCCCATACAAGGTTCATCTTGATACGATTGAAGACAGTGCGGGACAAGGAGAGACTGGCAGGTACAGTGAGAAGGTCATCTGGGCGCATCAGCACGATGTCTGCTGCTTCCATGGCGACGTCGGTGCCGGAGGCTAAGGCAATGCCAACAGAGGCGGTGGCTAAAGCGGGAGAGTCGTTGATGCCATCACCGACCATTGCCACTCGCTCGCCACTCATCTGGAGGCGGTCGATGATGGTGCGTTTGTCGGACGGAGAAGCAGAGGCGTGCACTGAGGACGTGGGAATACCAACGGCAGTTGCGATTGATATCGCCGTTGATAGTGTGTCACCCGTGACCATGGAGACTGTAATACCCATACGGTGCAAGGCAGCCACTGCGGCGACTGCGCTGTCCTTGACGCTATCCCGTAGGGAAATAGTTCCTGCGTATTGCTTGTCAATTGCGACATGAATCCGGGTGATGCCAGATGCAGCGCCAGTTGGCTTAGGCCCCAGAGTCTCCGAGTCATCTTCAGCCTCGGATGATTCAGGGTCGGCGGATGCGGGCACGGGAATATTTTTCGAACGCAAGAACTCAGCATTGCCCAAAAAGACCTGGTAGCGGGTACGCTCGATGGAGGTCGAGGGTTCAACAGTTGCCGAGATTCCCTGGCCTACACAAGCATCGAAGTCTCCAATGCTTCCTGGGAGGCCGTCTCCTCCGGGATGACCGGATCCCGTCTTAGCTTCAGAAAAGATGGCTCGTCCGATTGGATGCTCACTACCCATCTCGGAAAGGCCAACGAGAAGCCACCATAATTGACGTCGCCATTCATTAGCCGTCCACTGAGGTTCAATCCGAGCATGAGCGACACTCATCCGGCCCGTAGTCAATGTACCTGTTTTGTCAAAGACAACATGATTGATCTGGGTGGCAGCCTCGAGGACAGCGCCACCTTTGACCAAGATTCCATTTTCGGCACCAACACCAGTTCCCACCATCACAGCGGTAGGTGTGCTAAGACCCAAAGCGCAGGGACATGCGAAGACAATCACTGAGATACAAAGCTTCAAACAGACCATAACCTTGCCGCCCGCTTCCTCAGACTTAAAGATCTTGGGTGGATTGGGCAAGATGTGGCTCAGGAACATCCACCCGAAAAAGGTAATCAAGCCAAGGCAGATAATAGTGGGGACAAAGTACCCGGCCACGATATCCGCCATGCGTTGAATAGGAGCTCGACTTGTTTGTGCATCCTGGACTAATTTGACAATTTGACTTAGTTGGGTATCCTTGCCAGCCCGGGTGACTTTAAAATCGACCGAGCTTGTGCCGTTTACAGTACCGGCGATGACATGACTGCCTTTCTTTTTGTGGATCGGCAAAGCCTCTCCTGTGATCATGCTCTCATCGACATAACTCTCGCCTCGGATCACGATACCATCAGCAGACACTTTGTCGCCTGGGTGAAGAATGACAATGTCCCCGACTTGAATCAGTTCCGTAGGGATGAGTTTCTGGTTCACCGTTGAGTCCTCGGCCAATGCGGGCTGGGAATTCTGAGAGGCCCAACCATCCGCCACTTTTTCTGCTGCAATGGGATCCTCGTAAATAGTAGTCATAGACGGGGCCAATGACATAAGGCGGGAGAGCGCTGCAGACGTCTGTCCTTTGGCGCGATTCTCCAACCATCTTCCCAAGGTGATAAATGTGATGAGCATAGTGCTGGTATCAAAAACGGTGCTCGGACGCTTGTGGTAGTCGCTGAGAATAGCCATCGCCATAGTAAAACAACTGTAAAAAAAGGCGGCCGATGTGCCTAACATGACGAGAACATCCATGGTTGGAGATCTGTGCTTTAAAGATTTGAAGCTGGTGATATAAAACCGTTTGCCGATACCGAATTGCACTGGAATGGTGAGAGCAAGACATACCAGGTCTCCCAGATAAAGACCTGGAAAGAGCTGAAACCGACCGAAATCGATTGGGCGCATATACATGGGGATCAACATGTTAATGAAGAATACAGGAACAGCAAAGGAGACGGAGACAATGAAAGCTCGTCGCCACTCCTGAATCTCCTTAGTTTTCGACAACGACTCCAACTGTGCATTGGTGTCATCCAAGTCTGTAATCAGCGCGTTATATCCAGCAGCCTCAATCACATCGAACACGGATCGAATACCAATCACGGACGTGTCGAAGGCAATGCTAAGTTGAGCGTTTGCTAAGGTGATGGAGGCGGACTTAATTCCGGGTCGGGCAGAGAGATCTTTTTCTAGCGCAGAGGCAGACGAGGCGTCTCGTAGGCCATGAAGACTGAGGTTGAGCTGCTGGGTTTTCCTCGAAAGCGGTTCTTGCGGTTCGGATGATACGATTGACGCATCAAAGCCAGCATCATCCACTATTGCCAAGATAGCCTTGGAAGTAAGTATTGACCGATCATGTACGATCACGGCGCGCTCAGCGAGAAGACTGATGTTGAACGAAACCACGCCGTCAACATCGGTAAAGGCATTCTGTACACTCGAGGTGCAGGCGCCACAAGTCATTCCTCCAATCGCAACCGTAGTAACCATGTGCCCTCTGTGGTCTTCAATCATGTCGGCGAGTGTAGATCCATCGTCCGAGCCCGCAGACGCCTTAGTTTCCAGCACCCGCGCTCCAAATCCTCGATCCTCAATGATATCCGCAATTTGCTCCGGGGTAATAATGTCCGCATTGTGTTCCACCACCGCGCGCTCCGAGAGCAGCGACACATTAACCGAGTCGATACCAGCAACGTCGGTAAGTCCGCTTTCAACTGCAGAGGTGCAAGCGCCGCAGGTCATGCCTTCGATCGCGAGGGTAGTCATCGATGAGTGTGTCCGAGGTGTTTCCTGCGTATCAGTGACAACGCTCTTCATGTGCTCTTCGGTCGATAAAATCGCCGCATCGAACCCGCGGTCTTCGATCATCTCCGCAATTTTTGACGGCGAAAGTATTGACGGATCATGTTGTACCGCAGCGCGACCCATGATCAAGCTTACAGAGACCTCGCCAGCTCCTTCAACGTCCGTGAAAGCGCTCTCAACGGCAGAGGTGCAGGCTCCGCAGGTCATGCCATCCACTTTGACTGTTGTGGTAGACATGGTTGGCAGCCGACTGGCGGAGGCTGCATCGCCCGCGCCATCAAGATCGGCATACATGGCGACAACCGGAATATCGTACAGGGAATCGGAAAAAACGGTAGTTTATCGCATGGGTGCGTTCGAGAATTTTTGGTAGGAAGCGCGGTTCGCGATGGGGGATAACGTGATATTTAACACGGAAGCTTGCGGATCGACTGGACTGATCAGATCAGATCATTCCCGCATAGAGACGGCCAAAGAACTGTCAACAGTCCACTTATGTAAAGGCCACGTCGGCTTGGTAGATGCATGGGAATCAAGGGCGCGGCCTAGGCATTTAAATCGGGAAAAACGGAAGCGATTACGCATGAGAGAGGGGGGCAGACGGGTGGGTTCCACCTGAGTGGAATGCATCCTTAGGCCACCGCAATTAAATGGGACTGATGGATTTCCTTTGCTAATAAATGCACGTGTGTTTCCACTCTATAGTCAATAGTTAGACTAGGAATGGTGAAACGACTCAGGGCTGAGGGTGTTTCAGGAGAATGGAGATGGGGTAAGCAATTATGTGTGACCATTTCATCTCGATAAGTGATGCATATGTGGACGATATCTAGATACGAGTATTTGCCCAAGGATCATGCATGGATCACGTTGCATTCCACAACTATGTATCGGCTTACATTGCCCATTAACGCCGAGGCACATTGTGCTTATTGCTATTATCTCAAACTAAAAAAAAAACGAATTGCTGTCATTTCCCAGACCATTCGAATCACAGTGCGCCATGTACTAGCTAAGATCTGAATTCCACTTGCAATCTCTATTGTCAAATCTCTTAGCCTATAGCAAGCTGAATAATAGGACCATTGTTTATGACATGATCAACATCGTATTTTGAGCTAATTGCTTTCGTAAACTTCTCGACAAAAAGGATGCCTACCCCTCTTAGTTTGGCGTCGACTGGTGGCCCCATTTCTGGCAAGGGCCGTAATAATTAAAAACGAACCCCTTCAATCACCCTGTATACAAGCATGCTAGGCTTATTAATCTCAAATTTCCTATTTGTCCTACATCAATGATGTGGCATCCATAGGATTTTGTAGTCCCAAGCTACAACTGAATGTGCTGGACAATGACGTCTCATTCAGGAAGTAAAGCGCGTGTCGAGATTATACGGGAGATCATCCGGCACGTAGCTAAGTCTCATTTCAAGGGCGATCAGAGAATAAAGGTTCAATTTGAATGAATGGACAAGATTAGTATTGTTAGACACTGCCAAGACTTCATCATCATGATAGATCTCTCTTAGTCTCGATCGAACAAGCCAACCTTGATACAGTGCAAGTGTCGAGGAAATTGGAACAGTGGCAGGGAGTTGACTATAAGCCGCAGTATTAGAGATTTCTGATTTTTGAAGTCTAGATACCTCTTATCAACAAGGTAAGTAGATCGGCTCCATGTGAGCCAAAGGTTGAAATAATAGGAGCATTAGGGAAAAGTATAAGGCAAAGTGATAAGTGATGTCGGGACCCTATCACCGCCCAGACTCGGGCAGTAGTGGATCTATCCAAGCTCCCCTCTCCAACCCCAAACATATCTCGCATCAACCATCGTTCATTCAACCACCATGGATAACGCGCACACTCGAGCCGTCGAGGCTCTACAACAATTCATTCACCTCGCAAATGCCAACAGCGCCACATCCCCACGCTTCGTCGCCAGCCTAATCACAAATGCCACCTCCAGCCCACACACTTACGTCTTCGGCGAGCTGCTCGAGACGCCAACCATTCAGTCCCTAAGCTCCCCCGACACACCAGCAGAATACCAGAGCTATCTAAAGCTTCTACAGATCTTCGCTTGGGGCACATGGCAAGATTACGAAGGTACGAAGCGCAAACCCCACACCGCATCTAGTGTACCAAGCTAATCCACCATGTACATTCAGCAACACCCAACCTCCCAAAGCTAAGCTTCGAACAAGCCCAAAAACTCCGTCTCCTCTCACTCCTTTCCCTCGCAAAAACAATCAAACCTCTCACCTACGAATCTCTCATGTCCGCTCTCTCCCTCTCTACACCTGGTGACCTCGAAGCCCTCGTCACAACTGCTATTTACAGTTCCCTACTTACAGCGCGCTTATCGCCAGCCGCTACACCGCCAACTATCAATGTGACATCCGTCGCGCCGTTGCGGGACGTACAGCCGCAGTCCCTTCCGGGAATGACCAGTGTCCTTGAGGAGTGGCAGCTGCGGTGCGGGGAGGTAATCGGTGATCTGGAAGCGGAGATCCAAGCTGTGAAGTTGAATGCGACTAAACGGGCTGCGAGGGAGGCGGCGCATCAGCGTTTGTTTGATGAGGCATTGGAGAAGCGCAAGGCGGCTGGACCTGGGAGTGGAGGAGCTGGGGTAGGGAATGCGGGGGGAAGTGGGAAGGGAGAGGGGGGTAAACGGCGTGGGCGGAGGGGGTTTTGGGGAATGGGAAATAAGCGGGAGGCGGATGATATTGATCATGATGATGGATTTTTTGATGCGGGGGAGGGAATGGATATTGATGAGGGCGCTGGGGCAGCTGGGGCGGCGTCAGGACGGGGGATTGGGAGCCGGACCAAGAGGATACTTGCGGGTGGCCGGCAGGGTTAAGTGTGGTATCTATGGCTCTTGCATCTAGCATGCCCTATTCTCATGATCGCTCATGACGGTTTCCATATGACGATAGCTAAGTTTCATGACATAGATTCTACAATCTGGATGCAAATTGATTGCGAATTCTCTGTTCGATAGTACCGAAGTAAATTGATTGCATTCGTAAAGCCCCCAAGGGCAACGACTCATTGAAAACATAAATACAAATGTCTGAGGTCAGAAGGGGTATTGGTAGAAGAGAAAAGAGGACAGCGAGATCGAAGTAGCAAATATGGACAGGACAAGGAGAAGTAGGATGACCGCTGCAAAGGCGGATGGGAGGGGAACAAACGATCAGAGCAGCAGCTTGGGAGATTAGAGAGAAGACTGAAAGCAAGATATTTTCAAGAGATTTTCAAAAGATGCTTCACAGAAGCAGACCGGAACAACAGAATCCAGACGCCAGGCTAGAAAGCCCCTGACAGGTCATATCATTGCGAGCGACGGTGACGTGGAGGCACAAGAAAGAGCACCAAGCTGTACAAGTTGAAGGGAGGATACGACTCCGCGAATTGCATAGAGCAAAATCACATCATAGTACCCGGAACGAAAATGAATAAGATGCTCAAGGCGGCAGCTGTGAGGAAGGCAACAGCCGCGGTGACTATCGCGCGCTTGTTCAGAAGCTGGCGAACATATGGTTCACGAATCGGCGCCCAATTCATGAATGTGTATTCGCTGTAACCAATGAATGCCATGACGGGATCAATCTTGTACTGGTAGGAGACGATGAAGTAAGCCGCGACAGCAAAAGGAAGAATAACCCAGCAACGAATGTGCCGGGGCTTGTTGCGTAGAACAACGTAGAACGCTCCCCAGAATCCACCACCGAAGCTGATCAGAGCAAAGGCCAAGCGCAAGATGATGCTCAGAGGTACAAGGTTGCCCAGGGCCTTGGCCTGCAAGAATCCTGGGAAAGCATCGCGCTCCATAGCTTGAAAAACATAGTCCTTGGCAGGGTCGAACACCTGCGGGTCGTCACGGCCGTCATCCTCGATCAAGTTGATAATAGTCGACACCATTGTTTCAGGCAAGACAATCTCACGTTCCGAACCGGGGAGCAAGTAGGTGTAAAGGATCTTTTCGGCACTGGCACGGATATCGTTACGAGCAACAGTGTGGCCGGGAGAGTTGGAATCGCCGCCGTTGTGAGTACCGGAACTGGGACGTGGCTGTTGATCGGGGGATTCGGTGCGCGTCGGATACACAGACTCTGATCCGATACTGTTCTGGGGCGAGTGAGACGAGGTGTGGCCTTCAGACCGCAAGAAAGCAGAAAGGCGATGATCCGCATCCCGTTCTTTTTCGTTGCCTGCCAGACGTGAAGGCCCAGCCTCCACAAGTGGAATATCACCTAGGTTCTCCAAGTTCTCAAGCATCGCAGAGGATCGTTTGCTGTCGGCTCTCTCCATGTCGGGAGTCGCGACAAGCACAGAGCGGCGTAGTTCACGGACATAATGGCGACAAAGGGACATGTGTTGAGAGACATCGAGCCTGAGAGAAATTTGTTAACACAGGCCATTCCATGACTTTATTCCCAAGCTTTATACCTACCAGAAGTCAAGGTAGTCCACTGAGCGTTGCTGGTCGCGCATGTAAATGTAGAAGGAAAAGAGATCGACAGGGGCCAGAGTGCGGCGGCTGAGCACTTCAAAGAGAGTCGGCAGGCGATTGCGCGACTCCGAGTCGGTGTGGTGATCCCATGATGAAGTCATCTTAAGTTGTTGTTGTTGAGGAGATTGGACGGTGAAAAATCCAGCACCGAGGGGTTGAAGATTGACCCGAAAGGGGTAAGGAGCGTGTCAGGTCGCGCGGGCCCCAAGCAATGTTGCTTCAGAAAGACTTCGGCGAAAAACAAACGACAGAACACGAGCCAATTAGGACTTGTAAAGAACGAAAAACACTGTGTAGGGTGTTAAAGAGGGGCGCGGTGAAATTAATGGTGTATTTCGTGGTAGGACACGCAATGTATCGGGTATAAGGACCCAGGGAGTAAAAAGACGAAAGGGGGAGGAAAGCAAGCTGCTGGGATAGCAAGCCTAAATTTCAGGAGAAATCAAAATACGAGCCCATAAAATGGGATTGAAACGAACGAGGCCAGGCTCTCCAGGCAAGGGTTGACAATAGGATGTGATCCAGCCATCTCCGTTCTTCAGTCTTTCGTGCCTGAAACAACATCGGATCAACAGTTTATCCAGACCCACCTGTCACCCACGTCTCATCTCATTGCATCATATCTACGATCTTAATTTCAAGTCTACTAGAACTGCTACTATCCTCTTATTTTGATTCATATTCTTCATGTAAGTTGTCCTCAGGGTATTGGTAAATCGAGTTGCACCCCCCCAAACGCCATTTCATAATAAACTCCATCACCAGCACTTAGCAAAAGCTCAGTTATTATCAGCCAGATGCTAAGATTTGGTTAGCCATATTCATCGTGTAGAGTATAGTCTTATATACTTACCGACCACTCCGGAATAGCCCGGATCTGCTGATACATGAATCGCTCAAGTTTATTCGCACTCTTTGCATATGGTGTAGTCTCGTTGTTGTATCGGCGACAATTCGTAAATATCAATGTTGCATCCTTGATAAAGTCTTGTGGAGTCGGGTACATGTCTTTTTCATGCTTCTCCTCCATGGTAGAAAGATCCATAGGTTCGAGAATGACCTCGTAATAGTCAGGTACCTCATCTCGGTTCACCGGTTGTGTGAAGGGCCAGGCAGCGCTGTGATTCTGCATATCGTTCAATAAGTGCAGCAGCTGGTTGTGATTTGGTCCATGACGAGGCTGACGGGCCATTTCATCCATGTCAGGAGACCATCCGGAGTCCTTGATGGCCGGGATGGATAGCGGATCAATTTTATTCACCCCGTTCTTCCACTCTTTGGGTGGAGGGTGGATAATATGTGACCGGCTGAAGGCCCGAATCTTCGCCTGCACAGCCTCCTTCTGCTTTAACAGCATTCGCCCCATCTCAAGGTATCGAATCTTGGGGAGCATAGTACACTGCATGATGGTACCGCCCTCATAGTCCTTAATATAACCCATCCAGATTGATCGATCGAGAGTGATTTCTTTGGTGAAGCCTTGTTTCTTAAAGTATCCGATGGCGTAGTTATCCGCATAGGTGAGGAAATGCATAATGGGAGAGGTAGCCTTAACATAATCCTATTGGATACTGGGTTAGAATGAAACAAAAGCATAGAGGTGAGCGGGTTGCAATCATACCTTTAAGTGAGACATCAAATGCGCGCCGTAACCCTTGACCTGCTGGTCCGAGGAAATGGCACAGAAGACAATTTCCGCAAACTTGCGACTATTGAATGGCCGGTATGTGATTCCTCTGTCGAACAATTAGTTTCATTTCCCAACCCAGGATTTGCGATTGTTGCACGTACCCAACAACTTCTAGTGGATGCTTTACAATCGCAATTGACAAATGCGATCGGTCATACACTAGTCGAGCAATATAGTCCTTGGGCATTTTGGGAAGTTGCTTCTGGAAGATACACTTCAGCCCGGTAAGGACGATGAAGCTATCATGCGATCCATCATTATTGACGACCCGGAACTCAATATCGCCTCGACGCTCTTCTAACACAGCAGGCTGAATGACAGAATTAGTGACTGAAGGGGTGAATGCGGAGACGGCGGGATAGGGTTGGAGCTTACCTTCTCGGGGAAGGGTACAATGCGCAGAGGCGGCTTCAGAGCGGGGCCATCTTCCTATACCATCATGTTAAATAGCGTTCAAGGAGCAATGGCAGATATGGCCAACGAACCTCTTCTTTCTCTGGCGAATCAGTGCGCGCTTTCTTGCTTGCCTGCTGCTGAGAGTCCGGGGAAGCAACCTCCTCCGAGGCCTTTCTCTTCGAACCTGGTACCGGTCATTACCTGCTGTGTCATAGAAACTGGAGTATATCCCCAATCAGCAAAAGACTTACTCTTAGGCGAAACAGCAGTCATGATGAAAAGTGGTGAAGCTGTGATTTAGGTGTTCGTGCGCGTGCTCGGTCATCAAGCAGCTGGATGTGACTGGGGTCGGCACCGGAACAACCATTCCCCGGATCGGCCAGATCACATCTATACCTCCACGCGTTATCGATGTTCAACTCTTGGTGTTTGACATAAACTCTTACCTTGTCATATCAATTCCACCACACTCATGTCGCTGAACGAAGTCTGGGAGGCAGCCTCTGCAACCCCTTTCCACCCTATTGTCTCCAAGGATAGCCAGTTCGCCATTGGCTTCAACTTGCTCTGCGTTGGTATGCATAGCTCCTGCGACAGTGCCCATACTCCGACTGACTTTGTTTACTCTAGCCGTGATTGCTAGTGGTCTGTTTGGACTGAGTAAGTCTGTGCAAGAAATATATGCTATCAATTGTGCTCACAACCCTTATAGAACGTTCGTTCCTGAGTCTCTTCACCCTGGGCGTTCCAGCCGCTCTAGCAACCGGGTAAGTACCGCCGCTTATCTGCTACAACTAGGTTCAATGGCACTCCACTGACCACATGTTTATGGGTAGATTCGGAGCTGTGCTTATGATCTGCGCCGTCGGAGTTTATGTTTAAATCGATACCCATTATTCCCTCCATGTACACTAAGCGGGGAATTATTGCTCGGGGCCTGTACTGCTAGAAGCTCCCAAACTATCACACATTTGCGAAACCATTAGTCCCTGCTTCCACCTCCCCCAAACCACCACCTGGACTAGCAAAATCTTACAATGGAGCCTCTATTCACCGGTGTTTCCAACAACGCCAATCACCTCTACACTCTCCTCTCCTGCATCGGCTTTGCCTCGAAAGCTACCGTCCAGATTACACCCGAAGGCCTCCGCTTCTCCGTCGAAGAAGGCCGCGTTATACAAGGCCTCGCTTTCCTCGACAAGTCTCTCTTCACCAGCTACACATTCAATGCGGCCCCAGAAGATCCCAACCAAGCAGAAATTTCCGACACGCAAGATTCCGACGAGGTCACATACCCACACTTCGTCGTTTCTCTCTCCGCCCTCCTCGAAACACTCAAGATCTTCGGTATAAACGAGGTTCAAGAACCAAACGCCCGTGACACCAGTCTCCCACATACCAATCCCGCCTCAAGTGCATTCGCCGCGCCAGCGCTGTTGATGGATCGCTCCTGTACCTTCCAATATTTATCCCACGGGGCGCCATTTAGCATCGCCATCGCTGAGGCGGGCGTTCAAACAACATGCGAACTGGTAACTTACGAACCAGACGCCGATGAATCTGACATCCCCCTCCAACGTGATGCGATCATTATGAAAATTATCATGCGATCTGCCTGGCTGTACAATTCTATCGCAGAACTCGACTCTTCGGCACCTACCATCCTCAAACTGTCTGCGTCCTCCAAGCAGAAACCGTTTTTCGCGCTCTCTGGGGCCGGCGGGCCATTTAGTGAGTCCACTGTCGAGTTCTCCATGGGCCAACACAATGAGATGCACGGGACGGCCCCAGGACAGACAACGCAGGCATCGCAGGGTATACACAAAGTGCTAGCAGATGATGAAACTTCCCGAGCACGCGCAGCGAAGTCAAAACTTGGTCCGACTGCTACTGAGACATTCATGGTTTCGCCACCTGCGTCGATGGGTGAGCGCATCAAGCAGAGTTACCGGTTTGCGCTAGTCCGCAAGGCGGCAAGGGCCATGTCCGTTGCCAATAAGGTTAGTATAAGGGGGGACCAGCAGGGCGTGTTGAGTCTGCAGTTCATGATTGAGCTGGATGAGGGTCAACCCCCGGCTGGGCGTTCTATTGGGGCTGGTATTAAAGGAGTTGGACCGGTTTGTTTTGTTGACTTCCGATTTGTGCCCTTGTTGGACGAGGAGGATGCTGAAATGGATGTTCGAGAGGACGAGTAATGGGGAGCATCTACGTTGTCCTTCCATACACATTGAAATGTACAAATTAATTGTATTCAAACAGCGATCCCTCGACGCCTAGATATTGGTATGCTCTCATGTAAATGCTGTGAAACTTGGAAACGTTCATGCTGCGCCTAGCAAGGAATAGCGACCCTGACATGGAAAGCAATGGATATGCAATGGAATGGCAAAAAGAAATATGATACAAAACGGGAGAGGGAATCACAGGACCTGGATATAATTAGCATATAACCTTGATTTCCATGGATTCCATAGTGAACATACCTCAGCAATAGACTGCCTTTCAATAATCGACTTCTGTCGCTCATTGCGCGAGACACGATAGTAATAATCGCTGAAGTCTCCGCACTGCATGTGCCGCAGGAACTCCTCGTCGTGGGTAATGACAATCAGCTGGAAATTAGCCTGCTGCTGTCGAGCCTTGATGATATCGTGTAGCGATTCAGCCAGGGAACGAATATTATCACGGTCCAGATTGGTAGTTGGCTCATCAAGAGCGATCAATCCACAGTTGACACCGAAGCATTCTGCCAGCGCAAGACGAATGATGATACTAGCCAACACTTTTTGTCCAGCACTGCAGCGGCCTCGCATGTCCATCTCTGCACCCTGTTTAACCATGCAGACACGGTAATTGTATGAGCGGTTACCCTTGGCATTTTCATTGTCCGATCGGATGAGGATTGTATCGACATCCGTTCCGCGGTAAGTCTTCTGCCAGAGCTCGCCGACAATGGCGTTGATTTCTTCCATCTTCAGACCGTGGTATCGCATGATGGCTTTGTCGAGAGCACCACCGTAGCGGGCAAGATCTTCAACCGCAGCTTTGGTAGTCTCCACCTTGATATGAGATTCCTTGTACTTGGATGCAGCATCCTTGTAGTCCGTATCCCAGTCTTTGAGGAGTTGCATCAACTGGTCATCTTTGGATTTCATTTCTCCCATCTTGCTAGCTTGTTTGGCAGCTAAAGCATTGTGCTCCCGTGTCCATCTTTCTGACTCCTGCTTGAAGCGGCTACGATCAACGTCGGCATTTTGGGATTCCAATTGCTCGACCTCTTCCAGCACGTTATCCAGAGATCGCGTGGCTTGGCGATATGTCAAATTGTCAGAGTACTGCCGCTTGGTATTCTCGCTGTCCTTGAGCTGTGCTGAGATCTTGTTGATTTCTCGGGTAATTTCACCTTGCTCGGACTCGAGCTGGCTGATCTCATCCTCAATTTCGGACAGCTCTCGCTTGCTCCGCTCAAGTTGATCAGGACCTCCACGTTCATTGTATGAGTTGATCTCCTCGTTCGCCAAGTCAAGCTGGTTGATACTCTCCGAAAGACGGGTGATGTCATGCTGTAGGTCTCGCTCTCGCCCTTCAGCTCGTTGACTGATGTCGTCGTAGCGAGCTTGAGCTTGGAGTAGTTCGGGGGTCAGCGCTTCGATGTCTCGGTCTGCTTTCTCGATTGTCTCCCGCTGTTGCAAATTGAGTTTCTTGTACTCTTCCAAGCGGGCAAGTAAGTCGGCCTTCTTCTCCAGCTGGAATTTGGTGCTGTCAAGATTACCCTGGACATCTCTCAGCTGTAACTCTAGCTTGTTGATCTCGCTTCGGGTCTGGTCCCTTTCATTTGTGAGCTTGGCGAGAGTCTTTTTCAGTTCGCGTGCCTTCTCATTGTTCGCCGAGATCTCATCTTGGATATCTTGCAGGGTGCGGTTTGCAGACACATCCTCTTGGTTCGCAGAGAGTTCTTGAATTTGCGTAGCGATAGTCTTGATATCGGCATCGTATCTCGCAATAGTATTGACTGTTTTGGTAAGAGATTCAACATCTCTCTTGCTTTCCTGCTTGTCGCTCACAGTTCGGTCATGGGCCTCAAGCTTCTCTAGAAGCTGATCGCGTTGAAAATCGCATTCCTCCTCTTCTTTCTCCAATTCTGGAATGTCCGTTTCTGAGAGACGGACCCACGTATCGTAGGCTGCACTAGCTTCGCGGGCAGTCTCAAGATCTTGTTCCATCTCCTTCAACTCTCCATCTTCAGCATCTTTGGCGGCCTTTTCCAACAATGCTTGGAGCCTTTTATTGAATATTTGGAGCTCGGCGTCATTCTTGAAAGGTCGCTGGCATGTGCGACAACTCTTGGCTCGCTTCGCTGCATCAACACACAGGTTGAGGTATGCACCCAAACCGGCGTATTGGTCGGCGTCTTTGCGAGCAAGCTCTGTCTGTTCCTGCCGTTCTTTGACTATCGTAGGGTACTCGGAGGGCTCTGCGCCAACCGCCTCATAAATCTCCTTCACGCACTCGTCAAGTTCCTTTCGACGCTGTTTTAAGGCCTTGGTTGCATTTTTCAGCCTGAACTCGACCTGCTCCAGCTCTCGGCTAACACCATCACGATCGCGCTCTGCATCGGACACCTGTTTGGACTCGGTGTCTACGGCGGACTGAAATTCCCGCTCCAAGGTATGGGGCTGCCAACCCGCACCGACAACCTTCACAAGTCGTCCTCCATGAGCTCCCTTCATCGTCTGAAGGCTCCGCTCTTTTTCCTTTGCTTCCTTCTTGAGATGATCCAATCGAGCCAAATCCCCAGCCTTCTTTGTGGACTCAATCAACTCGTCGTTCAGGTTCGAGTTTCCATCCTCAAGATGTTGGATCTGCGCATTAACATCCTGGATCTCTTGGTCCCATGAAGCAACCTTAGTGCGTTCTTTGGCGCGTTTGAGGTCCGAGCTAATATCTTCAATCTTAGCCTCCAGTGCTGCTTGCACACCTTCATCAACATCAATTCCATTGAGCTTTCCTTGATAGCTAGCTGACTCTCTGTCATTGTTCGAAATCTGCTTTTTGGAAGAGTTCTTGGCCTCTTGTAGAGCGGATTTGCGCTGTCCGATTTCATTCAGAGTGTCCTGAACCTCGCGGAGCTCTTTCTGGGCTTCACGTTTCACCCGATCTAGAGCCTGGTTTCTTTCTCGCAAAAAGCCCTTGACCTTTTGCATGAAAGCGTCGATGTTTTCCTGGTCCATAATTTCATCGACGCTGTAGATGTTGTTACCACGGGCAACCTCAGTGATCATAGTCTGACGTCTTTGAACCTGTCGCTCGAAATTGGCCTTGTCGTTCTCGTGTTTTCCATTTTCGGCTTGTTTCAGGCCCAGCCGTTGCCGAGTCTGCTCGATACGAGCCTTAAGCTCCATGTAATTCTCCTTTTGCGCTTCTTCCTGCTGCTGGTATTCGATTTGCTTGGTCTCGAATTGTTCGAGATTCGACTCAAGCCACTCATCCGAGTCCTCGAGCTCGACCAAATGCCGTTTGAGGTTGTCGATAGTAGTCTGAATACTTTTTGCTTCGATTCTTTTGCCTTCCAACGCACCGAGCACCTGCGCATATCCTTCGGATTCTTTCCATGCCTTGTCAGCAAGCTCGGCGACACGGCGCATCTCCTTCGACATCTTTTGAGTCTCGTCACGCAACTCTTCGATCTCATCCTGAAGCTTAACTGAGCGCTTCTCTGCACGATCTGCTTTATCCTTGTCTTCTTTTGAATGTTGCTCCATGATCTTGTATTTCGCCAACTCTTCATTCTGCTTTTTGCGAAGAGCCTTAATGTTATCAATCGCTTTGGTGTACTTCATGGCTTCAAAAATCTCGTCGAATCGCTTTTTAAGAACGGAGGGCTCGCTCATTGGCCAAAGACTCTCATCTTGGTGGCAAAAGATGACCGAGTCCAAGACAGCTTTGGAAACACCGAGATATTGAGGCATGATCTGATCCAGCTCGGCCACTCGTGACGAGATCGCCGTTCGCTCGCCATTTTTCATCATCATAAGATGTCCTTCCAGTGTCTTCTGCTGCCTTGTCGTCTTCTTGACCGTGAGTTGTAGACTGCGCGTAGCCACCATCTTGGCACCAGATGTTCCTTTGAAAGAAAGCTTTACCTGCGCAAGCACCTCCTTCTCGCCGCATAATTTCGGATCGTGTATGAAAGCACCGCCTTTGCTGTTGGGAGGGAGATCGCCGGTGGTGGCATATTTGAGACATTCGATGATAGTCTAAGGTCGTTAGTCCGCGCTCACCGACTGACAATATTTAGTGTCGACGATCGTACCGTTTTGCCCGATCCATTATATCCGACGATTAATGTCAGAGGTGTGTGAAATTGGATGGTCTCGCTGCGCGTATTATCGAAGGAGCGAACTCTGGGATCAAGAGAAACAGTAAGCATCAGTGCTAGGTTAACGATTCGCAGTATGTATAATTCATGGGAGAACATACCCCAAAATGGATAGTTTGTCGATCTTCGCTGTCCAAAAGAAGTTCAATCGTCAGATATTTGTGCATAAGTTGCTGCAGTCCTTGATGCGTTCTTACACCTGTTCGGACCGTTAACATAGTTATGAAATAGTGGGGAACAAGTTGGCTCACATTCTGAGGCGCCGACGCGAGTGGAGATGCTTCGGCAGACTCCTTGATGGCGCAGAATGGATTCAGATACCATTCAGAGCCTAAATTCCCGAAAGTTTGGAAAGGTGATCAGATCGCAACGGGCTTTGTGATGCATCAACTTTCTCCACTTTGCTCGCGCCGAGCGACACGAAGTCACCTGACTCCAATGGCGTGTTAGATAATCCGCCCCACAGGGATCAGCGAGCATCTATCACTCTGAGCGGCCGGATGTTAATTCCCTGCTTCCTGGGGACTTTCTGTGTGTTATATGCAGAAGCTTGAAATACCCCTAGCGACAGAACTGAACATTGTCGTGTCTGGGCCTTCAAGTGTTGAACATCATCCCCTATACTTTATTTGGGTTTACTGGAAACTTACTTTGCGGGGAATCGACCGTCTGGACCGCTGAGCTCGGATACCTATTACCCTCGCCAATCTACTTACTTCGATTTCTATTCTCCCGCCCGGTTTCATCCCCACTTTCTCCCTCGATTTGGTCCCTGGTCTCCTCGATATGGCCTTAAGCCAGCAACCCCAGCTCGACAGCCTGCAGCCACCCGCGTCGCAGCGGCAGTCCATTTCCAACGAAACGAGTCAAGGGTATCCAGGCGATGGACCCTATGGAAGTTATGGGCTACAAACGGCGCAAGCGCAACAGGACCCAGGATGGATACAGCGGGTGCTGGAGGAAATGAAAGACATGCTTTTGCTTCTCAACGCCCAAGGTCGCATCACCTATGCGTCGCCGTCGGCGAAGCAGATCACAGGCCGATCCCCCAAACAACTTGAAGGGAGTCCGATCACACAATATATTCACGATGAAGACCAGCCTGTCTTCAACCGTGACATGGATGACGCAGTCGCTACGAACCGTCCCTTTCGTACCCATGTTCGATTCCAGAAACTCAACAGCGCCTTCTGCCTTGTCGAAATCTACGGGCACCCGCATATTGCGAATGCGAATGCGTTGCAGGAACGGAATAAGACTCCACAGGATCTATGTACTGGATTTTTCCTCATGTGTCGGCCTTATCCCTCGAAGATCTCTCAGCTCCTCGATTCGTTCCTCGAACATAAGATTGAGAACGCACGACTAGTGCAACAGATTGCCAAGCTTAACCAAGAAGAAGAGGAGGAAGCAAACATGGCCCGCGTCGCATACGGCAAGGCGGATGGTGACCAGCCACTAATAGATAACGCCACCGGACAGATCATCCTGAGCGACCAGGAATCGAGTGAGACCGCTGCTGCGCAGTCCGAAGATTCTGACCCCAGCGACGGGGCAGAGTTCTTTGAGAAAGCACCGAAGCCAGAGGGTCTGTCGCATATCGATGGCATTGAAGTCATGACAGGTCTATTCTATGGTGACGGCGAGCGGTCACAGGGTCTTAGTACTGGTATGCGACGTGGTCGACTAGTCCACTGTGATATCGATATCACCACGGCCGCAGATCAAGCCCGAAATGTGCAAGAGGGGGACAGACGCAAGCGACTTAAGGGGCAGCATGTCTGCACTGATTGTGGAACCGCTGACTCGCCTGAATGGCGGAAAGGGCCCAGTGGGCCCAAGACTTTATGCAATGCCTGTGGCTGTAAGTTTCCCGTCTTGTCTTCTTGCTTTTGAAGCTAACCCCCCTGTTTAGTGCGCTGGTCCAAGAAGGAGAAAAAGCGCCAGGAGTATAATTAATCCACTCCATCATAGCGCGTCATGGGTTGGCCTCTGCTTGAACCTATTGTCCTCCATTTCCTTATTGACTTCGCTTGCGTTACGATATCCATTGCCATGCGGAGTTAAAGTGTGGTGATTACTTCAATTTGGGACTTGTGGCATGGTATTCATTAAATACCTTCTATGCTCGGCGCAAAATGATTGACGAAGTAATGACCAAATATGTTCTGGTGTTTCCGTCTTCCGCGTGTATATATTGGATTTGTTTCTCTGGTTCTTGACTTTACTGCGCATACCATCGATTGGGTATCTGAAATTACTGTTTACCCTTTCATCTCTGTTGATCACCTTGATTTATGAAATAATTATGTAACATTTGCCAGTCATAAGTGCTGGAAAGAAACCATATCCAAAACGCCGTATATGATATGTACTTGGGTGTATTTTGGTGCTTCTCCCAAGTCCACAAGGAACCGAGTAAATAAAGGAGAGTAGGATGTATAAACAAGCAAAAGCTAAAAAGGACGGTATCTGGTATCTTAAATGATCTCAAAAGCAAAAACGTTTCAATTCCTCACACGTAAACGCCTTACTTCGAAGCCTTCTTCGGTGGAGGCGGGAAGTACATCTGCGACTGCGACCCATCCGGAGAAGGTTGGTGCGTTGTGTGCGGAGAAGGAGCGCTAGAAGAGCCATTCTCACGCAGCGGTAGATCCGAAGCCTCACTTCCGAGTCGGTTAAATGCCAAGTGCCGAGGTGTGAAGGGGTACACGCCTCCCTGTCCACCAAAGCCGGGCGGTTGCGCAACTTGGGGTGGGAAGCCGGGGGTACGAGGGACCAGACCGGGGGTTGTTGGGTAATAAGGAGACTTCATGATCTCCTCTTCGAACTCCTTCTCAACGCGCTTGTCCTCGCGGGTCTCGATAATCTGGTCGCGCTCTTCCCGGGTGATGAAGCAGGAGCGGACGGAAAAGCAGAGTTCGACGAAGTAGATCAGGCTGGAGGATAGGGTTAGTTTTCGTACTTGGTGTGGTCAATGGGGAGAGATAGTTCTCACATGATGAGAATACACAGGGCGAAGAGAGCCTTGGCCTGGTTGCAAAATCCGATATCCGTTTTCGAGTAGGCGACACTGCAGCTCTTGGTGATGTACCATGGTGCTCCGGGTTGGGGCTGGCTGGGGTCTGACATATCCGGACCGGCCTGGTACCGAGCTGCAAAGGCATATACGACGATACAGCCTGCGTGGACAAATGTGGCAAAAGGAGGGAAAAACAAGTGCATGAAGTGGACGGGGATCTTCACGATCAGAAGGAAGACGCTCAGGACACCGATGACCAAGTTGAAGTTCGTCAAGCTGAGGCTCAGTCAGTAGGATTCGAATAAATGCTTGTGGTAAGGAGACATACAAACTTGACCACACGAGGGGAGCCGTATAGGGTTCATAGTTGGCAGCGGCATAAAGACTTTGATTAGGCGCACTGTTGAAGCCGTTCTTGTAGCCATCTTCCCATAACAACGTGCGGTATGTGTTGTGAGAAGCAACACCGGTCAGGGTGAGGATGGTGATGGTGATGGGAGCCTCCATTGCGAAGAGCCAGAAGAGGAGCTTGCGGTCTCGCCATTGCTTGGGGAAGTACCATCCTCGAAAGAACTCGAAGTCCTTGATCGCCTCGATCTTGAACTGGAACTGTTGCTTGTGCATGGCGACGAGTTGTTGTGAGTGAATCACTCGAAGACCGACCAGAAAGTGTTAAGCGCCTTATTCGAAGACGAAACAGTTCGGTGAGAGCGGGACAGGAAGATTAATGGGAAGACAATGCGACTCGGCCAGACCGGCTGGCAAGTGAGATCCAGTCTTTCGCAAGTAAAAGGCCAAGGCCAAGACAGGGAGAAAAAGACAGTGCTTTACAGGAGATCAGAAAATCAGAAACACACAAAACTCTGGGCGATCCGGATGATGGGCGTTAGATATGAGCTGGAGACCCCCCGGGCTGGTCGACACTTTGAGTCGCCCATCGCTCGCATGCAGAGAGGGGGACGAATCAGCGGAGGCGCTGGGCAGAGCATCCTGGGAGTGTTTCCAGGACTTGCATCTGGCCAATGCTTGACGGCGGCAAAGCGCCAGCAGAAGCAGGTCGTGAGAAGTGTCGCACCAATGAGAGGCCACAGACCGGGGATAGGCTGCCGGTCGTCACACACTAGTCGGTGTGATGGGTTAGTGGATCTGCACGAGTCTCTCCGCATCACAGCACACGGCCATTGGGCTTGCTGAAGGAACGGCGAAACGCTGTGGTGGGGCAGGTTGCTATCGTAGAATCATTTTGCTTGTTCTCCTTGTGATGGTCCATGCAGGCAACTCGTCCACCATGAGTCTGGTCCCGAAGATCAGCTCGGTTGGAGAATTCAACTAAAGTGGAGGTGTAAGCATTCTGTTACCCATGATCACTAGTCTGGCCCTTGTTACTATTCATTTTTCCGGAGCTTGGAAGATGTACATACATTGCAAAGTAGTATGTACACATGCGGAGAGTCAGATCGTGATTGTAGCCGCTGGACGACTCATCTGAAACGTTTCCGGCAAAACATAATCCAGAGCATATACAATGCCATATAATAATTCATCTCGTTTGGTCTAATTCCATGTACAATTCCCATGGTTAATTTGACAAGCAGTTGAGGTTCTGTGTGAAGTCTAATAATTAAAGAAAGATTCGGGATACAACTGTAGAATAAGCTGAATCACCATTATCTAAGACTCCGTGACTTGACTTCCCACAAGACATCCTTGGAACACCACTGATCCTTGTCGCTAGACTAGCACTTCTTTCACACACTAGTATAGTGCACATGAACCAAGGTGCCCGAAATCAATCACACTTCGTGCATCCAATCACAATCTAATGAGGGGTATCCGACCGTTGCGCCAACCAATCCACCTCCCCGCGCTTCACCTCCGGCCAACACTATACCCGAGAACCCGCCCGATGAGTTCCCAGCGTGAAGACTCTATCCCTCATGAGCTGCGCACAGCAGCCGAACCCCGGCAAAACAGATTGTACCCGGTGCAACTCGCCCATGTGGAGCAAGTGAACCGATCCATTCGGTTGCTGCAATTTACTATTCCGGGCCCAGAGAATGTAAGCACCGATTTGATAATGTACTGCCCGAACCTGAAATATTAGAACAATGATTGGATTTCCGATGTGACTTATTCCCCGATATGGCTATTATTATCTCTGACACTGTCGAACCACCGACTACATTTATCAAAACACATGAATTGCACAACTTACAATTTTATATAGGGCGATCAACAACAACCCTTCTCTTTCCTGCCGGGCCAATGGCTAGATGTGCACATCCCATCTATATCCAACGCCGGCGGGTTCACTATCACTTCTACCCCGGCAGATGCCCAGGTATTGCCATCACTAGATGATTCAGATGCCTCATTTGCCAGAGAAAATGTAGCTGCATCACTAGCCTCGCAAGGCAGGGCCCCATATGTGGAGCTCGCGGTCCAGGACTCGCCGTCCAACCCAGCGGCTGCGTGGCTATGGAGGCCCAAGTATGAGATCATCGGTAAAGAGGTGAACATTCGGGTAGGAGGGAGCTTTGTCTGGCCACCGACTGGGATAAATGTCCATGAGGTCAAAAATGTGGTTCTAATTGCTGGCGGTGTGGGGATCAAGTAAGTCTTGTCTAGGCGAGGCGAAATAATGGTACTGACGGATATACAACAGTCCCTTGATCTCAATATTATCTCATATAAACCAAAGCAAGCCTACGAACCAACTCAATGTCCATATTTTATACTCCAGTCGACTTCCTCAAGGACAAGAAACGGAGACATCCGAGTCTATCCTTGAGCAGATTTTGTTTCTTCCGCGAGTGCGACATATCATCTCTTCTCACGGCCCAGTTTCTCGACTCAATATTAGTCTGGACCTATTTCTGACTTCCGCGTCAGCGAGCCAAATTTCATTCAAGTCTCCTGCTGATTTGACAATTCACTTGAGACGGATAAACGATCAGGATTTGCATTCAGCGCTCGTGAGTGGGAGTGATAAGCTGGTTCCAAAAGAAACCGTGGCTTATGTTTGTGGGCCCCCAGTCATGACAGATGAACTTGTTAAGAAGCTCCAAAATATTTTGGAGGAGGATGGGACTCAAAGAGTGTTTTTTGAGAAATGGTGGTGAAAACGGTGGTGAATGGTGGAAAGGAGATGAGATGTGAGATACAGGCAGAAGAATCACACATATCATCACATGGAAGCAATTCTGATCCGTAAAAAAGCAAACATATAACAATATACATCCTCTTTTGGTACGGAGAGATCATAAGATAGGGTAATTGACGAACTAGCTCCAAAGGCAATTTAGTAAGATTGAATGCTGTGCAAGACACTGGGCCCATATATCCTGGAAAGAGAAGGGCAGCACGGGTAGCGTAGTGCGTTTTACTACTCATTCGACTGCCCAGTAAGCCAATCGGACCGCCCAAGTAAGTACATAGTTATGTCTGCATGTAAAAGGTCACATAATGTTACCATGTAATAAGTTTTGAGTAAAGAAAAGAGATGATGGGATATTCGATAAGAGGTAGGCACCCTATGGACGCCAACCTTTTGCAGGCAAAGGGACACGCTATATGTACAATGATAGAAGAAAAATAAAGACGACCCAAATAAGTGACAAGAGCAGAGGGAGTTCGCTCTTGCATTCAAGAAGAGTAGGAGAAAAAGTGTAATGTGTAAACAGAAGATCAGAGCCTCGTTAAGATGCTTCGTTCGGGCCTTTAACGGCACCACCGTCGACAATCATCATCTCATCGATTCTGGCCTCGGTTTGACCCCATTCGAGGCGTTTGTAGGTCGTTACACGACCGGGACCCATGTCGAAGTCGAAGAAACGGACACGGCGGACGTAGTCGTTGTAGCCACCGTAACCTCCCAGACCGGCACCACCTCCATAGCACATCCACAGAGAGGGTTGGTTGCTCTCGTCTTGATCGAGCATACAGTAGTCATTGACATGGTCGCTAGATATAGATTAGTTATTGCCCAAAGGAAGTTTCTCGGAGTACTTACTGTCCACAGCTGACGAACAGAACGCCCTCTTCTTCAAGGGCAGACTTGAATCCGGAATTGAATCCTGGCGCTGTTGGAGCTTCGTCCCAGGAACCTTGGAAATACTTGCCGGAACTCCTGTACTCGGGCAATGGGATGTGAACGAATGCCATGTTCATATGTATATGAGTATACTCCTTATGTTTTCTCCTCAGGCTTTGAGCGGTGTTTTTGAACCAGCGAATTTGACTAGGCTTGATCCAATCGTAGCCCCGGAACTGGCGTTCATCGGGGGAGTAGGAATGAGTGTCGAGAAGGTAGAATGTAAGGGCAGAGTGTGTGCCCGTGCCGCGGTCGAGGACTTCGACAATATAGTTGCCGACCCCATCAATGTCTTCGGGGCCGGCGGTTGAAAGAGAGTATGGGAGATTTTCGTAGAGAGCCATGAGCTGTTCGCGGTTGAGATCGCCTTCGTCGTCATGGTTGCCAAAAATGGCTGCGTAGGGAATTTTGCGGTCGACAAGAAGTTTCACAGACTTGAAGACAGCACTTTGGGCATCAGGGGCGGTCTCACCATTGACCTGATCACCTGAGAGAATGACCATGTCCGGCTTCTCTTCATCTAGAAGTCGCTCAATGAACTCCAAGGTTCGTGGGTCGGCCTCGCATTTTTGTCCAGGCACAGACTCGGCCGGAATAGGGTCTCGACAGTGTCCCGTTCCCGTACTCAGGTGAACATCCGCCAGCTGCATGACCTTGAATTTCCCATTTTCATTGATTCTGGGGACAGGCTTTGACTTTTTGGTCGGGTTGCCACGTCGAATGCTCAGCCGAGTCTCCAGCTTCTCAGTCCAACCATCCAGCAACAAAGGCATGTCCTTTATTTCCCAGTTAGGACGAGGATCCACGGCGTCGGCACCGAAAAGGACATCGACATAGGTAACGGCCTGACCGGAGTCACTGGCATGACGGGAGGCTGTTCGTTTCAGCCAGATCCCACCAGGACGGGCTTCCCAAACTTCCGCTTCGCCTTTCCCTGTGTCTTCGGCGGGGGGTGTAACGCGACC
This sequence comes from Penicillium pulvis, assembly GCF_028828015.1. NCBI lineage: Eukaryota > Fungi > Ascomycota > Eurotiomycetes > Eurotiales > Aspergillaceae > Penicillium > Penicillium pulvis. The sequence goes on from NW_026643072.1 coordinate 2,395,569, forward strand.
AATCTTCAAATCAATGACAACCTTGTCATCTGGACCCAGGTCCTCCTCTTTCTTTCGTTGGAATTGGACATAGGCCTTCGAGGTCCAGCCCGAGCGCAAGTACAGGTCTTTGTCGATACGGTGCCAGGCGTCCGGATCAAGGTTGCAACTTGAGAAGGGATTGAGCGCGGAGCATGTGGTGACTGTTACATCGGTGATCACGAAGCCGGGGTAGTGCATCGGAAGGTGGCCATGGATGGAGGTAGGAAGGACGCTGAATTGACTGTCGAGAAACAGAACGACAAGGAGGATAAATGCAGTGAGTACACCGAGCTGTAAGCCCGCTCGCACCTGTGTAATGAATCAAGTCAGCTTTTATGGATCTTAAGGGGGTTCAGACAGATGTTCATACGATCCGGCGAGCCATGATGCTGATATCACCCTGGCAAGGATTTGGAAAAGAGTCGGGATGCGCAGTGTCGCATGATGCCCCCCAGAATGGTCAGGAAAGATGTGAATTAGGCCAAGAGAAGACCAACAGATTGGAGTCAACTCATTCAAGCCAAGTCATAGAAATTAAAAGATGGGAGGAAATCAAGTGAGTTTCCCGATTGTTTTTGGGGGGAAAGCGACTCGACGCTTGGACCCGCAAGGCGGTCACTTACTCCTGACGATTCCACTAGTAGTTTATTCTCCGCTTTGATCATGTTCTTTCATTTCTATCGTTGCTGTGGGTTCTAAATAACAATTCGGTGGTCGTATAGGACCTGCCTGAAATAACCAACAATCTAGACCATTCTATATTCAATCTTTACGCAGTGCTCTGCTTTGCCACATCGCTGGGCGACACCTTGCCGGCCAGGATATCTTTCGTGGTCGCTAAGATTGTGGACCAATTCTGGAAGGTGGTGTATGGCATTCCGCGGCGCTGACAGAAAGTAACCAGATCTAGGTCCAAGTTAGTGACTCGTTCGAAACAGACTGGGACATGGGTGGCTGGGCTACCTTTACCCTCCTTCGCGAACAAGAGGTTGGTCTCTGCAGCAGCCGACAGATCGGATACACCGTCGCCAGCGTATAGAAGAACCGGGCGCTCTCCATCGGGCAAGGCGGCGTAAGGCTTGATCTCAAGGGACTTGTCATGGCCAAAGTGACTAAACAAGCGCAAACGTAAGTATACTGATATATCAAAACCAAGGATCACAGGCCCTACCTCTCGTCGTGGTAAACGATCTCCCAGCCACCCTCACTGTTGATATCCTTGCCATCACGGCCAGTCACCTCGTTGGAGATGATGGTAAGATGGCTACGGGGCTTGTGGCCCAGGAACTTCTCGAGCAGGGCAGCAATGATCGGGCGCATACCAGAGGACAGAATGACAATGGGGACATTGTTCTCCTGAGCCCAATAGTAGAACTCCTCGAAGTATGGGTCCAGCTTCATGTTCTTCAGCAAAATGTCGATGCACTCGTCGTAGGGGGTCTTGATGCTTGCGAGCATCTCACGGAAGGCGTCACTGAACCAGTTCAGTCAGAATGTGTTCGCTCAGTCGATGCCAATAGATCTCACCGGAAACTCAGAGTCTCCTCGAGGACCTGCTTGTTCAACACACGTCTGCGGTCGGCGCCGAAGCCCAGGTTGTCGATCTACCATATTTAGTCTTGGAGGTTGAGAGAGGAGTGCGCTTGACGAACCATGAAATCATTGCCTATAGGTCCATTAGTAAAAGCCTTGAAACATGGGATATCCCCAGTAACTCACTGTCGTCAACGGTGATTGTGCCATCGAAATCGGTGAAGAAGATGGCCTTAGGCTTGGTCTCCATGTAAGGAAGCGCGACGGAGCCCATTGTGATAGACTGGAAGTTTGGAAATGGTAAAGATATAGGAGATCACTATGATCTTCGGTCTTTTTTCTATCGTGGATAAACAGGTACAGCAATTGGTAAGTCGAAGAGAAAAGACCAAAAGTTCCCCGGTGAACGAGGGGTGAACCAGCCCGGGGACAAGTGGGGCACCAAGGGCCAAAGAAAAGTGGATTTGGAGATTCATGGCATTTTTAGCTCCAACATGGCTCGTCTACTGCGGTCGGTACAGCGATTGCTGGGAAATCCCAGCCCGGTAGTTTCTATACCTCCGCCGAGTCCTAGTGCGACTCGAGTTCGATCAATCGATACGGACTTTTCGATTATTAAAGGTACGGGATTTCCCCTTTAGAGAAGCGGACCTCCGCTAACAACGCGCAGAGGGTGACCAGGTCTTATTACACACCAAACAGCCCACATTGACAAAGCCATTGAAGAAAGGAGGCAAGACCAGTCTTCGGCGGGGACATCTGGAACACGATCGTGCTATTGGCAGTCGAGTATGGGACGCAGTCCAGGCACACAAGGGTAAGAGGCATCGCGAATTATCTTAAATAATGCAATTAACACCCAGCAGGTCCAGACGTTCGACTGAGCCTTCCAACTCTTGAGGAATATGTCACTTTGACTCCTCGCTTGGTGACACCGGTATGCACATCCCTAGGGGGAGCCAGAATTCAATGCAGATAGGCAGTAGCTAATAATCGCAGATCTACGCCCATGATGCCAACCTGATCGTCTCCCTCCTCGATATCCATACGAATCCGACCGCCACAAACGATAATCAACCCCCGATCGAAATCCTCGAATCCGGAACTGGTCATGGATCCTTGACATTGCACCTGGCACGTGCCCTCCACGCCGCAAACACGACACCGCCGCCTCGTCCAGCCGGTTCACAAATACAATACGTAGCGGGCCGAAATAGAAGCCCAACGGAGAAAGGTACACCAGAACTGGAACCGCAAACCTCTACAGAGACCGATCCATCAAAAAAGGAATGGGATGCGTGGCGGACAGAGCGTGGCGCCATCATTCACACGGTGGATGTTTCATCCAAATTCGCCAAACTCGCCGAAAAGAACGTTCTAGGTTTCCGTCGCGGAATTTACTCTGGCACCGTTGATTTCTACGTCGGCGCAGTGGAAGAATGGATCAAAGCGCAAATCGCCCAACGCACCAAGCCGGCCGAGCCGGTCAAGCCATTCCTGACATATGCCATTTTGGACATGCCATCTGCCCATGAGCGTATCCCATTGGTTAAGGATATTATTCACCGCGATGGCAAGCTGATTGTCTTTGCGCCTAGCATCACGCAGATTGGCGATTGCGTGCGGATGATCCAGAAGATGAACCGGCCTTTTGTTTTGGACCGAGTTGTTGAGCTTGGATCTGGACTGACTAGTGGCCGGAACTGGGATGTCCGTCTCGCTGTCAAAAAATCTGGATCTGATCCCTCAACATGGGAATCAGCTACTGAAGGCGAGGAAGCTGTTCCTGTTGAGGATGAGGCATCGGACTCCGAACCAATCGCCAGTGTGGAGCCTGCAGCCCCGAGCGCCGCATTTGATGAATCGAACGCCGTAATGGTGTGTCGGCCAAAGGTTGGACTGCGCACTATGGGTGGCGGATTTGTGGGAGTCTGGCGTCGCATTGAAGATCACCCTTGAGAGGTATCTGATATCCCCATCATGTAACTATATAGATCTCACCTGTAAACTACATACCCTCAATACAAATGTACTATAGAAAAAGCATATTGAATATATCTTGGAATGTCCCTTGAAATAGTCGAGATTGGCACCAGAAAGGCTAGTGAGGGGCCTGCTACAAGGTTAATCTTATCACGTCGCATTTCCCAGAGGTATTGTAACATACGTGCAAGCATAGGTGCGCCTGCATGTACGCAGAGTACGTTTGCATAAGTACTTCGTATCGAAGGCCTCTCTAAAGAGCTTGTGTGTTTTTCTGGTCTCTTGGCTTGAAATACACATGCATAGATTGTTGATTGACCACAGGCTACATGAGTCTGACACCCAGTCAAGGTGATCATATTCATTTATGTTACGTTTCAGAAGATACAAAGTTTAAGCTCCACAGTTCAAAATGCGATTCTTACCACCCAGTCATTTGACCTCACATTGTAAGCGAGGTGAAATTAACTAGATTGTCTCGGTGCAGCGTAGCTTGGATTTGAGAACAAGCAGAGCGGAATGCTCCAAGAATGGCCAACGTCTGCTGTCCTTATACTACTGTTGGATCAGGGCTCCTTCTCGATCAGCCTGTCGAACATTCCTCATTTCAAGATCTATGACCTGGATCCGGAGTCCGAAACAGTTCGAGATTAAGAACAGCGGATCCAGAAAATAAAACTAGATGCTAAGCCTTCCCAAGGACCGAGTGATCAAAAAGCAATCAGCTCGAGGTGACTTATTTGGGCCCCTCGCGGACAGCATGAAGGAATGCGCAGTGGTCGCAATTCAGAGCAATAATGTTCCCAGGTTGTCGAGTACATATCAGGTAATACTTGTTAACGCTAGGGTACTCTTGAATGTGAAGGTGAGCAAGAAATGGCACCCAAGCCGATACCTTCTCTCGCTTAAGATTGAAATGCCTGTGTAGTGAATCCAGGCTGAAACGAACCATTTTCTTGCATGTTGACCTAACCAGCCGACTTGAATATAATATCCGGGAAACATGCACAGCAGCAATTCCTGGACGATGATTGCCACACTACGCTAAAGTCGACTCCGAATGGGGTCAAATAATATTTGTGGTGCTCGATCATAACACTGTCCTTCGCGGCCTTGGAACCGAAAATGTATACCGAGTCAGTTTGATAAATTGTGGTTGATGGTGACGCCCAAGGTGCTCTTTCACAGGAAGATGGTGAATGCGTGCATTTGACACGTGCTTTCAAAAGACGCTATTACCAATGCGGCTTTTGACTCTTGATCAGAACATCATATCACCGCTATAGGCAATTATCGCGTGGAGCAAAGATTTTAGGATACAGCCGACGGAAATGCTTGTCTGAACTGTGGAGGACCTTTAGGGCGCAAATTCCGCAACTGAATCGCTAATCCTGGACAATGACTTGATGCGGAAACCTAGACAAGTGATAAGGGTTGAAAGCTATGAACAGTTGCTAAGGATAACGAAAGTTTCTTCATCATCTGTCTCATTTCAGGCGCCTTCTAATCCATGTGCTAATTGTTGACCGTACAACCTGAAGCCCGCTAAATACATGCTACGGCCCATACGTCAATCTAGCCCCTCGGCGAATGGTCTGCTAGCCACGACGCTAGGACTTGTTTCCCCCGGTCGCTAAGGGTACATTTGACCCCATTTCAAAGCCGGGGATAGGTTGAAACGGGTTATCCACCTTCTAGCTGCATATCCGTTGAGGACATCTGAAGCTTTGAACACCATTATTCGACCGAAACAGTGGGCCCTGCAGTGAGATACGTATTGGTGCAAAATTAAACGAAGATAGGCGGAGGCATCGTCACGAGGACACGAGTGCTCACGCTAAGGCCTTGCTAAATCAAGACCTTCAATGGAGATCCACTGCCACCAAAAGTTCACTCGCACAATATTTTCCTTACGTTGCGGCGCCAGCTATGGCTCTGGTAGATATACCGCTTTACATGATTGGTCACAGTGGTTCTATCCTTGGGGTTATTGCGTTGTCCTTTGCCATCTTCCTAATACAGTATGCGATTCAAAGTCGCCGACCAAGAAATTTCCCCCCTGGTCCTAAAGGACTTCCTATCATTGGCAATCTTCACCAGCTGCCCCTAAAGAAGTTTTATCTAAGGTATGCTTTATTAACCGTATTTGATATCCGTACTAACAAGCTATAGGCAGACAGAATGGTCCAAGAAATATGGCAGCATCGTCGGGTTCAAGATAGGCCCTCAGAACGCCGTGGTTCTGAGTGACTACCGTCACGTTAAAGAGTAAGTTCCACTGGATTTGAGATGGGACGAGGGAAAAGAATTGCGCAAGTCCTTACAGCGTCCATGGATGACAGACTCTTCGACAAACGCGGGGGAATATACTCCGGTCGCCCCGAACAATATGCCGGCCAACAGATCATCTGCCCCGATAATATCCATATGCTGCTAGCCCAGTACGGTCCCACATGGAGATTAATGAGAAAAGCCATGCAAGGCTTATTGAATATCAACGCTATCGATGCATTGCATCCAATCCAACTAGCCGAAGCTACGCAAACAATGTCTCACCTGCTCGACGACCCCGAGGGCTACTACGATCACATTCGGCGCTATTCCACCTCTGTAATTCTAGCATCAGTCTACAGCCAGAGAGGCGAGAGCTTCCAGTCACCCAAAGTGCAGAATCTATATAATTCACAGTATCGCTTTAGTCGGATTTTGGAACCTGGTGCCACGCCACCTGTGGATGCTTTCCCGTTCTTGAGAAGACTGCCTGAGTTTCTCAGTCCTTGGAAAACAGAAGCAAAGGAGATTCGACAGATACAAAGCTCTCTTTATTTCAACCTCGTGAAGGAGACAAAGGAACGACGCAGCAAGCATGACTTAGAGCCTTGCTTCATTGAGAAGCTTCTCGACGATCAAGAGAGAAATGGCCTCAATGATGCGCAAATTGCTTATCTGGGAGGCACTTCGGTAAATATTGCTGATTTTGCAAGAATTTTATTGCTTGTCTTACTAACAGGTCAAATAGATGGAAGCTGGATCGGATACCACTTCAGCCGCATTACTTACTTTCGTTCTTGCTATGACTCAACACCCAGAATCCTTGAAGACCCTGCAAACAGAACTTGACCGTGTGTGTGGCACTGATAGATCGCCAAACTTCGATGACCTGGATCAGTTGAAATACACACGGGCATGTATGAACGAGGTAAGCACTCATTCGTCCTGACAACCTACTGGTGTTAACACGGGCTAAACTGATTTGCGGTTTCAAAGGTTCTACGATGGCGTCCAGTTGCACCCGCTGCCGTTCCTCACATGTTAACCCAGGACGACACCTACGAGGGCTATGTGTTGCCCAAGGGAACGATTGTCTTCATAAACGCTTGGGCCATTCATATGAATGAAAGCGAATATGACGAGCCGGAAAAATTTATGCCGGAGCGCTTCATGGGCAACAAATTTGGCTGCAAGGACCAGGATGATTCAGACGATCATCGCAGAATAACATACAATTTTGGAGCAGGTCGTCGTGTCTGTCCTGGTCAACGGCTAGCCGAAAATTCAGTGGTAGGTACCCTGCCAAAAGAAATACAGCTCTTTCACGTATGCTAACATTTTCCAGCTTCTTAATATAGCCAAAATGGCTTGGCTTTTTGATATTTTGCCGGTTAGCTCTGAGCCAGTTGACATGAGTATACGCACGGCGTTTACTGATGGAGTTCTTATTGCGCCTCATAAATTTCCCGTGCGATTTGTGCCTCGCTCCGAACAGCGGATCAATGTTATTCAAGGAGATTTGGAAAAGGCGAAGGAATTTTTCGCGCGGTATAAGGAGTAGTAAACTTGGCAGTCTGCTTCATTATGGTATAATGTGACCGAGTAGGTACCTGGATATGCACTCCTGTTTGTGCAATTTCTTATTCACATAAGAGCCCTTTCATGATCTTGTCTTCGCGAGGAGTTGTGCCGCACAGTTTTATTTTCTCCCTTGGGAGATAGATCACATCCCTCAGTACTTACAAATGTCTATTCGTACCGGATTTTCCCAGCCAGGTGGTTTTTCCCTATTCTAGCGGTCGCCACTTTTGTGAAGGCGCACAGGTTCAAGCTCAGTGAGTAGATTCCTGAAAGTCAGGAGCTAGAGTATCCAGGTCCTTGCCTTCTTAATCATTGCACACATTGACTGTGAGATCTCCACCGGTATGTCTGGAAGCCACTTGCTTCCACAAGTTCAGAACCCTTTCTTCAGGCTGGAATCCGAGAAGGTCAGACCAGTTTGCGTATGCCTCGTCTTCCGAGGAATATCTGAACCGATGATGGCCTCTTCCTGACTCCGTTTCCATGCTTAGGAATTCCAATTTTGGCATACATAACGCTGCCTGACCCACAGCCATATACAATTCATTGAAGAGACCCGGTACACTGACTTCTCTGAAAGGCTTGCCGCTGCGATCTTCGAGTACTGTTCTCACGTACTCCGGAAATTCATTATGTGGATCGGAATCTGAAGAACCATAGTGATCATACTCATCGCGGTCAGAGCGATCAACAAAGAGCCATTTCCCGGACGGAGTTGAGGGTGTGTATTGAATATCGATGGTTGTCAGATTGGGCCATGATGGACGCTTGTCGCTTGATCCCGGTTGCCAGAAAAGCCCATTTCCAATTGTGATCCCGTAAAGACCGAGTTTCTCTAATTGTTGAGAGAATACATGTAGTTGCGAGCTGAGAGCATCCATGCCTTGGTCTGTGATGTTATCTGGGGAGAAGTTGTGATCCTGAGGTGGTTCATTGTCAAAAGTGAAGTTGAAGGTTTTTATGCTCGACGGCAAAAGGTGAATATGAGCAGCGAGTTCTAAAAAGTCCATTAGTATGCAAAGAAAAACAGTATATAAGCCCGTAGTTGGAGCATACCGTCACGGTTGCGTTTTCTTAGGCTCTTATCGCGTTTGCAGGTGTCATTCAATGACAAGTTGAGTGTATGTAGGCAAGGGAATTGAGAGGCAAGACGAGCGCAAGTAGCCGCCTCGATCTGCCGTCTATCGGATAACGCCTCTATTGTGAGAGTATGCACAATCCCGAGTGGCTCTACCTGAGTCTCAAATGCATCAAGCCGAAGATAGTTTTTCTCAAACCTGCGGTTTAAAATATCTTTAATCCGCTCGGCACGGGCGGCCTTTTTTCGCCTGAGTCTATTTGAGCTAGCGACCAGATCGCTAGGGGACTGGGCTCGAATGGAAAGCGAGATCCCTGGCAGTGAAGTCCCCGGCTTATTGGCTTGCCACTTCACGATGATATGAAGGAATGAGCGGATTGCTTCGGAGAAAATCTGATCATTGCGCTCATGCTCAGATTCTGTCTCGAATTGAGCTCGGGCAGCTTCATCATAAGGTTCTAGCCCCACGATCAACTCGATGTTCCTGATATATGACTGTCGTCGTGGATCGTTTGTCAATTTTTCAAATTGATCTAGATCCAACGGAGTTCCTGTCTTGACTCGTAGTGTCGCCCAGCTTCGCTCTTCGACACTGGCCTGCCAGTCGCGATTCACTGAAGCATATTGAGCCAATTCGAGCTTGCTGTTTATGTGGGTCAACGGATTGGCAAGAAGTGATACAATATGGCCAGTTATCTCTGGTGGAAATGACCATGCCATTTGCCTGAGGGGCTAGGAATCAGAAGAACTGAAGTTTGAGATAATGTGGGGTCAGATGGCGGGGAGACTCATTGTTTAAGGGTTCGGGGTCTACGCTATGTGCGATACGCTTTAGGGCTTGCTCATTAATTGAACAACGATGCCAAATTTGAAGAAGTTGTCATGTTTTGCTGTCTTGGTCCACTGAGTTGCTGAATGATCGCAGCATTATTATACCTAAAATTGGAGTTGGAAAGTGAATTTCTGCAGCTGCCATGAAGAGCACCTCCAGGGCCCAGTCCGTCGCAACCGAGCGAGCTAGCATGTTACATTTTATTGAGGTGGTGTCACTCCGGCTCTCAGGCTAGATTCAGGGAGCGTATCAGGACGCCCAGGTCGAGATTAAAAGGCGGCAAGGGGCGAGCATTAAAATGGAAAGGGAAAGCCAAGAGTTGCCAGGCATTGTCCGGTACATATGCACCGCGAATGCTTATCCCCGGCTGCCTTGTTTCACTAATGAAGCGGATATGCTGTTCGCATTCCAATTCAAAACTGGGCCGACACGCGTGACCATGAGTTTCTTCGCGCTTTAAGTGGTATATAGTATCGAATTTTCCCTATCAAAGGTTTCAATCCTAGCATGTTTTTGTTAAGATGAACACCACTACTCTCAATCACAAAAGTGATACACACAATTGGTTACAAGCCATACTAAACCCTATTGCAAATAGGACGCGTCCCAAGGAAGACAGCAAAACGCGGCAAAATTCATTACATGGAGCAATATCTGGCAAAAGAGAGAATCAACTTGCTAGTAACAAGCGTTGTGGGCATCATAAAATCTCCAGTGAAAAGCCTGGCATCCCGTTGTGTACTCCGTCAATGGGCCTGATGAGTGTACGTATCATGAGTCTACACAGGGTAATTCTGACTTGTCTATAGCGTCACAAGCCGAACTATTCAATTTCAGAACATTCAGGACCACGGCTGTGGACCATATCATTTGGCAACACAAGGTTTCTCAGCGAATTTTACTACGATGGATTCAGCACCGAGGTCTGTCGTTACAATGGAGAGTACTTGAGGTACTTCCAAGACCATCCCGAGGTTAGGAGATACCGGACTCGAAACTTGCGAGCTGTTGCACGTATCCTTGAGCGCAAGCCTCGATGGAAAAGAAGGCAACGGAGAGATGGGGATGGGGTGTGTCAGGCATGTCATAATTTGATTCACCGAGTGGATGTCTAAGTACTGTCCATGCAAAACTTGTACCCCATTTTCGCTTCGTCATATAACACATCAAACTACGTGACTGCATTCCCTTCCCAAGCCACATCAAACTCAGTACAAAAGCAGTTTTAAAGCCCTCGCTCCCTGTTGAATTGGTCCGCCACTTCCCTCGCAGCCTTCACAATCTCAACACAACCAGGCGAGTCCGAATGACAACAAATAGTAATAGGACTGTCACCCACTTCAAGCGTTACTGTCTCTCCAGTGACCGCCACAACCTGACTATGACGCAATTGCCCATCGACATGTGCCTTGACATCTTCAATCCTCCACGGCTGCTTCTTCCGATCAATCCTCAAAGTCCCATCAGCATGATACTTGACGTCTCCGAAATACTCAGCCCAGAACTCCAGGCCCGCCTCCTTTGCAGCCTTCTCCATGTTAGTTCCCGGGAGACCAAAGACGCGCATCCCCTTCGGCACGGCTGCCCACACAGCTCTTGCAACCTCAATATCGCGGATCATCATGCCATATAAAATTCCATGTGGCTTGACGTGGTGCATTTCCACTCCTTCCCGATCAAGGAATGCTTGTAAAGCCCCGATTTGGTATACTACATTGGCGGTGTGCTCTTCTGGAGTCATCTTGATTTCTCGACGACCGAAACCTTGGACGTCAGGTAGTCCAGGGTGGGCGCCGATTTTGACACCATGTGATTTGCAAAGAGCGACCGTCTCTGCCATTATCAAGGGATCACCGGCGCTGGAAATTATTTTAGCGAAACATCGACGTTCTCGCTTGAGTTAGACTTACTGAAAACCACATGCCACGTTCGCTTGGTCGATCATGGGTAGTAGTTCTTTGTCTGGACCGCAGACAAAATTGCCATATCCCTCGCCCATATCAACATTGATAAGCGCTTTCCTCTGGGATGGAGCCATATTGGAGAAGCTGCCCTAGCCATCTTGTCAATACATTCCAGTTCGTTATTAGGGCTGCGGCACTGACGAATGACTGCCGATTATGGGCTAATAAAGCAGGTAATTCGAGCGGATCAACGATTATCTTGTGTCAATGCCGGTAAAGAGAACGAGAAACTACAAAGTGTTCTGCAGATATATGATACAGGGAAGGAACGATCGTCACGACTCCAATTATCTATGAGACCCCGCTCTTCTCCAACCTCGGGGGAACAAGGTTGGTACAAGAGTGGGGTGACCCCAAATTTGAGTCTATTTAGTATAATCAGCTATCCCCTGGTGATTATTGATTCATTATTAACTCTGGTTTAATCATTCATACATTATGGAATATACTATGGAATGTTTGAAGACAGTCCTTGTAGCTAACAGAGGCGAGATCGCTTGTCGACTTATCAAAGCTGCACAGAAACTAGGCATTCGAACTATTTCCGTCTATACAGAACCGGACTCGGAGTCTGAGCATGTGAGGGCGGCCGATCATGCTATTCTGCTAGATGGTGAAGCAAGAGCAGCATATCTAGACGGGTAATACTTATCTAAATGGAGGTTATATGCCCGTTGCTGATCTCTTTTATCTGCAGCGACCAAATTATAGAGATAGCTAAGGAACACGATGCTCAGGCGATTATTCCTGGTTATGGATTCCTTTCAGAGAACACAGCCTTTGCTCGGTCGGCTGCTCTAGCCGAGCTGGTCTTTGTCGGTCCCTCTCCGGAAGCAATCGAATCTTTTGGTTTGAAGCATACTGCTCGCGAGCTGGCTCTCGCCGCAGGTGTGCCAGTGGTCCCGGGGACAAAGGGTCTCGTTGACACAGAGGAAGCAGCTACAGCTGCGGCAGCAAGCCTTGGTTATCCGGTCATGTTGAAAGCGACCGCTGGCGGAGGAGGAATGGGGCTTTTGACATGCCACAATGAAGCGGAGCTCAAAGATAATTTCCGAACGGTACAGTCGCGAGCTTCATCGTTATTCAAAAATGCGGGCGTATTCCTAGAGAAATACTACCCGGACAGCCATCATATTGAAGTTCAGGTCTTTGGAAACGGTCAAGGAAAAGCAATCAGTATTGGCGAAAGAGAGTGTTCTATCCAGCGACGACACCAGAAAGTTATTGAGGAGTGTCCGAGTCCATTTGTGGAGCAAAGATATCCTGAGCTTCGAGAGAAACTGACCGAGTGTGCCGTACGCCTTGCTGAGAGTATCAAATATGGATCAGCGGGAACCGTGGAGTATCTTGTTGATGATCACACTGGTGACTTCTTCTTTCTTGAAATGAACACACGTCTTCAAGTCGAGCATGGTATCACGGAGATGTGTTACAATGTGGACTTGGTAGAACTCATGTTGCGCCAAGCGGACCAGGAGCTCTCTGGAAAGGGTGGACTCAAATTTGAAGACCTAGAGGCTCTGCAATCCGAATGTCTTGACCCTCAAGGGCATGCAATTGAAGCCCGTGTTTATGCAGAGAATCCAGTGAGGAACTATGCTCCAAGTCCTGGCCTTCTACAAGAAGTATCATGGCATACTCCCGGTGGAACACGGATCGATACTTGGGTAAGAGCTGGAACAGTGGTCAGTGCATCTTATGATCCTTTGCTTGCAAAGGTCATGTATCATGGCCAGACACGACCAGATGCAATTGCAGGGATGGAAGAAATTTTGCGCAAGAGCTCCCTTTGTGGCCCTCCGATAAACCTTGGCTTCCTTCTAGCCATCATCAACAATGAAACATTCAAAGAGGGCAACACTATCACAAAGTTCTTGGAAAACTTCAGCTATACTCCTAACGCTATCGATGTCATCTCCGGTGGCTCTTATACATTGGTCCAGGACTTTCCAGGACGCCCAACAGTTGGGCATGGATTTGGCCATGCAGGGCCAATGGATCCTATCGCATTTCAGACTGCGAACCTTCTCGTTGGTAACCAGGTTGGCACTGAGGGTCTGGAAATTACCCTCACCGGGCCCGAGCTTCTGTTTCTTAGCGATGCGGTCATCTCAATATGCGGTCCATTCATTCCAGCAGATCTTGATGGGACAGAGATGCCGCTCTGGACACGCATTGATGTCAAAGCAGGCCAGCGGCTTAAGGTTGGAAAGATGGCAGCCCACTGCCGTGTTTATCTCGCTATCTTTGGGGGACTACTCAACATCGCTGAGTGGTTCGGAAGCAAGTCTACAAATCCCATGGTAAATGTCGGAGGGTATCAGGGAAGACCACTACGTGCAGGCGATCTCTTGGAGATCGTAGAAGCAACCAAGATTGTAAACGCCCCTGCTACAAGTGTTCCACAACACCTACGTCCTCAGTACGGAACTGGCCAATGGGCTATCCAAGTCATGTCTGGGCCCTACGAAACGGGCTTCTTATCTCCCGAAGGCATCGAAACACTATTTTCCACAGCCTGGAAAATCAGCCACAATGCCGCGCGCGGAGGAATCCGACTGATCGGCCCTCGCCCAGGCTTCGGCCGCACCGATGGAGGTGAGGGAGGTGCTCATCCGAGCAATATTCTCGAATATGGTTACCCGCTCGGTGGGCTGAACTGGACCGGTGACGAACCTGTCATCTTCCCCGTTGACTGTCCCGATTTTGGCGGGTTCATATGCAGTTTGACGGTTGTGAAATCAGATATGTGGAAAGTTGGACAGCTCCGGTCTGGGGATCATGTCAAGTTCCATCGTGTGTCTCTGGAAACTGCCCTACAATCCCGACGACAAAATGCTGCTTTCATCGATAGCGTGGCTTTAGCCATCAAGACCGGATCTTGGGATGAAGCCATGAAGTTTGATAGCGCCGTCGGGCCTGAGGTCACAGCACCCGGACAGGATTTACTTCAAGTCCTCGAAGAAATCCAAACGCGACCCCAAATCTCATACCGAGGTGGAGCAGACGATTATCTCTTAGTCGAATACGGAGACGGCCGCGCCGACCTCAATTATAAATGTCGATCAACAGCGCTAGCCAGGGCCCTCAAGTCAGACACCGGTCCCCTCTCCGCAAACCTGCCCAGCGGAGGGGCGATCCTCAACATGATGTGCCACGGCAGTTCCCTAGCCATCTTCTACGATGGTCTGCGTATACCAAGATCAGAGCTCATAGCCAAGCTGGTCACTCTAGAACAATCCCTCGGAGATATGCGATCCGTCAAGATTCCCAACCGCCACTTCAAGCTTCCCCTCACATTCAAGAACAAGAGGCTAGATGAAGCCATCGAGCGCTATATGGCGAATCAAAGATCAATCGCAAGCTACCTTCCCGATCCTCTGAAATTCACAGCAGAAAACAATGGCATGACAGTCTCGCAACTCAAATCCATGTTCCTGAAAATGGAATCCGTCATCATAGGCGTCGGCTTCTTCATGGCTCTCCCACAGAGTCTACCCACAGACCCACGATACCGTATTCGGACTCCAAAGATGAATCCAAGTCGCACGCATACTCCCGCCGGAACAGTCTCATGGGGTGGGACGTCTATTGCTATCTATCCTGTTGATTGTCCTGGAGGATACATGCCTCTGGGTATGACTATCCCCACACTCGATATTTCTGGGTCAAGACCTGGATTTAGTGCGGAGAAGCCATGGATTTTGGAAGATATGGATACACTAAGTTTCTATGAAGTCAGCGAAGAAGATTTCGATCGCAAACTTGCGCTGTTCAGGGCTGGAAATTACAAGTTTGAGATGGAGGAGGGAGTCTTCGATATGGCCGTACATAATGAGCTTCTGAAGAGGACTACGGAGGAGGCTGAGGCTATTCATAAAGATCGGGCGGTGTCGCAGAAGAAGATGGCTGAGTTGGAAGATCGGTTGGTTGAGGAGTGGTTGGCTGAAAAACAAGCGGGTGGAACTAGTTTGGATGAGATAAAATCTTTGCTTGAAGGTATGGATTCGAGTCTACTTTTTGGGTTCATTAGGACTAATTATATCGCAGATCCTACAGTCGAGGCTATTGAGGCCCCTGTTAATGCTAATGTGTGGAAGGTTTCGGTGCGAGAGGGCGATGTACTCGAGTCAGATACGGTAACATGCATTCTTGAGGCTATGAAGATGGAGATCAATGTACACACTGAGCCTCGATTTGCAGGGGTGACTGTCATCAAGGTCTTAGTTAAGCCTGGAGACACTATTGAGAGTGGGAATCCGGTTGTTCTGGTCAGGAAACCGAAGGCATAGAATCTCGGTTCTCAACATTTTTATAACTTGTTGCCCTTCTTTCTACTCATCACTATACAATTTTCCACATAGTATTCGAAGGTTCATTACCGTTCCAAAATATAGTAAGTTAATCAGCATAGGCAAAGATTACATTTACAAGGGAATACGAAATAACATAGCCACGCTCTATTCACGATTGATCAAAGTCACGGCGGAACAAAAAAGTACATGATCAAGAACGCCCATCGCCAGGCAAAAACAAAGAGCAACCTCAAGCCCTTCGGCCACCTGTTCCACCTGAACACCAACCCCCTCACCTAGGTCATGAAGCCGTCATATGACGTTACAGATTAGGTGAGATGTGAAACCGAGAGATATCAGGAAAACCTAACGAGAAGAGCAGTGGGAGAAACACAGAGACAAGGAGGATGTGGGAAAGCGAGACTGGTGCCGTAGACTACTTCGGATTGGAGATGTTTCGGCAGCGAGTCGAGAAAGGAGGATGGAGGAGAGGGAGAGCAAACGAGCAAGACAGAGATAGGAAAGAGGAGGAAGATAGAGAGGACATTCATAATCACGGTGAAAAAAAGACACACACTGAAGAAAGATAAAAGACGATGTAACAAACAAGACAGAGGGATAAAATCTCCCCCACTGCCGCAAAGATTCCGAGATAAACAGAAAAAAGAAAAAGAAAAAAGCAGAGAAAACCCGACTACACAAACACCCATCTCCAAAGATTCATATGCTCCGGTCATCCCATCAGTGTCGTTGCGGCCCAAAATCTGCCTCCACAACCTTGCCCTTCTTTCCTTTAAGAGTAAACTCCGCAAACAATGCAACGTGATCACTAGGAAAATGGAAATTGGGGAAACCTGGCACTCGGCGTAGGTATTCCTTGTCGACCTCGCCAAGCAAGGCGGAAACGTGAAGCGTGTTGGATGAGTACCACACATAGTCAAGGATATCCTTGAAGTCGGGTGTGTAGTTGGTGAAGCTCAATTCCCCGATAGCGTCGTAGGCAGACCTAAGTTGGAATGGATGTGTCATTCCGACCGTGCTCAAATTGCCGTAAAGGCGGTTCTTAAGCTCCGGGTGATCTTCATCAAGCCTTCCAGTCGCAATCACAGTGTATGCGGCAGACCCTGGCGATGAGTTGAAATCACCACACATTAGGAGTGGGATCTGATCACCGCTGGAGTACTCCTTCGACGGTGCAGGCTCCACAATCGGGGTGTTCTCAGAACCACTTTCTGCCTCGGAGAAGCGGAATGCGGTCTTGTCTGTGCAGGCTGGCCATTTCGCGTACTTATCGGAAAGCTTGG
This sequence comes from Penicillium pulvis, assembly GCF_028828015.1. Classification (NCBI taxonomy): domain Eukaryota; kingdom Fungi; phylum Ascomycota; class Eurotiomycetes; order Eurotiales; family Aspergillaceae; genus Penicillium; species Penicillium pulvis. The sequence continues at coordinate 2,412,431 of NW_026643072.1, forward strand.
TAATCTCCTCCATCAAAATAGCAGTCTGGATGAGCTTCACATCCTTGAACGCCGGGTCCCAGTAGAGATGAGAATTCACGACCATGAAGCGAGCTCCAGTCTGTCGGTTCTCGAGGAAAACGACTACTGCGATGTGGTCCTTCTGCCAGAGTCGATTGTAGATGTCGTCCTGGCCCTTAGCATCGGGTCGGCGTACGGCGGTTTGACCGAAGTTGATAAGTTGCTTATCCAAAAGAATGTACTTGCTTCCCTTAAAGAAAGTTGCGCAACCATCAATAGCCTTCGCATCTTCTTCCTGCATACCCATGGCACGCCCTCGGGGCCAGAAGACACCCTTGTAATCACTGTAAGCAAGTTGTTCTCGGTAGAAGTTGTTGTAGCTTCCTTGGTCCACCTCCTGAAGACAGACAATGTCCGAGCTGTGAGATCGTAATTCGTTAAGGATGAGTTCACGACGGAACTCCCAAGAGAGAACGCGTGAAGGGACGTAGCCATAGTGGGAGGCGGTGGCAGAGGAGTCACACAAGGTGTTGTATGATAGAACGGTGATTTTCTCGGCGGGGCTGTTGTTTGAGCTCGCAGTTTCGTCAAGGATGACCCAGTCACGATCCGGGGGAGGCAAGTGTACTAGAGCGGGGACAAACCTGTTAGAGAAAATAATGCGCGCGGTTAAAAGGCAAATAGAACAATGGCAACATACCAGGCATCTCTTCCCTGAGGTATTTGATTAGAGCTTTTGTCCCATCTTTCATCATCTGAGATTTGAGAACCTCATTCAGGGGGTTACCCTCAATGCCTAGAGTCTGCAAGCGGTATAGGTATCCCATCTCGTATGGAAGTGTGCGAATGTTGTTATCGAAGAGATAAAGTTTCTTGAGGTTGGTCAACATGCCAATCTCCTCTGGAAGCTCTGTTAATTCATTCCCAGAAAGATCGAGATGGGTTAACTTTCGCAGTTGGCCGATTGCAGAAGGAAGCGCCTTTAGCTTGTTATGATTGAGGTACACCTTCTCAAGGAAGTCGTACCCAAACAATGAGGTGGAGATGGCACGTAAGCCCTGTCCGCCAAAGTCGATCGCATTCCATCCTTGTCGTGAAGAGGGCTTCTCAACCGTAGTCTCATCTGTCTGGCCGGCGAGCATCGTGACGCCCTTGGTTTGCTGCGCCATGATCCTAGCATAGTAATGAGGAGAAGAGGAATTTCGCGACTCCGCATGAAGCTGGAGTTGTTCTTGCCAATGCTCGCTCATAGAGCCTTCCAAGTCGTCATCGCCAATAGTTGGGCCACCATTCTGGAGGTGACTCTGGGTGAATTGAGCGTTCGATGTCGGCAATACCCCAGCCGAGTAGTTCTGTTGAGTAAATGTGTGTGTGGCTTGGGAATGGGATGCGTGGATTTGTTGTTGAGTATGGTGCGATTGGAACTTGGAAATTGGCATGCCAATTCCACCACCATAGCGCTGTTGTTGGTGCTGATGCTGGTGGTGGGCCTGGGCGCCATTCATCACCATGTGTTGACCTTGGTACATGTTGAAGGGCAGTGCGGCTGATTGGTTAACGGGGGGTGATCGAGAAGGGGAAGGGGTGTCGTGATTGAGCTTTAGTCGAACCGGAGAATTGGTCCCGTTTGGAATGGCGTGTCGTTGGTGAGTGTGATGCTGTGGTTGTGTTTGGAAGGAAAACGGCCCGGCCCCAGGCTGCTGGAACCTGTAGGTACCATCTGCCATTTAACGTGGCAGACGAAACCGTGGCTGATTTCCCTGGTGGATAACCGGGGGGCGGGCGGGGAGCGCGAAAGTCGGGTTGGAGGAGGTGATGAGAGGAGTAAAGAATCGAGCACGGTCTCTTCTCTTCTTCCACATAGAGCCCGCAGTGAAGTGACCCTGTTTGGAAGAAAACAATGAAGGCCAGTAGCCACAGACCTGGCACAACCGGATGGATCGCGGATTTGTGGTCTGAGTTGAGGTTGAGATACCTAAGGGCGGAGGGCGGGCGGAGTCACAGGTCGCTTGAGATCGCAATCTGGAAAGATCGAGCGGGGGCAAAAGGTCAGTGTGGAGCTCAAAATGATCAGGGACTGGATATTAGGGCCATTCGTACGATTGTCTCTCAGTTCGCTGGGTTGTAGGCTAAGCGGTCTTGGGTCGAGATGACAGTCTTGGGCGGTTTGCATCGAAGGCGGGAGTTGCCTCACGTGATATAACCTGTCCGGATCCATTGCCAAGACCGCCTTCCCATCTTGGCTCCGCTCAGCTTCAATTGTCCACGCTTCACGACTTTACTTAGAGAAGTTGTGAGCTGATAATTGAGACATATCATCATGGTGTACAAGCGCTTGATTCAGAGCAAGTGCTGGTCCAGTGCATTGAACCTGGTCATGAGGTTGATGCCTTGTGTTTCAGGCGCTTGAGTCTTGGGCGGGCGCATCTGGCAATTGACACAAGTCGCATTTCTTTTGGCTATGACCATGTTGGAAGGATTGTATCCAAATGAATCATTATGGTGAGAGGTATACCAAGGTAGAAGGATCTTGAAGCTTGGGAACCATCGCAAAACAATGTAATCATGGACAGTGGAGACCATCGCAAAGCATGGAAGTCATCGAGCATATATATCATCGAAGACCGAACCTTCCGGGTAACGGTTTCCTGCACGTAATGCAAAGCGAACTGGTGGTCCGGAACACAGTCGCTCTCAGCATTGCAATCATCGCAAAAGGTGAATATTTCTGACTTGACAGATGTCCTTAAAACCACGGCGTGTGTCTAAACAAATCCTGTCTTAACAGTCGAGTAGTGTGTGACACAGCATTCATAGTCTACAATTATACATTATACGTACACAAAACGATCAATTTGATCTGCTTTATTTACAATATAGTGCGCATAGCTCTCTCCAGGGCTGGTTTCAATAGTTCTTAGTATTCCATGGTGCGGTTAATTATTCGTCTAAAAGGTCGTCTCATTATAAGAAGATTGTATAAGCATAATCGCAAGGCTATCAGCACTTAGAGTGGATCGTCAGTAAGCGTATTAGCCTAATCCTACATTATGCAACATAAGCCGGCTAGCAAAAAAGGTTATTCATTTGCACTATTGATGACTCCAATTCTAACCCAAAATTAGGATCGGGGATGAGCGCGTGAACATTACCTGGGTCATACGTGACCAAAAGCCCCACCTGGATAACCCCTGTAACACCAGCACAGTTGCCTCGAGGGGCGTTGCGACCGATGCCTATGCAGGCGTTGGTCATCTGCACAGACATTTACAGGTCTACTGGAATGCCTCGTATTGCGACATCAAGGGTCTGAGAGCTCAGGGGGTAGAGCAAGAAAAAATCTGATCAGTCCAGCATAACATTGCGTTAGATTAACAAAGTACGAAATGCAAGCCTTACTTCTGTAGATCGACAGAGGAGGTGACAGGCTGCAGATACGTGCAGGACAGTCTCGACGGGGATCACGGGGATACCTCAAGGTAGATATAAAGTTTATATAGTGGTTCGGACATAAACAGATCCCATATCCGGGTCAAGACAGATGCAAGGATATGATTAGAGTCGGGCAAGAAGCCATGGAGTTGGGAGGCACTACCGACCGTAGGCTACAACCTAATAAGAGCACGGGCGGTACCAGACTAATGGAGTAGGTGGACACGGCAGGGATCTCCGGCGCCCGTGTATTCACGTACCCCGTTGGAACGGTAACGTTCATGGGAACGTTTATTGTAATGTTTATTTAAAAGAAAAAAAAGACAGATATACGTACTTTTGACCGTTGATGCGTCGCAATTCCGGCGCACTTCCGGATAGACGGAGTGGATATCATAACAATAATCTCGCCTAAACTTGTTTTGTAGGGCATAGTGGCAAGATTCCATGGGGCAAATATTGGAAATAATGAAACAGTACGGAGAACGCCACGTAGAAACGAACTATGAACAAAGTTCCTCCTGCACGTGTCAACGCACGCACCGACCCAGGATCCTTGCTGGAGAATTCTGTTCTGTAGTGCTGTACTTCTGCCCCTCCAAGAGGGGCAAAGATCGGTTATCAAATCTCCTATACGGATATGCCGGAAACTATGGTTTGTACGGAAATAGTACTTAGATTATAGCGCTTTTTTCAAACCATGGATAGCTCGGCTAATGGGTCGTGTCGAAGTATATCCTAAAGCTTTTACCATTTTCGGCGCAAGAGCCCAAAGTTTGGGTGGCACAGTCTATAGTGGACACCTAGCAAAAGCCCAGTCATGATGTCAACGACCCTTTCCATGCACCTGCCGCTGCGGGTTAGACAAGCCTCGTTTTTCTAGCTAGCTTGCAGGATTCCAATGCCCTCGCGTGCCTAAATTTGACTAGAAAAATTTTCATACCCTTCCTTGCTCCTTCGAGCTTAGCCGAAACACGAGCAATGCATATCATTGGTGGGGGGAAATACACTCCTTTTTTTTTACCCCAATTCCACAACTCTCTAGTCTGCACTACACACTATTTTATATTTTAATACTACAGTTATTCACCATTACGTGAAAAGACAGACTAGCTCCTCTTCTGGAATCAAGTGGATACTGTTCAATGCCACTTTCGATCCAGGGGTCGGGACCAGGCCGTGGTCTTGTTTCTTTGTTCATTTCCTTCCCCCTCCTCCGTTCTTGATTTTTCTTTCCTGGGAGTCTCTATAGAGATTCTAAATTATTGCAAATCTTGGAAAGAGTTTCCTCGAAAATTGGTTATCACGTCCGGGGAGTGGATGTCTTTTTTTCCCTTTTCACGACCATTACACTAAGAATATTTTCCGAACCACTTGGATCCCTCCGAAATTGCTACATCATCCTTGCCCTACTTACTACCGAGGAACTTGGAATTTTACCACTTTCCTCTCTTTTCTTCCTTTCTTTGTATATCATATCTACTTCCTGCCCGTGACGAAAACGAAAGACAAAGAATGTCTCGCTGCTCATGAACCTCCAATTGCACGCCGAGAATGCGACCGACTGCCGATCCACATTAAGAGTCACCGGGGATAATCGATGAGAAGTGTGAATTGGATATGGACATGATGACAACAGGGACAGTATCATTCACGGCAGCCACGCCATCAGGCTCGGATGTTCACTCGAACCTGAGCTCGACTTTTGCCGCGACCTCGAACTCGTCCTTGAGCTCTTTGACAGACTACTCCAACTACCCTCTGGCACGATTGGGCGACCGTACATACCTTCGAGACCCGGAAAACGTCTATCCTTTGCCATGCGATCAGCCGGAGATCCATCGTCAATCCTTGCGCACGATGATGCTGCTGCGCGTCTTTGGCGGCCCGTTTTGCAATCCCTATCTTGCTAATCGTCCGCCCAAGCGCATCCTGGAGATCGCCTGCGGCTCGGGCCTGTGGTCTGGTCTATGCCACGAGTATTTTGTTCGTCGCAGCCAGCCGACCGTAGGCTTCGTCGGCATTGACTTTGTCTCTTTGGCCCCAGATCTGCGCAAGCAGGGAATGAACTGGCAGTTCAAACGACATGACCTTCGCAAACCTCGCCTCCCTTTTCCGGACGACTACTTCGATTTCGTCTTTATCAAGGATGCAGGCATGTGTCCGTCTAGTCCGGCGCAACAAGCCTCGGGTCTAAGTGAACCACTGCGGGTTTTGAAATCGGGAGGTATATTAGAAGTGTGGGACTCGGACTGGGTGTTTCGCTCACTGCTACCCAACCCGGCACCAGCCCGAAAAACCTCGTCGAAAGACCAGGAGATTGCCGATTCGACCGCTACTTATACATTCTCATCCGCCACACCCTTCACAAGGGCCCAAAACAAATATCTTGTCGACTACAACTCGTGGGTCGAGAAATCCTTCGACCGGCGCAAACTCACAGCCCTGCCTTGCGCCACCATTGGCCTGTCTTTCAATTCCGAGGTCGATCTATTAGAGAATGTGGACAGTCGCCGCATTGCAATTCCACTCGGAGATATTCGATGGGAGCGAGAAGGCCAAGGGAAGGATTCCAAGGGCCGTCCACGCAAGGCATTGACTCCGGATCAGATCTCCATTCGTCGAACGGCCCTTCTCACGGTGGTCCAAATGATAGAAGGACTAGAGCCCATGCTTATCGAGGCCAGCGGAAAAGGTCGCGATGAGTGGGACCGATGGTGGGCCGCAATGACCACAGACCTCTTTCAGAAGGGCGGACTCGCCAGTGGCGAGTGTCTCGAAGTGAGTGCATGGTGGGGTCGAAAGAAATGAACCCCGTCTCAAGCCACGAGTGAAATTCCGGTGTTTCGGTGGGCGCACGAGTAAAGCATTGAGTGCGCTTCGTATTGGTGATACCCCTCAATTCTTCAATTTTGTTTTTCCTACTTTTTCTTTTCTTGTCTTCAAACTGTTTTTTTTTTTTTTTTGGTCTTTCCACTTCCTATGCATGCTATATATATGGCCATTGGAGGATATTTCACCCTCGGCCTAAGGGAATTATGCGGTTTCATACCGTTTTTTCAGTGTTCGGTACCGCTTCAAATAGTACCTGGAGATGGTTCTTGTCAGCATCTGTTGATGAAATTCGTGTCAAGGGGAGAGCAAGCTGTGCTCGCGTTATGATATGATGTATGACAAAAAAGAATGTGCGAATCAAGACCACCGTGTCTAGCCAGAGCAGCCACTGTATATAGGCATGCAGAATATAAATGACAACGACATCATCGAACCATTACCGATCAAAGAAGATAAAAAGGCTAGAGTGAAACTCAATGGTGGTAATCGGGGAAGAGTTCAATCTTACAATGCTTCGACTTCTGTAGGAAAACATAGATCAGTCACTGCACGATGATTGGACTGGACTCATATACGGCAGACCAGTACGAACCTTTCTTTACAAATTCCGCCCTAGCAATCCCCTTTCGGATCTGCTCCTCATCCTGGAGATGAGCTTGGCCTGCAAACGCACGATGGAGCCGATCTCGAAAATATTTGTATCCCAGAGGATATTCGCGTCCTAGCCAAAGAAGTTCTTCGCCAATCTCAATGAGCTTTCTGCGACAAGCAATACCTGGCTAAAGCACGCGATCATACCTTTGTATACATTGATGACCTGCCGGCGCAATTCCGGGGCGACCATGGTCAGCCTATTCGATAATTCTCAGGCTTTTCGATTGACGCAGGACTATGGCTAACGCGTTTCAGGTTGGTTGAGAGTTTGAGGAGAAATGGAGGTTCGGCGGTTATCGGTGACGTCGGAATGCGGAGAGCTGTTTATCGGTAAGATTACGGCACGGGATCTAGAAGACAGCCCAGGAACCATTTGGTGGACCTATCTGGTTTGAATGAGAGAAGAAAAACATTAATCTGCTTTGATAAAATTTCTTCATGACTTCTATGCACATGTGCAACTAAATCGGGGAATACAGCTGTTCTTTGCTTCCATCCTGGTACAGCTGCTTCAGCTACGTAGTATATGTAACACGACTGCTTAGGCGCCCATGCCTACTGACTGAGGTAGAGGAGAACAACATGTTCAGAGATCCAAAGTACATAAATGACTACCGAAACCACTACGATACTTTGGGTAAAATTTTCGTCTGCATTACCTATTGACATACCCCGGGCCATCACTATTGTCTTCGGGGCGGGGTTCTAGCCGAGCCATGGCCCAAGCTCCGGCATGCGATTTGGCCGCGGTTATAGGATAACCGGACTCAAAACGATTGATTCTCCAACTCCACACCAGCTTACAACAATGATACCTCGATCTGTCCTCTCGAGGCATCTGCCTCGGTCGACATGTTCACTTTCTGCACGTCGCTTTCTCTCAGCGACCGTAGGAAATGCCCAAGCCCCGATCCCCGAGAGCCCGGCCGCACGTCCGCACACAATCGACCCCCGATGGCTCACAATGATGAAAAGGCGAATTGGGAGATGTATGATGTTTGGCCTCAAGCCAGCCCAGGTCGATGAAGGTGGACAGATTCTTCAGCAATTGGCGAGAGACTGGCGTGAACTGCTTGCAGGGAGCGAGGGGTTCTTGACTGACGAGAAGCGTCGAGGCCTGTTTCGGCATAATGTGGTGTGGGGTGAACAGGTATTGTCTCATCCTTACCGCATCCTACATTTCAATGAATATTTCTGGAGCTGACGTGTTTGCTATCCTTGGTTGAACAGGACATCATGGTAAGATTATGCTCTTTGTACACCGCATTCAATGCGTCTCGGCTGGCGTCGGCTTTGGATCATACTAACATACTTCTAGGGTACGAACTTCAAATTTTGACTCGCAAGATATGATTATATATTCAATCGAACGCAACTAATAGCTCCCTGATTAGGACATGTCAACAACGTCACATATGTCAGATACGCCGAGACTGCTCGAGTAAATTGGACACGCAACATAGGCATTCACATCGATCCCGAGCACAAGAAGGAATGGCTAAATATGGTCAGCTCAGCCGGTATTGGGCTAATACTGAGAAGTATGAAAATTGACTACAAGTTTGTATGTTAAGCAACATGCCTGGCTAAGCCATTTGACTAACGCGTTGAAAATGTTGCAGCCCATGAAGTCCCCTGATAAGATCACTGTGTACCAAAAACTTGTTCACGACCCTACTTCACCACTTTCGCCGCAATCTGCCTTTCAGCTGCATGTTATGATCTTGTCCGAAGCTCGCCAACGGCCCGCGGCTCGGTGTCACGAGGAAAACGTCATTTATGACTACCAGAAGAACCAAAAAGCCTCTCAATTTCCGCCATTTATTCTCAAACAATTCAAGAGGATTTGGGACCTGCAGGAGAAATCAAAGTTGGAATGGCAGCAGCGGATTTTGGACATCGAGAGCAGAGTCCGGACCCTTGAAGTTGAGAGCTGGGACCGAGCTGATGCAGTAGAGGACACCGGCTCTGCAAAGCAATAGATTCCGGTCACCCGCTGTGAGAGGCCTGCATGTATGTGATATGTTCAGGGCCTCTTGCGAAGTAGAATTCGTGGCCCCAGTGACCTCGGGATGTAATGGAATTTAGACTTCTGTTTAAGAGATAACAGCATAAAGTATCTCGAAGTCAATGATTTGCATACTCTACTATTTCCAGCATAAAGCCACATCACTAGGATCGCTCTTGTAAAAGAAAAGCATTCATCGGCTGCACCCCGCGATTACTCCCGCCAAACCCAATCGAATCGTCTCTGCAGATCCACTACTGCCCCACCAGCCTTAAGTCGCCTACTTGGATCGGCTTTTACCTCGGAAGGGCTGATGGGGTACAAACCAGCCATTCTTGCGCCAACCCTCCTTTATCTTTCAGTGTGACTGACATTGATACTGAAAGCAGGATTCTCCGTTTCAAACTTCACGTTTAGGTATCGATCACCTCTTCATGTCTCAACCCATTAAATCAACATCACCATCGGGTGACACACGTACCGAGCGTCTAGCAAAATGGGCATCTAGTCTACAGTACAAGGATATACCCGAAGATGTTGTCCAGAAGACCAAAGATTTCTTCTTAGATTGGCTAGGCTGTACTATTGCCGGTCGTCATCACCCCGCCGTTTCCGCCATAGCTCAATTCGCTCGCCAGATGGGTCCTTCAAATGGCAAAAGTGAACTAGTTGATGGTTCATTAACCTTTACGACCAGTCCTGCCTTTGCTAGCCTGGTCAATGGCGCTTCGTCTCATGTGGTCGAGCAGGATGATCTTCATAATCGGAGCATCATGCACCCTGTAAGTTTCTAGCTTATTAATTACATGTATTAGATGGATTTTGTTAACTGAGATCTAGGCTACTGTTATTTACCCGGCTGCTCTAGCTGTAGCACAAGAAGTTGGGGCTACAGGTGAAGAATTCATAACGGCGTGTGTCGTCGGTTATGAAGTTGGTTGCCGGGTTGGAGAATACTTGGGCAAAAGTCACTACGAGGTAACTTCCTGAAACACCATCATCATTCTATTCTTTAGGTGATTTGAGCTCATTTCCATCAGCGCTTTCACAGTACAGCCACAGGCGGCGTCATCGGAGTCGCAGCCGCAGCCGCTCACCTATTAAAGCTCAATGCAGCAGCAACCCTATCAGCAATTGGCACAGCCGGTACACAAGCAGCAGGCCTTTGGCAATTCCTCCTCGATGCGACACACTCAAAGCAAGTACACACCGGTAAAGCCTGCTTCGACGGGATATTTGCAGCATACTCCGCTCGCGACGGCCTTCTTGGACCTCGAGATATCCTCGAAGGACCACGGGCAATGGGCATTGCCTTGGTTCCAGGCGAAACATTCCCCGAGGCAATCGATCAAAACCTAGGTTCCGACTGGGCAATTCTCAGCTCCAGTTTCAAGTGGCATGCCTCGTGCAGACATACGCATCCCAGTGTTGACGCGCTGCTGAGTCTAATGGAGAAGAATAATGTTGCGTTCGATGATATTGAGTCGGTAGTTGCGCGCACTTATCAGGCTGCGCTTAATGTGCTCGGCCTTAGTGGAGCTGGTGAAACGGTTCATCAGAGTAAATTCTCAATGGGATTCGTTTTGGCTGTTGCGGCTAAGAAGGGACAGGCTATGATTACTGATTTCACGGAAGAGGATTTGGTGGATGCTTCTTTGCGGGAGTTTCAGAAACGGGTCACTATGGAGCTGGATGAGGAGATTGAGAGCAGGTTTCCTAAACAGTGGCAGGGGATTGTTATTGTTACCTGCAAATCTGGGGAGAAATTTACTGAGTCGGCTGAATTTGCGAAGGGAGATCCTGAGCTTCCTCTAACAAAGTATGGTCCCTGATGGTATTTTGGCTTGCGAATAAAGGCTAACATCTATTTTAGGGAGGAAATTGAGAGAAAGACGAAGGCTCTTGCTACCTATGGTGGATTCACAGATGTTGCACACGTCAATCAGCTGATTGAAAGAGCATGGAACTTGGAGCGGGAGACGAATCTCAAGGGGTTTGTCTTTTAAATCAGAGCCCAAAGCTGGAGCCTGTTGAAAATGCTGTACATATCTTGAGTGCTGACTGAGTGTCACTGATATCACTATCACTTATCTCGTACGTGAGTGTAAGGATCTGCTCAGTGAGCTGATCCCAGATTGAGTCATGTTACTAAGTGAGCCCGAGTCCAAGCGCCTAACAAAAACGGCCGCAACTAAAGTAGAACATGCCCATCTGTGAAAAAAAATGCAATAAATAGAGGTTTAGTTAGTGACCTTTGAATGCGTAGTAAGTAAGCCAAGATACTTACCCATGCATGCCTGCTCGAACGTGTCAAACCAGCCTGAGCACCATGAGCTCTGCTAATTATAATTGCTGGGCGGGGTTCACCAAATTAAACTTGCAGCATATACACTAAAAAAGTGGATTCAAATCTTTTCAAAGCTGACTCTTTTCCGTCGCATACAACCGATACTGCATACCCGGCTGTCGATATGTGAGAATGTACCGGAAGCACAGATACTCTGTGGGGAAGGCTAGGCTTTACATGAGCATACAGGAAGATGCGACAGAGGAAGAAGCTCCTGATAGTCACCGAGATGAAGGCAAGAATGGTGATGAGGAAGAATAATGGCAGGGATACCTTTGTTTCGGTGACCATGAAGATGAAGGGGTTACGAGGAAGAATTTTTAGGAGATGAGGTGAACGGCGATAATGACTGCTAGATGGATGAAGCCCACGAAACTTCATAACCTATTGTATGTGCATTGAGATGTTTTTTTTTCTTTTTTTTTTTTTTCGAATGTATGTCTCAAAGTATTATTGCCTGTACCTTTGGGATGAGCCTAACAAAGCTCGGCTCCCCGAACGGATTTACCTAGCAAAATGAGGCACCTGTCATCTTTGTTCAATATGGGATGTCTCACAAAGCATTGAGAGCTTCGAATATTGGGGGGTTTTTTTTTTATATTTGGAAGCCCCTTGATTTGTTCTATGAAGCTCCAAGGCAGCGACTATTGATACTTACCCGACTAGGTAAAATGCATGACCCGGTCTGAGCTGGAAAATTTGTCCCAGAGCAACTGAGCTCGCCCTGCACAAATCATAGTTCCACCTAGGCAGCGAGATTACATATGGGTGATAATCAGCTGGTATCCTTGGGTAGTTCCCCAACATTACTAACCTCAATACTATTCTTTGAACACGATTGCCTGGTAGAGACCGCGGGACGCTAGGAGAAGTCTCAATCATGCCCGGACACACCGCCATGCAAATAAATGATTGAATAGTGTCTGTGCATTGGAATGTGGCTGAAAGATTATTGAGAAATATTTTTGTTTTTCTATTTGATTTGTGGAAGAAGAGTAGTACTAAAACGTGTGTAGGTAGAATGTACTACAATGTACACAATTAAATAAAACTTGGCGGAGATGATACTAAGTCGGGTGGAGAGGGACCGGAACGTCCAGTGCGAATAGAAGATCGGCATAAATCTGTCGAACCGTTTTTTAACTTATCGGGTCCAAGGGGAACGAAAAGTCAAATCGGGTAAGTGGCGCGATGGATCCCGCTCGAGCCGGTAAATCTATGGCTCTTGCTCATGTGCCTGGTAGCCTACGTGAAGAAATTGATCATGAATGGCGTTAAGTTGATCGACCTCTTAAGTGCGCAGAGTCTGAAAATGCTACCGCTGCAAATAGAAAAGAAGGACAGACAAGCCTACCCAAGACCGGCCGAGACGCCGATCCATACCGCATCGGTGGCTGATCTACCAGCGAAACCTTGATGCCAAGACGCAAATCCATCCTCGGGAGGGGTTGAAGTTGATCTGGAGAGGTTTTGGGGTTCTCATATATTTTGTCGGGGCCGTCCTCGTGTCACACAGGATCTGCGTAGGAAAATCGGATAAGCGATCGGTGTCTTTACCACGCAGCCTCTACTCCACCCTGCGATGTCTTGGTCATTGCGTGGGAGCGGAGCCTCCAAAAACCAAGAGCCGAGCATGTGAAGACCCTGAGGAAAATTCTGTAAACACACAGTATGAGGCCACCCGTCGGTCTAGCCTTGTTGGCGTACTTTTCTGCAGGTTTGCTCATCCGAGAGAATAATCCCCCAATGATCATCCGCTGGCTTGGAGGACTCGTGTCGCCATGCATGTCCCCAGGTTTACCGCAAGGACAACCCCGCAGCACACAAGCCCTAGAGAACGGTTGGTCGGCAGTCTGATAGCAAATGGCGATCCCGAATGTCGGATAGGGTTCAACATCTTGGTACCGCTTTTTGAGTCTGCCCGTGCATATTGTCCTATCAACACTGCAGGTATTATACGGGGCCGGATCAACCTTGTACTGCGTTGTAAACGAATACCTGGCAGAAACTGAAACACCCAAATGTTGCTAGCTTAGATGAGACCGTCATAAATAGTCATATGACAAGCAAAAGAGATAAGGAAAAACGCTTTCTTACCCATGAGTCGTTACGTAGCTATCCGGAGTGCATTACTTAGAGCTGCAACGTGAAAAGGGGTGGATTTATACATTGAAGAACAGAAATCGGTCGAACGGGACGCCACCGAAATTAGATTTTAGGGTCGATACAAGATAGCCGTGAAGAAAGGTAATGAAGGATAGATCCCTGGAGATAATTAACCGATCGAGAATAGTAATGTCACGTAGGGATCAATTGACTAAGAGTTACTTAAACAAAATTCGAGATAAAAGCGGCAGGTACCGCCTTCCCGATACTCCATGATCGACACCCTTTTTTCCTTACCATACGTTACCGGTTTCTTTCTCTGCCTCCAAACCTCATACACTTTTCCTTTCTCTTCTCCGTACCACTTTCCTTCGTTTTTCCCTTTCCTTTCCCCCCCACATTCTCACTTTCTCCATTCGACATTAGTTCCGGACACCTTGGGAGAAGTGTCCTTTTCCTTCTATTTCGCCCATTCCTCCTCTTCCAGCCTGGTCCCAGTCCTTGGCCTTGTCCCGCCAAGCTGACTCGGACCTGGGTTTCGGGCCCGCTCGCCCATGCCACGCTCATCTGCTGCGGGTAGGAAGAACCAGAGCAATCGACACGAGAATGGCCTCGTCGGCCCCGGCAAGAAAGTAACCAAACAGAAATCCAGTAGCCACCTCAACGGCTCGCCTGCCAACGGCGCCGCTTCCGCGGCTGCCTCCGCGCCTCTCGACCTGGCCGCCAATCGTTCCACAAGCGATACCGCGGTAACCTCTTCAGTAGCCGGCGTCAAGGGTGCGGATGGGTCGAAGACGGATAGCAATGGCCGTATGATGGCGAATGGGCATAGCAAGGGTGTGGATATGGCATCGGGCCAGGCTAACGGTGTTGTGCCGCAGAATGGTGGCATGACAGGCACGGCTTCTCGCATTGGCTCCGGAAAACGATCTGGGTCAAACGCTTCAATCAACCCGCTTCAACTCGCGTCCACCATCCTCAAATCCTGCCCCATGTACGACACTATCGCCATTTTGATTTTTCTGCTACAACTCCCGCCGATGGTCCTTACGCTCGTTCAGTTCTTGTTCGCATCCTTGACCTTCATGCCTCCCAGTGGCGCTGCCGCCGGATCTCTGTCTGCAAACTTCGACATTTTTCAGGGTCCCGCTGGTACACCATCTCTAGGGACGATGATGGCCATGGATACGTTCTGTCTTCTCTTCTGGGGTCTCTTTATGTGGACTTGGGCTCAGAATTTCGCAATCGATCTCGCCCATGTCCAGGTCGCCATTACGCTAGGCGGCGGAGGATCCGGAAAGAACGGCGGGGTCAATGGTTTCTGCGTTGGAATTGTTCTGCTTCTTCATATCATTCGCAGCAAGGGCATTCAAGATTTTGTGATGGGACACCTCGTTTCCGCCAAATTCATCAGTCCGGATCTGCTTTCTCAATTCTCGAGTCTCCTTCCCGCCGAATTCCGACGTACCGAAGCATCAACGTCTCCGAGTTGGCTAAGGAGTCTTCTCGCCGTACATATATTAGCACAAGCGGGGACGGCCATGGCACGACGTTCGATGGCGAAGAATCGGGCTCCTGCACCTTCGAGGAGTGGTAAACGCGGGGATACGGAGGCTTCTGCGGGCTCGCAGGGTCAGCCGGACTCTGCACTCGAGTCGGCTGCTAGTCTTTCTACTTCTCTTGTGGGACCAGATGGCCAATTTGTCAAAGATGGCAAGGATCGTTTAACTTCAGCCAAGAAACGCAGGAGGCAAGCCAACCAAGTTCGAAGTCGCCAACCGTTTTGGGCCGCTCTCGCCAGTACAAAGGTCACCATCATGCGAGAATACGAGCACTCACGAGCATCTTCAAAAACGACGTGTGGTATGACAATGACCGAGGAGGATCTGCAAGGTGTTTCACTGGATGATGGATTGGTATGGATTACGGATGTGGATAGTTCTTCGATCAAGTTTGCCGCCGGCGATCTCAGCGATGATGGCTCTAGTGAAGTTGAACGCTTAGAAGGTGATGTGGAGCCGTTTTACGTTTGCGTGAACGGGGCTCTTTGGGCTACTGCAACCATTGTTAGGGTGTCAGATTCCTCAAAGGGGCCAAGCATGGTACAATGGCGGGGCGAAGTCTCCGGTCTTGCCCCCAATTGTGCTTATACGTGCTCCTTTGTGCGCAGCGATACTGACGAGGAAATATGCGTCATGAGCGTCAAAACACCTGCGACAGCTGATGCCGAACAAGGTAAGTCTCCCCAGGAAGCAGAAGAATACTTGGAGTCAAACACATGTCTTACCAATCGACTAGCTGTTTCAGCAGTACCGACACCCCCACAGCCACTCTATAGACCTTCCTCTCCTTCGACGACGCTGAAGAATTCCATCAACAATGCCGAGGCCAAATTGAACGAGAAGCGTTCGCGATTGAAAAAGACAAAGAATGATCACAAGCTTCTCATTTCGAGAATTCGAAAGGAGCTAGACAATTACAACAATCGCTTGCAAAGCGGTACCGATGAGAACAAACAAAAGCAGCGCTCACTTCAACTGGAGCGAAACATTCGACAAACGGAGGAAGCCACCACGGCGCTCGAAGTACAATTAGACAGCATGGAGAACATTCCAGAGGAAGAAGTGGAGCAGTGGAATGCGCAAAAGGCCGACTTTGATCGGGAACTGGAGCGGTTTAACCAGGCAAAGGAGGAGTTACAGGAGGCCCGCCTTGCTGCAGCCCAGCAGGTTTCGTCGCTGGAGCAAGAACTGAATATGACTATCCAGAAGCGGGAGCGTCTTCAGGGTCGCCGGACTCGCGTCAATGAGCAGTACGAGCGCATAATCTCTGCCAATGCCCAAGGATTGAATGAGCGCGAACGTCGCGCTGCTGAGCAGTTTGCTCGGGAGCAAGATCAAGCCAAGATGGAGATAAGTTTCCATGAGCAATTCGCGAGCATTAGCCAATCTGTGCAAGATTTTCAACTGCGTACCGGTCAGCTTTGGCAGCAGGCATCTGCGATCGAGCAGTCTATCCAACAGCAACAGCAACAGATGCTTATGGACTCTGGTCCCCTTACTCCCGAGGGTAATCTGCCAGGAACAAATCCTCTGGCTGAGATAAACACGTCTACTGCAAATGGTCCCAATGGCCGCTCGCTGTTGGCACTCAGCTTTCCTCCAGCCAGGTCTAGTCCTCTGCAGGCTTCCTCACCAGTTCATGCTACATCTTCGCACCCGACCAGCCCTGTACAAGACGCATTCATGTCCCAGTTCCCGACTTCTCCGTTCGGCAATGGAAATTCGTACTTCGGATCTGAAATCAATAATCGAGACCGCTCGTTCTCGAACCGTTCTACCCGCAGCAGCTTGT
Organism: Penicillium pulvis; assembly: GCF_028828015.1. Taxonomy (NCBI): domain Eukaryota; kingdom Fungi; phylum Ascomycota; class Eurotiomycetes; order Eurotiales; family Aspergillaceae; genus Penicillium; species Penicillium pulvis. Next base: position 2,429,167 of record NW_026643072.1, read on the forward strand.
ATGGCTCGGAGTTTTTCGAGCCTAATCGCTTTCCGTCTCTTCAATTCGACCTGGCCGAGTTGATGTCTGAAAAGCAACATTCTGGCTCGGATAACAACAGTTTCCTGTATCAGACTGGCCGTCCTTCGTTGAGCCCCTTTCAACGAGCAACAAGTCGCGGTAGCGGAGCCGGCAGTGGCAGTGGTAGCGGTGGCAGCGGGAGCGGCAGTGGAAGTGGCAGTCCCAAGTCTGCGCGCGATTGAGAAGGTTCCATCAAAGTCTCATCCGTAAAACTGGCCCATATGATGACTGGTTCCCAGTCATACAATGTGGCTTTACTGGGTCTTTGATTTCGCTTGCCTTTCGAATGCTCCGTCCATCATGTTTGTTCCTGTGCCTCTGTTACATCTGGTTGTGGTCATTGTCTTGCAGCTTCTACTTATCTCCTGATCCCTGAACCTCTCGACAGTTTTCGGTTTATGGTTATTACCGGACATGTATCTCGCGGTACCATTATACAGGTTGGATAGGCCCGGTTGAAGTGAGATGAATCGCAGTTCTGTTCTTAAGACCAAAAGCTTGTTCTACATTTATTACCACCAGTTCATATCATTGTGTAGCCTTTTAAGATCACCTCTCGTTCAAGTCAAAACTGAGTGAAGCAACTTGTACATTCATTTCAAGGTTTCTTAGGTTCTCATTCGCTGGCGTTTTCAGGGTTAAGGCAGTGTGGCTCTCGCCCTTCCCCGCACTGACTGCTTAGAATGAACACCTTGGCTGCTCCCAGATCCCCCACCTTAGCAGACCCACTCTCTCTAGGGCTGTTCTTGATTAACATGATGCTCTAAACATTTGCGCACTGTGTGAAGGAGTATCGTTCCAACTTTTAGTTTAGAGGACCTGATCAGACTTGGCAAGCTAATCAAGTGCCTCAACATGTAGATATAGATCAGGCTTGTGCTGGAGGAAATGCCATGGACTTATCCCGTGCACCAATCTGCCCCTGCATGGATCAACTTTATATGATGCAACTCCAACTCCGTGACGTCGATGAAAGATAGGTATCCTATTGTGATCCAGGTGCATGAGATCAGCCAGCCTCCAAGCGACACCACTGTAAGAGGGGAATCATATGACGGCATTTGATTGGTTTTCTACAGTGTACAAATCAGCTAGTCCCGGCGCTGTACAACCTATGAAGACATGCAGGATGCATATCTATGGTTTGGCCAACTCAACGTAACTTCAGCTCCAATCATTAACCGATCTATCACATGCACCTAGATCCACTTCGACTCCCCTGGATATAAATAATAGGTTTATGTCCTTCATGCCCTTTTCATATACCCTCTCCCTACTCGCTTATAATCATACAACATGTCTTTCTTCGAAAGCTGCACAGGGGCTCATATCCAGACTAGGGAAGATGGCCTCTACCTAGTCTGCTATGCCCGAGATGTGTATGGTAGCTATCCTCAGGCCGAATTCAGACTGGATGAACATATTGGTAACGACGATGGTATGATTTCAGTCTCCACGTCCTGACCTGTCTATATTGCGAATTGCAACCACTAATACTACCTAATACTAGGGCGTTTCATGTTTGACGGTGTAAATTTCAGTCAGTCTGCCAAGGATATTCAGCTCGACGGGAGCAACTTGACGGCGATCTTGACGGATAAAGACGGAGAGTTTGGAGATAGACAGAGCATCGACCTGAATGATTACATCGCGAACGAGGGTGGGAAATTGGTCAGGTAAGGGCGGTATTTTGTTTGCAAGAATATTATTGACGAGTTCGTTCCAGCGCTTAGGTATGACTCAATGGAGCTGTCACTCTCTAGTTTTGCTACAGTCGGAGGTCAAAACTAGCTTGGCTCTAAGGTCCCAACGCAGTTATTGTGATAAAGTACTGGCTTTTACTCCCTCTTAATATAGTACATATGGTGATTAAAAACCACGAAGTTGGGCTTTGCATACCCTATATCGTCGTCCTGCTCATTCGATCCATCCCAGTGAAGCTATACCAAGACAGTGCACATGACAATAGAGCCTCAACGCCAGATCTTCCCAATGAAGTTGATAGCATCTAGTCTAGAATCTTCAAGCTGTTTTGGAGCAACATATTCTAAGATAGTAGAAAAGCCTTCTCCCTCTTGTAGAAATTCGCTGGCTATGAGGACTTATTGGCTCCTAGGACTTGTGAAGACACATGCAGGATGCAGATCTATCGACGCTAGCCAACACATCAGACATAACTTTAGCTCTGATCCTTACCTAAATAGATCTATATATTGTATCATTTGTATGAAATTAAGCTCGAAAGACACTTTGACTCCCATCATGGGTGTAAATAATAAGTCTATGTCTTTCACTTGAACTACCGTTATCCTTCCTTGCTTGGAGCAGCCATGCAGGATAATGTATCCCGAAAAAAACATACATAGTGTCGATGAAGTATTCATATGGACTCGCCTTATACTCTGATGGCTTTAATTCGCAGGGTGACTGTCATGGTGGGATTATACGACTGAATGATGATCCTGGCTGCGACGATGGTATTTGTATTTACTTATATTCTCTAGCAATTCTAGGAAGGAAAAAAGCTTAGGTCTGGGAAATACGCCAGATCTTAGTGGCCGCCACGAAAACTTACCTTAATGGTCGAAAATGTTTGGCATGGGCTTATGGCAAGTAAATCTGATCTTTGACCGCCTTGTACACCTCCTTTACATAGTCTTTATACAAAGCTGTAATCATGGGTCCTTCGTCCAAGCTACTCCGTACCCATCAACAATTAGCCCACCCACAACACTATGAAGTGAATTCCTGTGAAAGCCTTTTTTTTTTCTTCGTAATCGTGTGGAGATGTAGGACTTTTTGAACGAATGGTTACAAATGGTTAGCGAGAGTTTTCTTTCCAAAAAAGAGGGGCCTACCATAAACACCCGCCACCGCCAAGCTCCACCATCTCCGTGAACCAGCGTGTTATTGGAAATGTCGAGGCGGAGGTACTACCTATAGCTCTTCATAGCTGCCTGTTGTGTTCTAGTGTGTCGTGAATGGTGGGCTCCATGGTTTTCCACGCAGTTACTGTGATAGAGCACTGACTTTCACTTTCTCTTAATGTCTCTCTCTTACATGGTAATCAGGGCGTTCAAAGAGTCTTGAATCGATTCTAGCTGAAAGCTGTATTGGTCCTTTTCTTTTTTCAATGCTCACCGGAGGTGTTCCTTCCATACTGTAAGCCCTAAAGTTGCTTGTACTGTATTTCTAGTCTTCTCATCTCCTAAATCTAAACCAAACAACCTTGAACGATGGCATTCTCTCAAAGCAGCCAAGATCTTCGCCTTGAGAATAAAGAAGGCAGTCTCTTCCTGTTCTGTCAAGCCCAAAATGAGGTTGGGGACTGGCAAGCTGCTGAGATAAACCTGGATCAATTCATTGGCAATGGCGATGGTATTGTTTTTCTCCACTACCCGTTCCTTTCTAAAATTTACCCACTAAAATCTGACACTAGGATGGTCCGAATGGGACGGTATAAACTTCAGCCAGTCTGCCGAAAACATTCACCTCGACGGAGCCTACTTGACCGCGGACTTGCCCAAGGCAGACGGAGGATATAGAGAAAGACAGGGCATTGACTTGAATGACCGCATCGGAAACGAGGATGGGAACCTGGTTTATCTGTATGATTGATATTTCCTTTTTTTAGAATTTTTAGTAACTCGTTCTATCAGTGGTCAAAATCAGTTCTAGCGGCTCAAAGGAATAATATTGTGGCGGAACCGCGGGGCTGGGACTCGAAAGGGCCATTGTGTTGTATCGGCTTTCAAAGCTAGACACCAAGGCTTGCGACGCAAGTAGTGTGACAGAGCGCTATGTTTAACGCTCACAGTGTCTCTCAGTGTATATGGAACATTTGAAAGTCCGGAATCATTTCTAGCCTGTATTAGTCTTCATGCTCGCAGAAGATGTATTTTCTGTACCAGTGAAGTCCTTTATATTACATACCGACGCAGCGTACGAGATAATAGACCCATACTGCAGAATATTTTTCCAGTGAAGTCATGCCAGGTAGTCTGAATCATCCACCATCACGTCAGTCACGAGGGGCATCCTCTTATTTTGGATGACAATCTTGGAATTGACGACTTTATCCCGATGTAGAAATCATTGAGTTGAGAACGACCGTTGATCAAACGATATTTGATCTGGAATGGCCCTGCCGACCATTCTATCGCTGTGAATCGGCTTTATACCTAGTACATCCGCGGGCATTTGCATCTCCAGCCAATCCCCAGCTTGTCATCATTATCCATAGGTACCCAAGAGCCCGGATGGGTCCACAGTATTTAATGAAAAAGAGTTCCTACACTAGACTACAGACCAAGCTCAACAACTTGGAACAGCAGCACTAGTCAAACCCGGCGAGTGGTGGTATTTCGTCTGATAATGTACATTGCCACGCTCTGCCAAGGTGCAGCATAACTCAGCCTAACATGGTATATTCAACCGCTCGCCAACTCAAATCTCAGTACCCATCTTCCAAAACTTAGTGTTAGCATAGGACAGACATAAATGATCGGCCGAATGCTCATCCCCACTTTCTTGCGCGCATTTCCGCTCTGAAAGTGCGATGTCTTCGGCCTCAATCGCACGAACAACAGTCCCCAGCACAATCGAGTGGTCCTGCACATCAATCTTCTGCGGGTGGAGTGTACATTCAAGTACGAAAGGAAAATCAGCATTTCTTCCATCTTTCATTAATTCATTTGAGCCACCCCTCCTCCTTAAAATAGGAAGAGGTCTCTCAGATACCAAGCCCTGCCCCCCTGGACAAACGGGCAACGAGCTGAATTCGAAATCCCCGTGCCCATTCAAAATACTGGCAAGTGTAGTATTGCCCTTTGAGAAATCCCGCGCGAGTGTAGCAGTTGCGGATCCCGGAGCAAGTAAATGAACCAGGAATCGTTGTGAGGTGAGAAGAGCGTTTAATGTCTCGGATGGTCTGCGCACATTGAACGAGATGACCGGGTTCGGTGTAAGGGTGACTGTGCTGAAAGAGGACACTGTCATGCCACGGAACGACGATGTATCTGAGGCGCCGCTGGGATCTGTCGCTGTGATTATGGCGACGGGGTAGGGGACTCGGCGCATGAGAAGGCGCACGTGTTCCGATATAGAGGGGGCGGAGGAGGTTTTAGGTGATGTATTTCTTTTTGATGATTGTGCTGCTTCATTTGTCGGTGTTGATTGAGCTTCGTGGGCCTTGGAAGCCGTAGCATTGGTGATATTTCGTCGAGAGCATGGTAGATTACGCTGGTGATATGGCCGCGCAGATTGAGTTTGAAGTGACAACAGGTCGCGCGAAGGTATGTATTGGCTTGCGGAGTTTAAAGATGCTGAAAAAGACTTAGACACCATGCACCAAAGGTTTGATAAACAAACAGTGAAACTTACCTCCGCGGCGGGCCGCAAGTCGCGGGACCGACAGCTTCATGTCGCCGATTAAACCTAGTGATATCGCCGCTCGGCGCGTAGGAAGACCACACAGAAAGACCAAAGACAAGAGAAGATCTATAATTATTGTCGCTCCATGCCAAAGACTCCGTTGCGAGTCTCAAAACGAGCAAGTTCCTCCAAATCATGGAAGTCCGCAAAAATTCCGGGCTGCTTACATAACCGGCGATAATTTCTCTTCCGCAACGCAAGTTGTATAGCATCAACTTCACCCTCTCCCAATCGCATTCCAGTCCACTGCATACACCACCCAGAGGGCCAATTCGATCCTTTTATACCAAATCGGCCCAGTCAAGTAGCTGCAGCGCAGCGCCTCCGACCCAATGTCGATGCACACCACCCTCCGCCGCACCGCGGCCACAATATCCAGCTCAACAAGCACCATCCTCCCCTCCAGCCAAATCACCTCCACCCAATCCAAGTCTACATCCTTCATCTGCTCGCAATGCCGACACGCTACCCTTCTCCGCCGCCCTAAGCGTCCCTACACCTTCACTCAGCTCGTCACGCTCTCCGACGGCAGCGCGTTCACCCACCGCACCACCTCTCCCGTGCCTGTGTACCGCTCGGCGCGTGATACCCGCAACTCGCTCCTGTGGAACCCTTCTAGCAGCAAGCTTATGAATGTTGAGGACGACGAGGCCGGTCGACTGGCTGCTTTCAGATCGCGTTTCGGCCGGAGCTTCGATGCCAGTGCCCCTGCAGCGGAGGAGGATCCTGCTGCTGCTAAGGCTCAGGAGGAGGCTGCTAAGGCCCAGGAGAAGGCTGACCAGGAGGAAGAGGATAACCTTTTGGACTTGATCAGTTCGTTTGGACAGAGCGAGGCGCCGCCTCCAGAGAAGAAGAAGAAGTGGTGAGGGGATTATCACTCTTGAGATACTTTGCAAGGGAAGAAAGAGTGTAAGACCATTGTCGGGAGTTGGGTTTCTTATCATGTGTCATCTATATTGTACATTATACATATTTCTGTTTTTCTGTGCATCAAACTCATTTGCTTTATTGTTCTGATAGCTCGATTTGTCCGATTTGTCCTTCATGGAAATGGACAACCGCTTTGTAAAACATCGATCTAGCCTCAGAGGCTGGGACTGAAGCCTTCAACTGTAACATTCCAATCTTCAGGGAAATGAGGACCTTCATCGCCGTCCCAGCCTCCAGCCATCATAGCCGTTGCCAACAACAGACCACCTGCATCAGGCATATACGGGGTGGGGACCCGAATTCCTCCTTCGGCATAACCCGCATCGTCAAAAACATAGTACGGATCCAAAAGATACGCGATTGCCTGGTCCAAATCTCCAAGGCGCAGGCTATTCATCGCCAACATACTAAAGTCCCACCCATAAGAATCCCCTAAGTCCCAAAGCTCCTTGATAAGCTCAGCAGTATGACGCATAGTAGTCAGGTTAAGTGGTACACCAGTTGAAGGAGGTGGAAGCAAGCCATAAACACCAATCATAGCCGGATGATCCTGTATCGTCGTACTATTCGCCTTCCACATATCAGGGATACCTTCATAAACAGCATAGGCACCATCAATGATAGGAAGCGGAGCGAGATTATCCCTCACAGTCATCCATTTCTCCGGTACAGAGACATGCTGACGTTCTTTCCACTGGATAGCAACATCGAGACCAAAGCGCCAGTATGCAAGCTCGAAAGTCGGGTTAATAGTACTGTTGGGGCTTGTATTCTCGCTGACCGGGTACATTGGAGGACCCAGATCATAGAGTCTAGTCGTCTCGTTCCACCATGCGTATGAGGCCATGAAGTCGGCGGTTGCTGTGACCACTTCATCCCATTCTTGTAGTGTTTCTTGATTTGGGAAGGCGCGATAGACGTATTCAGCGAAATGCATGACGTGTGGCTGTTGCCAGATCAGCAATGCGTTGATTTCACCTGGGGCACTTCGGCCTGTTGGATCTGTCATTTTGCCCCAGCGGGCTCCCTCATATCCTTGTGCTGTGGCTCTGTCAATGCTGGACTGGAGAAATCGTTGATATGTGCCCGGAGCACTACGGGCAAGGAGATCATAGTGTCCCCATCGAGCAAACTGTAAACTGTGCCATAGGAACATTTCAAGCTGTAAAATGTTCAGTATTGTAAGACCTGTCGGCAGTAACCTCCCAGACACTAACTCACATGAAACTTTCCATACCACCCATTATTCACGAGTCCTAGGTGTCTTTAGTAGTCGGACAGAGTAAACTTTCCAAGACGAAGAGTCTCATACCAGATTCTGGGAGAAAGTTTAGTACAAATAGCCATCAAAAAGAGAATGTTCAATGACTTACCTTGTGGTGGGTTATATGATGCTTCGTTAACCGCAACAAGGTACTGCGAGAGAACAATGCGGCGTTGGAGCTCAGTGGCATTTACATTGTCAGTCGCTGACAAGTCTATGAAGCCACCGGAGGCCCAGTAACTTTCCCACCACTCTCTGGACGCGACTGAAATGCTCTCAAATGCTGGGAAGTTATAGTGGGCGCTGCTAGCCGGCTGAAAGTCTGCCACAAGTTGCAGCGTGTTCGACCCCGAAGGGGTCAGGATAAATCGATTTGTCCCAGACAAAGGCCCAGAAATAGAGCCTTTCGCATTCCACTTAACTCCCAATCGATTAATATTACTATCGAGAATGTGCTCGAACGAGGCCATTTCCGGTGTAGATCGCATCCGCACTGTACTGTTGGTGGTTTCATTCCACACACCAACATATGGCGCGTCAAACTTGTTAGTGTCGGAATTCGGAAAATCGAAGAAGACACCCATGTCTCCAGAAATCAGCAGATCTGACTTGATCTGTATCCCCACGATAGGGTCGGCTGGGTGACACCAAACCTGGACAGACACCTTGGATCCATTGTAGTAAAAGGAGGATTGGATATTTCCCTCCCAGATATCCAAGTCCTGAGACTTGTAGAGCAGATCTTTCTCAGTAATATTCTGTCCAGGGAAATGAAGACCGATATTGGCTATGCTTAGTCTTTGAGGATTTTCGATGAGCCAGTTAGAAATATCTTCTTCTGCTGGGTTGGGCATATCATAATTAACAAGTCGATCATGCGTCCACCAATCTAAACCTGTGAAATCTAACAAAAGTTTTCTTGTTAGTACCATATAGCTTCGCAAGAAAGGAGTACTTACCAGAGGGAGAGCTTTGACCAGTAGTAGTTGGCAAACTGAAATTGTGCCAAGCCCAAGAGGTCTCGACGGCAAAATTAGAGAATGTCTGAAGACCGGTGATATCTGCACCAAAAGCAAAATTGCCATTGCCAACCTGCAGGGGTGTTGTTGCTGAGCTTGCATTGCGGTGCGGATTGAACGAGCGGACTATACTCCGTCTCTGGGTGGTAGAAATCTCAGCTGCGGCTCCAACATCTAGTAACAAAAAAATAAGGGTCTGAGGCGTAAAAAGGCGCATGTTTGTTACTGCATGCAGGTTGATGCTCTGTTCGAATTTATCGAAGGGAACCCATAATTAAGCGTTACTCCATAGGCTCTGAACCAAACATGACTGGTGGAACTATACAACCCGCTTCCCCACGTCCCCGGATCCCAAGTATGCGGGGTACAGATTCGGGACTTCCTTTTAGCCTGAAATTTTATGCTAGGAAACTTAGATGTATAATCATTGTCATAGGTCATTTGACCCCAAGCCCTGTCGAATTGGAGGATACTGGGGCAAGGTCCGAGTTGACATCTTTATAGGTCAGGTTTTGTCCATTCACATCGATTTCGATACGGTTAAAGTCTTCTAAGTAGCCACGAACATTGAAATGGGATTTTGAAACCGCGTATAAGCTTTTGAATAGCCTGATTATACTGAGTTGGATGCATTTGACGAGATTGTCGCAACATTTGGTCCCTCTTTTGTTTTCTTTTGTTTTTTTCCTATTATCATGTTTCTATCAATCAGACAAGAATCTATAATTCAAGAAAGCCCTGGAATACATGAGCCAAGCGCTTGAATCCCGAGGTCATCAAAATCCATGCCAACATTAATTATTCCATTGTTGTGATCGGCCCTCAGAGCGACAGGCAAAAGCCAAATCAGCACCTCAAAGAGCTAACATTTTTATGAGTATTTCACCACCTCCCTTGTGCCCCTTGTAATCTTGAAAGACCAACATGGGCTTCCGTAAAGCAAGTGTCTAAAGTATTGATCTACTGAGAAGACGGCCTAGCCTCCCAACACTGGACTCTTTGAACCCTTACAGCACAATATTCCAGCTATCCGTTTCGTTGCGATGTTTAAATGCCGATTTTCTGACATCTTACCAGGGCATCACACATTGAATGAGAAGGGAGTATCGGAATTCTTTTGTCGCCTGATTTTGAAACCCTATCCATGGACACTGAAAGCCACGCTGTCTCTAAGGTGACCAAGGGCTTTTAACTGGAGCATAGAACAATGGATTTTTCTTTTCTGGTCATTGCGCACTGAGAGCCACTATGAAACTGTTAAATGCATATAAGATGCCAGCCAATGACCATATCTTGACCCCTTCCCTTTTCCCCTGCTGCGGCGTTTAATCGCAAGGGGTGGAAATACTTACATTGATTCCTACCCTAGAGGCTTTAATTGTGCGATAATGCAATAAGGAGACGCCCAATCGTACGAAGTCCAGAATCCTGCTCCCCACCTCCAGCAAAATCCCCTAAATCCATGAGGACAGACAAAGGCTATAGTGTAAGGCAATCCTGAACAGTGCAGAACCGATCAAGTTGTTGGCAGAGACAACACTTTTCAAGATCCTGTTTTATGGCAATTTTAGTAGTAGGAATCTCGAAAAAATTCCCTCACTTTGATCATGTCCATTATGTGAATTCTATTAAGCCGAATGAAAACAAGCCGAATGTTTGTATCAGGCCGAACTAACTTTCGTTAATCTCGGTTAGAGTATGATTTTCATCGGCCCGAAACCTTTCGTTGATAACCCTGTCCCGGAAAGGATAGAGGTCCGAGGTTAACCGATGCTATCAAGGTCGTGGTGGCGAAGTAAAGCATACAAATACGGTAAATTTTTAGAAGACAACGGATCTTTGTCTGAAGAGCATTAATAGCAGATTGATTTATTCATCATAATTGTAAAGAAGATCCCTCCATAAGATAATTAAAGTCTTGTAATACGAAGTACGCGACATGTGACGATAAGGGTAGATTTTCTTGGAAACACAATGTGTTTCTTAAAGAACCAGACCGGCCCGGGAACGTGAACTATACCCCCTTCCACGTACAGAGAATGGTTCGCCAGCCAATAGCCCCACTAATATCGTCACACCATTCTAGAAACCTTCCCACGGCTTCCGTAGAACCAACGCCACGACAGTA